>NW_026606101.1:36850000-39470000 GCF_029834395.1 Sorex fumeus | reverse complement strand
TACCCTAGAGGCCAGAAACCTCCAGAACCCAGTTGCTGCTACCCTCACGGACGACCTTCACAGGCTTATCCTGAGCTTCCCCCCCACCCCCCGCTCAAGAGTATGAATCCGCTGAAATACCCAGGTATGTGGGACCAGTGACTGAAAACTCCAGGCCTCAAGGAGCCAGGAATGGGCTGCCCCTGTCCATCTTCCCACCATTCCAGGGCCCTGGCTGTCACACCCACGAACTGCCTCCAGGTGCCATTTAAGCTCATTAACAGCCAGGATCCAGAGACTCACAAATGAATCTCGGAACAGAGCAGCACACTGCAGAGATGGCTCCGGACCCAATTATTTAAAATTTTAGAATTCCAGGACTGCTCCCCTGCTTTTGCAGACACGCAACATTGCATATTATTTTTTTTTCTTTTTAACTTTTTTGTTGAATCACTGTGATTCAGACCCTTAAGACATCTCATACTACTCACAAGAAGCACTACAAAATAATAATGGTGGTGGGAAAGTGTAATGGTGATGGGATTGGTGTTGAAATATTGAATGTAACCAAATATTGCGAACAACTTTATAAAAATAAAATGAAAGTAAAGTAAAGGCCCTCCCGTTGATCATCGATTTGCTCGAGCGGGCCCAGTAACGTCTCCATTGGAGACTTTGTTGGGCTGGAGCGATAGCACAGCGGGTAGGGCGTTCGCCTTACAAGCAGCCAACATGACCGACCCGAGTTCGATTCCTCCGCCCCTCTCGGAGAGCCCGGCAAGCTACCGAGAGTATTCGATATGCCAGACACAGTAACAACAAAGTCTCCAATGGAGACGTTACTGGGCCCGCTCGAGCATAAAAATAAAATGAAAAATGAAAAAAAACAACACCTCACCAAAGAATCACCAACTGATTCGTGGTCATGCCCAGGTTTTCATATGCCTTGCCCACATACCAACACTCCCTGTTGCCATAATCAACATCACTGTATCACACTGTCTTCCCATTGTTCATCAATTTGCTCAAGCGGGCCCAGTAATGTTTCCATTGGAGACTTTGTTGTTACTGTGTTTGGCATATCGAATACATCACGGGTAGCTTGCCAGGCTCTGCCGTGCGGGTGAGATACTCTCAGTAGCTTGCTAGGCTCTCCGAGAGGGGCGGAGGAATCGAACTCGGGTCGGCCATGTTGGCTGCATGCAAGGCAAACGCCCTACCACTGTGCTATGGCTCCAGCCCATAATCAACATACACTATTAAAAGTGGTGCAAACATGTTTTAGCATATGGCTAGGTGACCGTGAAGAGAAAGTCAATGGATTCTATAGGCCAAATAGAGATCACAAATTTATGCTGTGGTTCCACCTTTGTGAAAACAAAAGAGAAACAGTCGACCTTCAGCTGGTACTTTGCAGGATCCAGAGTATGCATACTATCTTAATAACATTTATCACAAGAGGGAGAAAGGAGCAAGGTCTAATAAATCTTCAGAATCTCTAAAAAGGTTGATATTTATCCTCCCAAAATTAGTAAATACTAGAGGAGTTAGTCACTAATTCAAAAGTGATTAGAGCAGGCAAACCTCCAGAGAATATAAGAAAGTTGAGAAAATATGATCTTAGAAATGGATCACAAAAATCTTCCAGAAACTGAATCTAAATACCTAAAAATTTTCAACTTAAACAAATGAAAACTTCAAAATAATTATTTTGAAGACACTACTAGAAAGCACACAAAGACAACTGACAATACAGTGAAACTGGGAAAACTATCAACCAAGTGAGAACTTCAACGAAGAAACAAAATCATAAAAGAAATAATAAAATAAATTATGGAACTAAATTAAATGTATTGAAAGGTGATAAATTTATTATAAATCAAAATGTATCAAAAGCATCAATAGCAAACAGAAGAATCAAGGATACTGAAAAACAGAACTTTGAAATGATCCAGAAAACAAAGGGGGGAATGAAAACAGAGACAAAAAGCCCATGTGATCTATAGGATATCATCAAAATGATGAATTGAAAATCACCGTAACCCCAGAAGAAATGGTAAAGAGAACGAAAAGTTTATTTAAAAAATAATAGCTTAGGGGCCAAAGAGAGTAAAGCAGGCAGGGTGCTTGCCTTGCACCCAGCCAACCAGGATTCAAGCTCCAACATAATCTGTGGTCCTCTGAATACCACCAGAAGTAACCCCTGAGTGCAGAGCCAATAAGTAAGCCTTGAGCACAGTGGGTGTAACTGACACCAAAAATACAAAATTTAAAAACATTATATAACAACAAAGATAAGAACATATGCAAATTCAGAATATTTTAGTATTCTAGAGGCTAAAGGACAATGGAATTAAAAGCTAACAATGGGTTCAATAATTTATTAATGATACGCATTATAAAATAGAAGTAAACTGTGACTTCAAAAACATAAAAGGGGCCATCTTTACAGCATTCAGCCGAAGAGAAGGACAACATGGAGGGCGGGATCCACAGATCCCCAAGGAAAAAAAAAAAACAGGTTCCAAAAAGAGCCGAGATCACCGGGAAGTCCTAGATGGGGTAGGTACCGCATCCCGCCTCCCCCAGATGGAACCCGGGTGACCAGAAGCCTCTACAAGCACAGCTCGAGTATGCAGGAACTAGGACTTTTCCTCAAAACCGTGCGGCCGCTTATGCAGCCGCGCGACGTCTCTCTATATACAAAGTGATCCATGGGAAGTAAACCACCCAACGTTTCTCTCTGAAAATCATAGTTAAGTTTGGAGCACGGCCACAGCCCCAGAAACACAAGGACTTAATGCATAACCCAGCAGCTTGGAGCAGAAAAGTGAACGGGCTAGGTGTTAATCCAGGCCATCATGTCTGTCCGGAGGGGGAAGGGTGTTGCCCCATTCGCCCTCTCTTCTCTGGAAAGAAGGATGGCGGCCGCATGGGGGCCTTGTGGACAGCAGGTATGAGCCGGGGGTGTGGGGGCGACTAAAACCTCATGAGAAGGGGGGCGTTATGGTCCGTCCTTCACGCCCTACCGAGGTCACCAGTTGCCCCCCGTGAGCGGCCCTCCAGCACGGCCACAGCCCCAGAAGCACAAGGACTTAATGCAGAACCCGGCAGTTTGGAGCAGAAAAGTGAAAGGACTATGCATTAATCCAGGCCATCATGTCTGCCAGAGGGGAAAGGGTGTTGCCCCATTTGCCCTCTCTTCTCTGGAAAGAAGGATGGCGGCCGCATGGGAGACTTGTGGACAGCAGGTATGAGCCGGGGGAGTGGGGGCGACTAAAACCTCATGGGAAGGGGGGCGTTCCGGTCCGTCCTTCACGCCCTACCGAGGTCACCAGTTGCCCCCCGCGAGCGGCCCTCCAGCACGGCCACAGCCCCAGAAGCACAAGGACTTAATGCAGAACCCGGCAGCTTGGAGCAGAAAAGTGAAAGGACTATGCATTAATCCAGGCCATCATGTCTGCCAGAGGGGAAAGAGTGTTGCCCCATTTGCCCTCTCTTCTCTGGAAAGAAGGATGGCGGCCACATGGGAGCCTTGTGGACAGCAGGTATGAGCCGGGGGTGTGGGGGCCACTAAAACCTCATGGGAAGGGGGGCGTTCTGGTCCGTCCTTCACGCCCTACCGAGGTCACCAGTTGCCCCCTGTGAGCGGCTCTCCAGCACGGCCACGGCCCCAGAAGCACAAGGACTTAATGCAGAACCCAGCAGCTTGGAGCAGAAAAGTGAACGGACTATGCGTTAATCCAGGCCATCAGGTCTGTCCGGAGGGGAAAGGGTGTTGCCCCAGTCGCCTTCTCCTCTCTGGAAAGAAAGATGGCGGCCACATGGGAGCCTTGTGGACAGCAGGTATGAGCCGGGGGTGTGGGGGCGACTAAAACCTCATGGGAAGGGGGACGTTTCGGTCCGCCCTTCACGCCCTACCGAGGCCACCAGTTGCCCCCCACTAGCGGCTCTCCAGCACGGCCACGACTCCAGAGCACAGAAACCAATTTCTTAACTATCTGACTTTCAGTAGAAATACTTCCAGGGTCAATAAGTAAAATAGCAGAAATCCAAAACCAACATTTAATTCTTGAACCCAGCTGTAGAAAGCAAATCACTTCACAATGCTTTTTCAGCATGTCTGATTTGGGGGGGGGGGGTAAACTCTAAATAATAGTGGTGAATCTTTTATTGAAACAATGAATCTAATCAAAGCAGATAGAGTGTTAACTAGAATTCATCTGCCCCACAGGGACTGGGAGGGGTGGGGGTGGGGTTTTATTGGGGTTCCTCATGGTAAAAAATAAGTATTGGTAAAGGGAAATGTGTTTGATATTTGCATGACTGAGACCTAAACCTGAAAGCTTTGTAACCTTTCCCACGGTGATTCAATAAATAAAAAAAAAAAGAAAAAAAGACATAAAAGGGCGTGGTAATTGCTGGTGGGAATACTGACTTGTCCAGCCTTTTTGGAAAATACTATGGGGGACTTGTATCACTTGTCATCCCATTGCTCATCGATCTGCTCCAGCAGGCGCCAGTGAAGTCTCCATTCATCTCTGTCGTGAGCTAGTGTAGCCCAATGGTATCTTCTGCTCACTCTAGGAACATGAAGAGCCTCAAGGCGTTCGTTCAGGGTCTTGACAAAAAAGTCTGATCATCTTGTAGGTGGGCAGCCAGGCATTGTTTTGACGTCCCATGGAATCCAGTCGGTAACAGCTCTAGTCCAGCAGTCATCTCTGAATCGCATTATGTGCCTGGCCCATCTGATTTTTGACCCGTTGGCAAACAGACAGCATCCCTGATTCTTGATCGTCAATGGAGGTCGGAACTCTGGATTCCTTCTCTCACTTGGGTGAAATGTGACATTCCAAGCATAGCTCTTTCGATTCCTCTTTTGGAGACCTGAATAGCATTCTTATCCTGTTTTCATAGGGCCCAGGCGTCTGAGGTGTATGTTAATGCAGGAAGAACAGTGGAGTCTTCCTCGATGGTTCACTACCTCTTCATGGCGAGGGGTGGTAATGGTGCAAACTGGCAAAGGGCAAACCAACATGCCACCCGCACGGCAGAGCCTGGCAAGCTACCTGTGGCATATTTAATATTCAAAAAACAGTAACAAAAGAGTACTATGGGGGACATTCTTTAAAAAACTGGAAATTGAGCTCCACTTGACCCAGCAATACCCCTACTGGGAATGTACCCTGATTGACCAAAAACACACAGCAGAAACACTATCTGCACGTCTATGTTCATTGCAGCAAAATAGTCAGAATCTGGAAACAACCAGAGTGCCTGAGAACAAATGATTGGATAAAGAAACTATAGTACATCTATGCAATGGAATATTATGCAGCTGTTAGGAAAAATGAAGTCATGAAATTTGCCTATAAATAGATGGAAAAGGATAGTATCATGCTGAATGAAATGAGTCAGGAGGAGACAGATAGAGAATGACTGCATTCATTTATGGTATATTAAAGAAATAGTATGAAACTACAATTCAAGGACAAGGAAACAGGGGCCAGGAGGACTGGTCAGTGGTTGGAATCTACCACAAGTGTGTGAGGGGTGAAGGGTAGGTAAGACAGAGAAGGGACCAGTATGACAATAATAGTTGGAAATTATCACGTTGGATAAGAACTAAATATTGAAAGTGGGTAAAGGGGATATACATGGTAACCTTTCTGTATCTATATTGCATACCACAATGCCCAAAAGGGGGGGGGAGAGAGAGAGAGAGAGAGAGAGAAAGGTATCTGCCATAGAAACAGGCTGGGATGAGGGAGCAGGGGGTTGGAGAGTGGTGGGAGGGAAACTGGAGACACTGTTGGTAAGAAATGTACACTGGTGGGGGGACGGGTATGACTGAAACTCAATCATGAAAAGCTTTGTAATAGGCTATTTTCTTGTGATGCAATATATATATACATACATATGTGTGTAGATATATATATATTTTATAGTGCTACCGTTGTGCTATCGTGATAGCGCAGCACAGTAGGGCGTTTGCCTTGTGCATAGCCAGCCAGCTGAGCAGGGTTCGATTCCTCTGCCCCTCTTGGAAAGCCCGGCAAGCTACTGATAGTATCTCACCCACACGGTAAAGCCTAGCAAGCTTCCCGCGATGTATTCAATATATGCCAAACACAGTAACAAGAAGTCTCAAAAAAATGGAGACATTACTGGTCCCACTAGAGCAAATCGATGAACGGGAGGCAGTGACAGTGACATATTTTGTACACAAATGAAGTCAAGCTGTAAAATAGCTGTAAAATGGTGCAAAATAGGCTACTGATATGTTTTATGTAATATATGTTATTTGTATATTCACAAAAGATAATCAAAGGAATCAAGGCATAAAAACACATAAAATTATCGGTTGAATCCAGCTACATATTGGCTACAAGAGAATCACTTCTGGTTTAAGGATACACAGAGACTCAAAGTGTAAAGCAAAAAAGTACTTCATGAAAGTGGAAATAAAAAAGAACTCGTACATCTTTATTTATATCATATTTTAATAGGTCTTAAAAAAGTTTTAGATCATTTTAAAAACTAAAATCCCATCCTTTCTATCCACAACATTATAAATTCTAATATCAACTGAAGTAAAAGTCTTTAAATCAGTTAGTAATAATACCAAGAATAATAGACAAGTTCGTTATATAATGACAAGGAGGTCAATTAATCAAGAAAATGGAAAAAATAAACTTTTCTCTCACTAACTCTCTTGATAGATACAGTATCAAACTACTTAATATTAAACACACTAACAAGTATGAAGGTTAAAAGAAAGACAAAAACAATAGTTTTCAATGTCCTCTATGGTTGTGATGGATAGATCATCCAGACAAAATCAACAAGATAATAAGTTGAACAATTAAGACTTGATCAAACACATAGAAAGAAATTTCTGTCCAATAACTGCAGAAATTATTCTTCCCAAGCACACAGGGAATATTCTCCAAAGCAGTTCAGATTAAATGACATAAAAAAAAGTTTTAGATCATTGTAAAAACTGAAATCCCATCCTTTCTATCCACAACATTATAAATTATAAAATCAACAGAAGTAAAATAGTTGGAAATTAAAAAACCCCAGATATAAAAGAAATCACAGAAGAGAAAGTTAAATGCTCTGAAATAAACGAAAGGGAACACAATATGATAAAAACAGTAGGATCTGCAGAAGCGATTTAAATAAGTTTATTTTAAAAATTCCTACAGTAATATAAAGGAGAATTTTTCTCAATAGAGAAATTATAATTTCTTCAATAAATTTTATTGGAAAAATTAGCTATTCATATACAAAATGAAATTGAACCCTTTCTTACACCACTCACAAATTTTTCTTTCTTTTTTTTTTTCAGTTTTTGGGTTACACCCGGCGATGCTCAGGGGTTTCTCCTGGCTCTGCATTCAGTAATCACTCATGGTGATGCTCGGGGGACCATATGGGAGCTGGGGTTTGAACCTGAGTTGGCCATATGCATGGCAAGCACCTTACCCACTGTACTATCTCTCCAGCCCCCACCACTTACAAAAATTAACTGAAAAATAAACTAAATACGAATGCGAAACAACAAAACTAATTTGTTGTTAGTAAAAACTAAAAACATGGAGCGGCTTCGGGGTCTAACACATTTTTGGATATGATACCAAAATTACAAATCATAAAAATTAATAAAGGGAGAAACTTAAGAAACCGCTAAACCACCAGGAAAACAAAAAGGTAGCATATAGAATGGGAAAAAATAATTGCAAACTATTTATTAGGTAATAGATAATATTCAAACTATATAAAGAAGTGATCTAATCTAATAATGTTAAAACAATCCAATTTCTAAATGAGGAGGCTTTCAGTGCCACAATCATGACAGAGTAAATTGTATACTTTCAACAGAAAAAGGGTACTAAACATCAAAGAGGACCTGGTTACTGAGAGAATGCTGCAGCTTGAACCAAACCTGGGGGACTGTAATAAAGAGGACATAGAAGAGATTCATGATGCACTGAACTGAAGGTAGGTAAAGAGAAAGGTATAGGTGCTGTAGTCAGAGACAGAGGGGAAAAAATGCAGAGCAGTTGCCTGAGTCAGGAGATCTAAGGAGGAGAGAGCAAAATGGTATACTAACAGGAAATAAATCCAAATGAAGCCCAGAGAGATAAATTAAGCCGGAGTGCCCCATGCAGGTCAAATCAGATAAGAAAAACTGCAAGGAAAGAAAGAAAATTAAAATGCACAGACCTCAGCGCTTCACTGAGGGCTCTTTCCTTCCAGAGAGTCATTTGTTCTTACCGTTTCTT
Organism: Sorex fumeus; assembly: GCF_029834395.1. Lineage (NCBI taxonomy): Eukaryota > Metazoa > Chordata > Mammalia > Eulipotyphla > Soricidae > Sorex > Sorex fumeus. The sequence continues at coordinate 39,461,730 of NW_026606101.1, read as the reverse complement.
CAAAGTTAAGGCAACACCTAATCTGTGGCTTTTAATCAGAATAAATCATTACCTACTGAAATGTTAAGATAAGTAAGAAATTAGTAAGATAATCCATAGCAAGATGGTTCCTCATACTGAGTAAATGCAACCTTAGTGGTCCTTACTGAGCAGCGATAAGTGAAACAGGAGGCGGCCTGGTTTGGAGGAAGCACATTTCACCTGTGCTACTTTATCTTCGTTTCTTCATCCTTTCTGTTCTCTCTTTTCCTGAATTCCTTTTCTGAGGGTTCAACAAATTATCACAACACACACACAAGTGATGCTGTATTCTATGAACTAAAGATGCAGATGAAGTGGAGAAGTTCAAGAATAGCATAGATAACTTAAAAGGAGAAGAAGGTGGGGTGGAGAAACTTCCCATCTGTTTCTAGACAGAAACTCGGAATCTTCAGATAGTGTTATCTAAAAAATAGAAATCTTTGAGGAATAAACAGTAGTAATAGTACACTCAACTAGCATAGTTCTTATGGAAACCTGAACATAAATATAAAGAAGAAAGAATGTAATGTCCCTCTGGGGGGCTGGAGTGATAGCACAGCGGTAGGGCATTTGCCTTACAAGCGGCCAACATGGCCGACCCGAGTTCGATTCCTCCGCCCCTCTCGGAGAGCCCGGCAAGCTACCGAGAGTATCTCGCCCACACAGCAGAGCCTGGCAAGCTACCTGTGACATATTCGATAAGCCAAACACAGTAATAACAAAGGAGACTTACTGGGCCGCTCGAGCAAATCAATGAACAACGGGAGGACAGTGACAGTGACAGTGAATGTCCCTCTGATTCTCCCTCTCCCAGCTGGGTAACCCGGGACAAGTTACTCAGCTTCTCTGTGCTTTAGTTTCTGCATTTTATTACAAAGATAATACTACTGTATAGGATTATTATGAAAATTCAAATGAGCATATATTCTCAAAAAATGCTTACAAATTGAATTCAACAATGCATATAAAAATTGTATGTTATAATCAAGAGATTTAAAGAAAGGATGTAAGAATAACAAGTAATCCAATTAATGTGATATAACACATTAACAAAAGGGAAAATAAACTCATATGATTTCAGTAGACGTAGAAAGGCATGTAGCAACATTCAACATTTTTTTATGACAGAAACTCAACAAAACGAGTATTACCACCATAGTCTTAGCTAATACCTCTATTACACCTCATAATTACATTTATTTTATTGTTGTGAAATTGCCATTGGGCTACACTAGCACGTGACAGGGACAAATGGAGACTGGCGCCCGCTGGAGCAAATCGACGACTAACGGGAAGTTAAGTGATTAAGTGAAGTGATCATATGCACAGCAGAGCCTGGCAAGCTACCTGTGTTGTATTTGATATGCTAAAAACAGTAACAATAACGGGTCTCATTCCCCTGACCCTAAAAGGCCCTCCAATATGGCAGCTTTGGGAAAGACAACTAAGGAGAGGCTGCTAAAATCTCAGGGCTGGGATGAATGGAGACGTTACTGGTGCCTGCTCGAGTAAATCGATGAACAATGGGATGACAGTGATATAGTGGTATCATTTAAAATTTACTTAGAAGTTTTTAGATATCTAATACCATATTTTAATCATGGAGGTAATTATTTTGTAATGCACAAGGATACCAAATCAACTTTTTATACACCTTAAACTTATGTACTGTTGAATATCAACTGTATCTCAATAAAGCTGGAAAAAATAAAAGCCTTCTGCAAACTAACAAAAACATAAGTAAACTAGATGGGGACAGTTTAGTCATGTTGGGATTTGTACAAATGACTTTATTTTCCAGTAGCATTTATGATATTTTTTTCAAAATGATACTGTTGAGCCCAAATAATTACTTTTTAATAACTGAGCATTTCCTTTTAATCATTAGCCTAAAGCTAAAGGTCAAGTGATAATATGTGAAAGTAGGTCTTTAAAGGAGAATGCTAGACCTAAATATGTAGCACTATAGCACTGTCCTCCTGTTGTTCATCGATTTACTCAAGCGGGTCCAATAACATCTCCATTGTGAGACTTTTTGTTACTGTGTTTGGCATACCGAGCACGTCATGGGTAGCTTGCCAGGCTTTGCCGTGTGGGCGAGATACGGGTAGCTTGCCAGGCTCTCCGAGAGGGGTGGAAGAATCAAACTCAGGTCAGCCAATGCAAGGCAAATGCCCTACCTGCTGTGCTACTATGCCATTTTAGTGGCATAGTAGTATTTCATTGTGTAAATATACCATAGCTTCTTTATCTAGTCATCTTTGAGGGGCATTTAGGTTGATTAATTTATTCTGAATAAAGATGTTATGAACACAGGGGTGAAAATATTCTTCTGAATTGTTTTATTCTTCAAATCTACTGGAAAAATACCTAGGAATGGTGTTGCTCAATCATATAGAATTTCCTATTTTGTCCTTTTCAAGACTCTCCATATCGTTTTTCTTAGTGGAATTTACATTCACAATAGCATACAGCCGATTTCCTTCATGCTCCACATTCTGACCACACTTGTAGCTTTCCATCTTTTTTGCATAAGCTCATTCTCACCGGTTTGAAGTAATAGCTTATTGTGGTTTGATGTGTATTTCTTTAATAACAAGTGATATTGTATTTTTCCCTTGTATCTGTGGGCCATATGTCCATTTTCTTTGGAGAAGTTTCTATTCAGATCTTTTGCGCACTGTATAAAATTGGGTTTCTTGGGATTTCTTTGTTGTTGTGCTTGACTTGTGTGCTTCCTTTACTATGTTTTACATTAACCCCTTGGCAGATGCTTATGCACCAACACTGTTAGACCTCATTTTTTTTAAAAAGGGGGGGTTGTTACTGTTGTCTTTGGGGGGCACGCCTTGCTGTGCTCAGGAATAACTCCTGAAGGAGCTCAGGGGACCGTCTCTAGTGTCAGGGAGTTAACCCAGGTCAGCCATGTGCCAGACAAGTTCCTTATCCACTACACATTTCTGGTCCTTGTAATAACTTCTTTTATGGTGTAAACAATTTTAATTTGATAGGTACTGGTTTGTTTTCCTCTTGTTTTTGTTTTCCTCGTTGGAGTTGTCTCCAAATACAACTCTTATGTTGAGGTCCCAAAGTGAATCTTGTTTTATAGGGGTCACTCCCAGCAGTGCTTAGGGCTTTGGGGGTCACATCAGGAGATGCCAAACAGTAAGTGCTCTCAGTCCCAGCCGTGCTGGGGATCCTCTGAGTCCCTGGGGGCGTCCGCATGAAACTGGCGATCCAAGTCCAGGTCTTACACATAGTAGGCACTGGTTTCCACCCCCAAGCCATGCTCTCCTTCCCTCTTCTGTGTATGTTATGGCTTCAGCTCTTATATCCAAGTCTTTGATCTATTTTGAGTTACTTTTTGATTCTGGTATTAAATTGTCATCTAGTTTTTATTTTGGTTTTGTTTTGTTTGCATGTGACTGTCCAGCTATCCCAAAACTACTTGTTAAAGATTTTTTCCTATATTGTATGTTCTTGCTCCTTTATCATAAATCAGTTTTGTGTGTGCGTGTATTTATTGCTGCTCTCTCTATTCAGTTCATTGTTCTGTGTGACTGTTTTGCTACACTTTTTAATTACTATTTCTTTGCAGTCTAGTTTACAGTCAGGAAGATCAATACCCCTTTTTCTTCTTTTTACTCCCAATTCCTTGGCTTGTACAGGGTCTTTTGTCAAAATAATTTTAAAAATCTGAAAATATTTCAATGCCTTAAGTCCCACTATCAGAAATATTATCTTCTTTAATAAGTCTTATGGGGACAAATGCAGATATAAAGTCCACTTAACTAATATTCAGTGGTCTCATGAGCTTCAGAGCTGCTCAGATTATGCGTTAGGCTTCTCACGGCTCAGCTAGACAAAGCCTAGAGAGCTACCAGCTTTCTTTTTGATTCTTCTCAACTCTTCCACTGGGTGTGAACCTCTGGCCAATCCTATAACTAGCAAACCAGATGGTGTGGATTCCGTCTTTTTGCTCTCCCATTCCCACTCCCACTGTGAAGTATGGCTGAGTGTACACTATAATGAGGGTGCTCACAGAGCATACAGTCACAGGGCTGAGCTGGTACAAAGAAAGAAAGAGGGCATGAAGTGGGCACTCCCCATGGGACTCACTAGGAGCAGTTCTGTCTTCAGTCACTGCACTGTCCTCACTGACAGCTGTTCTCAGTTCTAAGGCACAGTAACTCTCAGAAAATCAGACCCAGTACACAGAATTTCTTATTCTTCTAGAAATTCCAGTTATTTTAAACATATTTCTTATTTATCTTTTTATTTTCTTTCAGTCCTGGGGATCAAACCCAGGGCCTCCCACATGCAACATGCAGATCGATCACTGAGCTACCCTCCCAACCTTCCTACTTTTTATTTTATCTATTTATTTGCAGGCAAGTTATGTTTTGGATCCATATCGAGTGGGTCTCAGGAGATATTCCTGGCTCTGTGCTCAGGAGTTACCTCTAGCAGTGCCCAGAGGACCATATGCAGTGCTGGAGATCAAGTCAGAGTTGGTTAAAGTAGTATATGCAAGGAAAGTGCCTTCTCTCCCATTCTGTCTTTCTGGTCCACCTTCTAATCTTTAAAGGGCAGTCACTAAAACAATAAAATTTAGTCCATTACAGTGGAAACACTGGAAAAAACTTAAGTTGGGAGACATTTCACAAAATACCTGACCTACATGTGCCAAAGATATTATGCTATGAAAGACAAAGGAAGACCTGGGACTTGTTTCAGATAAGAAGAGATTGACCAGAGCAGAGTGAGGGAGGAGGAGGGGGAGGAGGAGGAGCAGGAGGAAGAAGAGGAAAAGGAGGAGAAGGAGAAGGAGGAGGAGGAGGAGGAAGAGGAGGAGGAGGAGGAGGAGACTGAATATACAGGTATATGAGTGGTTTACGTTTTTTTCTTTTATTAAGGATATTACTGGAATGGTTAATAACATTGAAAAAGGATCTCTAAATTATAATTTTAAAAATAGTAGGCATCATAATTGCTTGATTCAGTCCCTGTATTACAGGGTAAAAGAACATCCTTATTTTTAAGAAAACACTATTGTGAACAGTACTGCAATGAACATATAGGTACAGATATCATTTCTACTGTGCTTTTTTGCATCCTTGGGATATATTCCCAGAAGTGGTATTGCAGGGTCATATGGAAGCTCAATTTCTATTTTTTGAAGGACTGTCCATATTATTTTCCAGAAAGGCTGGACTAGTGGGCATTCCCACCAACAGTGAAAGAGCTTCCCTTTTTCCGCACATCCACACCAGCACTGGTTGCTTTTGTTCTTTTGAATGTGTGCCAGTCTCTGTGGTGTGAGATGATATCTCATTGTTGTTTTGATTTTCATCTCCCTGATAGCTAGCGATGTGGAGTATTTTTTCATGTGCCTTTTGGCCATTTGTATTTCTTTTTTGAGGAAACTTCTGTTTATTTCTTCTCCCCATTTTTTGATCGGGTTGGAAGTTTTTTTTCTTGTACAATTCTATTAGTGTCTTGTGTATCCTGTATATTGATCCCTTATCAGATGGGTATTGGGTAAATATTCTTCCCATTCTGTGGGCTCTTTCTGTATTTTGGTCACTGTTTCTTTTGAAGTGCAGTAGCTTCTTATTTTGATGTAGTCCCATTTGTTTATGTTTGCTTCCACTTGCATGGTCAGTTTCATCCTTAAAGATGTTTTTAGCTTCAATGTCGTGGAGAGTCCTACCTACATTTTCCTCTATGTACCTTATGGATTCATGTCTGATATTGAGGTCTTTAATACACTTTGAGCTGACTTTTGTGCCTGGCATTAGACAGAGGTCAGAGTTCATTTTTTTGCAGGTAGCTATCCAGTTTTCCCAGTACCACTTGTTGAAGAGGCTTTCCTTGTTCCACTTCACATTTCTTACTTCTTTGTCAAAGATTAAGTGGTCATATATTTGGGGGTCTGTCACAGAAAATTCAACTCTGTTCCATTGGTCTGCAGTATGTTTCTAGCCCAGTACCATGCTTTCTTAATGACTACTGCTTTGTAGTACAGTTTGAATTTGGGGAGGGTGATGCCACCCATCTTCTTTTTCCCAAGGATTGCTTTAGCTATTCATGGGGGTTTATTGTTCCATATGAATTTCAGGAGTGTTTTGTCTATTTCTTTGAAAAATGTCATAGGTATCCTAATAGGGACTGCATTGAATTTGTATAGTATTTTGGGAAGTATTGCCATTTTGATAATATTAATCCTTCCTATCCATGAGCAAGGGATGTGTCTCCATTTTCCAGTGTCTTCTTTTATTTCTTGAAGTAGTGTTTTGTAATTTTCCTTGTGTAGGTCCTTCACCTCTTTGGTTATCTCATTGTTGTTTTGATTTGCATCTCCCTGATAGCTAGCGATGTGGAGTATTTTTTCATGTGCCTTTTGGCCATTTGTATTTCTTTTTTGAGGAAACTTCTGTTCATTTCTTTTCCCCATTTTTGATGGGGTTGGAGGGTTTTTTCTTGTACAATTCTACTAATGTCTTGTATATCCTGAATATTGATCCCTTATCAGATGGGTATTAGGTAAATATTCTTTCCCATTCTGTGGGCTCTTTCTGTATTTTGGTCACTGTTTCTTTTGAAGTGCAGAAGCTTCTTAGTTTGATCTAGTTCCATTTGTTTATGTTTGCTTCCACTTGCATGGTCAGTGCTGTTTCATCCTTAAAGATGTTTTTAGCTTCAATATTGTGGAGAGTCCTGCCTACATTTTCCTCTGTGTATCTTATGGATTCATGTCTGATATTGAGGTCTTTAATCCACTTTGATCTGACTTTTGTGCCTGGCATTAGTACCCTAAAACAGATGACTGGTTAAAGAAACTTTGGTACATCTACACAATGGAATACTATGCAGCTGTTAGGAGAGATGAAGTCATGAAGGAATCACTAAGAAAAAGATGGCTGGAGGAATCGGTAGGGATGGGAGATGTGTGCTGAAAGTAGATAAAGGACTAAACATGATAACCTCTCAGGCTCTGTATTGCAAACCATAATGCCCAAAAGTAGAGATATATTATGGGGAAATCATGTCTACCATGGAGGCAGGGGGAGAGTGGGTAAGGGGGGGTATACTGGGGATATTGGTAGTGGGAAATGTGCACTGGTGGAGGGATGGATGTTTGACCATTGTGTGATTGTAACTCAAACATGAAAGCTTGTAACTATCTCACGGTGATTCAATAAAATTTTAAAAAAATAAAAAGAAAAGAAACCACTTAAGTTTTTGGTATTAAAAGAATGTTTTAATTGAAACTAACTCTCAAATAGATCAGAAACAAATATAAATCTACGTTGGTCATATGACTAGCTAAATGGAAAGCAAGAAAAGAGAATGATAAAGTAAGTGTGGGCAAGTAAACATTTAGTGAAAGTGGCCACTTAAAAGTTTTCTGTAAGAAAAAATGTATAGTCGAAGTGACATCTGCACTTGTTTGTTCATTGCAGCACTCTTTACCTGGAAGAAACCTGAGTGCCCAAGAACAGATGATTGGTTAAAGAAACTTTGGTACATCTACACAATGGAGTACTATGTAGCTCTTAGAAAAGATGAAGTCATGAAATTTGCATACAAGTGGTACAATATGGAAAGTATCATGCTAAGTGAAATGAGTCAGAAAGAGAGGGATAGACATAGAAAGATTACATTCATCTGGGGGATATAAAATAACAAAATATGAGATTAATACCCGAGAATAGCTGAGATCAACACCAGGAGGATTACTCCATAGCTTAGAGGCCAGCCAGGCATTCTAGGGGAAAGCGCAGTTCAGATAGAGAAGGGAGCACCAAATAAAGGGTGTTTGGAGGATCCTCCCAGGAGGGGAGACGCAGATTGAAAGTAGACTATGGACTGAACATGTTTGCCACTCAATGCCTCTTTTGCTGACCACAACACCCAAAAGGAGAGAGAAAACAGGGGGAAATGCCCTGCCACAGTGGCAGGGTGGGATAGGGGGGATGGGGGGGAGGGATATTATCCATGGTGGCGGAAAATGGGCACTGGTGGAGGGATGGGTATTTGATCATTGTATAAAAGAAACCCAAGCACAAAAATTTGTAAATCTACAACTGTACCTCATGTTGTTTCACTAATAAAAAAAAAAAGTAACTAAAAAAAAAGTTTTCTGTAAGAATAAAATCTTGTCAAAACAGCTTTTAAAAAAACAGTTTCCAAGTCAAGAAAAATCTATGTTCTATCAACATGACGGTTTGAGACTTCTTGCTCTGTGACCTAGGACTGCCAGATCAGAGAAATTTCCCGAATTGCCCTCAGGGAGCTTTCCTTCCCCTCCTGACCTTAGGACAATGGAAACATCCGAAGCACCAAGGGTGCCCAAAGAAACCGCCAAGCCTGAAAGCCTGGAGGCTGCAACCCTGAGAGGGTTGATGATGCTGCAGCTCAGAAGTAGGCCTGGGAGACCATCTAGCCAGGCCTAGAGAAAGGCAGAGAAGGCAACGGCTCCAGGGGTATTCTGAGAAACAGGAACAATGGCTCTTTGTCATTTTTCTGACCTAGCACATGCGCAGTGGGGGAGTCACCAACCTCACACACAGCAGCCTGGTTCTCTTCATCTTGGGCCTCAATTAGCTCAGCCAGGAAGTATTCCCCATATGTCTCCTTCAGAAACGTATCATGGCGCATCAATATTGGCATAAGAGCATCATGATCTTCTACCCTGTTGAAGGGAAATAATTAAGCCAATTCTAGTTGCTTCTGTATTTCCTTCAAAGAAGCATTTGCTGCATACGATGTGCAAGAGGCTTTTGTGTTAGTGAGGGAATATGCACACTAACAGGAGAGTCCAAGAACAAAGCTGTTAACAAAGGTTTGCAATTTTAAACCTTTCAAACATTCCAAATAGAAATAAGTAGTTTGAACCGGAGAGACAGTCTAGTGGGCAAGGCTCTTATCCTGCACACAGCCAACCTAGGTTGCATTTCAGGCACCACATACAGTCTCTCAAGCCCACCAGAAATGATCCCTGAGCACAGTGCCAGCAGTAGGCCCTGAGTGCCACTGGTGTGACCCAAAGACAAACAAAAAGTAGAAATAAGTACTTTGGGGTGAAGTGTAATGGGGTCAAGCAGTGAGAGGTGATCTCTGGGAGAGGGACCCCTTAACTGAGACCTAATGAAAACAGGGCGAGGAAGCTCTGGAAAAAGCCTTGAGGTGAGACTTCCAGGTGGAGGGAACACTGCCTGGTGTTGACTGAAGAACTGTATTCGTCATGGAAGAAATGGGATAGCATTTACCCAAGGTAATCCAAGGAACACAAGAATACCATTACCTAGAGACAATTGTCTACTATTAGTATTCCTTCTGGAATGTCAAAATTATGTGTTAAATATTCTGAGAACTGTTACAATAAAAACAATGCTCACCCATGGTACCCTTTATTCTTGCTATACTTCCCATGAAGGGGGAAAGTACTGGTTTGAAGAAATAAGTACATCCTCCCAATATCTCCATTCTAAAGAGCCATGATCTGACATCAGAGCAGATACATGGGTCCAAGAACCATGATGGTGTTGATCCTCGGACTCAATCTGTTGCCACAGTTAATACTCTGTCTTCTTTTAATACATTCTTAGTGAAATGGAGAGTGTTACTTTACCTGTCTAAGATGTTCATATCATTCTTTTCTGGTATCTTTCTTATAAAACATTCCAAGTCTGTATTAATGTTTTGCAGTGTATCTGATTTGACTGCTAAACTTTGCTAACTTAAGAAAGGACTGTTAATCCCCCCCTTATTTTTATTCCACATTCATCACCAGTTTAATATTTTAACATGTTCTTTATGTTAGTAGTGGACCCACTACTAACATAACCCACCACAGTAAGTGGTTAGTTTGTATATTAGTAAAGTCTCAGGGTCATAATTATCTACATCACCTCTGTCTTTATACCTCTCACAGCATCCCTAGAGCCAGCATCATTCTAAAGATGAGGAGAATGAGGCTCCAGGGTTGATGGGCTGATTTGCCCGAGATGACAGCAAGAGAGCTGATTTGGGACCTGCTCACATATCACAGTAAGCCAACAAAGTGTTTCAAAAATATTCCTTTATTTTGATACTTCCTTTACAAGGTCTCAGAGACAAAAATAGAAGAAAAACACATCTTTGGTTTAAAAGCAGGAGCTGGGGTCAGAGAGCTAGCTTACCAGACTGGGTGTATGCTCTCAGGGGGAGATCCTCATTAGAACTCTGGTAAAGGAGCAACCCCAATGCACAGAGACCCTAAACACTGCAGAGTATGACCAAAATATTTTTATAATAAAATAGAAGCAGGGATTGACATCATGAATCAATCAGCTATCCCTGCCACAAATGCCAAATTTAGTATCTAAAACCCTTACAAGTTAGTTAAATTCTCTATGCCACAGTTCTCTCAATAGCTATAAAACCTAAGATAATGATGTGTGAAGTACTTTTGCTGTTATTAATTTTACTCTTTAGGTAGAAATAATCAATAGTAAAAGAAAAGAATACTTATAACCAATGCATAGAATAAGGGAGCATTAAAGAAGTTTGAATTAGTTGCACTAATTTCCTAGTAACCATTCCAATTCTTCAATTCCGTGCATTATCACTAATCTATTCAAAGCCCTACTCTTCTCACTTCATTTTCTTAAAAACCTTGGTCAGGGCCCAAGTTCTGACATGAACACAGGGCCTTTATTTTCACTGTTAAGACCACGATCTTTTCTTTTTCTTCCTTCAATCTACAAGGCAAGCTGATGTACTCATTGTCCCAAGATTATATCATCTTTCCCATTTACACCTTTATTTTCCCATTAGAATACCCAGTCACCTCTGCATAGATCAAACATGAGTTAAGTTCAACACTGGATGTAGTTTCCTAATGCAAGTTATTACTCATTAAAATCTATCCTCATCACTTTAACTAGCATCCATCTTTACTGATATGTAACATCTGCTTATGCCTTAGCTGCAGGCAGCTACAACAGTCACAGCCAATGTGAATAGGGTCCTCACCACAAGCCAGTCCCTCACCCAGTGTACCACATGCCATGCCATGTCCTGGCATGCACTGAGGGAACCATCCCTGAGCCCCTTTTCCAGGTGAGAGGTCTGTCACCTGAAGGATACATCTGGGGACAGACTGAGCCAAGGCTCGTGCTGACGCCTCCACAGAACCTCTGCTTAGCCTTTGACTGGGAAATCAGCATCTCATCTACAAAAGGGGCAGCAGGGTCAAGTCTGTTGGAGGGCTCAGGGCAGTGGCACAAATACTGTCCTCCAGCATCCTGGGAGGAAAGAGCCCACTGTGGCAGCAGTTGGCTAGGAGATTCCTTCATGAGTCACCCGGAAACCTAGCTAGCTGCTTCTAAATGCACATGCTCCATGAGCCTAGACTGTCTTGCTGCATCCAAGAAGCACTCAGGTCTCTCCTGAACTGCCAAAGGGTGCTGCTAACATGGGGGGGGGGGGGGGGGAGGGACTTTCTCATTACAAAAGAGTTTTTGGTGATACTGTTTTTTTTATTTGGATTTAGGGTGAAGGGGTCACGCTGACAATGCTCAGGGCTTATTCCTGGCTGGCTCTGTGCTCAGGAAGCACTTCTGGTGGTGTTCAGGGAATCCTATGTGTGCTGAAATCAAACAGGGGTTGACCATATGCAAGACAGTGACTTGGTCCCTGTGCTATTTCTCTGGCTCAGGGTTTTGTTTTTTTAAACATGTAGAAGAGACTGGCAGAGGGACAAAGTCACGCGGGTTCCGGGGCCGAGATCTCCAAGCCTACTCGGATTTGGGCCAAGCATCCTCCACCCAGCTCCTCCAAATTCCAGTAGGCGGGGGTCACACCCACCAACTGGCCCCCTGGCGCCGTGTAATCCCATCAGTGGCCAAGACTCAGAGACTATAAAAACCAGCTCCCGGAACCGCGCCGCCGCGAATGCCGCGAATGCATCTTTTTATGACATCTTATATCTCATTCCTACTTTGGACAAACTGGCAGGCTACCGAATGTAGCCTGCCCACACGGCAGAGTCTGGCAAACTCCCTGTGGCGTACCCAATATGCCAAATACCAGTAACAATGATGGGTCTCATTCTCCTAAATAGCCTTGAATGTAATCTCAGGGCTAGCATGAAGGAGACGTTACTGGAGCCTGCTCGAGGCAATCGACGACTAACAGGATGATTTGTGATTGATTGTGATTGTAGAAGAGACTAGTCAATAAATCCACTTTTATACATCTAAACCAAAACAAAAAGCTACATCAAAATGTAATAATAATTTTTCAATAATATGGGAAATACATTAGTATCCTAGTAATTTGTGTCATGAGCAATCACATTGGGAGCTCCGAGATCATCTGTGACCAAAAGGCTTGACCAAAAAAAAAAAAATAGGACCAGAGGGATAGCACAAAGGGTTAAAATACTGGAGCGATAGCACAGCGGTAGGGCGTTTGCCTTGCACGCAGCCAACATGGCCGACCCGAGTTCAATTCCTCGCCCCTCTCAGAGAGCCCGACAAGCTACCGAGAGTATTCGATATGCCAGACACAGTAACAACAAAGTCTCCAATGGAGACGTTACTGGGCCCGCTCGAGCAAATCAACGAACAACGGGAGGGTCTTTACCTTTGCCTTTTTACCTTTGTATGCAAGTGACCTTGGTTGGATCTCTAGCACCATATGTGTTCCCCAGAGTACCCCCCATAAGTGACCCTTGAATAAAGAGCAAGGAGTAGCACCTGTGCACAACTAGATGTGGCGCCATACCTCCCCCCCGCCCACACACACACACACACACACACACACACACACACACACACACACAAATCAGAGCTCTGAATCTAGTCATGAGAACTCAGCAACCCATTAACAAAGTTCTCCACAACCATATCTCCATATGAATCCTTCCTGGAAAAAAATCAAAAGAAAACATCCAAATTGTGGAGCTACAAAGAGTCTCTCCCTTGAGCCCTTTCTAAAATGGATAAAGAGGAACTTGTTCTGCAAAATGCTTTATTTGTGGATGTTTGGTGGATGTTTGGATGCGAGATGCGTGCTGAAAGTAGACTATAAACTGAACACAATGGCCACTCAATACCTCTATTGCAAACTACAACACCCTAAAGGAAAGAGTGAGCAAAAGGGAATGCCCTGCCACAGAGTCAGGGTGGGGTGAGGGGAATGGGGTGGAGGGTGGGAGGGCTACTGGGATCAGTGGTGGTGGAGAATGGGCACTGGTGGAGGGATGGGTACTCTATCACTGTATAACTGAAACCCAAGCACGAAAGTCTGTAAGTCTACAACTGTACCTCATGGTGTTTCAGTAATTTAAAAAAATGCTTTCTTTGTGGTAATTGATAATTTATGATCTTGCATCAGCTCCAGTGCTAATGATAAAGTATGACATCAGCCTCACAGAGTCTCAAATGGCACATGACAAAGTTCAGCAGCACAGAAACAAAACACTGCAGCTACAGAAAACAATTAAGCCAGTAAAAGTTTTAAAGTCAAGGACCATGTAGTCATAAGCACAAGTGCTAGAGCTGGGGAGGAGAGTCACCACTTCCTGGGAATTGTTCAACACAACAGGTTCATGTGTTGGCACTTTTATGACCTGCAGCCATTCAGTGATCATGATGGAGGATCATATAGTCCATCAACAAAGACTGTAATGGAAATGATGTGATTCTCTGAGTGCAAAGTGACATTCCTTTGTATCTTCCATTCCACAGTGGCTTGGAGGAGGTAATGATGTGCTTTATAACTCAGTCAGTAATGGAATATTTCTTTCAAACTTGCAACAAAAGGTTTATCCCATAAAAACTGAAAACTGGGGAACTCAAATGTCTGTTAAACTCTGAGGAATGTGCCAATGAAAACAGTTAATTCCAATAATTAAGAAATCAAAAGCTTTTCAGGGACCCCTGGAAAGGATCTCAGATGAAAAAAATCACATAAATGGGAGCCATTGAATGTGATATGGAGAAGCATGTGACCCAGTGAAGAAAACAGAGATTTGACCAAGAAAAGCCAGGGGGAAAAAAGGTTGAGAAACACAGCTCTAAACTCAGAATAAAACAAGAATGACAGAGTAGGATTGAGCATGTAGCTGAGCAGTAGAGCACTTGCTTAACATGTGAGGTCCTGGGGTCAATACCCCAAAAACACATAAATACACACACACACACACACACACACACACACAACAGAGACCTGCTAATTTGTGGAAGGGCAAACTCACTCATGATTACCCACTTCGTCACTGATCAGGGCTTTCAAGGGCCTCACAGAACTTTCCCAGCCGAATAACATGGTCTTTTGATGACAGATAAACCTTATATAGTTCAGAGAGGAACTGCAGCGATAGTATAGTAGGTAGGGTGTTTGCTTTGCACAGAATCGACCGAGCTCGTTCCCCAACACTCCATATGGTCCCCTGACTGTGCTACGAGTGACCTGAGTGCAGCGCCAGGAGTAAGCCCCGAGAGTCACCAGGAGTGGCCGCAAATTTAAAAATAAAATAAAATAAAACAAAACCAACTGTTTCAAGGTAGACAGGCCCAAAGGCTGCAGACAGCTCTTCCATATAATTCTAACCCAGGGAGAAGTCTCCAGGCAGGTTTGCGGGAGGGGCACTGCCTCCCTGGCAGCAAGACAGCCTCGCACATTCACAGATGGGAAGTTCACAGTTAGGAGCGGCAGGGACAGCCACGCACAGAACAGACCACCTTTGCATACAGAATGCTGGCGCTGCCTCCTTCTCCTGTCTGACGGCATTTTCCACATTCACAGAGGATTTGCATTTCATTAGCTAAACTGGAAAATGTACTGTGGAACAAGCGATTCTCATGTCACTGTAAATGCCATAAATATTGTATTTTTTCATGCTAAGAGAATGTGTGTGTTCTAAAAAAACCAATAAATGTAGAAAAAATATGAAGAAGCCAATTTAGTGGCAGTGCTAAAGAATATAGTGCATTTGGGTTAAATGAGCCTTTTACCACCATTTCATCTTGGGACAGGAGAACCTGCAGTTGGTGCCAAGTAGATTTTTCTTTTCATTCAGTCTGATATGAGAAACAAAGTACCTTTTCTTCCCAAGATCTCTTGTGACCTCTAGTGGTCTTCTTTAAGAAAATCAAATACATCATTCTTAAATCATTTTTAAATATGTTCTATTTTGGAATTTTTAAATCAAGCTGGAAACTACTTAGCTTCTTCTCCATGGGAAAATATCATTATTAAAATTTATAGAAAAGGGGCTGGAGTGATAGTACAGCAGGCAGAGCATTTGAGCACCACCAGGAGTAATTTCTGAGCGGAGTCAGGAATAACCCCTGAGCACTAGATATAGCCCAAAAAACAAAAATAAATAAATAAATGAAAGTTAGAGAAGATTTTATGACTTCAAAGAACCACAAAGCCAATTAGAGGTCCCTGTCATTTAAGTCACCGGGGTCTGATCCAAAAGTCTAAGTGGTCACACCATCATTCCAATTGAGCTGTTAACCTAATTCCATTTGCTGGATCATTTTTCTGGACACAAGAAGATCTAGGGTGAAGTTGCATAGTTTTTCTACCTGCTTTCATACTCTAAGCTATTTAAAATTTAAGCATTAGAATAGTCACTGTCACTGTCACTGTCCTCCCATTGTTCATCGATTTTTCTCAAGCGGGCCCAGTAACGTCTCCATTTTGAGACTTTGTTGTTACTGTGTTTGGCATATTGAATACGTCATAGGTAGCTTGCCAGGCTTTGCCATGCGGGCGAGATACTCTCGGTAGCTTGCCGGGCTCTCCAAGAGGGGTGGAGGAATCAAACTCAGGTCGGCCATGTTGGCTGCATGCAAGGCAAATGCCCTACCCGCTGTGCTATCTCTCCAGCCCATTAGAAAAGTCATTTACGTGAAATTACTCATGAGTCTAAACCAAGTACATTCCTTCAAATCATGAGATTACTGGGGCTGAGGAGAGAGCTCATGGTTCAAGGAAGCATGCCTGCATGCACAGGGATCCGAGTATGTCCCAGTACAACACATCAGCAAAGTACAAGACTATCAAATGCTTCATAACAGGAACTGCTTCAAGAGGTGAAAGTATTTATAAACCACCAATCCTAAAGTCCTATGTTTCATTTCACCTCTTTGATTTACAAGAATATTTTTAGGAACCAGAGACAAGACAGGGGATAAGGTGTTTGTCTTGCATGCAGCTGACCTCAGGCTGATCCCAGGCACCACTCCTGGTCCCCTGAGCACCACACCTGTTCCCTGAACCATCAAAAGTGACCTCTAAATACAGAACCAGGAGTAAGAGCTGAACTCTAATGGGGGTAGCCCAGAAATCAAAAAGAAAGATTACTTTTAAAAAAAGTCCTTGTAGAAGGGCCATCCCCAAAAGGGCATGGAGGGCCTCGAGGTTTCCTGGAGTCTGGAACAGTGGTGCAGACCACAGTGCTCAGTCCAGTGGGTGGGGCTGAGCCTGGTAGTGCTCAGAGGGTCTCTAGATCACCTCAGCTGAGCTAGGGATGAGGGATTATCAGGGATTTTACCGGTGGTATTCAGGGCCCACCAAGCCACACAAGGCAGGGTGCAGGGACCAGTGCACAGGCAATTGAACCCAAAGCCTTACACAGGGTGGGCTTGTGCTCTAACACGTGAGCTATCTTCCCTATTCATCTCCTAATAGCAACTCATATTTACCCAAATTGTTTGGGGGGGGAGGGAGCACTCCTTTTGGGGTTTTTTTGGTTGGTTGGTTGGTTTGGTTTTTTTTTCTTTTTGGGCCACACCCAGCAATGTTCAGGGGTTAGTCCTGGTTCTGCACTCAGGAATTCCTCCTTGTGGTGCTTGGGGGACCATATGGGATTCATGGATCAAATCCAGGTCGGCTGTGTACAAGGCAAATGCCTTATCTGGTATACTATCTCTCTGGCCCCAGCACTCCATTTTAGTCACACTAATCCTTTCCTGGTGAATTCTACTTCATCCCGATGGAGACTTGAAAAAAGTAGTCTACCCTCAGAAAGACTGTTGCATTACTCTGAGAACATCTCAAAAAGACACTAGTGATTAAACTTTACTAGAAATTACAAAGGTGTGCCCAGAGGCAGCTATACTTTATTTCAGACATTATACAAAATAAAGAACAGTAACTTCATAATTAGTGTCTAAGTAGAGAGGCAGATTAAAGCATGATTTTCCACATGACTAAATCAAAGACACAGAACCAGGGATTAGAGAATTAATTTGCTCCTTCTAAATCTGTTGCTAGGTAAAGGCCAGAAAGATAATTATGTCCTCAAATTCATCATGGTTTAATGTCTTCAGAATTATCAGTGCAAGTAACTACCCATAAAACAGACTCAAAAAAGAGTGAGGGAAAAAGAGAAATAAGGTAGCATAAGAAGGTCTGGACACACTTACCTGACGTAGGAAAATGTCTCCTTTTTCCTATATGTGGAAAAAAGACCGTCTACATACGTACATTTTCAGGTACCCCTTTAAGTACCCCTTCAAGTCAACACCTTCAAGGATAAAAACTCAAATCTGAGCAATATGGAAAGAGACTTTCTTAAAACTAGTCACACCTGTCCACCTTCATCAAGGAAAAACATCAACTTCCTAGAGTAACAATTTGTTTATAAATTCACTACGTTGCTCAAATTTTTGCTTGTTTGGTTGGTTGGTTTTGGGGCCACAACTGGCAGTACTCATGGCTTACTCCTGACTCTGTGCTCAGTGATCACTCATAGAGGACTTAAGGAAACTGTATATGGTGCAGGGATTGAACCTGGGTTGGTTATATACAAGGCAAGCACCTTAACTCCTATACTATCTCCCAATCCTAAATTGTCTTTTTTTTTTTATAAAATTCCTTTCCTCCTTACAAAGTACTCAGTGCCATATTTTTGCTAATAGAGACTTATTCCTCTTGTGATTCATTTCTTGCAAATTTTCTTTACATTGGACAAGTGGGATATTTTACCAACAGAGGCTGAACAAGGAAGACCTCAGGATAAGGAACAAACAGATTAAAAAACCATTGGTTGAAAAAAAGTTAATAAAAACCTAGGCCACATTGGTTGGAGAGTTAGAGTCTATAACACTCATTTTCAAGGGCAAGAAGCATAAAAGGAAGAAGAGGGTCTTATTGGATGGAAAGGGAGGGAGATGATCAAATCCAAAAGATCTTAGGATCTAGGTGCCAGACCTAGAATGAGAATATCCTACAAGTTTCCTCAAGTAGCCTCCATTTTTTTTCTTTTTTTAATTTTCAGTTTTATTTTCATAAAGTTGTTCACAATAATTGATTACATTAAATATTTCAACACCAATCCTACCACCATTACACCTTCCCACCACCATTATTACAAATTTTCCCACCATACAAGCCTGGCCTACAGGCAGAAGTAGCCTCCACTTTGAGTGACAAATAGGCATCAGTGAGGAGATCAGCAAAGCTGTCGCAATACTACAAACGACAGAAATATTTGAGTTTTAGATAAGCTGCCTCTGGACTATAAAATATATCGGTTTTAGTATTAGATGTATGTTTGATTTTCTATTGCAATAATGTCTCAACTAATTCCTATATTGAATGTATTTGTTTCAATATTCCTCAAGAAAGATACCAAATGGATTACAATGAAAGAAAATGCTTTTGAAAATGTGTGCCCTCATCTTTACTGCCTCTTGATCCTTCCTGAAAGAACTTTCTGTTTTTGCACACACATGTCTAGTCCACAAAGCTAATTTCTATGGACATTATGTTTTATATACATATGTATGTATATATGTCTTATATATTCTATTCACTTAAAATGGATCCTGCAAAAAGTAGACTAGAAGAGACATAAGGACTAGTGGAGGAGGGTCTTGGGTCCTTTGGTGGTGTTGAAGATGCAGTGACTTTGTACATCAAAACCATACACTTTAACATTACTGTAACATATTAAACTACAATAAAAATTTTTAAAAATTGAAAATAAAGTGTAACCTGTAAAGTATCATTCAGTTTATAACCTGTTAGTTTGCCTAACAGATTTATAAACAGATTTAATAACCGAAAGCATCCAACATTGATGAGGATATATTAAAAAAAAATGACTCCACAGCCCCTGCATGTAATCAGCCCAGCTTCATAGCTTCATGACTACTCTCAGGAAAAATACCAAGTCAAACCAATGAAACTCATGGGTAGATGTGAGGTAGACCTCAGGCTGAAGACCCAAGAGCCCCTTCAGGAGAAGGGTGGGTGAGTTCCCACCCGACTAAGTCCCAGAAGCCACACCCACAACCCATGGTCACCACCGTAAAAGCAGCCCAACTTCACTGTTTCATGACTAATTTCTGAAGAGATGCCCAGCAGAGAAAAGTTTCAGATACACCAGTTTTCGGGCTGCAAACTCTTTGGACCTTCTCAGAATAGGGGCTGGCAGCCCCCACTACTGCTGGAAGCTCCAGCACCCACACTCACACCCCATAGTTGCTGCCAAGCCAATGTTCAGCTTCACAGCTTCATGGCTAATATCTTTAGAAGTACCAAACCAAGACAATGAAGTTCACAGGTACAACAATCTTTGGGATGAATATTCTGGGTCCCCCTTGAGATGGGGGTAAGCTAAAAATTGTCCCCATTCTCAGATCCTGGATTTCCTCAAGGGTGCAGCTATGATATCTCCAAATTCCACAATACCGACAGCCAGTTGGAGCACAGAAAGTTAGATAGGAAAGTAGCACAGGAGCCAAATGAGCTCAATAAGCAAAAACAGTAATACAGAAACCTTAAACCATAACAACATCTCAGTAAATCCTCAGATAATGAGTTTAATAACCCCGCTGTGAGATATAGAAACTTACACCAATTTTCTTTTACTGAACTATTTTTTCAATAGTTCCACTTATCATTTTGTTGTAACAAGCATAAAATAAATTATTTTGTGCTTGCCAAGGGAGAAGGCTTAGGGGAAGAGGTTGGAAACTAGGGACAAGGTGGAGGGAAGGTCACACTGATAGTGGGGTTGGTTTAGGATATTGAATTCGACTATACTGTGAACAGTTTTGTGAACCAGGATGTTTAAATGCAGTTTTAAAAAAGAAAAAACTCATGACTTTATTAGTAAATGACACAAGATTACTATGACTGAATAATTTGGTAGTTTCTATTTTTAAAATTTAATGTTTAATTCCAGAAATTCCACTTCTAGGCATATAGGATATGTTAAGTATTGTACAGAGAAAAAAAACATGAGCAACTGAAAATACATGCATGACTGTTTATTAAAAAATTATTATTTAAAAGCTGAGAACAAATTCTATAAATAAGAAATAATTGAAACAGAAATGGACAAACAGCAGAGAGTAGGGTACTTTTCTTCCACATGGCTGACAGGGTTTGACCCCTGGCATGGTATACAGTCTCCGAAGCCCACCAGGAATGACCCCTAGAGCCAGAAGTAAGTCCTGAACACCACTGAGGGCTAATAACCAATTGCTTATTTAAGTAAATGTACTGTCCCCCAAATTAGTTAGCAAGTGGCAGGGAAAAAAATTTAAAGTGAAATGTGGATATAGTAATTGTTATTCTACAATACTTTTAAAACCCTAAGCAATTTAGTTACGAAAATTTCTAATAGCATAATTAAATCTGTGTGCAGATAGCTTTACAATATGACTTCTTAAAGAATATAATTTCCTGGAGGGGAGGAGACCCTACTTAAATGATGCTTATTCAAGAGAAACTTCACAAATCAGGGGAGATTTAAAAGGTATGGAATAAACTAAAAACGTTATTTTACGCTCAAAATTATTTTTTTCCATTTTATCTGGCTTGTATTGGCATATGTGTTATTATCAAAATGTTATTATTTTGTAAAGAACTTTACAAAAATAAAATTATAATTTGGTAGGGGCTGGAAAAATAGTACAGCAGATAGGGTACTTGCCTTGCATGTGGTTGACCTCAGTTGAATCCCCAGCACTCCATATCTATGATTCTCTGAGCACCACC
Source organism: Sorex fumeus (assembly GCF_029834395.1). Classification (NCBI taxonomy): domain Eukaryota; kingdom Metazoa; phylum Chordata; class Mammalia; order Eulipotyphla; family Soricidae; genus Sorex; species Sorex fumeus. The sequence goes on along the minus strand of NW_026606101.1, from coordinate 39,440,688 downwards.
AGAAATATTTCCTGAGCAGAGCCAGGAATAACCCCTGAGCATCACCGAGTGTGGCCCCAAAACCAAAAAAATAAATTAAAAAAACAAAAAAAATATCTGATTTTTAACTATGAACAGAAAGTGAAAAAATACTTTCCATAAAGAATTTCTCCTTTTCCTAAATTAGGTGAATAATTTAAAGCTGAATTTTATTCTATTCCATGGTTATATTTTTTTTTAGAAATGGATCCGAGAATGCAAAGAAAATGCTCTACCCGGAAAAGAAAAATACAATCGTGTTACATTGTTTTCATCCCTCTCTTTGCTTTCTTCCATCAGCAAACTTCTCTGAAGGCTAACAAATATTCCACCGCCTTCAATTACTTATCTCTCACATATTTTATTCTTTGCCATTAGATTCCCACTATCCAACTCTGCACTTGAAGGTAGGATAAGATCAAAGCCCAATTCTAGTGACTAAAAGTAAGGTATTGGTGACTGAGTGGTTCAGATTGGTAGAGAAGAGTTAAAGAAACGAATTTGGGGTAAAGCCAAGATCCAAACCCTGAGGACAGTAGAACTGAAAGCCAAATGAACAAAGGATAAAAGAAAAGCAATTCAGGATTGAAGGATGGAGGATTTTGGAGGCTGGGAGACAGTCCTGAGTCAGAGCAGACCTTTTCTCCCAATGTGCATTTTACATCTTCTGGTTTATTAGCATAACATTATCTAAGTTATTATTGGGGCCACACTTAGTGTTGCTCAGAGCTGACTCTGGCTCTGCAGTCAGGAATCATTTCTGGCAGTGCTTGGAGGACCATATGGGTGCTGGGGATCAAAGCTGGGTCAGCCTAGAGCAAGGCAAGTGCTCTACCTGCTGTACTATCTTCCATCCCCAGAAGTGGATCTTCTAGTATTGGCTGTTGGATTCACTGGCATAGAATTTTTGTAGTATTCTCTTATCCTTTCAACATCTGTAGAATCTGTAGTGCTATCTCAAAATAAAAAGTAAAGATTCTAAACGAAGAGAAAAATTGAAATCTCTTTATATTGTTGGCATAATGTTCAGTATTCCATATGTTGAATATGTAAACGTACTGTGGTATATTATTCTTTCGCTATTAGTAAATTGTTTTTTTCACTCCATGATCAGTTAGGTTAGAAGTTTAATTCTATATGTCTGATGTGTATCTTTTAAAAAAAATTCCATATCCAATGGCCTCTTTTTCTATTCAAATTACCTTATTTCCCTGATTCAGCTTTCTGCTTTTTTCCACATCTGCTTTCTCACTTCAAAATATTTTTGTCAGGGAAGGTTCCAGTAAGACCATGATAGCGGGAAATGGTCACTCTGGACCAGGACTGAGTGTTAAAAGGAGCTGAAGTGATATGCATGACACCCTCTTAGGGCAATATTGCAAAGCACAGAGCCTAAAAAGGGAAGCAAAAGTGTCCAGCACAGAGCAGGCCAGAGGGTGGGAAGGAACCTGGAGACCCTGTGGAGGGACCTGGAAGCTGGTGGAGGGACAGCGCTGAAACCCTGTGACGGAAACCCAATCAGGAATATCTCTGTAACACAGAGTGACCCAATAACTTCTTGTTTAATCTTTCTGTCAGATAAGCAATCTTTTTAATCTTAAGCTCTCCTCATGTATGAGAGGGCCCGTATTTCCATCTCTGTCCTGTCCAACTAACACTATTTCAGTCAATGAATCTACCATCCAAGTAGACAGGTTTTCTACGTGAAAACCCTGCCACTGAGAATGGTGACTCAGGGTTTTCAAGTTTAGGGTGGATGGTAGATTGGAACTAAAATAATTTACAGTCAGAAATGGAAATGTAGTTGTCTGGATAAAGCTGTGGAAACAAAGGTACTCCTCCCATCTTACCTGGCTCTCCGTATGTGCAGCTGGGGGTAGTGATTGTGCCTGTGACATATATGCACAGAAAAATCCTCATCGAATGCCAGACTTGGAACATTCCCCACTAGATCAAACACGTTTATGAGAGTTGAGCCTACATCACAGAGACAAAAAAAATACCATCTCACTTTATCAGAAAATAACAATACAACCTCAGAAGAAAATACGGTGTCCATTGTAAATTGTTTGAATTGTTACAGTTAAGTAAGTGCATTTTATCTTTAGTATGTGGAGGCCATTCATGTTTCTGTTAGCAATGGGGCACAGCAGATGACTGAAGAGACCTTACCTATGCTCATGTAAGCGGGCACGATGAGAAATATGAAGTGCAACTCTGGCACTGCTTTAAACACAGTCCTGGTGAAGGAAAGGCAGAGGTTTAGCTGTTAATAACAGAGCAATCCCACTATCTGCACCTTACTGGCATCAATGCCATCACTAAATGCAGTGACCCTGAATCGACATGAGTTTCTTTTCTCCTCTGCAAAAGCAAGTCTTGTTCTTCTTTACTTTTCCTTGGATTCCAAACAATTCTTTACTTATCAATACCATGGCACTAGAAAAATAAATGAATAAAGGGTGCCATATTCACACAGTACACCAGATTTCTGCAGTCTTAACCTCTGACCTGACATCGAGATGGTCCAGTATGACATTACAAAATGACTTGAAAGCTGAGCACACAACCCCCTAAGGTCTGCAGGCGTCAGAGCCCCAGAAGCCCCACCGATCATATTTCAGTGTGCCGTATCACTCAGGATGCTTCTGCGGTCTGTCATGACAATAAACATTTCTAAAGATATGTTGAAGAAAAACTGTTTATAGGAACATCCAATCCTGTAATGCTTTAATGCTTCCCCTCCTTCCAAGGCCATTTCTTCCTGACTTGCCCTGCCTGTTAGCCTCACATGACCGCAGCTAAAAGGATATGTACTAAAGGGAGCATGCATTTAAAGAAATAGGTTGTTTCTTTCAGAACTATCACGGATATTCACAATAAATGCTTTTATAGTTATAAATAACAGACAACAGAGAATTTCTACCACAGACAATTTCATGTCATTTAAAAATAATTTTCTTTCCTGTAATTTTTCCCATATAATTAATATGTCTTATCTGAAATGTCACTATCAATAGCCAATATCCTCCCCTCCCCAACAACACAACACACCACACACACACACACACACACACACACACACGTGTAAATGGCTGCTCACCGCAACATTTCTTTGCAACAGCCATTGGAATACTCATCCACAGCCACAAAGAGGTGCATGAACAAGGTGTTCAGAGGCTGCCAAAGAAAAACAGAGCATGATTAAGGGCTGAGTCAGTACTCAGGCCGTTGGATCCCAATGGATGGGAATGGGACAGTCACCAACTGACACATGCTGCCTGGTCTCTATGGATCTAAGGTCTTTGATGTTTAAAGTGGCAGCATTACCCAGGCAAGCATCTGAGCCAAATCTATGACCCTATTTGCCACTTACTTTCCTCTTAGCTCAGAATTATTCAAGGAATCAGAGATCATAAATGAGTCCTACACACTGAGTCCTTCCTTCCCTGCCCTTGAAATGAAATCATGGGCAGGGAAGTGCCTGCAGGGAGTGAAATCGATTATTAACTCAGTGGTCTCGCCCTCGGGGTGTCTACGCCAAGTGAAAGACAATCGCCCTTTCCCAGGGCTCTTGAGTCAGCAGCTGCTGCCCCATTCAAGTGACACAAGGGAGAAGCTCTCTTATGAATCTCAAGGATGGAAGGCAGATGCCACGTTATGAATCCAATGACTTGTTTTGTTCAACATTCCCAGAGTCAGAATAAATATTACTCTGGGGATAGCAGAAAACCTGGGAACTGAAACGTCAAAGTAGCAATATTCTACAATGCCTTTCACGTTAACTCCTCAGATCTTCATTAGTTTTGTTGTTGTTGTTTTGGGGCCACACCTGTGGTGCTCAGGGCTTACTCTTGGCTCTCAGCTCCTCACTCCTGGAGGTGCTCAAAGGACCATACGGGGTGTGTGAGATTGAACAAGGTTGGCTGCATGCAAGTCAAGCATGAGCTCTTTATGTATTTGGAGGTCTCCCCAGCAGTTCTGGAGGCAGGGTGTACTCAGATGTCACCCTTGGTGACACTCAGCCCAGCAGGGAAGCCTGAGGAATCACTGTTCAAAGACTTGGTGCTGAGAGCACCAGAACTGCACCCTGGGGTGCAGAGTGTGACAGGAGTTGAACTTGGGGTCTTTCAGATACGAGGAAAGCACTCTACCCTTGGAAGATAGTAACCCTTGGAACTATCTCCAAGACCATTTGAAGTTTCTAAAAAAAATCTGTATCAGGTCTAGAGAGACATTCCAGCAGGAAAGGCATTGGCTTTGCATGTGACCAACCTGCGTTCAATTCCCAGCACCCTGTATCATTCCCCAAGCCTGTCAGGAGTGATCCCTGAGTAAGCTCTGAGTGCCTCCAAGGATTCACACCCACACCCCTCCAAAAAAATGTTTTGTACCATTACTCCTTGTTTTGTTGGTTTTTTTTTTTAAATAAGAAGTTGGCCTAAATAGGGAAGACCTGTTTTGTATATACAGAGTTTCATAGAATGTCAGACTATCTCAGTGACTATGGAAAAAACTTCAGATTCTAGAAATGATGCAAAAATGAGGTGGCTGACTTGTGAATGTGTGAGTGCACCTAAATCTGGACAACAGGTGTGCTGTACGTATTTCTAGTTTTCGTGGAATTTTTTAGACTCTCACGAGCCTTGGCCTCCCCTTCGGCTTGACAGTGTTTGCTTTAAGAATGCTTATCCACATAAAATGGATAAGCAGACAAGAATTTTGTATTTGTTTCACCCGCCTAAAAACTCTCAAAGGTAAATTACAGAAACCTCAAATTCCAAATAACAAGAATAACAACAGTTCTGATGTAAACACTTCCCATAATTAAGCCCATCTAATCAATTCCACCACAATCCTACCTAATACTGGACTTAAATTCTAGCTCTAAGAATACATGGTTAATTTCTTGTCCTTTTTACATCCCATTTTTATTTCTCCCACCAGGAATTCAGGTTCCCCCTACTGTGGGAAAGTAAGGAATTCTATGGAACCTTTTGTCAATAAAAATGGCATGAAGGGAAGGAGCAATTACCATTACATTAAAAACATATTTTAGCATTCCCAAAACTAAAAAGTCAGTCTAGTAAACTATACCAGATAACAAACAAGACATAAAATGACATGAACACAAAGTAAAAGCAGAAATGATGGGATGAATATACAGCCGCATCGTACAGTTGCCAGGGAAGGGCATCAGCAATGCCACCGGCTCAGGGCACCATCAGAACATCTGCTGCAAAAACAATACCGAGTGTTCATTTTGCTTTTTTCATAAAACTAGAAATCTATGACTTTCTTTTGGATAGCAAAAATAGGCACCAATGTAGTTTCTTCATAAAGACAGGGTGGCATCATTCAAACTTTAGGAAGGCAAGGTATACCTATGTTATTTTTGAAGATTTAATTTTTAGCTTTAAAATTAAAATAATTTAATCAGTTGAAAGCATCCTGGGGAGAAGTAAAATTTCTTTTTCCCTATGCTGCCCAAAGGAAAATAATTTAAGCCATAAATGGAAGTCACTTACATAATTTAAATTTTCTAGTAGATATAATAAAAAGATAAACAGTGAAAATTTTATTACATATTTTCTTTCATCCAATATATTAAAATTATTTTAATAGAAAGTCAACATAAAATTGTAAGATATTTTACATTGATTTTTCTACAATTTTCAGTCTTGTTTATATCTTATATTTATTCAGACTAGTCACATTTCAAATAGTTAATAGTTGTATATGGCTTAAAAGAACAAAGAAGGAAACAAAGGGAAAATTAATGATTGATGTTATTAATTTATAATTTTCCAAAAGGTAAAATCATGGTCTGAATACAAATATAAAATGAATATGTCTGAGATTGATACATTCAACCCATCATTTGATGAGACAACTAGAGAGATAACAAAGATTCACTACACTTGATGAGCTGGTCACTTTAGTTAATTCAATAAGGGAATCTTAGAGTAGGATTGCTGTATATGTTACAAAATAGTCTCCTGTTGGGACATAAACCCCAACTCTTCCTGGAGACATAAACTACTTATATCTCAAATGGAAGAAAATTTATAAGTGAATAGCTGTTCCTACAACTGTCAAGAGCTGTGACAATAAAAATCCAATCACAGGTACCACAAGTATTGAATTGGAAGAGCCTTTGTGACCTATTTCTAAGTTTCAGGTAATTTTCCTCATAGTAGTAACTAGCACAGTGGGTAGGGTGTTTGCCTTGCAAGCGGCCAACATGGCCGACCCGAGTTCAATTCCTCCACCCCTGTTGGAGAGCCCGGCAAGCTACCAAGAGTATCTCGCCCGCACGGCAAAGCCTGGCAAGCTACCCGTGACGTATTCGATATGCCAAACACAGTAACAAATGTCACAATGGAGACATTACTGGGCCTGCTCAAGCAAATCAATGAACAATGGGAGGTCAGTGACAGTGACAATAGTAACTAGGTTTATGGATGTCAGGGATGAGAGCAAAAATGACAAGAGGAAGGCACCATCTAGCAGCCAAGTGAATAAGCTAAATATTATGTTGGCCGGATCTGAGTGTGAACTTGCAACAACTGTGGGGTGTGAACTCACTCGCAACTCATTCATGCCCCTGGGGACACACTATTGAATTCCACCAACTGACAAGCCTGCTGCTCCCAGTCAGTCTCTGGCTCTCTACCCAGCTGGGCCAGATGCTGGACTGGTTCTGGACAGCAAAGGGCAGGGAAAACTCAGACTGGCACCAGTGACCAAGATCCCAATTCCTTGAAGACTGTTGCCTTGGCTTCCATCGGCCTAGAGTTTGCCATGTGTCTACAGCTAGAAGATACCGAGTTAGTCCGATTCCACTATGAAAATCAGAGTGAAACGCGTCTGAGGCCTTATTGTTATTATGATGGAAGGTGTATGTGTGGGTGTGAAGTGCCCTCCAAGCAAACCAAAGGCTTCATACACTGAGACATAGAATGCTGTGTAGTGACCTAGAAAGCACGTGTTCTCACTCCACTAATTCTTTGCTCTCACTTTTCATCAACAAAGCATGACTTGGGCTTTGCCAGTAGCTTACTGATCTGGCTTTCACTGTCCTTTTCTGCTTCCTGTTCCTACCACCAATAACTTTATTTCATCATGATGTTGTACGCTTGCTGCTGAACTGCTGGGTCTAACAACTGAAAAGCTATACCTCTGAACACGAGACTCCCTTTTGAAATGAAGGCTTGTAAGCATGGTGCAGGGTCGGCCACGGCCCCAGAAACACAAGGACTTAATGCAGAACCCGACAGCTTGGAGCAGAAAAGTGAACGGACTATGCGTTGATCCAGGCCATCAGGTCTGTCCGGAGGGGAAAGGGTGTTGCCCCATTCGCCCTCTCCTCTCTGGAAAGAAAGATGGCGGCCACATGGGAGCCTTGTGGACAGCAGGCATGAGCCGGGGGAGTGGGGGCGACTAAAACCTCATGGGAAGGGGGACGTTCCGGTCCGTCCTTCACGTCCTACTGAGGTCAACAGTTGCCCCCCGCGAGCAGCTCTCCAGCATGGCCACAGCCCCATAAGCACAAGGACTTAATGCAGAACCCGGCAGCTTGGAGCAGAAAAGTGAATGGACTATGCGTTGATCCAGGCCATCAGGTCTGTCCAGAGGGGAAAGGGTGTTGCCCCAGTCGCCTTCTCCTCTCTGGAAAGAAAGATGGCGGCCGCATGGGAGCCTTGTGGACAGCAGGTATGAGCCGGGGATGTGGGGGCGACTAAAACCTCATGGGAAGGGGGGCGTTCCGGTCCGTCCTTCACGCCCTACCGAGGTCACCAGTTGCCCCCCGCGAGCGGCTCTCCAGCACGGCCACGGCCCCAGAAGCACAAGGACTTAATGCAGAACCCGGCAGCTTGGAGCAGAAAAGTGAATGGACTATGCGTTAATCCAGGCCATCAGGTCTGTCCAGAGGGGAAAGGGTGTTGCCCCAGTCGCCTTCTCCTCTCTGGAAAGAAAGATGGCGGCCGCATGGGAGCCTTGTGGACAGCAGGTATGAGCCGGGGTAGTGGGGGCGACTAAAACCTCATGGGAAGGGGGGCGTTTCGGTCCGCCCTTCATGCCCTACCGAGGCCACCAGTTGCCCCCCACTAGCGGCTCTCCAGCACGGCCACGTCTCCAGTGCACAGAAACCAATTTCTTAACTATCTGACTTTCAGTAGAAATACTTCCAGGTTCAATAAGTAAAATAGCAGAAATCCAAAACCAACATTTAATTCTTGAACCCAGCTGTAGAAAGCAAATCACTTCACAATGCTTTTTCAGCATGTCTGATTTGGGGGGGGAGGGGTAAACTCTAAATAATAGTGGTGAATCTTTTATTGAAACAATGAATCTAATCAAAGCAGATAGAGTGTTAACTAGAATTCATCTGCCTCACAGGGACTGGGAGGGGTGGGGGGTGGGGTTTTATTGGGGTTCTTCATGGTAAAAAATAAGTTTTGGTAAAGGGAAATGTGTTTGATATTTGCATGACTGAGACCTAAACCTGAAAGCTTTGTAACCTTTCCCACGGTGATTCAATAAAGAAATAAAAAATAAAAATAAAAAATAAAAAAATAAAAAAAAATTTTAAAAAAAAAGCATGTTGCAGGGTGACTCACTGTGCACGGAATATCGGAGTCGAGCTCCCGGAACACAGACACCCAGTTGTCCTGCTGGGCGACATTCCAGTTCGGATAGTCCACAAAGATGGCGTGGGCCATGATCTCCTCTCTGTCATTATGGAGGGTAATGGCAAGGTTTGCCTTTTCCCTGTGAAAATGATTAAAAATGTACAAACAAGTAAGAGAACCAGAAGTGAGAAGATGAACCCATGCCCACCTCCTTTGATTAGCAGAGCTCAGCATCTACCACACAGGAATATGACCTTCAGAAAAGATGGGAATAAAATGCCAGCAATGCTGAGAGTAGACATTTCAGAACATCTGGTGATACAAACTAAATTTTTATTGAAAATTACATTTCAGAGGGTCAGAGTGATAGTATAGTGGGTAGGGTATTCTTGTATGCAGCCAACCTGGATTTGATCCCCAGCATCCCATATGGCCCCCTGGGCACTGGAAGTACTGATTCCTGGGTACAGAACCCTTGAGCACCACTGGGTGTGGTCCAAAAACAAAACAAAAAAGGAAAAAAATTACAGTTCTGGGGAGATAACACAGGGATTAAAGTTCAGGCAAGATATGTGCTCATCTGGTCCCAGATGGGGTAGGTGCTGTATCCCACCTTCTCCAGATGGAACCCCAATGACCATGAGCCTGCATGCAGGTAACCAGGACATTGTTTCCAAACCGTGCGGCCGCATAAGCAGCTGCGCAACATCTTCCTATATACAAAGTGATCTATGGAAAGTAAATCATCCAACATTTCTTCCTGAAAATAAGACTTAGCTCTTTTGCAAACCACAACACCCAAAAGGTGAGAGAGAACAGAGGGGAATACCCTGCCACAGAGGCAGGGTGCGATGGGGAGAATGGGGGATGGGAGGGATACTGGGATCCGTGGTGGTGGTAAATGGGCACTGGTGGAGGGATGGGTATTCAAAATAAATAAATTTTAAAAAAGCAAAATAAAAAAAAAGATATGTGCTCATCTGATCACCAACAGCACATTGCTTGCTTCAGGTGTGAGCATGCTGGGGTGGATGGTTAATCCCTGAGCCACTGGGCCTGAGCAGCACTGCATCCCCGGGATCTTTCCTCGAGCCACAGACCGGGGAGCTGAGAATCACAGAGAGGCCTCCAGGCCTACTGAGCATCACTTCAAGAGAGTCTCTGACCCCTCAAAAAAGAAATTACATTTCATAGGAAAGGTGTTATAGTTATCATCAGTACTTAATATCTTTCCCTTTAAAATGCCATATTTGGTTACATTTTCTCCTTTGTCTCCATGTCAGCATTTCTTCTGGGTTGACGTAACCGTGGACAATCAGGATAGACCACGGTCGGGGGCTGAGAAGGCCACTGTCAATGGAGCTGTCAGGGCCCAGACAGAAAGGTCCTGGATACAAGGGTACATTGCTCCCTCACACACAGCAGCTAATCTAAGAGTTTACCTTCACCTCCTAGCATTCTTGATCTGTTTTCTAAACTCTGGGGGCAGGGGCCTGGATTCATTGATTCTTATAGAAATTGGGCATTTAAAACATTAGCTAATAGAATCACAGAAATGAAGGCCCTACAGGGGCAACCCAGCGAGTTAATAAAGTTAAGAGAAGAAATGTTTCTACTGACTCTTATTCTGGTCAAGAGACATCTTGATGAATAATCCTAACTGCCACTTTGTCAAATGAGCTATGACTTAGAGACACAATAAAGTTTACTATAAAAATCATTATTTGGATATTGAGATGTAGTCTTCAGCTTAAAATGTAATTTTCATTTCCTTAGTTGATTGAAACCTACTAAGACCTTAAACTGGAGGGAAAAGATTCAAAAGTTGCTCAAAAAAATGGAGGCAGAAATTACCATTGTCCTTATTAATGGGACTAGGAGAAAAGATGGAATCCAACCAAAGGAGAAGAACAGCCGAGAAAATAGAAAGATATATGCGTGCTTCTTAGTAGCATGTATAAACAAGCACATACATATATAGATAGATATACATAGACATTGAGGTCACACCCAACAGTTCCAGGAACTGCTCTGGGCTCAGTGCTTGGGGATCACTTTGGATGAAGCTGGAGGAATCATGTACTTCCTGTACTTACTTTTTTCTTTAAATCAATTTACTATGACTTAAATATTTTAATGAGAACTCTACGTTGCTATGGTACATGGAAAACAAGCACCCCTTAATATAAAGTAGAAAATAACCATAAAAATAAAAATACAGTATTTGAAACATGAACTGGAGTGATAGTAGAGAGGGTAGGACATTTGCCTTGCATGCAGCTGACAGGATCCTTAACACCACATATGATCCCCAGAGCCCTGCCAGGAGTGATCCTTGATCACAAAGCCTGAAGCACCACCTGAGCACCACCCAATGTGTTCTCCCATAATCATGCATGTGTGCACGCGCGTGCACACACACACACACACACACACACAGAGCCCTTGGAAAATCAAAGTTGTGCAAAACTTTTGGAAATGTGCTATGCCTGTCTGTTGGCACCTTTCCAAGGAAATCCCAATCCTTGCATTTTTTTTTTGTATGTTTGTATGTGCTTGCTCATACATGCTTTTCTTGACCGTCCTTCTTCTTTGGTTGGATGCCATCTTTTCTCTAGGAGAAATTAATAAGGACAATGGTAACTTCTGCCTTCATTTTTTCTTTAAGGAACTTTTGAATCTTTTCCCTCCAACTTTAGGTCTGAGTAGGTTTCAATCAAGGAAATGAAAATTACATTTTAAGCTGAAGACTACATCTCAAGCACAGGGGACTCCACCTGGTGCAGCTGGCCCATGGCACTGCCCAAACACTGCAGCCAGTTGACCTTGGCCCTGAGTATAGAATACAGTAACAACACAAAGGACTTAGTAGCATGAAGATCTATTCCCCCAACTTCTATTATCTGAGTCCCTGAAGCCCCTCATTCTACTTCTGAAGTTGCTCCTTCCAGCTCCTGGTTCTTTGGGTTCCTGTCACAAGATGCCAGCACCCTGGCCTGAGTTTCATTCTGAGACCTTATTCTAAAATCAGATGACAATTTACCAGGAGCACAGGATCCCATACAAGTCAGTAATGATGGCAGTGGGGGGTGGGGGGGGGGAAGAGGGCAAGGGCTGAGGCCTGGAAGCCCCCACCCCCTTGGGGAAGCAAGGGAAAAGTGTTCCTGGAAACCCAATTTGAATTTGAAATGCAGTTATTCATGGGAACTGTGGATGGTGGTTGAATTCTATAGTACAGTTAGTACAGGACTATAACACACAGACATTCTATATTAAATGGGCTTTTGTGCACTGGCCTGGGAAGTCAGTCACAAATAACTTTATTTCTATGGGAAAATACACGGCAAGTTCCAAATGACTGACAACAAAAATCGAACATTTGTAGCATCATCCTTTTGAATGTATAATTTCCACTTCTTATTACCTTCTAGTCATTAACTCCTCTATAGGAGAGATAAGAAGCCCTGGTGAGCACAAAGAAAGGGGAGGAGGACCAAGACAAAGGGAGAAGCTGCTTTCAGGGACGGATTTTAAATGATTCACTTTAATGAGCCCATCTAAACCAAAAGAGGTCTACTTAGGCACACATGTGTATATATTTCACACAAAATAGATTAAAGTCCAAAGATTGTTATCCAGCAATAGAAATCAGAGTCTTCATTAGAGTAATGTCTCATTTATTCAATTGGTTTAGGAAATTTTCCAAGCACAGCCATAACTCATTTCATTTAACTATATTTGATGGGAATCTTGGCCAAACAGTGTCCCTGTTTTCTGCTTTGTTCAGCAGCAGGAGTGACAAAGGGTCCGTGCTCCCTTTGTGCCACTGCACACTGAGCCACAGCCGGCTGTGGTTTCCCCACCCCTCCACACGCACGGACTTCTTCACTGCGACATCTGGAACTTGCCAGTTCTTTCAGCCCTTTTCCCACACATCTGCTGTTCCATCTCTTCATTTTCTCTCCTGAAATTCTGCAGATTTTTATGGTGAGATTTTTATGGCCTGTATCTGTAACTGAGCTAACCAGCAATGAGATCAAATGGAATTAGTTCTTAATTGAAAATATAGAGCTTTGGGGCTGGAGAGATAGCACAGCAGGTAGGGCGTTTGCCTTGCATGCGGCCGACCCGGGGTCGATTCCCAGTATCCCATATGGTCCCCTGAGCACCGCCAGGAGTAACTCCTGAGTGCAGAGCCAGGAGTAACCCCTGTGAATCGCTGGGTGTGGCCCAAAAAGCAAAAAAAAAAAAAAAAAAAAAAAGTAGAGCTTTGTCTGACTTAATAGTTGAAGTCTTTACCCAAGAATAGTAGAAATAAGTAGCAGTAGGATTGCTCCACAGCTTAGAAGGTGGCCTCACATGCTGGGGGAAAGGGCAGCTCAGACAGAGAAGGAATCACCAAGTAAAGGGTGCGAGGAGGGCCCGCTTGGGATGGGAGATGCGGGCTGAAGGCAGACTATAGACCGAACATGATGGCCACTTAATAACTCTATTGCAAACCACAACACCCAAAAGGAGAGAGAGAGAGAGAGAGAGAGAGAGAGAGAGAGAGAGAGAGAGAGAGAGAGAGAGAGCGCAAAAGGGCATGTCCTGACACAGGCAGGGTGGGGTGGAGGGGACGGGGTGGGAGTGGTGGGAGGGGCTCTGGGACCACTGGTGGTGGAAAATGGGCACTGATGGAGGAATGGATACTCGATCATTGTATGACTGAAACGCAAGCACAAAAGATTGTAAGTCTGTAATGGTACCTCACAGTGATTCACTAATAAAAATTTTTTTAAAAAATTTTAAAAAATAGTTGAAGTCTTTAAACCTAATCATGAACAGTTTTGTAATGGTGTATAACTCATGGTTATACAATAACAGGAATTAAAAAGTAAAAAAAAGTACTCGAAGTCTTTGAGTTTGATTCTGCCATTCATTTTTGTCGCCCTTCCAAGTGTGGTCCAGGAAGAAATACATAGGTGAATCACAAAAATCACAAGAAGAGAAACTGAAACAGTAATCAAAAGTTTCCATAAGACGGGCCACAGCAATAATACAGTGGGTAGGGCATTCGCCTTGCATGCAGTCAGCCAGGGTTCAACCCCCCAGCATCCCATAGGGCCCCCAGAGACCGTCAGAATAATTCCTGAGTGCAGAGCCAGGAGTAACCCCTAAACATCACTGGGTATGACCCAAAAAGTCAAAAAAAAAAAAAAGAAAGAAAAAGAAAAGTTTTCCTAAAAACCAGAGTTTAGGACTTAATACTTAACCAACAAATTCTGCAAAATATACAAAATCTATCCTACTCAAACTCTTCCAAAAAATCAGAGGGAGAATCCCACCCAAACAAATGTGAAGCCAATGTCACTCTAATTCCCAAACCGGAAAACAAACACACACCAAAAAACAGAGACACAGGGACTGGAGTGATAGCACAGCAGGTAGGGCGTTTGCCTTGCACACAGCCGACCCGGGTTCAATTCCCACCATCCCATATGGTCCCCTGAGCACTGAGTAATTCCTGAGTGCAGAGCCAGGAGTAACCCTTGAGCATCGCCAGGTGTGACCCAAAAAGCAAAAATAAAATAAAATAAAATAAAGAGACACAAGGGGCTGGAGAGATAGTGCAGCTAGTAGGGCATTTGCTTTTCATCCCATATGGTCCCCCAAGCACTGCCAGGAGTAATTCCTGAGTGCAGAACCAGGAGTAACCCTGAGCATCCCTGGATGTGGCCCAAAAAGAAAAAAGAAAAAAAAACAGATACAAAAAACAATACCATAGACTATCTCTGAAGAATGTAAAGGCAAAAATTAACAATAAAATCTGGTAAGCTAAATCCAAAAAGATACCAGGATGATCAAAAGAAACAGTGACCAGGATACAAAGACAGCTTATGGAATGAGAAAGTATATTCACCAAACACCCTTCTGATAAGGGGTTAATATCAAAAATTACATCAAATACCATAGGAAAATGGGGTGACGAAATGAACAGAAACGTTCTCAAATAAGACATTCAAATGGCCAAAGGGCACATGAAAAAATGCTCTTCATCACTAATCATCAGGGAGATGCAGATCGAAGCAACAATGAGATATCATATCTTAAAAAAAAAAAAGCAACCAGTGTTGGGGTGGATATGTGTAAAAAGGGACTCTCCTTCATTGTTGGTGAGAATGCCGACTGGTCCAGCCTTTTTAGAAAACAATAGAGACGTTTCTCAAAAAACTAGAAATTGAGTTCCCATTTGACCCAGCAGTACCACTTCTGGGAATCTACCCTGGGGGCCCAAAAACACACAGCAGAAACACCATCTGCACTCCTATGTTCATTGCAGCACTATTCACAATAGCCAGAATCTGGAAACAACCTGAGTGCCCAAGACTAGACAAATGGATAAAGGAACTACAGCACATCTACACAATGGAATACTATGCAGCTCTCTGGAAAAATGAGGTAATGAAATTTGACTCAAATAGATGGACATAGGGAGTTTCATGCTGAGTGAAATGAGTCAGAAGGAAAGGGACAGATATAGAATGACTACATTCACCTGTAGTATGTAAAAATGTAGTAGAAGAATAATATCCATGGCTTGGGGAAACAGGGGTTAAGAGAACTGTCAATGGTTGGAACTAACCACAAGGGTGTGTGGGGCCGAGGGTAGGTAATATAGGGAAGAAACCGCTATGACAATAATAGCTGGGAATGATAACGCTGGACAAGATCCAGGGTTAAAAGTAGGGAAGGGATATTCTTGATAATATTTCAGTATCAATATTGCAAACCACAATGCCCAAAAGGGGGGGGGGAGAGAGAGAGAGAGAGAGAGAGAGAGAGAGAGAGAGACAGAGACAGAGACAGAGAGACAGAGAGAGAGAGAGACAGAGAGAGAGACAGAGAGAGAGAGAGAAAATTAAAAAATATATATCAGGATGATCAGTCATTACCATTAAGTGGGATACATTTCCAATTTGCACAGATGGTTCAACATATATAATTAATGTAACACTACAGTCAATAAAAAGAACAAGAAAAAAACCCAGTATCAGTAGTGTTTAAAAGTCCTTAACCAAACTCAACACCCATTTATGACAAAAATTCTCAGTAAATTAGAACTAAAAGAAACATATCAACATAAAAAGACTGTATGATGAAACCACACTTAACTTCATATTGAGTGGTAAAAACTTGAAAACTTTTTTCTTAATATCCAGAACAACTGGCAGGCTACCTAATGTAACCTGCTCACATGGCAGAGTCTGGCAAACTCCCCGTGGCGTACCCAATATGCCAAATACCAGTAACAATGATGGGTCTCGTTCTCCTAACCCTGAAAAGCCTTGAATATCGCACTTTTTAAAAAAATCTCAGGGCTAGGACGAAGGAGACGTTACTGGGGCCTGCTCGAGGCAATCGACGAACAACAGGATGGTCATGATCGTGATCCGGAATAACATAGACAAAAATTTACTCAAATATACTATAGACTTAGATATTAGATCTAAAACCATAAAGAACATTAAAAAAAGAAAAGAGGTGATGCAATTCAGGACCTCAACATCAGAGATGTATTTCAAAACTTAATTCCAATGACAAGGAAAACAAAAGCAAGAATAAACAAATGGGCTACATTAAATTAAGAAGCTATTACAAAGATAAAGAAATTGCCAAAAAAATAAAAAGGTAACCTTAAAATTGGAAGAATATATTTGCATATCATACATTTGACAAGAGGTTTAAATCCAAAATATGAAAAGAGCTCACACTCTCAAAAAAAGCAATCCAATATAATAAAATGGACAAAAGTCCTGAATAGATATTTCTTAAAATAAGACAGAGAGTAAAGATAGGTCAATGGACTGTTGATCTGCATGCAAAAGGTGCAGGTTTGATTCCTAGCATCCCATGAGCCTAACATTCACCTGTGTGAATTCACATTCACATTGTATATAATACGTTAGAATGGCCTATGGCAAAAATATTGAAAACTTCAATGACAATGTTGCGGAGTAGAAGGAACTCTGGTACACTGTTAATGGGGAAAGTACACCGGTTTAGTTGCTATAAAAATAGGATAGAAACTGCCTAAAAAATAAAAATGGAAACCCCAATGATCCAGCAATATTATTCCTAGGCATTTTTCTGATAGATATAAAAACATTCATTCAAAAGGAAACTTATAGCCCTATAATCGTGGAATCTTTATTCACAATTGTAAAAATATGGAATCAATCTAAATATCTATGGAATCCATCTAACTATCTAATATCCCCTAAATATATACATGGACTTTTCTATTTATTGTTTTATCTATTCAATGGAATACAACTACTAGAAAATGAAACCATAGTTATTGGCATAAAATTAATAGAAATTAAGGTGGCTATGCTATGTGAAAGAAGTGAAGAATAACTATCAAATAGTTTCACTCCTATACAGGGTGTAAATTAATAAAACAAACTGGCAAGAGACAAGAACTAATTCATATACTCTGAGGGGCTGGACAAAGCAGTCTTTTTGGTGGGAGGATAGCACTGGAACTTAAGAGGTGGGAGTGATGACAATTATAAACATATTGAGGTGAAAACTAAGCTCTCACTTCCATAATACAGCATACCAAGCAGAAGTCAAGGAAAAAATAAATCTTGATGTTCTAAGAGTAATTACTGATTCTTTAAAGCAGCAGAGTTACCTTTCAGACACAATAACTGATTCCTTACTGGAGGCAGTAGAGTTACCTTTCAGAATCAAAGTTATTGATTGGTTTACACACTTTCAGATGAAATATTACAATAAGACAATTTAAAATTTAGTATGCTTAAGAGCAAATCCAGGCTTTATCACTTGCCAACAACTTGATCCAGGGCAGGCACTCATTTCCTCACGGTGGTAGCTACCTCCAAGAAGTGTCAGAATATTAAATATTTCCAAAGCACAGAGCATGGCAGAAAATAAGTTCTCAAAACAAGTGGGTAATTATCATTAATTTGACCCATGTCTCTATCAATGGGCAAGGAAGTTGAGATTGAACTCAAGTTTTTCTGAATCCAAAACCCAGAAGAAATCTTTTCAAATCAACTGTTCTTATGACTGTTTTTCTTCTATTTTCTTGCCATAGGTCTCCTAAGTACAAAGTAACAGAATTCTTTCCTGTAATGTGGTAAAATTGATAAAATTTGATAAAATTTGTTCCTTAGTCTCCTTATCCATGTACTTACAGAAGATAGATGATGTTAAGCTTCCCAAAAAGCTTCTGGGTAAATTTTCTAATAAGCTTTTGGATACAACAAATATCCTGAGATTCTGTTCTTCGGCAATGAACCACTTCTACCTTTCCTCTTGGAGAAGTGAGAACTGACATTTTTTATCCTGTCCTAAAAAGAGAGAAAACAGTCCAGTTTATCCAAGATGTCAAGCTCATTCGGTCACCATATTTACAAAGTTGAACATTATTGCACTTCCATGCAGAGGTATTAGACAGTTCCTGGGGTGCCTTTCCTCTGGGGCTGGCTGCAACAAATGTGACCCCAATCCAGTTGACAGGTTTCTCCCCAAGAAAATTATGTTTCTGAGAATTCATTTGTCTAGAAATTTCTGCAACCGTAATCTTTGATTATAACAAAGGTATTCCAACAATAGAATGGACACCCATTGAACGAAATGATTTACTGATTCAGTTTCCTCAAATTTAATCAGTCACCATGGGATGTGGTCAAGAGCTAAATGGAAATTACTCACAGCTGCTGCCCACGTTCCAAACAGTTCCCCAAACTGAAGCCCTGAAGGGCAACAGTTTGAAGAGATATTTTGAGACCAAACAAAACAAAACAAAACAAAAGTTCCGTGGTCAATTAAATACAGGAAATACTACTTATGACAGTCTTCCTGAGGGATGCTCATGTCCATTAAAGAGTCTGAGAAGTTCGCAATATTTGCTTCCTTTGTATAACCCAGTCTTTCCCACACCCCTGTTAAAGGGGAAATCTAATGACAGTGACCATGAGAGTTTAATACTCAGGAAAAAACTTTTGGGAACACTGCTGACAGAACCAACAGACCACAAAAGTGACTTTAATCTGTGAGTGTGTGTTTTTCCTTTTCTTTCTCCCGCCCTTTCTAGGGAAGAACATTCAATTACGTATCGGTGAGCTAAGAAAAAAGACAAATTAATTTTTCACTACTGTATTGATTCTGAGAACTATAAGAATAGTTCTAGTATCTGAAAGGCTGCTTTATATAACCTCACTCTGGTTAATTCCCCCTTCCAAATGTAATTAAAGGTATTCTATCTTTGCTAATTTTTGGACATCAAATATATGAAATTATACCATGTGATGGTGTTCTTTTAAACACAAAATATATAATTACATCATTTGGATTTTTGTTATTGTTGTTGGTTGGATATGTTCTTGTATAATTTTTATTTTCTCAAAGTACCAAAGAACTTGAGTATTGTATAGTATCTGATACATCTTTTTTATTTTATTTTTATACAGTTGTTCACAATAATTTATTATATTCAATATTCCAACACCAATCTCAGCATCATTGTACCTTCCCACCACCACCCAAGTCTGCCCCAAAGGCAGATCCTAAATTATCGATTTTGTATTGCTTGTTATGAATGATCCAAAAAGCTTTCCTTATAGGAAAGTGTGTGAAAATTGTTGTATCTTTGGAGCTGTTAAGCCCCTGTATTAGAGATCACTTAACACACTTATAAATTGAGCATATATATCAATCAAGATTGGTTGCTTTCTACTTTACAACCCATCAAATGTGGTGTGCTACTCTTGGTACATTGGTGGCATAGAGTATGAGATATTGCTCCAGGAATTTTAAAATTTTCTCTAGAGTGATAGAACTGGATGATGATTTGGGGGTTCTGGAGACATCTCTGCAGCATTTTGCTCTCTTCTGAGATTTATTTGTGAGTCTCTGGATCACGGGTATTAATGAGCTTATATGTGGCCCAGAGGCAGTTTGTGGCCCTAACTGCCTGGCACTGGGAAGCACAGGAAGATGGAGGGGGGGGGCACCTATTCTTGATGGTGCAAGCCTAGAGATTTCAGTCACAAACCCCACATACCTGGGTTTTTCAGTGAATTCATTCTCATCCATGAGGGGCTCATCCCCAGCCTGTGAAGATTGGCCATGAGCATGGCAGTGATTGGGTTCTGGAGGTTTTTGGCTGCCGACGCTGTTGGGGCAGGTGGTGACCTTACCTGAGGTGCCCCAGATGAAGTCAGACAGGCATGGGGTGAGGAGGTATCTCTCACAACAAAGATTCTTGAGTTCATCTTTTTGCTAAGGAGGGATTTTAAATTCTGGATCCATATCTAGAATACTATGAATTGTCAACTTATAATAAGTGATATCAATTTTACAGGGCAAAAATACAATTTCTTTAGATATCTAATAATATTAAATCTCTGCCTTTTCCTTTTTGGGCTATACATGGCAGTGTTCAGAGATTACTGCTGGCTCTGCACTCAGGAAATAACTCCTTGTGGGGCTTGGGGGGGTCCTAGAAGATGCCAGGGATTGAACCCTGGTCAGCCACGTGCAAGCACCCTACAAAACGTACTATCACTTTGGCCTCTGAAAAAGATTTTCTTTCCTTTTCTTTAAATTATTCTGGACTATGTCCAGCAGTGCTCAGGGTTACTCCTAGATCTGTGTTTGGGAGCCCAGATGATGCAGGGGCTGGCCACATGCAAGGCAGGAACCTTAACCCTTGTACCATCTCTCCCACTTTAAACAGCTTAATTTTTGAAATTCTATTAAATTCCGAAGTTTAAAAGTTTATTACATTATTAAGTTTTTAACTTATTAACTTTGAGTTTTTAGTAACATCATTAATTCATTGCCTCTCTAAATTTTTTGGGTGTGGTGTCTCCCAATCTAGTACTCAGGGGCCTGGGTCCACGTGTGGTGATACTCAGCCAACTATCAACAGTTCAGTGCTGGAGCCTAGCTGTACTGAGGCTATCAGTTCACAGACTGAGGTGCTAGGGCTGTGAGGGGCTCCCTATGTGAAATCTGGGATCATATTCAAGACAAGTGTCCCTGAACTCGCAACTTTTAGCCAGTCTCTCTTCTTGTCTTTTTTTTTAATATATATATATATAATTTTATTTAATCACCATGAGAGCAGTTACAAAGCTTTTGGGTTTAAGTCTCGGTCATACAATGAAACACCCGTACCTTCACCAGTGCCCATTCTCCACCACCAAAAACCCCATTTCACACCCTTCCCCTACCTGTGGGGCAGATGATTTCCACATTACTCTCTTGCTATTTTTATTACATTCAATAGTTTGACACCAGACCCACCATTATTATTTGGGATTTTACCTCAACACTCAGATCTGCTGAAAAGGCAACAGTATACAATTTGTTTTCTATTGCTGGTTATGAATAACATATGATATCATGTGGCTGCAGTAGTGGCCACGCGATTTTAAAATTCTGAAATTTTAACACTTGAATCTGGAGGCATTTCTGCCAAAACCTGCTGGGTTCTGAGATTTGTTCCTGAGTCTCTGGGATCATGGCTGCTTAGTAGCTTGATCAGGAGCCAGAAAGGCCATTCATGGGCGGCGATTTGGGGTCTCATTGGGACAGGAAGGAAAGGGCCGGCTCCACCCCCATCCTGTGAGGCCCTGCGTGTCTCATCACTGCAGGCCCAAACCTGATTGTCCAGTGGCCTCTGGAGGATGGCAGCCACCGGGCCGCCAGGGGGAACAGGCCAAGGCATGAAGCCTATTCCCACCTGGGTTGGCCCAGCGCCGGTAACCTACTGCAGGGACCAGACGCATTTCTGCCAAAAGCCGCTGGGTTTCAAGATTTGTTTCTGAGTCTCTGGGATCATGGCAGTAAATGGCTTGATCAAGAGCCAGAGAGGCTGTTCATGGGCGGCAACTCGGGGTTTCATTGGGATGGGGAGGAAAGGGCCGGCTCCACCCCCATCCCGTGAGGCCTCACGTGTCTTGTCACTGCGGGTCCAAACCTGACTGTCCAATGGCCTCTGGTGAATGGTGGCCACTGAGCCGCCAAGGGGGAGCAGGCAGAAGGACAGCACCCTTTCCCCCCTGGGGTGGCCCAGCGACAGTAACCTACTGCAGGGTCCGGACGAATTTCTGCCAAAAGCCGTTGGGTTCCGAGATTCGTTTCTGAGTCTCTGAGATCATGGCCGTTAAGCAGCTTGATCAGGAGCCAGAGAGGCGGTTCATGGGCGGGATCTCATTGGGGTGGGGAGGAACGGGCTGGCTCCTCCCCCATCCCGTGAGGCCCCACGTGTCTCGTCACTGTGGGCCCAAACCTGACTGTCCAGTGGCCTCTGGAGGATGGCGGTCACTGGGTCGCCAGGGGGAACAGGCCAAGGCATGAAACCTATTCCCACCTGGGTTGGCCCAGCGCCGGTAACCTACTGCAGGGACCAGACACATTTCTGCCAAAAGCTGTTGGGTTTCAAGATTTGTTTCTGAGTCTCTGGGATCATGGCCGTTAAGCAGTTCAATCAGGAACCAGAGAGGCCATGCCTCCAATTATATAGCTGAGCAGGAGGTGGTTTGTGGGTGTGTCTCCCACATACCTAACTTTTGGCTGTTTTCTTTCTTGGCAAACTTTACCCCAAGTTTTTGGGCTCTGGCCAAAGGCACAGCAGCAATTTTGGGGTATCTGGAATTCTGATGGCGCCATCAGGCTACTGATGCACTCGCCGCACGGGTACAGATTGACCTACTGGCAGCACCATACTCCCGTGTCTGATACATCTTTAAACCCATTTCTCTTTTGTCAGAATAAGAAACTGAGGTCCTTGAGATAAAGTTCCTTATCTCAGGACATACATCTTGTCAGGAACAGCTCTGGACATCTAGTACAGCCCATCTACACACTTCACACTGTCAAAGTGTTCTGTGGGCTGGCTCATGGTAAGCGATCCTCTGTCCTCATGGTCCACTGGTGCTCAAATGATGTAATCCAAATGATGTAATTACTATCTGACTTCTCTTAATCTTCAGGTGTTAAGGGTTTGAGGGGAAAGATTGTGTAAGAAAATACAGGAAGATGGTGTGTCAACCAGCCTTTATCTGATGAACTCATATCAACTTGAACCTCATAGAGTAACTATACTTTCTTCAGTGCCCTGTATGCAAACTCGTCTCTTGGAGATGACCCTCGGTCATTCAAGTTGAAAGAAAGTGATAAAATAGTTGAAAATGCCAATTAATTAACTTAAAGGGGGGAAATTAAACAGGGGGATAACATAGATATTACTATAGCCCAGAGAATTCTCAAGTCCTAACAAACCTAACTTTCTCTCCTCTAAGAGGACAAAGTGGTTGGGGACCCTTCACCTCATGTGTGCTACACAGCCACTGTCTCCAAAGACCTGGTAACAAAGTGACTCTGGTGAACGGTGGAACCCTGGCTCCCAGGCAAATTTTGCACTGTGGAAATGTGGGGCCAATTTTTTTCCTACATTTTCAGATATCATTAAAAACTCCTTTAAACTTGATTAGTCACCAACCCTATTGTAGCAAGGTCACCTGTGTGCGCTTTCTCAGCAGCGTGAAAACACAACTACCATAAGGTGACTAATACGAACCATGCTCAAGATAGATGCTGTGAAATTAGGTACCAGCAATGGGACCCAAATTCTATCACTTGTAAAGACAAGGCTATGTGGTTTTGGGTAAATTATCTGAACTCTGTTCCTAAGGTTTTCTTTCCTATAAATAAGAAATAATAAATAACCTCAAAGAGTTATGCAATCTCAGAGAGCTGCATAAATGAGTTGTTAAAATACAGAATACTGAGAGTAGCGTGTACTAGTCAATATTATAAATATTATTTATTGAGCATCAATATTCTCAGAATTCACAATAGTGGCTATCAAGAAGTCTGTAAAGTCCTCTCCCACTGCAGAGATGCCAAGCAAAGGAAATCAACAGAGCCTGGCAATGTTTGCATGGCACTTCATGGCTTTCCTGTGTATCTCTATTTTGTTGATGACCAAAGTGTCAATCAATATCTTTTGGGATATGCAGATCCCTTTACATAAACAAGTAAGATTTAATCAAATTGTATTCAAGTTTAAATGTTGTGAAAGCACTTCCTTTCTGAGATTTTTCATGACCAAGCTGCAACATAAATTGATTTTCATGTTTTAACTCTAACGCCACTCTTAACAAACTAGTAAAGATTAATTGTTAATATTTGAGAGATAGAACAAGGGTTAAGGCATTTGCCTTGCATGGTCAACTCCGGTTTCACCCCTGGTACCACATAAAATTCCATGAACGCAGAGTCAGGATTAAGCCCTGAGCACAGCTGGGTGTGGCCCAAATCTCTCCCCACAAATGAATAAAAAGTAATTTTAAAAAATAACCTCTACATGCACAAGCAAGTCATTGCAATTCACTCTCCATTATGCCATCTCAAAACATGGCATTCTCATTGAGAAAAACACAAAATTATAAATGAGACTAAAGTTTTTCTTCAATTGTAGGAAAATTTATATGACCAACTACCACTAGAACCCTTTTTAAGTATAAACATGAGTGACATTAAGTCCATTTACTTTCTTGTGTAACTATCACTGCCATCCACATCCAGAATGTTTCTATCTGAAATACTGATTTTGAAGCCTTGGGTCCCAATCCAAGTCCCTTCTTTTTCACAATTGGACATGTGTATCATTCCAGATGGCTGTTTCAGTTGAATGGACTCAAATATATTGACGGAATGACACAACAGTCCAATAGTTGCATAATCATTAGAGGGATGTGTCCCTTCGGGAGACCTTCCACATTCTGTTTCAAGAAGTACTAACAAGAAATGAAATGAAGGTAATAAGGACCTGGCAAACTACCATCTTAGTGGCTTTCAGGGTTCTAGGTAGTTTTATCACAAATGTGTCGCTACAAGTAACACATTTCACTGTGTAAGTAACTGGCCATAGATAATTTTTCTGTTTTAAAAAAAAAGATAAAACAGAGCCAGGGATATGTCTCAGTGGTGGGAGCATGTACTTCCCAGGTGTGAGGGCCTGGGCCCAGTTCCTGCTACCTTAAAAAGAGAAACAAGAATGAGAGGAGAGATACTGTCATTATTTTCTAGCTTAGTATGCCAACCGGCTTTATGCACTTTTGAGGGGGATTAAAGGAGGCACCTGAACAGCAGTACTCAGGAATATAGACTCAGCCATGAGAGGAGACACTCCCCAGCTCTGTGGCCCTCGTGTTTGAGTGCATGACCCAGCGCTGTGGTATTGCTCAGAACCATTCGTGCTGGGGCTCACAGGGTGAAACCTGGCAGTGCTGGGGAGGCCTTGCTGTACAGAACTGAGCTCAGGGCCCTGCACATGTTCAGCCCACACTCCAGACCTCAGCGTTGTTTCCCCAGGCCTACATGCTCTGATTTCATGCTTCCAGTAAGTTTTGTTACCTGTTTTCTATGTAGTCAATACATGCAGTTGTTGACATTCATTAAATAAAACAAAATAAACTTTCAACAGATTAAAATTATATACAAGGAATTCTAAATGTTTTCATGTCAGTTCTCTTTATGTCCCCAAACATATTTTTAAAAAGGGGGGAGGGGTGATCGCACAGTGGGCAGGGCTTTTGCCTTGCACACAGCAGACCTGGGTTTGATCCCTGGCATCCCATACGGTCAACCTGTGTACTGCCAAGAGTAATTCCTGAGTGCAAAGCAACGAGTAACCCATGAGCATTGCCAGTGTGACCTCTCCCCCTCCATAAAAGCATATTTATAGTGAAAAGTTTAAGTTATACTCTGGCCAAGTTTCTCCCCACCCCTTTTTCAAAACTACTTTGTTACTGAGGTAACGTGATTACAATGGTGTTAGTGTTAATGCTTTTAGCATGTAACTTTACTGTATTTCATCCACTGTTTAAGATCACAAAAATTTGTATTTTTCCTTGTATAGATCATTATGAGGGTTGTAGAACTGTAGCACTGTCCTCTTGTTGTTCATCAATTTGCTCAAGCGGGCACCAGTAACGTCTCACAACAACTTGTGAGACTTGTTGTTACTGTTTTTGGCATATCAAATATATCACGGGTAGCTTGTCAGGCTTTACCGTGCAGGCAGGATACACTCTGGGTAGCTTGGCGGGCTCTCCGAGAGAGGCAGAGGAATTGAACCCAGATTGGTCACGTGCAAGGCAAACACCTTACCTGTTGTGCTATCGCTCCAGCCCTAATATTTATATATGGTAAACATACTGTCTTAGGTGAAATCAAACTGGCAAGGCAAACAATAGATCTCTATTGTTGTTGCTATTATTATTATTGTTGTTGTTATATTTCAATTTATGTTACCAATTTATATTACTGGTATATTGGTGGTGCTCAGGAGCTATTTTTGGCTTAGTGCTCAGGAGTCACTACCAATAGGTGTTCATCTAGTGCTAGAGCTCAGCACTAGAGCGCAAACTCAAGCCTCCCACTAGCCCTTTCAGCTCTCTCATCTTCCCCTCAACCAATTATTTCATTCTATATAGCAAAATAGACCAATAGCAGCAAAATGTTTGTTTTGAACAAATGCTTATAGCAAAGACCATATGGCCAATTTACCAGACACATAGATGAATAATTATATAAGCATCTTTTATATTTTTCACATCCTATGATTGTGACATTTGGTGTTTCCTACAAAAATACATAGAGATTAAGAAGTTTTCAAATTGCAAATGTTATATTTTCCCCTTCTTCCTGTCCACGTGTTATTGAAGTGGGAGTCACACACAACTGGTTGTTGGGTGAGGGTGAGGAGTAGCACATTTGAGATGTGATGTGCACAAACACTTGGTTGCAGTGCATCAGGAATCACACAACTTTGTTTTGCCACCAGGGGTGCCAAACAGTAGAGCTACTGTCATGCCACTGTGTGAGGACCTGTGGGGTCTAATTTCTGGCACCATGTTTGAAAGGCAAAAGAGTTCATAACCCCAAACAATCCCCTGGTAAAACTTCTCCAGAAAGCACTTCTGTTTTGTTTTGGTTTGGAGTGTTCAGCCACACTTGGTGGTGTTCAGCGCTGACTCCTGGATCTATGCTCAGGAACCACTTCTGGAGGTACTTAGTGACTACACTTAGGAACAGTATCACACCAAGTCAGCTGTGTGCAAGGCAGTTATGCCTTCCCCTCTGAACTATCTCTCTAGCCCACAAAGAACTTTTTAAAAATAATGCTGGGCATGGTCATTAGGTCATTTCTTCACTCTGAGAAGGCTAATCCTGTGTCAATTAGGAAATGGGATTTTATCATTAAGCATGTAATATTAAGTATTATTATTTGTATTTTAAGTATTATCAAGTATGGTAATACACAGTAACTACCATGTGTTACAAAAGGTTTGGTAAGACTCCAGTAAACCTAAATACACTCTGTCAACAAAGAAGGTAAAGGTAAAGGTAAAGGTAAAGGCCCTCCCGTTGATCGTCGATTTGCTCGAGCGGGCCCAGTAACGTCTCCATTGGAGACTTTGTTGTTACTGTGTCTGGCATATCGAATACTCTCGGTAGCTTGCCGGGCTCTCCATAGCACAGCGGTAGGGCATTCGCCTTACAAGCGGCCAACATGGCCGACCCGAGTTCGATTCCTCCGCCCCTCTCGGAGAGCCCGGCAAGCTACCGAGAGTATTCGATACGCCAAACACAGTAACAACAAAGTCTCCAATGGAGATGTTACTGGGCCCCTTGAGTCAACAAAGAAATTTGAGAATTTTGAAAACCACAACAAGATTTAAAAAAAGAAAAAAAAGCCTGACATAGTATGACAAAGGTCTTCCTGCTCCTTGCAATCACAGTGACCACCCTCGTATTCTCAGGACCTAAAACAGTCCATGGTGAGGACGAGGCACCCAGTGAATGGTCGCGGGAGGGATCACCAAATTCAGTCTCCCAAACTCCCACAATACCACAACAATCAAAAACCTAAAAGTCAATGTATGAAATTTCTTACTACATGGGAATTTGTAGAAAAGACTGATCAAAACGTAACAATTCATGTACTATCTGGATACAAATTTTTTTCCCAATGTTCAGGTCTGTTGAGGACAGTCAGGATCTTTTAACTGCCTATACACATTTCATGTTAAAAAAAGGATTCGAGAGGGAGCAAGGTCTAAGGACTGTAAATGTTATCTTATGTCTTCTTTGAGTAGGGATAGACTTCAAAGTCTATTTCCAGTCAAAACTACCCTTAAACATTTCATTCTCTTTTTTTTTTTCATTCTTAATTTGGGGACTTTTGGGGATTTGTTTGTTTGTGTTTCATTAGTGCTGATAAGATTGGCTTTGATTTTTAACTTAAAATCAAACAGGAAAGAGACATCCAGTATGTGTGAAACATGGTGTCATAAGCTACTGCTACAAATATACAGAAATTCTGAATAAAAAAATACAGGAAAGTATAGAGGCAAAATTGAATAAAAAAAATAACTTGTGAGGGCTATTAACTGCATACATTCCATCAATAAATGCAATGCAGCAAAAAAGAAAGAAAGAAAGAAAGAAAGAAAGAAAGAAAGAAAGAAAGAAAGAAGGAAAAGAGAGAAAGAAAGAAAATAATTACAGAACAAGGGCATTATTCACCCAGATGGTAATGACTATGAACAGTAACTAAGGATGAGATTAGATCTGGCCCCAGGGCAGAGTTTTCATATTAACATTCTATAGGGAGAGCAGGGCCGGGGAGAACAGAACCAAAAACGCCTCCGTACAACCAGACTCCAGAGGATGAGACTCTCTATGAATGAAGGAAAGACAATTCTAAACAAACTAGCCGAAGGAAGTAGTAAGGAGCTGTCTTTGTTCTTAGCTTTCTGTAGAAACCCAAAATCAAAAACAATCTTTAGAAGGAGTCCAAATTTTATACCACTCACATGTGGTATCCCAATCCACACTACCTATACATTATGGAATCATCAAAGACTTCAGATAAAAGACACTGAAAGTCAATCTGAAAATGATTATAAATAAGTATACTTCCAATTATTAAAATCCTAGAAAGTAAAATTTAAGTCAGAGATGTAATTATGAAAAATAAAAAGCAACTCTGAAATGGACAAAATATAATCTAATTGAGTTAAAAATATTAGATGATATTGAAAAGAATTAATAAATGGAAAGATAGTTGTGAAGTTACATAGGAAAACTGATAAAATTAAACTTTAGAAAATGGTTAATACATGTCAGACAGGATATTAAAAATCCTTGTCTTACAATAATTCCAATTTCAACAACAAATGAAGTTTTGTTTGAAAAGAATAGCATGCAATATCTCCGTGCAGAAAAAAATTTCTAAATCCTAAATATAGCAGTGTAGCACTGTCCTCCTGTTGTTCATCAGTTTGCTCGAATGGGCCCAGTAACGTCTCCATTGAGAGACTTGTTGTTACTGTGTTTGGCATATCGAATACACCATGGGGAGCTTGCCAGGCTTTGCTGTGCGGGCGAGATACTCTTGGTAGCTTGCCAGGCTCTCCAAGAGGGGCGGAGGAATCAATCGAAGTTGGGTCGACCTGGTCTGCTCTGTGCAAGGCAAATGCCCTATCCACTGTGCTCCAGCCCAATAAGTATATAATAGTAAAATTACAACATCCCAAAACATAAAGAAAACTTGAAAGCAACCAAATAAAAGACATTGCCTTAAAGAATAATTAAGCTATGAGTTTATTTCTCAAGAAAAAAAAAACAGAAGAAGCTAGTCATATAAGGATTGTTAAACATCATTTGTAAAGGTCAGTATAATAAATATTTTAGGCTTCGTGAGTCACCCCCATGGCAGAAACTGGCAAGCTCCTCGTGGTGTATTCGATATACCAAAAATAGTAACAACAAATCTCACAATGGAGACATTGCTGGTTCCCGCTTAAGCAAATCAATGGACAATGGGAGGACAGAGCTACAGTGCATGAGTCACATGTTTTTGCACAATTGCAAAACTGCATTTACAATTCAATAACCAACAGAGAAAATATGAACACAAGTGGACAGTATCCCAATAAAATTTTACTATGAACACTAAAAGTAACCTTTTTATGATCTTATTTATATTCTAATATATTCCTTGGTATTTGTATTTGCTTAAAAATATAAAAATTCTTAGTTCGCATTCCATAAAAATTATATAATAGGCTGAATTTGTCTTATAAGCCACAGTATACCGACTACCAGAATAATATTTTTTTAAATATAGAGGGAAAGGAACATTGATTCTATTAACATAGAATCCTATTTCTCGCCAAGCAATCCTCAGGAAAAAAGATAAAGGGAAGCAACACTTTCCCCAACTTCAAACTGTTGAATTACTGCAAAATGGTAGTAATTTAAACAGCATGGTACTTGTATAAAGACAGACCCTCAGATCAATAGAACAGAAGTAAAACTCCAGAAACAAACCCTCGGGTATAATATGCTCAGTTAATATTCAATAATGGAGCAAAAAACATGAAGTGACAAAAAAAGTGTCTTCAATAATGGTGTTGGGTAAACTGATTGGCACATGGAAAAAAAAAAGAAAAATGAACCCAAATCTCTTCCAAAGGGCATGCACAAATGTTAAATAAAAATGGATAAAAACCTCAGTATCAGACCTGAATCTATAAGGTACACAGAGGAAATTACAACCAGAACTCCCCATTACATTGAAGCCAGAGGCATCTTAAAGGATGAAATGCCAATGACCAAGCAAGTGGAACCAAAGATAAACAAATGAGGAAAAAAAGATAAGCAAATGGTGGGAATATATTAAATTAAAAAGCTACTGCACCTCAATGGAAATGATAACCAGAATATAAAGACAGCAATGGACTAGGAGAAATTATTTGCCCACCACTCATACAAGGCATATAAAGCACTAGCAGAACTTCACAAGAAAAAAAAATCCAACACATCAAAAAATGAGAAGAGATGAACAGAAACTTCCTCAAAGAAGAAATGCAATGGCCAAAGGGCACGTGGAAAAAATTATCTATATCACTAATCACTGGGAAAATGCAAATCAAAACAACAATGAAATATCACTTTACACCCCAGAGACTGGCACTCATCAAAAAGAACAAAGAGCAACTAGTGTTGGTGAGGATGTGGGGGGGGGAGGGAAGGGACCTTTATTCACTGCTGGTGGGAATGTTGGCTGGTCCCACCATACTGGAAGCCAATATGTCCATTCCTTTTTTTTGAGACATGACCAAGTATACTGACTTGGGAGCTAAGAACTCTGGGGCTTCTTGAAGTGGGAGCTGGCAGCATCCCCCAAACCCCAGAAGCCACACCCCACATTCCACAGCCACCACAACATCCCAGCTCTACAGCTTCATAGCTAATCTTAGAAGAGATGTACGAAGCCAAAACACTGAATCTCATCAGCCCAGTTCCACAGATCCTAGAAATCCTGGAGCACCTAGTCACACTCCCGACTGAAACACCTTCGAATTCCACAATACTGACAGATCAGTAGGAGCACACCATTAGATAGGGAAATAACAGAGAATAGAAACCAACTAAATTGAGTAAATGAAAACATAACACAGAAGACTCAACTAGCGACAAATGGTTTACTAAAAAACACTCAATGACTTTGATGATGCCATGGTAAGATGTAACAATTTTCACAAATTTCCTTTTACTTAAGTAACTTTCAGTAGTCCCACTTAATATTTTGTTGTAACATCGCTAATCATTAGAAAGATGCAAATCAAAACAACAATGAGGTATCATCTCACATCACAGAGACTGGCACACATCCAAAAAAACAAGAACAACCAGTGCTGGTGCTGATATGGGGACGAGGGGACTCTCATTCATTGTTGGTGGGAATGCCAACAGCTCCAGTATTTTTGGAAGACAATATTGGTATTCCTCAAAAAACTAGAAATTGAGCTTCCGGGGGTGTTTCGGTCAGTCCTTCACGCCCTACCGAGGTCACCAGTTGCCCCCCACGAGCAGCTCTCCAGCACGGCCACAGCCCCAGAAGCACAAGGACTTAATGCAGAACCCAGAAGCTTGGAGCAGAAAAGTGAACGGACTATGCGTTAATCCATGCCATCATGTCTGCCCGGAGGGGAAAGGGTGTTGCCCCATTAGCCCTCTCTTCTCTGGAAAGAAGGATGGCGGCCGCATGGGAGCCTTGTGGACAGCAGGTATGAGCCGGGGGTGTGGGGGCGACTGAAACCTCATGGGAAGGGGGGCGTTCCGGTCCGTCCTTCACGCCCTACCAAGGCCACCAGCTGCCCCCCACTAGCGGCTCTCCAGCACGGCCACGAGTCCAGAGCACAGAAACCAATTTCTTAACTATATGACTTTCAGTAGAAATACTTCCAGGGTCAATAAGTAAAATAGCAGAAATCCAAAACCAACATTTAATTCTTGAACCCAGCTGTAGAAAGCAAATCACTTCACAATGCTTTTTCAGCATGTCTGATTTGGGGGGGGAGGGGTAAACTCTAAATAATAGTGGTGAATCTTTTAATGAAACAATGAATCTAATCAAAGCAGATAGAGTGTTAACTAGAATTCATCTGCCTCACAGGGACTGGGAGGGGTGAGGGGTGGGGTCTTATTGGGGTTCTTCATGGTAAAAAATAAGTATTGGTAAAGGGAAATGTGTTTGATATTTGCATGACTGAGACCTAAACCTGAAAGCTTTGTAACCTTTCCCACAGTGATTCAATAAATAAATAAATTTAAAAAAAAAAGAAAAAAAAGAAATTGAGCTTCCAATATGACCCACAATACCACTTCTAGGAATATACTCTGGGAACCCAAACGCACACAGGAGAAATGCCATCTGTACTTCTATGTTCCTTGCAGCACTATTCACAATAGCCAGAATCTGGAAACCACCAGAGTGCCTGAGAAGAGATGACGGGTTAAAGAAACTATGGTACATCTACACAATGAAACAGGAAAAACGAAGTCATGAAATTTGCTTATAAATGGATGGATACTCATGCTGAGTGAAATGAGTCAGGAGGAGAGGAACAGACATAGAACAATTGCATTCATTTGTGGGATATAAAAATATAGAGTATGAGACTAATATCCAAGAACAGTAGTAACAAGGGCCAAGAGGATTAGTCCACAGTTGGAAAAGCCTGCCCCAAGTGCTGGGGGATTGAGAAGGGGCCATTATGATAATGATAGTTGGAAATGATCCTCTAGATAAGAACTGTGTGCTGGAAGTAGGTAAAGGAACAAATATAATAACCTCTAAGTACATGTACTGCAAACCATAATGCCCAAAAAGAGAGAGAAAGAGGGAGAGACAGAGACATAGAGATAGAGACAAAGATACAGACAGAGACAGAGAGACAGAGAGAGAGATAAGTTCTTGTCATAGAGGAGGACTAGGGGGTCTGGAGTGGGGGGGGGTGTGAGGGAAGATAGGAACATTGGTGCTGGGAAATGTACATTGGAGGAGGGATGGGTGTTGGAACATTGTATGACTGAAACCCAACCATGAACAACTTTGTATCTGTGTATCTCGCTGTGATTCAATAAAAATAAATAAAATTTTGGGAGTCATCTGATAAAGGGTTGATATCAAGGACATACAAAGCACTGATTGAACTCCACAAGAAGAAAACATCACCCCATCAAAAAATGGGGTGATGAAATGAACAGAAACTTTCCCAAAGAAGAAATCCGAATGGCTAAAAGGCACATGAGAAAATGCCCTACAGAAAGGAAGAAATCAAGCTCTCACTATTCGCAGATGATATGATACTCTACTTAGAGAACCCAATAACTTCCACCAAAAAACTCTTAGAAACAATAGACTCGTATAGTAAAGTTGCAGGTTATAAAATCAATACCCAAAAGTCCATGGCTTTCCTATACGCAAACAGTGAGAGAGAAGAAAGCAACATGAAAAAAACAATCCCATTCACAATTGTGCCCCAGAAAATCAAGTACCTAGGAATCAGCTTAACTAAGGAAGTAAAGGACCTGTACAAAGAAAACTACAAAACGCTACTTCAGGAAATAAAAGAGGACATGAGGAAATGGAAAGATATCCCCTGCTCATGGGTCGGGAGACTTAACATTGTCAAAATGGCAATACTACCGAAAGCATTGTATAAATTCAATGCAATCCCTATAAGGATACCCATGACATTCTTCAAAGAAATGGAGCAAACACTCTTGAAATTTATATGGAACAATAAGCCCCCACGAATAGCTAAAGCAATTCTTGGGAAAAAGAAAATGGGAGGAATCAACCTCCCGAACTTCAAACTGTACTACAAAGCAGTAATAATTAAAACAGCATGGTACTGGAACAAAGGCAGAACTGCAGACCAATGGAACAGGGTTGAATACACTGACATCTCTCCTCAATCATATGCTCATCTAATCTTTGATAAAGGTGCAAGTAATGTGAAGTGGAGTAAGGAAAGCCTCTTTAATAAATTGTGTTGGCATCACTGGACGGCTACATGCAAAAAAATAGGCTCAGAACTCTGCCTAACACCATGTACAAAAGTAAGATCAAAATGGTTTAAAGACCTCAACATCAGACCAGAAACCATAAGGTACATTGAAGATAAAGTTGGCAAAACCCTCCATGACATTGAAGCTAATGGTATCTTCAAAGATGCCACGCCACTGGCCGAGCAAGTGAAAACAGAGATAGATAAATGGGACTATCTTAAACTAAGAAGCTTCTGCACCTCCAAAGAAACAGTGACCAAAATACAAAGACAGTCTACAGAATGGGAAAGGATATTCACCGAATACACATCTGACAAGGGGTTGATATCCAGGATATACAAAATACTGGTTAAACTCCACAAGAAGAAAACATCCAACCCCATCCAAAAATGGGGCAATGAAATGAACAGAAACTTTCTCAAAGAAGAAATCCGAATGGCAAAAAAGCACATGAGAAAATGCTCTACATCATTAATCATCAGGGAGATGCAGATCAAAACCACAATGAGATACCATCTCACACCTCAGAGACTGGCCCAAATTCAAAAGAACAAAAGCAACCGATGCTGGCGTGGATGTGGCGAGAAAGGGACACTCCTTCACTGTTGGTGGGAATGTCCACTGGTTCAGCCCTTCTGGAAAACAGTATGGACGATTCTCAAAAAATTAGAAATTGAGCTCCCGTTTGACCCAGCAATACCACTCCTGGGAATATATCCCAGAGAGGCAAAAATGTATAGTCGAAGTGACATCTGCACTTGTTTGTTCATTGCAGCCCTCTTTACAATAGCCAGAAACTGGAAGAAACCTGAATGCCCAAGAACAGATGACTGGTTAAAGAAACTTTGGTACATCTACACAATGGAGTACTATGTAGCTCTTAGAAAAGATGAAGTCATGAAATTTACATACAAGTGGTACAATATGGAAAGTATCATGCTAAGCGAAATGAGTCAGAAAGAGAGGGATAGACATAGAAAGATTGCATTCATCTGGGGGATATAAAGTAACAAAGTATGAGATTAATACCCAAGAATAGCTGAGATCAGCACCAGGAGGATTACTCCATAACTTAGAGGCCAGCCGGGTATCCTAGAGGAAAGGGCTATTCAGATAGAGAAGGGAGCACCAAATAAAGGATGTTTGGAGGATCCTCCCAGGAGGGGAGATGCATGTCGAAAGTAGACTATGGACTGAACATGTTTGCCACTCAATGCCTCTTTTGCAGACCACAACACCCAAAAGGAGAGAGAGAACACAGGGGATTGCCCTGCCACAGAGACAGGGGGGATGGGGGGATGGGGGTGGGAGGGATATTATCCATGGTGGTGGAAAATGGGCACTGGTGGAGGGATGGGTATCTGATCATTGTATAATTGAAACCAAAGCACAAAAAATTGTAAATCTACAACTTTAAAAAAAATAAAATAAAATAAAGGGGAAAAAAAAAAAAGAAAATGCCCTACATCACTAATCATCAGGGAGATGCAGATCAAAACAACAATGAGATATCATCTCACACCACAGAGACTGGAACACATCCCAAAGAACAAAAGAAACCGGTGTTGGCAGGGATGTGGCAAGAAAGGGACTCTCCTTCACTGCTGGTGGGAATGCCGACTGGTTCAGCCCTTTTGGAAAATAGTATGATCGATTCTCAAAGAATTAGAAATTGAGCTCCCATTTGTCCCAGCAATACCACTCCTGGGAATATATCCCAGAGAGGCAAAAAAGTATAGTCGAAATGACATCTGCACTTGTATATTCATTGCTGCACTGTTCACAATAGCCAAAATCTGGAAAAAAAAACCCGCGTACCTGAGAACAGATGACTGGTTAAAGAAACTTTTGTACATCTACAGAATAGAGTACTATGCAGCTGTTAGAAAAGATGAAGTCATGAAATATACATACAAGTGGTACTACATGGAAAGTATCATGCTAAGTGAAATGAGTCATAAAGAGAGGGACAGACAGAAAGATTGCATTCATCTGCGGAATATAAAGTAACAAATTGGGAGACTAACACCCAAGAATAGCCTAGATAAGTACCAAGAGGTTCACTCCATGCCTTGGAGGCCAGTCGCACATGCTGAGGGAGAAGGCAGCTCAGATATAGAGGGTAGCATCAAGTAAAGGGTGTTGGGAGGACCCTCCTAGGATGAGAGAAGCATGCTGAAAATAGACTGATAGCCACTCAATGCCTCTTTTGCAAACCACAGCACCCAAAAGGAGAGAGAGAACAAAAGGGAATGCCCTGCCATGGGGGCGGGGGCGGGGAAGGGGGGAGGGAGGGATGCTGGGAGCATTGGAGGTGGGGAATGGGCACCAGTGGAGGGATGGGTACTCTATCGTTGTATAACTGAAACCCAAGCACAAAAATTTGTAAGTCTACAACTGTATCCCCTGGTGTTTCACTAATAAAAAGTTTTTTTTAAAAATTTGGGAGTATTTTGCCTGCTAAGGGGGCAGACTTGGCAGTGGGAAACTGGGGACAATGATGGAGGGAAGGTCACACTAGTAATGGAATTGATACTGGAACACTGAATGTCCAAAACAACTGTATTGTGAACAACTTTGCAAACCATGGTGTTTAAAGTAAATTCATAGAACCCAGCAATTCCACTCCTAAGAATATATCTCATGGACCCAAAAACACAACAGAGAAAAAACATTGGCACTCTTATGTTCATTGCAGCACTATTCACAATAGCCAAAAGCTGGAAACAAGCCAAGGGCCAAAGAATCGATGACGGGATAAAGAAGTTACAGTACATATATGCAATGCAATACTTCTTGGCTATAAGATAAGTTGAAGTTGTGCAATTTGCCAAGACATGGATGGATCTGGACAGTATCATGCAGAGTGAAATGGGTCAGATGGAGAGGGACAGACACAGAACTATCTCAATTTTATGTGGGATATAAAGAACACAGGAGGGGAAAACTGATGCCCAAAGGCAATAGAAAAGGCCATAACCATGCTGCTGGATGCCACGTCACTCAGGGCTCCCCAGCGGGTGAGACCTCCCCCACCCCAAGGGACCCAGACCTGGCAGCCGAAAACCTCCAGAACTTAACCTCCTTCAAGCTCATGGTCACTGTCCACACACTCCTCACCCACGAGTGAACCAATTTCTGGACAACATATATATATGTGTGTGTGTGTGTGTGTGTGTGTGTGTGTGTATGCACACAAAGCTCAACCTTTAACAACATGTTAGTGATCTCTCATAGAAGGGCTTAATGGCCCCTGGGTGAAATACAACAATCTATATACTCTTTCCTCTAAGGAAAACATCTTTTTTTTAAATAAGTTTTATTGGATCACCGTGAGATACAGTTACAAACTTGCATGATTACACTTCAGTCATACAATGCTCGAGCACCCATCCCTCCACCAATGCACATTTTCCACCACCATTGTTCCCAGTGTCCCATCCACTACCCCCACCCCATCCCACCCCCTGCCTCTGTGGCAGGTACAATCCTTCTTACTCTCCCTCTAATTTGGGGCATTATGATTTGCAATACAGATATTAAGACAAAACATCCTGTTTGGTCCTTGGTCTACTTTCCGCACACATCCCATCCTGGGAAATCTCCCCAATTATCATTTACTCAGTGTTTCTTTCTCCATCCCAACTGCCTTTTCCCCCAGCACATGGGGCCAACTTCCAAAACATGGCATGATCCTCCTGACCCTTAACGCTACTGTCCTTAGGTGTTAAGTCTCATATCATGCTACTTTATATTCCACAAATAAGTGCAATCATTCTATGTCTGTCCCTCTCTTTCTGAGGAAAATTTTTGTAGCATTTTCAGATGTTTTTCATAATAAACAATACAAAATAAATTATTTTGGTTGTGCTTTGGGGCAGGGGTTGGGGTTCAGGATGGAAACATCTGAAATATGATGGTGGGAATGTGTAATGGTGGTGGGATTGGTGTTCAAACACTAAATGTAATCAAATATTGTGAACTACTTTATAAAATAAAGAAAATTAAAAGAAATAAAGACCCAATAAATAAATACTGCAGACTTTGTAAGCAAAGAAATAAATGATTTTCATGTAAGATCTTACATAACCATTATCTTTTATAATTCGCTCTGTGATTTAGGTAATTGTGTCCTTTCCATTTGATTGCTTAGTTCATTGAAGACAAATGCTGCCTTTTACACATCTTTGTAACGTGTCCAGTGTTCATCTGGGGGGTTTCCCACGCATAAAAAAGTGTTTCATACAATAGAAAAAAAAAGACAATAGAAAGAAAAGCAGGAGAACTGGTCCTTTGCAGGAAGCTTGTCACTGGGGAAAGAGTGGGGATAGGACAGGGCAGGAACGACTAAAACAATGATGAGGTGAAGCGGTTACTCTGGATGAGGACTGGGTGCTCAAAGAAGGTAAAGTGACATGAATGGTATCCTATCAGAATAGTATTATAAGCCACAGTGCCCAAAGGTAAAAAGAAAAAAAAAGGTAAAAAAAAATAGTGCCTACCATAGAGGTGAGTTATGGAGTGAGAGAAATTAGGGACATTGTTAGAGGGAAGTGGAGGGATTTGTATTAGAACATTGCATGGCTGAACTCAAACACGAATGATTTTGTAATTCATGGTAATTCAAATTTTAAGTAAGTAAAGTAAGTAAAGGCCCTCCCGTTGATCATCGATTTGCTCAAGCGGGCCCAGTAACCTCTGCATTGGAGACTTTGTTGTTACTGTGTCTGGCATATCGAATACGTCACGGGGAGCTTGCCAGGCTCTGCCGTGCGGGCGAGATACTCTCGGTAGCTTGCCAGGCTCTCAGAGAGGGGCTGAGGAATCGAACTTGGGTCGGCCATGTTGGCTGCGTGCAAGGCAAACGCTCTACCACTGTGCTAAAAATTAAAAATGGGCCGGAGAGAGAGTATAGCAGGTAGGGTACTTGCCTTGCATAAGGCTGACACAGTTCAATCCCCAGCACTGCATATGTTCCATCAAGCACCAATACAAATGCTGTATGAAACAGAATTAAGGCCTGAGAACCTCTAGATGTGCTCTGCCTCAAAAAAAGTACTAGAAAATAAAAACTTGAGATGATAGGATGGTGATAGAAATGTAAAGCATCCTGAGTACGTATATCTTTGAAATAAGGCTAGAGATATTTATCTTTTTGTTTTGTTTTGGGGCCACACCTAGCAGTACACAGGGCTTACTCCTGGTTCTGCACTCAGGGATCAACCTGGGAAAAGTTTGGGGAACCATCTGTGGTGGTACGGATCAAACCCAGGTTAACTGCATGCAAGGCAAATGCTTTACAAGCTCAATATCTCCAGCCCTTAACTGAACTTTGTTAAATATTCATAGTTATAAAATACTTGAATAATATTAATCTTTTATAACTCATAGCTATTTACTTTTTAAAATTACTCCATTTTATTATAGTGATAAAATTGAATTTTTCTTATTTCTAATTTGAAAAGTGGGGTCATTTAAAAATAGTTAAATAAATAGTATAAGTATGTGCAAACATTATATTGGTTACAAATAACTTGCTTGAGAAAGCAGCATAAAATGTTTTTCTAGAGCAGTATCTATGAAGGTAAATGTGTTATTTCTACATGCATAAACACAAAAAAGTATTTCAAATACCAAAAACTACTTGTGACTTTCAAATTTCTCTTAATCATTGAGCAATCAAGCCATGAGAAGCCAATGAGGAATATGAAATTCATCAACTAAGGGAAAGAAACCAATTTGAAAAGCCTATGAACTAGCTAATTCCAATGACACAAAACTCCAGAAAAGGGAAAACTATGTAAACATTAAATACTAAATATGCAAAAGTCAGTGCTTGCCAGAGACAGGGTGAGAGAAATTAATATGTGGAGCTAAGAGAATATTTAAGGCAGCCGAACTGTTTTGATTCATACTAAGGGAGAATTGTCATTATATCATGTGTCAAATCCCACAGAATTTACAACACTAAAAATGAATCCTAATGTAAACCACGGACCTTGGAGCGTGAGTAATTGCCTATCGCTAAAACAAATGTGCCACTCTGATAGATGTTGATGGTTGGGAGATAGTTGACAGACAGAAATGGAACAAATAGGAATATCTTTTTCTTTCATTCACGTTTTCTGTACAAATGAAGCTGGTTTTAAAATTTAAAATCTTTTAAGTTCCTTAACCATTTGTTTTTTTGCATATAAGTAATTTTTCTGTTTTTTTTTTTCTTTTTGGGTCACACCCATTGATGCACAGGGGTTACTCCTGGCTCTGCGCTCAGGAATTACCCCTGGCGGTGCTCAGGGGACCTATATGGGATGCTGGGAATCAAATCTGGGTTGGCAGCGTGTAAAGCAAACGCCCTACCCGCTGCGCTTTGCTCCAGCCCCTAATTTTTCTGTTTTGGAAGCAAGTCGAGAATTATACGAAAGCTTTACTGCTATCAAAACAACTGCCATCCTCATATTACTTTTATAGTTAAGGATACTGAGGCAAATAAACTTTACAGAATTACGGCATACTCCAAAAATTTAAATATTTGTTTATCTGACCACAAAGTGTGTTGGTTTGGTAGTAATCATTATTTTTCCTATTATGTCCTGAAAATACTTTCCGTTTCCTTAAAACTGCCTGCAAGGCTTAATAAAATTCCTATTGCTAAAATAACAAAATAAATTAATCAATCCATTTGAATTAAGAATTTTAAGATATCTTGCGATAATCCGTCCACAAATGAAGCAGCGAGGATCTCCGATACTACAAAACCTAGAATGCAATTGGGTACCAGGCCGTCGAGCAACGCAGCAGCGAGCCCCTTGGCATGATGGGAATTGTAGTTTTCTTGCCGGCCTCTTTCACCCTCGAGCAAACAGTGGGTTTGGGTTCCCATTCCCCTCGCCGAGCGCCGGGAAATCACAGGGCCATGTGTCCTCGGACGGTCGTCCCAGTCCCAGACTGACCTGGGAATGCACTCCTGATCCTTTGCACTCGGTCTCCGCGTCCCTTGAGGGCCAGCGAACGCTAATCACCTAGCCCCAACTGCGGGACGCCTTCGAGTGCCACCCAGCGCCCAAGGAGGACGCGAAGTCTGGTTACCACAGCAACGCCCCGCCCGCGGCGCTGCGCATGCGTCTGGGTTAAAGGTCAGCTGCCCCTTCCGCATCCGGTGGTTCGGACTCCCGCTTGCCGAGAAGTTCGGGAGCTGGGGTAGGGTGCCGCTGCTGCGCGCTTTGGCCGGGAAAGTTAACTTGGAAGTCCAGCGTTCGCGCCAGGAGAGTCGCCATGGCGGCGTCCACCGCAGCCGGGAAGCAGCGGATCCCCAAGGTGGCCAAGGTGAGCTCCCGAGGGGGCTGCAGGCGCGGGTCCGGGGCGCGCCCACCCCGAGTGCCCGGGTGTGTGGTGCTGGCGGGAGTCGCCGCTAGGGGAGTCTTGCGGGGCAGTGGGCAGTGGCCGGGCGGCCCGCGGGTAGCACCTGCTCGGCGCGCTCGAGGGGATGGGGTGCTTGGCACGGTCGCGGGGATGCGAGGCGGGGGCTCCGGGGTCAGCGTCTCCAGCAAGCGGCGGTCGCTCTCCCCAGGCCTGCGCTCTGCGCGGCGCCCCCGAGCGGTACATGGCATTGGGTGCCCCCCAAACAATAGATAGCATTGGGTGCCCCCCGAGCAGTAGATGGTATTGGGTGCCCCCCGAGCAGCAGATAGCATTGGGTGTCCCCCGAGCAGTAGATGACATTGGGCGCCCCCCGAGCAGTACATGGCATTGGGTGCCCCCTGAGCTGTAGATGGCATTGGGCGCCCCCCCGAGCAGTAGATGGCATTGGGCGCCCCCCCGAGCAGTAGATGGCATTGAGTGCCCCCCGAGCTGTAGATAGCATTGAGTGCCCCCCCGAGCTGTAGATGGCATTGGGCGCTCCCCGAGCAGTAGATGGCATTGGGTGCCCCCCGAACTGTAGATAGCATTGGGTGCCCCCCGAGCTGTAGATGGCATTGGGCGCCCCCCGAGCAGTAGATGGCATTGGGTGCCCCCCGAGCTGTAGATAGCATTGGGTGCCCCCCGAGCAGTAGATGGCAGCAGGCAGGGAGTTCGGCCCCCACCGGCCGACCCGAGTTCGGGCCCCTTCGCCCCACGTGGGCCCTGAGTCCCGCTGGGGCAGCCAAACGGAGAGAAAAAGAAAATAGATGGCAAACGTATCATCGCAGCATAATGCAGACTAATAGAACAGTGAATTTGGCATCTGGTGTTCCCATCCGAGGCCAAGAGTTAGCTAAGAGCCGCCAGCTCTCCCTGGAGCCCGTTCTCCATTCGGCTCTCCGGGTTGCCCCCCCCCTCCCCCCTGTCCATCTGCCTGTCTCCCTAGATATTGCAGTCAGGGTAAATGGGATCTAGGCTGTTACCATTATTACCGTCATTATTCCACATGCCACATGAAATGCTACTTTGTATCGTTCAGTTCCATAAATTCCTTGGGTACTGGTGGCCCTAGAAATATGTGAGCCACAGGTGTGAATTGGTTTCCTGGCTTAAGAGAATTGCAGCCTTAGGTGTTTGCCCATCCTTGACACCCCATACAGCCCCACCACACTAATAGAAGGGCCTGAGCACAGCCAGTGTGGCTCAGACCGCTACCCCACCAAAACACTTTAAACCCTTAGAGCTTGATTGAACAGTCAAGACAGGGCTGGAGAGATTAATGTACTTGCAGAGGTTAGTGTACTTGCCTTGCACACAGTCCACTCTGGCTCCTTCCTCAGCTCCGCATAGAGTTCCCCAGTGACACTGCTGAGTGGGGGCCCTAAACCTAAATAAAAGTTTAAACCTGGTGATACTGATACTGATTTTTATTATATTTTATTTCAATGTCATATTGAAATAATTGTATTGATTACAGGGCATGTAATCAGTATAAAAATCTTGATGTGGTGGTTCATGCCTCTTGAGTCTTCCAAGTCTGATGTGTATTTTGCTCTTAGAGTCCATCTAATTTTAGACTCGCCCAAAATGATTCACGGCTTCTTTGTTAGACGGAATAGCTCTTAGACCTCAAGCAGCTTACAGTCTGACGGTGGAAACTTACCAAACACCGTCTTTGATTTGAAATGCAGTGATATGCCAGCCAGATCATCTTTCTGGGGCATTATCAGCCATTCCAGCCATAAGATGAAGAATTTTCTAGAAGTTGGAGTGCTAGGTGACATATTTGTATATATTATCTTCCCTGAGTACATCTTAGAAAACCTCTGCTGAGAATTGTTAGCTAGACAGCCTCAAAGTAAGATGTTATAGTAGTCAAACGGAAAAATCCTGCTGGTCTTGATACAATTTTCTTGAAACTTTTACCTATGACCTTAAATATAATAATCTTTTTTTTTCTATTTCGCTTCAAGAAACTAAAGTATGTCATAAAGGGTATTTTTTTAAATAATAATTGTTATAAAATTCACTTCCTAAAAGCATTTTCGTTTCTTAAACATGTGTGGAGAACATCTACTAAAATTAGAAACACCTGTGTCTTTAAAGGTTAAAAACAAAGCTCCAGCTGAGGTACAGATAACTGCTGAACAACTCTTAAGAGAAGCTAAAGAAAGAGAACTTGAACTTCTTCCACCTCCACCTCAACAAAAGATTACAGATGAAGAGGAACTAAATGATTACAAATTACGGAAAAGGAAGGTCAGTCAAAGGGGTATATTTCATTCTGTTAATATAAAGTGCTTAGGGTTTACAGAAATTATGAGCTAAAATTTTAGTGTGTATAGCTTAGTTGATAGTATAACTTATAGTTACCAGGTAGCTACAGTTTGTTGAAATTTATAAAAATATGTCATAAGTTACCACTTTCAAAGTATAAAGAAATTAAATCTACAAGAGACATAGTTTTTGTTGCAAAGTGAATGAGATTTGGCAGTTTAATAGACGAAACAACTAGTGTTTGGAGGAAGGTAAGCTTAGCTGTATGTCCTTTTATGTGTTCTGATCCATATTGTGTGCCAAAAATGGGCCAGAAAAGTAATGCAGAGAGTAAGGCTTGTGCCTTGCCTGCAGCCAACCACTGTTAAATGTCTGGCACCACATATGGTCCTCCAGGCTCTGCTGGCTTGACCTTCCAAGTACTGAGCTGGGAATGGTCCCTAAGTACTGCCAGGTGTGGACCAGAGGATGTACCTCATATGTCAGGCTTTCGGTTTGATCTTCAGTTCCACCTAGCTCCTGAACACTGCCACAGTAGTGACACTGCAGTAACACCAGTAGTAACAGTGAGCACAGAAAGGGTTAAACCCGGGGAAATAGCCTAATGAACACTGGGGAGTGTGATCTGATTGCCTCCTCCAAGAATGTGGGGTTATTTTAAACCATGAATCTTTTGTATCCACCTTAAATAATCTTTATTGAATTCTATTTGAATTTCAGAGACATTTCTTATAGAACTGAAATAGTCATTTTTTTACTAGTAAGAGATACAATATATTAGATGATTAACTCTCATAGGCAACAGGAGAAAATATCACCAATTGCTAATAATTCTATTTGTCTTAAATTATTCTCTTTGTATGCATGTAAGAT
Source organism: Sorex fumeus (assembly GCF_029834395.1). Taxonomy (NCBI): domain Eukaryota; kingdom Metazoa; phylum Chordata; class Mammalia; order Eulipotyphla; family Soricidae; genus Sorex; species Sorex fumeus. The sequence continues at coordinate 39,396,022 of NW_026606101.1, read as the reverse complement.
TTTAAAGAAGTACCTGAGATAATCTTTTGTGGGTTTCTTGTTTCTCAGGAATTCTAGGATGTTATTTCTTAAGAGCCCCTCTCGGAGAGCCCGGCAAGCTACCGAGAGTATTCGATATGCCAGACACAGTAACAACAAAGTCTCCAATGGAGACGTTACTGGGCCCGCTCGAGCAAATCGACGATCAATGGGAGGGCCTTTACCTTTACCTTTTTTACCTGAGATAATCTTTTGTGGGTTTCTTGTTTCTCAGGAATTCTAGGATGTTATTTCTTAAGAGCAAAATGAAATACCTTTTTTGGTTCAAGGGTAATAGGTGAAGAATGTTGTATTTTTGTATTATTTTCCCTTTAACATGACTCTTCGCCTTCCTTCAGACTTTTGAAGATAATATACGAAAAAACAGGACTGTGATTAGTAACTGGATAAAATACGCACAATGGGAAGAGAGTCTAAAGGAGATTCAAAGGTAAATTGCCGTGAAAGTCAGTATATAAAGGTATCAGATATTAACAGGTACGGAAAAATATAGAGAGTTTGCCCGTGGTAGTATTTCATTTTCAGAGTGTAGTTCATGGAATCCGCGGGTTCCAGTAGCACTGAAGTAGGCGAGCCCTGCAGAGAGCCACAGAATTTGGTCTGCAGGCAAGTTTCAGCTCCAGAACACGCCATCTAGAGAAGCACTATCTGATCTGCTTTCTTCATAATAGGATTTTTTTTTTTAAATAAAAAGTGTTCCACCGAAAATGAATGGTCAAGACAAAGAACACGATTTGGTCCTTCCTGTATTCTGTGTTCTGCTAACATAACCCCTGCCCTGGCTATTCCTACCTGCTGTCACTCCTCAGAGGCAGCATGTCTCTTTACTCTGCCACCTGGCTTCTCTCTCTGTAGAATGAGCACCATGCCCACTCACTAATTTCCCTCAGTGTCTCAGTTATGGAGTTACCTACTGCTTTGCCTTTCACCAATTTCTATTTCTCTTCTACTTCCTGGTGCAGATGTAGACTATGAAATTATCTCATTGCATCATAATTTTCTACAGGTTGATCTAATTTTGAGTCTTCCTGAGATTCTATGCATAATGTATATCCTCCCCCGCGCCCTGCCCCCGCCCCCCCCCCCCCCCCCCCCGAACCTGGCTATAGTAGATACTCAATAAAAGAACAAGACATTACGGGTGGTTTGAAATAGTTGACATGTGTAGTATGTGTACTGCTTCTGAATTCCTTTAAATCTTGCTTCTTGAGGGCTCGATCCATATACGAGCGTGCTTTAGATGTGGACTATCGAAATATTACACTATGGCTGAAATATGCAGAAATGGAAATGAAGAATCGCCAGGTCAACCATGCTCGAAATATATGGGACCGAGCTATAACAACCCTGCCCCGAGTCAACCAGTTCTGGTAAGTTTCTAATCTCACAGCTTTAAAAAAATTATTCTTAGTTAATTGTTTTTCAGGTACTATGATTATAGTAGTGATAACTTCTGTGGTTTGTTCTACAAGATTATTACACCTTTACCACCACCAAAGTGTCCAAGACCTTCTGTCACTGACTTGGCATCGCTTCTAGCCCTACTCTTCCTTCTTCCCCTTCCTCCATGGCTTGGTGATCAAAACGCAAAGGTTTGTCATCCATGAATATTATCTATTCTCTTATTTTGGCAAGCAAATTTCTTTTTATTATCATTTAGGTAAGGTGGTTCCAGCAGTGTTCAATTCCTTGGTATTATTGGTGTACAATTTTACTGTAGCCTGCCACCATCAGAATGCCCACATCTTTCTGTCTCTGTGTCGCCTGCAGTTGGTCTTCATCTTGCATCTCTCCCCTCACTGCTTGGTGATGAGTTTTGCGATGCTGGGCCAAGCATTTATTACTGTTCAGTACTGTCTACTCCCTGCTTTGTCTCTGTTCAACAGATGACAGATCATCTGGTATTTGTCCATCTTCCTCTGACTCACTCTACTCAGCAAGATGCTCTCCAGTTCCATTCAAGTGACAAACAGCTTTCTGGTTTGGTTTTGGGGCTATGCCCCCCAGCAATCAGGGGTTAATCCTGACTCTGTGCACAGGAATCACTCCTGGCAGACTTGGGGGACCATATTGATCAAATCCTGGTCAGCCATGTGCAAGACAAGTGCCCTATCCACTGTACTGTGTCTTCGGCCAAGTGACAAACAGCTTTTTATAAGCTAGGAAATTTCTTTTGTTTTTGTGTATCTTTTATTTACATAGTTTTAATCATGCATAACTTTTTGTCTATCCTAATTTTCTTTACATATTAAAATAATACTTGAGGGGAGGCATGCTAGACAGTGATTAGCCTGGTCTAGCATTTACTGCACAATCCCGGTTTGCTTTCCTTCCCTACAGGGTCCCTGGAATGTTGCCAGGCACAGCCCTAGAAGCTCTGAGCACCATGGAGTGGCCTTGGCTGTTCTGGCATTCAGACCACGCAACACTTCCACTGAGGCCCTTGCTTTGAATTGCTGGCCGGGTTGGCTGAAAATCACTGTGGGAGGCACCTCCCCCCTGCCCTCCCCCCACCCCAAATTAAACTATATACTCTTCATTATCCCTCAGTCTTAGTAGCCATGTTATGAAAACTTTGCCATCTTTTATGCATAGAAAACTCCTTGCTGGAGTAAGCCATTCTCTAAGAGAAAATGGACTTAAACACACAATCACCACCATCCCGCTATGGTTTTTCCTTCTAGATTTACAGTATAAGCTGTAAGGGAAACAGTATAAGCTTTAAGGAAGATAAATCCTAAATCTTCCTCATAATCAACAAATCAGGAATTACCTGATTTGGGGCCAGATGAATAGTACAGGGGTAGGGCACTTGCCTTGCATGCAGCCAACCTGGGCTTCATTTCCGGTACCAGTGGTCCCCTGAGCACTGCCAGGAGTTACTCCTGAGCACCACTGACTATGGCTCAGAAACTAAAGAAATTGCCTGAAGACTTTCCCCTTTGTCAGATTGCTTATAATATTTCGAATGTGTTTTATTTTTAAGGTACAAATACACATACATGGAGGAGATGCTAGGGAACATTGCTGGTGCCCGGCAGGTGTTTGAGCGTTGGATGGAATGGCAGCCCGAGGAGCAGGCCTGGCACTCCTACATCAATTTTGAGCTGAGGTACAAGGAAGTGGATCGCGCACGCACCATTTATGAGCGGTATATCCTTTGGATGGCCTCTGAGCGATGCGGTGTTCTTGGAGATCACTGCTCCTTGTCTCTGTCCTCACAGTGGGGACATGCATTGTTTCAGAAGTCTTAAGGTCTCAGCAGTGGCTAGAGAAGTCGGGATGATGTTTGCTTTTCTTTTTTATTTTGCTTTTTTAGATAGGCACTCTGATGTACAAAGTTTCTCATAGTTGAGTTTCAGGCATACGGTGTTTTGGCACCTCTCCCCAGCGTCAGCATCTGCCCACCAGTGTCTCCCTTTCCCATCCCACCCCCCTGCCTACCTCCTTGACAGCCACATGTTAAAGTTTGGTTATTGTAGTTTGGAGTTCCCACTTTCGGCTTTGTTATTCTGTGGTTCAAATATAGGCACATGACAGTTCATCACCGCTGTGTCTGGTGCCCTTTCCCTGCCCCTGTGACCGACCCTCTGTCCCCTTTCCCGTGCCCCCCACCCCCACCCCTTGTCGGTTTCTTTCTTTCCTTCCCTGTTCTCAATTCTATAGTCAGGTTCCAGAATAATGTAGGTATCCCCCTTTGAAGCCCAGAGAGTCCTTTAATTCCTTTGACCTATACATTTTCATCTTTGAAACGAATAAAAATTCTACTATGGGTTGACAGTGAAAATTAGATGATATATGTGAAAGCATTATTATCAGCTAATTTCAGAAATTACCTACTAGTTTCTGTATTTGAATTCTACTTGATAAAATATTTTTTAACCTCAATATCAGCCAAGATTTGTGGCATTTTTCACAGACAAGCACTGAGAGGTGAAAAATTTGAAACTCCTAAGAAAATTGATCCTAGTGTGAGAAACCCAATATGGGCCAGTCTATGGGTTTTAACACCCATGTCTGATAAAAACTACCAGGAATGGTTGATTTTAGGAGTTAAAAATACTACATGGTACAGGTTTCCTAGATGTTATACGTATGTTCTCTCTGTGAGGAGTGATTTTGTATTCTGTAAGTCTTTTTCCCAAGTGGGTGATACAGTTCTCTGTAGAGTGCTGATATGGAGGAAGCAGGGAAAGCCATACTTTTTGTCTCCTTTGCAGAGTATAGAGTAAGAATCAAGGCTTTTGAGCAATTTTTGTATCTTCTGTCAAATTTACTTTCAGTTCAATAAACTTTTCATAGGCCTTGGTATTAGTAGGCATTGTTTTAAGCACTTGACAAATACAGTTATTTGATCCTCTTGACAACACTGGTGCCAACATTGTCATACCACTCCATTCTATACATGAGGAAACTGAAAAGGGAAAAACTAGCTTCACCCTGTGCTCATAGGTAGGAATGGAGATGGGAACTGGTCTCAGTGAGGGCTTTAGGGTCAGTGCTGTTACATTATTGACATTTTAATATATTGCTACCTTAGAAATTAAAGGTTTCCTCGAGGAAAATAAATTAAAAATAGGTAGATTCTGTTAAGATACATTAATTCAGAACTTTATTGACTCAGTAGATTCCATTTGTGACATGTTGGTTTTCTCTTAGTCATTAATTTAAATATTAATGTTACTGAGCGTTTAACCTGATAGATACCATTTATTGAGCATATTCTTTTGACTGGAAACTGCAAGAGCTACTCAAGCATTATCTCGTTGAAAGTCAGATAAGGAAGTTTGTATAATTTTTCTCTATTTAAAATTGAGGCTCAGACAATAGCTTCTTTGGGATCACATGATTAGTGAGTTCTGTATTTTCAAACTTCTGTTTGTTCTTCCTACTAAAGTATTGAGTAAGCTCAAGGACAATAGGCAAATAAGACACTCCCTCCCTCAGAGAAACAATTTTATTCACTCTTAGAATTTAAAGATATTACATCACCATTGTAGTAGTAATTTACATTATCAAGAGTGTGTGTGTGTGTGTGTGTCAGCTTTTGTTTTCCTTTAAGTCGTGTTGCCTCTTACCTGATATTTTCCTTAATTCCGTTGCACTTGTTCTTGTGCATCCGGATGTTAAAAATTGGATCAAATATGCCCGCTTTGAAGAAAAACATGGTTATTTTGCCCATGCACGAAAAGTGTATGAAAGGGCTGTTGAATTTTTTGGAGATGAACATATGGATGAACACCTTTATGTGGCCTTTGCCAAATTTGAAGAAAATCAAAAAGAGGTAAGCTAAAAGAACTTGATTGACTATCATGCATAGTAACTTAAAGATCACTTCCTGTGCAGTGAGATTATTAACACGTGGAGAAAATATTTATAAAATATATAAATATGATTACTGAAAGTATGTATTTGTGGCTAAATTTCAAATTGGGGGCTGAGCTTATAGATTTTAACTCTTTTGTTGTGTTTTGTTTGAAAATTAAATCTTTATATCTTGATGTAAAGTGAGTCATTTGGTTTCCTAATTGAAGACTTTTTTTTTATTAATTTATTTTATTTTTGCTTTTTGGGTCACACCTGGCAATGCTCAGGGGTTACTCCTGCCTCTGCACTCAGGAATCACTCCTGGCAGTTCTCGTGGGACCATATGGGATGAGGATCAAACCCGGGTCAGCCACATGCAAGGCCCTCCCTGCTGTGCTATTGCTCTAGTCCCCCTAATTGAAGACTTTAAAATGATAACCTGGGAAATAAAAAAAAGACCACTCAGAACAGAGAACAGAATTTGAAATGAAAACAGATTGTCCTCTTAAATAAATGAGTTATTTTCTCCCATAATATAATAGCACTGTCCTCCCGTTGTTCATCGATTTGCTCAAGCGGGCCCAGTAACGTCTCCGTTGTGAGACTTGTTATTGTTTTTGGCATATCGAATACACCACAGGGAGCTTGCCAGGCTTTGTCATGTGGATAAGATACTCGGTAGTTTGCCAGGTTCTCCCAAGAGGGGTGGAGGAATCAAACCTGGGTTGACCGGGTCTGCCGCATGCAAAGCAAACGCCCTACCCGCTGTGCTATCGCTCCAGCCCTACATAATATAATATATAAAATAATTCCTTAATATCACATACTATAGAACTAAGAGAGGTGGGTTGAGTTCAAATGTAGAATCTTAATATTTATCATGATGGGACTTCAAATTCTTTTAGTCAGTGGAAAGTATTGACGTCTACGTGGCATCCTATTCATATTCTAAGACGAGCCTTAAGCTAGTTCAGTATTGTATTGGGGAAAGGATAGTAAATTGAAAGAAGGGTGACTTTGAAATTGCCCAGGAAAAAAGGGAAGTTGGCAAGAGGAACAAAGTAGTAAACGTGACAGGACTTGTTAAGCGGTGATGTGGGGAATGAGGGAAGGAGAGGAACCAGGTATTTCCTCAGCTCTGGGTGTAAGCAAGCAGAAGACAGTAGGTGTTGCTTACTAAGACTGGGAAAGGCCCATGTTTGGTAGGGAGAAATAGTCGATATTGATTCAGTTTGGTTGAGATGGCATTCCATTGATAGGTTAAGTAAGAGAGGTGGAGTTCCAAGTATGGTTATATCCTGACTGAACTGCTCTGAACACAAAGGACAAAGGGTCTTATTTTGGACATTATGAGACTTTAGAATGTAAACTTGCAGATAATTTGGTAGGGAGAGGTCTTCCAGTTATGCTGAAGGAACCTCAGGGTGCAGTTACTTAAGGCTGCTTGGGCCCAAAGGTGCTGGAGGCCACCACGGCCCACCTACAGTCTCAGAGGCCTCCAGGACTACACTTCAGAGCTGGTAGGAGCCATATGATGCCCACGATCAAACTTAGGGCCTCAGGCATGCAAGACATGCTACTCTCCAGCCCTTTACGCTATTTCCCCAACCTCCATAAGGTTTGATGTTTTAAGGTTTTCTAAGTTATAATTAGAATGAGAACACTATGTTGTGGACAATAATAATTTATCTATCTTTAGTTTGAAAGGGTACGAGTGATATACAAGTACGCACTGGATAGAATTTCAAAGCAAGAAGCCCAGGAACTCTTTAAAAACTACACCATTTTTGAGAAGAAGTTTGGTGATAGGCGGGGTATTGAAGACATCATCGTAAGTAAACGGCGATTCCAGTATGAAGAAGAAGTAAAGGTGAGTCGTGGTGTAGATACTTAGCTCAGCAGAGAACTGAAATGCGCCACTTCATAATAGTTACAGTAAAGTGAGTAGTGGCAAGTTTGGTGCTCCAATAAATCGACAGCTATTCCACAGGTAGAATAAACCAGTCCAATAGAAAGTGCAGCGTACATCATTTGGATATGCTCTGAATATTGAAAGTCCCTTTGTAAATTGCTGATTGTGTATTCAAGTTTGAGCAAAAAAATGTACTATCTGTGTTTGAGAAAGGGAAGAGTCAGACTTGATCAGAAAAGCCCACTTTTTTGTATTACCCTTTTGCTTGACTTCTTGAAGGTGAAGATAATGGTTTTATTTTCATCTTCTGTAGGGGGGAGCTGCATCCAGCTGTGCCTGGGCTTACTACTGGCTTGGTGCTTAGAGATCGCTCCTGGGCCGTATGTTGTGCCAGGGATCAAACACAGGTTGCTTGCCTGAAAGGCAAGTAGATTTAAATTAAAAGACAGCATTCCCCTTTAGTATTCTATGTATTGAAAAATATTTCTGCTTAGATAAATTAAGATATCTCCAGAGGATTAGTTCTAAATGAAATCAGCAAGGTATGTTCAAGACAAATCACCATTTACAAAACTGGTATCACAGTGAGCACTGTATAATTCCATTGTAATTTTTTTTTGTCGGGGGTCACACCCGTTGATGCTCGGAGGTTACTCCTGGCTCTCTCTGTACTCAGGAATTACTCCTGGCGGTGCTTGGGGGACCATATGGGATGCTGGGGATCGAACCTGGGTCGGCTGCATGCAAGGCAAATGCCCTCCCTGCTGTGCTATCGCTCTGGCCCCCATTGTAATTTTAAATGTAGATTTAAAAAATATGTAGGCATACATAGAAGCAAATGCATTTATGAATTAAGAGACGTCTGATTATTGACTATTTGAAGAGTGATTGTAGATGAAAGGGGCCTACTGGGACATCTGCTGTGCTCTCTGATTAATCATTTCTATTTATAAAACCTTAAATACGCCACTTGCTACTTTTTTTCGATTGGTCCACCACATGCATAGATGCTCAGGAAGGAAGGAAAAGCCTTCTGGTGCTAGGATGGAACTTAAGGCACTGCACTTGTCCGGCAGACATTTGCTTCACCTCTCTAATGCACATCCCCCAGTGGATGCATGTATGAGGGTGTGAATGTGTATGTGTTAGGGGCAAGATGCTGGGGGCATTTGCTCCGCCTCTTTCAACTGCATCCTGGATCTTCAGGGGTGAGGTGGGATGGGAGTGTGTGGTGTGCAACCAAATGGGATGCTGAGGATCGAACCCAGGTTGGTCATATGCAAGGTAAGCACACTACCCACTGTGCGCACAAGTGTGTACACAAGACTACACCCAGGCAGACATAAGGCAAGTGTTCTACTACTGATGTATATTCCCAGCCCAAGAATAATTTTTAAATGTGAAATCGAATGGATACATTACTTAAAAAGCATGGAAAGTCCGTCTAGTTATTTTAGCTCATATTTTCTAGTATTCTTACAAATATAGCTCTTGCTTTTGTTTATTAAATCACTTGTTTTTCTAGTATTCTTACAAATATAGCTCTTGCTTTTGTTTATTAAATCACTTGTCTTTCCAGGCTAATCCACACAATTATGATGCTTGGTTTGATTATTTGCGCTTGGTGGAAAGTGATGCAAAAGAAGAAGTAGTCCGAGAAGTCTATGAAAGAGCCATTGCCAATGTCCCACCCATTCAGGAGAAAAGACATTGGAAGCGCTACATTTATCTTTGGGTCAACTATGCGCTTTATGAGGAATTGGAAGCAAAGGTAGAAAATTAACTTTCATGTCTACTGTTGATGACGACTTCTGCACCCTGACCCCTCTCCCCCACCCCCCAACACACACACACCTATACTTTAGCTGTTTGGATAGGAACTACGTTTTTTAAAACAAGGGAATTTTGTTTTAGATTCTTATAGGTTCTCTTCAGCAATATGATTATATATTTTGTTTAGCACCATCTTAAATTCTATAGATCTGGGTACAGGAGATAAGTTTTATTTTGTTTTTTAAACTTAAGGTACTATTCGGTATCACTTGAATATGAAAATAAGCAACCAACTAGTCCTTCATTTAACTATACTTGGCTCCTGGTTTTCTCACAAAAAGAGGTTACAGCTAGATTGTACTTTTCACTTTTACTAATGATCAAGTGAGATTTTCATATTTCTGAATGTTGCACGTATGTAAACAGAAAAAGATTAGTTTTGCTCTTGATCTAAGGTAGAAAACGTCATTATTTCTTTTTTTGCGATCAGACTTTCAAAAAGCCTTTATACGAGATGCTCTTAGAGTTCTGTGACTGTGTTTGGAGATTCTTTCAAACTATCAGTTTTATACTTTTAATTATGAATAGTGTCAAAACTTGGGAACAGCAGATTGTGAAAACATTCCATGTTGAGGGTGTACCCCTTTCTTTTTATTAGTAAAATTAGTATTCGATATGCCAGACACAGTATTAGCAATACACCTTAATATTTTGTGGAAATTTCTCACCCATTACAGGATCCTGAGAGGACAAGACAAGTGTATCAGGCATCTTTGGAACTAATTCCACACAAAAAGGTACAAGTGATTAAAAAATCTGCTCTTTAATTGTGAAATAATCAGTAAGACAAAGTTCAGCTGAACATTTCCCTGTACTAAGCACCCTGGAAAACAAACTCTTTTCAGCCATAAATATCTTACTATATAATTGTAAGGATTCCTGTGTTAAATGATGAATGATGCCGATGATAAGTTGTAGAAATTCAGAATAGGATTGTAATTGGAGTCAGTAGCCTAGAAGGTGGAGCACATCAGAGGAGAAACAGCACGTGCAAGAAACCCAGTTTCTTGGCATCTGAGTAGGTCAGAGCATGCCTGGGGAACAGTAAATTTTCTTGAAATGAAAGTTTCCCTCTGCTCTGTTTCCCAGTGTCAGACAGTTCCCTTCTATGATAGAAGGCTGTTTACACACAGAGCACAGCCAGATCTGAGTAAGAGCTGCAGGCTTCTGCAGAAAAGTATCTGCATCGTGGTGTCAGTACAGCCTAGCTCTGAAGTGTTAGGGAAACCTAATGTCTAGGGCCTTCTGTTAATTTAAATACAATGACTTGATTTACTCTAAACACATATCTGAAATTAGATGTTTTGTGCTTTGTTTTCTAGTTCACATTTGCCAAAATGTGGTTATTATATGCACAGTTTGAAATTAGACAGAAAAATCTCCCCTTTGCCAGAAGAGCTTTGGTAAGTAAACAGACTCATTGTGCTTCATGAGTTCTGTACGGGAGGTTAGAACTGCAGTCCTCATAGCGGCATTGACTCTTCACACCTTTATGACTCTAGACCTGTAGAAAGCACACAGTCCTTGACAACAGATTGGGTTCTAGTGCATTACTTTTTCTTTTGGGGGGGGGGGGCGGGGTGAGGAAGGGCATAGTAGGAGACACAGCACTGTAGTGCTCAGGGCTTCCTCCTGGCTTTGTACTCTGGGATCACTTCTGCTCAGGTGACCAAGTGGGATGCTGGGGATTGAACCCAGGTTGGCCATGTGCAAGGCAAGCCACCCTACCCACTGTACTATCTCTCCAGCCCCGCAGATAATTTAGCTTGGGGAAATTAACATTTTGTTCTAATATTTGAAACTTAATAGTTACCAGGTCTTTCCATAACATCATGTCTTAGTAGTCTAATCCTGTACAAAAATTTTTGTGTATTAAACACATCTCTTAATACTTGTTCTAAAATTTCTTTTTTTTTTTTTCTCTTTGCACAACTTGCATTGGCACTGTTAGGAAGCAGAGGTACTCATTGGTCCTCGGGGCCATGGATGCCAGGGATAGAGACAAGGTCCCTTGCACATGCAAGGCATATGATTTCCACTTGAGCCTCATTTCCACCTCTTGTTAAGATTTTTTAAGTGGAGGGTCCGAGAGATATTACAGCTGATTGGTCACTTGCCTTGCTTGTGATTCACTCAGGTTAAATCCCCAGCATCTCATACAGTCGTTTGAGCCCTATCGGGAGTGATCCCTGGGAATCATAGGTTTGGCTCAAAAACAAAATTTTCTTGAAAGGATCCAACATAGACATACCTAAGAAATACATAGATTGGGGCTGGAGCAATAGCACAGTAGGTAAGGCGTTTGCCTTGCACGTGGCCAACCCGGGTTCGATTCCCACCGTCCCATATGGTCCCCTGAGCACCACCAGGGGTAATTCCTGAGTGCAGAGCCAGGAGTTATCCCTGAGCATCGTTGGGTGTGACCCAAAAAGCAAAAAAAAAAAAGAAAAATACATAGATTCCTGCAAAAACGCACATTTTTAAGTTATGTTTAACTTCTTAAAAATGTGTTTTAAAATAGTTTCATTTACACTGTAGTATAGTAAAAATATCCTCTACTTTCAATGGCATCTAAAATGAAATCTAATTTTTTTTTTTTTTTTTTTTTTGCTTTTTGGGTCACACCCAGCTTTGCACAGGGGTTACTCCCGGCTCATGCACTCAGGAATTACTCCTGGTGGTGCTCGGGGGGCCATATGGGATGTTGGGAATCGAACCCAGGTCAGCCGCGTGCAAGGCAAACGCCCTACCCGCTATGCTATCCCTCCAGCCCCAGAAATCTAATTTTTATCTAAAAATCACAAATCAAATCACAAATCATCCTGTTAATCGTCGATTGCGTCGAGCAGGCCCCAGTAACGTCTCCTTCATCCTAGCCCTGAGATATATTCAAGGCTCTTTAGGAGAATGAGACCCAGCATTGTTACTGGTATTTGGCATATTGGGTACGCCACGGGGAGTTTGCCAGACTCTGCCGTGTGGACAGGCTACATTCGGTAGCCTGCCAGTTTGTCCAAAGTAGGAATGAGATAATAAGATGTCATAATAGGATGTCTAAAAATGTTATTCCTTAAATAAGAGAGATACAAAATAATCACATAAATGACACTCACGTATGAAAAAAAAAGGCCCTATTCAGGGTCAAGACACAGTTTAAGAAATTAAGTAAACCACCAGCGGTTGTCCAGACAATTCTGAGAAACTTACTGTCTGTTGAACAGACACCAGTGGGAATTGTCCCTCTCCACAGCTTTACTTGTTTCCTTTGACCTCTTAGGAACTGGCCTGAACAGTGTGGTAGCCCCAAAGGAAGCATAGCTTGTCATGTTTTTTTCTGCCAGGTTTTTTGCTCAGCAGAAAACAGCTTCTTGAATAGGTACAGGTTGAACCCATTAACTTACCATAATGATTTGGCCATTTTATTTTCCAGGGAACTTCAATAGGCAAATGTCCAAAGAACAAGTTATTTAAAGGTTACATAGAATTGGAGCTGCAGCTTCGAGAATTTGACAGATGCCGGAAGCTTTATGAAAAATTCCTGGAATTTGGACCTGAAAATTGTACGTCTTGGATTAAATTTGCAGAATTAGAGACAATCCTTGGTGATATTGAGAGAGCCCGGGCAATCTACGAGTTGGCTATAAGTCAGCCACGCTTAGACATGCCAGAGGTAAGGAACTTGAGTTGAAATAGTATGTTTAGATATTCTCTGTAGCGTGTAGCACTGACATCCCATTGTCATCGATTTGCTCGAGCGGGCACCAGTAACGTCTCCATTGTGAGACTTGTTACTGTTTTTTTTAGCATATCGAATATGTGGCCAGTAGCTTGCCTTGCTTTGCCATGCGGGCGGGAGCTCTCAGTAGCTTTATGGGCTCTCCAAGAGGGGCAGAGGAATCGAACCCGGGTGGGCCACGTGCAGGGCAAACACCCTACCCGCTGTGCTATCGTTCCAGCCCTAAATATTCTCTAGTAATACTTTTATTTTGGGGGAGGGGGGAGCACACTCAGTGAAGCTCAGGGGTTACTCCTGGCTCTACACTCAGGAATTACTCCTGGCAGTGGTTGGGGGACCATATGGGATGCTGGGGATTGAACCTAGGTCGGCCATGTGCAAGGCAGCACCCTACCCGCTGTACTATTGCTCTGCCCCCACTCTAGTAATCATTTAAATGTGTGTGCATTTTATAGCACAAAGATACTCTTAGCAAACCTACAGTCTTTTCCACTCCAATTAGGGCTATTTTGTTTGGGGGATAGGCTAGAGATTCGAATTGCCCTCTTCTCAGATAACAAACATCAGGATGAACTGGAACATAGTGGGGTTAGTTGATGCTCTTCTCCTTTTCTCAAACAGAATTGCAAAGGGTCTAGGACAGGCAGCAGGCAGTCCCATCTGGAAGTTAAGGGGAATAGAGGTTGAAGCAATACAATTCCAAGTTCCAACAATTGAAGAGGCCTTAACTAAACCAGAATGTCTTTGAAACTACAATTATCATTCTGCAGTACTGGAAAGTCATCCATTGAAGTCCAGAAATCATCCCTTTGGTATTTTAACTGTAGCCACAAGATGGCACCAAGCACAGTTAGTGCTAATTTGAATAGCAAGAGCTTGAAAACCCAGCCATTCTGTCAATCTTTTACTAAATAGAGTATTAATGGTTTGGGTCCACTGACTGCGTTAGGACAGGCTTTTTATATTTTTGTGGTACCCGTTGTCAGTTTCATCTCCTCACCTGTCAACTTCTAGGTGTCTGGACCACATCTTACTCATCCTTGTCCTTAGCAGGCTATACTTAGCAGGTTGATAGCTGTTTACTCTGCTTGTTGAGTTGAACTCACAGTCACGGTCCTCCCGTTGTTCATCGATTTGCTCGAGCGGGCCCAGTAACGTCTCCATCATGAGACTTGTTGTTACTGTGTTTGGCATATCGAATGCGTCACGGGTAGCTTGCCAGGCTCATATCAAGGAATTTACATTGATAATTTTAGATCGTATATACAAATTTCCTATGGCTGTTTTCACCCAGAAATTTTAATTGCATTGGACAGCAGTATGACAGTGTCATGAAGATTTGGCAAATAGCCCAGCACTTAAAACTCCAAGAATATGGGTCCATTTCAATAGTACAGTGGGTAGGTTTTTTGCCTGCACGTGGCCAGCGCAGGTTCAATCCCTGACATCCCATACGGTCTTCGAAGTCCTGCCAGAAGTTATCCCTAAGTACAGAGCCAGAAACCCTGAGCACCTCTGGATGTGGTGTGTCCCATCCCCCTGCCTCCACCCCCCAAAAAGACTTGTTGAATCCTTTTCCTTTTGTCTCATAATAAAAGATCCTAGCCAAGTTTTGGGTTGCATATAAGTGCCAGTATTTATTCACTTGTCTTCTGTTCCTTGTTTATAGAAGTCCTAGGTTCCAGGATGTCTCAAGTTGGGATGGTTGTGCTTTGAGTAAGGACATGTTGCTGAATGTCAAGACTGACCTATTAGATTATCTTTCTTAGGTGCTTTGGAAATCCTATATTGATTTTGAAATCGAACAGGAAGAAACTGAAAGAACACGAAATCTTTACCGACGATTGCTTCAGCGGACACAACATGTCAAGGTAGCCTTGCTGTATAGATTGTTTTTACATGAATCTGCAAAGAAATACTTAAAAAGTATTATAAAGTCTTACAAAGAAATACTTCATCCTATGTTATGACTGATATTTTAAATTTTTTGTTTTAAATTACTTTCTTTCTTTTCAAAGGAACCTGAATCCCACTCAGGTTAAATCTTAACCAGGTCAACACTCGTATGAATAATTTGAACAGCATGGATTAAGTAAAAAATACTTGCAGGTTTTAAGACTTATTTCAGACATCTAATTAAATATAAAAGTAAACTGCTTCAGGAAGCTGAAAGGTCAAAAGTGCCTGCCATAGAGGCAGGCTGGAGGGAGAGAAACTAGGGACATTGGTGGAGGGAAGTGGGCACTAGTGAAGGGATTGGTGTTAGAACATTGTATGACTGAAACTAAATCATGAGTAACTCTGATTTTGAAATTGATGGTGACTCATGAAAAAGAAAAAAGAGAATCAGTAATACTGTGTAAAAAGAAAAAAAAATAAATGCTTAAGTCCTGTTTTTAAATCTTTCAAGTTTTGGAGGCTGAAGAGATAGTACAGAAGGTAAGACAGTTGACCCAGGTTTGATCCCTGGCATCCCATATGATTACACACACACACACACACACACACACACACACACACACAAACCACCAAGCGTAATTCTTGATGCAGAGCCAGGAGTAACCCGAGTACCATACTGCCAGGTATGGCCCAAACAAAACAGGTTAGGACCAGAGAGATAGTAGAGAGGTAGGGCATTTTCCATGCACATGACCAACACAACTTCGTTCCCTGTCATCCCATAGTCCCCTGAGCACTGCCAGGAGTAATTCCTGAGTACAGAGGTAGGAATAATAACCCCTGAGCATCACCAATGTGGACCAAAAATCAAAAAAAAATTCCCCCTTTCCCTCAGAAAATAAAAGTGTCAAAAAGAACAAAAAAGGCACATGTAGCATGTTAGTAAATCTATACACACTTTGGGGGAAAAGTAAACTACTTCAGCATTAGTCTATTAAAATAGTTGATATTGGGAACCTGAGAGATAGTATAGCAGCCACGGGAACTTGCACTGTGTATATCGTACCTTAGGTCCCTAAGCCAGGAGTAAGCTTCAGCACCAGGTATGGCCCCAAAACCAGAAACCATAGTTGATATTTTATGTTCTTACAGGTGAATATATATACATATATATGTATGTATGTATACACATATATAAAATGCAAGTGGTATTAACAGGAAGTTAGCCTTATTATCATTACATTGTCTTCTGAGTGACACGGGTAATTTGACAGAATTTTTTTAATAGGTATGGATCAGCTTTGCTCAGTTTGAGTTGTCGTCGGGGAAAGAAGGTAGTTTGGCTAAATGCAGACAAATTTATGAAGAAGCTAACAAAAGTATGCGAAACTGTGAAGAAAAGGAAGAGAGGCTTATGCTGCTGGAATCATGGAGAAGCTTTGAAGATGAATTTGGAACAGTAACAGATAAAGAGAGAGTAGACAAACTCATGCCAGAGAAAGTCAAGAAGAGGAGAAAGGTCCAGACCGATGATGGGGTAAGAGCTAGCCCTGAAGCTGTTATCTCACGAGTATCTTGTATCATGAGAAGGGCAAGTGATTTTGAATTTTATACTTCCCAAGTGGTGTGTTTGCAGTTAGATAATGGGAGTAGACAGTCTCTAGGTGAGTCTGACAACTATAGACAAAGCAGTGTATATAGTCCGCCCATCAGAGAAGGGAACTGGTGACAGCTTCGTAAGGATAGTTGATTCTAGGATCTGCATGAAGGGGCATTTCTGGAGCATTGGGCAGAAAGTTAGTGTTAAGGGAAATGTAGCTTACCTTTTCAACGGAACCCAGTCAGAGAAAATGTGGATTATAGGAAGGTTTTTAGACACAAAATGTTCATGGTACCTCCTGTAGGTGCTCCCAAAGGGCTTATATTGGAAGAGACCTACCAGAAAGCTATAAAAATCAAATTGTGGTCAAAGCTGGAACTAGAGAAGTCTTTGAAAAGTAAAAAGTGACTTACCGGAGTTGGTAGGAATATGAGGGTAGTCAGAATGATAATGTAGGTACAGATCAGTGGGTTTTATAAGTGCTTATTTACTAAGTAAATCTTGGAAAATGTGAAGGCTAAACCTAAAACTGCAGAAGAGATGTAGACACTGAATATCTTCTTAGTTGACTATTTAAGAGCTGTACTTCTTCCTTTTTTTCAGTATTTTTTGGTCCAGGATTTTGGCTGTCTGAGCTACAGTCACAGCAACACCAAATCCAGAGATGGTTACTCATTGTCAATCTCTAACTGCCTACCCTTTGACCTTCTGTAGTATACCTTAATATTGTTTCATAAAATGAAAAGGTTAAACTGTTTTCACAGAAAAATCCTCCACTTTAACCAAAATCTGAGCATCTCAGCCACAGGTAGCTATCTTTAACTTTGGGTTTTCTTTTTGTTATTTTTTTGTAGTCTGATGCTGGCTGGGAAGAGTATTATGATTACATCTTTCCAGAAGATGCTGCCAACCAACCCAACCTTAAACTCCTGGCCATGGCCAAACTTTGGAAAAAACAGCAACAGGAGAAGGAGGCCGCTGAGCAGGATCCAGATAAGGATGTCGATGAGAGTGAATCCTGATCTTTTGTTCATACTGAGAAAAAAACTTTATTTTTATAAATAGTTTGGAACTTGTAGGATTCCTGTAAAGGTTTTGTATATATCAGCAACCGCAAATTGAATTTTTCAGCAGCTACTTTTCAAATTACTTCAAAATACACTGGGGTCTGTTTTGGGAATTAACTGCTGGATGTTTTTTTTTTAGTCTGAATCTAAACATTGTTTTGCCCACCTCCTACATCCAGGGATCTAATTAAGTTCTCTATTTTATACGGAACTGCAGATTTTTGAAAGAATCTTTTTCTAGAAGTTTTGAAGTTACATTCCGCAATACTCCAGTTGCCTGATCTCATGCTTTTGGATGGTATTTTATGCACTCAACTCAGCTTTTTCATGTCTGAATTTTCATGTCTGAATTTTTCATGTCTGAATTTTTCATGCACTGAATTTGAGCTCCACTCCTGCCTCTGCCACAGTTACATAATTTACCCTTAATTTCAGTTTACTCATACATACACGGGCTAATATTTTTCCAGTTCATTTTGAAAATTAAATGATAAAATATCATTTAAGTGCTCAGAATAGTGTTACTAGCAAGTTTATTTATTCCTTACTATTGACAGCTATCATTACCCGCATGACAGCTGTCACTTAAAACTAAATGTTTTTGAAAGCATTACTTGGAAAATAACTTTCTAAATAAGATCTTTTTTTCTTTACTAAGAAATTTGAATTTTAATTATGCTGTAATGTTATGCAAACTAGTTGAATCCTCTAGTGGTTTGAGAATTGCTAACACACATGCTGTGAAAAATTTTCATCCCATGCTCAAATAAATATGAAAAACCAAACATTAAGTCTTGTTAATAAAATTTCTTTATACTTAGATTGGGTAGAGCCTTTGATACATTTAATTAGCAGTACAGTCCATTTGTTTCCAAGCTACAGAATCATTTCTACCTAAAATACCAATAGACATCTCCCATTGTGTTGCAGATGTATCTACCCTGAGGGTTGACACATACTTGCCTTGGCTTTGGTGGTTTTGTTTTGTTTTGTTTTGCTTTTTGGGGTCTCTCCCGGTGATGCTTAGGGGTTACCCCTGGTCCGGTATTCAGGAATTACTCTTGGCAGTGCTTGGGGAATCATGGGATGCTGGGAATCAAACCCAGTTTGGCCACATGCAAGGCAAACGCCCTACTCTCTGTGCTGTCCCTTCAGCTCCTTGCCTTGGTTTTAAAACATGTGAAAAGCAGCACAAGGATGAAAGCTTACTCACTGATGTAGTGCTCATGTTCTCAAGCAGAAATGATTTGCTTTAACTGATCTGAGGGATTATTTCCTTTAACTTGACTTGCATTTATCAGGACTTTTTTCCCCCTTATTTTGGTCACAGCCCAAACTGTTTAACTAAAACTGCATCTATACCTCAAAGGCCAACTGCAAATTAATCACTAAATTTTAAACTATTCACCCAGTGTTACTAAATTGTATCTTGAAAATACAATAGTGTGACGACAATAACTAGACAAAAACCAGAAAAGTGAGGTTATAAATTTTAAAAGATCAAAACTTTATTTTCACCTTGCTGCTTGAGTTCTTTTAAATGGTCCCATTGTGTATCCCAGAGTGTTGAATTACTGAGATGTCTAGTAAAGTGGAGCAGTTAGGGTTTTAATATCTTCAGTTAAAGAGTAAAGGAGCGATACAGTCAGGTCAGATTTCTAATGTGTGACTTAAAGAGTATTTTTAGAGTTGTCTTAAGTCACTTGTATGCATACAAAAAAATCAATGACCATGTTCTCAACATAAATTTCTTGCACATTCCAGCATAAAATTATCTTGGGGGAACATAAAGGATCAGTTGTTCACCTTCAACTCCATCAAAATAGATGCTATAAACAGTAAAAGCTTGGAAATAATCATTTCCATGGGTTTTATCTTGTTTGCTCACTGGTATTTTCAGGTATTACAGGTGATGAAAACTACACATAAAAATGTGTTTTCACATGCACTGTGCTGGGGAGCCAGGAACATGGCTCTGAGGGTTGGAATGATGCTGTGCATTAGGGGTCCCAAGCCCCACTGCTGGCACCACTGCCAAGTGTGCCCCATTTCCTCCAAAAAGAAGTAAGTGCTTGACCTATGATATAGTGATAACGGCCTTAATTTAGAAATTCAGGGGGGCGCGGGCTGGGGGGGAGAGTGGCGGGGGGGGACAGAACCAGAGTTTCTCCTTTTAAAAAAAAAACATCTTTTTAAAGTTCAGTTTGGAAGCTATTTTGAGTGGTGCTTAGGGATCAGATCAACTCCTGGCAATACTGGGAGAACCTATGTGGCGCTGGGGACTGAAACTGGGTCGGCTACATACACAAGGCAAGCGCCTACCTGCAGTACTATTGCTCTCACCCTGAAAGGCAGGATTTTAACCAAAATATTTCAAGATAAGGTAAATATTTAGGTCTTGCAATATGAATAGGAACTAGGAAGAACTGCATAGAAACTAGGAAGATCTGCACAAGAAAGGATGCTTACGTATATGCTGGAAAGATTATTTTAAGTAAGCACTTGAAAAAATGCTTAGTGTATAAATGAAGATTTGCCAGTCAGTCATGGTCCTCCCATTATTCATCGATTTGCTCGAGCGGGCCCAGTAACATCTCCTTCGTGAGACTTGTTGTTACTATGTTTGGCATATTGAATACATCATGGGTAGCTTGCCAGGCTCTGCCATGCGGGCATTATACTCTCGGTAGCTTGCCGGGCTTTCCGAGAGGGGCGGAGGAATTGAACTTGGGTCGGCCATATTGGCTGTGTGCAAGGCAAATGCCCTACCCACTGTGCTATCACTCCAGCCCAATGAATATTTAAGAGAAATATTCTAAATTACGATCTCCATTCAAATCATTTTAAAACCATTCACAAAACATTGAGTCAACAATGCATTTTATTATACATCTTAGATTATACATTTCATATATGCTTTTAAAGCTCTAACAGATCAATACAAAATAAAGTCTATATATGCAGCAGTGGTTCTCAGGCCCAGAACTGAGATTGAAACAATTTTTCCCCCTAGCATAGAGTAAATATCATAAACCATGATAGTGGAATGTTTCCCTTCTGACCTAGCTGCCTTTCTGAATAAATTTTATTTCAGTGAACAGCTATAGTAGGTATAATATTGTTAATTAGAAATGAGACATAGAAAGTTTATAACCTATGTTTTCCTGAAGTCTTTAAGAACTAATTGATTACTTTTTCCTAACAGAGCTCGACGATCATCCAATGAAAATAACACTGTTCATAAAATATTTGGAACTTCAGCCTAAGAACCACTGCCCATGGTTATTCAATATCTTCAGGCCTCACAGGATGAGGTAATGGTATGATGGATTTCTTCTCAGTGTCCCTGGAAAGGGCTTTCCTCATATCTGTTAGGAAGCAAAGTTGAATGTAAATACCCAAATATCAAAGCACGCAAATCAAATTTAAAGTCTATTAAGTAAAATTCCCATTCACAAATACATCAGATGCTAAAGAAATCTCAGTTGAGATTTCATCTCCTCATAGAAATGATCTTTTAACAGAATCTTAGTGAAATAACAAGATATCTGTAATGGGATAAAACAGTGATTAATTGAAATTCACCGCTGGTTAGTTAAGTGGGTTTGGAAAAGGCAGGTTAAAAGAAATTAACCTCAAAATCTAATTCCAAGCAATATAATTTTGTTGAACTTATCCAAAAGCAGAATTTTTCAGTCTGTAGGAAGAATCTGAATGTTTCCATGTCCTCTTAGAGATGCTCTCCCAGGAGCTTACCATAAGCATCTTCATCAGGCTCGCCATTGCTGGCTGAATAGTACTCGATGACAGTCCTGTACACGCTGTAGCCCAGCTGCTTGTACATGTTCACTGCAACTTGGTTAGAAACTCGTACAAAGAGATCCACAAAAAATCCACCCTTTCTTTTAAGGGAAAGAAAAAAACAAATTCGGAAAATGTCAGGCAAATGTTAGAATACCTAAAAAATTTCAGTGAGAGGGACTTAGAGCTTATCAACTTTAATTGCTGAGGATAATTATCTTGCAGTATAAAACAGATGACTTTCTGCTTTGCATACTAACATTTCAAAAACACAGATCTTCATAAAAGATAAAAGCATTTTAAAAATTCTGTTACTAGGCTTACATCATAGTAATTGGCAAGTTCATTTTGCCAGTCATGCAATAATTTCAGTCATTTATATACAGACTGGAGCAAAACGCCAGTGTGGCCATGACCCAGCTGTAGCAAGAGAGGACAATGGTCTCATTCCTGAAGTCTCCACCACCTGATTCAGTTGATCCTGCTGATGAATGCACTGTGTTGAATTACACTGTGTATATATGGGTGGATTTGTATTATGTGAGTTAGCATCAGTGTGACTGTAACTTGTTCATCCTCACTTTGTTTAATATTCCAGTGTATAGATAAACACTGCAGGCTCCATGTAAACCCTGTGAACAAACATTTCCAATTTTTATTACAAACTGTTCTGTTTATGAATATTCTTGTGGTTCTCGTGGCACAATATAGATCAGATTTATAGAGATGGGGTATGCACATCTTCAGTTTATTAGGTAGTATCTATCTCCCAGCCTGCTTACAATGCCATACCTTATTACACCACGTGATCAAGACTGCCCGCAGCACTTAAGTCATCAAATATTTTTATTTTTGAAAAACTTATAGTGTACTGGTATCTCAGAGCAAATTTAATGGGCATTTCTGATTTGAGTTTATTGGCTATTTAAATCTCTCACTCTATAGTACTTATTGTTCTTTTTATGAACTCTATTTCTTTCCTCCCAACTGTAATTCTCTAAATAGATGTTAAAGATACCTCTTAGAGATAAATTTTAGAGATATCTTGAACAGTTTTTCTTTTTTCTAAGTTCTTGATTACTTTGATACCATTTAGCATCTTTTTCTAAATTTTACTGTTACAGAAATACAAAATTTTATACCAATTTCAACTGTGAATAACTATTCTAAACATTTTTGGGTCTTGAAAGTTATATAGTTTTATACCAGTCAAGTATGCTTAGTCTCTAAATATTTGTCTTTTATTGTACTATGTCTGCTTTTCCTTGAAATTATCAAAGTCTGGGGGCTAGAGAGATAGATAGTGCAAGGGGTAATGCTTGCCTTGCATACCAACACTGATTTTATTCCCCCTCCCAAAAAAAAAAAAAGGTTGAGAAAGGTTCCCTCTTTTTTCTTTTTGAATATAAAAGTGAATTTACAGTCATTATTTCTTTAAGATTTGGTAAAATTTACCAGAGAAGTGATAGTTTTCATTGTGGAAAGATTTGGTGTTTGTTTTTTAATTTGGTCCACACCCGGCAGTGCTCACAGGGCTAATATGGGGTATCACGGAGCAAACTCATATTGGCCACACAGTAACAACACTTTTTAAAGTATGTCATTAATAAACTATAAATGATAATCATACAAAAATAATTCTCTTTCTTATTCAGTTTAGAGTATTTTAGAATCCTTAGGGACTTAGGGACTAAGAGTTGACTTCTTTTTGATTAACTCTATTTCTTCTCTCAATGAGTTCAAGTTCCTCTTGCCTACAACTTGACTCAGAGCCTCAGAGCCTTTTTTCAGGTCAAGATTACTAATAAAAATTTAAAATAAATAAATACCATTTAATCATTAAATACCATTTCTAAAAAAAAAAAGATTACTTCTTTAAAACTTAGCTTTATCAAGGGAACAACATGACAGTACAGTGCGTAGAGCCCTTGCCTTGTACACTGCTGACCTAGGTTCAATCCCAGCAACCCAAGCACCACCAGGAGGGATCCCTCAGTGTAGAGATAGGATAACCCCTAAGTACTGCCAGTTATGACCCAAAAACAATAACAACAAAACAAAAACCCCAAAACATAGCTTTATCAAATCTACTGATTATGTGCAGAACATTAAGAGCCCTTCCAGTAGGTATTTCCTGTCCTAGATACACTTCTAGGCACTTATGATTCAATACAAAATAAAACAAGCAAACAAGATCAACAAAAAAACAGCAGCACAGGAATGCATGTGGTTGTATCCAGTTTGTTTCCAGCAGTTTGAAGAGCCATGCAGTCTCCCAACATGTACCAGTCACTTAACAAGTAAGATTATTTTTCTTTTAGTTTTTCCAAAAAGACAGACCATATTAACTGCTTATAAACAAACTATTTTCTTTTGTTCTAGGACATTACAAAAACGAACTAGAGATGCTCTGAATCTAGACATTACTGATAGAGAATTTGCAAACTTATGTCCCAATGGTGAGGATACTAAAAAAAAACCTTGAGGCCTAGTCTTCAATTCCACCAATACACAGCTTTATAAATCTCTGGCAAACCGCTCACTTTGCCTGTATTTACCTCAGTGGCAAAACAAGAACAGCAGACTCATTCTGAATATTGAAAAGAACTGTTATGAGGACTGTTACACAATGAAAATGAAATTCCTATAAACTGTAAAGTATAATAGTTAACCTGAAGGAAAAAAGTTTATAAATGCTTATCAAGAGAAAAGAACAAATGGTATTTGAAGAAATAGGTACTTGAAATTAAAGGATCTCACCTTTCTGAAATCTCCTCCAATAACTCCATAAGTTTTGCAGCCAGACCCAGGCGTCGGAACTCGGGGGCAACAGACAGAGCCGTGACGTGGCCATGCCATTCCTCCCTGGCGACTGACCCTTCCGCCTTACCCATAACTGCAACAAGATTTAATTCCAGGATTAAGTGCACAACTTCACCAGAAATGTTTCATAAGTTTGGGACATTTGATCATAAAGGAACATATGACAATGACAAAGTTTTCATTTCAGGTCCTTCTTAAGTTATCTAGCTAATGGTTAATAGTGCTCTTATTTGAATGTCACTTTTAAGTACAATGTTAGATCTAACTGAATCAGAATTAGAAAAAAGTTAAAAGAATGTTAAGCTGAAACCACTAAATTTGAACACAGACCCATAATATACATTTTTTTAGTCTACATATATATGTGTAGGCATGCACGTATACAGAACTGAAACAATCTACAGCTCAGATTTTTATTAGTAATGTACTAACCCAAATAAATTACAATCCTTGCACTATGTGCCAAATAAACCATGTTAAGATTTAACATAAATACAGTATTGTAGCACTGTCCTCCCGTTGTTCATTGATTTGCTCAAAGAAGCCCCAGTAACGTCTCCACTGTGAGACTTGTTACTGTTTCTGACATACTGAATAAGCCACTGGGAGCTTGACAGTCTCTGCTGTGTGGGCGTGATACTCTCAGTAGCTTGCCGGGCCCTCCGAGAGGGATGGAGGAATCGAACCCAGGTTGGCTGCATGCAAGGCAAACGCCCTGCCAGCTATGCTATTGCTCCAGAATGGGTAGGGCGCTTGCCTTGCACGCAGCTGACCCGTGTTCAAATCCCAGCATCCCACATGGTCCCCTGAGCACCGCCAGGAGTAACCCCTGTGCATTGCTGGATATGACCCAAAAAGCCAAAAATATATATCTATAATGAAAAATTCAAGATGATGGAAACCGTATCTGTCTGTGTCCCTGGTCCTAACACACTCCTTAAGACAGGGGAGATCAATGAGCTGTCAAAACGATTGGAGAAGAATAAAATGATAGGCATTGCAATTAGCTTTCCAATTCTATCTAAAAATCAGTTGAAATCAATCATAAAATCTTCATTAACTACCTATCAAAAAAAGTGTCAGTAGTATTATACTTACTGTAACCCATTAACTCTCCACCAGGAGCCTCTGCAACAATGAAGTACTCTGGCCAGTGGGCAAGATACTGTAAGTAAAAAGGAATCCCATACTATGTCGAGCTTGTTAAGGAGTGTGAGAAATAACGGAGACTAACAAGTTCTTCATAAAGTTATGGGTACTCTGAAGAAAGATATGCTTTAGTTCCCAGGCCTAAATAAGTATGATGTCTTAGGAGAGCACTAATTCCTAACACAGCTGCACAAACATATATACCTCAGATGTGAATGGAGACAATACGAAACGTGCAAAAATCAGGCCTCTAAAGCTGCCTCTTCCTACAGATCACACTGTCTAAATCACTGCATAGCACTTGCTACCTGATAGATATTCTTGTTGAATTAGCATGTCCTCTTAGTCACATCTGTCAATGTTTATTCTATCCCTGGTACTTGGCACAATAGTAGAACTCAATACTTTTATTTTTCTGTAATCACACTGGAAAATTAATGACGTGTCCTTACTTTAGCACCAGCACTGAATCTCAGAAAATAACTTTGAAAATTATATACTTATAGAGGTAATATAACAATTATCATGTTTTTCCCCCTCCACTGATTCAAATTCTCCATTTTTAGCAATGTGGAGAAACGCTGACTTGAGTGAATACCTAGATAATCTACTCATTACTTCAACTCATCCTCCCTCAATGTCTTTATTAACATGTACATTTCTATGTTACTTTTTGATGTAAGCTTGCTGATCAGGAGATACCATCAATCATACATTACTGGGGGGGTGGAAAAAATCCTAGGAAACCTAGACAATAGTGAATTCTTCTTTTGAAAGATGGCCATTATTCTGAGTACTCTACAAGCATAACTATAGCATGGTAGGCCAACCAGCCTTCTACCATTCAGCCACTGACACACATCTTAGCACACCCTTTCAGTTAAAAGAAGCCTCTAGAACCAGTCAGACCTGGAATAGAGACTAGTTACCTGTATGTATCTAGTTACTTTTTACTGCTGTATAATACTTCTGATGGGAGACATGTGGTTTCTTTCGCATTTCTCAAGTAACTTTTCAAATCCCTCATGAATATACCATAATTTATAGTGACTACAATATAACTTACCATTTCCTTATTGTGTGGCTGTCATCCACATTTTTATTATAAATCTAATATTTTTAAAGACATAACTAGAGTTAACCAACATTTTCGTCAAGGACTGGAAAACAAATCTTCTAAGCTGTATAGCCTTTACGGTCACTCTTACACTACTCAAGCTAAAAACATGAACAAAGTCCTATATATTATGTAAATTAGCACAATGCTCCTCCATAAAATGTTATTTATAAAACCAGACAGCAAGCCACACATTTATGTTTGCCAACCTCCAACTTTAACTGCCTCTATTTCCAGGAAATGGATTTACATTGCCAAAGTGTTTTAGAAAGATTGCCAACAGTTTATATTAGTAATTTCTGTGACTGTTCCTCTTACCTCATTCTTATCACGATGGTGGGGGCGTCCTTTGTTGTATTTTAGGCACCATGATTTAAACAGGTTCATGCATACGATGTTCCAACACTACACCCCTCACAAGAGTTATCTCCTTCTCAACTGTTCCCCCACCACCACCACAGTAAGCTCAGTTCAGTACTGGATTTTACCATTGCTTTTAATCCCAGTTAATTATAGGTCACACATAGCATCTTGATTTCATTTTACTGCATATGACTTCTGACAAACTAAACTCCGTTATAACTAGGTAAGTTTTCCATGAATCTGGTCAATAAAATTCCATAGGAGTGATATAGTACTTCCCTTGAAAGAGAAAGAACTTTCATCTTCCCGGGGCTGGAGCAATAACACAGCGAATAGGGCATTTGCCTTGCCGTGCTGACCTGGGTGTTCGATTCCCAGCATCCCATATGGTTCCCTGAGCACTGCCAGAAATAACCCCTGTGCATCGCCAGGTGTGACCCAAAAAGAAAAAAAAAAAACAACCTTCATCTTACTGTCCACTGACCTGGGTGTGAGGTCACTGACCAACCACCTGCTCTCAATACGTTATTAAGGGCAGGTGGTTGGTCAGCACAACCCACTGTATTGAAGAACCTCCTTTGTTGAATACAGCCAGACTTATTAGTTAGGAGTAAGGTAGATTCAGGAGCTTGACTTACAATTTAGATGAGGCCATTCTATTAGAAGTTCCTTTGGCAAATTTATGACAATTTTTGTTTCCAGGTTGGTGTTTCATGACATGCAAGGCAGTGTTTTTCAACTCCTATTTTCCCCTTTGTTTCTATATATTAGTTTTCATTTAATTTTTTTTTGTTGTTTTTTTAAAGGATACAGTTTCTGTAAGTGGATCCAAGTTACTGGAAAGAAACAAGAGAAATATCAATAATCTGTGTTTACAGAACTAATTTAACTAAGCCTATTAAAACTAAAAATGCAACAAGGAAAACAAAAGGTGCTAAACCCACAACCTTAAAACCAACTCTAGGACTAAGGAGATGGTTTATATTACCTAGTGACCCAGTAGGCAGTTACAATGACCATAAAGATAGCCATACACTTTCATTTTACTGTTTCTTTACCACATAACTTGATAGTTAATGAATATATATCATAGTCCTGGCACACACTTCATACAAGCTATAAGTCAAACTGCCCTGTGATCTCCACACCTCTGCGACAAATCCTTTCTCCTCTCCACTACCCACTGAACATGGGTTCCATCACCACTTGGTTGCTGCTCCCCATTTCTACATACCCACCTTTCCTTCCCCACTTCTCCAGTCCTCTATTTCGAGGCTGGAAAAAGCCTCCCAGGCCTGATAGGTGCTACTGCATGCCAACCTTGCCAGCATCTCTTTCAGACAGAGCATGTCTTTCCTATTCATCTGCAAAAACCACAAAGTTCTTAGTTTCTTCTTCAATGAACAGAACCACTATTTTCCATCTTCAACTCATGCTGTCTTCACTTTTTCTCTTGGGTATCCATACAAAGTCTTATTTGAAACCCTAAGCAACGCCCAAGTGATGTCTATCACGTTTTAGAACAGTTCCCAAACTTATGGGACTCCAGAGAACTTACGTTTAACTGGGTAATAGCTACTGACATTAAGATGAAATATTTTTACATGATAAGAAGAGCCTTTTAAATGGAAATATAATGAATATATGCCATTAGTTTCAGGTACACAAGATAATAATTCTATATTTGTAAATACTGAAGCATGATCACCACAGTAAATCTGTCACCATATGGGGGTATGGTGCTGCCAGCAGGTCAATATGTACTCGTGAGGCAAGTGCATCAGCAGCCTGATGGTGCCTTCAGACTTTTAGATACCCCAAAATTGTTGCTGTGCCTTTGGTCCGATCCCAACAACTTGGGGCCAAGTTTACCAAAAAAGTCATTGTCACTGTCCTCCCGCTGTTCATCAATTTGCTCAAGCAGGCCCAGTAACGTCTCCATTTTGAGACTTCTTGTTACTGTGCTTGGCATATTGAATATGTCACAGGTAGCTTGCCAGGCTCTGCCATGTGGGCGAGATACTCTTGGTAGTAAACAGCCAAAAGTTAAGTATATGGGAGACACACCCACAAGCCATCTTGGGCTCAGCTATGTAATTGGAGGCATGGCCTCTCTAGTTCCTAATCAAACTGCTTAATGGCCATGATCCCAGAGACTCAGAAACAAATCTCGAAACCCAGCAGCTTTTGGCAGAAATGCATCCGGTCCCCACAGTAGGTTACCGGCGCTGGGCCAACCCAGGTGGGAATAGGTTTCATGCCTTGGCTGTTCCCCCTGGCAGCTTGGTGGCCACCATGCTCCAGAGGCCACTGGACAGTCAGGTTTGGGCCCACAGTGATGAGACACGTGGGGGCTCTTGGGATGGGGGTGGAGCCGGCCCCTTCCTCCCCGCCCCAATGAGACCCCATATCGCCACCCATAAACAGCTTCTCTGACTCCTGATCAAGCTGCTTAACGGCCATGATCCCAGAGACTCAGGAACAAATCTTGAAACCCAGCGGCTTTTGGCAGAGATGCGTCCGGTTTCCACAGTAGGTTACCGGCACCTGGCCACCCCAGAGGGGAAAGGGTGCTGTCCCTCTGCCTGCTCCCTCTGGGCGGCTTGGTGGCTATCATCCTCCAGAGACCATTGGACAGTCAGGTTTGGGCCCACAGTGATGAGACACAAGGGGCCTCATGGGATGTGGGTGGAGCCGGCTCTTTCCTCCCCGCCCCAAGGAGATCCTGAGTCCCCGCTCACGAATGGCCTCCCTGGCTCCTGATCAAGCTGCTTAATGGCCATGGTCCCAGAGACTCAGGAACAAATCTCAGAACCCAGGAGGTTTTGGTAGAAATCCCTCCAGATTTGTTAAAATTTCAGAATTCCAAAAGCATGCAGCCACTACTACGGCCCCATGACATTATGTTATTCATAACCAGCAATAGACAACAAATTGTGTACAGTTGCCTTTTCAGCAGATCTGAGTGTTGGGGTAAAATCCCAAATAATGGTGGGTCTAGGGTCAAAATATTTAATGAAATCAAAGTGGAGAGAGAGAATGTGGAAATCATCTGCCCCACAGGTAGGGGTAGGGTGCAGGATGGAGGGTATACTGGGGTTTTTGGTGGTGGAAAATGGGCATTGGTGAAGGGACAGGTGTTTCATCATTGTACCCAAAAGCTTTGTAACTGCTCTCATGGAGATTCAATAAATAAATTTATAAAAAAGTAAGGTGGAGTTCATGCCCAATTCAATCAGCCTAATCAATGGTTTAATAAATAGCAATACTCCTACATTAAAAAAAAATCTGTCACCGTATACCTTTAAGTCTCCCTTTATGATGAAACTTTTTAAGACATATGCACTCAGTAACTTTCAAATATGCAGCACAGTATGATAAAGGCTATAATGTATATTTCATATAAATAAAGGCTATAATTTAAATTTCAGAACTTACTTTTGAACCTTTTGAGCACCTTCAGCTATCTTTGCATGAATACCTTATTTCCCTGCATAATGATCACCACTACAAAATCATCTCACCCTTAAGTACACTTGCAGAAATTTTTTTGTCATGAAATCTACATCATGCAAAGAAATGCAGTGACTTTTTTTCCCCTTTTATTTTTTTTTAAGTTTTGGGGCCACACCCAGTGAAACTCAAAACTTACTCCTGGTTTTGTGCTCAGGGGCGCTCTGAGAGGGGCGGAGGAATCGAACCCGGGTCAGCCGGCCCGGCCGCAGGCAAGGCAAATGCCCTACTGCTGCGCTATCGCTCCAGCCCAAATGTAAAAGTTTGTTAAATTGCAACATTTCTTCCTTCACTGCTTCATTCCCCCTTCATCACCCTTATCCAATGGTTGACCCTCAGGGTTCTCTACCAAAGTGCCCAAATCAGAGTAAGAAACAAGAGAACACGGGAGAGGAGGGAGCCCCTGACTGGCACACTCTGAAGAGGCCCTATCAAGCTCGATGAGTTTTGAAATCTCATTTATTTGTTGGAAATGTCCACAAGTGCATTCCTCCTCCTTGTCTCACTTTCATATAAAATCACGCCCGTTCCTAGGCCTTCCCGTGCCTCCCTCGCAGGCACAGTCCTGTCCCAGGTCCACACCTGTCACCCCTGCACCTGCCAGGATCCTCTCTGGCTAACGAGACCCTCGGCGGCTGCTACCTCCTCGGGAAGCTTCGCGGGCCAGAGCCTCGGTCAGTCTCCAGCACCGAGAACTCGCATTTCAGAGACGTCCCGGGGCAGAAGCCGAAGTCTCGGTCCTGCTCGGAGGGAGTCTCGGATTCGAGTCCTACCCGGGGGGTCCCAACTCCCGGGCCTCGGAGCTTGGCTTTTTTCTCAGGGTTCAAACCAGGCTCAGCAGTCTTTCAGGACAAACGACACGATTGGGGACTCGGGACAGAAACATCGAAATAGGGTGGTGGGAAGGTGTAGCGGTGGCGGGATCGGTGTTTAATATTAAATGTAATCAAAGATCGCGGACTCCTTTATAAAATTAAAAAAGTAAAATGAGGCTGACGCTGCCAGCTCACAGGCTCGAGAGGCTGTTAGGGACGCGGTTCCCCCATGCCGGGATGACAGCCGCCCATGGCCCTCGGGGCGTGATGCCCCCGAGGCACACCCGCGACGGTGGCCGAGCCCCTCGAGCCCTGCTGACCCCCAGGCCTCCCTCTTTGCCGCCGACACGACCCCGCAGACCCTCCTCGCCGACCCCCGCCCCCCGCCGTCCCTCCCCCCACCCAGGGCGCAGGTGCCCAGCCCGCTCCGCTATCTCTGGGAGGCGGGAGGCCCGAAGCTGCAGGCCCCAGCCCGGTCACTGACGGCTGCGCCCGGGCGCGCGCGCGACCCCTCCGCGGCCACACACACACACACACACACACACACACACACACACGCACACGGCCGCGCGCGCCCCACTCACATGTTGTTGAAGCGGAACAGGTCGTCGCACGTAAAGGCCCGGAGAGTGGTCATCTTGCCGTCGCCTCCCGAGCCGGCGGGCTACGACCGGTCGCTCGCCCCGCCGGAAGTGGCCTGGCCAGGAACTTCTTCCGGGCCACGAGTTGCTAGGCAACGCAGCGGCCACGCACTCCCTCTCGTGGGCAGAGTGCGGAATTGCCACTCCGCTCTCAGCGGGTCCAGGGCTTCCATTCCCCAGCCGCAAACCCTGAAGCCCTCCCCAAGTGACTGTAGGGAAAACACTACTGGTCAGTCATTTGGGGCGGAAGGGAGATAGTACAGAGGTAGGGCGCTGGTCTTGCAGACCTGGGTTTGATTCCTGGCATCCCGGATGGTTCCCCTAAGGACCTCCAGGAGTAATTTCTGAGCACAGAGCGAGGATTAAGTTCTGAACACTGCCAGGTGTTCCCAGCCCCCACCCCCACCCCCCCGAATTTTCTTTTTTTGGTACATGTTGAACATTTTATCCTTTTTTTAAAAAGAATTTTTATTAGTGAAACACCACGAGGTAGACTTACGAGTTTATGTACTTTGGTTTCAGTTTTACAATGATCGCGTACCCTTCCCTCCACCAGTGCCCATTCTCCACCACCAATGATCCCAGTTTCTCTCCCATCCCCCATCCCCATCCCACCCCACCCTTGTGGCAGGGCATTCACTTTTGTTCTCTCCTTTTGGGTGGTGTGGTTTGCAAAAGAGGCATTGAGTGGCAATCATGTTCAGCCTACAGTCTACTTTCAGCATACATCTTCCATCCTGGGAGGATCCTCCTAACACCTTTTGTTTGGTGCTCCCTTCTCTATCTGAGCTGCCTTTTCCCCTAGCATGTGCAGCTGGCCTTCAAGCCAAGGAGTGAACCTCCTGGTACTTATCTCGATATTCTTGGATGTTAGTCTCCTATTTTGTTACTTTATGTTCCGCAATATGGTCGATGGTGCTGAATCCTTTGCGGAACCCGGCTTGCTCTCATGGTTGTCCTTCATCTAGTGTTCTGCCAATCCTATTTAGGATGACTCAAGTGAGCAACTTGTAGATGACAGACAATAGACAGATCGGGCAATAGTTGCCAATGTCATGGATGTCTCCCTTCTTGAACAGTAGTACAGTCCTGCTGGTTTTCCACTGGGACGGAACCTTGCATTCAGACAGGTAGCGTGTGAAGAGCTGAGCCAGTGTATTGATGAGTACTGACCGGAGGTTCTTCAGGTGTTCAGGTCTGACCTTGTCTGGGCTGGGTGCTATTCATTTCTTTACTGACAAAATGGCGTGTTGGATTTCGGAAGGGAGAACATAGAGAACGATATATCCATCCTGTGGAATTTGGTATGTCAGCAAGTGAACATGTCTATCGAAGAGATTTGAGTAGAAGTCATGGATAATCTTCTCCATTGCCCTTCTGGAAGATGTGATAGATCCATCAGGATATCGGAGGGCAATCATCTTGGTCTTTAGTTGGCGAAGGATAGGCGGACGTTGTGAATGCTTTTCTCGGCTTCTGCCGCATCTACCAGCACTTCTGCTCTTCTCTCTTTGAGGTCATCCTTGATCGCATCTCTGCACTGCTTTGCGAGCTCAGATGTTCCCTTGCTGTTGCCTGAGGCATGCGCCAAACCACGCTGGCGAATAAGCTCCAATGTTGTCAACAATGGCATCTTCCAATGTTGCTGCAATAGTGCCAAAGAGCTCCCAGTTGGTGGTCGTTCTGGGAGTTCTCTTTTTAAACTTTGCAGCCCTTTCTCCCCACTCTGTGAAGTAGAATTTTGCATGAAGGAGATGGTGGTCCGATCCCGTTTGGAATTTTGGGACAACAGCGACATTGGTCAGGCAAAACCGTCGATTGAATATGATGTGGTCTATTTCGTTGTGGAATCATCCACCGGGAGACTCCCATGTCCAACGTTTAGATTCTGCCTTCTGGAACTGTGAGTTACCATGGATGGTCTTGGTCGACATGATGAACTCAGACAGTCTCTCACCCTGTTCGTTTCATTCTAGGCCATGGGTCCCGATGTGAAGTTCTTCAGCTGATCTTCTCGGTCCTATCTTGGCATTAAAATCACCCACAATGATCTTGTAGAAGGTGTGGTCTTCTTTATAGAACTTCTCCAGCTCCATGTAGAACTTCTCAATTTCTCCTTCATCATAATTAGATGTTGGTGCATAGACAACGAAGATAGAAACTGCTGGCAGTGAGCCACATCTATTCAAATGTAAACGTCTGATTTGGGTTGTTAGGCATTCAAATGAATCAATGCTCGTGGCCAAGTTTGTGTTGACAAGGACACTGACACCTCTGACACCTCTTTTATCACATGTTCCGAGGATCAATTCTTCTCCAGTGTCGAAAACTGCATCATGAGATTGGTGCCTTCTTGTCTCGGTCAGACCAATGATGTCGTACTTGATCTTTCACACTTGTACCATCAGGTTCTCTATGGATGCATCTGATGCTAGCGTACGTGCATTGAAAGTACAGACTGATCATTTTTGTCTTCCTTCGTTGTGGCAGCCTAGTTCGGCCTTGAGATTTTATCGGCTTCTCCTTTCTCATTCTTCTCAGTGCTGCCATGTTGTTCAAGCCTTCAGGGTCAGGTGAATGAGACACATTTAATTACTGGTTTTGGCATATTGAATACACAACGGATAGCTTGCCAGGCTCTGCCGTGTCGGCGGAATACTCTCAGTAGCTTGCCAGTCTTTGCAAGAGGGATAGAGGCTTTTGGGGCGATCTCTAATCGCCCTCATAGGTGTTACCATATTTGAACCCTATTAAGTATGGTATGGCAATTTCGGAAGATGGGTATTTAGTGTCTTATGATGTGTCGCGTGGGTCTGGAAAGCGTCCTGGAGTGTGGTGGCGGCTGGGTAGTGGAGGTAGTGTCTGTAGTGGAGGTCTGCCAGTGGGGTATTTATCTGGTCCTGGTAGGGGTAGGGTGGGTCTTCTGTGCGCAATCCGATCCCTGGGTCTCTGGTGGTTGGTGGAAGCAGACAGCGCAGGGTAGGGTGGGGCTCCTGATTATAATCCCTTTGTCACCTGTGGTTGGTGGGAGCAAGCAGAGAATCTGCAAAGGATTCAGCACCATCGACCATATCCACATGATAACCAAGCTCATTGAGGTTTCTCGGGAGTTCAAGATGCTGCTCTGTTTAACGTTCATTGATTTAAAGAAGGCCTTTGATTCTGTTGAGATGGAAGCGGTCATTGAAGCCCTAGCCAATCAGGCCATTCAAGCTCAGTACATCAAGATCCTCCGTGAGCTGTATTGCAGATTCACTACCAGAATCTCACCATTCTACAAAAAAGTAATCATCGATGTCAAGAGAGGGGTTTGGCAGGGTGATACCATTTCACCAAAACTCTTCAGTGCCACCCTCAAGAACATCATGTGATGACTGGAATGGGAAGGAATGGGAGTGAAGATAGATGGTCGGCAACTACACCACCTCCGCTTTGCTGATGACATTGTTTTAATAACAGCAAACATCAGCCAAGCAGCACAAATGCTGGCCGACTTCGACCGTGAATGTGGAAAGGTTGGTCTACAGCTGAATCTTATGAAGACAATGTTTATGAGAAACAGCCTCGTTCCTTACGCCCCATTCGCTCTCAACGGAATGACCATCTCCGAATGCAACAGCTATGTGTACCTAGGTCGGGAAGTCAACATGACAAATGACCTGGCACCCAAGCTGCACAGGAGGAAGAGAGCAGCTTGGAACGCCTTCAAGAGCGTTGAAGAAATAGCTAAGAGGACAAAGAACCTCCGGTTCCGGGCACTTCTCTTTGATTCCACTGTTCTTCCTGCATTAACATATGCCTCAGAGACCTGGGCCCTACGCAAACAGTATGAGAACGCTATTCGGGTCTCCCAAAGAGGAATTGAAAGAGCTATGCTTGGAATATCACATTTCACTCAAATGAGAGAAAGAATCCAGAGTTCCAACATCCATCGACGATCAAGAATCAGGGACTCTGTCTCATTTGCCAAGGTGTCAAAAATCAGATGGGCTGGTCACGTAATGAGATTTAAAGATGACCGCTGGACTAGAGCTGTTACTGACTGGAATCCATGGGATGTCAAAAGACTGTGCGGACGCCCACCTACCAGATGGTCAGACTTCTTCATCAAGATCATGAATGATCGGTTTGAGGCTCTTCATGTTCCTAGAGCGAACAGACGCCATTGGGCTACACTAGAACCAACAGGGACAAATGGAGACATTACTGGGGCCCACTCAAGCAAATCGCTGATTAACGGGAAGTCAAGTGATCATGTGATATTCCGCAAATGAATGCAATCTTTCAATGTCTGTACCTCTCTTTCTGACTCATTTCACTTAGCATGATACTTTCCATGTAGTACTACTTGTATGTAAATTTCATGACTTCATCTTTTCTAACGGCTGCATAGTACTTTATTCTGTAGATGTACCAAAGTTTCTTTAACCAGTCATCTGTTCTTGGGCATGCAGGTTTTTTCCAGATTTTGGCTATTGTGAACAGTGCAGCAATGAACATAGAAGTGCAGATGTCATTTCGACTATACTTTTTTGCCTCTTCGAGATATATTCCCAGGAGTGGTATTGCTGGGTCACATGGGAGCTCAATTTCTAATTTTTTGAGAATCGTCCATACTGTTTTCCAAAAGGGCTGAATAAGTCGGCATTCCCACCAGCAATGAAGGAGAGTCCTTTTCTTGCCACATCCATGCCAACACGGGTTGTTTTTGTTCTTTTGGAGATGGGCCAGTCTCTGTGGTGTGAGATGATATCTCATTGCTGTTTTGATCTGCATCTCTCTGATGATTAGTGATTTTCTCATGTGCCTTTTAGCCATTCGGATTTCTTCTTTGAGAATGTTTCTCTTCATTTCATCACTCCATTTTTTGATGGGGTTGGATGTTTTCTTCTTGTGGAGTTCAACCAGTGCTTTGTATATCCTTGATATCAACCTTTTATCAGGTGGGTATTGGGTGAATATCCTTTCCCATTCTGTAGATTGTCTTTGTATTCTGGTCACTGTTTCTTTTGAGGTGCAGAAGCTTCTTAATTTAAGATAGTCCCATTTGTTTATCTCTGTTTTCACTTGGTTGGTCAGTGGAGTGTCGTCTTTGAAGATACCGTTAGCCTCAATATCGTGGAGGGTTTTGCCGACCTTGTCTTCAATGCACCTTATGGATTTTGGCCCGATGTTGAGATCTTTAATCCGTTTTGATTTGACTTTTGTGCTTGGTGTTAGGTAGAGGTCTAAGCCCATTTTTTTTGCATATGGTTGTCCAGTTATGCCAGCACCATTTGTTGAAGAGGCTTTCCTTGCTCCACTTCACATTTCTTGGTCCCTTATCAAGGAGTAGATGTTCATACATTTGGAGTTTTTGTGTATGGATATTCCACTCTGTTCTGTTGGTCTGTGGCCCTGCCTTTGTTCCAGTACCATGCTGTTTTAATTATTACCGCTTTGTAGTAGAGTTTGAGGTTGGAGAGGGTAATGCCCCCAACTCTTTTTTCAAAGAATTGCCTTAGCTGTTGGTGGGCATTTGTTGTTCCATATGAATTTCAGGAGTGCTTGATCTATTTCTTTGAAGAATTTTATGGGTATCCTTATAGGGATCACATTAAATCTGTATAATGCTTTGGGGAGTATTGCCATTTTGACAATGTTAATTCTTCCTATCCATGAGCAGGGGATATGTTTTCATTTCCTTGTGTCCTCTTTTATTTCATGGAGTAGCGTTTTGTAGTTTTCATTGTAGAGGTCCTTTACGTCTTTAGGCTCATTCTGAGGTATTTGATTTTCTGGGGTACAATAGTGAACAGAATTTGTTTTTCACGTCACTTTCTTCTGTCTCACTATTTGCCTATAGGAAGGCCATGGATTTTTGGGCATTAATTTTATAGCCTGCGACTTTACTGTACAAGTCTATTGTTTTTAGGAGTTTCTTGGAAGAGGATTTAGGATTCTCGAGATATAGTATCATATCATCTGCGAATAGTGAGAGCTTGATTTCTTCCTTTCCTATCTGGATGCCTTTAATGTCTTTTTCTTGCCTAATCGCCATTGCAAGTATTTCCAGTAATATATTGAACAGAAGTGGTGATAGTGGGCATCCTTGTCTTGTCCCTGAACTTAAAGGAAAGGCCCTTAGGATAATGCTTGCCATGGGTTTGTCGTAGATGGCTTTGACTATCTTGAGGAAAGTACCTTCAAAACCCATTTTGGTGAGAGTATTCATCATAAACGGGTTCTGGATCTTGTCAAAAGCTTTCTCTGTGTCTATTGATATGATTATAAGGTTTTTATCTTTTACTTTTGTTGATATGATGGATTATTTTGATTGATTTCTGAATGTTAAACCATCCTTGCATCCCTGAGATGAATCCCACTTGGTCGTGGTGCATGATCTTTTTGAGTTGTTGGATTCTATTTGCTAATATTTTGTTGAGGATCTTCACATCCGTGTTCATCGGGGATATTGACCTATAGTTTTCTTTGTTTGTGGTGTCTTTGTTTGCTTTTGGTATTAGGAAGATATGTGCCTCATAGAAGCTGTTCCAACCCCCAAATTTTTTTTGGTAAGCTTCAGGCCATCAAGTCATTCAGCTACATACTAGGGTACCAAAACCTGACTAAATATACCAAAAGGCTTTTTTTAATTTTTATTTTGAAATTAGATTTATTAGTTTAACCATTTGCTAATTTAACCATTTACTCATCCATTATAAAACTATGCCTATATTCTTATGGTTAATTTGGACTGTGAAAAAAATTTAAATGGAAGGACCACCAAGGATCCAAACATTTAAAAATGTTAATATTTGAGACAATTCCTTCGTGATAATATATACACCATGGGTTAGCCATCAAAGATATAAGGACCTTATTTGTAATAAAAGAAAAAGTATCACTGTATCATTGTCATCCTGTTGTTCGTCGATTTACTGGAGCAGGCACCAGTAATGTCTCTATTCATCCCAGCCCTGAGATTTTAGCAGCCTCTCCTACTCATCTTTCCCAACGACTGGAGGCTCAGGGTCAGGAGAATGAGACCTGTTATAGTTACTGTTTTTGGCATATTGAATACACCACAGGGAGCTTGCCAAGCTCTGTCCGTGTGGATGGGATACTCTCAATAGCTTGCCGGGCTCTCCAGGAGGCATATATATATATATATATATATATATATTTATATACATAAATATGTATATATGTGTTTCCCTCTGTGATTTGTTGCCTACTGTCTGACCCCCATCAAACATGGTGCAGTAATTATGGTAGAAGTGTCTTATGATGTGCCACAGGGTCCGAAAAGCAGCCTGGAGCATGGCGGCAGTTGGGTAGTGGAGGTTGGCTGCTTGGACCAGGTCCCTTGGGGTGGGGAGAGCTCTAGCCCACCCCTTCTGGTCTGGAATGCCCCCAATGAAAACAGTCTGGTGCAGAGTCCAGTGGCATAGCTATGGGGGCCTCATTTTATGCTCCCTTCCAGAGAAGCAGCTGTGAGTTCTCGAGGGTGGCCGATGAGGAGTTTATCTGGTGCTGGCAGGGAGTGGCTTTTGGGTGTGACCCCTGTGTTGCTGGAGATTGGGGGAAGCAGGCAGAGGATCTCTGCTCCTGGGTCCTGTTGAGCCCCGAGTCCAAGGTCACAAAGTTCCACATTTCTTCGGTTCTGTGGGACTTCACTCATGTGTGAAGCTCATCCTGAGCATCCAGAAAGCATCCTGGAGCATGGCGGTGGTTGGGTAGTGGAGGTCAGCTGCCAGGGCCAGGTCCCTTGGGGTGGGGAGGGCTCTCACTCGCCCCCCTCTGGGGTGCCCTGAGTGAAAACAGCCTAGCAGGGAGTCAGGTGGGGAGAAAAAGTACCAGAAAAGAAAGAAAGAAAGAAAGAAAGAAAGAGAGAGAGAGAGGGAGGGAGGGAGGGAGGGAGGGAAGGAAGGAAGGAAGGAAGGAAGGAAGGAAGGAAGGAAGGAGAGAGAAAGAAGGAAAGAAAGAAAGAAAGAAAGAAAGAAAGAAAGAAAGAAAGAAAGAAAGAAAGAAAGAGAGAGAGGGAGGGAGGGAGGGAGGGAGGGAAGAAGGAAGGAAGGAAGGAGAGAAAGAAGGAAGGAAAGAAAGAAAGAAAGAAAGAAAGAAAGAAAGAAAGAAAGAGGAGATGTTATCACTCTGGAAGCAGACAGAAAGCCACCAGGCTTTAGGAAGTTAGAGTAGAATTTGCAACCACTGGCCTGTGTTGAGTGAGAAAGGGAGTGAAATAGGAGTATACAAGGCCCAGAACTATGATGCAAGCCATGTGCATGATCTCAAACATCCTGTAGCACTTTTTTAAAAGAAGGTAAGTTAATAAGAGAGGGTACAGGAATATGCCTAAGGTAGGGAGCATATTTCAGGATTCTGAGGTTGAATCCATAGCAACCCAAGGTCCTCTAAGCACAGCCAGGAGGTATACCTCCAGCACCAAAAGGTGTGACCCCCAAACAAAGCTAAACAATCCATAAAAGAGATTTATTGAGCAATTTAATTATTTGTAAATATATATCTTTTATTACTCAGTAGATAGAAAATATTGCAATGTGCAATCAATAAAAAAATATGAGTTTGGGGACTGGAGTGATAGCCCAGTGGGTAGGTCATTGGCCTTGTAAACTGCTGACAGGTGTGCTCCAGGTGGAACCTACCGGCCTCTGGTGAGATGGGGTAGGGCTGCCCCCGGGAGAGGCCAGGTGAGATTTTTAAGTCTAAATGAAAGTTGATCTACACAAAGACAACTCGTGACTCCTGCAAACCCTGCATCTAGGGTCACCAATATGTAACCATGGATAAAAATTAAGATGTGGATATGTCATTTGGAATCATAGTAGCTAGATAGTAAAGGCAATGCATTTCAGGGCTTGGGAGGCATAAAGGAAATTAGAACATGCTGGAAACACAGGGAGGGTCTCCTTTGTCTCACTGAATGCCTACTTTTGTCAAAAAAAAAAAAAAAAAACACCTGCTACCAGTTTCCATTCCTGAGCACCCTGAATGACTCATCTTCAAAAAGGGAGCCCAGCAGTTGGGTATTTAGGAATATTTATGTAATGAGTAGGTGAACAATGATATAAAGATTACACATAACCCTTAGATGTTTATCAACAGGGTGATCAGGTTATCAACAAACTTCTTTCACTGCTTCCATTTTTGTATCTATGAAAGGCGCATAATCAGTCATATCTTTTATGCTGGGTTGTCATGAGGATTAAATGAGATGTTTATAAAATAATCACACATGCTTGGCATTTAGGTGTTTGTCAGGAAAAACCATAGGAGTTGGAGAGCCCATGAGTTAAGGCCCATGCCTATGTGAGCCTGACCAGGTCTAGGCCTCAGTATCACGTGCCCACCCCCAAGAGCCCACCATGGCTCAGTCTAGACCTGCAGTTCCCCTTCCAGCAGCAGTGTCAGGTAGGCCCAAGGCCCACAGAGTCCCTGGCCCCACAGGGCCTAAGCAGCATCCTCAGGCCCCCTCACACTGTACATCTGAACAACAACTTAGCTCAGAAACACTAGGAGTGGCCTCCAAGCCACCTGAGCATAGCTCAGAAACACTACCCCGGTCCCTGGCCAGAAAAATAAAGAAAATAAAGAAATTTAATATTTTTCATTTTGGAGAATTCCAGTTCTGAGATGGAGAGAGAAGAAGCAAAAATCCCGATGTCTTCGCACGATGGATAGAAGTGTCGCCTGTGTGGCTCACAGCCCCGGGAAGCAGGTCCCTGTGCTCTCGCTCTCTTGCTTCACCCACCCAGAAAAATCCATCACCCACAAAAGAGAAAAAAAAATCATGCTGCTTATTCCCCTCCCCCCACACCAAAACTATAAACACAACTCAATATATGGCTTTTATTTTAAAAGTGCTGGGTAGGGTGTTTGTTATAACATTATAGTGAAGGTTATGTGTTCATGATAATGTTGAGATTCATGGTGTGGGTGTGCACAGTTCACCTCACTACATGAAAGTGCCCAAGACCAACCAACCCACGCCTCTGTGTCACCTCCAGTTCATCCACTCCAAATCTAATGTTCTTAGTTCTCCAGCAGCCAGAGTTTGTTTTCAGTTGATATTATCCATACCCTTGTTTTGTTTCCCTAACTACCATGCTTAGTGAGATTATTTAAGGCTTGTCCTTCTGGCTCTGTCTTATTTGCTCAGTCTAAGATATCCTATCTCCATCCAAGCTACAGAAAACAGCATGATTTTATCTTTTCTTATATCTACACAGTATTCCATTGTTTGTATGGGCCTCTGGGGTGTTTCTATACCCTGGCTATTGTACTGAGAGCTGCAATGAGTATGTGTTCCTGGTTTAGACTTTTTGGATTATTATATTTTGTGTTTCCCAGGTAGATGCCAAGAAGTGGAATCGCTTGACCATACTTTTTGGTGCTGTTTGTTTTTTAGTTTGTATTGCCTTACTAAAGGAGACATAGGCATTTTAATATGAAAATTAATAAACTTGTGGAAATGTACAAAGAAAACAATAAATTACTCAACAATGTACCATCCAGGAATAAACCATGTTTATCCTTAAATACCTTCAGACATATGGGGCCAGAACTATATAGTAGAGTAGGTATGGTGCTTGTCTTACATACAGATGACCCAAGTTTCATCTCTGGTACCCCATATGGTTCCATAGCACCATCAGAAATGATTTATGAACACAGAGCAGGGAGTAAGTCCTGAGCACCAACAGATGTGGCCCGAAAACCAAACCAAAGCAAGAAAAAAACAGAAAAAGCACTTTTTAGATTTCTTTGTTTCAGTAGGAGAGAGATTTTTTACTTCAAGTGGGGACATATCACATAGGTCAAGATTAAAGAAAAAGTATTACTTTAATTTCCCTTGACTTTAACAGAAAAAAAGAACTGAATTAAAAAATTAAAGACATTGTTGGGTACGGATGATCCTCAAAAAATTAAAAATTGAGCTCCCATTTGACCCAGCAATACCACTCCTGGGAATATATCCCAGAGAGGCAAAAATGTATAGTCGAAATGACATCTGCACTTGTTTGTCCATCGTAGCACTGTTTACAATAGCTAGAATCTGGAAAAAACCTGAGTGCCCGAGAACAGATGACTGGTTAAAGAAACTTTGGTACATCTATACAATGGAGTACTATGCAGCTGTTAGAAAAGATGAAGTCATGAAATTCATACACAAGTGGTACTACATGGAAAGAATAATGCTAAGCGAAATGAGTCAGAAAGAGAGGGACACATTCGCCCTCTCCTCTTTGGAAAGAAAGATGGCGGCCGCATGGGAGCCTTGTGGAGAGCAGGTCTGAGCCGGGGGTGGGGGCGCAACTGAAACTTCATGGGACGGGGGTCGTTCCGGCCCGTCCTTCACACCCTACCAAGGTCACCAGTTGCCCCCCACGAGCGGCTCTCCGGCACGGCCATGGCCCCAGAAGCACAGAAACCAATCTCTTAATTATCTGACTCTCAGTAGAAATACTTCCAGGGTTAATAAATAAAATAGCAGAAATCCAAATAGCGGCCAAGACATCATTTAATTCTTGAACCCAGCTGTAGAAAGCAAACCATTTCACAATGCTTTTTCAGCATGTCTGATTGGGGGTGGGGGGGGCGG
Organism: Sorex fumeus; assembly: GCF_029834395.1. Taxonomy (NCBI): domain Eukaryota; kingdom Metazoa; phylum Chordata; class Mammalia; order Eulipotyphla; family Soricidae; genus Sorex; species Sorex fumeus. The sequence goes on along the minus strand of NW_026606101.1, from coordinate 39,352,802 downwards.
ATAAACTCTAAATAATAATGGTGCAACTTTTATCGAAACAATGAAGCTAGTCAAAGTAGACAGAGTGTTAACTAGAATTCATCTGCCCCACAGGCATTGGGGGTGGGGTGGGGGGGGTTATTGGGGTCCTTCGTGGTGAAAAATAAGTATTGGTAAAGGGAAATGTGATTGATATTTGCATGACCGAGACCAAAACCTGAAAGCTTTGTAACTTTTCCCACAGCGATTCAATAAATAAATTAAAAAAAAAAAAGAAAGAAAGAGAGGGACAGACATAGAAAGATTGCATTCATCTGGGGAACATAACGTAATAAAATAGGAGACTAACACCCAAAAATAGCCGAGATAAGTACCAGGAATATTACTCCATGGCTTTGAGGCCAGCCTCACACACTAGGGGAAAAGGCAGCTCAGATAGAGAAGGGAGCACCAAATAAAGGGTGTTGGGAGGTTCCTCTCAGGATGGGAGATGTGTGGTGAGAGTAGACTATAGACAGAACATGATTGCTACTCAATATCTCTTTTGCAAACCACAGCACCCAATAGGAGAGAGATAACAAAAGGGAATGCCCTGCCACAGAGGTAGGGTGGGATGGGGGGGATGGGGGGTGAGAGGGATACTGGGATCAGTGGTGGTGGAGAATGGGCACTGGTGGAGGGATGTGTACTCGATCATTGTATAACTGACAGAATAAATAGCAGCACAAAAATTTGTAAGTCTACAACTGTACCTCATATTGTTTCACTAATAAAAATTTAAGGAAAAAAAAAAGAATATTTCTTAGGATGTAAACTTTTTTTCTTTTTGGGTCATACCCAGTGATGCACAGGAGTTATTCCTGGCTCATGCACTCAGGAATTACTCTTGGTGGTGCTCGGGGGACCATATGGGATGCTGGGAATCGAACCCGGGTCGGCTGCGTGCAAGGCATACACCCTACCCACTGTGCTATCACTCCTGCCCCTAGGATGTAAACTTTTTACCTGTCACATTGTACACACTATCCATTTTAATTAAGATTTAATTTCAAATTGTTAATAATAAATTATATTTTTATAACTAAAAAATAAAGATATTGTTGGGCACTAAGAAATATAGGTAACTTAAGTTTTGCTTTAAATTTTAAAATCTGGGATTCAGTAGTAAAATGTGTGTCGTGCATGTACAAAACCCTGCAAGAGTAATAAAGAAAGCTTTAGGAATATATTGTATTATGCATATTTAATGTTGTCAACATCTCAACAAAAATTTAAATATTTTATTTATTCCGTTGATTTGAGGATCAAACTGGGGCCAGTCATGTGTTCCTCCAGCCCTGGAATCTTATTTTAATTCTTCATTTTATTTTATAATTTTAGGTGCTAGTATCTGTTTTGGGGCTGGAGCAATAGCACAGCGGAGGGCGTTTGCCTTGCATGCAGCCAACATGGCCAACCCGAGTTCGATTCCTCCACCCCTCTCGGAGAGCCCGGCAAGCTACCGAGAGTATCTCGCCCGCACGGCAGAGCCTGGCAAGCTCCCTGTGATGTATTCGATATGCCAAACACAGTAACAAGAAGTCTCATGATGGAGACGTTACTAGGCCTGCTCGAGCAAATCGATGAACAACAGGAGGACAGTGACAGTATCTGTTTGACCTGATGGGTGATTTTGGCCTCTGCTGCTGCACCCTCCAGAGTGTGTCCTGTTTGTTTTATTGTTACACTTCTGAACATCTATTTAATCTGTGGTAATGCTGGCCACCTCTCCCCCAGTTTTGCTGTCTCATGGTTTTTATGCCTATTGTTGAGTGGCTGTATTTTACTAGTATTTACTGTATTTTACTAATGACTGTATTTTACTAGTTTTCTGACTCCATTTTTCATTGGGATTAATTGATGTCTGGATGTATTTTTATTTGTGTTTTCCTTCACTTTGCTTTTTTGCTTATTTTTCCAGCTACTCATGGTTCTTGTGCTCTTCTCTCAAAGCCCCTTTTTCTCTAATATCTGGGCATTAATGAGTTCCATCTCCCCAGAGTTTTATAAACATAACTTCTCTGTTGTTTCATAGTATTTAAACTTTCTGGAGAGAACAGAGACAGAGTAAGGCCAGTATGGTCTTATTTTCTGCCCTGTGGGTGACTTACTTTATGTTGCATGTAATTAGTCAGATCACGTCTAGGAAATGAAGCAATCTTAACCACATCTGGCAGTTCTCATGGCTTACTTCTCCTGTTTCTGTGCTCAGGGGTCACTCCTGGCAGTACCCGAGGTACCATATGTGGTGGCGAGGATTGAATCTGGGTTGTCCATATCCATGGCAAATGCTTTACCCTCTGTACTACCTCTCTTGTCCAACAGTGGCAAATTTTAAACTTAGTAAATATCTAGTTCAGTTGTTTAACACTAGAATTGCGATATATATATACATATATATATATATATATATATATATATATGCTGGATTCCTTGCACTTAGCCAGTGGGAGATAGATAATGGAAAACAACAGGGTTTTGCTTTTTAAAAACTCAATATGTATGCAGTTACAATTCAACTCAAAAATTGCATTTCTGGGTAATAAATGGAAATTTAAGTTCACACTAAAACCTGTAAACCGTTATAGGCAGAATCAGAATTTATAGAGGGTGCATCAGAAGCCTGATGGTGCCTTTAGACTTCCTGATACCCCAAAATTGCCACTGTGCCTTTGGCCGGACCCCACAACTTGGGGCCACGTTTACGAAGAAATTAAATGACCAAAATTAGGTATGTGGAAGCCACACCCACAAACCACCTCCAGCTCAGCTATACAACATTTATTGACCTTGTTTCAGAGACCCATAAATCTCAAAAGAGATCAAAAGCTGCAGTTAGACTGGCGGCATGGGCACGCCCTGCAGGGCATATGCCAATAGTTTATTTCTCTGGAAAAGATGGAAACAAGGGCCATGATCCAGAGATACACAAAAAAATCTCCGAACCAAGCAGCTCATTGCAGAGATGCTTCTGGACTTTAAGCCAGGCTGAAATCACTGGATGCCTCAGATGGGGGCAGGCATCGCCCCTCCACTTGCCCCTAAGAACCCCAGCGGCCACCAATTTCCAGAACCCAATGAGAGGTGCAGGTACGCGGTTTCGGTGACAGCAAACTCCAGGCCTCAAGGGGATGGGGTGGTCCTTCTCATCCCCACTCCCCATGGACCCTGGAGGTCATGCCCACAAACTGCCCTGGCTGCTACTTAAACTCCTTAACAGGTATGATCCAGAGATACACAAAAGAAGCTCCTAACTGAGCAGCTCACTGCAGAGATTTCTCCAGACCCTAAGTATCTAAAATTTTAGAATTCCAGGAGCATACAGCTGCTCTTGCTGCTGTGCGACATCTTATGCTATAAAAAGAGATACAAAAGAGAGTATGGGAAAGATTGTCTGTCATAGAGGCAGGAGGAGGGGTGGGATGCAGGGGATACTGAGAACCTTGGTGGTAGAAGGTTTGCACTAGTGGAAGGTTGGGTGATTGATCATTGTATGATTGAAACTCAAACAGAGGAAAGCTTTGTAACTGTATCTCAAGGTGATTAAAAAAATAATTAAAAAAATCATTAAATTAGCATTCTGAGTTTAAAAAAAAAAGTAATGTGGAGTTAGAGTTCTAGTTCTCACTCTCAGAGAACCCAGCAGGCTACTGAGAGTATCATACCCACCTATATGCCTGACTAGGAACACCTGTAAAGGTGATTAGAGGCTGTCCCAAAAGCCTCCATCCATCTCGGAGAGCCCAGCAAGCTACCGAGAGTATCCCGCGTGCACAGCAGAGCCTGACAAGCTACCCGTGGCATACTTGATATGTCAAAAACAGTAACAATGAATGGTCCTCATTCCCCTGACCTTGAAGGAGCCCCCAATATGTCATCGGGCTACACTTGCACATGACAGGGACGAATGGAGGCGTTACTGGGCCCACTTGAGCGAATTGAAGAACAACAGGGTGATAGTGATAATGAATGTGGAGTTCATGCCCAATTCAATCAGCATAATCAATGGCTGAATAAATAGCAGTACTCCTACATTAAAAACAAAAGAATTTATAGAGGGACTGTTAAATGGACATTATAGCTTAATAAAACTGGCTTTAGAAAAACAGAAGCAGGCTAGAGTAGGGTAGGGTAATTGCCTGGCAGGAAGTCTGAGTCCCCAGCATGGCACAGTGGCTCCTGCCCCCCACCAAGAGTGACCCTTCAGCAGGGACCCAGCTAGGAAACCCTAGGCACTGCGGGGGTGGCACAAAACAAACACAGAAAGACAAAAACCAGAGTTAACAGTCATTATTACATCCCCAGTGTTTCAATAACTTGATTTAAAAAATATTACATTCAAGCTGAGTCCCACAGTTATGTAGACTTCTAAGACATGCTGCTATTGCTTTCCATTTCAGCACATTTTATTTTATTTTTGACACACAGAAAAACACTGTTTCTGTTTGAGTGGCACATTTTCCCTGTATTAAAGATGACTCAGAGAACTTGTATTTATCATTTGTCATTGTGTAATTCCTTTTACTGCTTAGTTGGGAAAAAAGACCAGCCTTCACCACATTTTATCACGAAACACTCTCCTACTCATTGAGATGAAATCCCCTGTAAATAGTGCTGACCCAGGTTTGCCTCATCACGGCCCAATTCTCTGTTTAAACACGCCAACAGCTTGATGCTTCATCTGTTTTCGTTCTGTTTCTATTGTGGAAAGAACCAAGGGCAGTCAATGTGTATTTTGACAAATCCTAGGCAAATGCTTGACAGCTTGGATGGGTGGCAGCTTTCAAATAGAACATTTATTTTTAATAAAATAATAAGAAGATCAACTCTGACCATCATCTGTCTTAGTTTTACAAGGCATGCTGTACAAATGCAAATGCACTTACCATTCACTCACCCTCCTACTACAAACAAACAAGACTGACTGCATTTATCTGCTTCTCATTCCGGTAAGAAGATTTTGTTTTTGCCACACCCAGCAGTGCTCAGGGATTGCTCATGGTGGGGCTCAGGGGCCCTTATTTGGTGCCAGGGATTGAACCCGGGGTGACTGCATGCGAGAAAAATGCCTTACCCAGATGTACTATTTCTCCAGTCCAGAAAGAATGTGTTTGTTGTTGTTGTTTAAGTACTGTATAAACTCAGAAGTAGAGAATGGAGGAGGAGACCGTAGTGAGAACTGGCAACAGAGCCATGTTTGCTGCTCACAGCTTGCCTCAGCAGGCAGGGGCGGAGATCAGCGACTTGGGCAGGGAAGGGGAGAGGGGTGGTGGTTGGTTTCCCCCGCAGGCAGGCAGCGTTGCCGGGCTCAGGGCGCAGCAGGTGGCGGGCGTGAGGGAGGGGGAACGGGTGTGCTGGGGAGGCACCAGGAGGTGAGTGCCTGTTCTCAGAGCAGAGACCCTGGACAAAGCATGTGTTCTAACCATTGGGCAGGACAGCTGGAAACAGGGCAGGCCCAGAAGTCGTCACCCTGAGAAGTGAACCCCCTGCAATCTCTTTGCCTCCCAGCTTAGCTCCCCAAATGCTAGCAAACATTAAACCCACCCTATCACACACAGTTGGTTATTGAAGGATTTTTCTGTGAAATCTTTCAGACCGAAGAGCAAATATTTTGGGCTTCTTTGGTTTGATCAGGCTGTCTCTTGATCATTCTGAGGGCAAGGTCATCTGCTCACAAACTCTGCCCAATACAGTTTCTGTTAAGTTTTGTTGTGATTTACCTTTAGTCATAAATACTAAAAGCACAAAGTAGAGGCTCCAGCCTCAATATAGTGATTAAAATAATCAAACAGAAAAGTAGGACTCAGAGGAACAAAATAAAAGATCTAGTTATAACTAATACTCACAGAGATAGGAAAACATTGCATCCGTAGGGTGCAAAATAGTGTACAAATCACATTCATAAGCATAAAGTAATTCATAAATATTAAAGATAATATTTGGGGTGTACGGGGGGTTGTATGCTCAGTAGTGTGCAGTGCTGAGGAAAGAAAGTAGTTCAGTCACCTGCAACACAAGCACCTTACCCCAGGGACTTACTATCTCTCAGGCCTCTGCATATAAATTATCCTAAAATTGACAATTGATGCAGTGTACCCAAAGTTTTTTTTTAGTTTTTTTTTGGGGGGGGACAGCTACTTGTCTTTTATTATCATCATTATTGTCATTATTGCAGGAAATCATTATAGGCAAAATTCTTAGATATCTGCAATCTGAAAACTTCCTTTTGAATTTTCCAACTTCTTTTGTTTTGTAGGTTTTTGAGACATTCTCAGCCCAGTCCTTGGGGGTCACTCCTGGTAGTGCTCAGGGATCCATAATGGAACCCAAAGCTCCCTCTTGCAAAGCATGTGCTCTAGCCATTGGGCAATCTCCATAGCCTAGATTTTCATGCGGAACAATTAAAGGATTTATCAGATGTCCATGTAGTGTGCCTTGTCGAGATGATTTCCCCTAGTTCTCATGTAAGTTTTTTAGTTTTTAAAAAAAAAACATTTGCCATCAATGCGGTTTAAATGTTTTAGTACTTGCCTTGCATGCAGGAGGCCCTGGGTTTGATCCCTGACAGCCCACAGTCCCATGGCACCTCAGCCTGGCTCAGCCCACCCCAACACCCTGTAGCACCACCAGGGACAGCCTCCACAGCCTCTGAGCCACTGGGTATGAGCCCCAGACTCAGCAATAACATCAAAAGAAAAAAGTAAAGAAAAAGAGGAAGTAATAATTAAAACATATTTTACAAAGGAGTCAGTATGGTAGTTCCTAGTTATTTAATTTACAGGAATTTTAGGAAAAGAAAACAAATAAAATTGGAGAGAAAATGTCATTTAAAACATCAAAGAAATGGTTTCAGAAAAGAAATTGAGTTCCAAAGTAAAAGAGAACACTTAATCTCTCTCCAATCAAATTGATGAAAAGTTCCAAATCAAGATCACTGTATCACTGTATCACTGTCATCCCATTGTTCATCAATTTGCTTGAGCAGGCACCAGTAATGTCTCCATTCATCCTAACCCTGAGATTTTAGCGGGTGCCACACTGAAGGCTCTTTCAGAGTCAGGGGAATGAGACCCATCATTAATACGGGGTTTTGGCATATTGAATATGCCACAGGGAGCTTGCCAGACTGCCATGCAGGCAGGACTCTCAGTAGCCTGGCAGGTTCTCTGAGAGCGAGAACTAGACTTATAAGACTTCACTCCCGTGTGCTTCCTGGAGCTTGGTTTTCTAGTCTCTGGATCTTGGCCGTTGATGGAATTACACGGCGGGGGCAGTTGGTGGGTGTAACTGTCTAGCTATTGGAAGATGGGGGATCTGGGTGGAGGAGGCCCAGTCCTGATTTGAGCAGGTTTGGAGATCTCAGCCCCGCGTCCCGCACACCTAGGTTCCTCTGCCAGTTCCTTCATGTGTGAGGCTCGTCCGAGGGTGTGGAGAGTGGTCTTGAGCATGGCTGTGGCTGGGTTCTGGAGGTCTTCAGTTGCCGGGGCTCTGCTCAGGGTGGGGAGGGAAACTCAACCAGCACCCCCCCTCCAAGGTGCCCTGGTGAAGACAGCCAGATCCAGAGACTATAAAACCAAATCAAGATATATCACTGAAATTTGAAAACATTAGACAGAAGACCCTACATGTTTCTGAGAAATAGGTTGTGTATTAGGAAGTGTTTGACATGTAACAAATTACCCAGTCTTCATGACTGAAAATAATGCATGGAGTAATTGGGTAGAATTCTGTTCTGGGTTGGATTCAGGTTAAAGACATGATCAAAGATACCCCCCTCCCTCCGCCCCATCAACCCACTCACAGGTCTGAGTCTATGGTGGATGCCTGAGACTTCTCTCCTTAGAGCTTTAGTTTGGATTTGTTCATAAGTTGTAAAACAGTTCTCCACAACTGAAGAGCCCACCTAATACCAAAGTACTTTCCCAGTCTCCACTGGCTTTAATGACTGGGGCCAGACTCACAGTGAGAGATTATCTGATGGTCTAGATAAAGTGAGAGGAGTTTCTTTGGGAGTCATTGTGATGATCATTCAGGCCAAAGTCAAGGTAAATTGTAATATGGGTAAGGATTAGTTATCAAACAGCATCACATTTTATTTTTTATTTTTATTTTATTTTTTTTGCTTTTTGGGTCACACCCAGCAATGCATAGGAGTTACTACTGGCTCATGCACTCAGGGATTACTCCTGGTGGTGCTCAAGGGACCATATGAGATGCTGGAAATTGAACCCGGGTCGACTGCGTGCAAGGCAAACACCCTACCCACTGTGCTATGGCTCCATTCCCTAGCATAACATTTTTAAAGAGTATCTCTGAGAAGTAAGAGAGTTAACTATTTGGATGGAAAATATCCATCCAAATAGTTAGCACTAGCAGATAAAGAATCTGAAGAGCATGTTAGGTCCTGAAGCAATTCACCTTCAGAAGATTATAGTGAATGATGTGCCGCAGCAAAGCAAGGAAGTGAAGAAAGTGGACAGACAGGAAGGCAGGAAACAGGATATTGACTCTGGAGAAGGGCCTAGAATTCCCAAGGCTCTCTAGCAATCCTGGAGACAGCTGGTCCACATCCCAACAGGACAGCTCTAGGAGGGTCTCTCAATGGAGGCAAAAAGAAAATAGTACATTTTTTTCTGAATTATTAGGTCACATTGAAAGGAATTTCTCAACACTGCAACGGAGATAGAGATGAATTTACAAGTACTTTAAAAGAAAGAAAACCCAAGAAAGGTCCCTAAGAGACACCTCAAATTCTGGAGGACATCCCTCTCATCTCTCATCTTCAAGCACCAAGAACTATATCCAGGACTAAGCATATCTCCAGGATGGGCTGAATATTACCAGGAGTGACCCCAGGACCCTCTGAGCACTGTTTAAGAATCCTCCCCCCTCAATAGACAAATAGAAAAAGTAATTATTACTCCAAGAGAAAGTAATTATAACTCCAAGTGGGGGTAACCAAAAGAAAATATAGAAGCTGGAGTACATTAGGTAGAGTGCTGTCCTTGAACATGATCAACATAAATTTGATCTCTGGAACCATCTATGACCACACCACCCTGAATGCGCCCGATCTCATCTGGTCCCTGAGCCTGCCAGGAGTGATCCCTTAGTGCAGAGCCAGGAGTAAATCCTGAGCACCATCAGGTGTGGCTCCCAAACAAAACAAAACAAACAAAAACAAAATATAATTGCACTGTAGTTTATACCTAAAAATATAGTGTCATACTAAGAAAACACATTAATTCATCCCTATTGTTCTATAATTACTTAGGGAGAGAAAAAAGTGCATGTGTGTGTTTATGGTGAGGACAGATGTCTCAGAAGGTTAGCCTTTTGCATTTCATTATTTGGGCTCAGTAGTTAATGTCTAATATTGGAAGAGAAATCAAGAGCCATTTGTTTAAGTCTGTCTCTGGAAATATGGAAGTAAATAATGAATACACATTCATTGTACATTATCGAATATTATCCCCTTGTCCTGTTGCTCAGGGAAGAAAACAGAAAACGCAACGGGGAATGGGCAAGGACCAGGGTACTGTGTTTCCCTGTACACCAGCAAATATTTGACTATGAAAACATATCTCATAGGGCAAGAGAGATAACACAGGGACTAAAAGGCACTTGCTTTGCACACAGCCAACCCAGGTTTGATCCCTGGCACCACACTGAGTACTAAGAATGTGGGGCATGTGGGGCAGGGATTGAACACGCTGGGGCTGTGCTGTCACTTGAGCTGTCGCCCTGACCCCCATTTTTATTTTTTAACAAATCCTTACCTTCACCCTCCCTAAATAAAGTGCGGGGGGGGGGATCATTGACTGAATTCATAATTATTATTACTGGTTTTTGTTTGTTTCTTGGGCCACACCCAGTACTGGTCAGGCATTACTCCTGGCAGGGTTAGGAGGACCAAAAGGGGTTCCAGGGATGGAACCCAAGTTAGCCACGAGTAAAGCAAGTGCCTTATTTGTTGTACTCTCTGCCCTGAACCTCCCACCAATATGCATTGCCTAGAGAAACAAACAGGTTCTGCAGGACTCACTACCCTTTCCTTTTTTAAGAGTCATGAGTTCAAAGTTAGTCCAAAGGAATGCACCTTTCCAAACACATTTTAAATAACTCACTCCTTGTTCATCAAAAACAAGCCATTAAATGTATCTTCCATGTTTTTCAAATTGGATGAGTAACATGGCCCTAATAATTAATAGATCCTCAGGGAATTAAATCCCTCTAAAAGTAAGCTGGCTGTCCTTTCAGAAAAAAATTAAAAAGCTCATAAACATTCTACATGATGTGCTTACAGTGTGACTAATTAATTATCCCAGTGACTCGTTCCTGCATGCACATGTGCAGACACTCCTCTGTGATACATGTAAAACAGTCGACCCAGACAGAAACTTATGGCTCAGCGTCGCTGCCCTCCCCATGAGGCACAGGCAAACACCTGGTGAAACTTGTGTTTGGGTTTGTGTCCTTCAGCCCCATCTCAATGACTAAGGCCTTCTCTCCCCTTCAAGACCTTTTCCTTATGAGAGCAACAGTAGAATGAGTAGCCCTGAGGGAAACACTTGTTTCCTGGGATCTGAGTTTTTAAACTTTTAAAGGTAATGCAGATGATTTTAAGTCAAGTTATATATACTTTTTGAGTAATCATCATAGGCAAATTTCTTCCCGTTTCATTCAGGGTTGTAAGAGCAGCACATCTACATTTGTTAAACTGTAAAAGCCCTACAAATGCCATTCCCCAAATATACTTTGATCTAATGCTTCTCAGTATACCTCTCTCTCTCTCTCTCACTCTCATACACACACATATATGCACACAGACGCACAAACACACTCTCTCCCTCTCTCTCCCTGTCTCTAACACACACACATACACACACATTCTCTCTCACACACACGCACACATATGCACACACACTCCTTCTCTCTCTCTCTCTCTCTCTCTCACACACACACACACACACACACACACACTCTTTCTCCCCTGCACCCCACCCCCCGCACTTTCTCCTCCCTTCTTGGACCTACGGTATCAGGTAGGGCTGCACTCAGACACATGGCCACAGTATTGGTGGGCCACATAGGCCCAGACAGGGGAAGAATATAGGCTCAGATGCCCAGGAGAGCACAGGTAGTAACAGGTGCTGAGCACAGGAACCTCCAGAGACTAGGAAAGCTGGGACAGGATAGGAACTTCTGGGGTGCAGTTGGGAGGCCCAGTGACAGGTCCAGGCACAGGGATCTCGTCTATGTCCACATGGCCATGGCCTGAGACTGAAGAAAGCATACGTGGGATAGAGAGAGTCGAACAGGGGATCCGTGGGATAGAGAGAGTGGAACAAGGGAGTGGGAAGACTGCAGGGGGCGAGGCAGGAAGTCATTTAGGGGACAGGTAGCATCAGGGACAGGCAGGTGAAGGAGAGGCCTTGACATATGCGGAGAGACCTGGACCCATCTACTTCATCTATACAGTAAACTAACTTTCAGTCTTCCGAGTTTTATATGCAAATCTTTCATACAATTTTCAAGAACCCACCAGCACAGGAAAAGTTGCTTTCGTGTTAACACTTAACCAGCTCTCAAGAGATACAGTGTTCAGTCGATGGATTTACATTTTCAGCAGCAAAATCTTGTACTTGCTGTTAAAGGATATTCACCGAATATTATTTTCATGGAGATTCAACTATATCTTAATCTGAGATGTGTAATTCCTTTCATTTACTTATGGTGAGCCCTTTACCTTGGAGTTCTGCCCAGTTCCACCTAAGAGACACGTGTACTCTTTCTTGGCATATTCCTCTCTGGAGATACCTGCATTCTCTTGAATGTCTCTGTATCTCTTCCTGTCTTTCTCCCTTTCTCCCTCTCTCTTTTTATCTCCTCTCTTGCTCTCTCCACTCATATTTATCTAAATAAAATTATTTTAATTTGGGCCTGGAGTGATAGTACAGCGGGTAGGACATTTGCCTTGCACACAGACAATCTGGATTGATTGATAGATAGATAGAGTTGATAGGGGAGAGAGAGAGAGAGAGAGAGAGAGAGAGAGAGAGAGAGAGAGAGAGAGAGAGAGAGAGAGAGAGAGAGGTTGTACAGGGTTTATCTTATATCCTGCCAATACTGTTTGAATTCTGGTACCACATTCGATTCCCAGAGTGCTGTCAGACTTCACTAAGTGCACAGCCTGAAGTAACACTTGAGTAACTTGAGTTTGTTTGCCCCAAAGCAAACAAGCAAAATAAAACGTAGCTTTTTTAGTTCAGAAGATGGCTCACTGGCTTAACACATTTGTAGGTAAGTACAAGGACAGGACTTAAACCTTAGTGCTGCCACGTGTCCTGATGTGCTCAGGAGAGTCTCTTGTTGGTCACCACCAGCGAGAGTGCCTGGAATGTGGCTTAGTGGAACGGAGGCAGAAAACAGCTTAGCAATTTAAATCTCTTGCAAGTGCAAGCAAGTGCAAGCAAATTTGTGAGTCCAAGCCAGGTCTTCTTGCAGTGGCTGAGGTGGTTCTGACAGCAATGTTGCTGGGAACTGAGACAGTAAGGTCCAGCAGACGGCTCAGTGGTCTAGAAAGCAGTTAGGGAAAGTGTGTGGTCCTGAGCTTACTCCCTGCTGCCAGTCATCCATGGTCCAGGGTTCCCTCTCCACAGGCTTCCAGTCTTCTAGCTAGTTCATGTATCTATATATTTTTTATTGGTTATTTGATCTTTGGTATCTTATTATTCTTTGCATTTTTCTTTTCAATTTATAGTAGATGCACGTCTGTTTTGCATGGCATATTTTGAACGTGTATGTGTGTGTGTGTGTGTGTGTTGGTTTGGTTTTGGGCCACATTCAGTCATCCAGTGATGCTCAATGCTTACTCCTGGCTCGGCTCAGGGATCAATCCTGGTGGGTTCTGGGGACCATATAGGGTAATGGAAATAGAATCTAAGTTGACCATATCCAAGGCCAGCTCCTTAACTGCTGTACTACTCAGGTTCATGCATAGTGTTTTGTACATGAATAGACAGCAGAAAAAGAGAAAGGTAAAATTGACCAATATATAATGAACTCATCATTTTCTCATACATTATAGAATTTGTAAGAAATAGGAAGTTTGGACATCGATTCTAAAGAAAATAAAATCATCTAACTTATTCTCTTTGCTAAAACATAATGCTTTAAACATATTCATTAAAATTATTTAATAAATCCAATTAATGCAAATGTAAATCTCTGCATTTATCTTCATAATAACCCATTGTATCTTATAGGTAACATGCTAGCATGAGTAAATGGAAATAAATGTGGAAATTTCTCAAAGTTCATTATCTAATAATGTTTAATGTGCTTATGATACACTAAGGACTCTTTAAACACTTCTCCTTGGTTTCTGGATCCAGCAGTGCCCAAGGCCACTCCCAGCTCTATGCATGAATATTGCTTTCAGTGCAGCCAGGGTCTCTGGGGGGAATCCAACCTCCCACACGCATGTGAGCACTCAGCCTGCTGAACTATGCCTTTGACCTTGGACTAAACTCTGCAAGGCTCTTATAACCTCACCGCATTACAATGAGCCACGGTGCTCTTGTTATCCTTGGTCAGTAAGCCACACGTTCAGCAGTAACATATGCTTTTTGTTTATATCTATTTTATAGATAATGTAGTCATAGTCTTACCCTTCAAACCCTTTCCTCGTTAACATCCCAGAACCACATCAGCTAATTTGGTAGCCACATGTCACTTGTGGCTCAGAGGCATTCATGAAATGTCTGGTATAAAATGAAGTGTGTAATGAGTGCAAAAATACACTAGATTTGGGGTCAGATTGCTGGTAGAGCTGGTAAGACACATGCTTTGCATTCTACCAACCCTGGTTCAATCCCCGGCATCCCACATGGTCCCCTGAGTCCCTCCAGGAGTGATTCCTGAGTGCAGAGCCAGAGTAATCCCTGAGCACCACAGGGTGTGGTACAGAAAAACGAAAAGAAAGAAATGCACTCGATTTTACTTATTCGTTTGTTTTTTAAAGGTCACACCTAGCAATGCTCAGGAGTTACTTCTGGCAGTGCTTGGGGGATCATGTGGGATGCCAGGGATCAAATCTGGGTCGACTCTGTGCAAGGCAAGCACCCTATCTGCTGTAGTATCTCTCCATCCCCCAAGAATATTTTTAAAGAATTTTTGGGCCACACCTGGAAGTGCTCAGGATTTAATCATGGCTCTGTGCTCAGAAACCAGCAGGGTTGGGAAACAATACAGGACGCCAGGCATCCAAGCAGGATTGGCTGTGTGCAAAGCAAGGCTTGCTTGCCCCTGAACTATTGCTCAGGACCCTAAAAAAATACACTACATTTTAAATACAATTTAAAAATATGCTTGTAAAATGAGTTTAATATTTGAGACTGATTATTTGTTAACACAGTGTTTGGTATATTACAGGTTTGCTAGAACATTTTTCTTTTTGTTGGTTTTTGGATCACAGCTGGCAGTGCTTAGGGATTATGCCTGACTGTGCTCAAAGATCACTGCCATCCTTGGGGGGTGCTGGGAACAAAACCCAGGCCTGCCACGTGCCCTCCTGCTGTACTATCTCTCCAGCACGAAGAAAGCACTATCAGCAAGAGAGAATAATTACTGACTTAGTAATAATCATTGATATCACCTGCTTCTTTCCCTGTTTATTAATGTGACTAACTAGAAGCTTTTAATTCATCTATGTTGGTTGCTAATTTTTTTTAAAAAATTGAATCATTGTGAAATTTAGTTACAAAGTTGTCATTGAGTTTCAGTCATAAAACGTTCCAGCATTCATCCCTTCACCAGTGTACACTTCCTGCCACCAATGTCCCCAGTTTTCCTCTTACCCTCCCAAGTCCCCGCCTGCCTCTATGGTAGAGACTTATTTTTTCTTTTTCCCTTTTAGGCACTTTGGTTTACAATACTGTTACTAAAAGGGTATCCCAATTACTGCCGGTGTAATCCCAAAAATCAAGAACCAAACCTACAAATACTCAACTTCATTTCTGTAATGAGATTCCACATGACTGTTATGGGGAAGGTCTTTGGACTAAGACAAATCCCATTTTTGTGGAGTTTTTACTAGAATTGAGATAGGCCCTCATTCCACCAGCTGCCTCAGTTCAGTGAAAGCTCGGGGGGTGGTAGGGAAGGTGGATTTTCCTTCTGCACCAGCCTGATGGCAAACCTTGGTTCCCACTTTAACCAGTTTATTAAACGCATTGGTTCAGATTCTCCTGACTAACTCTTTTGACACTTCTGTGTCTGCTCTCCTGGCAGTCAGTGCTGTACAGGGCAACTCTGAACTGGCGCCACTCATGTGAGGATGCTGGTGAAAACAGATCTTTTCCAAACTAGAGCTGGTTTTCTGATACCACTGTCTCCCTTCCTTCTCTCTTCATCATTTACTTATGATTCATCAATGCTATCTGAACTTCCCTATAGCTCCAACCTGATTACGGTTTAGAAAACGACACGTACCACACTGAAAAACACTTATTTTTAGAATTTGCCAATCCAATACCATCAAGTGATAAAAAGACTTGATCCAGATACAGTACCATTTTTTACAGGCATTTGTGTGTGTGTGTCTTTGTGTGTGTGTGTGAGAGAGAGAGAGAGAGAGAGAGAGAGAGAGAGAGAGATCAAGTCATATTGCTACTAATCAGGGTATGCTCCAAAAGTAGATGGAAGATGCAGATTAAACTTCATCAGAGGGGCCGGAGTGATAGGACAGCAGGCAGCTTGCCTGGCATGCAGCTGAGCCAGGTTCGATCCTCAGCATCCCATTTGATCCCCAAAGCACTGCCAGGAGTGAGTAATTCCTGAGTGCAGGGGCCAGAAGTAAGCCCTGAGCATTGCCAGGTGTGACCCAAAAGCCAATAAATAAATAAACTGTCATCAGAGGTGAAGCCATACTTATGAATGAAAGCATTTCTAGTGGGGTTTCCTGCTGTTTGTGTTTTCTTGTAGATCTAAAATTATAATGTCCATATGATGCCGAGACACTTCAACAGTTTCTGTTTCTATTCTGGGTCCCCATGGAAGGAGTATTTGGCTGTGTATGCAACATTAAAATTTAAAAAAGAAAGAAAAGAAAAGAAAGAATAGAAAGCCTTTTCCTTGGCTGACATTCAACTATTAAAAATATTTTTAGATTTGGAAACACATTCTCCTGTCCCTCTGCCCAGCACTTATATTTTTACTCTCCTCTTATTCCTTCCAAACTTCACCAAAATCTGTTTCCTGACAATTTGAGAAGTGAGAAATGTCTGCGTGGGGGGAAAAAAGTGAAGACATATGTTGTAATTCTTAGCAGGGAAAACATTGCTCAATGGCAAAATCAAGGCTGTCTTGTGATGTTTTCATCTGCTCACACTAACATTTGCTATTTTGATCCTGTTCTCATCTCACTGAGGGCTGCTCCGGCTAAGGGCCACTCAGACACTATGGCCCAGAGCGAGAGCATGCATTCTGCGTGCAGGGGCGCCCCAGTCACAGGGTTGATCTCTGGGACCTGGATCATGTCACAGAGCTGGGCAGTAGCTCCCGGCACTGCTGGTTGTGGCCAATCACCATCCCCCCAAATTAAAACACCCCAAGACAAAACAAAACAAACCCAGATACTGTGACCTGCTTCAAATCTGCAGTGTTCTGCTTTCCAAGGATGAGGAGACCGTGATGACCTTCATCTGGAGAGTGGGGAGGACATCCACACGGACTGAATTGTTACTTTAAACATGTATTGTAAATATAAAAAAGCAGGCAATCCATTTTAGTCGTCATTCTGATTTCTAATAGTCCTTCCTACTGTTGGGTTAGAAAGTTTGGTTAAGGCAGGACAAATAGTACAGAGGGGTAGGGTGCTTGCCATGCACTCACACCAGCATGGGTTCAAATCTTGGCACTCCATATGGTTCCCTGAACCCAGGAGTGATGCCTGAGCACAGAGCCAGGAGTAAGCCCTGAGTACCACTGGGTGTGGCCCCAAATGGAAGCAAGTAAATAAACAAAAACACCATCCACCAGGGAATTTCTGACTTTCGTACTGAAAATGGCTGATTTTCATACTGACCAGAATTAAAAAGTAAAACAAACCAAAACAAAACAATCGCTCCCCCCATCCCCAAATCCAGAAAATTTGGTCTATGAACAAAAATTTAGCAAGCAGATACTATCTCCTAGGCATAGTCCCAAGGTCCAGGAATATGGCAGTAAAGAGAGCAGTCTCTATCCTGTTGATGTTGAAACAGGAGGAAATGCTAGCCAGGGCACTTCAGAAATTGTGTAACACTGTGGTAGGGTAGTCTTTAGGGCCCGGATTAACATTTGATTAACTGTGACTTTTCATTAACTCCAACTAAGTCAAGTACTGTCTTTGGATAATACTGGGAATTCTTCCAGGCTGAAACACTATCGTTTCCTTCTGCTCCTTGATTTTCCCCTCTTACCAGTACATAAGCTGCTGGGAAAAAAGTGTAAACATTTTCATTTACTCTCCATGGGTGATCTAACCACAGACACTGTGGATTTCAGATTTACATGACATACGGAGTGCATAATTATATTCTGCTTCTAAAAGAAAAAAAGACAAGTGGAAAATATTTCAAAAATCATTTCACACATGATTATGATACAGTATTACAATGTATTATGTGCAAAATTCCATGAAAAAATCATTTACAAAAGGAAGTACAACACAGTTTCTGCTGAGGGTTCTAAAAGTACAGCAAAAGCTAAAAAGGTACAAGGTAAAAGCCAAGTAGATTTGATGACTCTGCATCTTTACACAGTACAAAAACATGTTCTTGTAACTGGTGTTACATTGATACAAGACCCTCATACTCTGTGCACCCCAAAATAGATTTTACAAAACATAAATTTAACTCCACTATATAGACAATCTTATAACACGAATAGGCTTTTTGGTGTATCTGCAAACTCTTTTCCAAACAGCATCTTCATTAACGAAAGTCACATTACACATTACTTGGTTCTGTTCAAAATAATTTGATATTATTAGTTTTGATTTATGTAGGAAAATGGAAAAAGGGGGGTTATCTTAATTTTTTTCTCACGAAATTTTAAAGATTATTTTCAACAGCAAATTACATACGGTACAGATCTTGCCAAACCTCATGGCATATTTACAGTATTTTCAGTATTGGTGGTTCCATCCATCCATCTCCTTTATCCCATGCCTTTCAAGGAGCCTGAACCAGCAGTTAATGCTCCTTAGTTCTTGATTTGAATCTATATTACTCTCTTGACCTCTCTCTACATTCATTTTTCTCCCAATTCTCAGCATCACTTGGTTAAAACATGAAACAGCACAAAACCACTGAGTATTGAACAAGGCAACAGCACATTAGGGTTCTAAAGACATTCTGGAGTCAGTGTCAGTTACATATTGCCTTAGAGATTCAGCAGTCTCTTCCCACCAAATAGTCAAAACATCCAGTTACAGAAAAGAGACTTTTAAAATGCAATACTCTCAAACCCAGCAAGAGATTCTGTTTTGTATATTAAAGGTTAAAATCACATGCATAATTATAGAATATTTTAAAGTTACAAAAATATCTTAAAAACCAACAGTTTACCTGCAACTGCTATAAACATTTCTATGAAATATATAAAAACACAAAGGCTCTTTTTTAAAAAAGAAAAAAGGAGAAAGAAAAACAAAAAGAAAGCAAGAAAAGGATGGAGCCATCCACAGATTTGAGAAGTACCTGACGCACTGCATTGGGCAGCCTTGTCAAACACCTGCTGTTGAACTCAAGCGGAGAGCTTGTACCTTAATTGTTTATTCCGCACACACACACACACACACACACACACTCACACACACACACATGAGCCAGTCTAGGAACTAGCTGGAGATAGGAAACAGACAATCAGGGATACCTGAACTACTAAACGCAATTTACCATCCCTGAAGGAGAATCCATCTGTTGCACAAACCTCATGTCACCTTGCCTGGGCAATGTGTCTGACGATGTGCCCTTGGCCAATCTCACCTGTGGATGGCTTAGTCACTGAACTTGGAGTCTCCAAAGAGGAGAGACCTTTTCAAGCACAAGTCCGTGGGAGTTTAAAGGCAAGGTTCCTAACCTCCCTGCTTTGGATGCACCGCCGAGAAGTCCCATCTCTCTCTAGGAGGTGGTGAGATCTTCTTCCCCATTCTGGAAGATGACGCCATAAGGGTCACTCTTGATGCGCTTGTAGACGAAATGGAAGATGTGGGGTTGTGGCCGGCTGTGGAGCTCGGCCTTGATTTTCTGAGGGTACGTGTCCTCTGCCAATTGCTGCCAGGTTTCATCAACAAAGAGGAATAGACTATACTCCTGAGGGTCCTCCACCTTAAACTTCTCAGCACAGAGCTGACACACATCCTCAGTGGTGACGTAGGGCCTCACCAGGAGAGTCTTGCCTGTGCAGCCACTGCTGACCTCTTGGAATGCAACTCGGAGGTAATTCTGTGAACAGAAAAAAGAGAAAGATGTTGGGGACAAAGTCAGAAGGGGTGGGGGGATGGAGCAAGGGACACGCACACAGGATACCAGCAACACAAGTCTTTTGTGACTCTGTCATCTTGTGATTTTTCCTGGCACTTGAGGATGTCCAATATGGGGGCCAGTGGCCTTGACATGCAAGGGAAGGGGCTAGTACTGGACAGCTGGGAGAACAGCTGCAAGGACTGAGTTGCTTTTTATTTTTTCCTTAAATTTTTATTAGTGAAACACCATGAGGTACAGTTGTAGACTTACAAATTTTTGTGCTTGGGTTTCAGTTATACAATGATCAAATACCCATGCCTCCACCAGTGCCCATTCTCCACCACCACCAATCCCAGTATCCCTCCCACCCCCATCCCCACATCCCACCCTACCTCTGTGGCAGGGCATTCCCTTTTGTTATCTATCTCCTTTTGAGTGCTGTGGTTTGCAAAAGAGATATTGAGTGGCAATCACGTTCGGTCTATAGTCTACTCTCATCACTCATTTAATCCTCCTGGTACTTATCTCGGCTATTCTTGGGTGTTAGTCTC
The DNA here is from genome assembly GCF_029834395.1 of Sorex fumeus. Taxonomy (NCBI): domain Eukaryota; kingdom Metazoa; phylum Chordata; class Mammalia; order Eulipotyphla; family Soricidae; genus Sorex; species Sorex fumeus. The sequence goes on along the minus strand of NW_026606101.1, from coordinate 39,332,719 downwards.
CTATTTTGTTACTTTATGTTCCCCAGATGAATGCAATCTTTCTATGTCCGTCCCTCTCTTTCTGACTCATTTCGCTTAGCATTATTCTTTCCATGTAGTACCACTTGTATATGAATTTCATGACTTCATCTTTTCTAACAGCTACATAGTACTCCATTGTGTAGATGTACCAAAATTTCTTTAACCAGTCATCTGTTCTCGGGCACTCAGGTTTTTTCTAGATTCTAGCTATTGTCAACAGTGCTGCAATGAACAAACAAGTGCAGATGTCATTTCGACTATACTTTTTTGCCTCTCTGGGATATATTCCCAGGAGTGGTATTGCTGGGTCAAATGGGAGCTCAATTTCTAATTTTTTGAGGATTGTCCATACAGTTTTCCAAAAGGGCTGAACCAGTCGGCATTCCCACCAGCAGTGAAGGGGAGTCCCTTTCTTGCCACATCCGCACCAACACCGGTTGTTTTTGGTCTTTTGGATGTGGGCCTGGACTGAGCTGCTTTATTTTAACTTACTTATAACCATTATTTTAATTGTCTTATTTTTAAATCTTAGGCACCACAATTTATAATCCTGTTAATGAGAGGGTTTCACACATGCTGTTCCAACACCACATCCTTCACCTGAGTACCTGATTCTCTCCACCACTGTCTTGGTATCTTCTAGGCCCCCAAGCCCCATCTCTGCCCTCAGCATCTCCACCCACCATGGTGAGGTCAGTTCTGTCCATTCTCAGGTTCTGTTGCCTTTTAGTTGCTGTATTTTAATTATCTACAAATACAAAAAGAAGGAAGTACCTTCTGCCCAGTTGTGATCTTTCAGTGTCACTAACAGGCCTTTTAAGAAATCCTTGGGTTGGGCTGGAGTGATAGTATAGCAGGTAACATATTTGCCTGGCATGCAGCAGACTCAGATTTAATCCCTGGCACCACATCTGGTCTGAGGTTCCCTGAGCTCTACCAGGAGTGATCCCTGAGCATAGAATCAAGAGTAAGCTCTAAGTACTGCAGGGCATGGCCCAACCCCAAAGGAATAAGAAACCACTGGGTAAAGGATGGAGACATAGTCCAGGGTAAAGTGTTTGCCTTGCATGATTTCACCCCCAGAAACACATAATGAAGTGTGGCTCCAAAGAAAAAAAAAAACACAGCCTACCGGAGTTCAATCCCCAACATCGCTTAGCTAGTGCAGCTAGTGTTGTCCCTAAATAAACAAGCAAACAAAATCAAAAGAGGTCTAGAGAGTTAGTGCAGTAGCAGGTAGGGCGTTTGCCATGCATACAGTTGACCTGGGTTCAATGCCTAGCATCCCACATGGTCCCTTGAACACTGCCAGGAGTAATTCCTACATGTGGTGAGCCAGGAATAAACCCAAAGCACTGCCGGGTGAGGTCTCGAAACCAAAAACCAAAACAAAATAAAACAAAAGGAATCCCTGGGTAAGAGTGTGAACCAATCCAATGTTGGGTTTATTCCTAATTTGGAAAAGAAACCAATTAGCAGAAGAATTGGAATCAGGAAATCTGCAGGAAGAGATACCAAAAATATGTAGCCGTTACAGCAGGCCCTGTGCCAACCGTGGAATACAAAGGCAGTCACATACATTACATCGGACCACAAAGACAGGGCCCATGCTGGACTATTTTCCATCACCCCAAAGGAAATTTCATGTGACTCTTCAATTATACAAGAGCAATATGGAATAAGTTGGCAGGAGGAAAATGTGGATTCTGTCAAAAGTCTTCGGAGCTGGAGCTGATCAAGAGCAACGTGGTGAGACAGGGAAGTGAAAGGCAATGCTTGCAGGCCTGGTAGGTGAATAATGCTGTTTAACGCCAGTCATGAAATAAAAGAAACCTGTAATCTATCACACACAAAGCCCAGAAAAGCTGTGAGGAATCCTAAACTCTACACCAGGTTGTCTGAGATTTTCTGACCCTACATAACTTCTCCAGTTGCCACCTTTTTAGGAGTGAGGTTATGAGATAGGGTAGAAAACACATTTTTCAGAAGGAAAACAAATACATCTTCCACTTCTAAAATTAGTTACCCTACTCAGGAATACAGAGAAACGGTCTCTGCCAAGGAGAAGGTACTCAAGAGTGTGATGAGGGCTTCTGTGTATGACTCTGTGTGTGTGGGTGTGTGACACACAGGGAGAGAGAGAGAGAGAGAGAGAGAGAGAGAGAGAGAGAGAGAGAGAGAGAGAGAGAGAGACAGACCAGAGGAACTTGTGCAAAGCTCTCTGGAGCCTTTGCCTCTCCTCTCCTTGAGAAATACTATACCCTGGCTCCCCGAAAGGCTCTTGTACAGTTCCAGAGTAGGACCCGCATAGGACTAAGCTCAGCTGCCCAGTCCAAATTAATTTTTCTACAGGGGAGGGTTGTGCTCAGGGCTTACTTCTGACTCTACTTCTGGGTCCCTCCTGGCAGTGACTGAGGGACCATGTGCAGTGCTCAGGATCAAACCAGGGTTGGCTGCCTGTCTCTTACACCCGGCATGGTCTCTCCAGCCCCATCGGATGCTCAGCTATCACCACTGGCCATAACCAGCTGCCAGAGCTAATGCTACTTGTGAGATTCTGGGGCCTTCTGTTCCTTGGCAAAGGAGAGTTTTAGACATTGCACCTACCCCTTTCTCTCTTCCCAGAGAGACCAGCCACCCGCAGAGTTAACCTGTCTGTTTCCATCCGGCTGGATCTGAGGAAATCAAATCCACACCGCCTGTGCTAACAGTTTCCTCCTGCTTCAACTTCTGCCTGCTAGGGTGCCTGGCTTCAATCTGAATGGCTGTGGGAGAAATCCTGCCTTCACTTAATTTTATTTCTCAATGGCAGCAAAACTTGGGCTGAACCCATTGACTGTTTTTTCCAATTCAAAGAAAACAGAGAAGTGAAACAACAAGGTCAGAGGGTGTTGAAATACCCTTTTCTGATAGATAATTCTAACAGGACGGCACCTGAGCAGAGCAGGCTGGAGGACCAGGGAACAGCCACTGCCAGGGAGGCAGAGCAAAGCCAAGTGCAGGCATGGAGAGCAAGAGGCCGAAAACCCAAAAACCAGGACGCAGTGCAGAGATGCCCCCTGACCCCGTGCCAGGCTGCCTTAACCAGGGCAACTTGGGGGCGGGGGTGAGCTTCCCTCCCTGCTCCAACAGAGCCCCAGCAGCTGCAAAACCTCCAGAACTCAGTTGCCACCATGCTCACAGCCTCTCTCCACAGGCTCAGATGAGCCTCCCCATGTATCATTGTACTCTAAATTTTAGTATTCCTGGAGTGACATCTCATATTCTACACCACTGATGTACCAAGAATGCACACCACATCTGATGGGGTTTAAAGTAGAAAGCAATAAATCTCATGGGGAGTGGCTGGAGTGACAGTACAGCGGGTAGGGTGTTTGCCTTGCACACGGTCAACCCAGGTTCCATTCCCAGAATCCCATATGGTCCCCCGAGCACTGCCAGGAGTAATACCTGAGTGCATGAACCAGGAGTAACCCCTGTGCATTCCCGGGAATGACCCAAAAAGCAGAAAAAAAAACCCAAATCTCATGGGGAAAAATTATATATATATATATATATATATATATATATATATATATATACACCCGTGATGTATTCGATATGCCAAACACAGTAACAAGTCTCATGATGGAGATGTTACTGGGCCCGCTCGAGCAAATTGATGAACAATGGGAGGACCGTGACCGTGAATATATATAAATATATAAGCACACAAGGCTCAACCTTTAACAAACATGTTAGTTATCTCATTAAGCCCTTGCTTAATGGCTCCAGGATGAAATGCAACACTCTCCACAAACATTCCTCTAAGGAAAATTTATTGGACCATTTTTAGTGGGTTATTCATAACAAGCAATACAAAATTAATTGTTTTGGTTCTGTTTTGGGAGGCGCAGTTTGGGATTTGGGGTGGAAACATTCAAAATATGGTGGTGGGAAGGTGCATTGTGGTGGGATTGGTGTTCAGCTATTAAATGTAATGAATTATTGTGAACAACTTTGTGAAAATAAAAGAAAATTTTTTACAAATCCAACAAAAGGGGCTGGAGAAATAGCACAGCGGGTAGGGCATTTGCCTTGCACATGGCTGACCCGGGTTCAATTCCCAGCATCCCATATGGTTCCCCCAAGCACTGCCAGGAGTGATTCCTGGTGCAGAGCCAGGAATAACACCGAGAATCGCTGTATGTGACCCAAAAAAGAAAAACAAAAACAAAAACAAAAACCAGGGCTGGAGAGATGGAACAGTGGGTAACGTGCTTGCCTTGCATGTGGCTGACCTGGGTGCAACTCTCAGTCCCCTATGTGGTCCCCCGAGCCCTGCCAAGAGTGATCCCCGAGTGCAGACCCAGGAAGTTGAACACCAGGGGGTGTAGTCTTTAAGCCAAACCTCCGCTTCCCACCAAACATACAAAATCAAAACCCCCAAGGCAAGGCGACGGCAGCCTCCCTCCCCATCAGCACACCTGAAAATCGTCCACGGAGGGGACAGTCCTGTTGGTCGTTCTCCGTTTGTGCCACTGCCTCAGGGTGTCTCTGGCCTCAGAGCTGAGCAGTCTGGCTGCTTGTTCTTCTTGGAAATTCTTAATCAGGGAGAGTGCTCCATAGGCGCTGGTCAAGTAATAGCCTCCTAGAAAGACACAAGGAGTGAGAAGCTCTTCAAGTCTTTCCTCTTCTGCTGACAGCAGGGAACAGGAGGCTGAAGCTGGGCTTTAGATTCTCCCACATCCTCTCCTGTGGAACCACAGACACCTCTCTCATCTATCAGGCATGCATTTGTTCCCAGGACTGTACTAAACCGTCCCTATCTGAGTCTGGGTCAGGGAGCCTGAGGGGACTTCCATTCTAATGGGCAAGACAGAAGAAAACCTCTCAGTTATTGCAGTGCAGTGGGAGACTGCTCCACAGAGAAGGCCTGGGCACACAGGCTGACGGAGGTGGGAGGTGCCTGCAGGGTTCCCTACGCAGGGGCAGAATCAGTTGCCTTCAGAGAGGGCCTGCCTGTTTTCAGAGTTTCTGAGGCTGATGACCATCAGCAGGATCTCCTGGCAATGCTGGCAGAGAAGCCAATTTTCAGGAATGATCTTTGCTCAGTTGGAAGGAAACTGCATCTTGCAAGAACTGAAGTCTATCCAAGGACTATCTATTTCTGTTCAGGAAAAGTGGGGTGCCTTGAAATAACTTCTTCCTCCCAATTCCCTTCCTCTGGCAATACTGTCAATGACAGTATTAACTGACAGTATTAACTGTCAACAGTATTAACATTGACATTAACTGTAAATGACAGTGACAAACAGGGAAAAACAATTGGCTGGTGGTGTTCCTTTCTGAGAGTTGGGAGCACACACAGCAATGCTTTCTTGTTTTAGGGTTGTAGTAACAAACTTACAGCAGCACGAGACATGTATATGTCAAGATATGTTCCTAATTTTGTCCTAAACTCTAATAAGATGGCTTGGGAGGAATCTGAGAGCTCTGGTACCACTAGAGGGAGATATAAAATGTTGATTTTAAATGGCCTAGTTGAGCACAGCACCTTTTCTTTTTATTCCTTTTATTTAATTTGGTTTTGGTGCCACAGCTGGTGGTACTCAGGGCTTACTTCTGGCTCTGCACTTAGGAATCATCTTGATAGGCTCACGGGTCTGGGTGCTGGGATTGAGGGTGCTGGGATTGAACCCAATCAGATGTGGGTAAAACACATTTTAAATTCAAATTCTTTGATTTTTGTTTTTGGGCCCCACCCAGCCGTTCCCAGGGTTTACTCCTGACTCTGTGCTCAGGGAACCAAATGGGATGCTGGGGACTGAATCTGCGTTGGCCGTGTTCTAGGCAAGCACACTACCTGCTGTACTCTCTCTCTCTGGCCCCGAAATTCTCAAATCCAAATTGAATCTGTGCTATGAATCCAACTCAGGTACTGAGCAAAGAGTGGGTTTGTAAGCAACAGATCTGAGTTCCTATATGCAGATCACTGTGAGCAACAGAATCTAAGCCCCTGAATCAGGGACCAGAATTTAGTTAGTATTCAGTTTGGTCTAAAAGCTATCATCTCTATGGCCAAAGTAGTCAGCTGCTAAAGCAATTCCCAGAAGAATTCCCTCTGTTCAGGTAGTGATTAACATTCAAGTTGATGGGTGGGCTATCGTCTATGCAGTCTCTCAGTCTCTCTTGGAGCTCATTTGGACCTGGAACTATCCAGGGGTGCCATGGTAGCCTCAGGTATTATTGGGGGATGATTTCTAGTTTTTGCTTAAAGAAAGTAGGTTTCCAGGTGGACACTGAATATTTTTTTTCCCTGAAAAAAAAGGTCAGATAAATTCAGAGACTTTTTTTTTCTTTTTGGGTCATACCTGGTGATGCACAGGGGTTACTCCTGGCTCTGCACTCAATTATTCCTGGCGGTGCTCAGGGGACCATATGGGATGCTGGGAATTGAACCCGGGTTGGCTGCGTGCAAGGCAAACGCCCTACCCGCTGTGCTGCTCCCGCCCCTAAATTCAGGGACTTCTGATCATAAGCAGAATTCCTTGAGAATTACTTTGGATATGTAACCTGGGATGGGGGGGAGGGATGTTGTATTCAGGGGACTAACAAAAGGGGGGGCAGGTAGTTGCATCATCTAAGCCCACATCTGCACATAAATAGGTAACTCAAGGCTTCCAAGTTATCCAGGAGTTCATTTTCTTTCTTGGATTTGCTTCACATCAACATGTCTTGGCAGAAACTTCCTCTCCTTATATAGAATATAGGTCGGTATTTTATCATGCAAAGAATTTGGATGTTTGTTACTATGGTGATCGTCTAGAACAGCAGAAATAACCAAGACCCCTTCTGTGAGCTTGTCTTTTTAAGGGAAAAAAATGGGGCCTGTGCATTGTGAAACCTGTTTATCTTCATACTAATAGAGGAGTCTATACAGACAGTGGTCATGAATTGTGGCCAGAATCATTTTCTTTTCTCCAGTAAATTTAGTTAGGGTTTGTATACAAAGATTCATGACAGGATTTCCCAAGGAAATCATATCTCCAAAATGTTCCCTGGAAGAAACTTGAATGTCCTGACAACTGCCCCCCCCCCCCCGCCCGTATCTTAACCCTAGATATGTATCTTAGTCTCCTCAGAACTCAATACTGGGTTTTCTTCTCAGGGGGGCCTGCCCTCCTCTGCCCCTCTGAGGTGTCGTGCTGGCTCAGGGTTCCTGATGAGCATCTTTTCATTTTGTCTCTCCTCCCCCCCTCCCCAGACAGATATGAATAAGCCTCTTTCATCCCTTTACCCTTTAAACCCGTTTATCTCCCCTGATCAGTATTCAGAGCTCTTGCACCAAGCTCTCCCGGTAAGCTGCTGTGGTCAGCTTGGCGCTCTCCTGGCTGCTCTGCTGTTTGGCTGGAGGGGAAAGATGCCTGTGGTTTTGTCTAAGAACTAAAAGAAGCTAGGTTTAGTTACCATGCCATGATTTCCGGCTTTTTAGTGCATTATTACTGCAGTTTTAGATTGGCTGGATAGAGCATTTTGTGGGAGGAGACTTTGGTCACGTTTATTTCTGGTAATAAGTGTCCAGGAGTCCTTGAGATATTGGGAAAGGGCATATTAGAACAGAGACAAATTTCCATCTCTGGTGGGAGAATTCGGACAGCCACTTCTGGTCACCTTCCCTGTATTGCCCCAGAGCAAGGTCCTGCTCTAGCACTGTGTTGATGACAGATGACAGGTGACTGTCTTCACCTCTAGAAACTGCATGTCAAAGACCAGGATGAGTAAATGAACACAGAGGGGGGAGGCTGCTGAGCTGGTCTTAGACAGAGCCTGCTCCCAGTACACCATGACCCTGCCTGCTGGTGGCCATCTGGAGACAGCAGGATGGTGCAGTGGATTGGATCTGCTTATAGAGAACCGATGCTCTGCAGACCAGGAGGAAGAGGTGGCGGCAATGCGGGGAGATACAGTCCAGATCCAGTTTGCTTTGGTTTGCAGGCCTGCCACCCACATCTCTTTTCTGCTGTTTAAGCAGGTATTTTCATTTATGAAAAGGCGTCATCAGGTCTCTTTTAAGCATACAGCACTCATGGCAGGGTTAGAGTTTTGCTGAAACGTAAAACCTTCCTCTAATTGCTGCCAGATGTTCCAGAATGTGGCTAGTGTTGTGCTCCCAGCATTCTCAGTGACACAGAGCCTGGCCCCTCAGTGTCTGAAGGAAACGCCTCCCTCCTCAGCTTGCTTCCAGCCAAGTCCCAGCTCCTGGACTGGTATCACCACACAACTTTTCTCATTCAAATGAACTTTCCCTGTACCCTCTCTGTAAATTTTAAATTCTCTGCTACCAAGTTTCACACTCATTTATGCACTGATTTGTTCATGAGGCAAATATTTAAAAAAAAATCGGTCACTCAAAATTGTACTAGCATGTGGGGTCTGCCAGGTGCTTTGGTCATTGAACTATTCAAAGAATGGAGAGCATAAGCTTGTTGTTTCATATAAGTGTGTGCGTGTGTGTGTGTGTGTGTGTGTATGTGAGAGAGAGAGAGAAACACAATAATTATAAGTTATTTTGTAGAAGAGAAAATCTGTGAAATTTTCACATTAAAACAACATTATAAAAAATTCCAAAACCAAAAGTGAGATCTTGATCAGTTTCATTACTATAATAGCAGGATATTCTGACAATAGGAATAGTCTGAACATTCTCTAATGAAAGTTTATAAATTTCTCTGGGAACCAAAAACAACATTTTTTTTTCTTTTTGGGTCACACCCGGCGATGCACAGGGCACAGGGATTACTCCTGGCTTTGTACCCAGGAATTACTCCTGGTGGTGCTCAGGGGACCATATGGAATGCTGGGAATCAAACTCAGGTCGACCATGTGAAGACAAATGCCCTATCCGCTGTGCTGTCGCTCCAGCCCCCCAAAACAACATTAAAAAAAACATGGCATTTTTTCTATTGAGCAGCTTTTTTGTTTTGGTGGTGGTAGTGGGGCCACACCTCAGGGCTTACTCCTGGCTCTGGGCTCAGAGACCATTCCTGCTGGGCACAAGGGACCATATGGGGTGCTGGAGACTGAACTTGTGTGAGCCACTTGCTAGTCACTCACTCTCTTTCCCTCTCTCCAGTCCCCAATGAACAGAATTTTTATTGCACCAGACCAATCTCAGTGATGTATAATTACAGCATGGCTACATCTTTGGTGTTTTTTTTTCCTGACCTTTCCAAATTTTCTACGATGAACATGTATTCTATAACCAGAAAAAGTCATTATATGTTTTATGCGTGATGAGAGTAGACTATAGACTGAACATGATTGCCACTCAATGTCTCTTTTGCAAACCACAGCACTCAAAAGGAGAGAGATAACAAAAGGGAATGCTCAGCCACAGAGGTAGGGTGGAATGGGGGGGATGGGGGGTTGTGGGATACTGGGATCAGTGGTGGTGGAGAATGGACACTGGTGAGGGATTGGTATTTGATCATTGTATAACTGAAACCCAAGCATAAAAATTTGTAAGTCTACAACTGTACCTCATGGTGTTTCACTAATAAAAATTTTAAAAAAAGACATTATACGTTTTAATTTTTTAAAAAGGGAAACCAATCCTTCCGTAAAACAAGGAAAAAAGCATCCATATAAACTGCATAATGGATGCAGGGTTTCATTTTGTTGGCAATAAAGAGTTAACTTTTATATTAGGTGAATGTCATCTCAAGAAAAACAAAAAGAAACCAAACTGCAGTAAAAGCACCCACTCCTCCCATTTTTTCAAAAGCACAATACCTTCTCCATGTAAGAGTGATGGGTCTAAGAGCTCCATCATGTATTCGATTTCCGTGTCCAGTTCAAGCATGTCACACTGAGCTATGACATAGGTCAAGACTGGTAAAAAGTCATCAGCTCCATACATCCTTCCTGGGATTAGGAAGAAAGGAAAAGATGAGCATATTTTCAACCTCATTTTTCTTTCCTCATTTACTTGCTATTTTTAGTAGAGAACGAGGAGCCATTCCTGGGAATATGCTATTAACCAAACTGGTGGGCGTTTCAGGAATCCTGTGTAGCTTGTGACCCACCCTGCTGCTTAAGCCTCAGACCAGCCCTAACTCACAATTTCAGAATGATCGTCTGTGAATCAATAAACACACAAGTGCTCCTTGCTTTCATTATTCACATCAAGTTGTGCAATAGAACAGAGCACTCTGAAATACTTTCACTTTCAACCAGTACAAAAAATGTAGTCTTCACTTAGATTAATTCTTAGTGTTTTTTTTTTCTGTACAGAGTAATTATTAAGACCAAACTCAAATGAGAAACAAACTGCTCTGTATTCAATGTGGCCAGGCAATTTAAATTTGCTAACTGGGCACATGTATATGTATGTGTATACATATATATTTCTCGACTGGGATTGATATTGTCATCCGGCCCTTCCTCCACCCACCCACCGGAACATTTGACATTGTCTGGAGATACTTTTCAACAACACAACTACCAGGTGGGGGTGCAGCTGGCATGGGGGATGCAAGTAAACTTCCTCCAGGAAGCAGGGCAGCCCCCGCAACAAAGAATGACCGGTCGAAATGCCATTAGTGCTAAGGCGGAGAAACTGCTTCAGAAGAACACCACTGTGTGCAGAAATGACTTTAAAAATGACCTTATAAACTACAGAAAATACATTTCTTATAAGCAGAATAAGTGAAACTTTATAGGCACTATTCATATGCTGTCATTACCAGACCTGGGACTTTTGTTTTACGGTCTCCTCTCAGCAATTTGTGAGATACACACACATTCCTATCTATTCAAGCAGTGGCTCATGGAGTCTGTGCTTTTTTTCTGTGGTGCTCCTCCAGAAAACAATTTCACTTGGATGAAAAGTAGGTCATTGTCTACATAACTACAACAGACTCCCTGGAACCTCAAACAATGCAGAACTCAATCACTATTCATGAATCACAACCGCTCCTGCATCCATAAGTGCAGCTGGGGAGAAATCTGAGGGTGTACTCTTCAACCTTGCTGAATTCCAGTTACATTTCCTCAGTTTACACAGAACACACAGCCAAGGAAATGGTATCATAAAACCTTCATTATTATTGAATGCTCTAAATTCTTCTACATGCTATGATGATTGACACAAACCCTCCTTGGTTAAAATGTACTGATGAGAATTGTTTTATCTCCGTTTTACCCTTGTGGCGGCTTTTGTATTGTCTCATCGAATCTCCAACTTAGGAAGGATCAGGTCATTTTCAACATATCCAAAGAGAGGATGCAAAAACTATGTTTTAAGGCTGGCCAACAAAGCCAGAGTACCATAATTAACTAATGAATTAACTGATTTTGAGGCCTTAGATTTAAAGTAAGAGCCTAAACTGAATCTGGGTCCAGTGCCCTGAACTAAATCTTTATCAAAGTACCACTGTACAAAAACGTTGTTGCCTTCTTTGGTGTTAGTCCCCAGCTAAATGTCAGTTTGCCAGATATCAGAGTAGCAGGACTTGTGTGAGCCACTTGGTGAAATGGAGAGAGTGAGAGGAGCGATTAGGAATGGGGAGTCTGACACCACTGGTGGGGAGCGGGAAGAGGCTCGCCTGGGAGCTGCTTACCTGAGTTGCTTTCCATGACAGTGTAGATGAGCTTGCACACCCTGAGCAGCAGCATGACTTTCTTCTCTGGTGAATACATTTTCTGCATGGTCATGAACTTGACTTTGATTTTCTCTACATCCACAAAGTCGGGGGTTGGGGCGAAGACCCCCAGCTCCTGTGGGTTCCTTTGCCGCACGAGCTGCAGGTTCTCCTTGAGCTGTTTCCACGAGCCGTCAGCCACGTGAAAGTCCTTCAGCATGGCCTCGACGTGGCCCTTCAGGGGCTTCAGGATGCATTTGTGCATGGCTTTCTCCAATACCACATCTGCCGAAGAAAACGCAGCTAGTGACCACTGTCTGGAGAAAGATGCAAAGCCACAACTGCTTTCTTGGTGTGAACATTCGCAACTCCACACGTGCCAGCAAGTTAGAACTTCACAGCCGCCAGCCGCAAAGCCACTCAGCCCCATCCCCTCATTCCCATAAGGCAGAGAGTGAATCTTCCCTAATCAAGCAAGATTCATATTCATTTACAGACATTAAATACAATCACATATATCTGATTTAACTCCTCTCACACCCTATTCACTCCTCCATAAGCACATTCTAAATATTCAAAAACTTTTTTTTTTAACCTAGGCCTTCAGCTGATCATTCAGTTGATAGGTAAGCAAATATTATTTTAAAGGCAGAGTTTTCTAATAGCAGAGGTTAAACGAGTTCCCCGAAAATATTTTCTGAGGAAGAAATTCAGCTCAATACACGTACTCTCTTAGATTGGATTATGGACCTCCGTCCCCCCAATTATTTTACTTACTAGAGAAGACATCCCTGGGATATTAACTAATATTACATAAAGTTTGCGAATTGGGTAATAGGGTTAACAATGAATCTGTGTTAATTTTGCTGTAGTTTTGTAACAGAATGTTCCTGTTTTTTGGAAACACACCAAAGGCTTTAGTGGATAAAGGGACACAAAGTCAGCAATTAACACTAAAATGTTTCAAAGAAGAAGCCAGTGTCTTAATAGGTGGAGAACAAGCAAATGTGGCAAAGCGCACACATTCAAAGAATCTAGGTGAAGGGTATACATGAGGTTTTTTTAAATGATTTTTGCAACCTGTCTGTAAGTCTGGAATGATTTCAAAATAAGACATTAAGCTTTTTTGAAGTGTGTTTCTGTTCAGGGTTAGGAAACACCTTTTGGCGTGGGACGCATTTCCCCCTCTTCTTGGAACAGTTGCACCATGAAACAGCCTTTGCATTGTTGCCTGATACTAAAATGATCAGTGTCATAAATCTGGGGGTCCAGATCAAAGATGATTTATACAACAGGTTTTATTTCTCCAATGTGGGATTTTCAATTTCAAGTGTCTGCACATTTTCATGAAAGTTTTCTGGAAACACCTAACGTATGACACTGCATTATAACACCCTTTAGAAATCTATGGATACCATTATATATTAGACTGAATTGTCTGAGAAAAAAACTAAGGCAGATGCATAAGTACTAAAAACAAATTTATCTTCCTCCAAACTTAAAACTGATTTTTAAAGTTAATGCTAATCCCATAATTACCAGATTCCATAGTCCAACCATTTTTCCTCTATTCTTCCACCTCCATATCATATCCTGGAGATCTCTTGTTTCAATATAGAGTTCTATATTATTATAGAATAAGAGGTTGAAGCATAAGAGGCTATAAAGTGAGAAGAAAAGCAGAACGACAGTTTTTACTTCATAGCTGACAGTAGAACAAATTACTTCACTTGCATTAATGGTGTGATTTTATGGTATCTTTGATTTTACCTTATATGGTCTTAACAAAGAACAATAGCAATAAAAACTGAGTATTCATTTGAGGTAAATACTATTCACCTTAGCACTTTATATAGTTATCTCATCTAACCGTTATAACAGATCTATTATATTTGTATACTATTGCTACTAAGTTCATATTACAGATGAGAAAACTGGCTTGGCAATGTCTAATGTACGGCTTTAGGTTGCACAGTTATTTTATTTTTTTGCTAGCTTTATGGGGGCGACATCTGGTGGTGTTCATGGGACAAGAAGGCTATATTCAATGGTTCTCAGGGGCCCACTGCATACTGGGAATCAAACTTAGGACCTTGCACATGCAGGGCTGCGACCTATCTTGACATATCCTCAACTCATATGCAAACACTCACAGAATTATTTAAAAAAGCATAAAAAATCTCTTAATTTTAAAATTCTAAAGCTTTAAAAACACTGGCCATTTTATTCATCTACCCAAAGTTTCTGAAAATGCCATTAATGATTATCAGTTAAAATGAGGTCATCACCACGGGCAAAAGTCATGTCAATCATTAATTAGGAGTGTAACGTGAATGTTCTTTCTAGCGTTATTCATCACCATCCCCATAGAGGAAACAACCCAAAGGCCCACTCAAGGGAATGGGTACAATGGCTAAATTCATATATTGAACACTACAATGGAAGTCATCAAAGGCAGCTTCATCGAAAAGGAGCACATTCATTGTACCTTCCGAGGCAACATGGATGAAGTTCATAGATATAATACTGTGTGAAAGAAGCCAGAATAAAAGAGTATGCTCTTTAACATTTTGTTTGTATAAAGTTCTGCAGCAAGCAAAAAATCTATGATGGCAGAAGTCAGGACGGTGGGTACCATGGGTTGTGGGGGCTGACTGAGCCTCTTCAGAGAAGGGACATGCTCTCTGTCTAGATCTGATGAAGGCCGCAGATGTGCGGGTATTTGAACATCTGTCAAGCTGAGCACTTAAGAAGTGTTACTTTACAGATATAAGTGAAATGTCGATCGACACGTATAAATCAACCAAGTAGAAAGCAAGTGGACATGGCCACATCCAGAGGAGCTCAGGGGACCACACAAGCACCTGAACCCCTGCACTGTCTCTCTGGCCTTCAGTCAGACAAATCAGCTCCAAAATGTCATACTGTTGCCTGAGGATGAAGCAGGAAGCTCACTGCTAACAAGCTGAGTGGATCCTATCTTTGCTGCACACATGCAACTCCTTCTTGCTACCAGGAAGGGACATGGACATGGGCCTTACTAACCCCACCTTTAGTCAGAGGGCTGGAACCTAGGTCCAATCATCAACTGCCTATTCTCTTCAAACCCAGAAGACCTTTCTCTTCTATGGAGGAGATTTATTTTCACAGATTTTTTTTTTAAGGTTAAGTTTAAAAATGAGCAGAGACACATAAACGAATTTTGGAACCCATTGGCTTTTGGCAGAAATGCGTCTGGACTTTGCATTAGATTACCAATGCCGAGCCATACCAGGTGGGAAAAGGTGTCGTCCCTCCGCCTATTCCCCCAGGCAGCTTGGTGGCTGCCGTCTTCCAGAGGCCATTGGGCAGTCAAGTATGCGCCAGCAGTGACAAGACACATGGGGCCTCATAAGACGGGGGTGGTGCTGGCCCTTGACCCCCCCTCCCCCGTCCCAATGAGACCCCGAGTTGCTGCTCATGAACAGCCCCTCTGGCTACTGATTAAGCTGCTTAACAGCCATGATCCCAGAGACACACAAATGAATCTCGGAACCCAGTGGCTTTTAGCAGAAATCCCTCCAGATTTAATTATTAAAAGTTCAGAATTCCAAAACTGCGTGACCACTGTGGCCGCACAATATCATATGCTATTCGTAATGAGCAATAGAAAATAAATAGTCTAATATTGCCTTCGTGGCAGGTCTGAGTGTTGGGGGAAAATCCCAAATAATAATGGTGGGTCTGGTTTTGAAGTATTGAATGTAATCAAAGTAGAGAAAGAATAAATGTGTAAATTATCTGCCACACAGGTCGGGGGAGGGTGTGGGAGGGGGGTATACTGGGATTTTTGGTGGTGAAAAATGTGCACTGGTGAAGGGATGGGTGTTACATCATTGTATGACTGAGACTTAAACCCGAAAGCTTTGTAACTGTTCTCACAGTGATTCGATAAATTTATATATATATAAAGAATCTAATATTACATTAAATAAGATCAGCTTGAGAAATAAAAAATAATATAAATGAGACTCATTCCCCAGCATTAGTTTCCAAGGTTTGACCTTTTAGATTCTCCTCACCCCAACCTTTCATAATTAAAAAGAAAAGAAAAAAAAAACACAAAGTAAAATTCAAATGACAGGAAAAACATGGTACAAGTGGCTTTTTTCCAATAGGAAAAATATTTCTGCTCATGAAGCAATGGGGAATAATGATTTGAGAAATCTAAGTATCAGAGCATCTTCCAAAATATTGTCTAAGGAAAAAAAATGATCAGTCACTTTTCTTAATTACTACTCTCTGTTGTATTCTGTTATCACTGGTTGCTTTAAATTCAAGTAAGCCACATTTTAAAACTGGAACAAAGACATGTTCTAGAAATTTCACATGCACTGATTTTTCAAATCCTCAAACAGATGTCATGGGTGGAGGACTACCGTTTCTTCATTTCACAACCAAGGAAACTGCAACTCAGAGAGATCAATGCAACACAGCCAATAAAAGTGGAGTAGGGCAAGGGCGGGGTGGGGGGGAGAGGGGGGTGGGGCACACATAGGATTTGAACCTCCCCAGAATTATTCCTGAACTCTTTGATTATATTTATTGTATTTTGTTTGCTTTGTGGCCGCTTCTGGCAGCGCTCAGGGCTTACTCCTGTCTCTGAGCTCAGGGATCACTGCTGTAGAGTCTGGGGTGGTGGGGGTTCCAGGGATCAATCCAGGATTAACCACCTGCAGGGTAATCATTTTACCTGCTGTAATAGCTCTCTGGCCTGTTTATCATATTTTTCACTAACATTTATCAGGCTTCTATAAATCCAAGTGCTATTTGAAGTAGAGCTGTATATATTATCTCACTATATGATAATCCTTACTTTGGCCCAATAGGATGTGATACCACTGTCATTTTGCAGATGGTAAAGTCATTATCAATCGTATAGCTTTATAATGCTGGTGGAGATAGGATGCACACTCAGTTGTTTCAGTGCTACATAAGTCAAAGACTAAATGGTATGATGTGCCTTCTTTGTATAAGGAGAGAAAAAGGAGCTGATAGTCTGTTTCTATGTGTGCTAGCATCATTTCCTCTGACTGTGAAACTGGATTAAGGATCAGAATTGACATGGCGTGCTGCTCAGTGTGTTCTAAGCACCCTCATATGCCTCAGACCTACTATTTAAATAATTCATCTTCTGAGAAAGAGAACAAAAGGGAATGCCCTGCCACAGAGGCAGGGTGGGGTGGGGAGATGAGGGGTGGAAGGGATACTGGGACCCGTGGTGGTGGAAAATGGGCACTGGTGGAGGGATGGTTATTAGATCATTGTATAATTGAAACCCAAGCACAAAAATTTGTAAGTCTACAACTGAACCTCATGGTGTTTCACTAATAAAAATTAAATTTAAAAAAGACACACAATTCATCTTCTGGGATGGGTAAATATTTCCTGCTTGTCCGGGTGTGGGTTTTCCCAGCAGCTCACCCTGACTTCAGTGTGATGGCTCACTTGGCAGGTGAGCCTTGGCAACATCGTCCAGTATCGGGAAGTGAGAGTGGAGTGGAGCAGCCAGCCTGGTCCCCCTCAGAAAGCCAGGCATCATGCAGAGCAGGAGCACAGTCCTGCAGGGGAGCCCAAGGCAAAGTTTAGGAAATATCTCAGAGCCATCCCACTAGACAGGAGGCAGCAGGGAAATGTATACAATATGGTACCATCCAGTATGATACAATACTATACGATTTCTGATACGATCAGTCCTGAGGGAGGGTTACCCCAGGTGGAAAAGGATGGTGTAGACTCCCACCATTTTCTGATGCCAAGTACTCTGGTGGCTGGAGAACATATCAGACTTGAAAATGTAATGGGTGGAGCAGGGGCAAGGGGCAAGCTGGAGAGATAGTACAGCAGGTAAGATGCTTGTCTTGCATGTGGCAAACCTGAGTTCGACTCCTGGCACCCCAGATGGCGTCCGAAGTATAACCAGGAGTAAGCCCTGAGCATAACTGAGTATGCCCCAAGAACAAACAAGCAAACAAACAAAGAGACAAAAAGCCATGGGGATAGGGGTGAAAGGGGTGGAGAGATAGTATGGTAGTAAAGGAGCTTACCTTGCCCACAACCATCCAGGGTTCAATTCCTGCCCCACCAGGAGTAATTCCTGAGCACAGAGTCTGGGGTAAATTCTGACTATAGCCAGACATGGCCCAAAACAAACAAAAAAAGATAAAATAAAATAAACTGTCACAGGGGCTACTGCAGTAGGATCCCAAACTGCAGCAAGTGAACATCCAAGGGCTGTGGACACAATGACTACCAGAGAGACTGAAAAAACTATGGGCACAGATGTTCAGACACACGGATCAGATACACAGCCCAGCCAGAGCTGTGTACGGACCTCAGTCTCAGTGGGAAAATCACTCTCACTTTCACTCAGAGTCATCACACACTTTTGCCATTCAGTAGAACAATTTATCGAGCCCAGCTCAGCAGAGCTGGCAGTTTGGAGAAATGGAAAAGAGCACCTGAAAAGCCTAAATGTCCCCCACAGCCATCTGAGCACTTTGCTAATACTCTGTGTAAGTTTCTTATAAGGCAGGTCACCTGCTATCCCAATGGTACTCAGGTTCAACAGTCTTTCATTTTGTGATCTTGAGGGAAGAAGATTACTTTTCTGAGCCTCAGCTTCCTCACCTGTAAAATGGGAACTCATAGCTTCCCGCACTCAATGACTGCCTCTAGGCACCAGCCATTTAGGAAGCTAGAGAAATGAGTGGTTCTTTCCTTTGAACCTGACTGAGGTGAGTGCCTTTAAAAACGGACACTAGGACATGAGGATAGTACATAGGGCTGGTAGCTTGTCTTGCATGCAGCTGACCCAGGTTTGATCCCCAGCATCCCATCTGGTCTGTGAGCACCGCAAGTGGTAATTCCTGAGTGCAGAGCCAGGAATAAGCCCTGAGCATCACTAGGTGTGCCCTCCATATTACTGGTCCATGCCCAGCAAGCTACCGAGAGTATCTTGCCTGCATGGCAAAGCCTGGCAAGCTACCCGTGACATATTTAATATGCCAAACACAGTAACAAGTCTCACAATGTTACTGGGCCCATTGGAGAAAACTGATGAACAAAAGGAGGACAGTGACCGTGACAGTTCCACATCCTCAAAACTATACAGCAGCTCAATCTCTTGGGTAACTGAGGGTTTTTAAGACAGCAGGAAGTAGTAGGTCTCAGCCCTACTCCAGATGAGAATGCATGTGGGACAAAGGGTTAATCACTAACAGTTCTTGGTCTACCTGGGGGACAAAAGTCAACCTGTTCCTGCTCGGTCCATTCCAGGCCCCAGGTTGATACTGTTCCTACTGTTTACAGGTATTTATTAACCAGCATCTATTTTGATTGGCTGGGACCTGAGCTCCAGAAATGGCTGGAGTCTCAAACTTCCTGGCATGATGTTTTAAAAATACACTGGACTTTTAAAGATCAGACCTGCCTGACCTTTCATTCCTCTTATCCCCATGAACAAGCTACTCCTCTACTCACTGAAGCCAAAAGTAACAAGTTACGCCTAGACCCTCTGCACCTTTTTACATGCTATTCCCTGCCTGGAATATCCCCCACATGTGGGTGGGTGTCTCACCTTCTGTGATGTGGATTCTGTGAAACCTCACCTCCCTGCCTCTTTCACCTGGCTCCAACCCCACTCTCTGGGTCTTCTGCTATTTTTGGTGGCCTCTGCAGTGAGACTCATCTTCTCTTGGTATACAAGACCTGGGGGTTGTCTTGTGAGTCACTTGTAGTTGCTAGCCTAGGATCCACCCATGTGCTTTAAGAGGCATTGTCCAATTGAAGGGAAAATTCTCCTTTGGGTGATGACATAAAAATGAGACTTCTCCTTACCCCTGCAGAATATAGGACATGCAACTCTGGTCGTGAAGTCATCACTCAGGTGCAGCGCTGCCCACTCCACCCCTATAAACTCCTCTGTTGCCCTGCAGGGATGTAGTGTCCCCTAGAATTGCTCAAGTATTGTTTGCAATGCATACAATGGCTCATAGATAATAAATGACAGGACACCTTATCATTAGAAGGGAAATTCCACCAACCCAGCAGAGGTGATGCCAAGATGAAGATGGGGCACAGAGGAGGTGATTCATTTAGTTTCTTGTTATTTTGGTGACTTCAAGGAAGGATTTCAGGGTAAAGTATAGGTTATAGACTTAATATTTTGTGTATGGAAACTGTCAGATTGGTGTCAGTGCCTTCTAGTAAATGGCCAATAAAAACCAAGGCAGGGTAGAAGAGACCAATCTGCCCGACAGAAGAATTCCGAATAATTTGTGAAGCTCTGCCAGGCTGGAGAGTGGAGATGAAATCTAATCCTGTCATCCCTTCTGTGTCAGCAGGGTTTGCTGGCTGACTTCCAAAGAAGAGTATGGAAGAGTGGGGAGAAGCATTTAGCTTTATAATGCAGAAAACTGACAAATGTGACCTTGAGCCAGGGATCCACAGTCCCTGAAGTGTTCACTTCAACCAACAGAACAATTCAGGGATCTCTTGAGTCATGTTCTCAATTACTTTTTCAGCTGGTGATATGTTCTGCTATAGAGGTCTCTTGGTATCTCTCAAACACTGTGGAATCAAGGATTCCTGGGCAAAGATTCACAACTCCAGAGTCTTAACTAGTTTTTGGGGTGTGGATCATACTCGGCGATACTCAGGGGTTACTCCTGGCTTTGCATTAAGGGATTACTCCTGTCGGTGCTCAGGAGACCATAGGGGATGCTAGGGATTGAACCTGGTCGGCTGCATGCAAGGTAAATGCCCTACTCCACTGTACTATTGTTCCAGCCCCTGAACCACTTTTATTTAATTAAATAAATTTATTTTAATTATAAAATAAGTAATCCAATACTGATGTAGAAATTATGCAACAATTGATTCCGTGTGTGAGAGGAGAAGATGAATCTTGTTATAATCTTCTATTTAAACTAAATTTCAAGGGCTTGGGAGATGGCTCAAAGGGCTGTAGTATATGCTTCACATGATGGAAGCCAGGATTTGAATCCCAATACCATATCAAGAGTGGCCTTTGAGCACTGCTGGGTGTGGACCTCAAACTAAAATAGTATTATTAGCAATAATAATAAATTAAAACAAAATCAATATTATTTAGAAAAGAATATGACCAGTCTTTTTGTATGCTGCAAGAAGTTACTTCCTACCCTTCTCTATACTTGTTGGCTGTAAGAGGACATTTTCTTCTTCCAGGTGATCTGAGGCTAGAATAGAAATCAGTCAAGGTTTTAATCTCTCCTAAGCATAAACATACCTCTTTGGTCATATTTCTTAAAATGATTCTTTATCTAAAAGTAGCAAAAAATAATTCAAACCAGATACTAAAGTATGAGCCAGACTTCAAAATTAATTGTTTTCATTCTTAGAGAATCACTTCAAATCTTTTTTTCTTATTCATGCTATGGTCACTGATGTGTAACCACATTCAAGTATCATATCTCTATAAAAAACTAATAAACCCCTACACATGTAAATGTAAAATAATATTCCCTTTGAAATTAAAATGGAATTAAGTTAAATAATACTCTTAAAATTATCAAAATACTCATTAAAATATTCATTTTAGTTTGCAGAAATTAGGGAAAGCAAGATATCAGTCTTATTTACGTCTATTGATTTTTAACAATCAAATAGTTGACTTTTTTGCATTGTTGTGATAATCTGTGGTAAACTGTTGAATGAAATATAGAATTATGAGCATTTTTGGAATTTGAATGAGAACTTTTGGAGAAATTTTGTTTCAGTTGAAGACTAGAAAACAAAGGGATTTTTCCAAGATTAATATCAAACCAGAATTAAAATAAAAAATACTAACTTAAATAAAATAAAAAAATACTAACCACAAGAATGCAGCAAGTTCTGCAAAATGAAGATTTCACTAACCACAAATTTTGGGCTAGTTTTTCCTTATTGGTTGAAAAAGACAGAAACAAAAATGGCAGGACATGAAAATTCCCAGTGGGAACACATGTTGGAATAGGGAATAATATATCCTGTCTCTACTTTACAGGTTGTAACACAGTAATGAGTAAACCTCATTTATCTATGAATTTACTAATCCCAGGGCTTTAAGTAGGAGTCAAAATCTGTCTTTTCTGTTAAAATATCTGTTTATTTTATGCACCACACTGGAACTGAGGGCAGAAAGTGAAAGTGGGCGGATAGCTGTCCATGTCTAATTTGTGGTCCTGGAATGTAAAGAACTGGCTAGCATGAAAACTCACATTTACTCTCTCTGACTTCATTCTCTGATCAAGAGAGTTAAGCTGATGTCCATGTACTAATAAATATTTATTAAGGAATTTCTAAATGGCAGGTTTGGGGTAGAAGTATTTTTAATTATCCTTAATAGGGATACAACCACCTGGGGTTGCAATTTTCATTTTTGAGATTAAATTTATCTTTAATGGTCTAGAAAGTACAGATCTGAAGAGCTGCAGCAGTAGCAAGGAAAGTCAGTGTTAGATGGCTGAGAACTTTTGTTTTTTTTTCAGTTGTTTTTTCTCTAGGCAACTGATGAACCACTCTTTGAAGAAGACAAATTAACCATATATACTAAAGGGATATGCAGACAATGAGATGGCCATTTTTCACATATGAAAGCTAGTTTTAATTCTAAAGGGAACAAGCCAATAAAATACCTCCTCTAACTCTAATTCCCTTAATTTCAGGATGCACATTCTATAAATCTAGGCTTTAAATTTAAATCCCAGATCCCCTTTCAGAAATTATGGGAAAGGACAAACACAGCTTTTTTTTTTTTAAACAGAAAACCCCAACTGGCATTCTTGAAATGCTTTTAGAATATTAGTGGCCATCTGTGAGCGACAAATTTGACTACTGGGATTCTGGAGATGAAATTTAATGTGAATTACATCCTCCCAGGAAGTGAGACATGGTGGGAGTGAGTAGACAACTGAGGAGAAGATCTAGATTGAATCCAGGTTCTCCAAATTACAGCAATCCTTCTGCAAGTCACTCTACATATCCTGCCTGGCTTCTATTTCTGAACTTCCAAAAAATAAACAATACGCACAAATGTGCCAACCTTGAGTTGGTTGCAAGACTTAAAGGAGTTGCTTCATTACCAAAGATTTAGTAAACGAAGGAATATTTTATTTAAGAATATACAAAACATAGCTAGAATAAATCAATTTTTTTACTAGAATACTCAGTTAGTGATCAGCACAATTTAAGAGGGATTGTTTTTCTAAGAGTCGCTCCTTTCCTTCCGGTAAGGTCTGTAATGAATTTCCCGTCAGCCTCTCTACTGCTCTGACACACTTTCCTCCTAGTTTGAAAAGCCCAGTAAGTACCATGCCACACTTTTTGAAGTTCACTGTACTTTAAAAAGAGGATTATGATTATACTGGTGAAGGGATAGATAAGATGAAAAGCCTGCTTTAATGTGAAAGTTTAAGAAAAGAACCAAGCCAACAAAGAATGCGGCATGGCTTAGAAAGGGAATCCCGAGCTCCTCAGAGAGCTTTAGTCCAGCTGTAGAGAGAGTTGAACTTGTGGTTCCAATTCCCTACACTACTGAATGCACACTGCAGCGAGGGGTGAGGTTAGAAAAACAAAGACTTTGATTATACTGCAACAGAAATGCAAAGTCTTTAGACAGTCCTTAGCTGCTGTGACCTTGGTACAAACAGCTCCACCTGGCAAATCCCACTGTCTTCCTCGTGACACAGAAAGCTGCTTTATTTAGCAGGTAAGGCCAGGTCCCACACAAGTCACTTGGACGGTTGCCTGTCTTGAATGAGGAGCTCCACAGCTGTCTGCCTCCTAGCAATCACCTTAGATTTGAAGTTGGTAGCAGCAGCAAAGCCTCTGCTGGTCTATTTTTTAAAGAAAATGAGCCCTGGTGCTCTCAGACCAAGTGCTGCCTCTGAACCTCACTTGGGTCAGGCTCCGGGCTGGCTGGGCGGCTTTGTGCCTCTGACGCCTTCCTCTGTGGGCTGCTTGCTGCAGCACAGCACATAGTTCACGGCTGACATCAGCTCCAGCCTTGCTTTCCTTGCCTGGCCCCCAAGAAGTGTGTCCTGCAGGTCTAGGGGTTCTTGTAAAGGTTAAGTCTGTGCTGCTCTCCCCTGGGAGGCACAGATCTGGGGGCACAGGGAAAGAGGTGGCTTGCGTGGCTATTGTGCCTTCTCTTGGAAGTCTCGATTTCAATTCCAGAGCACATCCAAGGGCACATTCCTTCCAGCCCCTCTCTTCAGCAACACCCGCTCTAACCACGCCCCATCCAACCCAGCTCAAACCACAAGAAAACAAACAAGGCTTTGATTCCTTTGTGAGAAAAATCAAAGAGCTGCTGAAACTCATTTAAAGGAGGAGGGGGGAAAAAGAGGGAGGGAGAGAGGGAGGGAATGAGGGAGGGAGGGAGGGAGAGAGAGAGAGAGAGATGGGAGGGATGGGGAAAGAGAGAGAGAGAGAGAGAGAGAGAGAGAGAGAGAGAGAGAGAGAGAGTCCACTCTCCACCACACACTGTTTACTACTTTCACCAAACTAACCCAAGCAAAAAGAAGACATTTGGATATCACTTTAAGAATATTTGGTAGCTCTTTTGGCTGCTGCTCCCTAGTGAATGAGATCCCTTGAAATGAGCCTTTAGTGTCAACCTGAAATTAAAACAACAACAACACCAACACACACACACACACACACACACACACAGCCCCATCATCCCTTTAGTACTCTTGCCCTGGAAAAAAGAGGATTTGCCACATTCAAATTTTCCTTGCTACAGCAACTATTAACCAACCAACCCTTTAGTGAGGTTATGGAGAAAGTATTTATGTTCTGGACTTTGGAGAAAACACCTTCCACGTGATCTGCAGTCCAAGTCACTTCTATTAAAGTTACATGAAACACATTTTCCGTTTTATTTTTATTTTTGGCCGTGGTGTGGGGTGGAGGTAAGAATGATTCCAAAATAGTGTCTCTTACTGAATTCTGTGGGACTCAAAGCAGTGGGGGTGGGGAGTTCCCCAAGGAGAAGATCCATAGGGTGAGTATCCCCACAGGATTCCTGGAGGCCAGTCAAGTTAGGCTTCCTGAGTGCAGCTCAACATACTGATGTGTCCACTGTCCACGGCTGCAGCTCTCTGACAGCCCACTGCACCTAGATAAAAACTTTACTTCCCAAACCCAGCAACACCAAACACCCGCTGCCTCGAGAGAGAACACAAATATAGGAGACCCACGTTAAGGAAACGCTCCATAGAATGGCACACACAGAGCACAGTCCCTGTGAAGGCTCATTCTGCAGTTTAGAATCAGCGGCTCCCCAAACACGGCCCAGCCGGGGCTGGAGCAGTTCTTTTTGGGAAGCGAGGTCTACAGCGAGAAGCTGTTTCCACTCAGTTAGGAGCGGGGTGGAAGACTGGCCACTTCTGATCTTTGGAGAAAGCTTCATCCCAAAGAAGCAATTCAAAGAGCCCTTTCCTGATGGCCTCTGGTAATTTATCTACTTAAAAATGAGATCGAGGTGGCTGGAGCATTAGTGCATTATTAGTGCAGTGGGTAGGGTGCTTGCCTTGCACACAGCCGGGTTCTATCTCTGGCACCCCAGATGGTCCCCTGAGCATTGCCAGGAATGATCTCTCAGAACCAGCCCTGAGCACCGCTGGGTGTAACCCAAAACGAGAGAGAGAGAGAGAGAGAGAGAGAGAGAGAGAGAGAGAGAGAGAGAGAGAGAGAGAGAGAGAGAGAGAGAGAGAGAGCGCTAAAGCAGAGAGAGTGCGCTCAAGTTGGCACTTACCTATTTGATCCTCGGGGATCAGCGACTCGATGGGGGGGTCCAGCTCGGAGCTCTGAGACAGGTAGTTCTTCACCTGGGTCATGAACTGCCGGATGGTCTGCAGCAGGTCGGTGCTGGACACGTGGCACTCCTTGTTCTCCTGCAGAAAGCTCACGTAGTCCTGCACCAGGCAGCCGAAGTAGGTGCACTTGTCCCGGGACAGCTCGGCGATCCTGCGGACCATGCGCTTCTCGGGCGTCAGGAAGGAGCTGAACACCCCGCTCACCTTGCGGAGCTGCGACTTCACGAGCCGCGGCAGCACGAAGGAGCTGCTCCTCTTCTTCTTGGACTTGAGCGGTGGGGCCATGGTCTCCTGGTCGCTCTCCCCGTCGTAGTCCTCCGGGCTGCTGGCCGTGTCCCCCTCGTAGCCGAACAAGGGCATGCTGCGCTCCAGGTCCAGGGAGTCGGAGGAGGACGTCGAGATGCTCATGTCGCTCAGCCTCTGCCCGCCTCCGTGCCAGGGGGGCCGCGGTCCCGGGCCGTCCTCCGCGGCGGGCGGGGCTGCCCCCGCGCTGCCCGCGGTGCCCGCGCGCGGCCGGGTCTCGGCTGGGGCCCTGGCGCCGCCCTCCGCCTCCAGGAAGGACGCCTGCTTCTTCAGCCGCGGCGGCGGCACGGGCGGCGCTCGGCTGCCCGGCGCGTCCCCGCGCGCGCGCGGCCCGGCCGTGCCGAGCGGGGCGGGGGCCTCGGGCGCGCCGCCGGGGGTCTCGGGCGGGTCATCGGGGGTCTCATGAGGGCCGTCGGGGGTCTCGGGCGCGCCGTCGGGGGTCTCGGGCGCGCCGTCGGGGGTCTCGGGCGCGCCGTCGGGGGTCTCGGGCACGCTGCCGGCCGGCCCGGGCATGCTGCCGGGGGTCTCGGTCGTGCAGGCGGGGGTCTCGGGCACGCTGCCGGGGGTCCCGGGCACGTCGGCGGGGGTCTCGGGCACGCTGCCGCCGGGGACCGCGGGCGGCGGGGGCCGCGGCGGGGGCGCGCGCGGCGCGGGGCCATGCGGGTCCCCCGGAGGGTCCCGGCTGTGCACCTCCAGGAAGAGCGGGTTGATGAAGCACAGCGCCCCGCCGCCCCGGCCCCGCTCCAGCGCCGCGGGCGCGCGCGTCCTCAGGCCGTGCAGTCCATGCACCAGGCAGAGCTGGCGCGCCGCGGGGCGCACGGCGCCGGAGACAGGCCTAGGGGGAGGTGGAGGGTTGGGGGGGTTGTTGTCAGCTGGAGAGCTCCAGAAATCTGAAAGTCATTATCAGTGAACACAAGAATGTAAATACAGTACACTCGGGCCGCCCCGCACACATTAAACAGCACCCCAGCACGACAACGCGCGTCCTCGGGCAGGGAAGGGAGGCGCTGCACCCGGCCCTGCTAGGCTCCTAACTTTGGAATTTCCTCACTGGAAAGGGGGGGGGGGGTAATGCTGCCAGACCGGGCAACAGGCTCCAGGGGGACTCCAGGGATTTCACTGACAAAGCCCTGCACAGGCGCTGGGGCGAGAGCACAGCGGGTAGGGCGCTTGCCATGCATGCAGCTGACCGGGGTTCGATTCCCAGCATCCCATATGGTTCCCCCGCCCCCCCCCCCCCCCCCCCAGCACCGCCAGGAGTAATTCCTGAGTGCAGAGCCAGGGGTAACCCCTGAGCATCGCCGGTGTGACCCAAAAGCGGGAGAAAAGAAAAGTCCTGGACAAATGACTTGGCTAACACGGAACTCCAGCCGAGCCTTTTCCAGGTAAGGATAAAAGAACTTGAAATCGTAAATCGTCCTGGCAGGATTAACTGGGAAAGTCATAGAAAAAGCTCCCATCTTGCAAAAATTCTGGGTCTCCTTCAAAAGCAAGACCCTTTCATCAACTTCTGGTGGGGGTGTGCACCAGCTAGGGACTCTACAATCCCATTTAAAAAATATTCTCCCCTCCCCCGTTTTTTTTCTTTTTTTGGTGGCACAGGGGATGCACACCCGGCGGCGCTCAGGGCTTTCTCCTGGCTCTGCACTCAGGGATTGCTTCTGACAAGGCATGGGGTGCTGGGATCAAAGCCAGATCGGCTGCATGCAGGGCAAGCATCTTAATCGCTGTAGTGTCTCTCTGCCCCCAACCTACTGTTCCCCTTTAACAGGCAGGACCCAAAGCTGGGCCTGAGGATGCGGGGGGGGGGGGGGGGGGGGGGAAGGATATTGCACAATTTAAGTTTTACATATTCATATGAAAACCTCAAAAGGAGGAAAATTATCGGTCTCGTCATCATAAAAAAACAGGTGGCGTGTGTGTGTGTGTGTGTGTGTGTGTGAAATTTAGGCAAATGTTAAGTGTGAGATCAAGAGCCCACTGTGTCCACACGCCCTGTGCACTTTACAGCTGTGTCTCTTTTCCCAGCAAGTCCAGGAAGGCAGTGGGATGACAAACGTCTGCTGCCCTTTCCACTTGGATGAGGCTCTTGTCTGACTGGGGTTTGCTAAAATGTGCTTCCCCCAAGGGCTGAAGCGGCAGCTTCTGGCGCTGGGGAGAGGTGTAAGCTGGGAGCCAGTGCCCGGCCACTGCTCTGTCACCTGCTCTGATGCTGGTGCTCCTGTTCTTCCTACTGTGAGCCCTGGCTCTCCAGCACCACAGCTGAGAGTTACCTGTGGCCACTGGGGCATAGAAATTTACTTAGTGTGTTGGAGGAAATAATTTTAAAATTTTCTTTAATGGCAAGAAATTCTGGAGGGGAGGGGTCACACCCAACAGTGCTCAGGGATCACTCAGGCAGCACTTGGGGGACCATATGCCGTGCTGTTTGGGTTGGGCCAGGGCCTGCAGTATGGAAGGCAAGCACCTTACTGCTGCACTCTCTCTCTCTCTCTCTCTCTCTCTCTCTCTCTCTCTCTCTCTCTCTCTCATCCTGAAGGCTGGAGTGATAGCACAGCGGTAGGGCGTTTGCCTTGCGCGCATCCCGCCTGGCTGAGCTGGGTTTGATTCCTCCACCCCTCTTGGAGAGTCCGACAAGCTACCGAGAGTATCTTGCCCGCACAGCAAAGACTGGCAAGCTCCCCGTGGCGAATTCGATATGCCGAACACAGTAACAACAAGTCTCACAATGGAGATGTTACTGGGCCTGCTCGAGCAAATTGATGAGCAACGGGAAGACAGTGCTTAAAGTGCTTACAGAGATCAGGGGCTGGAGTGGTAGCATAGCGGGTAGGGCATTTGCCTTGCATGAGGCCGACCTGGTTTCGATTCCTCCGCCCCTCTAAGAGAGCCCAGAAAGCTACCGAGAGCATCTCGCCTGCACGGCAGTCTGGCAAGCTACCCGTGACGTATTTGATATGCCCAAAACAGTCACAACAAATCTCACAATTTCTTGTGAGATGTTACTTGTGCCCGCTCGAGCAAATCGATGAACAATGGGAGGACAGTGCTACAGAGACCAGAAATTTAAAATTATCTACTACTTCCTATATCTATTTCTATTTCCTAATATAGATCTCAGTGGAAATGATCCTATTACCTTTGGTTCTCCTTAGATTTCTGTCTCTTTTGGGGAGTGGGGGATTAGGGGATTTGGGTCACACTTAGAGGTACCCAGAGGCTGTTCCTGCCCTGTGCTTAGGAGTGACCCCTGGCAGGGCTCGGGGAACCATAGGTGTTGCAGGAGACAGAACTGTGAGGTGACATTCAAGGCAAATGCCTTATCTCCCATACTGTCTCTCTAGCCTATCTTCCTAGATTCTATTGCCACAGCTACAGGCTTTATAAGGTACAGAACAATTGGTTAACATGGATATGTTTCTTCCATATAGACTTAAGCCTCAGTGGTACAGGAAGAGAAGATGGTCATTATTATTAAAGTTTGAACCTTTGATGCAGGGTCCAGTGCCAACTCTCTAGTTGTGTTTGTCAAATGAGCAAATATGTAAATTTCTCATTACAAGAAGAATATATTAATTTGGCCTCATTTAGTTCTGATTAGTGGTTGCTCAAAGTTATTTTTCCCTTGATCTTTGCAGAGCAAAGTGCTATCCCTGTACTTCATTTCATCAGCCATGGCAGGAACATACTCTGCACACTGACCACCCAACTCAGAGTCATGTCCTTAAAAATCACTCAATCCAAGCTGGAGAGAAAGTACAGTAAAAGGCACTTGCCTTTTACATGGTAGACATGGGTTAGTCCCACATAGTCCTCTGAGAACTGCCAGGAGTAATTTCTGAGTGCATAGTCAGGAGTAACCCTGGAGCCAGGAGTAATCCAGGAGCATTGCCAGTGGTGGCCCCCAAATAAAAACAAAACAAAACAAAACAAAAAGGAATCCAACAATCTAGTGATTATATTTACTTAAATTTAAGATGTGTTTTAAATTCTCTCCAAATGTACATAAAACTCTGTTGCAAGGTATAGTGCACCCATTTCATTTTTATCAAGACTCTTTTCCACAATCCTATACCAAACTGCCTATCCAACCTGCCTTGGAAATATGTGGCAATTCTTCTGAAGCAATCTATGTTTTAGCAGGACATTTGAAGCTGCTGCCAGGCTTCTCTGTGAATACAGGCTCTACACATACAGGCTCTCTTAGGAATGTTACCCACTTCAAAATAAGTTATTAAGTGTAAGGGGAAAATATGCAAAAAAAAAAAAGGGAACACATATGTCATTATTTGCTGGGTTAAGTGTCAGTTTCTAGATTCTAGAAATCTTGACATTTGTAAATCCCAAAGTTTATTAACATACCTTGGTCTGATTGCAAATCTGCTTGAAAACAAAGATCCTAAGATCACGAGTTTTTTTCCTCATCTAGAAGTAATTTTGCCTCCTACCCTTCGAAAAAAACTCACATGGAATTTCCATGGCAGTGGAACAAAAAAGTGAAACTGGGAGAGCTGTATGTTATGGTCCATCATTTGCTTCTGTGCAGTTGAACAGTAGTACGTTTATGGCACCAAAAAGAGGGAATGTGAATGTTCAGCTGTGAAGCAAGTGCCAGAGCAAAGGTGCGATGGTAGGGTAAGGGATGTGGGCCACACAACAAGTCTAGGATCAAATAACTGAAGAGAAAGTAAGACACAGGTGCCTCTGCCTGTGCTGTCAAATGCCATTCAGTATCCATGTGTTCTTCTAGATCAAAACCAAGGCACATGAGTTATACTATGTTGACTTTTCCTTTCCACCAAGCACCATCTTTCCCCAGTATGATGACACAAAAAACTTGACGCCATAGAAAGCAACATTTCATTAGGACCTGGAAATATTCTAGCCACACTCATTGATGGGAGCAGCTAGGGAGATGTGAAATTCAGGAACTTAGTCTCTGAACTTGGAGAGCTCACACAATGTTTGACTTGGAAAAAGACTCTAGAAAGTATGATTTAGGGATAATGGACCTGAGTTTTGTGATGGAGATGGAATTTCTTTCTTCTTCTTCTTTTTTTTTTTGCTTTAACTATCTATCATTAGACTCTGTTCATGAATTCATTTCTTGGGGGCGGGGCACCTACTTACTTAGTCCCAGCTCAGCTAATTCTTCAAGCTGAGCCTCAGTCTTGGCTGCTGAAATGGCATAAGGAAGCTTCAAGGTAAATGGCAGAACATCCCTGATTTAAAAAAGAGAGAGAGACACACACAGAGAATATTTATAATTATTTGCCTCGTTTCCTTTGCTTGATTTTGTTTTTATGCTAGAGATATTTTAGTTTAACTATTTTAAATGTCCTAAGAAGACTGATCACATCATATCCAACTCTAGGATACAATCTCTGCCAAAATTTATCATACTCTTTTGAGAGAATGAAAGATGAGCTTGCCCAATGTTGGTATCTGTTGTGAGGACCAAATTCCCCTGCTGGGTAACTCAAAGACATTTAGAGCTAATATCTGAATGACTTATTATGTTGGTAGATCTAACATACATAAAACATTTATGTATTAATTTACTAGATGTTTTGAATGTTGGATCCAACTCCTTGGGCAAAAATGTATAATTTTACATTGAGATTTATTAACCCATTGTCTTCTATAGCAGATTCTCAGTTAATAAATATCTGTTAGATTTACTCATGAATTCTTCAAGCTAGATTCTGTGCATTGTCCTTTGTGTGGAGACAAAACTTCTTGTGTTAAGGTAGCACTTCTCTAAATGAAATGCATGAATCCCCCAGGGCTCTTGTCCAACTGAATACTCTGATTCTAGAGGTCTGACAGAGCTGGAGATTCAGCATTTCTGACAAGCTCTCAGGCAAAGCGACTGCAGCTGCTACTCCTGGATTGAAGTTTGTGTAGAAAGACAAGTGTAAAGAAACTCCTGCAGCAGCCCCGCCCCAAATCAGCTGGCATCAGTATAAGCCTGGCAAACACTTGAATCATAGCAGCACAAAGCAATCATCTCAATAGGAGGCAACTGAGTCAGAGTCTGGTCATTGGGAGGGCTTAGTCATCACTAGTAAAGACACAGACGGTGACCTTTGCCTCAGGAAGGGCAAAGGAGGACTCAGGCCTTTTGCCTATTTTCATAGACAAGGGTTAATACTATACTTTGAATATTAGCGAATTTCCCCTAAGACTGAAGACTTAGCCAATCCAGACAAGAAAAATGAATCTTTGTAATGAATGAATACATATTAGGTAACAATGATGACTTAAACAACAAGGAGTTATTTTCTTAGAGGTGGTATTCATCTGATTAACAAAAATTAACCCACTCATTCAATAAATGTTTGTGTGCTGAACACTGTTCCAGGTGCTAGGAAACAAGAGACAGAAGTCCCTGCATGGAGCTTCATTCAAGTAGACAAAGACAATAAAAAACAAATAGGCAAACTTGAGACTATGAGAAAGGAACATGTGACCTTTACCTGTAAGTAAAGTGCAAAAGGGGAGAAAAGAAAGAGTTGCAGGGGAAGCCCATGTGTAGTGGCATTTGACTGATGATCTCAAGGTGTTCAGAGAATGCACCATGTTGGAAAGCACCTTCTAGGCAGAGGGAGTAAGCAGGTGCAAACATCCAGGGCACAAGAGGGTCTGGCATGTGTGGGGAAACAGCAAGAAGGCCACTGTGGTCACTGTGGGAGAGGTAAGGGACAACCCTTGGAACATCTGCCTCCCTTTTGTTATTATAAGATAAACCTGAATAGTTGCTTAGAGAAAATTAGGTAACATTGAAAGACTGAATCATATTACATCTGGATGTCCAAAAAATGATGAACCCTTGAAGTTACTGACAGTGAATAATAACTTAGTGAGTTCAATAAAAAGAAAATAACATGAATGGATGCAATGGTGTCACATGTGAACAAAGGTGCTCCCATATGAGTGTAAGGAGTCAGTGGACAGAATTCCGCTTTCCCGGCTCGTCAGTCCCGGCCCTCCTGCGTCCATGGGACCCTTTCACCCATGCCTTGATGTGCTCACTTCCCCTCCATGTCCACTTGTATCTGTTCTAGCTGAAGCAGGTGGAGATTCTGGCGGGATTTGTAATAGTCATGGCATGAGCCAGGGGAGACCCTAATTATAATCTTTAGTTTGGTTTATGGGAATCAGGACTTTCTAACAAAGCACCACACAAGTATCTATTTCCATGGCTCAACTGACTTTATTGAAATCAACTTTCTCGACCTAACTTTGGAGGAAAACCACACATGCAAAACCAGTCTGTGTTTATTTTAGGCTTGACCTGGCCTAGTGCTGCACCTGAAATCTAAACATCACACGGCTGATTTAGAGTTTCCTTAATAACATATGTGATAGGAAACCACACCTGTCATTTGGTAATGGCTAGTTCTAGGCTTTGAACTACTAGAAAATTAGATGTTGGGCATGAGTCTCTCCCGCTGTGTCAGCTATGGGTGCAAAGGAGCATTGCTTCCTCACATGCATGCGTGTACACAGAAAGCACTTCCTGCTCACCTGCAGGAGGTCATTGAAAGGATCCTGAGATTAAGCCTCATAAAACAGACATTAAAGCTATCATTTTATGGATAAACATTTGACCCAAGAGTTTCAGTAGAGGCACAGTCCAGATTAGTTTTTGACTTTGTATTGTATGTCTAAAAGGAAGGTGGAAACATTATTGTCCACCCACTGATGCACTGTGCCAAGCACTTTAACTCATGTGGAATACACATATGCCCTAAAAGGAAGCTTCTATATCCACTTTTCACAGATTGGGAGCATAAGATGACACAGATAGGGTGTGTTGGAACCCAGCACATGGTCAATATGAAATGTAGTTGGGAGGGGACCCCAAGGTCTTTGTAGCTTTATAGGGTAGCAGACAATAAGGGCTTTGAGGTCAAGGCAATTCAGGTCCTATACTTGCTATTTAATGATGTACACATCTTTAATGATGTACACGCTCTCTCTGAGCCAGTGTCTTCATGATTCTCTAATCTCAGCATTGCTATAAGGGTTAAAAATTATGCATGGACAGTGCCTAGCACAGATTCAGACTCTCCTCTCATAGAACTATAATTCTTATTATTTCCTCTAATTCTTTGATTGATACTCAGGGTATAATTGGAGCATCAGCAGCAACAAAACCAGCTGGAAACTGAGCCACAGACTCAAGGGTGCCACTCCAGACTCACTGATGAGCATTAACAAAAACCCATGGACTGTCCAGCACAGTGACATTTGAAAAAAGGTCCTCTGCGCTTCACTGCTTCTACTAAATTGATAGAGCTACTGCACATTGGAAACCAAGGTTTGCATAACTATCAGTACTCTTAGTTGTACTTTTCCATGTACTTTCTTGATGTGGCAAATCATATGCTAATCGATGCATTATTCTCTCATCCACTGCCAATTTGCATATGCATTCTGTGAGTGTAGATACCAGAGTTGTCAACCTGAATCACTGTCTGTCTGCACATATTTATATACTAAGAATCAACTGACAGATTTCAAAACTCTCTTTGATAAGATTTGGTTAAATCAACAACTAATAATTCAAACACAGATTGTCAGCAACGTGTGATATGTAGTACAAAAAGAAGCAACAAAAACATGAAAAACCTTTGAATTCTGAAGGGGATAAAAAGCAAAAACAAAAAAAAAGGAAAGGGGGAAATGAATCAGGTCTTAGTCGCAAAATGTTCACAGTGGATTATTCTATAAGCACATTATATTGGTATCATGCTTTGTAATTTACAAAGGACTTTCAGGTACTATATCTTCTTCAATCATCAAACAATCCCAGACCGCAGATATTCCACTCTATTGTGAACACTGAGGGGAAAGAGATGGTATCTTTGGTGAGCTGAGGCCAAATAAGGTCTTTCACAACAGTCACACAATCATCACTAAAAAGCAAATTGTGAAGAGTATATATGGACCAACTTTACCTCTGACCCACTAGGGAGTGTTGAAATAGCTTAGTGCCTGTGCCCTGAAGGATAACTCAACAGAGCAACAGGTCTAATTCAGATCCTGAGAAACAACCAAATCCTTAACTTAAAAGAAAATAACACAAATCCAAATAGACTCCTCTACTTGAGAATGATGGCTGTGAGAAGTGACCCTAGTGCCCAAGACCCCTCTAAGGTATGGAGGCAAAGAATCTGTATGTATCTAAACCACAGGATCCACACTACCTGGAGGATGGGGCCCGAATCCAACAATTAAACTTAAAAGACGTATCTGTCAAGAAGTTGGGTTGTGGGGGATTAGTCAGTGGTGGAAGGATAAGGGATGGTGGAGTTGGAGGTGGGAACCGTGTATGCCTGAAAACCTACAGTAAACAATGAAGGAAAGCATGGTGTCTAGATTTAAAAATAAAATAAATTGAAAATAAAATTAAATGGCCTCCATAATTTTATTGGCCTCTGCTCTATGGTCAGCAATGCAGAGGGGTCTGGGGAGCAGAGACAGGAATTAATGCTGCAGGAAGGGCTTCCCAGCACTGCAAAGGACTTGGATGGAAACACTGTGAAGTCTACAAAGAAAAGAAACAGAAAGAAACAGAAAAGAGAAAGCCTTCCATAACTTAAACTTCACGTATTTTTGGTATCATTGTGATTAGTGGTTTACTGTGTGTAGACTGAAGTGGTCACAATAGTCAAGCAGAGGGCAGGAGACTGCCCAGTGGACCCAAGAGCAGGGAGGTAGGACTTTCTAGGCAGGTTAAAGGAAGCCGCAGTTGCAGATGACACTGCATATCCTGGAGAGTTTTCCAAAGTACCAATAGGGAACATTCAGTGTTCTGGGTTTACGCCACAGGCCCCGTTCTGTGTGTGCATGATTGCACAGATGTACAGGGGAGTGTGCGAGGTTTCTGCCTGATGAGGTGAGATGAAGGGTGTTGGGTGAGTACCCTTCATCTTCCACAGCTTGGAAGCATGAGAAATTACACTTCCAGGGGCCTGGGAAGCTTGATCTTAATCTTGGCATGTGGGACTCAGTGACCATCTTATCAGTTACATAAACAAAAGAGTTAATTCTTGGTCCTTTCAAGACAGAATATGACAAACCTTACCTACCCCTCTGCCCTGATTATATTGCACATTCAGCCAGGTTCTTAAAATTGTAAGAGACAAAGAGGTCTTACCTGCTGATGCAGTAGAATGCAACGAGCCGGAATAAATCCGCGAAACTGATTCCAGAGCCTTCCAGGGAAAAGGCTAGAAAAGAGATTTGGGAAACCAGCTGAGTGTTGCTGAGTGTGTTCTGGGCAAGGGAAGGCCCATTCAGGTAGTCTGTGCTTCTTGTAGGGACTGTCTCCAAGCTGGAAACTACAGTGCTACTTATTAGAACCAGCTGGGAGGAGGATGGAGGGAGTCAGGAAGAGACCAGTAAATAGTGGATGGCCGTGGAGTCCAGCCCCTGAGTCACTGGGAGCACATGCTCCAGTGCTTGGTAAACAGACCAGAGCAGGCTGGAATTGCACAACAACTTTTTTTTTTTTGCTAGACCATAAGTTGGGCAGGGGTCAAAAAGCCCAAGTGGCTAGAGAGAGGCCATCAACACAGGACAGGGTTTGAAGACACCAAAACCTCATCATTCTTGACTCTCCCTGAATAAGTCTCCTGAACTACACTCCTCCTTGCCAAACCTGAACTCTTCTGAAAAAGACAGAAGGGAGAAGGGGAGCACAAAGATTGGAGCACAAACACATTCCCATGTACCAACTTTTGGTTAATTTCAGTATGAAGAATTGCTCAAGGCCTATTCCTGGCTCTGTGGATCACTCCTGGTACTGCTCAAGAGCATATAGAGTGCAGGGAGAGAACCATGCGAGGGAAGCAGCTGCTGCATGATCTCTCCCGCCTCCTAGAGGAAGAACTGTCAAATTCCAGAATGCCCCACACGTCTCAAATGCACAGGTTTCACCAAAGGAGAAGAAATGTTCCATCAAGATGGCGTGCAATTATGTACATATTACCAATGGGGGGACAGGAGTGGCTTGACTATAAATATATAATCATTAACTACTTACCTGCCACACCTTCTCAACCAAAATACTACTTATGTAGACATTCTTCCAGAAATATTCTTTTCTTGGGAGGAAGGGGGTTATACTGAATGGTGCTCAGGGATCATTCCTGGGGTGCCAGGGATTGAATTTAGATGGGCCATGTACAAGGCAAGCAGTTTGCCATCTGTATTATCTCTCTAGTCCCTCTTCCAGAAATATTCTAAATGGCACAGGGATACAGCTCATTGGTAGAGCATTTGTCTTGCCTGTGGGAGACCCTGGATTCAATCCCTGGCACCAAAACAAAACAAACAAACCATAAAACATCATAAAAATAGATCCTGGCACACGATGCAACAAAAATATACTAAGTACCCTCAGCTTTATGAATGAATCCTCATTTCCTTAATCATAAAATTTCCCTTATATTCATTTACTTATGTGCATGAGGGGGCGTTTAACACACCATACTTTTACTTATTTTGTTTTGTTTGTATTATTTTGCTTATATAACATTTCAGCGTCCGGGACATTGTCTTGTTTGCCAAGGTGTCGAAAATCAGATGGGCCGGACACATAATGCAATTTGGAAACCACCGCTGGACTAGAGCCATTACCAACTGGATTCCACAGGATGTCAAAAGAACACCTGGCCGCCCACCTACGAGATGGTCAGACTTCTTTGTCAAGACCCTGAATGAATGGTTTGATGCTCTTCGTGTTCCTGGAGCGAGCAGAGGCCATTGGGATACACTAGCATGCGACAGGGATGAATGGAGACATTACTGGTGCCCGCTCGAGCAAATTGATAATGAGCAATGGGATGACAAGTGATACAAGCGATAGAACATTT
Source organism: Sorex fumeus (assembly GCF_029834395.1). NCBI lineage: Eukaryota > Metazoa > Chordata > Mammalia > Eulipotyphla > Soricidae > Sorex > Sorex fumeus. The sequence continues at coordinate 39,295,000 of NW_026606101.1, read as the reverse complement.
CCATGGCTTTAGGCATGTGTCACCAATCATCATCTCTCTCTACACACACACACACACACACACACACACACACACACACACACACAACATTCATTCTAAAAAATAGAAAATCACACACACACAAACACAAACCACAAATTGATGAGTTAAGAGGGAGCCAATGTGGGGGAAGTTTAGCATCTTAATCTTTATTATCTGTAAAATGGACAATTATAGTATTTCTTTTGTCCCCATGGGGTAACAGTGGGAACAAAAATTTAAAAAACTGGGATGAAATCTAGAAAGACAATACAGGGAGTAAGGTACATAACTTGCATGCAGCCAACCCTGGTTTGATCTCCAGTATCTCATATTCCTGAGTGCTGCCAGGAGAAACCCCCAAGCCAGGAACAGCTTTAAGCTCTGTCATATCTGGCTCAATCCACACCTCTAATAATAATAAAATAAAAACTGGAATCAGTTATGTGACAGTAGTGCATAAAATAGGAAGTGGTATTTATGATCAAAGATGATGAGAGCACATACCCCCGGTGGCTCACTCTTGGATGTCCCATTGCTCGCACCTACCACCAAATCTCACACTTGGGCATCATCAGACAGACTATGCCAGCAAACATAGTTCCTGTTGCTAAAACTTCTTGTTGCACTTTCATTTGTTACTGTCTGACAAAATGGAGCACTCTAATGAAGCCTCAGGAGGGTGAGAAACCAAATCACAGTGTCAGCATGTTAAAACACTTCATCCAGACACAGAACGTCTGTATGCCTTCTGGTCCAAATGTTTCTTCTCCCAACTCACTCAGAAGGGGCCATTCTGGTGAGCCAGTGTGGGGGTGTGCTGAAAGGTCAGGTTGACTCCTTTGTCACACCAGCTCTTTCAACTATGTTAACTGAAGTGGGGAGGATTGGGGAAGTGCTAGAGGCCTTGGCAAAATAGGGATGAAAAACTCCCAGGAGATGAGACCCAACAGGCACACATGCATACTTAGGAAGGTTTTGTAAAGGCAGCTGTACTTGGAGAAGGAAAGGAAGCAGCTTCCAGGCTAACTAGTTATGGTTGGGTATTATAAGAGATTTACAAACAAGTCAGTTCAAGTCCTTCTTGGCTAACAGGCTTTCATAAGGCAACTCAGAATTACCCTTTTCCCTCACTTCTGTTATTTAATTCACTATCTTTAAAATAGTCATTTTGGAATCTATAATCAGATTGCCTCCTAATGTAAATAAACTGGTATAAATCACTTGCCAGTTCAATGGCTACTCATGTCTTTACAAGTAGAAATGTTTCCTTGGCCTCAGAGACCTTGGAATTCTTGGAGGAAGAACATCTCAGGATGCAGGTTCGTGTCTGAGGTTGATCAGAGGCTGGTCACTGAAAGGCTGGTTGGTGTCACGTTTGTCAGAAAAGTCACCTCTAGCCTGAGTTAAAGGTGATATGGCCCAGCCAGATTGTGCCTATATACTAAGCTAAGTAACTATCTCCCATCCTACCCCTCCCTGTCTGCCCTGAAATTGGTCTCAATACAATACATTCCTTCACATGCAGGGACTGAGGCTTAAGTAGTCTGAAATTGGGAGTAAGTGAGATTCCTGGTCTTGGTTTTATTATTGAGAAAGTTGAGGGCTCCCAAATTTACCTTAATGTTTTTTCTCACTAACCTGTGATTTTAATGATCCCTTCACCTTTGGGATGCATATCCAACTTCCTAACCTTTGTTGAAGGCTGGCAGCCCAGCAGAACTGAGTGTTCCCTTTTTTACTTAAAACTTGGCCTCCTGAGACTACATTTCTGGAAGCATGGAATCGCAGAAAGAAAACCAGTGCTACTGAGCATTCCCCTCCCTTCAAAACTTTAGGCAGCTAACTTTTTCCAAAGGCCTAGATTCTGCCTGTGATTAGCGCATTTGATAGAAGACTGAACAGTGATTGTCCGGAGGGAACACATGGAAACACGTCTGCCCTAGCATTATCCACAAGAAGTGCAGACACAGGATTTTAGCATTAAAAGGCTGAATCACAGCAGCCTGCCTTGCAGCTTAGTCATCAGCAAGCTTGGGAGCTGGGCTCTACTTAACTGGGAAGGGAGTGAGAAGTTGCCTGTATTAGCCTTGCCATCTGCCAAGGATACATTGCATATAGGTTGTTCAACTAAACTGTAACTCTGAGGTTGCTGTTGCTCCATTATACACCTGAAAAACCAAAGTCCATCAAGTAAGCCGTTCAGTGAATAGGAGGCAGTGCCAGACTATGCCGACTGTTTTCATCTCAAGGCTATTTCTACTTCCACAGGCTCAGGAGACCAAAGCCCTGTCAACCAGGACCTGGACATCCAATGACCACTTACTGTAGGTGCTTTCCTTTATGGTAAATTCCTTGAGGGGGCTTCCAAATTCACAGGGCAGGCGAAGGGAGAGGACTTTCTTCTGCATTTTGGTAGATTTACGAACCAGGAAGATCTAGTGAAGGGAAAGAAAAACAAGTTTAAGAAACATCTAATAGACCAGAACCTGGGCAGACAATTTTCACTCATCCAACCTGCACAATTCGAAATTTCTTTGCAGCTCAACTGCAAGACTCCAAGTAAAGAGGCACCAAGAAAAAAGCCATGGATGGATCACTTTCTTTTAGCTGGCTTCAGATCAATGATAATTTGATTTTTGGCCGCTCTTGGCAGTGCTCAGGGTTTCATTCTGGCTCTAGGAATCACTCCTAGCAGGCTCAGGGGATTCTAGGTTGTGATGGGGATCAAACCCAGAGAGACTGCAGGCAAGTCAAGTGCCCTCCTCAGGGTACTATCTCTCCAGCCCCAAAACAGTAGTGATTTTACTTTAATAGAACTTCTCCCTCAAGAGTATGAGTTCCATTCGTGTATGTGATCATTTTCAGTTTGGTGATTGACTTATAAGCTCCTATTCCATGGACTCTACCTCACTGTCTTATATGAATAATTTGATTGAGGAAATCTAAGTTCTAAACACAGGTAACTAAGCACAGGTTCTAAACACCTATCACTAAATCATAGATGACTGCTTTGCAAGTCACTGGCTAATCTGGTTCATGGATTGGCTGGGACAGAAACTTAAATTTGTTGTTTCTAAAGCCTAAATGTCTAGTTCTGCTTTAAAATGACATGATTTGGCAAGATCAGGCATGACAACAATGTACTGGTGATGAAAAATAGAAGCTTCATGTTCAAGGCAGGCTGATGTGTTTTGAGGTTCTCTACAGCTTACACGAAAGCTGTAAACGTCAAGTCTATTTCCTCCCAACTCATCTCACTTTTTGACAGCTGCCTCCAGACTGCAATCCTGTGTTAAGACCTGTGCTTTAAACTAGCCAAGCCCAGTGTTGATCTCAGAATGCCATTCTGGTCAATGAATCATTCCAGGGGGCACCAATTACAACACTACAAATCGAATGATGATCTCTGGAGTGTACACTGCAGAAGACTGGCTGAAACCAGGTTACCTTCCATAGCCCATGACCCTCCTCCAAGGATCCTGTCCTGTTTCTTCTTTTGCCTTTGCATTTGGACACCTTGCTCTCCACTTCTCTACCTATCTTTAGCTTTCCCAATCATCATTCCTTCCCCTGTGTCCAGTCAATAACTCTTTTGGGGATGTTCAAATATCATGGTAATTGGGTGTTTGGGAAAAGAGTCAGACAGGAAAGTAGACCTTGGAGTTCTTTTTCCTCCAGCACCCCTGAGGGGGCAGTTATGAAACTCATCAAGCGACCCATTCTGGGACTTAGTGTCTCTGATGTACCCTGAAACAGATGTTTCCTAAGTACTAGCCTGTTGATAAAAGCCCAACACACTGCTGGGAGGTAACTGCTGGTTGGCTGGGAAGAAGTACCACTTTCTTAAACAGATTGGGATTTGCTTGGGCCTGGAAGGGGAGGAGAATACAACTTTGAGTCTTATTTCCTGAATATCTATGGTCTTAATACCAGAAGCCTAAAAAAGTAATGACTAGAGACCAAATCCTTCCAGCTATTTTTATTAATAAAGCTTTCTTGGGGCTGGAGAGAAAGGAGAGTGGACAAGGCACTTGCTTAACACCTGGGTCCCATTCATGGCACCCCGTGCCTGCCAGGAGTGATTCCTGAGTGCCGAGCCAGAGTAATGCCTGAACACCATTGTTTGTGGCCCCAATACAAAAACAAAATAAAGTTTTCTTGAACACAGCTGCACTCTCATATTTACATTTTGTTTAAGGTTGTGTCGGCACTTCAGTGGCAGAGACTGGCAGTTGTGTAAAGACTGTGTCATTTACCAACCCAAAAGAGGACTCATGCTACCAGAGACCGTCTTTCCAACTTCCTCTCCTCATACACACTCAGTCCACTGCTTTCCTTCTCCCTGATTCTGTCACTTTTCCTTTTAGAGCCCAGATTCATGTTGCTTCTGGCGTCACACTTTCCTCAGACTGCCCATTGTGCCAGGTGTCCTGTCCAGAGATCAGTCAGGAAGGGAAAACATCACTCCTGACTGGTTCTCCAGGATGTCTTGGCAGGAAGGGACATTCAGGATAGCAGGAGTGAAGTCAGGAAAGTAGAGAACTGTTTAGACACATGACAAAGTCCTGCTGCAGCATCCTCTGCAGATATACAGAAGCAGACAGACAACCTGCAAAAAAGTAGGGTCTCACAGGAGGAGGTTCTCATCATAGAGACAAAAACCAGAGGCAACAACTCGGCAGGCTGGCCAAGGAATTCTCCAGGGATGATCAAACATTGTTCCAAGTCACCCTGCATATGTTCCAACAGAGGTCCTGGTCCAGTCTGTTTGTCATATGAGAAACAAAGACTCACTCATAAGTAAAAAAGTGATAACAGATAAGCTCTGGCTGATAAGAAATGTTTGTTTGGGGGCCCAATTGTTACAAAATTATTCTGTGGGCTACTGATGGAATTTTTCCTTTGCTCCTCCATCCATTTCTTAGTTTTTATTCCTTGTTGGATGTTGTTTCAATTTGAATTTCATCCATAACTAATTTTATTCATCCTTTTTTTTGAGGGTGATGGTGTTGGGCCATACCCAACTGTGCCTGGGGCTTTCTTCTGGCTCTGTGCTTAGGGTTCACTCCTGGTGGGGCTCAGGAGACCCTATATGGTGCTGGAGATTTAATTTGTGGCAGGGCCACAGATTAATTAATCTGTCAAGGCAAGAACTTCACCACTCTATAGCCTGTATTTATCCTGGTTTTTTTTTTTTTGTGCCTGCCTCTAATCCAGAGCTTCACCCATGCAAGGCAAGTGTTCTATTTTTGCCTACATCCCCTGCCTCTACTTTTTGTTTTTGGAGTAGAGATAATACTCGAAGTATTGTCTAACAAAACTTTTTGTGATGATGAAAATGTTCTATACTACGTGCCATCCAGTATGGTAACTCCTCAGCTGAATTGTGGCTAGTGCGACCAAGAAACCCAATTAAAAGTTTATTTTTCTCTAACTTACTCAGTTTAAATAGTTTCCTGGAGGGTGTGTGGCTACCATAGTGGATAACATAAGATATGCTAAAAACTGAATTAAAAAAATTTGAGGAACTTGTATAAAGTTGGTCTGGAGCGATAGCACAACGGGTAGGGCACTTGCCTTGCACGCGGCTGATCCGAGTTTGATTCGTCCTCCCCTCTCGGAGAGCCTGGCAAGCTACCGAGAGTATCTTTCCCACATGGCAGAGCCTGGCAAGCTACCCGTGATGTATTCAATATGCCAAAAACAGTAACAAGGTCTCACAATTTGTTGTGAGACGTTACTAGTTCCTGCTCGAGCAAATCTATGAACAACGGGAGGACAGTGCTACGGGAGGAAGTGTATAAAGTTGTGGAGTGGTCTTGATGAAGATGAGACTGGTTTTGGGTAGGCAACAGACGAAGAAATGAATGAGGATTTTGAACCCTGCACAGTCACTGAAAAAGCTCAAGAAAAAGAAAATACCATCAGTTAGATTTGAGAATTCTATGGCTAAATTTTTGAAGGATGGACCCAGTTTAGATGCTGGCCCCTGGAGAGTTTCTAAGGCTCAAACTGAAACGTAATACAGTAGGGGCAACCAAGGACCCCACAATCAGGCTCACTCCCAATTCTGGTATCAATAAGTCCAGTCAAGGCTCTGGCCATTGGCCCTTCCTCATTACCCAGATGCTGCATTATCCTGAGTCCAGGACACTTTCGCCTCCTCCATGGCAAATGGACAGGTTGTGAAGGACAAATAACAAAGGGCTTTGCTCTGGGACCTGCTTCATAGTTTCCAGAATCTTACCTCATTGTAACCCCAGTACAGACTGGGATCCACGCTCCCTATGTGCTGGGGAGAACTCCCTGGAGTTCCAAATCTCTCAAAGGAAGCATCAGCCTTGCCTGACTCAGTCTGTTCTCCGAGTTTCTGAGTCTTACCCCGGGAGGTTGGGACTTTAGAACTTCTGCCGCCTCCTCCTCACTCAGACTCAGCTGTAGCCAAATGGGATGGGTGTGGAGAAGCCGATCCAAAATGCTGAGCCTGCTTGAGAGGCTGTCATAGCCAGAATCTCGAGGACAGGTCTTCACATCCTTTTCCTCAGAACAGTCATCGTCCTTGTGTCTCACCATGCTAAGTAAGAGACAGAGTGATGACAGGGTCAAAAGACAGGCATACCTTTCCCATAAAGGACCCATCCCCCTCTAATCTTGCATACCTTCCCCATGAAGTAGAACACCCTTTCCAATCTCAGAGGAAATGTCTACATAATCTCATAGCATACCATCATCTGTGATCCCCACCACATCTTTCACCAGACTGAAATTTTTCTGAGACCAGAAAACAGATTATAATTTTCCCCGAATCATGTCTGTTAGCCAGAGTATTCAATACTACTCAAGACACCCAATTTTTTATTTCTCACCCAGCTTACTATGCAAACCCATGCATCTGCATAGTTATTCTATACCAAACTGAAATGGTTCTAATTTCTTGTCACACATCAAGGCGCTTTTTAACTAATATGATTATTTCTGACCATGGAATGGTAGTGTTGCAGTTTCTAAAATCATTTTGAGATTATTCATAATATCTATAGTGAAAACAGTACAAAGTTCCAGTCTCTGATTTATGGGAAAACAAAATGTGGGTTATCCATACAATGGAATTTTTTTTAGTCATAGTCATTCTTCCTTTTTATAAATAAAGTTCTGACAGGCTGCAACATCAATAAACCCTGAAGACATCAAACTTAGAAAAAGAAGACAGACAGACGATTAACATTGTGTGGCTCCTTTTTTAGTGGAATATATGAACTATGTAGAATAGACAAACAAATAGACAGAGGTAATAGTGGCTGACTGAGCTGGGGAGGGGGCATGATGGTAGTGATTGCTAATGAGTATAGAGGTTTTTTTGTTTGGAAATAGTGAAAATGTTCTGCAAGTTGTGGCAATGACCATACGGCAGGTGATGCTCATACTGAGCATAGATGGATTGTACACTTAGAAGTTTTGGATTGTTCTTGGCAGCTACCGCAAGAACACAAAAACATTAACTCAAAAAAATATATGTACACTTATGTTCACTGCAGTGCTTAGTACAATAGTCAGGATATGGAAACAACTCAAAAGTCCAAGAACAGATGAATAGATAAAGAAGTTATGGCATATGTACACATGGAATACTATGCAGCTCTGAGGAAAAAAAATAAAACTTGCAGTTGGCTTCAACTTGGATGAAATGGAGGACATGCTGTTAAGCAAAATATGTAAGAGGGAGAAGGACAAATACTAGATAACCTCATTTATCTGTAGTACATACAGAATAAAATAAGGGAATGGACAATATCTAATAAATGACAAAACTTTGGCTTCTGATTACAAAAATGAGATTATGAAGCATTTGGGGGGATGGGAGAAGAAGACTGAAGTGACTTAAAGACAGTGGTGGAGGGTCTTAGACATTTTGGTGGTAGGAAGGTTCAGCAACTTTTTCAGAAGCTTTGAAATTAACACTATTGTAACCTACAATAAAAACTAAAAATAAAAAAATGAATTGCGATGTGTAAATAAGAGCACAGAAGAACTCATACTGACTTTTAGTTGTTGCCTTTGAAATCAACACTATTGAGTTTAGTCCCTGTTTTATAAATCAGAAAATGGAGGCACAAAAAGTCATGAAGTTGTGCCTTTCAAGATAGACCACATGCTGGGACACAAAACATACATCCATAAAATTAAGAGGATAGAAATTATATCAACTCTTCTTTCAGATCATGATGCACTGAAAATAGAAATGAATCACACAGAGAAAGGGAGAATCAAATCAAACACCTGGAAAGTAAACAGCTCACTACTGAAGAACTGGTGGGTTAGAGAGGAAATCAAAGAGGAAATCGAAAGACTCCTGGAAACAAATGAGAATGAGGACACAAGCTACCAGAACTTGTGGGAGACAGTAAAAGCAATGTTAAGATGAAAATTTATAGTTCTGCAAGCATTCATCAGGAAAGAAGAAAGGGCCTATATCAATAACTTAACCTCACAGCTTAAGATCTTGGAAAACAACCAACGAAAGGAGCCTGAACAGGCAGGAGAACGGAAAAAAAAAAAACGGAAAACAATCCAAAAGATCAACAAAATTAAGAGCTGGTTGTTTGAGGAAAACTTTTTTTCCTTGTTTCATTAAACAACTTGCAAGACTCACGAAGAAACACAGAGAGAGAACCCTAAAAAACTGAATCAGAAATGAAAAGAGGGACATCACAACAGTCCCAACAGAAACTGCAGAAATCTATAGATTATCAGAGATTACTTTGAAAATTTTATGGCACAAAACAAGAGAACCTTGAAGAAATGGACAAATTCCTGGATTCTTATAACCTCCCAAGGCTGAACCAAGAAGATTTGGAGTACCTGCACAGACCTATTACCATTGAGGAAATTGAAATGGTAATCAAAAGTCCCCCCACCCCCCCAAAAAAACAGGCCAGATAGATTCACTAGTGAATTCTTTCAACTCTTTAATGAGGACCTGTTTTCAATCATTTTCAAGCTTTTCCAGGAAACTGAAGAAACAGAAACACTCCCAAAGAGTTCTTATGAGGCAAATATCATCCTGATACCCAAAGCAGACAGATATTTCACAAGTAAAGTAAAGTAAAGGCCCTCCCGTTGATCATCGATTTGCTCGAGCGGGCCCAGTAACGTCTCCATTGGAGACTTTGTTGTTACTGTGTTTGGCATATCGAATACATCACGGGGAGCTTGCCAGGCTCTGCTGTGTGGGCGAGATACTCTCGGTAGCTTGCCGGGCTCTCCGAGAGGGGCGGAGAATCGAACTCGGGTAGGCCATGTTGGCTGCATGCAAGGCAAATGCCCTACCGCTGTGCTATCCCTCTAGCTCCAGTGGCGCAATCGGTTAGCGCGCGGTACTTATACGGCAGTACGTATATTTCACAAAAAAAGAAAATTTCAGACCGATATCCCTGATGAACACAGATGCAAAGATCCTCAACAAAATAGTAGCAAATAGAATCCAATGATCCATCAAAAAGATCATATACCATGACCAAGTAGGATTCATCCCAGGGATGCAAGTATGTTTTGACACTCACAAGTCAATCAACATAATACACCATATAAATTAAAGAAGATAAAAATCATATGATCATATATGATCATAGATGCAGAAAAAGCATTCGACAAGATCCAGCACCAGTTTATGATGAAAACTCTCAACAAAATGGGATTCGAAGAAACTTTCATTAATATAGTCAAAGCCATCTACCATAATCACAGAAAGCATTTTTCTCAATGGGTAAAAACTAAAAGCCTTCCCCCTAAGATTGGGGACAAAAAAAGGTTGTCCACTCTCGACACTTCAATTCAATATACTCGCCATAGCAATTAGGGAAGAAAAAGATACTGAGGGCATCCAGATAGGGAAGGAAGAAGTCAAGCTCTCACTACTTGCAGCTGACATGATATTATACTCAGATAACCCTAAAGTCTCTACCAAAAAGTTCCTAGAAACAATAGATTTGTATAGTAGAGTGGCAGGTTACAAAATCAATACCCAAAAGTTCATTGCTTTCCAATATGCAAATAGTGAATGAGAAAAAAGTGATGTTAAAGAAACAGTACTGTTCACAATTGTGCCACAAAAAAACAAGTACCTCAGAATCACCTTAACTAAGGAGGCAAAGCATCTGTACAAGGAAAACTATAAAACTTTACTTCAAGAAATAAGAGAGGATACAAGGAAATGGAAACACACACCACGCTCATTCATATGAAGAATTAACATCGTCAAAATGGCAATACTCCTCAAAGCACTATGCAGGTTCAATGTGATCCCTGTAATGATACTCATGGCATTTATCAAAGAAATTGATCAAACATCCTGAAATTCATATGGAACAATAACCCCACATGAATAGCTAAAGCAATCCTTGGGAAAAAGAAGATAGGAGACATCACCTTCCCCAATTTCAAAGTGGTAGTAATTAAAACACCCTGGTATTAAAGACAGACCTATAGAACAATGGAATAGAGTTGAATATCCTGGCACTGACCCTCATATATACAATCACCTAATCTTTGACAAGGGAGCAAGAAATATGAAGTGGTGCAAGGAAAGCTTCTTTAACAAGCGGTGCTGGGAAAACTGGACAGCTACATGCAAAAGAATGAACTCTAACCTGTACCTAACACTACACACAAAAGTCAGATCAAAGTGGATTAAAGACCTCAACATTAGACTTGAATCCATAAGGTACATGGAAGAAAACAGAGGCAAAACCCTTCTAAATACTGAAGCTCAAGGCATCTTCAAAGATGAAACACTGCTGGCCAAGTAAGTGGAAGCAAAGAATAACAAATGGGGCTATCTTAAACTAAGAAGCTTCCACACTTCAAAAGAAATAGTGACCAAGATACAAAGACAGCCCATGGAATTGGAAAAACTTTACCCAGTACCTATCTGATAGGGGGTTGATATAAAAAAATATACAAGGCACTGGTAGAACTTTACAAGAAAATACACCCAATCCCATCAAAAATAGAGAGAAGAAATGAACAGGAACTTTCTCTCTCTCTTTTTTTAACTTTATTGAATCACCGTGAGACAGTTACAAGTTTTCATGTTTGGTTTACAATCACACAATGATCAAACACCCATCCCTCCACCAGTGCACATTCTCCACCACCAATATCCCCGTAATACCCTCTCTTTCCCACCCTCCCCCTGCCTCCAGGGCAGACAATATTCCCCATAATCTCTCTCTAGCACAGATGACTGTTTAAAGATTTGCATCTCCCTGATGGCTAGCGATGTGGAGCATTTTTTCATGTGCCTTTTGGCCATTTGTATTTTTTTTTGAGGAAACTTCGAACAGAAACTTCTCAAAGAAGAAATTTGAATGGCCAAAACACACATGAAAAAATGCTCTACATCACGAATCATTAGGAAGCTGCAAATCAAAACAACAATGAGACATCATCGCATGCCAGAGACTGGCACGCATATAAATGAACAAGAACAACCAGTGCTGGTGTGGATGTGGGGAGAAAAAGATCCTCACTCATTGTTGGCAGGAATGCTGACAGGTAGGTACAGTCTTTTTGGAAAACAATATGGATATTTCTCAAAAAACTAGAAATTGAGCTTCCGTATGACCTCACAATACCACAATACCACTTCTGGGAATATATCCTGCAGAAACAACACCTGCACTTCTATGTTCACTGCAGCACTATTCACAATATCCAGAAGCTGAAAACAGTCTGAATCCCCGAAAACAGACATATGGATAAAGAAATTAGGGTGTATTTATACAGTAGAATACTTCACAGCTGTTAGGAAAAATAAGGTCATGAAATTTACCTATGAATGGATAGACTTAGAGTATATCATGCTGAGTGAAATGAGTCAGAACAAGAGGGACAGCTATAGAATGACTGCATTTATTTGTACGATATATAAAAAACCCCAGTATGACTCTAATATTCAATGCCAGGGGAAATGGGCCAGGAGGACTGGTTAATGGTTGATCAATGGTGTGGGAGATGGATGGTAATTAAGATAGAGAAGGATCCTCTATTTTAGTAATATGACAATACTAGTTGGCACTTGTCACTCTGGACAAGAATTAAGTATTGAAAGCAGGTAAAGGGATATACATGATAACTTTTCAGCATCTATATCACAAACTATAATGCCTAGAATGAGAAAGGGAGAGAGACAGAGACAGAGACAGAGAGAGAGAGAGGCAGACTGGGGCTGGGGGTGGCTTGAGGGGGTGAGAGGGAAACCGGGAACACTGGTGCTGGGAAATTACACTGGTGGAGGGATGGGTGTTGGAACATTGCATGACTGAAATGCGATCATGAACAATTTTGTAATGCTTTATATCACTGTGATTCAATTAAAAAAAGGAAAAGAATAAGTGATGAAGCTGTCCAGAATTATACATAATCATTAGATGGCAGAGTTAGAAATTGAAGATGCTTGATCTGGTATTCCTCCAACAGAAGACCTTGCCTAGTGTGTCTAGTCACAGCCAAGCCAGCTGCAAACATTCTCCTTTTCTACAATTGCCTGAAAGGAGGAGTTAGTATACCAGTAAGAAGAAAGAGGGTAGGCAATGGCTCCGTGGTTCACAGCGCCTGCACTGCAGGTCTGAGATGTTGGATGCTTAGTGCTATTTATGGGTGCTAAGTGGGACCCTGGCATCATGCAGTCTTCAGCACACAACACATGCAACACACACAGGCTGTGTCTGAACACAATTAAAGCGTGTGGCCCCTGATGTGCATTTTAACGAGAATGTGCATGAGCAGTTAAATGAGCTCAAGTCCCATTCCAATAAGCACGTATGCAAGTACAACCCTGTTTGAGCACTAAAGGTTAAGTGTGTGAGTGCTGAAACCACATGTGTGTGACCCTCACAAGCACCACAACCAAGTGAATGCAACCTCTGTTTATCAAGTCAACAACAGTGCGAAAGGAAAAACATTTTAAAGAGAATCTTAAAACTGATACCGCTTGAGCAGTCTGCTTCAGGATATGCCTCTGTGAAGAGAAAGAGGGTAGAACTCCCCAGACAAGCTCTGGGATCTTTTCACCTCAACATTGTTCAGGACCCACACTTCTCCAGATCTCAATGAGTGGTCTTGGGGGAGCTGTCTTGACCATTTATGTGCAGAGGACCAGATTCAGGTTGGGGTTCACAGGATCTATAATGTCTAAACCTTAATATTGGCTTGAATTCCCCAAGTCTGAGGAAACTAGATGGTGAAACTGCATATTACCTCAGAGTGGGTTCATCCTTCCAACGAAGGAGTGCCACTTCCTTGCAGAGCATACGTTCCACAGAGACTGAACAGAAAAGGCCCATCTGAGGCATCTTTTTCAGATGTGCAGATGTGGGAAGTGCCTGTAGTGGCACGGAACTGGCCGGAAACCCCGCCCTGCTCCTCTTTTACTTTAAACAAATCTAAAGAATCTCATGCTTCGATTTGATACTGACATTTTTTCTCCCTTTAATAATTCAGAATTTTCCTTTTACTCCACTGCAAGTTTCCAGCTGGGGAGTGTCTGTGTCCCAGAAGGCGTAGCGTCCCATTCTGCAAATGTCATTTCCCAGCCTCTGGAATCTTTGTAGCTGGAAGAAAGACTCTTCCAAATAAAGCTGAAGTTAATGTTCCTTTCAAAGGTGGGCAACCTTTCTAGCCCTGGCTGCCCATCAAAGTTTCCTTAAGACCTGTTTTTTGTTTATTTGGGTCATACCCAGTGGGGCTCAGGGACTCTCTCTTGGTGGTGCTTGGAGAACCATATGTGGTATTCAGAATTGAACCAATGTTTAGTTTAAGTTTAGCTTTAAGCCTGTACTATCTCTTCAGCTGCCTCAGATACTCAGGCATCACTTCTGGTCATAACCAGCTACCAGCATGAAAGGCAAATGTTCCACCCACTGTACTATAACTACATCCCACTTGAGGATTTTAAAATTTTGGTTGAGAGATTGCACCCCAGACCAAATAAATCATATCATTTGGGATGTGGTCAGATTTTTTTCAGTTCCCCAAAATGTGCAATCAAGTTTACAATCATCACTTGATACAGGGCTGAAGTCTGTCTGAGAAATCACCAGGGAGTTGTCGACCTTTAAAGGCTGGTTTCAGCCTCAGAGGCAAATTCTGACCCCAAGGCTGCATTTTGAAGAAAGCAGCTGCTTGAGACCTTAGAGCAAAATGTACAGGGATGTGATTCAGTGACAGAGCACTTGCCCTGCACATGTGAGCCCCTCGGTTTGATTCCTGGCACTGCTATCAAAACAAACAGACACTCCCCAAAAAACAACGGAACCCAATCCAACTAGGTGGGGGTGGGGGTGGAAAGTGGGTAAAATGTCAATTGAAGGATGATAAGAAGCTAAAGAAATATTCCACCTCTACCATCCTGGCTTGGTTATACTTTACCAAGTTCCACTCCAACCATGTCTAACATGGTACACCTAACACATATGCACTGGGAGTTGATACACTGACATCTCTTATTCCTAAGAAGGGCACAGCCTGTGAAGGCTCTGCTGTTTCAAGATGCTAGAAGGCCTTTGTTCTGATCGCTGACCTTAGTCTAAAAAGTCAGGGACAGAGAGGAAAATAGTGAACAAGACTCATGACTCTTCTCTCAAAGAAGTAACCATAAATTAAAGCGTGTCTCTGCAAATGACTAAACTAAAGCCTTTATTCAGCCAGCCATTTGAGGCTTGTAACCTATTATTATTGGACAAATTGGCTTTCATTAAGGGCAACAGCAGAAAAAAAATGAGGGAAATATTAGAGCTTTTAAGGCTGGCCCAGGTTCCCTTTAGTGGACAAGGCACCCAGAACCCTGATGCATGTATTGGCCGATTAGAACTCTCAGCAGCTGCCCTTCTCACCGACATGCCTACAAGGTATACACTCTCCAGGGAGCAGGCCCACTGCTGAGCCCACACTGTCTGACGAGGAACAGCCTTTTGGCTTCAAGGTGGGGCAAGTCCAGGATACTTTCATCCTGCAGAGCTCCCAGCAGACCACGAGGCTAGCATCATCCCTCTTTCTGGGTGTCTACCTTTGTCCCATCCTTTATCCCTCCCTGCTTGACACGTCACTCTTGAGAGCCTTTTTCAATTAATTTCTGCACAAGCTTCCTATCCTAGCCTCTGTTTCTGGAGAATACAACCCAGGAACTTGATGACATGACTAGAAGCTAAGGGAATACCTAAAACAAACATTTGCAAACAGACATGAAGGTGGGCAAAGATGAGTGGCTTATGAAAGAGAAGCCTCTCGGGCATCACCCGGAAGTCTAATGAATCACCTGGTCTACACTGGACAGGCTAATGTGTGAGACCTAATCAGGTCAATTTTTATTTTGGGGCGGGTGGGGAAGGCCTCCTAAGTCATGCTCAGGAAGCCGGGAGGCTACTCCTGGCAATACTCAGCCAACTGAACCACACCTTTTAACTTTTGAACCTGGCGATGCAGTACTGCTCAGGCCCAGGGATGCTGGGGCAACTAGGAACATTGCCCACTGCTTAGGGGTAGAACCAGGGACTGACACATGCAAGGCATGTGGTCCAGCCCTTTGAGTTAGCTCATGGCCCCTCAGCAGGTTTTTTCCTGAATTTCATCTTTCACCTCAGTGGTAGGTAATAAAACCTTCACGTAGAATTGAGGCAACCAGGAATCATGAATTTCACCTACTTTCTTTCACTAAACAGGTGAAAGATTATTAGAAAATGAACATTCACAATCTTAAAATATCCCTCTCAAGATTGCTTATCACAGAAGGCCAGGTCCCCTGACAAAGCTGAAGTCTTTCAGACATCCCCTTAACTACATGATCAGTGCTAAGATCTCTAACATCAGGACCTGATACCAGTGCCTCTGGTATCATGATCTGAGAAGGTTAGAATCATACAGGTATTCCTCGTGGCTCAAATGTGTTTAAACAGAAAATGAAGCAGAAGGAAACAATCAGACAAGTCCAAATTCAGGAACTTTCTGTAGAACTACTGGTCTGAAGTCTTCAAATATGACAGTTATGAAACACTTTTCTAAAGGTTATGGGATTATTACAGATAAAAATACAATTAAGAGATGGAAACTATAAGATACAGAGTTGATAAAACGGGCATTAGAATTAAAAAAATATGAAGGATGTTGTGGTTTGCAAAAGAGGCAATGGGTGACAATCATATTTGGTCTATAGTCTACTTTCAGAATGCTTCTCCCATCCTGGGAGGATCCTCCCAACACCCTTTATTTGGTGTTCCCTTCTCTATCTGAGCTTCCTTTTCCTCATTGTATAATTTAAACCCAAGCACAAAAATTTGTAAGTCTACAACTGTACCTCATGATGTCTCACTAATAAAAATTAAAAAAAATATGAAGGACAATTAGGAATATCTGAATATGGATGTATATTAGATGCTACTGAACTTCCTAAATGTAATCCTCTAATTTTACTTATTTTTTATAAAACAATATTTTTTATGGCTGGAGCGATAGCCATAAGGGCGTTTGCCTTGCACGCAGCCAACATGGCCGACCCGAGTTCGATTCCTCTGCCCCTCTCGGAGAGCCCGGCAAGCTACCGAGAGTATCTCGCCTGCACGGCAGAGCCTGGCAAGCTCCCCGTGACGTATTCGATATGCCAGACACAGTAACAACAATCTCCAATGGAGACGTTACTGGGCCCGAATCGATAATCAACAGGAGGGCCTTTTTTTTTTTTTTTACTTTTTATTGAATCACTGTCAGGTACAGTTACAAAGTTGCTTATGCAATCATTGGGTTACAATTATACAATGTTCCAACACCCAGTCCTTCACCAGTGTTTATTTCCCACCACCAATACTTCCAGTTGAATGTGGTCATTTTATTATAGTTATGCAGAAAAAGGTTCCTTTTCTTTGTTCTTTTTATTTTTTTTCTCTTGGGGGGCACTGCTGACCATGCTCAGGGGTCACTCCTGGAAGTGTTCAAGTGACCATATGCAATGCCAGGGAATGCAATGGTTTTGGCTGATGCAAGGCAACTGTCATAAACCCTGCAACTAGATCTTCAGGCCTGAGGGTATCTTAGGGTGATTCTCTGCCCAGTTGGGCCAGTGTTTAATGCAAAGGCCTGAGAATTCACTGCTGGCCAGAGCCTGTGGTGCCAGGGATTATCTGGGCTACACTAGCCATAATCAGGTGTTTCTAGGGCCATACCGGAGGTGTTTGAGGGACCATATGATGCAAGGGCTGTAAAAGCGGTCAGCCACATGCAAGGCATACACATCTACTATATCTCTGGTCCCTCAGGGTTTTTTTTGTGACTATAAATTTACTTTTGTCAATTATTAGTACTATTTCCAAATATCTAAGCCTGCTTTTACAGAGAGATAAAGCTTGGGATGAAGTGAGACCTAGAAGTGAATACACTGAGCCAACAACTAAGTACTCCACAAATGCAAGGTGCCCTGGGGAGAGAGAACAAATACTGTAAAACTCACACCCTATGTTCTCCCCATTCCAACACACCTGGAACGGTGTGGCACTGCAGATGACCAGTGTATCTGTCCCCCTGCTCTTGAGGGGTCAGAGGAGGGAATGGGGTTCTCTAGCTGCCCTCATCACACTTGAGTCCAAACTTCAGAATGGGGGATGAGAGGAGCCTTCCATTTGGCTGCCTGCCCTACATTCCTGGGGCCAGCCATTATTAGCTCAGAGAGCACAAGAATAAAAGCTTGCAGAAAATGCATTCTAATGTAGAGCAGCTGGGAAGACAGCGGGCTGAATTTTATTAACATTCACAGGATCACACTCATCTTGAAGAAACCAGTAATTTATAGCAGAACTTATAAACGGTGCCTCTCCTTGTCCTAAATTCCTGGGTATGGCATCGTCTAAAGAATAAACCACTACTGAATGGTAATATGGATGGTCACTTATTTACCCAAAACATCACTTCCTGTCCAAGTTGTGGCTCTCGAAACATATTGGAAGTATATATAATTTGGTTTTCTTTGATTTTCTAATCTAGTATTTTCCCAAAAAAAGAGACAGATAATTAACAATGCATTGCATAAAATACATTAAAAAAAATCTTGGTAGAGGGGTTTCTGCCTTTACCAGAAAGGGGGGAAAACATACCGGCACAATTCCTACTGTCAATTAACATTGAGTTATAGAAATTCAGTTAGGCTTTTGAATAGCAAAAATAAAGTTAAAATGTTCCTAGAACCAAGGCAAAATAATAAATTATTACTATCAACACAAGTGGTAGAACTTTATCCAGTTAGTGGGTCTCAGCATAGGCACAGAACTCTGAGCAGTAATATGCTCAGTGTTGGAATAATAGTAATAGAACAAGTATATACCAAATCCAAAGTGACACCCCACCCAGTAAGGCCAGAAAGAGAATGCAGAAAGTAGGGCAGATGTGGCTGGTCCTGGCTCAATTCCAACACCACAGATGTTTCTTTGAGCCCTGCTAGGAGTGACCCCTGAGCACAGAGTGAGGAGTAAGTGCTGAGCACAGCCAGATGTGACCCCCCCCAAGACACCTTCATATGCTTTTAAAATAAGCAATTTATACCACTTTTTATTTGATAAAATATGCTTGATGTTTACTAAGGACAAAGCTACTTCAGTTAACATTAGTTGTACTAAGAGGGCCAGGCAGCTGCTCCGAGGATTAGCAGGCACTGCTGGCACGCAGAGACCCTAGGTTTGATGCCCAGCAGCGTTGGGCCCATGTGGCACCTGGTGAGTATTGTCTGGAGTGACCCCAAGGGTCACTTCTGAAGGTGCTGGGGTACCATATGCTGTGCTGGGGATTATACTGGGGTCGACTACATGTAGGGAAAATGCCTAACCCCTGTACCATCTCTCTGGCTCCTTTGTTCTTTCCCTATCCCTAAGAAAAGAATGTGTCTCAATGATTTTGATCATGGTCACAACTGGGATCATAAAGAATGTGTCTTAATACATTAGTTTTGGCTTGTTTGGGGCCACAACCAGTGGTGCTCAGGGCTTACCTGTGGTTCTGTACTCAAGGATCACTCCTGGCAGAGCTTGGGGGACGATGTGGGATGCCGGTATTGAATCCAGGTTAGCTGCACGCAAGGCAAATGCCCAACCCATTACACTATAACTCCAGCACCAATAAATTTTCTTTTTATATGTGTGTGGGACCTTCCAGTCACATTTATATTTAATTATGGCATTTGGCGAACAAGAAAAAAACTGTGGCATTGCAGATGAATTTGGGCATAAACATTTTGGACAGCATTATTTTCTCTGCATTGTTTGAAAAACCTTTGTTTGGAGCTAGAGGGGGGAAATTACCCTGAACAAGAGGACAGAAAGAGAGAGAGAGAGAGAGAGAGAGAGAGAGAGAGAGAGAGAGAGAGAGAGAGAGAGAAAGAGAGTGAGAGAGAGAGAAGAAAATTGCCTGCTATAGAGGCAAGTGGGGGGGGGTGGACAGGAGGAAAACTGGGGAAATTGGTGGTGGGAAATGTACACTGGTGAATGGATGGGTGTTGGAACATTATATGACTGAAACCCAATCATGAATAACTGCATATCTGTGACTCAATAGAAAAAAAAGTAAAAAAACAAACAAACAAATGAAATCCCCAAAGGGTTCTACTATTGCACAGTCCCTCCTTGCCTTCGGTCAAGCTCTTCTTGAATTTCTACTACCACAACAACTTCCTACCTACCCGTGGGGCCCAAGCTTGAGAGCTGTCTATGTCTCTATGTTCTACAGCTGCAAGTAATCTTGTGACCCACTTGATTCCAGGAGCACTTGTTAGGTATACTCTATGTTACAGTATTTCTCTCTAACTAGCCTTGCTTTATGCCTAGGCTTTATTAGGTCAAGCTCCTGCTTTGTGCATGACAGGGTCTGGATGCGAGATGAACAACAGACCTATTAGAAATCAAATAGGCTAGTTATACTGATAATACAGTGATATGGGTGATAGGTATAGCCGTATATCCAAAACAAAGACTCAGCAACACTGAAAACATGAGATCTAAGCAGCAACCACTGGAATTTTGTAATGAGCCTGTCAGGCTGATAAGCTGGGGTTCGGGGAGGGAATACGAAAACACTGGTGGAGGGAAGTTGACACTGGTGGGATTGGTGTAGAAATACTACATGCCTAAGACTCAACTATCAATGTTACTTTGTAAACCATAGCTCTTTAATTAAATTTAAAAAATTAAAATGAAAACAAATCAAATGAGAATAATAGATACTTCATAGGAAAAAAATCAAATAGGTTTAGAACAGTGGTTAGGGCACTTCCCTTGCACATGGCCAACCTGGGTTCAAATACGAGCGTTTCATGTGGTCTGCAGAGCCACCAGAAGTGATCTCTGAGTGCAGAGACAGGAGTAAGCCCTGAGAACCACCAGGAATGGCCAAAAACTATAAAGAAAAAAAAATCAAATAAGTTTAATCCTAGTAGTGAGGAAGAGGAGAAGGCCAGGGACCACAGGGCACCAGGCACTGGGACTCTACTCTTACATGTTTTTTTTTTCTGGGTCCCCCATAGTTTACCCCTGAGCTAGGTCTTTTCTCAAAGAGGCCTCAACAACAAAATCTCACTGACAGTTCATCTCAGGAGACAAAGGGTTCTTGTCTCTGTGTTTATTAGGAAATAGGTGGCAAAAATCACCATAGCCGACAATAGTACCATTGGCCATTGGCCATCTTAGGGCCTGGGGCAAAAAGACGCAGTCCAAGTTCAGCTAGAATAATAAGCCCAAGCTTTCAGTGCTCTCCTCTTCACTGCTCATGAATTCCCTTCCCGGACACCTACTCTAGACCCGCATTGACTGGCAAGCAGTTTTGGGTATAGTCCATGCTGAGAGGCTGGAGAGATAGGATAGTGGGTAGGGTGCTTGCCTTGCCCATGGAAAACATGGATTTGATCCCTGGCACCCCTTATGGTACACTGAGCTAGCAAAGAGCCAGGTAGGACTAAGCCCTAAGCAAAGTTATGGCTTTTTTTCCCCTTTATAGTTTTTTGGCCACATCTGGTGGTTGTCAGGGCTTACTCCTGTCTCTGCACTCAGGGATCACTCCTGGTGGGCTTAGCAGACATGAACAAAGGCAGGTGTAGCCCCAAATCAAAAACAAAACTCAAACTAACCAACCAAACAAAAATACATGCTGTAGTGTTTGGTTTTTGTTTTTGTCTGCACCCATCAATGCTGGGACTTGATTCGTGTTTGGATGTACTCAGGGCACCACAATTCATACCCTGAATCAGAGATCAAACCAAAGGCCCCTGTACACAAAGCATGTGGTCAGTTTACTGAGCTATCTCTCTGGCCCTCTGATGCTGAATTATAACCTAGAATTATAATTCTATGCCCACAACACCAACTCAGGACAATGGTGATATGTAGCCTGTTTAAGGTCCAAAATACAGAATTTCTTATTTCACCACTCTGGTCACAGCACAGTTAGGGTTTCAGCAAAAGCAAATGTGCACCTGCTGGGTGAGCACATAATAAAGAGCATTGGCAGGAAAGTGAGGTTTGGAAAAATCCAAACAGGAGCCCCAGATAAATATACTTTCTGGGGCTTTAGCATACAGTTAACATAAGGATTCACTTGCTTGGAATAAAAAAAATCTCATTTCCTACATAGTTTTGTAAAAACATAGATAGCAAGATGAAATTTTCCAATAAGGAATGTTATGGTTTCAGTAGATTGCATCCTGATTTTGGACTCCTCAGATTCTTCAGGGCCTTGGTAGAAAGAGCCTTTGCAATCAGACTCTGATCAAAGCTGCAGTTGCCTCTTCATAACGGTGAGGGCATGGTCCTATCTTTGCTTGAAGCCCTTCAGTTTCAGCTTACTGTCAAACAATTATTGTTGACAAAAGGAAACTGTTACTACAAAAAAAAATATGAGAAAACTGATTATCAGATCCTGATAACTGTGAGTTACCAATATTCTAGAGAACTGTGAATCAATATTCTTTTTAGTCAAGTTTCTAGGATGTCTCTTTTATTGTCTCCTGATTTTCAGATCTTCGTAAGGAAAGCAATGTTTCCATTGTAGGTAACACAAAAGCTATTCTATAAATAACATTCATGGGCTCTGTTTTGTCAGCATTTAATGCAAACCTTTTGGGGATGGCTTCTGGCAGGCCCATGAAGCTGGTATGTTCTGTGTCTTCCATCAGGTTCTGGTACCAACTTGGTTCTAAGGCTTGCTGTTCTCAATTTTCAGACAGACCAAAAGACTGTAAACTGCTTCTCTTGTTAATTCTGTGTTGAAATACCCAAATATTCTGCTTCTCTGGGGTCCTCCCTTCCTTATAGAGTCCTTATAGAGAGTCCTCAACTATGCCAAAGCCTAACAAAGCTTTTTCACATGATATTGCCACAATCAGCTGTGATGGTAAGAATGGCACAGCCTGGCACATGGCACTGCCCAAGGACACAGCCTCCAGCTGCAAGAGACCAATACAGGCATGCCTTAAGTGTTTGGACCAGGTCGAGGAGAAATCTCAGAGGGCTGGAGTGTGTATTCTGTATGCAGCAGCTCTGAGTTTGAATCCTGGCAGTGCATGGCCCTGGGCACAACAACAGCTGGGGAGATGATCCAGACAGCCAGGTACGTACAGGGACCTGGGTCAATCCCAAGCAATGCATGGTCATCCAAGCACTTCTGGGAGTGGCCCCCAAGCAACAGGAAAACTGTACAGCCCCAATGCTAAGCAGTGGCCAAGATGTCAGTCTTAGCAGGACACAAATTAAGGGCTTCCTAGAAATGGGGGAAGAGAAGGGATAAAATCAGTGGTCTCTGGAAAAACGCTGATAGACAGGCCTCCTATGTAGAGACAGAGAAAGCCACAATTCAGATAGGAGAGATCCAAATCTAGCTGACAAAAATTTCTGAAACAGAATCAATTCCAATTTGTGTTATACATACGCACATATATATACATACTTACATACATACACACATACATACATATAGAGAGAGTGCAAAAAAAACCTAAAGAAATTTCAAAACCTAGCAGTGAATGTCTAATAACTTTCTAACATTTTCAATAAAAAACAAGTTTTTCAATCAAAAAGCCACAATTCCCCCAGTTCCCCTTTTGCATAAAAACTGCATAAAAACTCTACTTCATGAAATCAAGTTGAAGAAGGAAGATTCATAATCATTCTTTTTGTTTGTTTGTTTTAGCCATAATGGTCAGGGGTTACTCTTGGCTCTGCATTCAGGAATCACTCCTGGTGGAGCTCAGAGGACCATATGGGATGCCGGGGATCAAATCTGTGTTGTCTGGCCACATCCAGCGATGCTCAGGTCCCTGAACTCAGGAATCATTTTGTGTGGTGCTCAGGGGACTATATAGAATGCCAGGGATTGAGTCCAGTTGACCACATGCGAGGCAAATACCTCAGCACCGTACTGTCTCTCCGGTCCTCATTCTAGTTACATGTAGACCCTTGATTAATTTCTCCTTTCATAGGAGAGAAACTAACAGGTTAGTTGAAAATTCTGTAGTCTTGAGATTTGGAAATCAGCTATTCATATGAGAACCACTGTACATTTACCCGAGTTTCAAAGGATACTAGAAGGCCATTCATTTATCTCTTAACTTGAGGTCAAAATGCTAGAAATGGATAAAGATGGACCCAGTTCTGACTTGTAGTTTACTGCCACTAGACAAGTCGATAGTTCAAAAACTCAGGAGACAGGTGCATTTGGGGCCACACCTGGCTCCAAATGGCAGTGTTCACGGACCATTCCTGTCAGTGCTGGAGACTGAACCAGGGTCTTCAGCATGCAAGGTCAGGGCCTTAATTACTGTACTATCTCTCTGGCCCTTGTACAAGTTGATAGTTTAAGTTCTCAAGACCTTTAATATGCCCTTATGCCTGAAAAAACAAAAACAGAGCATATTTGGGATCATGGTCTTTATTTCTGTATGAACAAGAGCTGCTGTTTTCTGAAGGTTGAGGCTTCAGTTTGCTCACATACTTCTCTTTTTTCTTTCCTTCCTTCCTTCCTTCCTTCCTTCCTTCCTTCCTTCCTTCCTTCCTTCCTTCCTTCCTTCCTTCCTTCCTTCCTTCCTTCCCCTTTTCTTTCCCTTCTTTCCTCCCTCCTCCCCTTGTTCCTTCCTTCCTTCCTTCTCTTCTTTCCTTTCTCCCTTCCTTTTTTTTTCTTTGCAGGAATAGTTGGGTGACACCCTGTGATACTCAGATAGAGCCTGGGTTGGTCACAGGCAAGGAAAGCACATTATCCTCTCTCTGTGAGAGATCACAAACTTTCTCAAGGTATGTCCCAGAAGATTTTTGTGAAAAACCTTTAGAGAGTTCAGTGACTTTTAAGCTATTTCCTCTGAAGACAAAAAGAGAACAAAACAGAAATGAGAAGATGGCATGCATCTGCTCAGGGAGGAGCACAGAGTGAAACAATTTGGTGACATATTTTGCGCGTAAACTTCCTCTCATTGACTCTCCAGCCAGAGATGAAAGGGCAAATTCTGAGCCAATCCTGGCAGAAGTGTCCATTTGTTCCTGTAAAACAAAGCAACAGGAACAAAGAACCTGTTGTCCTGGTTACCCCTGTAGCAGAAAACAGGAGAAGGAGCTGGCCCGGCTGGGGCTTGGCCTGGCTGCTGACCTGTGAGCAGTGGCAGTCACGGCGTTTCCGGAAAGAGGTATTTCTTGGATCAGCAATTCTCAGTCTAAACAGTATTGGGCTCTGATATTCTTTCATAGTTGTACTAAATCACAATTTCTTTCCAACGCAGCAGATCTCTGTAATAGAATCAACTACCAACACAGTAAAAAGCTAAGCCTATAAAGAGTAAAGTTTATCTAATGTGGGAGTGAGCCTCTAGTGGCATGGTTATCACTGTCTTATAGGAAAGCTAGTCACTAAATTGAAAGTTGCTACTTGCCAATAAATTAAATCGATTTTCAGGACACTCTGTGCCTTTCATGATGATCAAAATCTTCTTGTGTGTCCAAGATATAGTACAGGGGGTAGGGTGTTTGTCTTGCATGAGGTAGACCCTGGTTTTATGCCCCTGCACCACATAGGGTCCTGAGCACTACCAGGAGTGATCCTTAAGCATAAGACCAGGAGTAATCACTGAACACCACCCAAACCAAAACCAAACAAATAAAATACAACAGAACCAAAACCTAACCAAACCAAAACAAAAACCCCACCTTCTAACGAAACAAACAAACTTCCCTGTCAGTCAGTGTGAAAACATGCATGTGCTATCATTTAAAAGTATGGAGAAACAGTGGAAAGACACATGCCAAGACAAAGATTACAGAGTCAATAATACAACCAAAAGTCATCCTATTTTAAGGTATGGGTTCATAGTAAACATTTTTATTTTCACATTTTAATTTTTCTACAATGTACAACAGTAATGGGCTGGAGCAATAGCACAGCAGTAGGGCGTTTGCCTTATGCACGGTCGGCCCGGCCAAGCCAGGTTCGATTCCTCTGCCCCTCTTGGAGAGACCGGCAAGATACTGAGAGTATCTCGCCCACACGGCAAAGCCTGGCAAGCTACCCGTGACGTATTTGATATGCCAAACACAGTAACAGAAGTCTCACAATGGAGATGTTACTGGGCCCGCTCAAGCAAATTGATGAATAACGGGAGGACAGTGCTACAACAGTAATAAAAAAAATCTTAATTTTTTTTAAACACCTTTCCCAATATAACAGGTTTAATCAATCAGAACAGCCTAACCAGCTTTTTGGGAGCATTTTTTGAAAAAAGCTGTGTTGACACCCGCTTCCCTCATACTTTAAAGTTGATGAGTCTTGAGTTTCATACTTTCTAAAACTATTGCCCTACTTGGAATTACTGGCTACCTCCCTAAAGTCCCTAGAACATCTGATAAATTCCTCTATTATTTCCTCATTCCATGATTTGTTCATAAATGTGTTTACTAGTCTTTTTCCTTAGGTGTGTAAAACTTCAGGTTCCATAATATCAGTATATTAACAAATAGCACATGATAAGTATTTTCTTTAAGTTGGATTTAGTTGTTGCTTCATTGGAAACAAAAACTAAAGAGTAGAGTTCTGAGTCAAGAGTTAGTCAACTTTTGGAATTCTATTCCTTGACACCATATACACCTGGGGTTTAAAAATCAGTAGATATCTTAGGTGATTAAGGGGGAATTCATCAAATTAGTCACAGCGGAATATCTTCTGTGGGTATGAGAACAAAAGGCCTAAGCGTAAAACCATTACCACTACAGGACTTCCTCTAGTTAGGATAAAACTACTACCCTCCCCACCCCCCCACCTCCCGGGCCTCCTGTCTAGGCCACCTCTTCTGAGGAGGAGTGACTGTGCATATGGAAAACTGACAGTCTTTCAGAAGATACTGTCACTCCAAGAATAGGAATTTCTGTATCCTGTTTCCCCATCAGCTATTTTTAAGACAGAATATGAGCAGGCAGCAAAGGCAAGTTAGTGGAAATGTATTTTCATTATTCTTCAAAACAGACAACATGTAAGAAGGAATCATACAGTTTGATAACATACCAGATTATTCAAGAAGCCTATAATAATGCAAGATATATCTAATATTCTGTAGGTGATGATTATTAAAAATGTCTCAGGTTCTGCTGAACTGGATTAAAATGCATCATCACAACAGGTAGAAAATAAACCTTTCTTGAAAGCTGAGGCTGGCTAAGGGAGAACAATGTGCAGTAAAATGTTGAGGGTCTTTAAAATGAGGCCCAACCTAAGCCATGGCCACTGGTTGAGACAGTTTACAAATATGACACAGTAAGAAAATGTTTTCTTCACTATACTGCACACAAAACACACATACACCAACGGCATAAGGAGACAAAAATCCAAGATGATCTTCGTACCCAGTGACTTCAATTTCCAAATGACTTCATAAATACGCTCTGGAAAATTTTCCAGAAGAGGGACTGCAGAATAGACAGCACAGTGGGTAGGGCGCTTCCCTTACACAGGATGGTTACTCCACCAGGAGTAATTCCTGAGTGCACAGCCAGAAGTTACCACTGATCATCACTAGGTATTCCCCCGAACCTTTAAAAATAAAACTCCCCAAATTAAAAAAAAATTGAGAAGAGCTAAAGTGAGAGAAAGATCAGAGCAAATTATAAAAGGGGAAAGAAAAAAATTGACATTAAGTTGTGTATTTAAAGTAACTGCAATGAAAAGTTAATATATATTTTAAACACAGGAAATTGTATTGGATGCAGATGTATTCTGTTTAAGGGCAGAATCTAAACTCTATAAATAGCTGTATCAGATTTAGACACACACATTTTTTAGTTATGACTCAGTTAATAGTGTTGGTCAAATCAATTCATGAGAAGCTACATATTTCTTTCTATAAGCACTGAACAAAGGAAAGCCAAAGCATCAGCAAGGAAGAGTTTTATTAGTTCCCACTCTGATTCCCCAACCCCACAGTTCATTACCTTTAAGTTTTGAAAAATATATAAATAATATAATATCTATATATTTATACTTCTCTTAAATTCTTTTAGATTCTCTTTTCAAATCCTCTCCCCGAATTTT
Organism: Sorex fumeus; assembly: GCF_029834395.1. Lineage (NCBI taxonomy): Eukaryota > Metazoa > Chordata > Mammalia > Eulipotyphla > Soricidae > Sorex > Sorex fumeus. The sequence continues at coordinate 39,267,403 of NW_026606101.1, read as the reverse complement.
CACAACTTCACAGTTCACAGTTTCCAACCCTATTACCCACTGAATATCACTCACTGGTTTATTTTCACTTAGCCTGGAACTTAGACCTGTAAACATATGATGCTCTATCAAGCCCTATTCCTGAGTCCCACAGTTAGGAAACTTATTGCAAGAGCCTATTCCCAAATCACAATGCAGTTACTCTAAATTGCTACCATTTATATGGTTTCAGAAACTCTCTATCAACACACACATCCAAATGGCTAAAAGGAAACTAGCCAAGACTGAGTACAGTTATCCTAGAAGAGGCATCAGTACCTCTCATACTCTCTGGATGGAAATGCAAGAAAGACACTTTAACTCTGGAGAAATGCTGAGCATCATTTACTAATGCTGATTATACATTTTACTATCTAAATTCCATCCAAAATTCCAAATTTCCAACTGATGTGACCCAAAAAGGACATGTCTAAGAACACTCACATGACATACCTCAAAATACCTCCAACTGGAAACACTCAGATATCTGTCAAAAGTACAAGGGACAAACAGTATTGTGTTTGCACAGAGAAACACTGCACCAACCTCTGATTAAAAGCAGCCACACAGCGGGCATGAGGATAGCTCAAAGGCTGAGTGTTTGACTGTGGACTTGAAGAAGATCCCTGGCATCACCCCACATACTAAGTGCAAGTTCAGTGGCATTCCCACGGAAATGGCACATACCACAATGAGCTCTCCAACATACTGCAGCCAAGTTTGCAAGTCTAGTCAGTGTTACAAGCAAGTGTGTGGCCCCTGCTCATTGCAACAAAAAATGATAAAGGGAGTAGTGGTGAGGGGAGAAGGTATGTGTCTTATGATTCCAGAAACTAACATCTGGCAAGAGAAGTGAGAAAAGTGATTAATCTTGGGTTTAGGGTAGACAGTGATCAGAAAGGGGCTTTTGGGAGTGTTGGAAATGTTATTTATTTATCTGGGTGCTATGATATGATATGTTTATTTGGTGAAAATTTAGCACAAGGAAAGCGTTTCAAAAAAGCAGTCCTGGGGCTGGAGTGATAGCACAGCGGGTAGGGTGTTTGCCTTGCATGCGGCCGACCCGGGTTCGATTCCCAGCATCCCATATGGTCCCCTGAGCCTCGCCAGGAGAAATTCCTGAGGGCAGAGCCAGGAGTTAAACCCTGTGCATAGCGGGTGTGACCCAAAAAAAAAGCAAAAAAAAAAAAGGGCTAGGGAAGGCCATAGATGTAGGATAACGTTGGTTTGCTCTTCCTCCCTGGCCGCTGGGAGCTTGGGTTTGTTGATTGCTGCCTCAACCTGTCAATTACCTTTGCCTCCTGATCACTCTGTTGGCCTGTAAGTATTGTCTTTCTCGTCTCCTTAATGTCCTTTGCATGGTTAGTTATTTCAGAGCCATTGCTTTTTGTATGGATACAGGAAGACAGTTAAAAAGACAAGCCTGTAGCTTGGGAGTTGATTGACTCCAGATAATATTACCTCCTGGACTTAAGTTTAAGCTTAAGCTCTCTCGACTTAAGCCTCAGTTGCCCTTACTTTCTAGATCCCCAAAAGCAAGGTCCCAACGAGGGACTGGATGGACCCATGGCAAGTGGTGAGCTACCCTGGCATTGAAATGGGCCTAGTTAAAGTGGCATAATGCTTAACTGTAAGTTAAGAGCATAGTCACGAACAAATTCTTCATGATCGAAAAAGAAATAACTAGATTTGGGCCCTGCTGTGGTTAGGAATGATTGATCCTGCCTGAGCACTGTAGTCTGAGTCTGTGGTGAGATGTCCCAAGGAGAGTCACCCTATATGCCTAAAAGTGTCTATTACTGTGTCCATATAGAATGGTAAATATGGGGCTGGAGTGATAGCACAGCGGGTAGGGCATTCGCCTTGCACGTGGCCAACCCTGGTTCAATTCCCAGCATTCCATATGGTCCCCTGAGCACCGCCAGGAGTAATTCCTGAGTGCAGAGCCAGGAGTAATCCCTGTGCATCGCCGGGTGTGACCCAAAAAGCAAAAACAAAACAAAACAAAACAGAATGGTAAATATGAGGAAGTAGAATTAAAGATATTAATCAAGCCTAAGGAGAGGAGAAACACAGTTAAGGTTGTTTTGCCCTTGCGGGCTGCAGGTGATTGAGAAGACTGGGAAAACATTTTGACTGCGCTTCCCCTGGGGAGGCATGGTTGGGGGGGGAGGCGTGGTGAGAGAGAAGAAAAGGAGCAGCTGCAGGGAGACAGAAGAAGAGGGCAGACTGAGGGGGACAGAGATAGAGGAGGCAGATATAGCGGGAAGAAAGAACTGTGGGGTTAGAGAAAGATGGTGACAGTGACAGAGGGACAAATAGATTGGAGAAATTAGATGGAGAGAGACACAGAGAGACAGAAGGACGGGTAGATTGAGTGAGCAGAGAGTTTGAGGAAGATTGAGGAAGAGACAGAGACAGAGACGGAGAGAAGAGACACAGAGTTAGAGGAGAAGGTTGTGAGTTAGAGAAGGCTGAGAGCTGAGAGGGGAGACTGGAGAGGAAGTTATGGAGAGCGTTGGAGTAAGTTAGAGAGAGGATTGGAGAGAGCTGGGAGAGACGAGAGATGGCTAGCAACCAGCATGGCCCTCGTTCTTCCTTCATCCATCCAAAGCAACCGTTGCCCGGGTGGAGAAGCGACTCGAGAGCACCGAATGCAGGCTGCGCGAGAGAGCCCAGGAACATCCTTTCACGTGTAATCCCCGAGTGAAGGAGTTTACACAGCTCCACGTGGGAGGAAATTACACACACAGACTGCTTGAGTCTTTGCTCAAGAGACTAATCTTGACAGACTCTGACTACAGTGCTCAGGCCGGATCAATCATTCCTAACCTCTTCTAATCTTGTGTTATATTCTTTAGATAAGTGAAGAAGTGCAAGGCTGCCTAAGAGAATGTCAGTCCGAGATGCCTGTGATTTTAGTCTCATTGTTGTCAGATGGTGGCAAAAAAACTGAGGATTTCCATAGAGGCTAGTATTGATGACTAAGTGCTGCTGCTCAGCACTGGCCAGCGCTGGCCAGCTGTGTGACTGGCTCTTGGGGTGCAGGGTGGAGTTTCCGGTCCCTGGACCACCACACACAGCCATCCACTTGAGTTAGAGTCTACTAGGAAAGGGATGACAGTGAGGAAACATAGGAAAACAAAAGAGGTCCAGCTAAGGCAGCAGAGTCTTCCGTGATAACTGGGCTTTGCCAAGATTCTAACGTGCTCACACCTAGACCTCACACCTCACTGGAGGACATTCTGCATGACCCCCCAGGACAAAGGAAGCTTCAGGCACACTCTCAGCCTAGAGGTGATAGGTTCAGGTGGTGCTGTGGAGCCTGAGATATCAATCACTTCTACCCTTGTCCCAGCTGAAAAGTATTATAAAATACTGGGGCCAGAGAAGGGAAAGTCAATTCTTTGTTTTTCCTGTATTCTAATCTTTGAAGGAACTGGAGTAGAAAGAAAGAGTAAATAAGATGCAGCATTTAGAGCAAATGATCAGGAACAAGAAGCCTTTCATTTTCCCCCAGCTTCTGATGTCTGTTTTGGGTCAAACGTAGCAGCGAATGGGGTACATTTAGTCAGCTCCTGCTCTAGCAGCAAAGGTTGACAACAGCACACACTAATAGGATAGCTGTGGAGGAAGCACGGCTATAGCATAGCAAACAGTGTTCTGGGTCTTTTTCTTTCTGAGGGAAGAAGCAGAAGGCCTATCACACATTTTCAATTTTTCACTTTTTACATACTAGCTGGCACTTCCCAATTGCATTACAAGGGTTACATTTTTTTTGTAAATGGCTTCTGATGCTCAAACATTTAAAGGTCTCAAAGGGCTGACATCATTAATGCATCCATTCAGAAAATATTTATTGTACACAGGTGACAGAAGAAAAGTAGTGTTCAGGGTAGTGCTTCCTGGAGGAAAGGCTTTCAAGACAGAGGGAAGAGACAGTACAGAAGCTACGAGGTAGGACCTGGTGGGGCTGGAGTTACGCACTGGAAGGATGAGATTGTAAGAGAATATGTAACCCTTATGTAAGGGAGTGGAGGGGAGGACTTGGATTCCATAAAATATCACAGCTATGGCGATTTCTGGTGGGGTGCCTCCCAGCAGTACTCTGGGGTCCATGGCCCAAATTTAGATCGACGACTGGTAGTACAGGCATGAAAGGTTTCTTGTTTGGAGGCCTCTAGGGCTGTCTGGCCATGCTGACAGTCCTCAAGGAGTCAATGAGGTATCAGGCATAGAACTTGGGGCCTCCCACAGGAAAGGCACATGCTTAACCTCCCCTCTCGCTTGTTATTACTTTTGGGTCCACACCCAGCAGTGCCCAGGGCTTACTCCTGGTGGGGCTCGGGGATCATATACAGTTCAAGGATCAAAATGTGTGCAGGGGCAAGTGCCCTACCCACTGTACAATCTCTCCAGCCCCAATGCTTAATCCTTTGAACTATCTTCTTGGCCCTAATGGTTTTTATTTTATTTTACTATTTATTTACTGGAGGGTGTCACTCCTGGGAGTACTTAGATGGTTATTTCTGGTTTGGTGTTTGGGAAGTTGCTCCTGGCAGTTTGGGGAGAACACTGGTGCCGGGGTGCAAACTTGGGCCTACGACATATACTCAGCCCATTGAACTATCTGTCTGGCCTCTAGTCTTCATTTTAAATGAAAAACGACTAAAGGGTTTTGAGCAGAGTATTAGCATGAGTTAGATTTATATTAATTTCATGAATTATTTTGTTTTATTGTTTTGGGGCTGGAGCGATAGCACAGTGGGTAGGGCGTTTGCCTTGCAAGCGGCCAACATGGTCGACCCGACTTTGATTCCTCCACCCGTCTCGGAGAGCCCGGCAAGCTACTGAGAGTATCTCGCCCGCATGGCAAAGCCTGGCAAGCTCCCTGTGACATATTCGATATGCCAAAAACAGTAAGAATTGTCACAATGGAGATGTTACTGGGGCCCACTCGAGCAAATCGATGAACAACGGGAGGACAGTTTTGGGGCCACACCTGGTGATGTTCAGGGGTTACTCCTGACTCAGGTACTCAGGAATCACTTCTAGTAGTGCTCAGGGGTAGTATATAATATGCTGGGGAATAAATCTGGGTCAGCTGCATTCAAGGCAGTGCCCCCAAATGAGTCATTTTCTATGCTTAGATAGCAGCCCAGAGGAGACCTGGTGGACCAAGTAGAAGTGGATGCACCAGTCTAGCTATTTCAGTAGTGCTGATTAGAAATGGATCTCTTGGAAGGCATACATCTGGGATTTGGAGATGGACCGGAAGGGCAGTTCTGAGAGAAAGAGACCTCAGGGATGACTAGGAAGCCCAACCATCTGGAAACAAAGTTATTAGGATGGGGAAGGGCATATTTTGAAGGGAAGCCAAGGATTTTGTCTTGTTTTTCTAAGTGTGAGACGTCAAAGGTCTGATTGGGCGGACAGAAGAGCGCTGACAGGACCAGTCTTGAGCTATCAGTTGGGAACTACCCATAAACAGATGGTATCAAAGTCAGGAGGTCAAATTGGATTGCCTAAATTAGTGTCAAGAACGATTTTGAAAATATCATGTTGTGTTTACCACATATCAGTATCGTGCTAAGTTCCTTGTAGTTACCAACTCATTTAATCTTCCTAACAGCTCTATGAGATAAAACTCTGTAATTATCATCATTTTATTGGTGTGTACCTTGAGGCACAAAAGTTTTAAGAATTTGGTTCAAGGTGAGTGGGAGAGAGAAGGGGTATGTGTGAAGAGAAGAGGCTCGGGGCCTGGGCTCCAGGTATGAGGAGGGCAAGGACACTAGAGGAAACTACCTCTGGGCCACAAGCAGTAGCGGGTGAACCTAACAGTCAGGAGCATGCAGTGTTCCTGGAGCCAAGAGAACACACTAACCGTGCACACAACAAGGGTAGGTCAGATGGGTGGAGAGCTGGGAACTGGCCATTACATGGAAAAGAGTGACACTGACTTTAGCTAACCTAGTCTTGAAATCAGCTTCCTCCCATTTTTGAATACAGCAATTTTCTTTGTAGCTGAAACTCTGCCACCAGCAGAAACCTCAAAGGTTCCCATTGTTCATACTCATCTCTTCTAGAGGACAGCAGTCCCTGGACCTGTTACCAAACCTTGCCATTTAAAGTGGCAAGAACTTGCATACTTCACATTTTTTGATCATTTGATTTCAAATGTTTGCCTTCTACCTAGGGGTCCTAAAACTCTATTTGGAAAAGGCATCTGTATTCCTATATTCATTACAAAATAATTCGCATTTGCCAAAACAAAGAAATAACACAAGTGTCTGAGGACTGATGACTGGATAAAGAGACCAGGGTGTACATACACATAGAATAGTATTCAGCTAAAAGGAAAGACTAAATCATACAATTTGCTGCTATGTGGGTGGATGTGGTTATGAGTATCTCCATGATACCATATGGATGGAGTAACACACTGAGTGAAGTCAGCCAGGAGAGAGACAGACATAGAATGGTTTCTCTCATACATGGGATATAAAGACACATAGTAGGGGAATAATAAATTGCCAAGGCAAAAGAGTCTGAGAACTGATCATGGAATAGACCTTATGAGAGGATGGGGGATTAGGTTAAGACGAACTTACGATTGGGGTATGTGAGGTGTGGTGTTGGAACGTTGGAAACATGGAGCCATATCACTAACTGTATTATAAATCATGGTGCCATAAAAATTAAAGTTTACCTTATCATCCAACATATTTTCTATAGCGACAACATCTTGTGATGCTTGGGATATACCAGGGAATGCGTGGGGTGTCATGGGGTGTCACGCAGTCCTGGGGGTTGGATTTAGGGTTTCTCATGCTAGGTGTCTGATCTACCACTTGAACCATATTTCTGGTCTCCATTCTATATATATTAAGCTTTTGAACATTGTTCTGAGTAGGGGTCCATGCCATAAGAATAGGGTAAAGATCTCCCGCTCATCTTAATATTAACTATAAGTTGTCACAATGTAGGAAGGGGAATGGCATCAATGTTCAATATAGCAACTTGGTACTTGGAGCAGAATTCAACAAACTAAGAAACTTCACGATGACTATGACTGGAATCAGTCAGGCCATGTTGGCGGCTCAGTCTCACTGAGAACAGTGCAGCAGTGGATGGTCACTGCAGTGCATCAGTGAAGCCACTAGAAGGTGCCATGGCGGGATTGCAGCAATGGCTTCCTCTGTCCCAGCTTCCCTGAAGGCGACCCTGCCAGTTGCAGGCCTGTTTCCCTTTCCTCTCCTCTCGAGGTCAGGCTGACCTGCTTCCTCTGGGCGAGACTCTGCTCTGCACCATTTGCAAACAGTGCAGAGCCCTCTTTCCCAGCCCTCCTGACTTCTCCATTCAACAAATGGAAGAATTCAAGCAAAGCTGTTCAAGAAGAATCTCTGGCACAGAAGTGTCTGCCTCATCGGTCTGGATTTTTCTCATGTCAAGTAAAATCCCACATTCACAGAATAAGCAGGACAATGACTTAGTACATGGCAAACACCACATATGTTGTGAGATAAAGACAATATTGTCTTTCCTTGGTCCTTCCCATTGAAAAAACAACACCAACAGAAAAATGCTTCTGAAATTTCAGTGTTAACAACACAGCATTCCAAGCAATGCCTGTCCATCATAGCCTTATTCACAACAGGTAGTAAAATGAGTCAAAGGGGAAAGACAAATACCATGTGACTTTACTTGTGTGAGAATAGAGAAACAATGAATGTACACAATAAACCAAAACCAGACTCTTACTTTACAAAACCATACTCTACTAAACTGGGTTAAAACAGATCAACTATATTGTTATTAAGGGAAGCCAGACTTTTGGTGACAAGCCTTGAGATATAGAAATACCAGATTAACACAGCCTGTACATCTTAATGTATGTAATGTCTAAATCAATATATAACAATTTAAACCTAATTATGTTACAAACCAAAATTACTCCAAACAAACCCAACAAACACATTAAGTTTTAAAAAGTTACAATGGAATGATTACTAATCATTAAATTTTTAGAAAAGAAAGATAGAAAAAGGTATCAGAGATTAAATAACTGCTAGGCACTCCCACCAGGGCCTTTCAGGATGTAATTCTTCCAGAGTTCCTAAGATCCCGATAGATTATGTGCAGGGAGGGGGGTCTCACTACAACCTTGAACTCTAGTCTGTGATGCTGAGGTCCATTTCATGTTGCACCTCATGGATGTGGGAGAAATAAGGGACAGCCCACAGGTAGAAGCATGTCACAAGTGGAGAAAAGGAGGAGAGGGCAGTAAGGATAGAAGGGAACACTTTGACAATGACAGTTGGAAAAGATCACTCTGGACAAGAATTGAGTGCTGAAAGTAGGTAAAGGGATACACATAATAACCACATAGTACCTGTACTACAGACCATAATGACAAAAGGAAAGAGGAAAGAGAGGAAGAGAGAGAAGAAAAGTGTCTTCCGTAGAGGTAGACTGGGGATTGGGAGGAGGAAAGGGGGATATTGCGGGTGTTGGTAGTGGGAAATGTACACTGGTGAAGAGATGGGTGTTAGAACATTGCATGACTGAAACCCAATCATGGACAACTTTGTAACTGTTTATCTCACAGTAATTTAATTTAAAAAATTTAAAGAGATAAAGCTCTTTGTTTAACATGTCTATTACCAGTGATTTAATTTTGCTCAACAATGCAAAGGGAAAGACAGATTCAATTGGCCGGAGGCCCAACAACACATGGTTCCCTGAGCACCACCAGGAATTACTACTCACTATTGAGCTGAGGATAGCCCTGAGCACCACTGAATATGTCCCCAAATCAAAATAATAATAATAATGATGATGATGATAACAACAATAACAATATTGCAAGGGTGAAATCCCCTAGCTAAAATTCTACAGAGTTTGACTTTACAGTGAATATAAAGCAGGAATCTACATAATAAAAATTGACTGTGGAGCAATTAACTGATCAAAGCTGTTTGTTCAGTTTGGGAGCTGTTGAAATAACTTGGGTCCCTGGTCTACCCCTGTCGTTTTGTAAAGAAGGGAAAGGATAGAATGCAGATAGAACTCAAGCACTCAGTCTATTTAAAGTAGCCGTAAAGTATGTCCCTCCAACCGCACTTTCTTCCCTTCAAGGTCAGAGGGGAACAAGCTCAGCTGGTTTGAAACACACCTGGACAGCCAGAACTGCACTTGCCTGCTTGCCTCCACACGGCAGTTCCCGGCCCAGCGCTGACACGCAAATGCCGCTTCATGAACCTCCCCTTCACACTGCAGAAGGCAACTTAAGCCCATTTCCAGAAGAAAGGGGGAAGCTGATAATGAATCTGGCTTCCGACATGTCCTACTGCAGTGAATCTACTTCGTTTTCCTTGCCAGCAATGAACTCTAGCCTGTAAGAACTGAAAGGCTTTGTGGGTTTCCTGCCACCTGCCAACCAAGGCACTCCCTTTCTCCACAGGAACCTTCTCTGGCCACCCACTCACAACCTGTGTAGGTTGTGCCCTGGATTTACAACCACATCCAATTTCCAACACATTGGTTCACAGTTCAAGCTACGTATGGTAAGGGCTGTTTGAGTTTGTTCTGACCTGAGAATGCAAAATGAGTCCATCCTCTTTAGTGCTCCCCTTTAAACCTTCTGGAGACTGAGGCGGGCTACACTGAATTCTACTTTGCACACGGAGGGTCCCGCTGCGTTACTGTTTCCGTCATTGTGAGAAGGTGGATATGGCAGATACAACTCTAGATTTCCGGGTTCTGGTGCCAGGAGGAATTAAAAGGGTGTAAAGTTCAAGTGCCTTCAAAGTGAATCAAATAAACAAGCAGACAACTTGTTCCTAAAGCCACTCCCCTCTCCTCCAGAGCTGGACGTGGAGAGGCTATCGCATTCCCAGTTCCCAAACCTGTGGACCAGCTAACAGGGCAGCCTCCACCAGCCATGGACCACCAGGCTCCCAACTCGAACCCTGTGCCTCGGCCCCTGAGTTACCTGTGGGCTCCTGCGGGTTCTAGGCCATTTTCCAGACCGACATCTGTCTGCACCATCTCCTGTTTCAGTTCTCCGATCTCCCAGGCGATTGTGTCAATGAGCTATTCAAAGACAAAAATAATGTGACGTCAGGAGGTGGAAGGGGCGTGTCCAGGCCACGCAACTTAAGCCACTTTTGCAGGAGCAGGGAGATGACTGCCTGGGTTTTTTTTTTTTCTTCTTCAATATTAGATCAGTGAATTTCCTCTACCCCAAAGTGGGGAAGTTGGGGTAGGGAATAAAGGAGGGAGCAGCTTCTTAGAAAGAGGAAGAACTTAGGTTTCAGTATTGCCCTCAAAAAGAGAATCTGACGCCCATTCTGGTTTCTCAACATAAATACAGAAAAAGGAATAAACAAATCCTGGTAGAAGTAGGCTTCGATATTTATTTTGTAAAGTGAATATACAAAAGGTAGTCCCTGGATCTGTATGTGTGCAGTCATAATGGGCAGAGAAAGGAGCCTGAAAGACGCATCCAGCTCAGAGATCAACGGTCGGAAATAGTATATACTTTGATCCTGTTCTTTGTATGTTTTTGTAAATGAAAGACTGTTCAGGAAAAGAAGAGTAGGGGCAGTGTGGGGGTATCTGTGGGTGAATGAGCCATAAGGAAATCAAGAGGGAAAGTGATCTCTTGCTTCGGAGGACTCTTTGTTTGTTTTTGTTTGTCTTTGTTTGTTTTGGGCGGTTGGTTTTTTTGTTTTGTTTTGTTTTTTTTGTGGGCACTATATTCAGTCACACCTGGTAATATTCCTGGAAGGCTCAGGGGACCATATGGTTGCCAGGATAAACCCTGGTTGGGTACATGCAAGGCAAGAGTCTCCTCCACGTGCTATCGCTCCAGCCCCTCCTGGGGTCTTGTAGCCCACCCAAAACCTGGAAGAAAGCAAGATCTGACCTGGGAATCTACTCTAAATTCTTCAACTGCATCTTTAATGTGCTATTTAGGTACTAAAACTGTTGACCACCTGTCCTCAAAGTGTGACATGATTCACTCATTTGTTTTAATAGGGTCAGCTCCAATAAAGCTGTGGGGATTGGGGGCAGGGCCACTCTCAGTCCAACAAAGTGAGCCTCTTTTGGGTTTAGTGCTGTGATGCAGCTCAGGCAGGTGTGCTTAGGGTGCCATAAGGCCACAGCTGATGATGCTGGGAGCAGGGTGGGGAGGAGGCAGACAGTGCCAAAAGTGGAATTCAGGGCCTCAGTCTTGATATGTGCCTAATCATTTAAGCTATCTCCCCAGCTCCATTAAGACATTTTTTTCTCACCAAAATGCGATTTATGTCAAAATTAAATATATTTTTTTCTTAATTTATAATATAAAATGTGTTAAGATATATAATCCATATGCTCTTTGGTACCTTCTATAATTTTGAGGGGTGTAAAGGGATCCTGGAACTAAAAAGTTTGAGAGCTGCTATTCTAAGTCATCTTATCCTCTCTTACATAGCTTTTGGCCCATCCAGACACAGAGAAGCTTCATTTGAGTGTTTAGGTTTGTGTTCATCCATCACTCATTGAGTCAATAGAACTTGACAGGCACTCACTCCACTCCTGGCACTACAAGGAGAAAGTAGGGTTGACGAAAGTTCAATTTTTGTGGAGGTGACATTCTGGTGAGGTACAAAACAAAATACAGAGTTCTGGGAAGTTCCAAAATGAAAATAGAAAAGGGTGATGTCATAGCCCCGGCTAAGGGGCCACTCTACCTAGCCAGATGTTGAGGACAAGCCCTTAAGGAAGCAATGAAGCCACTGAAAGGGAGCAACCCCCAGGACCTGGAAAGTCATGAAGGCAGCATGTCAGGCCTCATCTGCATTACAGAGTACAGGAGCCTTATCTCTGAGCTCTTTACACTAAGTGCCATGAGAGGGTGAGAGGGTGGTAAGCCATGAGGAGCACTTCATGTTTTCAGTCTAAAAAGACCATTTGGTCACATATTTTCCAACACCCTTCCCTTCGTCAGTGTACATTATATGACTGAAACCCAATCATGAACAACTTTCTAAGTCATCGTGAATCTCACTATGATTCAATTAAAAAACAAAACAAAACACTGAAAACACCCCACAATTATTTGTTAAACTGAATCATTTGTGTGTATGTAAATTTTATATACCAAAGACATGTTTGTGCATGATAATTATCCGCTCTAGAATAGGGGTTACCTCTGAAAGGCAGAAAAACAGGTGGCATCACAGAGGGATAGATAAAGAGAAGCTTTAGTTTTGGTTGGTTTATGATTATTTTTTGGGGGGGTCATACCTGGTGATGCACAGGGGTTATTCCTGGCTCATGCACTCAGGAATTATTCCTGGTGGTGCTCAGGGAACCATATAGATTGCTGGGAATCAAACCTGGGTTGGCCACGTGCAAGGCAAATGCTCTACCCGCTGTATTATCATTCCAGATACGAAGCTTCAGTTTTTTTTATCATTAAAGTATTAAGCAAATATAGAACAAGGCTAAGATTTGAACAGATGGGTGGTTTGTGAAGCAGGTGTATATTTTAATTGGAAAGTGTAAGATCAGAAGGAGAAATTCCAAGATGGTTTAGGAAGTATTGAAAGTGGTGCATGTAAGAGATGAAGGTTGCTTGGACAAAGGTGGTAACAGCTGAATTACATAGAAGAGGGGGAAATCCAGGAAGTATTTGACAACAAAAATGACAGGAGTTGTGAAAGAGTGAATGTGAAGGTGGAGAGAAGAACTAGTTTTTGGTTCGAGCGATTAGATACATGGTAGAACCTTTGACTAATGGGGAAAAAAGTGGGGGGATCAGTGTCAAGAAAGAAACTGAGCAGGACACTGGTAAGTTCATGTCATATTTGTGTTGCTTCTTGGCAATCAAATAAATTTGATGAATAGCTTTTGATATTTTGGCTGAAATTATTCATATATATATGGAAATGATTCATCTACAGGTTGGTATTGCAAAGACCTATGAGAGGGAGATATTATTTCAGAGGAGGGTGCAGGTGGGGAAGGTGTTCCCATACTTGGAATCAAAAGTGGGGTGATGAGTCATATCCTCCATGTAGGATCCCTCCCCTCTGGTGTGCGACTGGAGTGGGGGCTTGAGGTGGAGCTTCAAGGGGCCTGGGAGCCTGGGGGAGAGAAATCAAGAAATCCCCTTTTGCACACATCCCAGTGGGAAAATGTAAAAAGTCTGACAGTGCCAAATACTGGAGAATGTGGAAAACAGGAACTCCTCCTGCTGAAGGAATACTATTCTTAGAACCATTTTACGGAGTAATTTCTTTTCTACTTGACGGTATACAAACCCAGGTCATTCTGGTTTGGTACGAACTTATCACAACTTACCATGTAATTTTCAAATGATAGAGAATTTTTTGAGACTCATATCAAACGCAGAATGTTTTACTTATAGATTCCAAAGAAATGGGCAAGAGATGACCCAGGTCAGATAAGTATCAGAAAGATAGGTTAGACTAAACTTTGTTTGTGTGACAGAATTGTTTTGGTTCACTGAGGGAATTTTCAGAACTTGTCTCTATTTCATTTTAATTTTGACCCATTTATTTTGGGGAAGTCCTCGGGGTAATGTTCAGGTGGCCTCAGGGCCATCCCACTGATATAGTGCCAACTGGGCTGGATGGCTCAATGCAAAGACCGAATAATGTGATGTTGCTTGGTCCAGTGGGTCTGGGGACAGCATGGCAACATCCAGTGGTGCTTGAGGGGCCAGGAGGGACTGAGGACATCACCTGAGCTCTAGGAAGGAAGGCATGTGTTCTCATCCCGTGAACTACTCCTGGCACCTAAATAGACTCTAATTCAACTCCCTCATCTTCATTCTCTACTTCAAAATATAGTCCATTCCAAACATTCAACAGAGTTTATGTACCTCGAATTGAAATTCCTTTGCTCTTCCAGAATAAAATCAATTTTTCCCCATTTTAAAAAATCTTGCTACAGTTTACATATTAAGTCAACATGGGGCAAGGAGACATTTATAAGAATATCTTCATACATAACATTTGAACTCTTCTAAACCCATGCCACCTCAATAAATAAAAACTATAAATAATATATTTTCTTCACCATTACCTGAAAAATTATTAGAAAACCCAAAGTACAAGCACTTAAATATCTATCAGTAAGGTAAGGTAAGGTAAAGGCCCTCCCGTTGATCGTCGATTTGCTCGAGCGGGCCCAGTAACGTCTCCATTGGAGACTTTGTTGTTACTGTGTCTGGGGCTGGGGCGATAGCACAGCGGGTAGGGCGTTCGCCTTACACGCGGCCAACATGGCCGACCCGAGTTTGATTCCTCCGCCCCTCTCGGAGAGCCCGGCAAGCTACCGAGAGTATTCGATATGCCAGACACAGTAACAACAAAGTCTCCAATGGAGATGTTACTGGGCCCGCTCGAGCAAATCGACGATCAACGGGAGGGCCTTTACCTATTCATATGCAATAAATAAAAAAACACATGAATAGATTAAATAGGACAGAAGTAAACTTTAAGACCAAGGTTCTTCAAACACCTGTTTGCGTATTGCTGCTAATCAATGGGAATGAAAAGGCTGAATGATTGTGTTCCACTGCCTTGGTAATTACTGTTGGTCTGCAGGAATCTGTCAGTCCACAGGTGTTAAAAAGGTGAAAGAATATGTTTTATACTCAAGACCAAGTTAATTGTTACCAGAAGAGAAGAAGAATGTGGATAATTGGGTCAAAAGGAGTCAAATTCACATGAAGAATGGTCTCAGACACTTAATTGCTCAGTGTCACTTATACAGTTATTGTTTTAAAATGATTCACACCTGAAAACTATTCAATGTTATAAGTCTTTGTTACCTCCATAAAAAAGTTTAAAGAACATAATGGTTAAGATTTAATATAGCTGAGCAATAAGTGTTTAGAAATCATGTGATTTTCTGTTTAAAATACTTCATACTCAGGATTTTCAGAAAAGTAAGACAAAGCAATGGTGGGTGTATCTGAAAATGAAAGGAGATAGGAACTATAAAAGCGGGAGAGTCATGAGGGTCTGGAACTGCACAAGCACTTTCCCATTTCACTCTGGGCGTAGTCATGGCTCCAAATGGGAAAGCCACACACAGTCCCCCTGGGAGCAGAGATCCTGGCCGAAGGGGCCAGCCACAGCCTCCAGGGAAATTAGCAGGGGAGGCTCATCCCAGGCAGGAATTGTCCCCTGAGTCAGTCGCCTTCTGCCCCAATCGTTCTCTCAGCACCATACTGATTTGAATGTAGAAATTCCAAAAGGTCTTTCCTAGGAGGAAATGTCCTTTCCCTTGGAGCTTGTGTCAGATTTCTCCTGGTGCTGACACGGAAGCTGATTTTCCAGAACCCCGAGTTCCACACTAAGTTCCTTCTCGATACCCAGCCAAAATACAGATAACCTTGACGTAGGAGCACTCAGGTGCCAAAGCACAGATTTGCAAATCACTTACCTGTAACGCAAAAGGAAGGTACAGTGAACCCCAAGGCACAAAGAGAAGATGCCAGAGGCAACCCTGTGTGTGGGAGGAGACTCAGCCAGGAACAAAGGGTTCAGTTTCAGCCCTTCCTCTTCCCCTTCTTTCTTCTGCCTCAACTCGTCTACCTGACACCTGACAGGACTCATATGACAGACAGAACATGGGGTTTCTCTGAACAATCTGATTATATGCCCATCCGCCCTCTCCACCAATTATCATCCTCAAATATCTGCTTGTACAGAGGCTTGTTAAGGTATTTTGGACTGGATTGGAGAGGGGATTCCACATAATTCATATACATTTGAATTTCTCCATTGTTCCTTACTCTAGATATTTCATCTCATCCAACATGTAATCACTTAATCACTTAACTTCCCTTAGTCATCGATTTGCTCGAGCGGGTGCCAGTAACGTCTCCATTTGTCCCTGTCGCGTGCTAGTGTAGCCCAATGGCATCTGTTCGCTCTGGGAACATGAAGAGCCTCAAACCGATCGTTCATAATCTTGATGAAGAAGTCTGACCATCTGGTAGGTGGGCGGCCACGCGGTCTTTTGACATCCCGTGGAATCCAGTCAGTAACAGCTCTATTCCAGTGGTCATCTTTAAATCTCATTACGTGACCAGCCCATCTGATTTTTGACACCTTGGCAAATGAGACAGCGTCCCTGATTCTTGATCGTTGACGGATGTCAGAACTCCGGATTTTTTCTCTCATTTGAGTGAAATGTGATATTCCAAGCATAGTTCTTTCTATTCTTCTTTGGGAGACCTGAATAGTGTTCTCATCCTGTTTGCGTAGGGCCCAGGTCTCCGAGGTATATGCAAATGCAGGAAGAACAGTGGAATCAAAGAGATGTGCCCAGAGCTGGAGATTCTTCGTCCTCTTAGCTATTTCTTCGACGTTCTTGAAGGCTTTCCAAGCCGCTCTCTTCCTCCTGCGCAGCTCAGGTGCCAGGTCATTTGTCATGTTGACTTCTCGACCTAGGTACACATAGCTGTTGCATTCGGAGATGGGCGTTCCGTTGAGAGCGAATGGGGCATCAGGAACGAGGCTGTTTCTCCTAAACATTGTCTTCGTAAGATTCAGCTGTAGTCCTACCTTCCCACACTCACGGTCAAAGTCGGCCAGCATTTGTGCCGCTTGGCTGATGTTTGGTGTTATTAAAACAATGTCATCAGCAAAGCGGAGGTGGTGTAATTGCCGACCATCTATCTTCACTCCCATTCCTTCCCATTCCAGTCGTCGCATGATGTTCTCGAGGGTGGCACTGAAGAGTTTCGGTGAAATGGTATCACCCTGCCGAACCCCTCTCTTGATATCAATGATCATTTCTTTGTAGAATGGTGAGATCATGGTAGTGAATCCACAGTACAGCTCACGGAGGATCTTGATGTATTGGGCTTGAATGCCCTGATTGGCTAGGGCTTCAATGACCGCTTCCGTCTCAACAGAATCAAAGGCCTTCTTTAAATCAATGAACGTTAAACAGAGCGGCGTCTTGAACTCCCGAGAAACCTCAATAAGCTTGGTTATCATGTGGATATGGTCGATGGTGCTGAATCCTTTGCGGAACCCGGCTTGCTCGCATGGTTGTCCTTCATCTAGTGTTCTGCCAATCCTATTTAGGATGACTCGAGTGAACAACTTGTAGATGACAGACAATAGGCAGATCGGGTGATAGTTGCCAATGTCATGGATGTTTCCCTTCTTGAACAGTAGTACAGTCCTGCTGGTTTTCCATTGGGATGGAACCTTGCATTCAGACAGGTAGCGAGTGAAGAGCCGAGCCAGTGTATTGATGAGTACTGATGGCAGGTTCTTCAGGTGTTCAGGTCTGACCTTGTCTGGGCCGGGTGCTGTTTGTTTCTTTACTGACGAAATGGCGTGTCAGATTTCGGAAGGGAGAACATTGGGAACAACATATCCATCCTGTGGAATTTGGTATGTCGGCAAGTGGACATGCCTATCGAAGAGATTTGAGTAGAAGTCATGGATAATCTTCTCCATTGCCGTTCTACAACTACAACTACAACTGGTCTCATTCACAAAAAAAACAACATGTAATATTCTCTAAAATTTCATTCCTTAAGAGTAAACTTTTCTGGTGACGTTGTCACCTGCCAAAAGAAGCTAGTTCTAGTCAGCTTTCCCATGTTAGAGCCAACAGGAGTTTTAATGGAAGAGGTTTTTATCAAAGTTGGTGTTCTTACCAAAAGATTTTCCAGATCCAGTCATGGAATCCAAGAACCCAATATATGCTGGTCCTGGTCTAGAATCCTCATCTGAAGTGAAAGGGGGACCTTAAGCATCTGCCTAGCTGACAAGAAAGTGGTGTTTCCCATACCCTTGTCTGGTGGTCCAGGTCACATGGGGCACCTGGAAATGTGACCCTGGAGCCAAGTAGCTGTTATTTAGCATAGTCACACGGGACACCGAGCTCCATGGCACAATGTTGTTGGTGGGACAGTGGCTTGTGCACATGGTATCTGTGTCACTTACACATAATTGCCCAAGCAGTGACTAAGGTCACTATCCAAGAGCTAGCCACTGAGCAACACGGGAAGCATCAGAGGCTGCCCAGAGGTAGCCAGGGTGTTGCTTGTGTTGTTTCCCTTCAACAAGGGGTGGTGTGCTTGTCTTTGGAAACAAGGAGAACAAGGGCAGCTGGCAGGCTGGGAACTTCTGCAGTGCCATCGTGGGAAAAGCCCACGGAGGGGCCTGGTAACCGTGACAGCAAAGAGGAGGGCAAGCGGAGTGAGGGGTTGTCTCTGGCTTCCTCCCTCATTCTGGGATTCCCTAATCGGCGACTGTTCTATCATAACAAAGCAGATGAGGGCTGATATTTCCCTTGGATGACTGAACTACCTGACATCCAGCCCAAGGGCAGGAGGAGAATGTGGGAGGGACCTTGTTCTCTCCTGCACATTTGGTATCACACCCAGGGATTGGTCTAGGCAAGGCTGGGCCCATCTCTCTGCAGACTGGAAATCTCAACTCATATGAACTGTTTTGGGGAATTCCCAGGAGGAAGGAACCACACTTCAGGCAATAGGCTTGAACAGTTGTAAGGCAGGTGAGCTGGCTGCTCCAACCTTGGAGTTGGTAATTCTGACAATAAGGGCACAGCAGCTTCGGGCTCAGAAAGGCCTGACTTCAGATCGGTCTTGGCCCACTGTGGGTTGAGTCCTGAATCCACTTGGGTGCACTGGTCCTTGAACTCTGATTCTAAGGCTAGTGCTAAGAGAGAAGAATGTCAAGGAACTAAAATAAGGCAATGAAGCCAGAGAGATATTACAGAGCAAAGGGCAACTGCCTTGTACTTGACTGACCTGGGTTTGATCCTTGCTTATCATATGATGCCCCAACCCCACCAGGAGTGAACCTTGAGTGCAGAGCCGGAAGTAAGCCCTGAGCACCACTGGGTGTGTCCCAAAAACCTCTCTCCCTCTATTCCCAAATAAAGATGATGAAAGGGTTGAAGTACAGAGGGTAGGTACTTGCCTTCTATGAAGCCAAAAGGGGTTTACTCCCTGGTACGAAATAAGCCCTCCCTAGCCCAGGAGTGATCCCTGTGTTCAGAAATAGGAGTAAGTACTGAGCACAAACAGGTGTGGCCACAAAAACCAAGGAGAAAAAGAGAATGAAAAGAACAATGAAATGAAAAGACTGCAAAAAGCACCAAATGCTCCTGATTCGCTTACTATTTTAAGTTCTTATATAATGCTCAAGCACTGATGGTGGCTCAGTCACCAACCAACTTGCAAAGAGGCCCTTTCATCGCCCAGACACATCTGGAATGACAAGGAACAGTGCCTGTGGAACCCAGCCTTCCGCCCACCAATCTGCCCCAAGAGCCTGTAGTCTAAAGGATTTCCCACGGGTAGTTTATTCCCCAGACAGCAGGGCGAGAGAAATCAGCTGCCTGTACCCTCCTTGCTGGCACTGGAGAGCAGAGACAGGGAAAAGGGGGAGAGATTCCAAATCATGTTTTCTTTCTTGAAGGGTTAGATAAAAGAAGAAAATCTGTCTAGAAGGTCAAATAAAAATAAAATGAGAAAGCGCTTATAGAGTAAGCTCTGATACAGTGCTCTTCAAATCCTAAGGCTGAGGCAGGAATGTTATCGGTGGCTTCAGAATGGGATGTGGTGCAGATAACATAGAAACTTGAAAGCCAGAGTGTGGGAAAAGCCGTGTTTGGCTCCCAGCTATGAGATTTCTATTCTCCAAGTGCATCCACTTGGCCTTGAGCTGTGCCCGGGCTTTCACAATCACATTGCCCGGGTCTATTTCTGCTGAGCTTGGTAGAGCCTCCTCCTGGGTTGGAAGGCACATCTCATGTTGGTTTTTTCCTAAAACAGGCTGAAAAACCAAAAAACTTCTTACCAATACTGAATTCTTCTTTACCCCCAGGAACAAGAAAGAAGGGAGGCATCTTTCTTCCCGTGCCTAGCTGAGGAGTAGCTAGGGAAGGACGCTAGGTGTCTCAGAACCTCATGATTTTTGAAGGCTTTGCTTCCTAAACACTGTATGTTACCACTCCCAAAGACATGTGCATGTATATATTTGGAATTTTCTTGTAATCAAAAGCATAAAATGGGAATACATTCCTGTTAGAAAGAAAATGATTACAGTTAGAGCTGAATCTCTTTTGGCCATTACCATAAACCCTTTCACCCACACAGGGGGAACCACTACTAGCGGAGATGTGTGTACATCATTCTTGAATGCCATCATGCTGTTTCTACCCAAAAGCACTGTAGTGATGTTTGGTCCCCTGACTTTCTTATTTCATTTTGGGAAATGCTGTGGCATGTGTCCACACTGACACAGGAAGCCCCAGTTCACTCTTTTCAAGTAGAAATGGTTTCTCATCACAGGGCTATGTCAGTTTATGGACAGACCACCTGTAACCATTCTATTTTGATAGGCACTTATGTCATTTCCAGTGTTTTGCTGCCACACGCAGTCCTGGGAAGAACATTCTGTGTGTTGTGTGGAATCGTAGAGAAGAGCCTGCTTGAGCTGACAGGTCCACACATGTAACCTTGTTCTGCTGGGCTGGGTCCAGCTGACCCGCCTCCACTTCACTTGTCACTTCACTTTCTGACTTCACTTGTCAGGGTCTGGGATGACCAAACTTTTCAACTTTGATCATTCTGATAAACAGAAGTGGAATTCTGTTGAAATTGTTTTGTCTAGGTTAAATTTTGGTTATTTATTTGTATTTATTTTTCAGAGGAAAAATGCTACCCATTTGGGATTTTCTTGAGTTTTCTTATAAAACTGCATTCATTGTCTTAAATAAAAGATTGCTCTCATAGTTTTTGTTGTTGTTGTTGTTATTGTTGTTTTGGTCTTTTAAAGTTCCCTAACCATGTAATGCTGATAGGACCACAGTTTTTATGAATTCTCTTTCTTATTTAGTCTTGTCTAGGAAAACATTTTTTTTAATTATGGGGGGAGGTACATTGAGAGTGCTCAGAGTTTATTCCTGGCTCTGTGCTCAGGGATCACTCCTGAAGGTGCTTGGGGAAAAATATGTGGCACCAGTAAAAGAACCCACATCAACTGTGTACAAACATCTTATCCATTGTACTATCTCTCTGACTCTTAGAAAGATATTTCATTTTTATCTTGAAGTAATAATCAATCTCATCAATTTTCAGCTTGGTCTTAGATACAATTTTGCCCTTTTATATTTATTTATTTCCAGGTCTTTCGTTAAATGAAATTAAACCTGGAATTCAATTTTTATGTATGGTGTGAAGTCAGAACAAAGAGGTGTGGGATGAGGTATAATAGTCAGAGGTTGGTTCCTTAAGCCCTCAAGCCTAGGTTCTGGAGAGCTATTATGGCCTGAGGTATTTACTATAGTTTTTTTTTTAATTTTTATTTATTGAATCACCATGAGAATAGTCACAAAGCCTTTCAGTTTAAGTCTTGATCGGTAATACAATGATCAAACACCGATCCCTTCACCAATGCACATTTTCCACCACCAAGAACCCCAGTATACCCTCCCTCTTATACCTCCCCCTGCCTATGTGGCAGATTTCCACTTTACTCTCTTTCTACAGTCAATATTATGACAAAAGGCCCACCATTATTATTTGGAATTTTCCCCAACATTCAGACCTGCCAGAAAGACATCATTAGGTAATTTATTTTCTATTGCTGATTATGAAGAGCATATGATGTTGCATGGCCACTACTGTGGCCATGTGATTTTAGATTTCTGATATTTTAGTAATAAGTCTAGAGGGATTACTGCCAAAAGCCACTTGGGTTCTCAGGTTGGTTTGTGTGCCTATGGTATCATGGTCATTCAGGAGCCAGAGAAGGCGTTCATAGGTGGCAACTCGGGGCCTTGTCAGGGCGGGGAGCGGGGCCGGTTCCACCTCCTATCCCATGAGGCCTCTCACTGCAGTCACTCGTCACTGCAGTCTCATACCTGGCTTTCCATTAGGTGCTAAAAGATGGCTGCCACCATGCCGCCACTGCCAGGGGGAAAAAGTGGGGGAACAAACACCCTTTCCCTCCCTGGTTGGTATGGCACCATAGTTTAATGCACAGTCCAGATGCATTTTGGTTGGGCATTATGTTTTGCTCAAATTTCCCCATCATTCAAGCCTGCCTTCCAGGGACAGATGCTGAATCATTTACTTTCCATTGCTCACTTTGCATATCAGGAAAGATTGTGTGGCCATGTAAGCGGCCGCACAGTTCAGAATAGTTCTGGTGCCCACATACTGGAGCCATGCTTGTAGAAACTCATGGTCGCCGGGATTCCATCTGGAGAAGGCGGGGAGACTGCACCAACCAATCTGGGACCTCTCAGTGATATCGGCTCGGTATGGGGCCTGGAGAATTCTCCAGGTGTTGTGGTGCCCGCCAGCTAGGTTTCTTCACTGCTGTGTGCCGCAAGATAGCGCCAGGGGGCGGGTTGAGGGTGTGACTTCTGGGATCAGGGGTTGACTGGGAGCTGGGATGGAACTTCCCGGCCCAGCGCCCCCATGCGGTTCAGAAGAATAGTCCTGGTGCCCACATACCGGAGCCATGCTTATAGAAGTTCATGGTCACCGGGATTCCATCTGGTGAAGGTGGGGAGACTGCATCTACCTCGTCTGGGACCTCCCGGTGATATCAACTTGGTATGGGGCTTGCTACAGTTTTGTAATGTGCCCAGAGGCCGGAGGGCTCAGGAGCCATAAGGCAGCCTTGAGTCTCATTCCCAAAGGGAAGAAGGGGTCTCAACAGCTTTCAGGCCACAGTTCTTGGTAGACCTGTTAATTCAAGTCTACTCCAAAGCATTCTAATCCAAAGTATTCAAAACACTTTCAGAAGCTCCTTATTATAGAAAAACATTTTAAACGATGCAATAGGGCAAGGGGATATGGCTCAGTGGATCAGAACATTTGCCAGAGAAGTGTGGAGTGAAGACTTCAAAACCTGGTGCCACCTCACCACGTGCTGAGCATAGTCCTGGCAGCTCTGTTGCCTGTGGTTCCCAGGCCGTGGTGAGTTTCAGCTGCTTGGCAGCCAAGTGTGTACAGGTACCCCAACTGAGTGTGTGAAAGATGCGAGCACCACCATCACCCTGAATGCACCAACATCAGGATGTGCATGAACACCCAAAAAACGGTCTCAGCCCCAGAAAGCACCTGGCCGTGAATAGGAGCACTATAACCATGACTGGCCCCTGTGAGCACCACAACTAAATGTGTGAGCACCACTTCCAGGCATGGTTATGGCTCATTGCAACATCAGTGATGGTGAAGGGAAGGGAAAAGATGCAAAACTAAAAAGTCCCTCATGCCACTGGGTGTGGTCCTGTGGTCGGAGGGGCCCCCGGCACCTCTGGGCCCCAGCAGTGCCTATATTGCTAGACTTGAGCATTGAACTGTCTGGCCTCGTTAGCCAAATCTCACGGGGAATGATACCTATGGCCCCTCTGAGCATGTCCTGGGAGCACCTCCAATCAACTTAAAATAATTTAAGAAAAAAAAAAAGGGACCAGACCTTATCCAACTGTAATAAGGTACAGGGGAGGCACTTGCCCTGCATGCGTCCAACCCAGATTTGACCCCCAATATCCCATATGGTCTCCTGAGCACTGCCAGAAGTAACCCCTGAGCATCACGGTGTGGCCCCAAACTAAGAAAATAAAAATTAAAAAAAATAAGATTTTGGCCAGAATTGATCCTGAGTGCCAAGCCAAGAGTAAGCCCTAAGCACCTGGTCACTGCTGGGTATGACCCAAAAACAAAACTGAAAAGTTCTATAAGCAATCCCCCACCCCAATGCCATCCACTGAGTGCAGTGAAGAGTTGTATGAACAATTCCCTGCATCTATATATTTACTTAGTAGGGTGAGGCTGGGTGCCACCTGGTTTTGCTCAGGCATTTGTTCAAGGATCATTCCTGGCAATGCTCAGGGGACCAAATGAGGTGTTGAGATGAAGCCTGGGTTGGCTGCATGCAAAGGAAAGTGACTTGCCCGCTGTGCTCTCTCCAGCCCCAATTTTCTTTTTTCAGCTTAGAGTAGTACCTAGTAATATTAAGAGGAAACAAATGCAGTAAATAATTTAATATCTACGTGCAGAAGTTTAGCTAAATTCCTGGCTTGGAATTCCCTCGGCTCTACTCCTTCACGTGGTGTGTGCTTGAACGAATAATTCCGAACCCTTAAGTTTACTTGTCTGTGAACTGAAGACCAGAGGGCCGACTTTTCAGAGCTGCTGAAGAGCTTGGAAAGTGCTGTGGCCCAGGTCTGCAGCTATCACAATCCCTCCTACTTGCTGTTGGAGAGAGCTTCGCCACTGACATCCACCAAAGTAAGAAAAATGACAGGTCTGGCTCAAAGGGTGCGGGGTGTGTGGGACGGCATGAAGGCAGCAGAATAATGGTTCCATGTATCCACCAGGACTTGAGGAGATGATACACAGGCAGTCCTAGAGCACTTGCATTTTATGGGGCCTTGTGAGGTGCTGCCAAGTGTCTCTGCCAATGATGTTACTTCCTTCAACATTTCACTGTAACATGCCTGAGAAAAGAAGAATCAGCCCCAGCAGAGGCTCTGTCAACATGGATGGATATGCACCTGCTGCCAGGTCTGGTTCTCCAAATACTCAATTTCCCAGCCACATCTCACAGATGGTCATGTGGGGAACTCTGGTGTGTGTTCCTGTCCCTGTCAGAGTGTGTGTGTGTGTGTGTGTGGGGGAGTGATTGTGAATTGGGAGAGGGGCTGTGTGTCCTGTAAGAGAGGTTCATCCTTATCTGGGTGGGGTTCCTGCCTTGTGTTCTGAGCTGCCACGACAGCTCCAGTCCCCTACGACACTGAACTTTAAGCAGAGGGGCAGGGTAGGAAAAACAGTCCTGCAGGGAGGGTGCTTGCTTTTCCTGTGGCTGATCCCAGTTTGGTCCCCAGCACAATATACAGACTCCTGAGTCCTCCATGCTGTGACCCCTGAACCCAAACCAACCTCTCTGTTCAAACAGGGATGCAAAATGAGTGAAGTCAAATTATTTAATATCAGGTGTTTGGGTATCTCCGTTTAGAAGTCTGGCAACGATTTTGTAACCAGAGTACACCAGCAAAACTTGATTTCTGTATAGATTGATTCCCGATAGTAAAATCAGTTTTGTTAAAGGTTTTGCTTAATGAGACAGTTTTCAAGAAACCCACTGATGACATGACACGAGGACTGACTTGTACTTACAGTGGAGAGAAATATTTGCAATTAAGGGAGCCCTGAAAATTCTGAACTCAGTGTTCCGAGTGTTCACTGTAGCCCCAGGGAACCTTAAGGCATTGATGGTCAGGCTCCCAAAGCTTTAGGTCAGAGCTGAAAAACCTCTGCAAACACCCAGCTGCCTCTGCTGATGCCAGAGTCCCCAGCACAGGGTCCTTCATGCCGTCTGGGGGTGATCAGAATGGTGGAACTGATTCTACACATGAGCCATAGCACCTTTGTGAGAGGAAAGATTTCTCAGGGCCAGAGCCAGCTTTGTTGGGAACACAAAGAACCAGAAAGCCTGTAACCCCATGTCTGAGTGACCCACATTAACTGCTGGAGGCTGGAGTCCCTTGGGGCCTGATTCCTCACATCTGGTTGAGACTATGCTGAGGTGATTCCAAAGCTCCCTTGAAGATGGAGCCAAAGTGAACTGTGGGAAGCATTATTTGAAGCCAACCCTTGGCTGCTTTCCTTCTCTGCCCCACTCTACTATGAATCTCCCTCAGATGCCTGATAGGCCACTTTCACAACCCAAATAACAATACCACCACCAACAACTTAGCACTGGGTCTGTTTCTGGAGGACTGACCTAATATGATTTTTCCTGTTTCTCACTATTTGAGGTAAAGGCTCTACCTTCGAGGGTATTGCTGGGGTCAGAGGGTCCCCCCAAAGCCCCCACCTGCATGCATACCAATTCCACTGAGCAGGGACTACACTGTTTTATATTGTCTCAGGTTTCTCTGTGCTCAGGTCATTCCGAAGCACACATCGCTGTTGAATGTAGTATTCTCTCCTTTCTTCCATCTTCCTCTTGATACTTCCCTGTTCACTTTCCTTCTAGACGGGGGTAAACCAGGACACATAGGAGGTGGAGCCATGAGGAGTCCATTAGAACCTTGGCTTCCCATAATGGGGAAGTAGCTGACATTGTGGAGGACACAAAAAGAAACTAATGCAAGGTTTTTCAGTTATTCAACTCTGCTGGGACAAAGAATAGAGGAAAATCTGTTCTGCAGGGTATGCAGTAATATGCTCTGTATGGGGGTGGGGGGAGTTCCTAACTGAATCACACATATCAGATATGGAAAATAAAATAATACTACGCTATCATTTTATTAATTTTTTAAAATTGGCGCCACATGCCCAGGGGCTTCAGGTTATGGGGTCTTGCTCCTGGGGTGAGGGGTGTAGAGACCTCCAATGACAGGGTTGGATTTAGGACCCCAAGCATGCCAGGCCTATCTACCACTTGAACTATCTCTCTGGTTCTTACAGTTAAATATAATTGATTTGATTGAGCAATACAGGAAATTTGCAGACATACGTAGTTTCCAGTTTTACTTCAAGCGCAGTTGAGAATTCAGAAGCCTGTCATGCTGTTGGTAAAGCAAATCTCCTAGATAAAATATATGCTTTTTGACAGCACCTATGAAGGGAACTCCCTTAAAATGGGTCATTTAGCATGATTTTAATTGTGCCAGATTCAGAACCTGTTCTCTTTTTATTTTTAAAAATGCAAAACTTTGTGATTTTTTTTTTCAGGGTGAAGAGTGCACACCTAGCTACGCTCAGGGTATACTCCTAGCTCTTTGTGGTGCTCTGAGAACTATACATATGGAGTGCTAGCAAACTGCACTGCAGCAAGCTGCATGCAAGGCAAGCCCCTTGCCCACTGCACTAACTCTGCTGGCCCTGTTCTCTTTCTAGAATGAACTCCTGCACATCAGATGGTATCACAGATAACCTGGTATTCACAGCTACCACTGGTTTCTCCCCTTTATCTGTTATGTTCTTAGGAAATTCCACTCTGCCTCCAAAGGAGCATTCACTGGTTTTTAGTGGTGTAGGAACAAATTGCAGCAACTCTGCCTTGATCAAGCTATCATTAAGCAGAAGTCATTGACCTTAAAACAGTTTGTCTAACGACCAAATTATAAACAGCTTCTACACATGTAAGAGAGACCTGAGCTGGTCATACCTGGAAACACATTTCATACTTACTACAAACAGGTGGGAGAGCTGGGAGCAATGGGCTGACATAAGTCAGCAATTTAGGGCAACTCACAGAAACCCAGCCAGAATTATTGCTTTAAATTATATTTGAAATGATCCTGGAAACACTGATCTAACGTTTGTGATGAGACATGATTTAGTGTGTCCTTTGAAAAAGGTGAAAATACAACGTAAAAGATGCATGCAGTGTCTCTAGTTCAACAGTGAAATATGGAAGCAGCTTGTTGGGCTCTATTTTGAAGCAGTCCTTTCCTGATCCTAATTAATTTTGT
Organism: Sorex fumeus; assembly: GCF_029834395.1. NCBI lineage: Eukaryota > Metazoa > Chordata > Mammalia > Eulipotyphla > Soricidae > Sorex > Sorex fumeus. The sequence continues at coordinate 39,239,854 of NW_026606101.1, read as the reverse complement.
TAGGTAAGATGTTACTGGTGCCTGCTTGAGCAAATTGTTGAACAACAGGAGGACAGTGCTACAGTGCTACAGTTGTCTGAGGACAGTAGTGCATTAGGTTCCTTTATGACCACAGAAATCATAGATAATAAAGCTTCAGGTTTTCATATTAAGTAATAAGCATAAGGCTAGAAGTACTAAGAAGAACAGATTTCTTTCTGACAGTCAGGACTAATGCTTAGCTACAACCCTGTGCTTTGTCATTTTATTTTGCATTTTTTCTCACTGTTTTAAAGTTACATTTTTATATAGAGTATTTATTAACCACAGGACTAGAGGTCGATGATAGGGGAGGAAAAAAAAGTGCAAGGGGCTCAGTCAAATAGAAAATACCATAAAGTATAAGACCACTCCAATTTTATATATCACCAAGAAGAAAACCTATTTTTTACACATAATACAAGAACCAATTGTATTACAAAAAACATCGCTACAGAATATAAATGATTTTAGAGAGGATAAACTTTGAAGACCCTATTCATGTTAGAACTGAAATGCACTATGGGTCAGAGTGATAATACAGAGGGTATTTCACTTGCCTTTATACAGCTGACCTGGGTTGGATCCCTGGCATCCCACATAGTCCCCTGAGCCCCACAGGAATGACCCCTGAGCACAGAACCAGTAATAAGTCAGTGTGGGATGCCCCCCAATAAGCCCCCAAATTAGTACTAGTTGAAATGTAGTGATCTTGTTCTTCAGAGAACTCACTTGCAGAGTTTGCAGTTGTATAGACCAAAGGTTAGTGCTTGCTTTGCTGTCTTGTGAGAAACGTTTCTATAGGGACTAGCTTCCTGGGATTTATAAAATAGTAACTTGCAAGATGAGTAGCTGACATTCCAGTCTCCTGGGTTCCACTGAGTCCTCAGCAAGGGTGACAGGTCTCTCTTGGAGGCATTCTACATAGGCTTGTTGGAAGCATAGCAACTTCACATCTTCACACAGTGAGCAGGCACCTCAGCACCATATCTCAGGGAAATAGGAGGCCATGATGCCATTACTGTGGAAACTGAGAGCTAAGATTCGAGCACAGTGCCATTCAAGCATTCAGAGGCACTCCAAGGTCAACAAAGTTTGGTCAAGTTCACCACTAAGATGGACCTTGTCTATCCCAGATCTGTTCATCCACAAAAGGCTGCTCCTACAGTTAAGAAAATATGCAAACTTGGGGTGGAGCAAGAAAAAAATTCTCTTTCAAAATCATAGTTCAGTATGGCCCAGGAGGCCCAGGCAAGAGTTATCTGGGGTCCTCTGCCCATTTGCTTCCCTCCTTTATTCTTTTTTTTTTTTTTTTTTTTTTTTGCTTTTTGGGTCACACCTGGCGATGCTCAGGGGTTACTCCTGGCTCATGCACTCAGGAATTGCTCCTGGCGGTGGTCAGGGGACCATATGGGGTGCTGGGAATCGAACCTGTGTGGGTCATGGCTGCATGTAAGGCAAACGCCCTACCCGCTGTGCTATCGCTCCAGCCCCCCCTCCTTTATTCTGACTAAGGTGCAGACTCTGTGAAAATAGATGCTGACTTATGGACAACTGACAAATTGTGGAGAGTGGTTGCTAGAAAGAAAATCTAAAGGTTTGTTTTATTACCCTATATATCATTAGCCAGTTTTGTTGAACTATAGGAAATTGGTAAGTTTAAGGATCAAAAATTGTTAAATACTGGCATGGCAGTATCAAGATTATAAACATTTAACCTTGCAAAGTTAGATACACAGAGTTGCTAATAGGAAGTCGAATAGGCTCTGACTTCCTGTTGACCCTAGTGAGCCAAATCAATCTTGGACACACACTATGTATTTGTATAAAAGTTATGTCTTATACCTTTTGGAAGATTATCTGAGGCTAAGAGACTTGCCAACAATGGGGTCTTGGTAGCATGTGTGTATAGGGATTGGATGTGTGGCTTGATCTCTCTGGATTTCTGTTTCTTCAAGAGTTAAATAAGAGGGATGTATTTCTAATGCCTCTGGCTCACTCATTGATTCCCAGCTGTCCTTCTTTCCCTTTCCGGAATGCAGTGGTATGAGTGTTACAGACACATTCACTTCCCCTTTTTCTGCCTCCATCTTTCCACTAAACAGCTGTCCTCAATGGGTGCTCTACAAGCACTAGGAGAGAAATAATGACTCACTCTTTCTGGAAGATATGTATAAATATATGTGTATATGTATAAGTATATACACACACCCACAAATCTCAGATATGTATAAATATGTGTGTATATAAATGCTATGTATGTATATCATATATAACTTTAGGCTAGGAAACTATTTATGATTCTAGGAATTGACTTAAAGAAATAACCAAATATATGTATATGCATACTTGGCAGCATCATGCATCACAGTGAACAATGGAAAAAGAACTAAATACCTAATAAGAGTGGTATGGTTAAGTAAAATGTGATGTAATAATATAATGAGATACTACACAGTCACTAATATGGCAATTCCGTTTACCTATTGATATGTGTACTATTGGCCAATATATAAATATAGTATTAAATGAAAAAAAGTTGCAACATAGGACACATTCTTTAGGCTTATTTATGTATTATATTTAGATGCTGTGGATTTATATAATATAATAGCATTATAGACAGCAAAATTCTGGACATATGAGCATCAATGTATGCATAGTGCTCACTTCCAGATAGAACAGTTGGAGGAAGGGCATCACAGGTAATTCTTTTTTATGTTTTCTGTAGCAAATAGTCCTTTTATAAAGAAAACACATGTTTTATTTTCAATTTGGAAATAGGAAAAAGTAAAAGGGGGCTGGTGACTTAGCTCTAACTGTTGTAGTACATGCCTTGCATGCAGAGACCCTGAATTCCATCTCTGGTACCACAGTGGTTCCCCAAGCACCACTGGATACAGGACTAGTGGCCCCTGAGCATCTCTGAGCACAAGCAGTAAACCTTCAGGTCTGACCCTTGGTATCCAAAAGAATAAAAGAACTGTTTGGTGGTAGAATTCATACAGATTCTTCAGTTCATGACACAGCAAACTCAACAAGTTTTCTTCAGAGCTCCTGGGCAAAGTGATACAATACCCTATTGAGAGGTACTGACAATGAAAGGGTCAGCAACATGCACTTGTTGGGTGCTGATCTTAAGAAGTCAAAGGAAACCAGATATTTTGTCAATTATCATGGCTAAACTATTGAACTATGGTCCTCTTGCTCTAAGGCTAGGGTCTTGTTATTCAGTTATATCTATTTAGGCCAACATTTTTCTTTTTTTGGACAAACATATTCAATTACATACTGGGGGACTGACTTAAAAATGGAATCAAGTCATTCCTCTTCCCAAAGTATTGCTACATATAAAGAAATTTTCTCTATTTGTCTAGCTCCACTACTACTGAATTCAACTCCAAATGCTTATTAACTTCTAGTGCACAGAGAAAGTCAGGATGTGTTTAAATTGTACTTCCTCAAATGTTTCTTCTTCTTTTTTTTTTTTTAGTGGGGTGTGAGGGTGTCACACCCAGTATATCTCAGGGATTACTACTCCTAACTCTGTGCTCAGGGATAACTTCTGGTGGGGCTTGAAACACCATACATGGTGTTTGGGATTGAATCAGGGTGTGTAGGATCCAATCTGCTGTCCTATTCCTCGGACCCTTCAAATGTTTCTTACCCAGCACTTGCAGTATAAGATGTGAGCAGCCATAATTTTGAAAACAGGGTTACTGCTCCCTAATGCTCAATGATAACTGATGAAATGGGCTTAACATTTGACTGATTAAGGTCACTCTGGGCAGGTGTACATTGGGGCTCTCCTGGAAGGCAGGAAGGCAGCCAAGTGTGCAGGACTCTAGGGCATGTTGCCTTCTGGCTGCTTGGCTGCTTGGTTGACCTTTCTGGGAACACTGTTTTTTAGTTTGTTTGTTTTGGTTTGGTTCGTTTTTTTTTTTTAGGGGGGTATTTTGTTTTAATCATTTAAAGTGCATTTTCATTATTATTTTTGTTCAGTCACTGTGATATACAAAGTTATTCATAATAGGGTTTCAGGCATATATTTTTTGGGTTTTGTTAGTGTTTGAACCACACCTAGGAGTGCTTAGGACATACTCCTTGTTCTGTGCTCAAGGCGAGGTTGAGAAACCATATGGGTTGCTCGGTATTGAATCTGTGTCAGCCATGTGCAAGGCAAGTGACTTGCCTGCTGTACTATCTCTCTGGTCTTAAGGGAATAATGTTTGGCAGAAACTTAAAAAAAATGTTGTCAAAAAAAAAATGTTGTCATGGCCCCTGGGGCAGTAACTTTTGTATTTGGAATTTCAGTTTCAATTTGAAAAAACAAAATGAAATAAAACTAAAATGAACTGGTAGAGATCTATAAAGGAAAGAAAGTAGAAAGGAGGTGTAGTTCTATAACTTGCACCATTAAAACAAAATTTTTTTTTAGTTCATTGATGAAATTGATAATAAAAAGTTATATTTTTTTTCCCTGGTGGCCAGAGAGACAACTCAGCAGTCTGAGTGCAAGCTTAGCATGAAGAAGGTCCAGGTTTGATCTCTGGACTCCATGGACCCCAAGCTTCACTGGGACCAACCCTGAGCACAAAGCTGCGAGTAGTCCTTGGGCATGGCTAAGTGTTGCCACATAACCTAAACAAATAATAACTAAAAATAATCTCTCTCACCCCTCAGCATATAGAAAGGAGTAAGAGAGTAAAACCTGGGGCTGGAAGATAGTGGAGTGAGTGGGCACTTCTCTTTCACAGTTCAATCCCTGGTAATCGCGTAAAGTTCTCGGAGAACTGCCAGGAGTGATCACTGAGCACCACTAGGTGTGGTCCATCCCCTTTCCCTCCCCCACTCCCCCCCAAAGAGTAGTACCTGAGTTCTCATCATATCAATAAAATTAGTTTCTTTCCCCCCTCATTTTGTTATCTAATGAGAAGATATGTTACCTGGGGTAGTATAGTAATCATTTCACAATAAGCATGCTATACCTTAAACTGATGATGCCAATTAGTTATCAATAAAACCGAAGACAACTTCTGTAAATTACGTTGTCTTCTGCACACATATATTTAATTAGGAAAGATGGAGGAAGGAAACTATGAAAAGGGAATGCAGATTTTTTTTTAATATGAAGCTGGTCAGTTTCGGTCTTGTGAAGATGATTTGTAACTGCAGGGATGAATCACTGAGACTTTGAAACTTACTGAAATGCAAAGGGTTTTTTTCTGCATCAGGCAGCAGCACTTAGATGGAGAAGCAGCTGCGGCACCCTTGGTTCCTCATTTCCACAGGACACTCACGGCAAGTACAGTCTGTGCCACACCACACACTGGCACCGCTCCTTTCGACTGTGAGTGAGCACTGGGCACTTTCTGCCCACTCCTGCTGATAACCTGTGGCTGGACGAGCTCAGAGCAGGATGGATAAAGCTTTAGAGATTGATCCCTGTGGGTGCCTTTCATCTCACTCTTATCCTGAGCTTCTTAAAATCATCGCCCCCCCCAAAAAAAAATTGGCTTGTATATCTCATCTCTGAGTCTGCCTTTGGGGAATCTTTTTTTTTTCTTTTTTGGTTTTGTTTGGGGGCCACACCTGGTGGTGCTCAGGACTTACTCCTGGCTCTGTGCTCAGAGGATCACTCCTGGTGGCGTCTAGGGACCATATGAAGTGCCAAGGATGGAACCCTGCAAGGCAAACCAGCTGTACTATTATTGGTCTGGACTCTAAATGAGGGGTTTTTTCCCCAGTTTTTATAGTTTTGCTTTTTTTTTTTTGGTTTTGGGGCTACACCTGGCAGTGCTCAGGGATCACTCCTAGAGGTGCTCGAGGGACCATATAGAGTGCTGGGGATAGAACCAGGAACAGCTGCATGTAAAACAAGTGCCTTAACCTCTATATTGCCTCCAGAGTCCCTCAATATTTTTCTTTTTGCAACAAGTTCAACACAAGACCTCTTAAGCCATCTTGTCTACCTTAGGCTGCCAGATAAGCTTGTCCCTTTAGGACCTCTGTCCCTCGCTCCCAAGTATGCCCAGGAATTGGGTAAACAGAGGTATTTTAAACTATTTTTGTGACTTTGCTTAGATTACATGGGCAGCATTATCGCAATGCTAGTGTAGTCTGCATCTTCTTTACACAAAACACCTTTGATAAAGAAGTTTGCAAGCCTATTTTTGCCATTAAGAATAAAGCTAAAAAAAAAAAAAGAATAAAGCTAAGAGAACACCATCTGCCAGACTGGTATTTCTCAAACTGGAATTCCTGTGTGCATCACCTGTGGACCTTGATACAATGCAAATTCTGGATCTTAGATGTGGAGTAAAGCCCAAGATTATGCATTTCTAAGCCTGAACTTCTGGGCATCTTTGCTAGAAAATGCCTTTGTGGACTAATATTCCACATGTGAAGCAAGGTGTGAATGAGTGCCCATAGGGCACCAGAGGACAAGACTTGGAAAGTGAGAGGGAGATAAAGAACAAGAAACTGGCAAATAGTCACAACTCAGTAGCAACTCTGACAAGTTTAATTTGCTTTGGTCTAACTGACTTGACATCTTAGTAAAGCCCTTCTGATCACTGAATGGACTGTATTGCTTCTAAAGCCACTTCCCTCTCCTGGTCAGCAAACACCAGGAACTGCATTCTGCAAATGACACTCAGAATGAAACTCTGTGCATGATGCATGCCAAACCAGAGAAGTTTTAACCTTCTAATTCAGAACAAGAGAATGAAGAAAGTATATGTGTGTGTGTGTGTTTGTGTGTGTGTGTGTGTGTGTGTGTGTAAGGGAAGAGGAGGCTTTTATCACCATCATCATCATCATCATCATCATCATTATGTCACAGCTGATGGTGTTCAGGGGCTACCCTTGGCATGATGCTCAGGGCATGATGCAACAACTGCATTCTCATAAGGCTCCAAAATAAATTACATGTATATAGAACCTAGACATGTATATTATGGAATATGTCCATGTTTATACAGTTGTAAATGAATGCATGCACATGTGTGTGGGGAGAGAGAGAGAAAGAGTGAGTGAAAAGAAAACAAATGGAACCAATTACCTATCCCAGGTGGATCTGGAGTAGTGGTACTGAACATATAAGCTTCCCTAGTGCTACTCTTGTCTTTCGTAATTATTCTATATGTCCCAAAAAGCAGCCCCTGAAGCCCTGGGGGCAGGAAAGCAGGAGTGAGAATAGCGAACACAAGAACAGAAGCCAGGCTGCCCAGAGCCTTCCTTGACTTCCCCCAGCTATTTCTGCAGCTAACTTTACCTGTTTACTGTTGAGAAATCTTTCTTTTGGAAAGATCAGGTAGTTCTCTTCCTTGTCCTCAGAATCAGCCTGCTGCAGCCTTGAACACAGCCCGAGGACCACAGCCATGGCGGCTCCCCCTTCTCTCCCAGAGCAGGCTCAGCCTGCTCACGCCGCGGTCCCTGCGCTAACCACACCTACGCGGGCCACAACAGCTTCCCTCTTGCTCCAGGAGGCGCTGGCAGGAGGAACGCGAACCCACCCACTCACGAGCCCCGGGCCACGCAGCGCGGCTACAGACTAGCTCAGACTCCTGAGAGCTACGGGTTCTGCGGGGTGAGAAGGCGACTTTCCTGGACCTCAGTTTCCTCATCTGTGAAAGGAATGATGAACACATGAGAGCTGGTGGGAGGGGAGTGGCAGGCACATTCCTGGGAAACCCCCGGCTGACTCAGCCTCCACCGGTGCGCAGGAGCACCTGCAGGCGCAGAAACTGCTCATCCTGGTGGCCTCACCCAGGCCAGTGTTTCCAGGAAAGAAATCGAATTTCATTATTAATTTTGTGTTATTATGGGGGGGGGGGGGAATTAGGGAATTCAAGTAGGAATATTGGGGAACCCAGGGTCTCAAATATGCAAAGTATGCACTTTACCACTGAACAACATCTCTGGGTCAGATTATACATATATATGAAACAATTGTGGTAGTGCTAGGGATTACACCTGATTACGTTGGGGATAAAACACAGAACCTCACACATGCAAGGCATGTGTTTATCACAGTTTTGCCCATGGCCCATCAATTATTCTTAAATTTGAAGTATGTGTTTGGGGGGGGGGGCTCTTGGAGCTACGCCTAGCTGTGCTCAGGGGTTACTTCTGGCTCTGTGCTCAGAGATCTCTCCTGGCAGGGCTTGGGGGATCATATGTGGCACTGGATATTGAACCTGGGTTGGTTTCTTGTAAAAGCAAGACCTTGGCTGCTCCACTATCTCTCCACGACACCTCCCCCGTTTACTTTTAATTGTACATCCATGACGGTGAATAAAACATTTTCAGTGTTGGGGGAAACACTAGGTGCATTTAGTGTGGTCCTGGAGGCAGGCAGGAAAGGGTTGTAGGTTGAGTGGAAGGAGTGGAGGAAACAGGCGGAGCCCATGGGGAGGAGGATCACTCTAGTGACAGCAAATGTCTCACACACAGCGATGCAAAGCAGGCACAGTGCTCCCTGCGTGTCCTCTCTCCCACGACGCATGCCCTAAATTTAGATCCTTTCAAAAGTGGATACTCAACCAATGACCACAAACATCTCTGAATGAAAGGAAAAAGGGACTGTTTATTTCTGTTTGGAAGTAAATTTTGCTTTTCCAAGTTTGATGGTGAAGAGTTTTGAACTTTTGGGGGAGAATTTTTTTAGGGATTATTCCTGGTGTGATCACACATGAAGTGTGGGGATCAAACCTGGGTCAGCCATGTGCAAGGCAAGAGTCCTGCTTGCTCTGGCCCTGAAAAGCCTTGAACTTTTTAACTTGAAGTATTGGTAAGAAATGATGATGTGAAGTCGATGAGATATGACTGACTTTGATCCCCGGGCACCACATATGGTCCTGTAAGCCCACCAGGAGTGATCCTCAGTGCAGAGCCAGGAGTAAGCCCTGAGCACTGCTGGGTGTGGCCCCAAGATCCCAATCCCCACCCCATCCCCATGCAGGGCGGGAGACATTTGCTGTCACTAGAGTGATCCTCCTCCCCATGGGCTCCGCCTGTTTCCTCCACTCCTTCCACTCACCCTACAACCCTTTCCTGCCCGCCTCAAGGACTACACTAAATGCACCTAGTGTTTCCCCTTTGGGTTATTTGAATTGTTCTCTACTGACACTGACAGGCATGCTGAGAATGAGATTCATTCCATGGTTTTATTTTACTTATCAGATTGTTATTTCTCCCCAGGCTTTAAGATTCAAATTCATCCCAATGTTCTTGTATTTAGAACATCAAACAATGCTTATGACATGTTGAGGCAATTGTCGGTTAATGTGTAAGAGTGAACTGATGCTGGGTGGAGAGACAGTAGAGCAAGGAAGGCGCTTACCTTGCATGCAGCGAACCTGAGTTTGAACCCGAGTACCACATATGCCCCACCCACTAGCACTTCCAGACATGGCCCCCAAAAGAACAACAAAAAGAATGAACTGACACTTTTAATTCTTGGAAAATCTTAGGAAGCCCATGTCATTTATCACCTCAAGAAATCCTCCCAGCAGGATCCTCCCAGGAGGGGAGATGCATTTCGAAAGTAGACTATGGACTGAACATGTTTGCCACTCAATGCCTCTTTTGCAGACCACAACACCCAAAAGGAGAGAGAGAACACAGGGAATTGCGCTGCCACAGAGACAGGGGGGATGGGGGGATGGGGTGGGAGGGATATTATCCATGTTGGTGGAAAATGGGCACTGGTGGAGGGATGGGTATCTGATCATTGTATAATTGAAACCCAAGCACAAAAAATTGTAAATCTACAACTGTAAAAAAAAAAATAAAATAAAGGGAAAAAATTAAAAAAAAAAAAAGAAAAGAAATCCTCCCAGCATGCTGACATAGGATTGGGATCTTTGTTAGTTCCATTTTATAGAGGAAGAAACGGAGTCTGTGGTTCCTCCGGGGAAGGCTACTGGAGGTGATGTAGCCAGAACCCTGAGACTTACGAAGTCCCTAGGTTGAGCACATAGATCTCAGACACACTGGAAATACTATTGGGCTTCATTTCATCTGTAAAAATGCATATGCGCAAAGAAAATGCATATGTGCATCCCTATTGGCTGTCCCCAGGATGAACTTACTGACTTTATCTGGGAACCCAGGACTCTTCCAGATCCCCTCCTCTCCCTAGAAACTCAACATTCCTGCATCTCCGTATCTTCTGACTCCTTAGCACTTCCTTCCCTTTGCTGATAAGTGGAGTATGAGGCTGCTCAGGATCCTGTTGAAAGCTTGACTGGAAGCCAGGGCTTAAGGCTGGCATGTACATTTCTCAAATGAGTGCTTGGGGCAACTCCCAGTCCATTTATCTAAAGCTGCCTCTACCCTCCTGATGGGCCCACCCTTCCAAGGACGGTTTGGAGAGTCATTGCAACATGCATGTCATACATCAGTGAGGCCTCTGGGCCTCACAACTGTGTTCTTTTCCATATACTTCATATGGGATTTTCCTATCTTTTGTGGTAAAGGCAGTTACAGCATTAAATATGACTATTTTGTGTAAAAAGAACAAAAATAAACAAACAAACAAAAACAGGAGATCTACCTAAAACTAAATTTTTAGAGGCAGCGGGGGTGGAGGGTGGGGGTTGATGGGAGGGAACCTGGGGATACTGGTGCTGGGAAATGTACACTGGTGATGTTGGAATACTGTATGACTGAAATTAAATCATGAACAACTTTGTAAGGGTCTATCTCACAGTGATTCCATAAAAAAGTTTCAAAAAATGAATGTTTAGCCCCTGAAAATTAAAATCATCAAACCACTGCATTGTCCACTTTATCTAATTTGGTGGGAGGGGGCAAGTGCTAAGTGATATTTGGCCCAGCAGAACAGGACTTACAGTGGGATGTTTGGAGAGTGATTAATTCAGTGCTGCTTGAGCCCAGAGATGTGTGGGTGCTGTGGCGGGGCTCAGGCATCATGGGGTGCTGGGACCAAGCACGGGGCTCCGTGAAGATCAAGCCTGCACTTCAGGTCTCTGAACTGTATTTCCCTAGCCCAGGTGGGCCCCACTTTATTTATTTTATTTTGGGGAGCCACACATGGCCGTGCTCCGGGGTCACTCCTGGTGGTGCTCGGGGCCCAAATGAGATGCTGGGCACTGAACTGGAGTTGGCCAAATGCATGTCCTGAACTACCTGGCCCGTTTCCCATTTTAGGTGGCACACCTGCTCTTTAGTTAGATACAGTTCCCACTTTACCCTGTAGTGCTGTGGATCCATTTGGCAACCATCATTAACCAATTACACCTAGCTTGGCGTTACTACTTAAATTATCCACTTGGCTCCTGTAATCATTTGAAATTGTGACCTCTGCTATATATTCTTTCTGGGTATGCTCAATGACCCAGATAATGGGCCAGGTGAAGCAGGGAAGGTGGTTAGAAAGAGAATGAGTCTGATTGGAATTACATGCATGGGAAACCACCAATAACAATATTGTAAGTTACAGAACTTCAATCAATTAAAAATGTTATTTTTATTAAATACAATTTAAAAAGAGAATGAGTCCTGTTCTCAGAAATCAAGTACTTATTTGCCTTAGCATGTATCTGTTCATTTGTAACTTTTACCTAAACTCAAGACTGCCTCTAAGAATTCAATGCCAAAATGAAATCATCTACCAAGTAAGTGGGCAGAAAACATTTTCTGATAAGGGCAAAGCAGTAAGCATTTTAGCCTTTGTAGGCGATATATATATATTTTTTAATTTTGCCTTTTGGGTCACACCCAGCAAAGCACAGGGGTTACTCCTGGCTTATGCACTCAGAAATTACTCCTGGTGGTGCGCAGGCATCGGTATGAGTTTGCTGGGAATCAAACCTGGGTTGGCCGCAAGGCAAATGCCCTACCCGCTGTGCTATCGCTCCAGTCCCAGGCAATATATTTTCCAAAGCAACTCAGATCCACTGTTTGGGTCCAGAGCAGCACATATAAAGCCATTTACATAAATGAATAGACACATTACAAAAATCACAGGGACTGAATTTAACATGTGCTGACTTTGTCCTAAGTGTCTCCTGTCTTTGATTTTCCTAGTGACTTCACAAACTCAAGGGAGAGAAGTTATTTCAGAGAATATGGGACAGAACAGAAAGCAAAAGATCAATATCTCTGATAAACACAGCAAAAATTCTGAACAGAATACCAGCACCTTCAATTTAACAATGTATCAGGATGCATTATACATTATGAGCCAGAAACATTTACTCAAGGGATACAAAGACTGTTCAATATACACAAATTAAATCAATAAAGGAAAGATGAACTCATAATAATGGCCATAAATGCTAGGAAAGTATTTGACAAGATTTAGCCCCTATTTATATTAAAAGGCAATAGGCCACATATGATAAATATACACTAACATACTAGATGGTGTAAAATCTAAAAACTCTTTAAAATCAGAGAGGGCGGAGAGGTATAGAAGGCATATAGATAGATGGATAGATAGGCATGGAATATTGAGGGAAAGGCTAGCCTTGCATGAAGCTGGTCTGGGTTTGATACCTGTCATCCTATATAGTCCCCTGTGCCCTGCCAGAAGGAAGCACCGAGCACAAAGCCAAAAGTAAGCTTTGCTAGGTGTGACCCAAAAACCAACATAAATAAAATCAGGAAGATGACAAGGGAGTCATCACTTCTATTTAATTTAGTATTAAAAGTCTTAGGCAGAGTGATTAGAACACAAGAAATGAAGAGGCAAGAAATAAAAATAATACAGGGGTCTAAGTCATAGTACAGTGGATAGGGCATTTTTTGCACGCAGTCAACCAGGCTTGATCCTGGCATTCTATATAATCCTCTGAGCACTACCAGAAGTGTTCCCTGAGCAATGAGCCAGGGCTAAGCCCTGAGCATCAGGGTAATACAAAAACAAACAAAATTTTTTAAAAAAAATTTAACAAAAGAAATGGGCTGGAGCGATAGCACAGTGGGTAGGGCGTTTGCCTTGCATGCAGCCAACATGGCTGACCTGAGTTCGATTCCTCCGCCCCTCTCAAAGAGCCCAGCAAGCTACCGAGAGTATCTTGCCCACACGGCAAAGCCCGGCAAGATACCCGTGACGTATTCAGTATGCCAAACACAGTAACAAGTGTAATAATGATACTGGGCCCACTCGAGCAAATCAATGAACAATGAGAGGACAGTGATACAGTGATACAGAACAAAAGAAATGAAGGGAATCCAGATTAAAAAAAATAAAGTGAAAATATTATGAAATATTATTTATGGATAATGTGATAATACATATAGAAAAAAATAAAGACTCCACTAAACAGCTATTATAGGGCCAGAGAGATAGTACAATGATTAAGGTCCTTACTTAGCATGCATTCATGTCACTAATTTGAATCTGGCACTGCCAAGTGTGGACCCTGAACACAGAACCAGGTACAACCCCTGATCATAGCAAAGTGCATTCCCCAACCAAAAACAAAACAAATCTACTAGAAAGAACTAATGAGTACAGCAAAGTGGCGATAAAATACATCAAAATCTATGCATTACTATATGCCAACTGTAAATGAGAAGAAATATTAAGAAAAGAATTTCATTTACAGTTACATCCAAGATAATTAAATTCTTAGGAATAAATTAAGAGAGTATGTGAAGGATCTGTATAACGAAACTACAAGTCACTGTTAAAAGTTATATAAGAAAAAGTCAGAGATACAATACAGGACTTAAGGTTTGTGTCTTGCAAGTGGTCAACAGCCCAGAATCAGTCCTTGGCACTTTCCCCTGTCCCTTGAGCACTGTCAGGAGTAACCCTAAGAACAGAACCAGGAGCAGCCCCAGAGCACCATCATAAGTGGTTCCCCTCCCCAACCAAAAAAAAAAATTCATTTAATGAGAGCTTAAAAGTTGGGATGTCTATTCCATGTACATGGATGTGGAAAATTAGCATAGTAAAAATAACCTTTTTAGCAGAACCAGTATGAAGAATTCCCTTTAAAAATTTCAAAGACATTGATGAAGGAAATAAAAATATTAACCTACTTAAAATCATAAAAGACTTGAATGGCCATAGCAATGCAAAGGAAAAAAATAAAAAATAGGGACTTCATGTTATTTGACTTCAAATTATACAACACAGTGACAGTAATTAAAGTTGCATGATAATGAACTAAAAACAAACACACAGATTAATAGAATCAGAAGCCCAGATATTAACCCACACACTGATATTTAATCTATAACAAAGGTTTGAGGATCATGCAATGGAGAAAGAAGAATGTCTTTAACAAATGGTATTGGGAAAGTTGTATAGATACAGGCAAATGAGACTGCACTTCTCTTCAACCTCTTACAAAAATCAATTAAAAATTTATTAGGGTCTGGAGAAAGAGTACAGACTTACATGCATCCAACCCTGGTTCGATCCTCAGCATCCCACCCCCTCACCCCCAACCCCGGCTTTTCTTTTCTACTCCAGGCACAACTCCCCTGCTTTTGCATATGCTTCTGCCTTGCCCAGAAATGCTCTTATCTTCTCTTGGCTTTTAAGCCCCTGGCAGAGCTCTGCAGAAAGGCAGCCCACTCCAGCCACCCATGCAACGCTCCTGCTCCCCCACCCTGCCTCCAGCCCAGTTTACCCTAACTGCTCTCTTCTTCCCCCATCACCCCATGCTCAGACCCGGACTTAAGGTGTAGGACATTTAAATAAATGTTTAAATATTTCAATATTTAAATGTTTAAATATTTCACATTGAAATAAATGTGCAATATGTGTAAAACACCCTTCTGCACCAATATACATTTTTTTTTCCAGATACAACAAGGGAAGGATTGGAGCTAGTCCCAGAAGAAACAATTCAGAACAATGGCACCAAATCTATGCAACACAATTTTCTTGCTTTCATTTTCTTAACGTTTGAAGGGCCTGGCCCAGAGATGATTTGAAAACCACAGAAAGGGTTCTTCCCTATCTGCCAGTGCTGCCCAGGATTTCTCAACCTTGGTAGATGGCAAGTTGGGGCCAGATAGTTCTTTGCAGTGGGGGAGCTGCCTAGGCATTGTATAGGAAGTCAGATAGCTCTATCTCCAGCCAGAATGTTCCAACCAATGCTATTTCCAGTGAACCAGTGGCATGGGCAGAACTGCTTGTCCTGGCCCAAAGCCCAAGGAACCTTTAACTCTGAGACATTAGCATCTCAGAGAAAATCCCAGAATCTGGAAGTAGAGCGAGAGAAAAGCATGCTGCTGATGTGCGTCCTCAGACGAAAATGATGCACACAGAATGCAAACACACGCGGGCCATGAGGCATCCAGAGGGAAACCAGCCTGCACACAGGACACCCAAGTCACAAAAATGACTCAATGGCCCCCTCTCCCACCACAAGAAATATCAACTTCTTTACTAATGTACCCATAATAGTTACAGACATACCAATCTCACTGCCAGTGTAAACTTCCCTCTACCATACTCTGCAAATTCCCTCCCAGCCTACTGCCTTAACAGGTACATTTTTAGTTTAATGATTATGATTTGAGTCCAATGATTATCATCTTGTTGACTCTATGCTTTAGACATGCAAATATGCCAAACCTCTATACCACAGATGTATCTAGAGTCCCTGACCCTTGCCCCATTGCTTCCTGTCTGCCTCTTCTTTTTTTATGTAGGAGTATTGCTATTTATTCAGCCATTGATTAGGCTGATTAAATTGGGCATGAACTCCACCTTACTTTTTTTTCCTTTTTTATAATTTTGTTTATTGAATCACCGTGAGAAGAGTTACAAAGCTTTCAGGTTTAAATCTCGGTACAACGAAACACCCATCCCTTCACCAGTGCCCATTTTCCACCATCAAAACCCCCTGTATACCCCCCATCCCACATCCTCCCCCTACCTGTGGAGTAGATGATTTCTGCATTACTCCCTCTAGACTTTGATTACATTCAATATTTTGACACCAGACCCACCATTATTATTTGGGATTTTACCCCAATATTCAGATCTGCCAAAAAGGCAACAGTAGACAATTTGTTTTTTATTGCTGGTTAGGAATAACATATGATGTCGCGCGGTTGCAGTAGTGGCTGTGCGATTTTGGAATTCTAAAATTTTAATAATTAAATCTGGAGGGATTTCTGCCAAAACCTGCTGGGTTCCAAGATTTGTTCCTGAGTCTCTTGAATCATGCCCATTAAGCAGCTTGATCAGGAGCCAGAGAGGCCTTTCATGGGTGGCGACTTGGGGTCTCGTTGGGGAGGGGAGGAAAGGGCCGGCTCACCCCCATCCCTTGAGGCCCTATGTGTCTTATCACTGCAGGCCCAATCCTGACCTCTGGAGGATGGTGGCCACCAAGCCTCCAAGGGGAACAGGTCAAGGTATGAAACCTATTCCCATCTGAGGTGGCCCAGCACCGGTAACCTACTGCAGGGACTGGACGCATTTCTGCCAAAAACTGCTGGGTTTCAAGATTTGTTTCTGAGTCTCTGGGATCATGGCCATTAAGCAGCTTGGTCAGGAGCCAGAGAAGTCATTTTTGAGCAGTGACTCGGGGTCTCGTTGGGGCAGGGAGAAAAAGGCTGGCTCCACCCCCATCCCATGAGGCCCCACGTGTCTCATCACTGTGGGCCCAAATCTGACTGTCCAATGGCCTCTGGAGGATGGTGGCTACCAAGTGCCAAGGGGGGCAGGTGGAGGGACAACAACCTTTCCCCACTGGGGTGGCCCGGCAATAGTAACCTACTGCAAGGTCCAGAAGCATTTCTGCCAAAAGCCGCTGGGTTTCTAGATTTGTTTCTGAGTCTCTGAGATCATGGCCATTAAGCAGCTTGTTCAGGAACCAGAGAGGCTGTTCATGGGCAGCGACTCGGGATCTCCTTGGGGTGGGGAGGAAAGGGTCGGCTCCACACCCATCCCCTGAGACCCCGTATGTCTCATCACTGTGGGCCCAAACTTGACTATCCAATGGCCTCTGGAGGGTCGCGGCCACCAAGCCACCGGGGGAACAGGCCAAGGCACGGAACCTATTAACACCTGGGGTGGCCTGGCCTGGGACTGGACGCATTTCTGCCAAAAACTGCTGGATTCCGAGATTTGTTTCTGAGTCTCTGGGATCATGGCCATTTAGCAGCTTGATCAGGAGCCAGAGAGGCCTTGCCTCTAATTATATAGCTGAGCTAGAAGTGGTTTGTGGGTGTGTCTCCCACATAACTAACTTTTGGCCATTTACTTTCTTGGTAAACTTTGCCCCAAGTTTTTGGGGTCTGGCCAAAGGCACAGCAGCAATTTTGGGGTATCTGGAAGTTTGAAGGCGCCATCAGGCTGCTGATGCACTCGCCTCACAGGTACAGACTGACCTGCTGGTGGCATCATACCCCCTCTGCCTCTTCTGTCCTCCATTTCTCTCCTTCCCTGGCCTTTAAATTTCTATAGTTCAGGGACAAAGGTTTGCCCAGCTTCAGTATGTTGCATTTCCTCATCCATCTTTTCTATATACCATAGATAAGTGATATCATCCATTTGAGCTGCTTCTTCTGACTTACTTCACTTATGATATCTTCCAGTTCTATCCAAGTTGCAGCAAACAGCACAATTTCATCGCTCATTGTTGCTGCATAGTTTCCCATTGTGTATCTATATCTATACCACACTTTACACTTTCATTATCTACTTGTCTGTCATTGGATAATGTTGGCTGCTTCTTGGCCAAATTCTGCTAACTCCCTTTCTCCTTCCCACGTTCTACATACATCATCCTACAAACACACGGCTACTTCCTTACGGTTACCAGACAGGATTTAGCCAAATCTAAATTTTAGATTAAACTGGAACAAGTGTTTAGTGGAAGCATACATTAATGAGCACTTCCAACAATCAGGCCATGGAGAAACTGGCTGCCCTTTTCCTACCTTTCCTCCATGCACTGTCCTCCCGTTGTTCATCGATTTGCTCGAGCGGGCCCAGTAACGCCACCATTGTGAGACTTGTTGTTATTGTGTTTGGCATGTTGATCACGGGTAGCTTGCCAGGCTTTGCTGTGTGGGCAAGATACTCTCGGTAGCTTGCCGGGCTCTCCGAGAAGGGCGGAGGTATCGAACCTGGCTCAGCCAGCGCCAGGCCGGGCCATGCTCAAGGCAAATGCCCTACTGCTGTGCTATCGCTCCAGTCCATGTATCAAGGACAGTCTCCTAAGGCTTGGCCAGAAATTGCAGACTCTGTTCCTACTGAACCTCAAACCTCTGAGAAAAACAGAAGCTGAGTGTCTCCTCTCTTGCACACTGCAGAACCTCTGGGGGAGTGCAGAAGGCTGAGCGTCCCACATGGCTGGGCCTCTCTCCCAAGCCAACAAATTATGATTTCAAAATGACAGCTCACTGACCAAAGCCAGTCTCAGGGACATTTTCTTTCATCCTTGGTTTTTAAAATTGGGATTATTATTATTATTATTATTATTATTATTATTATTTTTACAAAACTTGAGGATTTCTTATTTCTCTGAAAAAATGTTCGAATATGTCTCTTGTGTGAACTACAACTGGACGGAAAGAAGTAAGTTTCCCCACCCTGGAAAAGCCCTGTACTCTTGTGGAGATGGTCTTCACCAAAACCGCCTGTCTGACATCAGGCCCACTTGCTCATTTTTCTCATGTAATTCTGTCTGGCCTATATGTTTCTGAGTTCATAATCAAAGAGTTTTTCCATGCTTTGGTCTTCAGGATTGCCTTTGTTGAGCCCTGAAATTGACACCCTTGATGAATGTCCCTTTTAACGAGGGCGGGACTTTGGTTTTCCTTCCCAATTTTTACTATGATTTACAAAGTAAATCTAGTTCTGTAGGCCAATTCTCAAGTTCTGTTCCTTTGTACCTTTATTATTTTATACCTGTGTTTCTTTATATTCTACATGTAAGAGAAATCATTCTGTATTTGTCCCTCTCCTTTTAACTTGAATTAACTCAGCACAGTATTCTCTAGTTTTATCTATATATAGTGGCAAATTGCATGCTTTCATCTTTTCTTATAGCTAAGTAGTATTCCATTGTAAATATATACCATATTTTCTTTATCAAGTTATCTGTTCTGAGAAACTTGGGTTGCTTCTGGATATTGGCTATTGTGAATAAAACTGCACTGAAGTTAGGAGTACAGATGTCCTTTAAAATAATGTTCAGGGGCCATTGGGATAGATGCCAAAATATTGGTCTTATGGGAGTTCAAGTCCTATTTTGGGGGGAAGTCTCCATACTGTTTTCCATAGAGGCTGGAGTAGTCAGCATTCCCACCAACAGTGGGTGAGGGCTCCACTCTCTGTCATTCCTGCCAGCACCATTTTTTTCTTTTCTTTTTGCTGTATGCCAGCAAAAGGTGTGAGGTGTGAGGTGATATCTCATTGCTGTTTTGGCTTGCATTCTGATAAGTAAGTGATAGGAAACAGGAAGCAGAGAGATAAGGAGATAAGGAGATAAGGAGCTTGCCTTTCACACAGTCGTCCAGGTTCAATCTGGGGCATCACATATGTCCCTCTAAACACCACCAGGAGTGACCCCTGGGCCCAGAACTAGAAGTAAGTCCTGAGCACAGCCATGTGAGACTCCCCAGACAAAGAAAAAGTGATAAGAAACACCTTTTCATATACTTATTGGCCATCCATATGTCTTCTTTGGGGACTATTTGTTTGAGGGCTGGACTTCTTAGTTGGCTTCTCATGAACAGATTATGACAGAAATGAGGAAATCACCTTAAAATTAGGTTATAATCAGAGGTGGCCTTCCTCTTTTGTATTCTTTACGGTATCACTGGCCCTGGAGAAGCCAGCTACCATGTCCTGAAATCAGACTCAAGGAAAGGTCCAGGTGAGTTTTGAGTTCTCACCAAGTAAACCTTCTGATGAGGGCCAGAGAGATAGTTTAAAGAACCAAGCACACGCTCTACATGCAGAAGGCTAGAATTTTTATATCTCCCTACCACCACAACTTGCTCTCAATCTCACCAGGCCTTGAGCTGTAAGACACTGAGTTACGCTGTACCCATTTCTGACCCATTGTAACCTCGAGACAATCAAATTTGTGGTTTTAAGTCAATTAGGATTGGGGCAATCAAGAATTACACAGGAATTCATAATGCTGTTCAGATTTTGTTGTGAACGTGGTTTTCTGCTTACCACAAAAAGAATATTATCTTTGGAAAATAGCTTCCGTCCATTCACTGTAGTCCAATGAACCTAATTAAAGCCCACATAAAAAAAATTGTCAGACGTTTTGGCATCTGAGATTTGGCATAAAAAAATAATCACAGGGCTGGAGACATAGTTCAGTGAAAAGAAAAAAGACTCTTTCTTTGCATGTGGCCAACCCAGATTCAATCCCTGGCAACCCATCAGTAGTGATTCCTGAGTGCAGAATCAGGAAGAAGTCCTGAGCAGTGCTAAGGATAGCCCCAAAACAAACAAAGACTTGCTTGGTAGGAAATCTACTTCAAAATTCATGTGGGCTTTTTTAAATTATTATTATTGGGCTGGAGCGATAGCACAGCGGGTAGGGCGTTTGCCTTACACGCGGCCAACATGGCCAACCCGAGTTCGATTCCTCCGCCCCTCTCGGAGAGCCCGGCAAGCTACCGAGAGTATTCGATATGCCAGACACAGTAACAACAAAGTCTCCAATGGAGACGTTACTGGGCCCGCTCGAGCAAATCGATGATCAACGGGAGGGCCTTTACCTTTACCTATTGGAATTTCCTACTTGCTGTTAATGAAGGACTTTGACACAGTGATTATCTATTAAGTTGTTACTTTCTGTTCAGGAAAAAAAAAATCAAGAGAAAGACTTCAAAGGATATTTTTATTATCATATAGATGGTTATCCATTTTGGATTTTAACTTTGCAAAGTTATTATAGATTGTCTTTCTGAGTTCACTAAAAATACATTACCTTGCAAAATGTCATTTGGACCAACTTTACTGGTTTAAAGGCACAGACTGAATAAAGTTTTGACATATGTTCATTTATATTGTATGGAACTTTTTTGTTTTTTCTGTTTGTTCTTGGGCCACAGTTGGCGGTGCTCAGGGCTTACTCCTGACTCTGTGCTCAGGGATCACTCCTGGAGGGCCTGGGAGACCACCTGAAATTCCAGTAATAAAAAAACCCCACCTGGGCTGCTGGGGATAGAATCCGATCCACAACATACAAGGCAAGCACCTTACTGGCTGAATTATCTGTCTCTTAACTTTTTAAAAATTGTCCACTGAAATAATATTTTAAATCTATACCTTTTTTTTTCAATTAACAAAAAAGAAAACCATATTACTGAGGGATACTATTCCATTTAGCCAAAGAATATGAAAAGATGAATTCAAAAGGATACTTGCATTTCTATATTTATAACAAGTACTGTTCATTCTGATAGCCAAAGCAAAGAATCAACCTAAATGATGACTTTAACCAGTCATCAACAGATAGTACTCCCTTCCAAGTCATCAACAGATGACTGGATAAAGAAATTTTGGAAATACTTCTTTGATGTTAAAAAACTTGAAATTGAGTCATTTGGAACAAAATGTATGGGATATTAGATAATCATACTAAATATCATATATAAGATGTGAAAGACGGTTATTGAATAGTTTCACTCATATGAAGAATAATAATTAAAGCAAACAGAAGGCCAAAGAGATAGTGTAGGGGTTAAGGTGCTTGCCTTGCATGTGGCCAACCCAAGTTCAATTCCCAACAGCCCATCTGGTCTTCTAAGACTTGCCAGGAATGAAGTAACTATTGAGCACAGATCCAGGAGTGAGTCCCGAGCACTGCCAGTTCTAACCCCAAACAAGTAAACAAAAAATTAAGCAAACTGGCAAAAAAACAAATCTTTTAGACTCTGAAAACTATGGTAGTTACTAGAACAGGGAAGGGGAAGATGAAAGAAATGGATCGAGAGATCTTTTGGTGATGGGATGACATTGGAAGTTTGTTGGTAGTTATGATAAATCCTATTGACATATAGGAGTTTTGAGATAGATCTCAAATTTCCATAATAATAACAAGACCCAGAGACTGTAAAACCCAGTTCCGGGAAGTGCACGGCCGCAATCTCATTCTTACTTTGGACAACCTGTCTGGCTACCGAATGTAACCTGCCCACATGGCAGAGTCGGTCAAACTCCCCATGGTGTACCCAATATGCCAAATACCAGTAACAATGATGGGTATCATTCTCCTAATCTTGAAAGAGCCTTGAATATGGCACTTTTTAAAATCTCAGGGCAAGGGTAAAGGAGACGTTACTGGTGCCTGCTCGAGGCAATCAACGAACAACAGGATGATCGTGATCGTGAATAGCACTGTAGCACTGTCCTCCTGTTGTTCATCGATTTACTCAAGTGGGCACCAGTAACCTCTCCATTGTGAGACTGCTGTTACTGTTTTTGGCATATCGAATACGTCACAGGTAGCTTGCCAGTCTCTGCCGTGTGGGCAAGATACTCTCAGTAGCCTGCTGGGCTCTCTGAGAGGGACAGAGAAATCAAACCCGGCTCAGCCACGTGCAAGGCAAATGCCCTACACACTGTGCTATCGCTCCAGCCCCCATAATAATATAAATGACAACTTTTTGAAAAGGAAGGATCCATATCTCCTTGGTATCCACTTGCTCATGAAACTTTGTGTTTCAAGTAAACCTGGAGAAATACATGGTAAAGGGAAGCCCCGAGAATCTATTTCACTGCTGACTTTTTAGTTTTTGGTCCATATTCAGAAGTACTGTGATGGTGAAGGAGAGAGGGTCTCACATGCACTCCAACTTTTTGAGGTATCTTCCTGCCTCGCTGCTGGTTTCTAAAAGACAGACTTCTTTAAATGGAGAAGAGAAAAGTACCCAACAGGCAACACCCAGCATCACAAATTCATGGCCACAATATGTGGGAAAAACTACCCTGTAATACGTACCCAACAGGCAACACCCAGCATCACAAATTCATGGCCACAATATGTGGGAAAAACTACCCTGTAATACCATGAAATCTATTATGTTTGGAAACAAGAACAGGAACTCTTGTCCAGTAACTTCATGTCATTCTTAGAAAGCCATGCCCTGGGACACTGAGCTGAGTCTTGGAGGAATTTAAAGCAGATGGTGAAAGATGAGATAAGCACAAGTATTTAACAATGACAACAGCTCACAGGTCCTGGAAGGGGGGTTGGGGTAGGGCAGGGAACGCAACTGTCCTTACCTCTAGAGAAGTTTCCTGGGAGAGAGTTTGCTGGAAGAGCAGAACATGATCTGAGCAGAACCCTCAGCAAGGTCAGAAAGGCTGGGAAAGTCACAGGAGGAAGACAGACCAGTCCCTCACCCTGTCCCTGACGTACACCAACCAAGCCCCTTGGACTTCAGTTTTTCTGGGTAGGCTCAGTTTTTCTTTTGTTTTGTTTCATTTTGTGTTTTGGGAATCCACCTGACAGTGCTCAGAAGACTATATGTGGTGCCAAGAATTGAATTGGGGTTGGCCATGTGCAAATCAAGTGCCTTAATCCCTGCATGACTTCTTGGGCCCTGAACCTCAGTAATGTTACCTGTAAAAAAGAGGATGCTTAGCGTAAGTAAGATATCAGTGTCCAGTGCTTGATGCAACTATCCAACCAGCCGCCACCAACCTGTGGCTACCAAACACTCAAGATAGGATGGGTCTGATATATATGTTCATATACATTTTGGTACTCCTCTCCAAAAACACTTAACGGAGATGTTAAATATTAGATTAATTTTATGCTGATTGCTCACTAACACGGTAATACCTGTATTCGAGTAAAAAGTTATTAAAATAATTTTACTTGTTTTAAAAGAATATAATTAAAAAATATTAAAGTGACCTTTTACTTTAACACTTAAAAATGATACCTTTGTCCTATTTTGTATTTATTTCCATGGAACAATAGTGCTCTAAGATCTCTTCAGGTAAAAGTGTCTCCAAAGAACAGGGGGGAGAGAGAGAGAGAGAGAGAGAGAGAGAGTGAGAGAGAGAGAGAGAGAGAGAGAGAGAGAGAGAACTAAAGACAACTGCCTGCCATAGAGGCAGGCTGGGGGTGCAGTGGCAGGAGGGATGGGGAGGAGGATATTGGTGGTGGGAAATGTATACTGGTGGAGGGATGGGTGTTGGAACATTGTACAACAGAAAC
Source organism: Sorex fumeus (assembly GCF_029834395.1). Taxonomy (NCBI): domain Eukaryota; kingdom Metazoa; phylum Chordata; class Mammalia; order Eulipotyphla; family Soricidae; genus Sorex; species Sorex fumeus. The sequence continues at coordinate 39,215,687 of NW_026606101.1, read as the reverse complement.
CTGATCATGAAAACTTTGTAACTGTATCTCATGGTGATTCAATTAAAAAAAAAAAAGAACTGGGGCAGGGAGGTGCTTTGGATGTGACTCAAATAGCAGAGCATGTGTTTCGCATGTGTGAGGCCCTGGGTTCAATCCAGGGCATTCAGGGGAGGAAATTATTACTACCTTTTTAAGAAAGAAAAACAAAAGACACAACCAAATACTACATCTCAGGTATTCTCTGCAATACTTTCATGAGTAATTACTGAGATGTCAATGGTTCTGACCAAATCTCAAATACTCTTTTGCTTCCCCTGCATGATGTGGTGCCTCCCTGGATGCTTGGCAGGCAAGGTGGTATGTGATCACTGTCTGGGGGTGCTGGCAGATCAAGACAAGTGACGCTTGTATTTATGCTGGTAAGCAGCCACAGCTCCATAGAAGGATTTATTGAATGAAATTATTGACTGAAATGTGACTCTGGGTCCCTCCATTATTTTTTTCTTTAATTTTAAAATTTTGGGGTTTTTTTGTTTGTTTTTTGGGTCACACCCGGCAATGCTCAGGGCTGACTCCTGGCTCTACACTCAGGAATCTATCCTGGAGGGGGACCGTATGGGATGCTGGGAATTGAACCCGGGTTGGCCATGTGTGCAAGGCAAACACCCTCCCCGCTGTGCTATCGCTCCAGCCCACTTCCATTATTTTTCAAGTCTCTGCTATCTCCTTCTTCTATTATACAATAGTGATTTGTTGTGCTGGGTTGTGCGTGCAGAGACATGGATTTTCAGTCGGAAAACTCCAATGGTGGGAATCACCAAAACCAACATGTACATCTGTGCCAATTCTGGATGATTCAAAGTTTACCTTCATGAAGAATTTGTGAAAACGAATGAACCATTGGGGGCCGGAGAGATGTACAGCAGGTAGGGCATTTGCCTTGAATGTGGCCGACCTGGGTTTGATCCCTGGCATCCCATATGGTTCCCTGAACACTATCAGGAGTGCTTCCTGAGTGCAGAGCTAGGAGTAAAGCCTGAGCATCACCAGGTATGACCAAAAACAACAACAACAAACTAAAATAAAGAAAATAAAATAAAATTGATGAACCTTTCAAATACCTAGAAGACTGATAAATAAATGCACTCAGTTGGGATAAAATGAATGATAACCCTTAATTAATCCACTTAGAAAAGTCACCTTTAGCAATTAGATTTCTTCACAGCTAATCAAGCCTCTTACTATTTTACACAGCTACTCTATGGTGTCTGTGAACTACAGTCCTTGCCTTTCTGCTTTTTTTCCTGAAAGACAAACATGACATTCCTATAATTTAAACCATGCAAAGTGACCAAAAGTGGATTTCTTAAACTGAGCCCAGTTGAATGGTACCAGCTTGTTTGTGAATGAGGCTCAGGGCACCTCCACACAGAATGAGTAATTTTAAAGCAAAAAAAAAAAATGTAGGGTCCTTGTCCTCAAACATTTTCCTCCCATCAGTTATTAACTAGTTCTCTTGGGGACAAAGGGAGAATGGGAAGCAGGGGTCTCTAACAATTTGTAGGTAAGTGAGGGCAGATTCTCCCAGGAATTCCTGGAAAAAACAAGTTGCTGAGTGGGCAATTCACTCTAGTTCTCTCCTGGCATCATTCTTATGAGAGGGTCAGCTCTCTTCATGGTCAGAGATGTGACAAAATGGGGAAACACGTTCTTATAACAGAGCCCTATTATGAATTAAAATATTGCTATGATACTGGGAGCACCACTAGTCATTCACAGATAACATTTTTACAAATTTATCTTCAGATAAAAGTAAAAGATCCAACCCATGGGAACCTAGTGTCAGTGGATAGAGGAAGACCACTCCAATACAGGATGGACAGTTAGGAGGGATTGAGTGGTGTTTTAGGGAAGTCAAATACTGGCAGGTGTAAGCTAGAGACACAGCCCAGATTAGCACAATGACAGAGTCAGTAGAAAGAGTTGGGAGGTGGTAGAAGCACAGCCTGCAAGTCGTTTACTATGAAGTTGTAGAATGCTAAGTTGAAACTGGGTCCCAGAAGGAGAGGGAGTATCCAAGAGATAACCTGTAGGACGAAGTGATTTGGGTGAAAAAAATGAAGTTCAGTGGCGCAGATGTACTGTCAGTGTCATCCATTATCTCCCAAATGGATTCACTGTGCAATTTAGGAAAATCAAAGAAAGATAAAGAGAAGTGAGCTTCTCGGCTTTGCTATGGGATCACATGGAACTTTTACAGCTTTCATAACATCATTTTTAATAGTCTCTTGGATATAACAATCCCTTGAAATCTGTGGATTTAGTGTCCACTTCTGTTACGGAGGTGTAGGCAACTAATGATCTGGTCAGGGTAGCACCTGCCTCCTCACTGCATTTTCAGAGAAATTTTAAGTGGGAAGATTCTATTTCTTGCCAGCAGTGGAAGGAAATGAACATTAGGGCTGTAGAGGACTGTGGAAAGTGTGTTTATCTGATATCAAACTTCTGCGGTCAGTGCTTCCAGGATATAAGGCCACATGAATAATAATCATGGGAAATTTTTCGATTATTACAGAATGATCAGCTACTCTATAAATTGTTGAGGGCCTTCATGATCCATGCATGTTCTGTGACTTAATCTGAGTCATTTTCACAGGTAAAAAGATAGGAAACCACAAATCAAGGCTTGCTGTAATGGTTAGAAACTTTGGTTTCAAAGCACAAACTAAATAAGGGAAGTTAATTATAAAAAAGAAGTCCAGAGATTGCCTTTGAATTATCAATCCTTTACACAAAACCTGATGAGTCCTAATAACCAAAAAAGCGTACTAAGCAAGTGGAAATCAAATGGAAGCCAAGAAAGCAATCCTAGAATTCTCAAGTGTAGAAAAGTTCTAGAGGTTCATGTGGAGCGTGGCTTTGGATCAACTTAGAGTTGCACCAAAATGTGGCCTGAACCCATCTTGTTAGTTGAGCCTTAACTTTCAAATCAAAGGTCACTTTCTTAAGAAAGATTTTTCTAAAACTCCCCTGTTAGGTTAATTTTTCTCACTTCCTCATTTGTTGTTATTGGTATTTGGGCCACACCCCACAATGCTCAGGACTTATTCCTGGCTCTGCATTCAGGGATCACTCCTGGCTATACTCAGGAAACCACATGAGAGATGGGGATCAACCCAGGTTGGCCATATGCAAGGCAAGCAAGCACCTTTCCCTTTTTGGCTTGTTCTGTTTGGTTACTTGTTTAGTTTTTTTGTTTTGTTTTTGGATCACACCTGCCAATGCTCAGGGGTTACTCCTGGCTCTGTATTCAGGAACCACTCCTAGCAGTGCTCAGGGATGGAAGCCAGGTCAGCTGCATGTGAGGCATCTGCCTCATGCACTGTAGTATCTTCCTGGCTCCAAGCAATCACGTTTCCTGCTATCCTCTCTGCAGTCCCCACAGCACCCCTTTTACTACTAATACAAAGCAGTGATGTCAACTAGGATTTATAATTAGTTGTTTAGTGTTGAAACTATTTCTTTTTTGTTTTTTCGGGCTCTCATGAAAACTCCATAAAGTCAAGAGTGGCTTCTGTTTTTTTCTGTTCCAGTGCTGAGTGTAGAGTTTAGTTGATCTGAATGCTCAATAAATGGAAGTAGAAACGAAGCAGGAGCATGAAATAAGGGCCAACAGGCACCAAAGTGGAGAGGGACAAACCACTTAGCAAATGAACCTTACCCTGGCATTTTAAAACTGTATCTCTAAAGGAATCTGTATAAAGTGTTCGAAGGGTAGTTTATTTCATACATGCAAATACGTATATGCCAAAATAATGAAATAAATAATACATGATATATGTTTGTTTAATGTTATAATATTTTATGATAACTACTTATAGAATAGCCATGATAAATACAAAGTCTATACAGAAGAGCAACGAAAGGAAAAAGTATAAAGTAACTAATTTACACGGGGCATTCAACAAACAATTTAAGCACTTGGGGCTTGGGGTTGGGAAGGACAGTAACAAATATGATGAGGCACTAGGCATCTTACAGGAGGACAGTATGGCTCACACCCGTGTGGACATTTAGATGGGACATAAGTTTGACTCCTGCCTCAAGTACCTACTTTGCTTCTTTTCCTGGGGCACCTTTAAATTAACCACTTAAGAGTTAAATGCAGAGAAAAACGAGTGACATCAGGCCCAATTCCCTTACAGTAAGTGAGTGGATGGATGGAAACAACCTTCCAAGAAAACTAAGACTCCCTTCTCCAGATGCTAAAGGAGCTCCCTGCTGACCCCCAGGGGTGCCTTGTGCCTCCTCATTCAACAAGCTATAATTCGCAAATCACTAATTCAATACATCAAGTTCTCAACACATCAATTCACGCAGTCCAACATTTTCCACGAGGGCATTGGGACACAGGAATGATGGCAGAAGACTTGCCTCAGCAGGTTGAGGCAGGCAATTCATCTCTTGCCTGACTGATGTTTTTGTAAGACAGACCAGAAATAGCTGTCAACTACCTTAACTGCTGTTCAACCAAAATTAAGAATAAAACACAACTTGATTTACCCAGGACTGCAGGAAAAATTGGCTTTGAAGGACTTAATGTTGGTACTTTCGGAAGACAATTTTATCTTATTTGGGGGGTGGTTCGGGGACACACTGGCAATGTGCAGAGCTTACTCATGGCTCTGCACTCAGGGAACCATATGGGGTGCCAGAGATCGAACCTGGGTCAGCCACGTGTAAGGCAAGCACCCTGACCACTGTAATATCTCTCAGCACCCCAACAACAATTTTAAATAAGCTTGATTTTCTTCTTTTGCAGTGACTTTCAAATCTAACTACTATGTAAAACCCAATCCCACTGTGCTCTTAGAATATAGTGGTAATTATGGAGGAGCTGGAACTTAGGCTAGTACAGACAATGCCTCAGGTTAAGGTGGAGTTAGAGTTCATGGCTTCTACCAGGCAAGAATAAATATCTCAGTGTAAGATGGAATCTAGAAACTAAGGATAAGTCAGGAGTCTGGGGTGGGTAGAAGTGGGGGTCAGAGTTGGGGGACTAGTTCCTGGTCTAAGGAAACTCAAGAATCCCCATCTCCTCATCTGCCTCATGTGGGTAGATGTCATACTTTTAATTAAAATGAGTAATCTATTGAGAAGTGAGACTCTATGTCCATGGAGTTTAACCATTAAAGGATTGAGAATAGAGACCATCTGTGTCAACATACTATTTCTTCTAGGATATTTTTGTCCAGGAAGTAAAGATTACAAACCAATAAATAACCACACTGTTCACTGCAGAAAATTCCTTAAAACAAGTTTGTCCTGGCTTCAAGATTTGCTCACCTTGTGGTAGCTTGCTTATCAAACAATGATTTACTTGTTAGGATGCTTGAAGGTCTTCATTTGATTCTGAACTATTAGCTGCTCAAATGCAATCATTTCAGTTCCTTGAAGATAATGCAGCTTAATGAACTTGGATTGAGACCCCAGAGCTCCATAAATATGTCTCTTAACGTACCTTTGCTAAAATACCAATAAAACTGTCCTTCAATCAGTGAGATTGTTGAACTTAGAGCTGTAACACTTTTCTGATGAATTTATTATTTTTTTAATTTACAGTTTAAATAAGAAGAAATCAGTTTTGATCGCTTAGAAATGGTCACTGTATATGAAAGTGAAAAAATACTTACAACATATTAGGGTAGGCTAATCATTAAGCATTATCAATTTCCCTATGTAAGAAAATCAAGAGGTCTTTTATATACTCCTGAGGGAAAATGATCTGATGCTGGAATCCTTGCTTATTCTTTATCTTCCTTTTTCTATTTTCTGACATGATTCTGTATTTTCCAAATGTTCAACAAGTGAGTACACTTCATTTTGAGGGGAAGCAAAAGGACATAAAGCAAAAATCCCAAGAAGAATTTAACTATTCAAGTGTAAAGTAAAAAGGATATCAAGTCTTAATTTAAAACACAGAGACTAAGAGCATAACACCCACGTGTACCCAAGTATAAACACCCACTTAGAATATGAACACATTAAGGAAGCAAGCACAAAAATTTTGCCATATTAATAATAATACAGATCATGAAAAATTACTGTGCTAATAAAGCTGCCTTTGTCCTATCTTGTGAGATTTAAGAGAATTATGTAATATTTGACAAAAGACACCAGAAATTACATTTACTCACCCTAAGGCACAGGCTCTCCAACGTTATTACCCCTCCTCCTTTCTATAAATAAAATTACTCAGCATTCCTCCTCAGGAACTGACCTTTTTTAAGTGAACAAACAGAAAGCACCCACCCAAACTGCACCTGAGACTACTTCCACCGCCTTGCATCACTCCAGTGCTCCTCGGGGGCTGATTTGGAATACACAGGTGTAGGGAGGTCCAGGGCTCTGGTTGCCCCTGTTATTAACAAATACTTAAAGGACTCATACAATCAAAGAGCAGATGACATAGGCCTACACCATTGATTCAATGGAGTGCTGAGTTCAGCTCCCATCATAAATCTGTCCATGGGGGGGGGGGGGGGGAGTAAAACCCAACAGCTGAGCCGTTCACTACTAAAGATTGCATCCATTGTCTCACAAGAATGGCATCTCTGGGTGCAAGGGCCCTGAGACTGTCTGGGGGCACTAAGTCACAAACTCCATCCTACTGTAAATCCCGGTAACAGCTCCCAGCTGGGCTCAGGCGGGCTCGGTCACCCTGAGCTGGCTCAAAACGCACAGTTTTCCTCTGCAGCTTGCCGGAGCGCCTGCAGCTCCCAGGCAGCCCAGTGAAGCCAGCACGCTGACCACAAGCGATTCCAACCCAGGATTCCTTTTACCTTAAAGAAACTTCCTCGCTTGTCCAGACCTCGGGCGCCCATGGTCCAAGCTGACATCTCCCCAGCAAGGCTCTCTACGGCACGCCTGGGACTCCTGAAGGTAGAGACATTTTTAATGGTTAGTCCAGCCTGTAGGAAATTCCTCTGTAAGCCACAGAACACTCACAACAACAGTCCTGCCAAGATCTTTTTCCGTCAACAACACAGTGCCATTTATTTCCCACCAAAGCCCTTCCATCTCCTTTCAGGCCAATTTCCTGCCTCAGACAGCACAGTTCCTAGCCTGGGCCCCACCTCACGGCCCCACCTCCTGCCTCCCCAGCTGACAAAGAAGGTCTCTGCACTTCCACGCATAATGATTGCTTTGTCTTTGCCTGACCTCACGCTCCAGTTCTACAGGGTCCAATAATCGATGTCACTGTAATAAGCTATGAAGCTCATGGACTTAAAAGTGGCTGATCGTAGAGGGAAGGCAGAAGAATGCGGCTCGGCATGGCCCGGGAAATCCTGCTGGAATGGATGAGGTCATCCTAAGCTCGGCTAGCCCTCTCCCCCAGGCAAGGTCAACACAAGGGCACGGGGAATCAAATCCCCCTATTTTCTCCTAAGAAATCAATGAATGGAGATGGACTTCTGTGGCCCCATTTACAGAGATCAGTTTGTGTAAGAAACAACAAATAAACAGCTCTGAAACCTACGGAAAGAGCAGGGTTTATATTCTGGAACGTAAAGGGAAAGTTCAAGCAGTGATATGATTCTGATTCATCACAAGGCTATCTGAGTTTGGAATTTCCCTCACTCCTGCATGCAAACCCTTTTACCTTCCTCTTCAGCCCTCAAACCTTCGATTCCCACTTCTAAGTACAACACAAACACACCTGGCCACCACACCTTAACCCAGCTAGTGAGTATTGAGAGGAAGGATGCTTATACCTTCCTTAGTTGCTGGGGAGTGGACCAGGATCAATTATACATTGCTTTCCGATCCACACTGGCTTTAGCTCATCACAACATGCACCGAGATACAAATGGTACCAAACACCACCCCAGACACAAGAAGGGAAGTTACTGAAATATTAAGTGGAAACATCTCCAAGGTTATGCTGATGAATAGTATAAGGGACCCAGTCGCTGAGGGGAAGGGATAAGACATGGAAATCACCCTAGCTGCTGCCGTGCTCGGGTTGTTTTATTATTACCCGGGGGACAGAAACAGCAGCGACGAAGTGTTTCAACAAGTAGAGAAGAATAAATACTTAAAATTGCCGTGATAGCAAGCAATTTGAAGTCAGGTTCATTACTGCCCATGATCTCTCTGTCTCATACTCATGACTGACCACAATGACCTGGGAATTCCATCTAGGAAAAAATAATAATACAGAGCACACCCACCCCTCTTTCCAGAACCTTTACTGATTGTAGTTATTCCTCTACGGCTCATTCACTTTCAGGGTTTGGTAATAATCTTCCCTCTGCTTCTTTGTGTTTGTTATTCTGCTCGGGTGATGACAAACATTTCCAAAAACCTACTGAGAAAATGGGCGAACTTTCCATGGCAATTCTGTTGATATCCAGGGCTTCAGGGTCTTGGCTCAGAAACCAAAAGGAGCCCCAGTCCAAGTTCATCACTGAAGAGTAAAGTCCACAGAAAGGAGGTGCTCCAGAAAGCAATGCCATGATCAGAACTTAAGAGTGGACTCTGGAGCCACACGGTAACGTTGTGGAGCAAATAATTAACTCTTCTGACTTAGAAACATGCAAATAAAAAAAGTACAGATCTTGCAAGCAAGTCTAAGGTCAGTGATTCTTCTTCCTTCCAGGCATTTTCTCAGTTGGAGAATTTGACATCAGCCAGCAGTTAAGAACGAATTTTTTTCCTCACTCAGATCTAAATCTCTTTCTTCAGAAGTTCTGTGTTGACAAACCCCTTCTGATGAGCCAGGACAGGCAGGAAATTTCGCCTTTAGCAACGGAGCAACTCAGAATCCAAAGCTTTACTCTTTAATAGCTGCCTGTAAAACACATTCCCTTTCGCTTGAGTGGTATGTGATAAACCACTGAGTCTGCATTCTACCACTTAGAATGTCGGCAGTTTCTTCCAGAAGATCCAGGTGCTTCTTCCTCCTGCTCCAGGCTAGAGATGAAGCAAGTGACAAGAACAGGCGGCCAACTGCCCCAACAGGCATAGATTCAAAGTATGTTTGTAGGTAGGTTGTTCTAATTTTTTTTCAAAAAATAAAGTTCTTAAGAGCACAAAAAAGTTTTGATTTAAGGTTTTTTCCTAAAAGAGTAATAGTTTCCTACCCAAACCATAACCTTAACACCTCAAACTAGCTTGGACAGAAACCTAAAGTGATCCCTTCTGTTCATGTTTGGTTCTCTAGCCCTGCCCTTGAAGTTGCACAGCAACTTCCTAAAGCCTAAAGCCTAAAGCCTAAAGCCACCCCCAAGAAGAGCTAGACAAATAAACAAAACAGGTACCGTCGTTGTTGCTGGAGAGATTCAAAACTTCTTCCAGACTTAGTGGAAGTGAGCTTCTTTGCTGGTTTCTGAAGGGTGAAGCGGATTTTTGTAAAACAAGCCTAGCATGTCCAGCCGATCATTCCAGATGCTAACTGAAAGCTAACAAAAAAAAAAAAAAAGGAGCCCTAATGAGACGAAAGGACATTGCAAACATTTTGGAGCTGCCAAAGTCTTTTCAATAACACCACAGAAGGAATGTAAACGGAGCTGGGCTGAAGGACAGTCTGAAACAGGACGGCCCTATCCTCATTCTCCCCACAACACTACGCTGTCACTCAGCCTCTCTGAGGCTTTGCAGATAACTCCGAGAGCAACCACGAAGGCGCAGGTTCATCTGGAGCTACTCAAAGAATGCAAGGATGTGTCCAGCTGGACCCAGGCTGCCTTGATGGCCTCTGAGCAAGGAAGATAGCTTGAGACCAGTGGCCCAGCACTGAGGACAGGCACTGAGGCAGCGCTGTGTGCTGGAGAAAGGGATCAGAACACCGAGTGCCCGGTTTCCAGTTCACTGCTCAACAGAGTCTGGCTGAGTCACTGGACACTCTTCCAGCTTTTGGTCTACCTGGCCACAGGCCAGATCTTGGCAAGATAGAAGGTCCAAGATGTACTAAGTGGCGGGCATTTCCCATGTCCTCTCCCCACCTCTCCTGGATTTATTTCATCAAATGATTCTCTCCCAACTCTACTTGCCCTGAGATATGTGGCAGGGATAATACGGCTACTGACATCCACTTCTTGTTAGTCCAAGATGAGGAAAATTATCTACCCCATGGGCTTTCATCTCCAAGCTGCAGTGAGAAGTGGCCTCGAAAGTGTTCTAACTGGGCTTTTTCTTCTTTCTAGCAGTTGAATAAGGCAGGGAAAAATGGATTTCTAAGTAAATAGTAATTATTTTAGAGTCATACTGACTCAAGTGGGAGAAAGTGAGTAACTCTTGGGAATCCATCTGCTCCAGACGGATCAAGAGAATTGTGCTTCGCCTTCCCCACACCTCCTGTGTCTGAATTCAAAAATGGTCTCTGCATATTTCCATAATTATCTTTGTACTACCAAGGGCTTTATAGGTTGGACAGAAAAATTGGATTCCAGGTTCAAGTTGTGTCTGTGAATTTTAAGTGTCTTGTATCACAGTCTGGAACTTATTTTCTCTCAGTTGGTAGTTTTTAAAAATCAGTTTAAAAGTACAAATGTTTTCATTAAAAAAAGAAAGAAATTTATGGAATATAAGAGATCAGAAGCAAAAAACTATTTCCGCAGTCCTATTACTCAATAACTTTATTATTTTTTAATTAGCTTTTTTTGGCTTTGGGGCCACACCCTGTGGTGTTCAGGACTTATTCCTGGTTCTTCACTCAGAAATCCTTCCTGGCAGGATCGAGAGCTTTATGGGTTGCTAGGGGTCAGGTCCCAGTCTACCACATGCAAGGCAAGCACCTTCACCCCTGTGCTGTGTCTCTAGCTCCATACTCAATAACTTGAAAAAACAAGAAACAAAAAAGAAAGAATGAAAAGGAATAAGGAACAATGCTCAGTGCCACAAATTTCCCAAGAGTAACCAAAAACTATTTATTTAGTTTTTTAGGCAGTGCTCAGGACTTACTCCTGGCTCAGGGATCACTTTGGCAGGGCTCAGGGGACCAGATGTGCTGGTGGAGATCAAACACTCACGGCAAGTGGCTTACTCACGATACTATTGCTCGTCCCTTATTATTATTTTAAGTTCTGTGCTTTCCTCTCCTTTTCTTCCCTTCAGTGCCAAAGATCAATGCTAGGACCTTGCACAGACAAGACAAGTGTTCCACTGCACTGTAACTGTGGCCCTAATCTTATGTTTAAAGCAAGGTGCCTTTCTATCTCTCAGGAATGACCTGCACATGGAACTAATTCCTGGTGGAGAGCCAGCTTTTCCCTCCTTGAAAACTTGATATCTAGCAGAGACTTCACTTGCTCACGCTGCAGAAGCAGCAGAGGTGTGGACATACCCAGAAAGGCAATGCTGGATGCCTCCCCACCCCCAAACACACTCTGCCTTAGGTGAAACTACCAGCCATAACCGTGAGCTGCTTCTTACCTCCCCCACTTCCTTCTTTGCTCCCACCCCGCAGTTTTTTCTGCTGAAATTTTTAGTATTTTTCTAATTCTTTCAATAGTAACACAGTTTCTGATGTATAAGTTTTTCACATCCTTTGTTAAATTGACTTCTAGGTTTTTTTTTTTTTTTTTTTTTGCTTTTTGGGTTACACCCGGTGATGCTCAGGGGTTACTCCTGGTTTTGCACTCAGGAATAACTCCTGGAAGTGCTCGGGGGACCATATGGGATGCTGGGAATCAAACCTGGGTCGGCCGCGTGCAAGGCAAATGCCCTACCCGCTTGCTCCAGCCCCATGACTTCTAGGTATTTGATGTTTTAAATGGCTTAGTCTCTTTTGGTGTCTCTGTCCTCTAGCTTATCTAGCAATAACCAATTATTGTGTGCTGATTTTGTAGCACACTACATGTGGTATTGGTTTATTTTTCCTAAAGGGCATTTTAGTGGAGTCTTTTGTTTTGTTTTAAGCTTAGTTTGTGTCTTCATTATTGTTGATTTTCAGCAATCTTTTTATTTCATCTTTGATTTTCTATTTGACCCAATACTTATTTAATAGTAAGTCACTCAGTTTTCAATTGTTGGAGTCTCCTCCAACTTTTTATAGTTAACTTCTACCTTTATGTCATCATGGTCTGATAATATACTTGATGATTATTTCTATTTTTGTAAATTTATGGATATTTGAATTATACCCTTGCATGTTGTCTATACTGGATAATTTTCATGTGCATTGGAGAAGACCATGTATTTACTTTTAAGAAGTAGAGGTTCCTGCACATGGTCTATTAGTCCCAATTCTTCCTATTCAACATGTAGAGTTCTCATTTCTTTATTGATCTATCTGGTTCTATCTGGTTAATACTTTTCATTGAAAGAGTGGGGTGTTGGGGCCTGAGTGGACAGTATAGCAGAAAGGATGCTTTGCACATAACTGACCCTATCTTCTATCCTGGCATCCCATAAGGTCCCACAGACCCTGCCAGGAGTAATCCCTGAGCACAGATTCAGGAGTAAGTCCTGAAAACCAAAAGAAAACCAAAAAAAGTAGGATGTCAAATATTCCACTCCTGTTGTGTTCCCACCAACATATCTCCTCAGGTCTATAGCACTTGTTTTATTATTATTATTATTATTATTTTAGTTCACAACCAACAGGGATGTGCTCAGGGATCACTCCTAGCAAAGCTGATGGGACCGTATATGGTGCTCGGCGTTGAATCCAGGTTAGGTGTATGCAGAGCAAATGTGCTATCCACTGCACCATCACTCCAGACCCTAGAGCAGTAGCTTTATAAATATGGCTGGTTCCTCACTGATACATAATGCAGGTTAAGTGTTATGGCTTCCTGATCTACAGATCCTTCAACCAGAATGTAATACGCATGACTGTCTCTTATTACTTTCTTTAGCTTGAGTGCTATTTGGTCTTGATATAGTATCATTGTCCCCCTACTTTTTTTAGTCTATTATTAGACTGTCTGATTATTTTCTAACCTTTAACTCTGCGTCTGTGTTTATCATGGAAGTTCATATGAGTTTCCTGCAAACAGTGGAAGGTTGGATTTTGTTCTCTTGCTATATCAAGCCAGTCTGTGCCTTTTGATAGGACAGTCCAAGCCATTGACATTTAAAGAAATTATGTATGATGGAACTTAATGTCAATTTTCCATATGGATTTTTAAAAAAAATTTTTTAATTTATTTATTTATTGAATCACTGTAGGAAAAGTTACAAAGCTTTCAGGTTTAGGTCTCGGTCATGCAAATATCAAACACATTTTCCTTTACCAATACTTATTTTTCACCACGAAGAACCCCAATAAACCCCTACCCCCCCAACCCTCCCAATGCCTGTGATGCAGATGAATTCTAGTTAACACTCTATCTACTTTGACTAGATTCATTGTTTCGATAAAAGATGCACCATTATTATTTAGAGTTTACACCCCCAAATCAGAAATGCTGAAAAGGCATTGTGAAATGATTTGCTTTCTACAGTTGGGTTCAAGAATTAAATGATGTCACGCGACTGCCATTGGGGCCGCGTGGTTTTGGATTTCTGCTATTTTACTTATTACCCCTGGAAGTATTTCTGCTGAGAGTCAGATAATTAAGAGACTGGTGTCTGTGCTTCTGGAGCCATGGCCATGCCGGAGAGCCGCTCGTGGGGGGCAACTGGTGACCTCGGTAGGGCGTGAAGGACGAGCCGCGAATGTCCCCCTTCCCATGAGGTTTTAGTCATCCCATCACGACCACCTCATACCTGGCTTTCCACAGAGCTCCCAAGTGGCTGCCATCTTTCTTTCCAGAGGGAAGAAGGCAGAAGGGACCAACACCCTTTCCCCTCCGGGCAGACATGGTGGCATGGATTAAGGCATAGTCCGTTCACTTTTCTGCTGCAAGCTGCTGGGCTCTGCATTAAGTCCTTGTGCTTCTGGAGCCATGGCTGTGTGGGAGAGCCGCTCGTGGGGGGCATCTATATGGATTTTGATAATTTTTCTATTCAACATCCCTTCCTTCCTTCCTTCCTTCCTTCCTTCCTTCCTTCCTTCCTTCCTTCCTTCCTTCCTTCTTGCAGCCATTCAGTATTCCTTGCAGAGTTGGGTGATATGCAATGCTTTTTAGCTGTTGTTTGTGAGAATGTTTTTATCACTCCCTTAAACATCATTATTAATCGTGTAGAAGATTCTTAGTTAAAGATTCTTTTCATTCAGTACCTCTTCCATTTCATTCTATTCTCTTTTTGCTTGTAGAGTTTCAGTAAGAAGCATCATGTGACTGTTTTCTCTATATGTGAGGCTTTACTTTTTGTTTCTGCTTAAAGGAAACTATCTCTCTTGTTCTTGCCATCTGATTACAGTGAATCTCAGTGTTGTACTATTTGAGCTAATCGTGTTTTGCACTCGTTAGGCCTCTTGGATTAGGGCACAAGTCTCTGTTCTCAGACTGGGGACATTCTCAGTTCTTATCTCTTCCACAGCCATTCTGCCCTGTTCTCTCTTTGTCTTCATATGGAATTTCTATGATTTGGAACTTACTTCTCTTGCTATTGTCGAATACCAAGAACTCTTCATTCTTTAAAATCTCTTTTCTATGACCTCTTCTTTATTGATGAAAACATGTCCCATGACTTTTAAGTGACTAATTCAATTTTTGGCTGATTCCATTCTACTTTGAGTCTTGCTACTGTATTCTATAGCTCCTTTTATTCAATTCTGTTTGAATTGTTTCAATGAACATTAGAGGACTGTTGTTCTGAAGTGCTCCTTGGGCAGTGTTGTAAGTTCTAATGAACTTTCTTGGGCCTCTGTCCTCATCTGCTGATGCAGCTAAACCCTTTCACTTTTTCACTATTCCTTGTGCTTCCTGAGAAGCTCCCAATTCCAGGTGGTCTGAAGAGTGATCTGGTGCTCCCAATCCTAATATCAGGCTAGCGACTCTGACTCTACTAATGTCTGGCAGCCACAAATGCCTTGTGAGAATTTCCTTTATTTTGGAAATATCAATCTAATGTCTGTAGTTATTATTTGTATGCACCTAAATTTGTATGCATAGGATGTCGGGCACCAGTAACAAACTGTAACTGCTGTAGTATTAAGGTATAATTACCCTGGATCTGGCCTAAGGGTCATAGTTGCTTGGTTTTGGCAGAGTGACCTCACATTATAAGTTGGACAGTGACTGGATATTGTGGTCATGTGTACCCAGTAACAACTGTTCAGCAAGCTGACCTTTGTAACTATGGGGGAAGTTTTAAAACTTTCCACTTCATCAATAATATATTTATGCCCCCCCCCCCCCATTCAATTGTAGTGTGGTGGAAAATATTTCACTTTCTAGGGGAATAAAAGTCCCAAGTTTCATCATTTGCCTACAAATGAAAAATGTAAATATTTACTAACATAATACTTCCATCATGGCCAATTTCAAGTTACCAGTATGACAACAACAGATTTTCAAAATTCATGAAAATGTAACAATCGTAACAAACACTTAAAAAAAGGAGAACTGACTGTAGTTCACTACTGTATTTAATTCACCAACTCTAAACCACAAAGTCTCTGAGAGGTTGCTTTTGTTTCCTCATTGCTGAAGTAAAAAAAGGAGAGAAAAAGGAAGAATCTAGATCTCTAATCAGAAAACCAGTGATTTATCCATGAAACCACATTATTTGTCATTGGTAAGATGTAAAATATTTCTGGCTCCCCTCTTAACTAAATCAAATAGTGCCTCCAGGAAGACTTAAACAAGTTCCATTCATTGTGTTAGTCATAGGTCAGAGACTGAAGAGGAGAAGATTTTCTTTTGTGTTCAGCTCCTTGAAGATTAGACACTGGATAGCCTATCTTATTCTTAATTGAATTATCAATACTTTACATGGTGCCTGGCATGTATGTGCTCAAAAAAACATTTGCTGAATAAGTGCATGAGGTTTTACAGAAAGGTCATTGAAGCTGAAAGGAAGTTTCTGAAGAATTTCTTTTTCTTTTTTAATTTTATTTATTTATTTATTTTTAGCAAAACACTATGAGGTAGAGTTGTAGACTTACAAACTTTCGTGCTTGGGTTTCAGTTATACAATGATCGAGTACCCATCCCTCCACCAGTGCCCATTCTCCACCACCAATGATCCAAGTAGCCCTCCCACCTCCACACCCCATCCCCCCACCCCACCCTGCCTCTATGGCAGGGCATTCCCTTTTGCTCACTCTTTCCTTTAGGGTGTTGTAGTTTGCAATAGAGGCACTGAGTGGCTACCGTGTTAGGTCTATAGTCTACATTCAGCATGCATCTCGCATCCCAAGAGTCCTCCAAACATCCTTTACTTGGTGTTCCCTTCTCTATCTGAGCTGTCTTTTCCCCCAGCATGTGAGGACGGCTTCCAAGCTTGGAGCAGACCTCCTGGTACTTATTTCAACTAAAGAATGTCTTTTTCAATAGCCGTAGATGATGAGAGGAATCAAAGTTTCAAGAATGATGTGGCAAGACCAAATGCTAGAAAGATACATATCATGCTGAGGAAAAACATTATTCTTGGGCTGGAGAGATAGTGCAAAGTGTGCAAGCTTTCAATGAGTAGCTCCTGAGAACAACACAGTAGCTCCCAAACCAATAAACAAACAAACAAACTGGAAAACAAACAAACACAAGAAAAACCAAGCCCATTCTCCATATCTCACTATAAAACAAAAACCTTGTTTTGGGTAATTCAAATGTTCTCTCTGTCACTGGATTTTCCTTGTAGTTTAATCTGGAGGCCTTTCCTTTCTCCCGAACATGTAAACACACCTCTATAAGTCCATAACCATGTTCCCCAGCTCCTTCAATTTCCTGTAAATAACAATTCTAGAAAAGTTTCCAGGTGTGTTTCAGACAGCATTAGAGTTCACAAAACAATAAAAGTTTCACTAGAATAGATACAAACCAGTCAATGAAATAAAACTAACTAAGCACCTTGGCAATGATTTCCTGTCTTAAGACTACTTACTCTACCAACCTATATTTTTATATTTAATGTTTCATTCTGGGTCTACCAACTCTACCAACCTATATTTTTATTTTTAATGTTTCATTCTGGGTCTATGTAAAGCACCAGTTGAGCAGTATGTTTGGCACCCAATTAGAATTTGATAACCCCTGGTCTAGGTTTCATGGCCTTGGTTACTTTTTTTGCTTTTTGCTTTTTCTTTGGGTCACACCCAGAGATGCACATGGGTTACTTCTGGC
This sequence comes from Sorex fumeus, assembly GCF_029834395.1. Lineage (NCBI taxonomy): Eukaryota > Metazoa > Chordata > Mammalia > Eulipotyphla > Soricidae > Sorex > Sorex fumeus. The sequence continues at coordinate 39,198,525 of NW_026606101.1, read as the reverse complement.
TCTGCACTCAGGTATTACTCCAGGTGGTGCTCAGGGGACTATATAGGATGCTGGGAGTCGAACCCGGGTCAGCCTCGTGCAAGGCAAATGCCCTACCTGCTGTACTCCAGCCCCAGTGGCCTTGGTTCTTACCTTGGTTCTCACCTTGGTGGCAGAGTGTTGAATTAAAATAAAATACCATAATGTCTACAATTATGGTCTTCATTCAAGTAGAAAAGTTTGATTTAGTGTTCTTCATTAAATAAGTCAACAAAATACTTAAGTTATAAAAAAAAGATCTAGAATTAGAAAAAATTTTGGCACTTAAAGGGTAGGCACTAAACCATCTGCAAGAAAATCTGAAAAGAATAGCTTATTCATTATATGTTTTCATGGCTTAGGTTTTCACTTTTATGGATTTTTGTGCATGTATAGTATTTTTACATGTGGCCTAGCCCTACACTATTCAGCACAGAGCCACTAGTAATACATGACTACTAAACATTTGAAATGTGGCCAGCATGACTAAGGAACTGAATTTTCAGCTATATATTTTAACAAAACCTAAACTTTATTTTACTGACATATTAGTTTACATGACTGCATCCAAGTCTCGTTAAACTGAAACCAGCTGCCTTCTCCTTCCAACATTTTCATGCTGGCAGTTAAAAACATCCCCAAGAGGTTGGGGTGATGGCTCAAGCAGTAGAGCACAAAGCGTGACAGACCATGAGTTCAAGCCCCAGCATTGGTATCCCCCACCACTAGTACTGCAGCCAGTGACGTGCACTCTCAAACCACACACACACACACACACACACACACACACATGCTACAGACATCACATACACCTTACAAACACATATCACACACCACACTCCAGTTACTACATACACACACTATGCCATATCCACTACAGCACACACACACACACACACACACACACACACACACACACACTCAGTAAGCATCCTGCCCCATTTTTGAAATCAATTCCCCAGAAGCACATTTGGGAATATTTTATAACCTTCAACCAGCTTTCATTGATCAAGGTCCTATAGATAGTAAAAAACTGGATCACATGCCTGAGAATTACACTAATGCTGCTTCTTTTAGTAAAATAAGACCCATCTCTCTGACTAGCATGGTATCCAACAAAAGGGAAGGCCAGAGACTAATAATTGTCTCTTAAAGACCTTCCTCTCCTGGCTCTTCTTCAGAAGGCAGAACATGTTTTTGTTAAAGACAAGAAAGGCAATTTATGTCTACCCTACACTGCTAACAATCCCCCTTGGCCTAACTCTAATGAGAAAGGAAGAGGAGGATATACAGTATAGCTCACACCTCACTTCTCTGGGGAGAGTGGCCCTACTGTTTGGGTTCACACAGTGCCTTACACTCTTTACTCACCAAACCCCATTTTCTCTACCTCTTCTGGCCCCATGTTGTTGCCTGGTGTATCGATTTACAAACAAAGGGACTCCCTTATAATGACAGCTTTTGTCACGGCGACTTTCCTCTAGGAATCCCGCTCTCTGTTAGACCTGTGCTTTGCTTCTCCCTATTTGAAATTATTTTCTGTATCTTTCGTATTTCATGGAGGTATACAGTCAGAGTAGACAGAAGTCAAAGTGTTCAGCTGCCAGACTTGTGCCTTACTTCTGCATTATTTTTTTTTGGGGGGGGGGGTCTGGCTGCAATTTAGAAAAGAAAATATTTGTGAACAACTCTTCCTCTTTTATAGAACTCAGTAATATCTATCTACCAAAAAAGTATCCAAAGCACTCATCTCTCTCTAAATTTTTGGCTTCTTTTTCTGAAATGTAGCTTCAAACACTGACTTTCCACTTAACATTCCACATTCCATTCTTGTGAAATCTTTCCTCCTCTTTCATTAAAGAAACACCAGGCCCGAGACCTTGGGCCTCAGCTATTCCCTCACTTGCTAAAACCATCGATGGGGCCTTGGAAAGAGGTGATCTTAATGGTTTTAGCAGCAACTTAATGTTTTTACATCCCTGCTCTGTGTCCATATCGTACTATCCTGTACCTTGCAGGCCCACACAAAAGGAAAGTCCTTGGCAGCATTCTGTTTCACTTTTTTTTTTTAAATTGTAGGGTGGGAGGGCAGCAGGGCTATGTAGTTTGCTGGGGGACACCAGGGTTACACTTGGTGTTACTCATAAGGCCATCTGAACCTGAGAATAAAGTTCAGGTCCTCCTCATGCCCTCTATGAACTTCACCCTCTCATCATAGGCCCTCCACTCACCTTAGAAATTAATATCAATATTCCCTGGTTGGGCACTTAAGCCTGCTACTGATCAGTTACTAACTGCACCTTGTAATCTCAACAGTGGTGTGTGTGTGTGTGTGTGTGTGTGTGTGTGTGTGTGTGTGTGTGTGTGTATGTGTATAGATTGGGTCTGACCCCTCCAGAATAGTGAGCCCATAAAAGTGGAAATGGAAAACATGCCTGATAAGCACCCACCTATCTTTGTTAAGTATTTTCACATGTAAATTTTTGCAAAAATCAATGACCACCCCGCTAAACCAAGAACCAAGTTATTCCAAGTCAGTCACCTAAGCTGGCAGTCCCAAGCTAAGATTCTGAGGCAACACAATGCATGGGGCACTGCTGAGTGTTTATTTTGGTTTAGAAACTACACTCACCTGTGTTCAGGGGATCATATGGTACTGGAGATCAAACTTGGGGTTCCCTCATGCAAAGCATATGCTCCAGCCCTCTAAACTATCTTTCTGGCCCATATTTCTACTTGTTAATAATTATGACTTGCCTCATCTGAGCCAGCTCCCTCTCCTCCTAGATGGAAGAGCACCACACACACACACACACACACACACACACACACACACACACACACACTTTAACGCCTATTTTCTCTTCCCTCACTTTTCTACTGATGTTCCTTGAGAGAGCTCTCAGTAAATCCTTGTACTTTAACCTTTGTCCTAGATTCTAGTTCACTATTTCTCAAGGCAATCTTGCTTGAATGGGATAATATTTATAATTAATAAAAACATTTTACTATTAAAATCCAGAAGTGATACAAAACCAGACTGTGAATAAAAAAAAATTAGATGTTCTTATGAAATAACCACTCTCTCTAGTAATATAACTATCATTATTTAATTAAAAGTGACCAAAAACATTTCCAATTATTGTAAATTTACAAGAGATAAAAACTTATTTGCAAATTACCAAGTAAATTGTTCTGTTATTCATTCTAACATTTCTATAAAATGAGAAATCTTTTTATCTTTATTGACTGAAATATTGTGAGTTAAAGTACTGTTAGTTATGGTTTCATAATTCCAACACCACACCACCATGAGTATCTGCTTCCCTCCTCCAAGGTCCCAAAGGTCTCTCCCTTGCAAACACCAATGTCCCTTCCCCTCAAATTCAGTTTTGTGATCAACTCTCCTGTCCTGTGCCATTGGTCATCTGTTGCTACCTTGTTGTGTATCTCTAGTTCCACTTCAGAGAGATCATTCTTCCCTTTCCTTCTGAGGCTTCACCCTTCATATCTTCTAGTTCCATCTATGACATGGCAAACTGCATTATTTTGTCCTTTCTTGGACCTGCATAGTATTCTATTGTGTATATCACTTAATCACTTAACTTCCCGTTAGTCGTCGATTTGCTCGAGCGGGCGCCAGTAACGTCTCCATTTGTCCCTGTCGCGTGCTAGTGTAGCCCGATGGCATCTCTTCGCTCCGGGAACATGGAGGGCCTCAAACCGATTGTTCATGACCTTGACAAAGAAGTCTGACCATCTGGTAGGTGGGCGGCCACGCGGTCTCTTGACATCCCGTGGAATCCAATCAGTAACAGCTCTAGTTCAACGGTCGTCTTTAAATCTCATTACGTGACCAGCCCATCTGATTTTCGACACCTTGGCAAATGAGACAGCGTCCCTGATCCTTGATCGTCGACGGATGTCAGAACTCCGGATTCGTTCTCTCATTTGAGTGAAACGTGATATTCCAAGCATAGCTCTTTCTATTCTTCTTTGGGAGACCTGAATGGCGTTCTCATCTTGTTTGCGTAGGGCCCAGGTCTCTGAGGCATATGTTAATGCAGGAAGAACAGTGGAATCAAAGAGATGTGCCCGGAGCCGGAGGTTCTTCGTCCTCTTAGCTATTTCTTCGACGTTCTTGAAGGCGTTCCAAGCCGCTCTCTTCCTCCTGCGCAGCTCGGGTGCCAGGTCATTTGTCATGTTGACCTCTCGACCTAGGTACACATAGCTGTTGCATTCGGAGATGGCCGTTCCATTGAGAGCGAATGGGGCGTCAGGAACAAGGCTGTTTCTCATAAACATTGTCTTCGTAAGATTCAGCTGTAGTCCTACCTTCCCACACTCACGGTCAAAATCGGCCAGCATTTGTGCCGCTTGGCTGATGTTTGGTGTTATTAAAACAATGTCATCAGCAAAGCGGAGGTGGTGTAGTTGCCGACCATCTATCTTCACTCCCATTCCTTCCCATTCCAGTCGTCGCATGATGTTCTCGAGGGTGGCACTGAAGAGTTTTGGTGAAATGGTATCACCCTGCCGCACCCCTCTCTTGACATCAACGATCACTTCTTTGTAGAATGGTGAGATCCTGGTAGTGAATCCGCAATACAGCTCACGGAGGATCCTGATGTATTGGGCTTGAATGCCCTGATTGGCTAGGGCTTCAATGACCGCTTCCGTCTCAACAGAATCAAAGGCCTTCTTTAAATCAATGAACGTTAAGCAGAGCAGCATCTTGAACTCCCGAGAAACCTCAATGAGTTTGGTTATCGTGTGGATATGGTCGATGGTGCTGAATCCTTTGCGGAACCCTGCTTGCTCGCATGGTTGTCCTTCATCTAGTGTTCTGCCAATCCTATTCAGGATGACTCGAGTGAACAACTTGTAGATGACAGACAATAGGCAGATCGGGTGATAGTTGCCAATGTCATGGATGTCTCCCTTCTTGAACAGTAGTACGGTCCTGCTGGTTTTCCATTGAGATGGAACCTTGCATTCAGACAGGTAGCGAGTGAAGAGCCGAGCCAGTGTATTGATGAGTACTGACGGCAGGTTCTTCAGGTGTTCAGGTCTGACCTTGTCTGGGCCGGGTGCTGTTTGCTTCTTTACTGACGAAATGGCGTGTCGGATTTCGGAAGGGAGAACGTTGGGAACAACATACCCATCCTGTGGAATTTGGTATGTCGGCAAGTGGACATGGCTATCGAAGAGATTTGAGTAGAAGTCATGGATAATCTTCTCCATTGCCGTTCTGGAGGATGTGATGGATCCATCAGGACGTCGGAGGGCAGTCATCTTGGTCTTATAGTTGGCGAAGGACAGGCGGGCGTTACGAATACTTTTCCCGGCTTCTGCCGCATCTACCAGTACTTCTGCTCTTCTCTCTTTGAGGTCTTCCTTGATCGCATCTCTGCACTGCTTTGCAAGCTCGGACGTTAGCTTGCGGTTGCCTGAGGCATGCGCCAAACCACGCTGGCGAATTAGCTCAAGAGTTTTCGAAGATAGGCGATTTTTTGTGGCTATCTCTCTCTTGGCGTTCCTCGCACATTCATGGAGGTGCTGAACCAGTCGATCGTATTCCTCGTCAATGTTGTCAACAATGGCATCTTCCCATGTTGCCGCAATAGTACCAAAGAGTTCCCAGTTGGTGGTCGTTCTGGGAGTTCTCTTTTTGAACTTTGCAGCCCTTTCTCCCCGCTCTGTGAAGTAGAATTTTGCACGAAGGAGACGGTGGTCCGATCCCGTTCGAAATTTTGGGACAACAGCGACATCAGTCAGGCAAAACCGTCGATTGAATATGATGTGGTCTATTTCGTTGTGGAATCGTCCACCGGGAGACTCCCATGTCCATCGTTTAGATTCTGCCTTCTGGAACTGTGAGTTACCATGAATGGTCTTGGTCGACATGATGAACTCAGACAGTCTCTCACCCTGTTCGTTCCATTCTAGGCCATGGGTTCCGATGTGAAGTTCTTCAGCTGATCTTCTCGGTCCTATCTTGGCATTAAAATCACCCACAATGATCTTGTAGAAGGTGTGGTCTTCTTTATAGAACTTCTCTAGCTCCATGTAGAACTTCTCGATTTCTCTTTCATCATAATGAGATGTTGGTGCGTAGACAACGAAGATAGAAACTGCAGGCAGTGAGCCACATCTATTCAAATGTAAACGTCCGATTCGGGTTGTTAGGCATTCAAATGAATCAATGCTCTTGGCCAAGTTTGTGTTGACAAGGACACCGACGCCTCCAACTCCTCTTTTATCGCATGTTCCGAGGAACAATTCTTCTCCAGTGTCGAAAACGGCATGATGAGATTCGTGTCTTCTTGTCTCGGTCAGACCAATGATGTCGTACTTGATCATTCGCGCTTGTACCATCAGGTCCTCGATGGATGCATCTGATGCTAGCGTACGTGCATTGAAAGTACAGACGATCATTTTTGTCTTCCTTCGTTGTGGCAGCCTAGGTCGGCCTTGAGATTTTGTCGGCCTCTCCTTTCTCATCCTTCTCAGTGCTGCCATGTCGGTGAAGCCTTCAGGGTCAGGTGAATGAGACCAGTTGTAGTTACTGGTTTTGGCATATCGAATACACAGCGGATAGCTTGCCAGGCTCTTCCGTGCGGGCGGAATACTCTCGGTAGCTTGCCAGTCTTTCCGAGAGGATTGTGTATATATCTACTAGATTGTGTATATATCTACTATTGTGTATATATCTACTAGATTTTTTCTGTTTTCCTATTTCCAGTTTCATTTTCTATTTATTCTCTATATCCTTTTTTTAAATTTGTTTTTATTTTTCAAATTAAATCACTTTGGGATATAACCTTACAAAGCTGTTCATGATTAGGCTTCAGTCATACAGTATTCCAACACCCATCCCTCTACCAGTGTATATCTCCCAGCACCAGTATCCCCAGTTTCCCTTCCATCCAACCCCCACTCTCCACCGCCAGCCTGCCTATATGGTAGGTAGTTTTTTTCCCCTCTGTCTCTCTCTGTCTCTGTTTCACTCTCTCTCTCCTTTTGGGCATTGTGGTTTGCAATACAGATACTGAGAGGTTATCATTAATTTCCCTTTGCCTATTTTAACACTCAGTTCTTGTCCAATGTGATCATTTCCAGCTATTATTGTCATACTGGTCCCTTCTCTCTCTTACCTACCCCCCACACCATACTACAACTGTAGATGGGCATTTGGGTTGTTTCCATATCCTTGCTCTTGTACTAAGCACTGTGATAAATTTACGTGTGTAGATCCTTACAAAGTAATGTTTATTTGTTTGGGGGGTACTGGTGGGTCACATGGCAGTTCTGTTTTGCTCTTTTTTGAGAGAGAGATCTCCACATTGCTTTGCACAGCAGTTTGGCCAGATGGCACTTCTACATCATTGAATGAGGGTTCCTTTGAGAAACATGCTTTCAGTGGAGGATATAACTTTCACTTAAAATCTTTCTCGACCAGCTTTGCATAGTAAATTTAAAACTTAAAAATATCTTGTTAAAGTTGGCAAAACCCTCCATGATATTGAAGAGAATGGTATCTTCAAAGATTGGCCACTGGCCAAGCAAGTGAAAACAAAAATAGACAAATGGGACGATCTTAAACTAAGAAGCTTCTGCACCTCAAGAGAAACAGTGACCAAAATACAAAGACAGTCTACAGAACGGGAAAGGATATGCACCAAATACATATCCGACAAGGGGTTGATAACAAGGATATACAAGGCACTAGTTGAATTTCACAAGAAGAAAACACCCAACCCCATCAAAAATGGGGTGAGGAAATGAACAGAAACTTTCGCAAAGAAGAAATCCGAATGGCAAAAAGGCACATGAGAAAATGCTCTACATCACTAATCATCAGGGAGATGCAGATCAAAACAACAATGAGATATCATTTCACACCACAGAGACTGGCCCACATCCGAAAGAACAAAAGCAACTGGTGCTGGCACAGATGTGGTGAGAAAGGGACCCTCCTTCACTGCTGGTGGGAATGCTGACTGGTCCAACCCTTTTGGAAAACAGTATGGACGATTCTCAAAAAATTAGAATTTGATCTCCCATTTGACCCAGCAATACCACTCCTGGGACTATATCCCAGAGAGGCAAAAAAGTATAGTCGAAGTGACATCTGCACTTGTTTGTTCATTGCAGCACTCTTTACAATAGCCAGAATCTAGAAAAAACCTAAGTGCCCAAGAACAGATGACTGGTTAAAGAAACTCTGGTACATTTACGCAATGGGGTACTAGGTAGCTGTTAGAAAAGATGAAGTCATGAAATTTACATACAAGTGGTACTACATGGAAAGTATCATGTTAAGCGAAATGAGTCAGAAAGAACGGGATAGACACAGAAAGATTGCATTCATCTGGGGAACATAAAGTAACAAAATCGGAAACTAACACCCAGGAGTGGCTAAGATTAGTACCAGGAATTTTGCTCCATGACTTGGAGGTCAGTCACATGTGCTAGGGAAAAAGGAAGCTCAGATAGAGAAGGGAGCACCAAATAAAGGGTGTTGGGAGGATCCTCCCAGGATGGAAGATGCATGCTGAAAGTAGACTATAGACCAAACATGACTGCCACTCAATGCCTCTCTTGCAAACCACAGGACCCAAAAGGAGAGAGAGAGAGAACAAAAGGGAATGCCCTGCCACAGGGGCAGGGTGGGATCGGGGGACAAGGGGTGGGAGGGATGCTGGGACCCGTGGTGGTGGAGGATGGGCACTGGTGGAGGGATGGGTACTTGATCATTGTATAACTGAAACCGAAGCACAAAAATCTGTAAGTCTATAACTGTACCTCATGGTGTTTCACTAATAAAAAAATATCTTGTTAATTTTACTCCCCAAACACAAAACACACACAAAAAAATCATTCATTCAAAAAGATAAATTTCTACCAATGTTCATTGCCTTTAGGATATTGAAACAATCCAGGTACCCAATGACAGATGAGTAGACAACAAAGTTGTGGTATCTATATACAACGGAGTACTATGCAGTGACAGGAATGATGAAATAATGCCATTCACCACAACTTAGATGGAACTGGAGTATATCATATTAAGACGGAAGTTGGAAGAACAAGGACAAATACAGGATATTCTCACCAATCTATATATAGAATAACATGACAAGGAAATATAAGATATCAAAAATGGGAAAACTCTTGGCTCCAGATTACAGAAATAAAAATGTCACCAGGGAGAGAAATGGAGTGGGCATCAAGAGAGGAGGTCTCTGCTTAAAATGCTCCCCGCTGACCAGCCAAGAACTTAAACAACTGCTAACAGATTCTAACAAGGACATTGCTAGCAACACAATAGTAGTTGGAGACTTCAACACTGCCCTATCACCTCTAGATAGATCAACAAGATTAAAACTCAGCAAGGAAACACTGGCTTTGAAGGAAGAGATAGAAGAGAGAAGGCTAACAGAAATATACAGGGCTTTGCATCCCTAAAAGAAAGAATACACATTTGTTCCAGTGCACATGGAACATTTTCCAAAATAGACCACGTGCTGGGTCACAAAACATATCTCAATAGAATCAGGAAGATAGAAATTGTATCAACTATCTTTTCAGACCACAATGCAAAAAAAGTATAGTAGAAATGACATCTGCACTTATATGTTCATTGCAGAACTGTTTACAATAGTCACAATCTGGAAAAAGCCCGAGTGCCCGAGAACAGATGACTGACTAAAGAAACTTTGGTATATCTACATTATGGAATACTATGCAGCCATTAGGAAAGATGAAGTCATGAAATTTGCATATAGGTGGATCAACATGGAAAGTATCCTGTTAAGTGAAGAGTCAGAAAGAGAGAGACAGACATAGAAAGATTGCACTCATTTGTGGAATATACAGTAACAGAATGGGAGACTAACACCCAAGAACAGTAGAGATAAGTTCCAGGAGGATTACTCCACAGCTTAGAAGCTGGCCTCGCATGCTGGGGGAAAAAGCAGCTCAGATAGAGAAGGGACCACTAAGTAAAGGCACACTCGGGATGGGAGATGCGGAGTGAAAGTAGACTATAGACCGAACACAATGGCCACTTAATACTGCTACTGCAAACCACAACACCCTAAAGAGGGGAGAGGGAGAGAGAGAGAGAGAGAGAGAGAGTGAGAGAGAGAGAGAGAGAGAGAGAGAGCGCACAAAAGGGAATGCCCTGCCACAGAGGCGGGGTCGGGTGGGGGGATGGGGTTGGGGTGGTGGGAGGGATGCTGGGACCATTGGTGGTGGAGAAAGGGCACTGGTGGAGGGATGGGTACTCGATCATTATATGACTGAAACGTAAGCATGAAAGTTTGTAAGTCTGTAACTGTACCTCATGGTGATTCACTAATAAAAAATTTTTTTAAAAAGGTGACCCCCTCTTAAAAAAATAAAAATAAATTACTTTAGTTCTGCTATGAGGGCAGGGTTTGGGTTTTGGGATGGAAATATTTGAAATATGGTGGTGGAAAAGTGTAATAGTGGTGGTATTGGTGTTTGAATATTAAATATAATCAATTATTGTGAGTAACTTTATAACAGTAGAATAAAATTATGACTGAATCTTTGACAGTGCTTAAAAGGCACTGGCCACTCAACAATTTGCTAAAACAAAATGTTATCCATGGAACTACATCTTCACTACTAATGGTGTTTCATCCCAAGAAGGAAAATTACCCTGTTATTCAAGTCACATGGAACCAATGAGAAACTCATCATTTAACCAACCCGTGGAGCATGCATATGTTTGAATTTCCTGTTTTTCTCCAAGAGGCTGCTGTCCTAACCAGGGTCGGGTATGGTGCGTTTTGTGGCCCAGCACTGCAGCAGCCCTGGCTCAGAAGACAGACTGTCTTCATTTTATACGGGAAAGCAGGAAGCCCTCAGCAAAGCCACACAGCACAAATATCCCTTCACCAACATGGGGACAAGCACACTCAGCAACCACCCAGAAGCCCTCCACCGCTGACTCCTGTCCTAGGACTGATCTCAGTTCTTTGCACACCAGAGTGCCCCTACCCAATGTTTGGGCACTGATGTCTTTTGCAGCCTCTGTCACATAGCAGGTTGCTGATGCTGCCATTTCTCAGGCCACAAAAATGCCTCACAGAGTAGAGAGCAGACCAGCTTACTCAGACAGAGGTCAGATTCAGAGAAATTTAGCCACTTTGGAGCCATCATCCAGAAAGGTTGAAATTACCACTGGCCTATGAATCAGTCCCATTATTATCATATAATGGCTCTCAAAAACTTTCCGCTGCAGAGATACCTGGAGAACAGCACCTTCACCAGCCTTCCCAATTGCTCACTGCATGTGTCTCTTAAAAGCGGGCACTGAGGAAGAGGCATAATTACATCTGTGGCCTTTCTCACAAAAGAAGAGGACTGAATCTACCTATGAGGAGCATCATACAAATCAGAGGGTCACAGAACAGAAACAATAACCTTAAGGCTTAAAAAACTGCAAAGGTCTTGAAAAACAACTCCCTTCGATGGAAGAAGTCTGAAGAAAAATGAATGACAACTAACAATGACTCAAGATCTTAGAGTGAATGCTAAATAAAAATACAAAAATTAAAGGGCGACATTGATGGGATAATTGGTAAAACTGGAATGCAGGCTGTATATTAAAGTGTTGCATGAAAGTTCAACTTCCTAAATTTGGTAACTGTGTTATAGAAATAGAAGGTTATCCTTCTTTCAAGCATTAGTCTAAAATACTACTTTCAAACATTAAGTAATTATGAGTGTAATGCACTTAACTGAGAAATGATGCATGTGTCTTAGCTTGCTTAGAAAAAGGTGTGTCTACAGACATACAGAGAATGAATTTTAAAACATAGCAATAAGATTAAAATGTATTATATGGATAAATAGCATATTAATATTCTACTTACTAATGACTTTAGTGTGAATTTAAAATCTTAAAAAGCATTTCAAAATTTAAGAGTACATTTCATTATTAATTATATAAAACAAAACAAGCTTCTTAGTGATGGCTCAATATTATTGAGCAGCTTATGAGGCAACACTAGAAAATGTTTAATCAGAGAGGGCAGGAGGATTCATTTTTTGTTCATTTGATATAAGATGCATTTGTGGGCATAGTTTACTAACTTACTGAGAGGTCTGTAACACAAAATACTAAATATATTATTCTCACCCTCCGTTTTCATCACGGCTGTGAATTCCACTACACTGTCTTCTCCTCTACATCTCAGAGTTACAAGAATTTTAAATGTGTTCATCTTTCCCTTACTTTTCTTTCATACTTACTATATCACTATCACTATCACCCCGTTGTTCATTGATTCGCTCAAGCGGGCCCAGTAACATATCCATTCGTCTCTGTCACGTGCTAGTGTAGCTTGATGATATTTTGGGGGCTCCTTCAGGATCAGGGGAATGAGAATCATTCATTGTTACTGTTTTTGACATATCGAGTACGCGACAGTTAGCTTGTCAGTCTCTGCTGTGCGGGCGGGATACTCTCGGTAGCTTGCCAGGCTCTCCGAGAGGGATGGAAGCTTTTGAGGCAGCCTCTAATCACCTTTACAGGTGTTCCTAGTCAGGCATATAGGTGGGTATGATACTCTCAGTAGCCTGCCGGGTTCTCTGAGAGTGAGAACTAGAGAACAAGAGGTCGTATGGCCCTGAATGCTTACTCTATATGTGTGTTTATTTTCATTATACTTAAAAATAATCTAAAAATTGAATTAAAGTTTTTGTAGTTCCCAAAAGACTTCTGAAAGATATCTAGGTCCATAGGACCAGAGTATTAGAACCCTTGTCTAAGTTGATCACTTACACTCTTGTGCTATTTTTCTACTGGCATGGTTCTACATCTTTAGAAATGACCTGAACGCCAGAATCATAATCAACAAATACACATTACACACTCAATAATGTGCTAGAATCAGAAAACAATTGGCATATGATGGTTGTATATAGCTTCCCCCTTGGCCTTGAACACATGCATAGCTTGACACTTACTGTGACTGGGATATTTACTCAATGGAAGCAGCCAACTGACACACAGTGGGTGTTTTACACACGTGTGCTAAGTCATAGAATGCAGCTAGCTCCAAGGTGCTTCTGATGTGAGAAAAAGAATAGATAATTCAAGATTTTCAGGTAGATATCCAGATTCTTTTTTTTTTTTTCAGTGAAACACCATGAGGTACAGTTGTAGACTTACAAACTTTCGTGCTTGGGTTTCAGTTATACAATGATTGAGTACCCATTCCTCCAACAGTGGCCATTCTTCACAACCAATGATCCCAGTAGCCCTCCCACCTCCCACCCCATCCCCCCATCCCACCCCTGTGGCAGGGCATCCCCTTTTGCTCACTCATTCCTTTAGGGTGTTGTAGTTTGCAATAGAGGTATTGAGTGGCCATCATGTTCGGTCGATAGTCTACTTGCACATGCATCTCGCATCCCAAGCGAGTCCTCCAAACATCCTTTACTTGGTGTTCCCTTCCCTATCTGAGCTGTCTTTTCCCCCAGTATGTGTTGCCGGCTTCCAAACCATGCAGCAGACCTCCTGGTACTTATCTCAAATATTTTGGGGTGTTCGACTCCCATTCTGTTACTATATATTCCCCAGATGAGTGCAGTCTTTCTATGTCTGTCTCTCTCTTTATGGCTCATTTCACCTAGCATGATACTTTCCATGTAGAACAACTTGTATGTAAATTTCATGACTATATCTTTTCTGACAGCTGCACAGTATTCCATTGTGTAGATGTACCAAAGTTTCTTTAACCAGTCATCTGTTCTCGAGCACTTGGGTTTTTACAAATTTTGGCTATTGTGAACAATGCAGGAATGAACATAGAAGTGCAGATGTCATTTCGACTGTACTGTTTTGCCTCTTTGGGATATATTCCCAGGAGTGGTATTGATGGGTCAAATGGGAGCTCAATTTCTAATTTTTTGAGAATCGCCCATACTGTTTACCAAAAGGGCTGAACCAGTCGACATTCCCACCAGAAGTGAAGGAAGGTCCCATTGTCCCCATATCTGCGCCAACACTGGTTGCTTTTTTCCTTTTGGATGTGGGCCAGTCTCTGTAGTGTGAGATAATATCTCATTGTTGCTTTGATCTGAATCTCCCTGATGATCAGTGATGTAGAGCATTTTCTCATGTGCCTTTTTGCCATTTGGATTTCTTCTTGGAGAAATTTTCTGTTCATTTTGTCACCCCATATTTTGATGGGGTTGGATGTGTTCTTCTTGTGGAGTTTGACCAGCGCTTTGTATATCCTTGATATCAATCCCTTGTTCAATGGGTATTGGGCAAATATCCTTTCCCATTCTGTAGACTGTCTTTGTATTTTGGTCACTGTTTCTTTTGGGGTATAGAAGCTTCTTACTTTAAGATAGTCCCATTTGTCTATCTCTGTTTTCACTTGCTTGGCAAGTGGCATGTCATCTTTGAAGATACTGTTCGCTTCAATGTCGTGAAGGGTTCTGCCAACCTTGTCTTCAATGTACCTTATGAATTCCGGTCTGATGTTGAGGTCTTTATTCATTTTGATTTTACTTTTGTACATGGTGTTAGGTAGAGATCAGAGCCCATTTTTCTCTGCATATAGCTGTCCAGTTTTGCCAACACAATTTGTTAAAGAGGCTTTCCTAACTCCACTTCACATTTCTTGCTCCCTTATCAAAGATTAGATGATCATATGTTTGGGGGGAGATGCCAGTATAGTCAATTCTGTTCCATTGGTCTGCAGCTCTGCCTTTGTTCCAGTACCATGCTGGTTTTTTTTTTCTTTTTTTTTTTGGGGGGGGGGTCACACCCAGCGATGCTCAGGGGTTATTCCTGGCTCTGCACTCAGGAATTACTCCTGGCGGTGCTTGGGGGACCATATGGGATGCCAGGGATTGAACCCAGGTCGGCCGCGTGCAAGGTAAATGCCCTACCCGCTGTGCTATCACTCCGGCCCCTACCATGCTGTTTTAAGTATTATTGCTTTGTAGTACAGTTTGAGGTTGGGGAGGTTGATTCCTCCCATTTTCTTTTTCTCAAGAATTCCCTTAGCTATTCATGGGTGCTTATTGTTCCATATGAAGTTTAGGAGTGTTTGCTCCAATTCTTTGAAGAATGTCATGGGTATCATTATAGGGGTCACATTGAATTTGTACAATGCTTTGGGGAGTATTGCCATTTTGACAATATTAATTCTCCCTATTCATGAGCAGGGTATATCTTTCCATTTCCTCGTGTCCTCTTTTATTTCCTGAAGTAGCGTTTTGTAGCTTTCTTTGTACAGGTCTTTTACGTCCGTAGTTAAGTTGATTGCTAGGTACTTGATTTTCTGGGGCAGAATTGTGAATGGGATTGTTTTTTTCATGTCACTTTCTTCTCTCTCATTATTTGCGTATAGGAAAGCCATGGACTTCTGGGTATTGATTTTATAGCCTGCAACTTTACTATACAAGTCTATTGTTTCTAAGAGTTTCTTGGTAGAGGTTTTTGGGTTCTCTAAGTACAGTATCATATCATCTGCGAATAGTGAGAGCTTGATTTCTTCCTTTCCTATCTGAATGCCCTTAATATATTTTTCTTACCTAACTGCTATTGCAAGTACTTCCAGTACTACATGGAACAGCAGTGGAGTGGGCACCCTTGTCTCGTCCCTAATATTCTAGGGAAGGCTCTTAGTTTTTCTCCATTGAGGATGATGCTTGCCATAGACTTGTGGTAGATGGATTTAACTATATTGGAAAGTCTCTTCTATACCCATTTTGGTGAGGGTTTTTTATCATAAACGAGTGCTGGATCTTGTCAAAAGCTTTCTTTATATCTATTGATATGATCATATGATTTTTATCTTTTTATTTGTAGATAAGATGGATTATGTTGATTGATTTCTGAATGTTAAACCATCCTCACTTCCCCGAA
Organism: Sorex fumeus; assembly: GCF_029834395.1. Lineage (NCBI taxonomy): Eukaryota > Metazoa > Chordata > Mammalia > Eulipotyphla > Soricidae > Sorex > Sorex fumeus. The sequence continues at coordinate 39,182,579 of NW_026606101.1, read as the reverse complement.
ATGAATCCCATTTGTTCATGGTGTATGATCTTTTTGAGGAGTTGTTGAATTCTATTTGCTAGTATTTTGTTGAGAATCTTCACATCTGTGTTCATTAGGGATATTGGCCTGTAGTTTTCTTTTCTTGTGGTGTCTTTGTTTCCTTTTGGTATTAGAGAGATATGAGCTTCATAGAAAGTGTTTGGGAGAGTTTCTGTTTCTTCAATTTCCTGGAAAATTTGAGAAGAACTGGCAGTAGGTTCTCTTTAAATGTTTGGAAAAATTCGCTAGTGAATCCATCTGGACCTGTGTTTATACTCTTTAGGGGTAGCCAGGGGGAGGCATCAACAACTCTTCTCCTAGTTGCCCAAGTTCAGGGTCGACCCGAGTGGCTCCGGCAGCCAGGGTTGCCTTGCCTGGCCTTGGGGCAGAAGGTGGACGAAACAAGGGTCAAGCCAGTTGGTTGATCAGTTGCCATTTATTCCATTCTCCCCACATGCCTGCCCCAGTCTCTCTAGCCTCCCATTCTAGTCTCACACTGCTCCTCATTCCCGTCTTCTTCTGTCTCTTCCACTCATCTCTCCGTGCTTCATCTTGCAGCCTGGGCTCTCTCTCCACGTGCCTGCTCCTGTATTCTTCTACATTCTTCTTTCTCTGTCCCCCTTGCTAGCCTCTCCATGGTAAATCTTGCTGCCCTGCTCTCTCTCTCATTCTCCCCAGCTCTCTTGTCTCTCCAACTCCCCAGCACTCTAGGCTGACACTGCAACCAGTCAGGTAGCAAAATCAACATAAGAAAGCCCTTCCTGAGGGCCCACCAGGTTCAAAGGGAACACCACCAGAGAGGTATTCCAAAGCCCTTCCTGATTGCCCAAGGGCAAAATACTTTCTAAGGTGTTTTTCTCCTTTCCTCAGTCCAATAACTCTATCAGCATCTCAATACTAGTTATTTTTGTGTGGACAGAGTAAGAGATAACATTGAAGCTTGTAGGGCAACTCTCCTGGGAACAACTTGCCAAAGACTCAGATTACAGCATTTAGGCCAGATTAATCATTCCTAACCCTAGCAGGGTCCAAATCTAATTATTACTTTTTGGATCATGACTACATTTGTCCATGACCAAGCTCTTAACTTATAGTTAAGCATTATGGCATTTTGGCCAGGCCCATCTAGATGCCAGAGTAGCACATACCTTACTGCTTGCCCTGGTTCCATTCATTCCCTCATCGGGACCCTGCTTTTGGGGGCACTAGGAAGAAAGGGCAGCTAAGGCTTAGGTGAGAGAACAGATGCCCAGGAGGAAAATATCACTGAGAGTCACATAACAAAAGCATACTGTCTTCTTATGTGCATACAAAAGGACATTGCTCTGAGTAAACTATGCAAAGGACTTAGGGAGAAGTGAAAGACAATATTTACAAGTCAACAGAGCACAAAGAAAGAAGTAACAAATAAACACAGAGGAATAGGAGCATTGTGTTTAGAGCAACCCAGTATACCTCAACTACCTGAGGCTATGCAGGAAGGATAAAACATTGTTATCCTACAGACCTGGGCTTTTGTTTTGGGGGAGACTTGATTACAGTTTCAATATCCTTGATATTAATAGGACTATTCAGGTATTCTAGAACTTGGTTCAGTCTTGGGAGATTATAGGAATCAGGAATTTATCCATTTCTTCTAGATTCTCTTGTTTGTGGCATACAGACTTTCAAAGTAGTCTCTGATGATCTTTTGAATTTCTTTGGTTTCTATTGTGATATCCTCCTTCTCATTTCTGATTCGGTTTGTTAGGGTTCTCTCACTCTCTTTCTTTGAGTCTTGCTTGTGGTTTATCTATCTTGTTTATTTTCTTGAAGAACCAGCTCTTGGTTTCATTGTTTTGGATTGTTTTTTGGGTTTCCATGTCGTTGAGTTCTACTCAAGTTTTATTATTTCTTTCCTTCTGCCTGGTTTGGGTTCCTTTTGTCAGTCCTTTTCTAAGATCTTGAGCTGTGAAGTCAAGTTGTTTATGTGGGCCCTTCCTTCCTGAGAAATGCTCGCAGAGCTATAAATTTTCCCCTTAACATAGCTTTACCTGCATCTCATAGGTTCTGGTGGCTCATGTCTTCATTCTCATTTGTTTCTAGGTATCTTTTGATTTCTTCCTTGATTTCTTTCCTGACCCATTCATTGTTCAACATTGCGTTGTTTAATTTCCAGGTGTTTGATTTGGTTTTCTGTGTCTGTATATAATGAACTTCTATCTTCAGTGCATCCTGGTCTGAGAAGATAGTTGATACAATGTCTATCTTCCTGATTCAGTTGAGATATACTTTGTGGCCCAGCGCATGTTCTATTCTGGAAAAATGTTCCATGTATACTGGAAAAGAATGTGTATTCTTTTTTGAGGGGGGTACAGGGTCATGTATAGATCTATCAGTTCTCTGACTTCTATTTCTTCCTTCAGAGCCATTATTCCATTATTTTCTTGCTGAGTTTTAATCTTCTTGATCTATCCAGGGGTGATAAGGCAGTGTTGAAGTCTCCAACTACAATTGTGTTGCTTGTAATGTCCTTCTTAAGGTCTGTTAGCAGTTGTTGTGGGTATTTGGCTGGTCCTTCATTGGGTAAGTATACGTCTACGAGTGTGATTTCTTCCTGCTGTACATATCCCTTGAGTAATAAAAAATGGCCTTCACTGTCCCTTCTAATCTTTTCAACCTGAAATCTATGTTGTCCGGTACTAGTAAGGCCCTCCAGTTTGCTTGCAGGGTTGTTTTCCAACTTTTGACTTTTAGTCTGTGTTTGTTCTAATTGTTCAGATGTATTTTGTAGGCAGCAGAATGTTGGGTTCTGTCTCTAAATCCATTTTGCCACTCTGTGTCTCTTAATTGGTGAATTTAGACCATTGACGTTGAGAGAGATTATTGTTATGGGATTTTGTGTCATCTTTCTGTAAGGGTTTGTTGTGCTCATAGGGGTTTGTCTTGTCTTATAGTAGCCCCTTTAGCCCTTCTTTTAGGTTTGGTTTTGAGTCTATGAAGTTCCTGAGTTGCTGTTTACCCAGAAAATAGTGTACCGTTCCTTTGAGTTTGAGTGAGAGTTTAGCAGGATAAAGTATTCTTGGTGAAGTGTTCATTTCAGTGAGTTTTTTTACTATATCCCACCACTGCCTTCGGGCTTAGAGGGTTTCCTCTGATAGGTCTTCTGTGAATCTAAGGGATGCTCCTTTGTATGTGATTTCCTTCTTTGACCTCGTTGCTTGCAGTATTATGTCTCTATCAGTGGCATCCATCACTGTAACTATGATATGTCTTGGAGTGTTTTTGTTAGGGTCTCTTTTAGCTGGCATCCTCTGGGCTCCTTGAATCTGGATGCGTGCATTGTCCAGCTCCGGGAATTTTTCAGCAGTGATTTGTTTAACCGTGACTTTTTCAGTGGGACTATTTCCCTGACCTTCTGGTACTCCAATGATTCTAATGTTGTTCCTCTTGGAATCATCCCCTAGGACTCTGATTCACTCTAGGGATATGTTGAGGTCTCTTGTCATTGTTTATTGTTGCCTGTAGGCTTCCTGCAGCTCATCTTCCAGCTCACTGATTCTATCTTCAGCTGTAGCCATTCTATTGTTGAGGGCACAGACTGAGTTTTTTTATTTCATCTACGGAATCTTTTATTCATGACATTTCTGTGTGTAGCTTTCCAATTTCTCCTCTCATTTCTTCCTGTATTTTCTCAATTATTTCTTTCATGTCCTCCTTCAATTTACTGGATATCTGTCTCACTGTTTCATTGAGTTCATTGAACATCTTCATTACTTCATATCTGAATTCTTTATCAGAGAACTCCCTTAGGTGAGTAACACCTAATGAGGCTACTGGTCTCTTTTCATCGTCCTCTCCTCGTGGTGGCAATTCACAGTGTTTCTTCATTTTAGTGTGGTGGTATGGAGATTGAGATGATACTAGAGATTGCTGTGTATGAGTAATTACCTGTGGTCCTATCTGGCCCCAAATTAGGCCGCACCCACTCCCGCAGAGGCCACACCCACTTCTGAAGAGGCCACTCCCCCTGCGGGTACCTGTTGTGTGTGGGGGTACAACCTCTTGGAAAAGGAAGAGGCTCATGAACGGATGGTGGCCCCGTGTCCTAGAGGTAGCCTGGGGCACGTGCTCTAGGAAATTGGAGTTCTGGGTTCAAATAATGACTGACCGGGGCAAGGAGAAAGCCAGGCGCTGGTTAGGGGACCAAGAGTGATTTCCAATTTCTTGAAAAAAACAAATGAAGAACTGAAACTTGCTAAATTTCATAGCCCAGGGGCCAAAGCTAAGTACAACAGGTAGGGCAGTTGCCTTGCATATAGCTAACCTGGGTTCAATCCCCAGCATCCCAGGTCTCCTAAGTTCGCCCAGAGGTTCCCTAAGTGCAGATCCAGGAGTGAGCCCTAAACACTGCCAGGATGGCTCCCCAAAACAAACATACACAATAAATAAAATAAATGTCTTAGACTGATGACTATACTGACATAAAATATGTTAAAGCATATCTAATAAGAAAAATTGTCTAAACTACTCAGACTTAATAACCCGGATACAATTTTAAAATTACACTGTTCTACAGAGAACATCCCCAAAGATTATAGTTAGATAGGACTCTAATAATCAGTTTTGCATCTAAGTTAAGGAACATATTTTATTTTATTTCTATTTGGGAAGGGGGAACTGAGTCATACCTCACAGTGTTCATGGCTTAGCTCTGGCTCTGTGTCAGGGATTACTCTTGGGGGGACTCAGGGAACCCTGAGTGGTGCCAGGATCAAACTCAGATTGAGGGCATGCAAGGCAAATGCCCTAATGCTGTATTATCTCTTCAAACCACAGAAGCATATTTTAGCAGTCCTGTTTTGTACTAGTTGTGTGTGCATCTGTCTTCTATATCCTACCTTCAATTAGTCAACAAAACACACAGATGCCTTCCTTCTATGTGAAATAAGCCATGAGGCCATGCTCATATTATATATGTCTGCAAAAGACCAGTGTTTTTAAAACTCTAAAACAATCACATTTTACCAGGACGATGTGGCTTGGAAGTAAAGAATTTGGCCTTGTTTACTGCTTGTTAGAATTAAGGCTAACATCCTGTGATAGAAGACAGTTGGAGAAGTCAGAAAGTCAAAGCACCCAGTATTGGGTAAACTGCTTTTCTTGTTCATCAGAGCTAAATCTCACTGGTTCTTGAACTGTAACCAGGTCTGGTTATAATAAGAACCAGAAAAGTTTAACCACAAATGGATAAACTTTTTTTGCCAAAAAAGTCTGATGCCTTGCTGGTCAAACAATACCAAACAACTTTAGGAAAGTTCAACTGTTACTCCCTCTCCAAAAGAGAGGACATGAACCCTGAAAAGTAAACAGTGAATCCAGAATGGTGCTAAGTCAGGGAAACACAATAGGTCATTTCCTCCCAGTTATAAGTCTGGCAGTAAGGGAGGTGGGTAATGGAGTAGTGGGCCAGAAAAAGCACAGTGGAGAGGGCACTTGCCATGTACATGCTGATCCCTGATTCAATCCCAGGCACCACATATGATCCCGTGAATCCTGCTAAGAATGATTCTAAGTGCAGAGCCAGGAGTAAGTCCTGAGTACTGCTAAGAACAACCCCAAACCCCAACACAAATAAGCATAAAAAAAATCCAAACACTCTGTTTTGGTACCACACCCACCAGTGCTCAGGAATTATTCCTAGTGGGCTCCAGGGACAACACAGAATGCAAGGGATCAAACCCAGGCCAACCACAGACAATGCAAGCATCCTGCCCACAGTACTCTCTCTCCATCTCCAAGACTAAGACTTTATCCCCTTCCAATTAAATCTTGTTTCTGCTTGAATGATATGCCCCCACTGAGACTGCAGACTCAAATCTGGCCGTTATGAACTGGAGGCTCCTTTCATGGTGCCACAGAGAGACATTCACGCACAGGGAGATGAACATGGCGGGGAGAAGGCTACACGCCCACCTAGGAGTATTCTTGCTTCTGACTGATGAACAGCCACTTTATAATGGCCAAAGCAACAAAAACAGCCCTGAGCACTTGCTAAATGCTAGGCCCTGAGCCAAGCCCTTTATGTTCTATGTTAGTTCATTGGAGTTGTTATAACAAAACACTACAGTCTGGAGTTGCTTAATTTATTTCTGGAGACTGGAAGTCTGAGATGGGGATGCCAGCATGGTCAAATGAAGGCTCTCATGGTGGTATACTTCTCATTGTAGCATCAGTGGAGGGAAAGGGCTGGGGAGCCTGTGAGGTCTTTTCTACAGCACTTCTCCCATTATGAGGGCTCTACCCTACGTACCTTCCAAAAGGCCCTATCTCCTAATAATACTGAACATTAGGATCTAAACATATGATTTGGGGTAGAGGGGTATTACCAACATTCAGACCAGAGCATATTATAATAGATTGGGTTCCAGAAGCAAATTCTAAGACCAAGATTCTAAGACAAGTATTTATAAGGGGAAATACTCCCTGGAACTATTGCCAGGTAAGTGGGGAATGAGATAGGGAAGAAGATTTTCAAGGCAAATACCATTGTGGACAATAAGATTAATCTGACAAGGCAACTACAGCAAGCAGAGTCAAATACAAGTATCAGAGCAATACCATCAGAAAGGGAGAGGAGAGAGAGAAAGAGAGAGACAGAAAGAGACAGAGAGAGAAGGAAAGTATCCACCATAAAGGCAGGCTATGGGGCAGGAGGTAACTGAACAGAAACTGGGACATTGGAAAATGTACAATAGTGAAGGGATAAGTGTTGGGACACTGTATGACTTAAACCCAGTCTTGGACAACTTTGTACCTGTGCACCACATAGTAATTCAATTAAGAGAATATATGTGTGTATATATATCTATATATATATTCTCTTACATGTATATATAATATATATAAATCAGCATATTTAAAAAAAGAAAGGGATAGGGGTACTGGGATATTTGCATAACTAGTTGTTGGTTATGGGTTTCTCCCAAGAGGCATAATTCTCAGTGCTCATTTGGCGAAAAGATGCAACTATAATGAGCCAGAAGTCAGGCTGGTCTGTATTGAAATTTTCAAAGTTGGGCCTCTCATGTGGTCTACATAATTCTTAGAATATGCAGGAGAGGTTGGCACACAAGTCAGACCACATTTTATAGGTATGAAAGTCAGATATAAAGGTGTAAAATAATGTTCCCAAAGTCAAGAGGATGTAATATAATGTTATAAAGCTATCCTACCCTTCTTCTTGCATATATATGCATGCACATAATATTTTTCAATTTGAATTGATTCAACAAATGGATAAGAGTCATATGAGATAGTGCTCATCTTTTATAAATCCACATGTTTAGCAATAGCACAGCAGGTAGGGTGTTTGCTTTGCACTGCGGCCAACATGGCTGACCCGAGTTTGATTCCTCTGCCCCTCTCGGAGACCCAGCAAGCTACCGAGAGTATCTCACACACACGGTAAAGACTGGCAAGCTACCTGTGACGTATTCGATATGCCAAACACAGTAACAATTGTCACAATGGAGACGCTACTGGAGACGCTACTGATGAACAACGGGAGGACAGTGACAGTGACAGTGACATGTATTGTAGAATATAGTCTGTCACTCCAACTTAAAAACCTTAAAACCCTAATGCTCATTACTTCAGAGTGTGGCTATATTTAGAGATAGGGACTTTGAAACAGTGACTGAGTTCAAATGAGGCTGTCAGGGCACAAATTCAGTCTGATCCATGTCCTTTTAAGAAGAGGAATTAACAAGAAGACCCAACTCTCTAAAGAGGGAGCAAAAAGACGGTATCTGCAAGCTAAGCAAAGGAACCTCAGAAAAGTCCAATGCTATGGGTACCTTGATTTTTTTGTTAGATTTTTCAGAGACAAAGAGGCCACAACAGGCAGTACTCAGGGCGTACCCTTGGCTCTGTGCTCAGGGATAACTCCTGGCAGGGTTCAGGGAACCAGGAACCTGACTTGGCCTTGTGTAAGTCAAGTGCCCTACCTTTTGTACTATTACTGCAGCCCTGGCACTTTGATCGTGAACTTCCATCCTCCAGAACAGTGAGTAAGTAGATTTAGGTTGTTTCAAGCCATCAGTCTATGACACTGTGCTACAACAAGTATTAGTAGACAGATTCATACAACATGCTAATTCTTGTCATTGACTAGATGGAGCTATGTGGATGCTAAAAGAAGATTCTATTTCAATCTTAGTGCACCAGCAGCCTTGGTCCAGAAACATAGCAGTGAGTCCTGGAAGACACCACAGTGCTGGAGATCTCTCTGGGCCCCATACCAAGACTGTATCATCAGGGCACTCCAGATGGAGCAGGGGCAGTCTCCCCACCTACTCAGATGGAATCCCGGTTAGCAAGAGCTTCCACAAGTAAGACCCAGGTATGCGGGTTCCAGGGCTGAATCTTCAGGCCACATGGCAGCAGAGGAGAGCCAGGTTGTCCCTCCCCAGCTCCCTGCCTACTATGTGGCCTGGCTGTCACCCCCACAATGTGCCTCCAGGTGCCATCATAGCGCACTAACAGCCCTGGTCCAGAGACTCCCAATTGAATCCCAAAATGGGTTAGTGCTCTACAGAGATGTCTCTGAAACCCAACCATTTACAATCTAGAATTCTATAACCACGCGACCGCTTTTGTGGCCTTGCAAGCTCTCATGATATTCAAAATAAGCAATGGAAAATAAATTATCTAGCACCTGCCCCTGGCAGGTAGGCTTGAATGGTGGTGGGAAAATCTGAGCAAAACATAATGCCCAAGTGTAGAGAGAGAGTATTGGGGAAATTGCCATAGATGCAGGGTGAGAACTGGGATGAGGCGGGGGAATACTGGAGACATTGGTGGTGGAAAATGTGTACAGGTGGAGGGATGGTGTTCGATCACTATATGGCTGAATCTCAAACATGAAAGCTTTGTAACTATCTCATGGTGATTGAATAAAATTTAAAAAAAAGAAGAAGGAAGAAAAAAAGGATTCTATTTCAAGATAGTATGACTTTTTGGTGGAACCAGCAATGCAAAGTAGATAAGAAAGACAAGAGCAGTCAAAGTTATTTGTTGAGTGCAGCAATAGGAAGAGAGCTCAGGAAATGAGAAGAAAGTGGAGAATTTGGCATTTTACACATAAATGCATCTATTTGATCCTCTTGTCAATCTCAAAATGGAGAATCATTGTGTCAGATGTCCTACAATTAAAGTGGTAGAGCTAGGATTAAAACCAAGTACATGCAACCCCAAGCATCCTATCTATTGACTACACCATTCTCATCTCAGTTCCCATTCCTAAGGGTGTAGACTGAAGGCCCAGGGCACTTCTTCAACCTCTTTCAACACACCTTGAAAATTTGGTGGCAGGTCTCCATCTTATTTCTATCAATGACTGCCTCTTGGGAGTCTGTGTTCCACTGTTTTAAGATTTTAAAATGTTCCAACATTTTAAGAATAAATCTCCAGAAGTTGTCCAGCTTGACCTTTGTTCTCCTAGCTAGCTATTCTACCTTCTTAAAGAAGCCCAGCCTTTCCCCGTCTCCTCCCTTACAGTGCATCTCCCAGTGCCCAGGCTCTCAGCTCAGCTACCTGGTCCAATCCACTGTGGGGCCAAATAGCCTATCCTCCACAGTGCTTACCACATCCTGCCTGCTTCTCTCTGCTTGTCCTGTGTCTCCTGCCAGCTCCTGCTTGGCTCTGGCTCCCATGGCTAGGGCGTGCTCTCCAGGCCATGCCAGGGTCTCATTATGAAAAACAGACCCAAACATTTACCCTGGACTGTAGGAAAATAGATGAGATCATGGAATTATTGACATTGATCCCTTTTTAGGAAAACTTATGGAGAATGGGGAGGAGTCGAGATTAAAGAGTGGGTAAATGTTATTCTAAATGGAGGCTTTATTTTCTGAATATGCCAGGAAAGGTGAAGAAACCCATTATTAAGGTGATGGACTTGAACACTTAGATAAATACTGATAGCTACTAAACTTTAGTATAATATTCCTAAAACATGAATTTTGTTGTCTTTTAAATGCTTTCATGCAATGGATCAAGGGCTGTGAACATGGACAAGATTGATTTTAGAAAATTTGACAATACTCTTAAAATATGCTAAAAAATACTATGTGTGGGGGGCTGGAGCAATAGCACAGTGGGTACGGTGTTTGCTTTGCACATGACCAACCAGGTTTGATTCCCAGCATTCCATATGGTTCCCTGAGCACTCTCAGGAGTAATTCTGAGTGCAGGGCCAATAGTAATCCCTGTCCATTTCCGGGTGTAATCCAAAAAGCACAAAAAAAGAAAAGAAAGAAGAGAAATACAATGTGACTACCACTAGATACTTATTTCAAGAATATAAGAACATGAGAACACTTACTCAAAAGCATAAATGTACATCTATGTTCACTGCAGTGCTATTTATAATAGCCAAGATAGAAAAAACCCCAATGTCCCAAACAGATGAGAGGATAAAAAATATCGTCTGTGTACATAACAAAATACCACTGTGCTATTAGAAAATAAAAAATCTTGTCTTTTGCCACAACATGAATGGAACTGAAGGAGGTCATGCTAAAGAAACTGAGAAGAAGAAAAACAAATATTGGATAATATAATTCTTATGTGGTCTTTAAAGAAACAAAGCAAGGGAAATTCTTTCTGCAAGGGAAGGCGATGGAACTAGAATGCTAATGGTGAGGTTAGAACTGTCTTTTGGAGAACCACACGCCATAGAAATGCCTCCAGACCTTGCACCAGGCTGTTTCATTCAGAGCAACCTGGAGGGGGGTGAGTGAGGCCCTTCCCCGCCCCAACGGAGCCAGCCCCAGCAGCCAAAAACCTCCAGAACTCAACCGCTGCCATGCTCACGGTGCTTTCCACAACTCGGGCTGAGTCTCACCCATGAGTGAACCCATTCCTGGACCATGCAGCCCCATTCGCAGCCATGCAACATCTCATATTTTACACCACTGATATACCAAGAGCAGCAGCCTACATTTGATGGGGTTTAAAGTAGAAGGCAACCAATATTAAGGGGAAAATACATACATACAAACATACAGACAGACAGACAGATAGATAGATAGAAGCACACAAGGTTCAATGTTTAACAACATGTTACTAATCTCTTATAGAAAGGCTTAATGGCTCCTCGATGAAATACAACAATCTTCTCACACTTTCCTCTAAGAAAACTTTTCTGGATCATTTTCAGCTGATTATTCATAACAAGCAATACAAAATAAATTACTTTGGTTCTGCTTTGAGGGCAGGGTTTGGGGCTCGGGATGAAAACATTCGAAATTTGGTGGTAGAAAGATGCAATGGCAGTGGGATTGGTGTTTGAATATTAAATGTAATCAATTACTGTGGACAACTTTATAAAAATAAAATAAAATTTAAAAAATGAAACAAAGCAAGGGAAAAGATAATTGCCAATGGAAACAAACCTTTAGGCTCTGCCACAGAACTGGGGATGCCAGCAGCAAAAGAAGTGAGCGAAGGGGAGGGTGGGTCCAACGGCTGTGGAGGAGGCACAGGAATACTTTGGTAGTGTGTGTAATGTAGAAACACTGTATACCTAAACCACAAAACATTTACAGTCTTGTAGATGAATATCAACCATACCCCCAGAATTGAAAATAATAATAATATAATTATAATAACAAATAAACTTTTGGATTATGAAAATAAAAAAATGGAAAAATAAGAATGTGGGCTGGACCACAAAATGATTGTTTAGTTTCCCAACCATAAAATCTCCAGAATACATCTTCTCTTTCAAGTCCATGGACCACAAATGATCAGTGTTAGATTTCTTGCTGTTCTAATCTGCCTGCAAATCTGAAGGCCTCATCTTCCTAACTTAACTTACTTTCTTTCTGGGATTTAGATTAATTTGATCTACAGTAGCCCTAATCAAGAAAATATTCAAGAAAATATTCAAGATTGACTTGCAATTGAATTGGCAAGAGAAATGAGCTATTAAACCAGAGAAATAAGGAATAAGTAGATTTCTTAAAACAGTAAAAGTAACATTTAAATGCAAATAATGAAAAAATGGAGCTAAAGCAGACTGCATTAAAATGTAAAACTTTGGGGGCCAGAGTGATAGTACAGTGAGTAAGGCAATTGCCTTGCACAGGGCCAGCCTGGGTTCAATGCCTGGCAACACAGATGGTCTCCCCAGCCTCACTTGGAGTAAGAGCTGAGCCCAGAACCAGAAGTAAGTCCTGAGTACTGTTGGGTGTGCCCCCAAAACGAAACAAAAAGTAAAACTTTGTTCAAGAAAACATATTACTGATATATATATACATATATATATTTATATATTACAGTGAGCAGGAGGGAGGAGTGTAAATACAGACATCTAAGAAAGAAATATGACCAGAATATAATTTTTAAAGAATCAAACCTGAAAATCAATAAAAAGACAAAACAACATTAAAAAGCATAAAAATCTTCAATGTGCCCTTCATTAAACAGAATTCCTGTATGTACAGTATATGAGAAGGTGTTCAATTTATTACTTAGTAGGAATAGCCACATTAAAATCAGATTGAGGGGTCAGAGCCATAGTACAGAGGGGAGGGCACTTGCCTTACATGTGGCCAAACTAAATTCAATCCCCAGCATACCATATGGTCCCCCAAGCACCGCCAGGAGTAATTTTTGAGTGCAGTCAGGAGTAACCCCTGAGCACTGTCAAGTATGGTCCCAAAACAAATAAACAATAAATAAAATCACACTAAGATATGTCTATGCAACCAGATGAGTAGACAAAATTTAATGAGCCCCTGGAATTCTCATACATTTGTGGTGGGAATAAAATTTTGGTCTAACGACACTGGGGAATCTACCAATATCTAAGTCAATTTTCTTTTCTTTTGTTTTTTTTTGCTTTTTGTGTCACACCCAGCAATGCTCAGGGGTTGCTCCTGGCTCTGTACTCAGGATCTACACCTGGTGGTGCCCGGGGACCACATGGGATGCTGGGAATCGAACCCGGGTTGGCCGCGTGCAAGGCAAATGCCCTACCCGCTGTGCTATAGCTCCAGACCCCGTAAGTCAATTTTCTAACAAGGAAGTTCTCTCCCAGGTATTCAACCAGGAGAAATGTGCATGCGTGCACACACACACACACACACACACACACACACACACACACACACACACCTATATCTACACATATATATGTTTACAGAAAGACATAGGAATCAAATATTTATTCATCATTATTCATAACAGCTTATACTAGAAAGCATTTAACATTCAGCAACAGTAAATAAGATGAATGCATCATATAAGGCTATATGATAGAAGCACCATGAATAAAAGAGTTATTATTTAATGAATGAATCTCAAAACATTGTGTCGAGTAAAAAGAGTACATCACAAAACTACATATTTTATGACCTACATTAGGCATAACAAATATTTGGTGGCAGATACTAATATAGCAGATGTCGTCACTTGGAGGTGACACTGACAAAAATGTATCTGGGGTTGTAAAGATGTCCTATACTTTGATCTCAGTGATGTTTCCTGGGGTGTATATATGAAATTCTCTGAGCTATATATCTAATATTTTACTTTTACTGTATGAAAATTATACTTCAATAAAAATAGGACTTATTTAAGCCGAGAGCAATCAAAAGTTAGACAAGAGCAAACTTTTTTTAAAAGTTGACATTGTCTTCAACAGTGAAAGGGGGGTGCTTAGATCACCCTTTACCCCAGTGTATAGAAAGGAAAAGGACAGAGAATGAAAGAAATCAAGAGGTGGAAAGCAGGAAGTAGTGGGAGACTAGGCATCAGGATTCCAGTAATAACAATGATAATAGACAGGGGTATAGCTACATATCAGATATACAAAACACAGACTCAACAAAACTGAAAACGTGAGATCTAAGCTGCAACTGCTGAAACTTTGTCGTGTGCCTGTCAAATTGACAGATGGGGATAGGGTGGTGGTTGGATAGATAATTATTGAAATATTATTGAAATTGAAATTTTTTTCAATTGAAATATTATCTGCATAAAACACAATGATCAATAAATTTGTAAATCAAGGTTCTTCAATATGCGTTTTAAAAATTAATAAAAATTTAAAAAATAAAGTTAGCATTGTCTTCATCTCAATGAATGGACTGTCTTGGGAAACGTTTTCTTCCATAGGGCAGAGATAATGGATGACTCTGGCAAACAGCCCGAGTAATTCTAGTCATTAAAATAATCCAACCAAGAGCTGTTCTTCTGTCTCCATGTTTATAAACAAAGTTTTGAATCAGGACTTGATGCTCTAAGAAACGTTCTTGTGAACAAAACAAAAACAAAACAAAAAAACAACTATAATGAAAATCTGGAAACAGCCCAAATGTCCGAGAATAGAGGACTGACTAGATAAAGAAATTATGGTAGATATACACAATGGACTGCCACTTGACTATAACAAAGGATGAAATCATGCAATTAGCAACTATCTGAGTGGATCTGGAAAGCATTATGCTGCATGAAATTAGCCAGAAGGAGAGGGAATAGACATAAAATGATCTCTCTCATACAAAGGATATAAAGAAGCATGGTAGGGGGAAAAACAGAGGCACAAAGGGAACAGAAAGTGGAGCTAGTTTCCAATAGAAAACTCACCATAGTGTAGAGGAGGCAGTGGGGTGAACTGAGATGATGATGGAGGGAGGTGAACACTTTCATGGAGGGTGTGGTGCTGGAATTATTATGCATGAAACCATATCAACAGCAGTTTTGTAAAATCACACTCCTTTCAACAAAATGTTAAAAAACAAACAAAAATCCCTACACCAAATGGATGATAGAAGTAATCTAGTCAGAGAGTATCATTCTGAATGAAATGAATCAGAATTGGAGGGACAAACATTGTATGATTGCCCTCATTGCGGGATGTATTAAAAAACATAGTAAAGGTAAAGGTAAAGGTAAAGGCCCTCCCATTGATCGTCGATTTGCTCAAGCGGGCCCAGTAACGTCTCCATTGGAGACTTTGTTGTTACTGTGTTTGGCATATCGAATACTCTCGGTAGCTTGCCGGGCTCTCCGAGAGGGGCAGAGGAATTGAACTCGGGTTGGCCATGTTGGCCGCTTGTAAGGCGAACGCCCTACCGCTGTGCTCGAGATTTATATCTAAAGATACTAGGAACAGGGGCAGGAGGACTGGTCCTGGAAGGACGCCTGCCACAAAGGGGGAGGGGAGTGTAGTTAGGACAGAGAAGGGACCACTATGATAATGATAGTTGGAGATGATCACTCTGGATAAGAATTGGGTGCTGAGAGGAGTAAGGTGATACACTCTCTACAATGCCTAACATGAAAAAGAGGGAGGAATAGAGGAAGAGAGAGAGAAAGAGAAAGGAGTGGGGAAAGGAGAGAGAGAAATGTCATGGAGGCAGGCCAGAAGGTGACTTGGTGGTGAGAAATATACACTGGTAAAGGGATGGGTGTTGGAAGATTGTATGACTAAAACCCAATCATTAACAACTTTGTAACTATGTATCTCACAGTGATTCAATTTTTTTTAAAGTTATTTGGTCTATAGTATATTTGGTGTCTCACTGCAAACCAGTAAGTTGGCACTCTGGCTTATGTATTACCAGTGTGAGTGTAGTCAGTTGGAGTTCAACTTGAGCAATAATCACCATTTGCTTATGCTGGCAAACATCAATTTGACGTGATGGACCGTGATCGAGACAATAGTTAATACATAAACCTTTCTAGCCCTTCTCACTGCAATCATCAGTGTACCCATCAGTACTGTAGTCAACCCACCCAGAGGCTTCCCTTACTCCTGAATCTTTGGTCCCTGAGAAGGTCTCTTTCCACTGACTGAAGATTTTTCATTGTACCCTTCATCTATACCTGGCCTCCAAGCACAACAGTCTGGAACTCTTGATATGGTAATTTCTTCTCCCTCTTAGACTGAGTCCTCTTAAGTTGGTGTCAACCCCTTTGTGCCACTGCCCCGGTCTCCTATGTCTGTACATCACTATCAGTCTGCAGTTTACACAAACCCTCGGACAGTTTCTTCTCTTGGCTTTTAACACTAGATATACTGCACCAGAGGCATATGTCAGCTGAAGCAGGTGTAGGTGGCATTCCTGCTGAAGTCAGGGTTCCCCAAACCTGCACCATCTCACAGCCCCACCTTTACCATGATTCCTACAACAGATAGTAAGGTAACAGTGATGGCCATTTGATTTGCAGGAACTGCGGACTGTACTTCCCATGACTGTGCTTCTGTTCTCTTCTAGAACTCAGCAGTCCCCATGGTGATGAGGGAGATGAAGCACTGCTCCTTGTAAATGCTCACTTAGGAGAAATGATGGTCCATTGAGTGATACCTGATTGTGCAAAGAAATAACAAACTTTTCCTACATTCTACAGGATTCTCATTCCACAAGCATATTGGACAAAATGAGGGATGGCAGAGACGGGAAAGTAACTGATGGCACTTGGATCAACCAAATGTCAATGGCCTTTGTCTGCGTGGCACATTTTTACCAAGCACTCCGGGTAAAAGCACTTCGGCTCAAGGCTGTGAATACAGCATGGACTTTTTCAGAACACTCTGAAATTTACTTGATTGAGAACAAGTCACATGTAGGAAAACTAAAACAAAGGATAGGAGGAGGTTGAGAAAAAGGAACTTGTTTCTTTCTGATAAAACACAAGGAACAAAGAGGGAAATTTTCAATCCTTCAAACTGGGTTTGTTTGGGGTTTTTTGCCTCATATATTAAACTTCACATTTTCTGGAGACTGCTGTTTTGAGGCATTAAGAGACTTGTATTAAATATAAAAACCACAAACCCCTCGCACTTTCTGTGCTGTGCCATTATCTGGCTCTTGGCAGACTCAAAATTCTTCCTTTTAAAACTATTTCCTTTTGGAGGTCAGCTGAAAGTCCAGCTCAAGCACCACATTGATAAACTGAACACAGGGCCACTCTTAAAGGCCAGCCATTATGGGTCCTAGTAGAAAAACACTTTGCGGTGCCAGGCTTCTGAGACATAGTGCCTCAAATGTGGCTTTGTGTCAACGCAGCTGTATCCACAGGGGAAAAGTTAAAAGACTTATTTAAAAATGTTTCCACTTCTGGAAGCCCTCTCTCTGCAACTTTTATGCAGTGTAGGAATCCAGAGCTCATAGGGAGAAGGATGATCATTGGACTTGTGGACCAGGGTTGTGTGTATGGAACCCTTGGAACAGCCCTCAGTCTCTGTTTCTGGGCCCTAAACTTAGATCCAATGGGACACAAATGAATGTCTTGATTATTGGTCAACATCGAGGTCCCGTCGTCCTGTGCTGTTTATATTTAAGGACAAAAATAATTAAACTATATATTCGTTCTGAACACGGGATAAAAGAATGAGCTCATTGGGCTCTTCCCGACCACCCTCCTCCCCACAAATCTGGTGGTTTAAACATATCCAGTTTACATGTCTAGTGATTTTCTTTAAATCCCCAGAGGGTTAGGGATGATTTCTGTCTATACAATGGTCAAGATTCCCACAGGAGTTACCATGATTCATAAAGGATCAACAAGGGGGGAAGTCAAATTACTTGGGTCAATGAAATAACTTATTCCTGATGGAAAATGAAAACAAATTATTTTAATCTTAAGACAAGAAGAGGGGCTGGAGCAATAGTACAGCAGTTCGGGAGCTTGCCTTGGATGGCCGACCCTGATTCAATCCTCAGCATCCCATATAGTCTTCCAAGACCACCAGGAGTGATCCCTATTGTTTTGTAGAGCTAGTAATCAAACCCAGGGCCTCATACAAGTAAGGCAAGTGATCTCTCACAGAGCATCGTCCCTGACTTTACATTACTCAATCAATACTTAATCAATGTATTTATTTTCTGAAGGAATCGATATTTTCAATATTTTATTATTTTGGGGGTCAACACATGGCAGTGGCCAGGATACCTGGTTCTGTGCTTAGGAGTCACTCCTGGCTAAGGGGCCATGCATGGCTCCTGGGGGGGCGTCCATATGCTGTGGTAGGGTTCAAACAGGGTCACGACCACCGTCATAATGCTAAGCAAGAGAATTAACCTTTGCACTATCTTTCCAGCACTGTGGAATCAGTATTTTTTCCCAATGAGACAGGTTATTTCTTTTTCATACTGCTTCAAAATCTAGTGACTATTTACATTTGGAGCACAAATATTCAAAACCATTTATTCAATCTGAAGTCATATTCCAAGAGCTTGCCAGTCTCACGTGGCCAACCTACGGGACTTGGAAGAGGCAACTCCACTCTCAAACCAGTGAATTGATCCCACTGCTAGTGTCCACTCCATCCCACAGCCACATGCATTTTCCTACACGAACCACCCTGATTCAATTAAAAATCACATTCACAACTCTTTAATTAGAACATATTCCAAGGATTGCCTGAATTTCATAGCTTTTTGAGAAATCCCTTTGAGCTTTGGTTTAGGGAAAAAATAATGCTCATACAACAAGTTAAAACAAATAAAATGCACACAAATGCTAAATGCTTTAGGTGAAGAAAAAAGAGGAATTGACAAGCATTCCTGAAGAATATCTTTGGCAACTCAGTTATGTCATTAACCTATTTAGTAATGAAAGAATGTTGACTGCAAGGCAAAGCACCAACTTTTGCCTGCCTAAAGTAATAAAAACAAGCATGTGAACAGAATAAAAATGGAAGAGTTGCCAGGGTTAAAAATCTGAGACATAACATTTATAAATCTGAATTTCTGGCATCTTTTGAAAAATGACAGGTCCTACATGCCCATGTGATAACAGCTGACTTCATGAAGTAGTTGATACTCCTTTTCCACAGGAGAATGTGTTTTCTCGTTGGTGACAGTCCACACTGCTCCCAGTCACACATCAATTGCACAACAGCCTTATTTTTAAGTCTGTGCACCCAGCAGAACACATAACTTAGAGACACAAGTCAGCTATCTGGAAGTATGACAGCCTAATGATAGGGTGATAGAGTCACATTCTATTGGCAATAAGAAAAAAATTAGCAGAAATAAGAGTACCAGTTATCAAGTTTGTATTCAAGTGGTTTTAACTAAATCTCAAAGAACTTTGATCTTATATCTTGGTAGGATACTTGATCTCAGATTCAGAGGCAAATCCATGCTTTTTATCCTTTGAATTTCAGAGATAATGAAGGGTTTAACATATAGCTCACCAGAGCACAGGACTACAATTACTGTTTCCAATATTACTATCCAAACTCTACCTACATCCTTTCTAGAACTATTCTCAAATTATTGTAACATTGCAGTTTGATCTACTTGAAGAATTAAAATATAATTGACATCACATGTAGTTGATTTCTTTTGACATACTCTTTTAAGTTATTTTTACTCTGAATCTTGTTAGGCTGGAGCCATAGCACAGCGGTAGGGCATTTGCCTTGCGTACAGCCAGCCCGGCCGAGATGGGTTCAATTCCTTCGCCCGTGTCGGAGAGCCCGGCAAGCTACTGAGAGTATCTCACCCGCACGGCAAAGCCTGGCAAGCTATCCATGATGTATTTGATATGCCAAACACAGTAACAAGAAGTCTCAAAATGGAGACATTACTGGGCCCGCTTGAGCAAAATCGATGAACAACGGGAGAACAGTGACAGTGAATCTTGTTATATTAAAAGTTATAAATGATTCATTATCCATGCATTACATATTTTATTTATAGAACTATACAATGTATTCTTTATAAAGTTAACATCTTTTATTTGAAACATTTTGAAGCTTGAAAGTGATTTTGTAAGAAAAATATTCTTTTATTTATTTATATATTTTTTGGTTTTTGGGTCACATCTGGCCATGCACAGAGGTTACTCCTGGCTCTGCACTCAAGAGTTACTCCTGGCAGTGCTCAGGGGACCATATGGGATGCTGGGAATCGAACCAGGGTCGGTCGCGTGCAAGGCAACCGCCCTACCTGCTGTGTTATCTCTCCAGCCCCGTAAGAAAAATATTATGATTTTAACTAGATTCATTCTTCTCAAAAGAAATTTAAAGAAAGTGACTCTGTACTTCAACACAATGTGCTATTTTCCTTTTGAAGTTTCCAGTAGGTTATAGTAGTATAAAGATTACTGAAACACACAAGGGTGTATCTCGCTAGTTGTACAGTCAGCTGTGCGCTCTAGAAGCAGTGTCACCCTTTGAACTAGCTGTGCTGTGTAGAAAGAAGCTTTGTTCTCTGAGCCTAAATATCTCTCTACAGTTTGCCCTTGAACAATAAAGGATTAAAGTAGTGGGGCATGGCAACGCAGACCCATTTATATTCCCTGCAACTATCTAAATGTATTTTCTCTTTGTTTCAATCTTCTTAATAACATTTCACTTGTTCTGGTTCAATTTTTATCGATTTGTTTTGAGGACACATCTGTGATACTCGGCAGCTACTTCCCGTTCTGTTCTGGGGGAGTGCCCTGCAATTATGGGTGTGCGGGACTAAACTCAGATGTCCACCATCAAAAAATGTGCTCAGCATTATGACTGTCTTCCCAGTCCCCAATATTCAGGTTTGCATCATTCCTCATCCCATGTACTCTAAAGGTAAATTGTATTCGGCACCTGGCAGACAGAGTATCTTGAAGAATTTCAACTGGTTTTGTTTTGTTTTGGAGGGACACACCAGAAGTGCTAGGACTGAGTCCTAGCTCTGTGCTCAGGGATCACTCCCTGCATGGTAGCGGGATAGCACGCGATGCTGCGGACTGAACCTGGGTTGGTGACGTGAGAGGCGAGCACCCTGCCTGCTGCACTATCTCTCTGCTCTGGATTCTAAAGGTGTGTGTTTGCAGTCTAATACCTTTCTTTAATGAAACCTAGGAAGTTGTCTCCAAAAGATATTTCTCTAGAGTAGATCTGTAGTCCTCAGCTGTTCCCCCACTCCCAACCTCCTCATAACACGCTCTGGTTGTATTGCTGTTTAGGGCAGGAGATTGGAACCCAGGGCTATATATGTGTGTGTGTGTGTGTGTATATATATATATATATATATATATATATATATATATATATAACCTGGCACTCTGTCCTGCCTATTCTGCATAGACTGGCTGACGTATTCTTTTTTCCAAGCTGCAAAGTTTCTGAATCAAACATAAAAATTTCCCAGAGCAGCCAGATGGGAGGGATGTCCCATCTCAGACTGATCTTTCAGAATGTTCTTGCTTTCCTCACAGAAATTCTTCCCAAACCTCTTTCAGGCACATCACTGGCGTGAGTACCTGAAGGAGTAATCCATTCCTTCCCATTCCTTTCTATTTTTCTGAACCTCATTCAGTCAAATTTTTCAAGTCTCACCTCACAGCAGAAAACTTTAAGAAATCTGTGCCAAAGGCTCACAAATAAATCTCAAACAAAGATCAACAGGCTTCAGAGATACCTCCAGACCCCAGGCTGAATCTCATTTCTGAGGCACTCTGGAGGGGGCGGGTGGAGGACAGACCCCAAACAGAGATCTGGCAGCTGAAAACCTCCAGTTAAAAATTTAACTCCACCAGTGTCACCTTATAGAAAATTTCACAATTCCTAGAGCAACATTTCATACTCTTCTCCACTGATATACCAGAAGTAGCACACCATATTGAATAGGATGTAAAATAGTAGTCAACAAATCTCAATTTAAAAAATACTAGCACACAAGACTCAACCTGTAACAACATGTTGATAATCTCTTATACAAGGGCTTAATGGCTCCAGGGTGAGATCCAAAATTTTCGCACACTTTCTTCTAAAGAAGCCTTCTTTGATAATTTTTAATGAATTATTCATCACAAGCAATACAAAATAAATTTTGGGGGGCCTGCTACTGGGGCAGGATTGGGTGGTGGTTGGGAAAATTCAAAATAATGGTGGTGGGAAGATGTACCAGTGGTGGGATTGGTGTTGGAATACTGAATGTAATAAATTATTGTGAACAATTTTATAAAAATTAAATTTTTTAAAAAGTCTATGCTATTTTCACCTTGTTATACTCAATCCCCATCTTCACCTTATAGCACTTACAGGCACCTTATCCTGGAATCAGCAAACACCCTTAGCAGGATTCCCAGCCAAGGAAGTGAAAAGAACTAACTGCCATGGGAGCTCTGTGCCCTTTCCTCAACAGACTTCCAGGGCACATCCTGGTCCACAGCACATCCCTGAATTTTAACTGTGAGAGACTCTGAATGACTTTCGCGTTTGAAATGATGACCTTTAGGTCTGGGAGATATATCAAAGATACCTTCATGTGAAGATGCCAAATTTAATCCCCAGCTCACCTAGTCTCGTGAGCACCCTGCGTGTGGCCCGGTGCTCTGACCATCACTGTACACATGGCTGGGCACCAGCAAAGAGCCTTCAGGTCTGAGCACTGCTTGGGAGGGATGTCCCATCTCAGAGGGGAAAAATAAAAACAGAGATAAAAGAAAAGGTCACTTTCATTGTAGAGTAAAACTTTTCTTAATCAGAAAATTTTTTCTTAATCCAAGGTATAGACACTAAGAGCAGAGCAAGAAGAGGTGCTTCTTCTCTGTTCCTAGCATCACTTCACAGTAACCTTTTAATTCCAAAAGGCAGCAAAGCCTTGTAAGACTGCATTTGTTGAGTTGGAACAACTCCAAGTAAGCTACAGAGTCAGTTCACTTTAACTTAAAGAACAAAAGTCAACTCATGTTCAAGGAGGCTTGAACTATGCCAAAAAATAATAAAGACCTTTATGAAAAAGCTCCTTGCATGGTGTGTGTGAAGGAAATTGTGGCTTCAATGGTCCTCGCTCCCGAGAGGGCAGACACCGGGCAGCAAATGAGAGGAGCCACAGGAGAAAGGGACGTGGAGTAAAAGCTCCATGTAGAAAATGATGGGAACTTTCCAGAATTTCATTACACTTCAGCTCCAACAACAAAATACCTACGTACCTTAACTAAAGAAAAGATATCTCCTGATCAATTGTTATCGACAAGATCAAGGACCATCAATGCCTGTGAGAGGACCTGGGGAACGTGTGTGGGAAGATTATCCGGAGCCCCGGGGAAAGCAAATGTTTCCATTTGAAGCTTGGTCACTCCCTATCATGGATGAAGATGCTCTCCCATCAATTTAGAATGTGTTTGGAATGTAAATACATTTTCTTAATTATCAGAAGTGCTTTTGGATCCTAAGAGACCCAAAAGGTACATATGAATGATTTATATGAATAATTATAACCATTTCTGTGGGGGGCTCTGTATAGAAAGAGAAAAAGGATCTATGCTTTATACACTAAAAACAAAGGGAGAGCATCTCTTTGTTTCAATGTGTGTGCCTTAAACACTGCCTGCTCCTCATCACCTGAGAGAAAATTCTTTATAAAGAACAAACACACATTCTAGGTAAGTGCCCTCTCACTGACACGCTGGAGAAATCCATGGGTGGGTGTTTTGAGATGCAGACTCTTTGGACCAGGCATGTTCTCTCTGAGCTCATTTCCTTAAGACAAGCAATTTATGGTGGAAACTGGCAGTCAGTTTGCAATATTAACTTTTAGCAGTTTTATTCCACCAAATATATATGTAACACACTGTTCAGTGAAACAATATTTGACCAAGTCAGAGAATGAGCGGGGTGTGGTCCTGCCAACCAAATTGTAGTAGAAGAGGAAGGTGAAGGAGGATTGGAAAGGAGCAGAGCAAGGACCAGGTGTAGGAGAAAAAGCCAGGAGTGAGGATTTCACTAACTCTCCCAGGAAGGAGCAGGAGAGGGAGAAAGGGCTACTCTAGTCTAACAATTTTCTTATGACCCAGTGGGCTTCAGGCAGATTATGGGTAGGAAGAAGTATCAGGCCTAGGAGCCAAGCCAGCTCCGCTGCTAAACTGGTTGGGTGACTTTTGGTAGGTGACTGACTCACCTGAGTTTTCATTTCCTTGTCTATAAAATGTAGACAATAGTTCTGACTTCACAGTGTGGCTGCTGCAATAAAACAACTCAGCTCATGAAAGCTGCAGGCAAACTCTAAATCGTGAACACAGGCAGGAAATTCTCATTGCCGCGAGAAAGAAGGTGGTTCCCCTCCCCCATCTTTGTTTTTATTTCTGTCAGAAGTATCTAAGCAATATATAAGAGCAGAGGGAAATGTGCATGTCACCTTCACTCACGGACTACTTTGTGTCTGCCATGGAAACCGAATGGTGTTAGGCAAAGCTCAAGACAGAGGAAGGGGAATGAGCAAAGGCCAGGCATATCAGTGAGGCGCGGGAGTCTTTCCCACTGAGAAAACAAGGAACCTTGTATTTCTGATGGCATCTTGCTGTGTTGGTGGGAGGGGGTAGAGGGAGGGTCCACACTCTGGGGCTCAGGAGTTACCCCAGCCCTGAGCTTAAGGCCTGCTCTCTGCAGTGCTCAGGGGATCATGTGGTTCAGAGTTTATACCCAGACCCCTGTATAGCAAGCATGCACGCAGCCCTTTGGGCTATTCTGCCCCAGAATCCTGTGATTAATAAATAGGTTGTTCCTGCAGCCATGAGAAAGAAATCCCCTTCATGACACAGGATGAGGCCAAATGGGGCAGCAGTGGCTGCAAACACAGTAGCACAGTAGCACTGTCCTCCGACTGCTCATTGATTTGCTCGAGCGGGCCCAGTAATGTCTTCATTGTGAGACTTGTTGTTACTGTGTTTGGCATACCGAATACGTCATGGGTAGCTTGCCAGGCTCTCCGAGAGGGGCGGAGGAACTGAACCCGGCTCGGCTGGGCCAGCTGCTTGCAAGGCAAACGCTTCAGACTCAAAAAACACAGTATTCCCAGAAATTCTCCTGCCTTTCAAACTGTCCCCAAGACCCCAGTTCCAGTTTCATCTCTTTCTAAATTGCCCACTGGATGCACTTCCTCCATCTAGGACTTAATCGATCTATTTAATATTTTTTCAAAGTAGAAATTATTTTACTAAAAGGACACATTGTCAATCCACTACCATTACAAAATCCATAAAACAAAGCAGCTTTTCTCCTACTAAGACAGACATTACCTATTTTGTCTCCTCCACATAATTCTCAAACCTTCTCACTACTAACAGTTTAGAATACATCTTTCTAGTATAATCTCCCCCTTACTATTGAGGTAGATGTGAAAAACATGCATAAGTCTGTGATGGACAGCTATGAATTTTTATGCATATCAGTATCTAGAAAACAAAATACCTCCCCAAATCTCTTTGCCCTCTCTAGACATCTACTTCACAGAGAAGTACTATTCTGATTTCTATCATCATATTTCAGTTTGCCCGTCTTAAACTTTATATATATATAAATAGATCCAAATAGTATGTGCTCTTTGGTACCTGACTTCTTTTTTCCCTTTCTCTTTCTCCTTTCCCTTTTCTTCCCCCCCTTCCCCTCCACTTTCCTCTCTTCCCTTTCCTTCCCTCCTCCCACACTTTCCTCTTCTCTCTCTCTTATGTAAAGAAATAGGCACTATATTAGACCAACTTTCACTGAGGGAACTTCAAAAAAAATTCTTCTCTCTCTTTCATTTTAGTTTGTCCTTCAGCAGAGCTTTACCTTTAGCCCTAACTCAAAGCTCCTACAGGCACTTAAAGTTTATAATCAGATCCAGACCTTTGGTTCTACTAGGGAATAGACCCACTTCTCTGTGGAAGGTAAAGAAATATAAGTCAAAGTAACTAAACAGAAAGTTATTCTATCTATAGAATTGCATATGCCTTTTGACCTAGATATATCATATCATAGGAACTATGCAAGTTAGAAGGCAGTGGATAATATACTCAAAGTACCAAAGGAAAAATATTTCCAACCAAAAATTTTATAACCAGAAAAAAAATCAAGACCAAAAAAGAAATGAAAACTTTTTCAATTTAAAGGCAAACATGAAAACAAAACAAGAGAATTCATTGCTATCAAAATTATCCCACAATATATACTGAAGATTGGTGGAGAGAAATGGACACTGATGAAGGGATCAGTGCTGAGATACTCTATGGCTGAAACCCAGTTATGAAAAACTTTGTAACTTCACAGTGACTAAATTTAAAAGAAAAAGAAATAAAGAAGGTTACTAAGGAATTCTTTCTTGAAATGAATAACACAGTAACTTGAATCTATGTGATGAGACAAAAAGCACTAGTAAACTTAAATACAAAGGAAAAAAGCTTCTGTATCTTATTGACTTGGTAGTAATCTAAACTAGAATGTTCTATTACATTTTCTATCCCTGAGAAAATACTAAAAACCAGAACTGAAACAATTGAATTAAAATAATATACTATAAAACATCTAACACAAAAAGAAAGCTATAATTAAAAAGGGGGGGAAGGGCTAAGACATAGCTTTTTGAAAAGTGAATAGTGGGCCTGCAAGATAATACAGCAGGCAAGGCACTTGTCTTGCATGCAGCCAATCCAAGCATGATCCCTGTCAACCCATATGGTCCCCCAGCATCTCCAGGAATTATCTCTGTGCACAGAGCCAGGAATAAGCTCTGAACACTGCCAGGTATCCTCTCACCAAAAATAAATAAATAAAGCAAGCAGATATAACTAGCCCTTACCAGTATTCATCACTGTTCACTGTATCACTGTCCTCCCGTTGTTCATCAATTTGCTCGAGTGGGCACCAGGAACGTCTCCATTGTGAGACTTGTTATTGTTTTTGGCATATCGAATATGCCACGGGGAGCTTGCCAGGCTCTACCATGCAGGCAGGATACCCTCGGTAGTTGCTGGGCTCTCCGAGAGGGGCAGAGGAATTGAACCCGGGGCAGCCTCGTGCAAGGCAAACGTCCTACCCGCTGTGTTATCACCCCAGCTGAGCAGTATTCATATTAAATGCAGAGACTATATTCTCCAGTAAAGCTGCACGCTCCAGGAGCTGTGGGGCTGGAACAGTTCGGCAACTTAGCTTCTCTTTGAGATTGGCTATGGAGCTGTATACCCAGGTCATTGACATGCTGAAGGATGTCAGGTTGGGTTGGGTTCTGGAGGATCTGGAGATGATTCAGTGGAAGTGAGATTAGTAATTTCCTTCATTTAAACATTTTTTTGTTTGGGGGCCACACCTGAAGGTGATCGGAGCTTATTTCTGGTTTTGTGTTCAAGATTCCCTCCTGGAGAACTTGAGAGACCAAATGGGTGGTGGAGATTGAACTATACCCACTGTAATATCTGGCCCCTAAGCATTTTTAAAACTTGTAATCTAGGTAATAGGGATAAAATAGCGTTAAGGTTATGATATTTTTGTACAAAGTTACTGCATACTACTGCCACCTAGGCTCCAATTTCCCTCCATTTCATTCCTATTTCCTCAGAAATTATCCCTGGCTCTGTGTTCAGGGATCACTCTTGGTGGTACTTAAGGGATCATATGTGGTGCTGGGGATCAGGGATTAAACCTGGGTCTGTTAGGTACAAGACTGTACTATCTCTCTGGCCTCTGTTTAACTTATTTTTCTTAGGATGACACCAAGTTTCGACCAAGTCATAGGAAAAGGCAGGAATTCATCTTTTCTCACAGCTTAGTCCTTTCTCATTCTGTGATAGCACACCTTTATCCACTCCTCTGTTGTAGGATCTCTGGGCTGTTTCCAGATCTTGGCTATTAAAAATAGCACTGCAACACATAGGTGTGCAAATCATCTTTTCAAACAATGTGCTGTGCTCTTAAGGTAGGTGCCAGGAGGTGGAACTGCTTGATGCTGTAGCAGTTACATTTTCAATATTCTGAGAAGTTTCCATGCTGTCTTCAACAGAGGCCAACCAAATTTATTATCCCTTCAACAGTGCATGAAAATTCACTTTACACCACACCAGCCAACACTGCTTTTTTCTGGTGATTTTGAAATATATCCTTCTCACTAGTGTGAAGTGATATCTCACTGTCATTTTGGTTTGTACTTTATTGATAAAGGGTTATGATGAACATTGTCACATGACTGTGTATGTTGTTCATATGTGGGGAGTACACTCCTAGAGCCCTGCTATCTGGGGCCACTAGCACTACGACAGTGTGCGCTCTCCAGGGTATATCCAGAGGTATGAAGACATTGCAACTAAAACATGTATAAGCACTGCAGCCAGGTGAGTGACCCTGTGTGAGCAGATGAACAAGTCTGGGAAATGAACTGTGCTGCCCTGCAAAGTACCTTTGTCAAGTGGTATGACACGCCGCCCCCAGCAATCCTCAGAACCAAGCATGTGTGACAATAGTAACTACAAAACAAAGGGAAGGTACCCTTCGGGCCTCCTGGATGTGTACCTTCCCTTTGTTTTGTAGTTACTATCGCCACTCAATGCCTCTTTGGCTGATCACAGCGCCCAGGAGGAGAGAGAGAACAGGGGGGAATGCCCTGCCACAGTGGCAGGGGGGGATGGGGGGATGGGAGGATGGGGGGGGGGAGGGATATTATCCTGGTGGTGGAAAATGGGCACTGGTGGAGGGATGGGTATTTGATCGGGGTATGACCGAGATCCAAGCACAAAAATTTGTAAATCTACAACTGTACCTCATGTCGTTTCACTAATAAAAAAAAAAAAGGGAAGGGGTGAAATGAGATTAGGATCTAAATAGATATTTCTTCAAAGAAGATTTGCAAATAGTTGCTGAGCACATGGAAAGATGAATGATATTATTGGTATTAGAGAAACTGAAATCAATACCACAATGAAATGCCACCTTACAAACAAACATTCGGATGACTTGGTTAGATTTAATAAAAAAAGAATGAGAGAGTGAGAGAGAGAGAGAGATGATAACAAGTGTTGGTGAAGAGTGGAGAAATTGGAAAAATTGGAATCCTCACATATTGCTAAGATAAAATGATACAACTGCCAAATAGACAACGCTTCAGAAAGCTCAAAAAAGTTGGGCTAGATAGAAAATAGGCATTTGCCTTGTTGGCAGCCAACCTGGTTCAATTCCTGGCACCACAAATGGTCCTCCCAGCACCTCCAGGAGTGATACATGAGCACAAAGCCAGGAGTATGCTCTGAGCACAGCTAGATGTGGCAAAAATAGAAGTTTAAAAGAGGTATCCTATGACACATCAACTTCCCTCCTTAGTATATACCCCCCCCAAAAAACGGAAATGCACACTCACATAAAACCTTTTATGTAATGTTTAAATCTGCATCATCTGTAATTGAAAAAAGTGAAAATAAGTCAATGTCTATCAATTGATGTATGGCATATGTAATGAAGCAAATGCACACACGGAAGTGACTGCAAATGATCATGAAGTTTCTTTTGGGGATAATGGAAATGTTCTGAAATTAGGCAACTGTGATGATGCAAAGTCTTTTGCATATAACAAAATCACTACACTGTCTACTTGGAAAGGGCAAAATGTTTGACGATCATTCATCTTTATTTTCAAAAACTTTAAAAAAATGTAATAATTGCATTAAAATGAAATACACTACTCTATTTCTCCAGGGCACACTTCTTATTCCTTAAGACACAGCACAAATGCAAACTGAATTCACAATACCTGATGAATGAAATATAATAAGACTAACCATAGACTGACAATGCAAAATGCTTAAAAATAAGCTTGAAGAGGTGAGAGCAATTGTACAGAACGTAGGTGCTTGCCATGCAGGCAGCTAACCAGCATTCAATCCCTGACACCCCATATGGTCTCCTCAGCTCCTTCCCCCACCCCACCGTGGAAGAGATCCCAGAGTTAGAGCCAGAGTAAGCCCTGAGCACTGCCAGGTGTGGCTCCAAAACAACACAAAATAAATAAACAAATAAATAAATATAAAGTTGAGGCAACTGACAAAGGTTATTTCACATTCAAAAACAAAAAATTAAAACATTGATAACATTTCATAAATGAAGCTAATATCTCTGAAGACTTTTTAACTTAAAAAAAAAGACCAATTTTTTGTAGAGTGACTTTTTACTTTGCTTTCTTTTGCCTGCTCTCCACCACTTGACATACATTTAAGGGCCTGGGATATGGCTCCATGGTACAGCACATGCCTCACATGTATGAGGCCCTGGTTTGATTTCCAGAACCTTAGAAAACAACCACACTATTTAACTATATTGTGTAATTAGACAAAACATGCTAAAAGAAGATGAAAAGTATACACAGGTGCCTCGTGGATAGGGAAGATCCTTTGCTATACACATACCCTTTCAAAAAAAATGAATCAGAGGAAAAGAAAGATGAATTTTATTATATATATGTGTATGTATATATATAATAGCATTCGTAGATTAATACACATCATGAACACAATAAAAAGATCCAGTAAAGGAAGGTCTCATCTTGAGTGAAGTGAATGAGAAGAGGAAGGACTAAGACAGGGTGATTTCCTTATCCATGATACACAGGATAACTGGATGAAGGAATGCAGTGGAGTAAAGGGGGTGGGGGGAGTGTGCCTGGATCACCCTTAGTCCCAGAGTATAGGGAGAAGTACAGAAAAAGAAACCTTGAGAGGTGAAAGAAGATGAGAAAAGGAAGTACGGAGAGCAGGTGTCAGGAGCCTCGGGTACATTGGTACTGTGGGGAGATGATATAGCTGAATATCCAAACCACAGACTCTACAACAACCAGACTTTAAAATGTAACTGCCATGGACATGGAGAGTATCATGCTGAGTGAAATGAGTCAGAAGGAGAGAGAGACATATAGAATGACTGTGTTCATTTGTGGAATAATTAAAAAAAAATAGTATGAGACTAGTATCCAAGGCCAGGGAAAACAAGGGTCAGAAGGACTGGTCAATGGTTGGAAAGCTTGTCACAAGTGTGTAGGGGACAGAGGGCAGTTAGGATAGAGACCAGTATGACAATAATAGTTGGAAATGATCACTCTGGACAAGAACTTGAGTTAAAAGGGAGTAAATGAATATACATGATAATCTTTCAGTATCTGTACTGCAAACCATAATGCCCAAAAAGACAGAGAGTGAGGGCAAGAGAAAGAGAGAGGGGGGTAGGGAGAGAGAGAGAGAGAGAGAGAGAGAGAGAGAGAGAGAGAGGAAAAGTGCGGGGGGGGGGAAGGAAAGAGGGAAAACAGGACATTGGTGGTGGGAAATATACATGGTGAAGGGACGTGTTGGAACATTATATGACTAAAAACCCAATCATGAACAACTTTGTAACTGTGTAACTCATTGTGATTCAATTTAAAAAAATCTTAAAAATTTTAAAAAGAAAAGAGTGAAAAAAGAGTACCAGTTACTGTGGCAGACTGGAAAGTTCAGGGTAACTTGGGAACACCAGTGGAGGCAGTTGGTACTGGTGGTGGTACTGGTGCTAGAACTTTATATGTCTAAAGTTCAACCATAAATAACTCTGTAAATCAAGGTTTTATTATAAAATAAAAAATAAAACAAAAGGTCCAGTAAAAAGGATGGTTAAGAATTCGACCAAAAATTTTTTTTTCAATTTTTATAATTTTATTTATTGAATCACCATGAGAGCAGTTAAAAAGCTTTCGGGTCTAAGTCTCGGTCATACAATGAAACACCCGTACCTTCACCAGTGCACATTCTCCACTCCCAACAACCCCAGTATACCCCCATCCCACACTCTCCCCCTACCTGTGGGGCAGATGATTTCCACTTTACTCTCTCTCTATTCAATATTTTGACACCAGACCCACTATTATTATTTGAAAATTTACCCCAACACTCAGATCTGCTGAAAAGGCAACAGTAGACAATTTGTTTTCTATTGCTGATTATGAATAACATATGATGTCACATGGCTGCTGTAGTGGACGCGCGATTTTGAAATTTTGAAATTTTAACACTTAAATCTGGAGGGATTTCTGCCCAAACCTGCTGGGTTCCGAGATTTGCTCCTGAGTCTCTGGGATCATGGCCATTAAGCAGCTTGTTCAGGAGACAGAGAGGCCATTCGTGGGCGATGACTTGGGGTCTCGTTCGGGTGGGGAGGACAGGACCAGCTCCAATCCCCTCCCGTGAGGCCCTGCGTGTCTCATCACTGTGGGCCCAAACCTGACTATCCAGTGGCCTCTGAAGGATGGCAGCCACCAGGCCGCCAGGGGGAAAGGCCAAGGCATGAAACCTATTCCCACCTGGGTTGGCCCAGCACCGGTGACCTACTGCAGGGACCGTACACATTTCTGCCAAAAGCCGCTGGGTTTCAAGATTTGTTTCTGAGTCTCTGGGATCATGGCCATTAAGCAGTTCAATCAGGAACCAGAGAGGCCATACCTCCAATTATATAGCTGAGCCGGAGGTGGTTTGTGGATGTGTTACCCACATACCTAACTTTTGGCCGTTTACTTTCTTGGTTAACTTTGTCCCAAGTTTTTGGGGACTGGCCAAAGGCACAGCAGCAATTTTGGGGTATCTGGAATTCTGAAGGTGCCATCAGGATGCTGATGCACTCGTCTCACAGGTACAGATCGACCTGCTGGCAGCACCTTACCCCCTCCAAAAAATATTTCTAAGTAATTCAAATAAATCAGTAAAAGCTCTAGTATGCAAATGGTGGAATTAGAAGTGAGGAATGACCAAAACAAACAAAACTCCTCAATTGAAAGGATAGATACATGGCTCATTTGAAAATGCTGAAACTTCTTCACAATAAAATTGAACATTAAATGAAGAATGTAAGATTTTCTCATAAAATTAGCCAAGATTAGAAAAGAATATTGAAGTTATATTCACCTAGGCTTGATTTTCTCCAAAGGTATTTAAATTATTTTCATCTATACTGAATTTACATAGAATTTCCTTCCCCCACTGCTGTTATACATATAACAGCTTTGAACTCAGTAATTTGCCATGTGCAGTGGAGAGGAAATGAGGTCTAAGGTGAGACTTAATACCTGAGGCTCATTCTTATAAACGGGGACAGTAAAGCTTTGGGGGATGCATCTGCATAAGGCACATCAGTGGTGGTAGTAGCAATGGTTAAGTGGGCATGACAAGACTCTTGCAGTGCCTCCCAACTCTAAAATGAGCATATTTTCACTAGTCTCAAGAGAATGACAAGTCGCTGAATCATCCCGAGGAAATCGGTTTCTGTGTTGAGTTTTTGGAATGGGAGAAAGGTCCAGCAGCCCACACTCCCACCTGTCATACTCCACAGAGAAAAAACACAACACCACAACCAGACATCATAAGTCTGCCAAGGCACCACATTGTCCCAGCTCCAAACCTCCTGACAAATTTCATAGTTCTGACAGCCCACGAGGAGCACTGAAAATTTGATGGGAAAGTTGCATAGAACGCCACCATGCTCACTGAGCGAAAACAATAACACAAAGGCTCAACTAACACCAACAGCTCAGTAAATCCTCAAAAAATGACTTCAGTAGATGATTGAGAGATATAACAATTATCAGAAATTCTATTATATTAATCAATTTTTTATAATTCTATTTACCATTTTGTTGTAATAAAAATCATGCATTAATTTTATGCCTACTAAGGGGGCAGGCTGTGGGGAGGAGGTGGGAAACTGGGGACATTGGTGGAAGGAATGTCACACTGGTGGTGGGACTGATGTTGGAACATTGCCTGAAACAACTGTTTTATGAACAATCGTGTAAAAATTACAATGCTATGTTTTTTAATAAAAACAAATAAACACAGCGTACTTGCAGAGTTTTAAATACACTGTTGCTATGGTTTTCATAGTAATATGAATCATACACCTTAAATTTTCAGGGGCCAGGATGTGGTAGAGCACCTGCCGTGCAAATGTGAGGTCATAGGTTCAGTCTTGTGGGCTTAGTACCAGCCCACAGGTATGATCCCAGTGGCTCTGGTCTTTGTGCTCCCTTTGTCAAAACAAAAGCCTGCAATGGGAAAGTTGCATAGAACGCCACCTCAAGGTGGCAGGGCACCTCAATCAAGTGTGTGATCCCTGGTCCTTGTAACAATTAGATGAACAAGAAAAAGGGGGCAAGAGAAATTTGCACCCAAAAAAATCAAACTTCTTAGAAGAGATAGAATTGGAAAAACTATAGGATAATAACTACAAACTCAAAACCCATTTGTATTATTTAATTATAGTAACAGAACAGAAGCTCAGTATCTTCTCGTATTATAAAAAAAAAACCTAAATATATACAAATTTGTGATTCAATAAACATAAGAACCAAGGGCTGAAGTGACAGTACATCAGGTAGGGCATTTACCTTGCACGTGGCTGACCCATTGGATTCCCAGTATCCCATATGGTACCCCAAGCACCACCAGGAGTAATTCCTGAGTGCAGAGCCAGGAGTAACCCCTGCACATCGATGGGAGTCACACAAAAATAAATAAATCACTGTCCTGTCCTGTCCTCCCATTGTTCATCGATTTGCTTGAGCGAGCCCAGTAACGTCTCCATTTTGAGACTTGTTGTTACTGTGTTTGGTATATTGAATACATCACGGGTAGCTTGCCAGGCTTTGGCGTGGGGGTAAGATACTCTCGGTAGCATGCCGGGCTCTCCGAGAGGGGTGGAAGAATTGAACCCGGCTCAGCTGGGCTGGCTGTGCAAGGCAAACGCCCTACCGCTGTGCTATCACTCCAGCCCACACCAAAATAAATAAATAAAAATAAACATAAGAACCAATCAAAATTATATATCCCTAATAGGTAAAATGAAAAAAAGATTTAAGTAATTGGAGACAGCATGGTCTCCTTACTGGAAGACCACTGATGAAAAAACTCCTTAATTGAATATCAAGATTTAATATAATTCGAGTATATGCCAACATAACTGTGAAGAATGAAGTTAAATTAATTTGTTTCATTTTCCAGAAGAACAAGCTAGTAATGTCTAATAAGAAATATAAATCTCTTTATAGTTTTATTTTAAACAACTGATTGGGGAATTGAGCATAAATCCTTCAGCGTTGGTGTAAGGCTATAATGCAAGTAATTCACTTTAATTTTAATTGAGGCAGGAATTAACCAAGGGAAGGAGGGAGGGAGGGAGGGAGGGAGGAAGAGAGGGAGGAAGGCAGGAAAGAAGGAAATAAGGAAGGAAACATAGAAAGAAGAAGGAAGGAAGGAAGGAAGGAGGGAGGGAGGGAGGGAGGGAGGGAGGGAGGGAAGAAGGAAAGATGGAAGGAAGGTAGGAAGGAAAGAAGGAAAGAAATATGGAAGGAAGGAAAAATAGAAGGGAGGAAGGAAGGAAGGAAGGAAGGAAGGAAGGAAGGAAGGAAGGAAGGAAGGAAGGAAGGAAGGAAGGAGCATCTGAGACAACTGTGCAGTCAGGGAAGGTCACAGAATCACAGAAGTCTGGTTTCTTAGGAATGGGCCTTTCACTGGCTAGGTTAGAGTACACTACATGACATCTGGGTTCCTGGCTAATCATACAGCTATGTAGTTGGAACTCTGTGAGGTACATTCTTATGGCCAGATAAATGCAAGGATTAAATATACCAAAGAATAGGAGATAGTACAGTAGCTCAGGCATTTAGCCTCGCATGTGCAGAGCCCAGAGTTGATCTCCAACACAACAGGGTTCCCTGAGCATTGCTGGGTGCAGCCTAGAAGCCCCCAAGTACCACCAGATCCTCAAACCCTTGCACTGAACCACTAGTGGTTGCCTGGGAATCACTGTTGGGGTCCCTGGGCCTCCCAAGCACCACATCTGGGCACTGCTTAACCAAACACATGTAACCACACAATGTAAAAGTGGCTGGAGCGACAGCCACTTTTACATTGTGTGGTTACATGTGTTTGCCTTGTGCGCAGCCAGCCTGGCTGAGCTGGGTTCAATTTCTCCGGCCCTCTTGGAGAGCCCAGCAAGCTACCAAGAGTATCTCGCCCGCACAGCAAAGCCTGGCAAGCTACCCCTGACGTATTCAATATGCCAAACACAGTAACAACAAATATCAAAATGGAGACATAACTGGGCACACCTGAGCAAATCCATGAACAACAGGAGGACAGTGACAGTAAAAAGTGCTTCCGGGGCTGAAGCGATACCACAGCAGGTAGGGTGTTTGCCTTGCACATGGCTGACCCAGGTTCAATTCCCAGCATCCCATATGGTCCCCTGAGCACTGCCAGGAGTAATTCCTGAGTGCAGAGCCAGGAGTAACCCCTGTGCATTGCCGGGTGTGACCCAAAAAGAAAAAAAAAAGTGCTTCCAAGCATACAGATAGTACTGATGTAAGGCTTTTGTACTGAAGGAAAAGAAAGCAGGAGGGCAGAAGAATTGGATACAAGACATTACTCAACCAACTCCACAGGATGTTACAATATCAGAATTGTCCTAGTTGGGTTGAGTCAGCTCAGCTTTTGCACCCCCTTGTCACTAGTGAATGGATTTGGGTCTCCCTGGGAATGACCATGATGTTAGACCAGATTCTCTCTACCATAGATGAACTAAACCACATTCAGCTACATTCAAGTTTGACTATTTCAACATTGAAAAGAAGTGTCAGTCACTTGATGACATTTTACTCATTTTAGATATATCATATAACCACTGCACAAGTTTTATTCCATAGAATTTCTAGAGAAAATTCCAGCCAAACCACATGTAGAATCTTGGAGACTGAGTTAGTGATTTGAAGTAGGCAGCAATAATATCTGTTATTGTTATCTGTATATGTTCCGGCCTGTAGGAAGAACCATTCTAGCTGGCTATTTGTTAGGGTGCTTCTCATACAACACCAGAAGTCTCTCTGCCTGCCTCTGCAAGTCCTCTTCATCATCTTACATAAGGGTGATGCATAAGACAGCAGCCAAGAAAGAATCCCATGAGCACGCCATGATCAGAAAATAATTTTTAAAAAGTAAATAAATATACAATAAAATATACAATACAATCAGTAAATAATAAAGCACAAACCATAGTACAAGGTGTGATCAAACCATAGTACAAGGTGTTATCTTTGCATGTAGCTGACCCATCTTTGATTCCCAGCACCACAAATCCCAGTCCCCCAAACCGCACCAGGAAGATACCTGAGCACAACCATGTGTGCCCCATGCCCACCTTCCCAAAAAACTGCACAAAGATGAATTAGAGATCACTATCACTGTCACTGTCCTCCCATTGTTAATCGATTTGCTCGAGCGGGCCCAGTAACGTCTCCATTGGGAGACTTCTGAATTAGAGATCAGCACCCTAAAATTAATAAACTATTAACTTAGATCAAAGATCCTATTAGAATAAACAGGAAGTTAGCTAAAGAAACCAGCAGCCACAGACCTCAAACATAGTCATCAGGATAGACACTGGCCAAAAAATGACATAGTTCAACTAAAATTATACACACACATACACACACATATGTGTGTGTATATATATATATATATATATATATATATATATATATATCTGAACTGTCCTGCCTGTCCTCCCTGTTCATCGATTTGCTTGAGCAGGCCCAATAAGGTCTCCTTTGTGAGACTTCTTGTTACTGTGTTTGGCATACTGAATACTCTCGGTAACTTGCCAGGCTCTGAGAGAAGGGCAGAGGAATTGAACCTGGCTTGGCCGGACTGGCTGCGTGCAAGGCAAATGCCCTACCGCTGTGCTATCGCTCCAGCCCATATACACATATATATGTATATGTTTTGGGGTCACACTTAGCAATGCTTAGAGCTTAATCCTGTCTCTGCACTCAGGGGTCAATCCTGGAAGGGTTCAGGGAACCATATGGGTGTGGGGATTGAACCCAGGTTGGCCATGTGTAAGACAAGTGCCCTACGACTGTACTCTCTAGTCAGCCCTTAAAAATTATATTTTAAAATGAAAATGTTGTATCATGGAAATGAATATTTACTGTTCTCCCAAAATTTATGGGCCAAAAGCTCAATGCCTAAAATTATGGTATCTGGGAGTGATTAGATTGTGAGGGTGAAGTCTTAGTAAATGGGATCAGTGCTCTATGTCCAAAATTTAATTATGAATAACTTTGTAATTCATAGTGTTTTAATCATTGTCCTCCTATTGTTCATCGATTTGCTCAAGCATGCCCAGTAATATTGTGAGACTTGTTGTTACTGTTTTTGGCATATCGTATACGTAGCTTGCCAGGCTTTGCTGTGCAGGCGAGATACTCTCGGTAGCTTGCTGGTCTCTCCGAGAGGGGTGGAGGAATCGAACTCGGGTCAGCCAGGTCAGCTGCATGCAAGGCAAATGCCCTACCCACTGTGCTATCGCTCCAGCCCAGTGTTTTAATAACTTTTTAAAAAGAGGTCTCAGAGAGCATCCTGTTTCTTTCCACCAGTGTCCAGGACATAACTAGGAAAAGAACTTTCAACCAGCCATGGCACCTTCATTACAGACTTCTAATCTCCAAGTTTGTGAGAAATAAAGGTTTAACATTTATAAGCTACCCAGTCTGTGGCATTTGTTGCTACAATTAACACATATTAAGGCACCATGCATTTAACTTCCCCTTTTAAAAGAAAATCTTCCGGGGCACCTGTTATTTGCCTCTGCCCAAAGCTTTTGACCATACTCCCCAAGCTTTGCACAGTAACTACCATCTTTTCAACAAAAATGCAAAAAGAAAACTTCAATTCCTGGTCTCACTGATGCTGCAATATATGGTGTAGTGGCATGGTGTAGGTCCTGTCAAGCAGAATACTGGTGCAAGGTTTAGCTGAAAACCAACTGAAAGAGAAGGGGTCATCACCATGGCAGAGCTGGCGTGGCTGGGAGCAGTGCAAGGAAGGAGTCACAGTGCACTGGCTTCCTGACCCTGAAATGCTGATTTTGTTGTGCTATTCTGGAACTGACTTGGGAAACTAAACCAAGCCCTCCTACCCCCACCTCTTGACCCATATTGTGATTCTGAAAACTCAGCTCCTCAATTTTCCTTCCTGTATAAACAAGATAGAGGCAATGCAGTTGTATGTATCTAAACACCTTGACAATCAAATGTATTTCCTATCACTCACAACGCGAAATATAAACTTTTAAAGAAACATTTCTATCAAATGCAATATCAAGTAGAAACCTTATATACATAGGAGACAACAGCAGATGATAGGAAATGGAATTATTCCGTCCCCAGCACTGCAAAAATAAATAAATGAACCAAGAAAAAAAAGAAACTGAAAGAAATGGAGTTGTTTTAACATATAGCTTGGTCTTTCTGTCCTCAGCTAAGAACTCTGACAAACTCTGGTGGCCTTAACTTTAAGGGAAAATACAACGCCCTTAGAAAGGCTGAGCCAGAGAGTCCTTTTTATACTACATCCTGGGGGCTGGAGAAATAACACACTTGCCTTGTATGTGGCTAACCCAGGCTTGCCCCCCAGCACCCCAGATGGTCCCCCCAACCTACCAGGAGTGATGCCTGAGTACTACAGGTATGGGTGTGGCCCCAACCCCTCCAAAACCAAACAAAACTACTATTTTTTTCTGTTTTATCTCCCATCATGCCTTATGTTCTACAATCCAATGCAATGAATCATTATTTTCAACCAAACCTTATAGCTTTCAGTCTCTATGTCCATTCAGATAAAGCCTTCCCTTTTTCTAGCATGTCCATCATAGCTCTCACGATCACAATCACAATCATCCTGTTGTTCGTCAATTTCCTGGAGAAGGCACCAGTAATGTCTCCTTTGACCTAGCCCTGAGATTTTAAAAAGTGCCATATTCAGATTTTAAAAAGTGCCTAACCTTTCACGGCTAGGATAATGAGACCCATCATTGTTACTGGTATTTGGCACATTGGGTGTGCCACGAGGAGTTTGCCAGACTCTGCCGTGTGGGCAGGTTACATTCGGTAGCCTGCCAGGTTGTCCAAAGCAAGAATGAGATAATAAGATGTCGCGCGACTGCAAATGTGGCCGTTTACTTCCGGGAGCTGGGTTTTATAGTCTCTGGGTCTTGGCCATTGATGGGATTACACGGCGCTGGGGGGGGGGGGGGGCAGTTGGTGGGTTGACCCCTGCCTACTGGAAGACGGAGGATCTGGGTGAAGGATGCTCAGCCCCGATCAAAGCAGGCTTGGAGATCTCAGCCCCAGGACCCGCATGCCTTTGTTCCTCTGCCGGTACCTTCATGCGTGTAGAGAGTGGTCTCAGAGTGGTTGTGGCTGGTTCTGAAGGTCTTCGGCTACCAGGGCTTTGCTCGGGGCAGGGAGGGAAACTACAGCTCTAAGTACCAGAAGTATGCCCAGGCCTCCTCAAGACCCAGATATATCATGTGTCACTTAATGACAGGGAGGCAGCCTGAGAAATGTGTCATTAAAAAAATAGCATACATAATAAAGGGGAGCCGGTTGAGTTTCCCTCCCCGCCCCGACCAGGACTCCAGCAGCCGAAGACCTCCAGAACCAGCCACCACCATGCTGAGACACTCTCCGCACACATGAAGGTACCGGCACAGGAACAAAGGCATGCGGGTCCCGGGGCTGAGATCTCCAAGCCTACTCGGATCGGGGCTGAGCATCCTCCACCCAGATCCTCCAAATTCCAGTAGGCAGGGGTCACACCCACCAACTGGCCCCCTGGCGCTGTGTAATCCCATCAACAGCCAAGACCCAGAGACTATAAAACCCAGCTCCGGAACCGCGCGGACGCG
This sequence comes from Sorex fumeus, assembly GCF_029834395.1. Lineage (NCBI taxonomy): Eukaryota > Metazoa > Chordata > Mammalia > Eulipotyphla > Soricidae > Sorex > Sorex fumeus. The sequence continues at coordinate 39,142,066 of NW_026606101.1, read as the reverse complement.
ACATCTCAATGTCTCATTCCTACTTTGGATAAACTGGCAGGCTACCGAATGTAACCTGCCCACACAGCAGAGTCTGGCAAACTCCCCGCGGTGTACCCAATATGCCAAATACCAGTAACAATGATGGGTCTCATTCTCTTTTTTATTTATTTATTTATTTATTGAATCACTGGGGGAAAAGTTACAGAGCTTTCAGGTTTAGGTCTCAGTCATGTAATTATCAAACACATTTCCCTTTACCAATACTTATTTTTTACCGTGAACCCCAATAGAACTCCACCTCCCACCCCTCCCAATTCCTGTGAGGCAGATGAGATCTAGTTAACACTCTATCTACTTTGACTAGAATCATTGTTTCGATAAAAGATGCACCATTATTATTTAGAGTTTAAGACCCCCCCCCCCCCCAAATCAGACATGCAGAAAAAGCGATGTGAAATGATTTGCTTTCTACAGCTGGGTTTAAGAATTAAATGATGTCGCACGGCCGCGATAGAGGCTGTGCAGTTTTGGATTTCTGCTATTTTACTTATTAACCCTGGAAGTATTTCTATTAAAAGTTAGATAATTAAGAGATTGGTTTCTGTGCTCTGGAGTCGTGGCCGTGCCGGAGAGCCGCTCGTGGGGGGCAACTGGTGACCTCGGTAAGGCATGAAGGACGGACCGGAACCCTTCCCATGAGGTCCCTGCCGCCCCCACCCCCGGCTCAAACCTGCTGTCCACAAGGCTCCCGTGCGGCCGCCATCTTTCTTTCCAGAGAGGAGAAGGCGAATGGGGCAACACCCTTTCCCCTCCAGGCAGGCATGATGGCGTGGTTTAACACATAGTCCATTCACTTTTCTGCTCCAAGCTGCTGATTTTCTGCATTAAGTCCTTATGCTTCTGGGGCCGTGGCCGTGCCGGAGAGCCGCTCATGGGGGGCAACTGGTGACCTCGGTAGGGCGTGAAGGATGGACTGGAAAGCCCCCCTCCGGGTCTCATTCTCTTAACTCTGAAAGAGCCTTGAATATGGCACTTTTTAAAAAAAATCTCAGGGCAAGGACGAAGGAGACGTTACTGGGGCCTGCTTGAGGCAATCGACGAATAATAGGATGGTCGTGATCGTGAATAAAGAACAATTACCTACATTTAGATGGTATAGCTTACTTTACATATGGGCTATTTGGTATATAGTCTTTTGGACCATCATCGTATGTGCAGTACCTCATTGACCAAAATGCTATTAAATGAAGTATGTGCAACTTCCACAAATGTCTTACAAGTGCTTTTTCTTGTCCTGTACAGTCAGTCCAATAGTCCTTATAGACCTATCAGTTTCATCTATAACTATCCTCTCTAGTTATCATCTAAGTAGTCTATAATTTTTCTAAGGCACAAATACAAGTAATACAAGTCATTAATATATCACAATAGGTGGATTTCTCTCTTTTCTTATTTTAACTTTCTTTCACCCACTATTATCTAGCAAATTTCACACATTGGCTCAGCCTAGCAAGAAACTAGTTAACAAAGAAAACTGGAGAATGTATAGCTAGATGGGTCAGTCCAGCAGCAATGCAGAGCAGTAAGAGAAAATCAAAAGTAAATCTAGGGATCATGAAGAAAATAATCGGCTCAATAGGTGCAATTAGGATCTGTGAAATCACAAGAAGTGGGACAAAGGAGAGGAATATTTTGTCAGGTTCAAAAAAAAATTGTTCCTTTTTTGAGACACAGTACACTATCTTTACTATATGAATCAAGAACAAATGCATCTATGCATCTCAATATGAGGGGTTTTTTTTGTTACAAAACAGCAGAGATGAAATGGGGACAAGTATGCCTGGGGGAACAGCCTCCCATAGCTACTGTCAGAATGAGGGATTTCTTCCTGAGACAGAAACCAGGAAGATCAAAAGCAGAACTGATGAGGATCAAAGTAGTCACACACTTTCCCATAGTATCACTGAGATAAAAACCGCATATGACATACTCTTGACCCGCTGTACAGACAGATTCCACCCCCAGGAGGCTGTGGAGCTACTATTATTGTCTTTCTTCTAAAGAAGGAGGAACTTATGGGGGAAGTAGGAGTGAAGGCACCAGAGAGAAGATGTACCGTCACCTGTATGTTCATGATGGCTGGGAATGTGAAAGCTGGTCTGGCACAGAAGACTTGAGGTTTGAGGAGGGATTTTTTTTAAAAAGTTCAAAAGTGAGATGAAATATAAAAAAGTTTTTGTCCCATAAGGGTCTATCTCACAGTGATTTTAAAAAAAAGCCTTTGTCCTGAGGAGGTTGGGAGTTTCTTGAAAATGAGGTTCTGACTCCACCAACATAAGTCACTAGAGGGAGAAGTAACATAGTAAGTTGATGCATTTGCACATTCAAGTCTACAATGAACACAGGAACACAAGCTACAAAGGAGTAGAATATGGGTAAAGGTTCTGGAGTTCTAGATGAATCTCAAACAATGAGATGGTTTAATATGAATAACATCTAGTTCCTAATGACTAGAGAAGGGGTACCTTGCAAATAAAATCAAGCTAAGCAAAACCATAAAATAGTTTTTTTAACAACATATTCTTCACGAACAATACACAGCTGACTGCTACCAAAATAAAAGGAAAGAAAGTCTACTAACCCTTTCTTATTGATGTTTGATATCTATCCTCCAGTTGTTCATCGATTTACTTGAGTGGGCCCAGTAACATCTCCATTTTGAGACTTGTTACTGTGTTTGGCATATCGAATACTTGCCAGGTAACTTGCCAGGCTTTGCTGTGTGGACGAGATACTCTCGGTAGCTTGCCGGGCTCTCCGAGAGGGGCGGAGGAATCAAACCCAGCTTGGCCAGGCTGGCTGTGTGCAAGGCAAACGCTTTACTATCGCTCCAGCCCAATGTTTGATATACAGGATACAAATAAGTAAAGAAAGAATAAGACTGAAAGGCTGGAAGAGTACAATAGTAATGAACAGAATTGAATCCTAAAGTCTATGCGGTGGTTGTTAAAAGAGATTTAGATATCTTCAAGGCATTGCTACTTTATAATTTAGGGGTCTGATGTGCCAGGCCATGGTCCACAATGCGAGGCTGTTTTTCATCTTCAAGTATTCAGAGAGAACTAAAGAGGTGCTTAAACAAAATATGTTGATAAGCTCCCAAAACAAAGGAGGGAGAGGCCTCTTCCAGAGATGACCAATTGATGTGTGCTCTGCTTGGGATTATTTGCAAAACAGTATGTCATAAGCAAAAAAAAAAAAAAAAAAACCCAGACCAAAACAAAAAAAAAAGTCTCTCATTTCCATGGGTCAGCTTGAGTTTCCAAAGCCAAGTTATGTCAATTTAGCCACATTTCCTGTTTATTTTTTCTGGAAGAGCTATTAGACTAGAAAATTGGAAAAACCTGCTACCCATCAATCTTAATTCCCCAAAAGGGAAACAGTAGTCTGTCTTCTCACTATGGCTCCATGAATGTTAGACTAGGTGAGTCCATCCTGGGACTCACCAAGAGGGAAGCTTTGAGGAGCTTTTTTTTTTTTTATCTCTTTGTGCCTTGGATTCCTCACGTGCAAAATGGGTGTTCAACAAAACAACCTACGAAAAAGTACTTCTTAGCACAATGTCTTGACTACTGTAAGAACTAGATAAATGTTAACCATTCTAATGGCTGCTATTAATCACTGGAGATTATTAAAAATATTTTTTAAATCTCGGTTTATTAAGTTGATAAGCCAAAATAAGGAGTATTTATATAAATAGCCATCTCCTTTTACAGAGCACATTCTGAAGAAATAATATCAAATACAGGGGGCTGGAGAGATAGCACAGCGGGTAGGGCATTTGCCTTGCACGCGGCTGACCCGAGTTCAATTCCCAGCATCCCATATGGTCCCCTGAGCACCGCCAGGAGTAACTCCTGAGTGCAGAGCCAGGAGCAACCCCTGTGCATCACCGGGCGTGACCCAAAAAGCAAAAAAAAAAAAAAAAATCAAATACAGGCAAAGCACTTTGCAAGTTAAATTACTGTTAAAATTATGCAACCATAATTTAATAATGTTTATATTAGCACAAGCAATAAGAATGGCAATAAATAATTTAAACTTCATTACACTTATCTACATAAGTATTAAGAGTGGCTTCGCATTCAGGATTTGTAACTGTATTTGTATCTTCCATTGATGTAAATCAGTTAAGTATCCATTGTGCCTAAAAGATTAAACATCATTAGCAAACCCTAATTTTTCAATCCCTCCACCCCTCTCAGAGAGCCCGGCAATCTACCTAGAGTATCTTGCCTGCACAACAAACCCTGGCAAGCTACCCGCGATGTATTCAATATGCCCAACACAGTAACAAGTCTCAAAATGAAGACGTTATTGGGCCCGCTCGAGCAAATTAATGAACAACGGAAGGACAGTGCAGTGCAGTGCAGCAAACCCTCCACCAGTAGCTAAGTTCTAACTTAGAACTCCTAATTCTAAATTAGAACTTTCAATTCTAACATCTACTAGAAAAAGTTGCTTAGAAAATATTCAGAGAAGAATGGTCCTAAGCAAGGCAGCTTTAAAGCTAAAAGCAGGCTACCATTTAGAATCAAGTCTTGAATTTTGGAGTTCCTTTATTTATGTGTTTTCATATAATGTATGCGCTCGTTCATCTATTTCAATGACCCTAAAATTGTTGCTATCCTTTGGATTTATCATAAGAAATTCATTTATTAGTTCCAAATAAATACAACAAGCCTAATAGAAAGAGAAAAGTGCTATTGTTCCTACAGGTTAAACCGAGGCAGTTCTGGAAAAAGAAGGGAGGCATCACCTTCCACAATTTCAAACTGTACTACAAAGTTGTAATAATTAAAACAACATGGTGTTGGAATAGAGACAGACCCACAAATCAATGGAATAGAATTGAATATACTGACACATACCTTCAATTACATGATCACTTCTTAAACAAAGGAGCAAGAGATGTGAAGTGGAGCAAGGAAAACCTCTTCAACAAATGGTGCTGAGAAAACTGGACATCTGCATGCAAATAAATGAACTGAGACCTCTGTCTAATACCAGGCAAGTCTGATCAAAATGGATTAAATCTGATCAAAATGGATTAAGGACCTCAATATCAGACCTGAATTCACAAGGTACATGGGGAAAAAATGTACCCAGAACCATCCATGACACTGAAGTTAAAGGTATCTTTAAAGATGAAACACCACTGACCAAGCAAACATAAACAAATGGGACTACATTCAGATAAGAAGCATCTGCACCTCAAAAGAAACGGTGACCAACATACAGAGTGAGTCTGCAGAATGGGAAAAATTATTTACCTAGTACCCATCGAAAAGGGGTTAATATCCAACATATATAGGGCACTAGTAGAACTTTATAAGGAAAAAAACCTCCAACCCCATCAAAAAATGATGAGGAGAAATGAACAGAAACTTCCTCAAAGAAGAAACACAAATGGCCAAAAGGCACATGAAAAAATGCTCTACACTACTAATCATCAGGGAGACACAAATCAGAACAATAATGAGATATCACCTTACACCACAGAGACTGGCACACATCAAAAAGAACAAGAACAACCACTGCTGGCATGGATGTGGGAAGAAAGGAGTCTTTCATTCATTGTTGGTGGGAATGCTGACTGGTCCAGCCTTTTTGGAAAACAATATGGGCATTCCTCAAACAACTAGAAATTGAGCTTCCAATATGACCCAGCAATACCACTTCTGGGAATATACCCCCAGGGTGCAAAAACACAGAGCAGCAGTGACATCTGCACTTGTATTGCAGCACTGTTCACAATCTGGAAACAACCTGAGAGCCCAGGAAGAGACGACTGGTTAAAGAAACAATGGTAGATGTACACAATGGAATACTATAGAGCTGTCAGGAAAAAAAATAAAATTCGCTTATAAATAGACGGACATGGAGTTATCATGCTGAGTGAAGAAAGTGAGAAGGAGAAGGACAGACATAGAATGACTGCACTCATTTGTGGGGTATTAAAAAAAACATAGTATGAGACTAACACCCAAGGACAGTAGAAACAAGGACCAGAATGAATAGTCTACAGTTGAATACCTGTCTCAAGGGCTGGGGGTGAGGGCAGTTGGGATTGCAAAGGGACCATTAAGACAATGATGGTTGGAAGGGATCGTTCTGGATGGGATATGTGTGCTGAAAGTGGTCAAAGGACCAAACATAATGGCTTCTTGGTATCTGTATTGTAAACTACAATGCTCAAGGGGAGAGAGAGAGAGAGAGAGAGAGAGAGAGAGAGAGAGAGAGAGAGAGAGAGAGAGAGAGAGAGGTGGCAGGAGGGATAGGAGGCATACTGGTGGTGGGAAATGTACACTGGTGAAGGGTTGGTTGTTGGAAAATCGTATGACTGAAACCTGACTACTAAAGCTTTGTAACTGTATCTCATGGTGATTTAATTAAAAAAATTTTTTTTAAACCTAGTCTGTTCTCACCTCCCATTGTAGTCTTGGAAGAACAGATCCATCTACCCCATACCTGTTCTACACCATTTCAAGTCCACAAGTTGGGCTTAAAAGATAGCACAGGCACTTGCCTTGCATGTAGCTGACTCCAATTTGATGCCTCAAATGGTCTGCCAAGCACTACCAGAGTGATTCCTGCAGACAGAGTCAGGAGTATGCTCAGAGCACTTCTGGGTATAACCTAAAATCCAAAACCAAAAGCAACTGAAACAATCTGCAAGTTTTCCAGGAAGCTTAGAATACTGAGTTGACTAGAAACAAAAGACATGTGGGACTCTTAAAGGCTGTACTGTAGACTAGAACAAGCTTTGTGGACCTATCTATGTTCATTCTATAGATCATATTTCTTTTCTTTAATTGTAGCACTGTCCTATAGTACTGTCCTCCTGTTGTTCATCGATTTCCTTGAGCGGGCACCAGTAATGTCTCCATTGTGAGACTTGTTACTGTTTTTGGCATATCAAATACACCACAGGGAGCTTGCCAGGCTCTGCCACGCGGGCAGGATACTCTAGGTAGCTTGCCAGGCTCACTGAGAGGGACAAAGGAATTGAACCCAGGTTGGCTGCATGTAAGGCAAATGCCCTACCCACTGTGCTTTTGCTTCAAAAACAGTAACAACAAGTCCCACAATGGAGACATTACTGGTTCCCGCTCGAGCAAATTGATGAACAGCAGGAGGAAAGTGCCTCTTTTCTTTAATACAATGAAAACTTTATTTTTAAAAAATTCTATTAAAGAACTGTGGTTTACAAAGTTGTTGATAGTTGAGTTTCAGGCATAAAATATTTCAACACCAACCCCACCAAGCAGTGTCAACTTCCCTCCTCCAGTGTTCCCATATTCCCTCCCCACCCTCTGTAGATCATTTCTGGGTAGTCTAAAAACATCTTTTAGATTTAAGAAAGAAAATGAGTCAAGTTCTGGTTTTCAGTTTTTCATCATTTCAGTTTTCTCTTTCCTAACCTACACAAACACTTACAGTTAGATAACTACTAAAATTGAGATCTGGACAACACAGTTGGAACAGATGATAAAAGGTGCAAGTTCTTCTTGGACAAGTGTGTTATTTTTTTTAAGTTGATTTCTTTTTCTTCTAATGACCTTGATTTTTTTTTTTTTTTAGATTCAACTTTTTTTTTTTCCCTTTATTTTATTTTATTTTTTTTAAAGTTGTAGATTTACAATTTTTTGTGCTTTGGTTTCAATTATACAATGATCAGATACCCATCCCTCCACCAGTGCCCATTTTCCACCACCATGGATAATATCCCTCCCACCCCCATCCCCCCATCCCCCCTGTCTCTGTGGCAGGGAAATCCCCTGTGTTCTCTCTCTCCTTTTGGGTGTTGTGGTAATGACCTTGATTTTAAGCTTTCCCCAAAGATCTGGTTTTCCATCATCTTTCCTCATATTTAAAAGTGGCACTTTCTGACATCTGCACTTGTTTGTTCATTGCAGCACTCTTTACAATAGCCAGAAACTGGAAGAAACCTGAGTGCCCAAGAACAGATGACTGGTTAAAGAAACTCTGGTACATCTACACAATGGAGTACTATGTAGCTCTTAGAAAAGATGAAGTCATGAAATTTACATACAAGTGGTACAATATGGAAAGTATCATGCTAAGCGAAATGAGTCAGAAAGGGAGGGATAGACATAGAAAAATTGCATTTATCTGGGGGATATAAAGCAACAAAATATGAGATCAATACCTAAGAATAGCTGAGATCAACACCAGGAGGATTACTCCATTAACTTAGAGGCCAGCCGGATATTCTAGGGGAAAGGGCAGTTCAGATAGAGAAGGGAACACCAAATGAAAGGTGTTTGGAGGATGCTCCCAGGAGGGGAAATGCATGTTGAAAGTAGACTATGGACTGAACATGATTGCCACTCAATGCCTCTTTTGCAGACCACAACACCCAAAAGGAGAGAGAGAACAAAGGGGAATGCCCTGCCATAGAGGCAGTGTGGGAGGGGGGGTGGGGGGAAATGGGCACTGGTGGAGGGATGGGTATTTGATCATTGTATGACCGAAACTCAAGCACAAGGATTTGTAAATCTACAACTGTACCTCATGGTGCTTCACTAATTAAAAAAAAAAAAGTGGCACTTTCCACACCCAATTTTATCAGCTGAGCCCTTTAAGGAAAGAAGGAGAAGTAGCAATTCTTAGGTCAGTATTGGACTGCTGAGAGGAGATATTTTGTCTCTTGTTGGAAGTGGATTTAAATCTGGCTGTCCACATTCAAGAAGCAGAAAGAAGCTGACAATTTCATACATCACATTATTTCATGGGAACTCTCATTGCTTTTTTTTTCCAGTATGATACACTCTACTTTATGCTCAGTGAAGGTAGAATTGGTGTTACAGCAGCTGAAAATGGGAGAGGAGTTCTAGGTCTCTTTCTTTTCAACAGATTTTCACAGCACACCTTTGTTTTTAACTTAGCTGTTTCTCAACATGGAGAAATAACTTGCACTGTCAGTTCCTAAGGATTCCAAAGTTATGTAGCACAAATTATTTTGCTTTCCAACTTCTTTCCAATAAATCAGTTGCCATGTGGAAAAGGAATTTGCTATGGACTCCAATTATTTTTTTTTATCTTGGGGGTTGGTAAAGGTAAAGGCCCTCCCGTTGTTCGTCGATTTGGGGGTTGATTTTTTAAAAAATAATATTCCTTCATTGTTATTTAGGGGGGCTCCAGAGTCATCAAAAGTAAATGTGTTCCAAAGCACAGCACTCAAAAGGAGAGAGATAACAAAAGGGAATACCCTGCCACAGAGGTAGGGTGGGATGGGGGGATGGGGGGTGGGAGGGATACTGGGACTGGTGGTGGTGGAGAATGGGTACTGGTGGAGGGATGGGTATTCGATCATTGTATAACTGAAACACAAGCACAAAAATCTGTAAGTCTACAACTGTACCTCACAGTGTTTCACTAATAAAAATTTAAGGGAAAAAAAAAGTAAATGTGTTACAGCAAAGCGAGAATTACACTAGCTAAACAATAATCAGGACAGTTTCCCTGATAGGATTATTATGGGATTAAATAAATTGATAGATATAAAGTGATTATAAGATCACAAAGCACACAGTTACCACTTCCTATTTGCTATTATTGCTGCCTATTTGTGTGCTTTGTATTTCCCTGCTGGTAGCTCCTGACACTGACACTGCTGGATACACCCCTGTACTCCGAAAGACCATCGAACTTCTTTCCAGTTCTAAGCACTGCAAAGTCACCGTTTAAAAAATAGCATATTTTTCATGGCCTGTAAATTCCATCACATAAGGGACTATTCCAATTTCCCTACTAGGAGATAACTCTCAGGGTTGACAATATCCTGGCACTAAGGCTTATATATATTCAATTAGACAAAAAAGCCTAAGGCCTAAGCCTTCCTTTGTTAACCAAGCTTCTGTACCTGTAAAGATTTCTGGCTAGTGTTCAGGTTCAACTATTTATTATGTCAGCAACAGATAAGGCAGTCTAATTTTGTCCTAAGCTGCAACATTTTAGAGTGCTTTTCACACTGGGAGGAAGCTCTAGATCAATAAGTACATGGATGGTAGATGTTGGAAATGTCTAACCATTAAATATAATTCTAGGTAGGAAGGCTACTCTATTTCCAGAATTTTCTGATGATCACTAGGACATGGATGACATGTGTCAGGCACTTTCCTCCTGATACTACAGACACTGCCAATCAGGTTTCTGAATAGGGCTCCCTCAAAATCCTTTTCAATACATCACTCCAAGCCTTCAAAAAGAGTTCAATGTACTCTGATTCTATCAGTGAAGGAGTGAGGCCAAACAGCCAAATTGTCTTGTCTGCCCAAAGTCTTGCACTGGTCAGCATAGAACATGTTCTTAGTAGCATTTCATATCTCTCTCTCTCTCTCTGTCTCCCTTCTCTGTCTGTCTGTCTGTCTGTCTCTCTGTCTGTCTGTCTCTCTCTCTCTCTCTCTCTCTCTCTCTCTCTCTCTCTTGTTTTCAGGCCACACCTGGTGAGGCTCAGAGGTTGGCTACTCCTTACTCTGCACTCAGCAATCACTCCAGGTAGTGCACAAGGGACAATATAGAATGCTGGATCAAACTCGATTTCTAACTCTAACTATAAAGATGACTGTGTCTGTTATTCACAGAGCTTGGGAGGGTCAACAGGGCAGGTGAAACAGAAAATTCCAAACAGGAGCTCTATTGATTCAATGAGAGGGTGCTACCAATTATCTTCACTGAAAAGGTTAGAGTTATATTTCCTGTATGTTCACATAGTATTTGGTGATGCTCTCTGTATAACCAATAATCAAGTTCTAATGAAGGCCAACCATATCTATCTAACTCTTGCCTGGATGCACAACAGGGTTTTTTGTTTTTGTTTTTGCACTGCTACCTCAAACTTCCTAATGACACATAAAAAGACTGCACTCACTGTGGGGTGGGGGGGGGGGGGCGTGGAATGGGTGAGGGGGGGTGTACCAAAACTGTTTTCCAATGGACCAAGCTAAGACCAGGTATGATGACTTCTTGTTCAACCTATTGAACTGGTTAATCATTTGTTCTTGCTTTTGCGGGGAGATTGGGTGAGCGTGGGGGGGAAAGGTCAGCCTCATGGTGCTCACGAGATCATATTTGGCGTTATAGATTGAACTGGGGGTCTGCTGAATGTATGCCTGAACCCCTATGCTATCTGTTTGGACTTGTTCTTGCTCTTAAATTGCCCTAGCTCCTAACACAATAAGACACTATATTCTGAAGAGGAAAACTAAAGAAATCCTGATTGCAGAGAGAGTAGTCATTGGTCAGGTGATACTGAATGGACTTAAGATTGTCTCTACATCCTGAGGACAGGTATCAAAAGCTTTCAAGCAGTGATGCAAATGCAGTTGGAAGACTGGCAACAATTTAGCATTACTATGGTATGACTTCAGCAATGTCTCTTTAAGTCTGGCCTACAAAGAAAAGCACCTTGGTTGGAAACTTTGTAAAATTAGACCTAAGTGGGCTAGATAAAAACATGTATAAGAAAAATGAATTTTCTCCAGACTCAAAAAAGCTTCAATAATATTAAGATTCAACCCATCCTACATGTGCCATGTGCCATAGAGAGCTATGAGCAATTCCTTTTTCTTTCTTTTTTTTTAATTGAGTTACTGTGATTTATAATATTGATGATAATGGTATCCAGTGTACAAAATTTCAACACCCCACCCATAACCAGTGTGACTACCTCCCAATCCCAAGAAGAATCCCAATTGATCAATTCTTATGGTCTTTGGGGATAGGGATGGGAGGGGGGGATGTGTGTGTGTGTGTGTGTGTGTGTGTGTGTGTGTGTGTGCATGTGCATGTGTATGATGCATGACAGACACACCTGGCAGTGCCAGGGTTATTCCTATCTCAGTGTTTGGGGGTCACTCTTGGCAACACTTAGGGAACAATATGTGCCAAGTATCCAATCTAGACCTCTTATATGCAAAGCATGGGCTCCATTCCATTGAGTTATCTCTTCAAACCTTTTATCTCTTGAGGATAGGAGTGTGTATGAAAAGCTTCTTAAATAAGTGAAACATGTCTTTTTTCATATTAAGTTTGTGTGCATAATGTATAGGAAAGATGACTCCATGGATTACAACAGACCACAAAGCTTCTAATGGAGGCTGTCTGGGTTCCCCAGAGGAAGATGCTAAGACAAGTTCCATCTTCCTCCCAACAACGGAGTCGTTGAAGCTGTTGCTGACCACAGGTACTATGCTGGGCTGTGACTAATCAACTTCCAGAGGTCTCTGTGGTGTACCAAGATCTGCAGGAAGTAGACAGCAATGAATCACAGTGCTCAGGAGTGGAAAATAAATGTGATTCACATTAATGGAAAGAAAAGGTTGAACAAGAAAAAAAAAAACTACAAATTAAAACCACACACTCACGCATCAGCAAATACCTCCCTGAGCATGTCAATATAATTCTTCTTTTTAAAGTTCAAAGAAGGAAAAACCAGCAACATTTCAAAACAAAATTGAATTAAACTGTTTATGGGAAAACTGAACTAGTATAATGCATGCTTTATAAATTATTAACAAATTTAATATAACAAATTATGTTGAAGTTGCCATAAGAAAAAAGAATATATTACTTTTTCTCTATCTGAAACAGTTCTTTATAATCTTTTTTAAAGTTCTGTTGAATACTATAGAATTTTTTACATGAAACTAACTTAAAGCAGACTTCTCTTTGTAAATAGAATTATTCCCTCAGAAGCCTTCTCTCAGGTAGCATCATATAATTTCTCAATAATGAATTCTCTAAAAATAAAAAGGATGATTCCTTAAAAACCCATTGATATACAATTTAAAAATGGGAAACCAACAAAAACCAAAGAACAAAGATAGCAGGACTGATCACTTTAAAATAATGAGGATCATTAGAAACAATGGGTAGAGTCATAGTGCTTAGATTTAGAGTAGGAATTAATTAATAATCCATATGGGTACCAATTTTTAGTTCCTCTGGTAGTACTTAAATTTATTATTTTTTTAATGGAGGAACCAGGGAGATAGTACAGAAGGTATGACGTTTGCCTTGCATGCACCTCACCCAGGTTTGATTCCTGGCATCCCATATGGGAACCTCGGGCACTGCAAGGAGTAATTTCTGAGTGAAAACCCAGGAACAACTCCTGAGCATCATCAGACTCAAAACCAAACAAACAAAAAAGATAAAAAGGAATTTTGAGTAAGTTGTTTTAAAAATGGCCAAGTTCACAAACACCAAATTAAGTTGATATTTGGGTAAAATGGGGTTTATTCTAGAACTGGGTTTATTCTAGAACTTGGTAGATTTAAAATCAATATACATCAGAAATTGAATGACTTAATACAGTGTGGTGGGTGGCTGATTTGATGGGGTATTGTGGACAGCTGTGGTGAGCAGTTGTTACAGTCAATGGTGATGTTAAGGAGAAAAATGATGAGTCAGAGCCAAAGGACAGTAGGTAAAGCACTTGTCTGGCACACAATCAACCTGGGTTCAATCCTCAGCATCCCATATGGTTCCCTGAGTCCCCCAGGAGTGATTCCTGGGTGCAGAGTCAGGAGGAATCTTTGAGTACCTCCAGGTGTGGTCCCAAAACAAAATAAACAAAAAAGAAGTAAAATGATATTATATTTAAAGTATTTCCTTTTAAAGAAAATGACACCAGAATCTGGCACGTGGATGTTCTTCCATAGGGGGAGGGAAGAGAAGGAAAGAAAGGAAGAATCACAGGACTCTTCATTCACATACCACACATGTGTGCAGGGTCCTCACACTAGGATAATTGCCTGCATCGGCCTGAAAAATGGCTTATTTTTGTTTAATTTTTCAAGTTTAGGAATTTTCTTGGGTCTAGCTAACCAAATGACTGAAATTATCACTTTAATGTTTTGTTGTGAGAACTCATAGGCACATAATTGCATTTCCATTTGCCAGTACAAAGAAAACCATGTCAGAAATAGAATTTGTTCTCTGTGGCTTGCATATAATGCTACTGTTTTCTATTCTGGCCAATTAGCAAAATTTCCAAGCCCCCAAGACTTGAAGAGTAGTCATCATTTCAGGCACAGAAAGCATTTTATTATGCTTTCCCATAATTTCTTTATCTTATTAGGTCCACCTCAGCAAAACTGCAGGTTTAGTTCCAGACTATTAAACAAATATTGCAGCAAAATGAGTCACAGGAATTGATTTGTTTTTTTACCATTGTATGTAAAAGTTTATTTATACTAGATTGGATTCTACTAAATACAATCACATTGTCTTCAAAAACAGTACTTATTATCATCAAAACCTTCAGCAAGTCATAATCCTTTTGTTTGTGGAAGGTCTTATACCAAACTGATGATTGATAAAGATGTAGTTGTTGAAAGTTGCAGTAGCTGTGGCAAGTTCTTTATTATTATTATTTGAAAATAAATCTCAGTGCCAGGAATTGAGTCCAGGTTGCATAAACTTTACCCCTAAGTGACATCCCTAATTTGCAGTAACTTCTAAACATAAGACAATAATGAAGGTTGCTACATTGATTGACTGTTTTTATTAGAAAAATTAAAAATAGTGAAATAAAATAATTTATTTACATAAATTTATTTAGATCAATGTGAAGGCTTGAGAGAGACAGATGTTCGAGAGAGAACATGGGCTTCATCAGAGGGAAAAGTCAAGAGCACACATCTCAAGTCAAGATGTAGACCAGTCAAGATCTCCAGGATGGAGCCATAAAGTAAAAGAAAGAAATCACATATTTCTGGTCAAGACATGGGCCAAAGCTCTCCACATGCTCAGGCCAAGCCTCATCCGCAGTGAGTCCGCAGAAAACCCAGGAATTCGGGACTTGTGACTGAAAACTCCAGGTTCAATGGAATGGGGAATGAGTGACCTCCCCCCCATCTCCCAGTTTCTGGCAACTTGGCAGCCACACCCACAAGCCACCTCTGGCTGGCACCAGATAATCTCATCAATAGCCATGACCAGAAACCCATATATCTCTTGGAAAAGAGTACCAAACAATTCGCCATAGCCACACCACCAGACCCTGTACCAAGCTGTTTCATTTGGGGCACTTCGTAGGGGGGCAGGTGAGGCCCCTCCTGGTCCCAAGGGAGCCAGCCCTGCCAGCAGAAAACCTCCAGAACTCAACCATCACCATGTGGCCGCTCTCCACAGGCTAGGGTAGAGCTTCATCCATGAGTGAATCTATTACTGGACCACAGGACATCTCATACCTCCACTCATATTCCAACAGTATTCCAACCAATCTTAGAGGAGAATATACTTTTACAGACACACACACACACACACACACACACACACAAAGTTTAACCTTTAACAACATGTTAGTAATATTTTATTTATAGAAGGACTTAATGGCCCCTGGGTGAGATACAAGAATCTTCACACACTTTCCTCTAAGGAAACTTTTTTGGAGAATTTTCAGTGGTTTATTCCTAACAAGCGATACAAAATAAATTATTTTGGTTCTGCTTTGGAGCAGGGGTTGGGGTTTGTGATGGAAATATCTAAAATATTGTGGTGGCATAGGTGTTCAAATATTAAATGTAATCAAATATTGTGAACTACTTTATAAAAATAAAATTAAAAAAATAAAGAGTTAGGATTAAGGTTAGAGTTTAATGTCAGGGTTAGGGGCTAAAAGTTAAGTGTTCAGGGTTAGGGTTAGGACATGGGTAGAGACAGAACTCTCTTCCAAGGGAAACAAAGAGGAGAGCATAACACAGTTGCCCCCAAAACCTCCCATAAATTGAGGAAGCAGAAACTTGGACACTGGATTACCAAAAAGGACAAAGTTTAATTTGCAACCAAATTGTCCCTGATGATGCCAGCTATGCTTCCTTGATGAAGGCTATAATCTAAAACTAAATCTAAATACAGTAAGTAAAATCTATGCTGTCTTGTGGCAATTATTAATCATTAAATGTTCACTTAGGAGGTTGAAAATAAAATGTGAGGAAAAAAATAAGATGTGGGACAAAATGCAGGATGGAGAATGAGCCTTGATCACCTTTTTCTTTCTCAAAATATTACTGTAATAGCAATACCATCCAATAGCATTTGACCCACAAGAGAACATGTTTCAAAAGTGGAATCAATCTTCTCAAGATGCCACTTTATCAACTAAGTTTATATCATATTCTATTTACTTTTTCATCTCAACAATTTTTCTAGCATCTCTTTTGTAAGCCGATTTCATCTCAAGAAATCATTTTCTCATCCAAATCAGTTGCTCATTCATAAGAAAAAAATCCTCAACCATTCAAGTGTTATCCTGAGATTGCAGCAATTCTACCACACTTGCAGGCTCCAAAGTTATCCTTAAGACTTGAAATCAACTTCTTTCAACTCTCTGTTAATGTTGATTATTTTTTTCATTTTCTCCCTTTAATCACTTGAATGTTCTCAAATAGTATCTTGAATGGTGAATCATCCACAAAAGGTTCCAATTTTCTTTGCATAGGTCCATCAGAGGAAGAAAAGCTATCTATGACAGCTACAATCTTAAATAAAAAGGCTTGAAAGTTAAATTTCTTTATTCAAGGGTTGCAGAATGGATGTTGTGTTGGCAGGCATAAAAGTAAAATTAATCTCCTTGTACATCTCAATCAGAGCCCTTAGGTGACCAGGTACATTGTTAATAAGCAGTAATATTGTTTTAAAAATATTTTTTCTAAGTAGCAGTTTTCAGCAGTAGGTTTAAAATACTCATTAAAATAAGGGCTGGAATTGGACTGGAGATACAGTTCAACAGAAAGGGCACTTTCCTTGCATGTGGCCAATTCTGGTTCGAATCCTGGGAACCACATATAAACTCTGAGCACTGACAGGGAACAGCCACTCTACAGTGCTGGGCTTGGTAAGAAGCAAACAAACAAAAAGGGCTGGAGAGCTAGTACAGAGGTTAAGGTGCTTGCCTTTCATTCCTGCAAGCCCTGACACCACATATGGTCCCCTAGCAACACCAAAGGACATTCTTGAGCACAGAATCAGGAGAAGCCCCTGTGTACCACTAAGTATAGGGAAGGCAGAGGAGGAAGAAGAGAAGAAAAGGAAGATATGGAAGAAGAAAGGAGGGAGGGAAAAGAGCATGGTGCTCCTGAGTCATCACAGGTAGACTGGTTCAGACTCTGGAGCCTTCTGGGAATGCAGGTGGGAAGACTCCCTTTTCTCTCTGAACGTCCAGCAGCCCCCACCCACCTAACACTCTCTATCATTGAAATAGTCCAGGTTTGGAGGCTGAAGATGTAGTACAGTGGGTAAGGCATTTACCTTGCACACAACTGACCCAGTTTCTCACTAAAATCAGCCACTGCTAACTTATTTTCTCCTAATTTACTTGCCTAACCACTGGCACAAGAGCTACAACTCTTAATCTGGGAGAATATTCAGTTATTTAATGATATCAAAACTTATTTTCTATAAATTAGAAACTAAAGCTGAAAATGACAAGAAACACCAAGCATTACAAGTTATATAACTAAAATAATATTACATTACAAATCAAGATAACATTAAGATATAATATCATGCCAATGAAACTGGCACATGTCAAAAAAAATCTAAAAGTCTCATCATAAAATGGAGACTCCCTCCCCCACCAAATAACTTAACACCAAGAAGGCACATACTGACCCACACATCTGATACTTTCTGCTCAGTCTTGTGCAGTTATAAAGACAGAAGCAAGCCCCTAAATCTATAGGCATTCCACAGTGTTAAAAATGCATATGATTTCATTAATGGTCGCATCAGAACGCTCTAGTGGGATAAACAAGGTGCCAGAACTGAGACACCAGAGTTGAGGTCTGTACTCATAGCCCTTTTGCTCAACACATAGAATACATATATATGTGTATAAAATATGTATAAAATATAAAATATTTGTATATATAAATAAAAGGGGCCCTGGTGAGGACAGCCAGGTGCAGGGGCAGGAGACTCTGCGCTGTTCTCTTACAGGAGCTGGATTTTATAGTCTCTGGGTCTTGGCCGTTGATGGGATTACACGGGCTAGGGGGCCAGTTGGTGGGTGTGACCCCTGCCTACTGGAAGATGGAGGATCTGGGTGGAGGATGCTCAGCCCCACCCCGAGCAGAGCTCCGGCAGCCGAAGACCTCCAGAACCAGCCACAACCATGCTGAGACCACTCTCCACCTGCATGAAGGTACTGGCAGAGGAACAAAGGCATGTGGGACCTGGGGCTGAGATCTCCAAGCCTGCTCGGGGTGGGGCTGAGCATTCTCCACCCAGATCCTCCATCTTCCAGTAGGCAGGGGTCACACCCACCAACTGGCCCCCTGGCACCGTGTAATCCCATCAACAGCCAAGACCCAGAGACTATAAAACCCAGCTCCCGGAAGCGCACGGCCGCAACATCTTATTACCTTATTCTTACTTTGGACAACCTGGCAGGTATGTAACCTGCCCACACGGCAGAGTCTGGCAAACCCCCGTGGCATACCCAATATGCCAAATACCAGTAACAATGATGGGTCTCATTCTCCTATCCCTGAAAGAGCCTTCAATATGGCACTTTTTAAAATCTCAGGGCTAGGATGAAGGAGACGTTACTGGGGCCTGCTCGAGGCAATCGACGAACAACAGGATGATCATGATTGTGATCGTGATATATAAAAAAATTCATGAGTTTTCTGCATTATAATGCTTAGTCATTCAAGGCAAGTTTTTTTCCACAGACCTTTTTTATAGGTCTAAGAATACAGCATTCAAGCCACCCATAACATATGCTTTATGACTTATAACTCACAAAAAAACATAAAACATCAAATCTTTTCTCTGCTAACTTGGAAAGAGTTTTGTGAATTTATGACTGCAAATCCCAAGCAATGTAAAAACTCTGTCTCCTTTCCTTCCAGCTAATGTCTCTTCTCCTTCCAGCTACATTGTATGCATGCCAGAAGAGAGAGCCAAGGTACCGGAGTAGGAAAAGAAAAGACATTTTCACAGAATCCAAATCCTTCTCCCAAAATGTAGGAAAATAAACACATCAAGACAATAGATAATTTATACATTCTACCTGCTGCTCTTCATTCTTATAAGCTTGAGCAACTGGTTTGTATGAATGCTAAGTCTAATCATGTTAAGCAACTGCCAAGGTGGTAACAAGTATTCCCTGTTGGAGAGGAAAGCTCATAAACTTCAGAGAATTTCATAAATTTATGATGAAGGAAGACATAGATAAGGTAAGGTGATTAACCCCCAGCTAAAGTCTGAGATTTTTTAAGTTTCTAGAACCAGAGGTTGTGCAACTTTTAATAACCATCTTACCTCCCATTCATAACAAACTAGATAACCATGTTACTTCCCATTTATTATAAATTAGAATATCACTTAGGATTTCAGATTTTTCCCAAATAACTAAAAGTAACAGTGATAAAGGTTTTTAAAGTTCACATTTTATTTGCCCACTTTACCAGGAGCCGGAGGAAGCAAGGTATTTACCCTAAGCCAAAGACAATAGTAGACACCCCGTAAAGGTTCCAGTAAAGGCAGAAAAAAATTTCTCTGACTTTTGCCTTGGTTTGGGCCAGGTGATATGTTTTAGTCAGTACAGCACCTATAAGTCTTGTGTATGAAACCTCTAGGGCATCCACTTGCACTCCTGGTCCTCGGCCATCAACGTGAGAGGTGCTCCCCTCCAGCAACTAGGGCTCACAAGGACTTAGAATGTACCAGGTGACCAGGCCTGAAACTAGACCATAGCAAGAAGCCAAGTCCAACTAGAATTATGTCAGAAATAGTCACCCAAGTGACAGAGCTTCACTAGCCATTCCCCAGATGTGTGTCAGCCCAACCAAGATCAGCAGAGCTGCTCAGAATCCCACCCTGATCAGCAATCCCTAGCCAGCCTTTGGTGGTGTGAACAAGATAAATTTTTATTATTCATCTTTCTACAGAATCTGGGAGTGATTCACTGATTCAGAGATCAAAGGGCAAGTATAGGAAGCATGGGGAAGAATTTATAAGGGTTTTCCTCTTTCCTTCCCTGGAAAAATGGATGGGAACAAACAAGATATAGTTAGGAAGTTCATGACAATGGAAAAGATTTTCCCAATTTCTCAACTAGCCTTGCCTTCATGACATTTGGTGGGATCATTCCAAGATACATCCTTCATAGCCATCACAGGTTCCCAGTGAGACTAAATCCCTCTGCCACAGTGTCACCTGCCCATGGTCATACTCTGTGTTGCCCTCTTCTTATTCATCCTTAATTTTCTAGCTATACTTCCAGGCATGAAATCCATATAAAATATTCATCCCCTAATTCCTGACCCAAACTGAGAAATGGCTCATTTTCACAAAAGATAACCAACATTTAGGGAGCACTTGAATGTGTCAGAGGCATCCCTGATGGTTTCCCATTTTCCCCTCTGTAAAGTGGAGCCACAAACAGTGCCCACCTACCTCTAAAGACTGTTGTGAGGGGGGAAAAAGCATAATGTGTCCAGAACAGACCAGTCTCATATAAGCTTTACATACATGTTATAGGCTGTTGGGCAAGACTTACCTTACTATTTGTCAGGCTTCTAAGCCATATCTGCTGATAATGAAAAGAATGGATGGAACTGAGAAAAATCCAAAAGAAAAAATAAAGAGAAAGGGAATATATTCTCTCTTCACAGAACTTCTTTAAGATTCTTAGCCAGCTGATGGCAGTACTAGCTTTAACTAAGTGACTAAGGAGAACAACAAGATTTTTTTTTTAAATGAGGCATTCTCTAGTAATGATATCTAGGCCACACATTTCTATTGTATAAAGAGATGCCTGGGAAGCAGAGAAGATAAAACAGTGATGCTGGATGTGTTATGCTGGGATTTTGCACTGAATGATGCCAAAGGTACTAGCTTGCAAGAAGAATTTTGTCCAAAAGGATTCAGAAAAACTCTGAAACCTCAGGTAAGTGGAGGGCTAGACTTGATCTAGACATCATCAGGGCACTCCTTAAGGTAACAAAAAATAGCACCTAAAAATCCAGTCTTAAAAACAAAACCCATAAGTGTCATACGGGAAAAGATGGAGAGGTGAAGGACCACCCCTGGCTCTGCTGTGCCAGTTGTGCAGGCTGAGGCTGGTGCTCGGCTCGGTGGGACTGCCAAGGTCACATCCTAGTCTTTGGGAGCCCATGCCATCAAGGATCAAACTCAGAGCCTTATACATGCCTTGCATATGCTCTACCATTTGAGATAGCTCAAGATAGCCCGTAGCCTCCACAAAGCCAGCATTTGACAGGGTCTCAGAGCTTAATCTGGGGAGAATATGGATCATCCAGTTAAAACTCACCTCATCCCTGAGTATTCATGGGAAAGGAGGAATTTCCCAGAGGTTAAATTCTCCACTAGCCCTGCCTTGCCTAATACTCCTCGGATCTGGATCCAAATTATAGCCAAGGAAAGGAGAAGGAAGTACACCCTATTTGCTCTGCAGACACCTGCTTGGAATTACCATTTGTGTTTAAACCACAGGTCACATTAGCATAGTGTTCAAGGCAGTGTACGGTAAGATCATTCACACAGCCTAGTTTCTCTACTGTCAGGAGTAAGCTCTGAGTACCACCAGGTGTGACCCAAAACCCAACAAACAAACAAAATACAAATACAGGATATTGCTCACTGGATAAAGCGCCTGCCTTAAAAGCTTGAGGACATGCGATGAACCCTCAGGCAACTGTGTGTGCCACACATCATTGTGACAGTTCTCTTCTTGGTGCCCAGAAACTGCTGTCTGTGATCCCACTGACACAGCCATTCCCATCACTGCAGGCAGCTTTGTGTGTGCACCACAGCTAAGGTAAGCGTCACAATTAAAAAAGTGTTCATAGGAAAGAGAGCACTGCAACAATGGTGGAAGAAAGTGGCCAGCCAGAGAGAAGGAGAAGGAGGAGGAGGGGGTACCAAAATGCAGTCAAATATTATGTATGAAAATGACAGCAAAAGTACTGTAAACCACAGTGCCTACAGTTATTTTAAAATATACGTATCAGGAAGAAAGAGGAAAGAAGGAAGGAAGGAAGGAAGGAAGGAAGGAAGGAAGGAAGGAAGGAAGGGAGGGAGGGAGGGAGGGAGGGAGGGAGGGAACGAACCTGTTAGGGCAGAGCAATAGTACAGTGGGTAGAGTATTTGTTTGCTTTATACATGGCCAACATGGGTTCAATCCCTGGCATCCCATATGATTCCCCAAGCACTGTCAAGAGTAATTCCTGAGTGTGAAGCCAGAAGTAACAGTAACTTCTGAGCATCACCTTGTGTGGCCCCCCAAAAAAAAAAAACCCAAGAAACAAAAACAGAAAAACCATCCCCCAAACCAAACCAAAACCTGCCACAGGATGGTGAGGGAAGTGGACGCTGGTAAAGGGATTAGTATTGGAACTCTGTATATCCAAAACTCAATCATGAATAAGCTGTATCCATGGTGACTAAGTAAAAATTTAAAATAATAATAAATAATTTCAAAAATAAATAAAAAGGTGTCCAGCTAGGAGAATAGCCCACTTAGTGTCTGTGTGTGAGCACTGCAGCAACTCCCAGCAGCACTGAGCACAGTCAAGTGAGCATTACAACAGCATGGTGAGGATCACAGGAAATAGTGGAGCACCACATTCCAGCCTGTGTGACACCTGCAACAACATCGTTGTATATCATTGCAACAATGTCGACAGAGGAAGGGGAAGTGATTAGAGAACGAAGACTGTCTGCCATGTTGTCCCTATTCATCTATTCTTTTATTTTTTAATTTTTATTTAAAAAAAGGTACCGTTGTAGACTTACAAATTTTTGTGTTTGGGTTTCAATTATACAACGATCATCTATTCTTTTAAGTTGTATTCTGGCCCTGCTGCCACTGAAGCCCTACACCCATCAACCATAGGACCAAATGTTTGGCCCAGGTGAGACTCTCAGGACCACATGGTTTCTTGAGCACTGACTGGAATGACCCCTGAGCACCACTAGGTTTGACCCAACATTGCTGCCCCTGCCCCCAAGAAATACACACACATACACATACACGCATATTATCCTAAAAGCAAAAATTGGAATGAACTCATATATTGCACATTTAGAAGTAATTTATATTTCATTTCTATTTTTTATACCAAGGTCAATTCTCTAGTGTTGCACATGTGAAAACATTTTTCTTCTTGGCTAACAAGCAAATAAACTACAGTACCTCATAGCCCTGTCTGTTCCTGTTATTGTTGAGTTTACTATTTAATTTTGGGGTAGCTATTTATTTATAAAAGTCAAACACAAAGATGTTTGATCTAACAAGAAAGTCAGAGGAAGCAAAAGAGAAAGCCCTGATCCCAAAAGATAAGAATTGAGAAAAGGCTTCAGAATTTATTCATGGAATTTTATAATCCCTATAACTATTTCATAATTTTCAAGAGTTGAAACTCTCTCCAGCATTTACGTAAGTCAAATGTATTCATTGTCTACTATGAGTCAAAGTCTGTGCAAGAAGAAATAAGGTGAAGAAGGTGAGAAATAAATCCACCCCCTGGCCTAAAGGCAAACAAGAAGTAAAAACAATGATGACCCACAGTGGACCCCTGATATAAATAATAAATAACTGATGATTATTTTACACTATATGAAAAAAAGCATCTCACATAACATGAGCAGATACCACGGATTATGAGCTTGTGGAGGGAAGCTAGCTTCCTGGGAGAACTGAACATTTAAGTGAAGGCAAGCTCTGTCAAATGATGGAAATAGTCGCAAAATCCTCGCTAGCTGTGTGGCCTTGGTTGAGCCGCTTCATCTCACTCAGATGCCATTTGCTTTACCTGAAACTAAGTAGAATGCCACCTGCCTTGAGTGCTGTTGCATGGGCTTAGTCAGAGTGCTGATGGAGGAACAGGCCCAGCAGAACACTTCCTCAGGGCAGCTTCCTGCTGCACTTGGGATCACAGAGGTGACCAGAGCTGGTCTCTGGAGACACATGGCCTTTCTCCAGGGCTCAGCTTCCTCATGACACGGTGACTGGTCTCAAAAGCAAGTATGACAGGCAGAAGTCATGTCATCACCCCCGGGAAAGTCAATAGTGCAGCAGCTTTGATTCTCAGTAAGGCAGTCACTGTGTTTCCAGGGGTTCCTTCACTCTCATTGCTCCATATCTAGTGCATTAAGAACGAAATTACTCAGGTACCTGGACACAGATATGCAAACGGTCCTCTTATCAGAGAAGCCAAATCCAGAAAGTATACAACATCACTGTTACACTGATGGATTCAAAAGTGAGATTGTAAAATCCCAGTAAATGCCACACACTGGGTTTCACAGTCGCGCTACGTACCCCACGTCAGGCCAGCCCCAACTTCACCAGCATCCTGCAGGGCTTGTGCCTTTGATCTTCTCCAGCAGCCGTTCAGAAGCGTGGATCTCTCCTCTCCATCACACCTAGAATCAAGCCATGGGGGTGGTTGACATTTCTGAAAACGCATGATCATCCACACAGAAAACATGCCTCCTGAGCCAGGTCTGGGATGGAGCTAACAGAGAAGAGCAAAGCAAGTGGTCTTACTTCCTGCTCTGGGCCTGCATCCCCATCACTGGGCAAGGAAACAAAACAGGGAACTTACTTTACCAGAATGTTCTAGAAATCCCTGGGCCAGTGCTCATATTTCTAAAACTCAAGGATGAGAAGCCAGAGCAATAGTACAGGGGTAAGGTGTTTTCCTTGCACGCAGCTACCCAGGTTCAACCCCCCGCACCCAATATGGTTCGCCAAGCCCACCAGGAATGGTCCCTAAGCACAGAGCCAGGAGTAACCCCTGAGCACCACCAGGTGGGGCCTAGAAACAAAATAAATCAATAAAACTGCAGATTCATCGTTTCCTTTAAGAAATGGACTAGGCCGGAGTGGGGGGTGGGGGTGCTAGAGCAGCCAGTGTGCATGTCCAGCTTGTCTCTAACCTGGGTCCCACTCCTAGCACCACATGGCCTTCTAAGCACTGCACGCTGTAACCTGGAGGCCCTGAGCTCTGCCAGGGGAGTCCGTGGTCCCTAGCGCTGAGAGGTCCTACCAGCAGCACATCCCTCGGCCCTGGTATTGAAGCACCAGCCTGACTGGCTGTGGCTGAGTGTGGTCCCTGGGCTTCCTCAGCACTGCAGGGGGGATCACGTCAGCACCCCCAAGTGGGATGAATCACCAGTAATGCTATCTTCTCCTTTATCAGGTAGATGACAGTTTGTTTCTTTTACCTCTTGCAGGACACATTTCCTAAGTATTTTAAAAGAATCTTCCGACCTAAGATTCTGTTTTTTAATTTGGTTTTGGGGCCACACCCAGCTACACTCAAAGCTTACTCCTGGCTCAGCACTCAGGAATCACTCCTGGCAGGTGCAGGGGACCAGATGAGGTGCTGGGATCAAGCCCGGATCAGCCTCATGCAAGGCAAACACCATACTTGCTGTACTATTGCTCTGGCCCTAATCTAGGGTTTTGGAGCTCGAGCTACTGTGAATCAGCTCCTAAATTATCTCCCTATTTTTTAGTTTCTTTTCCTTTTTTTTTTTTTGAGGAGGGGAGAGGGGAGAGGGAGAGATCAAACACCCATCCCTCCACCAGTGCACAATTTCCACCACCAATGTCCCCATTATCCCTCCCCACGCCCACCGTGTCTCACCCCTTCCTCTGCCTCTATTGCAATTTCCCTTTTACTCTCTCTCTACCGATGGGTATTATGGTTTGCAATACAGATACTGAGAGGCCATCATGTTTGGTCCTTTATCTACTTGCAGCACACATCTCCCACGATTCCTCCAACCACCATTGACTTAGTGATCCCTTCCCTATCCCAGTTGCCCTCGCCCCCAACTCATAAGGAAGGCTTCCAAACACGAAGCAATATTCCTGGCCCTGTCTCTACTGTCCTTGGGTGTTAGTCTCAAATTATTTATTTTATATTTCACAAATGAGTGCAGTTATTCTATGTCTGTCCCTTTCTTTCTGACTAACTTCATTTAGCATGATACTCTCCATGACCATCCATTTATAAGCCAATTTCATGATTTCATCTTTCCTAACAGCTGCATGGTATTCCGTTGTGTAGATGTACCAAAGATTCTTTAACCAGTCATCTGTTCTCGGGCACTTGGGTTATTTCCAGGTTCTGGTTATTATGAACATACAAGTGCTACAATGAACATACAAGTGCTACAATGAACATACAAGTGCATATGCCATTTTACTGTATTTTTTTGCACCCTTGGGATATATTCCCAGAAGCAACACACTAACATTTTCCAAATTATCTAGATCATGTGTACAGTTTTCTGGCAAAGAGAAAGCAAAACAAAGACTTAGTTTCCTTTGACCAAGAATCAAAGAATGGCAACATGAAGAGGCCACACAAGGGCCAGGTGCCCGGCACTGAGACCTGAGAACAGGGCGACTGTGACTCCAACCTCTGAGCAGAAGGACACTGTGGAAGGTGGCTTTGCTCAGACAAATCACGCTGGGCGAATTTGCTGCTACAGGTCACATCGAGGGGTCTGAACGATAGTCCAGCATGTCGGTGTTTGCCTTGACTGACCAGGGCTTGATCCCAGCACCCCCGCTGGTCTTCCTCAGAGCTGCCACGAGTAATCCCTAAGCACTGCCATGTGTGACCCCAAAATACAAAACCATACCATTCATATTGAGTGGATTTACTCACTGAATTCACAGAGTGGATCTGCTCACAGGATTCAAATTACTCCACTCTGTTTTACTCTCTAGATCTTCCTCCACATCTTTCTCCCTGAACTACCTTGAAGCTCTTAGGCGTTCCTATGGGGTTTCTCCACTGCCCCGCCTTCACTGGGGTAAGGACATTACTGACAACCTATGTCGGCTCTGCAGCACTTTCAACTCCCTACAACCAACCTGTGAGATGACTTAGTCTAAGGCAAATTAAACACAAACACAAGTGCAGGTGCTAAGATCATTTGGCAGAACTCGGCAGTGAGGCTCAACTCTTTACAATTCTCATCCCTGGTGACATAACAAAAAATTTTAGCAAGTCCCCTGGACCCCAAATCATTCACAGCAGAATCCCTGGGCATCAGACCCAAACAGCCCTACTACTCAACGAGCACCGGAGGGCTCCAAAGCACAGGGACGGCTGAGGACCAGCAGCCCAGTGATTAACAATTCAACTCTTGATTTCTACCCACAGTCATATAGTTCACACCATGACCTAACTCTACACACATGTGCAAAACACACACATTTTATAAAATAATGCTGAGCACTTACATTCTGCAATTTTCCACTCCATTAACTTCTGTTGAAAACAATGCTGGATGAGCCCCATGTCACAAACTGATGAGTCACAATTCACTAGCGGATTGTGACCATATTTGGAAACAATGCTGCCTTAGGGATCAAGAATATGGTAAAATTAATGATTGCATTCTATTCTTGAAATATAAACCTTTCTCAAAAATTCCCAAGGAGGATGTGAAGCCTAAAAATAGACACATACCCCCAGACACTCATTTAAAAAAATCTTTATTTACTTCAAATCTTTCACTTCACAAACAAGGAAATTTCTCATTCTAAATTTCCTCTGGTCGGAACATCTACTGATGAACATTTTGTTCAGACCACTAAACATTATTTTATTGCTTTGCTATGATATTTTGAGGGTTTTCAACCTTATAGCTTATTTAGATGGTTTTTATCTGTATTGCTCAGAGTGCAGATCTTAATTTTCCCTCTTCCAAAACACAATGCACTCACAGGGCAGAGAGCATGCAGTAGTCATTTGCATTTGGTACCTGTTAACCGAGCTTTAGTGATGATTCTGGCATATATTTCCAATTAGGATTTAACAAAATCAAATTCTACAGAGGTTGATGGAAAATTCATCTGGTCTTACAGTGTCGTTTTCACCTTCAGTTTCTCAATAGTAACCCTGCTTTTGACATCAGACTTCCAAGTGAGTTATTTGCTGCCCTAAGCACCAGAACAAAATATTCAGAATTAAAGGTTGTTGCCAGTACCCAAGTCTCACTCATGTTGCTGCGGAGGCAACTCTAAGTGCTTCAGACAGTTTTCTGAAAGCGGGAAAGGGAAAAGTTCCCCAGACATTTTGATTTTGAAAGATAGCATAATTAGGGAGCCCAGAGATGGTGCACAGGTGGGTAAAGCACTTGCCTTGCGTGTGGCTCACCCAAGGCTGACCCCAGCACTCCAGATGCCCTCCCCCAGCCCCAGTGCTATGAAGACTGACTTTGAGCTCAGAGTCCAGAGTATGCCTTAAATGTCACTGCAGGTGACAACTCCGCCCCCCGCCCCCAAAAAAAACTTAAAAGGAAAAATGGCATAACTGGCTGAATCCAACCCAATCTACAGAACAGATAGTAAAATGCCCCAAAGTGGACCTGTATGGCATATGCTATAAAATTTGCATACAGAAACTTAAAACACCAGTAACTGAGAGGTGACCTTTATGTACAGAAACTCTAAGTATCCATGAAACAGAGAAGCCATCTGATTGAGGCTTCCCTTTGGGAGAGAGAAGCGAAGTTGGAATAGCTGGGGAAGCTGTCTCCACCTCTCTGTGCTGGTCTCACAGAGCCTGGATCCAGAAAGCACTTTCTGAGCAAAGGGAGTAGGTTTCCGACCATCACTGAACTTTATCACAGTTGAGTTCCTAAGAGAAATGTAAATTCACCTCATTGATACTGGCTTCTTAGCAAACTACGACTCCCCTAGGGAATACTGATGTGTTTATTGCCTTGAAAGCCTGAAACTATCTTAACTTTAACTAAACTTTAATCTAAAACTTTAACTTAGTTTTTCCCAGCAATGCATGCCTGGAGTTGAAGGGCTTCCATGCTGCTTCGGACAGGCAGTGCTGGGGGCTGCCAGGCCATCACTGCTGGAGCCTGACGGACAGACAGTGCAACGTCAAGACTGACCTCAGGGCTCACAAAAGCAACCTGTATCATCTATCACTTTGAATTATCTTCCTGACCCCAAAACACTTTTATCTGGCTTTTATCAGTCCAGATATAAAAGAGGGTGGTCTGGAGTGTTGTTTTTTGATCCTTCCTTCTTCCTTTCCTTTTCCTCATGTTTTCTTTGAATTGGCTGTACTGAAGAAAATCATTGCATCTATTTCTCTAGGGAAGAGAGGAGAAAACTACAGATACCTGTGCATTCCCTGAGCAAAACTCCCTGTGGCTCAACTGTCCAATACAGTGGACACCAGCTTATGTGGTGAGTAATCACTTGTTAAGAGGAAATATGTATCATGTTTTGAAGACGGAACAAAAATGTGAAATACTCATTAACAACTTTTTACAATAACTGTATGTTGAACTAGTTTTATGAACCAGTTTAAATTATTAAAATTAATTTTTCCTATTTCTTTTAATTTTTGAAAATGTGACAGCTGAAAATTATCTTAATCTGTTTTTTCAATCTTGTTGATTTGATCAGTTTGAGGTGTTGAGAATGAAATTCAGGGTCTCACACATGAGAGGCACGGATTTGACCACTGAGTCATTATCCCCAGGCCCTAGAAAATTTTAAATGATACAGATGGCTGACAATATATTTTCACTGAGCAATGCTTTTCACAGATTAATCCTCAAAGCCACTAATATCACAGGAATCCACCTCTCACCCTGCCACCTCTTGGCTGAGTTGGCTTATTTACTATATTCTGGGCATGTGCGCGTGCACAAACACACATACACACGCACACACATACACACAGAGTCTATTTAGTCACAAACACCTTTCCCTCTGCTGCTGCCTTTTGCTACTAATCCTTCCCATCCTTTAAGACCTGCCTCATGCCCAATTCAATCAGTTTAATCAATGGCTGAATAAATAGCAGTACTCCTACTTGAAAAAAAAAAAAGACCCACCTCAACATACAACAAGTTATTGCTGAAATTTACTAAAAATTGCTCATATGGGTCTAGAGAAATAGTACAGCGGGTAGGGCACTTGCCTTGCACATGACCAACCCAGGTTCAATCCCTGGCATCCCATATGGCACCGGAAGCCCACCAGGAGTGATCCCTGAGTGCAAAGCCAAGAGTAACCCCTGAGCATCGCCAGGTGTGGCTTACCAATAAAGAATTATTAGCATATGTTCATGTGACTCCTAAACCTTCACAGTCACACCATGATCTAGTCTACTCTAGGCAGGGTCCAGAGTCGTGCTTGTTTTTCAGTCACTATTATTCCTCCTCTCGTTCCATGCAGCTCCCACCTCTACTCCCCCAATCTACTCCCCAACTATGTTTCCGCCTCATCTCCCCTCACCCTGGCCCCCGCTCCTTTGAAGCTTCACTGTACTTAATAGATCTTTATATAACTTTGCAGTGTGTATTATCACATTACATATATGCATGGAGCGATAGCACAGCGGTAGGGCGTTTGCCTTGCACGCAGCCAATGTGGCCGACCTGAGTTCGATTCCTCCGCCCCTCTCGGAGAGCCCGGCAAGCTACCGAGAGTATATCGCCCGCACAGCAGAGCCTGGCAAGCTCCCCGTGACGTATTCGATATGCCAGACACAGTAACAACAAAGTCTCCAATGGAGACGTTACTGGGCCCGCTCGAGCAAATCGATGAACAACGGGAGGGCCTTTACCTTTACCTTATAGTATATCTGCATCATATTATAACTACTTTATGATATTGCTACTTAGATTTTTTTTTTAATCCATGTGTTTCTCTCTGAAGAACAGGGCAAAATCTGCTCATCTGAATCTTCATGGGAAACGTTGCTTGGAGACCACAGCCAGTACTTAACTAGTGCAACACATGTTAAAGCCTGAACGCTCTCTCGCCACCCTTCATACAGACCTCTTGCTGTTAAAACAGAAATGGGGAAATTGTTGCAGGGACACTCCGGAGAGATGGAACCTAGAAAGCAAAGCCAAGTCGCTGGATTCCACGAATCCTCTGGTGGGGAACATCCACAGCTTCCCCGGACAGCTCCTTCACCCAAGGCAGGAGAGGCTGCGTAGAGAATGACCAGGCGTACAACGCGCTAAAGAGGATGGAAATGCCCAACATTCCTGGCATTCTTGCTGCCACCAGCTTCTGATAATAAGAACTGGAGGACTAGTTCCAGTTCATTTTTGGTGTAAGCTCAACCAAGAGATCCCTGACCCTGATTTCACCTTCATTAAGGTAGAAATAAGAACTAGCTGCATAAGAAGATGCTGATAAATATATGGATGTATGAGCAACTCTATAACTCCAGCCCCACCCAAACTAGCCCAACCCCTTCGGGAATATGTTTGGTTATAGTTAATGCACTCTATAGAAATCTTTCCTGCCAAGCTTAGCCCCTGAATCGAGATGGGATGTACCTCAGCAAGGCCTTGTGCTTCCTATATTCACACTCTCTCTTCCTGGAATTCTTTTTATTTCTTTTTGGGTCACACCCAGGAATGCTCAGAGGTTACTCCTGGCTCTGCAGGAGCCAGGAACTACTCCTGGCAGTGCTCGGGGCACCATATGGGATGCTGGAGATGGAATCTGGGTTGGCAGCGTGCAAGGCAAATGCCTCTCACTCCGGCCCCTTGAAAAGGCAAAGAAACTGGTGCCCAGATTGGGGTCGCTTGCTTCCCTCTTTTCCGACCTAAAAGAGTAAAATCTCATCCTGATTCAACTCCCCGTCGTCCTAGGTGCTAGAGGCAGGGAGAAGCTCCACTCTATGCAGATCCCATGGGCCCAACTGTGCTGGCCTGAGGCTGCTTAGCAGAATCGGCAGGACAATTATTCCCACAGTCCTCGCCGTCCTCGTCTTCTTTCATCCCAGTAGCATCCCTAAGCCCAGCCCTCTAGCAACACCACCTACACGGGGACTCTCCATAGTTCAGACTGTCCAGCACCCTCATCTGAAGCTCTGACTGTATTCCTGGCGGCCATGCTGCTCCCCCCACTCCAAACACAGAAAACTGTGGGGTGGGAGAGGAGATGGGGGAGGGAAGGAAATATGCAAGAAATTAACACAGTAAGTATGAGAAATTCCAAAGCAAAACATTCCTGATGAGTTCTCATTCTTTATCTATTTTTGCCTGAAATGGACACAATAAATCATCCCAAATACTTATGTTTGCAGTGAGAATATTGTATTTCCCTATAAAATTCCTCCTGTTAACCATTTACTTCTCCTGTTAAATAAACCTCTGGTAACTTATTTTCAGTATAAAGTTGTTTTCATAATAGCAATTATAGAATATGAAAAATTTCAGAAACAAATTTTTATTTCTTTTTAAAAGCAGTGTGATGGAGAAAATATTGGTAACTTTAAATTACCTCAAAATTGCCCGTTGTGAATGCCCAAAAGAAGAGAAAGAGAGAGAATGAGAGTGAGAGAGGAGGGAGAGAGAGAGAGAGAGAGAGAGAGAGAGAGAGAGAGAGAGAGAGAGAGAGAGAGAGAAGCACCTGCCATAGAGGCAGGTGGGGGGGTGATGGGAGGGAACCTGGGGATACTGGTGCTGGGAAATGTACACTGGTGGAGGAACAGGCGTTGGAATACTGTATGTCCGAAATTCAATCATGAACAGCTTTATAAGGGGCTATCTCATAGTGATTCAATAAAAAAAGTTTTAAAAATTGCCCATTGTGAGGAGGTCCAGAGCGATAGTACAGTGGGTAAAGCGCTTGCCTTGCAAGCAGCCAGTCCAGGATCGATCCCAGGCAACCCATAATATCCCCCAAGCCCACCAGGAGTGATCCCTGACTACGGAGCCAGCAGTATGTGTAAGTCCTGAACACTGCCTTTGGGTGTGACCCAAAGACCAAAGGGCGAAAAGTGTCCACTGTGAGCTTTCATCACAACTCTAGGGGCCTTTCCCACTTGCAGGAGGTGATATTTAAGTGCGGCCAAGCCTCCCCTCCCGGTGGACCATCTTTTACTCTGCTGTGTTTTCTTTCAAAGAAGCTATGGATTTTGTTGACTCCAGTAATCTAAAACATAACACTGTACCTCAAAATCAGAACCTTTGGGCTTCGCTTAAATATCAAAATGAAATGAAATAAAATCTACATGTTTATTTTGGCATATTTTTCCTCAAATAAATATGTTCACAATATTGGAAAGCTTTTATCTTTAGAAATCACCAAGAAAACAATACACACACACACACGAGTATATCTCCACGGTAATTTTTTTTTTGGTGACCATTTTTAATTGTATATTGCCAATTAGAATACCATTGGAGCAAACCATTCATTTGTTTAACAATTTTTTTTCTGGATTTTGCTCAAGGTCTAAGTTGGAGAGATAAAAGGCACTGTTTCTAGGTATAGGCGTCTGAAACACACACAGAGATATATGCAGTGACCAGGAGAAGCATGGGAAAAATGGGTCTTTGTTTTGGGTGATTTTGTCTTGTTTTGTTTTTTGTTTGGGGGTTGCACCCAGCAATGCTCAAGGCTTCCTCCTAGCTCTGGCTCTGCACTCAGGGATCATTCCTGATGAGTTTGAGGGACCATGTGGGATGCCAGGGATGGAGCCTGGGATGACCACATGCATGGCAAGTGCCCTACCCACTGTACTATTGCTCCAGTGCCCTGTTTACTTTTAACAGTTTGATTTATTTGATTTGTTTGATTTATTATTTCCCCTTTTTTGTTCCCTCTGCTGGGGGCTGGAGCGATAGCACAGCGGTAGGGCGTTTGCCTTGCACGCAGCCAACATGGCCGACCCGAGTTCGATTCTTCCGCCCCTCTCGGAGAGTCCGGCAAGCTACCGAGAGTATCTCGCCCACACGGCAGAGCCTGGCAAGCCACCCGTGACGTATTCGATATGCCAAACACAGTAACAACAAAATCTCCAATGGAGACGTTACTGGGCCTGCTCGAGCAAATCGATGAACAACGGGAGGGCCTTTACTTTACTTTACTTTACTTTACTGCTGGCGTTGTTGCTGTAACTATGCTACCCACTGGGGTGGCTTGTAGTGCTCACAGTGCTCACGCAGCACTCACCGAGGGTGCTCACCCCCATACTGAAGTCTCAGTGCTCACATACACCTGGCTGCACTGTGACAAGAAATTACTTGTGGCACTGGGGGATCACAGAGCTGCCAGAGTCAAACTAAGCACACAGAATTGAACTTGGGGACTCAAGCTTGCAAGGCAGATGTGGCAACCGCTCACCCCTCTCCCAATGCCTCGCATTTTAGCACAGACAAAACCACTCAGCCAAAGCAGCATGAGAATTCCAGCTGTTCCCAGGGTGACTATTAAGTCAGGTGGAAGGCCAGCCCAGGAGAGGGCCGACAAAGGGAGGGTTTCCACCACACAGTGCACACCCACAAGCGCAGCTACTCTCTACAGGCACGGACTGTAGGTGGATGGACCACAGAAGGCAGGTATGAAAAACCTCAACTCCCTGGTTGGACTAGAACCAGAAAGGACAATTCTAGACACAAACACTAAATGGAAGTAGACACACTCAACTGTGCTAACAAGGAGGAGGAAGTACTAGATATGACCAGAAGAAGAAGGAAGCCGGGAGGAGTTGGTGTGGGTAAGGGGATAATTATTTCTTTTTGAAAAAGATTTTTTTTTGTTTTTGTTTTTGTGCCATACCCGGTAATGCTCAGAGGTTACTCCTGGCTCTACACTCAGGAATTACTGCTAGAAGTGCTCAGGAGACTTTATGGGATGCCGGGAATCAAACCTGGGCCAGCTGCATCCAAGGCAAACACCCTACACACTGTACTATCTCTCCAACCTCTGATTATTCTAATTTTAGACAAACTGGATCAAATTTGAAAAGAACAACGTTAGGAGTGATCCCTGAGCACAGAGCTAGGAGTAAGCCCTGTGCACCACCAGCTGTTGCCTCCTATTGAAGAAAAAAGACCAACACTAGTTGCTGGTTGAGAAATTAATAGTAATAAGTGAATACTTCTATATCAGAATTAAAATCTCCCCTTTGGGATTGGGGAGCTAGTACAGGGATAAGGGCTCTTGCTTTGCATTTGACTCACTCACCCAGATTCCATCCCTGATACCACATAAGGTACCACCAAGTACTACCTCTGAGAACACCTGGTGTGGCCCTACCTGCAACCCCCCTCCCCCCAGACTATATAGCGCTGGTGAGGCCTTGGCCGTGGGGATGAAGGGCCAGGACACAGGAGTGGGAAGCTGGTCTGCCAGCCTGCTCCACTCCAGAGGGGCTCACAGTTGCTTCACTCCAGGAGAAGCCGAATCTGAGGTCTGGGGGAGACACAGATCGAGTGTCCCTCGGGCAGGGACACTCACAGGGACAAAGGCACCGCTCCAGCCCCATGAGACATGTCTGCAGGGAGAAAGGCCTTTATATCAGACTCCATTTTGCCTCACTCTGGACACTGAACTTGAATAAAAACATGATGAAGCTGATGTCTGTATGGAAGTGGGCAGAAATTAAATACAATTTAATCTTGTATTTTGTTAATCTTGTAAGTGCAATTTTATCTGGAAAATTTCTAAAGAAATGCTGCAGAAGTGACCTGGAGGAAAGTAAGAAAGGTTTTCCTTGCATGTGAAATGGATTAGACTTGATCAGTAGCATGTTGGTGGGCTTAGGACCAAGAGGACAGAAATTAGAGAAAAGCAAATTACAAGATAAAGAATTTTCATATTGTTTTTTTGTTTGTTTATTTTGACTTTTTTGGGTCACACTCGGCGATGCTCAGGGGTTACTGCTGGCTCTGCACTCAGGAATTACTCCTGGAGGTGCTCGGGGAACCCTATGGGATGCCGGAGATCAAACCCAGGTTTTTCGTGTGCAAGGCAAACGCCCTCCCTGCTCTGGCCCCCAAGAATTTCCGTACTGTTGCATCTATTAAAAATACATAGCTCTGAGCTGTACAGCGGGTAGGGTGCCCCCTGCACAGGTCTGATCCCAGCACCACATGGGGCCTCCTCAGCCCAACAGATGATGAAGAGCCAGGAGTAAGCCCTACGCACACCACCTGGTGCGGGCCAAAAGCAAAACACAAACAAAAAATTAAATCGAATTAAATTAAAAAATAAAATACAGGGGTTGCATTATATATTATACAATGAATATTCTACATGAAAATGCTACCTTAGAATATTAAGTAGATAAATATTAAAGTCCGTGTGTGTGTGTGTGTGTGTGTGTGTGTGTGTGTGTGTTGCCAGGCCGGGATCTAATTCAGCACCTCACACATGCAAGCCATATATATTTTCTACTACCTGAGCCGCATGCCTGTCCTTGAACACCAGGAGCTTGTGGCAGGCCACGAGGCTTTTATTGTTGTTTGTAGGGGGTCACGCTTGGCAGCGCCAGCGCGGGACCCAGGTCTCTGGAGCTGGGTATGAGTGGGGAAACGTGGTCCCAGGGATCAAACCCAGGGCCTCACATGCTGTGCTGTGTTCTACCAACTGGCTTTCTCTCCGGGTCTTATTTGTGCTTACATGTACACACATGTGTTAGCGGCGGTATGAACAGTCATACGCTGAAATGTGTTGATGCTCAAAACTGCCTCCTTCTCATAGGAGCTTTGGCTGCATATTATCTGCAGGCCTTTACTCCTTAGCATAACAGATTTTCTGTCCCTGACAGGCAAGGAGCAATCGCAGACTAGAACAGGGTTGGGGGTGTCTCGAGTCAAGCGCGCCCTCTACTGTCTACATAGAGAAGTGCAGCTTTTACCGCCCAGAGTAGCTCAGAGGGGGAGGTCTGTGATTCCCCCAGGAACCCTTAATCCGATCTATTTGGCTCTTCTGTCTTGATAACACCACCTCCAACAGTAAGTGCCACAAAATGCTCCCCATTCTCTCGCCAAGCTTTGCCTTTCTTGAGCGTTGCCTAGGGTGCGGGAGAACTCCAGTATTTCCACTCGGGCCCCACAGTCTTTCCCACTGATGTTATCTCCATGGTGGCCCAGTGTCCTTCCTGTCCTCTCCCCACTGTGCGAGGTCACCTGCGAACAATGACGGACTGCAGAACCAGTCCATCCGGACTGGGATGTCTATCTGGCTCCTAACAAATAGCCTGGTGTTTGGAGAACTGCCTCCAAGTAATACTGAAGGCATCTGTAAAACATGGGTTTACAGGCTCTGTTGATTTTTTACTTGGAAGCCACACGAAGATATTTGAATCAAAGCAACCACTAGGTATACTGAGTTATTAGTCAATTATAACTCAGGGCTAGTAACAAAGTCTTTTATATTGAATATATATGTATATGCACGTATAATGTATATATACATATAAAACCCAAACCTATCCACTGAACTATCTCAATATACCAGTATCTGTAAGTATGCAAATAAGAAACTCCTTACAAAAACAAATAGGGATTCATACACACACATAAACCAGTTGCTTTAACTATTTTCTGACAAATAATGCATATCAGAAATGGCCAGAATATGAAACAGAGAGATAGTACAGTGGGCGAAGTGCTTGCTTTGCACGTGGTCAACACCAGTTTCTTCAGCATAGCATATGGTGCCATGAGCAGCGCCAGGAAAGATCCATGAGCACAGAGCCAGGAGCAAACTCTGAGCACTGCTGGGTGTGTCCGCCACAAAAAAAAAGAAAAAGAAAGAAAGAAAGAAAGAAAGAAACCAGAATCACTGAAACAACATCCAATGCATCCCCAATTATATCAGCAAAGGGCGGAGTTCTTGACAGTGTTTGCCACCCAGAACACACACAAATCACAGAAGTGTCTGGAAAAAACAAGGCAAGCGGATCCTGTCCCCATGCCCAGTCCTTTACCTAGCCCCTGTGATATGTGCTGTGTGTGCCCACTGGAGCCAGAAACCAGAAGCCCTGCTTCCCAGGACCATGGCAGGATGGGAATGGAACTCGCTCCCCCCAACACCTCTGTCTCGGTGTTGGTCTAGAAATTCCCAGCGCCCCCAGCCCCTACCTTCAGCGGGGTGATACCATTAGCATCATTTGTACCACAGTGTGAAACTCTTGCCCATGGAGTAGATTTTCTCACCATATATCTAGGACAGAAGGCCTTTCTCTTCAGATGCCTCCCCCCACTCCCATATCATGCTCCCCTTGATGACTCCCCGCATGAAATACTAACACCCAGATCTTTGCTCAGGATTCTAGGGAAAACCTGGGTGGTTTTTGTTCAAGTCTAACTTGGCCAATGACTTTCCAGACAGACAGCTTTCGGTGTCCCAAGCAGACAGGAGCGGGGTCTGGGGTGGAATGCTCTCAGGTCCAGGGCGACTCACAAGAAGGTCCTTGTGGGAGAGTGTCGAGCACACAGCCTGCAGTTTTCTCCATTTCCAGAGTCACTGGTGCATTTCTGGCCACATATGTAAAGGACAGAGGTGAGGTGAGTACTGTGCATTCCATGACCAAAGGCCTGTGTGCAGAGTCCTGCTTGTGGAATGAATGAAAGAGGAGCTCAACTTGAGAAAACCACACTAACCTCAACCACACGTGGTTAAAGGCAAGAGAGCTGGAGTCTTGGTCTGAGAACTGAGCTGGATACGGGGTGGGGGGAGGGGCTGTGGGAGGGGTTCCTGGGATATTAGTGGAAGGAAGCAGGTGCTCTGGCAACAGATGTGGTGTTGGAATGATGTAGGCACGAAACTATCAATAAGAGAGATAGCACAGTAGGTACGGCACTTGCCAACCCAGGTCCAATTCCCAGTCCCACATATGGCCCCCTAAGCCCTGCCAGAAGTAATCCCTGAGTCTAGAGTAAGCCCTGAGAATCTCTGGGTGTAACCCAAACTGCACCCTGATCCCCCCCCCCCATTCCCCTCTCCCCTGTGAAGAGAGTATTGAAGAGGCCATGGAGACAGTACAGCATATAGGGCATTTGCCTTGCACATGACCAACCCAGGTTCAATCACGGCACCTATACTGTGCTCCAGTACTGTCAGGAGCGATCCCTTAGCACAGAGCCAGAAGGAGACCCTGACATGGGTGTGGCCTCCAAAAACAAACGAAAAAAAAAAGAGTACTGAAAATCACTATACCTCAAGTAGAAACGGAGTGGGGGAAACATTTGCTGTGATGTCACTGTCACTATCCTCCCGTTGTTCATCGATTTGCTCGAGCAGGCCCAGTAACGTCTCCATTTTTTGAGACTTGTTACTGTGTTTGGCATATTGAACATGTCACAGGTAGCTATACTCTTGGTAGCTTTCCGGGCTCTCCGAGAGTGGCAGAGAAATCAAACCGGGTGTGGCCAGGCTGGCTGCGTGCAAGGCAAACGCCCTACCTCTGGGCTATCGCTCCAGCCCAAGACCCCGAGATGAGCTGCAGCTAGATTCTTCAGAATTCTCCCGATACCTTAGATATTCTTGAAATCCAAATACTGACCCAGGCTGCCACCCACAGCGAACACTGCTAGGAACTTAGGGTTCGAGCATGTGGGTAGGGCAAGGGGCTTGAGATTGTTCTGCATTTTCTCAGTTGGCTGCGGAGCTCCCTCTGCTGGCCTGCAAGCATGAGGCCAGCAGGTCGCACTGGGCCCTCCTGCCCTTCCTCAACCCACACCATTCTGATGCTAATAAAGACCCTTACCAAGGCCTGCTTTCCCAAACCCTCACAAGCCCAAACTGGATTTTTACATTCCCCGCAAAAGGCAAAAAGCAAAGAGAGCAGAGTCATTGTTATTTTGCCCAGCACCAAGACAGAGACAGTGTCCTGATGAGAAGTGAGCGGCCTCAGTGGTACCTTCCCTGGGAACTGCTTTCTGCAGGCAGTAGAGGCATGGGAAGATGCATGGTGCTGACTCATACCCCATCCATACCATACCACACACACATGGTGGTCTGCTGGTACTAAGGACATCGCACATCCTGCTTTTACTAGATGTGAAGGTTACTTTACAGCTTCTGTGTTGTTTAGTCTGAACTGAGGTGTTCACTCTTTGGTGCAGGAATCTTTCCAAGTAAACTAACAGTTATTCTTTACTTTATACCAATTCAGTTTATAAGAGATTTCAGAGGCGAATACTCAACCCTCAGAAATTGAGTACTTGCTGAAGGATCACAATATAATTCATCTGAGCACCAACACGGGGACTCCTTTCATAAGTAAGAAAAATGATGATGAGGCAGGACAGAGGAAAACACACTGACCTTGCATGCAACCAGCCTGAGTTTGATCCCTGGAAACCCTCAAGGTCCCCTCACCCCCACCGGGAGTGATCCTTGGGTGCAGAGCCAGGAATGAGCCCTGAACACTGCCTAGCGTGACCGTCCCCCCCCCCAAAAAAAAAGAAAAATGACAACTGAACTGGGTCATGTTTAAGAAGCCAAACTGGGGGCTAGAGCAATAGCACAGCGGGCAATAGCACAGCAATAGCACATGTGCTATTGCCTTGCATGTGGCCAACACGGGTTCAATTCCCAGCATCCCATATGGTCCCCCAAGCACCGTCAGGAGTAATTCCTGAGTGCAGAGCCAGGAGTAACCCTGGTGTATCGCTGAGTGTGACCCAAAAAGAACAAAAACAAGAAGCCAATGTCACGGAGAGCCTGTTTCTATGCAGAGCAAGGGAAGCAACAAAAACCAAGGAGAAGGGGGAGCACTTAAAAGCAGGATCACTGAACTTTTACAGAGATCAGTTACTGAAACTAACAGTTATTTAAAACTCATTAAAGTAAAGGCCCTCCCGTTGATCATTGATTTGCTCGAGTGGGCCCAGTAACGTCTCCATTGGAGACTTTGTTGTTACTGTGTCTGGCATATCGAATATGTCACGGGGAGCGTGCCAGGCTCTGCCGTGCAGGCGAGATACTCTCGGTAGCTTGCCGGGCTCTCCGAGAGGGGCGGAGGAATCGAACTCGGGTCGACCATGTTGGCTGCGTGCAAGGCAAACGCCCTACCGCTGTGCTATCACTCATTATTCAATATTAATCAACCTTTTAAAGTATCTATTTCCTGTCTGGCACTAGGTGCTGTGTCCAGGCAAAGAGCAGCTAGGCAGGGTCCCCTGGGAGTCCCCAGGACAGGAGATAGTTCAGGGGTTAAGGCACTGACCTTGCATGCAGCTGACCCCAGTCTGACATCTCCCGGCCCTGGAGCACCACCAGAAGTGATGCCTGAGCAATGCTGGGTGTGCTCCAAACACAACAAACAAAAACACTTGGAATGCCCTCACAGAGAGCTACTGAGGAAAAGGCAGGTGGATCTAGGGTGACTTATCCACTGAAGGCTTCAGGAATGATTCTCCTGCAAGCGAGAGGTGGGAGAGCGGGGGCTGGAGAGAGAGTACAGTGGTAGGTGCTTACCCTGCATGTGGCCATTAGGCGGGGGGAGATCCCCAGCATCCCACATAGGCCCCTGGACATTGCCAGGAGTAATTCCTAAGTTCAGAATAAGGAGCAAGCCCCTGAGCATCGCCAGGTGTAGTCAACCCTCACCCTTCCAAAATCTCCTTTAAGGTTCATTAAAAAATTGAAATGGAAATATATGCTCCAATGATGCTGCCTTGGCATTTATCTGAAAGATGTGGAAATACTAATTCAAACAGAGGTCTGCTGGCCAGGGCGATAGCATCGGGTTTCTGGCATATGCCTTGCAGGCACCTGACCCAGGTTCAATCCCAGTACCATTTGACCTCCTGAACCTCACCCAGTGCAGCCTGGAAACACCTCACCACCACACCCACTGTGTCACCAGGGGGCCTTCGTGATCCCAGCACTGTATCCCTGCATCCGAGCACTTAGCAACCTGCCCAATGGGCTGAGGATGGTCAGAAGTGGGCGCCAAGCCCTCTAAGAATGGCTTGGGAGCTCCCCCTGCCTCTGCCTAAAGATATTTCCACCCCTGAGCTCATAACTCATAAGATCACATCATTTGCAATCACTAAATGCCCAACATTGATGACAGGATAAAGAAGTCAGTGTGCATCTCTAGTCAGTAGAATTTAAAATGATGCTATCATGATTTGGGAGGCAAAATGGATGGAACTCAGGTGATCAAGCTAGCACTGTAGCACTGTCCTCCCATTTTTCATCGATTTGCTCGAGCAGGCACCAGTAACGTCTCCATTGTGCTATTGCTCCAGCCTGTGATCAAGCTAATTAAAGTAAAAAAGTGAGGGAAGAATTACTGGATGATTTCACTCATGTGTGCAATATGTAAAAAAGCAAAGAAGCTGGCAAAAAAACAACTAAACTAACTCCTAGACCCAGAAGATGGAAACGCCGTGGGTGGGGAGGAATAGGTATAGGAAGTCCCCTGGAGAGGCGGCTGTGACCCAGGTATGGGGGCGTGGAGGGGGCAGTGACTCATACAGACAGGGCTGAAAGTTGCACCACTGAAATTATAAGCCAGTGAGTCAACTAACAAAAACAAAAAGAAAAAAAATACCGTGTAAGTATCTACTTAGTCTGATTGAGCCAAAAGGTTCTGAACTTGTGCAGAACCCATATAAGGAAAGATTAACCACTTAGACATTAAAATCTAAAATAATTAAACAAACTTTTTATAGGGTTTTATTTTCATTTTATTTTTTGTTTTGCTTTGAGGCCATACCCAGAGGTGCTCATGTATTACTCCTGGCTCTGCACTCAAGAATCACTCCTGGTGATACTAAGGGGACCATGGGATGCCGGGGAATCAACTGTGTGCAACCAAGCAACCTACCCTCTGTACTGTCACTTCATCCCTTTTTATTTTATAGTATAGTATACCTAACATGGTTATAATAATGTTAACTTCTGTGGTTTGATGTGCAAAGTTATTGCACTCACACCACCAAAAAGGTGCCAACGACCCTCTACCATTGTCTTGTTTTGTTTTATTTTGTTTTTTGTTTATTTGCTTGGGGTTGCACGCAGTACTGCTCAGGGTTACTCCTGGCTCTGCACTCAGCAATAACTCTGGCAGGGTTTGAGGGGCCATCTGGGTGCTGAGGGATTGAACGTCTGGGCAGAAAACAAGGCAAGTGCCGACCCCCATACTCTCTCCAGCTTCCTCCACCCCTGTCTTAGGTCAGCTGCAATCCCCTCTGCCTCTCTCCCTGGGGGAATAAACAGGGCTGTACTCTATATGTTTCTAAATCACCCTACCTCTGTGGCTAACTTGTCAGAAGAAACATAACGTTTCTTAAGGGCTTGAGGCATCAGTGGTCTTCAGGACTTGCAGAATTTTAGGTTTTGTATCCTCAGCCGGAAGCAGCATTAAAAGCACAAGCACAGGTTGGTTTCACAAAGACTGCCCACAAAGGAGTGTTTGGAAACTTTCTGGATAAACCTAGCCAAATAGCACATCAACTTTCTCTGCGGTCGTTGCCTCTCATAAAAGTGCAGAGAAAGGAATGCAGACAGATTTCCAGGATGATATGACATTGCCAGTTTCCTGGAACATGGGAGTCTTCTAACCTCCAGAAAGTCACGCACACAAAGTCATCATCACTCTTCCCTAAGCAACAACGAAATTGATAATTACACTATGGCTTCTGTCTCTCAAACTTAGTCCTGGGAGCTCAGGGGTCAGCACACAGTGTCGGCAGAGTATCTCGGTCTTCTGTGTACAAGGCAAGCCCCTTACCCATCGTCCTATTTCTCCATCCCCTCTCTCAAACTTTCTTGAGTTTGGGGAGAATCTGTGACTGGGCTCAGTGCAATTAAATAAGGATGGAGTATGTCAGTCTCAGGGAAGGAAACTCACAACCAGCCTCCCAGCCTCCAGCCCCTTCTCCCTTTCTTTGGCACGTGTGTCCAGATGACATGCCACAAAATGGAAGTGCCTGAGTCCTGAGTTACCAAGGGACCAAGAACCACCCTAACACATCCA
The DNA here is from genome assembly GCF_029834395.1 of Sorex fumeus. Classification (NCBI taxonomy): domain Eukaryota; kingdom Metazoa; phylum Chordata; class Mammalia; order Eulipotyphla; family Soricidae; genus Sorex; species Sorex fumeus. The sequence goes on along the minus strand of NW_026606101.1, from coordinate 39,098,261 downwards.
CTAAACACACCGTTGGGTGTTTGGGGCTCATTTGCTAGTCTCCCCTTAGAAATGCAACAACCTGCTGAGACTGGAGCTCTTCCTAGTCCTGACCATTACAAAGAGGTCAGAAGTCACAGCACCGCCTGGCCGCCTTACTCTGGCCTCTATTACCATAGCTACAGGTGCAAATGGCAAGAACAAACAGTGAGGACATTGCACATGCCAATGAAATTCAAATATTTCTCTCTCTCTCCTCTCTTTCACACACACACACACACACACACACACACACACACACACACACAGCTCTTCTAATCCTGTTTTGTGGCAGGAGCTGCTGTTATATCCATTTCACATGTGAGGAAACTGGGGTGACTGGTGTACCTAGCTCTCCAGAGCTAATAAGTAAAATCTCCAGAACAGATGTTTCATTTTGGTTTGTAGTGCTGGGGATTGAACCCAGGGCCTCCGACATACAAAGCAAGCCCTCTACTGATGAGCCTCCCTCTGCACCAGACTATTCATTCTTCTTTTTCCTGGGTTGGGGAGTTCCCAAGATGTGCACTCAGGGACCCCTCATCCAAACAAATTTGCAGTTCAGTGTGCTGCTGCTTGGGCCTTGCGCCCTGTGCTGTGGGGCGAATATGGGCAGGAGGCCTCCAGAACTGCACCAAACAGTGCTCCGTGAGGTGCCAGGGCTTCACCCAGACCCATACCAGGCCTGCGCGAAAGCCCTGGTGCTCCTGCTGGTCCCCTGCCCTGTGGGTTCTTTGTCTCCAGCTGTGCTGCGCCCCCCTCCAGCCCCCCCCCCCCCCCCCAGCCTCGCGTCTCAGCCGCAGCAGTGCTCTGCAGGAACGCGCTGACCCCTGGCAGACTCCTGAGCAGACCCCGGAGTCACCTGGGGAACCCCTATCTCTGAGAACAGCCCCAAGGTTGGGGGGGGGGGGTCCCAGACAAAACAGTCTAGCTCTTTCAGAACATGATCAGCAAGCAAAGACATGCCTAGGAGAGAACAGAATACAGCACTGTAGGGTCTTCTAGATATAGAGGGAAATAGAGGCAAAAACAGAACAGGAAATTGTCACTACCTTATCTATACTTTAAGGGTGCCTGCTGGCTGGTCATGGGAAATACCCTGTTCTTTGGGCACCTACTGAATTTTCATGTGCTTGCTAACAGTCCTTACTGTCTCTGTCAACTTAAACTGTGGCTTACACATTGGGAACCTGAGTTAAGTGTCCTTATGGACGACCAACATAGACAGAGGGCTAGACAGAGGGCTACGGTGACAATCCAACTGTCCAATAGGCTTCAGACATCACAATAGTCTTGCTCTGCTTACACAAAAATTCTTTTTTGTTTGTTTATTTGGGGCAACACCTGGTGGTGCTCAGGGTTTACTCCTGGCTCTGTGCTCAGGGATCCCTCCTGGTGGGGCTCAGGAGAAAACATGGGGTGCCAAGGATCAATCCCGGGTTGGCCATGTGAATGACAAGCACCCAACCTGTTGTCTTGTCACTCTGGCCCCTGCAGAGATTTTTGTGCTATCCAGAGTTCACAGCATGGCAAAGCATGTGTTGTGTAAGCAGAGAATGGAAATATTTCCCCTGTATTTTGGGAGGAAAATCTTCAAAATACACAAACTCATAATCACTAGAAGCTATCTCTGCAAACAGCGCCAGGTCTGGCTATTTCAGTTCTTCCTTTCACAGGAGTTAGGCACAAGGAGCCTTCACATGACATAAAGCTGCCATCTCCACAGGGGAAAGGGCTCAGGGAATACAGCCCCCTTAATAATTCATGCTCTGAGTCACACTACACTCTGACCCAGGAGCTGAATTGGTGAGTAGCTGATGTTATGCAGTTCCATCTTTGTGTTTCTCTGAGCTGTTCAAATTGTGTATGAGTGGATCAAAATGTACCTTTCTAATCAAAAATCAAAGCTATAGGGCTGGAGTGATAGTACGGTGGGTACAGCATTTGCCTTGCACACAGCCGACCTGCGTTTGATCCCCAGCGTCCCATAAAGTGCCCGAGCACCACCAGTAGTAATTCCTGAATGTAGAGTCAGGAGTAACACCTGAGCATCTCAGGGTGTGGCCCAAAAAGCCAAAAAAATTAAAAAAATAAATAAAAGCTATTATTTCTTAACGAGCTGTTAACAGGAAGGAAAATGACTCCACTATTCCAGAAACTGTAACTTGGTCTCTTTAGGGCTGGGTTTGCTGTGTCTGGGCAGATTTAGGATCTTTCCCTGGAGGCACAAAATGTCCTGGTATCCAAAAAAAAGAGAGAGAGAGAAAGAAAAAAAATCCATCACATTAACTTCAGCTCTCCATGGAATAGCAGTGTCACTTTTGGAAGCATGACAAAGCTGGACTGTCTGGCCAGAAAAGGCTTTATTTAGAAAAGTGTTTGGGAAAATTAAAAAAATACTCAAATTTGTAATGTTTGGATGAAGTATCTTTCCTGTGGCTCACTTTTAGCCTTTCTGACAAGCAGGAACCAAAGCAAATCTTCTCTTTGTCTAAGGCAACACCACATTCCACACTCCAATCCCAGATTCCACACATTATAACACTGGGATCCTGAGCAAGCTCATGGTGACCGGGTTGGCCGAAACAGGAATTGTGACAGTTAACACTGGGATACACTAGCATGAAGTGGGGTGACTCTGCGGGACACCCCACCCAGGGCCTGGCCTTGGAAGGCTGCCACAGGAGCTACTCATGAATATCCATCCTCCTTTCTGGCTACAAACATATTGAAAATGGTGGAGGACAATGCTGGACTCAGAACTGTCTCTGAAATATCATACCAGAAGTTTCCACAAAGACCACTCTCAAGAACCAGAGAGGTAGTAGAAGGGTTAAAACATCTGCTTTGCTTGCAGCCAACCTGGTTAAGTTCCCAGCACCGCACAGCGAGGGGTCACTCCTGAGCAAAGAAGCAGGAATAGCCCCTGAGCACAACCAGGAGAGGCCACTATAGCTCCCCCAACAAAACCCAAAGGAAAACAAAAAACACTACCCTCTGGCATCAATTTTTGCTGCTTTTAAGATCAATCACAGTTCTTTTTACTTACCGGCTGGGAGACACAGGGCTATTAATATAGCTAGAGCCCTTAGTCATCCCTGCCTGGTTTTTTGTTTGTATTTTAGAGTAACACCAAGCTGTGCTCAGGGATAATTCCTGGCTCTGTGTTCAGGGATCACTCCAGGTGGGGCTCCGAGGACCAAATGAGGTGCTGAGGATCTAGAGAGAGTTAGAAGTGTAAAGGTACCTTACCCACTGCACTATCTCTCTGATTCCCCTTTCTGTGATATGGAAACGCAATAGGAATTACTGTCGTCATTATTGCCAGGAAGGTGATTTTTATCTGCCAAGAAACAACGGATCTCATACTCACTGGGAGGAGCTCAGAGAACTGAACCAGAACTCAACCACCTGACCTCACCTCCTTTCATGCCCTCTCGGGCGGGTCACTGCTCCTTGGATACAGAATTGGGAGGACTGTAAAAGGTCTCCTCTGAGGGCTGTGCAGTGAGACAGTCGGACGGATCCTCTGAAACACCCCTAGTAGTGCCCCATGGGGTCAGTGGGATGTGCCCATTTTCTAAGCTATCATTTTCTCACAGCGGTTTCCACACTCTGGCTGTCGTGCTCCCTTCTCTAAAATCTCCTCCAGAGACTAAAGGGCGCAGAGTTAGGGCACTTGCCTTTCATGGGTGCTTGGGCTCTGAGGGCTGTATCCTGCCTGAATCCCCATCACCACATGGTTCCCAGAGCACCACGGGGGTGGGAGCGGGGTGGAGAGGGGGGAAGCGGTTGAGTGAGGGGGGTGGGAACCACACCTATGAGCAAAGCCAGGAACAGCCTCTGAGCACTTCTTCCAGGTGTGGTCCAAAACAAAATAAACAAAAAAATATATAAATAAATTCTACTCTGTGTGTCCTGACCCACATTTTCCACTACTGCTTTTAAGGAAAAGGAGCAGCAAAAGTCCTGGATTTAAAGACAACTTGGGAGACTTGGGATGCAACCAGACATAAACAGAAAACTTCCCTTGACCTGTGTCCTTCCTTGTACCCTAAAGGGTCTCTGATAACCCAAATCTCTGCAGAGATACCTTTCTTCCAAATATACAAGCGCCAATAAAACACATATACATTAATTTGAACTCTTGTAACAAATAGCTGTGATACTCCTGAAGCATGGTTTGAATGTTTTCAACACAAATACTCCAATGCTTAGTGAGACCTGAAAACTATCTGTGGGGCCTGAGTAGTTCCTAGACGATGGAGGCCTTCCCTAGCAGATATCTATCTCAAGTAAAGAATCAGAGGTGGCCCAGGACTGGATTTGAGATGTGTCCTGTGTAGGAGTGAAGTTTGCAAGTTGCCACTCAATGATTCCACAAAACCCTGTGATGCTCCTTCTGGATACCAACCCCCAAAATGCAAAAACACTGACTTAAAGAACTACACGTACCCTCATGTTCATTGCAGCATTATTCACACAGTCAAGAGCTGGCAACAACCCAAGTGCCCAGTAACAAATGACTTGCAAAAAAGTAAGTGGCATACTAAACACCATGAAGTAATGAACCTTGCGGGTATGGCGCTTAGTAAAGTAAGTCAGATGGAGAAAGATGCTGTATGATTCCATTTATCTGTGGTACATGGGGAAAAGAAATTAGGTATAAGAAAACAAATTGGAGGTTGTAGTAATAATACAGCAGGTAGAACATTTGCCTTGCACGATTCTGATGAGGTTTGATCCGCAGCATCCCATATGGTCCCCTGAGCATCACCAGGTGTGATCCCCCCACAACCAAAAAATTGAATAAACAAAATATTACTCTATATTAAAAAAAGAAAACAGACTTGTAAACTGTAAAATAAAATTAGTGGTTACCAGAAAAGAAGGCAGATGGTTAAATTGGGTAAATGCAGCCAACAGTATGATGAAAGATAGACAATCTTTTCCTTGCAAGTCCGGGGGCTCTCGAGCACTGTCCATTGGTCCTCCCAGCTAATCTCCATCCACAGCTCACTGTGAGGGACTGAAGAGACATATGGCTCTGCTCTGGCCCGAGGTGCTGGGTTACTGAGACTCCATGGACACAACCTGAGGTGCCTGGGGCGTCCAGGGCCATACCTGGTGATGCTGTGGGACCATGTGGTGGCAGGGCTCAAGCTGGAGTCATCTGCATGCAGCTTATGCACCTCAACCCCTGTTCTATCTCTCTGGCCCCTAGAATTGGACTTTCAGTAGTGAAATGTATGAAGTATGTACTCAAATATATGCTAATTTCTAATGATGTCCACCTCAAACATACACTTTCATAATGTAATATCACTTCAATTTGCCTTTATGTAAAAGGAAAATGGGCTATAACATTATTCTATAATATTATTTGCCTTTCTAGAGATTTTATAAGATTTAAGATTTCGAGGAAACCATACTTCTGAAACACTAGATTGTAGCATGTGTTCATTATGATCAAAGGGCTCGGGGGTTTCATATGTATATCATATATATCCATATGTATACATATATAAATTATTGAATTACTATGAGATACAGTTACAAGGGCTGGAGCAATAGCACAGCGGGTAGGGCGTTTGCCTTGTATGCAGCCAACCTGGGTTCAATTCCTCTGTCCCTCTCAGAGAGCCCGGCAAGCTACTGAGAGTATCCCACCCACACAGCAGAGCCTGGCAAGCTACCATGGCGTATTCAAAATGCCCAAAACAGTAACAACAAGTCTCACAATGGAGACGTTACTGGTGCCCGCTCGAGCAAATCAATGAAAAAAATGAGAGAACAGTGCTATAGTGCTACTACAGTTACAAAGCTTTCATGATTGAGTTTCAGTCATACAATGATCAAACACCCATTTCTCCACCAGTGTACATTTTCCATCATCAATGCCATCAATGTCTCCAGTATCCCTCCCGCCACTGCCACCCCACCCCTGATTTTATAGCAGGCACTTTCCTTTTAACTCTCTCTCTCTCTCTCTCTTTCTCTCTCTCTTCTCTCTTACTCTTTCTCTCTCTCTCCTTTTGGGCATTATGGTTGCAATACAGATACTGAGAGGCTATCATGTTTGGTCTTTTGTCTACTTTCAGCACACATCTCCCATTCTGAGCAATCCCTCCAATCATCACTGACTTAGTGATCCCTTCTCTACCCCAGCTGCCTTCTCGCTCAGCACACGAGGCTTCCAACCATGGAGCAATCCTCCTAATCCTTTTCTCTACTGTCCTTGGGTATTAGTCTCATACTATGTTATTTTATGTTCCAGAAATGAATAGAGTCATTCTATGTTTGTCCCTCTCTTTCTGACTCATTTCATTCAGCATGATACTGTCCATATCCATCCACTTACAAACAAATTCTATGACTTCATCTTTTCTAACAGCTGCATAGTATTCTACTGTGTAGATGTAACATGGTTTCTTTAACCAGTCATCTGTTCTCAGGAACTGGTATCATTTCCAGATTCTAGCTACTGTGAACAGTGCTGAATTGAACATGCAAGTGCAGATGTCATTTCTACTGTGATTTTTTGCACCCCCAATATTCCCAGAAGAGGTACTACTGGGTCATATGGAAGCTCAACTTCTAGTTTTTTGAGGAATGCCCATAAAATTTTCCAAAAGGGCTGGACCAATCTGCATTCCCACCAACAATGAAGGAAAGTCCCCTTCTCCCCACATCCGTGCCAACAGTGGTTGTTATTGTTCTTTTTGATGTGTGCAAGTCTCCCTGGTGTTAGATAACTCATTGTTGTTTGGATTTGCATCTCTCAGCTCAGGTATTTGAAGACTGGACTTATGCCATGGTTTCTAAAAGTGAAATCTGGGCCTGGAGTGATAGCACAGTGAATAGGGCATTTGCCTTGCATGCTGTGGACCTGGGTTCGATTTCCAGCATCCCATATGTTCCCCCGAGCACCTCCAGGAGTAATTCCTGAGTGCATGCACCTGTGAATCACCGTGTGTAACCCAAAAAGTAAAAAAAAAAAGTGAAATCTGACTTAATACAAAAAAAATAATAAATAGGGCTGGAGCCACAGTACAGCAGGTAGGGTGCTTGCCTTGCACACAGCCAACCTGGGTTTGATCCTCCTCATCCCATATGGTCCTAAGTCTACCAGGAATAAAACTTGAGTGCAGAGCCAGGAGTCAGCCCTGAGCACTGCCCGATGTGACCCGTCCTCCAACCCTCCGCAAAATAAATAAATAAATAAGCAAAGTAAAAAACCAGGAGTGCAGGACCCAAGGGATAGCTCAGTGGCAAAAATCATTTATTTGCCTTGCAGTATGAATACAAGGGTTTGAGCCCAGATGCAATTCCCTTCCCCATCTACATGTGCCAGGTGTGGTGCCAGCAACTCTAGTGTTTGGGATCCTGGCACCAAAAGCAAGTGTGCAGGCCGCCGACTCCACATAGTGCCATAATGCCTCCTGTGGGCACCAGAGGTAACAGGCTTGAGAAATCTGGGAAGCCCAGTGAGGAAGGGCAGGGGAAAAACAAACGCTAACTGGCAAGTAAATAAATGCAGAGATCATCCAGATCGCATGTCCTCCTCTCCCAGAAGGGAGCATAACATGACACTCGCCATAGCCATGCCACCGGAGCGCTCGCCAGGTTATTTCACTCAAGGTACCCCGGAAGGGGGCGGGTGAGACCCCTCCCCGCCCCAAGGGACCCAGCCCCAACAGCCAAAAACCTCCAGAACTCAAACCACTGCCCTGCTCACAGCTGCTCTCCACACATTCGGGTCGAGCCTCACCCATGGGTGAACCTATTCCTGGACCACATGACTGCAAATGCGGCCATGCGGCCTTACCCATACTCCAAGAGTACTTCACCACATTTGATGGGGTTCAAAGTATGAGGCAACAAATCTTAGAGGGAAATATTTTTTTACAGATTATATATATATATATATATATATATATATATATATATAAGCACATCCAGGAGTTTAGTTTATAGTTTGCTGCAGGTTGACTTTAGGTTGACCTTGCGACCACTCACTACTTTTGGAGGAGCGATAGCACAGCGGTAGGGCGTTTGCCTTGCACGCAGCCAATATGGCCGACCCGAGTTCGATTCCTCTGCCCCTATCGAAGAGCCCGGCAAGCTACCGAGAGTATCTTGCCCGCACAGCAGAGCCTGGCAAGCTACCCGTGACGTATTTGATATGCCAAACACAGTAACAACAAAGTCTCCAATGGAGACGTTACTGAGCCCACTCGAACAAATCGACGAATAACGGGAGGACAGTTTCTTTCTTTCTTTCTATATAAAAGCATACAAGGCTCAACCTTTTACAACATGTTAGTGATCTCTTATAGAAGGGCTTTATGGTCCCTGGGTGAAATACAACAAACTTCACACTCTATCTTCCAAGGATACTTTTTTTGTAGCATTTTCAGAGGTTTTTCATAACAAACAATACAAAATATATTGCTTCGGTTCTGCTTTGGGGCAGGGATTGGGGTTCACAATGGTAACATCCAAAATATGATGGTGAGAAGATGTAATGGTGGTGGGACTGGTGTTTGATATTAAATTTAATAAAAAATTGTGAACTACTTTATAAAATAAATTTAAAAAAATAAATGCAGAGATGCCATAAAACAAAGTATCCTCCACTTTGTTTTGTTCACCATCTTTTTAAATTTATGCGGAATAAAACCCTCTCAGAGAGCCTGGCAAGCTACCCAGAGTATCTCACCCGCTCGGCAAAGCCTGGCAAGCTACCTGTGGCGTATTCGATATGCCAAACACAGTAACAAGTCTCACAATGTTACTGGGCCCGCTCAAGCAAATTGATGAACAACGGGAGGACAGTGACAGTGACAGTGGAATAAAAACTGCATCAAAGAAATGAAGGATTTCACGAGAAAAAGAAATTCCTTTTCCTATAACAAAATTTTAAAAAAGCTATTCTCATGTAGGAACTAACATAAAGTTAGAAATCCTGGCACATGTTTCTGCAATGAGTAAGGATAGCCACAGTTCACTTGCGAGTTTAGTTCATAATGGTCATTTCCTGGAACCTCGAGGCTTGTAGGGACCTGATCTAATCAACTCTTTACAAAAGCCTGTTTCATCTCTGTGGAGCAGTTTTATCACTGGAGATTGGGATTTAAACTCCCTATGTTGAGAGGGATATGCATGAAGAAGGCAGAGGGGAAGTCCCCGAGCCGTTCTCCTTGGTAGGCGTGATGGGAACCGCCCTGGCTCTCTCTTACGTGTGTGCCACGGCCACACTCTGCTTCAGCAGTCTGGTCAGCAACCCCCACAGGACAGGGGAGCAGAGTCCTAAGCAGAAAGTGTATTGCCCAAGGGACAAGGGTCTTCACTTGGAGGAAGGTGGTGTCTGATGGTGTCATCCATCTCCTGGGCTACATCCCAGTGACATGCTCACTCCCGGTATCTTGGAGGTACCCCCAGGATGACACCAGGTTCATCACCCCTTTTCCCTTTCCAGCTTTAACAGTGCTTCCAGATCACCTGAACACTTCCTTGAGCACAGTCCTTGAGCACATCACCCGGTTAAATATCTGAATTTAAGTAAAATAAACACACTCTTAAAAACTGTTCTGCCATTAATGATGAAAAAATAAGCCTTTTTAAAAATGTTCTCTCCTATCCTCTAAGATCAATAATAAGCAAGGGGTCGTCTGCTCTCCCCACTTCTAAGCAATTAGTACTAGAGGTCCTCACCAGATAATCAGAGAAGTAAAAGAAACGAAAAGGATCCAAATTGGAGGAAAAAAAACTAAAATTAGGGGCTGGAGCAATAGTACAGCGGGGAGGGTGTTTGCCTTCCATGTGGTCGACCTGGGTACAATCCCTGGCATCCCAGCTAGTTTCCTGAACACTTCCAGGAGTAATTCCTGAGTGCAGAACCAGAAGTAAATCCTGAACAACACAAGATGTAACCCAAAAAGAAAAAAAAAGAGAGAGAGAAAACCCTAAAATTATCTCTATACACAGATGACCTGGAGCGATAGCACAGCGGGTAAGGTGTTTGCCTTGCACGCAGCCGACCCGGTCGGCCCAGGTTCGATTCCTCCGCTCCTCTTGGAGAGCCCAGCAAGCTACGGAGAGTATCTCACCCGCACACAAAGACTGGCAAGCTACCCGTGACGTATTTGATATGCCAAAACACAGTAACAAGTCTCACAATGGAGACATTACTGGGCCCACTCAAGCAAATTGATGAACAACAGGAGGACAGTGCTACAGTTAAATTGAATATCCACATGCAACACATTAAAGTTGGCTCCTTACATTGAACTATATACAAAAATTGATTCAAAGTAGATCAAATACTTAAGTCTTAGAGTTAAACCTACAGAAAAACTAAAGAAAATACGAAAAAGTACCAAGACATTAGATAAAAGTAGTAAAAATATATTGGATATTACACCTAAAGTACTAGCAACAATAATAATAAAAATTGATTAAATAAAAAACTTAAAGCATCTATACAACAAAGGACATAAGTAATAAAGTGAAGTGTGTAGGGGAAAACATTTGCAAATCAGATGCTAATAAGTGATTAATATTCAGAGTACATAGAGAAGTCCTACCTACTGATAATTCAATATCACAAACAAACAACCGAGAACCAGAGTAGTAGTACAGTGAGTAGGGCATTTGACTTGCGTGAGCTGGTTCAGGTTCAATCTCCAGCAGCACATGGTCTCCCAAACCCCACCAAATGTGATTGTGATCACTGAGCACAGAGCCAGGAATATCCCTGAGCACCCCTGGGTATGTCCCCAAAACAATAACGAAAATAAACAACTGAATCAAAAGAAAGATATGCAAGTGGTCAACAAGCAGATGAAAGGATGTTCAACATTACTTATCGTTAGAGTATTAATTTGGAAATTATGACAAATTAAATGACAATGAGATACCATATCACACCCATTAGGTTACCTTCTACCAAAAAATTTAAATGCTGGTAAAATGTTGAGGAACTTGAATGAATAAGAACTGTTAGTAAATAGCATTCATAATAGTCAAAATGTGGAAGCAACTGAGTGTCAAAAGATGATCAGATAAATACAGTGTGGTACATACATGCAGTTAGAAATTATAAAGCCTTCAAAAAGAAGAAATTTCTGGTCTAAACAGAGATTAAAAAGGTGAAGGAATTTGCCTTGCACATGCCAACTCTAGTTTGATTCCTGGCACCGCCTACGGTCCCCTGAGAACTGCCAGTGGTCATCCTGAGCACAGAGCCAGATATTTCCCCCTGAGCACTGCTGGGTATGACCTCAATAACCTCTTCAATTCCGAAATAAATGGGGGGATAAAAAGAATATTTTTTTCAAACGATAAAACCTTTATTTTTATTTTATTTGGGAGGGCACCCCTGGTGGTTATCAGAGCTTATTAAGTTTATATAATATAATGTACCCCTTTATTATAACTTCATTTTGTACTTAGAACTTTTCTAATAATATATATTAAAATATCATTGAACTAAATGATATTAATTCTGTGGTCAATTTGTATTTTTTTAATTAATTTTTATTAGTGAAACACCATAAGGTACAGTTGTAGACTTACAAATTTTTGTGCTTGGGTTTCAATTATACAATGATCAAATACCCATTCCTCCACCAGTGCCCATTTTCCACCACCACGGATCCCAGTATCCCTCCCACCTCCATCCCCCCCCATCCCACCCTACCTCTGTGGCAGGGCATTCCCTTTTGTTCTCTCTCTCTGAAAACAATATTTTTTAAATCTTCACATCTTATTGTTAGATACATAACCCATAGGTGGTATCCAAGTGCTCTTACCCTTCTAAGAATCCAGAGGTAACATAAGTGCTCTTGACAGTTTGACAACTCTCCTAAATTCCAAATAGGGCAAAACTTTTCAGTCCTTTGTTTCCTAGTCTCCCCCCACTCACCCCCTGCCCAGTCCCCAATCCTTGTATGTGATACCCACCTATTACAACTTCATTCCTCAGGAAGAATATCGTACAGGCCAAAGACAAAATCTCCTCACTCTTTTCCATTTGGCATGGGTGAAACACAAATGATTCAGGGCTGATTTAGTGTGTCCTATCAATTCCACCTTAGGTCATTCCCGCTTTTTAGGGGCTCTCCTAGGCTTCCCCCGAGACCAAGGTGGACACTGTTCCTTAAGCCACTTCCTCTGGCTGTTGATCCTGAAGCCCAGGGGGCAGAAGCTGTTTCTTCATGGCCCACAGGGCACCACTAGACTCCAGAATAGATTGCCCCCGAGGAAGGACACTGGTTCCCTTAGGAAGAGTGCCCACAAGCCAGGTACATTCTGGATTTTCTCTGGTGAATATTGGCGTTGTCAGCTTCATGGAGTCTTCATGAAAGAGAGAAGCAGACGCTGGTTCTCCCTACTGCTCTGTCTGCCATCTCCAGTCTTGGAGCTCTCCTCATGCCCAGGACACCAGCCTGCCTCAGCAACATACCTTGGCCACATCCATTCTTCAACTTTCAGAAGCAACTGCCATTAGCCTGAGCCCCCAGAAAAGCCTAGCAGGCAGGAATGAATAGCTGGGGCCACAATAACCATACTTACGGGCGCCCAGGCTCCCCAGTGCTGAGCGCCTTAAGCAAGCCTCCCTCTCGGCTTCACACTGGTCTTTGCTCTAGCTCTCCTATTCGAAAACCAGATACGGATCAGGTGTTTGACGTAATTGGCCAATTCTCTCCGAGTATCACAGTCAGGGGAAAGCCCTTTTGGGAGGCCTCAATGAGGGTCCTGTACTGATTTTTGTCGAACTTGGTTCTCTTTGGTCTTGGCCTACTTCAGGAATGTGAGAAGTCATGGCCTGCAAAGCTGGGGCACCTGGTGAACTGGACAAGAAGGAATGTTTGACACATGCTGCAACACGAATGAACTTTGAGGACACCAAGGTGAGTAAACTATGTCAGTCACAAGACAGGTACTCTCTGGTGACGTGTACATGAAGTGCTCAGAGTGGTCAATGTGATGGAAACAGAAAGTAGAATGAGACTGTGAGGAGATCGGGGAGAGAAGGATGAGAGGTTTTTGTTCAATGGGTAAAGTTTGGTTTTTAGATGAAAAGAATTCTGGTTGTACATGGTAGTGATAGTTATACATAACCATGAAAGTCCTTTAATATCACTGAACTACAAAGAAAATAAGATGGCAATTTTGTTATATTTTTATACAATTAAAAATAATTGCTAAAAAGAAGGGAAAGACTATAATTGACCTTTTATTTGGAATACTTTTTGTTCAAAATAAACAAGAGGTGAGAACTTGGCATTCCACCAACAATTGTTTTACAAATAAAAGATATTTAAAGGGGCTGGAGAGATAGCACAGCGGATAGGGCGTCTGCCTTACACGCGGCCGACCCGGGTTCGATTCCCAGCATCCCATATGGTCCCCTGAGCACCGCCATGAGTGACTCCTGAGTGCAGAGCAAGGAGTGACCCCTGTGCATCGCTGGGTGTGACCCAAAAAGCAAAAAATAAATAAATTTAAAAAAAGATATTTAAAGACTGAAGGGGATTCTCTACCAGATCTGCCCCTTCAAACCCCAAAACCCATCACCTTTCCTCCCTTTCTCTTATTTCATCAATGAACTCCTAAGTAATTGTTAGTGCACAGACAGGTTGGGAACTTCCCAGTGACCAGCATTTGCAGAGAAAGTTCTTTTTGGGAAAAGTTAGGGATCCCTCAAGAGTCTGGGCTTGTCAGCCTGAGCACATTTTGCAGTGCCATCTTCCACTTCTTTCTGTGGGCTGCACTTAAATCCCCAAACACCTTTACCTTCAATTCCTTTTAAACACTACTGTGATGCGCCGTTTGTAACTTGTGTGTGCATGTTGTAATCAGACATGTTTACATATATGTTGTAATCATATAACTTACTCAGCATCCATTGATGTAAATGCCCTTATCTTATGATGCCATGATCATTCTTCCTTGTTCTCTAATGTAAGACTTGGTGTGCTGCGGTCAAAGCTATAGCACAGTAGGTAGGGCGTTTGCCTTGCAAGGTGGATTCCCAGCACCTCATATGGTCCCCTGAGCACCATCAGGACTAATTCCTGAGTGCACAGTGCAGGAGTAAACCCTGAACATCACCAAGTGTGATTCAAAAAGAAAAAAAAAAAGGTGTGCTGTGCTCTGTGTGTGCTTGATTAAATAATTTCGGTTATAATAGTACTTGAACAAAACCTACACACCCCACCTCTTAGGGTTCTGGTGAAGGATGAAAATAAAGACCATCCAAAACACTTTTTCTTCAAGTTTCCTCAGGAAAGTGAATCAGGAACCTAGAGCTAATGTGCCTGACAGTGAGAGCTCCTGCTGGCACTCCGAGGCTTTCTCAGAACACAACATGATTGTCCTCTTAGCCCCAAAGGATATCTGGGCATCTTTTTCAACCCTGCACAAATCTCAGGAAATCTTTCTGCTACCCCTGTTGAATCGCAGCATGGAGCAGTATGCACGTGCCTTCAACTTTCCCCCATTACAGCAGGTGAGAACAAATGCTTGGAAAGAATAAAGTAGGGCACGGGGATTGTGAGAAACTAAAAGGATCTTATGTTTAAACAATGCTCAGGATTTTTTTCCTTTCTCCAGAGAGAATTTAGGAAAGGCTAATAATCCCTGATTCCTCCAAACTTGCGGGGATTTATATTTAACTACAGAAAATCAAGGTTATTCAATACCCTGATGGGATTCACTCAACCAGAACTATTCCAACTTTCTCAGGAAACTATCTCATCAAGCCTAAAGGGCTGGATTCCAACTCTACTTGAGAGACCCTCTGTTACAGCACAGGTAGGGCCAAGCTGGACAGAAACTTGGGGATTTTCAAAGATCACTGTGAGGGTAGAGAGATAGGATAGCAGGCAGGACACTTTCCTTTCATGCATCTGACCTCGGTTCTCTCCCGGGAAGCTTTCAGGAGCGCAGAGGTAGGAATAAGCCATGAGCACTGCCCCATAACAAAACAAAGCAAATCATTATGAGCAGAAGCTGGGGAGAAAAAGAAACAGGCCAAGAATGAAACAAAATCAGTCAAGAGGATGAGGATATGTAACAAACTAGGAAAGAATCGATGCAGGATTTGAGATGGTAGCAGTGGGATTATGAGAAGTGGGAGAAGTGATCAGTCAGGCATATCGGGCATGGATGGGGGAAGATGTTCCCAAGTGATTTCAGGAGACTCGGGGTCTCTCCTGGCAATTCCAGGTCAGCCAAGCCTGAAAATTCCATAGAAGTGTACTCCTCTAGCCTTACGGTCCTGGGGATTGGCTAGGCCACACCAAGGGTGTTCAGGGGCCCCTGAGGCAGCACAATGTGGTGCTGGGATGGAACCTGGGTTTGTTGCATACAGGGCAAGTGCCTGGACACCAGCACTATCTCTCTGACCCAGGGGTACACTTTGAAGGCAGCGCTGACTTGCTGAGGATTAGATGCAGAATACTGGCAGAGCACAGGTAGGCAGAGGTGTTGAGGCTGAAACCTGGAGGGGCACGAGTGCCTGCAGAGACAGGAGCGGGAGGACAGAAGCAGGTCTCACTGAGGGGAAGGAGCTGGCGGGGACACATTCCATTTGATATTCTTACAAGCCCAATCAAGAAGTGAGCTCAAGGGGGCCATTGGCTCTCCAGTGGCTTGTTCAGGGCAAGGGCTTGGTTGGGGACGCCCCATGTACAGAGGTACTTAAGGCAGGGTGGATGGTATCAACTAGCACAAGTTTCACGGGGAAGAGAAATGACCCAACGACTAAGTTCCAAGGTACTCACGGATCAAGGACATGAGATGCTGGCAAAGATGGCTCAGGTGCAGTCCTTAAAGAGTAGAAGCAAGAGATGGTGCTCTGGAAAGCCAAGGAGGAAGGACAGGTAAGGTACAGGACAGGTACATAAGTATGTTTTGTTGTTTTGGTTTTGGGGCCACTCTTGGCTCTGGGCTTATTCCTGGATCTGTGCTCAGGGACCACTACTGGCAGGTTTTAGGGACCACATGTGATGCCAGGGTTTGAACCCAGGTCAGCCACATGCAAGGAAAGCACCCTACCCGCTGTACTATTGATCTGGTCCCATTTTTTTTGTTGTTGTTTTTGTTTTGTTTTGTTTTTGGTAGGAGAACAGGTACTTATGCCAGATACTGCTGAAAAATAGGAGATTGTATCAAAAAAGTGACCACTGGATTTAGCAACAGAGAAGTCGTGGTGACCTTGACAAGATGAGTTTGAGAATAAACTTTTTGACTAGAACAGATCTAGGAGTGAGTGAAAGGGGTTCAGGGGCTTAAGATGGAGAGTAGGTCTGTGAAGAGTTGTGTTAATGTTATGATGGAAATTTATAATATGTATCTTTGGTTTATAATTTATTTCTAAAGAGATGCTTGTGGCAGCTTCGCCCACTGCAGGAAGGTAACTGGCATCTGGGGAGTGCCAGACGCAGCGCGGCGCCCCTGGAGACGGTTCACCATGGGCTGCAGTTTCCAAAATAATAAAACCCTTCCTTTGGCCAAAAAAAAAAAAAGTGAGAGACAGAGATACTTGTGCATGGAAAGTTTTAAAAGATGCTCACTCTCTCTGCTCTTGGGATGAACTCCCATGTTCCAAGCTAAGAAAATGCTGAGTTTAGGAAATGTCCTATAGCCATACAGGTAAGATGGCATGAAGAGCATATGCGGCCATGTTGCTTGAGCATGAAGCAAGTAATGATGATTTTGCAGCAATGCCCTCTAAAAATAGACTCTTGGACCCCTGAGCTTTGTCTAAAGTTTCAGGTGCTTGCCTAGCCTAGACCTATAGATCTGATCAGCCGATGTAAAAAAGATCTCTTTGTTCTGTGGCCATGGATAGTCTCAGCGTGCTTTATTAAGCAAACTCCCATTATAAAGTTGAAGAGAGGTAGATGTGCAGCCAGGGGCGATTCCCTGAAGATGGGAGAATGAATGAAAGGTCAGAGAAAACTCCGCTCCTGTTCACCCCACAGAGGCTCACAATTCTATTATCCATCTTGGCAGGAGGGCAGGCAGAGCACAGGGACACAAACGCAAGCCCTGTCGATAGTTTGCACAGACGCAAGCCCTGTCAATAGTTTGAGGTGGGAGAAGGGATGTCCTGGTTAGCTCTGGTTTCTCAGTGAATGAGGACAGTCATTGGGTTAAAGATACTACAGGGATTAAAGGTTTCTGACTTGCGTACAGGTGACCCCAATTGGTAGCACCACATACAGTCTCTCAAGCACTGCCAGGAGCAATCCTTGAACACAGAGCCAGGAGCAACCCCTGAGCACTGCTGGTGTGGCTGCAAACCCCTTTGATGCTCCCCCTACCCAATACCCCCCAAAAGAAGTATGGACATCAAGTGAGGATGAGAAGGGTCGGAATCTGTGGAATTTTAAGGAGAAGGGAATCAGAATGAAAAAAACAACCAGAGCATCTCTTTTTCAACCCATGAATGGACTGGAAAATTCATTTTGAAAGTTGCTGTCATCACATTCTAAGTGGAATAAAATAGGATCAAAGAAAAAAGGAAATAGCAGAGTAGCAAGTGTTAAATCCCCCAACTGATATTCTTCTCCTGTAAATGTGAACATAATACCAAAAGGGCTTGTCAAAGGCTGATCTGAGGAGAATGGCGGACAGACTGGTGAAGTGGAACAGGACTCCTTCGAGCTCTTCTAGGCACTGCAGCCCTGGCTGGCTGGGCACCACAGGGACGGGGCTAGTGTTCAGCTCTGTTTGGAGCCAGGGGTGTGCCTGAAACAGGGGCGTCAGGTCTATGCAAAGGGCGGGGGGGGGGGGGGTGTAGAGTGCCAGGCACACATTATGGCTAGAAAGGTGCCAGGTTAGGACATGAAGTCGATAAGGGGCAATGACCAGGTGGCAGGATTAATGAATGATAGAGTATATGGTGGCTGAGCTGAAGCCCTTTTATTACAGACAAACAAATAAAACTGCAACATTTCACCTTCCATCCTTTAAACTGAGAGCAAGAAATACATTCACAAGATTTAATCAGTTTATCAAAATTTTATTTTTGCCTCTGTGCTGGACTTTTCTTATGGCACATATGAATACTTTAAGTCATTTATGATATGACATCATACATTGGCCAATTTTCCTAGAGCACTCACCAAAAAAGATTTTCCTCAAGACAGTTTTGTTATAATAAATAACAGTCAGATAGTTGTAAGGCATCTTCAGTTCAATTAACATTCAACACAATTTTTTGTGTGTATTTGTGTAGTTATTTTGCTGTTTTGTTTGGTTTTTGGGCCACATCTGTCTGTGTTCAGGGCTTAGTCCTAGCTCTATGCTCAAGGATCATTCCTAGCAAGCTCAAGGGACCATATGGGGTGCCAGGGTGGAACAACCCAGGTCAGCTGTGAGCAAGACTAATGCCCTATCCACTGTATTTTCATTCTGATCCTCAACAACTATTTTCATTGTCATTATTGATTTTCATTTATGGAATGATATTTATTTCAGAAAAGCATCATAGTCAGGCCGGGGTGATAGTACATTAGTACAGTGGGTAGCTCTGCATGTGACTGATGTGGGTTTGATTTCCAGAATCCCCTGTGGTCTTCTGAGCACACCAAGAGTGATCCCTGAGTGCAAAGCCAGGAGTAACCCCTGAGCATTGCTGGACGTGAGAAGAAGAAAGGAGGATGGGGAGGGGAAATGGGCAGGGGGAGGGGAAGAAGGAGGAGGAGGAGAAAAGGAGGAGGAGGAGGAGGAGGAGGAGAAAAGGAGGAGGAGGAGGAGGAGGAGGAGGAGGAGGAGAAAAGGAGGAGGAGGAGGAGGAGGAGGAGAAAAGGAGGAGGAGGAGGAGGAGGAGGAGGAGGAGAAGAAGAAGAAGAAGAAGAAGAAGAAGAAGAAGAAGAAGAAGAAGAAGAAGAAGAAGAAGAAGAAGAAGAAGAAGAAACAGCAGCACAGCAAAGAGAATAAATATATAAGCTACCAACTCAGAAATGTCTATGACTCATGGGGAAATATTTGCTTTACCTTTCCCCAAGATAAAATGCTACTACTTTGGGCACTCATTTTCTTTCATTTATATGACTATTACTTTTTTCAATCTTGTTGTTATTGTTTTATTTTTGGGTCCCACCGGGTGGTGTTCAGGGCTTTCTCCTGTCATTCTGCTCAGGGATTACTCCTGGCAGGGCTCAGGAAACCATATGGGTTACCGGGGATTGAATTTGGGTTGGCTGCAAGCAAGGCAAGTGCCCTATCCACTGTACTATCTCTTCAGTCCCCTTGCAATTATTATTTTAATGTTTTCTTGATCCTTAAACTGAGTGAAAAATGCCTTAGGAAAAAAACAAACTAAAAAGAGATAGTTTACATCAAAAAGTAAAAAGAAATAGCTTCTATCAATTGCTCAGATTAGACCTCATCATGATCTAGCTCTTGAGATCTTGAACTACAGTGTAGGAGACAAGAATGCTATTATGGAACCGTAACAGTCAACTGTTTCCACATGGACCTGCTGTTATTCTGACTTCTCTGTCTCTAGAAGACAGAGCGGGCTGCCTGCTTGGAGGAGCAGACAGAATTCTGCTGGGCTGCACATCACGGGTGGGATCTACATAGTAAGCTGCAAGATCCCAAGTTAGCAATGCACTTCCCGCAAGTCTCATGTGAAGATAAATAAAAACAATTTACCTAGTTCACTTTCGTGCCCTGCCAGCTTCCAACACCATTCCAGGAAAGGGAAGGGGTAGAGATAGCAACTATTGCTCAGGAAAGGAGGAAGTGGAATAGAACCAGGGAGAGCGCAGTGATACGGTGCAAGCACAAGGTCACACACCTATTACCCAGCACTGTCCCCCAGACCTGAATGCAGTCTCAGGGGTGCAGCACTGCCATTTCAGACCCCCACTACCTTACATCTAGGTAAACATATGTGCAAGCATCCAATCCCAGCAACAAGAATAATCCAAAAGTGCAGGTGAAGGAAAAGAAAGAAAGAAGAAATATTTACAAGGATAGCGTACTGAGATGATTACTTGTTTTTCTGGAACATCATGTGTAACTGCACTGTATTTATTTGACAAAGGACTAGACTGGAGAGTTAGGAGACTAATTTCTTTGTTTCTGTTCTGGGATTTATTCTTTTACTTTTGGTTTTGGGGTTACACCTGGCAGTACTCAGAGCCTACTCCTGGATTTTCTCTGAGGAACCATTCCTGCTGTGCCCAGGAGACCATACGGGATGCCAGGACAGAACTCTGTAGACCCCGTGCAAGGCAAGCACCTTACCCTCTGTACTGTTACTCCAGCCCCTAACGTTTTGTTTTGTTTTGCTTGTTTTGCTTTTAGAGTCACACCGAGTGGTGCTCAGAGCTTATCCTAGACTCTGTACTCAGGAATCACTCCTGTCAGCGGTTGGGGGAATATATGAGGTGCTGAGACTAGAACTGGGCCAGCCATGTACAGGACAATATCTAGGCCTATAAAGAGGTATGTCACTGTTTCCTGTTACGATTAAGAAATTCTCCTTCAAGAGGCCAGAGAGATAGTTGAGAGGGTAAGGCATTTGCCTTGCATATGCCCAACCTGGGTTCAATCCCTGGTACCACTATGGCCCTCCAAGTTCTGCCATTAGCATTGTACAGGAACAAAAGTAAGCCCTGAACACTGCCAGGTGTGCCCCCACCACCCACCAATGGCCCTTCCCGCCAAAAAAGAAAAATTCTCCTTCAGCACTTTTTTTTTCACACATTCTAGACATTTTCCATTCTTTCAATTCTGACATTCTAGCCCCACAGAGGGAGAATGCCGCCCCTCCCCGCCCCCCCCCCCCCCCACACACACATCATGTTCCTCTGGTTTGGCTACTGGATGAAGGGCTTGGAGCACTGAGCTTTTTTGTTTGTTTGTTTTGTTTTTTTGTTTGTTTTTGGGTCACACCCAGCGATGCTCAGGGGTTACTCCGGGATCTGCTCTCAAGAACTGGTCCTGGCAGTGCTTGGAGACCATATGGGACACAGGGATTGAACCTGGGTTGGCCATGTGCAAGGCAAACTCCCTTCCCACTGTCCTACCTCTCCAGCCCCTCTCCTTCAGCTCTTGATGCTTTCTTTACTCCCAGTCTCACAGATCTCAGTAACTTCCATCTGACACTTCATCAATCATGCCTCAAGAAACTGGAGCCAACAATAATAGAAAGAAAGGGCTAATTATTTCCCAGAAAAGATACTTAAATATTTTGGACAGCTCGTGATGACATGGAATATTTCCAATCAGGCCTAAAAGCATCAAAGTCTACAGTAGAATTCTGAGAAATTAACCCCGAGTAGGTTCCGGGGCCGAGATCTCCAAGTCTACTCGGATTGGGGCCGAGCATCCTCCACCCAGATCCTCCAATTTCCAGTAGGCGGGGATCACACCCACCAACTGGCCCCCTGGCGCCGTGTAATCCCATCAGTGGCCAAGACTCAGAGACTATAAAAACCAGCTCCCCGAACCGCGCGGCCATGATATAATGACATCTTATTATGACATCTTATTCCTACTTTGGACAAACTGGCAGGCTACCGAATGTAGCCTGCCCACACGGCAGAGTCTGGCAAACTCCCCGTGACATACCCAATATGCCAAATACCAGTAACAATGATGGGTCTCATTCTCCTAAAGAGCCTTGAATATAATAATCTCAGGGCTAGGATGAAGGAGACCTTACTGGGGCCTGCTCGAGGCAATTGACGAATAACAGGATGATTTGTGATTGTGATTGATTGAACATAGCAGCAAACACCAAAAAACACTACCAAGGTTTCTGGTGGCTAGTATGACTATAAAGGGGCCATCGCTTGTGGCAGAGGGCAAGTGACAAACCTCACATTTTCACACGTCACAAGAAATGAAGGCGAAGTCACGGTTCCCACCCGTTGGCCTTGGGCTGTTGTGAGCTTGACAACAAGCATCCCAGATTGTGCAGGGCAGCCAGTGACTGCAACACCCCTTCCAATCCCCGATCACTGCACCCAGATTACTCCCGCAACCAGCACTTGTGGCTCTGTCTTGTGGCAGAGAGATTGTCTCAGGGCTGTGGGGCATGTTCTGCCTGTGCAGACAGAACAGAAGTGCTCACAGCCACGCTTAGTCAATGACCGGCCACACGGCCACACTGGAGGAAATATCCCAGAAGCTGACCTCAGCGTCAGAGAGATAATACAATGGGAAGGCACTTGCCTGCTTGCAGCAGACCTGGGTTCTATCTCCAACATCTCAGTGCTCAGGACTTACTCCTGAAAACCACTGGGATTGACTCCTGAGTGCAGAGCCAGGAGTAAGCCCTAAACACCAGCGGGTGTGGCCCCCAAACAAAACAAAACAAAACAGAAGCTAATCTCTCCTTTCACCTCCTGTATAGATAAAGAGGCAGAGATTCTGTATGTACACACATACACACACACTCACATGGGTATATGTGTGTATACGTATGTACGTATATACATGTATACACATATAAAAACACACATATATAGAGAGTATTCGATATGCCAGACACAGTAACAACAAAGTCTCCAATGGAGACGTTACTGGGCCCGCTCGAGCAAATCGACGATCAACGGGAGGGCCTTTACCTTTATATAGATATAGATAGAAAGATGGAGAGAGATAAAGAGGGAGAGAGAGAGAGAGAGAGAGAGAGAGAGAGAGAGAGAGAGAGAGACAGCAGTTTCCTATAGGGACACATCCTGTCTATGATAGGACTGGAACCCCAGGTCACCCAAGGATCTATTTTCTCCCTGACTCTCACCATCTGTAAAGAGATGATCTGATGCTTTGGGAGACCAAGCTGTCCTAAGTTGGCCTCCTCTTGTTCACCAAGTAAAACTCTTGCCTCCCTCCCTAGGTTGAAAGTCCACAAACAGAGGCCAGAAAGATAGTACAGGTAGGAAGGCATTTTGTTCTGCATACTGCTTGCCCTGACTCACCCTGAGAACCAGAGATGGTTCCTTGAGCACTGCCATAAGGGATCCCGGAGCACACAGCAAGGAAGCCCTGAGCACCAGTGGATCTGATCCAAATTTCCCCCTCCACCTCCAAAAAAATCCAAAGAGTAAGAATAAAATCTCTCCTCTTTTTCCATTTTGCAAAGCCCATCAGAGAACCTCACCTGGACAGAGCCATAGTCATGATCTTTCTTCCCCAAAACGCATCACATTCCTCTTGATTTTCAGACTCACCTTCCACCCCAAATTCACATAAGAACTAATTCATCCATCAGAGCTAATCCTGTACACTGTGACTCCGAGCATGACAGAGGGGTTTTAGTAGGGATGGGGTGAGGACTTCCCATCAGTGACCAGGAGGGCCGGGCACCACTTCTGGTGATACCGAACCCAGCCGCCCAACATGCTGAATGGTTCAATGCTCAAACCAGGCTGTTTCAGCAATGAACAGGGGATCTAGAATCGAAGAGTTTGTTTTGTGGGGTTTGGGGTAGTGCTTTTTGTTTGTCTGCTTTTGCAGGGGGAGGCTTTGGACATACCCAGTGTGCTCAGGACTTACTCCTGGCTCTGCGCTCAGGTATTGCTCCTGGTAGGGCTTGGGGGACCATATGGGATGCCAGGGATCAAAGCAGATCTACCCACCTAGCACTGAGTAGAGGTGGAGCCTAATCCCTACCCTTGCTCTGAAGCAGAAAAGGCCACTGTGATGCAAATAATGAGCTCCTGGAAAAACCCAAAATCTGAGAAGGAACAAGAGAAGCCTCAAGAGAAATTCAAGGCTGTAATAAGAATATGAAGAGATCATCAAGAGTTCAGGTTCTAGTGGTGTGAGAGTACTGTGGTTAGGGCATTTGGCTTACACACAGCAGGCCAGGGTTTAATCTCCAGTACCCCATTTGGTACCCCAAGTCCTACCAGAGCCAAGTAAGTCCTGAGCACTGCTGCATGTGGCCAAAAACACCAAAAAGTAAATGTTTTTTTTTTTTTAAAAAAAATAAAGACTTCAGTGGCTGGAGCAATAGCACAGCGGGTAGGGCGTTTGCCTTGCACGCGGCCAACCCGGGTTCAATTCCCAGTATCCCATATGGTCCCCTGAGCACCATCAGGGGTGATTCCTGAGTGCGGAGCCAGGAGTAACCCCTGTGCATCACCAGATGTGACCCAAAAAGCAAATAAACAAATAAAACAAAGACTTCAGGTTCTTCTCATTGACTGTAGCAACCTCCATAGAGAGAGCCAGGCAGGGGTAGCATGGGAAAAACTATCACAGAACTGAACCTGCAAAGTCTACCTGCACGCACTCTCTATCCCAGTGTGGCCCACATTTTAACTGAGATGTATGCTAGGCTTTTGTTCTCTGGAGAAACCCATGTTCTCTCTTGAACACATACATCTTTCTCATTCTTTCTCTCCCCTCAGACTTTTCTAAGTAAATTTACTTGACTATTTGTCTCCTCTTAAAATTTTATTCTGTGAGAAACGATGACAGGACTAGAAAACCCACGCAGAAGTTAGGAGTGACTTTCCTTTCCTGCAAAGAGCAATTCATCTGTCCATGGCTTCCTGATGACCAGGTGGTAGGAACCAGTCCTGCATCATTTAGATCAAGTGGATTTGTGATAAGGACATAAGATGCCTTATGATGTTTGTGGGATGCTTATCATCTGTATCACATGGGTACTCATAGCCAACTTTACCAATCCTAACGCTCCCAGGCATTTTCCTGAGTGGCATATACCGAGCAGTAAGGCAGTGGCACCCTTTTTTTCTTTTTGGTTTTTGGCCACACCTGATAAGTAAGCTCAGGGCTTACTCCTGGATCTGTGCTCAGGGATCACATTTGGCTGGGCTCGGGGGATCATATAGGGTGTCAGGGGGTGACCACAAACAAAGCAAGCACCCTACCCACTGTACCCTCAATCCACTTCCCTGCAGTGTCCCTCTTAACTGGAGACTACCTCCCTGGAACCCATTTCACCAAATCCCTGACAATACCTGGCAATTCAGTCAGAAGTCAGCAAAAGACCAGCAAAAATTCACGAGCAAACAGAGGGACCTACATTGAGTTGGAGCCACATCGCCCGGCAATGTCTGGAGACCACCAAGGCTGCACCTGGTTGTGCTCAAGGGAACATGCGGAGTTGGGGATTGAACTCAGGAATTCCACACACCAGGCAGATGGCTCAATCCTTCCAGCTAGCTCCCAGGTCTCCAGGAGTCTCAAATAATCCTAGCCCCGCAATCCCTGTGCTAGTTTATAAAGAAGTTTAAACATCGTTTTTTTTTTTTAAAGAGTTTCTGTCTTGTATTTCCAAGAGGAAAGTCAATGCAAAGAGAAAGAATAAAGAGCTTTGGGGGGGGGGGGGCAGGGAAGGATGGAGAGATAGTACAGACAGTACAGATAGATGGGGTACCATGGTCCCCATATGATCTCCGAGGCCACACCAGGAGTGATCCCTGAGCACAGAGCCAGGAGGACACCCTGAGCACAGCCAGGTGTGACCTCAAAACTTAAGAGAAAAAATAACTTTAGGATTTTCAGGCTAATATTTGGAATGAGTATATTTCCAAAGTCGGACACTGACTACTATCTTGTCCTCAGCAATATTTTAAATAGCCGATGGAGGGAAGTATAGAGAAGCATCTTCAAGAATCAGGTCATCAAGGATAGTTCTGAAGGTCAGGAATCAGGTGATGGAGACAAGATCCCACGCTGCAAAGATGAAGTGGACAAATTCAGACACAATTGATGGCTGTGTAGGGCATGTGGGATGCTAGCACGCATGCCAGGTAGATTTTACTAGTCTCAACCCCCTCAGGCCTGCTCTCCTGTGCCTGAGGGAGACCTGTGTCTCAGAGTTTGTCTCCTGTGCCTGAGGAGCAAGGAGCCAGCACAGCTCTCCCTGCCTTAAGACTCTGCCTTTCCTGCGCCTCACTCGGCTTGTCACACACACCATTTCAGGAGATATTCAGCTCAAGTGATTTGCAGAATTTTATGGGAGACCTTCTTTTATGAGGGACACACTTCCCCAACATGCAACATATAAACTTTCTCACAACTTTAGGGAGTATTAAAAGTCACTAATGGAAGTTTTTGCTATCAAAGACCGTTGGGGGGGTGGGAGGGTCATACCTGGCTGTGCTCAGGGCTTACTTACTCCTGACTCTGTGTCCAGGGATCACTCCTGACTGGGCTCGGGAAACCTTATATAATGCCTGGATGGAACTAGGGTCAGTCACATATAAGGCAAACACACTACTTGCACTATCTCTCCAGCCCATTATCAAGACCTCACACAGAGGACAGCAAGTAATCTAATCCCCTGCTCCCTTCTTTCCCATTTCCAACTTTTTAAGTCTTCTACAAAACAGATGCTTATACTTTACATCATTAAGGGTCCATAAAAACAAGTCTACTACAAAACACACTGTCACTTAATGTACTTGTTCACTTGTAATGAGACAGTGCTGAGTTAGTCTGCAGTGGCTTTAATTAAGTGATTTTATTTGCTCTCAGCTAACATATCACACTTCTTAGGATGACACTAAAAACACTTAATGATCATAGTGCCTGTAAATATAATCACTCTTGTACATCTGAAGCAAGAATGTTGTTAAATATCAAGTAACGATTCACCATAGCCAGGCCCCTGGACCCCAGGCCAGGCTGTTTCATTCAGGGTAACCCGGAGAGGGGCAGGTGAGGCCCCTCCCACCCCAAGGGAGCCAGCTCCGCCAGCCAGAAATCTCCAGAACTCAACCTCTGCCATGTCACAGTTGCTCTCCACATGCTTGGACGAGCTTCACCCGTGACTGAACCCATTCCTGGACTGTGTGGCATCTCATAATCTCATGTAAGAATGTAATAGCAGGATTCAGGATAAGGAAAGAGATGCAAAAGCAAGGAATTTTATTGCTAGCTCGAGCTAGGGTCCACGTCCACACTGACACAGTGGCTTCAAGACAAGGCCCCCGACTCTGGTCTAAGAGGGCATCAGACAGCATATGGTTACATAAGCTACTCGTCCTTTGTGGTTAACAAAAGACAATTTCTGGAACTAGCATTGCTGATACGGCACATAGTGACTGATTAAGCCCAACTGCTGGGCCCAAGGACTTTCCAAGTGGGGTCTTGGTTGGCTGGTTTCACATTGTTTCATTTATGGGAAACCAAAACTGTTTCAGTTCCAGTAACTGAACCCAAGGCCTAGTTGATTTTTCTCATTTCTGTTGCCTGTCATGGCGTTGCCATTGCTTATTGTGTGACCCATCTCTTCACTCATACCTCACACCACTAATGTTTCAAGAGAAGCACACCACATTTGATGGGATTTAAAGTAGAAGGCAACCAATCTTAGAGGAGAATATAGTTTTACAGCAATATATATATATATATATATATATATATATATATATATATACACACACACAAGGCTCAACCTTTAACATGTTAGTAATCTCTGATAGAAGGGCTTAAAGGCCCCTGGATGAAATGCAACAATCTTCACACACTTTCCTCTAAGTAAATTTTTGTGGGGCATTTTCAGCGATTTATTCATAACAAAAAATACAAAATAAATTATTTAGATTCTGCTTTGGGGGAAGGGTTCGGGTTTGGAATGGAAACATCCAAAATATGGTGGTGGGAAGATATAATGGTGGTGGGATTGGTGTTCGAATATTAAATGTAATCAAATATATTAACTACTTTATAAAAATTAAATACAATTTTTAAAAAAAATCAATAGAACTTTTATTGAAGTGCTCATCTTGCATATGGCCAATCCCAGCCTAAATTGCTGGCCCTGGATATGGCCCCCTGAGCATTGCCAGGGGTCACTCTTGAGCACAAAGCCAGGAATATCCCCTGAACACAACTGGGTAGGGCCCCAACTCCCCCCCCATAAACAAATAATAAAATATAAAAGACTCAAGTTTTGTATTGATTATGTTATTTTTGTTGGATAACATTGGTTTGTCCTTGCTCTTCCCACAGGGAGCTTAGGTTTATTGAGTTACTCCCAAAACAGTGCTCCAGAAGCATATCCAATTCCATCATGCACTCCTAATCTTATATTGCTTTTCTCTTTTCTTTATGATCTTTGCATGTTTTAGCAAAGTCCTTTTTGTATAGACACAGGAAGACAGTTAATGCTATGCTTTTGTAACATGTATCACTTGTATCACTTGTCATCCTGTTGATCTTTGATTTGCTTGAGCAGGTGCCAGTAATGTCTCCATTCATCCCTGTCGCATGCTAGTGTAGCCCAATGGCATCTGCTCGTTCCAGGAACACGAAGAGCCTCAAACCATTTGTTCAGTGTTTTGACAAAGAAGTCTGACCATCTCGTAGGTGGGCAGCTGCATGTCCTTTTGATGCCCCGTGGAATCCAGTCAGTAACAGCTCTAGTCCAGTGGTCATCTCTAAATCAAATTACGTGTCCGATCCATCTGATTTTCGACACCTTGGCAAACGAGACAGCGTCCCTGATTCTTGATCGTCAATGGAGGTCAAAACTCGTATTCTTTCTCTCACTTGAGTGAAATGTGATACTCTAAGCACAGCTCTTTCGATTCCTCTTTGGTATACCCGAATAGCGTTCTCATTCTGTTTTCATAGGGCCCAGGTCTCTGAGCTGTATGTTAGTGCAGGAAGAATGGTGGAGTCAAAATGATGTGCCCAGAACTGGAGGTTCTTTGTCCTCTTAAACACTTCAAGGCATTCCATGCCTCTCTCTTCCTCCTGCACAGTTCTGGTGTCAAGTCGTTCCTCATGTTGAGTTCTCGATCCAGGTACACATAGCTGCTGCATTTGGAGATGTCCGTTCCATTGAGAGCAAATGGAATGTCAGGGACTAGTTTTTCATGAACACTGTCTTGGTGAGATTCAGCTGTAGTCCAACCTTTCCACACTCACGGTCGAAGTCGGCTGGTATCCGTGTCACTTGACTGATATTTGGTATTATTAGAATGACGTCATCAGTGAAGAGGAGATGGTATAGTTGTCGATCGTCTATCTTCACTTCCATTTTTTCCCTTCCAGTCATCGCATGACGTTCTCGAAGGTGGTACTGAAGAGTTTCGGTGAAATGGTATCACCCTGCCGAATCCCTCTCTTGACATGGATGATCACTTCCTTGAAGAATGGTGAGATCCTGGTAGTGAATCCATAATACAGCTCACAGAGGATCCTGATGTATTGAGTTTGAACACCCTGTTTGGCTAGGGCTTTGATGACCACTTCAGTCTCAACAGAATCAAAGGCCTTCTTTAAATCAATCAACGCTAGACAGAGCAGCATCTTGAACTCCCGAGAAACCTCAATGAGCTTGGTTACGGTGTGGATATGGTCGATTGTGCTGAATCCTTTTTGGAACCCGGCTTGCTCGCATGGTTTTCCTTCATCTAGTGTTCTGCCTATTCTATTCTATGCTTTTGTAACATGGGAGTTAATTGACTCGGAATAATATTTACTTCTGGGCATCCATCATATTTACCCAACTTAAGCCATAGTAGCTCTTACTTCCTAACACCCCCAAAAGGAGGGTTCCAGCAAAGGGCAAAAATGGACCCAGGGAAAGCTGTAAGCCACTCTGGCATAGGAAAGGGACAAGCTAAGTGCCATAAGAAGCATTATAAGTTAAGAACATGGTCATGGAACAAACTCTGTCATGACCCCAAAAGAAGTAACTGAATAAGGACCCTGCTGGGGGTTAGGAAAGACTATCTCTTACTGTGTTCATACAAAATGACTAGAAATATTAGTCACAAGTAAACTTACTATGATCGTTTAAATGGAGTATTAGCTGAGGAAAGAAGAAAGCAATACACCCTGAATGGAATCCAGCCCTTACACAGATCTCCTAGTAATCTGGAGTTCTGAACTCTTAGATGAGATTTTGTCCTTGAGTTAATAACCAAGAACTTCCCCTGAAGTAGTGGCTTTACCTCTGTTTGTTGTTATGACAATGTTCAAGCCCACCTATGTGTACCCCCACCCTTCATGGTTTCTATATAACTATGCTATTAGGAGGGAGATGGGGGATGAGATCTAACTATGCTGAAAAAATTACTATGCTGTAAAGGGGGAAGAAATACCTATGCTGTAGGAGAATGAAGCTGTAAGGAGAAGAGAGAGAAATAAACAGTCCCTGACCAGCATGGGTAGGTGGTTCTCGGCCGACGAATGCTCACCTCCCGAGTGCCCATACTCTTTGAACTCACAACTAGGAAGTGAGGGGTCAGGTAATCAAATGACCCAACTGGTCATTTTACCAGATTTTTGGGGGGCATACCCAGTGATGCCTGGTCATTCTGGGTAACTGCTGGCTCTGCACTCAGGAATCATTCCTGGTGGTGCTTGGGGGACCCTGCGGTATGTTGGAGATCAAACCCAAGTTGGATGCATGCAAGGTGAGCACCTTACCCACTGTACTATCACTCCACCCCCAAATGGTCATTTTAAACCACGCTTACAAGGGATGTAGCCAGATCACAAAAATAGGGCAGGGATAGGTGAAATGCAAAAGCACAGGAGCTCAGACTGGCAGACCAGTGATGATGGGTGATGCAGGCAGGCAGACACTGTGAACGGATAGTGAGAAAGATGATGAGATGTACGGTGGACCACACAGATCAACAGATGGCAGAGGATAAAGAAGCCAACTCAGACAGCATGGAGTGGCAGACAAGAGTCCAGCAACAACAAGAGCAAGTCCTGACTGGCAATGAGCTACAACTGGTAAAAAGAGCAAGAAGCCCTCGGGGCTGCTGCCTCAGGTGTGGGGACACCTGTTCGAGGTGGCAGTAGCCTGAGAGACACTGTGAGCTGTGAAATGAAAGGCCAGAGTTTGCAGGCATGCTAACGTAGGGGGTGAGGTGGGCCATGCTCAGTGGTACTTAGGGGCAACGAGAGTGGCGCCAGGGATTCAAACCAAGGCCAGCCACATGCAAGGCAAGAGCCGTACCTCCTGTATTCTCTCTGTACCCTGGCATGCTATTCTTACACGCTATCTTCAATAACAACCTGAAAGTTAGCCAGTTATAACAATCACATGTTGAAGGTGCACCACTTTGGACTGATGGGTTAAAAACTTAAAATAATTAGTTTTATTTTTTTTTTAAAGTTAACAAACCACATAGGCACGGACCCTGCATTGACAGTTCAAAAGAACTGGATCGTCCAATTTTGTCAGTGCATCCACATGGGGGCTCACAGCCCTTGCCCTGCTCTAAATGTGGACGCCCTGGCTGCTAGCTTGCCCTGGGTAAGCTCCACTGCACTCAGTGCCTCCCGGGGGCTCCACTGCTTAGAGTGAAAACATTTATTTAGATCATTCAAAGGGCTTTGAACTCAACAGGTTAAAATTACTCTTAGCATTTGCTCCCCACCCTTCCCCTTGGCCACAAATGCAGAAGAATGTGAGCACACACAGACACACACACACACACACACACACACACACACACACCCCTGAACAAACAACCCTACCCCACCCCATCCAATAAGACCTTTTTTCTTAAAACCCTTCTTTCTTTGGCTTTTTTGAAAAATTTTTTATACAGATTTCTAAACAAGACTACTAACATCCATGATTTAAAAGAAAAAGAATTTATGAAACAAATCCTGAGATAAATGATAAGTTTGCTTGGCCTTAGAGACCAATACCTTCTGATGGCTAAAAAATCACCTGGGGGACTAGAAAGATAGTATAGCAGGGAAAGCACTTGCCCAGGAAAGAGTCCTAAGTGCAGACTCAGGAGTAATCCTGTGCATCACTGGGTATGGCCCCAAAACAGGCAAATAAAAAACAAATCAACACACAACTCACCTTGTCATGGGCCAGTGACATGGCTAGTATAGTTGATATAAGCAGGAAGATGAGGGAAGCCCCACAATATCATGGCAATGCAAGTGGGGGAATAAAGCTACCAGTTCTAAGTGTGGCCCACCTTGTGGATACAGAAAACAAGACCTGATAAGACCATCACCAGCAGCAGGCCCTGAGGAGACTAGACCCCTCCATACAGAAAGGGCCTGAAATGAATTATTAAGAACCCTCAATTTCTTTCTTTAATGTGACTAACCCTCAGCTAGCCCAGACCAGAGAAAGCTGGACCCACCCTCCAAGAGAAGATCCAGCATGTTTTCAAAAGAGACCACTCCCAACTCTACCCACTTAGCAACAGCTCTAGCAATAGACTCTTAAGAAAGTCCCACCCGTGGGCACCTTGGAAAAACTCTATAAAAGCCACCTTGAACAAAGGGAGAGTGCACATATGCTGCTTGTGCCCATGGGTCAAGCACCTGTGGCGCCCACATCTTCCCTCTTGAGTTTACTTTCCTATCTAATGCTGGGATGCATCCAGGGGCTCTCTCCGCCCTTAGAGAAGCCCATGTTCTCTCTTGAGCACATTACTCTCTCTTGCTGTCCCTCCCTCCTCACCTTCAAAAAGCCTACAAATAAAATCTGTTTTATTTCACTGCTCATCTACTCCTGAAATTCTTTTCTACAAGGCAAGACAAGAACCCGGTAACCCTGGATAAGGCCTAGGACTAACTTTCCTTTCCTGCAAAGAACAATTCCTCATCCCGACCTGAGTGAAATCGGGTGGTGGGGATCAACTCCTGTGCTGAGAAGACCAAGCAGACATCAGGTTTGGCCTGCTGGCCACCTGGAGGGGTGGGCGGGGCTCAGGCTGTGAGGAGCAGGGGCTCATAGCAGACTTTATCAGTCCTATCTTCCCAGTTGGGGCTCGGGGTGGCAGAGGTGGATCGAGAGGAAGTGACTGTCTTTCTCTCCTAGCCTCACATAAGCCACTGGAGGGGCCATGGACATCACGTGGGTAAAGCACTTGCTCTGCATACATGGCCCAGGCTCCGCCCTGACACTGGAAGAGGAAGTAGCAGCTCCCCACTTGCCAGCAGCTGAGAGCCGCTCCAATTTAGGGGTCTCCACTGCATAGTTTAAGCATTCTGCAAGATTCTGAGAACTAAAGTCAACGATTCCCCAAGATCAGAGATTCTGCCCCAAGCCTTACCGTGGTCAGTTAGATAACCAAAAGACCCCAAACTAGCCAGATCACCCCTGCATTCTCTATAACATTCTTTTATGTTTGTTTTATTGGTTAGAAGTGGGGATGCGGGTGCCACACCCCATGATACTAAAGTTACTCCTGGCTCTGCGCTCAGGTATTTCTCCTGGCAGTGACTGGGCGTCCATATGAGATGCCAGGGATCAAACCCAGGTTGACCACATGTGGCAAGCACTCTACCCTTTGTTCTATCACTCCAGCCCCTCTGTAACATTCTTGTCACCTGACATGTAACACAAAGACCCAGTTTTCCTATTTAAAAAACACACAAAATGAGTCATACACAACTTATTCCTATGCTAAATACCTCCCCCCCCCCCCACACACACACACACTGGAGAATTTCTGACTCTTACTTTCCAATAAACTTTTTCAATTTTTTCCTTTTGTTTTTGTTCTGAGTTTGAGCATTATATTCACTCTTGAAAATATTGGAACCAAGAGACCTGCCTGCACCACTCTTGTGTCAGCAGCACTTACAGTCTCCTGAGCCCGCCAGGGGTAAGCCCTGAACCACCGGGTGTGGCCCCCAAACATAATCAAACAAACAAACAAAACCTCACTGGGTCTTAAATATCTTACCACAGTGTCACCTTACCCTGGGTTCTCCATCTTCCCCAGTTTCTCACTGACTCCCTGAAACAAGAACTCTGCCACCCCACCCCTCTCAGTGCAATTAATCCTGAGTGGCCTGGTTACTGGGGTGTGAAAAGAACTCCATAGCACGTTGGGGGGGGGGGGGGGGAACTCACACACCTGGTTTCAAAAGGAACAATGGATGCTCCAAAACTGGGCGAGCACCTGCAGCCAGGAGGAACCTGCCATCCGAATTAGAATAAGCCTTGTTCTGGGATGTGGCCTTCTCCTTCTCCGTGTGTGCCGCTACTTTTTCAGGGATAAATGTAGACAGTGACCCTGGAGAACCGACCTGGCCAACCCTCAGGGAGAAAGTGAGAGAACTGCAAAGTCAACTGGATTTTTCCTCTTAAGGGAGGTGACCTGCCAAGCTGTGCCAACAGGACACAAAGCCCTAAATTGCCATTCACAGCTAATTGCTCTGAGAAAGGCATTCTGGGTCAGGGGAGGGGGCGGAGGAGTTGAGATCCCCTTGGAGAAGAATCCTCTGGGGCCTGCTTTCATTGTTTAACTTCTTTGCTTCCTTCAGATCTGCACAAATCCTAGAGAACTGACAAGTTATTACATGCCTGGAAGCTGGCAACACACCGCTGTAACTTCACATTTATGAGGGAGATTACTGTACCTTTTTTAATGTCGGGAATAGATGTTTTATGATCCTGAGCAACATGTTTTGACGGCTTAGATGTCAGAAGCCTTTAGAGCAAGGAGGCATCATGTCCCAAAGTGGATCTGAGGTGGTGGGTAGACGGGGAAGGCCTCCTCTTCCCGGCCCCCACCCCCATCTCCCCACCACGGCAATGAATTCCTGAGAGGTAATAAAACCAATAGCTCCACGTTCCTGAAGTCTACCTGGTGGACAAAGGAACTAAGGCTTGAAAAGACCTTTACCTGGAACCAGCACAGACCCAGAGAAGGCTGGAACACCCAACCCCACCCCCCACCCCCGCCCCCGCCCTCAGTGAAGCTCCAGCAGGAACAAAGGCCAGGAAAAGGAACTTCAAAGAAGATCATCTACCAACTCTAACCCTTGGCAAATACCCTAGCAATAGACTCTTATCTAGGTAGAAAGCCCCAGGTCTCTCCCAAGCTAGACAGCTTGAGAGAAACTCTAGAAAAGCCAACTTGAACAAAGAAAGTGTGCGCACAAGCTGCCAAGTCCCTGCACTGCTCAGTCCGGGTGTTGTAGGTAAGGGTATGGCAACCGATCACATGCGTTGCCTGCTCTCCCCTCTTGAGACTTGTACTTTCCTATCTTCACATCTAATGTTAGGATGTATACTGGGGCTCTCTCTGCCTTTGGAGAAGCACATTCTCTCTTGAGTGCATTTCTGTGTGTGTGTGTGTGTGTGTGTGTGTGTGTGTCCTCTTTCTCTCACTCTTTCTCTCCCTCCCTCCCCTTCCTCAAAACCTCCAAATTAAATCTGTTTTTCAACTTCACTGCTCATCTCCTCCTGAAATTCTTTTCTATGAAAAAAGCAAAGGAACCAAAAGGCCTGAATAAGCTCTAGAACTAACTTTCCTTTTCTGCAAAGAGCAATTCCTCACTCAGCCTGAGTCTTCCAGAGATTAACTCCCATGCCGCAGAGAACAAGTGGATGGCTGCCAGTGGGGCTGGCAGGAATGGAGGTCTGTGCCAACCAGGGGTTCTCCAAAGACTTTATCAGTCCTAGACTTCCCAGCTGGTCCAAGGTGGCAGAGGTGGGTTGGGAGAAAGTGGCAGATCCCCTTGTGGAGGCTGCTGTCTCTTCTCTCGGCATCACATAACTCACCCAGGGACCCCTCCAGCATCAGATCTCTAAAACCCAGAAGAGGGTTCATAAGGAGTGCCCCATTGCCAAATCAAGTTGGCAAACATCCTATGTTATAGTACCAATATGGTACCAGCCTGAGGCCTTCAAAGCAGTTTAAAAGATAGGCACCGACAAGTCCCACAGCAGAACACCTATTCGGCATGAAGCACTTCTCTGACACCTTCTGTACCTCCTGAGTATTTCTTCAATAAACTGTACCCTAAAACACAACTTGTAAATTTTGTTCTACACATAGACTGCAAGAAAGGTGCCTCTAAGTACAACGTTTAGCAAGTCGGTGATGGTAATGAAAAATTATTAGACTTGAAGTTTAATTCCAGCTTTGGGATTTTAACCTCTCCAGGACCCAGTTTCCTCACCTACAAAACGAATGCATCGAACCAAATGAGCTGTTCTGAGAAACAGCCGATACTATCTTCAAAAGCATTTTATAAAGTGCTATAAATAAGATTATCTGCTATGAACATACTTCTTGCTTCGTGACTCAACTCAAAATGCATTTACAAATGGGTACTCTGGTTCATTCTTTCAACTCCCATTCCTTGAGAATTAGGCAGTGAGAGCTATGACTTAGCCTAGGACCTTAGCTCACAGGGAGTAGATAGGGGCACTCCTGCCTATTCCTAATAAGTGACTCATGTCCAAAGAATCTAGTGACAATGAAGGGGTGTCTTACCAGCACTGCAGGGGGAAGACAGGGAAACGGCTCAACTCCAATACTTAGATGTCCAGAAGACTCGCTATGAGGGCTGGATGCAGAGAGAAGAGAAACACAATGTCAAGATGATACTGTGACCATGGAGGTTCCTGAGGTAATGTGGAACCTTTACTTAGGAACTAAACTATGGAGAAACCTGGTGACAGGCTGAGAATGTGCTCATTGGCAACGAGCCTTCAGGCTGAATGATGGGGGGATGCATGTCCTTAAAGGAACCATCTTATCCAAGAAAGGTTTTGATAGAGGAAAAATAGACCCGGAAAGCACATTTTTATTTTCAAAGTGCAGGTTGTAGGCTGGTGGATACCAGAACAGTTAATAAATTCATGGACTGGAACCCTGAGGCACACTCTACAAAGGTTCTGAGTAAGGATCCAACCAGAACTCATTTCAAGCTTTTTTTTTGGAAAGGATAAAATAAGACAACTATCCCTACCCAGAAGAGATTAAATTTTTATTTGTTTGGGGTTTGGACCTCCCTGGTCACAGGCTGGACAGTCCAAAGCCAGGACCCAGGAATGTGGTGGTGTTCGGGCCTCAACACTGGGGACCACCAGGACCACACCCTGAGCACTCGGGGCATCCAGGGCTACACTGGCAGAGCTCAGATTGCGGGGTTTGGCCTAACATGCTGGGGAGGGGACCCAGAAACCCATACATGGAAGGTATGTGCTTCTGTCCACTGAGCAGGCTCCCAGGCCCAGGGTCGTTGTAAATTTTGAACTCAGCTCTTCATTTCTTCAGGGATAATCTCAATGTAATAAGGAGTATACATATAAAATGGCCCAATCACTAAGACATTTCCCTTGAAAAGAGAAGAAATAAAGTCAGAGAGATAACACAGCGGGTAGGACAGTTACCTTGCTGGCAGCTGGCCTGGGTTCCATCCCTAGCACTCCATATGGTTCCCTGGACCCACCAGAAGTGACACCTAAGTGCAGAGCCAGGAGAAAAACCTGAGGGGGGGTGCGGAATAGAGAGAGGGAGGGAGAGAGAAAGGGGGGAGATGGGGAGAGAGAGAGATGGAGTGGGGGGGGAGAGAGAGAAGGGAAACAGGTTTATATGTATCCTCTGCACATAAGAGGGTGTAGTTCGGTAAGGAGGCTGTCAGGAGAAGAGCTCCTCTCTGGAATGGGCTGAGATCCCCGACTTTGGAGAGGGACAGGACAACCATAAGTGGGGATAGAAGGCCAGAATCAAGTTATCTCTTTACTAGAAGAAGTGGAATGGAAGCGCCGCACGAACCAAGCTTTCATGTGCCTGCACTGACAGTGGGTTGGTCTCATTGAGGTGGTTTCCTTTTCTGATAACATGGTTTGTGGGAAATGGCCTCTGGACACTGAGGCCTTGCTCTTCCCACAGGCAACCAGCCTGCAGCTGCCAGGGCAGAGTCCCTGTAAACCAGAAGTTGGAAGCAAGGTCTGTCCCTCCCCCTGAGCTCTACCTTCACTCAACCGGGGTCCCTGCTGCCCTTCCCTAGATGCCAAAGAGCTAGTTCAGGTCTCCTCTCACTCGAAGTCAATCCTGATTTGATCCCAGGTATCACCTGATCCCTCCAGCACCATGAGGAAGTGGCAAGGGGAAGGGACTAGAAACATTTTCTTTTCAGCCTAAATCAAAAAGAAAATGAGGAGCTGGAGAGATAGAGGCCTTGCATGACGCCAACTATAATTCTATCCCCAACTACATCTATGGTGTCTGGAGCCCTGCCAGGAGCCAGGTATAAGCACTCAGCACTATCTGGGTCGCCCCTAGCCCCTCATTTCCACCCCCACAAAAGGAAGTGAACATCTCTATACACACTTGTCAAAGTAAAGAGTTCCCCCAAGGCTGGAGAGACAGCACCAGCAGGTAAGGTGCTTGGACCAAACTGGTTTGATCCCTGACACCACATATGGCACCATCCTGAGCCTTCCCAGGAGTGAGCACAGCTGGGTGTGCATCCTGCCAAAAAAAAAAAAAATTCTTCTGAATGTGACCTGGGATTTACAGTTAAAAGAAAACATGGCCATGGGGGGAAAAGCAGTCTGCAGCCATTGTGTGTCTGAGGTCCAGGTCAGATTTCCAGAACCAAAATAATAAAGTATGACTATACATCAGCTTCGGAGAGCCCGGCAAGCTACCGAGAGTATTGGATATGCCAGACACAGTAACAACAAAGTCTCCAATGGAGACGTTACTGGGCCCGCTCGAGCAAATCGACGATCAACGGGAGGGCCTTTACCTTTACCTTTACCTATACATCAGCTGGGCTGGAGCGATAGCACAGTGGGTAGGCCTTTTGCCTTACACGTGGCCGACCCAGGTTCGACTCCCCCCTAGAGCCCAGCAAGCTACCGAGAGTATCCCCCCCCCCCACACACACACACAGCAGAGCCTGGCAAGCTCCCAGTGGCGTACTCAATTGCCAAAAGCAGTAATAAGAAGTCTCACAATGGAGACATTACTGGTGCCCGCTCGAGCAAATTGATAAACAATGGGAGGACAGTATTACAGAGATACATCAGCTGTCACCTCTGACTGCCAAACTTCCTAAGCCACCAGGTGGGGACCAGGAAAACCAAAAGCAGTGGAAAAGAACTTTCCATTGTACAATGATGCAAGGTCCCACCAACAGCCCGTCTTTGTTTAAAGTGTCATTTTGGTCATTGTGAAGTTTTACTCAAAAGTTGATTTTTTTTAAAGCACTTCATTAAAGTTGATTTTTTTTAAAGTACTTCATTAAAGTACTATTCCTCTAGATTATTGACGTGGCCCAATATTGCTCCAATATTTACAAATTCCTCTTGGAATTTGTGTGGAACTCAAAGCCGTTTTATTGATGACAGCATGTTCCGAAGAAACCTCCCCAGCATCTGCAACCCTCAGGCATGCAAGAAAGTGCGACTCTTCGGGTGTGGGGTTGGTGCGCAGCCTCTTCTGCTAAATAAGGGGGGAAATACCCGCGAAGCTCAGAGCTGAGCGAGAGGCGCTTCTGGGAGCCGGCAGGGGTGGCCTTACCCTGGAGTTCGGAGTTCTAGATAACAAACCCACAGGCTTTCGCGCTGAAGCCAGAGAACCCAGCGTGCCCGCCGGCCCCGAGGGGCATCGGGTGGTGAGTGCGTGGACACAGCGCGCGTGAGGGCTGCAGCAAAGAGGCTGAGCCTAGAGGGGCGGGGACCCCGCACCCCGTCCCGGCCGGCCGGGCAGGACTCTCCGCTCCGGCGGCGGCTGCGTCACCGCCAGTCTCGGCCACAGCCCGGGACCCCGCAAGGGTCTCGCTCCAAGCCTCCGCCCCTGCGTCCTGGCCGGCGGCGGCGGTCTCCGAGCCCGGGCGGAGCGTGTGCCCGCCGGTCCCCGGGTCCCGCCCGCGAGCCGCCCAGAGGCAGAAACTGACCGAGGTCCCGACTGCGACCCCGCGCGCGCGCACCTCCGACCACCCCTCACCCGCCCCGGCTCGACCAAGGCTGCCCCAGAACTTGGGGGGCTGCCTGTCCGCCCCCCGCCTCCCGGCGGCCCTGCTCCCCGCGTCCCCGCGCCCTCGCCCGCGGGTCGCCGGCGGAGGGGAGGGGCAGGGAAGGCGACCGGCGCCCGGACCCCGCGCCCCTCTCGGGTGCCCCCGGAGCCGGCCCGGGTGCAGGGGAGGGTCTCCGCGGCCGCCCGCCCCTTACCTCGCGCGGCCCTCCCCGCGGGTCCCGGAGGCGGGGGGCGCGGGGGCCCCGTGGACAGGCGCGGGGCGGCCCAGGGCCGGAGGCGGGGAGGGCCGGGCTTTGTGTCGGCTCCCGCCCAGCCCGGCCGCCGGGAGCTGGGGCCCGGGGCAGCGAAGGCGCCTGCGCGGCGCGGCGCGGTCCCGCCGCCCCCGCCCCTGCGGCCGCGGGGACCGGCGGGGCAGAAAAGTCGCCCCGGCCTGGGACGCGCCCGGCCGCGCGGCGCCGCGGGGTCTGCTGCACCCCAGGGCGGCCCCCTCGGAGACCCTGCCCGGCGCGGCCCCCCGCGCCCGCCGCCCGGGCCGGCTGGAAGCGCCTGGTTGCGACGCGCTCCCGGCGTCCCTGGGACCGTCGCGTCCTGCAGTGCCGGAGCCGAGTGGCGGGGGGCGGCTGCCGTTGGCCCGGAGCTGCCGGATCTTGGGCCCGGGAAAGGCTGCCAGGCCGGGCGGGCAGTCGCGGTCTGGCCCCGCGGGACCAGCTGCACCCGAGCCGGCCTGTCCGGGGCCGCGGAAGACCCTCCCTCCCTGGGCTGGACACCTGAGCGAGGTCTGTCCTGAACCGACGCGGAGAGTCGAACCGGACTAAAGCCTCAAATTTGGCTCAGATGCTGCTGCCACGCTCTGCTGTATTGACTCCACTTGGTGTCGGTCCTTGTGAGTCTTGTCGAGCTAAATTCTAAAACTGATCCGTCGCCTACGATCAGTCCAGCTCCCAAGAGAACAACCCGCTGCACTTGGCTTTCTCTTCCCCATTACCCGTTCACTATCCAGTTCATCACCTGTAGTGCTAGGCACGGTGCTCTAATGTTTAGGGTTAAGTAAAAAAAAAATCTTCCTGCCTTAGGGAAGGGAGGTAAAGAGGGTAAAATGTGAACATCAGAAATATAATAATTTAGAATGTCAGCTTCTGCGGGTGGGGGCATCAGAGGAGTGCTGAGTGCCAAAGGATGTAGAATCTAATAACTGGAGGCCTAGCAGAGAAGATGGATTTTTTTTGTTGTTATTATTTTTTATAAAAGTTGCTCATGATTTATCACATTTACTATTCCAACACCAATCCACCACCATTGCACCTTCCCATCAACATTATTTTCAATTTTCCCAACCACCCTCCAAGACTGCCCCTATGGCAGGCCCTGAATAATTTATTTTATACTGCTTGTTACAATTCGCTAAAAATGATCAAAAAATATTTCCTTAGAAGAAAGTGCGTGAATATTGTTGTATCTCACCATGGAACCATTAAGCCCCTGTAGAAGAGATTACTAATGTGTTGTTACAGATTTAAGCCTTGTGTGCTTATATTTTCTTAATGGAGATTGATTGCCTTCTACTTTACTTCCCAGCCAACTG
This sequence comes from Sorex fumeus, assembly GCF_029834395.1. NCBI lineage: Eukaryota > Metazoa > Chordata > Mammalia > Eulipotyphla > Soricidae > Sorex > Sorex fumeus. The sequence goes on along the minus strand of NW_026606101.1, from coordinate 39,056,963 downwards.
GTGTGCTACTCCTGGTTTATATCAATGGTGTAGTGTTTGAGATGTCGTGCAACCAAGAATGTGGCCTCAAACTCCAGGAATTCCAAAATTTTGAATGGGGTGATACATCTGGAGTCAAATTTTTAACTGAATGGTGACTTTGAGTGCCGCAGACACAGCCTAGTGCAGTGTCTGGAAGCATCTCTGAAACTTTTTGATCTCTTTCAAAAAGTTTCATTTATGAGTCTCTGGATAATGGCCATTAATGAGCTTATTTGGCGCCAGAAGCATTTCATGGATGTGACTGCTAGGCTTCCAGAAGAAGAGAGAGATGGGGGGAGCTACCCACCCCAGCTCCGTGAGACCCCAGAGATTTCAGTCACAAAACTTGCATGCCTGAGTTTTTTCAGCAGATCGATTTCTGGATGAGGCTTGTCCTCAGCACTGTAGACTGGCTGTGAGCATAATACTGATTGTGGAGTGTGGAGGTTTTCGGCTGCCAGGGCTGTTTGGGTGGGTGGTGGGCTCACCCACCCACCCTGGAGTGCCCTGGACAACTCAGCCTGGTGCAGGGTCCAGAAGCAGAGAAGATGGAATTTTTAAATCAGAACCCAGAGATGAGGATAGGGATAGCTGGGTTAGGGATTAAAGGCAAAAAGGCTGGTGCTGATTGGAAGCTGGGAGGGCTTGGGGGGAGGGCAGACAGGTTATATTGTTGACAAATCAGTCTGTCAGATGGAGAGCTGATATCAAGGCAAAGGCTGAAGGGAGTTAGGAGGCTGTAAAAATAATCCAGATTGGAGAATAAGGTGGGCAAAAGCAGGGTCATAGCCAGAGAGGTAGAGGAAAAAGACAGGCAACTCCCACTGTTTGAAAGTTTGCATTATACAACAACCTTTCTTTTATGATAAACCAACATTATTCCCTGTTCTGCCGAGTGAAAGAATATGAGATAAAAGTAGAACAAAGCATTGCTTTGATTGTTTGTTTTGGAGCTGTTTGATTTGGTGGGTAGTGGGATTTTTTTTGGGGGGGGGGTGGACGGGAGGCGGTGTTTTATTTGGTTCTGGGCTACACCTGGGAGTGCTCAAGGGTTACTCTGGAATCACTCCTGGCAGGCTCATGGACCATTTGGGTTGCAGAAGATGAAACCAGGTTGCCCTACGCAAGGTAAAGACCCTACCTGCTGTACTATTTCTCACACCTCTCCAGTTTGGTTTTGCAGCCGCACTGATGGCAGGAGGGCGTGTCCTCAGAACTTTGTAAAGGTCCTGCTTTTTGATTCTCCTATTTTCACTATGTGGAGGAGGCCCAGTCCCAATCCGAGCAGGCTTGGAGATCTACGCCCCAGGTCCTGCACACCTGGGTTCCTCTGCCGGTTCTTTCATGTGTGAGGCTCATCCGAACGTGTGGAGAGTGGTCCTAAGCATGGCTGTGGCTGGAACCGGAGGTCTTCAGCTGCCAGGACTCTGCTCGGGGTGGGAAGGGAAACTCAACCCACCCTCCTCCAAGGAGACCGGGTGAGGACAGCCAGGTGCAGAGGCAGATCCTCCACCCAGATCCCCCATCTTCCAGTATGTAGGCGTTACACCCACCAACTGCCCCGGGCGATGTGTAATCCCATCAAGGGCTAAGACCCAAAGACTAGAACACCCAGCTCCCGGAAGCGCATGGCCGCAAATTATCTAGTTCTTACTCCAGAGAACCTGGCAGGCTACCAAAAGTATCTGCCGTGTGCTCTCTACGCTCTAGAGAGCACACAGCAGAGTCTGGCAAACTCCCCATGGCATATTCAATATGCCAAAAACCAGTAACACTGATGGGTCTCATTCTCTTGACCCTGAAAGAGCCTCAAATATGGCACTTTCTAAAATCTCAGGGCTAGGACGAAGGAGATGTTACTGGTGCCTGCTCGAGGAAATCAATGAACAACAGGATGACAGTGATACAGCGATACAATGATTTTCACTATGTGTTGGTGTTTCATTAGGTTTGGGATGTGTTAGGGTACCCACCATTTTGTGGATCTGAAAATGTTCCAAAAAACTTCCATAAACAATTCAAGCCATTTCAGTGGACAAAAGACTTTACAGCAACACTCTATTTTCAGTAAGTGAAAGAAGGCTGAGTTTGGTTTTTCCTGTGCATTTTGAGGCTGGAACTGCCAGGAATTCTTTGGAGGTTGATATGTGGGAGAGGCGAGAGGTGTGCAGGGGCAGTCCTGTCCACTTCCCTCACCCTTCTGATTTCAGTCTCAGAATGGTTCTATTTTGTAGACAAAACACTCGAGGCAATGCTGAAGATATGTGATGTCTAGTCCTTTGCCCCTTCCCCCACCCCTTGTAAAAACTTCCTATTGTGGGAATTGCCTCATGAATGTCCTCACAGTCTCTGTGTTAGAAGTCAGACCTGTTTGCTCCTGTCCTCCATCAGGAAAATGTCTACAACTGGAGAGAGGCATTTATTCATTCTAAATTAGTTATTGAGTATACCTACTATGTGCCAAGCACTGCTGTGTTGCTATCCTGGATCTCATGGTCTAATGGAGAAACAGAGTCAACATACCAGGCAAACAAGAAAAATGTGTGGCATGATTGGTGATACATGCTTGGGAAAAATTAACCAGGAAAGAAAAATAGCAGGTGCATTGAGACTTGCGGTGGGGAGGTAGGGGAGATAAAATCCTAAAAAAATTACAAACCAGAGACTCACAGGCCAAAATGACCTGCCTTGCAAGGGTCAGTCCATGAGCTTGGTCCTCAGTGCTGCTCCCTTGCAGTAAGCCACACCCCAGAGTCCCTGTTATCTGGGGCCCCTGCTGTCACAACTGGGTCTACAATAAATGTCCAGCACATAACCTAGTGTGTGTGCAAGTATCACAACCAAAGACGTCAGAGCACTGTGACTAAAAATGAAATCCCCTCTAGAGAGCACTGTGTGAGCACTATAGCACACTCTAGCAACCCCTGAGGTCATCACTACAGCCCAAATGAGTGCAACCTCTGGCAAGTGTATGTGCAAGCACTACCACTCAAGTATGAAGCTCAGCAAGTACCACAAACAAGTATGTATGTGCTGCAACCAAGTATGCAGAATCCCCTGGAATAGCATCAGAAAAAAGTAAGGGGAGAGAGAAAATATTTTTAATTAAAAAATAATAATAAATCTTAGACTTTCATCTGGATTTACCTCACACTTTACCTCACACTTGGAAGGTTTGCCCATTGACCCCAACATCCCTGGAGACTACAGTGGTGACACTAGACAGCTGCAGAAAGTCACAAGTACTCTGAGGGCGCTTTTTCAGCTGAAGACCAGCTCTCCAAGAAAATGTCATTTCTAATGAACTTATTTCCCCTCAGAGTAAACGAAGCAGCACTGTGTCTGGAAGCATGAGAGAGCTGGCAACACAGCAATTTGTTTCTATTGAGGGGAGTAAGTAAGAGATCGTCTTCAGCACATAAAATAAATCTGAAAAAACAGGGCCAGAGAGGTAGTACAGAGGTTAAGTCACTTGCCTTTCACAGGCTGATCTTGGTTTGATCCTCAGCACAACATATCCCAAATACCATGAGAAGAAAACCCTGAGCACAGCTGTGTGACCTCAAAACAAAAACACTGTCACTGTCACTGTCTTCCCGTTGTTCTTCGATTTGCTTGAGCGGGCCCAGTAACATTTCCATTGTGAGACTCGTTGTTACTGTGTTTGGCAGATCAAATAAAAGCAAGCAAAAGAAAAAGCAGTTTTGTACTATAGGGTCAGAGAACAATCGTAGACAGTCACAATGACACTAATTTTTGAACTGCACTGAAAGTGAGTGATGTATTGTCTTGCTCAATCCCCGGGTTCACCCTGGCAGACAGGTAGAGAATAGTAGTGGATAGTGGACAGCTAACTAGTTCTGAATATCAAGGATAAGCTAGTGGTTACACTGTAGTTAGAAACACCTATCTCCTCTCTAAAGGTAGAATAGTATCTTCAGAGGCAGGCAGTTCTTAATAGGAAGGAGAATTTGACAGGAATACTTTTTTGTTTTTAACTATTACTCCTGTTTCATATTCTAAGAGAAAAGGTCAGTGACTGTCTCTAGAATATGGTATTTTGGGGCCAGAATTCAAGTTGTATATTTTTGATGCCAGGAAACAGTACTGGGGCCTCATAAGTGCAAAGCATGTGCTCTACCACTGAGCAACATTTTCAGTCCTTCATGTTGTAGTTTATTCTGTATGTTAATGAACTTTCTGAATACTTAAAATGACATCAGAAACAATTGATAATTAATCTGTAGCACTGTCCTCCCATTGTTCATCCATTTGCTCAAGTGGGCACCAGTAACGTCTCCAGTGTGAGACTTCTTGTTACTGTTTTTGGTATATCGAATACACCACGGGGAGCTTGCCAGGCTCTGCCATGTGGTCAGGATACTCTCGGTAGCTTGCTGGGCTCTCCGAGAGGTACATAGAAATTCGAACCCGGGTCAGCCACGTGCAAGGCAAATACCCTACCTGCTGTGCTATCGCTCCAGCCCATTGATAGTTAATCAGAAAAAAAAAATCAAAAATTGAATATATGTTAAAAGGACAATAAGAGTCAGAATCTTAGCTTATTAGCAAGTCTTTTTTTTCCCTTATATTTATTTATTGAATCACTGTGGGAAAAGTTACAAAGATTTCAGGTTTAAGTCTCAGTCATACAATGATCAAACTCCTTTACCTTCACCAGTACTCATTTTTCACCACCAAGAACCCCAATAAAACCCCCCTCCCACCCCTCCCAATGCCTGTGAGGCAGATGATTTCTACTTAATTCTTCTCTACATTTATTACATTCGTTATTTTGACAAAAGATGCACCGAAATTCTAAAAGATGTTTAGAATTCCGCCCCCCAACATCAGAATTGTTGAAAAGGCATTGTGAAATACTTTGTTTTCTATATCTGGTTATGAGAATCATATAATGATTTTGGATTTCTGCAAAGAGCCAGATAATTCCAAGATTGGTTTCTGTGCATCTGGTGTTATGGCTGTGCTGGAGAGCCACTGGTGGGAGGCAACTTGTGACCTTGGTAGGGAGTGAAGGACGAGCCAGGACCGCTCCACCTTCCCATGAGACTGCAGTTGCCCCTCACTGCCGGCTCATACCTGGCTTTCCTATAAGCTCTGAGGCAGCAGCCACCTTGATGCTGGGGGGGTGGGAAGGCGGAAGGGAGCAACACCCTTTTCCTCCCAGGGAGGCATGGCGCCGTAGTTTAACGCATGGTCCATTCACTTTTTTGCTGCAGGCTGCCGGGCTCTGGACTAAGCCCTGCAAAAGGAGCCATGGCCGTGCTGGAGAGCCGCTCCTGGGGGGGCAACTCATGACCTTGGTAGGGCGTGAAGGAAGAGCCAGTACCGCCCCCTTTCCCATGAGACTGCAGTTGCCCTGTCACCTCTGGCTCATATCTGGCTTTTTTTTTTTTTCCTGAGGCGGTGGCCACCTTATATGTGGTCCAGATACATTTCTGCCAAAAGTTGCTGGACTTCGAGACCTGTCCCTGAGTCTCTGGGATCATGGCCATCAATCAGCTTGATTAGGAGCCAGAGAGGCTGTTTGTAGGTGGCGACTCAGGGTCTCCTCGGGATGGGGAGGAAAGGGCGAGTTCCACCCCCATCTTGTGAGGCCCCGCGTGTCTCGTCATTGCAGGCCCAAACCTGACTGTCCAGTGGCCTCTGAAGGATGGCGGTCACCAGGCCATCAGGGGAACAGGCCAAGGCACTAAACTTATTCCCACCTGGAGTGGCCCAGCACCAGTAACCTACTGCAGGAACAGGACGCATTTCTGCCAAAAGCCTTTGGGTTTTGAGATTCGTTTCTGAGTCTCTGGGATCATGGTTGTCAAGCAGTTCGATCAGGAACCAAAGAGGCCATGCCTCCAATTATATATCTGAGCCAGAGGTGGTTTGTGGGTGTGTCTCCCACATACCTGACCTTTGGCCATTTACTTTCTTGGTAAACTTTGCCCCAAGTTTTTGGGGTCTGGTCAAAGGCAAAGCAGCAATTTGGGGGTATCTGAAAGTCTGACAGTGCCATAAGGCTGCTGATGCACTCGCCTCACAGGTACAGATTGACCTGCTGGCAGCACCATACCCCCTACTAACAAGTCTTGACTGTAGCAACTACATTTTGCTTTCCCTGACTTAAGCTATCGAGAGCCAGGAGTCATTTAACTAACCTCTCACTGAGCACAACCCTCTAGCGATAGCAATTCACTGGTAATCGGTGGGTTGACGTGTAATCTTCTTTCTCAATTTTGTTTTGAGAATCTGAATCTTATGACATCTGGGGTCCTGCCATACACAGGGAATCAACTAAACAGAATGAGTCCACCAATCAAGCTGATATGATTGAAGTGTAGTGTGGAACATCTGGTCCTCTTACTCCATGACCTTCAATTCCTTTAAAAACTCCTTTTGCTCGGCACCGCCACGAAGCCCCGTGAGCCTGTTACTTGCAGTGTTTGCAAGTCTAAATGTCGCACACTTCCCTCGAGACAAAGCCCTCCAACGCCAGCAACCCCCAAGTCTTCCTGGATGTGGACATCGGAGGGGAGTGGGTTGGCTGAATTGTCTTAGAATTATTTGCAGATATTGTACCCAAAACTGCAGAAAATTTCCATGTGTTGTGTACAGGAGAAAAAGGGACTGGTGACAGCACCGGGAAGCCGCTCCATTTCAAAGGATGCCCTTTCCATCAAATTATTAAGAAATTTATGATTCAGGATGGAGATTTCTCAAATCAGAATGGGACAGGTGGAGAAAGTATTTATGGTGAAAAATTCAAAGATGAAACCTTCTACTACAAGCATGATTAGGAGGGTTTATTGAGCATGGCATACGCAGGCCCCAATACCAATGGTTCTCAGTTCTTTATCACAACAGTTCCAACTACTCATTTGGGTGGAAAACATGTGGTGTTTGGCCAAGTGATTAAGGGTATGGGTGTGGCAAAGACACTGGAAAATGTGGAAGTGAAAGATGAAAAACCTGCGAAATTGTGAGTTATTGTGGAATGTGGAGAATTGAAAGAGGGGGATGATTGGGGAATAGTTCCAAAAGATGGCTCTGGTGACTGTCACCCAGATTTCCCTGAAGATGCAGATATAGATTTAAAGGATGTAGATAAAATGTTATTAATAGCAGAAGACCTAAAAAAACATTGGAAATACTTTTTTCAAATCCCAGAACTGGGAGATGGTTGTTAAAAAATGCACAAAGGTTTTAAGATATGTGGAGTGTTCGACGGCTGTCACTGAGAAAGCCCAGGGAGCAAAGCTGCAGCCTGTCGCTTTAAGCTGTGTGCTGAATATTGGGGCTTGTAGACTGAAGATGGCAAATTGGCAAGGAGCAGTAGACAGTTGTTTGGAGGCTCGTAAAATAGACCCATCAAACACCAAAGCACTGTACTGTAGAGCTCAAGGATGGCAAGGATTAAAAGAATCTGACCAAGCACTGGCTGATCTTAAGAAGGCTCAGGAGATAGCACCAGAGGATAAAGGGATCCAGGCAGAGTTGCTGAAAGTCAAGCAGAAGATAAAGGCACAAAAAGAAAAAGAGAAGGCAGCATATGCAAAAATGTTTGCTTAATAAGTAATAGTTTTAATGAGTGGGTTGTATAAAAGCAGTAAAAAAATAACGGTCTTTGTTTTATTGTGTGATTCATAATGTGTTTGATACTTCAGTTTGCCATTGTTTACAGTTCAGGAATACTGATAAGGATTCACTAAATAACTTTGCCAAATATGGTGAAATTGTTATTTAAAAATGGCTATCTGGAGGCTGGAGCGATAGCACAGCGGGTAGGGCATTTGCCTTGCACGCAGCCAACATGGCCGACCCAGGTTCGATTTCCAGCATCCCATATGGTACCCCGAACACCGCCAGGAGTAATTCCTGAGTGCATGAGCCAGGAGTAACCCCTGAGCATCGCCGGGTGTGACCCAAAAAGCAAAAAAAAAAAAAAATGGCTATCTGTGTTATTCACAAAGAACGCGTCCAGCTTATTTTAAACCTGAAAGACACACTTACTGAATAAACAGATTAAAGCTTAAATTTGTATATTGTTTCTTTCATTTCCTCGCTGTATCTGTGGTTAATTCGTGCTGGTGTCTTAGAGCTAGATCTGCACATCAGTGGTTGACAAAAAGGTTTTGTGGATCAATATAGTTTGTCACAGCTATTTAGTTCTATACTCATAACTCAAAAGCAACCATGTACAAAATGTAAACTAATGGATATAGTTTCCAATAAAGCATAAGTCATGAAAAAAAAAACTCCTTTCTGGGCCAGAGTGATAGAATAGTAGGTAGGGTATTCCCTTGCACATGACTGACTCAAGTTTGATCCCTGGCACCTCATATGGTACTCTGAACCCCTCTAGGAGTAATCCCAAAGCATGACCAGATGTGTCTCCACCCCCGAAAAGAGGTTATTCATTTCAATATTTATTTTAATTCTAATTATTTTAATTTAATGTAGTTTTTTAAAATTGTTTTCTTGGCCAGTTTCCTAATCTAGATGTTTCTTTCGCTCTCTTATCTGTCTTCCTGTATAAAAAGGACTTGGTAGGGCCTCTACCAACTGGCCTACCCTCTATCACTCTGGTCCCAGAGTTCTTCACTTAATCACTTAACTTCCCGTTAGTCGTCGATTTGCTCGAGCGGGCGCCAGTAACGTCTCCATTTGTCCCTGTCTCGTGCTAGTGTAGCCCAATGGCATCTGTTCGTTCCAGGAACATGAAGGGCCTCAAACCGATCGTTCATGATCTTGACGAAGAAGTCTGACCATCTGGTAGGTGGGCGGCCACGCGGTCTCTTGACATCCTGTGGAATCCAATCAGTAACAGCTCTAGTCCAACGGTCGTCTTTAAATCTCATTACGTGACCAGCCCATCTGATTTTCGACACCTTGGCAAATGAGACAGCATCCCTGATTCTTGATCCTCGACGGATGTCAGAACTCCGGATTCGTTCTCTCATTTGAGTGAAATGTGATATTCCAAGCATAGCTCTTTCTATTCTTCTTTGGGAGACCTGAATGGCGTTCTCATCTTGTTTGCGTAGGGCCCAGGTCTCTGAGGCATATGTTAATGCAGGAAGAACAGTGGAATCAAAGAGATGTGCCCGGAGCCGGAGGTTCTTCGTCCTCTTAGCTATTTGTTCAACATTCTTGAAGGCGTTCCAAGCCGCTCTCTTCCTCCTGCGCAGCTCGGGTGCCAGGTCATTTGTCATGTTGACCTCTCGACCTAGGTACACATAGCTGTTGCATTCGGAGATGGTCGTTCCATTGAGAGCGAATGGGGCGTCAGGAACAAGGCTGTTTCTCATAAACATTGTCTTCATAAGATTCAGCTGTAGTCCTACCTTTCCACACTCACGGTCAAAGTCTGCCAGCATTTGTGCCGCTTGGCTGATGTTTGGTGTTATTAAAACAATGTCATCAGCAAAGCGGAGGCGGTGTAGTTGCCGACCATCTATCTTCACTCCCATTCCTTCCCATTCCAGTCGTCGCATGATGTTCTCGAGGGTGGCACTGAAGAGTTTCGGTGAAATGGTATCACCCTGCCGCACACCTCTCTTGACATCAACGTTCACTTCTTTGTAGAATGGTGAGATCCTGGTAGTGAATCCGCAATACAGCTCACGGAGGATCCTGATGTATTGGGCTTGAATGCCCTGATTGGCTAGGGCTTCAATGACCGCTTCTGTCTCAACAGAATCAAAGGCCTTCTTTAAATCAATGAACGTTAAGCAGAGCGGCATCTTGAACTCCCGAGAAACCTCAATGAGCTTGGTTATCGTGTGGATATGGTCGATGGTGCTGAATCCTTTGCGGAACCCTGCTTGCTCGCATGGTTGTCCTTCATCTAGTGTTCTGCCAATCCTATTCAGGATGACTCGAGTGAACAACTTGTAGATGACAGACAATAGGCAGATCGGGCGATAGTTGCCAATGTCATGGATGTCTCCCTTCTTGAAGAGTAGTACGGTCCTGCTGGTTTTCCATTGGGACGGAACCTTGCATTCAGACAGGTAGCGAGTGAAGAGCCGAGCCAGTGTATTGATGAGTACTGACAGCACGTTCTTCAGGTGTTCAGGTCTGACCTTGTCTGGGCCGGGTGCTGTTTGTTTCTTTACCGACGAAATGGCGTGTCGGATTTCGGAAGGGAGAACATTGGGAACGACATAACCATCCTGTGGAATTTGGTATGTCGGCAAGTGGACATGGCTATCGAAGAGATTTGAGTAGAAGTCAAGGATAATCTTCTCCATTGCCATTCTGGAGGATGTGATGGATCCATCAGGACGTCGGAGGGCAGTCATCTTGGTCTTATAGTTGGCGAAGGACAGGCGGGCGTTACGAATACTTTTCCCGGCTTCTGCCGCATCTACCAGTACTTCTGCTCTTCTCTCTTTGAGGTCTTCCTTGATCGCATCTCTGCACTGCTTTGCAAGCTCGGACGTTAGCTTGCGGTTGCCTGAGGCATGCGCCAAACCACGCTGGCGAATTAGCTCAAGAGTTTTCGAAGATAGGCGACTTTTTGTGGCTATCTCTCTCTTGGCGTTCCTCGCACTTTCATGGAGGTGCTGAACCAGTCGATCGTATTCCTCGTCAATGTTGTCAACAATGGCATCTTCCCATGTTGCCGCAATAGTACCAAAGAGTTCCCAGTTGGTGGTCATTCTGGGAGTTCTCTTTTTGAACTTTGCAGCCCTTTCTCCCCGCTCTGTGAAGTAGAATTTTGCACGAAGGAGACGGTGGTCCGATCCCGTTCGAAATTTTGGGACAACAGCGACATCAGTCAGGCAAAACCGTCGATTGAATGTGATGTGGTCTATTTCGTTGTGGAATCGTCCACCGGGAGACTCCCATGTCCATCGTTTAGATTCTGCCTTCTGGAACTGTGAGTTACCATGAATGGTCTTGGTCGACATGATGAACTCAGACAGTCTCTCACCCTGTTCGTTCCATTCTAGGCCATGGGTCCCGATGTGAAGTTCTTCAGCTGATCTTCTCGGTCCTATCTTGGCATTAAAATCACCCACAATGATCTTGTAGACGGTGTGGTCTTCTTTATAGAACTTCTCTAGCTCCATGTAGAACTTCTCGATTTCTCTGAGTAGCAGAGTAGTGCAGCGGAAGCGTGCTGGGCCCCAGAGTTCTAATGTTTGAAAAATTATTTTTGAGGTAATAGATTAAAAAAGTGTTCAGGGGCTGGAGTGGTAGTACCATGGGTAGGGAGCTTACCTTGCACACAGCCAGTGCTGGTTTGATGTCCGACATCCCATATGGTCTCCTGAGTAATGCCAGCAGTGATTCCTAACTGGAAAGCCAGGAATAACCCCTGAGCATAACTGGTTGTGGCCCCAAACCAAAAACAAACAAACACATAAAAACCCAACCAGAAAAGATCCCAAAGGAGTGTTTATTATATTATTTAAATCTCCTAAGGCATGTTTATTCAAGTTTATTATACTGCTGTACAAAGTTATTACTATATTCCTGCCATGGAAGTGCCCATGACCCCCTACCCTATCCCCGTGTCACCTCAGTCTGACTGTCCTCCCACCTGTCCTCCATTATTTATTGATTGATAGTTTGGGTTCAGTGTGTACTCTTACATATCTCAGCACCACCCATGTGCTCCAGACCCTCCACCTGTGTAACCCCGTCCTCCAAACCTGCGCTCTCAGGTCTGTAACGTAGTGTTTATTATCAATGGAGAGCGTCCCTGACTTTGACTTATGTCTGTATACCGCAGATGAATGAAATCATCTCGCAGAGTAATAGGATGCTGGAGGAGCTGCATCTGGGCCACAGAAAAGACCTCCCGGAGGAGGTTTTGTGTAAACTGAGACTAGACCATAAGGACTATGCAGGCTCGTTTCTGGGGAAGTGCATCCCACTCTAGAGAGAGGAAATCAACAGAATCCAGGCCCTAAGAAGCAGGGCAGAGAGTGTGGGGGCATCGCCTTCGGGCTGAGAGTACCAGACTCGCAGGGGACACTGTGGTCACTTCTCGGTCCCTCCACACTTGTCCAGTGCTGTCTGGGCTCCTCCGCTGTGTAAGCCCGGCAGCCCTGGCCTTCCTGCTCTCTGTGCCCCCTGCCCCTCGAGCACTTGCAATTTAGCTGCAGCTGTATTGGCACCATTAATAGAGGGTCAGACCCCAGAGGGCACATGGCTGAGCAGCAAAGCAATCCCTAGTGACTCCCACCAGCATGCACGTGAACTTCACAACTATGTCATTGCACCTGTTGGCAAGCATGTGTGCAGGCATCACGCCTTGGGGGTGGAACCCTTGCCAATCCCCAATTAAATATGTGAATACTACAACCTGGTGTGGGACCCTGGTAAGCAGCACAACTAAATGTGTGGACACTGCAGTCAGGCCTCTATGTGACAACTGGTCATCACAGGGCCATCACAGCAGCAGCCACAAAGAAGGGAGGGAAGGTGAGACAAAGAGTGGGGAGTTGGGGTTCCCCCACAGCACTTTCAAGGAAAGGAAAATGTCAGGGAAAAGATGGACAGGACAGAAGCTAGGGGGTCAGGGTAAGTCAGGGGCAGGGATAAGGTAAAGGTTCAAGCCTAGAAGTGGCTGCATTGGATTGGCATAAAAAAAACCCACAGAGGAAGGGCCAGAGAGTTAGGACAGAAGTTAAAGCACTTGCCTTATACAAGGCCAACTCCATGTGTTGCCTGGTACCACATAAGGCTCCCTGAGCTCCAGGAGGAATGATCCCTGAGCACAGAGGCAATAGTAAGCCCTGAGAACTACTAGGTATGGCTTCCATCCCGCCCCCAAAATTAAAACCCCAGAGCTGGCTATAAGAAGAATCAAAGGGGCGAGAGTGCATGAATGAAAGGAAATGATCAGGTGACTGAGTATTCATGGAGAGGACTGGTTAGGTAAGGGCTGGGGAGTAGAAAGAGAGTCGAGTCAGGGTTCAGTGCTAAAGGAAACAGCCCAGCTCTCAAAAGTAGTCACTTGGCATGTTGAATGGTTGAGCTAGAACATAATGCAAATGGCAACAGGGGCAAGAAAGGGGCTATGCCCTGCCCTGTTCCTCTTTACAGCAGGTGCCCAGGAGCCAGAGGGACAGCCTTGGTTGAGGGCTTATCTTGCACTCGGCACCCCAGACTCCACCAGGGTTGGTATCTGAGAGCAGAGCCAAGAGTTATCTTGAGCATCACCCTGAGCAGCCCAAACTCCCATGGAGAGCCGTCCTTCCACTCACAGAGGAAAGTGACATTCTTCTCACCAGAAGCTTGGAGTCAAGGCCAGGAAGACCCTGCAAGAAGCCAAGTGAGTGGTTCTCCAGCACACAGGGTCACCCTGAGCACAGAGCTGGGAATAGGCCCTGGGCACGCTGAAGTGGCACCCACCCCACAATAATCTTTATCTGTATTTTTCCTCCCCTTACACTTTATTTTTTCCACAATTGCTGCTCTTTTTGGGGGGAGGCAGGGTTTCTCCAGTGGTGTGTAAGAGTCCTAAGGCCACCCCACACAATATCTGGCCCAGGGGTAGAGGTATCTGTTTGGTGTTTGGACCAGGTGAGGCGGTATCACTGCCCCCAGCAGTGCTCAGAGGGTTACGTGGCACCAGGCTTACACTCTGTGCTCCAGCCCCCTGAGTCATCTCCCCGGTCCCCACCATTGCCACTCTGTTCTTAGTGGTGTATACTCACATTAGCTGTGTTTTGGGTCTTCATTCTCCTGTGCAGGTGCCCATGTGCCTGTAGAAACAGTTGTTTGCATGCTTTTCTCTATTGATTTCTTTCCCCTGATTCCCGCCCCTGTGCCGGATGCCGTGGCAGTGACAGGAGTTTGCACAGAGACTGGGGGTGCGGCAGACTCTCTTTGTGATGTTTTGCCTAGGGCTGCACACTTTAGTTGTGGTATTTTCACACACTGACAGATGTTCCAGAGACTGCATACCATACTGTATACTGGGCTTCTGGGGTGAGGAGGTGGGGAGTATTCCCACAGTCAGGACTCTGAGACCCCCCTTGCTAATGCACGTGGGCAGCACTAGGGTTCAAACTTAGGGCCCTGGGCCTTGCATTTGGGGTTTTTGTATTTAATATTAGGGACTATACTGGACTAGGTAAGGTTAGGGCTTACTCCTGATTCTGCTCTGGGATAACTGCTGGCGGTGATCAGGGACATATGGGATACTGAGGATTGAACTCAGGACAGCCTCATTCATGCAAGGTAAGTTCCTGCCTACTGTAATATCTCTCCAGGACCTCAGGCTTTGGAAAGCAGCACTTTAGCTTCCGAGCTATTCAGCCCACACCCCCACCCCCAGCCCTTGCTACTTTGTCTTACCGTCAACTGAATTCTTGGGCACAGTTAGAAACTCTAAGAAGAAAAATGAAAAAATTTCCTCCCTATAGCATGAAGGTAGACTGTGCATGGCTCTCTTATACATTGCTTCTAAATTACACATGGATATAGTTTAGATTATAATTTAGTTGGGTTTGGCAACCGATTCCTGTATTAAACTTGGATGATGACTTAAAATAAATATTTGTTCATTCACTTGATCATATGACATCCCATTATTTATTGATTTGCTCGAGCAGGCGCCAGTAATGTCACCATTCATCCCTGTCACATGCTAGTGTAACCAAATGACATCTGTTCGTTCTGGGAACATGAAGAGCCTCAAACTGATCGTTCAGGGTCTTGACAAAAAAGTCTGATCATCTCATAGGTGGGCGGTCACGCAATCTTTTGACGTCCCATGGAATCCAATCAGTAATGGCTCTAGACCAGTGGTCGTCTCCAAATCGTATTATGTGTCCAGCCCATCTGATTTTCGATGCCTTGGCAAACGAGACAGCATCCCTGATTCTTGATCGTCAACAGAGATTAGAACTCTGGATTCTTTTTCTCACTTGAGTGAAGCGTCATACTCCAAGCATAGCTCTTTCGAATCCTCTTTGGGAGACCCAAATAGCGTTCTCATCCTGTTTTCGTAGGGCCCAGGTTTCTGAGGCATATGTTAATGCAGGAAGAACAGTGGAATTGAAGAGATGTGCCAGGAGCCGGAAGTTCTTCGTTCTCTTAGCTCTTTCTTCGATGCTCTTGAAGGCGTTCCAAGATGCTTTCTTCCTCCGGCACAACTTAGGTGCCAGGTCATTCGTCAGGTTGAGTTCTTGACCTAGGTACACATAACTGTTGCATTTGGAGATGTTCGTTCCGTTGAGAGCGGATGAAACATCAGGAATGAGACTGTTTCTCATTAACATTGTCTTTGTGAGATTCAGCTGTAGTTCAACCTTTCCACACTCACGGTTGAAGTCGGCCAGTATTTGTGCCGCTTGGCTAATGTTTGGTGTTATTAGAATGATGTTATCAGCAAAACGGAGGTGGTGTAGTTGCTGACCATCTATCTTCACTCCCATTTCTTCCCATTCCAGTTGTCGCATGACGTTCTTAAGGGTGGCACTAAACAGTTTTGGTGAAATGGTATCACCCTGCGGAACCCCTCTCTTGACATGGATGATCACTTCCTTGTAGAATGGTGAGATCCTGATAGTGAATCCATAATACAGCTCACGGAGGATCCTAATGTATTGTGTTTGAAAGCCCTGTTTGGCTAGGGCTTCTATGAACACTTCCATCTCAACAGAATTAAAGGCCTTCTTTAAATCAATGAATGATGGACAGAGTGGCATCTTGAACTCCTGAGAAACCTCAATGAGCTTGGTTATCATGTGGATATGGTCGATTGTGCTGAATCCTTTTCAGAACCCAGCTTTCTCGCATCGTTGTCCTTCATCTAGTGTTCTACTAATCCTACTCAGGATGACTTGAGTGAAAAGCTTGTAGACGACAGACAACATGCAGATCAGGCAATAGTTGCCAATGTCATGGATGTCTTCCTTCTTGTACAGTAGAACAGTCCTGCTGGTTTCCATTAGGATGGAACCTTGTATTCAGACAGGTAATGTGTGAAGAGCCGAGCCAGTGTATTGATGAGAATTGACGGCAGATTCTTCAGGTGTTCTGGTCTGACCTTGTCTGGGCTGGTTGCTGTTCACTTCTTCACCAATGAAATGGTGTCCACCACCTCCACTACCCAGCTGCCATGCTCTTTCGTGGCCGCGCAACACATCATAAGACACTTAATATCCACCTTACAAGATTAATACACCATATTTGATGGGGTTCAAATATGGTTTGAATCATGGGAACACCTGCAAGGGCGATTAGAGGCGGCCCTAAAAGCCTCTATCCCTCTTGGAGAGCCTGGCAAGCTACCGAGAGCATCCCACCTGCACAGCAGAGCCTGGCAAGCTATCCATGGCACATTCGATATGCCAAAACCAGTAAATACAATAGGTCTCGTTTGTTCATTTTATTTTTAAAAATATGACTCATTTGAGGTGGAAAAATCAGAAGTTAGCATAAAACACTTGAGATGTCATTTTTTAAAAAGTGTGTATTTTGTGACTGAAATCTTCAGGCTTTCTCGGAGTCGGAATGAGCTACTTTCCCCACCACAAACACACATTCGCTATACTCCTGAAAACACCAGAAGCCACCCCCATGCCACCAGGTAAGTTCTTCTACCGGCCTTGTTTCAGAGACTTATAAATAAATCTTGAAAGAGATCAAATGCTGCAATTAATCTTGGACCTGCACAAGACTGAACAGACTTAGGTGAGTCAGATAGGGGCAGGTCAGCCTGGTGCTTACCCATGCAGAGTCCTGGCAGCCACTTGGTCCCACAATCTAAAATCACCACCATGTTCCTGGCTGGAGTCCACCATCTTGGGATGGACCTCACCGAGATATAATCTGCTGAAAATTCGGGTGTGCAGGTTTTGTGGCTGAAATCTCCAGGTTTTCTTGGGATCAAGATAGTTTACCTCCCCCAGACCTCCCTGGACTTCTGGAAGCCTCAGCATTCATGTCCATACCCCAAGGCTGCCACCCAGTTTAAAAACTTACTTCAGCTGTACCTTCCTGATAAAAATACTGAACACACTGAACAAACACGAAGACCTCTTAAGTACCTATATTGCAAACCATAATGCACAAAAGGAGACAGAGGAAGAGGGGTGCCTGTCGTGGAGACAGGTCAGCTGGGGGGCAAGTATGTTGGGGATGGTGGGAGGGACACAGGGGCTTTGGTGATGGAAGGTGTGTACTGGTAGAGGGATGGGTGTTGTGTCATTGTGTGACTGAAACCCAATCATGAACAGCTTTGTGATGGTCTATCTCACAGATATTCAATAAAAATTTTAAAAGTAAATTAATTAAAATGTGTGTACTTGTGTGTGTGTGTCCTTTTTTAATGCCCCAGCCCTTTTTCACATGTAAGGACCAGCCAGGTATGCTAGAAATGTCCTTGCAGAGGAGTGGGAGAGAAAACCCCACATGGTACTTAAAATTTCGGGTGAATGCCCGAGTAAACTATGAATGATGCCATTTACTGAGGTGAGAACCATTTCCAAGGAATGAGAAATAGAGCCCTGATTGTCTTTTATTTACTAAAATCTTCTTGTCTTGAGGGTCAGAAAGATAGTATAGGAGTAAGGCACTTGCCTTACATGTTACCAACCTTGTTCCAACCACAGTATGACAGTATTCCTGAGCCGTACCAGGAGTGATCCCTGAGTACAGAGACAGGAGTAAACACTGAGCGTAGCTGGGTGTGGACCCCAACAGATAAACAAACAAAATTATTGACTACTGAAATAAAATAAATCCATATCCTGATCATTTACAATCTGAGGTAATCACAAATTTTCCAGTCTTGCTCACAGCCCATGTTACTTTCCTTATTCTCTTTAGTCTTTCTTCCTTTTTATTTTGAATATTTATTGAGGGAAACTGATATTTTTCTTTATTTAAACACCATGAATTACAAAATTATTTATAATACAGGTGTTTCAGGTATTCAGTGCTCCAACACCAATCCTCCCACCAGTGGGACCTTCCCTCCAGCATTGTCTCCATTTTCCCAACCTAACCCCCTACCTAATACTACCTGATACCACCTAATACTACCTAATACTACCCACTACTACAAGCACAAAATAATGTATTTTGTATTGCTTGCTACAACTAAATGGCTAATGGAATTATTATAAAATACTTCAGGAAAAGAAAAATTGTGGAAATCATTATAGCTCACGGTGGGGTCGTTAAGTCCTTGTCTAAAGGATTACAAAGTTGTTCATAACTTATTGAGCCTTCTGTGTTATTGTTTTAGTTTGCTGTTACTGATTATTTAGTTAATTGTTACTTTCCCATATAATTTGATGTGCTCCTACTGGGATGTTGCTATTGTGGATTTGGAGGTGTCTCGCTGATGCATCTGTGTCTGTGCTCTAGGATCTGTAGAACTGGGCCAATGTATGAACTTACACGGTGACAGCTGTGGGATGTGGGTGTGGCTGCCGAAAACTTGCAGAAGTGTGGGAGGGGCCAGGGGACAGTGCCTCCCCCACTCCCCACCCCAGAGTTTTCAGCCTGAAAACCCTGGAATTTCTGTTGGTTTGGTGTCTTAGTCATGAAGCCCTGGAGTTGGGCTGTGGTGGCGACTGTGGGTGTGAGCGCAGCTGCCAGGGCTTTGGCGGGGTAGGGACTCAGTCTGTTTAGACTGTGAACCTGTGAAATTTTAGCGGCTTAACTTACATCTCCTCAAAGATTTAGCTGTGAATCTGTAAAGCTGGGCTGATGGCTGTGTTCTGAAATTCTTATCAGACCAAAGTCAGAATTCCTGGTTTGCTTTTTCCCGTTCAGTCTTTTTTTTTTCCTTTTTGGGTCACACCCAGCGAAGCTATGTAACTCCTGGCTTTGCACACAGGAATTACTCCTGGTGAAGCTTGGGGGACCATATGGGATGCCAGGGATCGAACCCAGGTAGGCTGCGTGCAAGGCAAACACTCTACCCGTTGTACTATCACTCCCACTCCACAACCCATTCAGTCTTTGCCTTACTATTTTTCCAACTACTTTTTAGTTCTTTTTTGACCTGGGATCAAGCCAAGGGCTTCCACATGAAAGGCAAGTCTTCTGTGGCTACATCCCCATTCTTTTTCTTCCCTTCTACACTCATGTTAATGGCATTTGCCTACTTTATCCCCAAAACATAAATACTTCCTTTTCTCTCCACCACTACTGCCACTGAACAAGGCCAGGTCATATTTCATCTTGCATCCACTGCTGCCCCCTACAGGTTATTATACACAGTGCAGGTCAAATGTTGCCTGTAGAGGGGTAATTGAATTCATCTATTTCCAGTTGTCCCCAGGCTTCTTACAGTCTTAGAAGAAATCTAAAATCTCTTGGCCCATAGAGTGTTCATGCTCTGGTCTCTGTTCCCCTCTCTGACCCCATCTCTTCTCACTTTCCTCTTAGTTACTCTACTTTTAGCTTTTGAGCTCATTTCTTTGCTGGGAACATCCTCTCCTTGTTCTCTCTTTGTAACTCTGGCATGAAGCATGCCTTTGAAGACTTACATGCTGAATATGTACATATGTAGGATATGTACTTTTTTGAAGGGATTCCTAGGAATATAACCTATGTCTCTCACATGGAAGGCATATGCTCTATCACTGAGCCATATCCCCAAATCCCCAGCATTCAAGATATTCTAATAACTTTCAACGATAAATGAGCTAGTTATAAATTTCTAAGTATAGAGCTATGCTTGCTAATATTTTAAAAACTATAATTACATTGTTTTCTTAAGCCTAACATTGCTGTTGAAAGTCCTGAAGTCAATTTAATTCTAGCTCCATTGTAGGTGCCTTATTTATTTATTTATTTATTTATTTTGTTTTTTGGGTCACACTAGGTGATCGGTGATACACAGGGGTTGCTCCTGGCTCTGCACTCAGGAATCACTCCTGACAGTGCTCGGAGGATGAGATGCTGGAAATTGAACCCAGGTTGGCTGCGTGCAAGGCAAACGCTCTACTGGTTGTACTATAGCTCCAGTCCCTGTAGGTGCCTTTCTAATTCATGGGAATTTTAACCACGATTGAAAATACTTCATCTTCTTGTGGATCTCCTGCAACATGGCTCTTCATGTTTCCTCCTGAATACTAGGTCTTTTTAAAAAAATTATTTATTGAATCACCATGAGAAAAGTTGCAAAGCTTTCAAGTTTGAGTCTCGGTCATACAATGATCAAACACCCTTCCCTTCACTTGTAATTATTTTTTACCACCAAGAACCCCAATATACCCCCCTCCCACCGCTCTCAATGCCTGTGAGGCAGATAATTTCTAGTTTACTCTCTCTCTACTTTGATTACATTAATCATTTCGACAAAAGATGCACCATTATTGTTTGGAATCCCCCCCAATAATCAGAACTGCTGAAAAGGCATTGTTAAATAATTTGTTTTCTATTGCTGGTTATGAAAACCATATGATTTTGGATTTCTGATATTTTACTAATTAAGTCTAGAGGGATTTCTGCAAAGAGCCGGATAATTATGAGATTGGTTTCTGTGTGTCTGGTGCCATGGCCGTGCCGGAGAGCCGCTGTGGGGGGCAACTTGTGGCCTCAGTCAAGCGTAAAGGACGTGGATACTAAGTCTTTTAACTCCTCTATCTTCCATCTCCATTCTAGGTTGCTTTTTGGTGAAGTGTTGGTCATTTGGCTGTATATCTGCTCTTCACCCTATCAGTATCCATATCAAAATATTCTTGTTCTCTCTCTCCTTTTGGGTGCTGTGGTTTGCAAAAGAGGCATTGAGTGGCAATCATGTTCGGTCTATAGTCTACTTTCAGCATGCTTCTCCTGTCCTGGGAGGACCCTCCCAACACCCTTTATTTGGTGCTCCCTTCTCTATCTGAGCTGCCTTTTCCCCTAGCATGTGCGGCTGGTCTGCAAGCTATGGAGTGAACCTCCTGGAACTTATCTCAATTTTTCTTGGGTGTTAGTCTCCTATTTTGTTACTTTATATTCCCCAGATGAATGCAATCTTTCTATGTCTGTATGTAAATTTCATGACTTGTATGTAAATTTCACGACTTGCATGTAAATTTCATGACTTCATCTTTTCTAACAGCTGCATAGTACCCAATTGTGTAGATGTACCAAAGTTTCTTTAACCAGTCATCTGTTCTCGTGCATTCGGTTTTTTTTCCCAGATTTTGGCTATTGTGAACAGTGCAGCAATAAACAGGAGTATTGCTGGGTCAAATGGGAGCTCAATTTTTAATTTTTTGAGAATCGTCCATACTGTTTTCCAAAAGGGCTGAACCAGTTGGCATTCCCACCAGCAGTGAAGGAGAGTCCCTTTCTCATTACATCCACGCCAACACGGGATGCTTTTGTTCTTTTGGAAGTGGGCCAGTCTCTGTGACATGCATCTCCCTGATGATTAGTTATGTAGAGCATTTCTCATGTGCCTTTTAGTAATTCAGATTTTTTCTTTGCGAAAGTTTCTGTTCATTTCATCACCCCATTTTTTTTTTATAAGGTTGGATGTTTTCTTCTTGTGGAGTTCAACCAGTGCTTTGTATATCCTTGATATCAACCCCTCATCGGATGGGTATTGGGTGAAAATCCTATCCCATTCTGTAGATTGTCTTTGTATTCTGGTCACTGTATCTTTTGAGGTACAGAAACTTCTTAATTTAAGATAGTCCCATTTGTTTATCTCTGTTTCCACTTGGTTAGTCAGTGGAGTGTCGTCTTTGAAGATACCGTTAGCTTCAATATCGTGGAGTTTTTTGTCAACCTTGTCTTCAGTGAACCTTATGGATTTTGGCCTGATGTTGAGATCTTTAATCCATTTTGATCTGACTTTTGTGCACGGTGTTAGGTCGAGGTCTAAGCCCATTTTTTTTGCATGTGGTTGTCTAGTTATGCCAGCATCATTTGTTGAAGAGGCTTTCCTTGTTCCACTTCACATTTCTTGCCGCCTTATCAAAGATTAGATGTTCATATATTTGGGATTGTGTGTACAGATATTCCACCCTGTTCAATTGGTCTGCAGACCTCATTTATTCCAGTACCATGCTATTTTAATTATTACGGCTTTGTAGTAGAGTATGAGGTTGGGGAGGTAATGCCTCCCCGTGTCTTTTTCACAAGAATTGCTTTAGCTATTCGTGAGCATTTGTTGTTCCATATGAATTTCAGGAGTGCTTGATCTATTTCTTTGAAGAATATCATGGCTATCCTTATATCTCCTTTTCATTCTTTCACTTCCTCCCTTTCTCTCTCCCTCCCTTAATGAGGGGAGATAAAGCCCTCCCTTGGGCTTATATCTCTGCTTTCTTAGTAAATTTGTAGTGCTTATTTTGGTGTAGTGACTCCAATAATTCTAGATAGTGTATGTTGTGACATTTATTACCTTTTTATGGCAATTGTATTGCTTGGGCGTATAGGAGCACATACTATTCTAAGGGAACAGGCTTTGGAACTGGTGAATGTGTTGTGGGAAGGGTCAAAGATCTGCTCCAGTCTAAGTTGTTTCTGGTGAATTGAAGGATGTGTGTTGTAATTTCTATGTTTACACAACAACTTACCACACAACTAGTGGCTTTAAAGCACACATATGAATCACTGGAAATTTCCGTGGATCAAGAGTCTGAGTAACAACTCAGGGAGTTGTGTTGGCTTTGTACAAGACTTTAACACAGGTGTTGGCCAGAACGTCATTCTCGGCCTTGATCTCTGATAAGTTTGTGTGATTACTGGCAGAATTCATGAACTTGCAGCTGGATAACTGAGACTTCTTAGCTCTGTGTAGATAAATTAAACCAACCCATAGAGGATAAACAAAAAGGTCTTCATTAGAACTTACAAGGTGAGGAATTCAGATGTTATTAAAGCTTGTCAGAGACTTAGAGGCAGGTAGAGAAGTTGGAAATACTTGTGGAAGAAAAGAACAAAAGGCTTCAGTCCAGATACAACCTGCTGCTTGGAGGGGCCTCTTTCAGTAGTTTTTGGGTCATTGGTACTTAGAAGCACCAAAGCTACACCTGGTCATGATCATGATTCAGGTGAGTAGCGGCATGTGGTACTGAGGACTAAACTCAGAACCTTGCACAGGCTAGGTGTATGTTATACCACTTTAGCTACCTCCTCAGTTAACCTGGAGTTTTATTTTTCTACCTTTTAATGTCGTATTTATTGTAGTCTAGGTAACAAGATTCTAATAGTGGTAATTTTTATGGTTTTTATGTAAATGATTACTGAACCTCACCACTACCAAATGCCCAAGATCTTCCACCAATGTCCTTGTATAAGTTCTAGTCCTCTTCTTTACCCTCCGTTCTCTCCCTCTTCTGCTGAATAATCTCACTTTTGCAATCAAAGTCCAGGGGTTTGCTATTATTAGATACTGTGTTCTATTGTTTTTCTTTTTCTCTGTATACCAAAGCTACCTGTGACATATTTGATATGCCAAACACAGTAACAACAAAGTCTCACAATGGAGATATTACTGGGCCCGCTCAAGCAAATCGATGAACAATGGGAGGACAGTAACAGTGACCACAGATGAGTGAGATCACACAGTATTTGTGTCTCTTCCTTTGACTTAATTTCACTAAACGTGATGCTTTTCACGTTCATTCAAGTGGCAGCGAACAGTGAGATTCCATCCTTTCCTACACTTGCAAACTATTCAATTGTGTGTGTGTGTATACATATATGATCCATCCAACTTTTGTTGGACACTTGGGTTATTTATATATCTTGGCCATTATACTAAGTTTTGCAGTGAATATAGGTATACTTGTGTCTTTTTAATTAATTTTTTGCGTGTGTTCTTGGGTTAGTAACCAAGAAATGGAATCACTGAGTCACATGGTAATTCTATTCTTTGTTGATAAGTGTTCTATTTTTCATGCAGGTTGAATCAGATGAGATTTCTATCAATAATGAAAGAGGTTTCCTTTTCCAATACATTCTGACAGTACTGGCTGTTTCCAGTCTTTATTATATATGCCACCCTCACTCCTGGACAGTTTTTGTTTTCTTTGCATCCTGCAGTTTTCAGTGGTTACTCCTGACTCTGCACTCAGAAATTACTCCTGGTGATACACGGGAGACTATATGGGATACCGGAGATTGTATTCAGGTTGGCCGTGTATAAGGCAATTGCCCTACCCGCTGTATTATGATTCCTGCCCCTTGGTCAGTTTTATATAATCCTGAAGTGATATTCAAGACTTACTAAGGTAGAGAGGGCTGGAGGGATAGCAAAGCGGGTAAGACTTGAAGTCAAGAATGAGAACCACTTCGTGTTCGATTCCTCCGTCCCTCTCGGAGAGGCTGGCAAGCTACCAAGAGTATCTTGTCCACACGGCAAAGCCTGGCAAGCTACCCGTGATGTATTCAATATGCCAAAGACAATAAAAACAATCTCACAATTTGTTGTGAGACATTACTGGTGCCCACTTGAGCAAATCGATGAACAACAGGAGGACAGTGCTACAGTGCTACTAAGGAAGAGAGATTTGGATATTAGCACTTTTATAGCAATGTGGTGGGTGTAGAGGTAGCCAGATTCTAGAATAGCTACTGTACTAGATGTTTCAGCCATTAAATCAGTTCTTGGCCTGTTTTATTCTGGAATCACTTGGGAATTTTTTGGAAAACTCATGTGGGCCCTTCTTTTGAGGTTCTGATGTAATGGGTCCGGAGTGTGGACTGAGAAGGACTTTCATTTATTTATTTAATTTTTTTCATTGAATCATCATGAGATTCAGTTACAAAGTTGTTCACAATTGGGTTTGAGTCATACAATCTTTCATCACCCATCCCTTCACAGTGTACGTTTCCCACCACTGATGTCCCCAGTTTCCCTCCTGCCACCAGTCCCCAGTCTTCCTCTAAGGCAGACACTTTTCTTCTCTCTCCCTTTCTTTCAGGAAGACCTTAAAAAGCTGCTCAGGTGAAAACAACCTGAAGTCAAGAATGAGAACCACAAGTGCTATAAATGAGAAGCAAAGTGCTCACAGGGAATAAACCTAACATCTCTGTTCTTCTCTCTAAGGATGAAGCAAGCTCCAGCTCACATATGGCTAATAAAGAGTGGTGGCCAGGGTGAAAGAGATAGTACAAGGGTTAAGGCCCTTGCCTTGCAATGCAGTCAACACCATTTTGATATCTGGTAATGCCCATGTCCCCCTGAGCGCTGTCAGGGTCACTCCTAAGCATACAGTCAGGTATAGCCTCAGAGCATCACTCCCAACCCCCAAGCCCATATGATCAGGAAAATTGGTGGTCAGACAAGTTATCATGTTACTTTTGCACTACCCAAAAACTTGAGGTTGTCAAGAACATTAATTCAAGGACCGATCAGAGACTCACTTTTAGGGAAGATTTCCAAGGGAGTAGTTAAAATTTTCCTTTGCTACTACATTTTGTCTGTGTTTGACTTTATAAGCAGTGCTAAGAGAATGTTCATCATCTTTTCCATCTTGCAAATGACTTCGTGTTTGAGAAAGCAGTTTCTAACCGTGAAGTGATCTCACTTAGATAGGCGTTGCCCAGGGTGACAGCACAGAGACAGAAGTGGAGGTATGAAGGAGCCTGTGGATAGACACAGCCAACAAGGAGAGGTCAGGAGAGCAAAGCTAGTGATGCAGAGTTGGGGCTCTGCTTGCTGGACTGAGATACAGTACATGGACGTCGAGGTCTTGCACTATCTTGGTGATGGAATGGTTTCTTCCATCAGCTATGTGTTTGCTTTCACATGTGCAATCTGATCTATTATCACTGATGTGACTCCTGGATCTGTTTTGCTTTTGAAGAAGCGTGTTTGTGAGAGGAGTGGTCAACACACATAAGTGCTTAAGGGCTATTCTGAGTTCTGTGCTTGGAGATCACTCCTGGTGTTGCCTGAAGATTGAACCAGGGTCAGGAGAACCAGGATCACAAGCCAGGAAAGTTCCTTAATCTAGTCCACCCCTCCTTGCTCCCCACCTTTTCTTTTGGTTTTAGAGCCACACTCAGCAGTGTTAGAGGTGCTACTTCTGGGTTATTGGAAGAAGATTTCAGGTGGTCACAGAAAGCTGTGCTTGCAAGAGCATGCAGGGCTGGAGATAGAATCAGGCTCCCACGTGCAAAGCCTATGTTCAAAACCTGCCATGTATCTCCAGCCCGTAAACCCTGACATTTCTTTAACCAATCACTTTCCATATGAGTTTCTGTCTTTCTTTCTCTCTCACCTCTCCTTCCACCCCATTTTTATTGTTTATATTGTCAGCGGAGGACATTTGCTCTCTCAGATCTTCAGAAATATCTGCCTTTCTATGACAATCAGCACTGAAGGACCATTTCTGAAGAATACACTTAGAGACACTTTGCATAGCTGTTCAGTGTGGATTGGCTATTTTCTAAATCTGCTGGAAACTATAATTCCAGGCTCGTTTGCTCTGTATAAGAGGTATAGAGATGTATCCATGGATGTGTATCCATTTTTTTCTAGACCTTTTAAAAATTTTTTTCCTCCCAGAAAGCTATTATTTAGATTCTACATATGTTGAAAAGACTTGTCCGGCCTCCATTCTTGAACATTTTAGCTTCCAGTGACATTTTTTTACACAATATACTTTATACTCTTCCCACATAATTTGAAGGTATTGTGCTTTACCATCTGTTTTTTTTTTTCATTTTGGGTCACACCTGGCAATGCCCAGCAGTTACTCCTGGTGGTGCTCAGAGGATGGGATGAAGGGATAGAACCCATTTGGATGCTTGCAAGGCAAATGCCCCACCTGTACTATTGCTCCAGTCCCTGTCATCTCCTTTTGTTAAAAATAGATCTAACTGAAGTTAGTGGGAATTTCCTCCATGTAATCAAAATAATTTTCTTTTTCTCTGGAAGTTTTCTTTGTTTTTCCAATGGAAAATTCATGAAGCTCTGGGGCTGGATATTTCACCCCATACCTTGTTTTATCTACTTTAGTATTTATTAAATTTATAAAAATTCAAAAAATTAGAAACTAAGCTGCCACACATCTCAACAATTCCACTTCTGGAAACATACCCCAAGGATCTAAAAACACAATGCAGAAAAAGACACGTTCAGTCCTATGTTCATTGCAGCAATCTTCATAATTGTCAAAACCTGCAAATAATCCATGCCCAAGAAAAGATGACTGGATAAAGAAGTCAAGGTACATATACACAATGGAATACTACTCGGTCATAAAGAAAGAGGAAGTCGTGCAATTTGCTGATATGTGGATGGATCTGGAAAGTATACTGAGCGAAATGACTTAGAGAGACAGACACAAAGTAACTCACTCATATGCAGGATATAAAGAAACATAGTAGGAGAAGGACTAATGCATTAAAGCAATGGAAGCCAAGAGTAGAACTGGTCCTTAGTAGGAAGCTTGACAAAGATAGGGTGGGGGAGGGAAGAAGAGTTGGGATAGGCCAGGGAAGGGACCAATAGGACAATGATAGAAGTGGTCACTCTGGACCAGTACTAGGTAGTAAAAAACAGGTAAAATGACAGGCATAGTAGCCTATCAGTAATAGCAGAGTAAACTACAATGTCTAAAAAATGAACAAAAACAAGAGGTTTAAAAAATTAGTGCCTGCCAAGAGGCAGACGGAGGGGCAGGAGGAAAATAGGGGAAACTGGTGGAGGAAAATAAACACGGATACAGGTGAATGTTGGAACATTGTAGACCAGGAACTCAATCACGGATACCTTTGTAACTGTAATTCCTGGTGATTCGATAAAATTTTTAAAAAATTGTCATAAACTCAGAGCTCTTGGTGAATTTCATACAGATCTCTATTGTATGTCCTGAATTCTTCCTGAATTCTTCCTGAATTTGTTGCTTTTTTCAAATTTATTTATTTATTTTATAAGATAGTTCACTATATTTGATTACATATAATATTCAAACACCAATCCCACAACCACTACATTTTCCCACCACCATATTTGGGATATTTCCATCCCAAGCCCCAAGCCCTGTCTCAAAGCACAACTGAAATGATATATTTTGTATTGTTTGTTATGAAAAACTGCTGAAAATGCTATTAAAAAGTATCCATAGAAACCATGTGAAGATTGTTCTATTTTGGCAGAGGCCATTAAGGTCTTCTTTAGGATATCACTAACATGTTGTTAAAGACTGAGTGACGTGAACTTTTAT
Source organism: Sorex fumeus (assembly GCF_029834395.1). Lineage (NCBI taxonomy): Eukaryota > Metazoa > Chordata > Mammalia > Eulipotyphla > Soricidae > Sorex > Sorex fumeus. Next base: position 39,028,824 of record NW_026606101.1, on the reverse strand, counting down.
ATATATATATATCTGAAAAATATATGTGTATATCATATATATATATATTTCCCCCTGTGATTGGTTGTCTACTATTTGAACCCCATCAAATGTGGTGTGGTACTCTTGGAGAATGGGTAGGGAGTATCCTATGATGTGTCACGTGGCTGCAATTGCGGCTGCATGGTCCAGGAACAGGTTCACTTGTGCATGAGGCTTGACCCGTACATATGGGGAGCGGCCTTGAGTGTGGCAGTAGTTGGGTCCTGGAGGTTTTTGGCTGCTGGGGCTGGGTCCCTTAGGGCAGGGAAGGTCCGACCCCCTCTGTGGAACCCCTCTTTGCTTTGTTTTTAAGGAGACTTGTGAGGAAGAGGGAGTTGTATGATTGATCTGCCATTTGGATATCTCTTAATCCAGGATCATTATTTGGATATAAAAGTAAGAGATCCCTGAAGATCCAAGGGTTAGGGAATCTTTGATTTGTGTTGTGAGGAAAGTGTGACTCTTCTAGTGGTGTTCTAAAGAGGTCCCATCAGGTAACTTCATATCACGATCACGACCACCCTGTTGTTCGTCGATTGCCTCGAGCAGGTGCCAGTAACGTCTTCTTCATCCTAGCCCTGAAATTTTTTTTAAAAGTGCCATATTTAAGGCTTTTTCAGGGTTAGGAGAATGAGACCCATCATTGTTACTGGTATTTGGCATATTGGGTATACCACGGGGAGTTTGCCAGACTCTGCCGTGTGGGCAGGTTACATTTGGTAGCCTGCCAGTTTGACCAAATTAGGAATGAGATGATAAGATGTCGTGCGGCTGCATTTGCGGCCGCGTGCTTCCGGGAGCTGAGTGTGATAATCTCTGGATCCTGGCCATTGTTGGAGTTACATGGCAGTTGGTGGGTGTAACTGTCTAGTTACTGGCAGGTCCAGTCCCAAACCGTGCAGGCTTGGAGATCTCAGCCCCGGGTCCCACACACCTGGGTTCCTCTGCCAGTTCTTTTATGTGTGAGGCTCATCCAAGTGTGTGGAGAGTGCTCCCAGCATGGCCTTGGCTGGGCCCCGGTGGTCTTCAGCTGTCGGGGCTCTGCTTGAGGCAGAGAGGGAAACTCAACCCTCCTTCCTCCAAGGGGCCATGGTGAGGACAGCCAGGCATGGGGACAGGCTTTGTCTCATGCTTTGAACTATGCAAGCAAGCCGGGTTCCACAAAGGATTCAGCACAATCGACCATATCCACATGATAACTAAGCTCACTGAGGTTTCTTGGGAGTTCAAGATGCCACTCTGTCTAACATTCATTGATTTAAAGAAGACCTTTGATTCTGTTGAGACAGAAGTGGTCATCGAAGCCCTAGACAAACAGGAAGTTCAAATGCAATATATCAGGATCCTCAATGAGCCGTATTACGGATTCACCACCAGAATCTCACCATTCTACAAAGAAGTGATCATCCATGTCAAGAGAGGGGTTCGGCAGGGTGAACAGAAACTTTCCCAAAGAAGAAATCCAAATGGTCAAAAGGCACATGAAAAAATGCTCTTAATCACCAATCATCAGAGAGATGCAGATCAAAACAACAATGAGATATCATTTCACACCACAGAGACTGTTTCACATCCAAAAAAACAAAAGCGAACCGGTGTTGGCATAGATGTGGGGAGGAGGGGACTGTCTTTCACTGCTGGTAGGAATGATTTTTGGAAAACAATATGGACATTTCTCAAAAAACTAGAAATGGAGCTCCCATTTGATCCAACAACACCACTTCTTGAAATATATCCTGTAGATGCAAAAAAAGCACAGTAGAAATAACATCTGCACTTGTAAGTTTATTTTATTTATTTATTTTATAATGTAGGAGCGCTGCTATTAATTCAGCCATTGATTAAGCTGATTGAACTTGTATGTTTTTTGCAGCACTATTTGCAGTAGGCAGAATATTGAAAAAACCCGATTGCCTGAGAACAGATGAAGATGGTCAAAGAAACTTTGGTATATCTACACAATGGAATACTATGCAGCTGTTAGAAAAGATGAAACCATGAAATTTGCATGTAAGTGGATCAAAATGGAGATTATCATGCTAACAATGAAATGAGTCAGAAAGAGCGGGAAAGACTCAGAATGACTGCACTCATTTGTGGAATATAAAGTAACATAATAGGAGAATAACACCTAAGGATAATAGAGATAAAGGCCAAGAGGGTGACCCCATGGCTTGGAAGTCGATCTCATGTGCTGGGGGAAAAGGCAGAAGGGATGGAGTAGAGACCACTAAGCAAATGATGGTTGGAGGGATCACTTGGGATGGTAGATGTGTGCTGAGAGTAAACTATGGACCAAACATGATGGCTGCTTAGTGCTTATATTGCAAACCATAACACCCAAAAGGAGAGAGAGAGAGAGAGAGAGAGAGAGAGAGAGAGAGAGAGAGAGTGTAAGAGGGAGTGTGTCTGCCACAGAGGCAGGGGGTGTGAAGGGATGGGGGTGGCAGGAGGTACACTGGGAACATTGGTGGTGTAGAATGGGACTGATAGAGGGATGGGTCCTCGAACATTGTTTGATTGAAATGTAATCACGAAAATTTGTAAGTCTGTAACTGTATCTCACAATGATTCATTAAAATAAAAAAAAAGAGGAAGGAAGGAAGGAAGGAAGGAAGGAAGGAAGGAAGGAAGGAAGGAAGGAAGGAAGGAAGGACGGGGCAGTGAATTGTATGAACTCTAACTGCCCCATCTTTCTGAAATGTCCATAGTACTCCTGAGGGACACATCTTGCCTTCCAGTGCATCCTGTACTTAGTAATGGGAGGCACCTAAACTGAAAGCAGATGTTACTTACCCACACATGGAAGAATAAAAATTGGGTCAGGATTTTATAAGATTAAGTCTTCTCAAGGAAACATATTAACAACCTATTCTCTGGTTAGTCCTAGAGAAATGATAGATTCCAGTAGGAGAGATGAAGATCTGAAGTAGAAGACTCAGCTTCTCCTTCCAGTCAGGAGGGAGACTCTGCAATCTTTCTTCATTTAACATGAAGTGAGAAATATCCACAAGGTGATGGAAATACACAATTCCAAAAATGATCCTACTGACAGGCAGCTTCAAGGACCTGCCTGGACCAATGAATTAAAGCAGAGTCAAAGGGAGCATCTCAGCAGTGCTAGAGTGGATGAGTGCTGTATGTGCTAAACAGATGCCTTTCCAATGTACCTCAAGTCTGTGATAATGGAGGATAGAATGACTAAGGTTTTGTTTTTTCTATTTTGAGAACTAGTCTGTCATGCTTTTCCTTTGAAGAACATGTCTACTGAACTCTTCATTGGATGGTCTCCAAAAACAGGGCTGTCTACCTACTGTGTCTACCTACTGCCAGATAGACTGGGATTGTGGTCATCATGAACATCTGAAACCAACCCTACTGTTTCATCCAGCAACACCCACTGCATCTGCACTTTACAAAGGGGCTCTGTGTGTTCTCTTTACAGCTATGTTTTATAGCTAAAGTACTCACCTACCATTCTGCCTAGATTCTTGTTTGAGCAAATGGAAATAAAAATGGTAGTAGTCTTGGTCTCTATTTTTTTGGGGGGGGGGAGGAGGATGTGGAGATGGGAGTGAAGGGAGCGCCTGGAAATGACCAGGATTTATTCCTGACTCTGTGCTCAGGAATCACTCCTGGAAGGCTTAATAGACTATATGGAATGTGAGGGATTGAGCCCTGGTCAGTCATATGCAAGTCAAATGTTCTACCTGCTGTGCCATTGCTCCAGTCCTTGGTCTCTTTTTTATGCCCGTACCATTTAACACTATTTCCCACTATTGCCTGATGTCTAGACTTTATCCTACCGACCTGTAGTCAATCTCTACCACCAATAGAGTGTAAAAGACATTCAGTTCCATTTTGGGGGCACGAGGACTGTGTGCAGGCACTTGACCATGATGTTGGCACCTTGGCATCTCTAGGTACTGGCTGCTATGTATTTACCATAGACACTCTGATTCTGAGGTGGAAAACTCTGAGAACTCTGTGTTCCATTTGTACTGTGCCTACCACCTGAAAAGGACACAGCACTTCAACAGTGTTGTGCATTTTTTTTATGTTTACAAAGTCACAACTTTTTCTTGTAAATGGTTAGGACACAATCAAAGAAACCTGGTATGTTGATCAACTACAGCAGTATTTCCGTATAGTAATCTGAATCATGGAATTTATTTCTTAAGGCAGTTGGTCGTAACAACTGACCACAAACTCTGTCAGTTAAAACAGCAAGTATTTATTCTTTTATAGTTCTAGACGCCAGAAATTCAAGTCAGTGTTGGTTTATTCTTAATGACCCAGGGGGCATCTGTCGCACTCCTCACATTTAGCTTCTTGATGGTTTTCTGTTTCCTTGGCTGGTGGCAGCATAATCTCAGTCCCAATCTCAGATGTTACATAACCTGTGACAGTAAACCAATATCTGTCTGTCTAGGGACAAAAATTTTCTCTTCTGCAGGTAATAGTTGTTGGATTGGGACCTACCAAATTTATATGATCTCATGTTAACTTGATAGTAACTGTGAAGATTGTTTCTAAGTAAGATTGTTTCTAAGGTATTAAGATTGGAGGGGATTGGACTTGAACGTGTGTGTGTGTGTGTGTGTGTGTGTGTGTGTGTGTGTGTGTGTGTACCTTACCTACTGTACCAACTTTCCAGGCCCTCAATTCTTTAATTTCATTCTTTCACTTTTAAACTGTAGAGCAGTGCTTCAAACCTTTTGCTTATGGATCCCTTCTGAACTTGCTTCTTTATGATGTCCTCCTGATTAGGACTATAGTCTCATTCTGTGGTCTCTTTACAGATTTTTCACTTGTGGCCCTCTTGGAATTTCCTAGAGTTCCCCAAGCACCATATGTTCTCAGTTGAGAAACAGTCCTTTCAAATGCCCTTTCCCATGAGAGAGGAATGAACACTGGACATTAGTTTCAATTTCATACTCTTTCATGCATGCATTATACTTAATAACAAACTTCATAGAAACTTTAATTTAATTAACAAGTGAAAAAAAGTAATTCAGCCTGGTAAAGTATTCCTGCTTTATTCTGTTATATCTATAGAATATATTCAGCTACATGCTTCCTGCTTTCTTGCAGCTTTCAGTGAAATGTGGGCACCATGGGAGAGGCAGAAAGACAGTTTGCAGGTGAAAGGAATCTAGTGACTTGTATCAAGTTCCTTTGAGTTAATATCACATGTAGGGAGATGTCCAAAGAGGAAGGAAAAAGGAAAACTGCTTTGAATGAAAATTCCAGAACACTCAAATTAATATTTTTCTTTTTAGGGTTTGGGCCACACATGGTAATGCTCAGGGGCTGCTCCTGGCTTTGTACTCAGGAATTAGTCTTGGTGGTATTCAGGGGTTTGTATGGGATGCTGGGGATCAAACCTGGGTCAGTTGTATGCAAGGCAAATGCCCTACCCACTGTACTATCACTCTGGCCACTTCACTTAATCACTTAATCCCCGTTATTCATCGATTTACTCCAGTGGGTGCCAGTAACGTCTCCATTGATCCCAGTTGCGTGCTAGCATAGCCCAATGGTATCCATTCTAGGAACATGCAGAGCCTCAAACCGATCATTCAGGGTCTTGATGAAGAAGTCTGACCATCTTGTAGGTGGGCGTCCACGTGATCTTTTGATGTCCCGTGGAATCCAATCAGTAATGGCTCTAGTCCAGCGGTTGTCTGTAAACCTCATTACGTGTAGAACCCATTTGATTTTTGATGTCTTGGCAAATGAGACAGTGTCCCTGATTCTTGAGCGTTGATGAAGATCAGTACTCCGGATTCTATCTCTCATTTGAGTGAATCGTGATATTCCAAGCATAGCTCTTTCGATTCCTCTTTGAGAGACCCGAATAGCGTTCTCATCCTGTTTTCGTAGGGTCCAGGTCTCTGAGGCATATGTTAATGCAGGAAGAACAGTGGAATCAAAGAGATGTGCTCGTAGCTGGAGGTTCTTTGTCCTTTTAGTTATTTCTTCAACGTTCTTGAAGGCATTCCAAGCCGCTCTCTTCCTCCTGCGCAACTCAGGTGCCAGGTCATTCATCATGTTGATTTCTCGACCTAGGTATATGTAACTGTTGCATTCAGAGATGGTGGTTCTGTTGAGAGTGAATGGAGCATCAGGAACAAGGCTCTTTCTCATAAACATTGTCTTCGTAAGATTCAGCTGTAGTCTGACCTTTCCACATTCACGGTTAAAGTCGTTCAGCATTTGTGCCGCTTGGCTGATGTTTGGTGTTATTAGAACAATGTCATCAGCAAAGCGGAGGTGGTGTAGTTGCCGACCATCTATCTTCACTCCCATGCTTTCCCATTCCAGTCGTCGCATGATGTTCTTGAGGGTGGCACTGAAGAGTTTTGGTGAAATGGTATCACCCTGCCGAACCCCTCTCTTGATATGGATGATTACTTCTTTGTAGAATGGTGAGATCTTGGTAGTGAATCCACAATAGAGCTCACGAAGGATCCTGATGTATTGAGTTTGTACGCCCTGATTGTCTAGGGCTTCCATGACCGCTTCCGTCTCAACAGAATCAAAGGCCTTCTTTAAATCAATGAACGTTGGACAGAGCGGCATCTTGTACTCCTGAGAAACCTCAATGAGCTTAGTAATCGTGTGGATGTGGTCGATGGTACTGAATCGTTTTCGGAATCCGGCTTGTTCACATGGTTGTCCTTCATCTAGTGTTCTGCTAGTCCTATTCAGGATGACTCGAGTGAACAGTTTGTAGATGACAGATAATAGGCAGATTGGGCGATAGTTGCCAATGTCGTGGATGTCTCCCTTCTTGTATAGTAGTATAGTCCTGCTGGTTTTCCATTGGGATGGAAACTTGCATTCAGACAGGTAGTGTGTGAAGAGCCGAGCCAATGTATTGATGAGTACTGATGGTAAGTTCTTCAGGTGTTCAGGTCTGATCATATCTGGGCCAGGTGCTCTTTGTTTTTTTACCGACGAGATGGCATGTTGGATTTCGGAAGGGAGAACATTGGGAACAACATATCCATCATGTGGTATGTGGTATGTGGGCAAGTGGACGTGGTTATTAAAGAGATCTGAGTAGAAGTCATGAATAATCTTCTCCATTGCCCTTCTGGAAGATGTGATAGATCCATCATGATGTTGGAAGGCAGTCATCTTGGTTTTGTAGTTGGTGAAGGACAGGCGGGCTTTACGAATGCTTTTCCCAGCTTCTGCCGCATCTACCAGTACTGCTGCTCTCCTGTTTTTGAGGTCATCCTTGATGGCTTCTCTGCACTGTTTTGCCAGTTCGGATGTTAGCTTGTGGTTGCCTGAGGCATGTGCCAAGCCACGTTGGTGAATAAGTTCAAGAGTGTTCAAAGAAAGGCAGTTTTTTCTGGTTATCTCTCTCTTGGCATTCCTCGCACAATCATGGAGGTTTTGAATCATTCCATCGTATTCCTTATCAATGTTGTCAATGACGGCATCTTCCCATGTTGCCGCAACAGAGCCAAAGAGCTCCCAGTTGGTGGTCGTTCTGGGAGTCCTCTTCTTAAACCTTGCATTCTTTTCTCCTCATTCTGTGAGGTAGAATTTTCCACGAAGAAGACGGTGGTCTGATCCCGTTTGGAATTTTGGGACAACAGCAACATCGGTTAGGCAAAACCGCCGATTGAATATGATGTGGTCTATTTCATTGTGGAATCGTCCATCGGGAGACTCCCATGTCCAACGTTTAGATTCAGCCTTTTGGAACTGTGAGTTACCATGGAAGGTTTTGGTTGACATGATGAACTCAGACAGTCTGTCACTCTGTTCGTTCCATTCTAGGCCATGGGTCCTGATGTGGAGTTCATTGACTGATCACTCTGGCCACACATTAGAGAAATTTCAAGCCAAGTTAGCTGCAGCACTTACGACCATTTACATAGAAGAAAGGATTTCAGAGGAAGTCGATAGGAGTTTCAGCTTAATTTGAAATGTAGAGAAAAGGCCAAGAGAGGGCTAGAGTTTTGTGTAAGTTGTCCTTCCACTTCCCCTGAACACCGAGCTCTAATATGATATGGAGGAATGTGCCTCTGCTTTTTGTTCTTGGGTAAGGCCCATCAATACTATAGTTACTTTTATTGATTGTGGGCCCAGGCTAGTAGAAGAGAGCTCTGTAGGAAATGACTTGACAGCCCCAGGTTTCCATAGCAGTTTCATAGCTAGCACTTCCTCCCACTATTTTCTTTCTATCCTCAATCCCGGGTGCTCAGGAAGTCTGGTGCAGCTTTGCTTTCTTACTGCTTCTCCTGTAAGTTTACATCTTTGTGTGTGTGTGTGTGTGTGTGTGTGTGTGTGTGTGTGTGTGTCGTTGGGGGGGGGGGGGGGTTGATGCTCAGAGGTTACTCCTGGCTCTTCATTCAGGGATCACGCCTGGTGATATTCGTGTGAGCATATGTGATGCCGGGGATCGAATCCAGGTCAGCTGTGTGCAAGGCAAAGTGTGGGGAGCCAGAGGTCTCCATCTTGGCTTTGTGGACCTATACATTCCTCACAAGCACATGGCATCCCACCACGCGGCCCTTGGATGATGCAATCTGGCTAGCCCCTCTGTAACTCTCCACTCCTTATACGGCTATCTTGACTGTCCATCCACTGTCCACTGAGCGTTAGCTATGACAGAGGTCAGATTAATCTGTTTTGCGCGAGCGCCACCTTAAGGTATATAAGTGCCTTGCAGACAATAAAGCTGGTCGCATACTTTCCATCTAGGACGTTTGTCCATTCCTTTTTATTCGGGACCCCCCTCGCCCAGCATACCCCTCACAGGTGGAGTCCTGCAGGTCAGGACCACACAGCACCCCACAGCACCCCATAGCACCCCACATCTTAGGCCCTACCTGCTGTACCATTACTCCAGCCCCATGAGTTTACATCTTAATCCTAATTTTCCTATTAATCCCTTAATCCTAATCCTATTTATTCTCCTAATTTTCCCCCAGGAGTGTTTTTTGGGGGGGAGAATGTTCTTTATTTTTGGTGCCACGAATAAAACCCATGGCCTTATACATGTAGAGCATGTGCTATACTGTTGCATTTTTGTATTGTCGCAACTCAACTCAACAACACATGATACGATACATAAGAAATGAGAAACAGAACAGTGGAGTGTGGGGAAGACAGGCCTGCACATAGGCTGGGTGCAGGATAGGACACAGAGGAGGTCTTTGGCGGGGGAGGGGCCTCCCCAGCCGAGGATGGGCAGCGGGCAGACTCTTCAGTGTCATCCGATCTCTCCCTTTATGGTGCAGTCTTAGTCGTCATTATGGCCATAGTCTCAGTCATTAGAGTTCCATCATCCCAGTCTCCTTGCGGACCTCAAAGTCTCCAAAGTCTCAGTTTTCCTCTTCATCTTCTTGTTGTCTTCTCTTCATTGGTGCGCGCCCTCTCCTTTTCTTTTGCACTCTGCTTCTATGTGTGCCTTGTGCTCTTTGCTGTCTGTCTTCTGTCCATGCTGACCTTGTAATCTCCTGACTTCTCCCAACCTTTTAACCTCATAACGTCGTAACTTCACTATCTGACTTTCTTCGCCCTCTCACCTGACTTCTAACCTGACTTCTTTGTAACTTTGTCTTCTGAGAGACTGACCTTCTGACTTGATTACAGCAACTGACCTTCTTCACGTTCTGACCACTCCAGCCCCTTATAGCATAGTTTATATAGAAATCATGTAGGGTGGGGATACAAAGGTGGAGTTGAACATTAACCAATCAACAAAGAGAGGTAAGGCCACTCCTCCAGGAGATTAACTTGAGGACAAAATCTCATCTAAAGAGATTACTTCAGATTACTAGGAGATCTGCTCAAGGGTGGGATTCCATCCAGAGTGTGTTGCTTTCTTCTTTGCTCAGCTAGTAATCCACTTAAATAGTTATAGTAAATTTACTTCTTATAATATTTCTAGCAAAGCCATTTTGTATGAGCACAGTAAGAGATATCAGGCTTAAAGTTTGGTTCTTCCTGAGGACATCTCACTATATATTCCAGACCACAGTCCTCAGGCCAGGTTAGTCCTTCCTAACCCCAGCAGGGTCCTTATTCAGTTACCTCTTTTGGGTCATGACAAAGTTTGTTCATGACCGTGTTCTTAACTTATAGTTAAGTATTATGGCGTGTGGCCTGGCCCATTTTGATGCCAGGGTAGCTCACAGCTTACCCTGGGTCCATCAGTCCCTCGTTGGGACCCTGCTCTTGAAGTGCTAGGAACTAAGGGCAACTGAGGCTTAAGTCAAGTAAATATGGATGCCCAGGAGTAAATATTATTTTTGAGTCAATTAACTCCCATGTTATATAACATAGCATCAATTGTCTTCCTGTGTCTATACAAAAAGGACATTGCTAAGTAAACCATATAAATGACAGAAAGGAAAGAGAAAAATAATTTAGGATTATTAGTTGTGCCTCAGTTGCTCTGTTGTAGAAGTGACCCAATAAACCTTAAGATCCCTGCGGGAGCAGCAAAGTGTTATCCAGCACTACATTACTGAGCCACATCCCTGGTCTTTAGGAGAAACATTTTGAAAAGCATTTAATTTAATTGAATTAATTAATTAATTTCCATTTGGGAGGATATTGAGGGCTACACTCGGCCATGCTCAGGGTTTATTCCTGGCTCTGTCCTCAGGAATCACTACTGGTGGCACTTGGGGGAAAATATGTGGTGCCAGAGATTGAACTGGGGTCTACTATTTCATGCCTATTTTCACTTTTTTATATTTCAAAATATTAAAACTTTTACTTTTCCATATTTTTGGAATTTTAGTCTGTGTCTTTAGAATATAAGAAATTATTACTTAGCCTAGGGATGTGACTCAAGTGGTATAACACATGTTTTATTTGTGCAAAGCCCTGGCTTCCATCCCAGGCACCTCATGGTTGTGAGAAATAGGAATAAAATAAGTAATTTTGGGCCATAGAGATAGTACAAGAGCTAAAGTGATTGCCTTGCATGCAACTGATTCCAATTCGATTCCCTGGAATCACGTGGTCTTCTGAGATCCTGGGGAGCAGCCCTAGAGGTCTCCAAGCACTGCCAGGATAGACAAGGTAATCTCCAGCACTGTAGGTAACAAGTAGCACTGCATCCTTAGGCCCTTGAATTGAAATGCAGGCCTGAGCAGGTTGGCAAAGAATCCCTGGAAGAGGACCCAGGCCTTCGGGAACAGCCCTGGGGGTACCCCTTCCCTCACAAAAAGAAATTATTTGCGAAGATAGCTCAAGGGAGTGGAGCACATGCTCTTTATACAGGAGTCCCAGGCTCAACAGCCAGAACTTCATGGTTCCCTGAACACCATGAGGTGTAATTGCCTCCTTCGGATCCCCCAAGAGAAATTTTTTTCTCAAGCCTTTATTTTATTTTATTGCTTTTTGGGTCACATCTGGTAATGCACAGGGGTTACTCCTGGCTCTGCACTCAGGAATTACTCCTGGCGGTGCTTGGGGGACCATATGGGATGCTGGGGATCGAACCCAGGACGGCTGTGTGCAAGGCAGCCACCCTATCTGCTGTGCTATTGCTCCAGCCCCTTTCAAGGCTTTAATGGTGTACTTTTTTGTACCCAAAAGGAACTTGTGACAGGAACCTGGTGTTAGGTCCCTAGGGACCCTGAGGGAGATTCCAGAGTTAAAACTCTAAATTTTAACTCTCCCTTTCCTGCCCCCTCCCTAGCAGAGCTTTAGAGTGAAACCATTCCCTATTGGAATGCAAATTTTGGAACCATTTGTTGGGCCCTCCTTATCTGTTACCTCCCTTTGGAACTCTTCCTTTATCCACCTCCACCAGAATGCAGGGCTGAGAATCAAAGGAAGCCAGGTGATAACCAAATGTCCCAGTTACCAGATGCCCACTAGCCACAGTGCCTATGTATGTAAATGCTGATCTTCGCATCTATAGGCTAAGGAGTGATGTACTTTTAAATGGATTGGTTAAGAAAGTATATGTTGTTACAAATCTATTGGCTATGAAATGTGCGGGCTTTGCTGTAACGGCCAGTGAAGGCCTATATAAGATCCCCTTTGAAGAAGTTCGGGGTCTTGCCTCACCTAACTGACCTGCGTGTCTGTGTAGGTGGCTTGACCCTGGCTAGCCAGTCTTACAATAAACCTTGCTTGCTGTTTGCAGTCTCTGAAGTCTCTTTGTCATTAAAGGGAGATCACGATCCGTGCCCTAACACCTGGTTTTTCTTTTTGTAATTTTTTAAAATTTTATAAGTTAGTTCACAATATTTGATTACATTTAATATTCAGACACCAATCTCACCACCAAATTTGGGATGTTTCCATCCCAAGTCCCAATCCCTGTCTCAAAACACAACCGAAATAATATATTTTGTATTGTCTGTTATGAAGAACTGCTGAACATGCTTACAAAAAAGTGTTCATGTAGGAAATAGTGTAAAGATTGTTCTATTTTGGCAGGGGCCATTAAGACATTCTATAGGATATCACTAACATGTTGTTAAAATTTGGGTGATGTGAGCTTTGGTATATATATCTGAAAATATGTATATATGCATATATATATATTTCCTCTGTGATTTGTTGCCTACTGTCTGAATCCCATCAAATATGGTGTGGTAATTATGGAGAATGGGTAGGAAGTGTCTTATGACAAACGAACGGCCTTGTGGTTCAGGAATATGTTCACCCATATGTGAGGCTTGGACTGAGTGTGTCGGAGCGGCCTTGAGCGAGGTGGCGGTTGAGTTGTGGAGGTTTTTGGCTTCCAGAACTGGGTCCCTTGGTCTGGATGGTGGCCAATGATGAGATTATCTGGCACCAGCAGGAGGAGGCTTATGGGTGTAACCTCTGAGTCTCTGGAGACTGGGAGAAACAGGCAGAAGATCTCTGCTCCCGAATTCCATTGAGCCCAGAGTCCAAGGTCACAAAGTTCCGCATTACCTGGGTTCTGTAGGACTTCACTCATGCGTGAAGGTCGGCCCAAGCCTGTGGAGAGCGGCCTTGAGCTTGGTGGCAGTTGGGTTGTGGAGATTTTTGACTGCCAGATCTGGGTCCCTTGGGTCAGGAGGGCTCTCATTCGCCCCCGTCTGGGGCGCTCCGGGTGAAATAGCCTGGCGTGGAGTCTGGTGGTATGGCTATGGGAGCCCTCTTTTTGTAATTTTTTTAAAAATTCAGTTGCTGTGAAATTAGAAAATTATTCATAAAATGGTTTGTTTTCTTGTGCCAAATCCTCTGGGTCCTCGGAAGAGACCATTTAAGCATTGCTCTAATACGTTTAAAATATCTCATTTGTTTTCATCTTGTGCTTTAAATGGAAGTCTGTAATAATTGCTTTACAAAAATAGCTCTTGTGCAAGAAAGGAAAGAGATGAGATGAAAGTCAATATACATATATATATATATATATAGAGAGAGAGAGAGAGAGAGAGAGAGAGGTGTCTGATTTCTAGAGTACTGGAATGGCCTGCACAAAGTGAAAAGGATTTGAAACCAATTCCCAGTTGTTTTATCTCTGGATTAGAGATGTTAAATGGGCAAAGGTATTTAGATAACTGGAGGTCGCAAGGAAGGGAAAATTCACCTCCAAGAAAAGTTAAAGGACTGTTGATTCTATGTATCTGGAACCTGAAATGCAGAGAGCTGAGCTAAAACCCCTTTCAAGCTGATGGAAGGACTGGTACTTTTGTAGATGACTACCCACAGGACAGATAACCATTGTGCACCCAAGGTACTCCTCAGAATAAAGAAATGAACCCAACTTCTGTGCCCTGTAGGCTGAGTCATCTGCTCACCCACTTCCTGCCATGTTTGCATGGCTTTGAACTCTCATCATCTTCCTGCTGGGTCCCCATTATTATTTCAAAACTCACAGCTAAATATCTTCCCTGGGGCACCAGTTCCCACACTAATTACAAGAGAATTGCTATGACATCAACCACTCTTTCCCACATTCCTGTTTTCTTCCCTTTTTAACTAAATATTATGATTTGGAGGGTGGAAATAGGGGGTGGGAAATTGTTTTATCATAAGCTCAAATGGGTAAGCTCCCCCTTTGTAAGTGAGGCAGATCTTGTGGGACTTTAGACAGAAAAGGGCAAACTCAATCCTCACTGCAGTAGAGTAAGATTCTGAGTTTATTTTACAATGTAGGTATTTCCAATAATAGCAGGTCATCTATAGCATATCTGATTTCTAAGAAGTGTGGTTGGATTTGAAATCTGGGGAGTAATCTTTGAACTAGATCTCTGCTGTGTTTTTTGTGGGTTTTTTGTTTGTTTGTTTGTTTGTTTTTTTGGTCACAACCAATGATGATTAAGCATAAGTTCTGACAGGGTTTGGGGATCTTATATGGTACAGAGAACAGAACCAATGTCAGCTGCATGCAAGGCAAGCACCTTATCCATTGTGCCATCTCTCCAGCCTGGTTTGATCTTAGCTTTTAGTTGAATTCTCAGCTGTTAGGCCTGTTAGCATCAATCCTTCTTTCCACTACCAAAATCAGGGCTTAATGAAATGAAATGATTCTCTTTTATTCTCCAAATTCACCAATTTAACTCTGAATTTAAACATATTATTTTCTATAATTTGTTTCCAAAATGGAATGATGGACTCTTTTGCTAAGTCCATAACCTCCACTGGTGTAACTGACAACACAGTTTGACCCCCTAGAAAACTATTCTATCCGTAGGAGAGCAGGGCAGATACCTGTCTACATGTAGAGCACTTCAAATAGTAATGTCTGTACAAATCACGGGGGCCTTATAGAAATGTGGGCTCTGGTATAGGAGGTGTGGGTGGGGCATGAGGCCACATTAGTTAACAAGCCTCCAGGTGCTGCTCTGATCTGGTGTTGCTCAGGAAACACCCTGCAAATTCAGCTGCTTGAAGTTTTAGGCATGTGTCTCACTTCAAAACAGCCTGCTCAGGACCTAGAGTCATCTTCTCGACACTATGAAAGAAACTATAAAATCTGTCAGCATGGTTAGCAACTTAATAGTCTCTACCTGCTTTGCCCAATACTGCAGCCACTCATCATATGTACCTTTAAATCAATTAAGTAATTAATTGGTTGTTGGGCCATGCCTGGTGGTGCTCCAGAGCTCTTCTGTGCTCAGGAGATCATATGTGGTGCCAGTGGTTTTAATCAGGGTCTTGGACATTTGCACACAAGGCAAGAGCCTTACCTCTCATCCTCTCTCTGACCTCCCTTGTAGCTTTTTACTTTGTTTTGTGAAGCAGGCAGTTATCTGAGAGTGAGGCCTTTCTGATAATGAGTTCTTGAGACATAATTAAAACCAAGAAATGGAAATTGAAATAGTTGCTTTTTATTTACTAGCCCTAAAGCTGTTAAAAGCTCATCTTGTTTAAATTTAAAATTTTTTTTTGTGGGGGCAACCTGTAGGCACAGCAACTAAGGTCTGGTAAGACTTTGGTGCCAGCCCAGGACTGGAGAAGGCTGGATACCCTACAGAGTGGTCAAACTTTAGCAGAGAAAAAAGACCATGAAAAGGAGTATCAATGAAAAGTTTAAAGATTTTCTATTATAACAATTTAATGGTCAACTCTCACATCTGCAGAAAATTCCAGGCCAAAGTAATCTAAAGAATAGTCACATAAAAAGTGCTCCTAAAAGCCATTCAAGGCTCTCTCCACCTTTTTATTTAAAGTTGTTCACCATATTATATTCAATATTCCAACACCAATCCCACAACCATTACACCTTCCCTCCACCATTATTTCTAACTTTCCCACCACCACCACCCAAGCCTGCCCCAAAAGCAGATCCTGAGTAATTTATTTGGTGTTGCTTGTTATGAACTCCTAAAAATGATCCAAAAAGGATTCCTTAGAGAAAAGTGTGTAAAAATTGTTGTATCTTACCTTTCTCTCCACCTTTGGAGAAGTCTGCATTCTCTCTTGAACACATTACTCTCACAGCAACCGCTCCCAATTCATAATCTCTAAATAAAGCCTTTTTATGTCACTGTTATCTCCTTTTGAAGTTTTTTTTTTTTTTGTGGGGGAAAGACAATGAATGGACCTGCAGAGCCTGCGTAAGGTCTAGGACTATCTTTCCTTTCCTGCAAAGAGCATTTCCTCATTCCAGCCTTAGTCCATGGCTCTCTGAAAAATCAGGTGACAGGGATCATTTCTCATGCTGTGCAGAACACGTGGACTTCACGTACAGTTTGATGACTGCCTCATGGGCTGTGAGATGTGAGGTATGTTCCATAAGGTAGTCAACACAGTCTTTCATCAGTCCTAGAATTTTACCCAGGCATTTTTTGGGTAACTGAGGTGGGTGGAGAGGGAGGTGGTAGATTCCCTTTTCGAGGCTGCAATCTCTCCTTTCTCCCCATTCCATATAGGTCACCTGAAACATTCTGTTTTAGTTTTGGGCCATATCCAGGAATGTTCAGGGCTTAGTCTTGGCTCTACACTCAGGGATCACTCCTGGCAGGGCTTGGCTAACCATATGTGGTATTGGAGATCAAACCTGGATTAACTGTGTGCAAGGCCTACCGCTGTGTTATCACTCCAGCCCCTTCATATGACTTTTAAATGTAAATTTTGAAGGTTAAAAAAGATAAAAGTCTCAATTGCATAAGTCACATTTTAAGTACTCAGCAGCACATGTGCTTAAAGGCTCCTATGGGACATAACTGGTCTTGAAGACATCTGATAGTTCCACCAAGTAGAAAGTTGAACCTGACAATGCTGTTTTATAGGAATTTCAAAAAATCTCTTTCTAGTACAAGGTTTTAGTTTTTGATTCTTCCTGTTTGAGTTGCAAAACATAGTATATATTTTTAAACATAGTATATATTTTTAAAATCTACACAGTAAAATTACCAAGAGGGTCAATTATATATTTATGAGTTGAAGGTCTGAACCCTGGAAACATACAACTGGGCATTCCAAAATATGTAACCATGTAATCCTCATAAGAATCACTGGTCAATAGTTGGAATCTACTACGTGTATGTGTGAGGTGAAGTGTAGGTAAGATAGAGAAGGGACCAGAATAACAATAATAGTTGGGAAATGATCATGCTAGACAAGAACTGAGTGTTGAAAGTAGGTAAAGGGATATACTTGACAACTTTCAGTATTTGTATTGCAAACCACAGTACCCAAAAGGGAGAGAGAGAGAGAGAGACAGAGAGACAGAGAAGGAGGAGGGGGAGAGAGAAGTGCCTGCCATAAAGCAGCAGGCTGGGGATGGGGTGGGGGGGTAGGGGGAGGTACATTGGGGACACTGGTGCTGGGAAATATACACTGGTGGGGGGGATGGGTGTTGGAACACTGTATAACTAAAATCTAATCATGAACAGCTTTGTAAAGGTCTATTACACAGTGATTCCATTGGGGAATAAAAGAATAAGGATGAAGGTTGGGACTGTGCATTAAGTGCACTCTGGTGATTCTAACATGGGACCCAAATGAGGATCATGTTTTCAGATGTGAATTCAGTACCATGGTGGCATCAACATACAGTGAAGAGTGCTAAGAAATGTTTCCAGGGAATGTGTGTATGTGTGTGTGTGTGTGTGTGTGTAACAGAAAATTGGTCCTGGGTGGAGAAACCTTGTCTTGCTAAAATAAGGCAGCATCCAAGTAGGCAGGGAAAGGTCCCTTCCTCTTTTCTATCTACAGCAAGAAATCCAACCCACAGGAATGCTAGCCGAAAGGTTCTCCATCTTTTGTGAAGTTGCTCCTATATGGGAAGCCCCTTTTATTTATTTATATACTTATTTATTTAATCGTTGTGAGATACAATTACAAAGCTTTCATGTTTGAGTTTCAGTCATACAACGATCCAACACCCATCTCTCCACTAGTGCACATTTTTTCACCACAAATATCCCCAGTGTACTCCCACCCCATCCCAACCCTCCCCCTGCCTCTATGGCAGACAATTTCCCCCATACTCTCTACTTTTGGGTATTATGGTTTGCAAAATAGATACCGAGAGGCCATTACTTTTGGTCCTTTATCTACTTTCAGCACACATCTCTCATCCGAAATGCTTCCTCCAACCATCATTTTCTTAGTAATCCCTTCCTCATTCCAGCTGCCTTCTCCTCCTGATCATGAGGCAGACTTCCAACCATGAAGCAATATTCCTGGCCCTTATGTCTACCATCCTTGAGTGTCAGTCTCATATTATATTATTTTATATTCCACAAATGAGTGCAGTCATTCTATGTCTGTTCCTCTCTTTCTGACTCATTTCACTTAGCATGATACTGTCCATGTCCATCCACTTATAGCAAATTTCATGACTTCATCTCTCCTAACATCTGCATAGTATTCCACTGTGTAGATGTATCAGTTTCTTTAACCAGTCATCTGTTCTTGGGTACCTGGGTTGTTTCCAGATTCTGGCTAATGTGAACAGTGCTGCAATATACATACAGGTGCAGATATCATTTCTATTGTGCTTTTTTTTAATTTTAATTTTAATTTTTTTTATTAGTGAAACACCATGAGGTACAGTTGTAGATTTACAACTTTTTGTGCTTGGTTTTCGATTATACAATGATCAGATACCCATCCCATCCCTCCACCAGTGCCCATTTTCCACCACCATGGATAATATCCCCCCCACCCCCATCCCCCCAACCCCCCTGCCTCTGTGGCAGGGCAATCCCCTGTGTTCTCTCTCTCGTTTTGGGTGATGTGGTCTGCAAAAGAGGCATTGAGTGGCAAACATGTTCAGTCCATAGTCCACTTTCGACATGCATCTCCCCTCCTGGGAGGATCCTCCAAACACCCTTTATTTGGTGCTCCCTTCTCTATCTGAACTGCTCTTTCCGCTAGAATACCCGGCTGGCCTCTAAGTTATGGAGTAATCCTCCTGGTGCTGATCTCAGCTATTCTTGGGTATTAATCTCATATTTTGTTACTTTATATCCCCCAGATGAATGCAATCTTTCTATGTCTATCCCTCTCTTTCTGACTCATTTCGCTTAGCATGATTCTTTCCATGTTGTACCACTTGTATGTAAATTTCATAACTTCATCTTTTCTAACAGCTACATAGTACTCCATTGTGTAAATGTACCAAAGTTTCTTTAACCAGTCATCTGTTCTTGGGCATTCAGGTTTCTTCCAGTTTCTGGCTATTGTAAAGAGTGCTGCAATGAACAAACAAGTGCAGATGTCACTTCGACTATACATTTTTGCCTCTCTGGGATATATTCCCAGGAGTGGTATTGCTGGGTCAAATGGGAGCTCAATTTCTAATTTTTTGAGAATCGTCCATACTGTTTTCCAGAAGAGTCTATTGTGCTTTTTGCACCTTCAAGATATATTCCCAGAAATGGTATTGTGGGGTTATATGGAAGCTTAATTTCTATTTTTTTTAAAGAATGCCCATATTGTTTTCCAAAAAAGCTGGACCAGTCGGCATTTCCACCAACAATGAAAGAGAGTCCCTTTCTCTCTACATCCGTGCCAGCACTGGTTATTCTTGTTATTTTTGATGTGTGCCAGGCTCTGTGGTGTGAGATAATATCTCATAGTTGTTTTGATTTTCATCTCCCTGATGATTAGCGATGTAGAGCAACTTTATGTGCCTTTTGGCCATTTGTATTTCTTTTTTGAGAAAGCGTTTGTTCATTTCTTCTCCCCATATTTTGATGTGGGGAGATATTTTTCGACACTGGAGAAGAATTGTTCCTCAGAACATGTGATAAAAGAGGTGTTGGAGGCGTCGGTGTCCTTGTCAACACAAACTTGGCCAAAAGCATTGATTCATTCGAATGCCTAACAACCCGAATCGGACGTTTACATATGAATAGATGTGGCTCACTGCCTGCAGTTTCTATCTTCGTTGTCTACGCACCAACATCTCATTATGATGAAAGAGAAATCGAGAAGTTCTACATGGAGCTGGAGAAGTTCTATAAAGAAGACCACACCTTCTACAAGATCATTGTGGGTGATTTTAATGCCAAGATAGGACCGAGAAGATCAGCTGAAGAACTTCACATCAGGACGCATGGCCTAGAATGGAACGAACAGGGTGAGAGAATGTCTGAGTTCATCATGTCGACCAAGACCATTCATGGTAACTCACAGTTCCAGAAGGCAGAATCTAAATGATGGACATGGGAGTCTCCCGGTGGACAATTCCACAACGAAATAGACCACATCACATTCAGTCGACGGTTTTGCCTGACCGATGTCGCTGTTGTCCCAAAATTTCGAACGGGATCGGACCACCGTCTCCTTCGTGCAAAATTCTACTTCACAGAGCGGGGAGAAAGGGCTGCAAAGTTCAAAAAGAGAACTCCCAGAATGACCACCAACTGGGAACTCTTTGGCACGATTGCAGCAACATGGGAAGATGCCATTGTTGACAACATTGACGAGGAATACGATTGACTGGTTCAGCACCTCCATGAATGTGCGAGGAACACCAAGAGAGAGATAGCCACAAAAAATCGCCTATCTTTGAAAACTCTTGAGCTAATTCGCCAGCGTGGTTTGGCGCATGCCTCAGGCAACCACAAGCTAACGTCCGAGCTCGCAAAGCAGTGCAGAGATGCGATCAAGGAAGACCTCAAAGAGAGAAGAGCAGAAGTACTGGTAGATGCGGCAGAAGCCGGAAAAAGTATTCGTAACGCCCGCCTGTCCTTCACCAACTACAAGACCAAGATGACTGCCCTCCGACGTCCTGATGGATCCATCACATCCTCCAGAATGGCAATGGAGAAGATTATCCATGACTTCTACTCAAATTTCTTCGATAGCCATGTCCACTTGCCGACATACCAAATTCCACAGGATGGATAAGTCGTTCCCAATGTTCTCCCTTCCGAAATCCGACACGCCATTTCGTCGGTAAAGAAACAAACAGCACCCGGCCCAGACAAGGTCAGACCTGAACACCTGAAGAACCTGCCGTCAGTACTCATCAATACACTGGCTCGGCTCTTCACTCGCTACCTGTCTGAATGCAAGGTCCCGTCCCAGTGGAAAACCAGCAGGACCGTACTACTGTTCAAGAAGGGAGACATCCATGAAATTGGCAACTATCGCCCGATCTGCCTATTGTCTGTCATCTACAAGTTGTTCACTCGAGTCATCCTAAATAGGATTGGCAGAACACTAGATGAAGGACAACCATGCGAGCAGGCCGGGTTCCGCAAAGGATTCAGCACCATCGACCATATCCACACGATAACCAAGCTCATTGAGGTTTCTCGGGAGTTCAAGATGCCGCTCTGTTTAACGTTCATTGATTTAAAGAAGGCCTTTGATTCTGTTGAGATGGAAGTGGTCATTGAAGCCCTAGCCAATCAGGGCATTCAAGCCCAATACATCAGGATCCTCTGTGAGCTGTATTGCGGATTCACTACCAGGATCTCACCATTCTACAAAGAAGTGATCGTTGATGTCAAGAGAGGGGTTTGGCAGGGTGATACCATTTCACCGAAACTCTTCAGTGCCACCCTCGAGAACATCATGCGACGACTGGAATGGGAAGGAATGGGAGTGAAGATAGATGGTAGGCAACTACACCACCTCCGCTTTGCTGATGACATTGTTTTAATAACACCAAACATCAGCCAAGCGGCACAAATGCTGGCCGACTTTGACCGTGAGTGTGGAAAGGTAGGACTACAGCTGAATCTTACGAAGACAATGTTTATGAGAAACAGCCTTGTTCCTGACGCCCCATTCACTCTCAACGGAAAGACCATCTCCGAATGCAACAGCTATGTGTACCTAGGTCGAGAGGTCAACATGACAAATGACCTGGCACCCGAGCTGCGCAGGAGGAAGAGAGCGGCTTGGAACGCCTTCAAGAACGTCGAAGAAATAGCTAAGAGGACGAAGAACCTCCAGCTCTGGGCACATCTCTTTGATTCCACTGTTCTTCCTGCATTAACATATGCCTCAGAGACCTGGGCCCTACGCAAACAAGATGAGAATGCTATTCAGGTCTCCCAAAGAAGAATAGAAAGAGCTATGCTTGGAATATCACGTTTCACTCAAATGAGAGAAAGAATCCGGAGTTCTGACATCCGTCGATGATCAAGAATCAGGGACGCTGTCTCATTTGCCAAGGTGTCGAAAATCAGATGGGCTGGTCACGTAATGAGATTTAAAGACGACCGCTGGACTAGAGCTGTTACTGACTGGATTCCACGGGATGTCAAAAGACCGCATGGCCGCCCACCTACCAGATGGTCAGACTTCTTCGTCAAGATCATGAACGATCGGTTTGAGGCCCTTCATGTTCCCGGAGCGAACAGATGCCATTAGGCTACACTAGCACGCGACAGGGACAAATGGAGACGTTACTGGCGCCCGCTCGAGCAAATCGACGACTAACGGGAAGTTAAGTGATTAAGTGATTAAGTGATATTTTGATGTGGTTGGAGGCTTTTTCATGTACAATTCTACTAGTGTCTCGTATATCCTGGACATTAACCCCTTATCAGATGGTTTTGGATAAATATTCTTTCCGACTCCATGGGCTTTCTCTGGCAGGCCCTTTTATTTATTTATTTTTTTTATCATTTTTTTAATTAGTGAAACACCATAAAGTACACTTATAGACTTATAAATTTTTGTGCTTGGGTTTCAGTTATACAATGATCAAGTACCCATCCCTCCACCGGTGCCCATCCTCCCCCACCACGGGTCCTAGCATCCCTCCCACCCCCCTTCCCCCCCCCCCCCCCCCCCGTCCCACCCTGCCGCTGTGGCAGGGCATTCCTCCCTGTTCTCTCTCTCTTCTTTTGGGTACTGTGTTTTGCCAGAGAGGCATTGAGTGGCAGTCATGTTTGGTCTATAGACCACTTTTAGCATGTCTCTCCCACCCTGGGAGGGTCTTCACAACACCCTTTATTTGGTGCTCTCTTCTCTATCTGAGCTTCCTTCTCACCTAGCACATGTGGCTGGCCTTCAAGTCATGGAGCAAAATTCCTGGTACTAATCTGAGCCCTTCCTGGGTGTTAGTCTCCCGTTTTGTTGCTTTATGTTCCCCAGATGAATGCAATCTTTCTGTGTCTATCCCGCTCTTTCTGACTCATTTCGCTTAACATGATACTTTCCATGTAGTACCACTTGTATGTAAATTTCATAACTTCATCTTTTCTAACAGCTACATAGTACTCCATTGTGTAAATGTACCAAAGCTTCTTTAACCAGTCATCTGTTCTCGGGCACTCAGGTTTTTTCCAGATTCTGGCTATTGTAAAGAGTGCTGCAATGAACAAACAATTGCAGATGTCACTTCGACTATACATTTTTGCCTCTCTGGGATATATTCCCAGGAGTGCTATAGCTGGGTCAAATGGGAGATCGAATTCTAATTTTTTGAGAATCGTCCATACTGTTTTCCAAAAGGGTTGGACCAGCCTGGCAGGCCCTTTTAAACCACAGATTTTTTACTGGATTCAAAGTTCAGAGTTATCTGAGTATGTTGCTAATTTGGGACAAATGCAATAGGCAATTCAAAAATATGGGAAAGCTTTTTTTCCTCACCCAAGGAAAGAATTACCTCAAAAATATCAGAGTGGTAGCTAGTTCTTAGTAAAAGCATGGAAGGCTGGATCCCCTTCAGATCAACTGTTGGCTCAATGGTAGGGATTTTACCATGTTATCCTGAGAATGTCATGGCCGTGAAACTTAATGGAATTTCTAGTTGGGTTCATTTTTCCAGGATAAAATCAGTTCCATCCACACCAGGCAGCGAAGAGACTCAAGCCTAGCGCATATCAACCTGTTCTAGTGAACTCATCAAAAATTTAAAACTTTTTTTTAAAAGAAAAACTAGAGGATATTCCTTATCAAAAAGTTAATTATTATGCTTCTTTATCTAAAACTGCTCCTAATAATAATTATTGGTATGCAGCCTACAGAAACAGGATATAACATGTTTCTGCAGTGGGCCCACCAGTTTACAAAATAAAGAAATCTAGTGCCTTCTGGTATGTGGATTTATTCCTCTATCTAGTGCCTTGAGATTACCCTCATGGATGTTCCCATTTCAAGGAAAAGATTGATCAGCTTGTCAGGAGTTGACATTTTTTTTCCAGACTTTCAGACTGACAACTCTGAAACCCAATGAATCATTTCCTGGGCTTGATTATAGCTAAGGTAGCATGCGGTTTCAGCATTTTTTGCAGGCAAGGTCCAGAGTTCTATTGTCAGCATAAAGAAGCTCCAGAAGATGGCCCTTCATCCACTTTCCACTTAAAGATTTAAGGCCTTGAAATCTCTAGGGGGAAATATGAAGCAGGCAGGCTACAGAGAAGGAAGGGCTCCTGTATAAACTCTTTACGGGTGGCCAGGGGGGCCCTGGCGGCTCTCCTCCTCGCCGCTCACGTTCAGGGGGCCCTGGGCCGCTCACCCAGCTGGGGTGGCCTGGGCCATGGGGCAGATGGTGGACGAAATAAGGGCCAAGCCGGTTGATTGATCAGATGCCATTTATTCCATTCTCTTCACGCGCCTGCCCCAGTATCTCTGAGCCTCCCATTCTAGTCTCACACTGCTCCTCATTCCCATCTCCTTCTGTCTCTCTCACTTATCTCGCACTCCATCTCTCAGCCTGGGCGCTCTCTCTCTCTCTCTCTCTCTCTCTCTGTCTCTCTCTCTCTAGCTCTCATCTCTCCAACTCTCCAACACTCTAGGCTGACACTGCACTCAGTCAGGTAGCAAAATCAACATAAGAAAGCCCTTCCTGAGGGCCCACCAGGTTCAAAGAGAACACCACCTAAGAGGTATTCCAAAGCACAGTAGAAATGACATCCAAAAAGCACAGTAGAAATGATATCTGCACCTGTATGTTTATTGCAGCACTGTTCACAATAGCCAGAATCAGGAAACAACCCAAGTGCCCAAGAACAGATGACTGGTTAAAGAAACTTTAGTACATCTACACAGTGGAATACTATGCAGATGTTAGGAGAGATGAAGTCATGAAATTTGTTTATAAGTGGATGGACACTTCCTGACTGCCCAAGGGCAAAATACCTCCTAAGGTGTTTTTCTCCTTTCCTCAGTCCAATAACTCTATCAACATCTCAATATTAGTTTTTTTTTTGTATGGACACAGTAAGAGATAACATTGAGGCCTATAGGGCAGCTCTCTTGGGAACATCTTGCGACAGACTCAGACTACAGCACTCAGGCCAGATTAATCATTCCTAACCCTAGCAGGGTCTGAATCTAATTATTACTTTTTGGATCATGACTGCATTTATCTATGACCAAGCTCTTAACTTATAGTTAAGCATTATGGCACTTTGGCCAGGCCCATCTCGATGCCTGGGTAGCACGTAGCTTACCGCTTGCCCTGGTCCCATCCAGTCCCTCATCGGGACCCTGCTTTTGGGGGTGCTAGGAAGAAAGGGCAGCTGAGGCTTAGGTGAGAGAACAGATGCCCAGGAGGAAAATATCACTGAAAGTCACATTACAAAAGCATACTGTCTTCTTGTGTCCATACAAAAAGGACATTGCTCTGAATAAACTATGCAAAGGACTTAGGAAGAAGCAGAAAAACAATATTTACAAGTCAAGAGAGCACAAAGAAAGAAGTTACAAATAAACACAGAGGAATGGGAGCACTGTGATGGGAGCAACCCAATAAACCTAAACTACCTGAGGCTATGCAGGAAGGACAGTGTTATCCTACAGGCCCCCTATGGCAATGAATTCCTCGGAAGTAATAAAATAAATAGTCCCAAGGCTGCAAAAATTCACCTTGTGGACACAGGAACTAAAGCCTGCTAAGACCTTTACCTGGCACCAGCATTGACTGAGAGAAGGCTGAACTCCCCTTTGAGAGAAGCTCCAGCAGGAACAAATACCAGGAAAGGAATATCAAAGAGACTTCAACTACTCTCAACTGTACTGCTTGACAACCACCCAGAAACAGACTCTTACCGAGATAGAAAGTTCCATCTACATGGCAGTTTGGGAGGAATTCTATAAAAGTCAGGAAGTTATAAGTGAAGAACAGAAAGATTGTAACATCCTGGGTTTTTTTTTTCTTTTTAAATTTTCACTTGTATTTGTTGATTAAAACATTATGTAAGTTTCATGTGTATGACATACTTTGACATTTATATTCTGAGACTCATGAACTCTTATCAAAACTTCGAAGTCTCTATAGTACATATTATTTATAGTAAGTAATGTATACTCCTATGAGGTTATTTTTTGTTAATTTATTTATTGAATCACTGTGAGAAAAGTTAGAAAGCTTTCAGGTTTAAGTCTCGGTCATACAATGATCAAATACCCATCCCTTCACCAGTGCATATTTTCCACCACCAAGGACCCCAATATACCCCCCATCCCACCCATCCCAATGCCTGTTGAGGCAGATGATTTCCACTTAACTCTCTCACTACTTTTATTACATTCATTATTTCGGCAAAAGAAGCACCATTATTGTTTGGAATTTCCCCCCAACAGTCAGACCTTCTGAAAAGGCATTGGGGAATAATTTGTCTTCTATTGCTGGTTATGAAGACCACAGTGGTTATGATGTCACACAGCCACAAGATTTTAGATTTCTGATATTTGACTAATTAAGTCTGGAGGGATTTCTGCCAAAATCCGCATAGTTACGAGATTGGTTTGTGTGCCTCTGTGGAGAGCTGCTTGTGAGGGCCAACTTGTGGCCTTGGTGAGGTGGGAAGGACCTGCCGGTTCAGCCCCCCACCCCGCCCCCACCCCATGAAGCCGCAGTTGCCCATCACCTCTGGCTCATACCTGGCTGTCCAATAAGCTCATGCTGCCAGGCGGGGGGAAGGGTGGGGGGGAGGGATGGTAGAAGAGTCAGACACCCTTTCCCTCCCCGGGGGGCATGGTTCTGTAATTTAACACATGGTCCATTCACATTTCTGCCAAAAGCTGCTGGGTTCTGAATTAGGTCTGTGTGTGTCTGGGTCCATGGCCATGCTGGAGAGCCGCTCGTGGGGGGTAAATCATGGCCTCGGAAGGGCAGGAAGGATGCATACTCCTATGAGTTTTGATATGTAGATTTGAAGTAGGTTCTTTTAGAGAGTAATATGAACAACTCTGTTACTCTATTCATTCAAAATGTATTAAGAATCAGTGCCTCCAGAGGTAGGGTGGGATTGGGGGATGGGGGGTGGGAGGGATACTGGGACTGGTGGTGGTGGAGAATGGGCACTGGTGAAGAGATGGGTATTTGATCATTGTATAACTGAAACTCAAGCACAAAAATTTGTAAGTCTACAAGTGTACCTCAAGGTGTTTGACTAATAAAAATTTAAGAAAAAAAAATCAGTGCCTCCAACAAATTGATTCCCCTCATTTATAACATATTTTTGTCATTTGTAACAGATGGGTAATCTTTTTTTGGCATAGGTATCATTTATATCTTCAATTTTTTTCTTCCTAAGAAGTATTATAAGTTAAATTTAGAAGGTAGATTAAATTCTCCCCTTTGTCACAGAGGCATCTTGGAAATTGGGGGGGGGGGAATCTAGCATTCAACTGTATCAGGAGGGTGAATGGGTGTCCCTTTAGCAATGCTACTTCAGGGTCAAGATTCTGGATTGGTGCTATCACCTCTTAGCTGTGGCTTCTTAGTGTCTAGGGAGCAACCAGGTGAGAAGGTTATGGAGAGGAGATTATGGAAAGTGATGCAAAACATCTCCTTACCTTTTTTTTTTCTTTTTTTGGGTCCCACCCAGAGATGCACAGGGGTTATTCATGGCTTTGCACTTAGGAATTACTCCTGACGGTGCTAGGGGGACCATATGGGACACTGGGAATCAAACCGGGGTCGCCCACATGCCCTACCTGCTGTGCTATAGCTTCAGCCCCTCCTTACCTTTTTGACCTAACCATCCCACACTGCATGAGCTAGACATTTTTTTTAATTTCTGGAAGGGAAGACCATGTTTACACTGGTATCTAAACCTACTTCTGAACTGGGCAAAACCTTGACTGGATTTAAAATTCTGGCTTTTATTATATCTTATTTTGGGTTCAGTCTATGTGGATATAGTCAAGATCCCAAATCAGAGTAAAGGAGTTACTACAGGCATAAACTATGCCCATGATGACTTCTAATCTGGAAGTTAAAATCATTTTGCTCTTGGAAGCTCACCCATAGCCTGTAAATAAGATGGTTTTTTTTTTTTAACTCCTGGTAGAAGTGTGGTTAAAGGAATGTAATTCTTGTTTCTTAGTCAAAATGTGTGAAGTAGTTGGTCCAGGTAGGCCAACTCAAGTCCAAGACTTTCCTTTATTTTCTGGCCATAATGTCTTTGTTAAATGCATGGATTTGTATTAATATTCAGGTTCAGATGGTATTTTATAAAGCTGTTCATGATTTATTATATTCAATATTCCAACACCAATCCCGTCACAAGTGTACTTTCTCACCACCATTATTTCCATTTTTCCCAACCACCCCACTATAGCAGACCCAGAATAATATATTTTATATTGTTTGTTATAATTCACTAAAATGATAAAAAAATTTCTTTAGATGAAGGTATGTGAATATTATTGCATCTTCCCATGAAGAACATTTGTTCAGTATTCACTTACTTTTTCTTGTTGTCACTGTATAAAAATGTTGTATAAAAGATGTGCAAATAAATAATTTCCTATTAAAAGGAAGTTGGCATTTTCTTGCTTCCTTTCCTACTTATACTCCAAGAAAGCTGGTTTTCCTGGCTCTTCATTGTAAGCTATGGGCTTTGATCTGACTTAGTTTTAATTCAAAGTTTGCTAAAAAAAGAAAAAAGAAGAAAAAAGAAAAGAAAAAAACCCCAACCCTGTAGATTATGAAGAATTCACCATATCTCTTTTTCTACTTTAGCCATTCATAGATCTCAGTGGAAGGACAAAGAAAAATTAATTTTGAAAGCGTCATAGAAATAGTGTATGTGTGCTTTCTGTAAGCTGTTATTGGTATACCAGAGATATCAGTGGAGATTAGTGTAGGAAAAATGTAGCTTTTTAGGCAAACCATTAGTTACAGAATTAGAATCAGTGGTTCTCAAAATAATAGTAGGCTGTGTTGGCGAGCAGGCATTGGAGACTATCTCATTCTCCATCTATGTGTTTCTTATAACTGCTCACTCTGCATTGGCCTTTATCTCCCAGTCCTAAAAGTTGTTTTCATGTAATGTATTTTTATTTTATTTTTTATTTATTTTATTTTTTGAGCTACATTTGGCAATGCTCAAGGGTTACTTCTAACTCTGCACTCAGGAATCATTCCTGTCAGTGCTTCAGGGACCATATGGGATGCCAGGGATCGAAACCAGATCAGCTGCATACAAGGCAAGTATCCTACCCCCTATACTAACACTCCTGTCCCATGTGCTGTATTTTTAATGTCAAACTAGTTATGGATGGGAGAAAAGCAAACACTAGTCCTCCGGAAAGAGTCCTGAAAGTCATTAGATCCTGGAGGTGGATGTTGTTTAATGATGTTTGTTACCTTCAAGTTTTACAAAGAACAGATTATCATTCTCTAGAAATCATTAACACACTGATTTTAATCTGACTATATCAAAACCGAATCCTTATTTTCCCCAAACCTGATATCCATTTTATTCAAACTTACTTTCCTAATCAGCCCTATAAAAAGGGTTTTGTCAGATAACAAGGCTACCATAGTCTCAGGTTTCAGGTACTCCGAATTTTTTTTTTACCCTTATATCCCATTCCAGCACTGACCTTTTTCTTTTGAATGGCAAACATCCAAACTAGAATTTGTTAACAATGATGTTTGAGAGTTGGTGACAATATGCAAATTCCTGGACCTATTACTAAGTCAGGAATAGGGTCCAGACATCTATCTGTTTTAGCAAGTGTCCAAGTAATTCCAATACATGCTTCCTGGGAAAAACTGACTTAGATAATAAGATAAATAAGAACCTTAAAAAAAAAACAATCATGTGAGGTTGGTGCTGAAGAGAGAAAACAGTGGGTAGGGCATTTGCCTTGCAGGTGGCTGACCTGGGTTCAATTTCTGACATTCGTATACTCCCTGGAGCCTGATCAGAGTAAATTCTGAGTGCAGAACCAGGAGTAACTCTTGTCAGGTATGACATCCTGCCCCTTTCCCCAACCAAACCAAACCAATAAAACTTATGAAGCTGACTATAAAATACTCACCTTTTAAGCAAACAGAGGAAAAAGATTCAAATACTAAAATAGAGGAAAAATTCAAAAGAACTTTTAGATATTCTGGGATGGGTATTTCAGAAACCTGTAATTAGTAGACAAAACAAATTCTAAAGCTAAAGTAGTTGGTACTATGATTTAAACTATTTGATGGTGCTTTTGTTTTGAAGGGCCACACCCAGTGGTGCTCAGGGCTTACTCCTACCTCTGCACACTCAAGGAACACTCCTGGTGACTTGGGGGATTGTATGTGGTACTAGGGGTTGAACTTGGGTTGTCCACATTCAAGGCAAGTACCCTCCCCTCTGTACTATTTCTCTGGCCCTGGTGACTGGAATTTAACTAACAAATTAACAGAACATCAATTAAAACATTTTTTGGTATTCTTGTGAAAAAAAATCCTTTATCAAACACAGGAAAGAGATGAAATATCTGATTAATATACCAAAAAAGAAAGCACTGACATGGAGTAGAGTAAATATTTATTTTTCAAGATTTGAAAAATGTTTTACATTGAAAGTACCTTTATAAACACATAAGTGCCTCTTTTTTCAGCCACATACATAGTCATGGCTCAGAAATATTCCCAAATCAAGAATTTGGATTCTACAAAAATTCTGAAATTGCTTGTCATATTTAACTCCAACTTTTGTATGCAGTTTTCTGGGCTTAGTTGCTGGGTTAATTGCTCCAGAGAACCAGAAGATGTGACATCATCAGATTTCGCCTTTGACAGACAGGATAAGTTAGAGGTTTTGTGAAGAAATGTCATTTATGTATAATTTAAACATTTATATTAATGATCTCAAGTAGAAAAGTGCCCTTCATGGAATAAATGCCAAAACTGCCATTTTATATCTACCCCCCTCCAAAGAAGAAAATGAGTGATAACTATGACTATTGACTATGTTTAAAATCCATCCAATTTGGCAAGTGTTTACTAAATTGAGGTTTAGTAAAAATTTCTTAAATTGATGGAACTCTTGGGTATATTTCATTAAGGAAATAAGTACCCTGAGTGTAATAGTAAGCCTTTTAATTACGTTGGAGGAGCCTTATTATTCTGTTCTTTGTTTTGAAACTAAGCATGAATTTCAATATGAAATGAGTTCCAGGGAATGTGTGTTGTTAATCTTCTCTGCTTGTCCGTGGCCTCAATTCCAGATCTGTTTTGTTTGTTGTTTAATGTCTGCAGTGCCCCACATCTTTGGATGATGATGCAATGGACACATGGCCTTTATTTATCTAAGAAGAGTTGACTGAACCATCCTGTTCCTGCAGTGTATGAAAACAGACAGCTGAATATTTGGAAAAACCTCAAAGATCCATTGATTGTTTTCATGCATCCTTTTGGTGTCAGGAGTGCGTGTATGTGCGTTTGTGTGTGTGCACTGAACAGCTATTGTAGAAAATATAGAAATAAGTGAGACTCATTAATTAGTGTAAGACTACAAAACTTCAACATAAAAATGCCCTATTTACTTCAAAATAAGTGATTGAAAATGGGTTAGAACATTTATGCGATTTTCTATTGATGAATAATTATACTATTTTGAAAATGTGGACATTAGTAATCTTGAGAGAACATCATCATCATCATCATCATCAATTTTCATTCCCCATGCATCCCCCCATCTGATAATTCATAAACCGTTGGGTAAAGGTTTTTGTTTTGCTTTCGAGCCAGACCCAGTAAGGCTCAGGGCTTAGTCCTGGGAGGGCTCAGGGTACCATTACGGGGTTCCAGGGGTTAAGCTTGGGTCAGCTGTATGTAAAGCAAACATCCTAATCTCTGTACTACCTCTCAGGCCCCATCATTAGGTAAAATTTGAAGGCTTTATTTAATTATATTGATTACAAACTGTCTGTTGTTCCTAGTTTAGATGTCACTATTAAAAACAGCACTGTGTCATTCACTGCTCCTTCTCCTCTTTTAACATTTAGGGTTTTCTTTGAAGCTTGAGTGCCTTAAATTCCAAATTTCTCTTTGACATACACACACTCTTAAATTTCTAGCATGCGTATTTATGACTGTGAACTACAAATGTCTAGGGAAACATCATAAGCAGTCTCCCCCCCCCACCCAAACTCCCCCGAATTCATAACTTTTTGGAAACTACAAAACGTTTCTATGAAGTTACACTGTCAGGCCAGGGAGTGATACAAACAGTAGAGTACATGCCTAGCATGTGTAAGACCCTGAGTTTGATCCCTTGCTTTGCATTCTTGAGCATTCCTGGGTTTACCCCTGGTGGCCCTGATTGCATATGAATCTGAGCATAATTCCACAGCCTGGCTGAGCACTGAACCATCCACTGGCACTGCTAGTGGATCCAGGCACCCTAGCACGGTTGGGTGTGGCCTGTTTGACTTTCTTTCTTTCTTTCTTTCTTTCTTTCTTTCTTTCTTTCTTTCTTTCAAGTGAACACCCGTAAAAGGACAAAGTTATTATTTTCCTTTGAAAGGTGGAGGTCATCACCTGGGAAGTTCCCATTGTTTCCTCAGTGAACCCACACCCTGTGCTCTGCTTCCCCCCCCCCCCCCCACCAGCACACACACACACACACACACACACACACACACACACTCAGTAGTGCTCAGGGCTTAACCCTGGCTCTGGGCTCAGGGATTACATCTTGTGGGCTTGGGTACCATAAGGGATGCCAGAGACCAAACCCAGATAAGCCATGCAAGGCAAGCAGCCTACCCACTGTATTATCTCTCTGGCCCCTGAACCCACACTACCTGACGGCCGTGACCCAGATCAAGCTTAATACATATTTTTCAAAAATAGAGGCTGTCCTGAGGTTATCTCCTTGTATGGTCAACAAGAAAGTACAGCTTTCTCACATACCTTCAGGGCCACAGAAATAACCCCTGGTGCATAAGATTATAATTTAAGAGGGGTGGGGGAGGGTGGACCACTAAACCTCGTATATTTCAGAAAAATGCTGCTATACTGTCAGGTTTAGGATATTGAAAAAAGTTCTCTGCAAACCCTTCAAGTTTCCCCCAATACAAGGAGCAATGAGTATGGCAACCTCAGCAATTTTATGTCACTTAGCCAGATGTTAGCAATTCAAGATGCAATGTTTGTGGCTGAGATCTGTGCAGGAATAGGCCAAATGCTTGCTTCAGAAAGAAAACCCTCAGTTCCTAGGGATGCCAGAGAATATGGAGACTCCACCTCAGTCCTCACTTCACTCTTTCAGAAACCCAGCGTGAACTAACAGTTTTTAAATATTGCCCAGAAAAGTGTTAAAAATCAAGTTTCACATAAAAAGCTTAAAGCCAAAATGAATGAAGTAAAATAAATATTAAACATAAAGAGTTTTTTTTGTTATGCTTTGTAAGTGCCAATCAGCATGATGTAAATACTATTCCACAGCCAGAATCTATTTAAAAACCATACAGAGTAGAACAACATTTTTTTAGATGTAAACACTTAAAGCTAAGTGCCTGTGATCCCCTCCACCTGTGAAAACATCTATTTTTGTTCTAGTTAAATAAAAGTTGGTTCTGTGAGTCAGTAACTATTTTCCTTCTGATTTTCAGCAATGCACTGTAATGAGTTTCAGGTGGAAACCCATCATGTTCACTGATCTTGACCTACTTTCAGATCTGGATATTTATATTTTGAGAATAATGCAAGATAAGAGCATGGCTCCTAACAACTTGCTATTATTATCTTTTAAGAGGAATTTTCTTTGGGTAAATTGTAATTTTCACAAATTAAAACTCAGAACATCAGATGGGATGGTGAACCTGGGCTCTGTTGACCATGATCATTAGTACCACAATGTCCTTTCTCACATATCCATGTGGATGAAAGCCTTTCTATATATCTCATGTAGCCTACAGGACAACAGAGCCAAAGTCCCTTTAAGATTTAGAGATTGCCCTGCCCCCACTTTCTGAACTTGCCACTTCATCCTTGCAATTTGATCACATTTTCCAGCTTGTCAGGGGAGGCAAGACAGAAATAGCAGAAGGTTAACACTTCCCTACAAGGTAACTGTGCTCTTTTCACTTTCCATGCACATTCCAAACAGGTAACCCTCCAAGGAAAAAAGCAGTGCACTCTGCTCAAGAAAGTATACAGAACAGAGAAGTTTATTTTACACTATTCGTCCAAGAAAACAATTGCCATAAACCAGTGCAAAATGTGCAACAGAATCAGTAAGTGTGTCTTAGCTCTGAGAGCCCAAATTGGTGATTTCCTCTCCTGTTCCTCTATCTGGCAGGTGCCCCATCGGCCACTGCTGGCCTTGGTTTGCACCATCAGTGGAAACATCTGACCAATTTTTAGCAGGTTATTTTTACAATTCATACCAGAATGTGTACAAGGAATGGGAAAAACCATACCGAATGAATAAGTGATCAGTGCTTAAAGTAAATACAAGGGACAGCACAGGCAAGAATCCACAGTTTCAATAAATACAAGTGTAACAAGCATGGGTGCGGCTCAACTTGGTGGAACTAGTCTGCATAATAATTCAGCATCATATAAAATCTAGCAGGGCTGTTGAGCAGTGGTTGGCAACAACATTCACAATAACTTATGCCCATGAGTGATTCTGCATTGAACACATTCTGTGGTTCCGAAGGGGACAGTTCTCTCTCTCTCTCTCTCTCTCTCTCTCTCTCTCTCTCTCTCGCTCTCGCTCTTGCTCTCTCTCTCTCTTTTCTCTTTTCCTTGCCATCCCTCCAAGAGGGGAGGAGAACAGCTGGAGCAGCTTGGTGGTGATGTCCCATGAGGAAGGACATTGGTCCAAGAGCCAGCTGTCAGGGTCCAGTGTACTCAATACCGAGTGGCAAATTGGGACTTTATTGAGGACGTCTGTGCAAAGTGCGCTTCTCTCCATTTTCCGAGAAACCAGTGTCTGTTAATTCTGCACGGAAAGCAGTGGTAGCCTCTGGGTCACTCCCTCTGGGTCACTCCCTGTTACCTCAAATCCCAAGCGACGAGAACACGTCTTAGGGCCTCACACATTGGGCGGCTTCGTCGCTGACGGCCTAGCTCCTCTCAGGTGCGTAGTTTAACCAGGGCCCCTTGTCAAAGGCCTCAGGCAGGCTAGAACTATTGCTTGAAAGACTAGAAAAAACCTACTCAGAAAGCGATGGTGGTCATGGGTATGAGGAAAGCTGTCTTCTGTTTAAAACCCTTGCACTTCCCTGGGTAACGCCCGAGGACTTTCAGGGAGGCAGGCTGGAGCATGACACAGCATGCCCTCACCCACTGTTCCTCAGACAGGTGGACATGTACTCAACCCCTGCAGATGTCAACAGGCCCTGGGATTCGCATCCCAGAAGGCACAGTAGAGACAACCTGGGGACCATCCACTAGTCCAGAGCTCAATAAAAAAAGATGCAAGAGGAGCACTCCATCTCTGGAGGGAAATGAATAAAGAAGGAGCCTCCCTAGAGCAAAACAACACCCCAAACCCTAGGAATTACCTCAAAACAGGATCATCCCCACCTCTCCCCATCTCACTGCACCCTCTCCTCTCTACCTCTTTGACAGTCTCAGGTCATAAATTAGGGTTGTCTTCCATTCAATAACTTATAAAAGAAGGAGGGGTCATAACAAGTTTTGCCTGGCTTAGGCCAGTTAGCAGCCAGTTTTTCTAGAATCTCAGTCTCTGTTCAAAAATGGAGCTTAAAAATTCACGTGAATGTCGGAGTCTTCACATGGAGGAGGTGGAGGGCACAGAGGGTGGCCAGGGGGAACCCAGGAGGACCCAAAAAGGAGGGGAGGAGGGAAGGGGAGGGAGAGTCTGGGCCCCCAGACAGCTTCGGAGGCCGGTGAGCTCCCAGCCCTGGGGCCCGTGTGATTCAGGGTGCAGCCAGGGTCTCGTATTGCACGGAAGAAGGACTGCCTCAGCAGGCAGCCCTGCCCATCAGTGGTCCCCGCACATGGGCAGGTTCACGAAGGTGAACACGTTGAACTCGGTCATGATGGAGAAGCACAGGAACACACCATACAGGAAAAGGCACCCGCATCCAAGCTTCTTGTCCAGCTGCCACTTATTAAGGTGAACCCCGAACACCTGCAATACATGAAGGAGGTCAGAAGGCCCTTGGAGGGGCATAGGGCCAGGGGGCAGCAGGATTGCTCTTTTTAATTTTTTAATTTGAACTTTATTTAATTTTATTTTGGTGGCAAACACCTGGCAGTGCTCAGGGGTTACTCCTGGCTCTGTGAATTGAACCAGGGTCAAATAAAAAAAATTCAAATCATTCAACACCATATAATGGCTAATCTCATTTACATAAATATGTTCTCAACTCTGGCTACTGAAATGTATTGTATTAAAATTTGTTTTTTTTCGGGATGCCAGGGATTAAACTGGGGTCAGCCACATGCAAGGTAAATGCCTAACCCCTAAATTATCTCTCTGGCTCCAACTTTTTAAAAGTCACATGATTTTCAAAGTTATTTGTAATAGTGTTATTTCAGGCCTATAATGTTCCAACCCCAATCCCACCAGCAGCACACCCTTCCCTCTACAATGTCCCCAGTTTCCCTCTCACTTCCCAGCATGCCCCTTGGCAGGCATAAAACTTGCTCTAATAATACTTAAAAGAATAGCAAGTGGAATTATCAGAAAGTAAATTAATACAAGTCAGTTTGTGATGGCTGACTGCTATCTATAATCATAAAGCAGTCAACCATCACAAAATGTAATCTCCTCATCGGCCATCCTCCAGAACTCATGGCTGCTTCTCCTGGAAGGGAGCATAAAATGAGACCCCCATAATCATACTCTCTCTCTCTCTCTCTCTCTCTAAGGTAAAGGTAAAGGCCCTCCCGTTGATCATCAATTTGCTCGAGCGGGTCCAGTAACGTCTCCATTGGAGACTTTGTTGTTACTGTGTTTGGCATATTGAATACGTCACAGGGCGCTTGCCAGGGTCTGCTGTGCGGGCGAGATACTCTCGGTAGCTTGCCGGGCTCTCTGAGAGGGGCGGAGGAATCGAACTCGGGTCGGCCATGTTGGCTGCGTGCAAGGCAAATGCCCTACCCGCTGTGCTATCGCTCCAGCCCCCCCCCCCTCTCGAGAGAGAGATATCGGAGAGAGACTGGTAAGCTACTGAGAGTATCCCACTTGCACGGGCAGAGCCTGGCAAGTTCTCTGTGGCATATTAGATATGCCAAAACCAGTAACAATAATAGGTCTCATTCCCCTGACCCTGAAAGAGCCTCCAATCATTGGGAAAGATGAGTAAGGAGAGACTGCTTAAAATCTCAGGGCTGGGACGAATAGAGACATTACTGGCGACTGCTTGAGTAAGTTGACGAACAAGGGGATGACAGTGATACAGTGATACAGTGACTGCTATATGATGTTACCTTATGTAAATAAAGAAATTCAAATCATTCAACAAAATATAGTATAATGCCGATTCTCATTTACATAGATAAGTTTTCCACTCTGGCTTCAAAAATATATTGCATTGAGTTTTACTTTGTATTGGATCTTATTGTGGTAATTATAATGTCTTCCTTGTCAAAAATAAAATTTTTAAAAACTTGAAAAATTCCTTTTAGAGTTTACACGAAATAGATAAAACCTCCAAATGTAAAATTTAAATGGGAAAATCTGAATAGGCCTAAAAACTACGGTGTTTTATCCTAAGAAAGAGAGAATAGAATGAGACATCATCTCACACCGCAGAGACCGACACACATCAAAAAGAACAAGTGTTGGTGCCAATGGGGGAGACAGGAACTCTTCTTCACTGCTGGTGGGAGTGCCAAATTGTCCATCATTTTTGGAAAACAATATGGGCGATATGGGCAAAAAAACAATACGGGCAAAAAACTAGAAATTGAGCTTCCATTTTACCCAGCAATACCACTTCTGGGAATATACCCAGGGGGTCCCACAAAACACAACAGAAATACCATCTGCACTCTTATTTTTATTGCAACACTATTCACCATAGCCAGAATATGGAAACAATCTGAGTGCCTGAGAACACAGATGACTGAATAAAGAAACTATAGCACATTTACACAATGGAATATGATGCAGCTGTTTAAAAAATGAAGTCTGAGTTTGCTTATAATTGAATGGACATGGAAAGTAGCATGCTGAATCAAATAAGTCAGAAAGAGAGGGACAGACATAGAATGACTGTATTCATTTGTGGAATATAAAAAATATAGTATGAGACTAATGTCTGAGGCCAGGAAAAACGGGGTGAGGAGGATTGGTCAATGGTTGAAGCTTGCCACAGGTGTGTGGGGAGCAGAGGACAGTTAGGATAGAGAAAATACCAGTATGCCAATAATAGTTGGATATGATCATTCTGGATTAAAACTGAATGTTGAAAGTAGGTAAGGAGATATACATGATCTCCTTTCAGTATCTCTATTGCAAACTTTAATGCCCAAAAGGAGAGACAGAGACAGAATCAGAGGAGACTGGGAAGGAGAGAGAGAGAGAGAGAGAGAGAGAGAGAGAGAGAGAGAGAGAGAGAGAGAGAGAGAGAGAGAGGAAAAGTGCTTGCCATAGAGGCAGGCAGGGGAGAGAAACTGGGAACATTGGTGGTGGGAAATATACACTGGTGAAGGGATGAATGTTGGAACATTGCGTAACTGAGACCCAATCATGAACAATTTTGTAATTGTGTATCTCATGGTGATCAATGAAAAAAAACCCCAAAATGAGAAAATTGGTTTTATATTAGAAAATATATTATAGATATTGCTTAAATTTGGCAGTGGAATTTCTTGACTGTATTTATCCTTCATGTTGCCTAAAGTAGTTCAGCAAAATGAAGAAGAGGGAGTCAGCAAAACCTGCTAGTTGCAGAAAAATCATTTTAATGATGGGACTAGTTGACACAGTCACTGTGGCCACAAGAACCTCCTGGAACTCCAACCCTGCAGTGCTCTGAGACAACATCACCTGCCTGCCCCTTCCCCATCTTATTCTCAGGAGGCCCTACCCTCCCTGAGATGCTATCAGCTCCTGGAGGTCCAGAATTCTTCCCATTCCTGTGCATGGAGACAGTGGTTATCCCTCTGCTCCTGTGTTGCTTCCACACTGTCTTCTTCTCTCATCCCTCAAAGCTCCAAGCTTGCAATCTGGTCTTCTTACTGATCTTACTGGGACCATCGATGCTATAGCCATGATCTCGGTCCCCGTCTTTAGAGTCATAAGTCATGGCTCACGGGTACCCCTGTGGTCCTTCCTCGTGAATTCACTATTCACCCACAGCATCTTCCCAACACCTCATCCTTAGCTGCTTGCTCCTATTACTATCTCCTAGCAGGGGTTTAAAGGGCTAGCCATAAGAGGACACCTAAACTTAAATAAAAAGTAAAACTCAGTTTTTCATTTGCAGTAGCCACATTTTAGTCAATAACCATGTGGCCAATGACTACTGTTCTGTAAAGGTATAGGCCACTAGACATGTCCGGTGCCCACCAGTATCTAGCAGAAAAGGCTTTGTTATTTTGGTGTCAAACCTTGCATTCTCTGACTGCAATCTACTGTCTTCCTCACCCCTACTACGAGTCCCCTGTCCCAAGTCTGTGGGTCACTCTGACTCACAATTCACTGAGATCACTACTGCTTCATGGCATTTCGTCCACTTTGTCCTTCCCTCTCCATCTTTCTCAAATACCAGCGATCCCTAGAATCTCTTCTGGGAGTCCACCTGGACTTCTTTTTCTCTGTCTAATTTTGTTATCCTTGCTGACCAAGCTATGATCCTTTGGCTTCTCTCTGTTCTTTTCTGCTTTTACCCAGAAGTAAAGGAAAGATTAGAGGAAGAGGCCCTGCCATGAAGATGAGGTTCACTTTTGATTCCAGACCACAGACTGGGACAGGGTGTTACTGCTTGCCAGTTTTTTCCATCTTATGTGTACACTTCATGCCTCTCTTCAGACTCTATACATGTGCTTCTCTAACCTCAAAATCTGACTCCTTTTCATGGGGCTCCCTCCACCATTTGCACCTGTTATCATCCACCTATCCACCTCCAAGTGCTCCTTGTTCCAGATTTTATTTTTTTCTCTTGCTAAAGGACATGGTTCCATGGTTTTATCGTTATTCTCCCACTCCTAGATTACTTTAATGGGAAAACAAGAATGGCACTATCCTTGCTTAAAAACAATTACATTTTTTCTGATTTTCATCTCTCTCCTTCTCTCTTTATTAAAAGCAAGATAAACAAAAGAGCTGTCAAAAACACCTACGTCCAAGTTCTCTCCATACATTCTCTTTTCTCTTTTCAACTTAAACTTCTATACCTTTGTGGACAGTTCCACAAAGTCATGCTCTTCAAGGGCCACTAAAAACAGCACTTTTTTCCCAAATGGATAATGCTGGTGATGCATCTCCCACATTGGAGCTCCCTCCACCTTGAAACACATTCTACATGTGTCTTCCAAAGCCATGCCTCCTTGGACTTCCCCCTCCCTCCCTCCCTCCCTGCCTCGCTTTCCCCCTCCCTGCCTCCCTCTGTCCCTCCCTCCCTCCTTTTCTTCCATACTTCCTCACTATGAATTACAAAATTATTCATGATTGAGTGAGTTTTAGGCATACGATGTTCCCACATGAATTTCTTCACCAGTGTCTACTTCTGTCCACCCATGTCTTCACTTTCCCTCCTGCTCCCCAGCCTACCTCCATGATACTTTCTTATTTTTTCCCTCCCCCATCCCTGTCTTTTAGGCACTGTGCTTTACAGTACTGTAAACCACTGTAACTTCATAACCTATAACTCTCTGAGTACACCAAGACTCAGATCTTGGGCTTCTCTTTACCAAGGGAGGTTTGCTCCTATGGTGGAGTCCAGTTGCATAACCTTAGATACAGTCTACATTCTGGTATCTTCAGCTAGGACAATTCTTTACTCACACTCATCTTCCAACAGCTTTCTTGACCTCTGCTCTTGGATGTCAAAAAAGCACTAAAAAGTTAAGGTATTCGAAATATTTTTTCCTTGTGAAACTTATTTCTCTTCAAATTTTTAGCTATTCTGTTTTTTTAGGGTTTTAATTTTTTTGCTTTTTGGGTCACATCTGGTGATGTTCAGGGGTTACTCCTGGCTGTGCACTCAGGAATTACTCCTGGCAGTGCTTGGGGAACCATATGGGATGCTGGAGATCGAACCCCAGTCAGGCACTAACAAGGCAAATGTTCCCACTGGATGATCACTCTGGCCCTCAGTTATCCTGTTATGACAGCTCAATGTCTTAACAGATCT
The DNA here is from genome assembly GCF_029834395.1 of Sorex fumeus. NCBI lineage: Eukaryota > Metazoa > Chordata > Mammalia > Eulipotyphla > Soricidae > Sorex > Sorex fumeus. Next base: position 38,987,454 of record NW_026606101.1, on the reverse strand, counting down.
ACAATATAGTCCAATGTCAGGCATAGTCTTGGACATGACAGAGAGTTTGCTTTTCTATTCACTCATTGATGACATCTTTATAGACCTCAGTTGTTCAACTGTATAATAGTTGCTAGTGAGGTTGGTATCAGGGACTATCTCATGGGAAACTTGTCAGTTCCAAATGGGGAAATATATGCAAACCATTAAGCACAATATATAGCTAGGACTAGCATCATAACCCTAAGCTATACCATTCCTGAAGAATCTCAACTACAAAAGGATGAATTACGTAGATTCTATTTTACATAAGGCAGTATTTGTTTGGGTAAAACCATGACATTTGATTCACATTTTATCCCATAAATTACCTCTCTTGCTTCCCGTCTATCTTTATAAATTCTCACTCCCTAGTGCATATACTTAATATAAACACTAGTATTTCCCTGAAAAATTAAGAAAACCCTCATTGCTTCTCAGAGTGTATTAATATAAAAAGTCAGCAGCATACTCATACATTAATGATTACTTCTTGTGAATCAGTGGGTGTACTAGTGCAAATTTGTTTCCACCAAATGTATTAGTTGAGTTGGAATATGAAATTATACAAGTAGTTATAATTCCTAAGTTACTGAAATGGCCAGTAACTGGCTAAATCATTTGATTTATGGAAATGCTTTGTAACCACCTGGAGTACTTAGTTCATTGGACTCAAACTTCTCTAACTAATGTTTCAGGAAAAGGAGATTCTCTCCTTTACTTGTGATAATATGGTTTGTGTCTGACACGAAACACAGTCATGTTTCTGAGAGTGGGCTTCAGGAACTTGAAGGCCTTCTGAAGAGTTGCTCAGATCCACTTCTAGAAGAAATAATCATGAACAAGATGGACATCTGGAGGTCAATAGTCCTTACTAACAGGGAGGCCAACCCCATCTGGTATCCAGACAAAACCCAAGGAACCAAAACACCCAAGGTGTGGGTGGAAACCATGGAAACCTAGTATGGAGAACTGCGAACCTACCGTGACAAAGACAGATGCCAGGAGCAAGCCCACAGAGTAAATCAGTCCCCTGCTGTTCAGCCGAATCTACAAGAGAGGATGAAAGAGAATTAGGTTTCTGCTTAGTTTAGAGCACTCAATCAACTGCATATCAATGATTTCAAGTCTATCTTCTAGGATGGAGAGCCAAAGGATAGCCTTGGAAGCCATGCTCTGCAGCTTGCAGGACATGCTTCTGAAAACACTCAGGGGAGTTGTTGTCTCATTCAATTCCAGCCCAAGGGAATCTTCCCATCTGCAGTGGTGCCTTTTGGACTACCCTCCCACTCCCCAGCCCCTGACATTTCCTTATTAAATTGAACTCCAAGTAAAATTTTAAACATGGATGATAGAAGCAAAATATTGAACAAACATTAATAGTCTCCTAAATCTTTATTTGGGGAGGTGCTTCTAAGTGACGCTCAGGAGGTTTTGTGTTTCTGCCACACCTGGTGATGCTTAGGAATTACTCCTGGCTCTGCATTCAGGATTTGCTTCTGGTGGTGCTCAGGTGACCAGACAGGATGCTGGGGATCGAAACTGGGTCAACTGGCTGCAGGGCAAGCACCTTACCTGCTGTACTATTGCTCCAACCCCAATGCTCAGGAGGTCTAGGGACCATCAACTGGATGATGAATGATTCAATGCAAAAGCCTGATGATGTGAGGCTTCCCGGGCCCTGAAGTACTAGGGGTTATCTTAGCAACCCCAGTGGTGCTGGGAGCTTTCAGGGCCACACCCATCCACAAGGGACCATGTGCTGGGGGAAACTAAACCCAGATAGGGACATGTTAGGCATGTTACCTAACCACTGTACCATCTTCTGGTCCTATATTCTTATTTCTTTTGCATTAAAATATGTGAGCTATTTTCCTGACATTGTGGAAGAAAGATGGAAGAGTGTTGTTTTTCCTGAGTAAGCAGAGGGAAGAGTTAATTTTCTGTTTCTCATATTCAAAAAAGAATTTTGTTTTGTTTGTTTTTCACAGTAATGCCATGGAGTTAGTAGCCAAACATTGAGGAAAGTTCTTAGCAAAAAAATTTTGGAATTCTTAAAGGATAGGCCTGTCCAATAGAACACACTTCAGTGATAGAAATGTCCTTCATCTGTATTCTACTATGTAGAAGGCATTAGGCACATGTGGCTGAAGAGCATTCAATATGTGGTTCATGCAACTAAATAATCAGATTTTCATCCTATCATTAATTAGGTAAAGGTAAAGGCCCTCCCGTTGATCGACGATTTGCTCGAGTGGACCCAGTAACGTCTCTATTGGAGACTTTGTTGTTACTGTGTCTGCATATCGAATACGTCACGGGGAGCTTGCCAGGCTCTGCCGTGCGGATCATTAATTATCCAAACTTATATTTAAAAACCCACACAGGACTTGTGCCTGCTATATTAGGCAAACAGGTTGAGAGTATTTGGAGCTGAGGTGATCAATAAAAAATTATAGAGTTTCTCCCACAAAGAAAGTATGGAAAAAAGATGTCCCTTTTGCTTTGTTTTTTATTTTTTTTAAAAAATGATTGTAATTAAAGTAATGTGTTTACAATGGCGTTGGCATTTCTGTACAGTACCTCCCCTCACCAGTATCAAAGGGTATATCAAGTTTTAAAAAATGTTTTTAATTGAATCACTGTGAGATAGACCTTTACAAAGATGTTTATGATTAGGTTTCAGTCATACAGTATTCCAACACCCATCTCTCCACCAGTGTACATTTCCCAGCACTAATGTTCCCAGTTTATCCTTTTTGCTTTGATAGAGGCCATGAGACTGGCATCCTCCTGAAAGAGGGGTTATGACTTTTGATTTTTGGTTTTGGGTCACACATAGCTGTTCTCAGTGCTTACTTCTGACTCTGCAAACAGAGATCCTCCCTGTCAGGCTTGGGAGACCATGGGTGATGCCAGAAATCTAACCTAGGTTGGCCGCATGCAAGCCAAGTGCCTTTTCCACTGTGTTATTTCTCTGGAACTCAAGAGGAAACCTTGTTAGCAGTGGGGTTCATAGAGTGCTCTGGGAAAATCATTAGCAGTATCGTTTGAGGCCTTATTAAAAATGCAGATTCTAAGAGCCCATCAGGATTCCTTAGTCAGAAACTCTAGGGACAGGGAACGTCAATCTGTGCTTTCACAAACTTTATGGGTGATGCTGATGTACAAAAAAGTTTAAGAAGAACTGATTGATTTAGAGAAAGTATAAAGACTAACTCCACTGCTTCTTTCCAGAGTTCTGGGGATGGGACTTCAATATTCATTTTCAATATTTCTTTCGGAAATTCTTTTGTGTGTCCAGATTTGTAATCCCCCTCACCTCCCCACTTCATCCCAGACTTTTACTGCTTGGAGTCAAAGACTCCCTGTATCACAGAAAGAAACAGATCGACTTTCTTTCTTTCTTTCTTTCTTTCTTTCTTTCTTTCTTTCTTTCTTTCTTTCTTTCTTTCTTCTTTTCTTTCTGTCCTTCCTTCCTTCCTTCCTTCCTTCCTTCCTTCCTTCCTTCCTTCCTTCCTTCCTTCCTTCCTTCCTTCCTTTTTTTCGTATGTAGGAGTACTGCTGGGCTGGAGCGATAGCACAGCCGTAGGGCATTTACCTTGCGCTCTGCCAGCCTGGCCTAGCTGGGTTCGATTCCTCCATCCCTCTCGAAGAGCCCGGCAAGCTACCAAGAGTATCTCACCTGCACAGGAAAGCCTGGAAAGCTACCTGTGACGTATTCAATATGCCAAACACAGTAACAAGTCTCAAAATGGAAACGTTACTGGGCCTGCTTGAGCAAATCGATGAACAACGGGAGGACAGTGACAGTGATAGTGACAGGAGTACTGCTATTTATTCAGCCATTGATTAAGCTGATTGAATTGGGCATGAATTCCACATTCACGGTCACGGTCCTCCCGTTGTTCATCGATTTGCTCGAGCGGGCCCAGCAACGTCTCCATCATGAGACTTGTTGTTACTGTGTTTGGCATATCGAATACATCACGGGTAGCTTGCTAGGCTCTGCCGTGCGGGCGAGATACTCTCGGTAGCTTGCCGGGCTCTCCGAGAGGGGCAGAGGAATCGAACTCAGGTCGGCCATGTTGGCTGCGTGCAAGGCAAATGCCCTACCGCTGTGCTATCGCTCCAGCCCTGAATTCCACATTACTTTTTAAAATTTTTTTAATTGGATATCCATGAGATAGACCATTACAAAGCTGTTCATTATTGGGTTTCAGTCATAAATGATCCAGCATCCATGCCTACATCAGTGTACATTTCCCACAACCAATGTCCCCCATTTCCCCACCACCATTCTCCAATCCCCCACCCCCTATCCACAGCCTCCCACTATGGGAGGCACTTTCCTTCTTACTCTATTTCCAATTTTCCTTTTATGCATTATGGTTTTCAATACAGGTGCTAAGAGGAGATTGACCATTTTCACTAGAGAAGTAAGTAGTGACTTAAACATCCAATCTTTCCTGCAGGAGTCACCGGGCAAAAAATAATCTGTCTCACAACCCAACATTTTACTATAGGGTTAATAGGCTGGGTTCTCTCTCCTGCTTCACAATCTATATTAGTCACATATCTGGTGGATTCCAAATAGGAAATTATTCTTTATGATTAAATGCATTCCTAGGAATAAAGGATTCAAATATTGTCTGAGAAACTAGAGCAATAAATTGGCTTGATAGTTCAGCATCAAAAATGGGGGGATTCCGTGACTTAGACCTCCAAGCCTGCTTGGATCTGGACTGGGCCTCCTCCCCCCAGCTCCCCAGTTTTCCAGTAGCTTGGCAGTCACACCCACAAACTGCCCCTGGCGCCATGTAATCTCATCAATGTCCAAGATCCAGAGACTATAAACCAAAGCTCCCGGAAGAGAGTGACACAGAATTTCCTGACCCTGCACCAGGCTGTCTTCACTGATCTACCTTGAAGGGAGTCGGGGGGTGGGGTGGGGGGGGCTTTGTGTTTCTCTCCCTGCCTCAATCAGAACCCTGTAAATCGAAAACCTCCAGAACCCAACCGCCGCCATGCTCAAGGCCACCCTCCACATGCTTGGACGAGCCTCACCCAAGTGGGATCCTGCAGAAAAACCCATATGCAGGCCCTGTGACTGAGAACTCTAAGCTCACTTGGATCAGGGCTAGGTCTCCTTCACTCAGTTTCCCAGTTTTTCAGTAGCTTGGCAGTCATACCCACAAACTGCCCCCAGTCCCATGTAATCCCATCAACAGCCATGATCCAGAGACTATAAACCAAAGCTCCTGGAAGAGAGTGACACAGAATTTTCTGGAGCATGCAGCCATATTCATGGCCGCTCAGCCTCTTATACTCTAGCCCACTTACATACCAAAAGTAGCACACATTTTTTTGATTTTAACACACTTCCTTGTATTCTCTTATATATGGGCTTAAATGGCTCCTGAATGAAATACAACAGCATACAACAACCTTGACACACTTCCCTCTTATTGTGGTGGGAAGGTGCTCGGAGGTGGGATTGGTGTTTGAATATTATCTGCAATGAACTATTGTGAACTACTTTATGAAAATTAAATATATAAAAATTGCAAAAAATATGGGGGGGATTGGCCTCATCCTAGTTCATTTTAACTTCCTGTAGACCCTCTACCAGGATGTGGATAGACATTCCTCCTTTTATTAGCAGTTTTAGAAATCTAATGTACAGGATGCACAGGCTTCTTCCTGAAGCCAACATCCAGGAGAATATCACAAATGCACTGCATTGAAATAGAATCTACAACAAAGGATTCTGTCAATGCTAACTCTAGGATAATCTCAAATGTATTTGGGTCTGGATTGAAAAGGAGAGGGATGCATCTGAAAGTAAAATAGCAATCCTCATATAGAGACAAAATCCCTGAGATGGTCCTCTATCTAAGTTCCTTGGGTTGACTTTGAAACTGGAAAGATACATTAAGAAATTCTCTTTGTAGAGCAATAGTACAGCAGGTTTGGTGTTTACATTGCACGTGACTGATCTGTGTTTGATCCTTGGCATCCCATATGGTCCCCAGAGCTCACGGGGAGTGAACCTTGAGTGAAGAGCCATGAGTAAGGCCTGAATATGGTGTATGGTGTGGGTCCCCACCCCCGAAAAAAAAAATTCTCTTTGCCTCTTAATTTCCCCCTCCCAGCTTTACTGAGACTTAATTACATTAAAAATCATGTGCATTTAAGGTATTTTACATACTGATTAGATATACTATTCACTTAAAAACTGTGAAATTATTCCAATGGTCAACTTAGCTAAAATTTCTATTATTTCACACAATTACCCTTTTTCCTAGTAAGAACTAGATCTATCCTAAGATTTACTCATTTAACAACTTCAATATCATATAGTACCAACTATTCACCATCCTGTACATTAGTTTTTCAGAACTTATTAATCTTATGAACAATCTGCACATTTTGATTAAGCTCTCACTTTTCAATATAGCACAAAATCTTCAAATATTGGGGATTTTAGTGTATTTCCAACCTAGCTCATCCTCTGAATGTCAGGGTTGAACACTTATCAGTAACAAGAGTTGAATAGAGTCAAGAGATAATAAACGCAAAGCTGCAAGCAGGAAAATTCTTTTTCCAAATCTTTAAAAATAAATTATGTTCAACCAAAACTTTTGAACTTTTCTTTTCTTATATTCACACAAATTCTCAAAGAGTATTGTTGAATCCCTAAAGACTAACGGTTTCTAAGTATATTACAGTCTTTCATTTCTCTCTCTGCAATTTCTTCCTTTTTTATTAATGAAAGTTGGACTCTCAGAGTCTTCATGGATTCCTTGTTCTCTGATCCAGTGCTTCCACATGGACAGCCAGGATTAAGGTTCCTTTAGTCGTCTCTGGTACAACTCAAACATATGCCAAGCCATCAGAGATGGTAACTGCTTCGGTGCTGGGGCTGACTATACAGCCAGGGGCAAAATCTGGGGCTTCACTTATCTTGGAACACAGCTCCTTTATTTGATATCAATGGCAGAGAAGTTTGATGGAGACAGGATCATGCACACCCAGTTCAAATATTTCCTCTCTGAATTTTTCTAGAAAATGTCTGCTAACCTTTTGCTTAGGGTGTGGGGAGACCCAGATTCCTCCCTTCTGAAGCCCTTACCGTCATTCATGTGCTTACTATCATGTTTTAGCTAGGACTTAATTCCTTTTCTCCATTTTCTGATGCGTAAAATGGGGGTGATTTATTCCCCACAAAATGGAGATGCTTGTGAGAATGAAATGAATTGCTCCACATTAGAAAGCCTGACAGAGACCAGTTCTTGATATGTTTGGGCTACTCTCTCCCACCCAGTCACCATCTGCCTGGCCCCACTGCCCTGGAACCTTTATTTGCTGCTTGAAAACTCTTGACTTGCTTAGACTATGGACAACAGCAGCAGGTGGGGACCACATATGATTTTATACTCTGGTTGGCACAGGATTGAACACAGGGGTTACCACATGAAGAATGAATTGATGATTTTACTATGGGAAATAACAGGGCAGCCTGGTCAGAGAGCCTGTGAGACCTTGGACGTTACCTCTGGAAGATGTTTCAAGAGCAATGAAATCCCTGTTCTATATTACTGTCTCCCTTTTTATGAGTATATAATTTTTCTCTTTTCTTAAAACTTACAAGCATTCCTAAAAGTTGAAAGACTCTTGTTGTTTAAGGAACATCATCATAAGCAGCTGATAATAGTACACTTTACCACTAAATGCTGGCCTGCATCTCCTTAAGTAGGAGTGAATTATCATTCATCACTTTTGTTGTTAGATGCCATTTCTTTACATGAAAGTCACAAATCAAAACTGTGCCAATTACATGTATTTTCTTGAGAAACGCATATACCCACATGTAGCCCAGATTGCAGCCATTACAGAGTACTTCTGTTCCCAGAGATTTCCCTGGGCTCTTCAACTCTTCCCAACGGGGCATCGATTCTCTAACTTTCTCCATCATTTGTTGGTTTATCCTGGAAGTCAATGGTTCTCTGTGCTTGAAAAGTCATATAGATGAAATCCTAATCTATGCACTCTATATGAGGATGCTACTACTAAGCATGATTTTCCAAGACTTCTTATTTTTAATTGCGTCAATAGCTTGCTTCTTTTGTTTTTGGTTTTGGGGCACATGTGGCAGTACCCAGAGCTATTTCCTGGCTCTGTTATCACCACTTTTGGTGATGCTCAGGAGACCATATAGAATGCCTGGGACAAACCAAGTTAGCCTCATGCAAGACAGTGCCCTATCTGCTGTGTTTTACTTCCAGTGTCACTTCTTTTTTGTAACATACATATTCTGTGTTTATTTAATTGTTCTCCTCTTGATTGACATTTGGACTGATTATAGTTCTGGACCATTGTCCAGTTTATATTAATATTATAATTTACAAACATAATGTAAAGAGACCTATAGTGGCTCTTCCTCAATGACAGAACTATTAATAAAGAGGAGAGAGCCAGAGACATCTCTGAGGAGTTCAAGTACTCTCTCTCCTTTATGCTAGCATCCTTCTGCTGTGGTTGGGTACTGGTAACTGGAGGATCAGTTCCCCACCTCAGTGTATTCCTATTTCCCTTCTGAGATGTTCAGTCATTTGGGTGCACTCCCATTCCACCTCCACTCTGCTCATATCTCCTTTAGTCCGTTGGCATTTTCCAAATTCACTGGTTCTTTCTGTCTTCTCCCCCAGGAAATGCTGATCTTGTATTGACTTTGACTGGACCTCATTCTTACTCTCCGTAGGTAATACCAAGGTAAAGGTAAAGGTAAAGGCCCTCCCGTTGATCATCGATTTGCTCGAGCGGGCCCAGTAACGTCTCCATTGGAGACTTTGTTGTTACTGTGTCTGGCATATCAAATACTCTCGGTAGCTTGCCGGGCTCTCCGAGAGGGGCGGAGGAATCGAACTCGGGTCGGCCATGTTGGCTGCATGCAAGGCAGACGCCCTACCCGCTGTGCTATCGCTCCAGCCCTCAAAAGGCAAAAGAAATTGTCTTGAGTTTTTTCACCACCCCTAACTATCCAACACTGAGAGAGGAGAATAATCAGTGAAAGTGTGATAAACAATCTAGATAAGAAATAAATCAGGAAAATAGGCCTTTTGTGGGAAAAATATTCCTTTGTATAGGCACTCTAAAGCTTAACAAATACAATATCATGTTACTCTCTGAGGCAGACATTTAAATGTTTATCCAATCACTGGTAATTGTTGTGCTCTGTCAGCATTGATCACCTCCCTTTTCCATTTATGATCTGGTTGTTCTTGTAAGTCCACACAAAATGGTAGGAAACCTGGGATTTTTTCCCCAGTAATAAATTATTGGTAATAATAGCTGCTGGATACCAAAAGGTGAAGAAAATAATGTTGAAGATGAGAGAATCAAAGAAGTACAAAACCAAGTACCAAACCAAGTGACCTTTCAAAGAAGTATGAAACCAAGTGACTGATGTGACTGATAGATAACAGTCAATTTCACTGTTCAATTATTATATGTACATTACAAAAATCACACCCATTTATGCCATGCCATTTTACAATTACATGACAAACCTGTGAAGTCACCAAAAGTGTTATAATCTGGGTGGTGCTTTTTTCCCCTTGTCTTAGTCAAGGTGACATGATTTAATATTGTACATCTATTTATGGGCCGGAGCGATAGCACAGCAGGTAGGGTGTTTGCCTTGCATGCAGCCAACCTGGGTTTGATTTCTCCACTCCTCTCAGAGAACCTGGCAAGCTACCGAGAGTATCCCACCTGCATGGCAAAACCTGGCAAGCTCCCTGTGACGTATTTGATATGCCAAAAACAGTAACAAGTCTCACAATTTGATATGAGACGTTACTGGTGCCCACTCGAGCAAATCAATGAACAATGGGAGACAGTTCTACAGTCTACTTATGCTTTTGGTGTTGGGGCCAAACTAGGCCGTCAGGATGAGCCCACGTGGACTGTCCTGCAAATGGGCAGGAACACAGGACCCATGAAAATGGGCGAGATTACTCGTGTGTCCAGAAGGGCTTGGATTAGGCTGAACATCTCTTTCTTTAAACTGCCTTTAGTAAATAACTTAAATCTTAGTAAATCATAAGAGTCAGACCCAGCTTGTTTTTGATATGCAAACCCCAGGTGTTTTCCCAGGTTGTCTTTGACATGCAAACCCCAGATGCTTGTGGGGGAGATGGGGGGGGGAACCCCGTGGGGGAGAGAGGCTGGGGGGGCACCCCACCCCAAAGCTTTCAGCTTTGCATTTCTTTCCAGACATTACAAAACAATGTATGACTCAGATGTTCTACCTATAATTTCATAGCTTCTTTTAGAGGTGTGAATGGGAGGGTGGTAATAAAAGGAGATCCCAAGATGCTCTACCTTTTGTCACAGGATCTGAGTGAATCTGCGCCCTCTGTGAAAAATAATTTCTCTCATGTTCCTTGTCTCAGTGCCTCAGACTGAATAAATGTTCACACAACATTTGTCATATAAATTTATTGCCCCCCTTCAAAGTGCCCAACCTTTCACTTCTGTCTTAATGTCCTTTGTGGTTCACCCCATCTCTTTAACCCCATCTATCTCACCCTTACTCCAACCTCTGCTCCTGTTTGATAACCTCAGTTCTGTTGTCAGAGTCCAAGGGTTTGTTTTCATTAGACACTATTCATTCCTTTGCTTTATTTCCTTACATACTGGGTGATGCCTTGGCTACATGAAGCCAGCATCTTACTTTCCTTCCCCTTCTCAGATAGCCCACACAGATTCCAACCATTCTTAATTTCTGCATCTCTGTGCCTATGTGACCTAGGAGTGTGTGTAGAAACAGTGCTATTCTCTTTAGTGCATGCACACATTCTGACCCATAGGTGTGCATTCTTGTTTTTTAATAAATGACTTGTATTATTTGGAAAGAATGCTATTCTTTTTCAAATAAGCATTCATTCTTATTATTGAGTATATATTTTGCTTAAATATGTGATTTACTATACGTTTTTACTTTGATTCTTGAATTCTTTCCTGAAGCAACGTCAAGACCTGGGTTCAGGGGCAAGGCTAGCAGTGTTGGCCCTGACAAGTCCTTCTTCCTGTATCAGCTACAAATATCGTATATGTGTATCTAGGGGATAGAGTGATAGTACAGGGGTAGGGTGCTTGTTTTGCATTATGCTGACCCGGTATCCCATATGGTTCCTAGAGCAGCACCAGGAGTGATACCTGAGTGCAGGACATGGAGTAACCCCTGAGCAGCATTCGGTATGGCCACTCCCCAATATTTGTATCTACTGGTGATTCTGAATTCATGTATGTGTGTGTATGTGTGCATGCAAATGCATGCATATGTTTGCCTATGTATATTGGAATAAATGAGAAAGTGTAGAGAGCTGGATGAGAAGACTGGCCATGGGGAAGGTACCTAAAATCATCATTGTTGTTGTGGATAAGCAATATAATCTGAGGTTACAAAGTTTTTTATAAAATTGTGGCACAGTTTTCTTATAGCAAAATTCATGCTTCTTAGGTGAACTATTGGATAAGTTTTGACAAATTATGCACCTGTGCAAATTATTCTTAATGAGAATATAAAACAGTTCTTTACCCTGAGGTAGATAATCTGGTGGTAGGCCCTTGGCAGTGAGTTTTGGGAACTCACAAAACCAACATGAGATCTGGAAGGGAGTTTCTTTGTAACCAGCCCAAGAGTCATGAAGGCTGGACCCCCTTTGTAGGTGATTCTGTAGGAACTAAGACTAGATAAAATTTGAAAGGTACCAGCCGGATGCCCTTCGGAGAAAAGATATTACAGCAGAAGCTAAGTGAAGTTTGTCAGAAGGAGAGGAACAGAATGACTGCTCTAATATGTGGTATATAAAGTAACAGAGTGAAGAAGTAGCAAATTCCCAAAGGCAAGAGCAAACAACTGGTCTTAATAGGAAGTATATCACTGTAGAAAGGATAGGTGGATGGGCATGGAGGTTGTGGGGGATGAGGGTGGGACACTGGGACATGGTAGAAGGAAGCTGACACTATGACAGAGAGTGTGGTGTTGGAATGTTCTTTGCCATTATTAGTGGCTAAAACAATTTTTTAAAAGGCCCGAAAGACTTAATGGAGAACAGCTGAATTTAAAGTCAACATCCTATAGCACAGAAAAAATGTCTTAAAGAGCTAAATTACAGAGTTACAAATTTCTACTACACTTGGAGCCATCCCAAAGGAAAGGGATTAAGAATAGAGCCATAGGCACACCTGTGAATGTATGCCAAAAATAAACTACACAAATATAATAAAAAATAAAGCCAACATCCTAGCAATGGTAAAGTTTCTCAGTTTTGTTGCCTTAGAAACTGATGAGGAGTTCAGGATTTTAAAATCATGCTGGAGGGAGCTAGTGCAGTTATTTATGAGTTCTGATTTCCATGGACATTTTGCCTGAATGTGGAGGTGCGCGAAGCAGAAGGGCGGTATCCTCTCTATTGTGACCTACTTAACTGGCTGGAAACAACCCCAAGAACTCCGCAAAAGAAAAAAAAATTGTATCACCACAAAACAAACTCAACTCTTTCAAAACTAGTTTTTTAGACATCGGCTAAATCAGAGACTGTCTACCTAGCTCGACTACATCTTTTGTTTGTTTTTTGGACCACACCCAGCAGTGTCCAGGATCACTCCTGGCTCTATGCTGAGGGATCTCGCTTGGAGGTGCTGGGACTACATGTGGTGCTGAGGGACTAAACTGAGGTTGGTCAAGCGTGCAACAGGCAAGAGCAGTGACCTCTGCACTCTCTCTAGCCCCTCTGGATTACATTTGAAACAAATCCCTTCATATTTGGCCTGTCAGTATTGATTTTAACAGGGTTTTTTGATTTTCATCCCTGACTGTGGCCCCCTCCATCCTTGTTTCCTTCCTGGGGTTCCCTTGTCGTACTGCTGGCTCCTTAATTTCATGCCATAGCACCATCCCTCCAGCCCCCACTTTCCACCAAGTGATTTTCACCTATTCATTCTCACTTCCCCCTCCACCTCTTCCAAAATATCCTGGCGGGCCCACAGGTGAGGAGGGTGTATGGCCCCTAGTGGAGAAACAATGATCTAAATTATTGTTTTCCATTCACTGCCTCACAGATTCAAGGCCCATTTAGAGCAGATGCAGAAATCTCCATGGCAATGCTTATTCCAGAGCTTGTAAGGCACAACTTGATTGTTCAGCCATGACATTTAACTTTGGTTTTATTCTTGCCTTGGAAATGTGCATTTTCATTCTTCATTTCCCTCTGGGCAATTTTTTTTTTGCTGAGGAAACAGGCTGACTGATTCCAAAGTCAACAAGAATTTAGTCCATGATGCATATATATTGTTTAGTACAGATGCACACATAGAGACTCATTCATAATAGTTTCGTGATCACACGTGGGTCATAACATAGATCCCTTCATCCTTTTGAGTCTGAGGGTTCCCACCCGCTGTCCTAAAGATTATGCTTTCCCCTTATTACTGTTTAAAGGTTTGAGGTCAGCTCCACCCATCTAGTGGATTCTTTTAGGGAAAAATAAGAAGCCCATGGATTTTTGCTAATGCATTTGTAACTTGGAACACATGTTGTATGTCACTATGCATTTTCTTCTTCAGATAGTTTGGACACATGTTTTGGTGTAAGTTCCAAGTGGAATTTACATTGTGTCTGGTACTGACTTTACATTGAAAAATATCAGTGGGTGGGAATTCATTCCTTGAACAATTAAATGAGTAAGAAAGTGACTAAAACTATTTTTTATTAAAAATCTGTATTTTGGAATGGAGCCACACCCGACTGTGCTCAGGGCTTACTCTTGACTGCGTTCCTGGTGGGGCTCAGTGGACTGAACCCAGGTCAGCTGCATGCAAGGCAAGCATCTTAGGCACTGTACTCTCTTGCCAACCCCCTGGAAAGGAATTGCTTTAATGGAATCTAGTGATTATGTCTTTTTCTTTTCAAAGTGTTCTCACACTTTGTTTGAGAACACAAAGTTGCATTTAATTCCAGGGATAAGTAGTTTGGGAATTTTTCTCCATAAATAGATGAGACCTCTGAGGTTCAGACAAGCTAAGCACTTAGCCAAAATTATGAAGTTGGTAAGGGGTCAAGTATGCAGTTAGAACTGAGATCAAACTATGGGGGACATTTCTTGGAGGCTTCGTGGCACAGGGAAAAGCCTGAGTTCTCCCGTTCACTATTAGGAGTTCTTGGTACTGGTATCTGGGCCTTTATTATCTTTCCTTTCTGTATGCATCCTGAGTGAATTCTAAGAGCCATGTTCAGCCCCCACCCACTTACATTTTGGTGGGGTCTTCCAACAGCTATACCTGACTATGTCTGAGTGCTTTATTTTAGACTTTGGAAAGTGCAAAGCTGTCTTCTACTCATGGCTCCTGGATATGGATATTTAAGCACTTAAATCCCCTACCCTTCAGATGGGGTCATATACTCTTCCCAGAGCACTGCTGACACAGAGACTCAGCTCCAGCTGTACCTGCAAAGCAGTGTTGGCTGTTTCACCTTCCCAGTTTGCCTCCTTACTTTCCTATGGTACCTTTCTGTTCCTCCCAAATTAACTTTTCCCTGGAACACCTATCCCAGGACTGTGGTTTTCAGGAGTTCTCCACTCTGATATATAGACTCTATCAGCTTTAGACCTTGGCTAGCCAATAAGCCTTTCTACAGAGAACCTGTAAGGATACTGCCTATAACAAATGGCACCGTATTTTTCTGACACCTGAAATATTATGGTTGAGATTCACTTCAAGAGGAATGGGTTGTGCCCCTGCAATTCCTAGAAGAACTGATAGAACCTCAAGAAGAATCATTTATTACTATGTTATCAAGCTATCCACACATCACAAATCTAGGCCCCTGGCAATAGTGTGCAAAATGGCCCTGATAGTGGCCTTCTAGCATTCCGATGGATTTTATCGTGTCAAGGTGCCTTGCACACAGCTGACCCAGGTTTGATTCCCAACACTTCATATGATTCTCGAAACCCACCAGGAGTGATCCCTGAGGATAGCAGGAGTAATCTCTGAAAAACATGAGGTATGGTCCCCAAATCAATACACACACACACACACACACACACACACGCACACGCACACGCACACGCACACGCATACGCACACGCACACGCACACACACATGTATACATACATAGATTACTGAATAATTCTGGGGTAGTTATTATACAGAATTGTAATAGTATAATAATTCTACTCTCATATTTGCTCTTTCCTAAAATGCCTCAACTGGTCTTACTGCCTTCAGTCTTTCCCACATAGTAATCATACTCCTCTTCCTAAAAGGTACTTATAATACTCTCGAACCTTCTCTTTTCCTTCTCTGTTACCATGGCCTTCATTGTCCTTCCAATTGATTTGGCTTCCTTCTGTTTCCGGTTATATTCCTGCCACTCATGCCTTGACTTCTCTATTTTCCATGCTTGACAGCACGCTTGCAGCCACAAAAGCTGTGCTTGGGTTTTGATGTGTGAAACTTTCCCTTGTTCTCATATAAGCTGTTCTGCTTGGGGCAAATTCCTTTACCCTCTCTACCTGCTTGGATCCTAATATTCTCAGAGTTACTTCCTCACAACTATTCCAAGTCCCCAATGTCTGTCACACAGTGCGCTGTCCTGTCTACGGAATCTCTAGGAGACTATACACCACACTTTGGGAATTGCTTATGCAACTGTCTCCATCCAGAAGATGTAGGGCCTGGGGCAAGGGGTTGTGTCTGTCTTGCTTACTGCAGCATTCCCAGTGATGCCTCCAGTGTAGCACCTATTTATTGTTTGATCAGAGAAAGAACAACTTGAGCAGGAGACATGGGGGGGGATGTTTGTAATAATCTCTGGTATTTTAGGGGAGAAGAGAAATACAACCAAAGCTTAATCTTGGTTCTGTGTTAAGGAGTGACCCCTGGCAATGCTCAGGGGACCATGTGCGATACTAGAGATTTGAACCAGGGATTGGCAGAATGTAAGGCAAGCACCTTAAACCCTGAAATGTATCTCTGCCCCCATCACTTCTTTTGACTTCTGCAAAATCTGGAATCAAGTGAACTCTTGCTTAGAAAGAGAAAAAGACAGATTTACTTATCCCTTCACTATTTTATAGGCTTGTGTTGCATATCTAAGCCCACGCTCAGAAATCTGGGTTTTGCCTTCGCTTCCTTGAGCCCCCACCTCTTGATTTTTCTTCATTTTGCTAGAACACGTGGAATAGACATTCATTAACATAATAGGACCAGCAAATGCTCATTTTCCAAACTTCGAATTTTAGAAATATGTCTTATTTGAGGACTTAGGTAGCTAGTTGGCTTCTGAACAAGCCACAAGTGCTAAGAAATGTCAACATCTGTAAAACTGTATTCATTTCTTGCTCTCAAATGCCTGGACTTAATACCATGCACAAAACAGATGTCTCCATGGTAATTATCCAGTACTTATGACTTGGAAATCCCATTTCAGTTAGTTTGGAGAAATTACTTCAGAACTGTCAGCAGGTCTTTTGAGAGGGAAAAAGGCCATTAAACCCACATACTGCTCAGTTCTGATAGGACAAATGCAGAAAAATGTCATGGGGTTGCTGCCATCCCAGTTGGAGGGAGGTCTTAGAGTGCACTTTTGGAAATGACGTCTCCTGGGGAATAGATGAGAGAGGAACAAAATGCATGAGGCAAATAAGCTGTTAAATTTCCTGTTCCATCAATCTGGATTATTTTTCCAGGCAACTTCTGCATCTTAGTATTAGGTTACATAGTGAGGCACGCAAAGTGTGCTTATAAGTGGATATAAGAGATTGGTCACTGGTGACCCCAGGAGAGCCAGAGAGGGATCCAGGGACTGTACTAATAAGCCATTCTCATGAAAAGATCCAGAATGAGTTCACTAGCCCTCAAACCGAAATATCAATAAAATATCACTGTGGTGAAGATGGAAGACTGTCCAGGGTAGACCATATGCCAGGGTATATTCAAGAGGTCATAAAGTCATTAAAAGCTGGGGAAAATTCCAGCCTTTGGAAATGGAAAAAAATATTGTTAAATGACTGGACATAAAAGGAAATAAAAATGAAATAAAAAAGAATGAGAATAAAGGCACAAATTATGAGAACCTATAAACACAGAAAAAGCAGCACTAAAAAGGAAGTTCACAGCAATTCAAGCTTATATCAGGAAACAACAAAAGAAAGTTCAAATAAATAAACTAATCGTACATCTTGAGAAACTAAAAAAAGAACAGCAAATGAAACCAAAAGTAAGCAGAGGGAGAGAATAATGAAAAAAGAATAGAAATCAATGGTATAGAAGTCAATAATGCAACTTTATAAAAATAATAAATAAATACATTTTTAAAAAAGAAAAGAAATCAGTTTTTAATACATAGGGGCATGGGAAGAAGAAAGTCTTTTTTTCCTTTTGTTTTCAAGAGAATGAACAAGACTGACAAGCCATTAACTAGAACCAAAAAGGAACAAATAGAGAAAATGTTATGTGGATCAGAGATGAAGTGGGAGAAACTACAACAGATACCTAGAAAACATAGAAGTAGTAAAGGGTAACTATGAATAACTATATTTTACTAAGAGGAGAACCTAGAAGGTGAATTTTTTAGAATCATATATCCTCTCAAGACTGAATCAGAAGTGGGTGAAAAATTTGGACAAATTATTAGCAGGTAATTGAAATAGCAATAAAAAAATTTCCCCATGCCCCAAACAAACTTACAGCTCCAGATAGGGTCACAAGTGAGTTCTACCAAGTTTTCAGATATGTATTTCCTATACACCTAAAGCTTTTTCAAAAACATTTATGAAACAGGAATCCTTCCTGAAAGCTTCTATGAATACATAGAAGTGTACACTAATGCATAGAAACATTACCCTAATACTAAAAGCACAGAAATAGTCTAAAAAATAAAACTAGAGGGGCTGAAGAGATAGTACAGGAGGTAGGCTTGCCTTGCACGCAGCTGGCCTGGGTTCAAATCTCTGGCATTCCATACGGGCTCCTGAGCACAGCCAGGAGTCATTGCCTAGCATAGAGCCAGGAGTAAGTCCTGACAATTGTCAGGTGTGGCCCCAAAACAAAACGAAAATGTATCAGAGACCAATATCTCTGATAAGTAAATGATTGTACACCAAGTCAAGTGGGATTTATTCCAATAGATACAAGTCAAGTAATGTAATATACCATCTCAACAAAAGGAAAGATTTAAAGAATCACTTGATAATAGCAATAGATATAGAGAACATTTCCAGTTGTGGCAGAGAGAGAAGAAGAAAGAAGAAGAAGGAAGAAGAAGGAAGAAGGAAGAAGAAGGAAGAAGAAGGAAGAAGGAAGAAAGAAGAAGAAGAAGAAGAAGAAGAAGAAGAAGAAGAAGAAGAAGAAGAAGAAGAAGAAGAAGAAGAGTTCAACATCCATTCATGATAAATCAAGCAAACAAATGTCCCAACAAAACAGAGATAGGAGACTACTTCAAGCTTCTAAAGGCCATATACAATAAACCCACAGTTAACATCATACTAAACGAAAACCTGGGAGATCAGGTACAAAGCAAGCATATCCACTTTCTCCACTATTAATTAACATAATATTGGAATCTTCACCACAGCAATCAGGCAAGAAAAGAAATCAAATGTATCCAAACTGGAAAATAAGAAGTAAAACTATCACTACTCAATGATATAAAATATTCATAGAAGACCCTAAAGATATACTAAAAATCTTAGAGATTAAGGGCACACCTCAGCTCCTTCTTGACCTTCAGCTTGCTGCTCTACCATCCCAGGTGTGGCTCCCTCTCTGGCTGATATCACTGGGCTATTCCAGAAGTGAGGCAGAGCACTACAGAGAGGAAGAGCCCCCCCGCCCCCCCCCCCCCGTGAGTTCCAGCAGCCTCCACAAGGACCTGCAGCATATTAAGGGCCCACACCACAGCTCCTGAAACAACAAATTGCACGCTGCTCATGGCTATTCTTGCTGTCATTCTATGAGGACAGTCAGAGAGCAACCTGGGTCAGCTGTGTGCAAGGCAAATGCCTTACCCACTGTGCTATTGCTCTAGCTCCAGTATATGATCTTTTTGATGAGTTGTTGGATTCTATTTGCTAGCATTTTGTGGACAATTTTTGTATTTGTGTTTCTCTATGATATCAGTTTGTATTCTCTTTTTTGATGCTGTCTCTGTCTGCTTTTGGAATCAGAGTAATGTTCAGTTCATGGAAACTTTTTGGGAGTCTTTCTGTTTTGTTGATTTCCAATGTTCCATTCCCCCTGCCCCCGCCCTCACCCCAGACTTTTCTTTGTCTTTGGGAGGGCAGACTGGTTTGCCATCTTAGAAAACACTCCTTAGGATGGTAAGACAGATGTTAAAACAACAAAACCCAAAGCAACATAGCACTATATCTATTCCTGCAATTAAAAAGGCAAAAAGTAATAATTTCTTAACCATGAGTCTGACAGAAGAGCACTTGTGTCCAGGTTCTCTGATGGACATGTAAACCTCAGGCCATTCACTTACATTGGACCTGAAATAGAGATGTTTAGTGAAAGAAAGAGCTACTGGAAGCAGTAAGGATAGAGAAGGTACCACTATGACAGTGATATTGGAAATTATTACCCTGGAAAAGAACTGAGTGCTGAAAGTAGGTTAATGACATACATGATAACCTTTCAGTACCTTTATTGCAAACCATAATGTACAAAGGGAAAGAGAGACAGAGAGAGAGACACAGAGAGAGAGAGAGAGACGGTTGGGGGTGGTCGTAGTGGGAGGGAAACTGGGGACATTAGTGTGGGAAATGTACACTGGTAAAGGGACAGGTGTTGGAACATTGTATGATTGAAACCCAATCATGAACAACTTTGAAACTGTGTATCTCATGGTGATTGAATAAAAATATTATAAGAAAAGAAACTCTCAACAAAATGGGAATTAAAGGAACTTTCCTCAATGTAGTCAAAGCCATTTACACAAGTCCACAGAAAACATTATACTCAGTGGGGGGAAAACTTAAATCCTTCCCTCTAAAATCAGGCACAAAACAAGGTTTCCCACTCTAACCACTTCTATTTAAAACAGTACTGAAAGTACTTGCTATAGCAATTAGGAAAGAAGATATTATTAAGGGCTTCCAGATAGAAAAAGAAGTCAAGATTTCACTATTTGAAGATCACATGGTACTATATTTAGAAAGCCCTAAAACCTCCACAGAAAAGCTCCTAAAAATGATAAAGTGGCAGACTACAAAATTAACACATAAAAGTCCATGGAGCTGTAGTACAGTGGGTAAGGGGTTTGCCTTGCAAACATCTGACCTGGGTCTGATTCCCAGCATTCTTACGGTCCCCCAAGCACTGCCAGGAGTAATTCCTGAGTACAAAGCTAGGAGTAATCCCTGTGCATCACCAGGTGTAACCCCCCCTCAAAAAAAAGTCCATGGCTTTCCTATATACAAATAATGAAATAGAAGAGAGACATTAAAAAAAAGTCCCCTTCACAATTTGTGCCTCCAAGTACCTAGGAATCGGCTTACCTGAAGAAGTGAAAGATCTATGCAAAGAAAACTACAAAAAAATTATTTAAAGATACAAAAGAGATCAAAAGAAATGGAACTGTAACCCTTTCTCATGGATGGAAAATCATGTTAGCATCATCAACAAGACAAAACATTGAATATTACACATATTTAATGCAGTTCCTATAAGGATATCCATGACATTTTTCAAAAAAGTAGATTAAACACTCCTAAAATTCATATGGAACAATAGGGACCCCAACCCCACAATATGCTAATCTATCATCAGATAAAAGAAGATAGGTGGTATTATTTTTTCCAACTTCAAATTGTACTACAAGTGTTTTATTAAAAATAGCATGGTACCCAGACAAAGACAGACCCTTAGCTCAATGTAATAGAATTGAAAACCCAGAAACAGACTCTCAGGCATATGATCAAGTCAATTTTTTATAAAGGCTCAAAAAATATAAAGTGAAGCAAGGAAAGTAGTCTCTTCAATAAGTGGCATTAGTAAAACTGGTCAGCTACATGAAGTTAAATTTGCTCGAGCGGGCCCAGTAACGCCTCCATTGGAGACTTTGTTGTTACTGTGTTTGGCATATCGAATACGTCACGGGGAGCTTGCCAGGCTCTGCCGTGCGGGCGAGATACTCTCGGTAGCTTGCCGGGCTCTCCGAGAGGGGCGGAGGAATCGAACTCGGGTCAGCCATGTTGGCTGCGTGCAAGGCAAATGCCCTACCACTGTGCTAAAGTTAAATTAAAATGGATTAATGACCTCAATATCAAATCTGAATCCATAAGGTACACATATGAAAAATACGAAGAATTCTCTATAACATTGAAGCTAGCAGCATCTTTTATTATGAAATGTCACTGACCAAGCAAGTGAAAGCAAAGATAAACAAATGGGACTTCTTAATAAATTACTAAGCTTCAACACCTCAAAGGAACTGACAACCAGGACACAAAGGCAGTTAATGGAATGGTAGAAATTATTTATCCAACACTCATCTGATAAAGTTGTTAATATTCAAGATATTCTATCACTGATAGAACTTCACAAGGAAAACCATCCAACCCCAATGAAAAAATGGGGAGAAGAAATGAACAGAAATTTCCTCATAGAAGAAATACAAATGGCAAAAAGGCACATGAAAAATGCTCTACATCACTAATCATCAGGGAGATTCAAATCAAAACAATAATGAGATATCACCTCACACCAAAGAGACTGGCAATCATCAAAAAGAAAACAACCAGTGTTGGCATGGATACAGGAAAAAAGAAACCCTCATTCACAAGTGGTGGGAAAGGCTGACTTGTCAGTTTTTTTTTAAGACAAATAGACATTCCTCAAAAATATAAAAATTGAGCTCGCATATGACCTAGCAATTCTACTCTTTGAAACTTACCCCAAGGGCCCAAAAACACAATGCAGAAAAGATATCTACATTCCTATGTTCATTGCAGCACTATTTACAATAGCCCAAATCTGAAATAACCCCAATATGCAAGTAGAGATAACTGGATAAAGAAGCTGTGGTACATCTACATAATGGACTGCTCAGTTGTAGGAAAAGATGAAGTCATTTGCTGACACATGGAGGGATTGACCAGATGACTGGAGGTATTGCCAACTTCCTGACTTTTAAGTAATACTATAAATTTATAGTAGTTAAAACAGTATGATACTAGAATATACAGACTTTCAGATCAATAGAATTGAATTGCAAATACGGAGTTAAACCCTCAAATGAATGGACAGTAAATTACTGACAAAGGAACTAGGTACATTAACCAAAGAAAGAAAAGTTTCTTAAAAAAACTGGTACTGGGAAACATACACTGGTGGAGGGATGGGTGTTGGAATACCGTATGACTGAAATCCAATCATGAACAGCTTTGTAAGGGTCTATCTCACAGTGATTCCATTAAAAAGTTAAAAAACAAACAAACCTGTGCCTGTGTTTCATTTGGGGCATCCCAGAGCAGGGCAGGTGAAGTCCCCTCCCTGCACCAGTGGAGCCAGCCCCATAGCAGAAAACCTCCAGAATTCAACTGTGGCCTTACTTATGGCTGCTCTCCACATGTTCAGACGAGCCTCACCCAGAGGAATCATCAGAAAAACCCAGACATGCAGAACTTGTGGCTGAAAACTCCAGGCTCAATGGAACCAGGAATGGGGGACCTTCCTCTATTACCCCTTTTTCTAGTAGCTTAGCAGTTATACCCACAAATTGTCTCTGGCACCATTTAGTCTCATCAATGGCCGTGATCCAGAGACTCAATAAAAAATCTCAGAAGACAGCATAGAATGTTATGCCATAGCCATGCTGCCGAACCCCACACCAGATTGTTTCATTCATGGCAACCTGGAGGGGGTGGATGAGGACCCTCCCCGCTCCAAGGGACCCAGGCCCGGCAGCCAGAAACCTCCAGAACCCACCCACCACCATGCTAATGGCTGCTCTCCACAGGCTCCCATTAGCCCCACCCATGAGTGAATCTATTCCTGAACATCTCATACTTTACACCACTAACATTCCAAGAGTAACACACCATATTTGATGGGATTTAAAGTAGACGCTAAACAATCTTAGGGGATACACACACACACACACACACACACACACACACACACAAGGATCAACCTTACACACGTAACAATATGTTACTAATCTCTTATAGAAGGACTTAATGATTCCTGGGTGAAATGCAACAATCTTCACACACTTTTTCCTAAGAAACCTTTTTTTTGGATCATTTTTAGCAGAATATTCATAACAAGCAATACAAAATAAATGATTTTGGTTCTGCTTTGGGGACATGGTTTGTTTGGGGTTTGGGATGGAAATATGGTGGTAGGAAGGTGTAATGGTGGTGGGATTGGTGTTCGAATATTAAATGTAATCAAATATTGTGAACAACTTTATAAAAATAAAATAAAATAATAAAAAAATGGTGCCTGGCTGCTAGAATTTCACAAGAAAAACAATCCAACCCCATCAAAAAATGGGGAGAAGAAATGAACAGAAGAAATGAATTTCCTCAAAGAAGAAATTCAAATGGCCAAAAAGCTCATAAAAATGCTCTACATAACTAATCATCAGGGAGATGCAAATGAAACAACAATGAGATATCATCTCACACCACAGAGACAGGCGCACATCCAAAAAAACAAGAACAACCAGTTGTGGGCAGATGTGGGGAGAAAGGGACTCTCCTTCATTGTTGGTGGGGATGCTGACTGGTTCAGCCTTTATGGAAAACAATATGGTCATTCCTCAAAAATCGAAAAATTGAGCTCCTGTTTAACTCAGTAATACCACTTCTGGGAATATACCTGGGGCCCCCAAACACACACAGCAGAAACACTGCCTGTACTCCTATGTTCACTGCAGCACTATTCACAACAAGCAGAATCTGGAAGCAACATGAGTGCCCGAGAACAGATAACTAGTTAAAGAAACTTTGGTACATCTACAAAATAATATACCATGCAGCTATTAGGAAAAACGAAGTCAGGAAATATGCTTATAAATGGATGACCATGGAGGGTATCATGCTGAGTTAAGTGAGTCAGGGGGAGAGGGACAGGTACAGAATGACTGCACTGATTTTTGGGATATAAAAAAAATATGAGACTAATATCCAAGACCAGGTAAAAAGGTGCCAGGACAACTGGTTAATGGTTGGAAGCTTGACACAAATGTGTGTATGTGGCAAAGGGCAGTTAGAGTAGAGAAGGTGGTAGGAAGTATGACAATAATAATTAGAAATGTTTGCTCTGGGCAAGGACTGAGCATTGAAAGTAGTTAAAGTGATATACATGATAACTTTCAGTATCTGTTGTGCAAACCATAAAGCCCAAAAGGAGAGAGATAGAGAGAGAGAAATATATCTATGACTGCACTCTATGATCTCTGCAGAGATAAAAGCGAAACATGATGGACAGTGACTAACTACATACCCTGGAGTCTATGTGGGTTTGTGGGTTGATTAGGATAATGAAAGTGTACTTAGAATATCAAGTTTCTTTTTTTTCTCTTTTATTTATATTTATTTATTTATTTATTTATTTATTTTTATTGAATCACTGTGGGAAAAGTTAGAAAGCTTTCAGGTTTAAGTCTCGGTCATGCAATGATCAAACACCTTTTCCTTTACCAGCACTTATTTTTCACCACCAAGAACCCCAATATACACCCCTCTTCCACCCCTCCCAATTCCTGTGAGGCAGATGAATTCTACTTAATTATCTACTTTGATGGGCTAGAGCGATAGCAAGCAGGTTTGCCTTACATGCAGCCAAGATGGCCGACCTGAGTTCATTTCCTCCACCCCTCTCAGAGAGCCCAGCAAGCTACTGAGAGTATCTTGCCAGCATGGCAAAGCCTGACAAGCTACCTGTGATGTATTCAATATGCCAAAAACAGTAACAACAAGTCTCACAATTTGTTGTGAGATGCTACCGGTGCCCGCTTGAGCAAATCAATGAACAACGGGAGGAGAGTGCAGTGCTATCTACTTTGATTACATTCATTATTTCGACAAAAGATGCAGCATTATTGTTTAGAGTTTACACCCAACAATCAGAACTGCTGAAAAGTCATTGTGAAATAATTTGTTTTCGACAGCTGGTTGTAAGAACCATATGATGCCACACAGCTGCAATAGCAGCCGCACGATTTTGAATTTCTGATATTTTACTTATTAAGCCTGGAGGGATTTCTGCCAAGAGCCAGATAATTACAAGATTGGTTTCTGTGACTCTGGAGCCATGGCCCTGCCAGAGAGCCGCTCGTTGGGGGGCAACTAGTGACCTCGGTAGGGTGTGAAGGACAAGCCGGGAACGCCCCCCTTCCCATGAGGTAGCAGTTGCCCCATCACTGCCGGCTCATACCTGGCTTTCCAAAAAGCTCTGAGGCGGCTGCCATCTTGCTGCCCAGGGGGAAAAAGGTGGAATGGAGCGACACCCATTACCTCATGGGAGAATACCAAGTTTCTTACACCTGCCTTCTACCTGCATTTTAGAAACCAGAGAAGTCAAAATGTATTCAAAATTCACATAGTTCTGCATTTTACTTCTTTAAAACTGTGACAAGAGTTGGTCGGAGGATGGAAGAGATGGCTCAAGGGACTGGAACATCTGCTCTGCTTGCAAGAGTCCCTAATTATATCTTGGCATTACATGGCCCCCAGTACCTGTCAGGAGTGGTCTCCTAGCTCTGAGCTGGTAGAAACACCAAAGTAGAATGGCTGTGTCTCCAAAACAAACAAACAGACAAACAAAACAAATGAAACAACAAGATAACAGCAGGTGGATTGCTGATTAACTTTAACAAAGTCATTGTCAGTGCTCCAAGACAAAGAAGTCAGGGATTCTGGGGTACCAGTAAAGATGTGACAGCCTAAACCTGAAGCTTCTAATCATGTATTGTTGTCCTCAGGAATAAAATTTGGAAAATGAAAATATAAGGAATTCTGACAGTTTGTAAAATAATTAGGCATCAACAAGGAGCTTTATATTCAAATTAGAGGCAATACTGGTATGGGTTTGAAGTTGGAACTGGTATGGGTTTGAAGTTGGAACACTGAATACCTTAAATTGTTAAATTTAACAGCTTTGTAAATTATGACTGTAAATTATGGGCTGGAGTGATAGCACAGCGGTAGGGCGTTCGCCTTACAAGCGGCCAACATTGCCGACCCGAGTTCGATTCCTCCGCCCCTCTCGGAGAGCCCGGCAAGCTACCGAGAGTATTTGATATGCCAAACACAGTAACAACAAAGTCTCCAATGGAGACGTTACTGGGCCCGCTCGAGCAAATCGACGATCAACGGGAGGGCCTTTACCTTTACCTTTTAAACTTAAAAAAATTAATATTTTCTATAACAAGCCTAAATCTTTTTCTATAGAAAATAAACAAAACAACTAAGCTTAAATGTAGAGGCAGATTTATGCATTTTTTAACAGATGTCTAAAAACTTAAAATATTGATGTATTAGATATCTATGGCATTATTATAACAGAAAATCTTATGCAGCAAAAGTATTCAATAGCAGAAACACAACTAGGCAACTTTTGGCACAACTAGAGTATTATACACCTCTAAAATTATAAATGATATTCATAAATATTTTAATAATTTGTTGATACTAAAAAACAGAGTAATGTATAAAAATATACAGTAGGCGGGGGTCACACCCACCAACTGGCCCCCTGGCACCGTGTAAACCCATCAATGGTCAAGACTCAGAGACTATAAAACCCAGCTCCCGGAAGAAAACAGCGCAGTCTCCTGCCCCCGCGCCTGGCTGTCCTCGCCGGGGCCCCTTGGAGGGGAGCGGGTTGAGCTTTCCTCCCCACCCTGACCAGGGCTCCGGCAGCCGAAGACCTCCAGAATCAGCCACCACCAGGCTGAGACCACTCTCCGCACACATGAAGGTACCGGCAGAGGAACAAAGGCAAGCGGGTCCCGGGGCTGAGATCTCCAAGCCTACTCGGATCAGGGCTGAGCATCCTTCACCCAGATCCTCCGAATTCCAGTAGGTGGGGGTCACACCCACCAACTGGTCCCCTGGTGCCGTGTAATCCCATCAACGGCCAAGACTCAGAGACTATAAAACCCAGCTCCCGGAACCGCGCAGCCGCATTTGCAATATGCCAAATACCAGTAACAATGATGGGTCTCATTCTCCTAAAGAGCCTTGAATATAGCACTTTCTTAAAAATCTCAGGACTAGGATGAAGGAGACGTTACTGGGGCCTGCTCGAGGCAATCGACGAATAACAGGATGGTCGTGATTCATGATAAAAGTATATAGTGTGATCTTAGCTACACAAAACAACAAAGAAGAGAACAGATATGCTTCTAAATAGAAGATGAAGGACCAATCATGATGGGCTCTCATTATCTGTATTGCAGACCATAATGTCCATAAGTAGAGAGAGAGTACGAGGGAAATTGTCTGCCATAGAGGCAGGAGGAGGGGTGAGACGGGACAGGGGGATACTAGGGACATTGGTGGTAGAAAATGTACACCTACTGAGGGATGGGTGTTTGATCATTGTATAGCTGAAACTCAAACATGAAAGCTTTGTAACTGATGCTCATTGTGATTCAATAAAAAAGTGATAATAAAAAATGAAAGTTAATTATTTTTACCTATGGATTGGATTATTTATATTTTCCCTGTTTATTTTTGAGTCAATCAGTGGTGCACATTATTTGCTCCTGGCTCTGTATTCAGGTTTTACTCTTGGAGGGGTTTGGGGGGCCATGTGGGGTGCCAGGGATTGAAACAAGCCAGCCATGTGCCAGGCAGGCCACACTCTTGCTGTCCTATCTCCCCACCACCCTGGATTATGTTTGGTTCTTGTTTTACACTCTAAAGCTACTACATCTCATGGGAAGTTGCAATTCAGATATGGCTAAATACCACTTAAATTAATTAACATGAAACAAAAACTCAGAATTTAGTTCTTAACCTTGTCCCAGTGACATTTCATAACTTCTAGTAGGCAGGTGCTACTCTAAACTGTTCTCTAATTTCCTATGCAGACCAATAACTACCTTTGTAGTAAGGAAAAGGGGAACAAAAAAGAATAGCTTTAGATTAGTTGAGGGCATAAAAAATCCAAGAGACCATTTTAGAATGGTAAAAGATAATAAATGTGATTTAAACTTTAATAAAATAGCAAGGCAACTTTAATGAGAGAGTTTAAACAATATTAATAATATTGCTCTCAGTTTGAGTATAGAAAAGATGTAAACTGAAAAGATGGCTCACATGTTACCCATAAAAGGAGCCCAAAGAGATAGGATTGGCCAGGGTACCCCATCAAGGCTAGAGTGAAAGTGGGCAGCCAAACCCTGTGTGTGCTGGTGTGCATGGCAGAGATAAACCTTACTAGAGAGAGGGATGTCTCAAGGAGCAACAGCTTCATAGCTCCCATAAAAGATCAGCCAGGAAACCCTCTTTATTTATTTTACTTCCAACCCAACACCCCAGACAATAGATACAAAACACTTGTATTTATTGATTACTGCTTCTTCTGCCTTTCCTGGGCACATACTTAAATAATGTCCTAGATCCCCACTATAGCTGGGTGGGGAGCCTGTTACTTGTCTGGGTGGTAGCAGGGGCAGATACCTCATATTTGATTTCCAGGCCTCATCCCAAAATAATCTGTATGAGCTTCCACTTCCCTGATTTCTTTGCTTTCTGCATGGATTTTGGAGTATGGCTACAAGATCATTAGAAATATGATGGAATAAGTCCCAACCCCTGAGTTTCTGCTTGGACAGTTCATAGAAGTTGGCAGAATCTATCTGCAGTGGAGTTTGAGTAACTCCACTGCGTTGCAGGGGCTGTTTTTAACATGGTAGTACTATACTATTTATTCTGATAACTACAATTTTAATTTGACCTTTTGTGTGGAACGTGTGCATGCAGTAGGTCTGGTTACTTATTATTTATATCTTTCCAGAGAGTCTGGGAACAAAATTGAGCAAGGAATGTGACTCTTTGAGTTTCTTTATCTCACTGATTGGTGATGCAATATATATGGGAAGTAATGGGGCATGCTATACAGAGTTTTAGGATTGCTTAGAGAACTTAATGATATATCTGGCTATCTGAGCTTCTGAGTTTTGTTATTATGGCTGTCCATGTGCATAGCTGTCTAGTCCTCCACAAGTCTCCAAGTCCAGTAGACTTTTCTGGACATAAATCTCTCACACAAAGCCCCGCACCACGTTGTTTCCAAGCATTGAGCCAGCAATAGCAAACAGTAGCCCACAAGCACTGCTAAGTATGGTCCAAAAACAAACAAACAAAATAAATAAAAAGAGACACAATCAAGAAACTCAAGAAATTGGGGTTATCCATTCCAGGAGCCCTTCCTAAATTCTGCAGGCCAAAGAACGAGATCAGTGAGATCAGAGCAAAGCATGTGCTCAGCCTGTAGAGCTATCTCTATTATGTTTCGTGGGTCTTCCACCTGTCTCCTGTGTGCCTCACTGTACAGAAAGTTGAATGTAATTCTCAAGCATCCATTCAGAGAAGTGCTTTCACTGGGTCACTGGGTTGTGTACAAAAACTGGAGGACAATGTTTCCTTTCAGTGATAAGAAGTAATCTCTAATAACGATGTCTTCTTCAGTCTTTGGTTGCTGTCTAGCACGGAGGTTTCCATGAACAGGGGGAGGTCACTGTGGCAAGTTGGGAAAGATCGCTGATATCTACTAGGGCTGCAGTGTACCTCATTGGAAATTTTTCTGAAGCAATAATCAGTTAAGCCTTAAGAAATAACACAAAGGCCATCACCTTAGCATGTGACCATGTCTAAGTTCCTGGTAAGAGATCTTTTTCCTTTTTTCCTGTTCCTCTTTCTTTCTTTCTTTCTCTCTCTTTCTTTCTTTCTTTCTTTCTTTCTTTCTTTCTTTCTTTCTTTCTTTCTCTCTCTCTCTTTCTCTCTCTTTCTTTCTCTCTTTCTTTCTTTCTTTCTTTCTTTCTTTCTTTCTTTCTTTCTTTCTTTCTTTCTTTCTTTCTTTCTTTCTTTCCAAATCACCATGGGGTGCAGTTACAAACTTGCAGACTTTTGTGTTTGCATTAGAGTCATACTCTGATAATTTACCCATCCCTCCACCAGTGCCCATTCTTCCACACCAATGTTCCCAGAATCCCTCTCACAACCCCCTCCCCATCCCCCCCACCCCACCCCACCTCAGCGGCAGGGCATTCCCTTTTATTCTCTCTCCTTTTGGGTGTTGTGGTTTGCAATAGAGGTATTGAGTGGCCATTGTGTTCGGTCTATAGTCTACTTTCAGCACACATCTTTCAACCCAAATGAGTCCTCCCAACATCCTTTACTTGGTGTTCCCTGAGATCTTTATTTTGTGTCATTTCTTTAATAATAATAATAATAATAATAACAACAATACAGTTAGTTTGGTTTGGGTGCACATTCAGGATGCTCAGGGATTACTCCTGGCTCTGCACTCAGGAATCACTCATGGTGGTGCTCAGGGGACCATCAGGGATACTGGGGATGAAACCCAGGTCAGACGTGTGCAAGGCAAGTGTTCTACTCACTGTGCTGTTCTTTGATTCCAAAAATATAACTATTTTGTGTGAAAAATACACTAAAGTAGGAGTTGCCAAATTAGGAGCTATGAGCCAATTCTATTCTTACCAAATAGCACAGCGGTAGGGCATTTGCCTTGCACGCAACCAGCCAGGCTGAGCTGGGTTTGATTCCTTCGCCCCTCTCCGAGAGCCCGGCAAGCTACCAAGAGTATCTTGCCCACACGGCAAAGCCTGGCAAGCTGCCCAGGACATATTCAATATGCCAAACACCATAACAACAAGTCTCAAAATGAAGACGTTATTGGGCCCGCTCGAGCAAATTGATGAACAACGGGAGGACATTGATAGACAGACATATCATAAATTAAGAATTATTTTAAAACTTTAAATGGTTAAAAAAGAGCTTAAAGAATCATAATAGATCATAACATGTGAAAATAATGAAGTTAAAATTCAGTCTCTAGAAAGAAGTTTTACTGAAACAACAAGGCCCATTCATTTTACACATAGGGCTATTTCAAGATGCAACAACAGCATGGTATAGTTGAATCAGAAACCACAAAACCAAAAGCACTACTATATGGTCCTTTACATAAAAGATTGTCAATCTTGCACCTAATTATCCCACAAGACTGGCTTTGGCACAACTTTGAGAAATTTTGTTTCTCCTTTAACATTGTTTTTCCCTGAAATAAGTTGCAGTGATTGTGGCTACTAAGAACTTGATTGGAAGAGAATTCACAAAGAAAAGGCACTTACATAGGATCCGTAATCCACAGCCAGAGTCTGCAGGGCCCAGGGGAGCCCCAGACCAATAAGAATGTCAAACACATTGCTCCCGATGGAGTTGGAAACGGCCATGTCCCCCATGCCTGCAAGGACAAGAAGTCATTTGAATGAGGGATATGATCGATACAGGAGAGTACAGAGGTCCCATGAGGGATTCTCACAAGCTTTTGTCTATGGCCTGAGAGAGCATGCATTAGTTCTCCCTAAGGACAATGAGTGACACCAACTGTAAAAAAATTGAATAGGACAGATTGGGAAGAAAAGGGTAGGGATGAACAGGACAGGATATATATTCCATTCTATCCAATGTATAGGATAGAATGAAATGCACATTCTCTCTCTCGCTCTTTTTTAACTTTTTAATTGAATCACAGTGAGATAGACCCTTACAAAGCTGCTCATGATTAAATTTCAGTCATAAGTATTCCAACACACATCCCTCCACCAGTGTACATTTCCCAGCACCAGCGTCCCCAAGTTTCCTCCCATCACCCTGCCCAGCCCCCATCTCCTGCCTGCTTCTATGGCAGGCTTTCTCTCTCTCTCTCTCTCTCTCTCTCTCTCTCTCTCTCTCTCTCTTTACTTTTGGGCAATGTGGTTTGCAATAACCAAAACTGGAAGGTTATCAATAATATCTTTTTACCTACTTTTAACATTCAGATCTTGTCCAGCATGAAATTCACATTCTCTTGAATGTCAACCATTCCAGTATGATACCATTTACCTCCAATATGATCATTGACTAAATGTAAATGTTCACAACCCATATGTGGCTCCTCAAAACCCTGAAACAACCTTATAGAAATTAATTAAACTCAGTTCTATGAAGCTGCTCATGAGTTCATCAAACCAACTGGTCTTCACGGCATTCAATTCTTCATCCAAATAAATGAGCAATATCAAGAAAAACAGTAACCTCAGAATTTTGAGTGATTTTGGAAAGAAAACACTCTGCTAAGTTGTTCATTTGTTTTGGGGCCATACTTGGTAGTGCTTAGTGGTTTCTTCTGGCTCTGTGCTCAGGGATCACTTCTGGCAGGCTTGGGGAACCATTATGGGTTGCCAGGGATTAAACCCAAATTAGCTATGTGCAAGACTTGCAACCTACCCACTACCCACTATCACTCCAGTCCCCACTCCTTTAAGTTTTGTAACTACATATAGTGTTTGTTGTGAACAAATACACTTTAGTACAGATCAGGTCTAGAGATGAGAATGGGTGCTGGGCTCATAGATGTCTATCTAGGGCAATTATCAAGAAGAGAAACTGTGAGTCTGGTTGTGAAGGAGGGGAGGGTCTGCCATATGTGAAGATTGACCTTGGAAACTGTCAGCAGATGGGTACTGTAACTGGGGAAACCTTAGGTTATGTAGTCTGTGCCTCCAAAAATGAATTTCTTTACTCATAAAGAAAGAATGTGGGGCCAGAGTGATAGCACATTGGGTAGGGCATTTGCCTTGCATGCAGTTGACCCGGGTTTGATACCCAGCATCCCATATGGTCCCCTGGGCACCGCCAGGAGTAATTCCTGATTGCAGAGCCAGGAGAACCCCTGAGCATTGCTGGGTGTCACCCAAAAAGCAAAAAAGAAATGGAAAGAGTGTGTGCTTCATCACAGACTTATAAATTCCAATTAAATAAGAAAATGCACCTACATGACTTTGCTTGGTATTTGGCATGTGGCATTCAGCAAGTTTAGATAACATTGTATTTATTACATTTATTTATTTATTTATTTATTTATTTTAGTTTTGGTGCCACACTGGGTGCTCAGGGGCTATTTCTCATTTAGTACTTAGGGTTGCTTTTGGTAATGCTTGGACGACAATTTGGCGCTGGGAATACAACCCAGTCTTCTCACATGCAAAGTACACGTGCATGTTGAGCTACCTCTCTGATCTCATTCTTTAATAGGGCCCATATCCAGTGGTTATTGGACCCTAACTCCAGGAGCTTCTATGTCAGGGACTGATGTAGGACTTGGCATATGTTAGATATGTGCTCCAGCAGTTGAGCTATTACACATTTTACTTTTTAAACTTTTGGTTACATGAAGCTATGCTCAAAGTTGACTTTTGGCTATGTGCCCAGGGATCACATCTGGTGATGATTGGGGCATCATATGTGGTGCTGGGAATATAACCTGGGATAGCTGCAAACAAGATAAATGTCTTTCCCATTGTACTATCTCTCCAGCCCCTCTATGACTCTTTTAAATAAAAGAAGGACTATAATACCTACAGAGGAGGTTGCTTTCTAGAAAATTT
Source organism: Sorex fumeus (assembly GCF_029834395.1). Classification (NCBI taxonomy): domain Eukaryota; kingdom Metazoa; phylum Chordata; class Mammalia; order Eulipotyphla; family Soricidae; genus Sorex; species Sorex fumeus. Next base: position 38,953,723 of record NW_026606101.1, on the reverse strand, counting down.
CCATGATTTTCTTTGCTTGTGTTTTGTGGTACTAGGGTTCAACCCAGGGCCTCATCCATCTCTGCTGTTCCTAAAGTTGGGTCCTTCTGGCTAGTTTTCCTGATTAACTGATGTCAGGAAGTCTTTTGATCAACATGACATTGAAGTTCTCTATTAATTCCTCCAATTCACAATTTGGTGTTCTGGTAATTGCCATGTGGACCCAACCCCAACTTTTCTCTTTCTGTGCATCTGAAGCCCTACCTTGTCTGGCCACAATGAGGCTGGCCATGCAGTCAGGCACACTGGTCCCAGCAGCCAGGAAGGTAATCCCCATGATGACATCAGGGATCCCCAGGGTGTAACCAATGATGGTGACCTGGAAAAAGCAGCAAGTAGTGATGAGCTGAGCACCAACCTAAATCCCACCTGCCAGGTGCAATCTGGACATGCTCTTAGGACAGCATCTACTCTCAAAATGAGACAGGATGGAGAATGCAGGAAGGGCTGCTGGTGCTGCAGGTTAGGGTGCCGGAAACAGCTCTGAAGCTCGTGGTTTCCAGATAGGCCTTTATAACTTATTCTTTTCAGGATCAGCACGTGGCTTGAGAAGGGAAAATGGTTTCTAAGAAAAGGCGACATAGGGCCATAATATCTGAACTCAGTTCTAGGAAACCCAGAATGGAGAGCTGACCACTGTGCAGGGAATTTGAGCCTCCAAGAACAAAGATGCCTAGCAGAAATTTCTAAGAACCTGAAAGGGGTTAACTTACACTATCCAGTCTTGGAGGAAAAAGCTTATACAGCTTATTCCTGCCCTTTCTCTCTGGAAGCTTGGTAATAACTATGAAGATTGCCTTCTGCACGCCAGTCACTTCTATTTAGTTCTGTGCTCAGGCCCCAGGTTAAGTGGTGTCCATAGATTTTTAACTTATTTAATTCTATAAATAACCCTATGGAGTAGGTGCTAGGATTGACTTCATTCCTCAGGAAAGAAAACTGAGATTTATGGAAGCATTTACCCAAGGCACAGGTTCTAGGAAGTGGCGGGGTGGGGGGGCGGGTGGGGGGGCGGGGGGGTGGGCATCCGCTGAGACCGCAAGGCTCATTTTACATAGTGAGAGGACAGGGAAAAAGTGCAAGCAGGTGATACCGCAGACATTACTTCCATTATAAACCCATAGAAGTGAATCCACTCTTGCTGCTAATTTCTAGAGGAAGCCAATCAGAATTATGAGTGGGAAAATAGAGGTAAGTGGAAAAATAGACAATTCCCTGTCTGTTGGCCTAAGGAGAGGATAATTAGCAAGGGCTGGAGCGATGATGAGGTCATTTTAGGAACGCCACTTGATCTCCCTCAACTTTCTCCCTTCCTATAAAGTTACAAGAAATGCAAACCAGATGTTGTAAGGAGCACAGCTCCTCACTGTTCCTCCATGACCAACTAATGGAAAGACAGGGACGTGTGAAACTTTGAAAGGTCTCAGTGGCGCTTTCCTGACCCAAAGTTTTGGGGCTGTTCAGTGAATCCCTTGAGATGCCTGACCCACCCTCTTTCAAGCCAGAGCATGAGTCTCATTTCCTTTCATCACTGCATTAAACTTGGAGTGGCTTTGAGCCTCAAAGGCTTCTACTCTCCAGGGAGGAAAGTGAGATGCAGGATCATACAATAATTTTTGATGTTCTGAGGAGTCTTTTGTGAAGTGGAACTACAGGCATTCTGGCCAAACTCTGATTTTTTCTTTTTCCTCCCCTTCTAACCCAAGCCTCGTGTCTGCAGGAACCTGATTTGGTACTGTGGTACTTGGCTTGAACAGGAGTAGGTGCTCCTGTTGCCAGCTAGCTGGTATCAACTGAATTTTGCTGTTAGGTCTTGATACTAGAGAAATGGTTCTTCAACTGGCTGGGAAAAAAGAGGTCTCTTGCTTATCCTTGTTTTCCCCTTACTCCCAGACATTTCTCAGACTTCTTGGAACCTCCAGTAGTGCAGAAGGAGGCAAATATCAGACCAAGGGGTTGTTCGAAGTTCAGAGAATGACTGCAGAGAAAAACTACTGTATAGTTGGGAATCAGTGATAGGAACAAGTTCCCTCAAAGCTGGAATAGTACTGACAGTCAATGACCATTTCAGGTAAAAACACTGATGAAATACAGTGTGAGGGAAAAAGCTAGATTTGGACTGAGAAAATATGATAGTCAATAATGAAAAGTCGATTGTATCAGGTTTATAAATTTTCTATTATTCCAAAGTAATATTTTCATAACACTATTTTGTATCTCTTGAGCTTAATTTGCTAGAATTTAAGTTGCATTTCCATCAAACATGCAAGCACTTATTGAGAGACCCATAATTTTGTCAAGGATTTTACTTCCTGTTCAATTCCAAAACTGCTGAATTGGGTCTGTTGCCCAGTTTCAAAAGTGGAATTATAAATAAGAATGTGTTCTGGATGGCTAGATTTCCCAAAATGGCTTTGGCTCAAAAACTCTTTTGAGTCACAGCCCCCAGTCAACGCCAGCCCACGAATCATTATTTCAGTTTTGGAAAGAACCTTAGTGTGGTCTCCTGGTCAGTGACTGAATTTTTGGGTGGATGAAACTGAGACTCTGATAGAGGAAGTGACATGCAAAAGAGATGACTGCCCAGAGACCTTCGTGCTTTTCTCTTGCTTTGTGACTTCTGCTATTTTTCCCATAAGAAAAGGGGGAATCTCTAACAATACTGAAAACATGAGGTCTAAGTTGCAACTACTGGGACTTCGTAATGTGTCTGCTACAGTGAAAGGCATGGGGTGAGGAAGCGTGTGGTATGGGGGTGGAGAGAACTTGACACTGATGGTGGGATTGGTATTGAAATATTACAGGTTTAAAACTCAATTATCAATAACTTTGTAAATCATATTTTTAGTTAAATAAAATTATTTAAAAAATTAAAAATATGAAAATTGGTAGTCTAGTCCCTTATGCCATTGATATTGGCTTGGTCAATAAAAGGTGGGTGGAATGATGGTTTTTCACACCCAAGTCAAGGCCCTGGGAGACACTTTGTATTTCTGCTTGTGCTCTTGCATTCCAGTAATCTACCACAAAAAAGCATTTGCCAGGAAGCCGCTGGTCCAAGGAGAATGAGTCAACACATGAGGGAGACATGAACTCTACCTGTTGCCCAAGTCAAATGTAATCCAGTTCCCACTAAGGCTAGTGAAGGCACAGTCAACCTGAACTCATGTGAGCAGGGAAATAAAGGCTGTCATTCCACATCCATGAGTTTGGGGGTAATCTGGTAATTACAGCTTATTGCAAACAGCCAGTGAAGTGAGTGGGCTGCAATCCCAATTTCCTTTCCACTATGTGCACTTTTCTCTAAAACTTACTCTAGCAATGTGGCGGGATCCTTGCTCTAGCAATGCAATGGAGTCCTTGCTCTAGCATTGTGATGGGGTCCTTGCTCTAGCAATGTCATGGAGTCCTTGCCACACTTACCATCCACACCATCATGTAAGAGAAGGCTGCGATCCATAACGTGGAGGAAGCAAATGTCACCATAAACCATTTTTCCCAGCGGGGCTTGTTGCAGTTGGGTACAGTGAAGTATAAGACAAAACTCAGTGGCCAGGTGAATGCCCATTTTATGGTTTCCAATTTGCCAGCTAGGAAAATTTAAAAAGACAACAAATAACGGTTACCTCCGTTTCTCTCTGATCAGTCCTACACTCGCTGTCCCTAGACATTTATGTCCTGATTGATAGCCTATAAAATAAACCGCACCGTATTGCTCCTTTCCTAAAAAGACTCAGATGGTTTTATTTCATCAACAAAACTGGCATATAAAACAAAAGGCAGGTAACTTTTGAGTAACAGATAATTAGTGTATGGTTTGAAAAATAGGGTCAGATGAGTACTACTCCCAGAACACCAATGGTGACGGGGGGGCGGGGTATGGTGTGTTGAGGAGAGAGGGGGTGGGCACGGGTAGGAAGACTCTCCACCAGCCTCTGAAACTCATCTCCACGTCACAAACGTGACTACATTAGAAGGCACCAGTGGCCACAGCGCCATCTAGTGGAATTTTAGTGCATGGTCTCCTGGCTCGACATTGTGGAAAGGAAATCTGGAGATCTGTCAGAATGCTGCTGGAGTGTTTGTAGTCCAAGCTGACAGGATTTATGCATATCTGTAAAATAAGCCGCTTGCAAATGCTTATTTTGTTTACAATCTCATGAATTCCTTGTGGCTTCAGAATAGATAAATTATTTGTTCTTGTTGGCATTTATTACCATTCTGTTTCAATGGTAACTCATCTCTGTGGAGAAATATCTACTATCTACTTAGATGCACTTCATATTTTAAAGGCAATTCAAAGACATCCCTATGTCCCCAGAAGTCCCCTTTGTCTTCTCCTAGTCAGTCACCCCTCCACTGCTCGCCCATGAAGATGAATTCTTTCTAGTCTCCAATTTCACAGAACAGCCTTCCTTCTCTACCCCAGAAGAAGGCATTTCTACACATTCTAATAATTAATATAACATTTAACATAATTTATTTCCAGTACTTTTTCAATGGGCTTCTATGCCTCTTATCTCAGATTTAAGATCTAGTGAAGAGTTGGTAAGCCAAGAGTGAGAACGCAGAAATTGTGTCTGGCTGGATTGCTAAGCAAGAAGAGACTTTTTTTTGTGAGAGGCTTTTTTTCTTTAAGTTAGAACTCCATTGTAACAATAACAAGTGAAACTTCAGTGAGCACTGATTGGAATATAGAGGCTAGATAGGGGGTCCAAAGGGCTGAGCACATGCTTCGCAAGCAGCAGGCCTGGGTTCCATTCCTGGCACCATGTAACCCCCTGAACAACCAGGGTCAGCTCAAGCACAGCGCTGAGAGGAAACGGGCAGCACGGCCAGGGGTAGCCTCCAAAACAAACGACAAACGTAACTCCCTGTACAAAACAAGTCATACTGAAGTGTGCTTAAAAAACTTTTTTTTTAAGGATCAAATTGGTCAAAATTTCCGTTTCTGAGTAAAGAAAGGGGTGAGGTAAATCATGTTTCCTTTTGAGTGTGTCTTGGCTCTAAAAATGTGAAGGACCAGTTCCTGTTATATGTTGTATTAAACTTTTTAGAATGCTTAATTCTTTGGGGGTAAGAAAAAGTTATTATTGCTCACTCTTTGATTCTAGAGCTAAGTATTATTTCATAGTTTGCTGCAGGTTGATTTTAGGTTAACCTTGTGATCACTCACTACTTTTGGACTAGCCTATTTTAGTTATATAATTAAATATATAATATAAATAAATATAGTTAAAGGAGATATAGTGTACACTGTTTTAAAATCAGTTGGGCTGGAGCGATAGCACAGAGTGTAGGGTGTTTGCCTTGCACGCGGCTGATCGGGGTTCGATTCCTCCACCCCTCTCGGAGAGCCCGGCAAGCTACCAAGAGTATCTTGCCCGCATGGCAAAGCCTGGCAAGCTACCCGTGATGTATTTGATATACCAAACATAGTAACAAGTCTCACAATGTTACTGGGCCCGCTCGAGCAAATCGATGAACAATGGAGGACAGTGACGGTTTTAAAATAGAAAATATAGAAAAAAACTCAAGCATATTTCCATGTAGGAAAGACACATGCATATTTTGATTTATTTAATAAAAATGATTTATTTATTTTGATTTATTTAATATTTAGTGGGCTGGAGCGATAACACATTGGGTAGGGCATTTGCCTTGCACGCGGCTGACCTGGGGTTTGATTCCTCCACCCCTCTCAGAGAGCCCGGCAAGCTATTGAGAGTATCCCGCTCTCACGGCAAAGCCTGGCAAGCTACCCATGACGTATCTGATATGCCAAAAACAGTAACAAGTCTCACAATGGAGACGTTTCTGGTGCCCGCTCGAGCAAATCGATGAACAACGGGAAGACAGGGCTATACTGCAATATTTAGTATTTTTACTATTATGTATTTACCTACATATACACGAGAATACTTTCTGTTAGTCAATAGGCTTTATTTGTGCAAACGATAAGAATATATGCATAATTTATACACGTCTATAAATTATATATACTATGCATAATATATAACATACACATGCATAAATTTTCCTAACAATAAATTCACGTAAATTTATATTTGTGCACATATTTTATGCATATACACAGCAATATGTCAATATAGAAATATATTTACCTCTATCTATGCACAAATCATATCAAAGGTGCATGTACACATTGTGTAATGTGCATGAACCTAGCACATATATGCAGATATAACATATGTATATACATGTCGTGTGTGCCTATATTTACACACTCCTACTTATTTGTTCATTGGACCCACTACAGTCTAGGCCAAGAGAGAAGATGCATCTGAATGACAGAGACACAGGGTGTCCACATCCTTCTCAGGTCTCTGTGGAAGGGACAAATATCCTTATCTGTGGAAGAAATTTTTTACCTAACATAGCCTGGAGGAGCCCAGGCTGAGTGCTCCGATTGTTGGCTACAGTCTGCTGCTCTGAAGCACCCTGCTCCTTCTAGCTTTGGGGGAGGCCTCCCTACTCATTTGAGGGAGACTCGCAAACAGAAGCTTCTGAGTGTGGAAGTGAGATTTCTCAACAGCTTCTGATGTGGAACAGGCTCATAACGGACCCATGTCCACAGTGGAGGTAGAAGCTGGCTTTTAAACAGACTCTGTTATGTCTCAGAAAAACTGGGAGAATCCCTAGATGAGTTCAGGCTTCAAGGCCCTCATGACTCCAGGGAAAGCCCAAGAATCAGCAGCATCAGCAGCATCTACTGGGACATGTTAGGGAGGTGAAACCTTGGGTCTCATTCCAGAGCTTTTCAAACAGAGCCTGTGTAGGATCAAGAATGCCCAAGGGAGCAGGGCTGATACAGAAGAACATGAGAATTCACCTCCTGTCTTGGTCGTTCAGGCTCCTGGAATGACACAGAGACTCAGGGAGTGGGTAGGGTCACACCAAGCCTCCCTTGTCCTCTCAGGTCTCTGCTGCGGAAGATTGGGCATCCAAAGCCCGCACCTACACCCAGGTCTCCTGAATACGAGGAGTCAAGATTCTCTGGCCAAGTCTCTAGATATTCTGTGACCTTGCCACCAAGGTGGGGAGACACCATGAAAGCTGACAAGTTAGATCAAGAACTCTGCTCTCATCCAGGAAAGAAATGAACAAGTGGCACTCAGCAGTCCTGTCCCACCTAGGCAGAAGGCCCGAGTATCGGAGCCATTGTCAGGTCTTGTCCCTGTGTTCCACCTGGAGGGGTGCACTTGAGGACCCTCTAGGATTCTAGGATTCCTTGCATAGATTCTGGCTACACTTAATTCTTCAATTGGCCTGATGCTTAATTTTTTTTATATAGTTAAAGCAAAACAGTTTTATTTAAACAAATTTACTTAGAGAAATGTGACGGGGGAGGAAAGGACGGGGAGGGAGAAAGAGAGAGGGAGCAAGAGTGAGAGAAAGAGAGAGGGAGAGAAAGAAAGAGGGAAAGAGACAGGGGGAGAGAGAGAGAGAGAGAGAGAGAGAGAGAGAGAGAGAGAGAGAGAGAGAGAAAGACATGCATTCAAGAGAAAACATAAGCTTCTCCAGCATGAGAAAAGCAGAAAATAACTTTTTGAAGAAAGTTAAATATGATTTCTCCAAACGGTTGCCCTGGAGTTCTCTGCATACATAAAATTTAATCTTGGTGCTGTCCCGGGGAAAGCCCTGATAGTTCTTTCATATTTCTATTTTGATATTTAGAATATTCTGTAGCTTATTTATGAGGGGATCCACCCTTTTTTGAGTGGTGCCTCTGCTTATGCATCTCAGTTTCTCCATCTTCAAAGATCTCAATATATAAATTTTATCTTAAAAGCATATGTTCCTCATCCCTTTGCTATACTTAGGGATAAGCAATTTCTTCTTAGTTTCTGCCCCCTCCCCGTAAACAAGTCTCCCTCATTTCCAGTCCCCAACTATATACCGGAAACACTTCCCTTCTAGCATTCACATAATGTTAAATCTTCAGGGAATGTGTGGTTGGAAGTCCATCTTCCATAGCTGCTTCCTGCAGGCAAAGGGGATGGACTTACCTATGAAAGAAAGTAAAATATTGTGCTCTCTTAACATTAATGGTGGGCCACTGCCTTCATACAGTGAAGCCTTTAGCTGAATATGCATCTGGAACTCAGTTTCAGGCTGCTGATGCTGGACACTGAAGACAGGGAAGTAGTACTCTAAGTATGGGTCCCCAGGATTCCTGTGCCCAAATTTTCAGGCGCTGTGGAGTGAGGTATGTGGATAGCCTCAAGTAGCCTCAGTGGCCAGTCAGTAGGGATAAAGAACCACAGCCATACAGCCACAAGGAACTGAATTCTGCCAGCAATGTAAAGGTACTTGGGAATATTTTTCCAGAGCACTTGAGAAGGAGAGTAGACCTTTCTCACACAGTGAGATGGCCTTATGGGGCCTCTAAGAATCTACCCAGGGCATGCTAGCTTTTCTGACTACAGACTGGAAACCGGTTGACAAGTATGTAAAGCTATCAAGTTTGTGGTTATTTGTTGCCCAGCAACAGGAAGCAGACACAAGGTATGAATGGAAAGTCAGGTCTTTTAAATGTCTGTGTTCTGGAGATAGGGAAGAAGGCTGCCAAGAAATATAGATAAAGGTGAAAAAATTGATAAACACCAGTATACTTTCCCCCTCCTAAAAGCTAACCTACTGAAAAACTACTTTACTTTGCCTAGGTGTTTATGGAGTTTGGGACACAAAATCTGGGCAGCTACTTTGGTACATGCTTGACAAGTTTAATATCTCAGAAGCCCTGAGCTGGGCAGATAGCTCAATGGGCTGGTGAGCATGCTTCACGTGTGAGAACCCTGGGTATAATCTCTGATGCTCATGGTTCCCCAAGCACACTGGGAATGACACCCTAACACTGAGCTGGAAGTAGCCCCGGCATTTCCAGTTGTGGCTCACATAACCAACAACCAAACCCCAAGTCAACCAAATAAACAAAAATCTCAGGAGCAAAGGGAATCCAGAGGCAATTCTGCTCTGAGTTTTACTGGCTGTCCTCTGGACATATAGAGGCACCAAAAGATTTGCCACCTAGAGATAACACAGGCCTAAGAAACCCAGCTCACCTCACCTCCCAGCATCAAATGACTTTTCAGGTGGATCTAGAAATAACTCCTTAGAATTGATGGTCCTCCCTCAAGTGGAAACTTCCCAAAGAAGTCATGACCATCCCCGACCCTACATTCTTGACAGTAAATGTGATTGGATGAGCCTGCATGCTCCATGCTGGCCTCAGGTAGCCAGGTACTTTAAGAAGGGCCATGAAGGAGCAAAGTTCTTTGGGCTTTGAGGTCAATGGGTGGTATGAGGAAAAGCACAAGGTTCTGAAAGAGCCAAACCCTTACTGGAGGTCGCAGTTAGGGAAGACGAACACCACACTGGTGACGAATCCTGAATGACGCTATAAGCCTTGCCCCTTTACAGTATCAGAAGGCATTCCTCGACCAGCCTTTTTGTGTAGGGGCTAGGTTGGGGCTGGGTGAATTATTTGCACAGGTCTCCCTCTCTGGTGGTGTTTTTTTCTGAAAATAGAGGGTCTTGGGAGAGGAGGGATGTGAATGCGGGAAGGTAGAATGATGACTAGCCAGGTGGACACCACGTAGCTGTTGCTCTGGGCTGGTGGCCAGTGCCACAGGTGGATGAGGCTCGGTGAAGAGACTCTTCCCATGAGCATCGAGCTGCCTCATAGACATACGACAAGATCATTTGTTCCTTAGCACCCACAGAACAGATAAGAGAGTTAACGGCTAAGGTTTGCCCCACGAAATGCCAAAAAGGATGCATATGGATCAAGAGCGCAATCACATGTCCTCCATTTAGCTATCTCCGACCCTTAACAACACAGTCTAGCCCCTAGAAAGAAACAAAGATCCTTTCCTGTTCACATAGAAATAGACTGCCAAAATCAAGGGCACCTACTCAGAGACCTTGGTACTAGTCCCATTCCCAGTTTAGACACAGGACATCTTACAGGGAGGGTCAAAGGGTGTGTATGGTCCTTCGTCGTCCTCCTCCTCTTCTTCCTCCTCATCATTTTCGTTGTTCTCATTGTCCTCATTCTCATTCTCTGTTTCGTTGCCAGCCTCAGCCACAACGTCGTCCCTGTGGGTCCCATTCACCCCTCGGTCAGGGGCACTGCTGGGCCCTGTCCCATTCTCCACTGTGTGCTTAACTGGGATTTTGATGGCCACCTCAGATTCTCCATTGGCATAAGCCCTGCTGTTGATCAGTCTTTGCCTCTAGAAAGAGAAAGACACACTCTGTCAGAATGGCTCTCCCTTACACCCAAATTGCCAGCTACGGGCCCCTTCCCAGGCAGCAACAGAGCCCCTCAGAAAAGCCTAATGGGAAGCCTGAGGGACTCCACACATGAAAATCCAACTCAGACAACGTTCTCCCAGCAGCCAGGATGAGCCTTTTATGACCTCGTGAATTTCAATGTCCTTTAGAGAAAAATTCCTGCATATCAGCTGTACACATTTTTTCTATTCGTGTTCTTGATTTACTGTGCACTTTGGTGATATTTCTTTTTTATATTGACAAAAACTTTTGGCACAAATGTGAAAAAACAACTTACATGGGATGGTTTTAGTCAAATGAAAGGTAATGATGAAAAAGTTGTAGGATGGAAAAAGAGAATTTTTCTTTCTTCTATCATAGAGGGAAATATATATATGTATATATATATATATATATATATATATATTATTAGCACTGTCCACTATCCTCCCGTTGTTCATCAATTTGCTTGAGTGGGCCCAGTAACATCTCCATTGTGAGACTTGTTGTTACTATGTTTGGCATATCGAATACGTCACGGGTAGCTTGCCAGGCTCTGCCATTTGGCTCTGCCAAATTCAATTCCTCTGCCCCATGCAGAGCTCTCGGAGAGGGGCAGAGGAATTGAATTTGGGTCGGCTGCAAGGCGAATGCCCTACCGCTGTGATATATATATATATATACTTTCCCCCTGATCACTTAATCACTTAATCACTTAACTTCCCGTTAGTCGTCGATTTACTCGAGCGGGCGCCAGTAACGTCTCCATTTGTCCCTGTCGCGTGCTAGTGTAGCCCAATGGCATCTCTTCGCTCCGGGAACATGGAGGGCCTCAAACCGATCGTTCATGACCTTGACAAAGAAGTCTGACCATCTGGTAGGTGGGCGGCCACGCGGTCTCTTGACATCCCGTGGAATCCAATCAGTAACAGCTCTAGTCCAACGGTCGTCTTTACATCTCATTACGTGACCAGCCCATCTGATTTTCGACACCTTGGCAAATGAGACAGCGTCCCTGATCCTTGATCGTCGACGGATGTCAGAACTCCGGATTCGTTCTCTCATTTGAGTGAAACGTGATATTCCAAGCATAGCTCTTTCTATTCTTCTTTGGGAGACCTGAATGGCGTTCTCATCTTGTTTGCGTAGGGCCCAGGTCTCTGAGGCATATGTTAATGCAGGAAGAACAGTGGAATCAAAGAGATGTGCCCGGAGCCGGAGGTTCTTCGTCCTCTTAGCTATTGCTTCGACGTTCTTGAAGGCGTTCCAAGCCGCTCTCTTCCTCCTGCGCAGCTCGGGTGCCAGGTCATTTGTCATGTTGACCTCTCGACCTAGGTACACATAGCTGTTGCATTCGGAGATGGTCGTTCCATTGAGAGCGAATGGGGCGTCAGGAACAAGGCTATTTCTCATAAACATTGTCTTCGTAAGATTCAGCTGTAGTCCTACCTTTCCACACTCACGGTCAAAGTCGGCCAGCATTTGTGCCGCTTGGCTGATGTTTGGTGTTATTAAAACAATGTCATCAGCAAAGCGGAGGTGGTGTAGTTGCCGACCATCTATCTTCACTCCCATTCCTTCCCATTCCAGTCGTCGCATGATGTTCTCGAGGGTGGCACTGAAGAGTTTTGGTGAAATGGTATCACCCTGCCGCACCCCTCTCTTGACATCAACGATCACTTCTTTGTAGAATGGTGAGATCCTGGTAGTGAATCCGCAATACAGCTCACGGAGGATCCTGATGTATTGGGCTTGTATGCCCTGATTGGCTAGGGCTTCAATGACCGCTTCCGTCTCAACAGAATCAAAGGCCTTCTTTAAATCAATGAACGTTAAGCAGAGCGGCATCTTGAACTCCCGAGAAACCTCAATGAGTTTGGTTATCGTGTGGATATGGTCGATGGTGCTGAATCCTTTGCGGAACCCTGCTTGCTCACATGGTTGTCCTTCATCTAGTGTTCTGCCAATCCTATTCAGGATGACTCGAGTGAACAACTTGTAGATGACAGACAATAGGCAGATCGGGCGATAGTTGCCAATGTCATGGATGTCTCCCTTCTTGAACAGTAGTACGGTCCTGCTGGTTTTCCATTGAGATGGAACCTTGCATTCAGACAGGTAGCGAGTGAAGAGCCGAGCCAGTGTATTGATGAGTACTGACGGCAGGTTCTTCAGGTGTTCAGGTCTGACCTTGTCTGGGCCGGGTGCTGTTTGCTTCTTTACTGACGAAATGGCGTGTCGGATTTCGGAAGGGAGAACGTTGGGAACGACATACCCATCCTGTGGAATTTGGTATGTCGGCAAGTGGACATGGCTATCGAAGAGATTTGAGTAGAAGTCATGGATAATCTTCTCCATTGCCGTTCTGGAGGATGTGATGGATCCATCAGGACGTCGGAGGGCAGTCATCTTGGTCTTATAGTTGGCGAAGGACAGGCGGGCGTTACGAATACTTTTCCCGGCTTCTGCCGCATCTACCAGTACTTCTGCTCTTCTCTCTTTGAGGTCTTCCTTGATCGCATCTCTGCACTGCTTTGCAAGCTCGGACGTTAGCTTGCGGTTGCCTGAGGCATGCGCCAAACCACGCTGGCGAATTAGCTCAAGAGTTTTCGAAGATAGGCGACTTTTTGTGGCTATCTCTCTCTTGGCGTTCCTCGCACATTCATGGAGGTGCTGAACCAGTCGATCGTATTCCTCGTCAATGTTGTCAACAATGGCATCTTCCCATGTTGCCGCAATAGTACCAAAGAGTTCCCAGTTGGTGGTCGTTCTGGGAGTTCTCTACTTCATTTCCCCCTGATATATATATATATATATATCAGAGAGTCTGGCAAGCTACCGAAAGTATCCTGCCCACATGGCAGAGCCTGGCAAGCTACCTGTGACATATTCGATATGCCAAAAACAGTAACAACAACGGGTCTCATCCCCCTGACCCTGAGAGAGCCCCCAATACGGCAGCATTGGGAAAGATGAGTAAGGAGAGGCTGCTAAAATCTCAGGGCTGGGATGAATAGAGATGTTACTGGTGCCCGCTTGAGCAAATAGATGAACAACGGGGTGACAGTGATACAGTGATACACCCCCACCCCCAAAAAGATTTAAAAATATACAACTGAAAACCAGACCACACCCAGGTTTCACAGCAGGTCTAGTGAGGAAAAATGTGGAACCAAAGTAGAAAGGGATATTATTATCAGGTTAGACGCTTCTACGTTCAGACCAGAACATTTACACCCCTTCAAAAACTTTCCCATCTTGTCCAGTGGACAGAGAACCACCCCCTGCCCCCACCCTCTGGCCCCGGCCCAGTTACCTCATTGATCAACATGCGACTGGCCATGGAGAGCCGAGTCTTGGGGGGAAAGTGGCTGGTGATCATGATCCGAAGTCCAGCCTCAGAGAAGGAAAGCTGGTGGGGGTAGGCTGACAGCAGCTCGTCCACCATGATCACTGACGCTTTACGGTGGAAGTTGGCTAGGGAAATTTTAAAAGGAAATAAAAGTAACATTGAGACCAGGAGCAAAGAAAAAAATCTATCTCAGCCTTCCTTTCTGTTTCCTTTTTCTTCTTTCTCTCCTTCATCTAAACTTCTATCCTTTCCACCCATGTATTTTCCCATGCTTATCTTTATTTCTATCCTTTTATGTCCTTCCTTCCTTCCTTCCTTCCTTCCTTCCTTCCTTCCTTCCTTCCTTCCTTTCTCTCCTTTCCTTCATGGAAAGGAAAGGATTGTAGTCAGAAAAATTTCAAGGAATGAAAATTTGCTTTCCATGAGGATACAGATAGCTTTTCTGAACATCATTCATTGACATGGTAGGAATGAGCAACACCAAAGAAGATTTTGTCGCTGTCCTCAAATAATTCTCTACCCACTACTGAAATCTGAGGCATAGAAAAGACTCTGACTCTCTCCAGATGAAGCACTCCTCATTCAGCTATTAAAAGGGACAGAATTTACATCAGTGTCAAGTGAAGGCTTGGTGGGGAAGTGTCCAAGTCACTACAACCCAGCCCTATGAGCAGGGCTGACAAGCTGAATGAGTGAGTGCCCACATTTGGGTCTAAGGTTCAGAATAGAAATGGGACAAGTCTTGTGTAACTGATCGGAGGCCTGGAACTGGGGCTGGGGGAGAGTGCAGCAGTTAGGGCAGATTCTGGCATGCTCTTGACTTGGGTTTGATCCCTTATTCCACAGCGTCTTCCAAGCACTACAGCGTGTGTGACCCTGAAGGAACCCTGAGCACTTCCAGGGCTGTTCAGATAATCCGTGGCATTACAGGGCCCAAGAAATATCCTTAGGTTCTGTTGTTGAACTGCTAGTCTGGCTGGCCAAGAATTGCTGGGAGTGGCCACTGTCCCACTTGAGCACTGCTTGGGAGGCGTGCCACAACAAACAGTGAGTTTTACCATGGTCCAAGTCTCTCTCCATGAAGGTGCAAAATGAGCACACTGCTCACCGTACCTGGTCTTAGCTTCTTGTGGACTCGTGTTTCCTGGCCACTTAGCCATGCAGGTCTCTTTGGAACACTGATTATTATTAGGAAAAACTCTTGAAAATTATTGATTTATTAAGGTAACATTTAATTTACTACAGGGTAAATGTTTATGTTTTTGGGGTACAATTTTACCATATCATGTCCATCTGAATATTCTTGTCTTTGTTTGAAACAGAATGTGCTTATAATCAGTTAGAAAAAGGGTATCAAATAATGCCTTTCAAAATGCAACAATTGTCCTTAGATTTCAAGGTCAACACATATTTAGAAATAATATACAGTTTTCCCAATTTCTCTTTCTTTGCTTTTCCTGTTATGCAGCCTTATGGGACAAAGAAAAAAATAAGCACACATATTCCAAGTTTTAAAAAAGTAAGAGATATAGCTCAAAGTGGCATGTGTGAAGCCCCCAGTTTGATTCCTGACACAACAGGCCTCTCAAGAAATCCTGAGTGTGGCTCTGGTGGTCCCCTAGCATGGCAAGAGTGAGCACTGTGATGCTGCTTTGAGAGGAACAATGTTATTACTTCAGAACCGCACCAGTGGGCTGAGTCCTGCCAGGAAGAACCCCTCCTGCTTCTGGCACTGCTGGGAGAAGCCCTTATTAAAAAAAAGAAATAAACAGGAAATTTTTAAAATTAAATGAAAATGAAATACATCTTAGGCAAAATTAGATAATTTTTTGTATTCTAAGAGAATAATATTTGGGAATCTTGTAGTGTTACTTTTAGGTTATTAATTGCTTAACAAGTTTCTACTGGAGATTAAAGATTACTTTGTGGAAAAAAAGACATTTTTTTCTGTCATTTTGCACTGTGGAAACAAAGATAAGGTAGCCTGAAGATAAATTTATGCATAATAATTATGTGTAATTATCCTAAGTGGAATATCACACTAAACATTTTTATATAGTCTGCTCATTACAAAAAACTATCCTCATTTTTTAGGAGAGAAAATTGATGCTTAGAACAGTTTAATAACTTGCTTCCCAATGATGCAGCCAAACCATAACCAAACCTATACGTCAAACCTACGCTCTCCTCTCCTCCCCCACCACACCCTATTTTCCCTGTGTCAACTCCAGCAAAGATTTTGCCCCAGAACTTCCATAGGGTGTCCAAGTTGGCATTTTGCCAGGTGTGAGGCTGTTTGATGAAGTTGCCCAAAGGAGAAAGGAAGCCTAGAACCTTTTTCTCCCCTCCCCCCATCCTCATTGTCTCTCTTAGGGCAGCAGCCTCCCCTAAAGCTCAGATGCAAGCCTGGGGTGGTCCTGGGGGTGACAGGTGAGCTGGAGGCCTAGCCCTTCCTCGTGGGCATGATCTCTATAGTTACCTTTCTTGAGAAGCACTACGGTAGCATCACAGTTGCTGCTGTCATCAATCTCAGCGTTGTTGGCCAAGCCATTGACCATGTTCCCAGCACCTTTTGTCCTCCTTTCAAAGCACTGATGTATGCAAGCATTATATCTGAATAAAGTGACAAACAGAAAGAACCAGTCATTGTTCTCTGTTCCTCCTAACTAGTGCCCTGGGAACTCTAATAGCTTCCTCAGTCTGCACACCTCACGTTATCCTAATATTATGTTATACCATTTCCCCTAGGAAACAAGAACGTGTTCTCATGAGACATCCTTCCCCACTAAGTGAATCACGGTCTACGAATTACAAGATATTGGTAGCCTCCATTTCTATCTGCCTCTGGTTTCCTGAGGTCACAGGTTAAGAGCCTGTGAATCTCCATGACTGTTGTGCCAAATTTCCAGGTCCAAAGAGCTCTTGATTTTCTGGAAAAAATCTGGGCTATGATTCTCAGAAAATGACTGAGTGGAAGTAATGTACAATGATACAAGTGTTTGGGAGGGCTTCAGCAGACAAATATTCTGCTTCCCTTCAAGTTTAGTATCAGAAGATTCCCTTTAACAGAGGATCCTTTAGAATCCTCTATTAAAAAACTCACATACCAAGATAGCCAGATGGTCACTGTATCTTTTGAGGTGCAGAAGTTTCTTAATTTAAGATAGTCCCATTTGTTTATCTCTGTTTCCACTTGGCTGGTCAGTGGAGTGTCATCTTTGAAGATACCATTAGCCTTAATATCGTGGAGGGTTTTGCCCACCTTGTCTTCAATGTACCTTATGAATTTTGGCCTGATGTTGAGATCTTTAATCCATTTTGATTTGAATTTTTTGCATGGTGTTAGGTCGAGGTCTAAGCCCATTTTTTTTGCACGTGCTTGTCCAGTTAAGCCAGCATCATTTATTGAAGAGGCTTTATTTCTTACTCCCTTATCAAAGATTAGATGTTCATACATTTGGGGTTGTGTGTACGAATATTCCACCCTTTTCCATTGGTCTGCGGCCCTGACTTTGTTCCAGTACCACGCTGTTTTAATTATTACAGCTTTGTAGTAGAGTTTGAGGTTAGGGTGGGTAATGCCTCCCCATGTCTTTTTTTTTTAACCCAAGAATTGCTTTAGCTATTCGTGGCGTTTGTTGTTCCATATGAATTTCAGGAGTGCTTGATCTATTTCTTGAAGAATTTCATGGGTATCCTTATAGGGATCACATTGAATCTGTATAATGCTTTGGGAGTATTGCCATTTTGACAATGTTAATTCTTCCTATCCATGAACAGGGTATATGTTTACATTTCCTCCAGGTGGAGTTTTCAGGGCATTGTGGACCACTATTAGACATAATAGGTCCCTCACCCTACAAGGTCTCAGGACTTACTGAATATGGGAAAATCCATGGGGGTGTCCCAGCACCATGATCTCTGGCTTCCTTTAGAAGTGGAAGCCAGGCACAGCAACTCTAAATTGCCAACTGGCTGGCTACATAAACAGTGTTTCTTCGTTTCTACAGATGTGAGGCATTCTTGAGCCTCTTCCCTCTTTTCTCTGTAGCAGGTGATTCTTCTCGGGTTAGAGCTGCTCCGAGTGGGTGGGACTCTAGGCAATAAGAACAATCAAAGTGCAGGTGGAGCAGGCCTCGAGGCTGCCACCTCTGTTTCACAACTCCTTCGGGCACCCAGGGAGCTTGTGGTTCTTCCCCAGTGCATGTGCAGTGAAGTAGTCAGCAGTGGTGGTGGCGCCTCTGAAAAATGACACCGGAAGGTCAATCCTAGGACTCTCAGGCAGGGTTTGTGAGAGATAAGTAATGGGATGTCTATTTTGCAGTCCTAATGAGACAATGAAGCTAGATACTGAGCTTCAGTACCTGTCCAGATCACAGAGGGACACAGACATCCATGTGTTACTGGGTTCATGCTACTGAAGACTCATGCTCACTTGAATCAAATCAATAGCTGACATAGAGGCCACAGGAAGAAGCTTCTTTGTTCCACAGATGTAGGAATGTGATCAAACCATGGTACTGGAAAGCAAATGATCACCTTTTATTAAAGAACAGAAAACAAGGAATAAATGGGAATAGATTACAAAGGGAAAAGAAATAACAGAGGGGGAAGTTTATTGACTGAAAACGATCCCAAAAATGTACCAACCAATTTTAATACTGAAATTGATTTGGATTCTTATTTTTAACATACTTATAACATTTAAAAGAAATCTATAAAATAGACATTTGTAAAACCATTAAAGCTTTAATGTCGAATGATAATGGAGACATTACTGGGCCCCCTCGAGCAAATCGATGAACAATGGGAGGACAGTGCCAGTGACAGTGGCTATTGTGAACAGTGCTGCAATGAACATACAGGTGCAGATGTTACTTAGTAAGTAAGTAAGATATTTAAGTGTATCAAAGAATTAGAATAGGATTAGTTTTAGGTGTGATGATCATAGAATATTATGCTACGATTAGGTCTTTATGTATATATGTGAAGAGAAATTTTTATCAACGAATTGGTTCAGTATCTGGGCTTCAGATCAACTGTGTAATATATTTTTATTTGGACTTGTGCAACAGATAATAATACTATGTATATTATTAAGAGCGATTTCTTGAAAAGAGTTGATTAATAAGTTAATGATGCTATCACATTTTGTCCTTACAAAATTCCTTTAAGTCAGGAACTATTATCACCCCTGCTTTGGAAAAAAATGAGAATGAGATTTTAAAATGGCTGAATAACTTGGTGGGTAAATGAAGGATAGGATATCTGGTCTCTGAAGAAATCAAAGTGCTTGATTTTATTAACCACCAAACCATCCTGCCTCATCTAGGCACAAAATCTGAACCAAACGGAAACAGTGGTATAGAAATTAATTGTCACTAAGACTAATTATGCCTCAAGCTCCCTTAACATTTCTCCCTACCTCACTAAACAGGGATTTTTTTTTTTGGCTTTTTGGGTCATACCCGGCGGTGCTCAGGGTTACTCCTGGCTCTGCACTTAGGAATTACCCCTGGCGGTGCTCAGGGGACCATATGGGATGCTGGGAATCAAACCCGAGTTGGCTGCGTGCAAGGCAAATGCCCTACCCGCTGTGCTATTGCTCCAGCCCCCCAAAACAGGGATATTTTTTGATCTTTAGACAAAATATTTAAAGTCATTGTAAAACTATCTACCAGAAGCAGCTGATGATTCCAATATATATGGATTTTAAAAAATTGCTGTTATTCCATTTTATATATATAATTGAAGGCTTTAAATTTTATGCTTGCACCTGAAGTTGGTGCATAGACAATGAAGATAGAAACTGCCGGCAGTGAGCCACATCTATTCAAGTATAATTGTCCTATTCATGTTGTTAGGCATTTGAATGAATCAATGCTCATGGCAAAGTTTGTGTTGATAAGGACACTGACACCACTAATGCCTCTTTTGTCGCATGTTCCAAGGAACAGTTCTTTTCAAGTGTTGAAAATGGCGCGATGTGATTGATGCCTTCTTGTCTTCGTCAGACCAATGATGTCGTACTTGATCTTTCACATTTGCACCATCAGTTCCTCGATGGACGCATCTAATGCAAGCATACGTGCATTGAAAGTACAGACAGTCCTTTTTGTCCTTCTTCATGTTGGCAGCCTAGTTTGGCCTTTAGATTTTATCAGCCTCTCCTTCCTCATCCTTCTTAACGCTGCTGTATTGGTGGTTCTTTCAGGGTCAGGGGAATGAGATCCATTGTATTTACTGTTTTTGGCATATTGAATATGCCACGGATATCTTGCCAGGCTCTGCCGTGTGAGCGGGATACTCTCTGTAGCTTGCCAGGCTCTCTGAGAGGGATAGAGGCACAAATGCTCGTCAACTTCGACTGTGAGTACGGAAAGGTCGGACTACAGCTGAATCTCATGAAGACAATGTTTATGAGAAACAGTCTCATTCCTGATGTTTCATTCACTCTAAATGGAACAAACATATTCAAATGCAACAGTTATGTGTACCTCGGTTGAGAACGCAACATGCCGAATGACCTAGCACCTGAGTTGCGCAGGAGGAAGAGAAGCTTGGAACGCCTTCAAGAGCGTAGAAGAAATAGTTAAGAGGACGAAAAACCTCCAACTCTGGGCACATGTCTCTGATTCCACTGTTCTTCCTGCATTAACATATGCCCCAGGGACCTGGGCCCTACGAAAACAGGATGAGAATGCTATTCGGGTCTCCCAAAGAGGAATCGAAAGAGGTATCCTTGCAGTATCATGCATGCTTCACTCAAGTGAGAGAAAGAATCCGGAATTCTGACCTCCATCAATGATCGAGAATCAGGGACACTGTCTCGTTTGTCAAGGCATCAAAAACCAGATGGGCTGGACACGTAATGAGATTTGGAAACGACCGCTGGACTAGAGTCGTTACTGACTGGATTCCACGGGATGTCAAAAAATTGCGTGGCCTACGAGATGATCAGACTTCTTCATCAAGACCCTGAATGATCAGTTTGAGGGACTTGGTGTTCCTGGAGCCAGGAGACACCATTGAACTACACTAGCACGTGACAGGGACAAATGGAGACGTTACTGGCACCCGCTCGAGCAAATCGATGAGTAACAGGATGTCAAGTGATCAACTGATCAAGTGACCCTGATGTTATTTTATTGTGAAGCACGCAATTTTATATATCAGATTTTTATAAAACCCACGATTAAAAATCTCTGATTGCAGAGGGGAATGGCCAACGGGCAAAGATTTCAATTTAGAACTAGGGACCTGAAACTATGCAGAACATCCCACAAGCACAGTCACTACTGTTCCGCATTTTATTTGTATCCTGCTGGTGTGAACAGCTGGAAGTTTGGCAAAGCTGAGGCATCAGCAGAAAGACACCTCATTAGCTTCATATTGGACATGGCTTAGGGTAGGAGAGATATACTGTTCACTTGTTATCTTAATGTCCACATGCTCTGCCAGTGACTCATGGGATCTACATCTAGGTAGAGAAAAGCAGTGTCATAAAATGCCTACTAGCAAAATTCCTCAACCCTTCTTCCACAAGGGAGATCTTGTTTTGAACATCTATGTGGAGGAAGGGTTGAGGAAATAAAAAAGACACCGAAGGAAGATGTCTCTATATAAGATATACTAATTTTCTAATAACTATTATAAAATGTTACTTACTTTATAATAATTATTTCAGAGAAAAAATAGATGTTTCAATCTTTAAAGAGGTTGAAAATGTCTAGATATTTTGGATCAACTTTGGGTCATCTCTGGTTTTGATAAGATTCAATATGTTGGTATTTTTAAGTGGGAGATAGTTGCTTGGTAAAACCACCTGGTATCTCTACACCAGAGTTCTCTAGCAATGCCCTCAGGAATAAGACCCACATCTTGGGTCTACAAACATCATCTTACAGTTACTTAGCGGGAGGTTGGAAACTGTATTGAGATGACTTTTAGCAGGTCACTTTAAGTCTGAACCTGAAAACTATCCAAGCCATCACCTACTTCCACTGGAAATTTGCAAATAGTTATACTGAATTTTCTTAAACCAGGGCTCTTGGTCACTGGTGCCAGAATCAAGGTTTCAACTTTAAGGAAAACTTGATTTGCGAACTCTAGAATGCTGCCTGAGATGTCCAAACTGGCAATTTCTATAATGCTGGACCATTTCTCTTTTTTGGTGTGAGCCCCCAATTTTTCTTATTGTGGTATAATTCATTCAACATATTTTCAAAAATAATTTAAACCCCTTTTGTAAAGTTTATTTCAGAGGAGAGAAAGCAATGTAATTTAAAATGATTTTAAATAATAGAACCATAGTTAATATGTTAAATACAGAATACTTTGTATTTTAGTCACAGCCTGTTGTGTTCAGAACTTACTTCTGGCTTGGTTTGGGGAACAAAATAAGATGCCAGGGATCAAATATGGGTTGGAAAGTTCAAGGAAAATGCCTGACTTGCTGAACAATCTCTCTAGTTCAACAATGTAATTTTTGATACAGTAGTAAGCTGCTCTGCTCAGACTCCAAAGGACAATATAATAGGGGTGGTTTTCAAATACAACCAGAAATTCTTTTATTTTCCTCCTTTCCAAAGGTGAAGCAGATCTCATGAGTATGTGCTGTATTTATTGACTTGTTTTTATAGACTACGGCAGAAATCACGTTGTATGACTCGTAAGAACAGACTTGACTGAAGCTTTGCAGGATTCTTCTCACTCATGAAATTACCTGTCAGAAGGAAGCCAGTCCCAGTGTGGAGAGGACAGGCAGCCTGCGTGGCAATGTCAATCAACAGTTATTACCACACGGTCAGGCACACAAGCAGACACTGCCACCAGCCCCAGTCAAGCAGGTGATGGCTGGCCTAGCCAAATTCTGACCTGAAATCTCAAACTAGAGCCTAAGTAGACCCCTCTTGTTAAACTGCTTCTGCCTAGTGCTCAGAAATTATGAAACAACCCCTGTGTGTGTCTTTAAGTCACAAGTTTGGGCCTTACATGCAGTGGCAAATGGCTAATATGATAGGAATAATGTAGGTGTGCAGCTCTCTGATCCATGGTTCTATTCTCTTAACTAGCTGGTCCCATTTCCTCTCACCCTTTATGGAAACTTAATGAGTTTATCTTCTATTTTTGTTATGAAACACAATGAAGATATGTTCCAGAGCTAATTTGTTTGGTCCTGAAGATGGGTGAGGGTTTGGGAGTTTTCTCAAATAAAATACTGAAGTTTTGCATCTATGATGATAAGTAGAACAAAAGGGTCTTTGCTATCACTATAATAAAAGTTGCAAGAATTCACTTCAGGCTGCTGAGAAGGCAAACGAGTGTGATGTGAAAACTAACCAGCCAAGTATCTGGCCTCTCCCATGCTCTGTGTTCACATTATCAGATTATGTTGAAAGTAGGAATTGGTTTTGGAAAGGAAGTAGAGAAAGTGGTTTACTTACTTCATGATGATAATGTAGATCAGATACATCATCACAAGGACTAAAGACTCCCACCTGTGTACAAACCAAGACTTGTTAGTTAAAGAAGCCACTGAGGCAGATGTGGAATGCACTGGGCTCTCATCAAAGATACATTTGATGTGAATGACACATAAACCTATGAAGTATGCTTTCTTCAGACGTGCAGAGGCAATAAATATCTCAGTGTACAGACACTTTCGATGCCCCATACAGCTTTCAGTGAACACTCCTTTTCACTTCTTTTCACTTTTCCTTTTCACTTAAAAGGAAAATACTGCTTCCTCCCTGTTGCTTTTTCACACTTCTGATTCTTTGAACACAACAAGCCTTATGCAATATTGCCAAATATATGTGCATATTTACAACATTTTCCCATGCTTAATCATTCACTAAAACTATTCAGATAAATTTAAAAAGAGCAAATCAGAGGAACTATTAGAGATAATGAAGGGAATGTTTACATGAAATTTAGGCATAAATACATACAGAATGAGATGGAAAGGAAGAGGAAGATGAGAGAGATGAGGAAATGGAGAGAAGGAAGGTTAAGAATTGAATGAGGAGGAACAAAATGGTTGAGAAAGGAAAAAATGAAACTCATTAGATTGTGTCTTGAATTTCTGGTAACTCAAATACTTCTACTTGCTTTATTTTAGCAGTTTTCTTTCTTTTTTTTTTTTAAAGAGAAACCTAATATCTTGCTTCACCCTTTCTTGACAATTTTTATTATTTTAAATATATATAACATATTTATTTTTAAAGTGAATAACAATGAGACACAGTTACACAGTTGTTCATGATTGGGTTTCAGTCATACAATGTTCCAACATCCATCCTTTTAATTTTTTATTTTTAATCACTGTGAATTGCAGAGCTACAAAGTCATTCATTATTAAGTTTCAGGCACACAATGTCCAACATCAATCCTTTCTTTTTTTTAAATGTAGGAGTATTGCTATTTATTCAGCCATTGATTAGGCTGATTGAATTGGGCATGAACTCCACCTTACATTTCCCCCCTTTTTTTTATAATTTTATTTACTGAATCACCATGAAAGCAGTTACAAAGTTTTCAGATTTAAGTCTTGGTCATACCATAAAACACCCACCCCTTCACCAGTGCCCATTTTACACCACCAAAAAACCCAGTATACCCTCCATCCCACACCCTCCCCTTACCTGTGAGGCAGATGATTTCCACATTACTCTCTCTCTACTTTGATTACATTCAATATTTCAACACCAGACCTACCATTATTAGTTGGGATTTTACCCCAACACTCAGATCTTCTGAAAAGGCAACAGTAAACAATTTTTTTCTGTTGCTGGTTATAAATAACATATGATGTCACTCAGCCACAGTAGTGGTCGTGTGATTTTGGAATTCTGAAATTTTAAGAATTAAATCTGGAGGGATTTCTGCCAAAACCTGCTGAGTTCCGAGATTTGTTCTTGAGTCTCTTGGATCATGACCATTAAGCAGCTTGATCACGGCCAGAAAGGCCGTGGGGCGGGAAGGAAAGGGCCGGTTCCACCCCCATCCAGTGAGGCCCTGCTTGTCTCATCACTGCAGGCCCAATCCTGACTGTCCAATGATCTCTGGAGGATGGTGGCCACTGAGCAGCGAAGGGGGAGCAGGCAGAGGGACAGTACCCTTTCCCCCCTGGGGTGGCCCGTCACCGGTAACTTACTTCCAGGTCGGTACGCATTTCTGCCTAAATCCGCTGGGTTTTGAGATTTGTTTCTGAGTCTCTGGGATCATGGCTGTTAAGCAGCTTAATCAGGAGCCAGAGAGGCTGTTAGTGGGCGGCAACTTGGGGTCTCGTTGGGATGGTGATGAAAGGGTTGGCTCCACCCTCCATCCTGCAAGGCCCCGCCTGTCTTGTCACTGAGGACCCAAACCTTACCGCCCAATGGCCTCTGGAGGGTGGCGGCCATGGAGCCACTGGGGAACAGGCCAAGGAACAAAACCTATTCCCACCTGGGGTGGCATGGCTCCGGTAACCTACTGCAGGGACTGGACACATTTCTGCCAAAAGCCACTGGGTTCCAAGATTTGTTTCTGAGTCTCTGGAATCATGGCCATTAAGCAGCTTGATCAGGAGCCAGAGAGGCCGTTTGTGGATGGCGACTCGGAGGTCTCACTGGGGTGGGGAGGAAAGGGCCAGCTCCTCCTCCATCCTCTGAGGCCCCACGTATCTTGTCACTATGAGCCCAAACCTGACTGTCCAATGGCCTCTGGAAGAATGAGGCCACCGAGCCGCCAAGGGGGAGCAGGCAGAGGGACAACACCCTTCCCCCCTGGGGTGGTCTGGTGCCAATAACTCATTGCGGGAACCAGACATATCTCTGCCAAAAGCCGTTGTGTTCTGAGATTTGTCTCTGAATCTCTGGGATCATGACCATTAAGCAGTTTGATCAGGAACCATAGAGACCTTACCTCCAATTATATAGCTGAACTGGAGGGGGTTTGTGGGTGTGTATCCCACATACCTAACTTTTGGCCATTTACTTTCTTGGTAAACTTTGCCCCAAATTTTTGGGGTCTGACCTAAGGCACAGCAAAAATTTTGGGGTATTTGGAAGTCTGAAGGCACCATCTGGCTGCTGATGAACTCGCCTCACAGGTACAGATTGATCTGCTGGAGGCACCATACCCCCCAACATCAATCCTTTCAACAATAGTGTCCACTTCCTTCCACCAATGTCCTCAGTTTCCCTCCTGTCCCCAGCCTTTCTCTAGAGCAGGCACTTCTCCCCACTACCGTTGTCCTCGAGTTCCCTTCCGTAACTTATCACTCCAACTCCACCTTCAATCAACTTTTAGCTGTATAATAAATGAGTCAATGGAGGAAATATTTATGAAGAAATTCCAGTTTTGCCCTATTCCTCCATTTTTATTTTCAACTTTCAAGCCCATAAAATAATCTTAAAGAAGGTGGTCTCATGTAAAAGAGAGGAACAGAGATGAGCTATGATATTTATATAAGTAGCTTGTTAAATCGCAGACATTTCTGAGAAGGGGAACTGGATTCCTACATAATGAGGAGTGTGCCCATACAAGGGCTTCCAAGCATCCATTAAAAATGACACACAGGGACTAAGGCTGTGGCTCAAGTGTAGACCATACCCACTCTAGCACCACTGGGTATAGTCCTCGTGGTTCTGGAGTACCAGTGGGCCCAAGCATCATTGTTAATGCCTGTATCCCACCCCAAAAATAATGACTATGCAAATGTGTGTCTTTTATGGAAGGTGCTCAGGATGTTGTTGATTGAGAGAAAAAATTAAGGTATTCTCCAAATCCTCTTACTTCTGTCACATTGATCAGCTTCTCTCTCTGCAAAACTTCTCAAAGGGTTGCATAGCCTCCATTTCAGTGCCTTTTACTCATCTGGAAAATTTCTTTAGTCTCACTTCCATATCCATTGATCGTCTGAAGAAAATGGCACCAGGACCTCTGTCTACACAACTTCAGGAACTTTACCTGTATCCTGTTTACTTTCAAGGAAAATTTGGAACTTGGCTACCTACCCGCCTTTACAAATCACCCTCTGCTCCTGACTTGGAAGAGGCCACATTCCAGATTTCTTTCTGACCCCTAACTTCTCCACTTCCTCAGCTATAACTCTAAGTCCAGATTCTTCTTCTTTTCTTACCTGCAGGCTCTGCCTTAGTGAAGTCATCCTGACAAACTGGTGTAAACACCAATTTACACATCCACTCCACACCTCTTCCAGCTCCAGGTTCACATATTCAACTATCAAGTTGGACTCTCCTAAATGTATGTAGGCCAGGATTCTTGTCTCCTGTTTCCTATTTCACTTCCCCCTGGGCTTGGCCATCACGGATCACTATATCATTCTCTTCCCAGTTGAAGGGCACATCTGGAAATCAATATGGAGGCTTCCTTTCCCATCACTCCACACCTAGTGGAACTCTCTGTCCAAAAGCTTTCCTCAGTTGTTCATGCCTTCCCTCTGTACTGCTGCCTCCCTCATATACCTTAAGTTTCAGCCAGAGAACTGGCTCCTTTGATGCTGCTAAATCATGCCATTTTCCCCTAAAATTCAATTGCTTCCCAACATACCCAAGGGGAAAAATGCCCTCTCCCTGAAGAACTTACACTATTCCTTCTTTCTAGAGCCTTTGCACATACTCTTCCTATGGCTTTCCCTTCATGACTGACTGGCCCTTTGTATGCTTTAAATATCAGTTTAAATGTCACCTTCTTCAAAATGTCTTCTCTGTTACTCACTTTCCAGCACAAGATCATTTAATGTTCTCTAACCTTCTCATTCTATGACAATTTTATTTATCATTACTTATTTTATCTCACACCTGCTTCTAGGAGTCACTGACACCACTTCTCACACCTGAACCTCACATCAGTTATGTGGGCTGTTAATTTCTGGAGCTTGAGAATGAAGTCCCTGACAGGTGACTTCCCCAACTGATATCTATTTCTTCCCAATTTCCCACTGTTTTCTCCACAGCAAAAATTATATCATATCTCAATCACATTTGAGCTGGGTGAGATTTTCCTCAAGCATCAATTTTTAGTCATAGTGATCAGTAACTTGATCATGATGCTAGATCAATATATATATATATATATATATATATATATATATATATGGCACATACTAATTGGGAAAAGTAAAGTTTTTTACCTCTTTTAAATTTATATACATTTTATTTATTAATTTATATGTATAAATTAATATATATTAATATTATATATACACATTAATTTATATACATATATACATATAATTAATTTTTTATTTACTCACCATGAGATACACAGTTACAAAGTTGTTCATGATTGGGTTTCAGTCATACAATGTTTCAACACCCACCCCTTTACCAGTGTACATTTCCCAGCACCAATGTCCAAAGTTTCCCTCCTACCATCCCAGCATGCTTCTTTGGCAGGAACTAGGAAAAGTAAAGTCTTTATTGATAGCATTTATTTTGAAGTAATAGACACTGAAAACCTTAAAGGATGATGTCACTGTTTCAGTGCATGAATCGATTCAGTGAGGTGTTACC
Source organism: Sorex fumeus (assembly GCF_029834395.1). Classification (NCBI taxonomy): domain Eukaryota; kingdom Metazoa; phylum Chordata; class Mammalia; order Eulipotyphla; family Soricidae; genus Sorex; species Sorex fumeus. Next base: position 38,925,511 of record NW_026606101.1, on the reverse strand, counting down.
AGACTGTCAAACTGTATCACAGTCTGAGTTAAGCCAAGCACTTCCTTAAGTGATATATTTATATTATCTAATTCCTTTAGATACTCTGGATTTTTTCTTCAAAACTAGTTTTTCCATGGCAGTATTTGAGTTTTGTTCTTGGTGGTCACATTTCAGGGGTGCCTGTGGGATAGGCATTCTATGCTTCTGTTGGCATTTCTGGTTTTCTCTGAGCTTAGGCTCAGGGTATACCCTGCACCTGTCCCTCCTACAAAGAATGCCAGCGTTGGGCTCCCTAAGATGCTGTGCCTTCTGGTTTCTGACCTGAGTATTTGATTATCAATTCCTGGCCCAGTGCACATCTGGGTCCCTTCCCCAGTGCCAGGGACACCTGAAATGATCCTATAATTACATGTCAATTATCTTTCCAACTCTAGCCTGAGGTAGAGTTCTTAAACTTGGTTTTAAATTAAATTAACTAATTATTGATGCTAGAAAAGATGGTCTCATATAAAAGAGAGGAACAAACAATGGCCACATTGGAGGTGGAATTTTGGCTTTCTTTCAAGATATTAAGGCACTATTGCCAATTCTCTACTGTATCTTAGAGGAGAGAGGAGGAAGCAGTTAGAAAAATTTGCTTTAGGATACAATGTTACTACAGCAACCCATGGAAAGCAAGATCAGATCAAAACACTCAGAAAGCAGAAGGCAGAGCACCTAAATATATTTTATGGTAGTTTAATTAATCAAATTTATTTGACCTTGGGTCAGTTAATTGTCCTTGATCTAAGGTCAAGCTTGGTTTTGGGCTTTGGATCAGGTCTAGGATGGAGCTTGGCCTCCAGGAAGCGTTAGGAAAGAACCACAGGGTTGAATTGGATCCCCTGCAGATCTCTGCCATCACACGGTCACTTCCCTTTCTGTAGTTCACTTTCCCATCCGCCTCTCTTCATCATGACTACTCACTGTCCTCTGAGGACAAGGTCTTACAGCATAATCTGGATTTATTTCTTCCCTTCCCACAAACTTCAATCTTAAACCCTTTTCAAGTGCCCTCTGATTCCTACTGCCAGACCGTCCTTTCCATGTGGATGGCCTCCCTCATGTGCTCAGCTGGAAGGCACAGTTCTACTTCTAATAGTCTACAACAGCTAATGGCCACCTCAAATAAGATAAAGAGCCACTGTCTGCGTGTTATCTACCTCCTTTTTACATCTAAAGTCACAACTTGAGGCGCAGAGAAGAAGTAAAATTGTGGCCCTGGCTTCAGTTATGCCTTCTTTGTTCCTTCACTGATGAAACACTCTGAGTTCTGGTAACACTGTGGGCTCTGCAGGTCATTGTTAAGAGGAGGACTTTTGGTGCTTTCTATTTAAAATATGCTTGGGGTAGATGCATAATAAAAGCACTCAAGAATAGATTCTTCTCCCACCCTGCCTCTTCACTGCTAATAAAATCCCACTAATGAGGAACCTTTGATTTCAAGGAAGATTGGTTCCCCTCTAAAGCAAACAATGGTTGGGCTAAAGTGTTAACTCTATCCTCAGCAAGGACAGATCCAGTTGTGACCGAAGACTGTAAGGTGGAAAGATGTTCAATAAACGACAGAGCCTCTTTATCTTTTTGGTCTTCAGTCTCAATTTGATGGCTGGAATAAGAGCAGTCCTCTTGAAACCATGAGGGAATATTAAGGAAAATGTGGAGTCACCACACCACTCACATCTGGGGTGCTTGTTATGGAAGAAATAGAAGTCACTTTTTAAATCTGTTACCTTAGACTCAAACCCTTCTCCCTGCTGTTTCTTTACACAGTGGGATTTACTGCAGTCCTCTGCTTCAGGAATGGTGAAGGAATCTAAACCATGGGTGCTGGGCCTGCCAGGTCCTCCTGTATTTTAATTGGATAAGGTTCACTTCCTCCTAAAGAGTTCTCTAGTTTCAAAATAAACAAAACAGAAATTCCTTTCCTTTTGAGGACTTGGGTTGAACTGGTTACCTGTCTTAAATTCCCTAGGACATGCTGGAATGTTCTGCCACAGGAATACAATTTGCTGCTTAAGGAAGATAGTATTGAAAGACTACTGCTTAAATTGTTCAAGTGGAGAGATCTGGCTTTACTGAGAGATATCAGAGAAACTAAGTCCCAGACATATCCTGTCAGCCACACAAAAATATCTGATTAGCTGGCAAGAGAGTGCAATTGAAAAAAATCTTAAAATTCAATATATTTCCCATTCAAATGGGCAGTTGAAATTGCTGGAAATCCCCAGCCTGTTATTGACCAGAGGTACAGTCTTTAAACTCTCTGGTTCACTCATGTGAACAATGTTATCCCTTAGCCTAACCATAAAGTCACTATGATTAGATGATTGGCAGACAGTATGGGAAAATTGTTCTGGGACCACTAGAGACCCCACCTCCTATTCTGCAGTTGTTTTTTAGCACTCGTGCCAGTGTGATACTTAAGATTCCTAGTCATGTCAAAGCGTTCTTGGGAATTTGCCGCTCATTTTCCCCTGGTCTTCCCATCCTCTTGTAATTCAGTGTATAGGTGCTTTGGTTCTCTGGAGGGGTCTGATGACTTCAGAATCTTAAGCAGAAGACTCCAAGTTGTACCTTAGGTAGGTTACCTAAAATCATAGGCTGTTAAGCCTTGGGAAGGAAAAGGAGATAGACTCTCCTTGACTTGCTCCCCTTTAAAGATGTTTTAAGGGTAAGAATTGAAACAGACAAATTAAGAACAGGGTAGGGACTGAAATACATTTATAAGAACCCATAGTTTTTCCTGTCATAGTTTTTGTCAGCAAGTCTAGGTAGATAGTAATAGGATACAAAAAACTACTCCACCCAGTAGGTTTTTGAAAAGTTTTCTGCAAACACACACACACACACACACCCCAAACAAAAAAAACAAAAAATGAAAAACCTGTGTTCTGCAATCAACTGTGATTCCTTTGTCCTGGGGGTAGTGGCATTACCAAATATCATCAGCACTGAACAACATGTGGTAGGGAAAGGAGGTCAGCACTTTGTGTCAGGTCCAAGTCCCAGTGGATCCCCAAAAGAGGTTGTCTCCGACCTTTACCCTTTAGCACTTCTGGGCATTCCTGTCCATTTCAGCCTGTTTATTTAAAGACCTCCTTGCTTTTCATCCGTTGTAGATAGATTGTGTCCTAAAGCAAATTATTTGAGCTGTAGACTTCTCTCCTCTCTTACAGAGACTTGGCAAAAGGAACTTAATACCTTGAAAAAACGTCCCAAGTTTTACCTCCAATATGATAAGGTCCGTCACCCCAATTTCTAAAGGCACAGATATCCTAAGACATAGATAAGTCTTTCCAGCAAAGGATCAACATTCACTTTACTAAAAGAGGAAAGTGGTGAATTCTCTCCTTTTTCAAGTTCCTTATTTGTCTATGTCTGTGCCACATGCATCTAATTCTAAAACGCTCATTCACACGTCAACAGATCAACTATTTGAGAAAAACATATCACGAATGTACAATGCGCCCAATTTATAGATCTGTTTCTCACACAACTGACTTGCTTTGAATCCATTTCAAAATGGGGATTTGGACAGTAGGTCTAAATATAAACAAGTTCATTCCCTTTCTTTCCTTTACTTCAAATGGTCTTTGCTGCACTTGGCTTATAGCACAACAAGAAGAAATATGAAGGGGATAAAAGTTACTTACCAGGAAACTTTCTCATCGTAAATAAACTGTGGGGAAAAATAAAAGTGATAATTAGACAGACACACATGAAAGCATGCATACCTGCACACATTAAATTCACATGCTTGTGTCACCCGGGTAGTGGGAAATGGGCCTGGGGTTCCTGCGGGCCAAACCCTCTGTGCAGGTTCAGTTTGTGTTTGTGGAAGAAGGTTGCAGTGACACACTGGGGATGAATGTCATGGAGAAGAGAAGCATTAGGCTCTCCCAACCCTTTCTGACATTTCTGTAGGGACAGGGACACATGAACATTAGCTTATAAACCAAGATTCACTGGAGAATTTAGGTCTGAAAGGGCTGCAGGAACTTGGTGAGGCTTCGAAATAGGAGTGACACGTGGGTTCCATGTCAAACACTTTCAGAGTTAAATAAATACTTTTTATTTATTATTATTCCTTTCACAGAAGTCTCCTCAGTGGTGCTTAGGCCCCCGTTAGCGCCTCCCTCCCCAGGGTCAACACTGGTTATACTGGGTCTGGCTGTGTGAATCTGGTGGTTTGATATTTGGGTCTAGCAGTGCTGTGTTGCTTGCTCCTCAGCACAGTGCTCAGAGGCCACAGAACCACTACTGGCAGTACTTGGGAGGCCATGTAATGCTGAAGGTGGCATGCACTCCTTCCCTTTGATCTATCTCCCAGACCCCATTCCTGTCAAACTTTTTCTGCTTGACGTTCTCAACTGAACTTTCAGTTGACTGTTTTGCTTGTTTCCTTAAAATAATTTATTTTCAAAGGAAATACTACATTATAATCAGAAATGGAAAATCAACTGTCCTTGCCATCCTGTGTAGCAGGTAAAACTAAGTGCACTAACAAGAGTGATTGAAAATCCTCCTTGGACACTGTGTTCTGCCCTCCACACTCTGGGTCCAGGATGCACACGAGTGTCAGTGGGAAAAGAAAGGCACCGTCACAATGGAACACTGAGGAGTGATGGCGTCACGCAGTTCACTGCGACTTGGATGGAACCTAGAGAATATCATGTCAGAAGGGGTAAGTCTGAAGAAGGTCAGATGATCTTACTTAGCTGTGGCACACAGAATAATAAGATGAGGAAATACAAGTTATCAAAAGTCGGCACATCCTTGGACCTAGATTATAGAAATGAACAGACCAGGGAAGGAGAGAAATGAAGGAGGGGAATAAGTAGAGACAGGAGGTAACAGGGGCAGGGACCAGGGGCTCTAGACATATCAGAGGTGGTGTATGTACACCACAGAACCACTGACACTGTCAGCACGAGACACAAACCACAATGACTAAACTAAAAAAATGCCTATCAAGGAAGCAGGTTAGAGCGTGGGCAGGAATTTAAGGACGATGGTGGAGGGAAGTTGGCACTGGTGGTGGAATTGATGCTGGAACACTGTACGAATGAAATCCATTACAAACAAATTAGTAAATCATGATGCTTTATGATTAGTAAAATATACTAGATATTATTTAAGTCATATAAAATATATAAAATTTTATTTAAAAATAGAGAAACGTAGTGATATATATCTATATATTATATATACCCTTGTTCATATATCACCCAAAATCACTTCCTGATTTTTTTTTTTTTTTTTGCTTTTTGGGTCACACCCAGCGATGCTCAGGGCTTACTCCTGGCTCATGCACTCAGGAATTACTCTTGGCGGTGCTCGGGGGACCATATGGGATGCTGGGAATCGAACCTGGATCGGCCATGTTGGCTGCGTGTAAGGCAAACACCCTACCCGCTGTGCTATTGCTCCAGCCCCCCACTTCTTGATTTTGTGGTGTTAAACACTGGTATAATCCTGGATTTTGATTTACACCGAGAACAAGAGTTGCAGAGAACATGAGTGATTTTGCCAGAATGTATCAATTTGCTCCAAAATTGCTTCAAGAACTCAGGCCTAACTCTTGATTTCTTCTTCTTTCAATGACATACTGACTTGCCTTGATGGCATATGGTTGAAATCAATGGGTGCAGCTATATATTTTATTTTATTTATTTTAATGAGAGTTTGTTTGGAGGTTCTAGCAGGGGAGCACAGCTACTTGTATATTCAGTCCGTCTCTATTCGGGGAAGGCTATTCTCTTCAACATGGAGTGGTGAGGGAGGAAGGAGACACCTGCCTAGCCAGCCAGATCAGCTTAATCAACCCTGGCGATCAATGGGGCGAGAGATGTTGCAGCCAGATCGCCAGCACAGCGGTAGCGCGTTTGCCTTGTGCGCAGCCAGCCCGGCAAAGCCAGGTTCGATTCCTCTACCCCTCTCGGAGAGCCCGGCAAGCTACTGAGAGTATCTCGCCCGCAAGAAAAAACCTGGCAAGCTACCCATGACGTATTCAATATGCCAAACACAGCAACAGAAGTCTCACAATGGAGATGTTACTGGCCCCACTCAAGCAAATCGATGAACAACAGGAGGACAGTGCTACAGTTATTTTAATGAATCACCAGGAGAGCCCGGCAAGCTACCGAGAGTATTCGATATGCCAGACACAGTAACAACAAAGTCTCCAATGGAGATGTTACTGGGCCCGCTCGAGCAAATCGACGATCAACGGGAGGGCCTTTACTTTACCATGAGATAAAGTTATAGACTTACAAACTTTTGTGATTACATTTCAGCCATACAATGTTCGAGTACTCATCCCTCCACCAGTGCCCATTCTCCACCACCAGTGTTCCCAGTATCCCTCCCACAACCCCCACCCCCTGCCTCTGTGGCAGGCACAATCTATTTATTTATTTTTTAACCAGGAAGACGAGTTCTTAGTTTCTCTCTCCATACTCCTGAGTTATGGCTTTCTGAAGATCACCTAGGAGTGGTTTTTCTCTCAGGTCATTGTGCCTCTGGTCACTCCAGAACAGTACCATATAGGAATATCTGGACTTAAAACCAGCAACTGTGTGAAGAAGCTGAACTAACCATGTGAGCATCCCTGCTCACCCCAGCAACTGTAACTGTCAGTTGTGAAAAACGCATAGAAAATCTCAAAAATGTGCAGGACACACCTCAGAAAACCCCTAAAATTTCACCTTTCAACTATCTTGAAGGATAAAGAGAAAAGATCCACACTTTTCAACAACTCATTCTTCCTCACAAGACATTAAATAAGACATGAATTTCATTAGTTTGGGGATGTAAGGTGTTCAGATTCAGTTGGTTGACATTTGCATGAAAATTTCAAACTAGGGTCAGAAAAATAGTATGGGGGTTAAGGTGCTTGCTTTGCACATAGCCAAACCCAGTTCTATTCCTGGCATTGCATATGCTCCATTGAGAGCCAGCAGAAGTAAGGAGCCCTGAGCACAGCCAGACACAGCCTAAAACAATAGCCCCCCACCCCCAGACAAAGAAGTCAAACTAGAATAGGAAGAGAATGAGGAAATGAAAGGCTACAATCTCAAGAACCTGGTTGGATCATGTGGAACCCAGTTCTCGAAAGGCATGCACAGCTGCTTTCGTATAATCACTACTTGAAAAGAATGTTGTCAAGAAATCACGGACCGAACAAATTATTTAAGCTGGAAAACATTTTCTATTAATTTAAGTTAATTCAATATCAGTCCTGGGCAGCTGGCTGGAACAATCAATTCATAGGCACTTAAGAGAGCTGGAGATGCTGGGGAAGAGTTTATTAGAATGCCAATTTAATTTTCATCTATCAGGGAAGGAAGGCAATACTACATAACGAGTAAACAGCCCACTTGGAAACCCTGCCACGTGTGCTCTGGATGGTTTGGGGGCTCAGGTTAACATGTCATTTCACATTATGCAATGATCATGTCAAAGAAAATATCTGAATGAGCTTATTGTACAAGGTATCTCGAACTGAGATCAGAATTTAGAGGAAGCATGATCAGAGAAAACTGTCAAACCTGGAAGAGATAGGGTAAGACACGTTCAGGAGAGAAGCTCTTGAGCTTGAGTTGGGTGTGAGGAGGTCAGGGATCTTCGGAGGAGGAGATATGGTTCCAGGACTCAGACAAGGAAGGAGATACTCAGATAAACTCAAAATGGCAGAGATCTCTCAACCTCCAAACAACAAATGCAGTGATGCCTAATGTCTATCCCGGTAAACCAGCAATCTCTGTAGCCCTGTCACTGATGAGAAAACAGTGTATTTAGTTTTACCCTGATTTCTAAGAGAAATGGGTTTTAAAAGAAATGAGAAGACCCATGAAAGAATAACACAATGAATGGAATGGTCTAGAAACAACGGGTTAGAACAATGTCATTGGAAATAGGCTTGAATAGGATGGAGAAAAGAGCCAGAGGGCAATTTAGAAAGTGCTTTTAGCATCTGGTGGTATTTGGGGGAGCCATCCAGCTAGGCTACCTGAAAATATGGAAGTTGGTACTGTATAGGAAGTGCTCCTTCGGCAGAGTTCTTTACTGTGCCATCCTAATGGAGTGTTGAAATCGCCTGTGTAAGAGTCCTTAGAATGACAATAATGGTGTGCACTCACTTGGTGTGGCTGGTGGTTTAGGGGGACCGGAAGGAAGGGGGAGAAAGAGGAACACCAGCAGAAGAGATCTGTTACTACTCCTTAAAGACTGTGCCTTTATTCTCTTATGAAACGTGTTGCCACATATTACTTTTCATGCTCCATGGTTTAAAGGGGACAAGACAACTTTCTCTACCTCTCAGAGGAGGATTAGGAGGGAAACAGAAAAACATCCTTAAGTCTCATCACAATCAAGGGTAAGGACCCATATTTCCACACGGGCACCACTAGGTGGTGCTCACGTCTCGGCCCTCTGTCCATGTGGGCTTTGCCAAGGCCGAGGAACTAGTCCAGGCCGTTTTGCAGCTCCATTACCGTTTTGCAGCTCCATTACGTTCCTGGAAGGAGGCACAGGCCTCAAGTCAGTTCAGCACTGGAAGGAGTCCTCGGTCAGCACCCTGCTGCCTTGGGGCACGGCGCTGCCTTTCCCACGCCCACCCAGGAGAAGCTACAGCCAAAGGACGGGGCTTGCAGCTTCCAGAAACGAGCCACTCCCCCTCACCTCATGGATTTTGGGGAAACAACGGTGATTGTCTTTCCCCTCCTCACCCTCCACCTGCTGTTTCTGGGCCAGACACTGCTGCCAGCCCAGCAACACGTGGCTGGTTCTACAATTCGGGTGCTCCACTGGCAGGGAGGGGTATTCTCGATCCAAACACAGCTCGTTTCAGCAGCCGGTGGTCTGACCTCGAGCTCTCGGTGTTCTGCAGCTGAGTGGACTCTGGGCACCCAGGAGAGAACTTGGAAAGACACTCTGCTCTCTAGGCCCTGAGAAATGATCAGGTACTATGGAAACAGAAGCCTCCGCATGGAGGTCTACTCTGCAGTTCACCTGAATTAGCCCAACATCAGGCAGGGAACCCCCAAATCCCAGATGATGGAACACCCCTGGGAACGCCAAAGGGTGTGCCGTCAAGATGGGAGAGTAGGGGCAAGGTGGGGGGCTCAGTCAGGGTGCGGGCGGGAGCCGGGAGGCCAAGCTCCTCCTCCGAGCTTCAAGGAGGTAGCCAACTCTACACCATGGCCAATCTCAAAGTCTGCTTTGCTTTGAAGAGTAACCAGGGCGCAGGGGTGTGGCACTGCTGAAGCTAAGATTTCATGGCTCATTTGTAACCTCTGGCCTTATTAGAATTTTAAGCAGCAAAATAAGAGAAAATGACACCATCATTATCTTTCAAGAGACAGGACTTTAAAGATCTCTCTATTGCTGGAAGCAGAGGTCGCGCCTCCTGCCTGCACAAACTCCAACAGAACTTTCACTCACTGTCGTGTGGAGACCTCAAAGGTGCCCAGATAGAGTCCTTAGCTCTGAGGACTAGGGTGCAGATGGCTTTGCTGAGGTCAGTGATTGCAGCTAAGCACTGGAATCAGTTAGAATACGTGGGAAAGCTCCTGCTCTCTGCTCTGCTGTGGTTGCTCCACACTTTACAGCTCCATGGCATTCCAGCATGAGAGTCTCTAGAAGCGGATTTGATCATGACAGAAGTTGCAGGAGGGCAGGGGATTGAGGTGGCCTGAAGGCAGGTCTTGGGCAGGTGGCATCCAGCCAATCTGTGGGGCAGGCGGAGACTTCGGGGTAGAGATGATCATCACTAAACTGAAACCTAGTGCAAAACCTAGCCTGAAGTTGACAACCTGTTTGCCCTGAAAGAAGGGGCTTCCACCTTGAAAGGAGGGGTTCCCATAACCATCCCACCTACTGCTGGGCTTCTCTCCTGTTCTAGGAGCAAACACAAGTGATCCAGCCCTCAATTAACCCCATGTCATTTGGAGCAAGGCACTTCCTCTTTGCAAGGTCAGGTGCTACAAAACAGAGGAATCTTTGTCCAACAAGAATTCCAGAACTAAACACAGAGCCAAGAGTAGCATGTGAGCAGCTGGGTGTGTTCCCCCTGCAAAAAGAAATTCTTCAACGTTCATCCCACAAACAAATTTTCTAGCTACCAAAGTTATTTCTACCTCACAGGAAGGAGGACTGAGATTTATGGGGTGAGGGTGTTCATGACCTAAGAGCTCCGGCGCTGTCGAGCTGGAGGAGGGGTCAGCTGCAAGTGAGCAGGAAGAAGGGGCCCAGGTCTAAGTGGCATGGGTGCATGATCACCAGTGGGCAGGGTGTGGGATCAGCTCAGGGAACAGGAAAGTCATCACCTCTCTAGCATCTTTTCATCCCTCCCTGTGTCTCATCCCTTAACCTTGGTTTCACTTCTCTTTGTTACTGTCATACTAAATTCAGGGGAATGCAAAGTTTGTTGCTGTGTATCAGAGACTGGCTTGACACAACCTTGTGTGAAAGGAGTGACAACAGCAGTGCTTCTGGGGCTGCCTTAGCCATATGGGCAGGTGTCAGGGATCGGGCAGAGGCCTTGCGCCTGCAAGACTGGTGTTTGGCACTGAATCATATCCCTGGTCCCGGAGGTGTCTTTTCTTTAAGGTCAATGTAGAAAGACCATCTCTGCGTCATTTAAGAACATGTGTCACAAGGAAATAATTGCAGGAAAGGGGAAGCTGAGGCCATTCCCTCCTGTTTGAAAATGAGTATGTGACACAAGGAGCAGACACACTCCCCACTGGGACTGTGGGTGGGTGAGGGAAATTCACCATAATTTCCCAGAATGTGCGATAGCACAGCAGTAGGGTGTTTGCCTTGCATGTGGAGGGCCTGGCCCAGCTGGGTTCGATTCCTCTGCCCCTCTCGGAGAGCCCAGAAACCTACTGAGAGTATTTAGCCCGCACGGCAAAGCCTGGCAAGCTATCCATGGCATATTCAATATGCCAAATACAGTAACAACAAGTCTCAAAATGGAGACATTACTGGGCCCGCTCGAGCAAATCGATGAACAACCGGAGAACAGTGCTACAGTTCCCAGAACGTGAGAGACAGATTTTATTGGAGGTTAAAATCTGAATTCTTCCCTGGGGTGGAGAGTGTCCAGTAAGTACAGTGAGCTGCAATTCCCCAACCTGGGACAAATTCCCAAACATCAAGAACCATTGAAAGCCTCTTCCATTTGTAAAATGGGAACCAAAATTCTCAGCTTTTAGGGTAATGGGTATTACAATAAAACTTTATGGACAAACCCAACCCTTTGTAGCCTAGTGTTAAGTACCAGGTCTTTTCTTGCTAAAATACGTGGATGCTTGGGAGAATATATTTTCTATGGCAGGACTTACTTCCCCGAAAGTGTACTATCCCAAAATGGCCGGAACCAGCAACACATGGGCTGTGTAAAATGAAATTAAGTAAAGTCCAGTTTCTTGCCATATTTCAGGAGCCCCATAGGCATGTACGGCAGGGGACTACTGGACTGGACAGAGCATACTGCAGGTCAGGTCCATCTCCACAGACGTTCTGTTGGACAGCACTGCTCAGCGGCTGGGTCTGCCAAGCTGTCTTTTTGTTCTATGAGACCCATATTGCAATGAGTCCTCTAGAAGGGAGCGAAGCATTACCTTCGGTGATCTTCATGACCATGACACCACAAAGGCCCTCAAACAGGTGTCATGGCCCACCTGGTCCTTGTGGGCTAGTCCAAGCCCTCTGGAACCTGTCTCCTCCTCCACTCGGGAGGTTTTCCTTTTCTTGATGCGCACGACACCTGATGCTTCTCAAAGCAGAGATGAAGGGTAAAAATAAAGCTTTCTTTCTAGGGCAGCAGTTAGACTGATGGTGGAATGACTCATTTGCATTTATGTAAATTACACGATTATGTATTATGTAAATTATAGTAAAATTTCAATAAAGAGACTGGCAGGCCTGCAGGAGGGAATATCAACAAAGGGCAAGACTAGGAGGTAGGAGCTGTCAGTGGTCCAAAGTTGTTAGGAGGGAGAGTAGCAGGAATGGGGCTGTAGCAATCTATAGACTATTGATAAAGTAGATGCACAGGAGGTTGTGTTCCAGTGTCCCCAGGACTTTGAAGGTGAAACTTCTTTTCCAGAGAGAGCCAAAGTCCTAAAGTCCTACTGGGCCATATCCAGCTCCCCTGAGTCCAAAGACTCACTGTAGAGAATATCACCAGTGTTATGGGGGCACTTCATGGGGATGCAGGGTGGTGGAGAGAAGGGTTCTGAGAGATATACCATATATTTTAAAAATTGTAATGCTTTAGCTACAGTGATTATTTAATCTTAATTTCTTCTGCTTCTTCTCTCAACAACTACAAAATGAAGAAACCCCACAAGACAAAGTTCAGGTGAAACTCAAATTTCAAGGTGAATTGAGTCCCTTTCTCTCAGTTCTCCTGTTTCACAGCTGGTTCTAGAATACATCAGCTTTATTTCCTCCTGCTTTTTGATTCTCAGCTCTGTCCATCTTCATCAGTGTCCATTTCAACTGTTTCTGAATCCAGTAGTAGTGACTCTATCAATGCTCCCCTCTTCCAGAAGCAGCATTGGAGAAATATTTGGGATCTGGGTCCCATGGATTGTCCTGAGGACTCTTCATGTGGTCTGAAGGGCCACATGTAGGGGCCATCTATAGGAAATGCATCTGGTTCCTTTTAGTACGGTTTGCTTTCTGGGTGGATGAGTTTATTTATTTATTTATTTTTTGCAAATTGGGGTACAGGGGATTGGGCCACACCCAGTGTTGCTTGGACTTACTCCTGGTTTTCTGCTCAGGGGTCCCTCCTGATGGTACTTGGGAACCATATGTAGTGTTGGGGATCAAACCGCGATAAGTTGCATAAAAGTGAGGCAAATGCCTTTATGTCAGCCTCGTGAGCGAACTTTTCATTGTCTCACTCCTGGAGACCAGTAGTTTTGTTTCTTGAAGATTTCAGAACCATGCAAACAAGGCAAAGATTAAAAATTCCTCTTTGGTTAAATTATTTAAAAGATTGAATTGTGACTAACAGGGAGGACTTTTCATTACAGTAATTTTCAGTGCCCACAGTAGGGTTCCACAGAGAAGTTTCATATTACATAAGGAAGACCAGTAGGGAAGTGGTCTCACAGCAGTGGCAAATACAGAGAAAGAGGAGAATGAAAACCCTTGACACAAAGAAACCTATATGTTTGCATGGACCGGATGCATGGAATATGCTCAGGACAGTGAGAAATCACTGAGAAAACATCTTTGTAAGAAAAGAATCTTACTTAGTTCTGTCTTGCTTTGTTTTGTTTTGTTCTAGGGCCACACCTGGCGGTGTTCAGGTTTCCTCCTGGCTCTATGCATAGGATCACTCCTGGTGGTGCTCAGTACCATATGAGATGCTGGGAATGGAACCCATGTTGGCTGTGTGCAAGGTAAGAGTCTTATCCACTGCACTATCATTTTAGCCCATCTTGATATTATTTAAAAGTAAAATAGGTTTCAATTAGGAAATAAGAAGGAGGGAGTATGGGAGGAGTGAGGAGGGGGGTGGAGAGAGAGAGAGAGAGAGGGAGAGAGGGAGAGAGGGAGAGAGGGAGAGGATGGGGCCACAATCATAGTACAAGGGGTAGGGCATTTGCCTTCCTATGGCTGGCCCGTGTTTGATCCCCAACACCCAATGTGGTTCCCGGAGCTCACTATGAGTAATCCCAGAGAGCAATGCCAGGAGTAAGCCCTGAGCACTGCTGGATATGGCCCAAAAACCAAAAGCAAAAAAGCCTGGGAGAGATATATTATATAGAGGAGAGAATATGGGCTTCTTCAGAGGAGGGAGAGACGAGAAAACCTCAAAAACTTTTTTAAAAAAAAGGAATTACATCTCAGGTTGAGATTCAAGTGACCTTGGAGTAGTGATGTATGTCACTTGCCTTTGCAAAGCTGGTTTTATAGGGTTTTCCTAAACTTCCCTGTTTGGCACTTTCTATGTAGGCAACAGCCTGTTTCCAGGGTATTGTCATCAAAGAAGATAACTGAATTGTTGGTGGTCCTCTTAGTTTCTTACCACAGACTTTTGTTCCTCTTGAAGGGTCTCCTTTCCTGAAGGGCACGACTGCCTTTCCTAAGTGCTTTTTACAAGAGTTTTGACTGATGCTAGTTTGAAGCTTCATGGCAAAAATGACACCGAGGGCAAAGAGCAGCAAGAAATCTAGACACCCAAACCGCAGCATTGTTTTTCCTCCAGCACTTCCAAATGCACTCTAGAAGAAAACGTTGTTTCGTGCAATAGATGACTGCTGAAAGAAACGGCAACCCCATACTCAAAGTTGAGTTTCTTAAGGATGGTGTTACAGGTACGAAGTCTGAGAAAACCAAGTGCATTGTGATGCTGCAGTAGATCCTGGGAAATTTCCCTTGCCCCAGTGGCATCGTCAAGTGATCAATGACCAATGAACCAAGTCCCAGCCTCAAGAATCCAAACTTTACCTTTTCCTTTATTTCCTTAATAGTTGAGAGTCTTAATTTTTCTCAAAGTTGCCAAGCTCCAGTCTTATCTCCTGTTCTGTATATACTCAGCTCACACCTTCAGTACTAGCTAAACACCCCTCTTCTGTTTGTGCTTTGCTACCACATGAAGAAATGTAGCCTCCTCCACATCCAGCCAGCTCAGCTCTGTGTTCATCTGCTCACACTCACTCTGTAGAGAGACCTTCTCAGGTGAGTGGTTCAGCAATCTAAAGACGCAAACATGCTTCAAGCTTCACACATCATTATCATCAGTTAAAGCTACTGTATCTAGAATATGTCCAGATAAATTGGACAGAGGACAAGTTATTTGACACATCATCCAGGAGGTGTCTATGCTGAGAGAGAAGGTGAAGACAGAGTAAGAAGGGACACTCAGAGATTTGCTGTCAGGAGTGAACATTGTGATATGCCCATTGGGTCTGGGCTGTTCTTGTCTCATCAGGTGTCTTTATGAGAGTGGTGGTATTGTTCTATAATCTGGCAAAGCAGAGAGATACACACATTTTCATCACTGCCTTAAATAGATCCCTTTAAAAAACAATTTTAAAATCACCCTACAATAGCCTAAAGGCAGAATAATGGAGTGAACATTTTCAGCAATGTTTGCACACCCAGGACAAAGTTCCCACACAGACAATGCTTGAAAAGTATGGAACAAGAAAAACAGAATAATATTTAAAGTTTGGGATGATCATGGTAGTGTCTGGGATTCTCTGATAGTAATTGAGATCAATAATAAAATTCTGGTAGGTATCCTTGAGTCTACTATTCAGGAATTCAACAGATGCATATGCCTGAGGTTGCAGAGTGGTGTACCTGGACCCTTTTGCTCCTAGAAGACATTCTTCACCCCACAATGGTCCTTGGAATCAGCAGACTATTCTTAGGAACCCAGGTCTTCACTGCAGGGAACTACTTCAGATTTAAGAACTTATCTAGATCCTTGTGGAAAACATGCTATCAAACATCACTTTGAGATTTACTTTATACAGGTTTACACTGAAATATCCTACAAGTAAGTGCTTCGTACAAGAGGTGAGCAGACCCTACATGGAATTTGTCTTCGTAAAAAAATTAAGGCCCACAGAAATCAATTTCCGGAAAGTTGTTAAAGCCAGTAAGGGGGAGGGGGTGGAGGGCTCAGGAGTCAGATCTTCCAAGTTCCATTTTTGAGTTCTTTACAATATTCCATCTTCCTTCACCCAAAAGATTCAGCTTGCCAAGTTAAGGAATATGGGTTTGTTCCCACAGGTGACATGGAACCAACTAAACAAGGAAATGTCATTTCAGTGGTTCATTGTAAAGAAGCTGCTTGGATTGATGGGAAGGGGCAATGATGGCAGCAGGTGGCAACGATGCCATTGGGTTACAACATGGATCTATAGCTATTCTGTATCAGTTTGGAACATTGTAGAAAGCTTTAACTGAAGTGGATTTTGGAGGGACATATTTGGGACATTTTCATAAGATGAAAACCCACAGATTAAACCAAGTGGGTGTGTGGTAGTTAGGGGGAGAGGCAGTTTACTATCATTCACAAAACTGAGTGGCTAGAACAGGAAGAGTGGCTAAATTCCAAGAAGGGGGTATTGTGGTCTTGGGGAAATCACCCCCAGTTTAGAGATATATTGAGTTTGGAACATGCAGATGTCTGATTATTGACACAACCCTGGATCATTGGGAGCCTCCATTGCTGACAGTATAATGTGGAGGCACCATCAGTAAAAGGCAGAGTGTTTCCTGGGAGAACATACAGAGAAAGGAAGGGAACACAGAGGGGAAGGAGGTTACAAAGCACCAAGGAAGAAGTGAGCTGGAATGATGGGGGTGGGTGGGGATGGAGGAGCAGTCACAGAAACGCTACACAGGACCCTCATGGAGTCAGATAAGAGCCAGAGCAACTGCTGAATACCAACTAGGAGATTGGGGTTTGAGATGATTAAAGTTGCCAGAGGTAAGAAAAGCTGCTTTCACTCAAAGAGACCCATTTGCCCAGAATCCTCAAATATATGTCATATAGAAGAGCAAGGCATAGCCTCGAGTGAAGGATGATTTGGGGGTTCAGTGGTAAGGAAATTCAGGCCAGGTATCCATCATACACTTACCACAATGAGCGCTACCACAGACAGTGTGTAGTAAATGGAGTCTCTCAGCAGACACCAGGAGGAAAGGGCCACAACCTACAGACAAAGGGGAGAAGACAGTAAGAAATAGGGCATTACACTGTGGAAACAAGAAAGGGAGGCTCCTGGAGCTTTTGCATCAGTAATAAACCAGAAACACAATCTAGAGTCTGTCTTCTGGGGTGGATCCAGTGAACTCTGCCATTTAGTCTGTCTCTGCCGCCCCTGCCCACTCGGCCTGCTTTTATTTAAACACTGTGGTTTACAAAGTTGTTTGTTATGATTTGTTACAGGCACTCAATATTCCAGCCCCAATCCCACCACCACTGTCACCTTCCCTCCACCACTGTGTCTATTTTCCCAATCACCCCTCAAGCCTCAAGAAGGCTGGATGTCTTTAGGTGTAGGAATCTGGATTTCCTGAAAAGCAGGTGCTGGGATGGAATTAAGCCTTCACAATCTTATGTGGTGGAGAGACCATCAGAGAAAATGGCTGAGAGTTTTAGGTAGCTTTGAGGGCTCTGATCCCGAGAAAGAAGAACGGGTGGATGTGTCTCCAGTTGCAGGTAGTCGCAAGAATGTCAAGTAAAGTAAAGTAAAGTAAAGTAAAGCAAAGCAAAGTAAAATAAAATGCCAGCCACATTTGAGGAGTCTCAATTCTCCCTGCAATCAGCTGTTTTGGGATCTAGTGCCAAGAGTCCATATTCCTGCTGTGGTGGGGAGGCACATAGGTGCTGTGGTAAAATTGGAGGCAAAGTTATTAACCCTTGGTTCAATTCTTAAAAGTCCTTCGAAGTGGATAAATTTGGTAAAAGGGGTTCATTAATGGTAAGTGAAAACTAGATTTTTTTGGTGATCATATGTAGCATATATAAATGTTGACAAAATTATATATACCAGAATCGTACGTAATCATATAAATCATATAATCAAATCGGATCAACTGTTCAAAATCAGATCAGCTGTTAAAAATAGCAACATCTCCTCTCTGCCCCTGGCCGAAAATATCTAAACGTTTCTTTGTCGCCTCGGTCTGCAGAGCAGGATCATGCTGTCAGACTCTAGCAGGGGTGAGGACAGACCCAGTGTGAGATCAGGGTAAGCTCCTGGGCTGTCACTCGGAACTTGTTTCTGCCTTCCTAGAACAATGTCAACTGTCCTAGAGTCACAGCACATGTATGGCTGCTTTTCTCCTTATTTTTTTAAGTGAAAAAGGACACAGCAAATATCAAGTCTCTGCTAAGCCAATGCCAGGCATATCCTGCATCAAAGTACTGGAAAAGGGACCCCAGGGACAAGGCAGCGCGTGGTGCCTCTTCTCTTAGAGCTGGGCTGTAAAGGAAATATCATGCAAAGTCAAACTAGAGTAGACATCCTGCATTCAAATAACATGAAAGAGATGTCTTAAATAGAACCACAAATGAATAACAAGGTCAGTCTCTTTCCATTAACGCATTTCCTCACTTGTTATGTGGACACTGGTCTTTTCTGTTGCTAATTTAATCATGTTAGGGTTCTCAGTTTCAGACCTAAATTACAGATGACGGGGTTGTCAAGAAGAGGCTTGAAACACAAACATCATATTAGGACAAATATAAAGTGTTCTTTACCCTTTTATCATTGTATCGTTGTATCATTCTCTTTGTAATGTCAACTTTGAGCACCTGTGCTTATTACTCACAGTCTATAGAACAGATTAAAACTGGACTAGAACACTTATTCTCCATTAGGTCATAAAAGGTTATGAATATTTACAACAATTATAATTAGGCAAATGGATTTAAAATGTTCTTTAAAAGTTCTGGATTTCTTTTAAAAAAATCACTTGAACTGTTTAGGTAGAGGTGGTTCATTTAACACATACTATTATCTTTGCTATTACCTGTTATACCACAACAAGGAATTGCAAAGGGACTTTAAAAATAAACAAGATACAAACACATTAGGAAAAGAGAATGCAAGAGCTGATCAGAATAATAAGATCGAGGGCCAGGAGAGTGCCCGCTGGGCTTGATTCTCTGCTACCCTTGGCTCCTCCCCTTCTTCCCCCACACCAGCACTGCCTGGTGCAGCTGTGAGGCTTCCAAGCACCTCCAGGTATGGTCTGGGGTATGGGAATCCCCAGCACTGCAGGGCCTCAGAGCATCGCATCCTTGGACCCTTGCAACGAAACACCTACTCAGTGGCCACAAACTGCTGGTGGGGTCTCTGGACTTCCAGATCACCACCTGGAAGACCCTACCCTCACCCCATTTTTTTTGAGACTGGAAAGCAGAAGAACAACTTGCCATACAGCCAGCAGAGGGCTGGAGCAATAGCAAGGCAGGTAGGGCGTTTGCCTTGTACATGGTCAACCCGGGTTCTATTTTTCCGTTTCTCTCTGAGAATCTGGTGAGCTGTCGAGAGTATCCTGTCCGCATGGCAGAGCCTGGCAAATTCCCCTTGGTGTATTCAATATGCCAAAAACAGTAATAATAAGTCTCACGGTGGAGACGTTACTGGTGCCCACTCAAGTCAATCCATGAACAACGGGAGGACAGTGCTACAGTACTATAGCAGATAGAGAAGGGAACACCAAGTAAAGGATGTTTGGAGGATTTGCTTGGGATGCAAGATGCGTGCTGAAAGTAGACTATAGACCAAACACAATGGCCACTCAATATCTCTATTGCAAACAACAACACTAAAGAAAAGAGAGAGCAAAAGGGAATGCCCTGCCACAGAGGCTGGCCGGGGTGGGGGTGATGGGGTGGGGGTGGGGGGGAGGGCTACTGGGATCATTGGTTGTGGAGAATGGGCACTGGTGGAGGGATAGGTACCCGATCATTGTATGAGTAAAACCCAAGCACGAAAGTTTGTATGTCTACAACTGTACCTCATGGTGCTTCACTAAAAAACAAACAAACAAACAAAAAACCCAAAACATCCTCAAAATGGGGGGGTTGAGGGTGGCCCTGCAAGTGGAAGACAAAAAGGCAGTTCAAAAATATACCCCCCTGCCCCCTTGCCACACACACACACACACACACACAGACACACACACATACCTGCCTTTGAACACACACTTTGAATAGATCAGAGACTTCACATTCTTCAATTTAATATAAAATAAGCTGGAAGAGAATCTTAAAGGACAGAAATCTCAGAAAAGAGGAGAAAATGGAACATGTAATTCAGGGTAAAATTCTCAGAAGTTAAGGACATACTTTTTCAGAGAAAGAGGGTACTTTGAATTTCTGTCTTAAGGGACAAAGACAAAAGCATGCCAAGGTACAGAATTATAAATTTTTCAGATACTCAGACATCAAAATATTCCAGAAAGTATGAGGTACATAGGCTTATATACTTTTATATACAAAGGATAGAAAAAGAAATTTTATTTCTCAACAAAGACATTCAAAATTGGAAGAAAACAATATAATACCTTTAAAATTTGAAACGGCAACCTGGAATTTTACAGTCAATTGAAGCATTCATTAAAGGTGACAGAAAAATAAAAGTTTATTTAACTCAAATAACTCACTTCCTATGCATCCTTTCTCAAAGTAAAGAAGCAAACCACTTGTCATAAAACATCACATTACAATATGGGGTCAGAGAGATATATAGTACAGGGGGTATGACATTTGCTCTGCATGAAGCCAACCTAGTTTGAGCCCTTGCACACATATGGTTCCCTAAGCACTGCCAAGAGTGGTCTCTGAGCACAGCTAAGTGTGACCCAAAAACAAAAGTTAAAACAAAATCAAATAAGAAGACACAACCAAATAGCAAAGAAAACAAAAACAATTATATTACAGTATATTACTATTACATCAAGCAACTATTGGAATTTATAAAGCTTCCATAATGGTAGGGAAGAAAAATTCTAGAAGGACATTTCAAAATAAAACACAGCCAGCTTAGAGATCAACCTCAGTATAATTGAAACTGATTAAAGGATTACAGAAAAAATGATACCAACTAGGCAGAACTGATAGGTTATCTGATAATTTTGATCTCAAAGAAGAGATGGCAGAACAATTCCACAACAAAATGACAATTATAAGTCACAGGGAAATCAGAACTATGTAGGAAAGAAGTTGATTCTGTATTAATAACTTTGACCAGTAGTCACAGTTACAATAAACTAAGAATAGCCTATAGTAAAACTTATGCTATCACTATAGGAGTTAATGGAGAGGTGTCGAGAACTTCTAAGACCTCTACATCTGAACTGCAAAGTCAAAGGAAAATGAAGTCAGATGAATGAGTAAAATGTTGTGGCATAAATGTGCATATATATATATACATATATATATATATAATCAACTGCCCCCGGCGTCGTGTAATCCCATCAATGGCCAAGACCCAGAGACTATAAAACCCAGCTCCCGGACATCTTTTTTTTTTTTTTTTTTTTTTTTTACCGAAGATAGCTTTCAATTTCTTTTTTTTTTTTCCCTTTATTTTATTTTATTTTTTTTAAAGTTGTAGATTTACAATTTTTTGTGCTTTGGTTTCAATTATACAATGATCAGATACCCATCCCTCCACCAGTGCCCATTTTCCACCACCATGGATAATATCCCTCCCACCCCCATCCCCCCATCCCCCCGTCTCTGT
This sequence comes from Sorex fumeus, assembly GCF_029834395.1. Taxonomy (NCBI): domain Eukaryota; kingdom Metazoa; phylum Chordata; class Mammalia; order Eulipotyphla; family Soricidae; genus Sorex; species Sorex fumeus. The sequence goes on along the minus strand of NW_026606101.1, from coordinate 38,904,239 downwards.
GGCAGGGCAATCCCCTGTGTTCTCTCTCTCCTTTTGGGTGTTGTGGTCTGCAAAAGAGGCATTGAGTGGCAAACATGTTCAGTCCATAGTCTACTTTCGACATGCATCTCCCCTCCTGGGAGGATCCTCCAAACATCCTTTATTTGGTGCTCCCTTCTCTATCTGAATAGCCCTTTCCTCTAGGATACCCGGCTGGCCTCTAAGTTATGGAGTAATCCTCCTGGTGCTGATCTCAGCTATTCTTGGGTATTAATCTCATACTTTGTTACTTTATATCCCCCAGATGAATGCAATCTTTCTATGTCTATCCCTCTCTTTCTGACTCATTTCGCTTAGCATGATACTTTCCATATTGTACCACTTGTATGTAAATTTCATGACTTCATCTTTTCTAAGAGCTACATAGTACTCCATTGTGTAGATGTACCAAAGTTTCTTTAACCAGTCATCTGTTCTTGGGCATTCAGGTTTCTTCCAGTTTCTGGCTATTGTAAAGAGGGCTGCAATGAACAAACAAGTGCAGATGCCGGACATCTTATTATCTAGTTCTTACTCTGGAGAACCTGGCAGGCTACCAAAAGTATCCGGCCCACATGGCAGAGTCTGGCAAACTCCCCGTGGCATATTCTGCCAAAAACCAGTAACAATGTTGGGTCTCATTCTCCTGACCCTGAAAGAGCCTTGAATGTGGCACTTTCTAAAATCTCAGGACTAGGACGAAGGAGACATTACTGGTGCCTGCTCGAGGAAAACGATGAACAACAGGATGACAGTGATATATATATAAGGTAAAGGTAAAGGCCCTCCCGTTGACCGTCGATTTGCTCGAGTGGGCCCAGTAACGTCTCCATTGGAGACTTTGTTGTTACTGTGTCTGGCATATTGAATACTCTCGGTAGCTTGCCGGGCTCTCTAATATATATATATATATATATATATATATATATATATAGTGGAATACTATTCACTGACAACATGCTGTTTGCTGTAACTTGGATGGAACTGGAGGGTATTATGTTGAGTGACATAAGCCAGTGAAAAAAAGATGAGAAGTTGATGATTTCACTTATCTGTGGTGTTCAGGCAAACAAGACAAGGATGTAGACAATACCTCCTGATAATAAACACTGGGAACTAGAACACAAACTGTGAGAATCATAAATTAGGTAGAGGTATGTGGAAAGGAAGTTAGTATCGTGAGGTGAGGGTATTTCATGTACTACGATTATAAATGTCAACACTATTACAAACACATAACCCAAACTATAATAAATTACAAAAAAATAAAATAAAGCAAAGAAAATGGAGCCAGTAACTATCATCTACATATGTTATTTAGGACTGGAGAGGTAGGACAGTGGATAGGCAGGTTTCTCTCTGGCCAACTCAGGTTTGATCCCTCACACCACATGAACCCGCCAGGAGTGATTCTTGAGTGCAGATTCAGGAATAACCCTGAGTATCATCGGGTGTAGCCCCAAAGCAAAAGCAAGGAACAAACAAAAAAACATGTTACTTAGAGATATTTAATGACTACTTGGAACAATGGAACTAGTGGCAAGTATTTACTCAAGAGTGTGAAAATGACTGTCTTTCTTTGGTGTGGATCAGGGGCATACCTGAGGGTGCTCAGAGCTTACTTTTGTCTCTACCCTCAGGGATCACTTCTGGCAGGTTTGGGGGACCATATGGAGTATTGGGAATTGAATCCAAATCGGCTATGTGCAAGCCTAGCATCCTCCCCAATATTCTATCTCTCCATCCCCTCAAGAAAGCCTTCTAGAATTGGTTCTCTCTTTGTTATATGTATAAATAACTGTAATATAATTTAAAATGTAAAAAGTAGTAAAGTATAATATAAATTATTCATTTGTATTTTCTGCTTCAAGAATATGCTTTGCAATAGGTTTAGATGCTCAAACGAGGTGGATAATAAAATCATTTTCTCTTCAATCAAAGACAAATTTAATGTCAGGACTCTCACAAAATTTCATTACAGATTCAGAGCCTAAATAATTATTCTATAGAAGTGATGAACTGAAGGACAAGAAGGAGTCAAAGGAGGGTGGGAAGGAAGGAGGAAGGGAGAGAGAAAGGGAGGGGGAGGGAGGGGAGGACAGAGAGGGAGGAAGGGGGGGGAGAGAGAGGGGAGAGAGAGAGGGGAGAGAGAGAGAGAGAGAGAGAGAGAGAGAGAGAGAGAGAGAGAGAGAGAGAGAGAGAGAGAGAGAAAGCATTTCCTCTACGCACTCCAGCAGTTTCCAAAGTGGGTGATTTTGCCTTTTTGCCTTTCCTGGAGGTGGGGAAGGGGTTGGAGTGAACCAGGGAATGATAATCCCTTTGCACGCCATTGGGTGGTGCACTTTTGATTTGTTTTTGATTTGTTCACTTTAAGAAAGCAGATATTCAGGGAGCTGCTGGGTAATTTTACTTTTGAAAGGGCGGAGGTAGGTCAAATAAGTTAGAGAATCTCAGCTAGAGGAGTTAAGCAAGGTTGATTCTATGGTGAGATTCACAGCATCTAAGGTGAGAACTGTGACCATCACTTAATTCCTACCTCGATTTATTTTTACCTCTACTTTATTTGAGCCTGCAACCACTACTCATCAGAAGAGCTAATATTTATTTGATACTTCTGCAAATACAGGGTGATAGAAAGGTTATACCATTTAATCCTACAGCAGCCTAATTAGATATTCAATACCACCTTCACTTGTCAGCAATCTGAAGATGGCCAAGTTGAGAGAGTTGACCAAGATGGTACAACAAATAGTGTGTGTGTGTGTGTGGGGGGGGGGGGTAAGGGGCTGGGAGGAGCTTGTATGCAAGCCAGAAAACCCGAGTCTCAAGCATTTGTCCCAGTGCATTTGACTACACTGTTTCCCTGGGGTTATGGATAGTAAAGAGATGTTGGCTTGTATTTGCCTCCCAGGGAATTTTATTTATTTCAATTTTTATTTTAGACACAACAGTTTATAAAACTGTTTAATGATAGGGTTTCATAACTCAATGTTCCAATACCACCATTTCTACCAAAATGTCCACCCTCACCCCTCCACTCTATCTCAGTTCTGTAGATTAGTTCTGAGGCTCCACTGTCTTTGACTATTTGCTATTTCACTCCTATGTTTCTTGATATCCCACCTATAAGAAGAAGAATTTTTATCTGTTCCTCTCGTTCTGACTATTTTTTTCCATTTCCTTTCACCTAACAGAAGATCGCATGATTTCATCTTTTTTTTTGTGAGTTTTATACATGTTATTTTCAGAAAGTAGTTCACAATAGTTCATTACAGAAAACGTTCAAGTCCCCACCCCCTCATTCCCCGGCCCCCACCCCCTCCCCCACACACACACCCTGACGAGCATCTGCCCAGCAGAATAAGAGGGAAATGTGTGAAGGTTGTTGTATTTCATTCTGGAGCCATTTAAGTCCGTATACAAGAGAATACAAGCAAGTATTTTAAAAGCAAACACATGTGCTGCTTTAGGTACATCAGTGGGCTAGAGTATACTTATACTCCAGGAAATACTACATTGATCTCTTCTGGGAGCTTTATTTTATAGTCTCTGGGTCTTGGCCACTGATGAGATTACATGGCACTGGTGGCAGTTTGTGGGTGTGACTGCCAAGCTACTGGAAAACTGGGGAGCTCGTGGAGGAGGCTGAGTCCTGCTCTGAGCAGGCTTGGAGATCTTAGCCACGGGTCCTGCATACTGGGTTCCGCTGCCGGTTCTTTCATGGGTGAGGCTCATCCAAGAGTTTGGAGAGTGGCCTTGAGTATGGCTGAAGCTGGATTCTGGCGGTTTTCAGCTGCCCAACCCTCCCCCACCTCGGAGGTGCCCTGGTGAAGACAGCCTGGCGCCGGGTCAGGAAATTCTGTGTGGCTCTCTTCCAGGTCATCATTTTTTTTTAATAGCTGAGTAGTAGACAACTGTGTATATACACACCACATTTATTTATCCTGTCATCTGTTCTTGTGCAACTTGACTGTTCATAGATTTTGGCTATTGTCAATAGTGCTACAATAAACACTGTCAACTGTCACTGTCTTCCCGCTGTTCATCAATTTTCTCGAGCAGGCCCAGTAACGTCTCCATTGTGACAATTGTCACTGTGTTTGGCATATCGAATACATCATGGGTAGCTTGCCAGGCTTTGCCATGCAGGCGAGATACTCTCAGTAGCTTGCTGGGCTCTCCGAGAGGGGCGGAGGAATCAACAGGTCAGCCATGTTGGCCGCTTGCAAGGCAAATGCACTACCTACTGCTGTGCTATCCCTCCAGCCCACAATAAACAAAGGAATGCAAATGTCACTTCTGAATAGAGTTTTGGGTCCCTTAGAGTAGATGCCAAGATGTGGAATTGTTGGGTCATAGGAAAGCTCAATTCTTTTTTTTTTAAATTTTTATTAGTGAGACACTATGAGGTACAGTTGTAGATTTACAAATTTTGTGCTTGGGTTTCAATTATACAATGATCAAATACCCATCCCTCCACCAGTGCCCATTTCCCACCACCACGGATCCCAGTATCCCTCCCACCCCCCATGCCCCCCATCCCATCCTGCCTCTGTGGCAGGGCATTCCTCTCTCAATTCTTACTTTTTAAAGAAGAGTTCATATTGTTTTCCAAAATGGTAGAACTAGTTGACATTGCCACCCGCATGGAGGAGGGTTCATTTTCCTCACATCTATACAAAACTGTTCTTTTTTTTTGTCTTTGTTCTTTTGATAAAGGAAGGGGTTGAGGTGGCGGGAGGAATACTGGGAACATTGGTGGTGGAGAATGGGCACTGGTGGAGGTATGGGTACTCCATCATTTTATGACTGAAACATAAGAATGAACGTTTGTTAAGTCTGTAACTGTATCTCACAGTGATTCACTAAAAAAAAATTTAAAAAAAGTAAAACAAACAAAGAAGACAGTGGCCACAGTTTTGTTTTTAAAATCAACAGATTTAAAGAGTTTAGTGCACAGAGCTAAAGCATAAAGGAGAAAAACTAATATAGGTATAGATTGGTATTATCACGTCCTACAAGGGAGTCAATTAGGTAAAAAAAAAACTATCATTGTTTTTTCTCATTCATTTATAAAAACTCAAAAACAAAAAACTCACACAAATTTATCTTGCTGTTTGGTGATTGATTATTTCACCTTTTCACAAATGTGAATTCACGGAAACCTTTTCCCAATCACAATCACAACCATCCTGTTATTCGTCGATTGCCTCGAGCAGGCCCCAGTAACGTCTCTTTGTCCTAGCCTTGAGATTTTTTTTTTTAAAGTGCCATATTCAAGGCTCTCTCAGAGTTAGGAGAATGAGACCCTTCATTGTTACTGGTATTTGGCATATTGGGTACGCCACAGGGAGTTTGCCAGACTCTGCCGTGTGAAACCTTTTCACAAATGTGAATTCATGAGGTTCCTGTTGCTCCTGGGTGAAGAGTGTTTTATCTCTAGATGGAGATCAGTAAGCATGTTATTCAGCCCAAACACATTTATGGTCTAAGAGGGACATGCTGCACCTTTGCATAAATAATAAGAGACTCTGGCATTGCTGGCTGGGGAAACTGTAAAGAAGAGTACTCATCATAGCACTTTGCAGAATGATTTCAAGGAAGTATAAGTCACTGTGGCAAAGAGAACATAACAGGGGTTCTGAGAGAAAACCAACAGTAAGTAATCTGCCCTTGATTCATTAATCAATAATACTGATGGTGCAGATTACAAAGGTCATCCTCTGGAAATCTCCTTCGTAAATTAACGTGAGAGGCTCCATTTCCACCCCTCCACCCCCAATAACGTGAGGAAACCCTCCTGGCTGGAATTTTAATTTCGTGGGTTTTTTTATTTTTCTATTTCTGGAGTGAAATTCATACTTTCTCTATTGAATACACAGTTTCAACTTCCTTTATATAAATCCATTTAGCTTCAGAGTGTAATAGTGCAAAGAAAAAATCCATGCGAGGATAACACATTGTCCTTCGTTCAAATGTTGAGTTATAATTTTACTGAAACTATTTCTAGGAAGTTAGTACAGTTGTCTTTGATAAAGAAATGCATTGTCATATGTATGTCACATCTATATATAGCATTTGTATAACAATATATAAAGAAGATAGGGTATATGTGTGAATACAATATAATATATATGGTGATTAAAACTGATACTGAAAACACATTTTAAAAGGCTCAGCCTACTCTGCCTTTAAAAAAAACTGTTAAAGCAAACAGAACACCACAATACCTACATAACAAAGAGCACAAAACTGTTACCATCTCAGAGAAATGCTGTCATTTCACACAATGTTCATGGAAAAGATCTGAAAAATCACAACACACGTTTTATTCCAAGATTTGTGCTGTTACAAGTTTTACAGCCAATTCTCATCTCAGGAATACTGGTTGCACAAAACAGAACAAGGTAATGGCTCTGAGTAAAGGTAAAGGTAAAGGTCCTCCCGTTGATCGTCGATTTGCTCGAGCAGGCCCAGTAACGTCTCCATTGGAGACTTTGTTGTTACTGTGTCTGGCATATCGAATACTCTCGGTAGCTTGCCGGGCTCTCCGAGAGGGACGGAGGAATCGAACTCGGGTCGGCCATGTTGGCCGCTTGTAAGGCGAACGCCCTACCCGCTGTGCTATCGCTCAGGCCAGCCAATGGCTCTGAGTGTCCCCACAAAATCTGAGGAGAGTCATGCTTTAAACAGGCGAGGGCTTGACCTGAGTTTCTCCTCCAGGAGCGCCATGGTGACGCCTTCTGCTCAGTCTTGAAGTACACGTTTGCTTATTTGTTTGTTTTGTTTTGTTTTTTGAGCCACACCAGGCAGTGCTCAGGAATCACTGCTGGCGGTGCTGGAGGCCATATGTGGCGACAGGGACTTGACTCTGTTAGGCTGTGTGCCAGGTAAGCTCTTCGTTAACTCCTGTGTTGCCTCACTAGCCTTCAACTACACTTCTTAAATACTTCTGTGCTGAGAAGACTCACTGAAACACAACAGGGTCCTACAAACTAAAATGTACAGTTGGAAGCAGACAATAACTGCCTCATGAAAACAAGAACAGTTTTTTTGGTTTTTGTTTTTTTGCAAAATACAATGACCATGTGCTTATTAATACTCACAAACCAGGAACAGAAGATGAATGTGTCTTATAATTTTTGAAGGAAGCTCATTTTGAGTTTTAGGTGAAGAAACAAATGATGAGTAAAAAGCAGTTACTGAACAATATATAAACAAAAATAAGGCCACATCAGGGCAGTGCAGGCAGACAATAATCTCCTGAATGCTCTTCATTGATATGACAGCCACAGATACAGATGCTTAGAATGAATGACCTGGAGTCCCTGAGAGCCAACATTTTGTGCAGTAGTTCCTATGTTAATTATAAGTTATTACTTGGTTAGTCTACAAAATGAAATGAGTTGGTTGCTCTAACATGTCAGAATTGACAGGGAGTTAGCTATGCCTCTATGAAGACAATGTTTGATATTTGGGCACAGGAGAACCAGGCCTGAAGTTAGCCAGGTATTGCTGTGCCACATTGCAATACCAGGCCCTTCCTTAATATGAGTTCGGTGAATAAAGCAAGGGTATTTATGGGCATTTAAACTTCATGCAATCAACTTAGCTGAGTATCTCCAGAAATGGAATCTGAGACAAGGGATTGACAGCACATAGTTCACCTGGGAGGTGATTCAGAGAAACTGTGGAAGGGTGGAGGGAAAGAAAGCAGGAGATGAGAGGTAGATAGTCTTGGTGGGATGTTTCTGGGAGACCACTGGGAAAATAGACCTTTCCTGGTCTCATCCAAGGTAAGAGGGTGCTGCAGTATTCATCCATCCACTCCCACCCATTACTGTTTGAAGCCTGTACCCAGGACTCTTCATACCCTGACTTGTCCATGCTATGGGCAGTGATGGAGAAGGCCCAAAGGCAAAAGAGTGCAGAGAAATTCTGTGGGAATTCAAATGCTAAGGGCAAGATGCCACAAGTTGGACTCTAGTAGTATCCATTCCACTTTCAAAACATGCAGTTACACAATAAGCCAATAACCAGAATAAACATTCTTTGTCTGTCCTTTCCTCCCTCACTGCCTGTCTCCATCTCTCTCTCATATTCTCTCTCTTTCTCTCTGTCTCTCTCACACATGCATGCGTATATGTGCGGTGTGTGTGTGTGTGTGTGTGTGTGTGTGTGTGTGCGTGTGCGCGCACACACAGACAATGATTTTTCTAAGTTTTAAATGCAACCCAGACTCACTTAAAGATTGAAAGCAAAACATAGTAATTATGCTATGTTAAAAGCTGACTAGAGTTCTCCTTGGACCACAAATAAATCTCAAAGAGTGCAGGGGGTTTCTTCTTGTAAGCAAGGGCTGCTCTTTGATCTGGTTCCTGGTGAGTAGGTACACTTAGTTATAAAACCCCAAAGATGCAGTTTTTTGGCATTTCATAACTAAACACACCTATCATATGACATGAACATTTTTCTTAACAAATGTGGCTTTTCAATAATAATAAAATTCAACAAAACAAAAATGCAATTACAGTGTTCCTTGTTAAGGCTAATGCTATATACTAATTTTAGTATCTGCATCTCCTTCCTAATCTAAAGTTGATCTATAAAAGCTTCCAGGTCAAACAGGTCACACTCAGCTAAATTTGAATTTCAGGTAAAAAATAAAAATATCAATTATCACATAGTAAATATACTAAAATATGCTTGAGGCTTATCAGAAATTAAAATTTTGTGAGATGACTGGTATTTTTATTTGTTGAATCTAGTGAATCTCTTTTGTTAGATGCTGGGTTTACAATTGTGTTGCCCTTGTTGGGTTAGGTACAAAACTGGGAGTTTAGTGATTTTTTTGTTCATTTTTGGACCATATCTGGTGGTGCTCAGGGCTTACTCCTGGATGTGCCTTCCGGGATCACTCCTGGTGGGACTCTGGGGACCATATGAGGTGTGGAGTTTGAATCAGGGTCAGACACATACAAGGAGAGCACCTACCTTCTGTACTATCTCTCTGGACCTTATTTTGAATAGGTATTCTTAAAGCAAAGAGAAAGTTGAACCATCTCATGTTGGATATTCTGTTTGGAAGTTTTTTTTTCTGTTTGTTTGTTTTCTGCTGCTGTTGTTGGCTACATATTAGTTTTGGAGAAGTCAATTTCCAAAACACCAAGACCTTTTTTTGGAGGGCCTACCCTAGCAGTGCTCAGGGGTCAATCTTGGTGGGTTTGGTGTTGGAAAGTATCCTACCCACTTTATTATTTCTTCAGCCTGAACATCAAGACTTTTGCCCTCTCTCAGAAATGCTTGAAGTCCTGGCAACCTGGGGGAATCCTTGAACTCCAGTGCAGTTTTCAGTAGCGCCCTCAGAAGGTAAGGTATTCATTCTTCAGCTTGCCACAGCCTCTTCCTCTCTATTAAATATATTCCCACCCCACTCCCTGTGCCAGCACTTGCTACAGCAAACCAAAAGTCAGTTATCCTCTATGACATTAATTCTGTGCTTAGAAACCAATTTTTGAAAGTCAGTTATCAAAACAGTGAAAGGGAGGTGAAATAATATGTATTTCCTTATGTTTATTATAAAAGGAGTTGGTAATTTTGAAATAGTTATAAATGAAGTAGAAAGCTGCAGTTACTGTAATAGCACATGAAAAAATCTTACGTTTCTATTGGAGACAATGTCCCATGTATGGCTAATCATTAAGCATTTTTCTTGGCCTCATAAACAGAAACACAGAATGTTAAATATAAATATTTGAATTAAAGTTCACAGATTCCCCTAATCTAGTGCTGGAAATGGAATACCCAAATTTCTACTATTTCTTAGTTTGTGGATTTTGGTCATTTAATTAATTATCCCACCACCATTGCAAGGACAACAATATGGCTCTGAGTTCATTCTGGTTAAAATGATAAGAACTTGGATGAAGGAGGCTCAAATTACTGACAAAAACACTGTTAGGGGTTATCTGTAGATTTAAATTATGTGTGCTTTCTGTTGTGCCCGTTATTATAGAGAAACTTGGCTGTATTTTTATAGTTTTCCAGGAAGAATTAAAGTGCCTTACAACATTCATTCTCTTATCTCAGCCTGATAAGTGCACAATTGGAATCATTCTGAGGAGAGCTCTTGAAAAGATGCTTTCTCACAGCTTAGTGTGGACCCCTTGCTGTTCACCCCAAGAGTGGTCTGGGATAACTTGTTAGAAATGCAGTTCTCAGATACTACTCCAGACTTGCTGCTTTAGAATCTGCATTTTTTTATCTTTTAAAAATACTCTTTATTATGGTATAACTTACATTTACAAAATTACACCATTTAATAGGACAAAAGGAACTATTAGAGTGAGAGAAGTGTTGTCAGAGAGACAAAGAATTCCTGTGTTCCAGTCACAGCTGTGAAATGGAAGCCAGGAGTCTGGTGAAGGACCACCTTTCTCTGGGACAGTGAGGTCTGCATGTGATGAGATGGGCATGGGTAGTCACTTAGGATCTTTGTGTCCAAGAGCAAATGCATGTATTTTGGGTTGCAAGTGCCAACTATAAGTATTGCTTACATAGGGTTTCCTACTTCATGTATTTCTAGCATTAACCATGCCTAAGATGCTGAGGGAAATCATCTCTTTGTACAATCCCTTTGTAGACTTATGCCAGAAAATTCCTATACATTCTGTGTGTTCCTACTCAAGCAAGTATGAGAAACTCACATCAGAGTGGTGTTGAATTATTTACTATTGGGTTAGTAGTCAGATACACAAAGAAGGCAAATATGTCCTGATTCCAACCATGAAACCTAAAAGGACAATCTCAAACTTGAAGTACCTAATTTCAGTGTCTACTAACTCAATACTAGAGTCTTCAAAATAATGTGGGGCTTCTTTGAATTGTTGACAAAAATATATATCTATCTATAATGAATTCAGAAATATGGCAGTTATCTAAGAATATGTATTTGACTTTGTTTCTGAAAATAAGGCCATGGCTAAAATTGCAGTATTACATTAGCATCTGGTGTCTATACTATTGCCAGGTACATCAGTTTTGATATTTTCCATGCTGTCAGAAAACTGGTAGTGGAATTATGGGGTAAACTGCTCTATTTTCCTTAGTCTTGATGAAACAGAATGCTGAAGATAAACAGGACAGAATAACAGGAAAGTCACTTCTTTTCAGTCCACATATTTGGATATAGATACAAAAAATACAATTTTTTCTGTTGTTGCTACATCTGTCAGTGCTTAAGACAGTTCTTGAAAACCTGTTTGGAGGCTCTAACAGGGGAGCTACTAAAAACCCACAATTGAAGACAAAGAATGGTCTAGTTCTATTTAGGGAAGGCCATCTTCCTGGACTGAGTGTGCATCTTTGAGAGGGACGCACAAGGAGAAGTGAGTGAGGAAGAAGACACCTGCCTAGTCATCCAGGTCGACCAAGTCAATCTCAGAGATCAGTGGGGTGACAGATGTCACAGTCAGCTTGCCCTCACATCTAGGGCTTGCTCTTTGTTCTTCGCTGAGACATCACTCCCGGGATACTCAAGGGCCTACATAAGTAGTGACAAGGAACAAACCCATGTGGGCTGCATGTAAGGAAAGAGCCATCACTGCAGGACTGTATCTTCTGCCAGACGTATTCTTTTCACACTGGACAGGATACACTGTGCTCTAAGGAAACTACTTTTAAAATTAAGCTTTGTACCTACTGTTTGACAAATAATGGGACTTTAACAGGATCTGGACTAATCTGGCTTATAATGGAGTGAATAGTCACAGGAAACATGAGTGATCACAATGCTCCAGGTTGGAAAAGAAACTCCTGTGCCCTCTGAGGAGTGGGCCAGTGGCAGGCAGGGCTCCCAGGAGAGTGACGTGATAATGTGATACTAAAGAATACTGCTTGCTACATCAGCAGTGCATTCAGCCCCACATGATCTCGCAATCTATTTTAAAAGACTGCTGTGACGCAGTGGTAGGGAGAACAGGTGAATCTCATGGACTGACTGTGTAGCCAAGGCAAATTGAAAAATTTAATGAGTGCTTGGAAAGTACTTTTTCCTCTCATGAAAAATATTGAAACTTGAAGCATGGAAATTCTATACAATGGAATACTACACAGCTGTCAGAAAAGATGAAGTCATGAAATTTGCATATAAGTGGATCAACTTGGAGAGTATCATGCTAAGTGAAAGGAATCAGAAAGAGAGGTACAGACATAGAATGACTGCACTTATTTGTGGAATATAAAACAACATAATGGGAGACTAACACCCAAGGATAGTAGAGATAAGGACCAGGAGGATTCCTCCAAGGCTTGGAAGCTGGCCTCACATGCTGGGGAAAAAGGCAGTTGAGACAGAGAAGGGACCACTAAGTAAAGGATGCATGGAGGGCTCGTTTGGGATGGGAGATGCATGCTGAAGGTAGACTATAGATCAAACATGATGGACACTTAATACCTGTATTACAAACCATAACACCCAAAAGGAGAGAGAGTAAAAGGGAATGTGCCTGACACAGAGGTCGGGGGGAGGGTGTGATGGGGGAGTAGCTGGAGGGGGAAATACTGGGAACATTGGTGGTGGAGAATGGGCACTGGTGGAGGGATGGGTACTCAATCATTGTATGAATGAAACAGAATCACAAAAGTTTCTAAGTCTGTAACTGTATCTCACACTCATTAAAAAATTTTTTTTAAAAAAATGGAAAAAAGTTTAAAAGGTTTTCATTGATCATTCCCTACCCTTCAGCTTTAAAAAGAAATAGCTTACTCTGGTTTCTTGATTTCATTATCTTTCTAAAACTTTTGAAGGTAGTAATTAAATTTATAAAAACCAATTTCTTCTTCCTGGATTATCTCTGACTACTTGGTAAACAAATGTTATGTTTATCTATTTTAGTCTTTCCTTTGGGGAGGATTCTTAAAGACTGGTAGTCTTTTGAAGCACATTTATAGGCTAAGTTGAGTAACATAAACTAGCAAGGACTTTCTTGGCTAGGTGTCCAGATCTTCTTTCCCCAGTTACTCTAAATAGTATAGCCAATTGCTTACAATTACTGAGAAGATATGTACGATGCTTAATTTCATGACACTAATTACCTCTTCTCTACCAGTCTAGTCACATATCACACCTGATTGTATACTTGAGGCTCTGAGAGCTCTTCAAAGACTTAGACACTCCTCTTCACTTTAGTGTTTTCCCTGGGTTGAGATTTTCCTGCTCTGGCTCAATACAATCACATCTTATTTTTGGCTCTAGAAATTCTAGACCACTTGGTATGCGCTCCTGGACTGGCTAGCATCAAGACTGTTATTTTCAACTATCCTGTATATATGAGAGATAAATGTCCCTCTGAGAATCAATTGTGTGGTAGTTCAGACAAAGAAAGAGGGTCTCTGCTCATAAATGGATATATTTCACAGCAATCAACTAATGAATTAGAAATATGTTGTGGATAAGAGACAGCACACATGTAAATATGAAATAGGCACTTCAAAGTCCTTTTTTTGTAGTCACAGACTCAGTTGTATTTGTTTCTTAGTTGGATATAATTTTATTTAGTTTTTGTTTAGTTTTAAAATGAATTATGGGGGTTGGAGTGATAGCATAGCAGGTAGGACGTTTGCCTTGCATGCAGCCGACCCGGGTTCGATTCCCAGCATCCCATATGGTCCCCCAAGCACCGCCAGGAGCAATTCCTGAGTGAAGAGCCAGGAGGAACCCCTGTGAATCGCTGGATGTGACCCAAAAAAGCAAAATAAATAAATAAATAAATTTAAAAATGAATTATGAAGATTAATTTATAAAATTAAAATGGACCAACTTTAAAAATTTTTATTAAAGAACTGTGATTTGCAAAGTCAATTATAGTTGAGATTTAGACATATAATATTTCAACACCAATCCCACCATCAATATTAACTTCCCTCTCCCAGTGTTCCTATATTCACTCCACACCCATAACCCTTGCTCCATCCCGACCTGTCAGCTTGACAGGCACATTCCTGTGCTTGCAGTTAGATCTTATGTTTTAGTGTTGTTGAGTCTGTGTTTTGGATATATGGCTATATCACTCTTCTATAACATCAGAATAACAGGTTCCGACGTCTGTTCACCCATTACTTCCCATCTCTTCTAAGCCCCTTGAGTTCTTTCCTTCCCCTCACTAAACACTGTGGTGAAGGGTGATCTAGGCACCTTCCTTTTACTACATTGCCTTCCCTCATCCAGTATTCTATATACCACAAATAAGTGAGATCAGCTATTGTCTTTCTTCTTCTGTCTTACTTCATTCGACATTATTTTCCAGTTCCAACTAGATCTCAGAAAATTGCATGATTTCATCATTCCTTGCAGCTACATAGTAGTCCATATTTTATATATATATAAAATATATATATATATATACACACACACAACATCTTCATAATCCACTTCTCTGTCATTGGACACCTAGGATGGTTCCATATCTTAGCCATTGTACTGAATGCAGCAATGGATAATGGTCACTGTCACTGTCACTGTCCTCCCGTTGTTCATTGATTTGCTCGAGTGGGCTCAGTAACATCTCCACTGTGACACTTGTTACTGTGTTTGGCATATGGAATACATCACGGGTAGCTTGCTAGGCTTTGCCGTGCGGGCGAGATACTCTCAGTAGCTTGCCGGGCTCTCTAAGAGGGGTGGAGTAATCGAACTTGGGTTGGCCATGTTGGCCGCTTGCAAGGCAAACACCCTACCTGCTGTGCTATCACTACAGCCCAATGGATAATGGTGAAAATGCATATTCAATTATAAAAAATTTTGTATGCCCAAGTAACCAACATTCTTGTCAACACAGAGAACATTTCTCTATCATTTAATGTTGCCAACCATTCTCCTTTCTTTAATTTTTAAAAAAATTTAGTCACCATGTAATTATAGTCATTCATGATTGATTTCATGCCTACAATGTTTCAACACTGATCTCGTCACCAATGCCCCTCCTCTCATTTGATTCCCATCCTGATTTTACAAGAGGTGCTTTTTTAAAAAATACATTTTTGCAGTATGATTTATAGTTCTGTTGCTGATAAGAGTTTCAAACTTAACACTTACTCATTTTTCAGTACTCTCTCCAACCTTCTAGTTGAATGCTTCCCTGCACCATAGATAATATCCCCTCCCTGCCGTATCCCCAACCCCTTCCTTCAAGTGACATATTTCCTACTTAATACCAATTCTCATGTTATTTGTTTCCATTGCCTTTGGATATTCATTATTTCACCACAATGTCTTATTATGTCCCACATATGAAAGATCATCCTGTTTAGGTCTCTCTCCCTCTAACTTAACTCAAAAGCATGATACTCTCCAGGTCTCTCCATGTAGCAGCAAATTTCATGACTTTATCTCTTCTTATGGTGAAGATATATTCCATTGTGTATATGTACCATAGTTTCTTTATCCAGTCATCTATTTTTGGCCATTTGGGTTGTTTCCAGATTTGATTATTGTGCTGCAAGAAACACAGGGGTGCAAATGCCTTTTCTCTTTTTTGCTATTGGGTCCTTGGGTATATTTCAAGGAGGGAGGTTGCTAGTTCAAATGGAAGCTCAATTCTTAGAATGTTTAAGGAATGTCCATACTGTTTTCCAGAAAGGCTTGACCAGTAGACATTCCCACCAGTGAATGAGAGTCCCTTTCTCCCTATATCTATGCCAGCAATGGTTGTTCTTTTCTTTTTCTTTTTGATTTGTGCCATTCTTTGTGGCATGAGATGATATCTCTTTGCTTTTTTGATTTGCATCTCCCTGATGATAAGTGATGCACTGCATTTTTTATGTGTCCTTTGGACATTTGTATTTCTTCTTTGAGGAAGTTTCTATTCATCTTTTCTCCCCACTTTATGACGGTTTTGGATTTTATTTTTTGGTAAAATTCTACCAGTGCCTTATATATCTTTGATATTAACTTTATCAGATGAGTGATGGTTAAAAAGTTTCTCCCATTCTGTATACTGTCATTGTATCCTATCATCATTTACTTTGAGGAGCAGAGTTTCTTAATTTAATATGGTTGCACTTAAAGAAATCTTCACTTTCTGAAGATGAAGTCATGAAATTTACATACAAGTGGTACAACATGGAAAGTATCATGCTAAGCGAAATGAGTCAGAAAGAGAGGGATAGACATAGAAAGATTGCATTCATCTGGGGGATATAAAGTAACAAAATATGAGATTAATACCCAAGAATAGCTGAGATCAGCACCAGGAGGATTACTCCATAGCTTAGAGGCCAGCCGGGTGTTCTATGGGAAAGGACAGTTCGGATAGAGAGGGGAGCACCAAATAAAGGGTGTCTGGAAGATCCTCCCAGGAGGGGAAAGGCATGTTGAAAGTAGACTATGGACTGAACATGTTTGCCACTCAATGCCTCTTTTGAAGACCACAACACCCAAAAGAATAGAGAGAACAAAAGGGAATGCCCTGCCATAGAGGCAGGGTGGGATGGGGGAATGGGGGTGGGAGCGATATTATCCATGGTGGTGGAAATGGGCACTGGTGGAGGGATGGGTGTTTGATCACTGTATAGTCGAGACCCAAGCACAAAAATTTGTGGATCTACAACTGTACCTCATGGTGTTTCACCAATAAAAAAAAATAAAAAAAAATTAAAAAAAACTTTTTGAGACCAAATTGTAGAATTTACCAGTATTTAAAAATTTATTTTATAAAAGTATTTAAGAATAGTATACTCCCTTGATTTAGCAAAAGCAGATTGCAGCAGTTTTAACCATCTCTGAGATTTTTTTATATAAATTTTACTATATTAGTGATCTGTTGAAAAAATAGTTAACTTGATGGCTACATATACTTTCTAGTGATTTGTAAATGAATGGAGCGCTAGTTTGAATTATAACATATTATACTACATTATTAATATAGTATAATTTTATACTTGTTTATCTTCAAATAAAATGGTATAACTTTGGGGTATTTTTGTACAAAATTATTAAATGTAACATAATATTAAAAAAATCTTCACTTTTTTTGCCACTCAATGCCTCTTTTGCAGACCACAACACCCAAACAGAGAGAGAGAACACAGGGGATTGCCCTGCCACAGAGGCAGGGGGGGATGGGGGGATGGGGGTGGGAGGGATATTATCCATGGTGGTGAAAAACGGGCACTGGTGGAGGGATGGGTATCTGATCATTGTATAATTGAAACCTAAGCACAAAAAAATTGTAAATCTACAACTGTAAAAAAAAAAAAGAATAAAGGCTTAAAAGAAGAAAAAAAAATCTTCACTTTCTCTTGCTTGGTCTGTGGATAGATAGATAGATAGATAGATAGATAGATAGATAGATAGACGACTTCCCTACATTATCAGTATACCCAAGGCGCCTAAACCCTGTACCCTTATTACTTCCCTTTCTACTTTCCTTCCTTCCCCTCTCAAAATATCTATCTATCAATCTATCTATCTATCTATCTATCTATCTATCTATCTATCTATATTTCCAAAGCACTCAACAGCATTGAAAACATGAGATTCAAACTACAAGCAGCAAACTTTAAAAAAAAATCTTCACTTTCTCTTGCTTGGTCTTGTGCTTCATCTTTGAAGATGTCTTTAGCTTCAATGTCACGGAAATATCTGCAGATGTTTTCATCTATGTATTTAGATAGATGATTTGGATTTAGGTCTGATATCAAGGTTTTTAATCCATTTTCATGTAACTTTTGCACATAATGTTAGAAAGAGGTCTGACCAGTTTTTCAAACACCACTCAATCACACCATTTATCCCCACCTAATTAGTGCTTGGTCTGATTTCTAGCGCTATATATTTCATTGTTCTAGAATTTCACAAAATTATCATGCATATAATTTCACATCTACTTATTTTACTTGGCATATTTTTTTTGGTTTTTGGCTCACACTTGGCAATGCTCAGGGATTACTCCCTGTGTATCGCCAGGTGTGACCCAAAAAACAAACAAACAAAAAGAGAACATATGCCCCCACAATGAAATCTACATTTACAAGGAATGATGAAATTTACTGCAACCTGAATAGAACTGTAAAATATTGTGTTGAGTGAAGTAACTTTGCAAAAGAAGGACAAACACAGGATGATCTCAGAGATGTGGTATATAAAATAATTCAATGAGGGGATGTAATGTAGTAAAGAGTGGGTGACTAGATCGTTCATGATCAGAATACAGGGAGGAAAAGGTCAGAGAAAGAAGGAAATTGAGAGGGGAAGGAAGGAAAGTAGAAAGGGAAGTAATAAGGGTACAGGGGTTAGGCACCTTGGGTATACTGATAATGTAGGGAAGTCGTCTATCTATCTATCTATCTATCTATCTATCTATCTATCTATTTATCTATCTATCATCTATCTATCTTTCCAAAGCACTCAACAGCATTGAAAACATGAGATTCAAACTACAACGAGCAAACTTTAAAATGTGCCTGTCAATGTGGTAGATGGGGCAACTGGACTAGGAAAGCAGGTGGTGGGTGGGAAATGGGACCATTGGTTGAGGGAAGCTGATACCTGTGGTGGGATTGGTATAGAATGTTATGTAGAATGTTACATATACATGTTGCCTATATATTTTGTATATATGTACATATATATATATAAAACTCAACTATCACTAACTTTGTAAATCATGGTTCTTTAAATAAAAGCAAAATTGGGCTTTTGGGTCAGTTATTCAGCCTCATTATGGGCAGACAAGCTTAGCAAGTTACAGTGAATCTCTTCCCTACATTTGTAAAATGGAGATAATCTTATGCAGTACTACATTATTCTGCTAGTCCGTTATAATAAAGTATCATAGATTGGATAATTTAGACAACATAAGTCATTTTTCTTGAAATTATGGAAGGTTAATTGCCAAGATCAACTCATTGACAGGTTTGCTTCTTTTGATGTCAAACTCATTGACTTACACAGAGCTATCTCCTTTCTGTCTTCTCATTTGCTTCTACCTCAGTTATCTTGTCCAAATATTCACTTATCATAAAGACACTAGTACATGGCATTGGAGCATATAATAACCACCTCATTTTTAACTTAATGGCCGCCTTAAAGATCCTAACTACAAAAACAGTCATATTACCTGATACTAGAAGTTAGAATCACAACATCAATTTGGAAGATACCCAGTTCAGCCCATGGTATGCAACCATATTAAAGAATTATATGGGAATAAAATAATATAATATAGAAAAAAGTCATTAGACTATTGCCTGCAACTTATAGACATTCAATAAAATGCTGTTTCTATTATTTTTAAAGGAAGTTGGCCAACATCTTTCCCACAGCTTTTGATATCTATTTAAAAAGTTTCCTGGGCTTTCCATTTTCTTGTAAGATCCCGACTCACTGATAATTTTCATAGGTCTTCTCATGCCTCAATACTGAGAGATTGCCAGTGAATGAGGATGAGTTTTTTATTCCTTTACCCCATTATAGTGGTATTTATATGCCACTAGAGTAAAACTGCTTATCTCTTTGAAATGATTATTATTAGTGCATGACTGAATCAAAGTTTTCAGTGCAGTAATGCTGGCTTTAATTTTTCACAGACATTCGATTTTGTTAGCTCATTCTAACTCATGGAATTCAGAGTTTGTAGTTTATAGAAAAACTGAGAAAATTTATCTTCTGCTTTCAGATTCCACTCATCTCGTTAAATAGGAATTCTGCCAAGGCTCTCTCTCTAATAACAAAGGAGGGATTTTATGATTTGGATCTAAATACTCACCAAGTGCTTATCAAAAGATTTGTAGAAAAATGTTCTGTGCATAGTACTCAAAATCCATGACATCACAAATATTTATCAATAAGTAAGTGAATAAATTCAGTCTAAGAATAAAAAGAAACAAATTATCTATACACGCAACAGTAGATGAACCTTTAAAATATGTTAAGGGGACAGAGCAATAGTTCAGCAGGTAGGGCATTTGCCTTGCACGCAGCTGACCTGGGCATCCCCTCTGGTCCCCCGAGCACCACCAGGAGTGCATGCACTCAGGAATTACTCCTGGCGGTGCTCGGTGGACTATATGGAATGCTGGGAATTGAACCCAGTTCGGCCGTATGCAAGGTAAACGCGCTACCCGCTGTGCTATTGCTCCAGCCCCGGCATATGTTATTTTAAATGAATGTTTGTCTTGAAGGTAGATGCCCCAAAGTTGAAATGTTCCCCCAAAATAGAATTTCTAGGTTGTATGGCAGCTCAATTCTAAGTTTACTGAGAGCTCTCCATACTGTTTTCCATAGGGCCAGCCAGCATTCTCACCAGCAGAGGATTAAAATTTCTTTCTCACCACATTCTCACCAACACAGATTGTTCCCACTATTTTTGATATGTACCATTCTCACTGGTGTGAGATGATATCTTATTGTTGTCTTCATTTGGATTTCCCTACTGATAAAGTATGCTTAGCATTTTTTATGTGCCTACTGGCTATCTGCATGTCTTCCTTCAAGAAGTGCCTCCTCTTATCTGCACTCCTATGTTCATTGCAGCACTATTCACTGTAGCCAGAATCTGAAAACAACCCGAGTGCCTGAAAACAGACGAATGGATAAAGAAACTATGGCACTTCTACACAATGGAAACTATGCAGCTGTAAGGAAAAATGAAATCATGAAATTTGTCTATAAATGGATAGTCATGGAGAGTATCATGCTGAGTGAAATGAGTCCAAAGGAAAGGGACTGATATAGAATGACTGCATTCATTTGTGGTATATAAAATATATATGTATATATAATATATTAGAAGTATATATAGAAATATATATAATAGAAATATATATTTATATATGTTATAGAAGAATAATATCATGGCCAGGGAAAACAGGGGGTTAAGAAGACTGGTTAATGGTTGGAACTAGCTCCCTTTAGTTTCTGTGGAATGTATTTCAATCACTTGGGTGCTGTGGCAATTCAAAGGCTGTCTTTATTCTAAATGTCTTCCAGATTTCCAAAGTGTGCTGCCACTGTTCCCCTCTGAATCAGGGAAAACAAAGGCTAGTTTCTTTTTTTTTTTTTTTTTTTTTTTACTTTTTTTTTTCCCCCCTTTATTTTATTTTATTTTTTTTAAAGTTGTAGATTTACAATTTTTTGTGCTTTGGTTTCAATTATACAATGATCAGATACCCATCCCTCCACCAGTGCCCATTTTCCACCACCATGGATAATATCCCTCCCACCCCCATCCCCCCATCCCCCCTGTCTCTGTGGCAGGGCAATCCCCTGTGTTCTCTCTCTCCTTTTGGGTGTTGTGGTCTGCAAAAGAGGCATTGAGTGGCAAACATGTTCAGTCCATAGTCTACTTTCGACATGCATCTCCCCTCCTGGGAGGATCCTCCAAACATCCTTTATTTGGTGCTCCCTTCTCTATCTGAATAGCCCTTTCCTCTAGGATACCCGGCTGGCCTCTAAGTTATGGAGTAATCCTCCTGGTGCTGATCTCAGCTATTCTTGGGTATTAATCTCATACTTTGTTACTTTATATCCCCCAGATGAATGCAATCTTTCTATGTCTATCCCTCTCTTTCTGACTCATTTCGCTTAGCATGATACTTTCCATATTGTACCACTTGTATGTAAATTTCATGACTTCATCTTTTCTAAGAGCTACATAGTACTCCATTGTGTATATGTACCAAAGTTTCTTTAACCAGTCATCTGTTCTTGGGCATTCAGGTTTCTTCCAGTTTCTGGCTATTGTAAAGAGGGCTGCAATGAACAAACAAGTGCAGATGTCACTTCGACTATACATTTTTGCCTCTCTGGGATATATTCCCAGGAGTGGTATTGCTGGGTCAAATGGGAGCTCAATTTCTAATTTTTTGAGAATCGTCCATACTGTTTTCCAGAAGGGCTGAACCAGTGGACATTCCCACCAACAGTGAAGGAGTGTCCCTTTCTCGCCACATCCACGCCAGCATCGGTTGCTTTTGTTCTTTTGAATGTGGGCCAGTCTCTGAGGTGTGAGATGGTATCTCATTGTGGTTTTGATCTGCATCTCCCTGATGATTAATGATGTAGAGCATTTTCTCATGTGCTTTTTTGCCATTCGGATTTCTTCTTTGAGAAAGTTTCTGTTCATTTCATTGCCCCATTTTTGGATGGGGTTGGATGTTTTCTTCTTGTGGAGTTTAACCAGTATTTTGTATATCCTGGATATCAACCCCTTGTCAGATGTGTATTCGGTGAATATCCTTTCCCATTCTGTAGACTGTCTTTGTATTTTGGTCACTGTTTCTTTGGAGGTGCAGAAGCTTCTTAGTTTAAGATAGTCCCATTTATCTATCTCTGTTTTCACTTGCTCGGCCAGTGGCGTGGCATCTTTGAAGATACCATTAGCTTCAATGTCATGGAGGGTTTTGCCAACTTTATCTTCAATGTACCTTATGGTTTCTGGTCTGATGTTGAGGTCTTTAATCCACTTTGATCTTACTTTTGTACATGGTGTTAGGCAGAGTTCTGAGCCTATTTTTTTGCATGTAGCCGTCCAGTGATGCCAACACAATTTATTAAAGAGGCTTTCCTTACTCCACTTCACATTACTTGCACCTTTATCAAAGATTAGATGAGCATATGATTGAGGAGAGATGTCAGTGTATTCAACCCTGTTCCATTGGTCTGCAGTTCTGCCTTTGTTCCAGTACCATGCTGTTTTAATTATTACTGCTTTGTAGTACAGTTTGAAGTTCGGGAGGTTGATTCCTCCCATTTTCTTTTTCCCAAGAATTGCTTTAGCTATTCGTGGGGGCTTATTGTTCCATATAAATTTCAAGAGTGTTTGCTCCATTTCTTTGAAGAATGTCATGGGTATCCTTATAGGGATTGCATTGAATTTATACAATGCTTTCGGTAGTATTGCCATTTTGACAATGTTAAGTCTCCCGACCCATGAGCAGGGGATATCTTTCCATTTCCTCATGTCCTCTTTTATTTCCTGAAGTAGCGTTTTGTAGTTTTCTTTGTACAGGTCCTTTACTTCCTTAGTTAAGCTGATTCCTAGGTACCTGATTTTCTGGGGCACAATTGTGAATGGGATTGTTTTTTTCATGTTGCTTTCTTCTCTCTCACTGTTTGTGTATAGGAAAGCCATGGACTTTTGGGTATTGATTTTATAACCTGCAACTTTACTATACGAGTCTATTGTTTCTAAGACTTTTTTGGTGGAAGTTATTGGGTTCTCTAAGTAGAGTATCATATCATCTGCGAATAGTGAGAGCTTGATTTCTTCCTTTCCTACCTGAATGCCCTTAATATCTTTTTCCTGCCTAATCGCTATTGCAAGTACTTCCAGTACTATATTGAACAGCAGTGGAGAGAGTGGGCATCCCTGTCTCGTCCCTGATCTTAGAGGGAAGGCTCTCAGTTTTTCCCCATTGAGGATGATGCTTGCTGTAGGCTTGTGGTAGATGGCTTTAATTATGTTGAGGAAGGTCCCCTCTATACCCATTTTGGCTAGGGTTTTCATCATAAAGGGATGCTGGATCTTATCAAATGCTTTCTCTGCATCTATTGATATGATCATATGCTTTTTATCTTTTCTTTTGTTGATATGGTGGATTATGTTGATTGATTTCCGAATGTTGAACCATCCTTGCATCCCTGGGATGAATCCTACTTGGTCATGGTGTATGATCTTTTTGATGAGTAGTTGGATTCTATTTGCTAGTAGTTTGTTGAGGATCTTTGCATCTGTGTTCATCAGGGATATCGGCCTGTAATTCTCTTTCTTTGTGGTATCTCTGTCTGCTTTTGGTATCAGTGTGATATTTGCTTCGTAGAAACTGTTTGGAAGTGTTTTTGATATTTCAATTTCGTGGAAAAGCTTAAAGAGTATTGGGAGTAAGTCCTCTTTAAAGATTTGGAAGAATTCACTAGTGAATCCATCCGGGCCAGGACTTTTGTGCTTGGGGAGACTTTTTATTACCATTTCAATTTCCTTGATGGTGATAGGTCTGTTCAGGTATTCCAGGTCTTCTTGGTTCAGTCTTGGGAGTCTGTAGGAGTCTAGGAATTTATCCATTTCCTCGAGGTTTTGATGTTCCGTGGCATAAAGCTTCTCAAAGTACTCCCTGAGGATCCTCTGAATTTCTGTGGTTTCTGTTGTAATGACCCCCTTTTCATTTCTGATTCGGTTGATTAGGGTTTTCTCTCTCCCTTTCTTTGTGAGTTTTGCTAGAGGCTTATCGATCTTGTTAATTTTCTCAAAGAACCAGCTCTTGGTTTCATTGATCTTTCGGATTGTTTTTTGGGTTTCCATCTCGTTAATCTCTGCTCTGAGTTTTATTATTTCCTTTCTCCTGTTCGAGTTGTGCTCCTTTTTTTGGTCCTTCTCCAAGCTCTTAAGCTGTGAGGTTAGGTTACTTATGTGTGCTCGCTCCTCCTTCCTGAGGAATGCTTGTAGAGCTATAAACTTTCCTCTTAACACAGCCTTTGCTGTGTCCCATAAGTTTTGGTAACTCGTGTTCTCATTTTCATTCGTTTCTAGGAATCTTTTGATTTCCTCTTTGATTTCCTGTCTAATCCACTCGTTGTTCAATAGTGCACTGTTTAATTTCCAGGTGTTTGATTTAGTTTTCTGTTTTTGTGTGTGATTTACTTCTAATTTCAGCGCATTATGGTCTGAGAGGATTGTTGATACAATCTCTACCTTCTTAATTTTATGGAGGCATGTTTTGTGGCTCAGCATGTGGTCTATCTTGGAGAATGTTCCATGTACGCTTGAGAAGAATGTGTATTCAGCTTTTTGTGGATGAAGTGTCCTGTATATATCTACTAAGTCCCTTTCTTCCATTGTTTCCCTCAAATGAAGTATGTCCTTGCTAAGCTTGAGTCTGGTTGATCTATCAAGAGGTGACAAAGCAGTGTTGAAGTCTCCCACTAGTATTGTGTTGCTATTGATGTCTTTTTCCAAATCTATGAGTAGTTGTTTTAAGTACTTTGCTGGTCTCTCATTAGGTGCATATACATTTATTATTGTAAGTTCTTCCTGTTGTACAGATCCTCTGATCAATAAGTAATGGCCTTCACTGTCTCTTATGACCTTCCTCACTCTGAAATCAATGTGGTCTGATATAAGGATGGCTACCCCAGCTTTTTTATGGGAGCTGTTTGCCTGTAGGATTGTTTTCCAGCCTTTGACTCTGAGTCTGTGTTTGCTTTGACTATTGAGATGCGTTTCTTGCAGGCAGCAGAATGTTGGGTTCAATTTTCTAATCCATCCTGCCACTCTATGTCTTTTAATTGGTGCGTTTAGCCCATTGACATTGAGAGAGATTATTGTTATGGGATTTTGTCCCATTGTTATGTTAAAATTGGGTGTATTTGAGGGGCCTTTCTTGCCTTAAAGTAGCCCATTTAGTTGTTCTTGTAACCATGGTTTTGAGTCTATGAAGTTCCTGAGCTGTTGTTTGTCTGTGAAACTGTGTGTTGTTCCTTCTATTATGAATGAGAGTCTTGCTGGGAAAAGTATTTTGGGGGAGGCATTTATTTCATTGAGTTTTTTTACTATGTCCCACCACTGTTTTCGGGCCATGAGGGTTTCATCAGAAAAATCAGCTGTGAATTTTAAGGATGCTCCTTTGTAAGAGATTTCTTTCTTCGATCTTGCTGCTTTCAGAATTTTGTCTCTGTCTAAGGTTTTGGTCATTTTGATCAGAATGTGTCTTGGGGTATTTTTATTCGGATTTCTTCTAGCTGGTACCCTTCGGGCCTCCTGAATGTGGTCACAAGTTTTCTTCAGCTCTGGAAATGTTGTAGCAATGATGTCTTTGACAGTTTCTTCTTCATCGAGGTTTTCTTCCTGTCCCTCTGGGACTCCAATAATTCTTATGTTACCCCTCTTGGCTTCATCACGATCTTCTCTTGCCATCTGTTCCCGAATTGTGAGTCTCTTTTCCATTTTCTGCTCTTTTCGGGAGAGTCTCTGAACTTCATCTTCGAGCTCACTGATTCTGTTCTCAGCCGCTGTTACTCTGCTGCCGAGGCCTTCCACTGAGCTTTTCAATTCGCCTACGAGATTTTTCAGGTCTGACATTTCTGATTGCATTTTCCTCATTTCTGCCTTCAGATCCTCTTGCCTTCTATTGGCATTGCTTTCCATTGTTTCTTTTAATTCCCTAAGCATCCTAAGTAGCTCCCTTCTGAATTCCTTGTCAGAGAGGTTGTCTAACACTACAGTACTGTTGGTGTCATCTGGGCTAGACTCTTCAATATGAATGTTTGGTGGGCTTTTGCGTTGCTTTACCATTGTGAGAGGTGTGGTTTAGTCCTTCACGTTCAGTGTTACTATTCTGCTTGATATGCAGTGTGAGTTAAGATAGGCTTATGAGTTATTGGCAACTGTATTTCTAGTGGCTGAGCTAAAATAGAGAAGTTTCCATCTAAGAAGTTAGCTTATGGTTCCTATGGCATATGTAGTGGGAAAACACTTCGCGGCCGCGTTCGCGGCCGCGGCTCCGGAAAGAGTCCCTGGCACTGGGCGAGGAGTTGGGAATGTCTCCTGTTTGGAATTGGAGCTGTTCAGCTTTGTTGCCCAGAGCTGGGCCTCTGTGCCCGTCCCACGCGGCTCAGGGGTTGAAAACCGGCTGTCTCGGGGCTGTTTCTAGCTGCGCGTGCCCAGAGAGGAACCCAGGCCCTTGGGGGCGGGCTGTACCTGTTGGAATTGGAGCCGTTCAGCTTTGTTGCCCAGAGCTGGGCCTCTGTGCCCGTCCCACGCGGCTCAGGGGTTGAAAACCGGCTGTCTCGGGGCTGTTTCTAGCTGCGCGTGCCCAGAGAGGAACCCAGGCCCTTGGGGGCGGGCTGTACCTGTTGGAATTGGAGCCGTTCAGCTTTGTTGCCCAGAGCTGGGCCTCTGTGCCCGTCCCACGCGGCTCAGGGGTTGAAAACCGGCTGTCTCGGGGCTGTTTCTAGCTGCGCGTGCCCAGAGAGGAACCCAGGCCCTTGGGGGCGGGCTGTACCTGTTGGAATTGGAGCCGTTCAGCTTTGTTGCCCAGAGCTGGGCCTCTGTGCCCGTCCCACGCGGCTCAGGGGTTGAAAACCGGCTGTCTCGGGGCTGTTTCTAGCTGCGCGTGCCCAGAGAGGAACCCAGGCCCTTGGGGGCGGGCTGTACCTGTTGGAATTGGAGCCGTTCAGCTTTGTTGCCCAGAGCTGGGCCTCTGTGCCCGTCCCACGCGGCTCAGGGGTTGAAAACCGGCTGTCTCGGGGCTGTTTCTAGCTGCGCGTGCCCAGAGAGGAACCCAGGCCCTTGGGGGCGGGCTGTACCTGTTGGAATTGGAGCCGTTCAGCTTTGTTGCCCAGAGCTGGGCCTCTGTGCCCGTCCCACGCGGCTCAGGGGTTGAAAACCGGCTGTCTCGGGGCTGTTTCTAGCTGCGCGTGCCCAGAGAGGAACCCAGGCCCTTGGGGGCGGGCTGTACCTGTTGGAATTGGAGCCGTTCAGCTTTGTTGCCCAGAGCTGGGCCTCTGTGCCCGTCCCACGCGGCTCAGGGGTTGAAAACCGGCTGTCTCGGGGCTGTTTCTAGCTGCGCGTGCCCAGAGAGGAACCCAGGCCCTTGGGGGCGGGCTGTACCAAAGGCTAGTTTCTTAGGTAGCACTCTACAAAGTAAGAGTGTTAGACATGCACTTCATCTTTCTCTTCTCCTTCATAACTGTGAAGTTATGAGTCACAAATGTTTTCTTAGTCAACCTTTACTGTGCTGGGGGTAAGATAGAATATGGTGGATAAGGACTTTACTATCTGCTCCAAGCAACCACTTCTTGGCCTTACACTTACCTGGAGTACTGAAACCTCTCAACTCTTTTTTAAAGTTCTTAAAAATGCGATGATACAGTTCATATATCTGGTTCATATGTATTATTAAATCAGTATCTTTGTGAGAGGAGTGTGTTTAATTTCCTATTATACCACCTTGCTAATGTTATCCCAATACTCTTTACTCATCACTGTGGAACGTTCCCATTACTCTGTTAATTTCTTAAGGTATGTATTTAACTTTCCAGACGATAAAATTTTCCTTAAAAGTTACTTTAGGAAACAAATCTCTAAACCCAGCAGCTTTTGGAAGAAATGCGTCTGGACTCTGCATTAGGTAACCAGCCCCAGGCCACCCCAGGTGGGAGTGGGTTTCGTGCCTTGGCCTGTTCCCCCTGGTGGCTCATGGTCTGCCATCTTCCAGAGGCCAATAGAGAGCCAGGTGGAGACCCGCAGTGAGGGGACATGTGGGGCCTCATGGGATGGGGACCAGGCTGTCCTTTTCCTCCCCTGCCCCAACTAGACCCTCAGTCGCTGCCCACGAACGAGCCCTCTGGCTACTCAACAAGTGGCTTAAACCATGATCCCAGAGACTCAGAAACAAATTTCTGAACCCAGCAGCTTTTGGCAGAAATCCCTCTAGATTTAATTTTAAGATTTCAGAATTTCGTGGCTGCGCTACATTGTATACTATTCATTGTCAACAATGGAGGACAGGTTGTCCAGTGTTGCCTTTTCAGCAGATGTGAATGTTGGCTCAAAGTCTCAAATAATAATGGTGGATCTTGTGTCAATATTGAATGTAATCAAAGTAGAGAGAGAAAGAGAGAGTAATGTGGAAGCCATCTGCCACTTAGGTAGTGGAGATGGTGGGATGAGGGGTATCCTGGGATTTTTAGTGGTGGGAAATTTACACTGGTGAAGGGACGGGTGTTTCATCATTGTATGAATGAGACTTAAACCCAAAAGCTTTTTATAAAAAAAGTTACTTTAAGAATTCCCTTATCTGTGCTAAATATATCTAATTATGACATCCTGTCATTTATCATTGCCCAGTGCTTATACTAGTTCAACAAACGTGACAGCTAAATATTTTACAAATTACTCAAGTTAACTTTTCTCAGAGAAAGCACTAAAGTATAGCTTCTTCTGTGAAATAATGTAATAGAATAATTAAAATGATGTTGATAAGGTGTGACTTGTTTGTTTTTTCTTGAACCTTTATCTATTGATCCTTTATCTATAGTACATATACCCTACTGTGCAATAAAATTTAATGATATTTTCCCATTCAGTGCTTTTTTTACATCTTCAATTTGTCTTCCAAGTAGAAACAAGAGTCAGAGTTTCTACATATACATAGAAGGTATAAGTGGCCTTGGGGTTTCTAAAAACAGAAGTTAAAAATCATGCTAGATCAATTAATTTTCAAATGTAACTAAATGGAACTTATCTTGTCCAGAATAAAAAATAGCCCATAGCTTGTTTGATGGTGATACTGTGGGGATAATTGGAGTGATAGTTAAGACTCTAAAAACTCATACATCATAGAATAGCCATGATTTTACCTGTAAAGTGGGGATATGATGACTGGGAAGGATGGTTTATGTGCATTTCTATCATCTTCTAGAAAGAATGCAAATGAAAACTGCATCTTGGTGATAGGCACATCTTTTAACAGAATGGTTTCCTGAATATGTGTCTTCGTATCGTTATATCTTCCCTATATGCCTGCTGTCTTCACACACTGACACTGACTCACTCCCTCCTATCTGTAACTCCTAGCAAAGGAGTCTGATACTCTCTAACAGGCCAACTTCTCTTGAATTAAGATCCCTATAGGGATAAATGACATAGGTTTGCACTCACTTTGGATCATGGAAATGATAAAACTGCAAGAAGTTGTGGTTGAGTGTTAATGTTACACAGCTGTTGTCTCCAGCTGTTATTAGCAGCTGCACTCCATCTCTCAGAAAAGATCTGACGGGGGAATTAGCTAAGAATGGACATCCATGAGATTGTCTCAGTAAACTCAGAAGGAATGAATTGTTGGGATGTTGGATTGGTAGTAGCTTGTTTCTACCATAATATCATGCATATTATACCTGATATATTATAACATGCTTCTAATATTGTCTCATCAAGTAAACAGGGCATACGTTGATGCCTCACTTCACATAAAGAAATTGAGGACATTTACTTACACTTATACTTTTCAAGTCTCAAATTGCGGCTATATGGCAAATTTTTAAAACATAATTAAAAATGTTCTGACTTACTGCTGTTTTATAATACATGTGTTTCTGGAAAACAGCATCACATTTAATCTATGCATTTACCCATGCTACACCCACCCCCAAAGTTCTGTTTAATTCACAAATTTAATGCTTCAGTATCAAATTGGCCTTGCCACCATTCCTACAACTTCCTTCCACTTCCCCTGTAAGAGTTCTTTTTATTGGGGGATAGAATGATAGTGCAGCAGGTATGGGGTTTGCCTTGCATGTAGCCAACCTGGGTTCAGTTTCTGGCCCTCCAAATGGTCTCTTGTGCCCCACTGGGAGTGATTCCTCAGTTCAGAGTCAGAAGTAAGTCCTGAGCATGACCAGGTGTGGTCCCCAGAAAGAGTTTTATTTACCTATATCTTACTGTTAATTTTCTTTTATTTATATATTGAATATGAATGAAACCATCCAATTTCTGTATTTCTCTTTGTGGTTAATTTTACTTAGCATAATTGTCCCAAGTTCTATGCTTATTGTTATAAAAGGCAAACTTTTATCTTTAAAAAATTAATGTAATTTAAGAATCCTAATTTAAAAAGTTATTGATAGTTATTATCTTTTAAATAGCTGAATGGTATTCCATTGAATCTATGTATGCCACAACATATCTATATAGTCATCCTAAATGGATGTTTGCTTGCATGTCTTAAATATTGAAATAGTGGTGCAGTGAACATAGAGGTCTATGTACCTCATTGAATTAGTGTTTTTATAATCTTCAGATAAATACATAGGAGTAGAATTTCTGGATCCTATGGTATTTATTTTTTTACTTTAAATTTTTATAGAGTTTTCCTTAGAGATCACACCAATTTGCATTACCATCAACAGTGTGTGAGACTTTGTCTTCACATCCTTGACAACACTTGTTTCTACTTTTTTTGATATTGGCCATTCTCAGAGGTATGAGAGGATAATATCTCATTGTGGTATTTTTTGCATTTACATAATAATAAATAAAGTTGAACATTTTTTGTGTGTCTGTTGGTGATCTGTAACTCTTTTTGAGAAAAATAACCAAACTGTCTCCCCAGTGTTTAACTGGATTGATTTTGTTGTTATTGAGTTAGATGAGTTCTTTATATATTTTGTTTGTTTTTCATTTGTTCGCTTGCTTTGGGAAATGCTCAGGATTTACTACTGACTCCATGCTCAGAGAATTATATGGAATGTGGGAGATGGAACTTAGGTCAGCTGGCTCTGCATCCGGGGGTCATGCCTAGCAGGGTTTGGGGGCCATGTAGGGTGCCAGGGGTAGGATCTGGGTCAACCACATGCAAAGCAAGTTCCATACCCACTGTACTATCCCTCCAGCCCCTCTGGTGATTTTTTTCCCATCCCAAAAGATTCTTAGTTTGATGTAGTTTTTAACTTTATTTATTTTGGCACTTGTATTCTCTGTTATTAGAGTCAAATCCTCAAATACATCTTTGACATCAATGTTGAAGAGTATATAATCTATACTTCATTGTGTGTAGTTTTTGGCTTTAGGTATTACATCAAACTATTTCATTCACTTTGGCTTTTTTTTTTGGCTTTTTGGATCACACCTGGCGATGCACAGGGGCTACTCCTGGCTCTACACTCAGGAATTACTCCTGGCGGTGCCCAAGCATCCATATGGGATGCTGGATATCGAATCCGGGTCGGCTGTGTGCAAGGAAAACACCCTACCCGCTGTGCTATCGCTCCAGCCCCAAAATATTTCATTTACTTTGAATTAATTTTTATCTATGGTGTTAAGTGACAATATAGTTTAATTTTTCTTTCTTACCAAGGTATCATGATTTATTATATTGTAAATGATATTCTCATGCATACATCATTCTAACACCACATCCAACACCAGGGTGGCCTCCTCTCTTTGACAGTCTCATAGGTGCCACTCCCTACATTATTTTCCCTGCTAAGTTCTGGCAACTAATAATAATTAACTCAGTCCCCCTGGGGTGTCAGTGAACTCCGAAGAATGAGTTCTATGCTTTTTAAAAACATGATTTTTTTGTGAGGGAGGAAGGGCCTTATCTAGCTGTTTGGGACTTACTCCTGTCTCTGTGATCAAGGTTCACTCTTATTAAAAAATTATTTTGCTTAAAATTTTGTATTGATATTCTGTGATTTACAGTGCTATTAATAGTTTTTCATGCATATAATCAGGGATTGGTCCTGGCAGTACTTGGCTTGGCTCTTCACATGCTACCTGTCTGAGTGCAAGGTTCCATCCCAATGCAATCCAAAACCAGCAGGATTGTACTACTGTACAAGAAAGGAGATATCTACGACATTGGCAACTATCACCGGATCTGCCTACTATCTGTTGTCTACAAGCTGTTCACTCAAGTCTTTCTGAATAGGATTGGCAGAACACTAGATGAAGGACAACCATGCGAGCAAGCCGGATTCCAAAAAGGATTCAGCATGATCGGCCATATTCACATGATAACCAAGCTCATTGAAGTTTCTCGGGAGTTCAAGATGCTGCTCTGTCTAATGTTCATCGATTTAAAGAAGGCCTTTGATTCTCTTGAGACTGAAGCGGTCATCGAAGCCCTAAACAAACAGGGTGTTCAAACAGAATACATCAGGATCCTCCATGAGCTGTATCAGGATCTCACCATTCTACAAGGAAGTGATCATTGATGTCAAGAAAGGGGTTCGGTAGGCTGATACCAAGGCTTGGAACACCTTCAAGAACATCAAAGAAATAGCTAAGAGGACGAAGAACCTCTGGCTCTGGGCACATCTCCTCGATTTCACTGTTCTTCCTGCAGTAACATACACCTCAGAGAACTGGGTCCTACGAAAACAGGATGAGAACGCTATTCGGGTCTCCCACAGAGGAATTGAAAGATCTCTGCCTGGAGTATCACGCTTCACTCAAATGAGAGAAACAATCCAGAGTTCTGACCTCCATTGATGATTGAGAATCAGGGACATTGTCTCATTTTCCAAGGCATCGAAATCAGATGGGCTGGTCACGTAATGCAATTTGGAGACGAACGCTAGACTAAAGCCGTTACCAACTGGATTCCACAAGAGGTCAAAAGATCGCGTGGCCAGCCACCTACGAGATCATCAGACTTCTCATTAAGACCCTGAACGAATGGTTTGAGGCCTTCGTGTTCCTGGAGCTAGTAGACGCCATTGGGCTACACTAGCACGTGACAGGGACGAATGGATACATTACTCGCGCCTGCTTGAGCAAATCAATGAGTAACAGGATGTCAAGTGATCAAATGGTCAAGCATTACTGTGAGATAGAGTTACAAAGCTTTCATGTTTGAGATTCAGCCATATAATGATGGAACACCCATCCGTCCACCAGTGTACATTTTCCACTACCAATGTCCCCAGTAAACCCCCCTCCTTCCCCTACATCCCAGTCCTCACCCTGCCTCTATGGCAGACAATTTACCTAAAATTCTCTTTCTAATATTGTGCATTATGTTTTGCTAGAATTTTCCTCCACCATTCAAGCCTACCTGCCAGGGGAAGATGCTAGATGTTTTCCATTGCTCATTTTGAATATCACACAGATGCCATTGTAAATGTAAATTTCTAGGTTGTAAATGGCTTGGTTCCAGAGACATCTCTGTATGGCACTAATCCATTTTGGGATTCCATTGGGCATCTCTGGGCCAGGTCTGCTGGTGTGCTAAGATGGCACCGGGAGGCAAATTATGGGTGTGACAGCCAGTCTGCTGGGCAGGTGGGGACCCAGGGAGCGACAGCTGGGGTCCTCTGCCACCATGCAACCTGGAGATCCAGTCCTAGAATCCACATACTGGGGGCGGGGGGAGGGCAGGTCTTGCTTGTGGAAGTTCTTGGTCACCAGGATTCAATCTGGAGTAAGTGGGGAGACTGCACCTGCTCCATCTGGGGTGCCCCGGTGATACTGGCTTGGTATGGGGCCCAGAGAGATCTCTGGTGCTGTGATGTCTTCTGGGAATCACTGTTGTGTCTCCAGGCCAGGGCTGTTGGTGCGCCAAGATGGCATTCAGAGGCAAATTGTGGGCTTGACAGCCAGTCTGCTGGGAAGGTGGGGACCTGGGGAGGAACAGCCTGGGACCTCTGCTGCCATGTGGCCTGGAGATTTAGTCCTGGAACTGCATACCAGGGCTGAGTGGGGACAGGCCTTGCTTGTGGAAGGAAGCTCTTGGACACTGGGATTCCATCTGGAGTAGGCAGAGAGACTGCACTTGCTCAATCTGGGGTGTCCCAGTGAAATTGGATGCCTGCACATTTGATGACCAGGGTCCTTACTCTTTTACTTATAGTCCTCATGTATGTTCTGGATATAGTGCTCCCTGGGGTCACCACAGGGTTGACATATGCTTGCTATATGTGGTTACATTCTTGGGTGTAGTGCTAGCACATATTTTTAGCTGTAGCACTACTCAGGGTTATAGCCTTTAGTTGTGGTGCTCCAACAGACCTATCTGGTGTGACTGGAAATCACTGGTAATGTTCATTGTGTATTATAAACAGAAAAACTGCCAGGCATAGGGCCATGCTCACTGCAAGTGGCAGTACTGGGGGTAGGGTTCACACACTCATATCTGCATGGCAGTCACCAGAACTAACCACCAAGCAAGTTTCCAGTCACTTGGCTCACCTGCATAGGACAACTATTTTCTATTCTCCCCCCCCCCCCACCCAGATGTTCTGTTCACCTCTGACAGGCCTTTTTCATTATCCTTTGGGTATGGAGACAATTTTTGTGCTTGGGTTCCTGCATAGAACAGCTGTTTAGTGGAAAGTTCTGTTATGATAAAAATGGTCTATAGTCTGTGTTGTCAAATATGGTAACTGTTGCCCACATATGGCAACTAGAAACTTGAAATGTAACTAGTGTTATTAAGAAACTGAGTATTAAAACATGATTAGTGGCCACCTTATTGAACTGCACAATTAGAGATGGCAGTGTGTTAATCCAGAACACTTCATTACAAATTTCAAATAAATATAACATTTAAAATAAGAGCATGAGAATGATCAAGTCTCTGCAAGAGTGGACATAGACATGCTGTCCCTCTTGGAGCTCTTGTTTGAGAGCTGATTATGTTAAAATTCTGGCACTCAGCATCTGAAGTTGTTAACAGTTAAATTTTTAGTGTCAATAATAAGACATTTTGAGAAGATTTTAATGTCATCAAATCTGCCAAATGGATGATAGCAAAATGGCCTGAGGTATTTCAAGTCGCTTGGGTAAGTGCTCAAGATATAAAGCATGTGTAGTAGCTGCTGGGTAAGTATTTCAAAGTATAGAGCAGGAGACGTTTTTAATAGGAACCCCTTTCTTTTCCTTGCTCAATTAAAGACTCAGAACTCAAGAAGCCACATTGGTATCTTCTCATGTTTAAAAAACAAAACCAAACCAAATAACTGGAAAAATACCCACAACTGAACTTATTTGAACTCATCTTTATGCTTCAGGGTTGGAAAATCATCCAGCATGGTTGGAATGTGAAGTTTGCTTACAGAGTTTCTATCCTCTAGATTAGCCAAAAAGCATGGTGCATTGCAAATGGCCTTGTCAGAAGTCTACACAAACTTCAAGAATGAGAATAAAAATGTTCTGGACCATGCTTCTTGAAACAGATATTTACAGGCAATCTTGCCAGCAAATATTCCCCTTCTCCTCTGGTTCTCTTTCCAGATCCCTAATTTTGCAAGTTCACTGTGGGGAACTGTAAAACTTCCCCGAAGGTAGATTCTCAGAACCCATCATAATATCCCAGCGTTTTGCCTACTAAGAACTTCATGGGTGTTTAAACTCTGGTGGACAGAGGATAAGGAGAGTAACGAGTCTGTAACAGAAGATTTGGCACTCTCTGGCTATAATGCCTGAGGTGAGATAATGACCTACCATGAGCACCCTGGCTGAGGGAAAAGTGAGGAAGGAAAGCAGAGTGATGTTTCTGGCAAGAAAGAGAAGGAGCAAAAGACTAGATATGTATCACAAAACTCATTTTTCAGTGTGGTTCGGAGTATGGCTATAATAGACAAAACCTGGGAATTATTTAGAAATGCAATCTTTTGGGCTGGAGTGAGAAAGCATGGGGGTAAGTTGCTTCCTTTAATGAGGCTGGTTTGAATCCTGAGCACTGCATATAGTTTCTTGAGCACCACCAGGAATGATTCCTGAGCGCTGAGTCAACAGTAATCCACGGGGTCAGGAGAGGTGGGATAGGTCAGAGAAGGAACCACCACAATGATAGAGGGAAGTGGTCACTCTGGACCAGGACAAGGTGCTGGAAGGAGATAAAGTGCATGATATTAAACTATCAGTACTTTAAACCACAGTGCCTAAAACGGAGGAATGAAAAAAAAGAAAAAAGTGCCCATCTCTCAATCGTGGGATATAAAACTATAGTATGAGACTATTATCCAAGGACAGTAGAAATGAGGGTCAGGAGGACTGGTCCATAGTTTGAAGCTTGCCACAGTAGGGGTGAGGAAAGAGCAGTTAGGATAGAGAAGTGACCACCATGACAATAATAGCTGGACATGATCACTCTGGACAAGAACTGAATGCTGAAAGTAGGTAAAGGGATACACATAATGGAAAAAGGAAAGATATATATATATATATATATATATATATATATATATATACAGATGATAGATAGAACTGCCCATCCTAGAGGTGCACAGGGAGCAGGGTGGCTGTGGGAGGGAGGCTGGGAACACTGGTTGTGGGAAATGTGCACTGGTGAAGGAATGGATATTGGAACATTGCATGGCTGAAACCCAACAATGAACAACTTTGTTACTGTGTATCTCAACGTGATTCAATAAAACAAATACAAAGAAAAAGAAAAAAAGAAAAGAAAAAAGGAAAGTAGTGCTCTTCATAAGGGGCAGGAGAAAACTCAGCATATTGGTAGCAGCTGGAGTGATAGCACAGCGATAGGGCAGTTGCCTTGCGCACAGCCAGCCCGGCTGAGCCAGGTTCGATTCCTCTGCCCCTCTTGGAGAGCCTGGCAAGCTACCAAGAGTATTCAATACGCCAAACACAGTAACAAGAAGTCTCACAATGGAGACGTTACTGGGCCCGCTCGAGCAAATCGATGAACAACGGGAGGGCAGTGATGATGATGATGATTGGTGGCGGGAAGCCAACAATAGTGACAGGATTGGTGTCTGACTGAAACTCAGGAATAACTTAAAGGCACTCTTTGAATTAGACCCATAGAAGAAAGAAGCTGGCAGTTCAGAAAGTTTTACATTTTAGGTAAGAAAACTTTTCAGAGGCTATGAGGTTTTCATTCTGCAGGACATTAAAAGAAGTTCTTTGAGGTGTGAGATGATATCTCATTGTTGTTTCGATTTGCATCTCCCTGATGGCTCCTGAAAGCTCCCTGATGGCTGTGGAGCATTTTTTCATGTGCTTTTAAGAACAAAAGCAACCAGTGCTGGCATGGATGCGGGGAAAAAGGGACACTCTTTCACTATTGGTGGGAATACCACTTCTCAGAATATATCCCTATGCTGAAAAAAAGCACAGCAGAAATGACATCTGTACCTATATGTTCATTGCAGCACTGTTAACTGTTCACAATAGTCAAAATCTGGAAACAACCCAAGTGCCCTAAAACAGATGACTGGTTAAAGAAGCTTTGGTACATCTACACAATGGAATACTATGCAGCTGTCAGGAGAGATGAAGTCATGAACTTTGCTTCTAAATGGATAGACATGGAGAGTATCATGCTAAGTGAAATGAGTCAGAAAGAGAGGGACAGACATAGAAGGACTGCACTCATTTGTGGAGTATGAAACAGCATAACATGAGGCTGACACCTAAGGATAGTAGATACACGGGACAGATAGATTGCTCCATAGCTGGAAGCCTGCCTAATGAACAAAGGGGAGAAGGCAGCTAGAATAGAGAAGAGATCAATAAGAAAATGATGGCAGGAGGAATCTGTCAGTATGGCAGATGTGTGCCAAAATTAGATAAAGGACCAAACATGATAACCTTTCAGTGTCTGTATTGCAAACCATAATGCCCCAAAGTAGAGAGAGATTATGGGATTATGGGGAATAATGTCTTCCATGGAGGCAGGGGGAAGGTGAGAAAGGGGGATATACCAAAGATGTTGGTGGTGGGGAATGTGCACTGGTGGAAGGAGGGTGTTTTATCATTGTGTGATTGTAACCCAAACATGAATGCTTGTAACTATCTCATGGTGATTCAATAAAATTAAAAAAAAAGTTCTTTGAAAAATGATTTTTGGGCTTTGCCAACATTTAATATGTAATGGTTGAGATCGTTTTGGCTCCAAGACCTCTAATCATTTGCTTTACCAGATAAAACTGCGTGGGTGGTCGTGTGATAGCACAGCGGTAGTGTGTTTGCCTTGCACTCGGCTGGCCCGGCTGACCCGGGTTCAATTCCTCTGGCCCTCTCAGAGAGCCCGGCAAGCTACCGAGAGTATCTTGCCTGCACAGCAAAGCCTGGCAAGGTACCCGTGACATATTTATTATGCCAAACACAGTAACAAGAAGTCTCAAAATGGAGATGTTAGTGAGTCCACTTGAGCAAATCGATGAATAATTGGAGGGCAGTGCAGTGCAATATATAATGGGAAATGAGAAGCCCTCTCACTATACTCTTTCCTGTCTTTGCAACAGATACATAATGAGGTCAGAGCTACAACTTCCTGTAGCTCCACAAATATTCTATTTAATTTGTTTAAAAATTAAAGCAGGATTAGTTAAAAAATTATCCACAGTTGAGTTTTTTTTTAAATAATGGAGGAGTAATGCTATTTATTCACACAATTAAGTTTTGGACATAGTGTTGTAGCACTGTTCCTACTGCCAGTGTCAACTCTCCACCAGCTTTCCCAGGTTCCATTTCCTGTGCCCCAGCCCCCAGAATTCATCTGGACAGGCATCTTTCTAAAATTTATTTATTATTTATTGAATCAGCGCAAGATACAGTTACAAAACTTTCATGTTTGAGTTTCAGTCATACAATGATTGAACATCCATCCACCAGTACCCATTCTCCACCACCAATGTCCCCAGTATACTCCACTTTTCCAACCCTGCCCCTGCTTATTTGACATTTTCCCCCATTCTCTCTACTTTTGGGCATTATGGTTTGCAGTATAGATACTAAGAGGCTGTCACGTTTGGTCCTTTATCTACTCTCAGCAAACATCTCCCATCCTGAACGATTCTTCCAGCCATCATTGACTTATTGATCCACTCTCTATTCCAGCTGGAAAGGCAGCTTTTTAAAGTTTGCTAATTAAAATTTGGGTCTCATGGGGATGGATAAGTAGTACAAGTGTGTGTGTGGGGGGTGGGGGTCAAAGGAATAGCACACTGGGGAGGACATTTGCCTTGCATGCGGCTGATCCAAGTTCGAGCCCTGGCATTCCATATGGTCTCTAGAGCACCTCCAGGAGTGCTTCTTGAGTTCAGAGCCTGGAGTTAACCTTGAGAATTTCTGGCTATAACCACCCCCCCCCAAAAAAAAGGGGGAAATGTAGTACAGTGGGGAGGGTACTTGACTTGCACACTGCTGACCAGGATTTGATTGCTGGCAGCCCATATGGTCCTCCAAACACAACCATGAGTGATCTCTGAGCAGATAGCCAGAGATAAGGTTTGGGTATCACTGGGTGTAGCTCCAAACCCCAAAATAATTAAATAAATAAAGTTTGGGTATCATAACTTCAGTGTTTGTTGACTCTGTGATTTGAATATTTAGCCATGCCATTCCTTTTATACCACTGATATACCTGAGTCCCTTTGACCCTTATCCCTGCCCCACTGCTTCCCACCTGTCTCTTCTCTCCCCCTTATAATTTCTTCCTTTTTCCTCCCTATACTCTGGGCCAACGATGGCCTTTGTGTCCCCTTTTAAACCATTGTATTCCCTCATTCAATTACTCTAAGTTCCACATATAAGTGAGATCATCCTGTGTTACCACGCACTTTATTTGACATTATACCTCCCAGTTCCATCCATGTTGCAGAGAACTGCATGGTTCATCATTCCTTATAATGACATAGTATTCCATTATTTAAATATATAACATCTTCATGATCCATTTATCTATCATTGGACATCTAGGTTAATTCCAAATATTAGCTATTGTACAAAGTGCTGCAATGAATAATAGTATATGTATGTGCCCATTTGGATGAGTTATTTTCTGTATTGGGGTTAGATACCTAAGAGTGCAATTGATGCGTCATATGGTACTTCAATTCTAAGTTAACTGAGAACCATCCATACTGTTTTCCTCAGGGTTTGATCCATACAACATTCCCATAAGCAGTGAATTAGAATTCTTTAATTCCTTTTTCACCAAATCTCTGCTAATACAGATTTCTCACACTATTTTTGATACGTGTTAGTCTCAGTCTCACTGGTGTAAGGTACTATCTCACTGTCATTTTGATTTGGAGTTTTCCTAATAATAAGTTACGTTGAGAATTTTTTCATTGCCTGATGGCCATTCTTCCTCAGAGAAGTCCCTGTTTATTTCTTTTCCCCATTTTGTAAAAATTAAATCACAGTGAAATACACAATTACAAAGTTGTTCATAATTGAATTTCAGTTGTACAATGTTTCAACACCCATCCAACACCAGTGTACATTTCTTACCATCAGCATCTCCTGTTTCCCTCCTGCTGTTGCCTGCCTCCTGCCCCAGGCAGCCTCTATGGCAGACATTTTCTTCTCTCTCTCTCTCTCTCTCTCTCTCTCTCTCTCTCTCTTTGATTCTCTTCATTTTTTATGGGTTTTTATGGGATTTTTGGTCTATGTGTATTTTATGGGCTGGAACTATAGCACAGCGGTAGGGCTTTTGTCTTGTGCGTGGCTGGGTGGCCGAGTGGGTTTGATTCCTCCACGATTCCTCTGCCCCTCTTGGAGAGCCCAGCAAGCTACTGAGAGTATCTCACCCGCCCGGCCAAGATTGGCAAACTATCCGTGACATATTCAATATGCCAAACACAGTAACAACAAGTCTCATGATGGAGACGTTACTGGACCCACTCGAGCAAATCGATGAACAATGGGAGGACAGTGCTACAGTGCTACAGTGTACTTTATATATCTTAGATACCAATCCTTCATACGATGTGTTGAGTGCAAATATTTTCTCCCATTCCATTAGCCTGAGCTCTAAGGCCATGTTTCTTTGTTTGATTTTTTCTTTTTGGGTCACACTCGGCAATGCACAGGGGTTACTCCTGGCTCTGCACTCAGGAATTACTCCTGGCAACGCTCAGGGGACCATATGGGATGCTGGGAATCGAACCCACGTCAGCTGCATGCAAGGCAAATGCCCTACCCGCTGTGCTATCACTCCAGCCCCAAAGGCCTGTTTCTTTACCATGCAGAAGCTCTTTAATTTTTTAAAGTCCCAGTTGTTAATTTTTGATACTATAGACTCTGACAATGGCATAGTTTCACTGAAGACACCTTGGAGGTCCAGGTCTTGGAGCATTCTGTCTATTAACCTTTGCACAGATGCTCAAATCTCATTTCTCAGAAAAACAGACCCTCTACACTAATAGGATCTGAAAAACTAACCCAAACACACAATAATATGGCAGGAGGTGGGGTCTTGCCAAACTTGTTCCCTGATGTACCAGAAGTCCCAGAGACATTTGATGCTAGCTGACATGAACTAGCTGTCTGCCTCAACCCTCCCGCCTCACCAGAGAAACCTCTATTTGTTAAGCTTGAACAGCAAATAGCTAACTTCTGACAATACAATTCATATATTTTTTTTGCTTTTTGGGTCACACCTGGTGATGATCATGGGTTACTCCTGGCTCTGCACTCAGGAATTACTCCTGGCAGTGCTTAGGGGACCATATGGGATGCTGGGATTCGAACCCGGGTCAGCCGCATGCAGGGCAAACGCCTACTCGCTGTGCCCTACCCGCTCCAGTCCCAATACCAATTCTTATTATTTGATTATATTCTTCTCAGGAAGCCTAATCTCTCACCATCTATAAGGTTTCCCATTACAGAACAGTAGAAGAATGCACTGGCTTTGGAGGGCTTTGAGCTTGAGATGCTCAAGTGTAATCATTATCTCCTCAAGCTTTCCCCTCACAATGAAGATCCACAGCACACAGACTTTTAGGATTACCCGATTCATTACTGCTTTTTTCCCAAAGGAAAAAGAACCACCATCTAATCTTATTTCTAACATGCCGGTAGCTTTCCCAATGATAAAATGATCTGCTTAAGAAAGAAAGAGACATGGGGAGGCTTTGCAGCTTATAGCCTATGTGTGTTGGGAGACCCTCAGGCAAGGCAGATTTTGATGGAATTTCTAGTTGCTGGATTAGTGTGTAGGATTATGGGGTACATCAGTCAAAGAGAATAGACATCTAGCTCCTCTGACAATGTAAAGGAGGTCTTTTGGGGAAAGAAGGGCTCTTATAGCCCTTTTGCTGGGTCATAAGTATTTTAAAATAGTTTCTAAAACCATAGGTATCCCCTACTCTCCATATTTTATTTTGGATAAACTATATTCTCAATTCAGATTTTCCCTTGCCATAAGTTAATTTTCACCCCAAATTTATGATTTTGATAGCAAACCATAACTCCATGAATTTTCTTTTAAGAAGCTTAGCTGATCCCTAACAGGATACCCATGACATTTTTCAAAGAAATAGACAAAACATTGCTGAAATTCATATGGAACAATAACGCCCCACTAATAGCTAAATCAATCCTTAGGAAAAAGAAGATGGGTTGGCACCACCTTCCCCAACTTCAATCTGTACTACAAATCAGTAGTAATTAAAACAGCATGGTATTGGGCTAGAAACAGAACCACAGACCAATGGAACAAAGTTGAATATTCTGTCACAGACTCCCAAATACATGACCACTTAATCTTTGACAAAGGAGCAAGAAAAGTGAAGTGGAAAAAGGAAATCCTCTTTAACAAGTGGTCTGGGAAAACTGGACAGCTACCTGCAAAAAAAAAAAAAGAGCTCTGACCTCTGTCTAATGCCAGGAACAAAAGTCAGATCAGAATGGATTAAAGACCTCAATATCAGACATGAATCCATAAGGTACATAGAGGGAAATGTAGGCAGAACCTTCCATGACATTGAAGCTAAAAGCATCTTTAAGGATGAAGCACCACTGATGAAGCAAGTGGAAAGAAACATAAACAAATGGGACTTCATCAAAGTAAGAAAAAGAAAAAGTGGAAAGTGCCTGCCACAGAGATCTGCTGGGGGATGCAAGAGGAAGGGTGGGGAGGAGGGAAACGGGGGACACTGCTGGAGGGAAGGGGATGCTAGTGAAGGAATTGGTGTGAATACTGTATACTTGAAACTTCATGATGAATAATGTTGCAACTTACTCATTTACAATGGTTCAATAAAATTTTTAAAAAGCAAAAAAAAAAAACAAACAAACTAAGAAACTTCTGCACTTCAAAAGAAACAGTGACCAAAATACAGAGAGAGCCCACAGAATGGGAAAAAATATTTACCCAATACCCATCTGATAAGGGATTAATATCTAGGATATACAAGACACTAGTAGAATTATATAAGAAAAAACTCTCCACCCCCATCAAAAAATGGGGAGAATAAATGAACAGAAGCTTCCTCAAAAAAGAAATACAAATGGCCAAAAGGCATATGAAACAAATGCTCCACATCGCTAATAATCAGGGAGATGCAAATAAAAACAACAATGAGATATCATCTCACACCACAGAGACTAGCACTTTCTTTTTTTTTAAATTTTTATTAGTGAAATATGAAGAGGTACAGTTGTAGCAATTTTTGTGCTTGGGTTTCAATGATTGAGTAACCATCCCTCTACCAGTGCCCATTTTCCACCATCACTGATCCCAGTATCCCTCCCACTCCCCAAACCCCATCCCATCCTGCCTCTGTGGCAGAGCATTCCCTTTTGTTCTTTCTCTCCTTTTGGGTGCTGTGGTTTTCAAAAGGGCATTGAGTGGCAATGATGTTCGGTCTATAGTCCACTTCCAGCATGCATCTCCCATCCTGGGAGGATCCTTCCAACACCTTTATTTGGTGTTCCCTTCTCTATCTGAGCTGCCTTTTCCCCGAGTGTGGAGACTGGCACACTTTCAAAAGAACAAAAGCAACTAGTGCTGGTGTGGATGTGGGGAGAAAGGGATGCTCTTTCACTATTGGTGGGAATGCTGACTGATCCAGCCTTTTTGGAAAACAATATGGACAGTTCTTCAAAAACTAGAAATTGAGCTTCCATATGACCCCACAATACCACTTCTGGGAATATATCCAGAGAAAAAAAGCACAGTAGAAATGACATCTGTACCTATATGTTCATTGCATCACTGTTCACAATAGCCAAAATCTGGAAACAACCCAAGTGCCCAAGAACAGACGACTGGTTAAAGAAACTTTGGTACATCTACACAATGGAATGCTATGCAGCTGTTAGGAGAGATGAAGTCATGAACTGCTTATAAGTGGATAGACATGGAGGTATCATGCTATGTGAAATGAGTAAGAAAGAAAGGGACAGATCTAGAAGGACTGCACTCAATTTGTGTAGTTTAAAATAACATAACACAAGACCAACACCCAAGGATAGTAGGTAGAAGGGTCAGAATGATTGCTCCATAGTTGGAAGCCTACCTCACGAGTGGGCACAGAGAGGACAGCTGGAATAGAGAAGGGATCATTAAGAAAATGATGGTTGGAGGAATTGGTTGGGATGGGAGGTGAGTGTCAAAAGTAGATAAAGGGCCAAACATGATAACCTCTCAGTATCTGCATTGCAAACCATAATACCCCAAAGTAGAGAGAGAGTATGGGGAATATTGTCTGCCATGGAGGCAGTGGGAGGGTAGGAAAGGTGGGGGTATAC
This sequence comes from Sorex fumeus, assembly GCF_029834395.1. Lineage (NCBI taxonomy): Eukaryota > Metazoa > Chordata > Mammalia > Eulipotyphla > Soricidae > Sorex > Sorex fumeus. Next base: position 38,859,270 of record NW_026606101.1, on the reverse strand, counting down.
TGGGAATATTGGTGGTGGGAAATGTGCACTGGTGAAGAGATGGGTATCTGATCATTGTGTGATTGTAACTCAGACATGAAAGCTTGTAACTATATCTCACGATGAATCAATAACATTTTATTTTTTTATTTTTTTCCTTAAATTTTTATTAATGAAACACCATGAGGTACAGTTGTAGACTTACAAATTTTTGTGCTTGGGTTTCAGTTATACAATGACTGAATACCCATACCTCCACCAGTGCCCATTCTCCACCAAAACCAGTCCCAGTATCCCTCCCACCCCCTTTCCCCCCATCCCCCATCCAACCCTACCACTGTGGCAGGGCATTCCCTTTTGTTATCTCTCTCCTTTTGAGTGCTGTGGTTTGCAAAAGAGATATTGAGTGGCAATCTTATTTGGACTATAGTCTACTCTCATCACGCACTTCCCATCCTGAGAGGAACCTCACAAACACCCTTTATTTGGTGCTCCCTTCTCTATCTGAGCTGCCTTTTCCCCTAGCATGTGCGGTTGTCCTCAAAACCATGGAGTAATCCGCCTGGTACTTATCTCGGCTATTCTTGGGTGTTAGTCTCCTATTTTGTTACTTTATGCTACCCAGATGAATGTAATCTTTCTATGTCTATCCCTTTCTTTCTGACTCATTTCACTTAGCATGATACTTTCCATGTAGTACCACTTGTATGTAAATTTCATGACTTCATCCTTTCTGACAGCTACATAGTATTCCATTGTGTAGATGTACCAAAGCTTCTTTAACCAGTCATCTGTTCTTGGGCACTCAGTTTTTTTCCAGATTCTAGCTATTGTAAACAGTGCTGCAATGAACAGACAACTGCAGATGTCGCTTCGACTATACTTTTTTGCCTCTCTGGGGTATATTCCCAGGAGTGGAATTGCTGGGTCAAATGGGAGCTCAATTTCTAGTTTTTTGAGAATCATCCCTACTGTTTTCCAAAAGGGCTGAACCAGTCGGCATTCCCACCAGCAGTGAAGGAGGGTCCCTTTCTCGCCACATCTGCGCCAGCACTGGTTGCTTTGAATCAATAAAATTTTAAAAAAGGAAGAAACTTAGCTGGAGGCCTGGGAGATAGCACAGGCATTATCTGCACCTGATCCTAATGTATAACATAGCCCCGTCTCAGTACGCCTGGGTGTGGTCCTGGTGGTTCCTAAGTTGTCCCTGATACAGAGTGCAGTGCAAGCAGCACTGCATCCTTGGTTTCTGGCATTGGACCATGCCAGCAGGTCAAGTATCACTGGGAGTAACACATGGGCCCTGTCAGTACCTCTTCGGAGGCTCCTTGCCAAGAAAAACTTATTTTTGACACATTGATCAATAAACAGATCAATAAACAGAATTTCTTCTATTAGTCTTCAATAATCTAAATACAACACATGTATTAAAAGGTCAAAGAGGCCCTTATGTATCCATACACCAATGCTCCAAATGGAGGGACTGTTGCAAACCTAAGTAAGACCCAAAGCATGCTCAAAGTGATGGGAGTTTAGCTAAGTTGGTAGGACAGCTAGGAAAAAACGTACAGTAGAATTTCCAAAGTGGGGTAGCATGAACCAACCATTCTAATGCTCAGGGATCCCGTGGCTTCACGCAATAGTTCATTACTTCTCTAGTTGGCATCGATTGGGGCAACTTGAGAACTGGGACCCAGAATTATCTGAAGAATGTCTCTTCTTATATTCTGTTTCTGGGCTGGAAACATTAAAACACTATGGTGGGAGTAGCAGGGATTCAGGCATCTTTCTCTCCTTGAAAGGTCTCTTTAGCATAGGAATGGCAGAGGATCCCTTTCCTTTGAGATCAAAGGCATAGGAAAGGGAGAGGGGGAAAAAGCTCCATTGCATTTTATATAGCAATGTAAAAGACTATGCCATGTCATCATGTCAGTATAGCTTCTGGAAGGGAAAAAGGAGATGGTAACTGAACTATTTTTTGTTTTCTGTTTTTCCTTTTTTTTAAATTGAATCACCATGAGCTACACTTAAAATGCTTTCATGTTTGAGTTTCAGTCATATAATGATCGAACATCCATACATCCACCAGTGCACATTTTCTACCATCAATATCCCCTGTATCCCTTCCCCCTCCCTATTGCAGATATTTTTCCTTTTATTCTCTCTCTACTTATGGGCATTGTGGTTTGCAATACAGATACTGAGAGGTCATCATGTTTGGTCCTTTATCTACTTTCAGCACACATCTCCCATCCCGAGTGATTCCTCAAACCATCATTGACTTAATGATCCCTTCTCTATCCTAGATGCCATCTTCTCCAGCTCAAAAGGCAGGCTTCCAAGCGTGGAGCAATTTTCCTGGCCCTTTTCTCTACTATCCTTGGACATTAGTCTCATATTATGATATTTTGTATTCCACAAATGAGTTCAGTTATTCTATGTCTGTCCCTCTCTTTCTGACTCATTTCACTTAGCATGATACTCTCCATGACCACCCACTTATAAGTAAATTTCATGAATTCATCTTTCCTAAAAGCTGCATAGTATTCCATTATGTAGATGTACCATAGTTTCTTTAACCATGAACCATTTTTTGAAGAGGATAAAGAGATTTGCTGCCATGTCTTTCAGCCACCACTGTTGAGCAGAGGTGAGATAGGGAGACAGTTAGGTGCTAGTAAACAATTCCAGGAGTTTTTCTGGGAGCTCTTGCAGACTCAAATTATTCACCCTGCCATGGTCTTACATGTTGGTTTAAGAGGATATGATTCATACCCTGAAACAGTAAAAGTAACTGCTATTACCTTTTTAAAATCTGAGAACTGAGTCATTCATGTCTTGTTGTGATGGATGATAAATTTCGAGAATAAAGAGACTGTGCTCTGAGAATTTTCTCTGATTCTCTCCAAGTTACTAATTCCTGTCACTATTCTAACTCAACTTAATTATAAACTTATTGTACCATTAATGCTCACAACCACCTCTGAAATAAGCACTCATTTCCCCCTCCCCCGATATGAATAGATATTGAACTCATTCCCCACCCCCATATGAATAGATATTCAAGAGACATACAAATATCTGCTTAGGGTAGGGAAGATAATTCGAGTCGGTGAGCACATGCTAGCATGTACAAAACACTGGACTTTATTTGTGTCCTTCCCTCAAAAAATAGCTGAAGACTACCTACTTAGTTCAAGGGTTAATGGGTTGAATTGTGTCCTTTCAAAATGCACGTATTAAAACCAAATGTATATATTGGAGTCCTGACCACCAGTACTTTGGAATGCGACTATATTTAAAGATGTGGCATCAGAAGAAATTAGGTATATGGTTCCTCCTAATCCAATATGACTAGTGGATTTTATGTTCTGTTTTTATTTGTTTCTGTTTTGTAGCTACATCAAGTAGTGCTCAGGGTTTGACTCCTGGCTCTGTGCTCAGGGACCCATATGCAGTGCTGGGTATTAAAATGGGGTTGACTGGTAAATGACAAGCATATACAAAGTCTCTCTGTGTACATGAAAACATGTCAACCCTGTACTATTTCTCTGGCCTACTTTTAGTCTCTTTATAATAATGGTGGTTAGGATACAGGCATGCACAGATAACTTATCATGTAAGGACACAGTAGGAAGACAGATGTTCTTCTAGAGACCCCAAAGAAAGCAGCTGTGATGATATCTTTATTTGGACCTCTGGTTTCCAGAATAAGGAGAAAATAAAATTTCACCTTTAAGCCTCCTTTCTCTTCTTGCTGGTACATGTTATGGAAGCCTTAGCAAACAAACACAGTGATGAATGGAATTTGAATGCAGGCTTTTTGAGTAGTTTGTGTTCTCATGTATTCCACTTTGGGGTTAAAAAATGAGAGAATATTCCTTGAGGATTTTCACCAGTAAATTATTTTCTCTATACCTCTAGTCATTAATGCACTTAAAAACAGACCAGTGTGCTCGCTTCGGCAGCACATATACTAAAATTGGAACGATACAGAGAAGATTAGCATGGCCCCTGCGCAAGGATGACACGCAAATTCGTGAAGCGTTCCATATTTTTAAGGCTGAACCAAGAAGACCTGGAATACCTGAACAGACCTATCACCATCAAGGAAATTGAAATGGTAATAAAAAGTCTCCCCAAGCACAAAAGTCCTGGCCCGGATGGATTCACTAGTGAATTCTTCCAAATCTTTAAAGAGGACTTACTCCCAATGCTCTTTAAGCTTTTCCACGAAATTGAAATATCAAAAACACTTCCAAACAGTTTCTACGAAGCAAATATCACACTGATACCAAAAGCAGACAGAGATACCACAAAGAAAGAGAATTACAGGCCGATATCCCTGATGAACACAGATGCAAAGATCCTCAACAAACTACTAGCAAATAGAATCCAACTACTCATTAAAAAGATCATACACCATGACCAAGTAGGATTCATCCCAGGGATGCAAGGATGGTTTAACATTCGGAAATCAATCAACATAATCCACCATATCAACAAAAGAAAAGATAAAAAGCATATGATCATATCAATAGATGCAGAGAAAGCATTTGATAAGATCCAGCACCCCTTTATGATGAAAACCCTAGCCAAAATGGGTATAGAGGGGACCTTCCTCAACATAATTAAAGCCATCTACCACAAGCCTACAGCAAGCATCATCCTCAATGGGGAAAAACTGAGAGCCTTCCCTCTAAGATCAGGGACGAGACAGGGATGCCCACTCTCTCCACTGCTGTTCAATATAGTACTGGAAGTACTTGCAATAGCGATTAGGCAGGAAAAAGATATTAAGGGCATTCAGGTAGGAAAGGAAGAAATCAAGCTCTCACTATTCGCAGATGATATGATACTCTACTTAGAGAACCCAATAACTTCCACCAAAAAACTCCTAGAAACAATAGACTCGTATAGTAAAGTTGCAGGTTATAAAATCAATACCCAAAAGTCCATGGCTTTCCTATACGCAAACAGTGAGAGAGAAGAAAGCAACATGAAAAAAACAATCCCATTCACAATTGTGCCCCAGAAAATCAAGTACCTAGGAATCAGCTTAACTAAGGAAGTAAAGGACCTGTACAAAGAAAACTACAAAACGCTATTTCAGGAAATAAAAGAGGACATGAGGAAATGGAAAGATATCCCCTGCTCATGGGTCGGGAGACTTAACATTGTCAAAATGGCAATACTACAGAAAGCATTGTATAAATTCAATGCAATCCCTATAAGGATACCCATGACATTCTTCAAAGAAATGGAGCAAACACTCTTGAAATTTATATGGAACAATAAGCCCCCACGAATAGCTAAAGCAATTCTTGGGAAAAAGAAAATGGGAGGAATCAACCTCCCGAACTTCAAACTGTACTACAAAGCAGTAATAATTAAAACAGCATGGTACTGGAACAAAGGCAGAACTGCAGACCAATGGAACAGGGTTGAATACACTGACATCTCTCCTCAATCATATGCTCATCTAATCTTTGATAAAGGTGCAAGTAATGTGAAGTGGAGTAAGGAAAGCCTCTTTAATAAATTGTGTTGGCATCACTGGACGGCTACATGCAAAAAAATAGGCTCAGAACTCTGCCTAACACCATGTACAAAAGTAAGATCAAAATGGATTAAAGACCTCAACATCAGACCAGAAACCATAAGGTACATTGAAGATAAAGTTGGCAAAACCCTCCATGACATTGAAGCTAATGGTATCTTCAAAGATGCCACGCCACTGGCCGAGCAAGTGAAAATAGAGATAGATAAATGGGACTATATTAAACTAAGAAGCTTCTGCACCTCCAAAGAAACAGTGACCAAAATACAAAGACAGTCTACAGAATGGGAAAGGATATTCACCGAATACACATCTGACAAGGGGTTGATATCCAGGATATACAAAATACTGGTTAAACTCCACAAGAAGAAAACATCCAACCCCATCCAAAAATGGGGCAATGAAATGAACAGAAACTTTCTCAAAGAAGAAATCCGAATGGCAAAAAAGCACATGAGAAAATGCTCTACATCATTACTCGTCAGGGAGATGCAGATCAAAACCACAATGAGATACCATCTCACACCTCAGAGACTGGCCCACATTCAAAAGAACAAAAGCAACCGATGCTGGCGTGGATGTGGCGAGAAAGGGACACTCCTTCACTGTTGGTGGGAATGTCCACTGGTTCAGCCCTTCTGGAAAACAGTATGGACGATTCTCAAAAAATTAGAAATTGAGCTCCCATTTGACCCAGCAATACCACTCCTGGGAATATATCCCAGAGAGGCAAAAATGTATAGTCGAAGTGACATCTGCACTTGTTTGTTCATTGCAGCACTCTTTACAATAGCCAGAAACTGGAAGAAACCTGAATGCCCAAGAACAGATGACTGGTTAAAGAAACTTTGGTACATCTACACAATGGAGTACTATGTAGCTCTTAGAAAAGATGAAGTCATGAAATTTACATACAAGTGGTACAATATGGAAAGTATCATGCTAAGCGAAATGAGTCAGAAAGAGAGGGATAGACATAGAAAGATTGCATTCATCTGGGGGATATAAAGTAACAAAGTATGAGATTAATACCCAAGAATAGCTGAGATCAGCACCAGGAGGATTACTCCATAACTTAGAGGCCAGCCGGGTATCCTAGAGGAAAGGGCAGTTCAGATAGAGAAGGGAGCACCAAATAAAGGATGTTTGGAGGATCCTCCCAGGAGGGGAGATGCATGTCGAAAGTAGACTATGGACTGAACATGTTTGCCACTCAATGCCTCTTTTGCAGACCACAACACCCAAAAGGAGAGAGAGAACACAGGGGATTGCCCTGCCACAGAGACAGGGGGGATGGGGGGATGGGGGTGGGAGGGATATTATCCATGGTGGTGGAAAATGGGCACTGGTGGAGGGATGGGTATCTGATCATTGTATAATTGAAACCAAAGCACAAAAAATTGTAAATCTACAACTTTAAAAAAAATAAAATAAAATAAAGGGGAAAAAAAAAAAGAAAAAAGAAGTATCAAGTTTGTATCGATATTAGATAATTATGATTATCGTGTTTCATGTAAAGGAATTACAAAACTCTTTCTGGAGTTTGTTTTTTGACTTAAAATACACAAATAAATATTTTACCTTGCTAAAGAAAGATAAAAAAAAAAAAAACAGACCAGTAAAACTTTCTTGAAAATTTCAGGGTGGTTGTGCAGAATTGTGAGGAGAAATAAATTTGAAGTGAAGAGACGGGGGAAAGCTCAACCTGAAATGAGATTATTTAAAATAGGATAAGGTTTTTTAAAAAGTTCCCTTGAATCTGGCTTGGAAGTTGGAGATAAAAAGAAAAATCACATGGCTCCTCAGAGCTTCTCTGTCTTCATTATGCTGCAGTTAGTTATGTAACATGCAGCCTTGTCTGAACCGGGGACAGGAAATTCCTACTGGGATACTACTGCTCTTCATATAAACCCTCTTTCTCATAATTGTTGCTGTGATATAGGAAGAAAGGTGTCAAGGGCGAGTGCTAATAGTAATTGAGTATGTGGGTAGTTTGTGATGCCTTGTGGATATCTGCTATATCTCTCACAGGATAACCACTGGCTCCTGGTGTCTGAGAAGGAGCCTGAAATCAACTCTCTAGGCTGAGCTGTTCAGCCTTACCCCAAGTCTCTGGTGGCATTTATCCACTGTTTAGGAGAGACAGAGTTACACAGACAGGCCTGGCTCCTTCAGTCCAGGGTGGGTCGCACTTGCTTTGGAACTCAGAGTTGTAGCACCTGCATCATAACCCAGCTATTTCTTTCTCTTCATTCCATCAAGATGTTTTAGGTGTTAAATCCTTAAAGCATTTTGCACCCAAAATTCTGTCTCAATGTCTGCTTGTGTAAAATTCAACTGAAGACAATGCATAGTTAACTCATTAAAAATTTCTATACTCTGATTTGACTTCGACCTGAAAGAGTTTTAAAAATAGAACAAGAACCAACACTTAAATTGCAAGACTCAAATTTTACAAACTAGATTTAAAAGGTACCTGTCAAGATGGCAGTCTGGGGTTGGGGTTGGGATTAGGAGGGGGGATCTGGGAACACTGGTGAAGGGAAGATGACACTGGTGATAGGTTGGTGATGGAACTACGTATGTCAAAACCCCAACCATGAATAATTTTGTATGGGGCTTTATCAAAATAACACTTGGGGGAAAAAGTTTAAAGATAGGACAAGAACAGAAAATACCTAAAAGTACATCAAATAATAGATAAACCTCTGGGAAAAAGAATGAAAACATTTGATAGGAAAGCGTAACTATTCTAGTGAGGTGTGCTCAAGAATGAAGCTAAAGATCACACTGTGAAGTTAAGGCTTTGAAACACTGTCCTTGGTAAAAGGGTTTAAGGAACTGGAGAGACAGAACAGCAGGTACTTGCATTGAATGCGTTCAACCCAGCTACAATCCCTGACACCTCATATGGTTCCCTGAGCACAGCCAGGGGTTATCCCTGAATGCAGAGCCTGGACTAAGTCCTGAGTACAGCCGGGTGTAACTATGCATTGAATGATAAACAAAGAGGAGAGATTTGATACTCAAACACAACACACATACGCACACATCATCTCCACCAGCAAATTTCTGTTTAGGTTGTTAAACATTAACACAGTGGTTTATGTAATCTGCTCTGACAATTCCTACTAATTCAGCCTCACTTTTCATTGTTAGTTTTAGTGTTTATAGCAGAGTTATTGAAGTTCTAAGTCAGAGTTCTATCTACCTCAGCAATAGAAGCAGTAACAGGCTATTGTAAATATTGGTGCAATTGTAGTCAAACCCCAGATGGCATAGAGAGCTGTCTCAGAATCACAGACGGCACTTTTCGAATTCTACAATTATTCTGAGTCTTTGGTGACTAAGAGCCTGTTGTGAGTTATGTAAGAGATGGAACACAGACATGTAAGTGCTGGTACTTGTTTTCCCAGTGCCTCCAGTCAGCTTGATGTGAGATGATATGAGTTAAAACCATAAGAAAAACAGAATGAGGTCAAGACCAATTTAAACACCAATTTCTGGGGGAAGGGGAGTTTCTGATTATAGGGTGCTTCGGACAGTTTCTAGGAGAATAAGTATTGAACTGGGCTCTTTATGAAGCAATTTCTAGGTGAAAGTCCCTGCACTGTCAAGACCATAATAGGCAATTTATACTGATTGTTTTCTATATATACACCTGTTGCCATCCTAGGCTCTTTCCAGTCATTGCTGCAAGTGGAAATGACCTCAGCAAGCAAAAGGTATTATTTTATACCCACTTTACATATAAGAATACTGAGGAAAAAGAATTTTCCATTTGCGGAGTCATATGGGTAGTAAGTGGCAGAAATGGCAGTCTACCTCCAGAGTCCAAGTACCTAGACATATTCTCAATTACAATCTTTTCAAGATGTCCCTCCAGTTCAACCGAAATGGTAATAAATGACATAGCTGATTCTTTATCTGGCTGCAAAGAAAGTACTTCCTATGATGGGGATTATTAGACTCAGGAGAATACTCAAATACATCAGTTTTTTAGAAACTACTTAACAGTCTAAGTTCTAAATTTAAGTTAAACTTCCAAGAGAATTTTGACTGTCACAAAGATCCCAGGTTAAAGTCACCAAGTCAAGGAGTACCTGGTCTCCAACGACTATTTAGTATTCCTGGAGCAATATGTTGTAAGCATTACTGTGGCTAAATGCTATGGCAGGTTTCAGAACACACACACACAAAAAAACAGAGGGTTCCTTCATTCTCCTGCAGTTTGGAAATCTGAAACAAATTCTCACACTGCTACCTTTCCAGAGAATCAATATTCAACGGATAAACATTTATCATGGGTGTGCTGGGTCACTTGTTCTGACCTTATGCTTGTCAGTTCCCATATCTATACATTGGAGGAAGACTGATCTTCATTGAAAATAAGATATTAACTGCTCTGCCTTCCTCACACTGTTGAAACTGCTTGTCTCATGGATATGCACCATGAGGAGATGAGGGAGGGGCCCGGGTGATAGAAGATTTCAAAAGATAGCAGCCTGTGCCAAAACAAACAAGGATGGTGTGAGAGGCATAAGCACAAAGAATATCTTACATCTATGTATAGAACAGGGTGGTGCATGGGAAAAGTACTGAGATTGGAGTGACTCAAAGTTCCCATGATCCAAGACTGAGAGTTACTTGCTACCCAGACCCACACAGCCTCCAGGTGTGTGAAAAGGTATGTCCTGTGATGTGCAAGGGTGAACATCTCCTGGGATTCAGCATTATTATACACACCTAAAAACCTAACCACAGAAGGGAGTGGACACTGATGTACGATTGGTGTTGGAATACTATTTGTCTAAAATACAACTATCAATAACTTTGTAAATCATAGTTATTTAATAAATAAGTGAAAACTGTGTATGAAAAAGGAAAAGAATAAAACACCATGGTAAATAAAACACATTCTCACACTGCTTATTTTCTAGATCTAGACCCAACACTGGGATGGAAACATTGACAATGCATGAACATCCCAAGGACAAACAGGCATCTCTCTTGGGGATGGGCATATCAGCTATGCTCAAAGCCTTCATCTTGTTCTGTGTTCGGAGTGATCCCTGGTTGTGCTGGGGGGACTAGATTCAGCGTTGGGGATTAAACTAAGGTTGATTTCATGCAATGAGAACCTTCCTAGCTTTACTATCTCCCTGGTCCTGCAATGGGGATTTCAAGGCCAACTTCCAGAAAAGAGATTAGGAGAACTGAGAACCAGAGGACAGTTTCCATTCTTGATGGTGCACCAGAGATATGGCTCTCATTATTTATTAAACAGGTCAAGTTGTATTTTGTTTTGGAGGGAGGGCATACAGAGGTTCAAGGATAACATATTTTAGAGAAGGAGATTTGGAGACCATAAGGAAAAAGTCTTCTAAAAATTTATTGAACAGAAACGAGTGGCCCAGATCCCAGACCCCCAGACTCTGCAAAGGCCCCTCCCCAGCCGAGGCTCCCTTGGAGTGCTTGCCGAACGGCGGACCCTGCAACATCAGAAGCACAACAGAGGGAACTCCAAATCCAGCAGGGAGCCAAGCAACCCTCCCACCAACAGATATGGCAGTGTGATGGGTATAGCCTCTGGGGAAGTGGCTGCTCATGCGGCTGCAGTTATTTTCCCTTTTTCCAGCACATTGGACTCACAGCTCAATCTCCATTACCTAATCCTAAAGCGGACATCCTGATTATCCCAAACACATTAGGACATAGGCCACTAGCCTATTCCAATTAAAACATACCGAAAACTCACTAAAATAACAGTGAACACATTAATCGGAATAAGCATCACCTAACAGAACAGACTCTATGAAGCTGCACTACTGGTCTAACATAAAGCAAAGAGGAACACCAAAGAGGGAGTATTCTTAAAGAGGAAAAAGGAGACTGGCATAGACCAAGCCCATCTAGAATACTATCTTGCAGAAAGAGAGGGTCATGGACAGTGAACTGGAGGCATCCACCTCCATAATACCACAGCAACATGAAGAAACAGTGCAGATCCCATCCACGAGGAGTGGATGAAGAAAAGATCTCTGAAGCCGCAATAGGGACTTCCCACAAATATAATCTCTCCAAAAAACATTTCAGAGATGAAATGTTGAGGATGTTCAATGAGCTCAAAGAAATGGTGGAACAGGCATCCAGTAAAATAAAGGAAGACATGAAAGAAACAGTGGAACATATAGCCAACAAAATACAGGAAGTAGTGAGAGCAGAAATAAGAAAGCTACAAAAAGAAGTGTCACTAATAAAAGATCTGGTAGCTGAAATTAAAAACTCAGAGGGTGCCCTCAACAGTAGAATGACAACAGCTGAAGACAGAATCAGTGAGTTGAAGATGACCTGCAGAAAGCATACAAGAAGCAAGATAAAATAGAAAAAAAAATTCAGAATAGCACTCGGTCGGGTGAATAAGAGACCTAGGGGATGAATTCAAGAGGGACAACACAAGAATTATTGGAGTACCAGAAGGACAGGGAGGCAACCCCAATGAAATAGCAATAATTAAAGATATCATTGCTGAGAAGTTCCCAGAGCTGAAGAATGAAGGCATCCACATCAAAGGAGCCCGAAGGGTACCAAATAAAAGAGACCCTAATAAAAAAGACTTCAAGACATATCATAATCAGAATGACAGATGCCACAGATAAAGACACAATACTGCAAGCAGCAAGGTCAAAGTAGGAAATCACATACAAAGATGCACCCTTAGATTTACAGCAGACTTATCAGAGGAAACCGTCTGAGCCTGAAGACAATGAGGGGATATAGTGAAAAAACTCAATGAAATAATGCCTCACCAAGAATACTTTATCAAGCTAAACTATCATTCAAACTTGAAGGAACAATATACTATTTCATGGATAAACAACAGTTTAGGTGCTTCATGGACTCAAAACCAACCTTAAAAGAAGAACTAAATGGGCTACTGTAAGACAAGAAAAACCCCTACAAGCATAACAAACCTCTACAGAAGGATGGCATAAATCCCATGAAAATAATCTCTCTCAATGTAAACAATCTAAATGCACTAATTAAGAGACACAAAATTGCAGAATAAAAAAAACTGAACCCAACATTCTGCTGCCTACAAGAAACACATCTGAACTGTCAGAGCAAACACAGACTCAAAGGCAAAGGATGGATCAAAGTCAAATTATGGAAAACAATGCTTCAAGCAAACAACTCCCTCAAAAAAATCTGGGGTGGCCATACTAGTATCTGACAGCATAGATTTCAGGCTGAAAAAGATTAGAAGGGACAGCGAAGGCCATTTTTTGATAATCAAGAAATATGCAGATTAGGAAGAAATCACACTCCTAAACATAAATGCACCCAATGAGAGGTCAGCTAAATACTTAAAACAACTGCTAATAGATTTCCAGGAGGACATTGGTAGCAACTCAATAGCAGTAGGAGACTTCAACATCAGCCTATCTCTTCTTGATAGGTCAAAAATACTAAAACTCAGCAAGGAAATACTGATTTAAAGGAAGAAATGGAAGAGATCTAATAGATGTATACAGGGATATTCGTCCCCCCAAAAACCGAATACACATTCTTTTCCAGTGCACACGGAACACTTTCTAAGATAGACCATGTTCTGGACCACAAAACATACCTCAAAAGAATCAGAAAGACAGACATTGTATCAACTATATTTTCAGACCATGATGCACTGAAGATAGAAGTTAATCACACACAGACTCGAAGAATCAAATCAAACACATGGAAACTAAACAACTCCATGTTGAACAATGATGGGCCAGGAAGAAAATCAAGGAAGAATTCAAAAGATTCTTGGAAACAAATGAGAATGAATGCACAAGCTACCAGAACTTGTGGGATGCAATTGAACAGTGTTGAGGGAACAATTATAGCTCTGCAGGAATTTCTCAGGAAGGAAGAAAGGGCCCACATAAATAACATCACTAGACAGCTCAAGATCTTAGAAAAGGACCAACAAAAGGAGCACAAGCCAGGCAAAAAGAAAGAAATAATAAAACTGAGAGCACCTCGAGGAAATGGATAAATTCCTAGACTCCTACAGACTCCCAAGGCTGAACCAAGAAGACCTGGAATACCTGAACAGACCTATCACCATCAAGGAAATTGAAATGGTAATAAAAAGTCTCCCCAAGCACAAAAGTCCTGGCCCGGATGGATTCACTAGTGAATTCTTCCAAACCTTTAAAGAGGACTTACTCCCAATGCTCTTTAAGCTTTTCCACGAAATTGAAATATCAAAAACACTTCCAAACAGTTTCTACGAAGCAAATATCACACTGATACCAAAAGCAGACAGAGATACCACAAAGAAAGAGAATTACAGGCCGATATCCCTGATGAACACAGATGCAAAGATCCTCAACAAACTACTAGCAAATAGAATCCAACTACTCATCAAAAAGATCATACACCATGACCAAGTAGGATTCATCCCAGGGATGCAAGGATGGTTCAACATTCGGAAATCAATCAACATAATCCACCATATCAACAAAAGAAAAGATAAAAAGCATATGATCATATCAATAGATGCAGAGAAAGCATTTGATAAGATCCAGCACCCCTTTATGATGAAAACCCTAGCCAAAATGGGTATAGAGGGGACCTTCCTCAACATAATTAAAGCCATCTACCACAAGCCTACAGCAAGCATCATCCTCAATGGGGAAAAACTGAGAGCCTTCCCTCTAAGATCAGGGACGAGACAGGGATGCCCACTCTCTCCACTGCTGTTCAATATAGTACTGGAAGTACTTGCAATAGCGATTAGGCAGGAAAAAGATATTAAGGGCATTCAGGTAGGAAAGGAAGAAATCAAGCTCTCACTATTCGCAGATGATATGATACTCTACTTAGAGAACCCAATAACTTCCACCAAAAAACTCCTAGAAACAATAGACTCGTATAGTAAAGTTGCAGGTTATAAAATCAATACCCAAAAGTCCATGGCTTTCCTATACGCAAACAGTGAGAGAGAAGAAAGCAACATGAAAAAAACAATCCCATTCACAATTGTGCCCCAGAAAATCAAGTACCTAGGAATCAGCTTAACTAAGGAAGTAAAGGACCTGTACAAAGAAAACTACAAAACGCTACTTCAGGAAATAAAAGAGGACATGAGGAAATGGAAAGATATCCCCTGCTCATGGGTCGGGAGACTTAACATTGTCAAAATGGCAATACTACCGAAAGCATTGTATAAATTCAATGCAATCCCTATAAGGATACCCATGACATTCTTCAAAGAAATGGAGCAAACACTCTTGAAATTTATATGGAACAATAAGCCCCCACGAATAGCTAAAGCAATTCTTGGGAAAAAGAAAATGGGAGGAATCAACCTCCCGAACTTCAAACTGTACTACAAAGCAGTAATAATTAAAACAGCATGGTACTGGAACAAAGGCAGAACTGCAGACCAATGGAACAGGGTTGAATACACTGACATCTCTCCTCAATCATATGCTCATCTAATCTTTGATAAAGGTGCAAGTAATGTGAAGTGGAGTAAGGAAAGCCTCTTTAATAAATTGTGTTGGCATCACTGGACGGCTACATGCAAAAAAAATAGGCTCAGAACTCTGCCTAACACCATGTACAAAAGTAAGATCAAAATGGATTAAAGACCTCAACATCAGACCAGAAACCATAAGGTACATTGAAGATAAAGTTGGCAAAACCCTCCATGACATTGAAGCTAATGGTATCTTCAAAGATGCCACGCCACTGGCCGAGCAAGTGAAAACAGAGATAGATAAATGGGACTATCTTAAACTAAGAAGCTTCTGCACCTCCAAAGAAACAGTGACCAAAATACAAAGACAGTCTACAGAATGGGAAAGGATATTCACCGAATACACATCTGACAAGGGGTTGATATCCAGGATATACAAAATACTGGTTAAACTCCACAAGAAGAAAACATCCAACCCCATCCAAAAATGGGGCAATGAAATGAACAGAAACTTTCTCAAAGAAGAAATCCGAATGGCAAAAAAGCACATGAGAAAATGCTCTACATCATTAATCATCAGGGAGATGCAGATCAAAACCACAATGAGATACCATCTCACACCTCAGAGACTGGCCCAAATTCAAAAGAACAAAAGCAACCGATGCTGGCGTGGATGTGGCGAGAAAGGGACACTCCTTCACTGTTGGTGGGAATGTCCACTGGTTCAGCCCTTCTGGAAAACAGTATGGACGATTCTCAAAAAATTAGAAATTGAGCTCCCATTTGACCCAGCAATACCACTCCTGGGAATATATCCCAGAGAGGCAAAAATGTATAGTCGAAGTGACATCTGCACTTGTTTGTTCATTGCAGCCCTCTTTACAATAGCCAGAAACTGGAAGAAACCTGAATGCCCAAGAACAGATGACTGGTTAAAGAAACTTTGGTACATCTACACAATGGAGTACTATGTAGCTCTTAGAAAAGATGAAGTCATGAAATTTACATACAAGTGGTACAATATGGAAAGTATCATGCTAAGCGAAATGAGTCAGAAAGAGAGGGATAGACATAGAAAGATTGCATTCATCTGGGGGATATAAAGTAACAAAGTATGAGATTAATACCCAAGAATAGCTGAGATCAGCACCAGGAGGATTACTCCATAACTTAGAGGCCAGCCGGGTATCC
Organism: Sorex fumeus; assembly: GCF_029834395.1. Lineage (NCBI taxonomy): Eukaryota > Metazoa > Chordata > Mammalia > Eulipotyphla > Soricidae > Sorex > Sorex fumeus. The sequence continues at coordinate 38,843,068 of NW_026606101.1, read as the reverse complement.
TAGAGGAAAGGGCTATTCAGATAGAGAAGGGAGCACCAAATAAAGGATGTTTGGAGGATCCTCCCAGGAGGGGAGATGCATGTCGAAAGTAGACTATGGACTGAACATGTTTGCCACTCAATGCCTCTTTTGCAGACCACAACACCCGAAAGGAGAGAGAGAACACAGGGGATTGCCCTGCCACAGAGACGGGGGGATGGGGGGATGGGGGTGGGAGGGATATTATCCATGGTGGTGGAAAATGGGCACTGGTGGAGGGATGGGTATCTGATCATTGTATAATTGAAACCAAAGCACAAAAAATTGTAAATCTACAACTTTAAAAAAAATAAAATAAAATAAAGGTGAAAAAAAAATAAATAAAACTGAGAGCAGATATTTATGACATGGAAACCAAAAAAAATCCAAAAAATAAATGAAACCAAGAGCTGGTTCGTTGAGAAAATAAACGAGATTGATAAACTACTAGCAAGACTCACAAGGAAAGAGAGAGAACCATAATAAACCAAATCAGAAATGAAAAAGGGGTCATCACGACAGAAAGCCAAAGAAATTCAAAATATCATCTTAATTTGATACGCTATGAAACAAGAGAACCTAGAAGAAATGGAAAAATACCTAGACTCTTATAACCTCCAAGTCTGAGGCAAGATTTGGAATACCTGAATTGACCTATCACTATCAAGTAAATTGAAACAGTAATCAAAAGTCTTCCCCAAATCAAAAGCCCAGGTCCAGATGGATTCACTAGCGAATTCCATACAATTTTTAAAAAATTTTTATTAGTGAAACACCATGAGGTACAGTTGTAGACTTACAACTCTACCTGTGTACATGTGTAGACGAAGTGGAGTAAGAAAGCCTTTTTAACAAATAGTGCTGGCAAAACTGGAAGGCTACATGCAAAAAACTGGGCTCAGATCTCTGCCTAGCACCATGTACAAAAGTAAGATCAAAATGGATCAAAGACCTCAACATCAGACCGGAATCCATAAGGTACATTGAAGAAAAAGTTGGCAGAACCCTCCAATTTTCTTGCATGTGTTTGTCCAGTTATGCCAACACCATTTGATGAAGAGGCTTTCCTTGTTCCATTTCACATTTCTTGCTGCCTTATCAAAGATTAGATGTTCTTACATTTGGGGTTGTGCGTACAGATATTCCATCCTGTTCCGGTGGTCTGTGGCCCTGTCTTTGTTCCAGTAGCACGCTGTTTTAATTATTATGGCTTGTAGTAGAATTTAAGTTGGGGAGGGTAAATGCCCCTCCCCCCGCCCCACTTTTTCCCCCCCAAGAACTGTTTTAGCTATTCGTGGGCATTTGTTGTTCCATATGAAGTGCAGGAGTGCTTAATCTACGTCTTTAAAGAATTTCATGGGAATCCTCTGATAGGTCTGCTGTAAATGTAAGGTGCGCTCCTTTGTATGTGATTTCCTTCTTTGACCTTACTGCTTGCAATATTGTGTCTCTATCCATGGCATCCATCATTCTGACTATGATATGCCTTGGAGTGTTTTTATTAGGGTCTCTTTTTAGCTGGCACCCTTCTGGCTCGTTGGATCTGGATGTCTGCATTCTTTAACTCTGGGAACTTTTCAGCAAAGATTCATTTCACTGTGTCTTTTTCACTGGGGTTGCCTTCTTGTCCTTTTGGTAGGTACTCCAGTTGGCTCTAATGTTGTTCTTCTTGGAATCATCCCCTAGTTCTCTGATTTGCCTTAGAGCTATTTTGAGGTCATTTCCTGTTGTTTGTTGTTGCCTGTACGATTTCTGTTGCTTATCTTCAAGATCACTAATTCTTTGTTCAGCTGTAGACATTCTACTGCTGAGGGCTCCCACTGAGGTATTTTTTTTTATTAGTGAGACATCATGAGGTACAGTTATAGACTTACAAATTTTTGTGCTTGGGTTTCAATTATACAATGATCAAATACCCATCCCTCCACCAGTGCCCATTTCCCACCACCACGGATCCCAGTATCCCTCCCACCCCCCATTCCCCCCATCCCACCCTGTCTCTGTGGCAATGCATTCCTTTTTGTTCTCTTCCCACTGAGTTTTTAATTTCATCTACCAAATCCTTTATTTGGGACATGTCTTTGTGTAGCTTTCTTATTTCTGCTCTCATTTCTTCCTGTATTTTCTTGACTATCCGTTCCACTGTTTCATTCATTTCTTCCTTTAATTTTCTGGATGTCTGCTTGATTGATTCTTTGAGTAGTTCCTTGAACATCTTCAGCATTTCATCTTGAAATTCTTTATCAGAGAGATCGTATTTGTGGGTAACCCCTGATGAGAGTTCAGGTCTCTTTTCTTTGTCCTCTCCTCATAGTGGAGATTTGCACTGTTTCTTCATGCTGATGTGGTTGTGTGGAGGTAAAACCTTGAGGTTCACTAACAGTGTTCCCTCTTATTGTGCAAAAGGTTCCTGAATAAGGTCGCTTGATGGTGCTCAAACTTCTCCTCTTCTACAATTTGTCCTTCCTCTCAGACATTAATCTGTGGCTTATGATAGGCATCTAGTATAGCGTTGGAGGAAGTGCTCTTTTATATTGGGCTTGAACAGCTTCTTGCATCCTGGAATTGGAGTAGGCCAGTTGATCATTGTTGTATTATGTTTGTGGTGACCAGAATTTTTCCCAAAGAATTAGGTGATACAGGTTGGGATGTGAGTTGAGAGTGCTGGGAGTGGGAAATATATCTGCACCTGCCTCATAGAAGGCCACGCCCACTTCGAGGAGGCCACGCCCCCTATGTAGAGGCTACACATCCTGCCCTTCCTGATGCTAGCCCGTGGACCTGGGTCCAAGGGCCACTTCCAAACATTTAAAGAGGACCTATTGCCAGTCCTTTTCAAACTTTTCCAGGAAATTGAAGAAACAGAAACTCTCCCAAACAGTTTTTATAAGACACATATCACCCTAATACCAAAAGCAAACAGAGACATCAAAAAAATTACAGGCTGATATCCCTGATGAACATAGATGCAAAGATCCTCAATAAAATATTAGCAAATAGAATCCAACAACTCATCAAAAAGACCATACACCACAACCAAGTGGAATTCATCCTGGGGATGCAAAGATGGTTCACCATTTGCAAGTCAATCAATATAATCCAGCATATCAATAAAAAAATAAAAACCATATGATCATATCAATAGATTCAGAGAAAGCATTTGACAGATCCAGCACCTGTTTATGATGAAAACTCTCAGCAAATTGTGAACTTTCCTCAAATTGTGAAGGAACTTTCCTCAATAGAGTCAAAGCCATCTACCACAAACCTATGGCAAGCATTATCCTCAATGGGGAAAAACTAAGAGCCTTCCCTCTAAGATCAGGGACGAGACAAGGAAGCCCACTCACTCTCACCACTACTATTAAATATAGTAATGGAAAAACTTGCCATAGTAGTCAGGCAAGAAAAAAAGCATCAAGGGCATCCAAATAGGAAAGGAAAGATCAAATTCTCACTATGTGCAGATGACATGGTAATATATTTAGAGAACCTTAAAGCCTCTACCAAGAAGCTCCTAGAAACAATAGAGTTGTATAGTAAAGTTACAAGCTACAAAATCAATACCTAAAGATCCATGGTTTTCCTATATGCAAATAATGAGAGAAGAAAGTGATACAAAAAAAGGCAATCCAATTCGTAATCATGGCTCAGAAAATAAAGTACCTCAGAATCAACTTAACCAAGGAGGTAAAATTTCTGTACAAAGAAAACTACAAAAGGCTACTTCAAGAAATGAAAGAAGACATGAGAAAATGGAAACACATCCCCTGCTCATGGATTGGGAGAATTAAGACCGTAAAAATAGCAATACTCCCCAAAGCTTTATACAGGTTAAATGCAATCCCAATTCAATTAGGGTACCCATGACATTCTTCAAAGAAATTGATCAAACACTCCCATAATTCATATGGAACAAGTTCCCACGAATAGCTAATGCAATTCTTGAGGGAAAAAAATAGGGGAATCACCTTTCTCAACTTCAAACTGTATGACAAGCAGTAGCAATTAAAACAGCATGGTATTGGAAGAAAAGCAGATCTACAGACCAGTGGAATAGGGTTGAATATCCTTACACACACCCTCAAATATATGATCACAGAATCTTCCATAAGGGAGCAAGAAATGTGAAGTGGAGCAAGGAAAGCTTCTTTCACAAACTGTGCTGGCAAAATTGTACAGCTACAAGCAAAAAAATATGGGCTCAGACCTCTTCTTAACACCATGCACAAAAGTCAGATCAAAGTGGATTAAAAACCTCAACATCAGACCAGAATCCATAAGGAACATTGAAGAAAAGGTCAGCAAAACCCTCTACGACATTGAAGCTAAAGGTATCTTCAAGGATGAATCATCATTGACCAAGCAAGTGGAAACAGAGATAAACAAATGGGACTATCTTAAATTAAGAAGCTTCTGCACTTCAAGAGAAACAGTGACCAAAATACAGTCTACAGAATGAGAAAGGATACTCACCCAATACCCCTCAGATAAGGGGTTAATATTAAGGGTACAAGGCACAAGGCACTCTACAAGAAAAAACATCCAATCCCATCAGAAGTAGTACATGACAGAGACGAATGGAGACGTTACTGGCGCCCGCTCGAGCAAATTGATGAGTAAGTGATTAAGTGATGTCAAGTGATCAAGTGACCCATCAGAAAACGAGGTGATGAAATGAACAGAAACTTTCCCAAAGAAGAAATCCAAATGGCCAAAAGGCACATGGGAAAAAATGCTCTTCATCACTAATCATCAGAGAAATGCACATCAAAACAACGAGATATCATCTCACACCACAGAGACTGGCACACATCCAAAAGAACAAAAGCAAACGATGTTGGCGTGGATATGGGGAGAAGGGGACTCTCCTTAATTGTTGGTGGGAATGCCGAATGGTCCAGCCTTTTTGGAAAACAATACGGATGTTTTCAAAAAACTAGAAATCGAACCCCCATTTGACCCAGCAATACCACTTCTAGGAATATATCCCAGAGATGCAAAAAAGCACAGGAGATGAGAACAGATTACTGGTTAAAGAAACTTTGGTATATCTACATAATGGAATACGATGCAGCTGTTAGAAAAGATGAAACCATGAAATTTGCACATACGTGGATCGATATGGAATATATCGTGTTAAGTGAAATGAGTCCGAGAGGGCCAGACAGAATGACTGCACCCATTTGTGGAATATAAAGTAACATAATAGGAGAATAACACCTAAGGATAGTAGAGACAAGGGCCAGGAGGATCACCCCATGACTTGAAGCTGATCTCATATGCTTGGGGAAAAGGCAGGTGGATGTATAAGAGACCACTAAGAAAATTATGGTTGGAGGGATCACTCGGAATGGTAGATACGTGCTGAAATTAGGCAATGGACCAAATATGATGGCTGCTCAGTGCCTATGTTGCAAACCATAACACCCAAAAGGAGAGAGAAAGAGGGAATGTGTTTGCCACAGTGACGGGTGGGAAGGGGTAGGGATGGCGGGAGGGACACTGGGAACATTTGGTGGTGGAGAATGGGCACTGGTGGAGGGATAGGTTCTCGAACATTACTTGATTGAAATGTAATCACAAAAATTTTTAAGTCTGTAACTGTATCTCAAGATGGTTCATTAAAATAAAAAAATTATAGGCACACATTTCAAAATGGTAAGCCTTCTAAAGCCGCATGCCAAACCATCAAGGAAAGTTAGACACTCTCTCTAGTGAATTCCATTCTTCCATCAGTTAGTGCTTAATACTAAAGCAACTGGAAACATTGGCAAATCTGCCTGTTTCCATGATATTTAAATTCTAATTGAAGAAACTGTTTATATATTTATTAAACATTTATTATGTATATTATTAAATATATAATATACATAACACGTTCTATGATGATATATAAAGCAGGAAGAAAAGAACAATTTCTTCTGGTGATTGAGAGTTCTAGGTAGGATGTGTGTGAGCTTTGCAGGAGGATGGCCCATGTAAGTGCTAATGAGATGATGACATCCTGTAACATGGAGGATGAGAAGGGGTGAGTATTCAGAGACTTGGAGCAGGAAAGCTTCTGAAAAATGGAAATGCCAGTACAAAGGAAGGAGCGTGGTGTTTCTGTGGAACTGCAAAGAAGAAGCCAGTGAGACCAGAGGGAAAAGAACGTGATGAGATCAGCGGACATTGAAGTACTTAGTTCAATGGGGAAAGTAGAAAAACTAGCCTAAAATCCCGGGAAGGAACAACAGGAAGATGGCAGTGGGAGTCTGTGGCAAAAGGTGAAACTGAAGTCAAGTGGTGAGCGTGCTTTTATGATGGAGTAAACAGGGTCCCACACACTTCCTACCAGTTAGAAGAGACTGAGAAGCAGCACTAGATTAAGCCACATGGTGGTTCCAGGGCCTTTTATGAGTTGTTGCAGGGAAGTGAAGCATGCAAACTAGCCTTAATTGGAAGCAAGGGCATTGATAATTCCGTACTGTGATTCCTCTATAGCATAATAGAAATCTGTATGTTAACACATCTCCTTGCCTTGTTTATTTTCCCACTTAGTCAAAGTAAGTTTAGAGATGTACTCATTGATTTCATCAAGTTTTCCGAGTCTTTGTCCCAGAGAATTAATATTCAAATTACTGTCTTTGGGAGGATTATAGGATGGACATGTGTCATTATCTTCATTCTATTTTCTCCTTCAATTGTGAGATCCTCATCTTTTAATGCTTTCACGTGGGATTTGTAAGCAGTTACACAACCATCAATATCATGAAATTTTCACTTTTACGAAATTTTCATATCCAACAAATAGCCATATGCTGGACAAAGAGACTGATGTAATGAATGGGAAGAGACTCAGGGAAAGCAGTGTGAAATGGGCCCTATTTTTCCTCAAACATTCAGACCATTAGAATGTGCTTGGGGATTGACAACTCTGCTTCTATATGCATCCAGTTAACAGCAGGGGTTCAAATAATGAATATACTATATTTGGGACCAGTGGATACACTATACACCATACTTTTAAAAATTGTCCACCGAACATGATTGCCACTCAATGCCTCTTTTGCAAACCACAGCACCCAAAAGGAGAGAGAGAACAAAAGGGAGTGCCCTGCCACAGAGGCAGGGTGGGATGGGGTGATGGGGGGGGGGGTGGGAGGGATACTGGGATCAGTGGTTGTGGAGAATGGGCACTGGTGGAGGGATGGGCACTTGATCATTGTATAACTGAAACCCAAGCAAAAAAATTGTAAGTCTAAAACTGTACCTCATGCTGTTTCACTAATAAAAATTAAAAAAGGAAAAAATAAAAATAAAACACAAAGATTGAAACAGCTCTAAAAAAAGTCCACTTCAAAAACCCATATTATTATTTTACTTTTTAAAGGTCTATTGTCAGAAGGTAATTTTACACTGAAAATAAAAGCACACATGAAAAATGGAGAAAGTGTTGATAATCTGCAAATTTACTTGGTTCTGCTTCTTCATAAAACTGTGTGATTATGTAAAAGACCCCAGCAAGAAGCACAGGTACAAAGGACCAACTTTCACTCACATTGTAGAGTGAGTTATATAGCACTTGGCACTGTGCAATTCATTCGGCTCTTAACCACTTTATAATCTATAATTTCACATTCATGGGTCTATTCACTAACTCATGAAGGGACCCAAAGTTTGCAGTGGGGCAAGGGAATGAAGAAGTAGGTGAAAACAACAGCAAGTTTACACACTGTCCACACATACACTGAAACATCTTAAGGAAGCTGAACCCAAAGTACAAGAGTGAGTTAGGTCCCGAGTCTGACAGTTGTGTTGATGTGGACAGGTTATGCACCTTCAGAGTGTGGCCCTCTCACCTGCAATATGAGGGACAGATCATCTGTCTTTCTAAGGTTTTGCTCTGGTTTGACCATTTGTCAGTGGATATGCATGGCTTTGCCTGCTTCATCAGTCTGTTTCCACAGTCCTATTCTCTTGGTCCAATTTTTCTTGATCTTCCTATACCAGAGAGACACATAAATGTCTCATAATTGTGTTTATGTTTGTTTGGGGGGGTTGTTTTTGGCCACACCTGGCTATGTTCAGGGCTTACTCCTGGCTTTGCACTCAGGGTCCACTCCTGGCAGGCACAGGTGGTTTCATATGGGAAGTTGGTGATTCAACCTGGATCAATTATCTGCAAGGCAAGCACCCTACATGCTGTACCATTGCTTCAGTCCCTTATTTATATTTATGGACAGAGGAACTAAATTCTATACTTCTTGTGCTCTAACACCAACTCATAAAATTCAGATGTGTTGCTTTGCAACATCTGTGAAGCAGTATACAGATACAAATTGAGTGAGGTCTTATTTTTTACATTTCAGCACTAAGTAATTTTTAAGCACTGTGATCTATGGGCTGAAGTGATAGCACAGCCGGTAGGCATTTGCCTTGCATGCGGCCGACCCGGGTTTGATTCCTCCGTCCATCTCAGGGAGTCCAGAAAGCTACTGAGAGTATCCTGCCCTCACAGCAGAACCTGGCACGCTCCCCATGGCATATTCGATCAAAAACATAACAAGTTTCACAATGGAGACGTTACTGGTGCCTACTCAAGCAAATCAATGAACAACGGGAGGAAAGTGCTCCCGTGACAGTGATATATGGAATAAAAATAAAAATCAATGCCAACTGCCATTACTTCTAGTTTCATTGTTTGAGTTAGTTTCAATCAGAGTATTCTGTCACAAGAGAGCTCAGTTAAGTAATATGTAACTCTCCTTCATGATGGAAGGCTGTATGGGAAAGGGTGGGAATTTTTCTTTGCCAATGGTCATTTTGATATTTATAACAACATTTGTGGGCAATACCACACAAGCAGATGGACAGCTGGAATCCAATGAGAAGCATGTGCCTCTGTCCTGCTATGTAGCATGACTAGAACACATGACCACGTAGTTTTTTTCTGGTCCATGGGGCAGATGGTTCCCAACCTTGCTGAACTCAGAAAGTGGTAATTAGAATTACACAGATTCAAATACACCGAGTGCAGGATGTTCATGTGGAACCCAAATGGGCCATCTGCTTTCAAAATAACTTTGAAAAGGAGAGGTCTGTTGAGACAGAATCCTGGGTATGATTCTCCAAGTCCCCTTTAGTACAGGGAGAAAGTGGGAAGTTAGCTCGTTTGGCCAACTTTCCTTTACTTGATTGCTCACCATGGCTAATCAACACATTCAGTAGGGGTGTTACAAAATTGAATCCAAGAATGATTACAGGTTTTAAGAGAGGCTATACCCAGGGAAGGAATTCTAGCTGTTATCAAAAGTAGCTTCAGAAAGTAGATGCAGTTATTAAGAACAAATGAGGGGAAGATCAAATCCCACCCCAGACAAGGCAAGCACTCTACCTAGAAAGCAGCCTGATAGGGCGAAATGACCACTTTTAAAAAAAGAAGATACTAGATTGTACTAGTTTTCTTTTGGACTGGTAAGTTTGATGTGTTGAATCTGTTAAAGTGTTGAAACTGAAGATTTAACAATTTGGTCATTGCGACTTGCTGGGAGAAATTTTGAAAAATAAGGTCACTAAACAGAGATGACTGGTGTAAAGTCAAAAAGCCTACAAAGTAAAAATATCTTTTCAAAAGGAAGACAACTCAGATTATAGTTTTGAATGAGAAAATGGTGAAAGTTTGAAAAGGAAACTCATGGGATTGGATATTCATTTGGACAACTCATTTTTTAAAGGCAGGCAATATAACTTGCTCAGAATAACAAGAATTAGTCCGGTTGGAGAGATATCACAGGAGGAAAGAGCTATCTTGTATAAGGCTGACCCAAGGTTTGACCCCCAGTACTATATATTGTCATCCAAGCATTGCCAAATGTGATTCTTGTTTTGTTTTGGGGCGGGCTGGGGGGGGGGGGCTGAAGCAAGGGGGCAGGGTACATCCAGCTGTGCTCAGGGCTTACTCCTGGCTCTGGGACTAGGAGTCACTCCTGGCAGTGCTTTGGACACCATATAGGATACCAGGGACCAAACCAAAGTTAGCTGCATGAAAGGCAAGTGCCCTGCCCACTGAATTATCTCTCCAGGCCTCAAAAGTGATTCTTTAGCAAAAGTCTGGAATAAACCATGAGAACAACCAGATATAACCCCAAAACCAACCAAAGGAAACAAACAAATTAAAAAAGAATCACTTAAGATCAAAATTATTTGAGTTTGGAATTACCTGAAATTACAGTACTATGGCCATATTTTTTTCAGGATGCAATAGTACCGTATTTATTAATTTATTTTAATTAAAAAAAATTTTTTTAGGAGTACTGTGCTGGAGCGATAGCACAGCGGTAGGGCGTTTGCCTTGCACACAGCCAACATGGCCAACCCGAGTTCACTTCCGCCGCCCCTCTCGGAGAGCCCAGCAAGCTATCGAGAGTATCTTGCCTGCACGGCAGAGCTTGGCAAGCTACTTGTGATGTATTCGATATGCCAAACACAGTAACAACAAAGTCTCCAATGGAGACGTTACTGGGCCCGCTCGAGCAAATCGATGAACAACAGGAGGACAGTGACAGTGAGGAGTACTGCTACTTACTCAGCTACTGATTAGCTGATTGAATTGGGCATGAACTCCGCTTTACTTTTTTTCCCCATTTTTTATAATTTTACTTATTGAATCACCGTGCAAACAGTCACAAAGCTTTCGGGTTTAAGTCTCACTCATACAATGAAACACCTGTACCTTCACCAGACCCATTCTCCACTTCCAAAAACCCCCATCCCATACCCTCCCCCTACCTGTGGAGCAGATGATTTCCACATAACTCTCTACTTTGATTACATTCAATATTTTGATATCAGACCCACCATTATTATTTGGATTTTACCCCAAGACTCAGATCTGCTGAAAAGGCAACAGTAGACAATTTGTTTTACATTGCTGGTTATGAATAACATATGATGTCGCATGGCTGCAGTAGTGGCTGTGCGGTTTTGGTAAAGGTAAAGGTAAAAAGGTAAAGGTCTTCCCGTTGATCATCGATTTGCTCGAGCGGGCCCAGTAACGTCTCCATTGGAGACTTTGTTGTTACTGTGTCTGGCATATCGAATACTCTCGGTAGCTTGCCGGGCTCTCCGAGAGGGGCGGAGGAATCGAACTCGGGTCGGCCATGTTGGCCGCTTGTAAGGCGAACGCCCTACCCGCTGTGCTATCGCTCCAGCCCGTGCGGTTTTGGAATTCCAAAATTTTAACAATTAAATCTGGAGGGATTTCTGCCCAAACCTGCTGGGTGCCGAGATTTGCTCCTGAGTCTCTTGGATCATGGCCATTGTGCAGCTTGATCAGGAGCCAGAAAGGCCGTTCATGGGTGGCGACTCGGGGTCTCATTGGGGTGGGAGGGAAAGGGACAGCTCCACCCCCATCCTGTGAGGCCTCATGTCTCATCACTGCGGGCCCAAACCTGACTGTCCAATGGCCTCTGGCGGATGGTGGCCACTGAGCCGCCAAGGAGGAGCAGGCAGAGGGACAGCATCCTTTCCTCCCTGGACTGGGCCTGCGACAGTAAACTACTGTGGGGTCTGGATGCATTTCTGCCAAAAGCTGCTGGGTTTCGAGATTTGTTTCTGAGTCTCTGGGATCATGGCTGTTAAGCAGCTTGATCAGAAGCCAGAGAGGCTGTTGGTGAGCGGCGACTCAGGGTCTTGTTGGCTCCACCCCCATCCCATGAGGCCCCGCTTGTCTCATCACTGCAGGCCCAAACCTGACCGTCTAGTGGTCTCTGGAGGATGGCAGCCACCAGGCCGCCAGGGGGAACAGGCCAAGGCACAAAACCTATTCCCACCTGGGGTGGCCCAGTGCCTGTAACCTACTGCAGGGACTGGACGCATTTCTGCCAAAAGCCGTTGGGTTTTGAGATTTGTTTCTGAGACTATGGGATCATGGCCATAAGGAGTTCTGTCAGGAACCACAGAGGCCATACCTCCAATTATTTTGCTGAGCCAGAGGTGGTTTGTGAGTGTGTCTCCCACACACCTAACTTTTGGTCGTTTACTTTCTTGGTAAGCTTTTTGGGGTGTGGCCAAAGGCATAGCAGCAATTTTGGGGTATCTGAAAGTCTGAAGGCGCCATCAGGCTGCTGATGCACTCACCTCACAGGTACAGATTGACCTGCTGGCAGCACCATACCCCCTTATTTTAATTTTTTAGTTGAATCACGGTGAGATACAGTTACAAAGCTTTCATCATTGAGTTTCAGTCATACAATGATTGAACAACCATCAAACCACCAGTGCACATTTTCAACCACCAATGTCCCCAGTATCCCACCCCCCACACACACCATCACAACCCTCCTCCTACCTCTATGGCAGACAATTTTCCACATACTTTCTCTCTACTTTTGGGCATTATGGTTTTCAATACAGATACTGAGAGACTATCACATTTAGTCTTTATCTACTTTCAGCACACACGTGCAATCCCGAGCAATCCCTCCAATATCATTGAATTAGTGATCCCTACTATATTCCAGCTGCCTTCTCCCCCAGCTCATTACACAGGCTTCCAACCATGAAGCAATATTCCTAGCCCTTGTCTCTACTGTACTTGGCTGTCAGTCTCATATTATGATAGTTTATAATCCACAATTTCTCCTTCATCATAATTGGATGTTGGTGCATAGACAACAAAAGATAGAAACTGCCAGTAGTGAGCCACATCTATTCAAATGTAATCGTCTGATTCAGGTTGTTAGGCATTTGAATGAATCAATGTTTATGGCTAAGTTTGTGTTGACAAGGACACCGACACCACCGATGCCTCTTCTGTCGCATGTTCCGAGGAACAGTTCTTCTCCAGTGTTGAAAACTGCATGATGTGATTGATGCCTTCTCGTCTAGGTCAGACCAATGATGTTGTACTTGATCTTTTGCACTTGTACAATCAGGTCCTCGATGGATGCATCCAATGCCAGCACACATGCATTGAAAGTACAGACAGTCATTTTTATCCTTTTTCATTTTGGCAGCCTAGTTCAGCCTTGAGATTTTATGAGCCTCTCCTTCTTCATCCTTCTTAACGCAGTCATATTGGTGGCTCTTTCAGGGTCAGGGGAATGAGACCCATTGTATTCACTGTTTTCGGCATATCAAACATGCCATGGATAGCTTGCCAGGCTCTGCCATGCAGGCGGGATATTCTCAGTAGCTTTCCAGGCTCTCCAAAAGGGATAGAGGCTTTCAGGGTGGCCTCTAATCACCCTTGCAGGTGTTCCTCTGGTTCAAACCATCTTTGAACCCTATCAAATATGGTGCAGCAATCCTGGAAGATGGGTGTTAAGTGTCTTATGATGTGTCTGGAAAGCGTCCTGGAGTGTGGCGGCAGCTGGATAGTGGAGGTCGTGGAGGTAGTGGAGGTCTGCCGATGAGGCATTTATCTGGTACCAGTAGGGTGGGTCTTCTGAGTGTAATCCCTGGGTCACCTGAGGTTGGTGGAAGCAGACAGGGCAGGGTAGAGTGGGGCTTCTGGTTTTAATCCCTTGGTCACTGGATATTGGTGGGAGCAGACAGAGGATCTCTGTTCCCGGGTTGGTTGAGCCTGGAGTCCAAGGTCACAGAGTTCCCCTTACCTGGTTTTGTGGGGCTTCACTTGTGCATGAGTCTCCGCCCAAGCACCTGAAAAGCATCCTGGAGTGTGGTGGCGGCTGGGTAGTAGAGGTAGTGGAGGTAGAGGAGAAATGGAGAAGTTCTATGTGGAGCTGGAGAAGTTCTATAAAGAAGACCACACCTTCTACAAGATCATTGTCGGTGATTTTAAGGCCAAGATAGGACCGAGAAGATCAGCTGAAGAACTCCACATTGAGACCCATGGCCTAGAATGGAACGAACAGGGTGAGAGACTATCTGAGTTCATCAGGTCGACCAAGAACATCCATGGGAACTCACAGTTCCAGAAGGCCGAATCTAAACGTTGGACATGGGAGTCTCCTGGTGGACAGTTCCACAATGAAATTGACTACATCATATTCAATGGTCGGTTTTGCCTGACCAATGTCGCTGTTGTTTCAAATTTCCAAACAGGATCGGACCACTGTCTCCTTCATGCAAAATTCTACTTCACGGAGTGGGGAGAAAGGGCTGCAAAGTTTAAGAAGAGAACTCCAAGAATGACCACCAACTGGAAGCTCTTTGGCACTATTGCGGTAACATGGGAAGATGCTGTCATTGACAACATTGACAAGGAATACGATCGACTGGCTCAGCACCTCCATGATTGTGCAAAGAACGCCAAGAGAGATAGCCACAAAAAAGATGCCTATCTTCGGAAACTCTTGAGCTCGCTCATTCACCAATGTGGCTTGGCGCAAGCCTCAGGCAACCGCAAGTGAATGTCCAAGCGTGCAAAGCAGTGCAGAGAAGTGATAAAGGAAAACCTCAAAGAGAGAAGAGCAGTAGTGCTGTCAGATGCGGCAGAAGCCGGGAAAAGCATTTGCAACGACCTCCTGTCCTTTGCCAACTACAAGACCAATATGACTTCCCTCGGACATCCTGATGGATCTATCACATCTTCCAGAAGGGCAATGGAGAAGATTATCCATGACTTCTACTTGGATCTCTTCGATAGCCACGTCTACCTGCCCACATATCAAATTCTGCAGAATGGATATGCCGTTCCCAACATTCACCCTTCTGAAATCCGATATGGCATTTCGTCGGTAAAATAGTGAACAGCACCCAGCCTAGACAAGGTCAGACTTGAACACCTGAAGTACCTGCCATCAGTACTCATCAATACACTGGCTCGGCTCTTCACACGCTGTCTGAATGCAAGGTTCTGTCCCAATGGAAAACCAGCATGATTGTACTACTGTACAAGAAGGGAGACATCCACGACATTGGTAACTCTCGCCCCACCTGCCTGTTTTCTGTCATCTACAATCTATTCACTCAAGTAATCCTGAACAGGATTGGCAGAACACTAGATGAAGACAATCATGTGAGCAAGCCGGGTTCCAAAAAGGATTCAACACAATCGACCATATCCACATGATGACCAAGCTAATTGAGGTTTCTCGGGAGTTCAAGATGACGCTCTGTCTAATGTTAATTGATTTAACGAAAGCCTTTGATCTGTTGAGACAGAAGTGGTCATTGAAGCCCTATCCAAACAAGGCTTTCAAACGCAATACATCAGGATCCTTTGTGAGCTGTATTACGGATTTACCACCAGGATCTAACCATTCTACAAGGAAGTGATCATCCATGTCAAGAGAGGGGTTCGGCAGGGTGATACCATTTCACCGAAACTCTTCAGTGCCACCCTTGAGAATGTCATGCAACAACTGGAATGGAAAGGAATGGGAGTGAAGATAGACGGTTGGCAACTACACCACCTATGCCTCACTGATGACATCGTTCTAGTAACACCAAACATTAGCCAAGTGGCACAAATGCTGGCCAACTTCAACCGTGAGTGTGGAAATGTCAGACTACAGCTGAATCTCACGACGACAATGTTTATGAGAAACCGTCTCGTTCCTGATGTTCCATTCACTCTAGACAGAACAAACATCTCCAAATGCAAGTTATATGTACCTATGTCGAGAACT
This sequence comes from Sorex fumeus, assembly GCF_029834395.1. Classification (NCBI taxonomy): domain Eukaryota; kingdom Metazoa; phylum Chordata; class Mammalia; order Eulipotyphla; family Soricidae; genus Sorex; species Sorex fumeus. The sequence goes on along the minus strand of NW_026606101.1, from coordinate 38,827,469 downwards.
CAACACGATGAATGACCTGGCATTTGAGTTGCACAGGAGGAAAAGAGTGGCTTGGAATGCCTTCAAGAGCCTCAAATAAACATCTAAGAGGATGAAGAACCTCCAGCTCCAGTCACATCTCTTTGATTCCACTGTTCTTCCTGCATTAACATACAGAGATCTGGGACCTACAAAAACAGGATGAGAACACTATTTGGGTCTTCCAAAGAGGAATCAAAAGAGCTATGCTTGGAGTCTCACATTTCACTCAAATGAGAGAAAGAATCCGGAGTTCCGACCTCCGTTGACAATCGAGAATCATGGATGCTGTCTCATTTGCCAAGGCATCAAAAGTCAGACGGATTGGACACGTAATTTTTGATTTGGAGATGATCGCTAGACTAGAGCCATTACCAACTGGATTCCACGGGACGTCAAAAGATCGTGTGGCCGCCCACGTACAAGGTGGTCAGACTTTTTTGTCAAGACCCTGAACAATCGGTTTGAGGTTCTTTGTGTTCCTAGAGTGAGCAGACGCCACTGGGATAGACTAGCATGCAACAGGGACAAATGGAGCTGTTACTGGCACTTGCTCGAGCAAATCGATGAGTAACGGGATATCAAGTGATCAAGTGATATTCCACAAATCAGTGCAGTCATTCTATGTCTGTCCCTCTCTTTCTGACTCATTTCACTTATACTCTCCATGACCATCCACTTACAAGAAAATTTCAGGACTTCATTATTCCTAATAGCTGCAAAGTGTTCTATTGTGTAGATGTATCAAATTTTCTTTAAACATTTATGTGTTCTAGGGTATTAAGGTTGTTTCCAGATTCTGGCTATTGTGAACAATGCTGCAATGAACAAACAGTTGCAGATGTCCTTTCTCTGTGCTTATTTTGCACCCTCGAGATATATTTCCAGAAGTGGTTTTGTGTGGTCAGATGGAAGCTCAACTGCTAGTTTTTTTAAGGAATTCCCATATTGTTTTCCAAAATGGCTGGACCAGTTGTCATTCCTACCAACAATGAAAGAGAGTCCCTTTCTCCCCACATTCCCACTTGGTTGTTAGTTATTTTTGGTGATCAATGATGTAGACCATTTTTTCATGTGCCTTTTGGCCATTTATATATATTTTTTAGGACTCTTATGTTCATTTCTTCTCCCTATTTTTTGATGGGGTCAGGGCCACATTTTGTAAGAAGGAAGAAAGGCAGGAAGACAAAGAAAATAGGAAAAAGGAAAGGAAAGAATATTAAACAATCTTTTTGGGAGAAAGTTTAGTGTAGAAGTCTTCAAGCATTAGGTAGGTTTGTTGAACTGGATGAGGTGTGGAACTTTAATTAAATCTGATCAATCAAATTTGTCATATAAATGTGAAATCATGTCTTGCTTGGTATTTGACCAGAGATTTCACACAATTTCCAAAATTTAGTGTAGGATAACATTGCTTTATTCTTTCTCTTTTGCCACAGGAAGCTTAGGTTTACTGGGTTACACCCATCACAGTACTCCAGAGACATTCCCATCCCTGTGTTTATTTTTAACTTCTCCTCTGTGCTCTGTTTTCCCTATCTGTTAATCACTTATACCCCCAAATTAGACCCTATGACTTGTAAGGTCAGATTCTCCTGAGGACTCTGAATTTTGTATTTGTAAGTCAAATATTGCTTTTCTCTCTCCCTTATGTCCTTCAAATAGTTTACTTTAGAGCAATGTCCTTTCTGTATAGATACAGGAAGACAGTTAATGCTATACTTTTGTACCTTGGGAGTTAAATATAATATAATATAATATAATATAATATAATATAATATAATATTTGCTCTTGGGAACCTATCATGTTTACTCTACTTAAGCTTCCGTTGCCCTTATTTCCTAGCACTCCATAAGCAGGGTCCCAACAAAGGGACTGGATAGACCTAAGGCAAGCTGTAAGCTACCCTGGCATCGACATGGGACAGGTTGAGTACCATAAAACTTACAATAAGAGCACAGTTGTGGACAAATTCTGTCATAACCCAAAGAGAAGTGATTGGATAATGACCCTGCAGGGATTAGGAAGGACTAATCTGGCCTGAGAACTGTAGTCTGGGATCTGTAGTGAGATGTACCCAAGAGAGCCATACTATAAGCTTAATGTGTTCATACAAAATGAGTAGAAAGATTATTAAGAGGTAAATCTAAGATGATTGTTTATGGACTAAGGAAAAGAGAAGTATGTCCTTAGATAAATTTCTGTTCTTGAGCAGATCTCCTACCAGGAGGAGATCTTAGAAGAGCTTTCCCAGAAGGAAGCGCTTTACATATGTTGATTGTGTTATCTCACCTGGGTATAGATGCTACCCCCTAACCCTTGGAGGTTGGTGTTTTGAATAAATCTGCGAGACTGGGGACACTAGAATGAGAGACAGAGGAGACAAGATTAAGGAGCAATGTAAGACTGGAATAGGGCGCTCAGTGAGATTGGAATAGGTGTGCAGAGAGAATGGAATAAATGGCAGGATGGAGATTGGAATAAATAGCAGCTAATCACCAACCAGCCTGGCCCCTGTTTTCTTGTTATTTTATCCATCATCATTGGCCATCGAGGTGGGAAAGCAGTCTGGCCACTGAATGTATGTGGAGAGAGAGCTACCTTTATTTTTGAACATATAATTTAGGACCATTATAGGGTAAAGTCAACATTGTCCGCTACTTTTTCCTGATAATGTTTGATTTTTGTCATCATATTGTCAAACCAAATTGCAGTATTTCAGCATCCAAATTTGATTTCCCAAATTAACCTGTCCCTGAAAATGAACTTTGTTCAAAGTATTCTGATATGGGTTGGGAAGGGAGAGGGGCTAGAGAGGAAGTGGAAGATACTAGGGTCTGAAATCAGGTGTCAAAATGGTCACCCAGAGGGCCAGGAGAGAGACAGCATAATGGGTAGTTCTTTGCACTACACACAGACAACCCAGGTTCAATCCCAGGCATCCTATATGGTTCCCTGAGCACTGCCAGGAGTAATTCCTGAGCCCTGCCCGGTGTGGCCAAAAAACAAAAAGGAAAAAAATGTCACTCAGAAGATGGAAAATGGGAGTGCTAAAAATGTGAAGGCCAAACAGATGAAATTTGGAATAAGGCTATGATGAGAAGGTGGTAATTGCTAGTAGAATGTGAAGTCTTTCATAAGTAGAACAAGGCTGGGAGAAAGAATTCTTTGAAGTGAGGACACAAAGCTTATGAAAGAGGAGAAAAGTGGAAGAAAACTAGGGGATTCCCCAGAGCCAGCAGTCAAGGTTCTGAGCTTCACATCCCAAGGCATAACCAGCTGTATAAAAGGTTCACTAGGGTAATGTTAGAAATATTGTCCATATGGCATGAAGCTAATTTAGAAGCATCAAACATTCAAAGGTCTAGAAAAATATCTGGATTTTTGGTTCTTCTCTTCTCTATGACATATTCCTTAGTAAAGTGCTCCCAAGTACTGCCTTAAAGCTTTATCCTGACTATAGGCAACTTTTCACCAGGCCTTCCAGCTGTGCTTAGCCCCCACTCTGCTTCTTCACCTACCCTGGCCCTCAGAAGCATGACCTTTCTTCTGCATCTTTTGCCTGCCTCTATGTTCCTGTCTTATTGCCTTGGCATAGCAGTTCCATCAGCTTGGAAGGTTCTAGATCTTCACATGGCTCCACAGTTATGCCATGACATTCACAAAGAGGCTGTTGTTTACTGCTCCATATACAGGTAGTCCCATGACAACCTTCACCTCTTGCTAGTCACTAACATTACTCTCCTAACTGTCTTCAGACTTCTACTGAAGTTTCCTTATACTATTTACTTCTTTACCATCCATCATCTTCCCTCATCTGCATACAATATAAACAACTTCAGAACTCAACGGAAGATCTTGTATTAGTTACCATACCAAACTCTAGAACTGTCAGTAGATGCTTTCTGGTATACTGACCATGTTAGTTTCTGTTTGTGTTTGTGACCATGTTGCCCTTATTTGTGGAACAAGATTCAGTGGCACCCTAGGCTAATTTGGTAAATCTCTCACAAACTGGAATAACTGGGATGAGCGTAGACTCAGAAACCAGAGAAAAAGATCTGCTCTCCTTTTACACTTCAGGTCCAACATGAGTCAGACACCAAGGTAGCTGCTGTCATTACCAGGAATTCATAGTTTTTTGGATGATAGACATACTGGTCCTCCCGTTGATCATCGATTTGCTCGAGCGGGCCCAGTAACGTCTCCATTGGAGACTTTGTTGTTACTGTGTCTGGCATATCGAATACTCTCGGTAGCTTGCCAGGCTCTGATGATTTGACTATTACCTCTCAAGTAAACAATTTGATGGCTAAAACAAAAACCCAACCCAAACTCCTAAAGAGAAAATATGTACTCAAATTTTGCAAGCTCCAGGAAAACTCTTCTTACACCTGATAGAGAAAGGAATTCCTACTTTACAACAATAGTTGAGTGGTTTGGCAACGATCAGCCTCCTAGATGAACAGGTGTTTAGACCCATAGAGGATTTGGTCCCAAACACAGTCATTTCAGTTCTTTAAGTCCATCTTTGAAGCAGCTTGTCATTGTCTTTTAGCACCATAGCACTGTCCTCCCGTTGTTCATCGATTTGCTCGAGTGGGCACCAGTAACATTTCAAAACAAATTGTGAGATTTGTTGTTACTGTTTTTGGCATATTGACTGTCAGGGGTAGCTTCCAGGCTTTGCCGTGTGGGTGAAATACTCTTGGTAGTTTGCCAGGCTCTCCAAGAGGGACGAAGCGATAGCATGGTGGTTAGGGCATTTGCCTTGCACTTGGCTGACCTGGGTTTGATTCCTCCATCCCTCTCAGGGAGCCTGGCAAGCTACCGAGAGTATCCCGCCCTCATGGCAGAGCCTGGCACACTCCCCGTGGCATATTTTATATGCCAAAAACAGTAACAACAAGTTTCATGATGGAGACATTACTGGTGCCCGCTGGAGCGATTGATGAACAATGGGAGGACAGTGCTGCAGTGCAAGCATTGACCAGGTAGCTTGTCATGTAACCAGAAATTCCCCGTTTGAGCCCTCTTTTTGCATTGCTTTTTTTTCTTTGCAAAGTAAAGTTGAATTGTTGAATTTGAAGTGCACACAATCAATCCCTTCTAAGCTGCCTGGTTGCCCAGTTGGGGAATGATGATATGGTGTTTCCCAGCGTAGTGAGACCAAAAGTTCATACATAGAATCTAAGCCCAATACAGGCTCTTGGTGGAAGTCAGCCCCCATTATCACTAAAGAAAGGTAAGGCTTGATGGTTCCTAAGTATTCTTTGTGGACTTAGGCAAAGCAGAGTTGGCAGGGTTTGTAGATTGGAACTGGGGAAAAGGAGAGATTGAGAGAACTAGAATTATTTGAGCACCAATCAACTGATTTTCTGCACAGTTTGGTTTGATTCCTTACATGGAAAGCTCAGAAAGACTCTTGTGGAGGCTAGAGTGACAATTCTGTGGATAAGGTGCCTGCTTTGCAAGCAGTTGACCCGGGTTGGATCTCCAGAATGTCATATGGTCCCCAGGCCCTGGCAGGAGTGATCCCTGAGCACAGAGCCAAGAGTCAGCCCTGAGAACCACCAAACCACCTAGTGTGGCCCCAAAATAAAAAAAGATCCCTGTGAGCCTTTACAGGTCGTAGGAGCAAAACCAAGCCACAGCTATCTTTGAAACAGCCTGTTTTTTTAAAAAAAGAAATCAAACAACTCACTAGTAACACCAGAGAGAGCTTTTCCCCTCCCTGAATCACAAAAAACTGGCTAGCTGTCACTTTCAACCATTTGTCTTTGCTTCTGAAACAAAGATCTTCTAAAGAAGAGACAGAATAGAGGCCAAGGGCTGAGTGGGCTGGATGAATCAATCAGGGGCAACCCCAAAATGAGTTCACAGAGAGATGAGCCTTCCACTGCTTTATGTGCTATAGATGGTCACTCAGCCATACTGTATTAGGATTCAAAAAGCCTTAAAAATCCCCTACACATTTCCATGGCAGCTATAATGAGGATACATATAAATGTATCTTAAAACAGAATCTCAGTCTCTTCAAGGAAACTGCAGGGGTTGTCCTCAGGGGACATGTCCTCCTGGGTAGCCAGTCCCAGTACTTTCCATAAAAAGAGTTTAAAACAAGGGGCCATAGAGATAGCTTAATGGGCACACACTTTGCAGGCAAGTGACCTGCATCCAATACCAGGCATCACATGTAGTCCCCCAGTCTCCCCAGGAAATATCCCTGGGCACAGAGTTGGAAACTGCTCCCGAGCACTGCTTGCTGTGACCTAAAGGAAAGGGAATCTAAAACAGAAAAAGTCATGATATCCCATACAAGTGTTCTAGACATGTGTAATAATCTGGAATGGTTCCTTCCTTCAAACATGAGATATGTGCTTCTGCAAGTTACCACTTGACATCAAGGGCCCCTCTGTGTTGTTTTGTTCAGCTGTTTAACATGTGACCAGAGAGATTCAGAATATGTGTCTTGGAAGAAGAGTGTCTAATTCTGAATTCTAACTCTACTACTCCTAGATTTTTGCCTAGAAAGTTTCTCAAACTTCTTCTCTGGACTCTATTTTCTTATGATGAATAATATCTATATCACAGTCATGATAAAAGGATTAAAGTAAGTGAATATATCTAATATTATATTAACTAAGCTTAGATTTCCCAAAAGATTATTTATAATAAAATTTTTAAATATTTTTCTTTCTTAAAAGTATTTTATTGGATTTTATACCTCTTGGATATAAGTACTTGTTTTTAAATGAAAAGATCTGAGTGTTAGGTGTTGTGTCCAATAATCCATGATTTCCTGGTACAAGATCACCATAAAGATTTCCTTTATGTCAACAAAATCCATGGTAGTCTGGGAGTCCTCTTCACTTGCCAGAGGCAGCTGGTGATCTCATGAACTGTGCCCTAGGATTCGCGGCACTGTCAAAGGCACTGCTCAAATCGCAGGCCCCAAGCCTCAGCCACCAGGTTAGCACTGATCTCTGAAGCGACTCATCCCTGGCTAGACCTCTAAGCCAAGGCTTTCAGGCTAAAAAGATGGGAGCAAGAAAATCACTAAGGACATGCAGGTCGAGTTTCTGCTGACTCCCTTCAGAGACCAAGTATCTAGTTCCTCAAATGAAAAAATTTTTAATTTTAAAATTAAAAATAGTGATAGGCAACAGAACAAAATCATATACACACATATTTAGTATACATATTGTTTGTTTGCTTTGCTTTTGCGTCAAACCTGGCAGTGCCCAGGGCTTGCTCCTGGCTCTACTGTCAGGTATCACTCCTGGCTGGGTTTCGGGGACCATATGGGGTTGATGGAGATAGAACTGGGATTGACTATATGCAAGGCAAGTGCCTTACCTCCTGTATTATCTCTTCAGTACCTTGCCACTATTTTGTTTTTTGAATTTATTTTAATGGGCTGGAGCGATAGCACAGTGGTAGGGCATTTGCCTTGCACGCAGCCAACATGGCCGACCCGAGTTCGATTCCTCCACCCCTCTCGGAGAGCCCGGCAAGCTACCAAGAGTATCTCGCCCGCACGGCAGAGCCTGGCAAGCTCCCAGTGAAGTATTCGATATGCCAAACACAGTAACAACAAAGTCTCCAATGGAGACGTTACTGGGCCCGCTTGAGCAAATCGACGAACAACGAGAGGGCCTTTACCTTAAGGGCTGGAGCGATAGCACAGCAGGTAGGGCGTTCGCCTTACAAGCGGCCAACATGGCCGACCCGAGTTCGATTCCTCTGCCCCTCTCGGAGAGCCTGCAAGCTACCGAGAGTATTCGATATGCCAAACACAGTAACAACAAAGTCTCCAATGGAGACGTTACTGGGCCCGCTCGAGCAAATCGACGATCAATGGGAGGGCCTTTACCTTTACCTTTAATGGAAGAAAGATGCTAATGGAAAACCTGAAACAATTTTTAGAAGCTGCATATTGCTGTGATCAAAGATATAAAAAGAGGGTGGGAAAATAAGGTGTATGTACATAATATCAGATATCTTAAAGTGATGAAGGCTAGTTGCCTATCGGTGTCTAACAACTGCACCTATCCTTGGATTCTCCTCTGCTGGCTTCCCAAAAAGGACCCAATTCCAACTTTCTATGCTCCAACTATGATCTTAGAATAAAATCTCAAATAAAACACACTGAAGCCATTTCTTTGCCATATCCACGGAAAGTGGTGGCTCATGTATATTTTCTATCAGCAGAGGGAGAGGGGTTGCTTTCCTTGACTAGGACAGGAGTAAGAGTCCCAGGACCAGCTCTTCTCCATCTTCCTTTGCTTATAAAAGACAAGCATTTGCTGCATGAGCTCTCCCATTGTCCCAGACCGTTTGCACTTTCTAGAAAGGTTAATGACATGATTTGTTTTGTACTTGGAAATTCAAGTTCAGGCCCAATCTTAAGATTTCCATTTAAATATAAAGTTAGATTTCCCTGTAGGAAAGAGCATCTGAATCAGAAGAGAATAAACATCTTTGTTTGTTTGTTTGTTTGTTTGTTTTTTGGGTGGGCACACCTGGCCATGCTTGGGGCTTACACCTGGCTCTGGGATCAGGGATCACTTCTGGTGGTACTCAGGGGACCACATGTGGTGCATGAGGTCAAACTAGGGTTAGGTAAATGCAAGGCATATGCCTTACCGGCTATATTATCTCTCTGGACCTCAGAATACACACAGAAATAAAAGAGATTGACTTCATGTAAAAAAAGTGGACTAGGAAAGTTTTCTGTTAAATTTAGTAACATGACAAAACTTTCCTGGGTTGTCTCTTCTGCTTCTCCATCTTAAAGTTGCAAACTAAGTCCCTCTTACTAGATGAATTTGCATGTAGAATATGGCTTATCCGAACTCAGTGAGCCTGGAAGACATCCTCATGAGCCGATGGGCCTAGAATTATAATAAAACATCTCAGCTCTCCCTGGGCTTAAGATAGTAAGGAAAAGAGGGAAAGGGGATGACTGAGAATGGGGTTGGTCAAGTCACAGCACATGAAATGCTGCAAACTTCAACAGATCTTCCTCTGGCTTCACCATTCGCAAAATTAGGATGGCCAGTGGTCTGTGGGGATCCTTGGTTCCAGTTCACAAAGGTTGAGGTTGATTTGGGATGGGTAGAACTGCCCAGCACTCAAATGTCTGCATCTGAGATTTTAGAAGGAGCTAATGTGAGTTTCACTACAGGTGACAACCTCAGTGTCTCAGTAAGCAGCTGACTGCTTATGAGAGTGGGCAGAATTCTACCTGACAAAGGCAGCTCCACACAGTGGCTGGCAAATAAATGGCTGTTCAAACAACTGAAACACAGGAACTGAACTACAATAATTAAAATTTAAAATGTATCTGACAAGTCTTCAGGTGGTAGGGAGGGAGGGAACGTGGGGTCATTTGTGGGAGGATGGGGGCCACAGAATGGAGGGGTTGGAGGTGGGGATGGTGTATGCCTGGGCCCTTTTAGACTACTTTGTAAGGCAATGCCTAAATAAAAATTAAATTAAAAGTTTTTCCAAATAATACAGAGACTATATCTGCAAACTCTTTAAGTTCCTGGAATACAACTGATTAGTCTAAATATTATTCAAAACATCTGAGAAACAATAAAATCTCACAATGTGCCTCAGCAACCCTGTCAAGTTTCTGGACCAGACACACCTTTACTTCAAAATGTGTTAGAAAAGAATCTGGCTAATCTCTGAAAACAAATTCTTCTAATTTTTCATATACAGTTTTTGTACTTGCTATAGCCAGGAATTTTTCACTGACCTGTTTACATTCTCAAAAATTCTGGAAATTTCCTCATCCCCCCCCCCATTATACTACCTTCATTTTTTGTTCATCAGCAAATCGTCTTTGTGACATCTCCAAAAATATTCTAAGTCTAACAGCCATTCTTATTACCTTTATGACCCAGAATTAAATGGCTTCCTAGTGCATCAAAATCCCCACAAGCACTTCATGACCCAACTAAGTCTCTCTCACTCACAACTCTCACTTCTTCATGGGACTTCAAAATGTCTTTATTTCTGCCCCTCAAGCGTTCCATGCTTGCTCCTTTCTGAATACCTATTACTCTCTACCTAGAACTTTCTTTCCAAGATCTTCAGAGTGTAGCTTTTTGTGTAAGTTCCTTGAGATGGCTCCACACTGCACCCCCTGAATTGTTCACACTCTGTTTTCACTAAGTGAACAATAAAAAAATTAAAGAATTAAAAATAAATATTTGATTGTGTATTGATTTACATGCTATTGTACTGGTCTCTGAGGGCAGGGAACTTTCCTACCATGTTAACCTATTTATTACCTGTGTTCATACATAATGGACAGTAAATGAATCTAAGAATGTCCACAGAATAGAACTAATTTTAATTTATGCACGTCTCAATTATGCCCACGGGGTTTTCATTGTTTCAATCTACCCTCTTTTGGGATCCCTGGTGGAACACTGACATTCATTTGTGTGTCAGAGTCCTGTCCAAGAGTTCCCTAGCATATTTGTGTCAATTTTGGAGATTTGTGTATTCAATTTCTGATGTTTCCCAGGTTCCAAATATTGGGTGGGCTGGAGTGATAGCACAGCGGTAGGGTGTTTGCCTTGCATGCAGCTGGCCCGGCTGAGTCGGGTTCAATTCTTCCACCCCTCTTGGAGAGCCTGGCAAGCTACCGAGACTATCTTGCCCTTACGGCAAAACCTGGCAAGCTCCCCGTGATGTAGTCAATATGCCAAATACAGTAACAACAAGTCTCACGATGGAGACATTACTGGGCCTGCTCAAGCAAATTGATAAACAATGGGAGAACAGTGACAGTGACAGTGAAATCTTGGGCATTATATCAGTTATCACAGACCAACCAAGTGTCAACCAAGGTAGGCACTGTGACTCTTAGTGATAAGGATAGAATGGATTTAGGGGGCTTTTCAGGGAGTTCTTAGTCTAGCACCAATACTCTCTACCAGAAGTAAAGCAAGTTCCTGTATTTCTGTAGACTCTTTATGGATTTCATTCCCCGCCCCCCCCCCCCCCCCCCGCTGTGAATGACGTGATCACAACACATGCAACTTCCTATTGCCTTTGGCATTCTATTTCTTACTCTGCCTTGTGAAGTCAAGAGACCAGTCTTTCACAGTGTCTCAAATCTGAATGGCATACTTCCTCTGCTTAGAGAGACTCAACTGTCTAAAGTGGTGCTTGGAATCAGTCTTCATTTCAGTTGGTACCATTTTCTTCATGGAGTTAAATGTGATATTTTTTCTCTTTATTAAACTATCAACAATAGCAGAGATATTTTCAGAGAACTGTTTTAAAAATCAATACCTCTTCTTCTTTTCTCCCTCTCCCTTACACTTACCCTTTCCCTCTCCCCCTCCCTTTCTCCCTCACTCTCTCCCTATCTCCTCCCTGTCTCTCTATCTCTCTTCCCCCACTTTCCCTACTTGTGCTAAGCTTCCAATCATGGACCAGTCCTCCTGGCCTCTTTTATGCTGTCCTCAGGTATTAGTCTCAAACTGTGATTTTTAAAAATCCCACAAATAAGTGCAATCATTCTATGTCTGTCCCTTTCCTCCTGACTTAAATCTTAGCATGATACTGTCCATTCATTTATAACCATGTCCCATACTTCATTTTTCCTTGCAAACTCATAGTATATGTACCATAGTTTCCTTATCCAGCCATCTGTTATCTGGTACTCAGGTTGTTTCCAGATTCTGGTTTTTGTGAATTATGTGTGCTCAGCAATCCTGGTGGTACACGTTACTGGGCCCGCTCGAGCAAATTGATGATCAACGGGAGGGCCTTTACCTTTACCTTTACCTTTGAGGGACCATATGTGGTGTCGGGATCAAATCTGGGGTGGATTTGAAGAAAGGAAAGTCCCTTTCTTTAAGGCACTTTACTATCTTTATGGTCCCTAGAAATAGTTTTCACTGATAACTCTTCCAAACTTAGAATAGAGCCTGGAAGATAATAACTTGGTGTATATATATGTGTATATATATATACATATACATATATATCTGTTGAATTGATGAATACATTTATTTCTAAAGGCAGATTACAACAAATATTTCCACTCAAAACACAGTGGATTATATTACCCTGAATTTAAATTCAGAGATGATAACACAAAGAGAATTGTCTTTAATTACATTATTGTGCAGACATATTGTGCAAAGCTTGTGATTTGAAGGACTGTACAGCCTCATGTATAAACTGTAGTATTATAGCTGCTTGGAATTTATCAGGAAGCACCCTGATGACTGTTACATGAGAGGAACATATTGTAACAGACCTCTTAGTCCTGCACTTACTGCTAATATTTCATTTTCTTTTTTATGATTGGATGCATTCCAATAACATTTCATTTGGAGTGGAATTTTCTCAAGTTCTTACATTCCTTAGTTCTCTCCACAGATTCTGCTTTGAATGATGGGTGGGTATGGAGGTGAGACATCTCTAGGCTAAATTCTGGGTTGAGGGAAGACATCCTTGGGCCCAACACAGAGCTCAGAAATTGATGCACAGGTGCCTAAATGCACCAGAAGTAATGAGCTCAGGACAAGTCTGATTGGGTGTGAAGGGACATTAGATGGTCCAACTTTTCCTTTTCTCTAGTCACAGATTTCTGCTTACTCAGTGAGGTGGGATCTCTGGTAAAAGAAAGATACTATGTTGGGAAAGAATTGAAGGATGGTTTCAAATTAGAGGAAATTTAATGTGAAGGCCTCTGCCCTAAATGCACTCTTTCAGCTGGACCCAGGAGAGAGTCTTCCATGTCTGCCACTGGCTGGCAAAGATCACTAAAAGCCTCCCCCTTTACTGGCTCTTTGAATGGCATGTGACTGAGTCTCTCAGAGTCTCAGCTCCCTGCTCAGTCTAGTTAGAGTCCCTATCAGAGGGTTAATGTGAGGACTGATTAAAAACTGTGAGAACAGTATCTGGCACAGGTGCAAGAGTGTGTTTGTTAAAGAGAAACAAAAACTAAAACAAACTTATGCCAGTCAGACATTTCTGTCCTCACAACAACCACCATTCAATCACAGGTGCAGCTACTTGTGGGGGGTAGGCCTCAAAGTAGGATGCAGCCTGGGAGATATGGTTCTCAGTTGGATATAATCATGAAAAGAAGTACAATTTGTGCTAAAAGACACTTTTTCTGGGTTTGTGCTCAGTTGCAGTGGCTGGAATGGGTTCTTTGTATGTTGAAAGGCTTTCCCTGCATGGTAGATAATCTTTCTAAGAACATAGATGATGAAATATTTACCTTAATGCACTTTATAGTTTCTGTTGGATCTCAAGGTCTTTGATCCACTTTGAATTTACTTCTGTGTGAGGTGTTAGATATGGATCCAGCTTTAATTTCTCACACAATCCAGTTTTCCCAGCACCATTTGTTGAAGAGGGTATCTTTGTTACATTTTATGTTCTCAGCTACTTTATTGATAATTAACTGCCCATATATCTGGTGTTTTGTCATAGGGTATTTGATTACCCCTAATGACCAGAGAGTCTGTCTTTATTCCAGTACCATGAGGTTTTGATCACTATAAGTTTATAAAAATACAGTTCCAAATTGGATAACAAAATACCTCCCAATTTCTTGTTTTTTAGTATGGTTCTGGCTATTCGTGGTCTTTTCTGATTCCATACAAACTTTGTTATTGATTTTCATAGATTCTGGAAGACTATCATCTGAATTTGGATGGGGATTATACTGAATATATAAAACAAGTTGGGTATGATAGTCATTTTAATAATATTAATTCTTCCAATTCATGATCATGGAATATTTTTTCCTCTTCCTATGGTCTTCCTCTATCTCTTTCTCAAGTGATTTGAAGTTTTCACGGTATTGATCCCCCATGTGTTTTGTTAAGCTGACTCTGAGAAACTTGATGTTTTTTGGATACTATGTTAAATGGGATAGACTCCTTGATTGGTCTCTCCTACACTTCATTCTTTGTGTATAAGAATGTGTTCTGAGTTTTGTGTACTGAATTTGTACCCAGCTACTTTGCTGTATTGGTAGATTGTTTCTAGAAGCTTTTTCTTTAACACTTTAGAGTCTTCTATGTATATTATCATGTCATTTGCAAAAAGTGATAGTTTGAGTTCTTCTTTTCCAATTTGGATGCCTTTGATTTGTTTTTCTTGCCTTATTGTTGTGGCCAGGACTTCTAATACTTCTAAAATTATGAATGGATATTGGATCTTGTCAAAGGTTTTCTCTGCATCAACTGTTATGATCATATGATTCTTATATTTCCTTATATTAATGCAGTACACTATGTTAATTGATTTGTGTATGTTGAATCATCTTTGCATCTCTGAGATGAATCCCACTTGATCAGAGTGTATGAGCTTTGTGATATGTTGTTTTATTATGTTATCTGGTCCTAAAGGAAATAGTATGGAGGGCTCTGGTAAACATAGAATTGAGATCCCATACAACTTAGAAATTCTACTTTAGGTAATTTACCTTCAGGACAGGAAAATATTTATTTAAAAAGACATATGCACACAATTTATTGCAGGAGTTAGTAAAATAGCTGAGATATGGAATCAACCTAGATGTCCAATGATAGATAAATGGATAATGAAGATGTGATATAATATGTGTGTATAATTAAAACTATGCACTACGAGGAGCCATGAAATCATGCAATTTGCTGCAACATGGTTGGAACTGGAAGATATCATGTTGAGTGAAGTAAGCCAGAAGAAGAAACACAGGATCATCTCACTTATCTGTGTAATATAGACTATTGGATGAGGAAATGTATGTAGTAAAAGGGGGATGCTTAGATCATCCTTGGCCCCAGTGTTTAGAGAGGAGACAGACAGAGAAGGAAAGAAATCAAGGGGGGGGGAGAAGAGAACAAGAAGCAATGGGTTAACATGCATCAGGGCTTCAGTGGTAACAGTGATAGGAGTGAGCAGTATAGCCATATACCCCAAACACAGATTCCACAGAACTGAAAACATGAGATGTAAGAGGCAACCCCTGAAACTTTGTTGTGCCTGTCAGGTTGACAGGTGGTGGTGAAGTGGGGATTGGAATGGGGAGGGAATCTGGGAACACTGGTGGAGGGAAATTGATACTGGTGGAGGGATTGGTGTTGAATTATTGCATCAAATATAACTATCAGTAACTTTGTAAACCATGGCTCTTTAATTAAAAAAAAAAGCCATCCTCTTCACTTGCTTCAAGGAGCAACACGAGATTCAATTACATGGAAGGAATTTTCATTCCAGCTGCCAGACTCTTGTCTTCCTCCTCATGTTTCTGGAATGATGCATCTGAGATCACATTTTCTGCTACACCCAGAATTGCTGGACAAAAGGAAAGTGGCCTCTTCATTTTCTCCCACACAGAAACAGACTGCTGTTTCTGAGTACCTCTCCTTCAAACCCAAATGCAAACAGCAAAACCAAGAATATTGCCATGGCTACCTAAAATTATTTCCAATAGCTCTGGACTCTGTTGATTTGGAAATGGCAGTGAATTGGACAGAATGACTCAGAGGGGTGGTCAAGTGTGATGGTTTAGAGAATGCCTGGCCAACAGAGAATGAATCTCTATGAAAATTTCTAAAAAAAAAATAGGTCATTCAGATGACACCATAAAACTTCTCAGCATATACCTTCAAAATACAGAAACATTAGTTTAAAAAAGACATATGCACAATGTTCATTTCAGTGCTTAGTACAGTAGTCAGGATACAGAAAAAAAAAGAAATATCCAGGACTATGGAAAATCATATCCCCTGTCCAGAAAAAAATACACTCAAGGTTGGGATAGTCTCCTAGGCAAAACAGTTTAGGTCTTTTAGAATATATTGGGAAAGCAAAAATGCACTCAGGGAAGAATAACAGGGCAAGCAAAAATGAGCCCAGAAAAAACTAGTATAAAACAGTTTGTGGTCTTTTAAATGCAGAAATATTATCTATAGAAAAGAATAGAATAAGAAATTGTCTCGACTTTATGCTATACTTTAAGGTGCCTGCTGACTGTTTTTGTGAGATACCCCAGTCTCTGTTTCCTAACTGTCCTTAATGTCTTTTTCTTTTTTTTTTGCAGAAACATTTATTTATTTTTTCTTTTCTTTTAACTTTATTTTATTTATTTTTACTTTTATTAGTGAAACACCATGAGGTACAGTTGTAGACTTACAAATTTTTGTGCTTGGATTTCAGTTATCCAATGATTGAGTACCCATTCCTCCACCAGTGCCCATTCTCCACCTCCAGTGCTCCCAGTATCCCTCCCACCCCCATCCCCCCATCCCACCCCATCCCTGTGGCAGGGAATTCTCTTTTGTTTTCTTTCTCCTTTTGGGTGCTGTGGTTTGAAAGAGAGGCATTGAGTGGCAATCATGTTCGGTCTATAGTCTACATTCAGCATGCATCTCTCATCCTGGGAGGAACCTCCCAACACCCTTTATTTGGTGCTCCTTTCTCTATCTGAGCTGCCTTTTCCCCTAGCATGTGCGGCTGGCCTCCAAGCCATGGAGTGGACCTTCTGGTACTTATCTCAACTATTCTTGGGTGTTAGTCTCCAATTTTGTTACTTTATATTCCCCAGACGAATGCAATCTTTCTATGTCTGTCCCTCTATTTCTGACTCATTTCACTTAGCATGATACTTTCCATGTAGTACCACTTGTATGTAAATGTAATGACTTCATCTTTTCTAACAGCTGCATAGTACTCCTTTGTGTAGATGTACCAAAGTTTCTTTAACCAGTCATCTGTTCTCGGGCACTCAGGTTTTTTCCAAATTTTGGCTATTGTGAATAGTGCAGCAATGAACATAAAAGTGCAAACACAGACTCAAACTTGTAGGATAACACTCTTTTGTCCTTCCTCAGGTAGCTTAGGTTTGTCAGGTCACACCCATCTAAGGACACTGAACTTGTATTGTAAGCAATGTCCTTTCTGTGTGAACACAGGAAGACAGTTAATATTATGCTTTGTAACTTGGGAGTTGATTGACTCCGAATAATATTTACTCCTGGGCATCTGATTTCTTGACTCAGTTGCCCTTAGTTCCTAGCACCCCAAAAGCAGGGTCCCAATGAGGGACTGAATGGACCCGGGGAAAGCAGTGAGCTACCCTGGCATCAAAATGGGCCAGGCCAAAGAGCCACGATACTCAACTATAAGTTGAGGGCATGATCATGGACAAATGCTGTCATGATCCAAAAGTAAGTAATGACGAGAATAGGACCCTGCTGGAGCTAGGAAGATTAACCTGGCCTGAGGACTGTGGAATGTATAGTGAGATGTTCTCAGGAAGGTAAAGGTATAGGTAAAGGCCCTCCCGTTGATCGTCAATTTGCTCGAGCGGGCCCAGTAACGTCTCCATTGGAGACTTTGTTGTTACTGTGTCTGGCATATCGAATAGAACCAAGCTAAATTTATATCTCTTACTGTGCTCATACAGAATGACATTGCTAGAAATATTAAAAGTAGATTTATTATTACGGGCCGGAGTGATAGCACAGCGGGTAGGGCGTTCGCCTTACAAGCGGCCAACATGGCCGACCCGAGTTCGATTCCTCCGCCCCTCTCGGAGAGCCCGTCAAGCTACCGAGAGTATTCGATATGCCAGACACAGTAACAACAAAGTCTCCAATGGAGACGTTACTGGGCCCGCTCGAGCAAATCGACGATCAACGGGAGGGCCAGATTTATTACAACTATTTAAGTAGATTACTAACTAAGGGAAGAACACACCCTTGTTGGGATCCCACCCTTGAGCGGATCTCCTAGTAATCTGAAGTAATCTCTGTAGATGAGATTTTTATCCTTGAGTTAATCTCCTGGAGGAGTGGTCTTACCTCTCTTTGTTGATTCGTCAGTATTCAACCCACCTTTATGTCACCATCTTATGTGACTGCTATATAAACTAAGATGTAAGCTTGGAGAGGAGAGTCAGAAGTGAGAGAGCTTGGGTTCCAGAGATCCAGAGTCAGAGCCAGAAGGAGAGAGGTTCTAAGATTGGGGCCCAGGAGATAAGGAGGCAGAGAAAGACAGGTGTGAAGAGGATTGGAATAAACTACTATTGATATAGACTGGCCTGGCCCTCGTTTCTTCTTCCGTCTGCCCTTGGCCAACAGCCGTTCCGATCCAGGCCACACACAGCGGCTCAAGGGCACCGAACGCAGGCGGTGAGACAGTGCCATCCAGTGAGCCCGTGAACACACAACCTTCGGCGAGATAAGATTTTACACAAACTCTTTTTTTTTTATTCTGTCATTAAAGCTACTTTTATTTTATTTTATTTATGTATTTCAGTTTGGCAGATTTATTTATTTACTTATTTTTGCTTTTTGGGTCACACCCAGTGATGCTCAGGGGTTACTCCTGGCTCTGCACTCAGGAATCATTCCTGGCAGTGCTGGGGGACCATATGTGATGCTGGGGATCGAACCCAGATTGGCCGTGTGCAAAGCAAACGCCCTACGGGTTGTACTATAGCTCCAGCCCTGACACAGACTCAAACTCTCAATGTCTTTTTAAACTTAAACAATGACTCATGTGTTGAGAGCCTGGGTGGGAAAGTAATATGATATTGAATAAGTGGCCTGCCTAAGACCACTGATGGCTGTCCTGGTGACCCTAAAACTTGGAGATTCCATGTGTGTTTATCTTCTTATATGTTTGTTTATCTCATTCTCTGGGACCAACTTCTGCACTGCATGAAGGTTGGAGGCGTCAATCTGATTAGCTTTAGACACAGGAAGAATAAATGGAGAAAGCTGTTGCAGTGTACATATTCAATAGTATTAATGTAGTTGTAAGAAAATATGAAATCAGCTTGCTGCAACTTGGATATAACTGGAGTATACAAGTTAAATGAAATAAGTCAGTGAGAGAAGGACAAATGCCAGATGATCTCATTGATCTGTGGTATAATAAAATAACTGATAAAACCTTGACTTTAAAAACAAAACTAAGATTACTGAGCAGGGGTGTGGGAGATTTGGGGGGAATAATGAGATGAACTAAAAACAATATTAGGAAATTAGTGGAAAGTCTTGGACACTTTGTTGATGGTGAGGCATGGTTATTGTACATAAAGATAATAAATTTGATACTATTATAAACACATTACCTAAACTAGCACTGTAGCACTATCCCACTGTCCTCCAGTTGTTCATCGATTTGCTCGAGCGGGCCCAGTAATATTTCCATTGTGAGACTGAGATTGTTACTGTGTTTGGCATATTGAATGCGTCATGGCTAGCTTGCCAGGCCGTACTATCCTGGCGAGATACTCTTGGTAGCTTGCCGGGCTCTCTGAGAGAGGTGGAGGAATTGAACTCGGGTCAGCCAGGTCGGCCGCATGCAAAGCAAACGCCCTACCAGCTGTGCTATCGCTCCAGCCCATAAACCATAATAATAACATTACAAAACCCAAATGGGCATAGATTTGAACAGACTCTCCACTGAAGATGAACATGAAAGTCTGGTAACTACCAGAATAGTAAATTTGGAATGGATCTGGTTTCAGAACATCATTTCAAAGAGGTAACACAAACCAGAAACAAGTGATACTGTCCAAAGTTTAAGCTTGCATACATCTCTGGTTTAAGGATGCTGATGTTATTGAAGTAGAGCAGCGCAGGGACAGGTGGCCATCCTTAATGAAGCTCTAGACCAGGAACACTGTGTGTCAGGGGAAGACCACGTCTGAGATCTTGTCAGGACATGGCCCCAACGGGCCAGTGGGTAATGGTCAGTGAATAGAAATCATTTTTTACAGTACAGTGCGGGAAAAAATTCTCAAAAGACTACCAATTACAGAACTTTGGCATTAAGAGAGGCCATTAATGACTCCTGGGCTAAATGGTGGGCTGCCTCTTGCCCAAAGAACAAGATTTATCCCCAAATTTAAGCAGAGCTGAGCCTTCAAATGGAGCTTCGCTAGATATTGCCCCCTGATTCATTTAGTCTGAAACTAGAGTTGGGGATTTGCCTTAAAAGAAGAACAGTCTAGGCAAATGGCCTGCAGATGGTACTGGGAGAAGGCCAACTCTACTGGAAGGTGATGGATCCTGTGCCTGGTCCAGCTGGACCTGCTCCTGACGTTCATGTATGATTGCACCACAAATTCTTCCCTGAACATGATTAAATATTCAAGTATCCTGTTTCCTGCATGAGCATTTTACCTCCATCTCCCCCTTGATATCTCAACAGGTCACCCCCGTCTTCATTTTATTTACTTATTTATTTATTATTATTTTTTTTTGCTTTTTTTGGGTCACACCCGGCGATGCACAGGGGTTATTCCTGGCTCATGCACTCAGGAATTACTCCTGGCGGTGCTCAGGGGACCATATGGGATGCTGGGAATCGAACCCAGGTTGGCTGGGTGCAAGGAAACACCCTACCCGCTGTGCTATCACTCCAGCTCCCCGTCTTCGTTTTAATTAAAATATTTTTTTTTTATTTTTATTTATTTATTTATTTATTGAATCACTGTGGGAAAGGTTACAAAGCTTTCAGGTTTATGTCTCAGTAATGCAAATATCAAACACATTTCCCTTTACCAATACTTATTTTTTACCATGAAGAACCCCAATAAAACCCCAACCCCCACCCCTCCCCGTCCCTGTGAGGCAGATGAATTCTAGTTAACACTCTATCTGCTTTGATTAGATTCATTGTTTCAATAAAAGATTCACCACTATTATTTAGAGTTTACCCCCCCCCCCCCAAATCAGACATGCTGAAAAAGCATTGTGAAGTGATTTGCTTTCTACAGCTGGGTTCAAGAATTAAATGTTGGTTTTGGATTTCTGCTATTTTACCTATTGACCCTGGAAGTATTTCTACTGAAAGTCAGATAGTTAAGAAACTGGTTTCTGTGTTCTGGAGTCGTGGCCGTGCTGGAGAGCCGCTCGCGGGGGGCAACCGGTGGCCTCGGTAGGGCGTGAAGGGCGGAGCGAAACGCCCCCCTTCCCATGAGGTTTTAGTCGCCCCCACACTCCCGGCTCATACCTGCTGTCCACAAGGCACCCATGTGGCCGCCATCCCTCATTCCAGAGAGGAGAGGGCGAATGGGGCAACACCCTTTCCCCTCCGGCAGACTTGATGGGCTGGATCAACGCATAGTCCGTTCACTTTTCTGCTCCAAGCTGCTGGGTTCTGCATTAAGTCCTTGTGCTTCTGGGGCCATGGCCGTGCTGGAGAGCCGCTCGCGGGGGGCGACTTGTGGCCTCGGTAGGGCGTGAAGGACGGACCAGAACGCCCCCCGACCCATGAGGTTTTAGTCACCCCCACTCCCCCGGCTCATACCTGCTGTCCACAAGGCTCCCATGTGGCCGCCATCTTTCTTTCCAGAGAGGAGAGGGCGAATGGGGCAACACCCTTTCCCCTCCGGCAGACTTGATGGCCTGGGTCAACGCATAGTCCGTTCACTTTTCTGCTCCAAGCTGCTGGGTTCTGCATTAAGTCCTTGTGCTTCTGGGGCCATGGCTGTGCTGGAGAGCCGCTTGTGGGGGGTGACTGGTGACCTCGGTAGGGCGTGAAGGACGGACCGGAACACCCCCCTTCCCATGAGGTTTTAGTCGCCCCCACATCCCCGGCTCATACCTGCTGTCCACAAGGCTCCCATGTGGCCGCCATCTTTCTTTCCAGAGGGAGGAGGGCGGAAGGGAGCAACACCCTTTCCCCTCTGGGCAGACTTGATGACCTGGATTAACGCATAGTCCTTTCACTTTTCTGCTCCAAGCTGCTGGGTTCTGCATTAAGCCCTTGTGCTTCTGGGGCTGTGGCCATGCTGGACAGCCGCTCTTGGGGGGCAGCTGGTGACCTCGGTAGGGCGTGAAGGACGGACCGGAACGCCCCCCTTCCCATGAGGTTTTAGTCGCCCCCACACCCCCGGCTCATACCTGCTGTCCACAAGGCTCCCATGTGGCCGCCATCCTTCTCTCCAGAGAAGAGAGGGCGAATGGGGCAACACCCTTTCCCCTCCGGCAGACTTGATGGCCTGGATTAACGCATAGTCCTTTCACTTTTCTGCTCTAAGCTGCTGGGTTCTGCGTTAAGTCCTTGTGTTTCTGGGGCTGTGGCCGTGCTCCAAACTTAACTCTGACTTTCAGGGAGAAAGATTGGGTGGTTTACTTCTTATTGATCACTTTGTATATAGATGTCGCGCGGCCGCGTAAGCGGCCGCGCAGTTTTGAGAAAAAGTCCTCGTTCCCGCATACTCGAGCTGTGTTTGTAGAGGCTTCTGGTCACCGGGGTTCCATCTGGGGGAGGTGGGATGCGGCACCTACTCCATCTGGAACTTGCGGGTGATCTTTTTGGAACCTGTTTTTTCTTTTTTTTCCCTCCGGGATCCCGCACCCTCCAAATTGTTTAAACATATTAAAGCACCATGATTTACATAGTTATTAATAGTTGAATTTCAGCTATACAATGTTCTAACACAAATCTCACCACCAATGTCAACTTCCCTCCACCAATGTTTCTAGCTTCCCTATAACCCACCATCATCACTGAAATGCATTCCTTGACAGGCACATTCAAAAGGACATATCGATACCACTATACATTATACCACACCACCTTGCACAACAGCTAGACTATGGAATCAACCTGGGTGCTCAACATCAGATGACTGAATAATGAAGAATGATATAGAAACACAATGGAATACAGTTACAAGGCATGATAAAATAATCTGTTTCACTGCAACTTAGATGGAACTGGAGGATATCATGTTAATTGAAGTGAGTCAGAAGAATGACAAATACAGAATCATCTCACTTATCTCTGATACATAGGACAATAGGTAGAAGGAATGCAAAGCATCAACAGGGGTAATACCCAGATTACCCTTGACCATAGATCATAGAAATGAGGACAGGGAAGGAGAATAAGCCTTGGGAGAAAATAAGAAGAGATGAACAGGAGGTGACAGGGGTTGGGGTCAAAGGCCTCAAGCATAAGGATGGTGTAGTGGTGTGGTATATGTAAATTTTTGAAGTATAGAATCAACAACATTGTAAATATGAGTTTTTTCACTTTGACAGGATGGAAGGAAGCCCCAATTTTTAAAAATTCTGTTGACAAGTGTGTCTAGTTTTTTTTAGCCTAACCTGTCCTGCATCATGGCTTCTAAGGGAACCTGATGTTTCTCCAGATTGACACACTAGAGATGATATCATGTTCTCCCCCAGGGAATGATAATCTATTAATCAAAATCTATAAAGTAAGATGCGGTGTTCTGTGGGTCTCTCATTACCTGTTAGGTAAATCCACCACTGAACTCTCATAAGAGAAAGCCCCATGGTGGGTAATACATCTGATTGTAACAGAAACTTCTGGATGAGCATTGGGATAAGCACGCCTACTATCTATGTCTGATCACCTCTGTTGTGCTCATATGTCAATTTCTTGCACTAGTCTCAACTCCAATATTTATCACTTATAAAGACACATAAGAACTAGGGCTAATCTAGAAATGTAATAATAACATCTGGAAATTCTTTTTAAAATCACAGGTTCTCCACTGGGAAAGAGGATGAGTTTCACAGTCAGCTGATGATCAGACTCATGCCTTCACACACCAGCTTTCTCATTTTCAGTGGAGGAAAATAGTATCTTAAAACTTTGCTACTACATTTCTTCAAACATTTAGTGTCTGCACATTGGAGAGGAGGTGTAAATTTTTTATGTGTAATTTGTTTCTTCTAACTTTCCACATTTCTTTGATAAAATTACTCATTCACTCATTTACTATTTCCATCCTTCCCTATTTTACAGAAAGGTTTTTAAATTTCTTTCTGCTGGGGATATGGTGCCGCCAGCAGGTCAATCTGTACTGTGAGGTGAGTGCATAAGCAGCCTGATGGTGCATCAGACTTCCAGAAACCCCAAAATTGCTGCTGTGCCTTTGGCCAGACACAAAAACTTGGGGCAAAGTTTACCAAGAAAGTAAACGGCCAGAAGTTAGGTATGTGGGAGACACACCCACAAACCACCTTGGGCTCAGCTATATAATTGGAGGCATGGCCTCTCTGGTTCCTGACCGAACTGCTTAATGACCATGATCCCAGAGACTCAGGAACAAATCTCGAAACACAATGGCTTTTGGCAGAAATGTGTCCAGTCTCTGCAATAGGTTACCGGTGCTGGGCCAACCCAGGTGGGAATAGGTTTTGTGCCTTGGCCTGTTCCCCCTGGCAGCCCGGTGGCTGCCATCCTCCAGAGGCCACTGGACAGTCAGGTTTGGTCCTGCAGTGATGAGACATGCGGGACTTCACTATATGGGGGTGGAGCTGACCCTTTCCTCCCCATCCCAACGAGACCCCTAGTCATTGCCCACAAACGACTCTGGCTCCTGATCAAGCTGCTTAACAGCCATGAACCCAGAGACTCAGGAACGAATCTCGGAACCCAGCAGGTTTTGGCAGAAATCCCTCCAGATTTAAGTGTTAAAACTTCGGAATTTCATCTCATGGGAAGAGGGGCAGTACTGGTTCATCCTTCACGCCCTACTGAGGTCACGAGTTGCCCCCCACGAGTGGCTTTCCGGCAGGGCCATGACTCCAGAGTCAAAAGGACTTAATCTGGAGCCCGGCAGCTTGCAGCAGAAAAGTGAATGGACCCTGTGTTAAACTATGGTGCCTTGCCTCCCCGGGAGGAAAAGGGTTTTGCTCCCTTCTTCCTCCCCCCCCCCCCCCCCCCCGCAGCATGGTGGCCGCCACTTCAGAGCTTATTGGAAAGCCTGGTATGAGCCAGCAGTGACGGGGCAACTCCACTCTCATGGGAAGGGGGGCGGTACCAGCTTGTCCTTCACACCCTACCAAGGTCACGAGTTTCCCCCCACGAGTGGTTCTCCAGCACGGTCATAACACCAGATGCACAGAAACCAATTTCGTAATTATTCTGGCTCTTTGCAGAAATCCTTCCAGACTTACCTAGTAAAATATCAGAAATCCAAAATTGTGTGGCCACAAAGTGGCTGCATGACATCCTATAGTTCTCATAACCAGCTATAGAAATCAAATTATTTCACAATGCCTTTTCAGCAATTCTGATTATTGGGGGGAAATTGTAAACAATAATGGTGCATCTTTTGTTGAAATGAGTGTAATCGAAGTAGAGAGAGAGTTAAGTAGAAATCATCTGCCTCACAGGCATTGGAAAGGGTTGAGGGGGGTATATTGGAGTTCCTGGTGGTGAAAAATAAGTATGGTGAAGGGAAAGGTGTTTTTTCATTATATGACCGAGACTTAAACCTGAAATCTTTGTAACTTTTCCCACAGAGATTTAACAAATAAATATAAGAAAACAAAACTTTGGAATTTCAAAACCGCATGGCCACTACTACGGCCACATGACATCATATGTTATTCATAGCCAGCAATAGAAAACAAATTGTCTACTGTTGCCTTTTCAGCAGATCTGAGGGTTGGGGTAAAATCCCAAATAATAATGGTGGGTCTTGTCAAAAAATATTGAATGTGATCAAAGTAGAGAGAGAATAATGCGGAAATCATCAGCTCCACAGGTAGGGGGAGGGTGTGGAATGGGAGTATACTGGGCTTTTTGGTGGTGGATAATGGGCACTGGTAAAGGTATGGGTGTTTCATTGTATGACAGAGACTTAAACCTGAAAGCTTTGTAACTGCTCTCATGGTGATTCAATAAATAAAATTATAAAACAATGGAAAAAGTAGTAAGGTTGTAGTTCATGCCAATTCAATCAGCTAATCAGTGGCTGAATAAATAGCAGTACTCCTACATAAAAAATAAATTCCTTTCTGCTATTTTTTGTATCTCTTTGTTTCCACTGGTGTTTTGGTTATGAGTTCTATTCCTGTCTTCTCACAGATTTTATAATTATTGTATCATAGAAAGCATACATATAAGAATGACGATTGATGAATAACAGTCTCTCCCCCACCCCAGGAATTTAAAGTTCTTCTCTCATATGTTAGCTAAAGAGTTAGGATGGTTGTTCAGATTTCATCAAGACTTCACTTGAATCAGGGGGAGGATGGCTGAGCTGCAGCTGTTTTGATCAGCCCAATCCTCTAACATACATCTTCTGAGGAAGAGTTAGACTCTTAGTTCTTATCAAGGTTGAATTGGAGATTCATGCCAACCTTTTGAATCTTTTAATTTCCATAATTTCCATTATAGGAAGAATGTGGGAGATGGGAGTGATGGAACCATTTTCTGCCTTTATGTCCGTTTTCCTCTGAAGATTTGGAGTGGGGCGGAGAGGATGACTATCAGACAAATCATCATTATGCTTTCTAGTGCCCACACTCCAAAACCAGAAGCCCACATCTTGATCTACTAGGGCACACTGCTCATTAGGAAAGGGTTCTGCTCTCTGAAAATCAGTTTATCAAGACTTTCTTTGATAGCCTAATATAAAAGCAAGCTTTTTATATTATCCAATGTTTCTGTTCCCTCAGGAGCTTAGGACTTCTGTATCCTAACTGAAAGAAGAAATTGCTGAGAATGGCAGCTGCCATATTTAACATTAGAGAAAATGTCAAATGTCCTAGTTCTGAACTCTTAAAAGCTTGGCCTAGTTGTGTTTAATCCAGGAGAATTGACCACAAAAGATATCAAAAGGTTGATTTTTCAAGGTTCAGACTTGAGTATACAGCAAATGCTTTATGGGTCCCACTCACATCTCTTCACCTTTACCACATCAGGTCCATCCAACAGCCAACTCCTATCTCTTTTCTTGGGGGGGGGGGGTTTCTCAGCATCCCATAGGCCACCTGGATTTACTAAGTCCAGTAATAAGGAATATCTGAGAATTAACATATCTTAAAACAACTTTAAGCAACAATTGGTAGATGTTGGTGGTAAAAGTCCTGGCTCTGTTCTCTCTGGGTGACAGAATTTAGCAGTCCATGTTCCAAACAATCATTCAGATCCCCCCAAAGTCAATCCCAGCCATCCACAGTAGTAACTTGCTAACATTTTCCATGGATGCTTTCCTTGTCTCAATTCCCAAGTGGGTGGGCCCGGGGATCACCTTACAGATCAAACATTTGCATTTAAGCCATATTTATGATCTGCTTTCAGGGAAATGCAAATCAGACGTGAAGCTTCTAGGTGCTTTTTGAGTTTCTGCAAAGGAGCCAGCATAGATAGAGAACTATTTGAAGGAAAGCAAACCCAGCCAGGATTAGATGTTTCCCATCAAAGAACATTAGGCACATTTTAGGGATGCTGAGAGAACTGATGTTGGAGTTCTTTATTATAAACTGGGGCCACCTGTCGACTGTAATAACTAGAATATGAAAGTCTGAATATAGAACACAGTTAAACTGTTTACCTTTCCTTTGTGATTATATCTTTTAAGCTTAACATACTTAAATGGTGGATTTAAATTCCTAAGTACATTGTTTTAAAACATTGAAATGAAAAATACATTAGTAAGTAATATTAGGAGCTTAGTGTTCTATGTCCATTGTTATTATTTTTTGTTCTTAAACGAAAAAAATCTTTAGGTACACAGTCCTGAAAATATCTTGCAGAGATGCCAAGAAGTGCTCCATAAGCCACTTTCTAAGAAGCAATTTCCTTCTTGTCCCATAAAACTCCCCAAAGCACCTTTAGGTGAACACCAAAGCACTGGGTCTGTTTGCAAACTTCAAATACAGCAGACATTTAATTATGTTGAGTTCATCAAAGACTTAATTGAGACAGAAACTCAGACCTTATGGCTTAATTACTTTAATTTCAGATGGGTAACAGACTTGGTCTCAAACAGCCCTTTGAGCTAGATTATATTAGAGAGAGCCCCACAGGCCCCGGCTGGTAATTCTCTCAGTCAAATGAAAGTTCAGGGCCACATCAATAACAGAACTGAGTGAGTCTCATGATCAGTTTTATTAATAAGTTCAATTCCCAACATCTATCCTTGCCATGAAGTTAAACTGCACGGGCTCCACTTTCTGTGAGAGCTGATCAATATGTAAATAGCTCAAGATATGAAGTCATTTTTTATTTCTGACTGATTTTTCTTCTCATTCAACTGACACACAGACAACATAGAGGCAAGGATGAGTCTTCTGAGACCCATTATAAACCAAATTTTTCTCTTGATTTTCATTTAGAAGACTTCACTGACCTTCCCTCTCCTCACTGTGCATCTTGAAGCTCTTTTACTATTTAGTTACCCATAGAATTTGCACAAACCAGTGAATAAAGGTAGAATTTTGGGGCTGGAGCGATAGCACAGCAGGTAGGACATTTGTCTTGCATGTGGATAACCTAGGTTCGATTCCCAGCATCCCATATGGTCCCCCAAGCACCGCCAAGGGTAATACCTGAGTGCAGAGCCAGGAGTAACTCCTGTGCATTGCCGGGTGTGACCCAAAGAGCAAAAAAGGTAGAATTTTGAGGCAGAGATCCTAGGGATCATTATATTTTTCTAACAGATGAAAAAGGGTCAAACCTTTATTCAACATGTACATTCATGGTTTTTTCTTTATAATCTGAAAATATGTTTCATCCTTACAGCAATACCAGGAGGTAGATGTGCTTGTACTCTTTAAATGAGAAAGCTGAGGCTTAAAAAGACGAAGCAACTTCTCTAAGGCTGCACAGTCAGCCAACAAAGAATCAGGAGTCCAATCTAGTCCATTCTGATTTCTGAGCTATGGTACTTAGCAAAATAGTCTTTTGATTCCTCACCAAAAATTTCATGGATAAATAAAAGTCTTGGAGAAAAAGAGTTCCAGGTGGCTTTGGAACTCTCCAAGTGAGCAGAGGACAAGGAAAGTCAGGGAAGGGTTGACAATCCGTGTCATTCTATGGGCTATTTCTAACAACACTGTGGCTGCTATTCCTTTCCATGATTGTGTAGTGTTGTGAGATGAACTTGGCTAAGAACTTCCTGAGGTAATGGCAAGGTGACCACTACCAGCACTGGAAAGTTGAGGGAGCAATCTGCATTGTATGCAGTGTTTCCTCTGGGTCAGTGATGAGCAGCACTGCCAATGAATTATGAAATACAAATGAGTTCAAGCCGTTTCATAAGTAATTAGCTACATGGCATTTTGCTAGACACTTCCCAGTCATTAGTTTCATTTCTTTACATTATTTATCCTCTGATAGGCTTGCCTCTGAATCAAGTTCAGAAGACTAATGTACTAATGACAACACTAATAATAGCCAGGCTAATAGTCATACTGCTAATGTTGACAACGCTTAATGAAGAGCCTGTCAACAGCAGCATCATCAGGCTCCTCTGCAACTTGTGGCCACTCAGCAGCTCTGGCAGCGGTGAGAAGGCATCCAGCACAAACAGAAGCCCAGAAAGAGTAAACAGCACCAAAGGTAGGGACAATGAATTGTTTTAGTTCTCACTTTCTGCAGGTATTAGAGAAGAGGAGGGAACCACTATTGTATGGGTCTACAAGATCTAATACAATAGCTAATGAATCAGAGGATGAGGACCAAATCTAGAAAGTTGGGCAGAATTCAGTGGTCCTGCGTGGAAACAGCTGAGCAGTGGCCTTCTCAGAAAGATAATTACAAAGTCACAAAATCATTCATGATGGAGTTTCAGGTGTACAATATTCACTATGAGAGTCCATTTCCTTCCACCAGCGCCCCAGTTTCCCTCCTGCCACCATGCCTCCTCTAGTAAAGGCACTGCTGCCTTTTCCCTTTAGACACCAGGGTTCACAAAACCGTTACTTAGAGAGATTGCACTCATTGCTTTACCTCCTCTCAGCACCTAGTCCTCACCCAGAGTGACCACTTCCCTCTCTCATTGTTCCTTCCCTGATTTATCTCGTCTGCCCACCCAGTGGCAAGCTTTCTACTAAGGATAAGTTTTCCTTGGACCAGATTTCAGAGACCAAGGATTAAATTCACCAGATCACTCAAGTCAACCAGCATGAAGATAATGAAACTATTAAATGGGCAGTTAAGAGAATTCATGTGCTAAAGTCCATTCTGCACTGGGAACTCTGGAGAAATGCTGGGAGCTCCTTGCATTTCCAGAAAGGCCTGGAAAGGGGTATGGAAGAAGGTTCTCAGGAGATTTTCTTAACTGTCAAAATTAAGTAGCTGCTTCCAACAGGATATTGCAGGCTCCAAAACCAGAGAACTAGTTTGAATCACCAGGCTTTTCAATGCTGCAAGTACAGCCTTCAATACATTTCTGAAAAATGACTTTACTAGATGCTTGAACTGAAGACTCAGGGACTTATTGTTTCTGAGTAAAACTCCTACAAAGAATTAAGACATCGGATTGGGCAGGACCACTGCAAACCTGCAAGTACCTTTGCCCACAAGCTTCACTTTTCAGTGACTTCTGAGTGACTTCCCCAAATAGCAGAGCTCATAAATGATGGGGTAGAACAACCCTTACAATGGACTAGTCCCTTCACTAGCAGGGATAAAATGCAGGTATGCAAATCCCCTCAAAACTGGCCTCATAAGGAAGTCCAGTTAAATGGGAATAAAATGCTTAAGCTTGGTAGAAAAGAAAAGGCTGGATCCTAGAGTAACATCCAATTGTTTTAGTAATAATAATCTTCAGGCTGGAGCGACAGTACAGTGGGTGGGGTGTTTACCTTGCATGCAGCCAATCTGGGTTCAATCCCCTGCATCCCATATAGTCCCCCAAGCACCGCCAGGAGTAATTCCTGAGTGTAGAGACAAAGCCATACTGGAACTATTTTAGGTCATTCTATTTCAGAGTAGTGACAGTAAAAATGAATGTGATACCTTTAGATGTGTAGCCTGCAGGCTAGTTAATTATTTACATGGGAGCTCTGTACTCAATCGACATGGAGACCAAATAACAGCATCAGAGAAGTTTCCAGTTCCAGTTGGGTTAGCTTCCTGCAGTTCACTGAGATTCCACATCAAAGTACTCCAAGACCACTTACCCCAGGCTGACTGTGCTCCATCAAGACAGGTCTTTGTCTCACCTCCAAGTTGCACCCCACCCCCCACATAGCCGAATTCTGTCACCCGCCTCATTTAGTCTTACCTGCCCTGCAAAGAGTCCACAGACACCAATGATGCACAGGATGTTGAACACCGCTGAGCCCACGATGGTCCCAACGCCCACATCGCCCTTGGTGATGAAGACGCCTGAAACACAGACCCTATGTCAGACTGGCTTATGGCCAGCGGCATTCTACTGTGGGAAGTGTTCCTAAAATATTAGACTGGTTATTCCCAGGATCTACAGGAAACAACTGAGCACCAGAGAACAATTTGTCATCTGTACTGGGGGCCCTCTCATGGGACCCTGACACTGTATCTGGGACATGTTCTTGCAAAGTTAAGCATCACTTTAATAAAATCATCATGGCAACCACAAATGGGCTGAGAAACTGGTGTTCTGTTCCCCAGGTAGACAATCTATTTGTGGGAGGGTCATCTGCCCCTAGTGGAGGCAGGGTTGAGATACTCCCCAGATAATCACTTACCTATGACCGATGTGAATAGTTCTGGAGCTGAACTGCCTGCTGCCATGAATGTGGCTCCTGCCACGTCTTCACTGAGGTTCAGGCGCTGCAGGAGGTAAAAACAAAACCCACGTGAGTGAGAATCTCCGTCCTCCATTCAGTCTCCTGATCCCTGATGCCTGACCTCCTATAGGCCCCATGATGGTTCACTGTACTTTAGGGCGGGATTAGGGAGGAGACCTGTGCATGCAAGTTAGAGAGCCTTGACAAAACCTAGCCCCCTCCCAACTCAAGCACCCTGGGGAGTCGGTGCCCCTTGGTTACCTGCATGCCACCAAATAATCTTATTTTTTTAAAAGAGAAACTTAGAACTCCTGTTTCCCCCACCCGCAAATCTGGTATCCAGTCTTCAATCCTTGATGAAGGCTTCGGGGGTCAGGGACACTCTCTTAAAACCCATCCTACATCCTCAATGAAGTCCTAAAACCTTGGTGAAGGGAGGTAGAGGTTGAGTCTGAGTAGAAAGAGGGGGGATGAGCCCTGTTAAGAAATTTGACACTCTGGACTCTTCAGGTGGCCTTGTTTATCATCCAAAAAGTGATTTGCTACAAGAACTATACACTACAAGTTAGTTAAAATATTCAGCTTTTCTGCATTCAGTCATGGCTGAGAAGATAAGGTCAGTAAAGAGTCAATTGTTTGCTGGTGTCCCAGTTGAGAAGTTATTCTTGAATGATGCGGTACCTCTCCCAACTGACTCCAGGAGCTGCACTTTCTTGCTCAGCCATGCTCAGCCAGGGAGGAGCAGCATGGCCTCAGCAGGAGCCACAGGTTTCTCCAGTCAGCAGTAGGTGGCAGCAGGAGCCCTCAGGGAGCTCAGAAGTGATGGACTTTGGGAGTCCTGAACTGTTTCACAACCCTCCCCTCCACCCCCACCAGAAATGACCAGCTAAAATACAAACAACAGTGCTGAAAAGCCACTACAAGGACAGGTACTTCCGGCTGAAAGACATAGCTCAAGGGGACAGCCAGAATCCAGGCTCACCAAGGCAAGAATTTTGTGAAGTGTGATGGCTAAACCTAATACACCATGACCATGCTCCCTGGGTGGTTTATCAAGACTTGTTCTGACGGGGCCAGATAGATAGTTCAGAGTTAAGGCAATTGTCAGTATGTGGCTGACTCTGGTTCCATCTCAAGCACTGTTTATGGCCCATCCCTCCAAGCACTGCCAGAAACGATCCCTGAGCACAGAACCTGGAGCTCTGAGCACCACTGAGTGTAGCCACAATCCTCCCCCCTGTCCTCAAAAGAAAAAAAAAGTTACTCTGAGCCTTGCACTGCTGTGTCCACTCCCTGACAGGCCCTAGGTGCAGAGATGATGCCTTGGGCTCATCTGTGGTTCCTCTCCTCATTCCCTCTGTGCACTTTCCTCTGTGTTCTTCTGCCCTTTCTCTATCATGCCCTTTTCAGCTCTGACCCAGGTCACCTCTCTCCAGATACCTAGAGTCACCAGCTAAAGCATTTCCTGCCTTTAGCCTTCTTCCATCCACCACACTGTGTTCATTCAAAGCCTTCCCTGCTGCCTCCTGAGCATGAAGTTAGTCTGTTACCAGCAGCCTGAAGTCTCCAGTGTACCCTGCATGCTAATTCCAGTGCAGGATTTTTGCTTACACTTTTCTCTGTACAAATACCTTTCCTTACAGCATACTGTCACTGAGACTTTTCTTGCAGGAAAATCTCTAACGCTTCCCATGCATAAACCTATTCTTGAGCCCTTTGCTTAGTTTGCTCTCCCAGGTTCTATGCACCCATCCTGCCTTCACCTTGGCACTGCTTAGTGTCCTTAAATCCAAGAGTGGCAGTACTGTGCACTGTTCCTTATTTCATTAGTAGCCTTTGGGGCTAAGCATGATTCAGACAAAATCATTCACCAACAGTGACTGTGTGGATGGAATCCCATATTCAAGGACTATGTCACCCATTACCCAAATCATCACTCTGCTTCCCTGTAAAGAGACTTGGTCCAAAAATCTGCTCCATCTATCCTATCTCACTTGGATATCAGGTTACCATCATGCTCTTGTTAGCGTTGTTCTTGACATGTCTCTCTACCTGTTCTACTTTGAACTAGTTGTGTCCATCTACTGCGTCCATCTACTGTGATACTTGGCCAACTGGGCTGAGTCAGATCCAATGCTAGGGTCTGAGCATATAGTGCTGCTACATCCTTGTGGTGTCAGGGACTACTATGGCCACCCTAGCAGTGCTTGCGGGCTTCGAGGGCTACATCTGGCACTTTTCTAGGAAGCCATGAGGTGGTGGAGTTTGCATTTGTGTCTTGGCACATGCAAGCCTGCATCACAGTCTCCTGTACTATCTCCCAAGTCTTCATTGGATTTCTCAGTATTTTTGCACAATTAGTCATATGACCAATGATAAAACCTCTGGTTATCCAAAGCTTTGGGGATATCATTCCATGCAAGGGAAACTGAGGGCCAAGCAGACAAATGGCTTATTTAAAGGTGCTGTGCAGATAAGAGGGCCTGAGAGAATAGCTGGTTCTCTCCCTCCACCTTCCTTTCTTTTATTTTCTCCATTGACTTTTCTTTGCTTTCTCTTTTCCCACATTTAAATTTTTTTTCAACAATAAGGCATTTGAGAGACTGTCTGAGTTCATCATGTCGACCAAGACCATCCATGGTAACTCACAGTTCCAGAAGGCTGAATCTAAACGTTAGACATGGGAGTCTCCCGGTGGATGATTCCACAACGAAATAGACCACATCATATTCAATCGATGGTTTTGCCTGACCTATGTCGCTGTTGTCCCAAAATTCCGAACGGGATCGGACCACCCTCTCCTTCATTGTGGCAACATGGGAAGATGCCATTGTTGACAACATTGACGAGGAATACAATCGACTGGTTCAGCACCTCCATGATTGTGTGAGGAACGCCAAGAGAGAGATAGCCACAAAAAAACGCCTGTCTTCGAAAACTCTTGAGCTTATTCGCCAACGTGGTTTGACGCATGCCTCAGGCAACCGCAAGTGAACGTCTGAGCTCGCAAAGCAGTGCAGAGATGCGATCAAGGAAGACCTCAAAGAGAGAAGAGCAGAAGTGCTGGTAGATGCGGCAGAAGCTGGGAAAAGTATTTGTAATGCCCGCCTGTCCTTCGCCAACTACAAGACCAAGATGATTGCCCTCCGACGTCCTGATGCATCTATCACATCCTCCTGAATGGCAATGGAGAAGACTATCCATGACTTCTACTCAAATCTCTTCGATAACCATGTCCACTTGTTGACATACCAAATTCCACAGGATGGATATGTCGTTCCCAATGTTTTCCCTTCTGAAATCCAACATGCCATTTCGTCAGTAAAGAAATGAACAGCACCCGGCCCAGACAAGGTCAGACCTGAACACCTGAAGAACCTGCCATCAGTTCTCATCAATACGCTGGCTCGGCTCTTCACACGTTACCTGTCTGAATGCAAGGTTCCGTCCCAATGGAAAACCAGCAGAACCGTACTACTGTTCAAGAAGGGAGACATCCATGACATTGGCAATTATCGTCCGATCTGCCTATTGTCTGTCATCTACAAGTTGTTCACTCGAGTCATCCTAAATAGGATTGGCAGAACACTAGATGAGGGACAACCATGCGAGCAAGCCGGGTTCCACAAAGGATTCAGCACCATCAACCATATCCACACAATAACCAAGCTCATTGAGGTTTCTTGGGAGTTCAAGATGCCGCTCTGACTAACGTTCATTGATTTAAAGAAGGTCTTTGATTCTGTTGAGACAGAAGCGGTCATTGAAGCCCTAGCCAATCAGGGCATTCAAGCTCAATACATCAAGATCCTCCGTGAGCTGTATTACGGATTCACTACCAGATCTCACCATTCTACAAAGAAGTAATCATTGATGTCAAGAGAGGGGTTCGGCAGGGTGATACTATTTCACCAAAACTCTTCAGTGCCACCCTCGAGAACATCATGTGATGACTAGAATGGGAAGGAATGGGAGTGAAGATAGATGGTCGGCAACTACACCACCTCCGCTTTGCTGATGACATTGTTTTAATAACACCAAACATCAGCCAAGCGGCACAAATGCTGGCCGATTTTGACTGTGAGTGTGGAAAGGTAGGACTACAGCTGAATCTTACGAAGACAATGTTTATGAGAAACAGCCTCGTTCCTGACGCCCCATTTGCTCTCAATGGAACAACCATTTCTGAATGCAACAGCTATGTGTACCTAGGTCGAGTAGTCAACATGACAAATGACCTGGCACCCGAGCTGCGCAGGAGGAAGAGAGCGGCTTGGAACGCCTTCAAGAGCGTTGAAGAAATAGCTAAGAGGATGAAGAACCTCCGGCTCCGGGCACATCTCTTAGATTCCACTGTTCTTCCTGCATTAACATATGCCTCAGAGACCTGGGCCCTACGAAAACAGGATGAGAATGCTATTCGGGTCTCCCAAAGAGGAATTGACAGAGCTATGCTTGGAATATCATGTTTCACTAAATGAGAGAAAGAATCCGTGTTCCCAATGCCTCTTTTGCAGACCACAACACCCAAAAGGAGAGAGAGAACACAGGGGATTGCCCTGCCACAGAGGCAGGGGGGGGATGGAGGGATGGGGGTGGGGGGGATATTATCCATGGTGGTGGAAAATGGGCACTGGTGGAGGGATGGGTATCTGATCATTGTATAATCAAACCCAAGCACAAAAAATTGTAAATCTACAACTGTACCTCATGGTGTTTCACTAATAAAAAAAAATTAAAAAAAAAAAAAGAACCCGGAGTTCTGACAGCCGTCGATGATCAAGAATCAGGGATGCTGTCTAGTTTGCCAAGGTGTCAAAAATCAGATGGGCTGGTCACGTAATGAGATTTAAAGACGACCGCTGGACTAGAGTTGTTACTGACTGGATTCCACGGGATGTCAAAAGACCGCGTGGCCGCCCACCTACCAGATGGTCAGACTTCTTTATCAAGATCATGAACAATCGGTTTGAGGCTCTTCATGTTCCTAGAGCGAACAGAAGCCACTGGGCTACACTAGCACGTGACAGGGACAAATGGACACATTACTGGTGCCCGCTCGAGCAAATCGACGATTAACGGGAAGTCAAGTGATCAAGTGATCAAGGTATTTGAAATGGAGTGAATATTTCCTGGCCTGAACTACAGATTATTTCTCTTCCAATTCACCATTCCCAGTAGCTGAAAGCAGTAGCCTTTGGGTTCCTCTGTTCATCCCAGCATTAGCCCACCAGAAACCATGGGACATACAATATTAAATCACCAGAAAGTGAGTTGGGGATGCAGAGGGGGAGTCAGAATTCTGGGTGGAGGAGTCCCCTTAGCCACTGTGAATGTTCCCAGGATTCACCAATCTGCTGATAAAGTCTTCAGGGCCAATGGAGTATACATTTCATCACGAATCACGACCATCCTGTTATTCGTCGATTGCCTCGAGCAGGCCCCAGTAACGTCTCCTTCATCCTAGCCCTGAGATTATATTCAAGGCTCTTTAGGAGAATGAGACCCATCATTGTTACTGGTATTTGGCATATTGGGAACGCCATGGGGAGTTTGCCAGATTCTGCCATATGGGCAGGCTACATTCGGTAGCCTGCCAGTTTGTCCAAAGTAGGAATGAGATAATAAGATGTCATAATAAGATGTCTCGTGGCCGCGAATGCAGCCGCGTGGTTCCGGGAGCTGTTTTATATAGTCTCTGAGTCTTGGCCGCTGATGGGATTACACAGTGCCAGGGGTCCAGCTGGTGGGTGTGACCCCCGCCTACTGGAATTCGGAGGATCTGGGTGGAGGATGCTCAGCTCCGATCCGAGTAGGCTTGGAGATCTCGGCCCGGGTCCCGCTTGCCTTTGTTCCTCTGCCGGTACCTTCAGGTGTGCGGAGAGTGGTCTCAGCATGGTGGTGGCTGGTTCTGGAGGTCTTCAGCTGCCGGAGCCCTGGTCGGGGCGGGATGGAAAGCTCAAACCGGCTCCCTCCAAGGGGCCCCGGCGAGGACAGCCAGGCGCGGGGGCAGGAGACTGCACTGTTCTCTTCCGGGAGCTGGTTTTTTTAGTCTCCGAGTCTTGGCCCATCAACAAATCTCATAGGAAATAAAAATACATCAGGTCTCTAAATCTATATCAAACCTGTCTTTATTGCACCAAGCATTCAAGACATGTTTCCTTCTCAGCCAAAGTTGTTGAAGTGCCAGGAGCCACATCATCTTCACAGGATACTAATACAAGCACCTTTTCTTGTTCTAATCACCTTGCACTCAAGACCTGGCCCCAGTGATGGCAGCAAGGAGAACTTAAGAAATAGTGCTCCCTCTTCTTTGCTCACCCCTTCACCATTGCTGTGGGTCTCAGAGGAGAAAACAGGTCTGAGGGAATCAGCTTGATCCACTCAGGTCTCTGAGTAGTAGAGAAGGGACTGCCTGAAGACTTTGAAGTCTTGAGGCTTAAGTCGAGCGGGGTTCAAATCATGATTTCACCCCTGTCTGTGTGACCTGGGGCAAAACACACAACATCTTCAAGACCCAATGTCTAGGTCTATAAAAAAAGTAATAGTACTAGTTAGTTACCTAGTAGAGATCTCTGGGACAACAAAACAGATGCCTGGGAAATTCACACCATTCTTCATACCAACAGGGTCCATTTCTGTTACATTAGCGACTCAATGAAATGTTTAAGTGCTCTCAGTAAGCATTTTTTCTTCACTCTTCCCCTTTTAGCTTGTCTTGTCAACAAGTTCACCTGGGGTTTGGGAGATAGTTTCCAGAGCTCAATCCCAAGCTCTGCAAGCTCTCCTCCCCTGACCAGTATTGTCAACTACAGCTCTAGTGGTCCCCAAAAAACTGCCCTCCCAGAGCACCAAACCACTATGCCTGGCCATCACTGTTGGGCTAAGTGTCAACCAGAATGACCCCTGGCCTGTCAGCACTGCCAGGTGTGATGCTCTATTTAAAACAAAAAAACAAACAAACAAAGAAAAAACAACCCTCATCCAGTATATTTTTAAAAATTGATTTTGGCTTTGGGCCACACCCTGTGATATTCAGAGTTTACTTCTGGTTTTGTGCTCAGAATTTAATCCTGGTGGTCCTCGGGAATTATACAGATGCTGGGGATAGAACCTTGTGGTCACATGCAAGGCAAATTCCCTGCCTACTGTACTATCTCTCCAGCCCCTTGTCCAACATCTATTAATAAGATTTTCTTGCTCTCCAGTTGCTACGGCCTATGGTGTGAGTTCACAGGTCTTAAGGTTTTCTTTAATTGTTAGATAGGACACATTGTGGGAACAGTATGCACATTTCTAGAACAGGGTATTTTTTAATTTTGTTTTTCACAAGAGGTTTTCATGGTAAAGAGGCAGTAGTTTACTCTGCATGAAGAAAAAACATGTGGGGTATGTCTGAGAGCAGGACAATTCCAAGAGCTTCTGACTTTTACTCCATAGACCACCCTGTTCTCAGAGCAAATCTCTCTAGGAAAAGAACTTCTACATTCAAAGGTTCAGATGCAGCATTTGTTCAGCTCAGCTATAACCTCATTCACTTTCCTCCTCCTGCTACCACCACACAGAACACCTCCTCACCCACTGGGGCACTCTAGGATTCTATGTAGAATCATTCTTTT
Source organism: Sorex fumeus (assembly GCF_029834395.1). Lineage (NCBI taxonomy): Eukaryota > Metazoa > Chordata > Mammalia > Eulipotyphla > Soricidae > Sorex > Sorex fumeus. The sequence continues at coordinate 38,788,338 of NW_026606101.1, read as the reverse complement.
ATTCTAACAACAAAAATCAAAAGGCTTCCAGGAAATAGAAACAACTGCTCCAACCAGTAAGTGTTGTTTACTTTTTTCCCTCAAAGTGGGGTTTTTGAATCCCAAACTCAACATCACTGAAACCCATTGAAAATGCAATGCCCCCCCCTCCTGCCCCAAGACCTAATGAATCCAACCCCTACGGGGAAATGGAAGAGAGGGATGTCTAAGTTTGAAAGACACACAAAGAAACCTGAGTTCTAGATGGAGGGTGTATCTGGGAAAGGTCCTTCATTAAAAGTAAAATAAAATGGAAAGTTTCCAGAGAAAGGAAAGTACATTTCAAAAATAGACAAAGACATGAAAGAATCAAGAGAATGAAAGAATTGTAGATGTGCTGAATATTTTCTGATGGAAGGAACTGAACTTGATATGTGACCTGGTGTTCACTGGGCTGATTTCTAAGAGTCTTTTTCTTGGTCTCTGTGACCAATTCTTCTATCACCTTTTGGCCCCCTACTTAGAGTGTTTCTCTACATATATTTGTAGGAAGCATGACCGGAATGTGTGGTTGGGGATTTCTTATACTGTAAGGATGCCTCCATGAACCATTAAAGGAGAGTTTCAGTAACAGACGGAAATGGAGGAAAGTAATATGGTGGAAGTGAGAGGCAGAAAGGAAGATCATCATTTTAAAAAACAAAGAAAATGAACTTTAGAATAAATGCAGAGAAGTTAACACACAGAGCACCATGAGTTCAGTTAAATTGAGTGGTGGAGAACTCGGCTAAGTGGGGTAATGTTCCTATCTAAAAATTCCAAATAGGTTTGTGCTATTTTTTTCCTGATATAGCCACCATCTTGAAACATGAGCAAGCCTGGTATTCTACCTCAGGCTTTCTGGAGGCTACCACTCCCAGAACTCCTAGAATGGGGCTGAAGCAAGACCAAGGCTGACTCCAACAATCAAACAGTTCAAGGCACATACCTCACAGATTTTTTCCAAGGAGGGGACAAAGAAGTCGTCACACACAATGGCCAGTGCGTAGAACATGTACATAGCCTGTAAGAGAGGCAAGAAAAGTTAGGGTCTGTGCAGGACCAGGAGGATTAGCTTTGCTTCAACATCATTCTCTGCCATTATGAATTCAACACTTTACTCAGAGTAAGTATAAAGTCTTTGCTATGCCAGTGAGGTCCTGCATCACTTCATCAATCCTCCCTGACTTCCTTACTTATGCTTACCTCACCCTTGTCCATCTAACTCAGAGTCTACCTCAGGGACTTTGTATCAGCTGTTTCCTCTACTCGAACCTTTGCTAACTTTATTATGTCCTTTAGGCACCTGATTCAATGTCAACATAAGCAAGAGTCTTAGACCCTTCCCCTTCCTCCCACTTCTCTCTATTCCCTTATACTGCTTTGTTGCTTTTGAAATAAATGTTAATTATTCTGTGGTTTATCTCCCTGTCTGGAATACCATAGAATGTGAACCTCATCTATCTCAGTTCCAGCTCATCATAGGATATAGTGCATAATATGTGTTCAGTAAATACACGCAGAATAAAGGAAGCAACATATTCTTCTAATGAGTCACTCTCCTGTGCCTATGCAACCTCACTTTCTGGTCTTTGTGATAAGGGAATCCTTTATAATTTTATATTTTGGCCACAAATCACTCATCTAACTTACAAAACTCTGTATTTCTTATTTCATGGAATATTGTTCAGATTCCATTATTGGTTAACTTCTCTGCATTTATTCTAAAGTTCTTACTAGTGAAATCCTTTTGGGGGAGGGTTGTTGGACCACAGCTGGCTGTGATCTAGTCTTAATATGTGCTCTAGGCTCAACAATCTCTCCAGGCAGTGCTTGGGACATCATATGTGGTACCAGGGATTTAACCTGGGTTAGTTACATGCAAAGAAAGTTTCTTACCCCATTGCTATCTATCTAGCCTCATGGGACCATATTTTTATCAAAATATCCACCATACTCCATGTGGATACCTTTTTCTTATAGAAGCTGATACTTGGTCAATTAATATGTAGCATTTCCCAGTGCTGGAGATTGTCTTAAGGATGAGGACATTGTCTAGTCTGACCCAATTTGATGGCAAGAAAGGATTTATAGTTCATACCAGAAGAATGTTTCCCTTTATAAGGAAGCTATATGTTTGGCACTGACAGACACAATGAGGGATCTGATGCTAAGTTGACTATGTGTCAACATGCAACTCTGAGTCACTAATCATGTGGTGTTATAGTTCACCATGCCTCTGAATTTTATAACATAAAATATTGGCAAACTGGTATGATTGGCAGTTTCCCTGTAAATTGCAGTCCAAAGCTTCTAACAGAGGTGGTTCTTCAAGTTTCAGAATCTTAAGTGGTGTCATCTCTTTCATTTTGAACACTTTGCCTTTTCTTTTTGAGAAATTCCCCATGGCAGGGCCCTTCAGTCACATATTCCTTACTTCTCTGAACACATAATACAGGAACATGATCTAGTCTAGACATCATAACACTCAACTCTTGGTCATGTAAAGATGGGTGGACCAAAAGTTTATAAAAAGCTGGGTGTGAATTCATAGAGAAGCTGGAGGAAGGGTTCTCTCCCTATGATATATAGCTGCCATCCAAATCTGGAGTGGCCAAGTCAGTCTTTCTGAGACTATGCTTACAGAGTAAGAAGCAATACCAGAGATGAGACAGGTACATAACCCCACAAAAACAAACAGACATGCAGACACACACATGCACACATGCACGCTCACACAAGTGTCTGTAGCCAGTTTAGCGTAAAAAGTAAGCAATTTTTACAATTTCATGAGCTTATATGATTTTTATGTTTAATTTGATTGAATTGAGTTTCTTCACTGGTAGCTGTCCTTCATTACCTCTGTGGCAACTCACGCATGGAACAGTCTTCCTGGCCTTTAGCTCTTGGCTGTTAGACTAACTGATCATCTTTACGCCCTTTACCAGCTTGTTTCATGTTCACATATGTTCACTTGATGATTTTCACCAGATTATAAGATTTCCAAGTGTTTTTAATATTTTATTCTATGGAAATATGACAAATGTACAAAAATGTATGCATTAGGGAATATTCATTTCAAAATGCTGACTATAAACAAAGGATTAAAATCTAAGAAACTATACTACGGGAGATGAGTTATATAAACTATAATTTAGTAAAATATGATTAAATAAAATACTGTTAAAATGGATTGTGTAATTTCATGTTTAATGATAAGGAATTTTTTTACTGTTGTTAAATAAATAGATGAAAAAGTGTGTATAGTCTTCTTTATTAAATTATCTATATTTGAGAATGTATACATCCTTGTAAAAGTATACCTGCATGTGAGTTTGCAAATGAAAATAGTTTCTTCTTTGGTGGATATGAGAATTTTATTATTATATTCATATTTTCTACTGACCCACTCTGAATGTCCTTGTGTGTCTTTGTTGTTGCAGAATATTTCAAAAATAAGTTCACTGTTCTAAACTTTCACAATCTCTTAGGAGCTTGTGAGGCTTGATACAGAGGTAAGGCCCCAAAATAACCTTTTATCCGATTACCCTATTCAAAACTGTACAAATTATTTGTCTGTGAGTTTCATTTTGGGAATAATGTCAATTAAAAATGAGTGCTATATTTTATAGCTTTGTGGATCAGTCAGAATATATATATATATATTCCCAAGTTGTAGTGGACTCAAACCGTTCCTGCTGTATGACTTGGCTGATCCAATGATATACAAGCATTATCATTATCTTTGAAGGACATCTGAACACTGCAATTGGAATTCAGAGTTGCACATTTGTAGGCTGACCAAGATCTAAATAAGATGTCGGTATCTGGAAGGCATACTCAGGTCACTGAAACAGTACATGATAATAAATCAACTCTTCAGGAACACTCCCCAATATTAGATATTGATCCTTTTGTTTTTGAGGCAAGAAGCTCCTTTTAACATTATTGCAATAGCAATGCTTGGATTGAGATGAGAAATAAACAGGTCTGTCAGGCTTGTGTGCTTCAAGGGTGATGGCCATGAAGGCATTGTGAGTTCTGCAAAAAGCATGAGGTATTGAGCATCCCATCCTCAAGCATCTCTGGGATCTCAGAGAGGCCTCATAGGCAAAGAGGTCCTTTCTGGCTACATGGTACCTCCAAGCATCTAAGAATAAATGTACCTGCCAGAGCTTACCAAAAAAACAAAAAACATTATAACTCTGCCACTTTATCCACTGAAAAAACATATTTCCATTGAGAAAACAGGCAAAACAACCAGGTGTTGATTTGGAGTGAGGGAAGGCTCTGCATGTGTCGGGGTAGAGAATTCTGTACCTTCTGTTCAAACTTGCTATAATCCCAAAATTACTCTAAATATATCTATGATTACTACGACCATGACTACTTCTACTATGAAAAAACTAACACACTGGGGTTGGAGAGATAGTTCAGTGAGTAAGGTGCTTGCTTTGCATGTGGCTGACCCAGGTTTGATCTCTAGCATCCCATATGGCCCCTGAGAACTGCCACAAATAATTCCTAAGTGCAGAGTCAGGAGTAACCTCTGAGCACCACCATGTGCTCCCCAAGAAAAAACAAAACCCCCTAAAATAAAAATAAAAACACACAAAAATGAATAGAGTAAAGGAATAAGACAAAGGCACAAAATCAAACTTGAAGATACAGAAACTGTACTAGAAATGTAATACTGATAATATTACATACAATTTCCCCAAATATCTTAGAGAGGGTTGTATTTTAGCACTTCTACATTTCCAAAAGCTGGCATTATGAAGATGATACAGGGATTAAGGAACTTGCCTTCTATGCAGCTGACCCTAATTCTACCCTAGTACCACAAGGTACTGCCCTTTGAGCCCAGAGCCAGAGTAAGCTCTGAGCATTGTTGGAAGTGATCCCACTGAGAGAAGAAAACCCTCTGTTTCTGAAGGCTACAATAATTTAATAAATGATGATGATACTACCACTGTTAATAAAATTTGCCACTATTTACTGGACAAAGAATTCTGATGAGTACTCTAAAAGTATCTCTAATTCCTATGCAAAGCAGGAGTTACTGATCTCATGTCCCAGCCAACTCTGAGTATCATGACCTATCCAAGGACACTGAGTCAACAAATAGCAGAAACGAGATTTGACCTCAGGATTCCCTTCCCCCACACCTTCCCATGGAACCTGTGGTCTTCCCATACACAGGTCATTTCTGAATTCCACCACATGCCCAATTTTCTATTTCCAGTTTCTATACTAGGAAGATGTATTCTCCAAACACACACACACACACACACACACACACACACACATACACACGTAATTTCAGAATCCATTCCCCACACTTGGGGTCTATTAGAACCCTGGATATCTCTCCCTTTTTGCAGGGCACACTTGTTGGTGCTCAGGGCTTACTCCTGGCTCTGTGCTTAGAAACCACTTCTGGAGGGGTTTGATGGACAATGTCTGGTCTGGAGAACTGAACCTGGGTCAGCCACATGCAAGGTAAGCACCCTACCTTTTGTAACATCACTCCAGCTCCAGATATTTCCATTAATTTTGTTTTATAAGTTTTGTTTTAGAGGCTGAATGTTAGTACTTCAGGTAGGGTCATTGCTTTGCATATAGCTGACCTAGATTCAATCCTCTGCACCTCAGGTGGTCTCCTGAACACTGCAAGGAGTGAGCCATGACTGCAGAACCAAGGGTAAATAAGCCATGAGCACTGATGGATATGGTCTCAAAACAAACAAAAGTTTTATTTTAATGACACATAAGCAAATACATTATTCAAATAAATGTATAAATACAATCAATTTGAACATGAATGAATTCTAGTTATCTTTTTATTCTTAATAAATTCCTCCTTTTACATGCATTTTCCTGTATGACTGAATGGACTATGAGCATTACTGAAATGAGAATCTTTGAACATAAGATTTAGAGGAAGAATTTTTTTCTTTTTTTATTAGTGAAACACCATGAGGTACAGTAATAGACTTACAAATTTTGTGCTTGAGTTTCAGTTATACAATGATCAAGTACCCATCCCTCCACCAGTGCCCATCATCCACCATCACGGGTCCCAGCATCCCCCCACCCCCCAACCCCCTGTCCCACCCTGCCTCTGCGGCAGGGTATTCCCCCTTGTTCTCTCTCTCTTCTTTTGGATACTGTGTTTTGCAAGAGAGGCATTGAGTGGCAATCATGTTTGGTCTATAGACTACTTTTAGCATGCTTCTCCCACCCTGGGAGGATCCTCACAACACCCTTTATTTTGTGCTCTCTTCTCTATCTGAGCTTCTAGAGGAAGAATTTTTAAGATAAAAACTTGTCTTTCAACATAAAATGATTTCACCTCATTTATGGAATATGAAAAATTAAATTTTAGTAAAACATAGCACTGTAATACTGTCATCCCATTGTTCATCGATTTGCTCAAGTGGGCACCAGTAATGTCTCACAACAAATTGTGAGACTTGTTATTATTGTTTTTGGAATGTGGAATACATCATGGGTAGCTTGCCAGGCTTTGCCATGTGGGCGAGATATTCTCGGTAGCTTGCCAGGCTCTCTGAGAGGGGTGGAGGAATCAAACCCGGGTCAGCCGAATGCAAGGCAAAAGCCCTACCCGCTGTGCTATCACTCCAGGCCTTAGAAAAACATAGTAAATGAATAATGCCCAAAGACAGGAGTGGTCCATAGTAGAAAGCTAGCCACAAAGCAGGAGTGAGAGCACAGTTAAGAAAGAGAAGAGAGGTGCCCAAATAATAGCACAGCAGGTAGGGTATTCGCCTTGCGGTGGACCCGAGTTCGATCCCCAGCATCCCATATAGTCCCCTAAGCACCGCCAGGAGTAATTCCTGAGTGCAGAGCCAGGAGTAACCCTCAACATCACTGGGTGTGACCCCAAAACTAAACAACAACAACAACAACAACAAAAAAAAAAAACAAACAAAAAAAGGAGAGAGAAGGGATCACTCTGGACAAGAACTGAGTGCTGAAAAGAGATAAAGTGATATGTCTGATACATTTCAGTAACAATATTACAAGCCAAGGTGCCTAAAGGAAAATAAAAGAGAGAAAGAGAAAGAGAGAATGTGTCTGTCACAAGGCAGGCTGCCAGGGTGGAGTGGGGGGAGGTAGCAGGGTAGCAGGTGAAAGGAAAATGGGGGACACTGGTGGTAGGGAACGTGCCCTGGTGAGGAGATTGGTGTTGGAATATGTGACTGAAACTCAATCATGAACAACTTTGTAACTGTATATCTCATGGTGATTCAATTTAAAAATACACTGTCCTATGACAGTGTATTTAAATTTATATATAAAAATAAAGAAGTTTGAGTGAAAAAAAAAACCCAAAATGCAAAACAAACAAACTTGTCCTTCTTCTGACTTATTTAACATTATATCTTCCCAAAACATTTTGCAGATGGAGAACTTATGTTTCACAACTTTTTGTATAACTTTTATTCTTCCTGTCTTATTATTTTTATAAGGTACACTATAGCACAGCAGTAGGGCGCCTGCCTTGCGAGCAGCCAGCCCGGCCGAGCTGGGTTCGATTCCTCCGCCCCTCTCGGAGAGCCTGGCATGCTACCGAGAGTGTTCAATATGCCAAACACAGTAACAAGAAGTCTCACAATGGAGTTGTTACTGGGCCCGCTCGAGCAAATCGATGAATAACGGAGGGCAGGACAGGACAGGATAAACTATAAGATTAACCTCTCAAACATTCTTGAATGCCAAATTCCCTGGGAGAGTCAGAGTAGACACGAAAACATCCATATTTCAGATCTGCCAAATTCCCTGAGAGAGTCAGAGTGGACACGAAAACATCCATATCCTGGATCTGAGTCTGTGACCTGCCTCTTGGGGCAAGGAGTAAATGTGGGGTACATTGAGGAAATGATAGGTGAGGGGAGACTGGGGAAAAAGATGATTCATTCAAGTTTCAATTAAAAACTCATGATCCTGGGTTCTCTGTGCCTGAGTTTGAACTGGGTTTTGATTCCATGCTCCCTTCATGCTCCAGGCCTTATGTTTATCTATCCTGTTTTCCACTTTCCTTTCTTTTCTTCCCCTCTCCCCCTTTTCTTAACGTGCAGCAGCTGTATCCTCTCCACATTCATCCCCCCCTGTCCCGGCACAGCCATACTCAGAGTGAAGTCCCCGTTTGCACAAAGTGACTGGATTCCAAGGAGACTGATTCTCAGAGTCTACCTGGTATCCCCATTGGAAGGCATCAAGGGGAAAACCTGGATAGCACTGACTGGCACAGCATCTTCAAAAAGAAAAAAAGCCTTGGAGGTAGCCTGGACAGGTAAAAATATTCTTGATCAAGTGCAAACCTTGAGCTTCTCAAGCAATATGACTCTGAGCAACTCTTCCACCTTTCTTATCCCTCATAAATCTTCCGCACCATGCTCTCTAATAAACTTGCGAGCCTTTTGTGAGGAGTAAATGGAAACAAAATAGGGCACAGTATATAATACTAAAAGAACATGCCTCAGCTAAACTGTTGGAGGCCAGGAGACACATGGATCTGAGTTATCTCAATTGTCCCAGGAAAGACCACAGAGATCAGCTAACAATCGGCTTACCCTAGACATCAGCAAATTCAGCTGAAACTGACCAAGAGTAATCCAGTTCAGATGGTCTCAAAGAACACTGTTAAATAGTTGTGAACTGTTGTATGTCACTGATGTTTAGAGGTCACTTATTATAACAGCATTGCTGTGGCAATAGTAATAGATATAGCCATAAGGGAAAAAGTGCCGTAATTAACCATTATGAGAAGTGACTTTCAAGAGACTGATTTATTTAAAAAAATTGAATCACTGTGAGATACATAGTTTCAAAGTTATTTGTGATTGGATTTCAGTCATACAATGTTTTATTATCCCTCCCTTCACCAATGTACACTTCCCACCATGTGTCCTTAGTTTCCCTCCTATCACTCCTTCCCTCCAAGTGGGTCTCCATGGTAGGAACTTGTCTTCTTTTGTCTTCTCTTTCTTGCTCTCTCATTTTGTGCATTATGGTTTGCAATACAGGAACTGAAAGGTTACCATGTTTGCTCCTTTAAGAGGTTGGTTTTTTAAGTCTCAGATTTTCTACTATGTCTGGAATTATCCACAGCCATGTGACAGTTTTAGCAAATGAGCATAAGGGACAGAACCAATTAATATTAAACCTCTCTTCATGCCTTGACTTGGATATGATATCTTGATTTGTGCAGCCATTATACAACTACAAGACAACAAGAATGAAGACACACACCAACACCCCAAGAACAGCATTACCCTAAGGCTACCATCATTAACTGAATAAATGATGAAAATCATGTGTTCTTTTTTGCATTTCTTAGGAGGTAAGAAAATGAACTCCCTATTTTGCTTCAGTTGTCATTAGTCTTTATTTTTCTCTGCTTGCAGATCTGTGCTTCCCTGGAAAACATGGGCACAGAAGATTCATTTACAGGGTAAAGACAATGGAGGAGATCAGAGAAGACCTCACATAGGAGGAAATCAGAGAAGACATCGCACAGGAAGCAGCTACTGGGACTAAATATATGCTTAAAACCAGAGAACTTTGGTGACAGTGGTTAAACTGGAAAATACGCAACATAATAGAAAATCATCATGGTATGTGACTTAATGGAGGTGAACAGGCTCTAACTGGACTGTTGATGTATGTGAGGGCTTCTGGATTTTGTGGCAGTCATTGTACAACCACAAGACAACAAGAATGAAGATACACACAAACACCCCAAGAACAGGAGGACCCTGAGGCTGCCATCAACAATTGAATAAATAATCATTTTTTAAAATTTCTTAAGAGCAAATATTTCTCAATAGCATGACACAGAATATTAGGGAAAATATTTCTCAACAGCATGACATTAAACCTATTGTTTTATGTGGCAGTTACAGTCAGTAGTTTTCACACACTCTTTCTTTCTTTTTAATGAATCACCATGAGATGCTGTTACAAACTTACAAACTTTCGTGATTATGTTTCAGTCATACAATGATTGATTACCCATCCCTCCACCAGTGCCCATTCTCCACCATCAAAGTATCTCTCCCACCACCCCCACCATTTCCTACCCTCTGCCTCTGTGGTAGGCACATTCCCTTTTACTCTCTCTCTCTCCTTTTGGGTGTTATGGTTTGCAATACAGGTATTAAGTGGCCATCATGTTTGGTCTATAGTCTACTTTCAGCATGCATCTCCCATCCCAAGCGAGCCCTCCAAGCATCATTAACCTAGTGGTCCCTTCTCTGAGTTGCCTTTTACCCCAACATGTGACGGATTTCAAGCTGTGGAACTATCCTCTTGGCCCTTATCTTTATTATCCTTGCATGTTAGTCTCCTGTTCTGTTACTTTATATTCCACCAATGAGTGCAGTCATTCTATGTCTGTCCCTTTCTCTCTGACTCATTTCACTTAGCATGATACTTTCCATGTTGATCCACTTATATGCAAATTTCATGATCTCATCTTTCCTAACAGCTGCATAGTATTATACTGTGTAGATGTACCAAAGTTTCTTTAACCAGTAATCTGTTCTCGGACACTGTTTGTTTTTTTTTTTTCCAGATTCTGGCCATTGTAAATAGTGCTGCAATAAACATACAAGTCATGTCATTTCTACTGTATTTTTTGAATCTCTAAGATATATTCCCAGAAGACACACACAATTTCTTTTTACTACATCATCTGTACTCATGTTGTTATCTTTAATTTCAATGAAAGTGGTACTGCAGGAGAGAGCATGAGAGAGGGAGTGAGAGAGAGAAAGACCAAATATCATAGCACACTAAGGCTATGGACAAGAAGATTGCAGGGTTGTAGGGAAGAGGAACTGAGCACATATGGATATGGATGGCTTCTGATCCCATCATACTATTCAGATCTTAATCATTTAGATAGCTCCACTTCCTTCAAACATCAGTATCTACCTCAATTTGTTTGAACACTTGATTTAAACTTCTGCAAAGTTACCAAAAGGAGTAATGCTATCAAAAGGGAGCATTAACATGCTGGGCATCCCTTAATCAATGTCTTATCTCCCTTGCCTCCTGGTAGGGTTAGTAGGGTAAGTATCCAGGAAGGGCAAATCTTCCTGAGTTTCTCTAGGTGAATGGAATGTCATATTCCCACAGTGTTGAAAACTGGATTGAGAGGATTTTCTGAATAGTCTTGTCCTCTCTGTCTTACATCCTATTCCTCTCAGCAGGATGGAAACCCTCCACCTCCAAACAGTCACTTACAAGCTAATCCTTACTGCAGGGTCTGGTTCAGGAAGAACCCATAGTGCATCAAGAGAGAAGGATGTTTGAGAAGATGCTAGAAGGAATGGTATCACTTTATCACTTGACATCCCATTAATCATCAATTTGCTCAAGCAGGTGACAGTAACGCCTCCATTTATCTCTGTCAAGTGCTAGTGTAGCCCAATGGCATCTGCTCACTCCAGGAACATGAAGAGCCTCAAACCAATAGTTCAGAGATTTGACGAAGAAGTCTGACCATCTTGTAGGTGGGCCACCACGTGAACTTTTGACGTCCCCTGGAATCCAGTCGGTAACGGATCTAGTACAGCGGTCTTCTCCAAATTGCATTACGTGTCCAGCCCATCTGATTTTCGATGCCGTGGCAGACGAGACAGCATCCCCGATTCTCAATCACTGACAGAGGTCAGAACACTGGATTGTTTTTAGCACTTGAGTGAAGCATGATACTCCAACTATAGCTCTTTCGATTCCTCTTTGGGAGACCCAAATAGCATACTTATCCTGTTTTCATAGGACCTAGGTCTCTGCAGGGCATGTTAATGCTGGAAGAACAGTGGAATCGAGATGTGCCTAGAGCCGGAGGTTTTTCATCTGATAGCTATTACTTTGAAGCTCTTGAAGGCATTCCAAGCCACTCTCTTCCTCCTGTGCAACTCAGGTGCCAGGTCATTCGTCATGTTGACTTCTCGACCTTGGTACACATAACTGTTGCATTCAGAGATGTTTGTTCCATTGAGAGTGAATGGAATATCAGGAAAGAGTTTGTTTCTCATAAACATTGTCTTCGTGAGATTCAGCTGTAGTCTGACCTTTCCACACTCACAGTTGAAGTCGGTCAGCATTTGTGCCAATTGGCTAATGTTTGGTGTTATTAGAACGATGTTATCAGTGAAGCAGAGGTAGTGTAGCTGCCGAACATCTATCATCACTCTCATTCCTTCCCATTCCTGACATTGATTGATGTTCTTGAGGGTAGAAATGAAGAGTTTCCATGAAATGATATCACCCTGCCGAAACCCTCTTTTGACCTGGATGATCATTTCCTTGTAGAATGGTGAGATCCTGATACAGCTCACAGAGAATCATAATGTATTGAGTTTGAACGCCCTGTTTGGCTAGGGCTTCGATGACTGCTTCAGTCTCGACAAAATAAAAGGCCTTCTTTAAATCGATGACTGTTAGGCAGAGTGGCATCTTGAACTCCCGAGAAACCTCAATGAGTATGGTTATAGTGTGGATATGGTCGATCATGCTGAATCCTTTTCGGAACCTGGCTTGCTTGCATGGTTGTCCTTCATCTAGTGTTCTGCCAATTCTATTCAGGATGACCTGAGTGAACAGCTTGTAAATGACAGACAACAGGCAGATCAGGTGATAGTTACCAATGTCGTGGATGTCTCCCTTCTTGTACAGTAGAACAGTTCTGCTGGTTTTCTATTGGGACGGAACCTTGCACTCAGATAGGTAGCGTGTGAAGAGGCAAGCCAATGTATTGATGATTACTGACGGCAGGTTCTTCAGGTGTTCGGGTCTGACCTTGTCTAGTCTAGGTGCTGTTCCCTTCCTTGCCAATGAAACGGCATGTCGGATTTCAAAAGGGAGAATGTTGGGAACGACATATCCATCCTGCGGAATTTGGTATGTGGGCAGGTGGACGTGGCTTTCGAAGAGATCCGAGTAGAAGTCATGGATAATCTTCTCCATTGTTGTTTTGGAAGATGTGATAGATCCATCAGGATGTCGAGGGTTGTCATCTTGGTCTTGTAGTTGGTGAAGGACAGGCAGGAATTGCAAATGCTTTTCCGGGCTTCTGCCACATCTGCCAGCACTGCTGTTCTTCTCTCTTTGAGGTCTTCCTTTATCACTTCTCTGCACTGCTTTGTGAGCTTGGACGTTCACTTGCAGTTGCCTGAGGCTTGTGTCAAGCCACATTGGCAGATAAGTTTGAGAGTTTCTGCAGACAGGTGTCTTTTTTGTGGCTATCTCTCTCTTGGCGTTCCTTGCACAAACTTTGAGGTGCTGAACCAGTTGATCATATTCTTCGTCAGTGTTGCCAATGACAGCATCTTCCCATGTTGCCTCAATAGTAACAAAGAGCTCCCAGTTGGTGGTCATTTTGGGAGTTCTCTTAAACTTTGCAGATCTTTCTCCCCGCACCATGAAGTAGAATTTTGCACGGAGGAGACAGAGATCCTATCCCATTTGGAATTTTGGGACAACAGTGACACCAGTCAGGCAAAACCATCGATTGAATATGATGTGATTAATTTTGTTGTGGAACCATCCACCAGGAGACTCCCACATCCAATGTTTAGATTTGGCCTTCTGGAACTGTGAGTTACCATGGTTGGTCGTGGGCAACATGATAAATTCAGACAGTCTCTCACCCTGTTCATTCCATTCTAGGCCGTGGGTCCCGATGTGGAGTTCTTCAGCTGATCTTCTCAGTCCTATCTTGGCATTAAAATCACCGACAACGATCTTGTAGAAGGTGTGGTCTTCTTTACAGAACTTCTCCAGCTCCATGTAGAACTTCTCAATTTCTTCTTCATCATAATTGGATGTTGGTGTATAGACAATGAAGATAGAAACTGCTGACAGTGAGCAACATCTATTCAAGTGTAATTGTCCGAGTTTTGACAGCCTTGTTTGACCTTGAGATTTTATCAGCCTCTCCTTCCTCATCCTTCTTAATGCTGCCGTATTGTTGGCTCTTTCTGTGTCAGGAGAACGAGACTCATTGTATTTACTTTTTTGGCATATCAAATATGCCACCCAAATCTTGTCAGGCTCTGATGTGCATGTGAGATACTCTTAGTAGCTTGCCAGGCTCTCCAGGAGTGGTAGAGGCATTTAGAGCAGCCTCTTATTGCCCTTTCAGGTATTCCCGTTGTTCAAACCATATTTGAACCCCATAAAATATGGTACGATAATCTTGGAAGATGGGTATTAAGTGTCTTATGATGTGTCGCATGGCTGCTTTGTTGCTATGCATTACCGAAAGTGGCATGGAGCATGGCTGTGGCTGGGCAGTGGAGGTAGTGGAGGTAGTGGAGGTCTGCCGATGAGGTATTTGTAGTATAGTGTTTGAAATCTAAATGAGATACTCTAAGAAATAACCCTCTTCTAAAGGTTTAGGGAAGGTACTCTTACCTAATTTCACTTCCAGGGTTATTTTGTCAGCTGGAATTTCTTAAAGGGAATGTGGTGATAGGTACATTGCAGTGGAATCACGGTCATAGTCACAGTCCTCCCGTTGTTCATCAATTTGCTCGCGCGGGGCCAGTAACGTCTCCATCATGAGACTTGTTGTTACTGTGTTTGGCATATCGGATACGTCATGGGTAGCTTGCCAGGCTCTGCCGTGCGGGCGAGATACTCTTGGTAGCTTGCCGGGCTCTCCGAGAGGGGCGAAGGAATCAAACTCGGGACGGCCATATTGGCCACTTGTAAGGAAAATGCCCTACTGCTGTGCTATCTCTCTAGCCCTGCAGTGGAATAGTCAGGCCTAAAGGAATCTACAGAGAAGGAAATGACACCAAGAGCTACTCACTGTGGGAAGCTGCTCTCTCTTTCTGTGGCTTGAAGATGTAGAAGGAGGGAATAGAGTTTCAGTAACCTTGAAAACATGGATATGGGGGCTCATAATGGACACTGATAGAGGCAGAGGAAAGTATCTGCTCCAGGATCTGAACAGACAAAGTCAGACAGAAGAGATGCCCAATTCATTTTTTTTCTTAAAGAAAGAACTTTATGGAATGAGGGATGATAATTTTCTACATTTCATCTGGATTTCCTGTTTAATCTTAACCAACAGAAGTATTTGTCTGACTTGGCCAAGAAGAGTCTTAGAGAATCAAGGTTTTGACAAAGGACCACAGTAAAGGGGTGGAGACTTCGGGATGAGAAGCTTGAATATTTTTCATGTTGTCAGGGCTACTGCCCAGCACCCCAGTCTCTGTGGCCCATGGGACGTGGGGAGGTGGGCATAAGAGAAGCAGCTGAGGGGTGGCTTGTTTCTCTGTGCAAGCTGTTCTAGGGGAGAGTCTATGCTCTTTCTGGGCCAATGTTGCAGGAGAGCATATGCTTCATGTGACCTTGATTTTTCATGTGTCTTGATTTTTCAAGACAGAAGCTTTAAATCTGGACTTTCATGTAAAACCTCTTGATCTCTGAGTAATGGAAACTGATGTTGACACTCACCTTTTTCTTTTTCCTTGGCTGACTGCTCCAGGAAAACTGGGCTCTTGGTTGTTGCTTAAATAAAGCTAAACTCTCTTCCCCTGTGTTCTTGACCATCTGTTCTCTTACTCCAACTCCAGCATTGGCTCCTTTCCTTCCTTCAATTCGAACCTCAGCCTTTGAAGTCCCACTCTGAAGGTGCAGGGTGTCTCCCTTCCAATTCCCCTCCTTTGTCTACTGAGCTTCATCTACTTTCTCTTTATTCCATTGTACAGATTGTCTTCTAACATACTAAAGAATTTAATTGTTATGCTTATTTAATGTTTTCCTCTTGAGCATGCAAGCCCACAAAAGGCCTTTATTCCTTTGTTTCTTTCACCCTCTAGTATGCCTTGAGTATCTAGAACAGGGCTTGCACTTAGTATGGGCTCAACACATACTTAATGAATTGCTGAGATCAATAATTGTAAAGTATTGCACCAACCAAATGAGAACTGGGGCTACTTCAGCTCTGGATCAATTGTACCTTTACTAAAATCAGACAAGTGAGGACCTTAGCAGTTAAAATAACTTTTTTTTGAAGTCACTCTATCCTACTGGTTTATTCTAAAGTCCCAATCCTAAATCTACTGAATCTGGGTTTCTCTCACAATTTCATCCTCAGTCCAAGGTTCCCCAAATAGCCAGAAGATGACCTAGATTTCTCATGTGGAGACTCAACTTTAATGGCACCATCTTTCCACCAAGTCTCCAGTTTTTCCAAACAATAAGATTCCTGCAGTTATTGAGCATGAACACATTTCTGAACTCCAAAAATTTCACATTGAAGCTTAGGTCCACTAGGGTATATGATGATAAAAATATCCACAATATCTGGAGAAACTCCTCAGATAGAATTTTGGGACCATTTTAGTCACTTCCACATCTTCAATCTTACAACAACGCATGAAACTGTTTCTGAAGTTTTTATGGAATGAATGAAAAAAGGAAGGAGATATTCCTATGGGACAGGTCCTGGGCTCATTGTTTGATCTACACTAGCTCATTTCTCACCTGGGCAAAAAGCAACAACAACAACAACAACAACAACAACAAAACACCAACCTACGGTCAATGGTGTGGGAGATAGATGTACAGTTAAGACAGAGGAGGATATTTTATGACAATACTAGTTGAAAATGATAATTCTGGACAAGAATTGAGTGTTGAAAGCAGGTAAAGGGGTATACATGATGACCTTTTAGCATCTGTATCACAAACCATAATGTTTGAAAAGAGAGAGAGAAAGAAGAGAAGAGAAGTACCTGCCATAGAGGTAGTCTGGAGTGAAAGGTTGCTTGAAGAGGTGGGAGGGAAACTGGGGACACTGGTGCTGGGAAATTACACTGGTGGAGGAATGGGTGTTGGAACACTGTATGACTGAAAAACAGTCATTAACAATTTTGTGATTCTCTATCTCACAGTGATTCAATAAAAAAATTAAAAAACAAACAAAAACAAAACCAACCTCTAAAGACAAAGAAACTGAATTTTGGAATGAATGAAAAACATACCCTATTCACAGAGTCAGTAATCATTCTAATTGCTGCTGTGTAGGAGTGGTCCCTGAGTAAGGAGCCAGGAGTAAGCTCTTAGCACTTCCACGTGTGGCCAAAAAACAAAAATCAGAGAAAAAAGTGTGTGTGTGTGTGGGGTGGGGGGAATCAAAGAAAAGTGTGACATTGGTGCCTTTCTGCCATAATCCTTACCTTGGAGACAACTCTGGTCTGTAGCCTGCACCACATTCATTTTCTTGCAAAGGACAACAAATGGGTTTACTTGGTTACCCTAAAATGCAAATTCCTAGGCTCTTCCCACTTAGTCCATCATGCTGATGTGGCTCCAGTGCCCAACATGAATCTCTGAAGGTCACAGGGGAATTTACAGAAAAGAAACCCACATATGACTGTGGGGCAGGCAAACAAACTAGGGAAAGAGGACTCAAGTCAATCTAATGGCACAGCAATTGTCTGCAGTATATGAATGCAGAGCATCTGATGTGAAATCTAAGCAGATGTATGAATTCTATGTTAGCACTAAAGAAAGACACTATTATTTCGCTCTTTCTTTAGAGATTCATCTGGAAAAAAAATAAGAACAATGACTTCCACACCAGGGATTCAGAGTAGATGTGAGATATTTTAACTTTTCTGGAGGACTTAGCATTGTCAAAATGGATTCAACTGCTTCAGTATCTGAACTAGCAACTTGCGTGGAGTTTTGCAAAGGAAATCTACAGTAGGGCAGGGATTTTGTTTGTTTATTATTTATTTATTTATTTATTTTTGGACCACATTTTACCTTACCTTTATCAGTGCTCAGGTTAAGCCATTTGCATGGCAAGCATCCTACCTGCTGTACCATCTCTCTGGCCTGACAGTAAGCATATTAATGCCAGAGTTTAGAGAGCAAAATATAATGTACGGTATTGTGTGTTTGAAAGATACAAAGGTGATTGAAGCTATCAAGCTATTTGAATTTCTGCTCTTCTGTCATTTTCTTGCTATTCACTCTTCCAGAGTCTTGGAAGTAGCTGGCCATTGCAGCTGCCAGATAACTTCAAACAGTGGAACTGCAAGCCAGTCCTGGGTGTGCAGGCTGGACTTCCAAAAACAGAGTCAGTCTGAGACATGGTCCTTCAGGCAGGCTCACAATCTGGCGCCTCTTCAAACCCATGTTCTTTAAATATTTATTCAAGATTTATTTAGTGGAGGAGAGAGGAGAAACGAACTTTCTATTAATAAAAAAGAATGTATATATTTTTTAAAAAACCTCTAACTAACTCATTTCCACTGGTGCAAACACAGTCAGTGTTCTGCAAAACTTTTTGCAAAGGCTTCCCCACTTTTCTGTGATTGTGAGTCACTTTCCAGTTTATGTTGTGTTGTTTTAAAGTAGGAATCTTTTTGTGGGGGAAAAATCAGAGATTTGCTAAACACATTTTATTCATTGTTGATAAATATCTGATATTGAATCGGGGGCTCAGGTTACAGAGGTGACATGGTGTTGGAGGTCCTGTAGGAAGTGTGGCACTGTAGCACTGTAGCACTGTCCTCCCCTTGTTCATCAATTTGCTCAAGCACGCACCAGTAACGTCTTCATTGTGAGACTTGTTGTTACTGTTTTAGCATACCAAATATGCCACTAGGAGCTTGCCAGGCTCTGACTTGAGGGTGGGATACTCTCAGTAAAGGTAAAGGTAAAGGCCCTCCCGTTGATCGTCGATTTGCTCGAGTGGGCCCAGTAACGTCTCCATTGGAGACTTTGCTGTTACTGTGTCTGGCATATCAAATACTCTCGGTAGCTTGCCGGGCTCTCCGAGAGGGGCGGAGGAATCGAACTCAGGGCGGCCATATTGGCCGCTTGTAAGGCGAATGCCCTACCGCTGTGCTATCGCTCCAGTCCTCTCAGTAGCTTGCAAAACTTTCTGAGAGGGATGGAGGAATTGAACTCAGATTGGCCGCCTGCAAGGCAAACGCCCCACCCCCCTACCCGCTGTGCTATCTGTTCCCAGCAAACAAGTATGCAGATCCTGGGGGAATGGGATGCTGTCCTGTGGGGACAGGTCAGGTTTCATGTTTCCAGAAGATGTGTGAATTTCTCTTGCAGTAGAAGCCAAGACAATACTTTCCTTCCTCCAGGGCTTAAGAAAACCAAAAAGCACAGTTTTTTGGAAGAAGATGCAAGGAAGTTCTTAGGAGACTAGATAAAGGCATCAGGGTAAAGCACACTGAAGCACAAAAATATGATTCCTTTAATGTTGAAAAGTGACTACAGGACAGTGTGAGCTGAATACTGCAGTTATATTCTGCACTTTGCGAAACAGGAATGCAAGAAATTTAACAACCTGTTATTTCTGCTCTCCTCCAATATAAGCAAGTAGCCCATAGAGGCAGAGACGCATCGTTGTTGTCAAGCAAGAATCAGGTAGTCTAGGCTCATCTCAGCTATGTGAACCAAGGTTAATTTAACCTCATAAAGATGTAAATTTTCCTCGAATATGAAGTGATAAAATTATTGATACTAGATAATACATACAATAATGCATAAAATAATACAGAGAATTTTGGGGAGTAGAGTTTGAGCTACACCCAGCTGTGCTCAGGATTTACTCCTGGCTTTGTGTTCAGGGATCACTCCTGGAAGTGTTTAAGGTACCATAAGTGGAGTCTGGGACCAAACCCAGGTTGGGTGAGAGCAAGGCAAGTGCCTTACCTGTTGTACTGTCTCTTTTGCTCCAAATTTCTATACCTGGACTGTTACAAGCATTCAATGATGCTAAAAATATGAATGTTGTCTGTGCTAATGTTAACCAATTTGTTATAAGTTATAAACTCAGTTATGAACTGAATTGAAATAGACTTAGAGAATCCTTTGTTCATTAAAAAAAAACCAAAATAATGAGTAATATTGATAGGCTTATTCCTCTCTTAGAGAATCCTTTGTTCATTAAAAAAAAAACAAAAATAATGAGTAAATATTGACAGGCTCATTCCTCTCTTCTGTTGCATCTAGAGTCGCGCAGGGTAAACAGTAAATGGTACACTCACAGGGAAGCAGGCAGACAGGAATGACTTGCAAAGTTCCTGGTTTTCTTCTTTTCCCTGGATTCCTACAAGTTACTGCCTATCCAAAGAAACCCAACCCAAGTTTCACATTCCAACAAACACATTATTGATGATTTCCTAGTGGTTAATGGAGATGGCCAAGGCAATGGTAAATCCAACATCCTCCCTTACCCCCTCCCCCCACATTCAATGTTAATTGCAACTGGAAAGTAGATGGTGTCTAAAGCTAAGAGCATCTGTTCCATGTCTGTGGAAAGTTTCTCCAGCAGAGAAGACAGATCCATAGCCAATTTATTTTTTGCCCAAAGAAAAACTCGACTTTTGCACTATTGTTGGTCATGATAAGATTTTCTCTGATCTACAGAACCACAGGAATGTTAGGTAAGATATCCAAACAAGGAAAAATCAGGACAACCTCAAGAATCCAAAATCAGCAATCCAAAATCAAGATGCAACCAACAAAGAAGACTGTCCAAATAGAGATAAGAAAATATTGCAATAAGGCTTCATAACTAGCTAGTAAGATACCCTCACCCATATAAAAATATAAAAGAATACATCGGGGACAGAGCGATAGCACAGTGGGTTAGGGCATTTGCCTAGCACGTGGCCCATCTGGAGTTCGATCCCCGGCACCCCATGTGGTCCGCCAAGCATTGACAGGAGTGATTTTTGAGTGCAGACCCAGGAGTAACCCCTGAGCATCGCTGGGTGTCACCCAAAAAGCAAAAATACATAAATAAATAAATAAATAAATAAAAGAATACATAAATATCCAATTAAGTGACTTGGAGAGTAAATTATTTGAATGTATGCTATTACTTATAGTTACATGACTAACCTTGCTAAGGACTAACAAAAGAGTAGTGTTTTTCTTTTCTTTTGTGGACAATATATACTAGAGCAGTAGAAGAATGAATGTTATTGCTTCTGTCAATAATGAAAATGCCACCGAGACTTTGAATCTACGTATATGAGCCAATACCTAGATAATAAGCAATACCTAGATCTGGGGAGATAGCCCGGGGTGCATGCTTTGCATGTCTGGGACCCCGGTTTGATCCTCGCACCACATGGTTCTCTGAAGCGTTGACTGCCTGCCGCAGCCTGGAGGTCCTGCAAGTACTGCCAGGGTTACCTTGGTTACCCCTGGCATTGCACACCCTAAGCAGCTCCACTGGCCCCGAGACCCGTGAGCACTAATTGTTTATAAATATATAACAGACATAGAAAATACCGCAACAAGTTTGTACTAAGCCAGGAAGTGTGCTTTTGTGGATCTAATGTGAGGTGTAGTTGACCAGTTGTAATTCAATATTTTTAAAAGATATGTTCATAGAATACGGGAGATGTTTTAAAAGTCTGGAGGGCAACTTTTGCATGTGGGAGGCCTGGGTTTGATCCCTGGTACCACCTGGTCCTCTAAACAGTATTGTGGAATTTGGCCCCACAAACGAACAAGCAAACAAATAATAATAATAAAAAAAGATAACTATGTTTAAGATGAGGAGAGACCTCAAAAGCTCACAGGGATATTGTTCAAGTTTTGCATACACTAGGCCCTGAATTCAATCCCAGTATTGCATACCCCTCAACCCCGAATACCTCTGGGATGGCTCTGGCAGCCTCCACAACCATCTATATACTCTGAGCAAAAGACTATTGCCAGCATTGCGGACCACAGCCACTATACATTGCTGAAAGTGACCTACAAGTCTTCCCACTGACCTCAAGCACCAAGAGAATCCCCTATAAAAAATGTCTGTAGCTCACAGAGGAGATGCTGTTTGTTTCGTTTGGCCACTTCTGACAATGGGCACTGGCATCTTCCAAGACATGACAGCTTCCCAGCAGTGCTTTGTTTTGCCCAAGAAAACTCCCTCATCTTGGCTCCCATAGAAAACTTTCTTCAGCCCATTAACAGCACATTCTGAAGGTGGCTAGGGTTTAGGAGTCAGGGTTACTTGTCAAAAGAGAGGAGAGACAGTAGCTAGAGTGCATGCATGGTTGCACCAAACTCAGGTTCAATCCCCAGCACCATAGGGTCCTTAGAACATCACCAGGCGTAACCCTGAAGGTCCTTGAACACTGCCTGGTGCAATCCTGGTGGTGCCCAGTGCTACATGGTCTGAGCAGTATTGCATCCTTGGACCTTTGCATTGAACTAGTTGGCTGACAATTGTGAGTGCAACCCCCTGGCTCTCTGAACCCTTCTTGGTTGCCTCTGCACACTCTCTCCCCCCAAAAAGAGAGTCAAAAGTAAGAGTCCATGAATCAATACTAAGTCCTCCTAGTACTGATAAGGAGAATCCTGGACCATAGTCTACACTACGAGGTCTCCGTGGGGGAGTGCCCTGGTTGCATACAATGGTAACCAGCTCTTTGGTGCTCTCTTTATTACTTTATTACACCATTACTTCCTACTGTTTCCTAGGAATCACCTCAAATTTACTTCTTGTACACTGCATGAGCTGGTGCAGACTTGTAGCAGATTAAGAAGACAAATTATAAAACTTTCAGGAATTATGCAAACCTGTTGATGTAGTATTGATACTTAAGACTGGTCATGGAAATTTGTATTTAACTACCCATTACGGCCTCTCCCCTGAGTTGAGCCACTTAATATTAGAATATTATCAACATTTAAATATTGAATATTTACCAGTGCCCAATTGTCTTCACCCAAATGCGAGTCTTAGAGTTTGGGGAACAACTAAACTGAGTATGAGTAGCAGGTGCCCAAATGAAGCTAAATATAAACACTTATGGTAAAAAAAATAAATTTACCATCAGTGCTACTAGAATTCCTTCTTTGATTCTGAGTACACCTACTCAGCAAATTTATTTCTACGTTTAGAATTTAGAGAAACTGAATGAAAAGAGTGCTAGAAACTATTGCCATTTAAAATAATTCCAGAATAAAATGTAGATTTATTTGATTGTGCATAAAAAGGAAAATCTAGGATTAAAAAAAGAGCTTTAAAAAAGACCAAATGAAAAAATGTAAAGAAGACAAAATTTTGCTCCTCAAAATCCAATTAAAAAATAAAAAGAAATATCACAACCTGGGAGAAAATAGTTGCAAACTGTATATTTTATGAAATACTTGCACATACAGCACATTTACAATTTCAAAATTATAAAAATAAATCAACTGAACATTAGGTAAATATTTGAGCAGACACTTCATTAAGAATAAAAATGAATTTGAAGGAAGCTTATGAAAAGATGCTTACCATTATTAGTCATTAGGAAAATGCAAAGGAAACAACAGTAATACACTCATTAGAATGGTTGAAGTTAAAAAGATCAACAGTATCAAGTGTTACTGAGAATGTAGAACAACAGCGTTAGTGGGAATGTAAAAGTTAGAGCCATACTGGGGAAAAGTTTGGCAATTGCTTATAAAATTATATATATATATATATATATATATATATATATATATATATACCACCTAGGCATTTACCAAGAGGAATATAAATATCCATGGATGCTAATTCTGTACATAAATGTTTGAAGCTACTTTATTCATAGTGCTCTCAAAGCAGAAACAATCTAAAGTCCATTAGCGGGTCTATACAATGAAAGTCTAATTGACAAAAAACTATGTGGATACAACAACATACCCAACTATATGGGTGGACCTAAAGAGAAAGTGACTAACACCTGACAGAAAAGATCATCAGTAGTAAGAAATAGCAAAATTCTACTCTTCTTGATGTGACATGCTATTGTTATTGTGAGATTCCCACTAGATACATAAATGTCAACCAAATCATGAGTAAACAAAACACAAATCCAAACTGGTTTGGACTCTTTAAAATTGGGAGGCTCATAAAAAAATTGAGACAAAGAATTTGTCATGGGTAGGAGACTAAAGAGAAATAAAACCTCATGAAATGTGAAGTTCTGGGTTGGACTAGAAAAAGAGATTAGTGATAAAACTGGTGAATATGAATAAGTTATAGAGATAAATTAATGGTATACAGTGTACTGAATCGTATGATATCAACATTAATTTCCTAGTTTTGACCATTGTACTATGGTCATCCAAGATATTAGCAATTGGGAAATAGAGATTAAAGGTATATTAAAATTCACTTGTATTTTTGAAGGTTTTATATTAAATTATTTCAGACTTGGGGCCTGGGAATATCTTAGTGGTAAAGCTCCTGCCTTGCAAACATCATGTAGTGTCTGATTCCCAGTATTATCCCATACAAACAACAAAGTGTGGGGCTTCTGAGAATATTGCCACTGAAGTTTGTGCAGGCAGCACAACCAAATATGTGAAACTCCCAGTCATCACAACCACAAAAATATAAAAGAAATTTAGTAAGTAAAAAAAATATTCAGGGGCCGGAGTGATAAGTTCAGCGCTTATCTTGCATATAGCCAACCTGGGTTCAATCCCCAGTACCCTTTACTGTCCCTTGAGTCCGCCAGGAGTGATTCCTGACTGCAGCAATAGGAGTAAACCCTGAGCAATGCCAGGTGTGATCCTCACAAAGTCAGTAAATAAATAAAATATTTCAAATTAAAAGTAAAAACGGGGATTTGGTATGGAAGTTATACCTTTATAACAGTGATTAAGAATAAGCAGCTCTGAGTTTCTCAGATTTGTGTCAGAGTCTTATTATGAAGAAAAGGAAAGCTTTGTCTACATGTTTCTTCTCCATCCCCTAACTTAAGTCATATTTCAATCAAAACAATTCCTTTTTTTTTGTTTTACAAACACAAAGACATATGTGCATAAATGCACCTACAATTTTGTTTGTTAATAATTAGACTTGTTTTATTTATGCCAAAAGTAAAAATACCATTGCTAAGCAAATAATTTCAACAGCATGATTATATTCAAAACATTCAACTTGTTCTAGACCTTTAGACAAAACCCACTTTTATGAAAAATAATAGTGGACAGGTGTTTCTGGGGATAGATGATGAATTTGAGATGGTAAAACCAACAGATGGACACAGTAGTGAGAGAGCAAATATTTAGTTTTAAACTAAATAAACTAATTAGGGCAGGAGAAACCCTGATATGTGACATTTGTCAATTTCTATGGTGTAAATATTTTACGTTACCAAGGCTGACTTTAGGTTACATAGTGAAGTTGTAGAGAAATATGTACAGAGGGTGTTAATGGTCTAGGACAAGCAATTCCAGGGCACACAAGGATAAGATGGTCTGTGCAGGAGACTTGACAACTGAAGAATACTATTTGAAAATAAAGGAAACCTTTTCATATGGTTGATAAAAAACATAGAGGAGTCAAGGTGTCAGCATAGCAAAGAATACCTGGGGAGAAAAGAACCACAGCTTGCCCTCAAGAAGGCATAAGCTATAAATTTCTAAGTCCTCTGGTCATCTGGAGCCCACATTGTATGCAGCAAACAGCAGGATGCTTGCAGACACCACAAAGAGCTGGGTGTGTGGATAGTCCAGAAGGTCTGGGGCAGCAAGTAACACCACGCCACAGCAGTAGTAAGAATGACCATGGAGAAGACCTCAAGACCACCAAAAAGACTTCTTTTTCACATAAGTTTTCAAAACAGCAGACATTCAGCTCTCACAAGCCATCTACAGACCCAAAGACCAGTGTTTTCTAATTAGACTTTCTTTTCTCTTTCCTTTCTGAAGTTAGTAGCTATAGTAGCTGTAGCACTGTCCTGTCTGTGCATTAGGAGAGAAAATATCATACAAAAGAAGACTTACATGAATCTAACTACTAAGAGTCTTGAGATATGAAGGTCCCACCAGGTATCACAAACCTTTGAGAAGTCATACACAACTGAAGTGTTTGAGTTGTCAAGATGACATTTTTTCTTTTCTTCTTTTTACTTATTGTCTACTACCAACACTCCAGCTATAAACAATGCCTTTATCTGAATACAACATAATTATTTAGGGTTTGCAGGAAGAAAAACTACACTTATTAAGTGGCTTAACTCAATGGTGAAATTATTCAGCTGACTGACTTCTCTCTCAATTTGGGTTACCGGGGTGGAGAAGAGGACAATTTAATAAGACAAACTTATTATTAACACCCATTACCAATTTTCTCACTAGAATACTTTGCTAGTTAGAAAGATGTTTTATTTTTGAATTTTCTTCTTTATGCTTAAAGTACTCGGGGTCCAGTCTTTGAGGGTTTGTATATTGCTTGAAAAACTCTGCTTACCCTGATATTGAGGGCTGGAGTGATAGCACAGCGGGTAGGGTGTTCGCCTTACAAGTGGCCAACATGGCCGACCCGAGTTCGATTCCTCCACTCCTCTCGGAGAGCCCGGCAAGCTACCGAGAGTATTCGATATGCCAGACACAGTAACAACAAAGTCTCCAATGGAGACGTTACTGGGCCCGCTCGAGCAAATCGACGATCAACAGGAGGGCCTTTACCTTTACTTTACCTGCTTAAAGTACACACATGGTGATGGATTTAAGTAAAGGCAACCTGTCTGTTCTTTCTATGACTGTGATTTTTAAGTATCAACTAGACTTGGGTTGTTAAAACCTTGTGGCATATTTCTCATAAGAAGAAAGAGATCCTTAAAAACTCAGGGGAGTCCAGTGGCTTGTTGATGTCATTTTGTGGGGGACACACCTAGAGATACTCAGGGGTTACTCCTGGTTCCTCACTCATGAATCACTCCTGGCAGTGCTTGGGAGACAATTTGGGGTGGGCTGTGTGCAAGACAAGCACCTTACCTATTGTACTATATCTCTGGCAGCCCCATGGTGAAGTCCTTTTATGTACTAATAATCTTAATTTCATAAATGAAAAACCAAAACTCATGGAAGAGAGCCAAAGTTTTCCATTCCAGGGCATTCCTGAATCTCTCAAAGGATGTAGCATATAATTGGTGTCACTACAATAGAAGTGGTCTCCTGAAGTCTTCCTAGAGTAGTGGCTCTTGGAATATGCCTCTAGTAATTTGAGTTATATACTGCCCTGGGTTAGCTACATCTCTTTTCTTTCCTACGACTGAGATTAACAGATGAAAGAAGAAATATGGTGTTTCTGGAACTATAAGCTTGATAGATTGAAATTGGATGGTGGATTTAAAAAATTCACCAGTGACCACTAAGTTTTGCTTCCTTTAAGAAAGGTCAGATGACCAAAAGGACCTCCAAATAATTCATTGTGCTCCCACAATTAAGTATTTGTTGTTGTTGCTACTTTTTTAAAATTAATCACCTGTGAGATATAGAGTTACAGAGTTTGTGACTTATTAGCTTATATTTATATTTATATTAGCTTATATTTATATTTATTAGCTTATATTTCTTTTGCAGATGATTTAAGTCATAAGCACATGGATTTTTCTCTTCTTGCTTCTCTGAGATGAATAGTAGCATGAGGGGATTTACTCTTTTTGAGAGTGATATTAAGTTCTGTTTGGGGCAGTATTAAAACTATGGCTGCTCAGGTTGTGCTTAACTCATACTATATTTCAAAATTACTGAGAGTTGTAAAACACTTATTTAGCAAGAAGAAAAGTATCCGTTCAAACTATTGAGAGTTGCTTATAGTAAAACTGAGCAGGGAGATTCTAAAACTTCTAAACCTACCCTTGAGCGGCTACTAGCACACGCTCATGCAAATCGATGATTAACGGGATGACAGTGCAGTGCTATGCTGAGTCCACTGCAAATGAGGATATTCAGAAAGTAAAGGTGGAGTAACTTTGTAATATTCAAAACCATGAAAGTTAACACTGTTGTAACCATGTTATCTTAGCTACATTAAAAAAAACAGTCATAGTCTAAAAATCTGGGTTTTGGAATAGTTCTAAGCAGAGTGGATCATCTATCTTTCAGATGGGAGGCAGTTGTATAGATAGCAGCAGGACAAGGATGAGTTTTACTTAAAGGCTCCAAGAAGAGCGGGACTATCTTGAGGGGCCTGTGTATGTGTGTGGGGGAGAGATGATCTGATAGGTGTTCTCTACAGAGGGGAAAAGCTATGAAGAGCTAGCTAATTTTTCCATTTCTAAAAGAGAAAATGGGAATGGGAATGCTCCTGTATTTTTTTTAAAAAAATTTTGTTAGTGAAAAACCATGAGGTGCAGTTGTAAACTTACAATTTTTGTGCTTGGGTTTCAGTCATACAATGATCGAGTACCCATCCCTCCACCAGCGCCATTTTCTACCACCAATGATCCCAGTATCCCTCCCATCCCCCATCCCTCCCATCCCAGCAAGCCCCTGTGGCAGTGCATTCCCTTTTATTCTCTATCTCCTTTTGGGTGCTGTGGTTTGCAAAAGAGGCATTCAGTGGCAATCACATTCGGTCTATAGTCTACTTTCAGCATGCATCTCCCACTCTCGGAAGACCCGCCCCCAACACCCTTTACTTTGTGCTCCCTTCTGTATCTGAGCTGCCTTTTCCCCTAGCATGTGCTGCTGGCTTCCAAATCACGGAGTGATAAGAACCTTCTGGTATTAATCTCGACTATTTTTGGGTGTTAGGCTCCCATTCTGTTATTTTATATTCCACAAGTGAGTGCAATCTTTCTATGTCTGTCCCTCTCTTTCTGACTCATTTCACTTAGCATGATACTTTCCATGTAGTACCACTTGTATGTAAATTTTATTACTTCATCTTTTCTAACAGGTGCATAGTGCTCCATTGTGTAGATGTACCAAAGTTTCTTTAACCAGTCATCTGTTCTCAGGCACTCGGGTTTTTTCCAGATTTTGGCTATTATGAATAGTGCAGCAATGAACATAGAAGTGCAGATGTCATTTTGACTATACTTTTTTGCCTTTCCAGGATATATTCCCAGGGATGGTATTGCTAGTTCAAGTGGGAGCTCAATTTCTAATTTTTGAGAATTATCCATACTGTCTTCCAAAAGGGCTGAACCAGTTGTCATTCCCACCACCAGTGAAGGAGAGTCCCTTTCTCACCATATCCGTGCCAACACGGGTTGCTTTTGTTCTTTTGGATGTGGGTCAATCTCTGTGGTGTGAGATGATATCTCATTGTTGTTTTGATCTTCATCTTCCTGATGATTAATGATATACAGCATTTTCTTTTTTTTTTTTTTTTTTTTCATGATCTTTTTTTTTTTTTTTCCCCCTTTATTTTATTTTATTTTTTTTAAAGTTGTAGATTTACAATTTTTTGTGCTTTGGTTTCAATTATACAATGATCAGATACCCATCCCTCCACCAGTGCCCATTTTCCACCACCATGGATAATATCCCTCCCACCCCCATCCCCCCATCCCCCCGTCTCTGTGGCAGGGCAATCCCCTGTGTTCTCTCTCTCCTTTCGGGTGTTGTGGTCTGCAAAAGAGGCATTGAGTGGCAAACATGTTCAGTCCATAGTCTACTTTCGACATGCATCTCCCCTCCTGGGAGGATCCTCCAAACATCCTTTATTTGGTGCTCCCTTCTCTATCTGAATAGCCCTTTCCTCTAGGATACCCGGCTGGCCTCTAAGTTATGGAGTAATCCTCCTGGTGCTGATCTCAGCTATTCTTGGGTATTAATCTCATACTTTGTTACTTTATATCCCCCAGATGAATGCAATCTTTCTATGTCTATCCCTCTCTTTCTGACTCATTTCGCTTAGCATGATACTTTCCATATTGTACCACTTGTATGTAAATTTCATGACTTCATCTTTTCTAAGAGCTACATAGTACTCCATTGTGTAGATGTACCAAAGTTTCTTTAACCAGTCATCTGTTCTTGGGCATTCAGGTTTCTTCCAGTTTCTGGCTATTGTAAAGAGGGCTGCAATGAACAAACAAGTGCAGATGTCACTTCGACTATACATTTTTGCCTCTCTGGGATATATTCCCAGGAGTGGTATTGCTGGGTCAAATGGGAGCTCAATTTCTAATTTTTTGAGAATCGTCCATACTGTTTTCCAGAAGGGCTGAACCAGTGGACATTCCCACCAACAGTGAAGGAGTGTCCCTTTCTCGCCACATCCACGCCAGCATCGGTTGCTTTTGTTCTTTTGAATTTGGGCCAGTCTCTGAGGTGTGAGATGGTATCTCATTGTGGTTTTGATCTGCATCTCCCTGATGATTAATGATGTAGAGCATTTTCTCATGTGCTTTTTTGCCATTCGGATTTCTTCTTTGAGAAAGTTTCTGTTCATTTCATTGCCCCATTTTTGGATGGGGTTGGATGTTTTCTTCTTGTGGAGTTTAACCAGTATTTTGTATATCCTGGATATCAACCCTTTGTCAGATGTGTATTCGGTGAATATCCTTTCCCATTCTGTAGACTGTCTTTGTATTTTGGTCACTGTTTCTTTGGAGGTGCAGAAGCTTCTTAGTTTAAGATAGTCCCATTTATCTATCTCTGTTTTCACTTGCTCGGCCAGTGGCGTGGCATCTTTGAAGATACCATTAGCTTCAATGTCATGGAGGGTTTTGCCAACTTTATCTTCAATGTACCTTATGGTTTCTGGTCTGATGTTGAGGTCTTTAATCCATTTTGATCTTACTTTTGTACATGGTGTTAGGCAGAGTTCTGAGCCTATTTTTTTGCATGTAGCCGTCCAGTGATGCCAACACAATTTATTAAAGAGGCTTTCCTTACTCCACTTCACATTACTTGCACCTTTATCAAAGATTAGATGAGCATATGATTGAGGAGAGATGTCAGTGTATTCAATCCTGTTCCATTGGTCTGCAGTTCTGCCTTTGTTCCAGTACCATGCTGTTTTAATTATTACTGCTTTGTAGTACAATTTGAAGTTCGGGAGGTTGATTCCTCCCATTTTCTTTTTCCCAAGAATTGCTTTAGCTATTCGTGGGGGCTTATTGTTCCATATAAATTTCAAGAGTGTTTGCTCCATTTCTTTGAAGAATGTCATGGGTATCCTTATAGGGATTGCATTGAATTTATACAATGCTTTCGGTAGTATTGCCATTTTCACAATGTTAAGTCTCCCGACCCATGAGCAGGGGATATCTTTCCATTTCCTCATGTCCTCTTTTATTTCCTGAAGTAGCGTTTTGTAGTTTTCTTTGTACAGGTCCTTTACTTCCTTAGTTAAGCTGATTCCTAGGTACTTGATTTTCTGGGGCACAATTGTGAATGGGATTGTTTTTTTCATGTTGCTTTCTTCTCTCTCACTGTTTGCGTATAGGAAAGCCATGGACTTTTGGGTATTGATTTTATAACCTGCAACTTTACTATACGAGTCTATTGTTTCTAAGAGTTTTTTGGTGGAAGTTATTGGGTTCTCTAAGTAGAGTATCATATCATCTGCGAATAGTGAGAGCTTGATTTCTTCCTTTCCTACCTGAATGCCCTTAATATCTTTTTCCTGCCTAATCGCTATTGCAAGTACTTCCAGTACTATATTGAACAGCAGTGGAGAGAGTGGGCATCCCTGTCTCGTCCCTGATCTTAGAGGGAAGGCTCTCAGTTTTTCCCCATTGAGGATGATGCTTGCTGTAGGCTTGTGGTAGATGGCTTTAATTATGTTGAGGAAGGTCCCCTCTATACCCATTTTGGCTAGGGTTTTCATCATAAAGGGGTGCTGGATCTTATCAAATGCTTTCTCTGCATCTATTGATATGATCATATGCTTTTTATCTTTTCTTTTGTTGATATGGTGGATTATGTTGATTGATTTCCGAATGTTGAACCATCCTTGCATCCCTGGGATGAATCCTACTTGGTCATGGTGTATGATCTTTTTGATGAGTAGTTGGATTCTATTTGCTAGTAGTTTGTTGAGGATCTTTGCATCTGTGTTCATCAGGGATATCGGCCTGTAATTCTCTTTCTTTGTGGTATCTCTGTCTGCTTTTGGTATCAGTGTGATATTTGCTTCGTAGAAACTGTTTGGAAGTGTTTTTGATATTTCAATTTCGTGGAAAAGCTTAAAGAGTATTGGGAGTAAGTCCTCTTTAAAGATTTGGAAGAATTCACTAGTGAATCCATCCGGGCCAGGACTTTTGTGCTTGGGGAGACTTTTTATTACCATTTCAATTTCCTTGATGGTGATAGGTCTGTTCAGGTATTCCAGGTCTTCTTGGTTCAGCCTTGGGAGTCTGTAGGAGTCTAGGAATTTATCCATTTCCTCGAGGTTTTGATGTTCCGTGGCATAAAGCTTCTCAAAGTACTCCCTGAGGATCCTCTGAATTTCTGTGGTTTCTGTTGTAATGACCCCCTTTTCATTTCTGATTCGGTTTATTAGGGTTTTCTCTCTCCCTTTCTTTGTGAGTTTTGCTAGAGGCTTATCGATCTTGTTAATTTTCTCAAAGAACCAGCTCTTGGTTTCATTGATCTTTCGTATTGATTTTTGGGTTTCCATCTCGTTAATCTCTGCTCTGAGTTTTATTATTTCCTTTCTCCTGTTCGGGTTGTGCTCCTTTTTTTGGTGCTTCTCCAAGCTCTTAAGCTGTGAGGTTAGGTTACTTATGTGTGCTCGCTCCTCCTTCCTGAGGAATGCTTGTAGAGCTATAAACTTTCCTCTTAACACAGCCTTTGCTGTGTCCCATAAGTTTTGGTAACTCGTGTTCTCATTTTCATTCGTTTCTAGGAATCTTTTGATTTCCTCTTTGATTTCCTGTCTAATCCACTTGTTGTTCAATAGTGCACTGTTTAATTTCCAGGTGTTTGATTTAGTTTTCTGTTTTTGTGTGTGATTTACTTCTAATTTCAGCGCATTATGGTCTGAGAAGATTGTTGATACAATCTCTACCTTCTTAATTTTATGGAGGCATGTTTTGTGGCTCAGCATGTGGTCTATCTTGGAGAATGTTCCATGTATGCTTGAGAAGAATGTGTATTCAGCTTTTTGTGGATGAAGTGTCCTGTATATATCTACTAAGTCCCTTTCTTCCATTGTTTCCCTCAAATGAAGTATGTCCTTGCTAAGCTTGAGTCTGGTTGATCTATCAAGAGGTGACAAAGCAGTGTTGAAGTCTCCCACTAGTATTGTGTTGCTATTGATGTCTTTTTCCAAATCTATGAGTAGTTGTTTTAAGTACTTTGCTGGTCTCTCATTAGGTGCATATACATTTATTATTGTAAGTTCTTCCTGTTGTACAGATCCTCTGATCAATAAGTAATGGCCTTCACTGTCTCTTATGACCTTCCTCACTCTGAAATCAATGTGGTCTGATATAAGGATGGCTACCCCAGCTTTTTTATGGGAGCTGTTTGCCTGTAGGATTGTTTTCCAGCCTTTGACTCTGAGTCTGTGTTTGCTTTGACTATTGAGATGCGTTTCTTGCAGGCAGCAGAATGTTGGGTTCAATTTTCTAATCCATCCTGCCACTCTATGTCTTTTAATTGGTGCGTTTAGCCCATTGACATTGAGAGAGATTATTGTTATGGGATTTTGTCCCATTGTTATGTTAAAATTGTGTGTATTTGAGGGGCCTTTCTTGCCTTAAAGTAGCCCATTTAGTTGTTCTTGTAACCATGGTTTTGAGTCTATGAAGTTCCTTAGCTGTTGTTTGTCTGTGAAACTGTGTGTTGTTCCTTCTATTATGAATGAGAGTCTTGCTGGGAAAAGTATTTTGGGGGAGGCATTTATTTCATTGAGTTTTTTTACTATGTCCCACCACTGTTTTCGGGCCATGAGGGTTTCATCAGAAAAATCAGCTGTGAATTTTAAGGATGCTCCTTTGTAAGAGATTTCTTTCTTCGATCTTGCTGCTTTCAGAATTTTGTCTCTGTCTAAGGTTTTGGTCATTTTGATCAGAATGTGTCTTGGGGTATTTTTATTCGGATTTCTTCTAGCTGGTACCCTTCGGGCCTCCTGAATGTGGTCACAAGTTTTCTTCAGCTCTGGAAATGTTGTAGCAATGATGTCTTTGACAGTTTCTTCTTCATCGAGGTTTTCTTCCTGTCCCTCTGGGACTCCAATAATTCTTATGTTACCCCTCTTGGCTTCATCACGATCTTCTCTTGCCATCTGTTCCCGAATTGTGAGTCTCTTTTCCATTTTCTGCTCTTTTCGGGAGAGTCTCTGAACTTCATCTTCGAGCTCACTGATTCTGTTCTCAGCCGCTGTTACTCTGCTGCTGAGGCCTTCCACTGAGCTTTTCAATTCGCCTACGAGATTTTTCAGGTCTGACATTTCTGATTGCATTTTCCTCATTTCTGCCTTCATATCCTCTTGTCTTCTATTGGCATTGCTTTCCATTGTTTCTTTTAATTCCCTAAGCATCCTAAGTAGCTCCCTTCTGAATTCCTTGTCAGAGAGGTTGTCTAACACTACAGTACTGTTGGTGTCAACTGGGCTGGACTCTTCAATATGAATGTTTGGTGGGCTTTTGCGTTGCTTTACCATTGTGAGAGGTGTGGTTTAGTCCTTCACGTTCAGTGTTACTATTCTGCTCGATATGCAGTGTGAGTTAAGATAGGCTTATGAGTTATTGGCAACTGTATTTCTAGTGGCTGAGCTAAAATAGAGAAGTTTCCATCTAAGAAGTTAGCTTATGGTTCCTATGGCATATGTAGTGGGAAAATATTTCGCGGCCGCGTTAGCGGCCGCGGCTCCGGAAAGAGTCCCTGGCACTGGGCGAGGAGTTGGGAATGTCTCCTGTTTGGAATTGGAGCCGTTCAGCTTTGTTGCCCAGAGCTGGGCCTCTGTGCCCGTCCCACGCGGCTCAGGGGTTGAAAACCGGCTGTCTCGGGGCTGTTTCTAGCTGCGCGTGCCCAGAGAGGAACCCAGGCCCTTGGGGGCGGGCTGTACCTGTTGGAATTGGAGCCGTTCAGCTTTGTTGCCCAGAGCTGGGCCTCTGTGCCCGTCCCACGCGGCTCAGGGGTTGAAAACCGGCTGTCTCAGGGCTGTTTCTAGCTGCGCGTGCCCAGAGAGGAACCCAGGCCCTTGGGGGCGGGCTGTACCTGTTGGAATTGGAGCCGTTCAGCTTTGTTGCCCAGAGCTGGGCCTCTGTGCCCGTCCCACGCGGCTCAGGGGTTGAAAACCGGCTGTCTCAGGGCTGTTTCTAGCTGCGCGTGCCCAGAGAGGAACCCAGGCCCTTGGGGGCGGGCTGTACCTGTTGGAATTGGAGCCGTTCAGCTTTGTTGCCCAGAGCTGGGCCTCTGTGCCCGTCCCACGCGGCTCAGGGGTTGAAAACCGGCTGTCTCGGGGCTGTTTCTAGCTGCGCGTGCCCAGAGAGGAACCCAGGCCCTTGGGGGCGGGCTGTACCTGTTGGAATTGGAGCCGTTCAGCTTTGTTGCCCAGAGCTGGGCCTCTGTGCCCGTCCCACGCGGCTCAGGGGTTGAAAACCGGCTGTCTCAGGGCTGTTTCTAGCTGCGCGTGCCCAGAGAGGAACCCAGGCCCTTGGGGGCGGGCTGTACCTGTTGGAATTGGAGCCGTTCAGCTTTGTTGCCCAGAGCTGGGCCTCTGTGCCCGTCCCACGCGGCTCAGGGGTTGAAAACCGGCTGTCTCAGGGCTGTTTCTAGCTGCGCGTGCCCAGAGAGGAACCCAGGCCCTTGGGGGCGGGCTGTACCTGTTGGAATTGGAGCCGTTCAGCTTTGTTGCCCAGAGCTGGGCCTCTGTGCCCGTCCCACGCGGCTCAGGGGTTGAAAACCGGCTGTCTCGGGGCTGTTTCTAGCTGCGCGTGCCCAGAGAGGAACCCAGGCCCTTGGGGGCGGGCTGTACCTGTTGGAATTGGAGCCGTTCAGCTTTGTTGCCCAGAGCTGGGCCTCTGTGCCCGTCCCACGCGGCTCAGGGGTTGAAAACCGGCTGTCTCAGGGCTGTTTCTAGCTGCGCGTGCCCAGAGAGGAACCCAGGCCCTTGGGGGCGGGCTGTACCTGTTGGAATTGGAGCCGTTCAGCTTTGTTGCCCAGAGCTGGGCCTCTGTGCCCGTCCCACGCGGCTCAGGGGTTGAAAACCGGCTGTCTCGGGGCTGTTTCTAGCTGCGCGTGCCCAGAGAGGAACCCAGGCCCTTGGGGGCGGGCTGTACCTGTTGGAATTGGAGCCGTTCAGCTTTGTTGCCCAGAGCTGGGCCTCTGTGCCCGTCCCACGCGGCTCAGGGGTTGAAAACCGGCTGTCTCGGGGCTGTTTCTAGCTGCGCGTGCCCAGAGAGGAACCCAGGCCCTTGGGGGCGGGCTGTACCTGTTGGAATTGGAGCCGTTCAGCTTTGTTGCCCAGAGCTGGGCCTCTGTGCCCGTCCCACGCGGATCAGGGGTTGAAAAACGCTATACAGCATTTTCTAATGTGCCTTTTAGCCATTCGGATTTATTCTTTGGGAAAGTTTCTGTTCATTTCATCACCCCATTTTTTGATGGGATTGGATGTTTTCTTCTTGTGGAGTTCAACCAGTACTTTTTATATCCTAGATAGGTATGGGTATTGGGTGAATATCTTTTCTCATTCTGTAGTATGTCTTTGTATTCTGCTCACTGTACCTTTTGAGGTGCAAAACCTTTTTAATTTAAGATAGTCCTATATGTGTATCTCTGTTTCCACTTGGTTGGTCAGCGGAGTGTCGTCTTTGAAGATACCATTAGCCTCAATATCGTGGGGGGTTTTGCTGACCTTGTCTTCAATGTACCTTATGGATTGTGACCTGAGGTTGAGATGTTTAATCCATTTTGATCTGACTTTTTTGCATGGTGTTAGGTCTAGGTCAAAGCCCATTTTTTTTTGCATGTGCTTGTTCAGTTATGCCAGCACCATTTGTTGAAGAGGCTTTCATTTTCCACTTCACATTTCTTGCTGCCTTATAAAAGATTAGATGTTCATATATTTGGGGTTGTGGGTACAGATATTCCACCCTGTTCCATTGGTCTGTGTCCCTGCCTTTGTTCCAGTACCATGCTGTTTTAATTATTACAGCTTTGTAGTAGAGTTTGAGGTTTGGGAAGGTAATGCCACCCCACGTCTTTCCCCCAAGAATTGTTTTAGCTATTCGTGGGCCTTTGTTGTCCCTTTCTTCTTCCTTAAGAATGCTTGCAAAGCTATGAATTTTCCTCTTAACACGGTTTAAGCTACATCCCTTAGGTTCTGTTAGCACGTGACTTCATTCTCATTTGTTTCCAGGTATCTTTTGATTTCATCCTTGACTTCTTTCCTGACCCACTCGTTTAATATTGAGTTGTTTAATTTCCAGGTGTTTGATTTGGTTCTCCGTGACTGTGTGTGATTCGTTTCTATTTTCATGGCATTGTGGTCTGAAGATATTTTTTGATACTACTTCTATCTTCCTGATTCTATTGATGTATGTTTGTGGCCTAGCACGTGGTCTACTTTGGAATACGTTCCATGTGCACTGGAAAAGAATGTGTTTTCTTTCTTTTTTGGTTGTAAATCCTGTATAGGTCATTAGCCCTCTCTCTTCTATTTCTTCCTTCAAAGCCAATGTTTCCTTGTTTAGTTGTGTTATTGTTGATCTATCCAGAAGTGATAAGGAGATGTTGAAGTCTCTGAGTGTGATTTCTTCCTGTTGTACATATCTCTTGATAAATTAGCTGTCCCGCTAATCTTTTCAACATGAAATCTATGTTGTCTGATACTAGTATGGCAACCCCAGTTTATTTTTGAGGGAGCTGTTTGCTTACAGGATTGTTTTCCATCCTTTAACTTTGAATCTGTGTTTTCTCTGACTGTTTAGATGAGTTTCTTTTGATCGGTGCATTTAGACCATTGACATTGAGAGAGATTATTGTTATGGGGTTTTGTGCCATCTTTCTGTAAGGTTTGGTAGTGCTTATAGGTGTTTTCCTTCTTGTCTTTCAGGAGCCCCTTTAATCGTTCTTTTATGTTTGGTTTTGAGTCTATGAAGTTCCTGAGTTGCTGTTTATCTATAAAATGGTGTATCATTCCATCGAGTTTGAGTGAGAGTTTAGATGGATAAAGTATTCTTGGTGATGCGTTCATTTCATTGATTTTTTCACTATATCCCACCATTGTCTTCGGGCTTAGAGGGTTTCCTCTGATAGGTCTGCTGTAAATCTAAGGCGTGCTCCTTTGTATGCGATTTCCTTCTTTGACCTTACTGCTTGCAATATTGTGTCTTTATCCACGGCATCCATCATTCTGACTATGATATGCCTTGGAGTGTTTTTATTAGGGTCTCTTTTAGCTGGCACTCTCTGACTCCTTGGATCTGAATCTGCATTCTTTAACTCTGGGAACTTTCCAGCAATGATTTTTTTTCACATTTGAAATATAGAAGCATATAGGAACATTTTTGAAATTCTTTCACTGGGGACACTAGTATTAATATTTGAGCTCATTAAATCATAATTATTATTGAAGTAGGGTCCCACATTATATTTAGAACCCTTATCAAGGCTAGCACAAGGTAACTGCCTTATAATTACAGACTTTTTTTTCTAAAACAGTGCTAATTCTTTTTTTTTATTTTTTAACATTTTTATTAGTGAGCCATCATGAGGTACAGTTGTAGACTTACAAATTTTTGTGCATCGGTTTCAATTATACAATGATCAAATACCCATCCCTCCACCAGTGCCCATTTCCCACCACCACGGATCCCAGTATCCCTCCCACCCCCGATCCCCCCATCCCACCCTGCCTCTGTGACAGGGCATTCCCTTTTGTTCTCTCTCTCTTATTGGGTGTTGTGGTTTGCAAAAGAGGCAATGGGTGACAATCATGTTTGGTCTATAGTCTACTTTCAGTATGCTTCTCCTATCCTGGGAGTATCCTTACAATAGCCAGAATCTGGAAAAAATCTGAGTGCCCGAGAACAGATGACTGGTTAAAGAAACTTTGGTACATTTACACAATGGAGTACTATGCAGCTGTCGGAAAAGACGAAGTCATGAAATTTACATACGAGTGGTACTACATGGAAAGTATCATGTTAAGTGAAATGACTCATAAAGAAAGGGATAGACACAGAAAGACTGCATTCATCTGGGGAACATAAAGTAACAAAATAGGAGACTAACACCCAAGAATGGCCGAGATTAATAAATAATAAAGTACCAGGAATTTTACTCCATGGCTTGGAGACCAGCCACACATGCTAGGGGAAAAGGGAGCTGAGATAGAGAAGGGAGCAACAATGATTTCTTTGACTGTGTCTTTTTCATTGGGGTTGCCTCCCTGTCCTTCTGGTACTCTTATGATTCTAATGTTGTTCCTCTTGGCATCATCCCCTAGGTCTCTGATTCTCCTTAGAGCTATTGTGACGTCTTTTCCTATTGTTTGTTTTTGCCTATACAATTTTTGTTGCTCATGTTTAAGCTCACTGATCCTGTCTTTGCTGTAGTCATTCTATTGCTGAGGGCACCCACTGAGTTTTTAATTTCATCTTCCGAATCCTTTATTTGTGACACCTCTTTTTGTAGCTTTCTTATTTCTGCTCGCATTTCTTCCTGTATTTTCTTGGCTATCCGTTTCATGGTTTCTTTCATCTCTTCCTTTAATTTTCTGAATGTCTACTCCATTGATTCTTTGTGTTCCTTGAGCATCCTCAGCATTTAATCTCGGAATTTTTTTATTGGATAGATTGTATTTGCGGGTAACCCCTGTTGAGGATGCGGGACTCTTTACTTTGTCTTCTCTTCATGGTGGAGATTTACGCTGTTTTCTCATGCTGCTGTGTTTGTATGGAGGTAAAGTCTTCAAGTTCACTAGCACTTTTCCCTCTTATTGCGGGAAAGGATTTTGAATAAGGTCAGTCAGTGTAGGTCACCCTTCTCCACTTTTAAAATATGTCCTTCCTCTCAGACTTTATTCTGTGGCTTATGACAGGCATCTAGTGAAGCGCTGGAGGAGATGCTCTTTTATATTTGGCTTGTACAGCTTCTTGCATACTGATCTTTTGTTGGAATTAGAGCAGGCTGGTGGATTATTGTCATATTGTGTTTGAAGTAGCGAGGACTTTTCCCACAGAATTAGGTGATAAAGGTTGGGATGTGAGTCCAGAGTGTTAGGAGTGTGGAATAGAAGGCCTCTCCCACTTTTGAGGAGGCCACACCCCCAGCCAGTCCCAGGGACAGGCTTTCTGATGAAACTGTGGAGAAGTGCGGTGCCATGTAGATGTGGGCCAGCGCTCCAGCAGAACTTGGGCAGACTTCCCCAAAGTCTCCTCTGGCTCCCACACGGTGGGGATGCGGTGTGGGGAAGAGGTGCTTGGGGCATGCGGGGCAGGGACATGCTCACCGAGGAATGAACCTGTGGAGTAGTGCAGTGCCACTGCTCCTGTATTTTTTAATGTGAACTGAATCTCTCAGTGATGTACTAAAAATGAGAAATTGAAGAGGAAAAGGTTTTACTATACAGATTTTTTAAAGGTGAGAGGCAAAAGGTTTTGAAAATCATTTCCAGGCAAATAGAAAAGCGAGCACCAAAGAAAGGAGTAAGTTTCTTGCACAGTCAGCAAAGCCAACTTTGATGCTTTTGGTTTTATTTTTTTAAATTTTATGTTTTGGTTTTTGAGATAGTTTGATATACTTAAATTACAAGATTGGACCAGGAAGGTGAATGTAAGTTTATTGGTCCTCAAGTGAGTGCAGAGAAGGAGGAAATAAGGTAACCCAGTAGCTTCTCGAAATAGATGTAGAATAATCATTCAGAACTGTTCAAGAAAACCTTTTCATATCATGCACTTCCAACTTTATTGTTTTTTTTTTAAATTTTGGGGCCATATCAGGCTGTGCTCAGCGCTTACTCCTGGCTTTGCTCTTGGGTATCACTCCTGGCTGTATTCAAGCCAACAGGTGGAGTGCTGGGGATAAAACCCAGGTTGCTGCATTCAAGGCAAATGCTGAACCTACTACACTATTTCTCTATCCCCTGCAGATCCATATTGTATGCTTTGACTGACTGTCAAAGTTCAGGGAGCCTGTGAAAGCTGTATGCAGATTATGGAAAAATCATCATGTATCTATCCTTTTGACTGATTCTAAAAAGATTTAATTTAACTGCTCTAACCTCAAACCACCTCAGAATGTTAGAGGAAAAAAAATCCTTCACTAATTTTGTGCCATGATGCATTTAGGGGTCTATGCCATTAGAATTCTAAGATGGCTCTGCTGCAAATAAACATTTTTTTGTGGTTAGTCAAACTCTAATCTACTTACTGTTGAGAACAAATTTTGTAAATACAATCAAGGTCTTTAAGCAGTTGATCTGAAGACAACGAGATATTTTTAGGGATCTAATCCAGGATGATAAGTTCTTATAACTGACTGGGCTTGTCTGAATCAATGAGATTCAAAGAAAGGAAAACACTTTCTCTGAGGGTTGACACCTTACTTTAGCCTATGAGACCCTAAGGAGACCCAGTTATACTGAACCAGTTCAGATATTCTGAACATCTGACCCACAAACTGTGAGAAAATAAAATGTCATTGTTTAAAATTTCTAAGTTTGTGGTAATTTGTAAGCTAGAGATAAAACACAATATTTGTTATTGTAGATTTGTCACTACAGTTATCCCACCCTAACCAGTGCATTGGCCTATTTACTTTATTAACTTTAGAGCTCAATGCATCATCACTTCATTACATTTAGAAAATTTCAGGATAAATTTTTTTAAATTAATAACACATTTCCAAGATCATGTATTTATAATGCTAGTTTATGCAAAAACAAATAACTTAAACTGTAGGCCAAGTCTTCTGATTTTTGATTAGCATGCTTCTTATAAAATACACCAAAATTAGGCATTGGTTTCAGAACCCTATGGTTTCAGTACCCTGTGGATACCAAAAGCTGAGAATGCACAAATCCTTTATATAACTTTTGCATGCAACCTGTAATTATCTTCAAGTATATATTAAGTCATAATTAGATATATAAAATATCTAATATGTTCTAAGCATTATGTAAACAGGTGTTAAGTTGCATTGTCTAGGTCATAATAGCAAGAAGAAAATTCTGAAAAGTTTATACATGTTCAGAACTGATACAATAATTGAAAGCCTAACTCTAAAGTACATATTTTCAATCTGTGCCTAGCATATCCACAGTTTTTGGAACCAAAGGAGGTTGAGGGCATGTGTTCCCAAGAATGAGCACCAGCAAATATGAAGAGGTAGCCTAATGAGAACCAACAAAGGTTGAACGGCCAGGCTTCAAAGTCAACAGCTTTCGTGCCTTGTCCACATAAGTTTCATAACTCTCACAGACTAATATGAATGGTGACAAAGAAAAAAGCTTATCAATTCAAAGGAACAAATGCTACAAGAACTTCTAGTGTAAAGAAAACTGGCTTAGCAATTTTGATGATTTGTTGAGAAAAACCCTTAACTGCACCATAGTTCTCAACAGTTGAATATTTTGTAAACTTTGCAGTTGCAGTTGCAAAGATGTCCTGGTTCTGGGATGTGCCCAAAGGAGACTCATCTAATTAGAGAGGAGAGAGTTGCAATCAGGACCAGGAGTTATTGGAAATATGAATCTTCATGAATCTTCTGGGAGACCATCAAAGGAACTGCAGTTTCAGCATCTGTATCCAAGCTCAGCTCAGGCGAAGGGAAGGTGGGAGAGTTGATTTTGGCTTGGTCATTAGCCCAGCTAAAGCTGAGCATGCACCTCTCCTCATGGGAAGGGAAGAGAGGAGGAATCTAATAACAGCTTGTTGATGCAGTCACCTGTGAGATCCTGGCTTCTTCCATTCCATTTCATTCATTTCACTGAAAAACTTCATTGGAATGTAATTTATAACCATAAAATTCACTCATTATTACTGTAACAATTACAGAATTTTTAAACAATGTGTA
Source organism: Sorex fumeus (assembly GCF_029834395.1). NCBI lineage: Eukaryota > Metazoa > Chordata > Mammalia > Eulipotyphla > Soricidae > Sorex > Sorex fumeus. The sequence continues at coordinate 38,745,579 of NW_026606101.1, read as the reverse complement.
CAGTTGCTGCAACCATTATTACAGTCCAGTTTTAAAAGACATCTAGCATTCACAAAAGTTTTTCGTTATTTATTTAAAATCAGTCCTTATCTCTACCTCTCTTTGTAGGCAACCAGTGACCCACTTTCTGTCTTCTTAATTTGTCTTTTCTAGAAATTCCATTTAACTGGAATATATAATATCTAATCCTCTGTGCAAGCTCTTTTATTCAGCTTAGTATCATTGGGCATTAATTCATGATGTGTAAGGCATGGGTTTTGGAGACTAGAGACAAGTAGGGAAAGCAAAGTTAATAAACAATCACACAAATAAATGTATAAGGATATAGTGACCAAAGGATATGTACAGGGTGCAAATACTGCACAATAGGAGATGTGATTTGATATGGGTCTAAAGAAGTCACACAGGTCTCACTGAAATCTGCAGGTATGAGTGGTATAGTCTTCCAGATATAGAGAGGTAAACATTTGAAGAAATGGAAGGTCAAGAGTTGTTTGCACACATCATAGCAGTGAAGTGGGTCGTCAGGGAAGTACCTGGAGGCCTACCAATCTCACTTTTTTTGTTTTGCTTTTTGGGTCATGCCCGGCGATGCTCAGGGGTTACTCCTGGCTCATGCACTCAGGAATTGCTCCTGGCGGTGCTCAGGGGACCATATGGGGTGCTGGGAATCGAACTTGTGTCGGTCATGTTGGCTGCATGCAAGGCAAACGTCCTACCCTCTGTGCTATCACTCCAGCCCCCCAATCTCACTCTTATCCCACAGATGACTTGAATGTTGACAGAGTCAGAGAGCTTCCCACCAAAGGCAAAGACTACTGAGATTTAAGCAGGTATGCATGTTAATGGATAGCAGAAATGGAAAGTGTGTGGTGTGAAATACAGACTGCTTCTCACATTATTATGTGTGGAAGGATCTCCTAAGGACCTTTCTAAAGGGACAGATAATTATTCCAAGAGTTGAGGTGGAAGACAGACTGCATTCTATCTAGTGCCAGATCATGGTCATCTCTGTTTTTTGAGTTGCCAGTAATGAGAATACCTGGTGGCAGCAGCAGCTCTAGCTTCAGAGAGGAGTGTGCAAAGGTCGCAGGTATGGGAGCAAGATCTGGACTCAGTCTAATGGGCAGGTCACTTGAGGTGTAGTGTTACTATGCTATGGGAAAACTGGAGTGTCTTTATATGGACAATGACTATTCTAATATCTCTGACAATGAAAGCTAACTATGTTTTCCAGGATGCAGTGTTCAGGAGCTGTCTTGTAGGACTAGGGGATGAGGTGTGGGGTGAGAGGAGGTGGGACGGGATGTGGGATGGAGTATAATGGGCTTCTGAGCCAACTTTAGAAAAGAAGCTATTTCATACATGCATGAGATCTGGTTTATAATGTCTCGCTTAAAAAAAAAAAGATGGGAGGGGTCATTGAAGAACCCTGTGGTATCCTGTGGCATCTGGGGAATGTGGCCTGCTTTTTGGCAGTGACAGGGAAGCCCTTCCTCATCTCGAATAATCCTGGCTCTTGGTTACTGTGGAATTTCAACAGTGGAGGGGAGGTATGGATTAGGTGTGGATTAGTAACAAAATGTTCCTTCCAAAGGCTGGAGAGATAGTATAGGGGGAAAGTCACCAGTCTTGCAAACGGCTGAAATGGGTTCAATCCCTAGCACCATATTGGTCCCTTAAGCCCAGCCAGAAGTTACCTCTAAGTTCAGATGCAGGAGTAAACCCTGAGCACAGCTGGTTGTGACCCAAAGCCAAAATCACGGTCACGGTCCTCCCGTTGCTCATTGATTTGCTCGAGCGGGCCCAGTAATGTCTCCATCATGAGACTTTGTTGTTACTGTGTTTGGCATATCGAATACATCACGGGTAGCTTGCCAGGCTCTGCCATGCAGGCAAGATACTCTCGGTAGCTTCCTGGGATCTCCGAGAGGGGCGGAGGAACCGAACTCAGGTCGGCCATGTTGGCTGCGTGCAAGGCAAACGCCCTACTGCTGTGCTATCGCTCACAATGGAGACGTTACTGGGCCCGCTCGAGCAAATCAATGAAAAGCCAAAATAAAACAAAGAAAGTTCCTTCTAGCTATATCCAGACAATACCTGATTCATGGGACTTAGGAATAGTGTTTATTTCCAAAGAAAGGAAAGTATTTTACTAATCAATTAATTTTTATCAGTAAAACTCACTTGATCACTTGACATCCTGTTACTCAGCGACTTGCTCGAGCGGGCACCAGACCTCCACTACCTACCTCCACTACCCAGCCTCTGCCATGCTCCAGGTCACTTTCCAGACTCTGGGGCCAAGACTCACGCATGAGTAAAGCCCCACAGAACCGGGTAAATGGAACTTTGTGACCTGGGACTCCAAGATCAATGGGACTCAGAAACAGAGATCCTCTGCCTGCTCCCACCAATCTCCGGAGACCCAGGGATCAAACCCAGAAGCCCCACCCTGCCCTGCCCTGCCCTGCCCTGCCTGCTTCTACCAATCTGTGGCAACCCAAGGTCACACCCAGAAGCCCCATCCTACCGGCACCAGATAAATACCTCATTGGCAGACCTCCACTACTTCCACTACCCAGCCACTGCCATGCTCCAGGCCGCTTTCCGGACCACACGGCTGTGAAGAAGCCACATGACACACAATAAGATACTTAATACCCATCTTCCAAGATTACCACACCATATTTGATGGGGTTCGAATATAGTTTGAACCATGGGAACACCTGCAAGGGCAATTAGAGGCTGCCCTAAAAGTCTCTATCCCTCTCGGAGAGCCTGGCAAGCTACCAAGAGTACTCCTGTATGGCAGAGTCTGGCAAGCTATTCGTGGTGTATTTGATCAGTAAGAATAAAATAAAAGAAATAGTTCTTTGTTTCTTCCAGGGACCTGAAAAGACATAACTCTAAACCAGTGACTGCATTTTGTCCTGGCACTACAGAAGTACTGTGATATATCCTCCAGTGAGAAGCAGATGGCCTCATGAATACACTGGGAGATGGTTGTGGGGCAGTCAAGTAGGGGGACGTGTGTCAGGGCAGCAGGGCCAGACCCCTGCAGGTCCCCACCCAGCCCTGCTTCAGAGGGGACCTGCCAATAGCACCACTCTCCCCCCAGGACCAGCAAGTGTGGCTGACCTAGATGTGTGATTCCTTTCAACGCCACATGGGAGCAAGAGTAGGAAAGCAGCAGTCCTTTAATCTGGGCTTAATTAAACACAATATGCATAGAGGGAAGCAATCCTGTACAAGTGCAAAAGCCAGGCCAGCTGAGTCCAGAGGGAGCATCTCTGACGGAAGAAGCTGAGTACACAGACATGCTTTGCTATCCATATGGAAACTGGATTTCTTTCTTCCAGAGTTGCATTTGTCTACAACTCTACAGTTGTCTGGAAGACTAACTCATATCTGCTCAGAGCATTTACTCACTGATGTAATTATGTTTGTCTTTGCACCTACAGCATAAACATCTTAAGTTACTAGCAACTTCTTATATTTCCCATGTTTATTTCCCACTTCACTTTGAGTCAGTAAGTGCTCACACAAATGACATACATTGTTTTCAAAGCCCATATTGTCTTGCTTCCACTAGGTCTTATTTTGCTTTGCTGCTACTGTTATAATTATGTATATACTCACACAGCCTGTTCCTCCTTAACCCTTGGATATGGTGGTAAGTGGAACAACTGAACCTCCCTCCAACCATGCTATTCCCTCTCCATTTCTCTCACTGTCTCCCCATGAGGAAGCTAATTTAAAGTTGGGGCTCAAGTTGTCAGTGGACAGATATCACTAATAGGTTTTTCTATTCAAAGTGTCTACCTATGTACCTGCTCCTTTTCACTCTGTTTTTTTATTTTGGTGATTGTTCCATCTTAGATACTGAGTAGAGAAAATGAATCTTGGGCTGGTGCGCACCATTTTATGAGAGATCTGCACTGGTTGGTATCAGATACATGGCTAATACCTAATTTTGATATTGTCTTCTAAGAAATGCTCCACAAGAGGAGTATATGTTGTGATTACCAACCCCTGTTCCCCAAACTTTAGTGTATGTATGTGTCTCTAACCCTTCACATTAGAACCCTAATGTGAAGGGTTCTATTTGTGTGTGTGCACGCTCTCAGAACTTGTTCTTGGTTATGTATTAGAGACCACTTTTGGTGGTGTTTGGGGGATCATATGTGATACTAGGATGGAACCCGGTTGACTGCATGCCAGGCAAGCAACTTATCCATTGCACTATGACTCCAAACTCCAACATTATAAATTTTTGAATGACACAACAACAATGTGCCCTTGGAAGATTCCGCCTGCACCAGCACTAGCATTACAAAGTTATTTATGCTAAAGTTACTTATTTCTTTCAAACTTCCTGTTGGTGCTGTTGCTGTGCCACATCTAAATGTCTGAACTCACAAAAGGAAGACAGAATGATAAATAACCCCTCCCACACTGCTCTACCCTGAAGGCTCTGCGGGAAGGTACATACTCTTTTTTACCTGACTTCGTATTTATTAGGTCAAATGCAACTGGAAATTTCTCAGGGCTTCTTGACAGTGTTCTTTGAGGTTGCTACTGGGTTTGGGATTGCTTCAGAATACACAGTTTGCCCCCTTTTTAAAATAGCTTCCCACGTGGCAGATGAGGTCTTTAAATGGTGGTTTTGATTTTCTGAAGTGGTTAAAAATTCTCCAGTTGGAAAATATGTGAAATTAAGTGGATGGCTAGGGCCAGCAATATTATTTAAGGTTAAAATGAAGTTTGAGTGAATTATAAGGCTCCTAGCTGGATTCATTAAAACCAAACTCTTTATCTCCCAATGACAGAGAGATACATAGAGAAAAAGTTCCCCAAATCCAGAAATGCTGGGGATAATAGCAACATGAGTGGTAAAAATGTGGGAACTCTTAGAGCACTATTGGAGAGAGATCACTCTTAAATGGGTACATTCTGAAGTGGATATTATGGTGGAACTATTTATTTATTTAGGTTTTTTTCACCACACTTGCAGATAATCAGAGCATCCATACCTAACTAGGTTCTCAGGGGCCATGCTGGCTTTTTGCTCAGGGACCATGCCTGTTGGTGCTTTGGGGGGCCATATATGGCGCTGAGACATAAACTGGGATAGTGATTGTAGCTGAATGGTAGGCAAGCATCAAACATTTGTAATATTTCTCTCTAACCTCCTAAATCTCAGCATTTGCAACTATAAGTGGCACCTAACGTGGAACTGGGTCCTAATTTGAATTTCTATTTGATTTGTGAATAACAGCACACACACTACCTAGGTAGGAAGGGAAGCAACCTAGACATCTTTTATTTGTTTTAGCAATCAACCAATACTTAATTAACCCACCCAGAAAGTGCATCGCCCCACTGGTTTCTGCAGGGAAGGCTACTCCACCATCTCCTCATCGTGTCTCCCTCTTTCTCACAGGGAAGCTTACACCACAATCTCCTCATCCTGCCTCCCTCTTACTTCTACCTTGCCATCATTTGTACCCACACAAGAAGACCTCAAAAATACTCTCTGAATGGACACTTCATAGTCCACTAGGGGTTCATACATACAGTCCAGGTAATTGGCTGTCCTACTATTTTCTATGATACACATTTCAAGAATGGAGCTTGTTGTCTCTGCAAAAAGTCACCGAGCAAACTTTCCCTTACCCTGCTACAGGTTTCTCTGATACACACATAATAGATAGGCATGGATCTAACATATATTCTTAGTTTCACTCATTAGATGTGTGAGCCTGAAGAAGATATTTCAAAGAATGAAATTCTGTTTTTAACCTATAGAATGGAGATAGCATGACATCTCTCCATGAGTAGTTGAAGAAAAAAATGGAATCTTGATACTCATGAGAGATGCCATATTATGAATAGACTATATCACATGGCCTTCACTTAATATGTACTCTAATTTTATCCTTTAATTATAAATGGAAGATATTACAGGTCATTTTCCTTGTTTTACCATTGAGAAAATAGACTCTAACCCTCATGGGTCATTCACTCTGAAAGACTGAGAGGGTTAGTTTTGGATTCTTAGTATTATACCATAGACACTTCCTGGGATACTGGTATTAAGAGGTTCTTCTAAAAGAGCTTCTGTGAACCATTCTTACAAGCTGATAAGCTCAGCTCTCTTAAGTACCCTCTCTCTCTCCACTCACTCCCCACCTATGGACAGAGATCTTTTTTTTTTTTAGTGGATTTATTTTTTTTCCCTTTTTTTTTTTTAATTGAATCACCGTGGGAAAGGTTACAAAGCTTTCAGGTTTAGGTCTCAGTCATGCAAATATCAAACACATTTCCCTTTACCAATACTTATTTTTTACCATGAAGAACCCCAATAAAACTCCACCCCCCACCCCTCCCAGTCCCTGTGGGGCAGATGAATTCTAGTTAACACTCTATCTGCTTTGATTAGATTCATTGTTTCAATAAAAGATTCACCACTATTATTTAGAGTTTACCCCTCCCCCAAATCACACATGCTGAAAAAGCATTGTGAAGTGATTTGCTTTCTACACCTGGGTTCAAGAATTAAATGTTGGTTTTGGATTTCTGCTATTTTACTTATTGACCCTGGAAGTATTTCTACTGAAAGTCAAATAGTTAAGAAATTGGTTTCTGTGCACTGGAGACGTGGCCGTGCTGGAGAGCCGCTAGTGGGGGGCAACTGGTGGCCTCAGTAGGGTGTGAAGGGTGGACCGAAACGCCCCCCTTCCCATGAGGTTTTAGTCGCCCCCACACCCCCGGCTCATACCTGCTGTCCACAAGGCTCCCATGTGGCCGCCATCTTTCTTTCCAGAGGGAGGAGGGCGGAAGGGACCAACACCCTTTCCCCTCCGGGCAGACATGATGGCCTGGATTAACGCATAGTCCTTTCACTTTTCTGCTCCAAGCTTCTGGGTTCTGCATTAAGTCCTTGTGCTTCTGGGGCTGTGGCCATGCTGGAGAGCCGCTTGTGGGGGGCAACTGGTGACCTCGGTAGGGCGTGAAGGACGGACTGGAACGCCCCCCTTCCCATGAGGTTTTAGTCGCCCCCACTCCCCCGGCTCATGCCTGCTGTCCACAAGGCTCCCATGTGGCCGCCATCTTTCTTTCCAGAGAGGAGAGGGCGAATGGGGCAACACCCTTTCCCCTCTGGACAGTCATGATGGCCTGGATTAACGCATAGCCCGTTCACTTTTCTGCTCCAAGCTGCTGGGTTATGCATTAAGTCCTTGTGTTTCTGGGGCTGTGGCCATGCTCCAAACTTAACTATGATTTTCAGAGAGAAACGTTGGGTGGTTTACTTTGTATATATGGATCACTTTGTATATAGGTTTTGAGGCAAAGTCCTAGTTCCCGCATACTCGAGCTGTGGTTGTAGAGGCTTCTGATCACCGGGGTTCCATCTGGGGGAGGCAGGATGCGGTACCTACCCCATCTGGGGCTTCCCGATGATCTCGGCTCTTTTTGGAACCTGTTGTTTTTTTTTTTCCTTCGGGATCTGTGGATCCCGCCCTCCATGTTGTCCTTCTCTTTGGCTGAATGCTGTAAATATGGCGCTGGGGGGCGGGCTGTGGGTGTGACTTCCGGAATCAGAGGTTACCTGGGAGGTGTAGTCCCAGGAGATTTGAGGAAAAGTCCTAGTTCCCGCATACTCGAGCTGTGCTTGTAGAGGCTTCTGGTCACCGGGGTTCCATCTGGGGGAGGCGGGATGCGGTACCTACCCCATCTGGGGCTTCCCGATGATCTCGGCTCTTTTTGGAACCTGGTTTATTTTTTTTTTTTCCTTCGGGATCTGTGGATCCCGCCCTCCATGTTGTCCTTCTCTTTGGCTGAATGGACAGAGATCTTTTGCATGTATTACTTGTATCATTATCTCTCAGATACAGTCTGGATCAGGGTTCAATACAAAATTAGAGTATACAAGATACCACCAGACAACTATACAGGCACACCTTAAACATATCAAAAGTTTGGTTTCAGATCACTATAATAAAGCAATTTTCACACTAAACCAAGTAACATGAAATTTTTGGTTTCTCAGTGCATAAAATGATATGTTTACACATTTATCTATATGTGTATAATATCATTATGTCTGGGCTGGAGCAATAGCACAGCGGGTAGTGCATTTGCCTTGCAAGCAGTCAACATGTTCGACCCGATTTCGATTCCTCCGCCCCTCTCTGAGAGCCCAGCAAGCTACCGAGAGTATCTTGCCCGCATGGTAGAGCCTGGCAAGCTACCCGTGACATATTTAATATGCCAAACACAGTAACAATTGTCACAATGGAGACATTACTGGGCCTGTTCGAGCAAATCAATGAACAACGGGAGAACAGTGACAGTCACATCATTATGTCTGATAAGTGTATGGACCAGGGATGTGACTCTAGAGTAAAATGCAGGCTTCTTATGCATGATACCTGGATCCACAGATAAAATTCAAAACATGTATATACCTCAATTTACAATACTTTATTGCTGAAAAAATGCTAAGCATCATCTGGGCCTTTGGCAAGATTTAAAAATATATTTCCTTTTTATTAAAGCACTAGTGTTCTGCCAATCCTATTCAGGATGAATCGAGTGAACAGCTTGTAAATGACAGAAAACAGGCAGATCGGGTGATAGTTACCAGTGTCGTGGGTGTCTCCCTTCTTGTACAGTAGAACAGTTCTGCTAGTTTTCTGTTGGGATGAAACCTTGCATTCAGACAGGTAGCGTGTGAAGAGGCAAGCCAGTGTATTGATGAGTACTGATTCCAGGTTCTTCAGGTGTTCGGGTCTGACCTTGTCTGGGCTGGGTGCTGTTCGCTTCTTTACCAACGAAATGGCATGTCGGATTTCAGAAGGGAGAATCTTGGGAACGACATATCCATCCTGTGGAATCTGGTATGTGGGCAGGTGGACAAGGCTATCAAAGAGATCTGAGTAGAAGTCATGGATAATCTTCTCCATTGCCCTTCTGGAAGATGTGATAGATCCATCAGGATGTCGGAGGGCAGTCGTCTTGGTCTTGTAGTTGGTGAAGGACAGGCAAGTGTTGCGAATGCTTTTCCTGGCTTCTGCCACATCTGCCAACACTGCTGCTCTTCTCTCTTTGAGGTCTTCCTTTATCACTTCTCTGCACTGCTTCATGAGCTAGGACATTTGCTTGCGGTTCTCTGAGGCTTGCGCCAAGCCACGTTGGTGGATGAACTTGAGAGTTTCCGAAGAAAGGAATCTTTTTGTGGCTATCTCTTTCTCGGCATTCCTCGTACAATCATGGAGGTGCTGAACCAGTTGATCATATTCTTCGTCAATGTTGTCAATGAAGGCATCTTCCCATGTTTGGCAATAATGCCAAAGAGCTCCCAGTTGGTGGTTCGTTCTGAGAGCTCTCTTCTTGAACTTTGCAGCCCTTTCTTCCCGCTCTGTGAAGTAGAATTCTGCACAAAGGAGACAGAGGTCCGATCCCATTTGGAATTTTGGGACAACAGTGACATCGGTCAGGCAAAAACGTCGATTGAATATGATGTGGTCAATTTTGTTGTGGAACCGTGCACTGGGAGACTCCCACATCCAATGTTTAGATTTGGCCTTCTGGAACTGTGAGTTACCATGGTTGGTCTTGGTCAACATGATGAACTCAGACAGTCTCTCACCCTGTTCATTCCATTCTAAGCCATGGGTCCTGATGTGGAGTTCTTTGGTTGATCTGCTCCATCCTATCTTGGCATTAAAATCACTGACAATGATCTTGTAGAAGGTGTGGTCTTCTTTATAGAACTTCTCCAGCTCCACGTAGAACTTCTCAATTTCTCCTTCATCATAATTGGATGTTGGTTCATAGACAACGAAGATAGAAACTACTGGCAGTGAGCCACATCTATTCAAGTGTAATTGTCCAATTTGGGTTGATAGGCATTCGAATGAATCAAGGCTCATGGTCCAGTTCATCTTGACAAGGACACCGACACCACTGGCACCTCTTTTGTCACATGTTCCAAGTAACAGTTCTTCTACAGTGTCAAAAATGGCGTTATGTGGTTCATGCCTTCTTGTCTTGGTCAGATCAATGATTTTGTACTTGATTATTCACGCTTGCAATGTCAGGTCCTCGATGGATGCATCCAATGCCAGCTTATGTGCAATGAAAATACAGTCATTTTTGTCCATCTTCGTTTTGGCAGCCTAGTTCGGCCTTGAGATTTTAACAGCCTCTCCTTCCTCATCTTTCTTAATGCTGCCATATTGGTGGCTCTTTCAGGCTCAGGCGAATGAGACCCATTTAATTTACTATTTTTTGCATACTAAATATGCAGTGAATAGGTTTCCAGGCTGTGCTGTGTGGGCGGGATACTCCAGGCTCTCCAAGAGGGATAGAGGCTTTTAGGGCGGCCATAGCACAGTGGTTGGGCGTTTGCCTTGCACTCAGCCAACATGGCCGACCCGAGTTTGATTCCTCCGCCCCTCTCGGAGAGCCCGGCAAGCTACCGAGAGTATCTCGCCCACACGGCAGAGCCTGGCAAGCTCCCCGTGACGTATTTGATATGCCAAACACAGTAACAACAAAATCTCCAATGGAGACGTTACTGGGCCCGCTCGAGCAAATCGATGATCAACGGGAGGGCCTTTACCTTTACCTTACCTAATCGTCCTTGAAGGTGTTCTCATAGTTCAAACCATATTTGAACACCATCAATAGGTAATCTTGGAAGATGGGTAATAAGTGTTTGTGTAGTGGCCTGGAGCATGGTGGCAGCTGGGTAGTGGAGGTAGTGGAACATTAGATGAAGGACAACCATGCAAGCAAGCTGGGTTCCAAAAAGAATTCAGCACAATCAACCATATCCACACAATATCCAGGCTCATTGAGGTTTCTCGGGAGTTCAAGATGCTGCTCTGTCTAATGTTCATTGATTTAAAGAAGGCCTTTGATTCTGTTGAGACGGAAGCAGTTATCAAAGCCCTAGCCAAACAGGGCGTTCTAACTCAATACAACAGGATCCTCCTTGAGCTGTATTATGGATTCACTACCAGGATCTCACCATTCTACAAGAAAGTGATAATCCATGTCAAGTGAGGGTTTCAGCAGGGTGATACCATTTAACCGAAACTCTTCAGTGCCACCCTCGAGAATGTCATGTGACGACTGGAATGGGAAGGAATGGGAATGCAGACAGACAGTCGGCAACTATACTACCTCCACTTTGCTGTGACATCGTTCTAATAACACCAAACATTAGCCAAGTGGCACAAATGCTGGCCAACTTTGACCGTGAGTGTGGAAAGGTCGGACTACAGCTCAATCTCATGAAGACAATATTTATGAGAAACAGACTCATTCCTGACATTCCATTCGATCTCAACAGAACAAACATCTCTGAATGCAACAGCTATGTGTACCTAGGTCGAGAAGTCAACATGACAAATGACCTGGCACATGAGTTGCACAGGAGGAAGAGAGTGGCTTGGAACACCTTTAAGAGTGTCGAAGAAATAGTTAAGAGGATGAAGAACCTCCAGTTCTGGTCACATCTCTTCGATTCCACTGTTCTTCCTGCATTAACATACACATCAGAGATTTGGGCCTTACGAAAACAAGATGAGAACGCTATTTGGGTTTCCCAAAGAGGAATCGAAAGAGCTATGCTTGGAGTATCATGCTTCACTCAAGTGAGATAAACAACCTGGAGTTCTGAACTCCACCGATGATCAAGATTTAGGGACACTGTCTCGTTTGCCAAGGCACTGAAAATCAGATGGGCTGGACACGTAATGTGATATGGAGATGACTGTTGGACTAGAGCTATTACCTACTGGATTCCAGGGGATGTCAAAAGATCACAAGCCTATCCACCTATGAGATGGCTGAACTTCTTCGTCAAGACCCTGAATGATCGGTTTGAGGCTATTCGCATTCCAGGAGCGAGCAAATGCCATTGAGTCATATTAGCACACGACAGGGATGAATGGAGATGTTACTGGTGTCCACTCAAGCAAATCAAAAAGCAACCAGATGTCAAGTGATCAAGTGATCTAGTTTCTAAAGCACTGTGATTTACAAAGTTATTCATAGTTAAGTATTAGACATACTATACTGCAGCACCGATATCACCAACACTATGAACTTCTCTCCACAAACGTTCCCAGTTTCCCTAGCTTACCACCCTCTACACCCTCCTCCACCAGCCCAAACCTGCCCTCATGTCAGGCACCTTTCTAAGATTGGTTGTTAAAGTTTGGGTCTCTTGATTTTCATGTTGTTTACTTTGTGTTTTGGATATATGGCTCTATTGTTTACCTTAATATCACCTTTGTACCTTAATTCCTTGACCTGGACCCTATTGATTCTCATCTGTCCCTTCTCTTCCCTGCCACTCTTTCTTTCCTTCTCTGCCCTATAATCTGGGGCTAAAGTTGATTTGGGCATCCCCCCTTTAAAATACGGAATTCCATCATCCAGTTATTATAATATCACACATAAGTGATATCATCCTGTGTTTATCTTTCTTCTTTGTTACTTAATTTAACATGATGTCTTCTAGTTCCACCCAATTTTTAGTAAATTGCATTAATTTCATCATTCCTTACAGCTGCATAGTATTCTACCGTGTATATACATATCACATCTTCATGATTCACTTACCTGTTGTTGGACATATAGGTTGATTATAAATCTTAGTTACTGTACTGAGTACTGCAATGAATAATGGTGTGCATATGTTTTGTTTCTTAAAAGTTTTTTAAACTAAAAAATTTTATAAAACTACCAAATCTGTTAAGTGCAATAATACAGTATATTCCCATATCTCAAAATATTCATGTCACTTTCATTTTGTGATGCTGCCCAATTTTGGGATGGCTATCCTGGAGTAACTTCAGAATCAAAGATGAGCCTCCAAACTGATATTTCTAAACTTAACTTGTAAGTCAGAAGAAATAACCACAACAAAGGCATAGGAAAAAATATAATCTTTGCAACTTCAAAAAGAAAACATGGGTGATTTCACCTGCAAGTCACTGTCTGGTATCTCCAGTCAATTTATTAACCTTAACACAGGAAGTCTGCCTTGAGTATGTGTTCTCAACAAGAAGAGCCTATTGTAAATAGCATGTTCAGTTTGCAAAAAAGATGACTAGCATCTTATTTTGACCCCAAATATATTGATTACTTCTTTATGTATTTCAATACTTAATTACACACATGCAAACTCTCAGTTTCACTTACTCTAGAGTTTACACAAAGAACAGTTTTAATCTGGGCCACATTACTTAACTTCGACCTTCTTCCAGTTCTGTAGCTCAAGTGTATTTTCCTTTAGATATTGCCTCTTAGCATTGCCCATTTCCATTCCCCACTTCTTTCTGTGCTGTAATTGAGTAACCAAAAAATTTTGCCACTTTTTTCCAACCCTAAACTTAGAAAGATTCTTTGGGGTTAAGAAAGATAAACCAGACTGATCTGCAGCTTTTCTCAGGAGAATGTGATAATCCTTCTCTTGGAGTAGCCACTGAGTTACATTCTTTTAGTTTTGACTAGGCCAAACAGAGTCTTTAGAATACCTTTACAGGGTCAGAAAGTTAGTTTGTAGGGCACTTGCATGAAGAAAACCCTAGTTTGATCTCTGCACTGTATATGGTCCTCTGAGCACCAGTAGGTGTGGCTCCCAAACCAAAAACCAACCAACACCCCCCCCCCAAATAAAATAAAATTCTCCTTCCCACAAAAAAATCGCAAGAAATAGTTTTATACTGATAAGGATCCTAGATCTCTGCCTGAACAACATTGTCAGTGGAGACTGAACAATGGTGCTCTCCTTGACCCACCATCACTTTTCTCATAGTTGCCACATTAAAAAAAACACACCCCTTGGGGGCTTGAGCAATAGAAAAGTGGATATGGTACTTGCCCTGAATGGGAAAACCCTGGTTAGATCCCTGGCACCCAATATAGTCCCCCAAGTCCACTAGGAGTGATCTCTGAGAGCAGAGACAGTAATAAGTCCTGAACACCATGAGGTATGGCCCCCAAACCCAAACCAAACAAAGCCTGCCTTCCCTCCAAAATAAACAAACAAACAAACAAACAAACAAACACTACCGATAACATTTCTTGACCATTTTCTATACATTCCATATATATTCATTGTATGTTCTGTGCAAGCTCATTGTTCTTGCTCATAATTACACACGAGTTTCCTAAAAAAAATTTAAGGCATGTATTCTACCTCTCTGAACTATCTCCTGATCCCCTTTTCAACCTAGATTTTAGTCTTCACCATCCCGTGTTCTTAGGATGCTTTTGCAAGATTATCCATGAGCAGCTGGATGGGGCACAGAGAGGATGTTCATGTTAAATTATCTATATTTTAAAAATTATTTCAATGTTTATACATTTCCTATATATTTAAAGCAAGCTATTAAATGCAGCTTTCCTTTTACTAATTCCCATAACTGCTTTTGGTAAATGCAGCAAATAATTGATATAGGATTACTCTATACAAAGATGTTTTGCCTTTCTCTCCCAGCTTCCTTTCTCCTTTCTGAATAATTTTGGACATAATGCAAATTAAATGCAAACCTACCCATTCCCTCAGCAATGATACAGAAGCATAATGGCAGGAAATCTGCTCTGCCCATCTTAATGCAATATTAATCACCTACACATAATACACATGATGTTTATTCCTAACTTTGGCATGGATTTGTCCGTCCCATACTGTGGAATGTACATTATTGTCGAGGAGTTGGTGTTACCAGCTTCAGAGAATGTTCTGGTTTCATATTTTGTGTCAAGGAAAAGGTTTTGCATTTGTTAAAGCAGATTCAAGAATTATTTTGCATTTTAAAAGGCAGGGACAACTGTGTGGATAGCTTCAGATTGCTTCTGGATTATTAGGTCTGGCTTTCAATGGTCAGCCCCAAGATCAGTGCCAGTCCACAGACATTTCCTGCTGATCCAAGAAAAAGTTATTACTGCTCTAATGCTAGTGTTCTTTAACTTCTGGTCCGTGGATTGATATCTGTCCACAGGTGTTAAAAGGTTGAAAACCACTGGTTTAGATTAAGCAAGAGTTGGGCCTTGTGTGAGTTTCCTGATCTCCTCCATTTAGGCAGGAAAGCCAAACTTTTGAAGGCTGGTTATGGAATCTGACAGACACCAGTTCCAGGTCTAGTCCTGTGATGAATTTGTTTCTCGAGTAACTTTGCAGAGACTATCTCTCCTTTCTGAACTTTGGTTTCTTCATCTGTAAAATGGATTAGATGTCAAGTGAACACAAATCTAGTGCTTATTCTGTCTGTCCACAAACTGGCAGAATCACAGACAGGTTGGCTCCAGGATCTGGACTAGTCATCTGCTCATACCCTGAGGTTAACATCTGTCCTTCTGGCAATTTGAACTCAAAGAAGAAAAGTGCAAGTAGTGAGCCCAGTTAGCTCTTCAATTATTGATGTGAAAAGCCCCTCAGTCAACTGATGGTTGGCATAAGATTTTCACTTTGCTGTTGCCCAGAGCCACAGAGGGTAGGAAGCAGCCTCTGGGCTCCAGTGTGGTTGGTGCATCGCCTTCACCAGCAACCCGGAGAAGTGTTGTTATGTTTCCTTTTTTATTGGAATGTCATATAAAACACTTTAGTATTTATCAGACATTAAAAATCTTGATACAATTTTATACACTGAATACACCTTTAGAACCAGTAGATCACCAAAATAGGAGAACATGATGAGCACTCTAGAAGTCCTTCATGCGCCTCAGAGTCACTGACCCTTAACACTAACCATAAGCATGGAATTTATCTGTTTTATACTTTAACATAAGTGAAATCATACAGTCGATGTTCTCTGTATTTGGCTCAGTTCTGTATTTCAGATTGAAGCACATGTTCCATACAGTTGCAGATCATGCCTGCGGTTGTGAAGTATATAACATCAGCACTATTTGTATTTCCATTACTGTGAATCATGCTGTTTGTTTCCAGAGTTTGGCTTCTACAACACTATTTCCAGGAAATTCTAGTGTAGTTGAGGCATGAATTTCTGTTGATGCATAGGAATGGGATTGCTAAGTCACAGGAACCCCATGTTGCCGTCCAAGTTCAGCACAAAACTGTCAAATGTTTCACAATGCAGTTGCCTAATATATATTGCCCTAGCAGTGAATGAGAATTCTAGTTCTACATCCTTATCAACACTTGATATTAGCAGTCTTTTTCCTTTAAGTCATGCTGGTGGGTGTGTAATTATAGTGCATTACACTTTTTATTTTTCAAATTATTTTATTTGCAAATATATGTACTTTAAAGTAATTTATTTCTAGTAGTTTCTTGGGAAGGTCACACTTGGCATTCCCCAGGGATGACCCCTGGGGCAGAGCTCAATGGACTGTTGTAGTGGTGAGGACTGAATCCAAGTTGGCCATAAGCAAGGCAACAAACCTATCTGTTGTACTGTCTCCCTAGCTTTAAGATGTATTCTTGATATACACTTTTTGTTTGTTTTGGGGTCACGCCCAGTGGTGCTAAGGATTTACTCCTGGATCAGTACTCAGGAATTACTCCTGGTGGGATTCAAAGAACTCTAGAGGATGACAGGGATTTAACCGGGTTGACTGCATGCAAGACAAGTGCTCTGCCTGATGTACTATTGCTCTGATCCTTGATATACATTCTTTGTTAGATATTTGTAAATTTAATACTTTTAATTTGAAAATACCACTTAAATATGTGCCACTGGAGAACAAGGCACAGAGAAATATGGGACACATTTTGGAGGGAAGGAGCAATGAGCTGAAACTGAGTTCTTGGCTTAGAATGAAATCTTTGGATTTGAAAGAGGGCAAGAGCATATGTAAAAGAATACTGAAAGCTAGAAAGTCTAATAGACTGGGGTAGAGCTAGATAGTACAGCAGGTAATGTGTTTGCCTTGCATATTGCCGACCTGGGTTTCATCTTTGGAAGCACACATGGTTCTGATATTAGCCAAAAATAAGCCCTGAGCTCTGCTGGGTGTGGCCTCAAAATCAAAAGAATTAAACAAAAAAGAAAGAAAGGATTAAAGGGAAATAAAGAAAGAGGGGAAAAAGGAAGGAAGGAAGGAAGGAAGGAAGGAAGGAAGGAAGGAAGGAAGGAAGGAAGGAAAATAATCTCTTGGATGAATACCAATGGGGGATTTAGTAACTTTTTTTGTTTTTGGACCCATACCCAGAAGTGCTCAGGGCTTACTCTTGTCTCTAAAATCCTGGCAGTGCTTGATGGGATTGGATGCGGAGGGTGGGGTGGAGGGGAGTAGGGGGGGTGGAGGGGTGGGGGGGCAGCAGAACATATGCTGTGGTGAGGATCCAACCAGGGTCAGCCACAAGTGCCTTACAGTATTTCTATGTTCTCAAAACTTAGTACTTCTGGGGCTGGAGTGATAGCACAGTGGGTAGGGCGTTTGCCTTGCACGCGGCCGACCCGGGTTTGTTTCCTAGCATCTCATATGGTCCCCCGAGAACTGCCAGGAGAAATTCCTGAGTGCATGAGCCAGGAGTAACTACTGTGCATCGCCAGGTGTGACCCAAAAAGCAAAGCAAAAAATAAAGAAACCAAAAAACTTAGTACTTCTTTTGTCCACATTTAATCGAATACTTGTTACTAAAGTAAGAAAAACAACAAACCACAATGGAAATTTTCAAAGCTAGGCAAGAAGGGAATGGATAGGATAGAAAATTGAAAATAGAGTAAGGAGTTGCAGAAACAAAAGAGAAATCAGAAACCTAAAGAAGGCTAAACAATTTTGTAAAGAAAATCACATTTTCTTTTCTTTTTTCTTTTCTTTCTTTTCTTGAAAATCTCATTTTCTATGTAACATATTTCAGGGAGTGGTTTCAGGTCAACTTAGCAAAGGTTATTGGTCACTTTAAATCTCAACAACATAAAGGGTGTCTTGTCAAACAGATAATGAGATGGCCAGGGGGTAGGAATAGTAATACTTAACAGGGGAACACAAATCAGGCAACTTCTTTTTGATCCTTCACCTGCTCGACAGACAGCAGTCTCATAATCAACACCTCACATGTGCTAGGCAGACAGCAGGACAGCAGCTGTTTTCATCCACAGAGCCTGAGAACAAAGGAAAGCCAAAGGAACCAGGAGCCATTGGGTTATGGGCCTCAAGAGGTAGACCTCGGAGGCCTCATGTTAGACTACAGAGTGTACAGAACTATAGACCAGGAGGAAAGATACCAGCATGGACTGAGAAGAAAGAACCAGCAAGGTATCAGTATAGACCAAGTACAGCAAACGGAGCAACTAGGGAGGAATAAGTCTGAGACCTGGACAAACGCTGGATCGTTCAAAACTATTTTCTTAAAGCTGTTAAATAAATAACTTCATAAACATCTTGAGCTTCATAGGCTAATTTTATATATAAAGTTCAAGGGTATACTCAGGAACTAAACCAGTTTTGTGATAAGTGTCTATAAAGAAGATCAAGAAACTTGATTTAAAATGAAGAACAAGAAAAAGTAAGTGTTTTCTGGTATAGAAATTTCAGTTTTCATGACACTACCTCTATCATGTGGCTCAAACAAGAAGCTACATTACATTAATCAAAGAGACCAGTTTCAAACTTTACAATGCAAACTATAATACTAGTAACTCAATTTTTCATTACTGGAGAGGAAGAGCAAGGCGGATAATCCTATAATCCTGAATGCTTTAATATTTGGCTCTTGGATGTATCTTGATATTAACACATGAAAAGGTATTTCTGCATTTTGTGAAATTCAAAATGCCTGAAATAAAATGATGATCCGATTTGCTCTACTCTCGGTTCCCTGTTGAGATAAGCTGGACTCCCTTTCTCTAGTAAGAGTAAACACTTACTGAGGACACCATGAATCCCAGCACCATGCAGAGTCTCAGATGCAGTTTTCCGTCTAATTTTCACAGCGATCGCATGATGCAGGCATTATTAACTTTTTTAAATAGAGGAACAGCTTAGAAAGATCCCAGAACAGGTATTCCAACATAGGCCTCCGACACTGAGGCCATTGTTCCTACTACACTGGAATCTTCTCTTTCAAACTAAAATTAGGGACCCTGATGCAGAGAAATAGATGGTCAATACTATTCTGTGGCAAGCTCCTGAAGACTGTTCACATTGTGGATTTTCATTATCACTAATATTTACTAATTTTACTAATTCACTAAATTTACTAATATCACTAATATTTACAATTCATAAAGTCACCTATAAAATGAATTTGTGCATACTAAGCTATTCCCCCTTGAAGAAATATGGGGTTATATATTTTGAATCTGTAGTAATGACATTTACCTGATCACTGTACTATCTTATTTTTAATGTGTTTAATAATTAAGAATTTAATTTACTATATATTTTTATAGTTTTGCTAACATTGAATTTACAACAACCAACCATTCTTGAGTGAAGCTCATCTAACACATGTGTTTTCTCTGCAAGACACATTACAACCTTCTTGGATTTAGGAACATCCACAGCACTTCAACATTATGCTTGAAAGCAATTTTAAAGAGCAAAACCAATGAAAAAGCACAAAATTGCACAAAGCATGCTACTCAGTAGAGTAGAAAAAGGCTCTTGCAGTATTAGGGCTGAGATAAAAATACAGTGTTCCTTTGTAGGTTTCAGGTACTTGTGCATATATGAGTACCTGGAGTCTGTGAAATCAGCAGGGAACGGTAACTAGACTCTGGCTTTCCCCTAGGAAGTCAAGTGGCTTGTCTGGGATAGTCTGACAGTCACTTTTAATTCACGGCCTCCTTTCAATGCTGACAAAGCAACAGTTTCTGTGAGCATTGCCCAATGTAGTGTTTCTCATAGGCAATAGGAAATACCATGAAGGGGCAAAGCTGCAATATGCCAGCTAAACTATTTGCTCCACTTGGGGATCATTTGAGTTGGTCACAACTCCAAGAAAACTGAAAAAGAGCTGGGGTCACCACCAGCAGAAACCTGATTTAAAACATTTTAAAGTCTCTTTTACTCAGACTATAATCCTGGCCTGTAATGAAATAAAGATATGCCCATTAGAGACCAACTTGCAACATTCCTAATGGTACTCTGACATTTGTACTCAAATGAAAAGTTCTCCAACAACATGTCTAACAGAACATAGACAAATCTGAACTCAAACTCATCTTGCCTATCACTGCTGATCAACAAATGATAACCACAGGACTCCTTAATAATAACTACATTATCATCATCTTAATGCTGCATGGACAATGGAGATATCCAGCAGCAAATTGCACTCACTTTTTGCTACCATTTAACCAAGACATATACTCTCCTCAAAGTCATGTGGACCAAGGTAAGCCTCTGTCCAGAGGTGCTTCCAAATTTTCACAGGAAAAGATACTATGCAGTTGTTAGAAAAGATGAAGTCATGAAATTTACATACAAGTGGCACTACATGGAAAGTATCATGCTAAGTGAAATGAGTCAGAAAGAGAGGGACTGACATGAAAAGATTGCATTCATCTGGGGAACATAAAGTAACAAAATAGAAGACTAACACCCAAGAATAGGCGAGATAAGTACCAGGAGGTTTACTCCATGGCTTGGAGGCCAGCTGCACATGCTAGGGGAAATGGCAGCTCAGATAGAGTTGGGAGCACCAAATAAAGAGTGTTTGGAGGATCCTCCCAGGATGGGAAACGCATGCTGAAAGTAGACTATAGACCAAACATGATTGCTGCTCAATACCTCTTTTTGAAGCCTCAACACACAAAAGGAGAGAGAGAACAAAAGGGAATGCCCTGCCACAGAGGCAGGGGGGAAGGAGGGTGGGAGGGATACTGGGATCAGTGGTGGTGGAGAATGGGCACTGGTGGAGGGATGGGTACTCGCTCATTGTATAACTGAAACCCAAGCACAAAAAGTCTACAACGGTACCTCACGGTGTTTTCCTAATAAAAATTTTAAAAAAAGATATTGCTTGTTACAGTGAGCTAAATGCACCTAATTTTGAGTGGGTAAAATGTATAGACTTTATCTTCTCTGAGTGGTTGGCTCTGACACAGGAGAAAACTATTTCATTGTAGCACTGTAGCACTGTCCTCCTGTTGTTCATCAATTTGCTCCAGCGGGCACCAGTAGCGTCTCCATTGTGAGACTTCTTGTTACTGTTTTTGGCATATTGAATACGCCACGAGGAGCTTGCCAGGCTCTGCTGTGCGGGCGGGATACTCCCGGTAGCTTGTCTGGCTCTTCGAAAGGGACGAAAGAATCGAACCCAGGTCAGCTGCGTGCAAGGCAAACGCCCTACCTGCTGTGCTATTGCTTCAGCCCACTATTTCACTGTAAGTTTACTTCCCATCCCCCCAATAAAAGATAAAATAAATAAACTATTTCATTGTAAGTTTATTTATCTTTTATTTGGGGGATGGGAAGTTGGGCCATATCTAGTGGTGCTCAGGGATTACAGCTGGCTCTGTGCTCAGAAATCACTCCTTGTGAGGCTTGGGGTACTACTTGCATGCAGATATCTTATTTACAATTTAGATTCACCTCCATTGTGGACACAGAGGGATCAATTATGGGTGTATTAGTCCCATGTAATTACCAATCAAACCTTTCCTATCCTGACATCCAAATAAACATGGAATCAAGATAAAAACATATTTTTATTACATAGTTTCAACAATAATCCCTATATTCCCAAGCAAATCATATTTCCAAAGAATCTTCTATTTGGGGCTGGAGTGATAGCACAGCGGTAGGGCGTTTGCCTTGCACGCAGCCAACATGGCCGACCCAAGTTCGATTCCTTTGCCCTTCTCGGAGAGCCCGGCAAGCTACCAAGAGTATCTTGCCCGCACGGCAGAGCCTGGCAAGCTACCCGTGATGTATTCAATATGCCAAACACATTAACAACAAAGTCTCCAATGGAGACGTTACTGGGCCCGCTCAAGCAAATCGATGAACAACGGGAGGTCAGTGACTCAGTGACTTCTATTTAGAAATTTGGGAGCTTGCTTCCTACACTCACTTCTCCATGGTAAAGGATTCCTGAGTGTTGGCTTGTGTCAATTGCTTTGACCTGCAACATGTGATGCTGAATAACTAAATGCCAATTCTGACTTCTCTTGAGACCCCACCTGGCTGCTATGTGAATAAATAGGACTAGCCTAATGGAGAATGGCAGGGAGTGACCACTTGTTCTCACAGTTCTAGTTGAGAGCAAATCAGCTGCCCAAGAACTCTCTCTGGTGGCTGACAGCTGACCATGGCCACATGAGGAAGCTTTTGTAAGATCAGAAAAAAAATCAGGTGATTGCAGTCCAAATGATTCATGACAGAACTCAGATAAATAAATATATCTTAGTTTAAGTTCTCAAAATTTAAAGTTGCATGTCACACAGCTAGCTGAAATAATACCATTCATTTCAGCACAAAACTGAAATCAGTCCATTAACCCTGTGAGTGGGGAAACATCATTACTCCAAGTAGGATGTTCTGCCAACTCTTGAAAGATGGCCTATGGAAATAAGAGTTCGGCAGTCAGTTCTGAAAACTGTACTAGAATACTTTCCATATGGAGACTTGTGGTCCAAATTAGCATATTCAAAGTTTGTGAAAAGCCTAGCACTTGGAAAATAAATAAACAATAGCTCAGAATTTTTTAAATTATGAGAGAATTCTTATTTCCTTTGTAATATTTAGAGTATCTTTTAGTAGGAACCTGAGACAACAGTTTAGGAAATAATTATCTAAAATGATAAATGACCACTGGTTCTTGGTCCATGGCCACAGATCGGACAAGAAGTATAAAAGACATAGACATGAATTTGAAAAAGGAATTCCCACATTCCAAAGTAACTGGGAGTCACTGCTCTTGTGTTTAGGTTGCTCGTCGCTTCATAGAATTATATCTGTTAAGGCCACAAGAGGGTATGTCGGGCATTCCTGCTAAAGGGCTGGAAAATGGATGAGTTGGCTCGAATGAGCATTTGCCAGTTATTGCCAATATTCTATATTTACAGAAAACTGGCACTTTGTAAATACCAAGCTGTGCTATTTATGTAGCTGCTTCTTATCAATATGTGTAGGGATTCTGTGATTTTCACTGATATTACTCAAAGGCATTCAGTTTTAGATAAATGAGGGCAATAGAGTAGCTGAGGCCGTGAACAAAACAGGGCCTGGGTCCCTACTCACTCATGAAGGGCAGAACAGGTATGAGCTGTTCCCAAAGTCTGGAATAAAGATCTCTCCTCAGATATGGACAAATAAGTGGTGAGAGACTTGTCATTCAGGGATCTGGAAGTCTAAGAATTCCAAGCCCACGTTGGCCTTGGACCGGAGGTTAATGAGGCCTGAGGAATCATAGTCCTTATGCCATCTCTCAGAGACCCCTTATAGCTAACAGGAACCAGGAAAGGTTGTTTCTAGAGCTAAGTCTAGAATAAAGGCTGAGGACACTGATCAAACAGCATGCCACTGATCAAATTGGGAGTCCCTTTCAAACTTCTTCCCCAGAACCCTATTTTGGGAAGAGGGCTTCCCTTCCTGGGTCCCCCTGACACGCCACCAGAGCTCTCAAGCCTTGCATCAAATCTCAGCTCTGTAACTCATGAGTTGTATTCCATGGGGAAATTGCTAAAGTTCTCTGTTCTTTTTCTCATCTTTAAAATATTTAAGATAAAAATATATAACCCAGGGAATAAGTAATTTACCTCTCAAAGTCTTAACTATCTGCACAATGAGAACAGAAGGCCAGGTGACAGGACAAGCACACAGACAACAATACTTGGAAAGCTACTACTTCCCAGCTTGTGTCTTATATTAGACACCCAGGAGGTGAGCACCATGATATTCTGTCTTCCTTGTCTCTATTCTGCACCTCTCATTTACAAAGACCAATACATTTTATTTGATTGAAGTCAAGGCATTTACATGTGCATTTTTCATAAGCAATTTGCTCCCTGGAATAAGTTACTTCTTCAGGCTTCAGTTTACTCACTTATGAAATGGGGGTGACATACATTAGAAAGGATTAGAAGACAGCATGTCTAGAAAACAGCAATGCAATTACCTCACATTGTAAACCCCCAGCCAATGCCATACCTTCAGACTATGTCTTGTAGCAAAAGAATCAGGCTAATATATTTGCATGTTACATGATTTTTTAAAGTTTGCATGAAAATTTGTATATAAATGATTTTATGCCTGCTAAGGAGGAAGTAAAAGTGGGTTGAAAACTGGGGACATTGGTGGAGGAAAGGTCACACTGCTGGTGCGATTGGTGTTGAATCATTGAACACTGACCCAACTGTTTTATGAACAACTTTGCAAATCACTGTGTTTAAATAAAATCTCAAACATAAAGAGATAAAATTACTAATAGACTAAATCAGGAATTGTCAATACTTTTCACAATAATTAAAAACATGACTATTGTGAAAGATAGCAACATATTTCTCTACATAAATTGTACTCCTATATATGGGGCAGCAGCTGAGGGCACTGTTTTTTTTTTTAAATGTAGGAATACTGCTATTTATTCAGTCATTGATTAAGCTGATTGAATTGAGCATGAACTCCACATTATTATTTTTTATTCATAATTTTAATTTTATTTTACTATTATTATTTTTTAATCACTGTGAGCTACAGTTACAAAGCTTTCCTGTTTGAATTTTAGTCATACAATGACCGATCACCCAACCCTCCACCAGTGCACATCTTTCACGACCAAGATCACCAGTATCGCCCCCATTTCACCCCTTCCCCTGCATCTATGGCAGTCAATCTCCCCTATACTCTCTTTTTTATTGCTCGTTATGAGTAGTATAAGATGTTCTGGAATTCTAATATTTTAAATAATCAGGGTCTGGAGAAATCTCTGTAGCGAGTTCCTCAGTTCAGAGATTCTTTTGTGTGTCTCTGGATCACAGCTGTTAAGGAGCTTAAGTAGCAGCAGGAGGCAATTTGTAGGTGTGACCTCCAGGATCCCATGGGGCAGAGGATGAGAGGGACTGGCCCATCCCCTATGAGGCCTGGAGTTTGCCATAACTGAATCCACATACCTGCACTTCTCATGGGGTTCTGGATGTTGGCAGCTGCCGGGGTTTTTAGGGGGCAGGAGGAGGGACTATGCTTGCCCCCAAGCAGGAGCTGGGATCACAGATCACAGATCATAGATCATCCTGTTATTCGTTGATTGCCTCGAGCAGGCCCCAGTAACGTCTCCTTCATCCTAGCCCTGAGATTATATTCAAGGCTCTTTAGGAGAATGAGACCCATCATTGTTACTGGTATTTGGCATATTGGGTATGCCACGGGGAGTTTGCCAGACTCTGCCGTGTGGGCAGGTTACATTCGGTAGCCTGCCAGTTTGTCAAAGTAGGAATGAGATGTCATAATAAGATGTCGCGCGACCGCGAATGCGGTTCCGGGAGCTGGTTTTTATAGTCTCTGAGTCTTGGCCGCTGATGGTATTACACGGCGCCACGGGGCCAGTTGTTGGGTGTGACCCCCGCCTACTGGAATTTGGAGGATCTGGGTGGAGGATGCTCGACTCCAATCCGAGTAGGATTTCAGGCAGCAAACTGTTAGTGAGCACATCCAAGCAGGAGCTGGGATATGTGTGACAAACTTCCAAGGACAGCAGCACAGAGATAAAAGTGGAAACTAAAGGGTGTCCCCAGGTCTACAACGTGGAATGTGTGGGAAAAGTCTGGGAAGTGTGAAATAAGAAATAAGACTGTATTCCAGGATATCTCTCTCAAGATTAAAAAACTGTTTAGAAAGCAATGAATAATGGTGTGCATAGTCCTTCTGAGTTTTTTTTTTTTTTAATATATCCTAGGGTTAGATGCTCCAAAGTGGAACTGTTGGGTCATATGGGCTGCACTCAGTACAATGGCCAAGATATACAAACAACCTAGGTTTTCAACAACAGATGAATGGATTATGAAGGTGTGGTATATCTATCACAATAAAATTCTTTACCACTGCAAGTAATGATAAAATTATGTAATTTGTTGCAACCTGATTGGTTTGAAAGATATCATGTTGGTAATGTATGCCAGAAGAAGAAAGACAAACACAGGATTATCTCACTTATTTATGGTATAAGTATATTAGTGCATCATTTTTCCTGCACTGACATGTGCATCAGAGACCTGGGCCCTACGAAAACAGGACGAGAATGCTATACAGGTCAACCAAAGAGGAATCAAAAGAGTTATGCTTGGAGTATCATGCTTCACTCAAGTGAGAGAAGTAATCCAGAGTTCCAACCTCCATTGATAATTGAGAATCAGGGACGCTGTCTCATTTGCCAAGGCATCGAAAATCAGATGGGCTGGACACATAATGAGTTTTGAAGACAATCACTGGACTAGAGCCATTACCGACTGGATTCCGCCGGACGTCAAAAGATCGCATGGCCGCCCACCTACAAGATGGTCAGACTTCTTCGTCAAGAACCTGAACAAACGGTTTGAGGCTCTTCGTGTTGCTGTAGCAAACAGACACCATTGAGCTACACTAGCACTCGACAGGGACAAAAATGGAGACATTACTGGTGGCCACTGGAACAAATCGATGAGTAACAGGATATGTATGAAGTGATCAAGTGATTTGTGGTATAGAGAATACTGGATGAGGAAGTGTAGTAACGGGGAGATGCCTAGATCACCCTTGACCCCAGTGTATAGAGAAAAGGACACAGAAGAAATCATGGGAGAAAAAAGAGAATGGGAAGTAATGGGTGAACAAACATGAATGCTTAAGTTATACTGGTGATACTGTGTGAGTGGTATAGCCATATACAGAAAACATAGACTCAACACTGAAAACATGAGACCTAAGCTGTAACCACTGGAACTTTGTAATGTGCCTGTCAAGTTGACAGGAAGGGGATGGGGTGGGAGTTCACTGTGGGAATGGAATATGAAAACACTGGTGGAGGGAAGCTGACACTACTTGTAGGATTGTGTTGAAATACTATATGCCTAAAACTCAACTATCATTATCTTTGTAAATCACAGTTCTTTAAGTAAAAAAATATATTAAAAAAAGAGTAATCCCCCAATAGAATGCCTGACAATAAGGAACTCTCTCAGGATTTCCTCTTTTGCAGTTTACGAAACATCTATTTCCAGAGTTCTTTGACCTTTGCTGACATGAAGGAAAGTGTAATCGTTTTCCTTGTGGGTACAAGTTTATAAATAAACAGTTGTGGCAAAAAAAAAGAGTTGGTTGGTTAAATGAGCACCATATGGGGCCCCAGCTTACATAGATGGGAGTGTTAATGGTTGGCAGTTTATTCCAAATGTTCTCTGAACCAGTTTCTTGGGAACTGTTCCCAATTCAACACTGAAAGAGGTAATAAAACTTGAAATCATTGGGGTGATACTGAGAAGCTTGAGGTCCTTAAGATGTAGAAGAGATCACCAGCAATAACATTCTGGAAAATATTCAGGAGTCTTTTAAGACAGCAATAGGCTCCCTGAGATATCAGGGAGAGGAATCATGGTGGAGGGCTCCAGAGGGACAAATTGGCTTTTTTCTTTTCCACTAGCTGGAACTCGGTGGGTTTAGGAAACCCCAGCTACATTACCAAACCTCACCCTGGCCATCCTTAACTGATAACGTGTTTGAGTGCCTTTCAAGGATGGACTTTGGATTTGGTTGCTAAAACAATATCTCAATAAACAGAGCCTAACTCTTCCTGGAAAGAACTGAACACAGAGAACATTGTGATTATCATTAATGATGTTGCTTGTTTAGTCACAAGTTATTTTACTCAGAAAGGTCTCTGAATCACTATAAAATTATGAATCAGACACATCTCTGTAGGATAACTCTGTTTTGTCCTTCCTGCATAGCCTCAGGTAGTTTAGGTTTATTGGGTTGCTCCCATCCCAGAACACCCAAGTCACTCCCATTCTTTTGTTTATTTGTAACTACTTCTCTATGCTCTCTTCCCCAAACAGTTAATCAGCTTATTCCCCTAATCAGTTTCTGTTAATTTGTAAGGTCAGATCTTTCTAGGACACTAAACTTATATTGTAAGTGTTAGGGTGTGGATCAAAATCTCCCTTTAACGACAAAGAGACTCCAGAGACTGCAAACAACAAGCAGGGTTTGTTGTGAGACTGCCTAGCCAGGGTCAAGCCACCTACACAGACATGCAGGTACAGCAGGTTGGGCAAGACCCCGAGCTTCTCCAAAGGAGATCTTATATAGGTCTTCACCGGCCATTACAGCAGAGCCCACACATTTCATAGCCAATAGATTTGTAATAACATATACTTTCCTAACCAATCCATTTAAAAGTACATCTCTCCTTAGCCTATAGTTTAAAGATCAGCATTTGCGTCAGTGCTTAGGAACGTCCTGGTTTTTAGGGCAGTCCTGGGTCTTGTGAGAGACATCTGGTTCCCCCATCCTTCTTGTGACTTGCAACTTGGGGCACCTGTATCCGAGTTCCTTGCTCAGGGGCAGAAAAACAAGTTATTTTGCAATGCGGGTTCCTGTAAAGAGGATCTGAAAAAGGCTATCGAGACCTGTTCCTCACATTCTTAATCTAGGAATGACAAGTTGGTCAGTATTCATCTGGTTCAGTACCTCGTTCCTCACATTCCTCCCTTTCTCTGCTTCAGACTGAGAAATCTTCCTCAGCAGGCTGTAAAACCTGATACTGTTATTTTAGTACCAGAAGCTGGATGGTGTTAATTCGGTCCAACAAAGCTCACAAAGCAGTTGAGGACCCTGGGACCAACAGTCACCAAGAGCAAGAGGATGACTAGTCTGCCCAGAAGCAAGATGGCATCGGCTTGAGTGGGTCAGCCAGGCAGCGGGTTGCAGTGAAGCCGTCTCTCTGGAAGTGTCAGTGGAATTGTCAGACAGCAGCTCCAGGTCACTCACCATCTGCTGGGGGCCTGCGGGTGCACAGCTCCTGCCAGGCCCAACCAGCCATGGCGTGCAGACTGGCCCCGCTCGGCAGTCTGCTTCCTCGCTGCCTCTGACTCCTGGGGCTCGTGCTGTTGATGCGCGCCTTTGCATGGCTTGCCAACCACTCTTCTGTTGGGGACTGAGCCAGCAGAGACAAGCACGAGATCCTGCCCCCCAAACACCTGAACAAGGTGAAGCTCGAGCCGGATGGGCACCTCAACAAGGACTTCCATCAGGAGGTGCTCCTGGGGAAAGACACAGATGGATTTGAGGAGGACACTGAGCTGCGCAAGAGCAGGCAGGAGCTGATGGTCATCTTCTCTAAGGTGGATGCCGACACCGACAGGAGGGTAGCTAGCCAAGGAGACTGGTTAAACCAGGACTTGTACCAGCTTTCCCAGGCATCCTTTTCTCTTCAGCGCTGCTCAAGGCCCTCCCGGAGCTTGGCCATGGAGTCACGGACCACCCCTGTGTGATTGGCATAGAAGCAGCATTCTTCTCCTAACACTGCACATAAACCCCCATTCTTCATTGCCTTGGGAGGGGGACTTCCCTGTCTACCTGCCTACATAAGTAAGTTAATATTGCCTTTCTCCTCTCCTTATGTCTTTTGAATAGTTTACTCTAAAGCAATTTCCTTTTGTATCGACACAAGAAGACAATATTATGCTTTTGTAACTTGGGATTTAATTGGATTCGGATATTGTTCATTCCCAGGCATCTGCTTTCTCAACTTAAGCCTCAGTTGCCCTCACTTCCTAGCACCCCCAAAAGCAGGGTCCCGTCGAGGGACTGGATGGAACCAGGGCAAGCAGGTAAACTATGTGCTATCCTGGCATTGAGATGGGCCAGGCCAAAGTGCCACGATTCTTAACTATAAGTAGTAGTTTGATCACAGACAAATGCTGTCATGATCTAAAAGTAACGATGAAACTAGGACCCTGCTAGGAATAGGAAAGACTATCTGGCCTGAGCACTGTAGTCTGAGATCGAGATGGCCCTAGGAAAGCAATTCTATAAGCGTAAGGTATTTCTTACTGTGTCCATACAAAATGATTTATATTATGTATGCTTATATGTTTATTGGACAAGGAGAGGAGAAACACACCCAGGGGATACTGTTCTAGGGTGGGTTCATCTGTTAAATGAGAATCTGTTCTCAAAGCAGCTTTGCAGTGTGTCCTGACTAGTTTAGATGAGGCTGAACATTCTTCAAACTGCCTTCAGTAAATAATTTCAGGATATTGTAAAAGGCAATTTTTCTTTTCTCACAGAAACCTAGCTGGTCTTAGATATGCAGATCTCAGGTGAGCCAGGCCTGATCTTTGGGATATAGATTTCTGGCTCTAGCCAGACTAGTCTTTGGGATGCAAATCCAAGTGCTTGTAGCTTGTGAAAGTGCTTGTGAAAGGTTTCAGTCTTGTTTTTGTGTCTTCTTTATGGAGGCCAAAATTATTGGCCTGCAGATGTAAAGAAACAATGTATGTTTTGCCACCTCAATGTTCTTTCTGTAACTCCTTTTGATGACATCACTGTATTGCGCCCTATAGAGGTACCACGATCTATATCAGGAGATTTTCGGGGCTCTCTGGGGGAACACAGGCCTGAGAGAATGGGAGACAGGAGTGAATGAAGAGAGGATTGGAATAAACTGCAACTAAGACCAACCAGCCTGGGTCTCGTTTCTTCCTTCATCTGCCCTTGGCCAACAGTTGTCCTGATCCAGGCCACACACAGCGGTTCAAGAGTACCGAATGCGAGAGGTGAGACAGAGCCGTCCAGAGAGCCCGTGAACACACAACCTTCAGCGTGTATAATTTTTACATATCTCTTTGCAATGTCCAAGCAACATGGGCAGCATAGACATTTTGAAGAAACATGAGGCACGTTATTGGAATAGGTGGCCCTTCTTCCCCTGACTTGCTCTCAGTGTCTTTTAAGAACATTCCAGTGTCCTGAACATTTAAAACAGTACGGTTGTCTCAAAGAAGGTATTTTCTTTAAAAGGTCATCCTATGACACCTTGAACTGACTGAACTCTCAGGGCCTTGTTAAAACTATATATTATTTTCACCAGTCACTGTTCCTAACTCAGTGGGAAGACCCTATTTCAGCCAGAAAATTAAGCATACCTTGTCCACTCATTCATGCATACGATGCACCTTCAGTGAGCCACTCTGGCATCTAAGAAGCCATGCTGGGCACTATTAAAGCACAGACTTAATGATGACATAGGACCAGAGAGTAAGGCTAGAGGGAAGATATATTACCCACATAGCATATATGGTATTTTATATTAGGTGGCTCTATGCATTAAATTCCTTAAAAGATAAAGAAAAATTATTTAAAGTGAATATTATAAGATATCTAAACAACAACCAAAGGAAGAGTTGGAGAAGGAAGAGTTGGAGAAAAGAATAAGAAGTCACTGGTCCAGATCTTCAGGATGAGTGCAAGGTATGGGCGCCCAGGTGCAAGCTTTATTCTTGATTGACTCAACTGCCATGTTATGGCAGATACCACCAGCACCTGCCCTCCACCCTGGTTCTAACAATTCTAGTACAACAATTTATCATTTTCATACATTGGGTAGAGGACTACAGAGCCATTTGGATCCTATTGAAGTTCATTCTCGGCCAGTGATAGACAAACTAAGGGGAATAAAAGTGTGGTTGGGATAATCATAAGGGCATATTCTGCACTATCCTCCAATGCCTGATAGGATTCGGCCTCAGCTACCATAAGGGCTACAGGCTTTATCACAATCATTTCAATGGTTGCTTTCCCTCCTTGACTCACTCCCTGCACTATTTCCCAGTATCATCTTTTACCCAGTATCATTTTGTTCGAGTGGGTACCAGTAACATCTCCATTGTGAGACTTGTTGTTACTGTTTTTGGCATATAGAATATGCCACAGGAAGCTTGCCAGCTCTGCCATGTGGGCAGGATACTCTCGGTAGCTTGCTGGGCTCTCTGAGAGAGATGGAGGTATTGAACCTGGGTGGGCTGCATGCAAGGCAAACTCCCTGCCTGCTGTGCTATCGCCCCAGCCCATTTAATATAGTACAACAGATAAACTTTAAATAGCAACACCACATTATATACTGAGCTTTAGAATCTATGTTTTCTGAGCTAAAAGTACTACATACTGTCCATACAGCTATATTAACAGCTATATATAACTTTAAACACTGGTAGTGCCTTTTTAGAGGAATATAGAATGTCAGCTTATTTTCTACACTATAAAATAAAAATAAAATATGGGTACTTGGGATGAATTGATTAAGTGATATATTAGACAAATGAAATGAGGAGGTGCTGGCAACAGA
The DNA here is from genome assembly GCF_029834395.1 of Sorex fumeus. Classification (NCBI taxonomy): domain Eukaryota; kingdom Metazoa; phylum Chordata; class Mammalia; order Eulipotyphla; family Soricidae; genus Sorex; species Sorex fumeus. The sequence continues at coordinate 38,713,313 of NW_026606101.1, read as the reverse complement.
CTGTGGTGGTCCATTCTCCATGATTACATGTTTGGCAGCTAAGCAGTATGAATCCTCTTTCTACTGAAAGAGAGATAGAACTATAAAATTGCCCCTATTTTATCATCATTTGGGACTCCTCATAAGATCATCTTTGAGACCATCTGCTCCAGTTCTCATTCCTCAGACTTCTGTCTACATTGCAAGGTGACCAGGGCATTATCCAATGTCCCGGATAAGGGAACAGTAGTTCAACTCAATTTTTCATCTGTGGATGTCTAGATAGGCTTAAAATTTCAGAAGTCTGCATCTATTGTAGTACACAGGTTTTAGAAATAAACCTACCTGACATGATGATGGTAAAGATGATTATAAAAATACTACTACAACAACCACTACCATTAACTCCTCATCAGTTTGTGCTTTAGAAACACAGAAGAATACCAGGATTAAAGTGGGAGGATAATGAATAACAGGATTAAATGATTTCCAGTCATTTCACTGGAAGAAGGGATACCACAAAGGATCAGAAGAAGACCAGAAGAATGTGACAGGCAAAAATTTGGCATCTAATTCAGTGTTATCAAACAGCGTATAGTGCTTCTTCATGGTCATCAAAATGTACTTCAGATATTCCAATAGAGCGTAAGGAAACTGAAGCATTTATTAAGCAATCTCTCTGTCAAGTGCTTCTTATGGGGGCTGGGAACTTTTGAGTTCTTATGAGATATCTTGTATTCTAGAAGAACTGGCTCTGGGACCACAAAAAGTCTAGAGCTGCAGGGTGTGGAAGTCAGTAAGGATATAGGTATGATATCCATGTAGCGTGGGACATTCCCAAGAATATAGAAAGCCTGACTTCATGAATTCCTCACCAACACCTGATTGGCTGAGTGCCTGGGTACCTGAATGCTGTATTTATCTCATGACAGATGAAAAAAACAGCTTGGCAAGTCAAAGCAAATTACTATTGGCTCTGTAGCAGTGAAAACCCAGAGCTGACACTCAGGTGGGTTTTATTCAGAGAGCATGTTCTAATCTACATTGCTTTCTATCCATTTCATCGTTCCAGGGGAATCAATGAACTAGCTCTTTGGGCAGTCTCATGGGTTCAGTGGTTAGAAACGAACCATCTAAATTATTTTGAATTATGTCTTGTGAGCAGGGCGGGGAGAGAGTAACTTAAGATCTATGGAAATATAATTTACTCTCTTAGTTGCTAATCCTCTCTGGACACCAATTTTAGCTTTGTGTTGACACTGACAAATTTGGGACATGCTCAGCAATTTTCCAAGAGTAAACAGCAAATTCCACAAAGCTTCTCTAATCATTTTTCCCTTCCAGGGTGAAATCCCTTAACTAAACATGTCTGCTGAGCCAGTGAGTTGTTGCTGGAACCTTTATGACCAGGTCCCGGAGGTTCCCTTAAATTTCAAAATGTTTGTAGCCACTCCTACTCTGACAGGAAGTGTTGCTACAGAGATCTCTGCTCCTGCTCAGATATACTCTGTCAGGGGCTGGAGCAATAGCATAGCGGATAGGGCGTTAGCCTTACAGGCCGCCAACCTGGGTTTGATTCCCAGCATCCCATATGTCCCTTGAGCACCAACAAGGGTAATTCCTGAATGCAGAGACAGAAGTAACCTTGTGCATTGCCATGTGTGACCCAAAAAGAAAAAAAAAACAGACATACTCTGTCTTGTTCCAAGCATGGCACTCTCTGAATGGATAAGGATCTTGTCAAAAGAAATATTTTGTGATGGGTTATGCATGAATGACCTGCTAAGCATGAGTGCAGCTCTTATCATGGAGGGCTGGAGAGAAACAGAACACTTTTAAATCTTACATTTTTAAGCAGCTAGTATGTGCTTCCACTTTACATATGTGGTCAGGTAAAGTTGTTGAGATTCTTCCAAAGCATTAAGCTGTTTGGGTGACAAACAGATGTTCTCATCTGGTGTCCATTCCCCTTGCTGAACATTCCATCCTGTTCTGGGCTCATCCATTGACTTCCTGCAACCTGATAGCTCAAATAGCTAAATCCAGGTCTTCTCTTAAAAGTATAGGAGAGATTTATCTGTTGGACACTACCTTTATTCCAGACCATATTTTTTCTTGATTTCAAGTTGACAACAAAGAAAGGAAATTTGCCGAATTAGAAGTGATCTCCAGGTATTGCAATGAGGTAATACTTCACTGAAAAGTGTGGATATTTAAGGTTATCATAATTTCAATGGAATGAAATGAAAAACTGCTTTTGGTTATATTAATTACACTTCAAGTGCTCAAGACCCACTTGTGACCTGCAACAACTGCACGGGATGGCCAGATATAGTATGTTTCCATCAGCATACAAAGTTCTGTTTGCTAACCTAGGTCTATAAAAATCTAGTCTCAGAGTCAAAAGAGGCAAACAATAGCTTTGGAGGGACAAAAATAACCCCGGCGCTGAGATGAACTTTAAATTTTGATGTGAAGAACTGCCTCTTCAAGTGTTGAGGAAGGAGGGAGAGGAAGAAACCTCCTCCACCCCCTGCTGGCTCCCACTGGCCCTCCTGCCCCTTTGGAGTGAGCTATTGAATTTCTTAGTTTTTCCTTGGCTCGTAAAAAAAGCAATCTGGGCCTCATGGAACGGAGGACATTAAGAAAAACAATTCCTCTAGATAATAAAATTAAATAGCAGTGACAATGAAAAAAAAACTTATGCCCTAAACAAAGAACAATGGTTTGTGAAGCTCTTTTTAATGGACACCTTTCCTAAGACTGGAAGGGAACAAAAAACTTAGGAGGGAGGTAGACCAACCTACTTGGGATGTTGGCTCTCTTGGAGAAACTCCACCACCTCCAAAGCATCCTTAAGAACACAACCAAACTCATCTCTTTCTCTCTGGGTAGGGAGATGTCTGTAGGGTTCCTGAGCCCAGATTTCTTCTGCAGGAACTGGGAACTGATGCTATCTGCCTCCTAAAGGAAGTACGGCTTCTTGATCACTTGAGTGATTAAGTCCTTAGTGCCAACCTAGCCCAGCCCCACTAGCTGTAGGAGATTCTTAATCAGGTGAAAAAAATAAGAGAAGCCAGTTAGAGGCTTCGGGGGGACGCAAATTAAGAACACTGAACAGTCCAGGAAGGAAGTAGACAAGAGAAACAGGTTCACAGGGTTATACGAAGGGCAGACAAAGATCTGCATGGCAGCAGGAGGAGTGAGGCTGCCATATTGGGGAGCAGGAGCAGAGAGGATAATGCAGCACATGTACTGCATTGTTCCAGGTTGAGAATTCCACAGCTCTAGGGAAATCCCAAATGAACTGTAAAGGACCCCAGTCCCAGGAGAACAGTATTTGAATAGTATTTCTCCTTTGTCCTTGCCTCTCAATCACATTTTATCACCTCTATTCAAGGTGTCTTCCTCAAATGGGTTTCCCCTGCAGTTTTGGGGAATAGAACACTGCAACAGTTTTCAGGAGCAAGACAGAAATGAGCACAATTCTTAAGTTTTAAAAGCTAATCTTGGAAGTGCATTTATTTTAGTGATATTCCTGCATCTCAACTTCAGATGATATGCTCTCACTCTCCCTTTCTCTCTCTTTCAATAAAAAATATTTGCTTCACTAAAACAAACAGAAAACTGATCTGAAAATAAGAGAGCATTTGGATGCAGACTCACAAAATAAGTTTTCCTATTTTCTCAGACATTGTAAATAAACTCCACTGCTTAAGAGTCTGGGCTGGAGTGATAGCACAGCAGGTAGGGCATTTGCCTTGCACGTGGCTAACCCGGCCGACCCGGGTTCAATTCCTCTGGCCCCCTCAGAGCTCAGCAAGCTACCAAGAGTATCTTGCCTGCACAGCAAAGCCTGGCAAGCTACCCACGACATATTCGATATGCCAAACACAATAACGACTCTCACAATGGAGATGTTATTGGGCCCGCTCAAGCAAATCAATGAACAATGGGAGGACAGTGCTACAGTGCTACAGTGCTTAAGAATCAGAAGGCATGGAGTGGAAGAGGAGGAAAATGTGGACAGGGGCTGGGATACTGGAGAGAGTATCAGGGTGTCTCAGGGATGGACCACTGGAGTTCTTGTTGCCATTCCTGGGGAATCTCCATGTATAGAAACTCAGCACAAATATTCTGTCTTACTTCCCAAATAACCTATTGTGGAGAAGGCACCATCCAGGGTGGGGAGGTGCAGCTGCACTTATCTTGAAGAGTGGGAAGGCATTTTCTAAAGAATAACATAATGACTTGGCGGGAACAGGAAGTCTATGATCAAAGATTTCAAGATATGACAATCTATGGGGTCTGACTGAGAAGAAACAAATGAGCTAGAGACGCTCACCTGCGGGCATCTCAGGATAACTCAGGCTTGCTCCAATTTGGAGTCAATCCCCTCCTATCCTAGTACTAGGACTGAATAGGATAAAAAAGCCCGAGGGGATCCAACATGGCCATTTCCAGTCAGGCAAGAAAGGGCCCATCAGAGGACAGTGCAAACTCTGGAAAACACTCTGGAAAGTCATTTAAAAAGGGGAGTGAGAGACTAGGTATCATCCAGCTGCCTCAAGGTCTCTACAGAGCATGTCGCTGGGACCACAATCAGAATCTAGTATTTGTGAGAAAAAAAATGTGCTTCTCACGGGACAGTGGGATCCTATAAGGTGAGGCCAAGCATATCTTAGATTTCTAGAAGTTTCTAACTCAGCTTTATGCTACTGCAGAGCATTAGAGAGCAATGCTTTCTAGATGGCTGAGCACAGAAGTTTTGTACTTAGCTTTGTGACATTTTGATTCATGCATCCAACTATTTCTTGCTGGCCCTGACATGTCACAGGTGAGCCTGAAAAGCATCTCTGCTTATATCCAACAACATTCATCTAACAGTTCTTGAGCACCACTGGAAGTGCAATGATGGCAAGCTAAAGAGGTTAAAGAACCTTTCATTCCTGCACTCAATAGAAACACCTTTGTTGGTCAGTGTGCCAGACATTGTTCAAAAGACTTCTTCCAAGAGGTTAGGTCATGTTAGGGGAGTTCATGTTCTTCTGAGTATGGCTGAGTTCCTGATTTTGGATCGGGTACAGCAACCCACCCTAACTAGTGCTCAGTCCCTGTTGGAGAAGTGCACTGGTGTAGTGGGCGCCGGCTTCACCCTATACCACCTGCACATGGACACCCCAGGGATCACACTGAGCATTCTCCACCTGGGTCTTTTCCCAGTAGGGATATGCTTGGTAGCAGGCAAGGTGCTCTAGATAGAACAAGTCTGCAGTTTCATGTACCTGGAAACTTATGAGATAGATGCTGACCCTGACCTTTGGCCTCTTTGTCCTGTAGTGCTATATATTAGGACTAGGATCAAGTTAATTGTGGTGTTAGATACCAGTTATGATGAAGTCTAAGGCTACAGGTTGATGGCCAATCTTTTAATAAGGCGCCAAGAGGGAAACTTTTTGTCCACTTGGATGCTCTGCCACTAATAACAGAGACATAATAGACTAGAAACATGAAGAGCAAACAAGGAAACCTTCCTCTCCCTTTTGTTGATTTAGTGAATACACAAAGGAGGTGGAGATAAGGAGTAAGAGCTTTGCAGCTCCATCAGTACCACCATCTTGGGAGGATGGAAATTCACTGTTTGCATCGAGAGTGGAAATCTCATCTCTGACATGTTAAGGCAGCATGGTGCTAACAGCTACTTGGAAATTCTGGATACAACTCTGTATCTGTGTCTCCTTAGCCTTGCAACAAGGGAGCCTTGGTGCCAAAGATGGCAGCAGGTATCCATATTAATGACTCCATGTAACTTTCCTGAAGGAGAGAGGATTGCAGAGTCTACTTTATAATTGAATATTTTAAAAGAGATGATCTTTGCTGAAAATGAACTTCTCACCACCCCTTCACCCTTTCCAGGGATTGGAATAAAGACCTGAAACGAATTCTTTTACTGGCAAAAGTTAATTATGGGTTTATGAAAGTTTGACTCTTTTTTCAGGTCCCAAAGCAAAGCAATGATAGCAGAACCGGTCCAAATACGTAGCTGGTCTGACTCTAGTGTCTTAGGAATTTCCTATTGATATAATCTAAAAGAATATTGAAAGTGAGGTCTCTGTATCTTCCAACAACCCTCTCCTCTCTTTCGGTGTGCTTATTATTGCAACAGTATACAGTGGAAGCAAGGTTTGTGACTTGCAAAATCGAGAGGAGCCATGGGCTCTCTCCTTGTTTTCTGTCATCCTCTCAGGGTTGTCAGGTGAAACCATGCTGAAAGCTGCTCAGGTCAACAGCCCACCTGAGTCAGTCCTTTGGTATTTAAAGCCTGAACACCAGGTAAGGGAGTGGAGAAGTCTTCTTGGGAAAGACTTCCAGGACCAGATCTAAATGATCTAAATCTGCAATTTGAGATCACGTGGCACCTCATTCCCTCTGTGCCTTTCTTAACTGTTAACCCACAAACCCATGAGCAACATAACACAGTTTCTGGGTATGTAACTAAATTTGGGGAGTATGCTTGGAAGCATTATATAACTGGAATGGAATAGATAGCATTCCAGGAGAGAGTGAATGCCACAGAACATAGTGACGTACTCTGTTTGGAATTTGACATGGGTCTGTACAGGAGTGGAACTATTCCTCAGGTACACATAGACACACACACAAACACACATACATATACATAAATTCACAACACCCTTCCATGTCTCTGCAAAGCGGACAGAGCAAATCAAAGGCATTCTACACTCTGAATATGTGGATATGTGGCCAGTAAGAGACAGAAGGAGGGAACAAACTCTTAATTATTACTTACTAGGTGCCATATGTTGTTTCCATTGTTATTTCACTGAATCTCACTAATCAACAAACTTTGCCCACAACCACATGCCAGACCAGATCTGGACATTAAACTATGGACAAAACTCTCTCTATTCTCATGGGACTTCATGTGAATGAGGTTGACAGTTAATAAAGTAATGATATATTAGGTCACACAGTGATAAATAGTATAGAGAAAACTAGATATGGGTAAGAGGAACGTCAGTGGCACTTTGCAAAAGGCCTTGTTATGAAAGAGCTCCATGGAATTTAAGCCAAGAGAGAGTAAGGTCAAAGAGAATAAGTATATGTGACGTTGAAGCTCTTGCTTTGAACCATAATATCAAGGAAAAAGTATATTTGGGTGACTTTAAAGAAGGCACTTTTGAAGACAGCTCACAACTGGGCTTAGAGGACCTCTACTAAATTGTATAGGAGGGGTAACGGGAAGAGACCTCTTTAGATACCTCCTCTCCACCTCTCACTAGCAGCGGCTTTCCTCTGGATCCTTTCAGCAGAGGGCTGGAAAGGGTACTTACACAGAGCACGTGAAGAAGCACAGCTCCCTGCCTCCTGTCCTCGTTGGTAAAGATGTCATTGGGAAATTCATTCAGGGCTAAAAAAAGGAGAAAGAAAAACAGTTCAGTACGGATAACATTGCCCATGCCAGAGGTCTGGGACAGTGTTGCCAGTTCTCTCTCTCTATTTCTCTTTCTCTCTCTCTTCCCTTCTCTCACCTTTTTTGGGGGGATATATGAAGTTCAAGGACACCTGAGCACTGAGGAATATACTCCTGGCTGTGCTCAGGGAACCATATGGGATGCTGGAGATTGAACCCAGGTTGGCTGTGTGCATGGCAAGTGCCCTTCCCACTGTCTCCAGTCTCCAGTCTCACTAGTTCTCTTTTTAATGATGGTTTAATGACTATGGATGAGAAAAAGTTACATTGTATTATGTTCATGAATCTCTGCTTGGAACTGAGTGTTTCCCTCAGATAAGAACATCAGCACCAAGTCACATTAATGTTGGAAATACCTGAGATGCAAGCCCAGTAAATAATTTCATATTTTCCACTACTGTAGTATACTATACAGCTTCCACTTATTATATCCATAATGCATATTTTTCAGGTCATCCTTTGTGACTTAAACATGTTCATAAAGAAACATGTGAGCTATCACATAAATTTATTTGCTAATACTTTGGCAACTTCATTTCTAGGGTATCTAGTTCCTTTTGTATCCTTACCTATTCCAGGAACTGGGATGACAAATTTCCTAGCGCTTTGTGTCCCTTCAACCTTTTATCACAAAAGCTGTCATTCCCATATTATAGAGAAGGATCTGAAGGACAAGACAAGTTAGATAGCATACTTGAAGATTTACAGATGTCAGTCTTCAAAGTAGAACCACACCACCAGTAAATCCAGATCAGTGATCTGAAGAGACAGATCACCACTGTCACCTTCCCTCTACCTCCAATTTCCAAATGCTCTCTTCTTTCTTGTTACTTCGAGCAAGAAACAAGAGATGCTTCGATGCTCATAATTCAGCCACGCCCTTCCCCACACCCCCGACCCCAAAGGAGACAAGTAGCTGCTATTTTTTCCCTCAGTATTTTCTTGTGTAACCATCAAAGGGCTTTGTGGCACTTTCCAGTTCAAGGTTTAACCATGACCATCCTATTCTGAACCATCAGAGCCAAATTACTGTATTGATCACAAGAGCCATCACACTGGTTAACTAAAGTCAGAGGGCTACCCTATACTACTACATGTTGGAGCATGATGGCTCCCAAGTATCAGTGAGATGGAGGATTGTGCTATAAGTTCTCTTACTGAAAGCTGTTAATTTCTATCCCACAGGTTTCTGACATGAGGAGTGCTGCAGCTTTGAGCAAGAAATAGGGCTCGGAGGCTGGAGTGATAGAACAGAGGAGAGGACGTTTGCCTTGCAGGGTTCTATCCCTGAGAACCATCAAGAATAATTCCTGAGTGCAGAGCCAGGAATCATCTCTGAGCATCGGTAGATGTGACCCAACTGCTGAAAGTACAAAAAATAGTGTTCAGGGTGGCAGGTGTGAGATGTTAGCTCTGTGGAGCAACAATTCCACAGGTCTGCTGCTGCTACTCATCCTCAACAAAGTCAGCTTTTGTCCTTCTGACCTCTCTGACAAGGCTTTTTTTGAAACAAAATTTTGAATTTTATAAAGTTGTTCACAACATTTCATTTCATTTAATATTCAAACACCAATCCTACCACCATTACACCTTCCCACCACCATATTTTGGATGTTTCTATCCTGAACCCCAATCCCTGCCCCAAAGCAGAACTGAAATAATATAGTTTATATTGTTTGTTATGAAAAAACACAGAAAATGCTATAAAAAGTATTCTTAGAGGAAAGAGTGTGGAGATTGTTGTATTTCACCTAGGGGCCATTAAGCCCTTCTATGAGAGTTCGCTTACATGTTCTTAAAGGTTGAGCTGTATATATATATATATATATATATATATATATATATAGCTGTATATATATACACATATATATGTACACATATATATCTGTAAAAATTATAAGTCCCTCTAAGATTCGTTGCCTCCTACTTTGAACCCATCAGATGTGATGCAGTACTCTTGGAGTATGCGTAGGGTGTGTGGTTTGAAGTATTGCACAGCCGCGAATGCAGCTGTATGGTTCAAGAATAGATTCACTTGTGGGTGAGGCTCGGCCCGAGTGTGTGGAGAGCGGCCGTGAGCATTGCAGTAGCTGGCTTCTGGAGGTTTTTGGCTGCCAGGGCTGGGTCCCTTGGGGAGGGGTGGAGGTTGCCTCATCCAACCCCCTCCAGGGCACCCAAAGGGAAACAGCCTGGTGCGGGGTCCAGTGGCATGGTTATCACGAGCGTCATGTTATGCTCCCTTCTGGGAGAGGAGGACACATGATCTGGATGGTGGCCGATGATGAGATTATCTGGCGAGAGGTGGCTTATGGCTGTGACTGCTGAGTTACAGGAGACAGGGGGGTACGGGCGGAGGATCTCCATTCCCTGTCCTGTTGAACCCAGATTTCTCAGACTGACAAGGGTTAATCAAGAACCATATCACTCTTTTTTGATTCTAGGAATTTAAAAAAAATTTGAAACATCAACACCCTTTATTTGGTGCTCCCTTCTCTATATGAGCTCCCTTTTCCCCTAGCATGTGTGGCTGGCCTCCAAGCCATGGAGCAAACCTCCTGGTACTAATCTTGGCCATTCTTGGGTGTTAGCCTCCTATTTTGTTACTTTATGTTCCCCAGATGAGTGCAATCTTTCTATGTCTATCCCTCTCTTTCTGACTTATTTCGCTTAACATGATACTTTCCATGCAGTACCACTTGTATGTAAATTTCATGACTTCATCTTTTCTAACAGCTACATAGTACTCCATTGAGAAGAATGCTGAAAGTAGACTATAGACCAAGAATGACTGCCACTCAATGCCTTTTTTGCAAACCACAACACCCAAAAGGAGAGAGAGAACAAAAGGGAATGACCTGCCACAGAGGCAGGATGGGATGGGGGCGATGGGGGGTGGGAGGGATACTGGGGCCGTGGTGGTGGAAAATGGGGCACTGTTGAAGGCATGGGTACTTGATCATTGTATAACTGAAACCCAAGCACAAAAATTTGTAAGTCTACAACTGTACCTCATGGTGTTTCACTAATAAAAATTTTTAAAAAATTGAAACATCATGAATTACAATAGTTAATGATAGTGTCTAATGCATAGAATGTTCCAACGCCACACCCTCCAGCACTGCTTCCCTTCGTCATTGTATCACGGTCCTCATATTGCTCTTCCTCTCACCCTTCCCTGTGGTAAGCTCAGATGAACAGGCATTTCCTTAAAGAAGGCATACGGATAGCCAACAGGTAAATTAAAAATTGCTTTCTATCACTTATCATCAGGAAAACACAAATAAAAACAACATTGGAATACCAGTTAATACCAGTGAGACTAGCACACATTTTAAAAATAACAAAAACAATCAATTCAGTGTGCATATGGGGAAAGGAACCCCATTCACTGCTGGTGGGCACACTGACAGGCTTAACTTCTTTGGAGAACAATACAAACACTTCCTCAAACACTAAGAATTGAGCTTCCATATGATCTGGCAATTCCTCTTCTCAGCACCTACCCCAAGGACTCTTGAGCACTATTTTTAATCTAGGCATTTTAATTCAAATTTTCTTGGCACTAACAAACAGCAAATGGATGCATGGAATTAGTGTGAATGAATAGATTCCACCTGGTCCTGAATTGGGGGCAAAAGGGGTCCCTGTCTGGTTTCAATGTCCAGCCAACTCTGGGAACTGGCACAAGTTCCTAAAGAAAAGTCAATCTGTGGCCTTCACCGATATTTTGGGCAACAACCTCACAGCAGCTCAGGACAGGCAAAGATGCTGTCTAAAATCCTGGTTATGCAGGTTTGGACTTAAAGTAAGATTTGCTCCCTCAGTGCTCTGGAATCCTCCTCGCTACTAGGAGGGTCGGCGGGCTTGGCAATGATCCCATTAGAACTGCCCTCCACCTGGTATCTGATCCATTCACAGCTATGGCCCACCCTTAGCCCCTCTCGAGGATGTCTTCTACTGTCAGAAGTCATATGAGAGAATGAGAAAATGTGTACGAACTCTGGGGTAATGCCAATCACAGATCTGGGCCAGCAGTGCTGGGGTCTCTGAATAAGCAGCTGGCACTGCTGGTCTTCCTCACAGAACTGAGTGTGACAGGTCAATTGAGATGCAGCATGTGTGAGGGAGAGAGGCAAAGGACAGTCTGCTAAATACTCTCAGTTTGTTTCAAGAATAACAAGTTTCTTATTTGGTGCTTCATGGCAATGGAGAAAAAGACCAGGTTAAGTAATACCTTCTAAGAAGTTTTCTCTCATTGGACCCCCTTGTTCACTACAGCTCCTGTGCAAATACTTTTGTGGCTGGTGGTTGAAATTGCAACAACTATTTCAAAGGACTCATGTACAATTGGCAAAGAATGCCTAACATGTGGGCGCCAGGGAGAGAGCTCAAAGGACTTGAGCACAACCTTTGTATGAAGGCAGCTGAGGTTACATCTCCAGTACCACATGGTATGCTGAGCACTGTTAGGAGTGACCCTAGAACACTGAGCCAGAAGTAGCTCTCAAGCGTAGCTGGCCATAGTCCCAACATTTAAAAAAAAAAGTCTAAACATTTTTGTTTTTCTTTATGCATGCAGTCATCTTTTGAGAAAAAAAAAAAACAGGAGAAGAGACATCTTTTAAATTTGTACTCCAGGGGATAAGTCTTCCCTGGAGAGCCCCCAGGCCAATGTTTGAGGCTAAGTCCCTCAAGATCAGAGTTGGAGCTAATGATTTGAATGCCAGCAATTTATTTGGAAGGTGATTCCAAAAGAGCTATGGGAAGGGAAGGAAGGGAAATGGTTAATCTAGCAGGCTGAGATTTACTGAGGCCCCTCTGACTGATGGGTTAGAACATGTGTCAGAGCTTTCCACTACAACCAAGAACTGGGGGCTTGTCCAGAGATGCCCACTTATCACTGTTTGGTCTGTCTAAAAAGGTATTGACACCAAATCACTCCCATCCATTCTATTTTGCCTTATACTGGCCAGGTCCAGAATATTCCTAGTCTAAAGACAGGAGAGGTCACAGGTGCCTCAAGATATCGTTCTTATGTCAGGTGTTGGGGTGATAGCTATGTATTCTAGCTGGGTGGTCTTTCTAGCTTCCTGGGAAAGATTACTTTGGTTTATTTGCAAAGGGAATTACTATATGACCCTGACTAGTCACAAAGATTGTGAACTTAGAATAGCCCTATTACTGTAGATCCAATGGAGCAATAGCAATATCTGGGGGTTAGGAGGGAGACTTCTACTACTTATCATTGCTCTCAGATATCCCCTCGGCCACTGTTTCTGAAAGTGAGTGACACTGCCCACTGGGAGAGCCCTGGAATGCTGGGCTGGTGTGGAAGTAACCCTGGGTGCATTTAAAAGACATTGGGAGACTTTTTTTCTGAAATGGCCAAATAAATTTGGGGATCTTTCAGTGAAATCAATAGCCTAATAATACATACTCTATTTCATGGAGTGCAGTTTTGTCTTGGTTCTACAGCAATACAGTATAGTATAAATAATGACAATATTTCTAAGAAAGGCATCTAAGGTCAAGGGCAGGTTCCTCCACTGGGAACTTATCATGTTTGGGCTTTATCTTACACCGCCCTGGTGTGGCCTTTGGAGCATGTCACTTAATCTTGCTGGATCTCAATTTACCTTTGGGATGTCTGAGAAAATTCCTAAAGGCCCACCTCACAGTTCCCTAGCATTAGAGAACATAGGAATGTCCACAACTTCTCCTCACAGTGTCAACAGGATGAAGAAATCATGAGTACAAACACTGACTCCCAACCAGTAAGGGGACAAGTCAGTCTTCCCCGCCTGATCCAACAGTTCAAGAAAAAGAATAGTAATGCCACTGAGACTACTTCTCCCAAACTGAATACTGCCCACCCCGCTTTCACCCCAACTCACCATATATGGCCCACACAGACTCTTGGGGAACATGCACAGGAAATGCTTTTTTTTTTTTTTAGAGTTAAAGCTCTCTCAAAAAAGTACATGGAGATAGGATGATAGATGAGTTTTTGGGAACCTCAACTTAGGTATCTATAAAACAGGGAAGGGGTCTCTGTATACCTTGGAAACTGATCTGGATCTGATACTATCTCATCTTCTCTATACTTTTGTTTGCATTCTCACATCCAATCCTGAAGAACTGTAGACACTTTTCAGTCAGGGCTGGAGCTGGGATGCGCAACCATCTTTGGGAAATAAAGGGAATGCATTTTCCTTCACATGAAAACAAGAGTTTGTATCAGCGCCCACAGAGTAGGCTCAGATCTCACCTGCACTATCCTCCCTTTCATCTATAAAATGGCTCATGGATGGCCTCCTTGGGGGCTGCTGAGAATAGAGCAGACAGTATCTGTGTGAAATGCTTCTCTCGATGTTCCTCCAATTGCACTGCTGCTCTCCATAATGAGAGCAACCCTGGCCTCCTGCACGGAGCTCAGGACATGTTTCTTTCTGATCTTAGTGTTGAGATTCACTATCTCTAATTTCTAGCACTTTGTGCCGATGCGTTCTTCCAGAATTGTGTTTAGTCCAAGAAAAATGGATAAATGTGTGTGCCTCCGAGGGCTTTCCATGTTCAAGCATGTGGGGCCACACAACCCACATAACATACAGTTACAGGTTTGACCATGACACCTTCTCAAGCCCCTAAATACTATCCCAACCCCCAAAGTCTCCTTCTCTTCCTCTTTTACTTTCCTATAATTTTATTTTCAACGCATCTTGTCAGCCCCTGGGGGCCAGCAAAGGCAAGTAGTGCTGTTCCCATAGAAACCGCAGAGCCCTGTATGAAGTGGATGGCCCTGACCAAGGCAACAGCAGTCAGAAGCCCTGATTCTCTATCCTGCTGCTTTCCTGAGGCCCAAGCTTGATAATCTCAACAGAGGTTTGAAAGTGATGGACAGTGTTTTTATTTGCTAGGAGATAAAAAATGAAGTGGAATATTCATGGCACCTTTGAACATATTAATCACACTTCTGGAACCCTATACTGAACAGATCCTCTTCCCTTTAAGTGACGGCTAACTTAAAGTGATGCTCTTGTTTTAAACACTTAAATCTGGCCTCATGTTTCCCTCGCACTCCCCTCCCCCATAAAGTATTCTGCTCCCTCTTCGTTTGGTAAAAATAGGTAACTACCAGGTGTGCTAATACTTGACTTCCACAAAGATGTCCCTATCCTTCTGTTAGACTCAGTGATACTGTGTGAATGTCCAGGACATAAATATCCACGGAACTTTAGCTAGTTGTTGCCTGGATATACCACTGTCTCAACAACTATGAGTGCTCTCTTGGGAGAGAAACCTCCATTTCTCTCCAGGTTGTTGGCACCACCAACTGAGACCTATGAAAAGGAATGATAAAAAATACTAAGTATACTCAGAGAGCTTTCCTCCAAAGAGACAATTTTAATACAAGCATAAATTAGGATTATGAGCTGTGAAATGACAGTGGGAGGGACAATTCCGCCAAATGCTCAAGAACCAGATTCTCATCTTCATGACTATTCACTGTATTCACAAATAGATCATTACTCTTTGCTCCAGAGCAAATGTCTTGGTACTCTTGAAGGTTAGGTAGGGCCAAAAAGCATTGATTGATGGAATATTAGTAATACTGCACGTAACATTCCTGTAGGCCTTTTAGCCAACACAATTTACTACCTTGTATTTTTTTTGTCTAATGGAAACATATCACAATGATAGGGTGTTCCATCAGCCTGGAATCCTAAGAAACTAATATTAAAAGCACATCCTGGGACTGGAGCAATAGCCCAGTGGGTAGGGCATTTGCCTTGCACATAGCTGACCGGGTTCAATCCCCAGCATCCCATATGGTCCTCTGAGCACTGCCAGGAGTAACCTATTAGTCCTCAGCATCCTGAAAATTTTTCACATACAGCATAGTCTCACAACAATCTTTGGTTTCTTCTGCCTTCTTTTATCGCCTGGGAAAGGCAGGTTAAGGTCAGAGTATATTTATACTCCAAAACCTAGCAAAGTTTCCAGCATGGAACAATCAATGTATGTTTATGGGTCAAATGAACATATTTGTCAAAAAGGAAGGTCCATGAATAAAATTATCCACAAAAAAAGTGTGTGTGAATGTGTTACATTAACAACTAATTTTTCAAATGCTTAGTGTCTGAAAAATTTAGATATTTTACTGTTCTCCTATTATGCTTATTGAAGTTTAGTAAGCCACAGAGGGCAAGGAGAGGTGTTTGGCAATAGGTGAGTTCAGGGTGCCCTGGGAACAGAGTCAGCAGGGTTTGACTTTAGAATTATCTATGCCTGGTTCCAAGGATGATGATGATGACTGAGTAAAATTGGAAATTTTATCAAATAAAGGAGGTGCCAAAAATACATACCTACATAGCCCTTCCCATGTGCCAGGTATCATACTTCTTTAACTTAGAGAATAACCAACAACACAATTTTGCCTGATCACTGATGAGTCACAAGTTGAGTAAATGAAAATTAGGTAAGGGAACTCCAAGCTCTTTTTAAAATAACCCCAACAAGGGCTGTAGTGATTGCAAGCAGGTAGGGCTCTTGTTCTGTATGTGGCTGACTTAGCTAGATTTCCCGTACGCCATATAGTCCCCTGAGCCCACCAGGAGAGATTCCTGAATGCAGAACCAGGAGTAAGCCCTAAGTACAGCTGGGTGTGGTCCCCAAACAAAAAATAATCCCAATAACATAAGTATCCTGAATGCAAAAATGGAATTATTCTTTGGGTTGCAATTTACAATATGTATTTGAAAAAATATATATCACTTTTTCATTGCTTCTACATGATAGGAAATTTATCCCCAATATATAGAGAAACAAATCAAAGTCAAAAAAGACCTGCAATGATTCCAAATTAGTGGAGAAGCTGAGAGACATAACTGGGTTCTGATTTTCTATCATGTTGATTTCTTTATTACAGACAGGTCAAGTTGACCTTTGCCCTCTGTACGTTTAAAGGCCTTTTCTTCAAAAGTTAGAAGCAAAGTTCTGGATCCAAATGGATTGCTGTATGCCTGGAAAGAAGATTATGAACAGCATCTCAGGATATAAGCAAAGACCATGATAACCAAGAATCTAAATATAGCATTCATAATACTGTCAATTTAAGGGAGCTCTCAAATTTGGCATGTGCAAAGCCTAAAGTTGAATCCTTAGCATCACTGCCCACTGCTGCTCTGTTGGTGCCCAAGCAGTACCATGCTGCAGCGCCCAAGCAGCAGACTTGCACCACCAGGCTGGGTGTAACTGTGAGCAGCTCCTGGGCCCCGGAGGCCCTCTGCTCAGATGTGACTGGGAATATTTGCTGAGAATGGTTGTCTCAGTCAAATGACTATCCAGGAACATTTGGATATAGCTACTCGGATTTGATAAGAGCCTGCTGACCTGGACTCGAAGCCATCTATCACAACTCACTAATTCTATGGTCTTAGAAGAACTCCTTAACTTCTTAAAGCTTCATTTTCTTCACGTCCAAAGTGAGAAAATGGAGCCAATACCAGCTTACATTATTTTTATATGGATTGTGATACTTATACAAATGATAATAAAAGAATCAGGCAAGTAATTATCAAATGACCTTTCTACACTCCTTAAACAGTTGCAAAGGTGCACATCTTTTCATCTGTGGACTTGCTGCAAAGTTTAGAAAGAGGGAACTGTCTAGATGTTACAGGGTAGAAGTAGAAGAGTTCTATGATGCAAGAAGTTTTTAGGTAAAGTATGGTGGAAGGTGGAGGAAGGTGGATGTATTAATATCTCACCTCACTCATCACTTGGCAATACTGAGACATGTTTTGTATTCTGTTTGCTAGATTAAGCGCTAGTTACTCATAGTGAAAAAGGACTTTCTAATGCCCCTTTGATTGACCTTCTCTGTCTTATTTTCTGACCCCTCTATTTGGGATCATTTCCCAAATAAACTGAACAGAGTTCAGTTTTGGTCAGGAAAAGAAAACTATATGCAATTTTGCACTCCTCTGTTTCAATAAAAGTTATTTGTTATCCAGCAAGAGACTCATTCATATTCAGGTAAAACCAACTTCACATTCCCAAATGGCAACAGTGTTCAGTGGTGTTATTCACATGCATTTATAAAGAAAAGATGAACTTGCATCATTGATAGCCTCAAGTAAAATCTTCACTCCTAAACGCTGGTTGGGAGATTGTCTTTACCCCTTTTTCATAATAAAATTTTTCTAACACCCTTGAGAATCTACTTGATTTTTACCATAGAGCTGTTTTTCTCATGTTCATATTGGCAGAAGATTTTAAACAGTCATACCACAAGTTTTTCTCCTGGAAGGGAATAGACATTCTTTGCAACTAAAGTATCACAATCATTAGTTACATATACTTTTGGCCTGGCAGGGAACTGAAGTGTAATTTGAGAACTGGAAACATGCTTCTTTATTGATAACAAAAGTCATGGCATTAATGCTGCTTGTGTCTCCAAACCAGCAGCTACTGTAGGAAAGAGAGCAATTCCACAAATAATGTAATGTTTTCAGACCAGCATCATGGCAGCAGAGAAAAGAAGGCCAGTTTATATGTGCAAGAGCCTATAATTCACATTTGTTGCTCACATGGGATTACCACAGTTTGTCACTAATGAATTCTCATTAAAGGAAATGAAATATTTATAGGATAGCCCTGTGGTGTTGCGAACTTTATGGCTTTCTTAAAGTACTCTGTTCATCAATATGTCCCTTGGTGCCCACATCAGAGACAAGAAAGTTTGGGTGTTTGGATGTATGGCCTAGGTGCAGCATGTCTCATGCTCTCAAGACTGTTTATTGATCTAGAAAAATTCAAGTGAGAGTGCTGATTCCACAGAAAGACCCCACAGAGAACTCCTTCAGAGGAATCATAAAGGAAGATGAAATGCCTGCTTTACTTGAGCACCCATGGAAAGGAAGAGACTAAGTGAAAACTTTTCTTAGGAAAAATGCAATTAAAATAATTCTTGACAGCCTAAGAGAAGGACCACATGGAGGGCGGGAACCACAGATCCTGGAGGAAAAAAAAAAACAGGTTCCAAAAAGAGCCGAGATCACCGGCAAGTACAAAATGGGGTAGGTACCGCATCCCGCCTCCCCCAGGTGGAACCCCAGTGACCAGAAGCCTCTACAAGCACAGCTCGAGTATGCGGGAACTAGGACTTTTTCTCAAATCTGCCGGACTACAGCTCCCAGGTAACCTCTGATTCCGGAAGTCACGCCCACAGCCTGCCCCCCAGCGCCATCTTTACAACATACAGCCTAAGAGAAGGACCACATGGAGGGCGGGAACCACAGATCCCGGAGGGGGGGAAAAAAAAAAACAGGTTCCAAAAAGAGCCGAGATCACCGGCAAGTCCCAAATGGGGTAGGTACCGCATCCCGCCTCCCCCAGATGGAACCCCGGTGACCAGAAGCCTCTACAAGCACAGCTCGAGTATGCGGGATCGAGGACTTTTTCTCAAAACCGCGTGGCTGCTTATGCGGCCCCGCTTATGTGGCCGCGCGACATCTCTCTATATACAAAATGATCAATGGGAAGTAAACCACCCAACCTTTCTCCCTGAAAATCAGAGTTAAGTTTGGAGCACGGCCACAGCCCCAGAAACACAAGGACTTAATGCAGAACCCAGCAGCTTGGAGCAGAAAAGTGAAAGGACTATGCGTTAATCCAGGCCATCATGTCTGCCCGGAGGGGAAAGGGTGTTGCCCCATTCGCCCTCTCTTCTCTGGAAAGAAGGATGGCGGCTGCATGGGAGCCTTGTGGACAGCAGGTATGAGCTGGGGGTGTGGGGGCGACTAAAACCTCATGAGAAGGGGGGCGTTCCGGTCCGTCCTTCACGCCCTACTGAGGCCACCAGTTGCCCCCCACGAGCGGCTCTCCAGCACAGCCACGGCCCCAGAAGCACAAGGACTTAATGCAGAACCCGGCAGCTTGGAGCAGAAAAGTGAACGGACTATGCGTTAATCCAGGCCATCATGTCTGTCCAGAGGGGAAAGGGTGTTGTCCCATTCGCCCTCTCCTCTCTGGAAAGAAAGATGGCGGTCGCATGGGAGCCTTGTGGACAGCAGGTATGAGCCGGGGGTGTGGGGGCGACTAAAACCTCATGGGAAGGGGGGCGTTTCGGTCTGCCCTTCACGCCCTACCGAGGCCAACAGTTGCCCCCCACGAGCGGCTCTCCAGCACGGCCACGACTCCAGAACACAGAAACCAATTTCTTAACTATCTGACTTTCAGTAGAAATACTTCCAGGGTCAATAGGTAAAATAGCCTAAATCCAAAACCAACATTTAATTCTTGAACCAAGCTGTAGAAAGCAAATCACTTCACAATGCTTTTTCAGCATGTCTGATTTGGGGGGGGGTAAACTCTAAATAATAGTGGTGAATCTTTTATTGAAACAATGAATCTAATCAAAGCAGATAGAGTGTTAACTAGAATTCATCTGCCTCACAGGAACTGGGAGGGGTGGGGGTGGGGTTCTATTGGGGTTCTTCATGGTAAAAAATAAGTATTGGTAAAGGGAAATGTGTTTGATATTTGCATGACTGAGACCTAAACCTGAAAGCTTTGTAACCTTTCCCACAGTGATTCAATAAGAGCCCGGCAAGCTACCGAGAGTATTCGATATGCCAGACACAGTAACAACAAAGTCTCCAATGGAGACGTTACTGGGCCCGCTCGAGCAAATCGACGATCAACGGGAGGGCCTTTACCTTTAAATAAATAAATTAATTAAAAAAAATAAAGCAAAGGACAAAATTTCTTATAAAAAAATAATTCTTTATTGAATGTAGGCGTTCCCATAGACATATACATCAAGAGTTGGGACTATTTATGCATTTATTTATAGAGGATGAAGAATTTATATAAAGTGATTAGATGTCTGCCACAGTTATGGAAAATGAGAGTGTGGGCATAATTTTTACACTGATGATCAACGTTCTAAAATTTAAAAAATTACAGCATTATTTACACAGTGATTCCTGTCATCATTGCCTTTGATGCACACACTTTTTAGAGTAGAATCCATTTACAAATATTTCAATATAATCCCTCATATTTAGGCAGGCGTAATAAATTATTAGTTACATAAAAATATTGCAATCTAGTCGATAAAATGAAACCACTTTATGGTCACGGTCCTCCCGTTGTTCATCGATTTGCTCAAGCCAACCCAGTAACATCTCCATCGTGAGACTTGTTGCTACTGTGTTTGGCATATTGAATACGTCAGGGGTAGCTTGCCAGGCTTTACCATGTGGGCGAGATACTCTTGGTAGCTTGCCGGGCCCTCCGAGAGGGGCGGAGGAATCGAACTCGGCTCAGCCGGGCCAGCTGCACGCAAGGCAAACGCCCTACCACTGTGCTATCACTCCAGCCCAAAATGAAACCACTATCTAGGAAAACTCAGAACTTATTGTAGGAAGTGATTGTATATTGTAGGAAGAACTTATTGTAGGAAGTTACTTTATATTCCACAAATGTGTGGAATCTTTCTATGTCTGTCCCTCTCTTTCTGACTCATTTCACTTGACATGATACTTTCCATGTTGATCCACTTACATGCAAATTTCATGACTTCATCTTTTCTAAAAACTGCATAGTATTCCATTGTGTAGATTTACCAAAGTTTCTTTAACCAGTCATCTGTTCTTGGGCACTCAGGTTTTTCCAGATTCTGGCTATTATAAACAGTGCAGCAATGAACATACAAGTGCAGATATCATTTCTATTATACTTTTTTGCATCTCCGGGATATATTCCCAGTGGTATTGCTGGGTCAAATGGGAGCCCAATTTCTAATTTTTTGAGAAATGTCCATACTGTTTTCCAAAAGGGTTGAAGCAATCAGCATTCCCACCAGCAGGGAAGGAGAGTCCCTTTCTCCCCACATCCACACCAACAGCAGTTGCTTATGTTCTTTTGGATGTGTGCCAGACTATGTGGTGTGAGATGATATCTCGTTGTTTTGACCTGCATCTCCCTTATGATTAATGATGAACAGCATTTTTCATGTGCCTTTTGGCCATTCAGATTTCTTCTTTGAGAAAGTTTCTGTTCATTTTATCACCCCATTTTCTGATGGGGTTGGATGTTTAATTCTTGTAGAGTTCAACCAGTGCCTCATATATGCTTGATATCAACCCCTTATCAGATGGGTATTGGGTGAATATCCTTTCCCATTCTGTAGATTGTCTTTGTGTTTTGGTCACTGTTTCTTTTGAGGTACAGAAGCTTCTTAGTTTAATATAGTCCCATTGTTTATTTCTTTTCCCACTTGCTTGGTCAGTGGTTTTTTGTCCTTAAAGATACCTTTAGCTTCAATGTCATAGAGGCTTTTGCCAAACTCGTTTTCAATGTACCTTATGGATTCCGGTCTGATGTTGAGGTCTTTAATCCATTTTGATCTGACTTTTGTGCATAGTATTAGGTAGAGGTCTGTGACCATTTTTTTGCATGTAGCTGTCCAGTTTTGCCAGCACCATTTGTTAGAGGCTTTCCTTTTTCCACTTCACATTTCTTGATCCCCTATCAAAGATTAGATGATCATAGATTTGAGGGTGTCTGTAAGGATATTCCACCCTGTTCCATTGGTCTGCAGCTCTGCCTTTGTTCCAGTCTCATGCTGTTTTAATTATTACCGCTTAATAACAAATCATTCTTATACATTTTTCGCTCTTCATTTTCTTCACTTGAGTGATGGAACAGTACGGGTTTAAGTGAAACAATTTTTTTTTTGCTTCTACATTGTGTTTAGCCTCCAATTAGGCTTTTTAAGGTGTTGACCAGTAGGAATCAATGACAAGCACAATATCCTAAGAATGCCACAGTATTGTCTTGCAATGAGCAGATCAAGAATTTTCAGTTTGGAGCAAGAAAGAGAAAAAACAGGAGATTTAGAAATTAATTTGTGTCTACTAATTTCTAATTGTACTTTTAACCTTGCCTTGCACATGGCTGGCCCAGCAGAGCTGGGTTCAATTCCTCCGCCCCTCTCGGAGAGTCTGGCAAGCTACCTAGGTATCTCGCCTGCCTGGCAAAGCCTGGCAAGCTACCCATGACGTATTCAATATGCCAAACACAGTAACAATAAGTCTCACAATGGATATATTACTGGGCCCGCATGAGCAAATCAATGAGCAAATCAAAGGGAGGACAGTGCTACAGTGCTACTTTTAACCTTGTGCAAAGTAGACTCTGGATTCTACTATCTTTCTCTGAAGAGTGTTCAGTTTTATTTTAGCAGGAAATTAAATGACTAGAAGGTCATCACCGTTGATATTTGACTTATCTGGTTTTGTTATTTTAGTCTTGGAATGTGGTCCTTGTGGGATTTTAAGGAACTGTTGTCAAGTCGATTCAACTTTAAGGACTTGAATATCAAACTCTGTCTTCCCAGTTCTGGGTAGTTCCTTAACCATCTATCTATTCAAGAATTTTTAGACAGGTGACTTGTTTTACCTGGGCTGTTTGAAGTTGCCCATAAAGTATGGAACAATGTGAGAGCAAGTAAATGATTTGAAGGAAATGTATATGCAAGTTTTAAGGGATCCTGTCTCCTTTTCTGGGATTACCCTACCCTCCCCCCCCCCCCCCCCCCAATTTCTAGGAACTTCAAACACTAATCTCTGAAGCCTCAGTCAAATGAGATTGCTTGAATTCTAGCCTCAAGCATTCCACATACTGGTTAGTTTAGTTAGTGGAAAAGACAAGTGGTATGGCTCTCATAGGGTGGATTCCTTTTATTTTTAAAGGTTTCATAGACTCTGCTTACTTTATTCATTTCCCAGAACCTTAAAAAAAACAATTGGTTCTCTTTACTTTGTGTGGAGTCTTTAACTGCTCCTACAGGAGCATTAATCAAATATGTCACTCTGCCATGAGTGGAAATAAAAACATCAACATAGAGTCCTGAATATAACCTACTGCAGAAAATTTACAGTAAACTAAATTCACATGAAAGGCTTCCCAAACTTACTGTTAGCCGTAGGGCTATTAAATTCCCCCATGGAACTAATGCAGCCTGAAGTAAGTGTGGGTCACTGATAAATACGGCCTGGAAAAAGACAAGAGCACTAGTAGATTAACAAGATAAAAAGGTTAGGAGATCAAGATTTAGACAGAAAGTGCCCCAATTCAGTAGGAGACTGCAGAAAGAGTTGCTTCAGCATTCAAAAGCCCTTAACTATAAATAGTTCAAGGTCAATCCAAAGAAGCAGCATCTGTGGTAGTTCTGATGCTTCTGACAGGTGAGGCCCGAAGGCTCAGAAGCAAGAGTGTGTGTTAAAAAAGAGAGCGATATTTAAATCCAGTCATAGTCAGGGGAGTAAAATCATGTTCCACATTTTTTTTGGTATCTGGAGGTTTTCTTACATGTTTCCTGTAAGTGTCAGATTTTGACATCCCATATGAAGTTGGCAAATTGAAATTCACAAAATAGAAGGTAGGTGTTTAATAAGTGCTTTTCAAGTCTGGACAAATTTGTGAAGCTTTAGAAATAGGAAAGAAAGGCAGGCAACATAGTCAGTAATGTAATACCTTTCAATAGATAAGCTATTTTAAGAAACCTCAATAATATAAGAATTGTAATGTATCCTTTCACCATTCTGAGCAAGCGTAAGACCACTGATTTTCAATAATGTATATATATATATATATTTTCAGACAAAAAAGAAAAGCAGGCAACAACCCAAACTGTGTATTAAATCTGGTCATTATATAAAGTGCATAAAAGTATTAATGTTTAAATTTTTTAAAGGGAGAAAAAACTATGCTTATCTTCTGAATTAGTTGAAGCCAAAATACAAATACCACAACTTGTATACAAAGTCAGAGGAAACAGTGACACAAAAGACGAGGGGAAAGCTGTCACTTTGTTCTTGCATCAGAAATCTATATTTTTCATTACAAGCCAAAGACCAAATGGACCCTCGGAATTTAGATTCTGTTGTCATTGCTGGCTAGTTTGAGTCTTTCTGCATGTTTACATTTCTTGAAGGATTGGTTGGAATTGAAAACATATTCAAGTAAATTTTTAAAAAGTCAACACGTTATTTTAAGACAATAAGGACAATGTTAAAAATAAATGTCACAAGATAACTTTGGTCATGATGTCACAGAACAAGATACTAACATGTGTACTTACTTTCATAAACTGGAGCAGTTTATGGATGAATTTAATGTATTAACTATAGTTTATCTGGCACGTTGGACAGTGAATTCACGTAGCAGGTGTGATGAATGACTTTCCAAATGATGGAAAAGAAGTTTATATTATTACCTCCTTTTATCCTTCTTATATAATCATTCATTTTGAGGGTATTTCACATAGGTGAATGAAAAAGACTATTAAAATTATTATTTTTAAAATAACTCTTTCAAAGTTTGAGATACACTTTTCTTTTGGTGGAAAGGATACAAACAAAATCATTGTCCTATTTTTCTATAAAATAGTCTCCCAATGCTATATTAAAATAACATAATTACTGCTGAGACTGTGGCCAAGTGGTAGACCTTTTGCAAAGCATGTGATATAAGTAATAGAAATGTGGCCTTTCCTTTGGGTCTTCAGCAATAGGAATTATCACATAGTGACTCAGAGCTACAAGACTCCTGTCAAGAACTAAGACCCAGGAGGAGGAAGTTATTTTCTTTTATGCCCTAGCCTGGGAAGCCATGCAGAGAATTCCTAACAAATTCTGTTCCTTGGGAGAAGCTACAAGGTCTAGCTGGTCTCAAAGGGCAGAAAGTAGATTTTACCTCTTTTCTTTTGGTTTTAGAAGGAGGGAAAAGAGTCTGGAAGAGCACATGACTTGGAGTTATTTCTGTGGTCATCACTGTATCACTGCCATCACGTTGTTCCTCGATTTACCCTAGAGGGCACCAGTAACGTCTTTATTTGTCCCAGCCCTGAGATTTTAGCAGCCTCTTCTTACTCGTCCATGATTGGAGGCTCTATCAGGGTCAGGGAAATGAGACCTGTTACAGTGACTGTTTTAGGCATATCGAATATGCCACAGGGAGTTTGCCAGTCTCTGCCTGTGTGGGCAGGATACTTTCAGTAGCTAGTTGAGCTCTCAGAGAGGCATATCTACCTATCTATCTATCTATCTATCTATCTATCTATCTATCTATCTATCTATCTCTATATTTCGCTCTATGATTTGTTGCCTACTGCC
Source organism: Sorex fumeus (assembly GCF_029834395.1). NCBI lineage: Eukaryota > Metazoa > Chordata > Mammalia > Eulipotyphla > Soricidae > Sorex > Sorex fumeus. Next base: position 38,687,651 of record NW_026606101.1, on the reverse strand, counting down.
AAAACCCCATCAAACATGGTGTGGTAAATATGGAAAATGAGTAGGAAATGACTTATGATGTGTCTCCCTCGGAAGAGAGCATAAAATGAGGCTCCCATAGCCATACCACCAGACTCCACACCAGGCTGTTTTCACTCGGGGTGCCCCAGAGGGGAGCGGGTGAGACCCAGTCCCGGCAGCTGACCTCCACTACCCAACTGCTGCCACTTTCCATGCCACTTTCCGTACGCTTGGGCCAAGCCTCACACATGAATGAAGTCCCAAGGAACCCAGATATTGTGGAACGTTGTGACCTTGGACTATTTTTTTCTGTGGTCATACTTGATGATAAAACCTGCCACTATTTGTCTCTATCTGAAATGATAACTATATTTGTATTCCCTTTTTAAAAATTTTAGCCTGCAAATTTTTGCAGGCTATCGAATGTAGCCTGCCCACAGGGCAGAGTCTGGCAAACTCCCCGTGGCTTACCAAATATGCCAAATACCAGTAACAATGATGGGTCTCATTCTCCTAAAGAGCCGTGAATATAATCTCAGGGCTAGGATGAAAGAGACGTTACTGGGGCCTGCTCGAGGCAATCGACGATTAACAGGATGATGAAATGAAATGAAATGAAAAATTTTATTGAATCACTGTGAGATAGTTACAAGCTTTCATGTTTGGGTTACAATCACACAATGATCAAACACCCATCCCTCCACCAGTGCACATTCCCCACCACCATTATCCCTAGTATAATCCCCCTTTCCCACCCTCCCCCTGCCTCCGTGGCAGACATTATTCTCCATAATCTCTCTCTACTTTTGGGCATTACGGTTTGCACTACAGACACTGAGAGGTTATCATGTTTGGTCCTTTATCTGCTTTCTGTACATATCTCCCATCCAGACCAGTTCCTCCAGCCATCATTTTCTTAGTGATCCCTTCTCTATTCCAGCTGTCTTCTCCCCATTGTTCATGAGGCAGGCTTTCAGCTATGGAGCAGTCTATCTGTCCCGTGTATCTACTATCCTTAGGTGTCAGCCTCGTGTTATGTTGTTTCATACTCCTCAAATGAGTGCAGTCCTTCTATGTCTGTCCCTCTCTTTCTGACTCATTTCACTTTAGTATGATACTCTCCATGTCTATCCACTTAGATGCAAAGTTCACGACTTCATCTCTCCTGACAGCTGCATAGTATTCTATTGTGTAAATGTACCAAAGTTTCTTTAACCAGTCATCTGTTCTAGGGCACTTGGTTTTTTTTTCAGATTTTGGCTACTGTGAACAGTGTGCTGCAATGAACATATAGGTAAAGATATCATTTCTACTGTGCTTTTTTCATCCGCGGGATATATTCCGAGAAGTGGTATTGCAGGGTCATATGGAAGTCCAATTTCTAGTACTTGAAGGACTATCCATATTATTTTCTAGAAAGGCTGGACTAATGGGCATTCCCACCAACAGTGAAAGATTGTCCCTTTTTCCCCACATCCACGCCAGCACTGGTTGCTTTTGTTCTTTTGAATATGTGCCAGTCACTGTGGTGTGAGATGATATCTCATTGTTGTTTTGATTTGCATCTCCCTGATGGCTAGCGATGTGGAGCATTTTTTTATGTGCCTTTTGGCCATTTGTATTTCTTTTTCGAGGAGACTTCTGTTCATTTTTTCTCCCCATTTTTGGATGGGGTTGGAGGTTTTTTTCTTGTATAATTCTACTAGTGTCTTGTATATCCTGGATATTAATCCCTTATCAGATGGGTATTGGGTAAATAATTTTTCCATTTTCTGGGCTCTCTCTGTATTTTGGCCACTGTTTCCTTTGAAGTGCAGAAGCTTCTTAGTAGTCCTATTTGTTTATGTTTGCTTCCACTTGCATGGTCAGTGGTATTTCATCCTTAAAGATGTTTTTAGCTTCAATGTCGTGGAGAGTTCTGCCTACATTTTCCTCTATGTACCTTATGTTTGATACTGAGGTATTTAATTCACTTTGATCTAACTTTTATGCCTGGCATTAGACAGAGGTCAGAGTTCATTTTTTTTTTTTGCAGGTAGCTATCCAGTTTTCCCAGCACCACTTGTTGAAGAGACTTTCCTTGTTCCACTTCATATTTCTTGCTCCTTTGTCAAAGATTAAGTGGTCATATATTTGGGGGTCTGTTATAGAATATTCAACTCTGTTCCATTGGTCTGCAGGTCTGTTTCTAGCCCAGTACCATGCTGTCTTAATTACTACTGCTTTGTGGTACAGTTTGAAGTTGAGGAGGGTGATGCCCCACATCATCTTTTCCCCAAGGATTGCTTTAGCTATACGAGGGGATTTATTGTTCTGTATGAACTTCAGGAGTGTTTTGTCTATTTCTTTGAAAAATGTCATGTGTATCCTGATAGGGACCTCATTGAATTTGTATAAGTGCTTTGGGCACTATAGCCATTTTGATAATGTTAATTCTCCCTATCCATGAGCAGGGGATGTGTCTCCATTTGCTAATGTCCTCTTTTATTTCTTGAAGTAGTGTTTCGTAATTTTCTTTGTATAGGTACTTCCCCTCTTTGGTTAAGCTGATTCCGAGGTACTTGATTTTCTGAGGTACTATTGCAAACGAGATTGTTCTTTTTTTTTAAAATTTTTATTAGTGAAACACCATGAGGTACAGTTGTAGACTTACAAATTTTTGTGCTTGGGTTTCAGTTATACAAAAATCCAGTACCCATCCCTCCACCAGTGCCCATTCTCCATCATTTACGTTTTTTAAAAATTTTTGTTAGTGAAACACCATGAGGTACAGTTGTAGATTTACATATTTTTGTGCTTGGCTTTCAATTGTACAATGGTCAAACACCCACCCTCCACCAGTGACCATTTTCTACCACCACGGATCCCAGTATCCCTCCCACCCCCTATCCCCCCGCCCCCACCCTGCCTCTGTGGCAGGGTATTCCCTTTTGTTCTCTCCTTTTGGGTGTTGTGGTTTGCAAAAGAGGCATTGAGTGGCAATCATGTTTGGTCTGTAGTCTACTTTCAACATGCTTCTCCCATCCTGGAATGATCCTCCCAACACGCTTTATTTGGTGCTCCTTTCTCTATCTCTATCTCTATCTCTATCCCCTAGAGTGTGAAGCAAAATTTCTGGCACTAATCTCGGCCACTCTTGGGTGTTAGTCTCCTATTTTGTTACTTTATGTTCCCCAGATGAATGCAATCTTTCTATGTCTAATGGGATTGTTTTTTTAATATCTCTTTCTTCTCTTTTGTTATTTGTATATAAGAAAGTCATGAACTTTTGGGTGTTGATTTTGTAGCCTGCCAATTTACTAAACAGGTCTATTGTTTCTAGGAGCTTTTCTGTAGAGTCCTTAGGGTTTTCTAAGTATAGTATCATATCATCTGCAAATAGTGCTAGTTTGACCTCTTTCTTTCCTATCTGTATTCCCTTGATACCTTTCTCTTGACTAACTGCAATAGCCAGGCCTTCCAGTACTATACTGAATAGGAGTGATGAAAGTGTGCAACCTTGTCTTGTGCCCAATCTTAGAGGGAAGGCTTTTAGTTTTCCCCATTGAGAATGATACTTGCCATGGGTTTTGATAGATGGCTTTGACTATATTAAGGAAAGTTCCTTTGATGCCTGTTTTGCTAAAAGTTTTCATCATAAACGGGTGCTGGATCGTGACAAATGCTTTCTCTGTGTCTATTGATATGATCATATGGTTTTTGTTTTTTCTTTTGTTGACATGATGGATTATGTTGATTCATTTGAGAATGTTAAACCATCCTTTCATCCCTGGGATGAATCCTACTCGGTCATGGTGTATGATCTTTTTGATGAGTCATTGGATTCTATTTGCCAATAGTTTGTTGAGGATCTTTGCATCTGTGTTCATCAGGGATATCGGCCTGTAATTCTCTTTCTTTGTGGTATCTCTGTCTGCTTTTGGTATCAGGGTGATATTTGCTTCAACGAAACTGTTCAGAAGTGTTTTTGATACTTCAATTTCATGGAAAAGCTTAAAAAGGATTGGGAGTAAGTCCTTTTTAAAGATTTGGAAGAATTCACTAGTGAATCCATTTGGGCCAGGACTTTTGTGCTTGGGAGTCTTTTTATTACCGCTTCAATTTCCTTGATAGTGATAGGTCTGTTCAGGTATTCCAGGTCTTCTTGGTTAAGCCTTTGCAGGCTATAGGAATCTAGGAATTTATCCATTTTCTCGAGGTTTTCGTGTTTCGTGGCATAAAGCTTTTCAAAGTATTCCCTGAGGATCTTTTGAATTTCTATAGTTTCTGTTGTAATGACCCCCTTTTCATTTCTGATTTGGTTTATTAGGATTTTCTCTCTCCCTTTCTTTGTGGGTTTTGCTAGAGGCTTATCAATCTTGTTTATTTTCTCGAAGAACCAGCTCTTGGTTTCATTGATCAGATCTTTCGGATTGTTTTTTGTGTTTCCATCTTGTTAACCTCTTCTTTGAGTTTTATTATTTTCTTCTTCCTGTTTGGATTGGGCTCCATTTGTTGGTCATTCTCCAAGCTCTTAAGCTGTGAGGTTAGGTTAATTATGTGGGCTTGCTCCTCCTTCCTGAGGAATGCTGTAGAACTATAAACTTTCTTCTTTTTTTTTTCCTTTTTATTAGTGAGACACCATGAGGTACAGTTGTAGACTTAGAAATTTTGTGCTTGGGTTTCAATTATACAATGATCAAATACCCATCCCTTCACCAGTGTCCATTTCTTACCACTATGGATCCCAGTATCCCTCCCACCCCCCATCCTCCCATATCACCCTGCCTCTGTGGCAGGGCATTTCTCTCTGTTCTAAACTTTCTTCTTAACACAGATTTTGCTGTGTCCCATAAGTTTTGGTAACTCATGTCCTCATTTTCATTCGTTTCCAGGAATCTTTTGATTTCCTCTTTGATTTCCTTTCTAAGCCACTTGTTGTCCAATAGTGAGCTATTTTTTTAATTTCCAGGTCTTTGATTTAGTTTTCTGTTTGTGTGTGTGTGATTTATTTCTAATTTCAGCGCATTGTGGTCTGAGAAGATTGTTCATACTATCTCTATCTTCTTAATTTTATGGAGGTATGTTTTGTGGCTCAGCATGTGGTCTATCTTGGAGAATGTTCCATGCACACTTGAGAAGCTTTGAGGATGAAATGTCCTATATATATCTACTACTTCCCTTCCTTCCATTTTTCCCCTCAGATGAAGTATGTCCTTGCTAAGCTTGAGTCTGGTTGATTATACTTGTATTTCTAACAGCTATCTAGTAACATATATCAACTGAGAGTGGTATGTGAGATCCGGCTCAGCGTGAGCCCAAACAGTGGGAAAAGACTGTATGGTATGAGCCAGACTTGAGTGGAGCTTTCAAGAAGGGAGGGCTCATGCAGCGACAGAGAGGCAGCCCTGCTGGGAAGGACGCAGAGGCAGAGGTGTACTGGTGAGAAGGAGGAGGAGTCACTCTGTGTTCTAATCAGGTGAGTACTTTTCAGTGTTTTCCTCTTTGAACCGACAGACGAGTTCTTTAGTAGAAACAGTGATGGCTATTAATGTGTCAGCAGTCACTGTCTCCCTTACATTATCTGTCTAATCCCTATGGAAACCCTTATGTGCTTTCCAAAGTGAGGGAACTGAGGTTTGGTCCACAAAACAAATGTGATCCTAATGACAGATCTTCTAAATCAAGTGTTTTTCTTGCTACTTCACAGTATCAGAATCATGGTGTCAGGATCGCATTAATTGGAGTTAGGGAACATTAAACTCTTCACTACTTGTTTCAGTCAGAAAAATTGATGCTTCTGCAATCTTAGATTTGTTTTTTTCCCCAAAAGACTTCACCCAGAACCTAAAGAGTATCTGGAATTGTATTGAATTTCATGGTATATTAGGACCCAGAATAGGACTCAAGGCAAAAATTGGACTGTTTTCTTGATTTTTACTAAACCTCAGGCTAAAGAAACAGAAGCTTGAAGTGCATCACCTCTGGATTTTGCTCTCAACGCATGCCTTGTGATATTATTCTTTTTTTTAAAAATAATGTAGGAATACTGCTATTTGTTCAGTCATTGATTAAGCTGATTGAATTGGGCATGAACTCCACATAACTTTTTTATTTTATTGTATCACCGTGAGATAGACTTACAAAGCTTTCATCTTTGAGATTCAGCCATACAATGATGAAACAGTGCACATTTACTACCACCAAGTATCACCCCTCTCACATACTACACATTGCAGTCCTCACCCTGTCTCTATGGAAGACAATTTCCTCAATACTTTCTCTCTAATTTGGAACATTAATTTTGCTCTAATTTTCCCACCACCATTCAAGCCTACCTGCCAGGTGCAGACACTAGATAATATATTTTCCATAGCCCATTTTGAATATCACGAGAGCTCACTGGGTGCGATTGTAAATGAAAATTTCTAGATTGTAAATGGTTGGGTTCCAGAGACATCTCTTTATGGCACTAATCCATTTTGGAATTCAATTAGGAGCCTCTGGGGCCAGGGCTGTTGGTGCACTAAGATTCACATTACAAAATTTTCAGCAGATTATATCTTGGTGAGGTCCATCCTGAGTCAGGTTGGGGCATGGTGGCAATTTTGGATTGTGGAAGCAAGTGGCTGCTGGAGACACTGCTTGGGTGGGCACAAGCTAACGTGCCCCTTCCAATTTACTCTGGTCTGTTCAGTCATGTCTGGGTCCGAGCTTAACTGCAGCTTTCTATCTCTTTCGAGATTTATTTAGGAGTCTCTGAGACAAGGCCGATAGTAGAACTTACAGGGTGGCATTGGAGTTATTTCATGGGGGTGACTTCCAGTTCTTCCATGTGTATTGGGAAGTGGGGGAGGTATCCCATCTCAACTCTGAGTGAGCTTGTATAGCTGAACCAGAGATGGTTTGTGGGTGTGACTCCCACATACCTACTTTTGGCTGTTTAATTTCTTGGCAAATTTGTTCCCAAGTTGTTGGGGTCTGACCAAAGGCACTGTAGCACTATAGCACTGTCCTCCTGTTGTTCATCAATTTGCTTGGACGGGCACTAGTAACGTCTCCATTGTGAGACTTGTTACTGTTTTTGGCATATTGAATATGCCACAGGGAGCCTGCCAGGCTCTGCCATGTAGGCGGGATACTCTCGGAAATCCGGGCTCTCTGTAGAGGGGTGGAGAAGGCACAGCAGCAATTTTGGGGTATCAGAAAGCCTGAAGGCAACATCAGGCTGCTGATGCACTTGCCCCGCAGGTACAGGTTGACCTGTTGGTGACACCATACTCCCTGTGATTCTTATCTAGGGCTTCCTATTCAAACAAAAGGGTTTTTTTTTAGATACTTCTATAGCACAGTGGTAGGGCGTTTGCCTTGCACACAGCCAACATGGCTGACCCAAGTTCGATTCCTCCATCCCTCTCGGAGAGCCCGGCAAGCTACTGAGAGTATCTCGCCTGCACGGCAGAGCCTGGCAAGCCCCCCGTGACGTGTTCGATATGCCAAACACAGTAACAACAAAGTCTCCAATGGAGACATTACTGGGCCTGCTCGAGCTAATCGATAAACAAAGGAAGGGCCTTTACCTTTTACCTTTATCCCAAAAGGAACTGGTTGGGAGTTCTTACCTTATTTTAGTACTGGGAATGTCTACTAGCATCTTGAAGATTTCACAAAGAAAATGCAAGGAGCTGACTCAGATTATCCTGCTACCTGAGAAGGATACTGATGCAAAGTATGTTGGCTTCTTTGACAGTAAATCTATACACAACCAAGGGCCATGATTTTATAATTTTACATTTTGTGGTCAAGGGATGCTGGAACCTTAATATCTGCTTGATAAGAGGATGCACAAAGGTAAGCCTCCCAGAAGATCCAAATTTCCTAGAGTGATATTCAATTTAAATAGAAATCTAATTTTTTAATTTCATATTTAATATAATAAAATACTTCTCTAAATTAAACATTTAATTTAAATATTTAACTTTGAGAAAAACTGACTTGGTGTCTCTGTAAACCCTGAAAGTTATAAGGCACCTGAACAACCTCTGTTCATGGATCCCTTTACCATCTTCCTTGCATTGGTTCCTAGGATACTTGAACACCCAGTAGCCAGCATCCAGGGATCCCCTGACATAAAAGTGTCTGTTGCAAACCTCTTGACCCCCATGTCCTTTTCTCTTTTCCCTGACAGTCCTGCTGATCTCCATTTACTCTGTTCTCCCACCTGATTTTATAAGGAGCACTTTAAGAGTCAGTTTCACATGTGCACTCATCCTTGGCTCAGGTTCTGGGAAACCAGGCTAACACAGGAATAACACAAATCCTGCTATTTCTATAAGCATCACCTTGACCACTCATGCACTCAATCAATGCACAGACTGGGTTCAAGACCCAAGTGCAGACCGGAGGTTGGGTAGTGGGCAGTACTTGCATTCCACACCCTGAATTATGGCTATGTTATCCTGTACTTTCTCTTCAAATGACAGTAGAGTCCCAAGTGAATCACACAATACCTGGTCAGCTTGTCTATTCCCAGGGGGCCAACTTGAGCCCAGTAGGGGAACTTTTACTTTTTTTCATTTTAAATTTCAGCATGCGTTTGAATCCATGCTGCATGGAAATGGGTGGGCTGATGTTTAGGCTGGAATGATTCTAGACTGCACTTGCATTGAAAAACTGTCAGCAAAAGAAGTGGAGAGAATAGGGTTAAGGTAGGGAGTAGAAAAGTTGCAGAAACAACCACCTGTGGCCCAAGTTTTCAAGCTGGATGACAGTCTAAGGGGGCACTTGTCTGACTTCTCTAAACTGAGAGGCAGCAGTGAGATTGTTTTATAATAAAGTTTTTATGGGTCTTGAACATGTTCCAGACATTTCTCTGTTCTCCCATCACATCATTAAAAAATGTGTTTTTACAAGGAAGCTCAGCTCCAAATAACCACACAGAACAGGGTTTGTGGTTGTATCTGGTTGTGTCTTGGACTGTTGTAAGCAGAAACAGACTCAGGTGACAAGGCATAGTTCTGAATCTAGAGTGTTGTGTCAGATATGCATACTGAAACCCTGTGATATGAAATAAAATGGCAACTTGGTTTTGTAAGTGAAAATGATGTAATTCTTTAGACTAATTTCCAAATAATAGGAAGGAATGTTAAAGACAAGGTAAGAAGTATAACTAATTGTCAAGTGCTGGATCAGGCATACACCAGGGAGTAAGTCTTGGACATATCTTCCACACAAAAGGTATGGACCACACAAACTTTGGTCAGCTTTGTCTTTCCCAAGGGGATACTAAAAGACTATTAAATGGATGAAATCAGCTCTTTTTATGCTTTCAGTTTTAACAAGCCTGGTTAAATAGCACTGTGTCTAACATCCGTGGCTGCTAGTGCTATATACAGACAAGAAAAATCAGTTCTGCTGCATAAGTCTATGTATCTACCCTATCCTCATTTCCCTATCAAACATGGCAAAATTTGCACGCTATAATGACTTGGAAAGAAAAGTGCCCATTTTACGAACAAATGAGTAGCACTTCCTTGTAAAGGAAGTATAGATTTATCACATTCTGTTCATTGTGAAGTCAAGTAGGACACAAGAGTGACTGTACACGTATAGTGAATGCTGTGTGCCTGCCCAGAATCATTCACTGTTCTTGGTTTACCTGATACCTAGAACCACAATTATCTTATGTTCACCAGAGCAAAAAAGGTTCAGAAAGAATTCTTCTAAGAACTGTTCTCACCAGCATGTGAACTCCTGACCTAAAATGCCTGGAAGATTAGGTCCTTGCCCTAACAGCAATAAACAGTCATTTCCTGCCTCTAGGTGGGATGACTACACTATACTATTCACAGTTATGGTCCCATGAGCTCTAGCTGAGGTCAATTCTGAAACTGAGAATATATCTTTTCTGGTACCTTCTCTTACTAGATGCGGTTTCTCTCATTATATCTGGAGAACTGTCCATCAGTATATCACTATCAGAATTTCTCGTTTGAGGACCAATCTCAGTTAACTCCTTGTTCTGGTATTTGATCTTAAGATTCTACGGAGACAGAAAGAGAGAGAGAGAGAGAGAGAGAGAGAGAGAGAGAGAGAGAGAGAGAGAGAACAACAGAGGGAGAGGTGCTGCCTTGCACATGGTCGGCCCAGGTCTGATCCCCAACACCCCATATAGTCCTGAGAACACCAAGAATGATTCCCTGAGCACAGAACCAGGAGAAAGCCCTGACATTGCCCAATGTGGCCTGAAAACCAACCAACAAAACAAACAAACAAAAAACAAGATTCAATGGAAATAAGACATTCCTCTGACATTGTTTTCAAAGGTAAAATGCACACCAAATGAGAGGTATGTTCTTGTGTACTCAGGAATGACTGAAACAAGATTTCCCCATTTTAATTCCTTCTTTCTTACAATTTATTTTAATTTTAGGCAGAGTGATTTATGATCTTTCAATTTACAGAAACTCAGACAGAGCTCAACACGGTTCTAGCTCTTTCTATTCCATGGTCACCTCAGATCTAAAACAAAAACAAAACAAAACAAAATTACCATCTTAGCTATGTGTCTTGGACAATAACTGAAGGCTCAAGTATTTCTCCCCTTGAAAATCTCTGAAATAGGGCAAACTGAGTAAGATTCCCTTTTCTCAAATCTCCTTTTGAAGTATAAAGAGGGACCTTGGAAAAATTACTATTCAATAAATTATTTATCAGCTTATTCCATCACTTAGGATGTAATGAGTGGGGTCAAAACCACACATACATTCTTGTGAGATGCCCTGAAGATTTGTATCTGCAAAGCTTTCCTTGTCAAATTATCTGCCACTTGTTGACTGAGCCTAATGCTGCAGAAGTCCTTTGCTGCTCTGGGACTTGAAACCCCACTTCCAGAGAGAGAGAGAGAGAGATAATGCTCTTTTTCATAAAAATAATTGAAAAATGTTAAAAATGCATGACTGATATGGGTGGGAGGCAGTGGTGGTAGGCAACCCAGAGACAGGGTGCCATGGAGGGCATCTGAGCACATGGTGAAGACTGAGTAGATAGATGCTCATCAGAAGGAAGACCAGCAGCAGGCCTCTCTCCCTCTCACAGATCTCATCCCAGAGGAAACCACCAAGTCCTGCCCGGAAGGAGTGTGAGCTATTTTTACTTGGAATGCTATGAGCTAGGCCAAGAGAACCACAGCCAAGAGATACAGTATACAGCAAAAGCACCCAGGGAGCATTTTCCCATCAAACCCGGTCCCTCTGAGGACCCAAAAGGCCAAGCAGCACAAAGGCGTGCAAGCAGAGTATCTCCGAAAAATCAGTGCTATTTCAGAGTTTCAGGGGTGCAGAAGGAAGAACCACTCTTGCAGGGGCTGGAGATGAGGTGAGCAACTACACAGTAGGTGGTGTGTAATGGGTGTGTCCCAGGCACCAGACTTCTAACTCATTGTTCTGACAAACTCCATCTCCCACCCTCACCATATTTCTGTTTTCTGACTCATCTTCTTTCCCTAAAAATCTTCCAGATTCTGTTCCTCTCCCTCCCCTATCCCAACATCCACCCTTATACATTCCATATGTGCTTCACATTTCCAAACTGATCTATTCTTTTGTACTCCCCACCTGGTCCAAAGTGGGAAGAAAATAATAATTGCAAGTTAGAGGAGTAAATGCATGGAAAATATACAGTATATGGTTAGTTTTAGTTTATTTGTTTGATAAAAATTTTGGAGTACTTACTCCTTACCAAGTGCTGTGTTTATTGTAAAGCAACGAGCAGTGTTTACCTGGTTTGCCTATTTTTCTCTCATCATGTGCTCCTGCACTCCTGTTCTCCTTCCAGAGTATGCAGAGATGAATAGACCATGTTAATGGTCTTCCTCTGTGAGGTAGCAGAGCTATGACTGGAATAGGAACAGCTGATGTGATCCCCCAGGGGGATGCAAATGAGACACTGCAACATTGACAAAGAAGTGATTCCCACCTGTAGTGTTTCCCTATCCTGCTGATCATCAGGTTGGCTGATGTTTATTCCTGTCACCCTGGCACTGGGGACAGAAGCCATCATAAATTCAGAGAATTATCTGTCAGCCACATCAGAAATGTTGGGGTTTAAAAATAATTCTTTGGCTAGAGTATGATATTGGCAATCAGAATTAAGACATACTAATGGGAAGATTAGAAATAGCATGCTCTTTTTTAGAAAAAGATATTCATATAAAATTCCTAAAAATACACAGAGTTCATGAGCCTGAAATCTTCAATTGGGGATGATGGTGCTGGAATTGATAGGTTGAAGGGCAGATAAATATTCAAGATAATACCAAACGACTTTCTAAGTGATTGGTGATTGTGCTAATTTATAATCCCACCAGTAGTGTGCAAGAGTTTACATCAGTGCATATTCTAGGATACAGTTGATAAGAGCAGGCTCTTGATTTTTTCAATTAATGTAAATGACAACTTAATGTGGACTAAGTGCATTGCTTTGTTATTAATGAGATGGAGAATCTTTCTATGTTAATACACAAATTAGGTTTTCTTTTTTCTGAAGCACCTACTTTTACCTTTTTGGACATTTTTTCAATTGGATTATTTGTCTCATTCTTAGTGATTTTATAGTCTTTTATATTTAAGGTACTACTTCTGTGTTGATGATATATATTGCATTTATCATTTTAAATTTATATCTTATATCATGATAAGCAAACTTTTTAAATTTTAATACAGCTAAAGGCATCAATCATATTAGGAATACCTTCTTTAAAAATATAGGGAGGTATGATGCCACCAGCAGGTCAACCTGTACCTGTGGGGTGAGTGCATCAGCAGCCTGATGGTGCCTTAAGACTTCCAGATACCCCAAAATTGCTGCTGTGCCTTTGGCCAGACCCCAACAACTTGGGGCCAAGTTATCAAGAAATTAAATGGCCAAAAGTTAGGTATGTGTGCGACACACTCACAAATCACCTCCAGCTCAGCTATATAAGCTCATTTCTTGACCTTATTTCAGAGACCCATAAATTTCCAAAGAGATCAAAAGCCACAGTTAGGGCTGGTGGCATGGAGCAATGTGGGCGAGCAGGCACACTCTGCAGGGCATACGCCAATAGCTCATTTCTCTGGAAAATATGGAAACAAGGGCCATGATCCAAAGACACACAAAGAATCTCCGATTCAAGCAGCTCGCTGCAGAGATGCTATGAACTTTAAGCTAGGCAGACTTCACTGGGTGCCTCAGATGGGGGTAGGCATCATCCTTCCACCTGTCCCCTAAAATTCTGGCGGCCGCCAACTTCCAGGATCCAATGAGAAGTGTAGCTTTCAGTACCCAGTGAGAAGTGCAGGCTGTCCTCACCGGGGTCCCTCAGAGGGGTGCGGGTTGAGCTTCCCTCCCCACCCCAAGCAGTACTCTGGCAGCTAAAAATCTCCAGAAGCTTGATTAACTGCCACTATGCCCAAGGCCACTCTCCATATGCTTGGACAAGCTTCACCCAAGGGAGGACGAGCCTCACCCAAGACGGGATGAACCTTACCAGAGAAAGGATCAGCAGGAAAATCCAGGTATGCAGGAACCCTCACTCAGCTTAAGTAGAAGATGTGGGGAAAGGCACTAATCTCACTGGAGTACAAATGCAAGACCACTGAGAAGTCCCAAACTTCTAGGGAATGGCAGGAACAAGTTCACATGCTTCAAATAATTATGAGCAGAACTAAGTTGTAAATATATGGGAGATGGGGAAAGAAAGTATGGGAAATGGGGGAAGGACAAAGCTGAATTTTAGTAAGGTTTCACAGCTGTCACTATAAATAAACACACAGAGAGAGAGAGAGAGAGAGAGAGAGAGAGAGAGAGAGAGAGAGAATATTAGTTTAAAGAATGGCAATGGAATATGTGGCCATGGTGTAGAGGAAAGAAATAATTTTGCCTGAGATCAAAACATTCGTGACCAGCACATAAGAACTACAGATGAATATTTTTAAAACCCAGAAGAAGATAAGAATCAAGAAAGGAGAAAAGTCCCCATCTGTCTCGTAACTGCAAAGATCCTATTTTGTTCTCGGCCAAGAGTTCACAGAAACATGAGTGTCTGGTAAAATCTTAACTCTAACCCCCCTATCTTAAGTGTTATTCTAAATAGCTCTATCACTGATTCATTTTTGTTTGTTAGCAGATGTCCAGGTAAAGTCTATCCCATACTTCAAAGACAATGACCTTAGATTTTTTAAAAATTTTATTTTCCAGATATTTAACTAATTAAAATATATGCATAATTTATAGGAGTGTACTATATCTAAGCTTTAGGGATACAATGTTACCATACACTACCTACTAGCAAAATACCCTTCCTGTTCTCTCATCCTAAGACCCATAACTACAATTCTGTTGTCAGAGTATAAGAGTTTGCTTTCATCAGACATTGTCTTTTCCATTACTTTCTTTATATACCACATTTAGTCACTTGGTATTTGTCTTTCTTTTCCTAACTTGTTTTGCTTAAAATTACACCCAACAGTTTCATCCATGTTGTAGCAAAATACAAGATTTTTTTCCTTATAGCTGAGCAGTATATATATATATATATATACATATATATATATAAATATATATATTATATATATATAATCACTGTAGCACTGTCCTGTTGTTCATCGATTTGCTCGAACGGGCGCAGTAACATCTCCAATGTGAGACTAGTTGTCACTGTGTTTGGCATATCAAGATACTTTTGGTAGCTTGCCAGGCTCTCCAAGAGGGGTGGTGGAATCGAACTCAGGTTGGCCAGGCTGGCCACATGCAAAGCAAATGCCCTACCACTGTGCTATCACATATATATATATATATATATATATATATATATATATTGCCATGGGCTAGAGCGATAGCACAGTGGGTAGAGCGTTTGCCTTGCAAGTGGCCAACATGGCTCACCTGAGTTCGATTCCTCCGCCCCTCTCTGAGAGCCCGGCAAGCTACCCAGAGTATCTCACCCGCACAGCAAAGCCTGGCAAGCTCCCCGTGACGTATTGGATATGCCAAACACAGTAACAACAAGTCTCACAATGGAGACGTTACTGGGCCTGCTCAAGCAAATCGATGAACAATGGGAGGACCATGATATTACTGTACTACTGTCCTCCCGTTGCTTTGATTTGCTTGAGCGGGCACCAGTAACGTCTCACAAACAACAAATTGTGAGATTTGCTGTTACTGTTTCTGGCATATAGAATATGTCATGGGTAGCTTGCCAGGCTTTGATGTGCGGGTGAGATACTCTTGGTAGCTTGGTAGCTTGCCAGGCTCTCTGGGAGGGTGGAGAAATCAACCTGTGTCAGCCATGTGCAAGGAAAATGCCCTATCCACTATTATATATATATATATATATATATATATAATTTGCCACTTTAAAAAGCAGAAAATTACACAGATGATAAAACTCACAAATACTTTTCAGATTTGATTTCATAAAAACAAGAAAAATGTCAAGAGAATCTCTGGATTCTGATCCACCTCTCTCTTGGGATTTGTGGATGGAGATGGATGGACTGAGGGTTAGGAGACAATTTTTAACTATTAGGAGACAATTTTTCTGTTATGGTTAATTAGACCAGAAATTACCTTATCAATTCCTGAAATAATGTAGGCAGTGTACTGAGATAGTTGCCCTAGAACACATGGCAGTCCACAGTGATCTAAGTCTCTGGTCAAGAAATCAGGGCTTCAGTTATATTGGTGATATGGATGAGTAGTATAACTATATGTCTAAAACACAGACTCAGAAACACTGAGAATATGAACTCTAAGCTGAATCCAGTAAAATGGTATAATGTGCTGTCAAGTTGACAGTCAGAGATAGGGTGGGAGTTGATGCTGGGAGGGAATATGGGAATATGGAAAGAAGTTGATACTGGTGGTGAAATTGGTGTTGAAATTATATGCCTAAACCACATCTCTCAATAACTTTGAAAATCATAGTTATTTAATTAAAAGCACTGTCCTCCCATTGTTCATCGATTTGATCCAGCAGGCCCAGTAACATCTCCATCGTGAGACTTGTTACTGTGTTTGGCATATTGAATACGCCATGTGTAGCTAACTAAAAACTTAAATTAAAAAATTTAATTAAAAATTTAATTAAAAAGAATTAATAAAAGGAAAAAGAAAATAGTTTTGAGTGAATTGGAAACCATTCAGAAGACCAGCCTGAGATCATTCAGAAGACCAATGCTGATAAGAAGTAGGTTTCTGTAGTCCTTCACAGTCTTCAGAAGTTTCCAGAGTTAAGAATGCATTTTAGGATCAAGTATACACATGATAGGCACTTTTTCAGTTCCAAGATCATTTTCTACTTCCGTCTACAAAATCTTAAAGATACAGTACTGCATTCAGAAGGAAAATGGGGTAACAATTTCTTTGTGATTCAGATTGCTAATAGAAATGTTCCAGATAAGGAGCCAACTCTAGGCTAACATATAGGGTGTCAGTAAAAAGCATCACATACTGCAAATTATAGATGCACTGTAGCACTGTCCTCTCACTGTTCATTGATTAGCTTGAGTGGGCACCAGTAAGGTCTCCATTGTGAGACTTGTTTTTACTGTTTTTGGCATATCAAATATGCCACGAGAGCTTGCCAGCAAATTATAGTAATCAACAAAATTCTTCTGAACACAATCTGATTCTACTTTCATTGTCTAAAAGACAGTTCAGCCCCACTGCTCTCAGGACACCTACTAAGGATAATAGATAATAGGGGCAACAGATAAAGGTCCACGAATGATAAGCAGTCTGATGTTTGAGAGTGCTTTCTCTGATGATAGGATCTTGGAACACTATACTCCATTTTAATTTTTAAAAGCTTTTGAGGTCAGTTTTATTAAAAAAAAGAGAAAAAATACCTATCGAGAGAAATATGTACATATTTAGAACAATATCTATGAAATTTCTGATATTTAGTAAATGTGAATTCTAATCTGGAACAAAAATATCAGTCAACATTCAATATATTTTTGTTTTTTGATTTTTTGAGTTATGTACTATAATTAAATTTAAATTTATTTTATTAAATAAAATAATAGCAAAATGCATTATTTTAATTCACGATCCTAAAACATGAAATCACAACGAATCACGACCATTATGTTATTCGTCGATTGTCTCGAGCAGGCCCCAGTAACGTCTCCTTCATCTTAGCCCTGAGATTTTTAAGAAAGTGCTATATTCAAGGCTCTTTAGGAGAATGAGACCCATCATTGTTACTGGTATTTGGCATATTGGGTACGCCACAGGGAGTTTGCTAGACTCTGCCATGTGGGCAGGTTACATTCGGTAGCCTGCCAGTTTGTCCAAAGTAGGAATGAGACAATAATATGTCATAGTAAGATGTTGCACAGCCAACATCTTACTAAAATAAAATGCATTATTTTAATTCAGGATCCTAAAACATGAAAACCTATATATGCAAAAAAAAGAAAAACCTCAAGGGGCCAACAGATCAATGGGTCCTGGCACCAACAGGATTTTTTAAAAAAAATTTTTGGGTCATACCCAGTGATACCTGGCAAGCTACCAAGAGTGTCTCGCCTGCATGGCAAAGCCTGGCAAGCTACCCGTGACATATTCGATATGCCAAACACAGTAACAAGTCTCACAATGAAGACATTACTGGGTCTGCTAGAGCAAATCAATGAACAACGGAAGGATAATGCTACAATGCTACCCAGTGATGCTCAGGAGTTACTCCTGGGTGTGCATTCAGGAATTACTCCTGGCAGTGCTTGGGGGACCATATGGGATGCTGGGCATTGAACCCGGGTCAACTGTGTACAAGGCAAACACCGTACCTGCTGTGCTATCACTCTGGCCCTGGAAATTTTTTATATCTGGATCTGTAAATGGGTCCAAGAGCCTAGTAATACTGAATCTCACCATGGCTTGATGCCCTTTTGTGTTGAGAAATTATAGGGAATTTCTGAATCATCAGATTGTACAGAGCTATGCACTCTCCCTAGAAACTCTGTGACCAGGTTACATATTCCAAATATTTCTGAGCATGGTCTTCTAAGCATGGTCTTCAACTTGATCTTAGTTTGTGCAGTGCAAATTGTTCCTGCCCAGTGAAATTTGGTTTGACCAATTTCCTAATTGGATTCATCCACAGGGCCTTCTGGAATGAAAATTTTACAAAACTAAGCATCATCCATGGAACCTGGAATATGGAGTTAAAACCAAGGTGTTTTCTCCTCTGGGAGGTAATTAAGCTAGGCAGAAGAGAACTACCTTCTTACTGTTTTTTAGGCTTGTTCTTAGACTTTTCACATGGAAGAGGAGAAAATAACCCAATTCATAGAGTTCTTTAATGGAGCACTACAGAGTTTTTGCTTTATCTTCCAAAGTAAAGAGCTTCTTCCTGACTTCTTATGCTAGTCCTTGATTTGCTCAAAGCAGGATGAGAAGGTACAAATGGACCTCAGAAGTAACCAGGAGAAGACCTGCAGTTATGGATCTAACTTGGTGCTCTTCTTGGTGTTATATACCACTCTTTTGGTTGGCAGGACATTTTTAAGGGCCACAAGTGAAAATGGGGTGTCATGATATAAAACTAGGGGACCAGCAACTAGGCTAGGGAGACTGCATGAAGGAAACAAGTTTTGAAGAGACCCACGGTTGGGAAAATATCAAGAACCACTACTCTAAAGCACCTGTCTTCCATGTGTCAGCCTGGGCTTAAAGAAGAAATGATCAATGTCTAAAGCCTGAAGATTAGAACTGTGACCATATGATGGATGTCAGAATAAATAATTATAGTCCCAAGAACCCATGGCTTATAAGTCTTTGTTCCATAGCATAAGGAAGTTGACCTTGGTGATACTGTCTCTATCAGTCTTTGGAGGTGGGGTATTACAAGTATCTGTTTAGGATGAGATGATATAAACATCTAGAGAAGATCATTGGTATCTGCCAATTTAACCAAAATTTGAAGGAAACATTGGGCAAATATAGATTCATGAAGAAAACAAACAAACAAAAATTGTACAGGGGCAAGGAATTTAACTCTATGGTAAAGTGCATGCTTTGCATGCAAGAGACATGGGTTTGATCCCCAGCACTACAAAAAAGAGAACAAATAAAGGAAGAAGGAAAGAAAGAAGGAAGAACAAGGAAGAAAGGAAGAAAAAGAAAAATAGAGAAAGAGAAGACAAGGTGCTTGATGAGAATTCAAATAACTGGAGCACATGCTTTGTATGCTGAAGGCCCATATTTGAACCCAGACTCACATGGTCCCCTAGCACCACTTGAAGTGCCCATCAAGCACTAAGACTAGAGTAGCCCCAAATCCCCAGCATGTACAGAAAACCAATGATAATCCAAAGGAAAAAACAGAAATATAAAACAACAACTCTTTATGGGTTTTAACTAAAACTGAAGCAGCATCTAATCATAAATATACATCATATTGGAGCTGAAGCAATAGTACAGCGGGTAGGGCGTTTGCCTTGCACGAGGCGGACCCAGGTTAGATTCCCAGAATCCCATATGGTCACCCAAGCACCGCCAGGAGTAAATCCTCAGTGCACAGCCAAGAGTAACCCCTGAGCACTGCCAGGTGTGACCCAAAATGCAAAAAAAAAAAAAAAAAGAAAAACCCAAACACACAAAAAGTTAAAAAAAAAAACCCATGATACATCATGTTAATGCTTGGAAATGAGTTTATAATCACTATCAATAGTACCACATGATAAATACATATTAATAAAGTTGAGCACCGTGGCTTACCCTTTAAATTCACTGGCAAGTTTAATGTGATTTACAGATGGATGTTTCTATTATCTTCTCCACTCAGTCGTAAATGAACCCAGTCCTAGTTTGAGGGGTTAATTTAACTCAAGATGGAATTTCTTGATGTCTGCTAAACTGTGCACCAAGATGAGCTTCAGTTCTCCAGAATACGAGGGGTCTATCAGAGACTTGTTAATTTGAAAATCACGGCTGACTCATATTTCTCCTCAGAGCTTTGATTACTTCATGTTGAGGAAGAAAATTTTTGTTCTAGAAAATGTGATATGCTATTATTATCATTATTATTATGCACAAGCATGCATTCTAGCCTAAGACAAGTAGTCAATCAATCTTATCAAAGTAGGGTAAGAAAAAGAAATGAAAATGAAAAAAATAAACTTGAAAGAAGAGTGAAGGTGGTATGGAATAAAAAGGAGCTACCCTTGCATTCAAGTATTATTATGCTCAACCTTGTTTAGTTTCTAAGATAAAAAGAGATTAGGCAATTAATCCTATGTAAATGCTTCTCTAAATTTGACAGCATATTCCTAGACCACTAAGAAAGAAATGTTTACCTAGAAAGCAAAGAAACTATTATTTATAATGCATATATGTGATTCAACACATATATGCATTTTAAATATGGTGTAAAATAATATTTTTGCCATTTTAATACAAAGTAATTTCTTCTATTTAGTATTTTTGTCATTTGTGTTATTTTGATAAGTCTACTATCCAAGATTATATTTAAAATTCAAGAGTGAGTTAGATGGAAATGCTTTCCATAAAGCATTAAAAGTGAGTAAATCAGCAGGTTTTTTTAGAACCACAGTATAAGTCTTATTATAATTTTTCCCACAATAATGTTCAAATTTAGATTAAATTATGAGCCGGAAACATAATTTTAAGTAAATGTTGCTATGTTATAAAACAATGATGTATTTTTATGCAGTAATTATATAATTTAAGGAGTAATTTTAGAACTGGAATCAAGTAGTATAATGATAAGATATAATTTGATATGCATAGGATAACATATTTTATGGAAGTGGATGTAATAAAAATGGAAATTTTGTGCATTAAAATGAAAGAATCAGGTACAATCAGTGTGGTGTCATGGTATATGGCCTGTGGTATATATATGTGGCATTTTCCCACTTGTAAACATCTTACCTCAAAAAAAAAAATGACCACCATCACCAAATATCCCTGTTTGTGTTTAGGAACCAGGAAGAGTCTAGGGTTACCTCAATATCTAGCCTGTGATACCCTTCTCTCATTACACTGCAGGCGAAAATAAGAAGAATTTATTTTGAAACTTGTTCATTCTTTTATATATAATTTTTTTTATTGAATCACTGTGAGATACAGTTACAAAGTTTCATGATTTTCAGTCATACAATGGTTACAAAGTTTCATGATTTTCAGTCATACAATGGTCACAAGGGCTGGAGCAATAGCACAGTGGGTAGGGTGGCTGCCTTGCATGCGGCTGACCAGGTCAACCCGAGTTCTATTCCTCCACCCCTCTCAGAGAGCCCGGCAAGCTACCGAGAATATCTTGCCCATACGGCAAAGCCTGGCAAGCTACCCGTGACGTATTTGATATGCCAAACACAGTAACAAGTCTCACAATGGAAACATTACTGAGTCTGCTTGAGTAAATTGGTGAACAACGGGAGGACAGTGCGACAGTGCTACAATGATCAAACAGCCATCCCTCCACCAGTTCACATTTTCTACCACCAATGTCCCCAGTATCCCTCCCACTACTCACACCCCACTCCATCCTCTGCCTTTATGGCAGACAATTTCCCTCTTACTCTCTCTCCACTTTCTGGTATATGGTTTCCAATAAAGATACTGAGAGGCTGTCAAGTTTGGTCCTTTATCTAATTTCAGCACACATCTCCCATCCGAATCAATCCCTCCATCATTGACTTAGTATCCTTTCTCTATGCCAGCTGCCTTCATCTCCAGCTCATGGACACACTTCCAACCATGGAGCAATCTTGTCTCTACTGTCCTTGGGTGTTAAGATTTGTATTATTTTATTTTATATTTCACAGATAAGTGCAGTCATTCTATGTCTGTCCTTCTCTTTCTGACTCATTTCACTTAGCATGATATTTTCTATGTCTATTCATTTATAAGCAAATTTCATGACTTCCAACAGGTAGATAGTATTCCATTGTGTAGATATACCATAGTTTCTTTTAACAGTTATTTGTTCTCGG
Source organism: Sorex fumeus (assembly GCF_029834395.1). Taxonomy (NCBI): domain Eukaryota; kingdom Metazoa; phylum Chordata; class Mammalia; order Eulipotyphla; family Soricidae; genus Sorex; species Sorex fumeus. Next base: position 38,665,662 of record NW_026606101.1, on the reverse strand, counting down.
GCACTTAGGTTGTTTCCAGATTTTGGCTACTGTGAACAGTGCTGCAATGAACAGACAGATGCAGATGTCAATTCTCCAGTGCCTATTTGCACCCCTTGGATATATTCCCAGAAGTGGTACCGCTGGGTCATATGGAAGCACGATTTCTGGCTTTTTGAGAAATGGCCATATTGCTTTCCAGAAAGGCTGAAACAGTCAGCATTCCCACCAAGAACAAAAGAGAGTCTCTTTGAAGCTCTTTTGTTCTGATCAAGCACTTGATTCTACAGGGGATGCCAAAAAAGGTTATAAGAAAATACTTAGTGCGCCATATTTACTTAAGAATCTTTTAAACTTTTCTGTGAAAAAGACATTATTATTACTATTTTATGTATGAACAAAGCCTAAATACATCCATTTAAATAACTATATTCATGAATTTGAAGCCAGAACTAAATTCAAGATTTGATAGATTTCAGAGTTTAAGCTTTCAACCATAGTCCCAAGAGGCAAGACTCATTGGCAAACACAGAACTTGGCAATTGGCTACATCAGAGCCCATGGGGGAAGAGGCTTGATGTACTTTAACACCTAGGCTTCCAAAGAAGAACCCAATTCTTTAATAACTGTTCCAGGCCCAGAGAACTTGGTGGAAGACAATGGGGGCACATTTTTTTTCTTCAGATTCACTGACAACATGAACAACTCCACAACTCCACATCCCTTCTCCCATTCCTCCTCCTTCTTCTTGCCTTTGGATCAACCTGGTGGTGCTAAGGACTTACTACTGGCTCTCCAGTCAGGGAATCATGCTTGGCAGTCTTTGAAAAATATATATAGCGTTTGCCTTGCACGCAGCCAACATGGCCGACCCAAGTTCGATTCCTCTGTCCCTCTTGTAGAGCCCGGCAAGCTACTGAGAGTATCTCGCCCGCACGGCAAAGCCTGGCAAGCTCCCCGTGACGTATTCAATATGCCAAACACAGTAATAATAAGTCTCACGATGGAGACATTACTGGGCCTGCTTGATCAAATCAATGAACAAAGGGAGGACCATGACCGGGACCGAGTCATACTAGTATGACTATATGGGCTACTGAGGATTGAACTGGAGTTGAATGCATGCAAGACGAAGCACCATGACTGTTATACATCTCCTTTACTCTGCACACCTTTTTCTCATAGATATTCATTGTTCATATGATTAAACCATTTGACCAACAAAATCAAGCAACAATAAAACAGAAGGGGCAAGAATGATTTTCAAAGTTTTCAATGTCAGAAGAGAAAGATAAACGGGTACCCAAACATTGGGTACATGGTATCCAAAAGGTTTTGAAATGTGGAGTCAATACCATCGACATGGTAACAATGTTATTTTATTACATTTATTTCACCACCATCTAGAACATTTCCTCTGGCTATTCTTATTTACTTAAAAACTTACACTAAATAAAAATTTACCACTTTGAGTGTACAGCTCTGAGTTATGACAAAAGTTTATTCATTCAGGATAAAGAAACTATGACACATATACATAATGGAATACTATGCAGATGCTAGGAGAAATGTAGTTATAAAATTTGCTTATAAATGGATGGAGATGGAGAGTATTGAGCTCAGTGAAATGAGTCTGAAGCCGAGGGGCAGATATAAAATGACTGCATTCATTTGTGGTATGAAAAAATACATAGTAAAAGACTAACATCCAAGTCCAGGGAAAACAGAGGCTAGAAGGACTAGTCAATGATTGGAACTAACCACTAGAGTGTGTGGGGCTGAAGGTAGGTAAGATAGAGAAGGGGCCAGTATGACAATAATAGTTAGAAATGATCACATTGGAAAAAAAACAGAGTGTTAAAAGTAAGTAAAGAGATATACCTGATAACCTTTCAGTATTTATATTGCAAACCACAATATCTGAGGGGGGTAGGAGAGAGAGAGGGGGAAGGTAAGAGAAAGATAGAGGGGGAGGAGAGGAAGTGAGAAAGAAAGAAGAAAAGTATCTGCCATAGAGACATGCTGGGATTGCTGGGGTAGGGTGAGAGTGAGGGTGATGGGAGGGAAACTGGGGACACTGGTGCTGGGAAATATACATTGTTGGAGGGATGGGTGTTGGAACACTATATGACTGAAACCTAATCATGAACAGCTTTGTAAGTGTCTATCTTACTGTGATTCATCTGAAAAATATTTTAAAAAGAGAAAAAAGTTTATTCATTCAACCATAGTAACGATCAGAACACATAATCTATCACTAATAAGAATTTCTCTGCCAATCACCCACCAAGGGATTTTCCCCCCTACAAATCTGGGTACTGTCAGTACCTAATGTTACTTATAGTATATAATAATAGAATATGATGTTACTTATAGCATATAACATCATATTCTATTATAGAATATAGTAACATCATATTCTATTATAGTATGTATGTGTTTTAACTTCCTTTTTAGGGCCAACTATTCCTTTGTATCTACATAGCACAACTTGTTAAATCACTTGCCTGACAGTGATCACTGTGCTGATTATATCTTTTGACTACTATGAAAGAAGATGTTTATGAACATGGGTATGAAAATATCTCAAGATCCCACTTTCCATTCCACTGAACGTATATATATGTGTGTATGTTATGTGTTTATATTCATATATATGTACAGGTTCATATGCATGTATATACATACATATATCCAGAAATGTAATAGATGAAGTGTACATTATTTCTATTTTCAATTATTTTGGTTTGTTTTAATGACATTTTATTTCCAGTCTATAACTCTAGACACTATCTAAGACCTCTGTTTCAAGGAAGCCTCTCCCTGGAATTGTCAATTCTATTAATGAATTTGTCTTCAGCACCCAATAACATTCTGAAGCTTTGGTTGCCAATGTGATCAAAAATAAGACTGGACAGGACTTACTAGATCCATCATGACAGGTGTCAGAAACTGAACTATGAACAGAGACAGCTACTCCTGAAGCTTCCAACATAAAGGACATGTGTGTGCAGTTCTCAGGACACATGGCTTCCTGGGCGAATAGACCTGCCACATTCTCTCCTGTCTGCAGCTGCAGCAACTCTGGCATCCACACAAAGCAAGCAGTTCCTTCAGGCATTTAAACATTACTTATCCTCAAAGGCAAGGAAAACAGCTGGTAGAGCTGGTATAAAATGCCACCTACCCTTAAGACCTGGTCAAATATTCCACACTCTAAATTTAGGTGTAGTAAAAATGTAACACACACACAACCACTCCATAATCCCCAAAGCCAAAGAAATGTAATGGCCAAATTCTGTGTCCAACATTCTATGCTCACTGCCTCTGGAAAATTTTTTTCCATTTGATTCAAGTAAAAAAACCTTCATTTTCTTTTTGGTTTCTTTTCTAATTGCTCTTGAAAGCCAAGATATGTCATAAATTCATTTAAAGTCTTGTTAAATGTCAACCTCTGGGTGTGGTTAGAACTATCAGTGACCAACTACAGGTGTTTCTGGAGTCCCTTTTCAACTGTGGAGCAGTTTGATCAATCAGGACTTATCAGACTTGATGTGCAGGGTCTCAGCAGTCATTAATTGCAAGCAAACTAGCTGATCATTAGTAGGCAATTTATTTCCACAGAGAATCCAACTCTACAGTAAAGACAGAAGGTGTGCTGACACATGAACTCACCCAGAAAGCTGTGCTGGCCAGAACAAGGTCTCGTACAGAGAAAGCCCATGGTGATACCATGGCACATTTCCATAACTCAGCATACTTGCCATCTGCTAGGTGGTCTCTTCACTGAGTCATAAACCCTGTGATTCAATTCAGTACTTATTGGGTTCTCTAGGCTCAGAGCAGGATTTAATGTTGGCTAAGCTGCTTAGTTGGGGTAGGAAGCAGACTTCTAACTGTACCTAGAGTTCCTTTCTGAAATCTCTACCATACCAAACCAGGAGGAATTACCTCAAAAAAAGGGTTCTCACTGTCCAGAACACATGTATGAAATGTGGTCTGTCCCCAGAGAAGTAGGAACAATCTCCAAATGGAAAAGCAAATGAGACGCCTCTGGTTTCACTCACTCATTGACATATATTGGTGCTGCTACTATGTGTCTGCTATTTGTTAGATACAGTCATCGTGTGCCTGTACTTTGGGGATAGAGAGAGATATGGTCTTGCAATTAGCGTAAAGTTCCATCTATGAGAAGTGTCCGGAAATGAGCCACTAAGATTCCATGAAAGAATAATTGCCTATGACAGAAAGTAAGAAAAGAAATGAAATGGGGAATAAATAGAGAATAAAAATATTCAGAATAACATAAAGCTAGAGAATCTGGGTAAGGAAGGTAAATGAGGTGTTCATTTAATTCAATAAGGAGAAGCTGACCAAGAGGATGGAAATAGGGAATGTGAGAGGGAGGGATTAGTCAACACAGTCAGGTGGGCTAGGAGAGCCAGATTAGAAGTGCTGGTTTCTATCCTTAGTGAAATATGAAGTTAGTTGTTTTTTTCCCAAAAAGGGGTATGAATTAAAGATGACAGAAAGATTTACCATAGAGATAAATATCTGGAGGAAATCGAAGAAAAATGCTCTACAATACAGTCCAGGAGTGTAGAAGGAGGCATTCCTGTGGAGGAGTATGACAAGGACAACAGTTTTCTGAGTTAACATGGGGTATGAAAGACAGTAGGGTCAAGGAGGATACCCACGTTTCTGCCTTCACTTAATGGAGGGGAGGTTGGACCAGGTACAGAGGCTAAGAACCCAAGGGAAGAACCACATCAGGAGAATAATAAAAAAGTGAGTTTGGACATGTGGAGCATGAAGATTCTGTGGATTCCCAGGAATAGGTGTCTGCTAGACGTAGCACCTAAGATTAAGAATCTAGAGGTTTTTTTTTCTGGAGGAAAACCCTGATTATAAGAGAGATAACAGATACCCCTCACACCCACTCCAGAGAAAGGAACCATGGGAGAATGTGTGACTCACATGTGTGGAGAAAGAAGAAATCTGACTTTTCTGATTTCTTCAGGGAGCACCAGCAACTCTATCCACATCTAATTTCACTCATTCCAGCACATACACTGTTACTATGGAGTCACCCACTAGATTTATTTTGTATGCTTTATGGATTGTAAAATCACTATTTCCCCCAAGTACCTAAGTGAAGTATGGAAATCATCCCAAATTTACTAACTGCTCAGACTTGGTCCTCACAGCCCCTCTTCTCTCTTTCAACCAGATTCTTATAATACTGGCACAATGCATTGTGCCAGCAAGGTTCTGAAGCCACTTTCTCCTGATTTATCTCTCTGACTAACTCTCCCACTTACCAGTGGGAACAACCTTGGGACCCAATATCATCATTTAAAATTGTGGCTATTACCTCATGGAATTGAATAAGCTCTGGTGCATGTAAAGTGCTAGACTCTTATCTGGCACATAGTTGTTAATACATAGTAAATACTAGCCCTATTTAGTGTCTCTTTCAAGATCCTCTGGGTCATGGGGTTCTCCCTCCTACCCATAGCCCCCACCCAACTTTTTAAAAGCACTTTTCTCATAAATGTCTTACTCCAGATGGATAACTGCTCATATCATGGGGTGTTTCTTCTTCATATTTGATACTCAAGCCCCCTATACAATACCCTTATGTGCTATATAAGTCACTGCTCCTTCAATGAATATACAATTTTAAGGAAAAATTTCAAATTTGAGCATATAGTAGGCAGTGGGAAAAGCAAATGCTTTTAACATTTATATTATTCCTTCGAGTCCAAAGTATTTTTAGAAGCATTTCATTATTGAGATGAGTTGAGATGGTCAATAGGCATTTGTTGAATTTTATTAAATTTTTCTTACATTGCCAAACTAAGTTGTGCTGTTTCAAAGTCTTCCATGAAGACACTGGACCCCAATGCCAAGAAGTATAGGTTTCCCAAGACCCCTGAATCCTAAACAATAAGCCAGTTACCAGGCACAATAACACAGTTACCTCACTCACTAGGGAACTCAGGAAAGTTAACCATCCTCTTGGGAGCACTGCTTTCCCCAATCAGCACACAGAATCTCCCCAACTGGATGTGAGAATTAGGACTGTTGGATTCATCTGCAAAGAGATTCTGAGGAGTTTTATGGACTAATTGTCTCACAAAGTGATAGATCAAGTTTAGCAATAAGGACCCCATCAGTTATAAGCGATAACTGCTGGGAAGTCCCTAATTAGGAATTATAAAGATGTGAACCTCCAACCGAATAATTTTTTAAAAATCAAAACTTCAGACAGCTATGTCTTCAGTGATGTAGGTTCTTTTTTTTTAAAAAAATATTTATTTATTTATTTTTGGTTGTAGGTTCTTAAAGGAAGGTCAGTCAGGGGTACAAATGGATTTGAGAAGTAGAAAAAATGATGGGGATTAACGTACTGATTTTTTTCATTTTGTATAATTTTATTTATTGAATCATTGTAAGAGCAGTTACAAAGCTTTCGGGACTAAGTCTCAGTCATACAATGAAATACCCATACCTTCACCAGTGCCCATTCTCCACCACCAAAAACCCGAGTATTCCCTCTTCCCAAACCCTCCCCCTACCTGTGGGGCAGATGATTTCCACATCACTCTCTCCTTACTTTGATTACATTCAACATTTTGACAACAGACCCACCATTATCATTTGGGATTTTACCCCAACACTCAGATCTGCTAAAAAGGCAACAGTAGACAATTTGTTTTCTATTGCTGGTTATGAATAACATATGATGTTGCATGGCTGCAGTAGTGGCTGCACGATTTTGAAATTCCAAAATTTTAACAATTAAATCTGGAGGGATTTCTACCAAACCTTGCTGGGTTTCGAGATTTGTTACTGAGTCTGTTGGATTATGGCCGTTAAGCAGCTTGATCAGGAGCCTGAAAGGCCATTCGTGGGCAGCAACTCGGGGTCTCGTTGGGATGGGGAGGAAAGGGCCAGCTACACCCCATTTTGTGAGGACCCGCGTGTCTCATCACTGAGGGCCCAAACCTGACTGTCCAATAGCCTCTGGAGAATGGCGGCCACCGAGCCACCTAGGGAGAGCAGGTGGAGGGACAGCACCCTTTCCTCCCTGGGCTGGCCCTGCCACAGTAACCTAATGCGGGGTCTGGACACATTTCTGCCAAAAGCCATTGGGTTCCTAGATTTGTTTCTGAGTCTCTGGGATCATGGTTGTTAAGCAGCTTGATCAGGACCAGAGAGGCTGTTTGTGGGTGACAACTTTTGGTCTTGTTGGGATGGGAAGGAAAGGGCTGGCTCCACCCCCATCCCATGAGGCTCCGCATGTCTCGTCATTGTGGGCCCAAATCTGACTGTCCAGTGGCCTCTGGAGGATGGTGGCCAGTGGGCTGCCAGGGGGAACAAGCCAAGGCACGAAACCTATTCCTACCTGGGGTGGCCCAGCACCAGTAACCTACTGCAGGGATGGACGCATTTCTGCCAAAAGCCACTGGGTTCCGCGATTAGTTTCTGAGTCTCTGGGATCATGGCCATTAAACAGCTTGATCAGGAACCAGAGAGGCCGTTTGTAGGAGGTGACTTGGGGGTCTCGTTGGGGTGGGGGGAAGGGCCGGCTCCACCCCCATCCCGTGAGGCCCCACGTGTCTTGTCACTGCGGGCCCAAAACTGACTTTCTAATGGCCTCTGGTTGATGGCAGCCTCCGAGCCACCAAGGGGGAGCAGGCAGAGGGACAGCACCCTTCTCCCCTGGGGTGGCTCAGCAACATTAACCTACTGTGGGATCTGGCTGCATTTCTGCTAAAAGCCACTGGGTTCCAAGATTTGTTTCTGAGTCTCTGGGATCATGGCCATTAAGCAGCTTGATCAGGAGCCAGAGAGGCCGTTCGTGGGCGGCGACTCAGGGTCTTGTTGGGACAGGGAGGAAAGGGCAGGCTCCACCCACATCCCATGAGGCCCCGTTTCTCGTTATTGTGGGCCCATATCTGACCGTCCAGAGGTCTCTGGAGGATGGCAGACACCAGGCCGCCAGGGGGAACAGGCCAAGGCATGAAATCTATTCCCACCTGGAGTGGTCCAGTGCCAGTAACTTACTGGTTCTGCTTTCTAACTGTAACCAATTCACAGACTCATCAATTGAGCAGAACCTCTCATCTTGTCTACTTCCCAAGAAGACAAGAATAGAACAGAACTGTTACTGTCACTGTCACTGTCCTCCCATTGTTCATAGATTTGCTTGAGCGGGCCCAGTAATGTCTCCATTGTGACAATTGTTACTGTGTTTGACATAATGAATATGTCACGGGTTGCTTTCCAGGCTTTGCCGTGTGGGCGAGATACTCTCGGTAGCTTGCTGGGCTCTCTGAGAGGGGCGGAGGAATTGAACTTGGGTCGGCCATGTTGGCTGTGTGCAAGGCAAATGCCCTACCCGATGTGCTATCGCTCCAGCCCAGAACAGAACTAGAGATATGAAATAATCATCTAGAACTAGAGATATGAAATAATCATCTATAGACGATGAATTCTAAGGCCAGATTCTCAAGGCCTCTGGGTTCTGGCAATTGAAAAATTTGAAAACCATGTTGAATAAATTTCAGTTTCAAACAGGAAGCCAAAGACAATTCTGAAGACAGTAAATGAAAAAATTCCTTTATATTTTCTCAGTCAGGTCTCAGACTAAGGGCTTTCCATGGGTAGCCACAGTGTATATATGTCCCACAACTGCCCCTGTCAGAATGAGGGAGAACTGAATCTCCAGGACTTTGGGCAGCTGCTGTAGCTCACTGACCTAGGAAAGTATTGAAATCAATGCCCAATTTGCATTTAATTTCAAGTCTCTCAAAACTGGAATATAACTGGTGCTGTTCGTTTCTCAACTGAGCACCCAGACATGCAGGCAAGCATCTCAGACACTGCACCCTAAGGGCTTCTTTCAGTCTGCAAACAGCAGGGTGAAGCAGAGCAGAATTGGATGGTAAGGGGCCCTCACAAGATGCTCCAGCCAGTGATGAATGTGGGTGGAGTTCAAAATTCTCAATAACCTTTATCACCCTGGCCCAGAGCTCCCTGATGGTCTATGTCCCACCTGCTCCTAAGTATACTTTGTATTGACTTGCTTCCCTTCCCTTCTCATTTTCCCATGGATCCAGCAGTGCTTTCTCAGATCAATTCCTCGGTAAATCTCTTGCACTGACATATTTTTTGCTCAAGGGCTATTCTGGGGAATCCCAGTTAAGAAAGGGAGAGATGAGAATGATCACACACTCCCTCTAGAAAGGAGGGCTTAACTAACATCTGAGAAACAAGAAAGAAATGTCAGGAAAGCCAATTAAGAGTGGTGCCTCCTCCCATAAACGTAGATGTGGAGCTATCCTAAAGCAAAGGCATACTACCTGCAAAGTAGGTAATATGATTAGCATGTGGGCTAGTCCTGTCCACAGTTAGCGTTCCTGACAAAGATGCTAGGGAAAAAAATCTTGAAAAAAACACGTAGAGTCCATAGGAAAGGAAAAAGATGACTGGTGCTATGAATCTATGGCTTCTAGTTTGTTCTTTCAGGGGTAGGTGGGCAGTGAAGCTCTCATGGGATGTGGGGAACCTGGGATTATTCGAAACCAGCCTCTGAATCAGGGTCCTGCAATATGCTCAAAGACAGCAGGAAAATTTCAGGAGGAAACGACAGTTCTGTGGCCAGTGCATCAATAACCCTTTACTTTTTAGGGAGACTTAGTTCTGGTAATTAAGTCCATCTACTTCCTCCTTCGATAAGCAAGAGTAGGTTGTCTCAGGTGTGGTACTATGTTTTAGAACACATAAATTTGAGACTATTTTTTCCCTCCAAAAGCTTGGCATGTGATTCCTTGTCACATAATGTGATGGCTCAGTAAGCCTGAATCTAGCCATTGGACACAGAGGGACAAAGATGGCTCTGAAGGAATGTAGTATTTCTGATGTGTTTCAGTGTCTGAGTGAGTCCAAGACCCAAACACCTGCTGGAAAAAATATCTCCTGGGATCTGAAGATAGAGTATAGCTGGGAAGGCACTTGCCTTTGCACAAATTCAACTCATTTCCATCTCCAGTGCCACATAGTCCTTGAGCACCACCAGGAGCGATCCCTGAGCACAGAGCAAGGAATAAGCCCTGAGCACTGTTGGGTATAAACCCCAAACACAAAAACACTCTCTGTCCGTCTCTCTGTCTCTCTCTCACACAAACACAGTCTATTGGTCTCTCTCTCACACACACATTCTCTCACACACAAACACATGCACACACGTATATATTTGCTCTGATCCCAGAAGAGAGCATGGAAGTGTAGTGACGTTTGGAGTACATGGATACTTTTCTGAGCTAAACTTATCAAATCAGCATGGATCCATGGCTGTGATCTTTTACTTTTTCTTTAAAAAAGCTTTAGAGTTCAAAATAGATGTGTTCTGTAGAAGGGGATGTCCCCTGAATCCCAAGAATATTATGCATGTGAAATATCAGAGGGGAGTGAAATAGCATCATGGATCATGCTGAGAACAACAACAAAACATGCTATCAGCTAATTTATAGTCCTGAATAGGGTCAGAAGACCACTTCTGAAATAAAAATAGAGCACTAAAGATGCATCTGTTGTTATGGAAAATCAATAAGGCCCTGAGCCTCCACTTCATTTCTCCCAGGGGGCAGGAGGAGGGGCATGCCATTTATCAACATCAGGAAGGCTGGGGCTGGACTAGAGCAGCCATACAAGGTCATCCTCTGGCTCCCAACTCCAGCAAACAATTTCTGGTTTCAGATCATTAAGTGAAATCCTACAAATAATCAAAATGACAGATGACAATGAATGAGAATGACTGAGGACTGAAAATGGATGGGATTCCCAAAGGACTTCACAGGGCGAGATTAATGTCCAGGCACCAGGACTTTTTAATTCTCTGTAGCTTTTAATTCTCCATCCCCACATCCCCCACCCCCAATCTGGCTCTATACATTATCCCCTGTGAAACTGATGACTGCACTCTTTGACTTATTTCCAAAACCTTCAAAACTCAGTGGTACTCATTTAATTATTTTTGGCATCAAGTCTAATTGGTTTTATAATATATAGAGTATATACTATATTTAGGTGTAAGGCTGACAAATGGGAAAACTTGTCAGAGAAGAAAAAACATAATCAAACCACTTATTTTGAATATAGTGTCACCTAAGCTTTAGACACATGGCACCTGGTACTCTCTTGACAGAAAAAACAGCACAGGTTAACCCCTTGGCTAAAAATTCTCCCTAGCCTATCGTCTGTGACCCTGAACTTTGGGCGCAGCATTATTCTTTCTTTGCACAGTTGGTTTAGCACATACACATATAATGCAGGACAAGCTTTGTATCTCAAAAATTCTTCCAGCTTTTAATTTATTTGCTATAAACCCCTCCTTCACACGGGCTTCACTTGTATGCAAGTCAATTGGCAATCTGCTCCTTGCAGGTGCCTCTAGCTGCAGACACCTGCTTCTTTCTCCTGCATGAGTTATTTCTGCAAAGGCAGCATCACCCTCATGGGATCAGGACAGAGATTTGGAATCATGGCCTCACCACGACCCAAATCATTCCCTGCAGCTTTTAAAGCAAAAGCCCCCGTCTCTTGCCACATTTCTTCTACCTGTCAGTCCACACTTCATTGCCAGGAGGGGCGGCCCTCAGGGGTCTGACCCCCTATTTGTGATAATAAGCTTGATTCTCTAGTGAGAACCCTTTTCTCAAACTTTTTGGCTCACTTCTGCTCGAAAATATCTGTTTCAGTTCTAGTGACAACCTAGAAATGACTATATATCCTATCAAGATGTTCCACCCACTCCAGAGCTGGCACTGGTCAGGGCCCTGACTGGCACCCTGTGGGCTCAACCCAGGAACGAAAAATGAGTCATTACCTTGCATTGTTATTTGTGTCCAACTCTTAAAAATCTCATCCAGTATCCAGAAGTGTGAGGACAGTGAACCAAGCTGAGAACACAGGAACCAACGAGCACCCCTGCATCCTTTCCTGGCACTTTGTCCACATCCCATCCTGAGCATTCTTCCTGCTGCGAGCGCCTCACATTCTCAGCTGCACGTCTCTCTCTAGAGCAACTCTCTCCAAGGCTCTTGCAACAACATGTCATGTGACTTGTCTACATAGGATATGAGTTCTTTGTCACATATGTGTTTTGCAAAGATTTTTTTCTCAGTCTATGGCTTATCATTTTTATCCTTTCAACAGTGTTTTTATCCTAATAAAGTCTGACTTAGAACCTCCCATCATCAATCATGCTTTTGTTAGTACAGAGAGTTATTGCCAAACTCAGAGTTACTAAGACTTACTCCTCTGTATCTTCAAAAAGTTTTATATATCTTCACTTTATATTTAGGTTTTTACATTTTATATCGTAGAGCAGAAAAAGAAAGTTTCTGGTTTTTCACTACAGAAAAACAAAGTAGTAAAAAATCAGGATTATATTCTATTCGGGCTGGAGCGATAGCACAGCGGGTAGGGCGTTTGCCTTACAAGCGGCCAACATGGCCGACCCGAGTTCGATTCCTCCGCCCCTCTCAGAGAGCCTGGCAAGCTACCGAGAGTATTCGATATGCCAGACACAGTAACAACAAAGTCTCCAATGGAGACGTTACTGGGCCCGCTCGAGCAAATTTCATAAATATATTTATTAAAAATACTTATTATATTTTAAAATACATATTGATGTTTTCTTTATATATCATGTGATGTGAAAATAAAACCTAATTATTTTATTGCTTTTTTTTATTGGTAGCATCTAAGTGAATGACTTGGTGCATCTTCCAGTCACTGTCAAACTTTGGGAACATTTTTGAAATTTGTGTATTTTTAATATCTGACATTTAAAACTCTTCTACTAATTTTAAGACATTAGTATAGCCTCTCAGAGAACCCGGCAAGCTACCGAGATTATCTCACCCGCACAGCAAAGCCTGGAAAGCTGCCCGTGACGTATTCGATATGCCGAACACAGTAACAACAAGTCTCACAATGGAGACAATACTGGGCCTGCTCGTGCAACTTGATGAACAATGGAAGACAGTGCTATTATACTTATAGAAAGTTGTCACAGTTTTTCTTTCATTTTTTTCAATAGCTGTTCACTTAGAGTGAGTATGTTACATAAAAACAGCAGTCATAATCACATGGTTTGTCACTGATGTGATTTTAATGGAGTGTCTGTGTTTCCTGGCAACCTCCATTGTTGACTATTAGCTCTCTCTCTCTCTCCCTCTCTCTCTCTCTAGAGAGAGAGAGAGGGAGAGAGAGAGAGAAAGAGAAAGAGAAAGAGAGAGAGATTTTCAGACATTGGAGAGACTTTCCCTTCCGTTCTACACCAAATGTTTTTCCAAGCTTTCCCCTATGGAGACCATTTCTACAATGTACAGCACTGGCAGATATTCAACTATTAATCAGTTTTGCATCATGGAGTAAAAGCATCCTAATCATAAGAGTTACTTCTAAGTTACTGTACTGATAAATTTAGTTAATATTTTCTTTAGCTGTTTTGAATGTTTCAAAAAATTTTCTTAGTGGCCTGCTCGGATTTTGGTCTAAAGCCTGGGATATGATGATGCTCTAACACAGACTCCAATACTCCCTACTATTAGCCCCAGGGCAGAGGGTTAAACCCTGTATTCCTGGGGCTTTATCAAGCGCCTGAGACCACGCACTGTGGCATCATCATGCTGGGCCTGGCTATGGGTTTTTGCCATTGAAGACCACATTGGAATTGCAGGGGAGGTTGACACCACATCCGTCCAACTATAAAAGAAACAGTGGGCCCTCTCTCCACTGCTGTTCAATATAGTACTGTAAGTAATTGCAATAGCGGTTAGTCAAGAAAAAGATGTTAAGCGCATTTAGGTAGGAAAGGAAGAAATGAAGCTCTCACTATTCGCAGATGATATGATACTATACTTAGAGAATCTTAAAACCTCTACCAAGAAACTCCTAGAAACAATAGACTTGTGTAGTAAAGGTGCTGGCTATAAGATCAATATCCAAAAGTCCATGGCTTTCCTATACACAAATGGTGAGAGAGAAGAAAGTTACATGAAAAAATCAATCCCGTTCACAATTGTACCCCCCCCAAAAACAAGTATCTAGGAATCAGCTTAACTAAGGAAATAAAAGACCTGTACAAGGAAAACTACAAAACGCTGCTTCAGGAAATAAAAGAGGATACAAAAAAAAAAAACGGAAAGATATCCCCTGCTCATGGATCAGGAGAATTAACATTTTCAAAATGGCAATACTTCCCAAAGCATTGTAAAAATTCAATGCGATTCCTATAAAGATACCCATGGCATTCTTCAAAGAAATGCAGCAAACGCTCCTGAAATTCATATGGAGCAATAAGCCCCCACGAATAGCTAAAGCAATTCCTGGGAAAAAGAAAACGGGAGAAATCAACCTCCCTAACTTCAAATTCTACTACAAAGTGGTAATAATTAAAACAGCATGGTACTGGAACAAAGGCAGAGCCGCAGACCTATGGAACAGGGTTGAATATACTAACATCTTCCCCCAAACATATAATCATCTAATCTTGATAAGGGAGCAAGAAATGTGAAGTAGAGCAAGGAAAGCCTCTTTTACAAATTGTGCTGACAAAACTGGACAGCTACATGCAGAAAACTGAGCTCAGATCTCTGCCTAATACCATGTACAAAAGTAAGATCAAAATGGATTAAAGACCTCAACATCAGACCGGAATCCATAAGGTACATTGAAGGCAAATTTGGTGAAACCCTCCACAACGTTAAAGCTAATGGTATCTTCAAAGATGTCACACCACTGGCCAAGCAAGTGAAAATAGAGAGAGACAAATAGGCTATCTTTAACTAAGAAGCTTCTGCACCTCAAAAGAAACAGTGACCAAAATACAAAGACAGTCTACAGAATGGGAAAGGATATTTGTCCAATACACATCCAACAAGGGGTTGATATCAAGGATATACAAAGTACTGGCTGAACTCCACAAAAGAAAACATCCAACCCCATCAAAAAATGGGGTGATGAAATGAACAGAAACTTTTTCAAAGAAGAAATCCAAATGGCAAAAAAGCACATGAGAAAATGCTCTACATCATTAATCATCAGGGAGATGCAGATCAAAACAACAATGAGATATCATCTCACACCACAGAGACTGGCCCACATCCAAAAAAACAAAAGCAACCAGTGTTGGTGCAGATGTGGAGAGAACGGGATCCTCCTCCACTGCTGATGGGAATGCTTATTGGTTCAGCCCTTTTGGAAAACACTATGGACGATTCTCAAAAAAATTAGAAATTGAGCTCCCATTTGACCCAACAATACCACTCCTAGGAATATATCCCAGAGAGGCAAAAAAGTATAGTCGAAGTGACATCTGCACTTGTTAGTTCATTGCAGCACTGTTTACTATAGCCAGTATCTGGAAAAAACCTGAGTGCCCGATAATAGATGACTGGTTAATGAAACTTTGGTTCATCTACACAAGGGAGTACTATGTAGCAGTTAGAAAAGATGAAGTCATGAAATTTACATACAAGTGGTACTACATGGAAAGTATCATGCTAAGCAAAATGAGTCAGAAAGAGAGGGACAGACATAGAAAGATTGCATTCATCTGGGGAACATAAAGTAACAAAATAGGAGACTAATACCCAAGAAAAGTGGAGATAAGTACCAGGAAGTTCACTCCATGGCTTGGAGGCCAGCTGCACATGCTAGGGGAACAGGCAGCTCAGATAGAGAAGGGAACACCAAATAAAGGGTGTTGGGAGGATCCTCCCAGGATGGGAGATGCATACTGAAAGTAGACTATAGACTGAACATGATTTCTACTCAATGTCTCTTCTGCAAACTGCAGCAACCAAAAGGAGAGAGAACAAAGGGAAATGCCCTGCCACAGAGACAGGGTGGGATGGGGTCTGGGGGGTGAGAGGGATACTGGGATCAGTGGTGGTGGAAAATTGGCCTTGGTGGAGGGATGGGTACTCGGACATTGTATAATTGAAACCCAAGCACAAAAATCTGTAAGTCTACAACTGTACTTCATGGTATTTCACTAATAAAAATTAAAAAAAAAATAAAAAAAGAAACAGTGCGCCTGAACTGCCACTGTGGCTGGCAGATTTTATAAAGAATCTCCTAAGCCCATGCAGAGTTGTAAGACAAGTAGAAAATCTTCTCAGGCAGTTTAATTAAGTTGAGTGACTTTCCTTGTTCTGAAAAATAACCAAATCATTTTCTCTATTACTAAAAATGACAATTCAGCATCCAGGCAGATTGCTGAATTAATAAAAATTCATTTAAAAATCTATCTTTTAATTACAAGTGTCTGCAGACCCAACCACTGAGTTAAGGACTGATCCAATTGGAAAGGACAGGGAAAGGGTCTTGGTGCCAAGGACTGCTCAGTCCAATTCTTCCTTAACCACCTCAGAAATAATTCCCAGAGCTCCCAATATCTGCAGTGGAGCTTCTGAATACTCTCTGGATGTACCAAAGGTCCCTAGAGGGTTTTGTAGCGACTACAACTAACCTACCAAGATTCACTCAGGATGTTCTAAACTCAGGAATTTTATAATCATTTGTTAAATTTTTATGCCATTGACATTAGCTTGTGTTGAGTCATTTACACTGCAGAAATCAGCAATGTCTACAAATCACAAGCAAGTCACCTTTCTAGGTTTCCTTTTCACTCATAGAACCAAACCTGAGGTCTCCTAGCCACAGGACTTCACAATGGCAGACACTGCAGACACATTAGACCTGATCATCACCTACAATATTCCTCTTACTCTGTTTCTCCCTCAACTTCCTCAAAGGCATTGTGAAGCAGAACCAGCACAATGGTTACAGAATTCTTGACTTGCCCTCAAGCCTCTGACACCCCCATTGTTGTGCACTATCCATCCCCAGCCTCTGACTGCTGAAATCATAGACTGCCCCATGCTACCTCTCTCTGAAGTCCTTCCTGATTTCTCCATAGAGGACAGAGTCATTCTATACTGAACTTCCATGCTTTACTGATACCTTTCTCATGTTACTTATGACACTTACATTACAGGTATTGTGTGTGTTGACCTCTATTAGGCAGTGTGTGACTATGTGGTTTCACATTAATAATACATGAATGAGAAATAAGCAAATGAATAAACAATGTGGACATGATGATCTACCCCATCTACATCCTGTGCTTGACAAAGAAAGACAGATGAGGGACTCAGTCTTACTGGCATGTAGTTTCTGAGAGTTTCATAGTTAGTGTCAACAGTAGTCAATATTGGTCATGCCTATGTGTGTGTGAACCTGTATGTGTTTATATGTATGGGAAAGAAGAATTGACCACAAACACAACATTGTGTATCAGAGCAGTCATCTCCCAGAGTGCAATGAATTTCAGGATCTGAGCAGAGGGACAAGCTCTCACTTGACACCTAGGGAGTACAGTCTAGCCTCATAATTACTACTAATATCTTAATCTCAGCAGGAGGAACAGTCCTGAAATAATTGCAATACAAGCCCTTTCAGAGATTCACTAGTTTTCCTTTCTTGGACTTTGGTGCTGTCACCTCTAAGTCATTTCATTTTTAGAGAACTATACATATCAAAAAGTTCTACAGAAGAGAAGAAAGGAATATGCTCGGGTGAACTTCTGTGGGGAAGACTTTGACCCCAGTTTGAATCCCCAACTAACAGACAAGAAAGGTAGAACTCAGCTCTTCACCATAATGAGTAGGACAAAGATGACAGGCATATTGAGTAGGACAAAGATGACAGGACACATAAAATCCTGACCAGGACATTACCTGAGCTTGCCAGAACATCTTTGAATAAGAGTCATGATGGATCTGAACACAAGATTTCAGGAGGAGATCTACATGGGTAGATACCCATTCACAATTGACATGAGCATCTATTTTGTATGAGAATATTCTTAGAATTGAAGAACACAGAAAAGGTGGTACGTTTAAAAAGAATATGGCATTCATTTTTGAAATATTCATAAATTGATGATGCCCTTTTTAAATGCAAACAAACTGAGGATTGCTAGCTTTTTCTCAAGACCTAACAAAATGAGACCTCAAGCTAGGTAACAGCAAGGAAATGGCATGCTTACTCTCTTGTGTTACAAATTAGAACTACGATGCAATCAAACACCCCAAATCACACAGGGATGAACTGGCAAAGCTGGGCTCATCCTCAGATTCCTGATGACCTCAGGTGAGTGTGCCAAGCAATATATATATTTATAATTCAGCAGTGGATGCAGTAATATGGCATGTCCCTGCATGTAGCCTTATGAACATGTAATTTCTGCAGCACTACAAGTTTTGTCAGGGGAATATAAGACACATCAAGTTGGAGACATTTTGTTCTCCATGAAACATCTCCAGAATTAAGTGAGTCAGTAGTTACAAGTCCAGTAAGAAGATTCAAACATTACAGAAAAAATTCCCAAAATTTTATCTTACTAAAGCACTGTGACTAACAAAGTTATTCATAGTTGGGTTTTAAGAACACAATATCCCATCACCTATCCCAATCCCGCCACCAGTGTTATCTTTAATCCACCAATGCATCTACTCCGCCCCCCCCCCCCCCCACCTCAGCCTTCCATCTCAACAGGCACATTTTTAGTTTGTTTATTTAAGTCTGGGTCTCATGACTTAAGTATTGTTGATTCTGTGGCTTGGATATTTAGCTCTATTGTTCCTTAAAACCACCTATGTACACTAACCCTTGCCCCCTGCTGCTTCTCATCTGTCTTTTCTCTCCCCACCCTCCACTTATTGTCTTCCCTTCTCTTTCCTTTACTTAGGGGTCAAGGGTAATCTAGGCACCCCCACTCCTTCAAACCATTGCATCTCCTCTTTCAGTTACTCTAAATACCATATATGAGGGATATAATCCTGTGTTTATCCCTCTCCTTCTGGCTTACAGAGCTTTTTAATTCATGTCAAAGATTCCCATTGCTGCTGTCCAATCATTTCTTTTTTTTTTTCCCTTTATTTTATTTTATTTTTTTTTAAAGTTGTAGATTTACAATTTTTTGTGCTTTGGTTTCAATTATACAATGATCAGATACCCATCCCTCCACCAGTGCCCATTTTCCACCACCATGGATAATATCCCTCCCACCCCCATCCCCCATCCCCCCCGTCTCTGTGGCAGGGCAATCCCCTGTGTTCTCTCTCTCCTTTTGGGTGTTGTGGTCTGCAAAAGAGGCATTGAGTGGCAAACATGTTCAGTCCATAGTCTACTTTCGACATGCATCTCCCCTCCTGGGAGGATCCTCCAAACATCCTTTATTTGGTGCTCCCTTCTCTATCTGAACTGCCCTTTCCTCTAGGATACCCGGCTGGCCTCTAAGTTATGGAGTAATCCTCCTGGTGCTGATCTCAGCTATTCTTGGGTATTAATCTCATACTTTGTTACTTTATATCCCCCAGATGAATGCAATCTTTCTATGTCTATCCCTCTCTTTCTGACTCATTTCGCTTAGCATGATACTTTCCATATTGTACCACTTGTATGTAAATTTCATGACTTCATCAAAGATTCCCATTGCTGCTGTCCAATCATTTCTTCTTTTCCTTTTTTCTCACTCCAAGCTCCTTAGAAGTTTCTATTTGTCACCAGCTCTTATGCCACCTATATCCATCTAATTAAATCTTATTTCTCACCACCGTGCACATCGCCCAGAGATAAAGTCCTTGATTCTTCACAGTGATGATGGTGATATTTGCACACATGGGAACAACCATCCAAAGCCCTGGATTTTCACTTTCTAACCTTGAGATTTTCCATGTTTATGTTCTTTGTAGGCTGGAGCGATAGCACAGCGGTAGGGCATTTGCCTTGTGTGCAGCTGGCCAGGTTGAGCCTGGTTCAGTTCCTCCACCCCTCTTGGAGAGCCTGGCAAGCTACCAAGGGTATCTTGCCTGCACGGCAAAGCCTGGCAAGCTACCTGTGACGTATTCAATATGCCAAACACAGTAACAACAAGTCTCACGATGGAGACGTTACTGGGCCCACTCGAGCAAATTGATGAACAACGGGAAGACAGTGGACAGTAGATGGTGGATATTCTTTGTATTGATTCTAAACATTAATTCTAAGTATCACAAATTACATTATATAAAACATGCTGGATTCAAACATACTCTGATCCCCTCCATTAACTTGGGTCCTTTTAACTCCACACCACCCAACCGCTATCAAATGCCTTATAGACAAGCCATCATTTTTCTATTTATTTATTACTTTTCTCTCCTATAAGTTCTCATGACGTTTCTTTTTAATGGCTCCCTTCACCTTCATCTTGAGGCCCAATCATCCACCTGCTCTAGGCTATACGTGGGAAAATTATATTTCCTGAGAAAATGATACAATTGAGGTTATCAGGATATAACACAAGTGGGTCACTGGTACTCAAAGGAAGGAATCCAGAAAACATCAAACACAGGCAACTTGGCAACCTGTAGACATTTTCTATGCATTTTCTAGCTCCCCACTATCTGAGGATAATAGTTCCATTTTTTCTTCTGTTTCTTTAAACATGGTTTCCCCTTTCATTCACCATTTTGCATTATATTCAGTAAAAAACACAGGATTAACAATGATGTCTTTTTCCTCTGTTAAATCCCTCAACCTTCCTGAATTTGCACCCATATTTTCTTTCACCTGCTGTTAAAAGTAGAAATATTCCTGCCGCCTTAGAAGGACTGGTCAATCCTTGATCTGGGTTATATCTCTTTTTGAATTGTTGTAGTTAAACTATCAAATCCCACAGCGGCAATATTTTTTTACTCCATCATTTCCATCAGCAAATAGACAAGCAACAGAATTGTAATCTAAAAATATTCAAAGTGTCTTTCCCTTGTTTAGCATCCTATTATTCAGCTATCATGCTATTTCTGAGCTCAGTTTTCAAAGAAATTCCTGAAAAAGTCTACAGAGTATTTTCATCTTCCTCTGACCAGTTACTCTTTTGCTTACTGAATTCATTTCCCACCCTCTAACTTCCCTAACCTGAACACCTGAAGAACTTACCATCAGTACTCATCAATACATTGGCTCGGCTCTTCACACGCTACCTGTCTGAATGCAAGGTTCCATCCCAATGGAAAACCAGCAGGACTGTACTACTATACAAAAAGAGAGACATCCACGACATTGGCAACTATCGGCCAATCTGCCTATTGTCTGTCGTCTACAAACTGTTCACTCAAGTCATCCTGAATAGGATTAGCAGAACACTAGATGAAGGACAACCATGTGAACAAGCCGGATTCCGAAAAGAATTCAGTACCATCGACCATATCCACACAATTAGTAAGCTCATTGAGGTTTCTCGGGAGTTCAAGATGCTGCTCTGTCTAACGTTCATTGATTTAAAGAAGGCCTTTGATTCTGTTGAGAGGGAAGTGGTCATAGAAGCCCTAGCCAATCAGGGCGTACAAACTCAATACATCAGGATCCTTCGTGAGCTCTATTGTGGATTCACTACCAAGATCTCACCATTCTACAAAGAAGTAATCATCCATATCAAGAGAGGGGTTCGGCAGGGTGATACCATTTCACCAAAACTCTTCAGTGCCACCCTTGAGAACATCATGCGACGACTGGAATGGGAAAGCATGGGAGTGAAGATAGATGGTCGGCAACTACACCACCTCTGCTTTGCTGATGACATCGTTCTAATAACACCAAACATCAGCCAAGCAGCACAAATGCTGAACGACTTTGACCGTGAATGTGGAAAGGTCGGACTACAGCTGAATCTTACGAAGACAATGTTTATGAGAAACAGCCTTGTTCCTGATGCTCCATTCACTCTCAATGGAACCACCATCTCTGAATGCAACAGTTATATATACCTAGGTCGAGAAATCAACATGATGAATGACCTGGCACCTGAGTTGCGCAGGAGGAAGAGAGTGGCTTCAAGAATGTTGAAGAAATAACTAAAAGGACAAAGAACCTCCAGCTACGAGCACATCTCTTTGATTCCACTGTTCTTCCTGCATTAACATATGCCTCAGAGACCTGGACCCTACGAAAACAGGATGAGAACGCTATTTGGGTCTCTCAAAGAGGAATCAAAAGAGCTATGCTTGGAATATCACAATTCACTCAAACGAGAGATAGAATCCGGAGTTCTGATCTTCGTCAACGCTCAAGAATCAGGGACGCTGTCTCATTTGCCAAGACATCAAAAATCAAATGGGCTGGACACGTAATGAGGTTTACAGACAACCGCTGGACTAGAGCCATTACTGATTGGATTCCACGGGACATCAAAAGATCACGTGGACGCCCACCTACAAGATGGTCAGACTTCTTCATCAAGACCCTGAATGATCGGTTTGAGGCTCTGCATGTTCCTAGAACGAACAGATACCATTGGGCTACGCTAGCACGCAACCGGGATGAATGGAGACGTTACTGGCACCTGCTCGAGTAAATCGATGAATAACGGGTATTAAGTGATTAAGTGAAGTGAACTTCCCTTTAAAAACTCTCTTGACAATGTCACTATGGGCTAAATGGTGTGAACACCTTTTCAGTGACACATTCCCTTCTCTTCATTTCTAAGATGCACCACTCTTTTATGATACAGTTTTTATCGTAAAAAATTTAGAGAGATTGAGAACGAGGGAGACAGAGTCACACAAAGAGTCAGAGAGAGAGAGAGAGAGAGAAAGAGGAAGGTAGATAGCGAGAGAGACTTGTTCAAGAGAGAACAGGACCTGAAAGAACAAGCAAGTTCCTCTTTTTCCTGTCCCATCTTGCTGACTGGTCACTCCATCTTGGTTTTCTTTACTGGTATTTCATTTACGTGCTCTAATGGTGAAGATTTGGAAAGTTCATTTTCTAGATAAGTTGTCTTTACAGGTTAAACTATAGTTTTAAGATACCATATATAAACTTATCTGGCTGGTCCAATCCTTTTGAAAAACAGTATGGACGATAAGTCGAAGTGACATCTGCAATTGTTTGTTCATTGCAGCACTGTTTACAATAGCCAGAATCTGGAAAAAACCTGAGTGCCCGAGAACAGATGACTGGTTAAAGAAACTTCAGTACATTTACACAATGGGGTACTATGTAGCTGTTAGAAAAGATGAAGTTATGAAATTTACATACAAGTGGTACTACATGGAAAGTATCATGTTAAGCGAAATGAGTCGGAAAGAGTGGGATAGACACAGAAAGATTGCATTCATCTGGGGAACATAAAGCAACAAAATGGGAGACTAACACTCAGGAATGGCTGAGATAAGTACCAGGAATTTTGCTCCAAGACTTGGAGGCCAGCCACACGTGCTAGGGGGAAAGGAAGCTCATATAGAGAACAGAGCACCAAATAAAGGGTGTTGTGAGGATCCTCCCAGGGTGGGAGAAGCATGCTGAAAGTAGACAGTAGACTATAGACCAAACGTGATTGCCACTCAATGCCTCTCTTGCAAAACACAGTACCCAAAAGAAGAGAGAGAGAGAGAACAAGGGGGAATTTCCTGCCACAGAGGCAGGGTGGGATGGAGGGGGGGTGGGGGGGTGGGAGGAATGCTGGGACCCGTGGTGGGGGAGGATGGGCACTGGTGGAGGGATGGGTACTTGATCATTGTATAACTGAAACCCAGGCACAAAAATTTAGAAGTCTATAACTGTACCTCATCGTGTTTCACTAATAAAAAAATTTTAAAAAAGGTAAAATATATTTTAAAATAAGATACCATATATAAACTTATGTTTCTGAAATAGTTCTCTCCAGGTTTGAAATCTTGATGAAATTCCAGGCACATTTACAATAGATGAATTTAATACTCAGATAATTTAAGTGACAGTTCACTCTATTTCTTGCCAATCTTGTCCTTTCTTCCTATACCTCCATATTTTCTGTTTTGAGAAATGTTATAAGATCAACAAAAATCAAGACATATGCTCATGATTTGTCATGCTTCTTTATGTTCTCCTGTTCTGTCCAATCCATCATTAACTTCTCTCTATTCTACTCTTAAATATGTTGCAAAATTTCTCTCATCTCTCCATATCTATCACCAGCACCATCTCTCTTTGGCCTGCCCAAATGACTTCTGCTGGTGTCTTGTCTTTCATTTTTATCCCCTACAATTCATCTTCCTCTCCATAAGCCACAGTGAACTTTCACAATGCAAAGTAGGCCATTTAACTTTGGACTTGAACATGTCAAGTGACCCTGTTTATTTCTAGATATCAATTGGCATAACATGTAATTACCTTGGCTGTTTTCTTGTCTGTTGTCTTTTTTCCACAACTACAGTAAAGTTCAGGGATCAGGACCCTGTCTTATTTACCACTGTACCAGAAAAACCTGGCACACAGTGAACAACCATTGTCAAATTTGTGAAATAAATCAATAAACACTTTTTTGAGGGAAGGGACTGTTTATAATCTAATCATCTAATCTCAGGCTCTGCACAGCTTCTCGTGACCAGCAGAATCTGTACATTAGAAAGAAGAGCTGTGCTTAAAATAGGTACCAATCCTGAAAGAAGTCGGGCCAGTAGGAGTGCTCCATCTCCACAGAACCTTTTATCGCCCTCAGAAACTGAAAGCCCCTAAATATAGGCCATCCATGAAAGATTCATGAGATCCTGCCACAATGTATCAGAGCCATGGAAATTGGAGATTTCCATCATGGTAGACACTTTGACATTCGTTCCTAATCAGCAAATGCACATATTTTATTACCTTTTGAGGGAAGGATGACCAGAGCAATATTACAGAAGCCTAAATAGGCTTCCCTTTACAACAGAAATGAGGCTTTGCTCTGCAACGCCAACCCAGAAAACCCGTGGGTAACTTGTGCTGCCTATCGACTGAAAAGGGAGGTAGACAGCTGGCTGAATTCCCTTTGTGTGTCACTGCAGAAAATTTAGCTGCTTGGTTTACTTTATTTAACCAAGTCACCATATAGGGGAGGTCTGCAGCATCCCTTCCTGCAGCCAGAGTGTGTGAGAAAAAGAACTATTGTAGGGGGTAGTAGTCAAGGAAATATGTCTGAAATAATTCTATTACTTGACGTCTTGCAGAAATTCTGTTCAGATTTACCATTTGGCCTCCTATATCCAAGCAAAGTCACATTTCTATGTAAGGTAAAGTACAGTTGCACTTTCTCTAATAAATAAGATGCAGAACATTATTGAAGGCTTATATTCTTTCTGCTTCTTAATGGTCCTTGGGTATCTTACAAATAAATTAAAAAGTAAAACTGCTAGGGGATATATGTATAAAGACCTCCTGAAGTCAGGGTACCACGATCGGGGTGCAGAGTGTAGCATCCTGGAAGCTTTAGAAAATATCAGTTCATTGAAGGCTGCATCTAGAGAGTCCAGGCTAATTGGCCTAGGGTAGAGTATGGGCTGCAGAGGTTATTTTTAAAACTATCCAATGATTCTAATATGCTTCCAGTAAGAAGCTCAGAGGATGCAAGGTTCGCTTCTATTATGTCCCAGAGATGAACTGCTGAGTACACTCCACAGATGCTGCCTGTGCATTTTTTGACATCTGTGACAAAGGGGAAATGCTCTGTGTCACAGCACTTCAATTTTCTGTTAAGGGGAGCCTGCAAGTTGGTCCACAGAGATAAGATTTCTTGATCTCTGGGAAGATCCTCAATTCAAGCATGAATTTATTAAGTGAAGTCAGTTCTAAAGAATCAGCAATTTCACATGCATACCACTCAGCTCTGTTTTTTTTAATTTTTCTGGATGGTTATGATAAATGTGTAATTCCAACAAATCATGGAAGAATTTTAATCAGAAGTTTCCTCTATTTACATGTTAATAAAAAAGTACTTATTACTTGACCCCAAATATAAAGTCTTTCTAGGATGATCAGATATTTATTTGCATATGTCTATACCTGTGAATGAGCACTAGGGTCCATACCTACCTCATGGGCCTGCACACTTCCTTTTATCTTGATTTCCATCTATTTAAGGGCTTCCTAAAAAGAAGGCTTTGAATTCTTGAGATAAATATCTTCTATACACAGGATGTGCTAGTCTAAATTTTATCAACATAAAGTACTAACCCTGAGATAAGTTCGAGAAGGAAAAACTCATTTTTGCCCAAGTTTCTTATATTTAATTTTTTTCACTAAAATAGCACAGCGGGTAGGGCGTTCGCCTTACAAGTGGCCAACATGGCCGACCCGAGTTCGATTCCTCCGCCCCTCTCGGAGAGCCCGGCAAGCTACCGAGAGTATTCGATATGCCAGACACAGTAACAACAAAGTCTCCAAATGGAGACGTTACTGGGCCCGCTCGAGCAAATCGATGATCAACGGGAGGGCCTTTACCTTTACCTTTTAACTGTATTTAAACACCATTGTTTACAAAATTTTTCATAATACAATTGTTACAGGCATTCAATGTTCCAGCACCAGTCCCACCAGTGTGACCTTCCCTCTATCATTGTCTCCAGTTCCCCAGCCATTTAAGCAGAACCTCTGCAGGCTCAGGCTATCACTCTTACTTTTGAAACACTGGGAAGGACAGAGTGACACTGTCATAAAGACCACGGGGAAGTGAATGGTTTTCTTTTGACCTCTGAGAAGCTGTTGCTGCCATGAAAGGTTCTTTATCACATGAACTGTTGGGGCCTCCCCAATCTCCCAGGGGTCTCTTACTGGTAGAGCTGGACCTTCTAGTTCTCCCAGAGCTGGGTCTGTGTTTGTCTCTGATTTACAAACCCTTCTTGTGACCACCTAGTTCTAGAGATCTTTGGTGCAAATGGATAATGTATGTGTGAGTACACTTAAGCACATATACTTATACTTGGGTGCACACATATACGCATGTCCATAACACACTGAAAGAGTGTTTCGATAGAATCCCTTCTAGCATATGATCTCAATGTGAAATGGTAAGAAAGAAATAAAACAAGTGGGGAGAAAGTGAATCCAAGAAAAAACTGGGGGCAATGAGAGAAGAAATGTGAAAGAGAGGCTGGCTAATGAGGACAGGGACTGGGGACATTGGTGGCAGGAAATGTGCGCTGGTTAAGGGATGGAGGTTAAAACACTGTATGACTGAAACTCAATCACAAACAACTGTGTAACTTTGTATATCATGGTGATTCAATAAAAATAAAATTTGAAAAAAGAAAATCCAAAGAGATCTGTCCAATTTAGAACACCTGTCACTGTCACTATCACTGTCCTCCCGTTGTTCATCGATTTGCTCAAGCGGGCCCAGTAACGTCTCCATCTTGAGACTTGTTGTTACTGTGTATGGCATATCGAATACATCATGGGTAGCTTGCCTAGCTCTGCTGTGTGGGCGAGATACTCTCGGTAGCTTGCCAGGCTCTCCGAGAGGGACCCAGATGGAGGATTTTGTCTGCTCACTTACTTGTTCTCAAGAATTTTCCCTCTGGCAAGTAATGCATACAGAAAAATCTCTCTCATGGTGTAAAGACACACAGAAAGATAGCAACAAATATCCAAGTGTAATGTTACTGGAGAAGTGATCTATACAACTGAGTTCAGGGATACTGAAAGCTAGGGGTGTTGAGGTCCTTGGGGAAGGAGGTGGGTACACTGCTGATGGGTATGGTGGTGGAGTTATGTACATGAGAAACAACTGTTCATAAAATTGTAAAGAATAGAATATCAATAAAATTTTAATTATGTAAATAAAATTTATATAATTTATAAACAGATAATATGATTCTAGACTATATATGCCCTTAAACTCCAGGCAAGAGAAACTGAACTGATCAAGTGAGAAGAGAAATACAGAAAAGAAAGATTTGTTTTTCTATGCCAGTAATTCACCATCTGGATTTCAGTTAGTTTTCACCTAAAGTATCAGAAAAACTTTTGAATTTAAGTGGTCAGATAACCTTTTCAGGACTCTGGGTCCTCTATTTCACTGGAGAACAAAAAGGATAGAGTGTCGTGTCTGCAAAGTCGAGGACACAAGTCGAGTGTTGAAGAGTTTATGATACTAAATCTGCTTTAAGATTTTCAGTGAAAGGACTAGTACTATAGGACAGATTTTTGTGAGGCAGAGAACCAGATTGAATGATTTATTACTGAGATCCACACTGTTACTCTGTGATTAGGCCCTGGTGGAATTCATCATAGTCAGGCATTTAGCTTCTTTAGTTCTTTTTTTCCCAGGGCTCACCCCAGCAGTGTTCAAAAACTACCAGTGCCAAACCTGGTAGTGCTGGGGGAAGAGGCTTGTCTGTGGTGCCAAGGATGGAACTCAGGGCTTTAGACATGCCAGGTACAAGCCGTCTCCCCATTCTTTGGCTTCATAAAGAAAAAACTAGAAAGTTACACAGATGGGAAAAGTAGTAGAGTTTTTCATCCTTTTGTCTGTTTTAATTTTTCCTTAATGTGATTATTGAGAGCTGGAGTGATAGCCCAGCAGTAGGGCATTTGCCTTGCACCGACCCGGGTTCGATTCCTCCATCCCCCTCGGAGAGCTCGGCAAGCTCAGTATCTCACCACAGGGCAAAACTGGGCAAGCTCCCCTTGACGTATTCGATATGAAAAACACAGTAACAACAAGTCTCACAATGGAGACATTACGGGGCCCACTCGAGCAAATCGATGAACAACGGGAGGACAGTGACAATGATAATTTATAAAATTTATATAATTTATAAAATCACATGGTGGCAGTTGTGGGTCATGGATGTGGCCCAGTTATAGATCCTGGAGCTTCTGTAGCATATACTCCAAATACTGCAAGGATGAACTCTACTCCTTTGTTCTGGCTGAACCTCTCTCATGCTGCCACAACTGTACACTGTCCTATCCATGACTGTCCTCTCTATCATCCTCTTGCTTCTAATTCAGACTCTGTGTTCATCCAGGGATCTATCTCTGAACAAGTCAGAAAACAAAAAAATGAGCCTTGCTGCATTTTGGCATTTTCCAATAGAAGACACTACAGTGATCTAAAATGCTCCAACAGAAGGAATAGAGGAGTCTTTACATACACATAGGTGAGCACACGCGTACCTTTAACATTATTTCATTAAGACTGAAGGTTTGACTGGTAAAAAGACAGTGGTGGGCATCCTGGTAAAGAGTGGACCTACCCAGCACATTGTCTCACTTGAGAAACAGAGGCATTACTTGGTTGAGAAATCAATGCAGGGAATATGTTGTAAGGGGAGATGAATGTACAAGAAAGTTACGATTTAGATATTATATACGGCACAGTTATTATGGTATGAATAAACGGAATATTACCTAAGTGCTTGTGGTAAAGTCTAGATTAAGAAAAAAGAAGCAGCTATGCTAGAAAATGCCTCCTAGTTGGTAAAAATTCTGTAATACTTGCTGTTGACAATAAAGGCATCCATAGTATGCTGGTAACTCCACAAGACTCTTGGGTTCCAGCTCTGAGAGAACAGGAGCATGGTCTGTTGGGAAAGAATATTTTACTGCTCTCACCAGACAGAATACTATCAATGATGGCTGGAGGGGATTCATAAGTGTTAGCAATAATTCTGGGAAGCCGCAAAATTATTGTTCAGAGGCTCAATCCCTGATCCCCCCAGTGCATAGGGAGGGGAACAGAATGAAGAGAATCACAGGGAGCTCTTCAACACTTTCAGACAAGACAAAACACTCACCTCTTTACACTGGGTGAAACCATCTCATTGTGACTACAAGTGGAGGTCCTAGGGCCTGGGAAAATGTTCTTACCATGCATTGTGCCTGCCTAATGGAGAGGCTGAGTTCTTAGTTAAACAGCACGAAGCCCACAGCAGATCAGGGGATACAGCTGGGGAAGTATGTCTTTCTTTCACTGATACAGGTCCAGAAGAGTACAATGGGAGATCCCAGAAAGGAAAAAGAGAAGTAAAGAAAGAAGAAATGTCCCCTGCTGGGAGCTTTTCAGTCTCTCACTCATAAGGCTAACATGGGGATGGCATACTTATCCACAAGAAGCACACAGAGGGGAAACATTCAAACATAAAAGCTGGAACAGAGTATGCCCCATTGGCCTCACTTTGTTAAAAGTGTGTGGTTAAAAGACAGTGGAAAGTGGACAGTTTGGGCTCAGTCACCTCCATGCTGCTGTGACCTCATGCCACATGTTGTCACAAAACACCACAAAACATCCAGAAGAAAACATGGTGAAAAGAAAAGTATTTTGAAAAATTGAAGACTTTCCAATAGTACTCAGTTGGGGGATGGTCTGGGGGTATTAGTTCTGGTGACACTCAACCTGGCAGTGCACGCATTATAGTCTAGAGCTTGAGGACATGATGTGCTAATTGCTCAGGCTGAGCAATGCCACCAGGGCCATCCAGTGGCACTCAGAATTCCACAAAGCAGCAGGTACTGAATTATCTAGATTCTTAGTTGTTCAGGACATGGTAGAGAGACATACCATAGTCCTGATTTCCTGGATCAAAGCTTCCTGTCCAGGCAGGAAATACAGTGAGGAAAATGACACTTGATGCAAAATTGAAAAATGTGAATGTTGTGATTAGACCTCCTTGCAACCAAACATGAGGAGTTTTATGACCAGGGACACATAAATATGACTTTTAGACACAGACAACAGACAGTGGAGAAAACCATATCATCTGAAAGATTCACACAATTCTGTGACAGAATGTATACCTTTAACTTCCCCAGCATACTGTAAATTCACAGCTCACTCTCTTGTGCAAAACATAGGCAAAATAGAGTATAGGTCCTCGTACACATTAGATACCTAATAAATGGTATAGCTGTAACAGATTATACATTGTAGTGATACATGTTTCTTTAGTCTCCTAATTAAGTAGTCCTGTAATTCAGCTTATATCTTCACTTGGATTCTTCTAGAAGTTGATCATGAGATATATCATTTACTTGAAGAGTAAACAGGGAAGGAGGAAGTGAGACAAGGAAGAAAGGAAAAGGCTCACAGTGTAGTCAAAAACTTGTGACCTCAATACACAGCAAGAAACCAATCCCACTGACTGACCAACTTTTTGATGGCATCTTACCTTTGAAATGTTCCACAAAGATGCAGGGAGTCTGGCATTTACTGACCAACTCTTTTGCCTTTCTAACTTAAAATATCTCCTAGGACATTAATTTCAATTTTCAGAAGCTTGTTTTATACAGAAAAAAAACCTACTTACTCCATATTTACAAAATTAAAGCTGATATCTGGGAGAGCTAAGGAATTTCAGAAACTGCAACGTCACCTAGCATTTGCCATCTCTCAGTCTTGGAGGTGCTAGGGCAGGAGCTGACTATTACTAGTGGAAAGAAGACACACTCTGAGGTTTCCCGAATCTCTCCAGCCACCTAAAGATCACAAATCCATATTTCACATCAAGAGACACCACACTCATTTTATTAAAAGAAAGTTATTGAACATTCATGAAACATTGAACATGTATTAAATAAATATTTTAAAAAGCTCACACATTGCACTTGAATAGAAGACTAACCACCCTCTCAAGTTCCATCAAGTACTAAGATTCTATTTAATATTGCATTATGTCAATATAGTCTATGCACTAAAAATCAACCCATATTTACATTGTTTCTCAAATGTACCCAGAAATTAAAACTAAATATGTCAGGGATAGGCCAGGAGATAGTGCAAATGGTAGAACATAAATCTATATGTGCAAAGCCCTGAGTCCATTCTCTGGTACCACAAGGCCTTTTGAGAACCACTGAATGTACTCCTGGGGAGTCTGAGCACCTCTGGGACTGATCACTGCACTGACTAAATCATCAGATCTACCTCACCAGGCTGAGATCACTAAGTGCCTTGAGGCCCCCAAGCACTGCTGGGGAGTGGGTGACCCTATAGAGACATATAAATGAATATGAATGCAAATAACTTTCAATAACATCAACTAAAATCCATATTAATACCTAATTCAAAAAAAAAAAAGGATCTATCACATACCATGCTTCTATCACACATCCTATCATCTATCACACACCACTGCTGAGACCCAAGGAATCCGAAATCTCAGAAAACTGCAGGGAAGAATTGAGTCTGGGGTACTTAGAGACTATAACAGGATTATTTTAAGCACTGTCATAAATCTATAACTATAACCAAGTGTGTAACAAATCTCGACTTCTCAAGTTCCTGTAGGTTAGTAAAACTTCATCGATGTTTCCCACTGCCATTACCAAATAAAATATAACTCATATCTTATATACAATAACCATAGGATCTATATTAACAACGAAAATAGACTGCTCAGTCACATTTTAAAAACAGAGTCTGGAGTAAATCAAATGTGGTAGATACACACAATAGAATATTAATCAGTATTATAAAGGATGGCTATTAAGAAAATGGGAGGAATCAAACTCCCTAACTTCAAACTCTACTACAAAGCAGTAATAATTAAAACAGCATGGTACTGGAACAAAAGCAGAACTGCAGACCAATGGAACAGGGTTGAATACACTGACATCTCCCCTCAATCATATGATCATCTAATCTTTGATAAAGGTGCAAGAAATGTGAAGTGGAGTAAGGAAAGCCTCTTTAACAATTGTGCTGGCATCACTGGACGGCTACATGCAAAAAAATGGGCTCAGAACTCTGCCTAACACCATGTACAAAGGTAAGATCAAAATGGATTAAAGACCTCAACATCAGACCAGACACCATAAGGTACATTGAAGACAAAGTTGGCAAAACCCTCCATGACATTGAGGCTAATGGTACTTTCAAAGATGCCATGCCACTGGCCGAGCAAGTAAAAACAGAGATAGATAAATGGGACTATCTTAAACTAAGAAGCTTCTGCACCTCAAAAGAAACAGTGACCAAAATACAAAGACAGTCTACAGAATGGGAAAGGATATTCACCGAAAACACATCTGACAAGGGGTTGATATCAAGGATATACAAAGTACTGGTTGAACTCCACAGGAAGAAAACATCCAACCCCATCAAAAAATGGGGCAATGAAATGAACAGAAACTTTCTCAAAGAAGAAATCTGAATGGCAAAAAAGCACATGAGAAAATGTTCTACATCATTAATCATCAGGGAGATGCAGATCAAAACCACAATGAGATACCATCTCACACCTCAGAGACTGTCCCACATTCAAAAGAACAAAAGCAACCGATGCTGGCGCGGATGTGGCGAGAAAGGGACACTCCTTCACTGTTGGTGGGAATGCCGACTAGTTCAGCCCTTTTGGAAAACAGTATGGACATTTCTCAAAAAATTAGAAATTGAGCTCCCATTTGACCCAGCGATACCACTCCTGGGAATATACCCCAGAGAGGCAAAAATGTGTAGTCGAAGTGACATCTGCACTTGTTTGTTCATTGCAGCACTCTTTACAATAGCCAGAAACTGGAAGAAACCTGAGTGCCCAAGAACAGATGACTGGTTAAAGAAACTTTGGTACATATACACAATGGAGTACTATGTAGCTCTTAGAAAAGATGAAGTCATGAAATTTACATACAAGTGGTACAATATGGAAGGTATCACGCTAAGCGAAATGAGTCAGAAAGAGAGGGATAGACATAGAAAGATTGCATTTATCTGGGGGATATAAAGCAACAAAATATGAGATTAATACCTAAGAATAGCTGAGATCAACACCAGGAGGATTACTCCATAGCTTAGAGGCCAGCTGGGTATTCTAGGGGAAAGGGCAGTTCAGATAGAGAAGGGAGCTCCAAATAAAGGGTGTTTGGAGGATCCTCCCAGGAGGGGAAATGCATGTTGAAAGTAGACTCTGGACTGAACATGTTTGCCACTCAATGCCTCTTTTGCAGACCACAACACCCAAAAGGAGAGAGAGAACAAAGGGGAATGCCCTGCCACAGAGGCAGGGTGGGAGGGGGGGTGGGGGGGATATTATCCATGGTGGTGGAAAATGGGCACTGGTGGAGGGATGGGTATTTGATCATTGTATGACCGAAACCCAAGCACAAAGATTTGTAAATCTACAACTGTACCTCATGGTGCTTCACTAATAAAAAAAAAAATAAAGGATGGCTATTGGGATGTAAGTTACAATATTAGTAAACCTTAGGGACATTATGTTGAACCAGTCAAGGGACATTTACTGCCTGAGTTTCCTTATGTGAGGCACCTAGAGTGATCAAATTCAGACAGAAAGTCTCTCTTGAGTGCTTGGTGCCAGGAGCTAAGAGAAGGAGGAGGGGATAGGTAGTTGTTTAATGGGTACAAAGTTTCCGTTTTGCAACCTGAAAAAGTTCTGCAGAGGATAGTGGTAATGTTTTTACAAAAATGTGAGTGCACTCTTAAGGCTACTGAATTATGCACTAAAATGGTTAACATGATACATTTTATTTATATTTTACTACAATTTTAAACATTTTAATTTTGTTTGAAATTTTAAAAAACAGAACAATTTTTCTGGACCAATACCAAATAAAAGTTTAGAGCAGGTTACAAATAACTTTTACACAGCTACACTTAAAGGTCTGACAATGGAGGCTGGATTTCACTTTACTCAAATGAAACTAAAGATGGAGAATATGTGAATACAGATATATGTGAATACAGTCAGGTGCATGAACATGTGTGTATGTGTAGGGGTGTGTGAATATGAGGGCTACGTATCCCTTCTTCTAGAAAGATGTAGGAATAATACACCTTGAGCCTTTCCTTACCTACAAAGCTCCAATTCAGCTCTGCTAATACAGATAGGCAGAAACCATGTAAGAAAGCACAAGCATGTAACTGCAGAGTGAGTACAACCTGGAGTGTCTAGAGAAGGCCTTGGAGAACATATCTATTACCATCCTCAGAAGCCTGGGATTCTCATGGGAGCATCCAATCTCAAGACTTTACTACCCCTGATATTACCAACTGACAAAGTCATTTCTATTACCATAGACCAGAGGTAAATCCTGGAGAGGCCACAGGGACTCTTTCCCTATGGATCCCAGCATCTCTGCTAGCCAATTTCCTTACCCCCTTCAAATAGAACAGCCTGCCATTTTTGAGGGGAGTCTGCAGTAAGTATAGTCTGAGTGGGTCATCTTTGGCTGTCAGACATAGGATTTGCTTAGTCTCTGAGAGAAGGCCAGAGGTTCAGTTTTAGGTTAGAAGACAGAAAGTTTCTCTAATTTTACCACTTCTCAAAAATGCTCTAATTATTAACAATTCAGGTACTAAATGGCAGTGTTGACATTTTCACTGGTATTCTATGCAGTAGAGTAAATAATTTAAATTACTAGAATACATGTTTTCTTCCATAGAAGTCAAAAGACATCTTCATTTTGAGTAAAAATAGGAATGAATGTTATTTTTTTTTATTTAAATAATTTATTTATTTATTGAATCACTGTGGGAAAAGTTACAGAGCTTTCGGGTTTAGTTCTCAGTCATGTAGATACCAAACACATTTCCCTTTACCAATACTCATTTTTAGCCCCGAACCCCAATAGACCCCCACCTCCCACCCCTCCCAATTCTTGTGAGGCAGATGAGTTCTAGTTAATACTCTATATACTTTGACTAGATAGATTATTTCGATAGAAGATGCACAATTATTGTTTAGAGTTTACGACCCACCCCCCACAATCAGACATGCTGAAACAGCGTTGTGAAATGATTTGCTTTCTACAACTTGGTTTAAGAATAAAATGATGGTTTTGAATTTCTGCTATTTTACTTATTGACCCTGGAAGAATTTCTATTAAAAGTTAGCTAGTTAAGAGATTGGTTTCTGTGCCCTGGAGTCGTGGCCGTGCCGGAGAGCCGCTCGTGGGGGGCAGCTGGCGACCTCGGTGGGGCGTGGGGGACGGCCCACAAAGCCCCCCTTCCCATGAGGTCCCCGCCGCTCCCCCAAGCCCGGCTCAAACCTGCTTTCCACAAGGCTCCCGTGCGGCCGCCATCTTTCTTTCCAGAGAGGAGCGGGCGGGCCGGTCAACGCCCCTTCCCCTCCGGGCAGGCTTGGTGGCGCGTTTTAACACAAGTCCATTTGCTTTCCTGCTCCAAGCGGCTGGTTCTCTGTGCTAAGTCCTCGTGCCTCCGGGGGCCGTGGCCGTGCCGGAGAGCCGCTCGTGGGGGGCAGCTGGCGACCTCGGTGGGGCGTGGGGGACGGCCCACAAAGCCCCCCTTCCCATGAGGTCCCCGCCGCTCCCCCAAGCCCGGCTCAAACCTGCTTTCCACAAGGCTCCCGTGCGGCCGCCATCTTTCTTTCCAGAGGGCATGAATGTTATTTTTTATTGTAATCTGAATTTCTATCATACCACCCTACCAAAATAGTGGTAATAGAATTATTTGCCATAAGAAAATATTAGGTCATAAAATTTGGAGCTACTGGACCAACCTGGAGACAATCATGCAGAGTGAAATTAATCAGAGAAAGATAGACCAACACAGAATGATCTCTCATATGTGGGGTGTGGTGAAAACATATTGGTAGAATAATGAATATCCAAATACAATGGAAATAAAGAACATGGAAACTGATATTCAGTAGGAAACATGCACTTTAATGGGCCGGAGGGATAGGACAGGGAGGGAGAAACATCTACAGTGGAAGAAAGCATTCAACCAGAAAAAGGAGGTGCTGCTGAAGGGGATAAAGTATTATATATGAAATCCTATTGGCAACAGTACTGTTACTCACATGCAAACCATATATGTTTTGTAAAGTGACATGTATGTCTCGTAGAAGCAGACTGGTGGGTGGAAGAAAATGGGGAGGAGCATTGGTGATGGGATCTGTGTTGAAATGTATGCCTGGAACCCAAGCATAGGTAACTTTGGAATTTTATGGTGACTAAATAAAAATAAAAAAATAGTAACCTGAAAGCAACCCAGTACAATTCCTTCATTTCAAAGTCAAAGCAGCCCAGGGAGATAGATTGATTTGCTCTATGTTACACAGCATCTGAAGTTCCCCAATGCTATTCTCCTCTGTACTTTTCCCTGTCAGAAACGAGAGTCTCTGGTCATAAAGTTTCAGTTTCCAAGAACATCTGGGGTAACTCAATTAGGGTTTCCCTTTATATCTTAGACGAGAAGTAGGAAAAAAAATTATTCATTTGTTCTTGAGTTCAGACATTTTTCTTGATGCCCTTTACAAGTGTTTCCTTTTATAGCATCAGAGAGTGCATGGAGGACCCGTATCTGGCACATGCCTCTCTTCATATTAACCCCAGGATAAGCACAGGTTCTAATATTCAGGTATCATCTTCTGTCTCTATGAACATGTTGAACCCTCCAGAGCTCTGTGTAACTACATGTGCAGGATAGCTAAAGGAAAATGTTACTTACTCCCAGGTCTCCGTGCCCACAACTGCTCCTTCAGTTATGCCAGCCTGCCTTATCCATGGATCAGAAGTGAATATTTGTGGATCTTATCCACAGATAATCATGGGTGTGACTTATGCGGTGCACTGAAGACTTCTGAGCCACTGTGACCTGTCAGAGGAGATGTTGGAGAACAACTGTCTCTGGAATACTGATTATCACGACAGTATGGCAAGAGCTGAAGAATGGAATATACATTTGCTTGCAGAAGGGATGAGCACAGTCCTTTTTCTTGCCCCCTAGTATGGGCCTCCTGATTGTGGAGCCTGAAGCAGGGATATTCTCCCAAATCTCTTTTTCTAAAGGGACTTGACTTCAAAGTCAAGCAAAGTTGTACATATATAAATGGGGGGAAAAGAGTGAAACCCAGGATTAATGGAGAAAACTGCACTGCTTCTAAGTATAGAGCACATATGGATATGTGACCTGGATATGTGGCCTGAAACTTTCCCACTATACTATAAATTCACAGCTCACACACTTGTGCAAAGTCGTCAACATAGGTATAGTTTCTTGCATGCATTTAGTACCTAATAAATGATATGGACACAAAAAATTATATATTATGATGGAATTTGTCTTCTTAGTCTTCTAATCAAGTAGTTTCTATGAATCAGCCTGTATCTTCACTTGAATTTTATAGGAGCTGAACTGGGATAGGAAGAGGTTCCATAGTGAAATAGTGAGCCTGTCACTTTACAATGGGCAGCAATGATTCCCTCCCAGATACCGAGAGTATTCTGGGAGACTTTTTGATGGTAAGTCACTTTTGAGTCGTTCCACAAAGAGGCAGGGGATCTGATATTTACTAATTGACTCCTTCACATTCTGGCTAATTTCATGGCATCAAGAACTTTCTCTGTTCACAGAACAGGCATACTTCCATATCTAGAGAACACCATGAAGAAGGGAGATGTGAGAATCCATTATTTAACTTATCAAGTCACTTATGACCCTGTATTGTTTGACTACTGCTAATATATGTACCACGAGCATTACCAAATTTAGCTCTGCCAGGTCCGACTCTGACAACCCCTACTATCACTGGATCTGAGCAGAATCTCATCACCAGACCTAGCAATTAAACCAATAGTCCAGCCTGGTTGGCTGAGTATCAGTATGAAAGGTCCTGAGGCCTTCTGAGCATTGCTTGGGAGTTTCCCTATCTGAATTTAAAAATAACACTGTCTTGATGACAGGGTAAAACAAGCCACAGAGAATGAAGCAAGGAAGGAAAGACGGAGGGAAGGAAGGAAGAAAGGATGGAAGAAAGGACGGAAGGAAGGATGGAAGGAAGGAAGGAGGGAGTACACAATATAACACAATTTCTATGCATGCATAACTTCAGCCATAGCAGATTATACTAACATTCACAGGACCAGAGAATTCTCTAGATAAAATGTTATTTAGTTAGAGTTCACTATCTGAACTTATATATGGAGAAAGGGCAAGTAAAGCCCTTATCGTAATTACATTTCATCTTCTCCAGCTGAAGTTTGAAGAGAGAGCTTAGAATCTTGGTTCTTTATTACTCTCTGCGATTACAACCCTTAGGTGTTTCACAAATAACATAATTGTGCATTTTATGTCTTTATGAAAATTCACACTTGACTTTCCTAATTCACTACCATTTGCAAAAATGTTGAAACTGCTGGGGTCAAGTGAAGACATGTCTTTACAAAGAACCCCATCCACGCACCTCAGAGCTCATTAATCACATTTTTGAAACAGTTTTCCAACCAGCCACTAATATATCTGTTGTAGTCCATTCATGTATATCTAGTTCTCTGTATATCTTCCAATAAATAAAGGATACTGCATACCTCATGGTGAAATCAAAACCTGCTCTATTTAAGAGACACTTCTTTAGAAGCTGAGAAGCAAGTAAAGTCAACCTCCCAACCTGCCCACACATAAATATTCCTAGCTTCTAAATCCCTGACTTCTTAACTCAAGACCTAGTTTCTAAATTCTTGACTTTGCTGCCCCCCCCATCCCCAGCAACTCTGCTTTCTGAATTATGAGATGCTAATGTCACCATGCTGGTCAGATTTCTGTACTAAATAATTCAATAAAATTTGAAGACAGCAGTTTGTCAAATGGAAAATGGCCCTGTCAGCTAGCTTGGTGATCTTTGGGCCAAACTCATGACATGAAGGAATCCTTTGGATATGTTTCCAGTACTTTTTCCTAAGGCATAGAGGGCAGCGTGGGAATTCAGGCCCAAAGTTCTTTTCTGGACATTTGTGTTTGGATGCTGTCATTGCTTTCTCAGTACCAGAGCCCACCAGGCTCAGATGGGGGAAAGAACATATAAGGGGCATGCATGTTAGAAAGTTTATAATGGGGAATAAGGGAGGGACAGGTCTTATGACCAAAACAACAGAAGGACTCTGGTACATCTAAAACAAATATTGAAAATATGCTTCAATCCAAGTGTGAAAATCACTACTT
Source organism: Sorex fumeus (assembly GCF_029834395.1). Lineage (NCBI taxonomy): Eukaryota > Metazoa > Chordata > Mammalia > Eulipotyphla > Soricidae > Sorex > Sorex fumeus. Next base: position 38,625,899 of record NW_026606101.1, on the reverse strand, counting down.
TTGTTTCCAGACTCCTCACCTCCACAGTTACCACCCGCCTCCTCCAACTACTCATCCAACTTTTGTCCAAATAACTTGTCAAGTTATCATTTGAGACTAGAATCTAAGTACTTCTAGAACGTGGTCAGGAGCCCAAAGGTCACTGCCCATTGACGGTGTGTGCCTTGTGTGCCACAGCGCATGTTCCTCTCCAAAGGGCAGAACTGAGGTGTGTGATCCCACAGATATTCTCTCAATGGCATCGTGTGGCGGGGTAGAGATAAGGTTCCCAGTATCCAGAGGAGGGTGAGCAGCTGCCTCCATTTATTCCCTAGCTCACACTACACCTCTGCTTCTCTACAGTATACTATCACTCTCAACATCCTCCCTCACTCTCTAAAGATCTTCTTAATGCCATGCCCCTTCCCCTGCCACGTCCCACAGGCTCCACATTGGCCACCTGCTTTCCATTTTTTAAACATTGTCCCTGACAAATTCTGACAACAGCAAACATGATTAGGGCAGAAATACTGCTGAGAGCAGGTTTGATGCGACCCCTTGATAAATCATAACCCTCCTTGGAAAACATTAATGCTGTTCTTTAAAAAGCATACCACCCCTTCCCCTTGGCATCTCAAATGTTGGCCTGCAGCTGAAATAGAACTACTGCACTTGTGGGATAAGCCCTAGTGTCTTATCGCTCACATGTACTGCTTCCCAGGGTAGAGCTGGGCTTCTTTTGCATTGGGTTCTTGTGCTGTGACAAGATGGGGCCTGATGCCTGAAAACAGCCATGCAGAGGAGAATCATCTTATCCTTTAACTGTGGACTGACTGGGACACATCAAACATAAAGGGTGGTGAGGAGGGATGTGCTTGGGCAAATTTTCACCTAATTTTATTGGTGCTGAAATACTGTTCTAGCACTTTTAGAAAGAAAACCAAATTTGATTTCCTTTTGATAGTCTGAGATCTGAGATTATAACCACATGACTATGATGATGTGGTCCACTGCTGTGGCAAGCTTTCAGGGGAAGGAGGAGCTGCAAGACATGATTGGAGTCAGCAGGAGAAAGCTGGCGAAGATTACTTACCAACAGCTTGCTACGTAACCTACCCCCTACCATAAGGTCTCCCAGTCCCACATGCCCTCAAAGCCATCAGTCAAAATGTCTCTACCACTGGGAGCTGATGGCCAGCTTTTGTTTGCTTTTACAAAGTCAGGGACTTAGCTTATGTAACAACTCACTATTTGGGGGGAGGGGGCAGGTTGTGTTTGAGCCACATCTAGTGGTATTCAAGAGCTACTCCTGGCTCTATGCATGATTTTAGGACAGGGGGTGATGCAGGGAATTGTTCCAAGCATGGCTAGGGTATGATGTTGTACCAGAAATAAAACTGGGGAGATTATATGCAGGCAGGCTCTTTAACCTCTGTGCTATGTCTATGGTTTAAAACTCAAATTTTTGTAGAAATGACTTAATATCCAACATAGCTGAGTTGTGATCAACATTAAGGGTGATGAAGAATTGGCTCTTTTCTGACAATCAAACTGATCATGAATTAAGCAAGTAGACCTACATTGATAAGATGACCTGGGAGGGGCCAGGCAGCTAAGGAAGTTCCCCAGAGACCTAGGATATTGAGTAAGGTTACAACTGTCATATACAGTAGGGTGGGATATGAAGTACATAAGGGTACCTGTCTGAAAAAACAGCTGGATACTGAATCCCACTATAAACTCCTCTTGCCAAATCAAGTTAGAAAACCTTGGGAGAGGGAGGGGTGTTTAAATACTTATCTCATTCCTTGAACTCTGTTGGTAAACACCAAGTTTTACAAATACATAAAAATTTGCAGAAAACTTAAGTTCCAAGTTTGATAACTTTTCACAGACTAAACACATTCATGTAATCAGCACATTGGTCAAGAAATGTAACATTAGCAGAATCACAGAAGTAGTAGTCAAAAGAGCACCTTCCAAAGAACTGACCCAACACATCTGTTTACCAAGCCAGTATTTACAAGCCAGAATCAATATAAGGGGCAACTCTTTTAAATTATACCAAAAAGCCTTCTGTGGGTGACTGGAGTCCCAAGAAAGGTGAATACTATACTTGGGAACTTAACGTGGTGAAGAGATAGGCATAGCCAGGACCACAGGATGCAGAATGTAACAGGCAATGCTGAGCACAGAGAGGCCTGCCTTTGTCTATGCTCTTCCTTCATTCCTTCCCTCTGCCACCTTCTTCTCCCCACACCTTATACTACATCCTCTCACTAATGGGACAGGGGAAATGACACCACAATGAGCATTCTTTTAGCGTTCTCCTTCCCATCTAATATCTTCTCACTATGAGGGTAGTGCAAGTAGCAGCAGAATGAGAATCCCACTGGCAGCCTGGGGAGAAAAGAAATGTTTGTTTCTGGGATGCAGCTTCCTCCTTCATGGAGCAGCATCCTGAGCCTGAATGCCATCAGTTAGCTGCTGTCTGAACTTTCTGAACTTTCTGAACTTTCTGTCCAATGGCAGGGATCACTGTCATTTCATCTCAACTTCCTGTGAATTCAAGAAAAGAGGTATGCTGTGACCACACTAACTTAGAGAGGCCCAGCTCCTCTGAAGCACCATGCCCTCACTTGCATCTCTGATTAGTATTCTGTGTGTTCCTTATACTCATTCATTTATTTTTGTTTGGGGGCCACATCCAGCAGTGTTGAAGGCTTACTCTTGGCTCTGTGCTCATGGAACACTCCAGGTGGTGCTTGGAGTGCAGGGTACAACCACTTTAGTGTCCCAGGCTTTTGTAGAATGGTATCAGACTCCTACCTGCATCCTTGAAGATTGTATATGCCTTGATGACTAGATCCCAAAGCTCTGCTCTAGTTACAAATGTGGATATATACAAGAAATAAAAAATAAATAAAATAAATAAATGAATCGTGTTTATAAAAAACATTATCTTTATTTTTACCATAATATAATTTTCCAATAAAATTTTCAAGATAATGTCTATCTGGAATATTCTTTCTGATAGCCCTTCAAGGGCACAGATTTAGATCTTGAGCTACAGAACAGTGGCAGGAAGGTGAAGTTCTCATTAGAGAACCTACAATAGTAATGTATTCCTCCCTAAAGCTCCAAGATTTGCAAATCTGGCCAGAGAGATATTCTCATTCATCTCATCTGCCACCACTTTTTAGTTCATGAACTGTTCAAAATCAAGGAGAAGGAAAGAATCAAGTGTGGGACGCTGGGCCAGTTCAATACCAGAGTCGCAAAACTGGGCTTTCTGCCAGGTCCAGGCAGGCTGGCAGGGAGTACCAAATCAGGCTGGGCACCATGGCCGAAAAAACCAAACACATTTCATATTCCTGACTGAGGCTAAGGCTGTCACAGTTTTGACTCAAGGTCCCAGACTCGGGCATCGACAGAGCAATCATTCTGGAAAGGAATTTTGGGCACCTGAAATGTGAACCCATTGATGGGGCAGAGATACTGACATGCTTTGTGTCCTGAATTCCAGCTGTGACATGGGTGCACACTCAATCCTGCTTGCTTGATTTATGTTTCATTCTTCCTGCTTCAACATCCTACTCCTCCATGGCTTTCCCTGCTCTTACTTTTTTAAATAAATAATTCAAGTCCTTGTGTCAGGCTATGCTTTCAATGGATCTGGATAATAGGGATAGGGTCCCTGACTGTAGCCAGCCCAAGATTCTACACATAAGAAATGCCCAGTGACAAACCCTCACGGCATTTTACCATCCAGCCTGTGGGGCTCCCTCCTTTGTGAGTAGAATGGAAGATCTTATGCTCTCAAATAATTGACAAAACACTGGTTGGGTTCCAGGATGGAACACAACATATCTCCCTAAATCCTTGACAACTTCTTGAGACACTGGCCCCAGAGTTACAAGTATTGTACTAAGGCAGCCTCAGGTAGATTAATTCCAATCTCACTCTCTCAACCATGATCATAGGTAGTGGGGGAGTTTATTCAAATAACCTGTGGCACAAAGAAGGAGCTATCATGCTGACACAGGAAATCATTAAAGGCCAAAGTTCAAATAATATGTTGTCCGATGTTAAGATTCGGGGCTCAGGAAAATCATGCGACTTTCAACATCAGCCACACATCTTCTCTGTAACCCAAGATTTCCTTCCCACTTTTAAAACTGTGACTTTTAAAAACAACTTTACAAAAAAATTCCCTGTGATCAGTGCTCGGCAGGCATCAATACATGGCAGCTGTTACTATTTTTCATATTGCCATTCATAATATTAAATTAATCTCAGAGCACATGGGTTTTTTGGCTGAAAACTCCAGACCTTCTTGGATGGGTGACCTCCCCCAGCTCCCCTAACTTCTGGAAGCCCTGGCAGCCACACCCACCTCCCACCACTGCCACCTTGTAAGCTCACCTACCAACTTCACTTCAGAGACTCATAAATAAATTTCAAAAGAGATCAACTAGTCACAAAAATTTCTATAATACCTAATCCCAGCAAAATACTCCAGGGTAAACTCAGGAGCAGGGCGAGCAAGCTCCTGCCCTACCAAAACCCCAGCAGCCACACTCATGCCCCAAAGCCACCTCCATACCTCTGACAAGACAACCCAGTTAAATATTCTGGATTTTCTGGAGCAACATATCCAAACTCTACAATACTGACATCCCAGTAGTAGACACCAGATTGGATGGGAATGAAACATAGAAATCAACCAATCTTTAATAACAAAACATTAACACAGAAGGCTTAACTTGTAACAACAGCTTTGTAAACCCTCAGACAGGGACTTAATGTTCTCAAGGTGAAGTGCAACAATTTTCACAAGTTTTCTTCTATGAAAATACTTTTTGATCATTCTGTTATCCATTTAATGGTAACAAGCAATATAAAACAAATTATTGTGGGCCTGCTATGGAGGCAGGTTTGAGGGGTAGTTGGTAAAATGGAGACAGTGCTGGTGGGATTGTTGTTGGATACTGAATGCCTAAAAATTATCATTTTAACTTTGTTAAAGTTAAAATGTTAAATTATCATTATAACTTTGTAAACCACGGTTCTTACATAAAGTGGGAAAAAAAATAAAATAATCTCAGAGCATTTGAGTCACAAACCCTATGAGGAGCTATGCTGAGAGATGGGTTCTGGTCATCCCAAGGAAGGGACAGTGGGACTATAGGACTCCCTAGGATGCAAAATAAACTGGGAGAGAATAGCTACTTACACTGATTAGTGATAGACTGAGGGGCCTATTTCCCTCCCTAACGGTTTCATCTTACTTCCCAGATTCATTCATTCACTCATTCATCATAGCCTTTAGAACCTAAGCCCTCTACCCTAACACTGGAACTGCAGAGTTGGACTCTAACTGATGAAATCTAAGTTTGCTAGTGTGTTATAAGAACAACTATATGACTCTCTCAAGAACATAATGGGAGCACAAAGGAGACGCTGGACCAACTTCTACTAAAGAGGGTAGAATAACTTCACCTCTGGTGTTGGGGAAACTGTTAATATTGGTGAATTTTCTGTCCAAAAAGAAAAAACATTAAATAAAAGTTATTTTTAGAATAGTACTCTTTTTTTTTTTGTTTTGTTTTGTTTTTGGAACCCACACTTGGTGGTACTCAGGGCTTACTTATGGCTCTGTGCCCAGGTGACTATATGGTGTGCTGGAGATCAAACCTGGGTTAGTCTCATAGAGACAGGCACTTTACCCACTGTAATATCACTCTGGTCACAGAACTCTGTTGTTTTGAAACTGCGTCTGCCAAGGCCCTTTTTCTAGGGCTCCATGTATTGAAAGCTTAAGAACTCCTCAGACTTCTCACAAGGAGATGGAGTCCCAAAGGCACTTCTCCATGTAGTATGATTTAGTACCAAGAACCAACCTTCCACTCCAGAAACATATATTTTTAACTATATTATCCCTTATCACAGAGTTCAAGCTGATCCTCATGCCAGAGAATAGCACAGAGATTTCACCATAAAGATACTAGGTACACCCATCACATGCAGGGGAGCAGGATTAATAACATCTCTGTTTCGCTATGGAAAATCACTTCTCTACAAAGACAGGAAATCAGAATAAGACCAATATAGACTGAATCTTAGTTGTTATATGACCTTGAGCAAATCAGTTGTTCTCCTTGAGCCTCAGAGTCTTGATTCGTGAGATAAAATGAGAATACAATCTTAGAGAGTTGATGTGAAGATGAAATGAAATGATGCAGGAAATGCCCAGAATAGTATCTGTCACATAAAAAGAACTTGACAAACATGAACTACCTCCTTTAGTACATGAAACACAGAGCCAAGAAAATTCAGAGTCACTAGCAAGGTGTGAAGTTCGTACATTACATTTTTTCCAGCCTATGTTTCTGAGGGAAAAAACCTTTTATCTAGAGTAAGAATGGGAATATATATCTTTATCCCTAACAAATTGTGTCATTTAAGACATGTCCTCCTTTTAGGATGCCTAGATCACCCTTGATGTCAGTATTTAGAAAGGAGAAAGAGAAGGAAAGAAATTGTGGGGTGGGTAGGGGGCTGGAATGGTACAGAGAAGAGAACTGGAAATAATGGCTGAACAGGCATCAGGGATGAGAACTGGTGATCTGGGTGAATGGTACAACTATGTCCTTAAAACACAGACTCAGTAACAGTGAAAACATAGATCTAACCTGCAACCACTGAAACTTTGTAATATGCCTGTCAAGTTGACAGGCAGGGATGGGGTGGGGGTTGCAATGACAAGGGAACATTGGAACACTGGTGGCAGGAAGTAGAGATTGGTGGTGAGATTGGGGTTGAAATATTGTATGCCTAAAACTCAACTATTAACTATAACTTTGCAAATCATAGTTCTGTAATAAAAAATGAAAAAAATAAAAAAGATCTTTCCCCCTCTCATATATTCTCAGACATTTGTGAATCTACCTCTGCTCTCATAAAACTGAAGCAAAGACTGGAGAGATACTAGAGGAGGTAAGGCATTTTCAAGATAGTAGCTCACCCCAGTTCAAATATCCAGAAATGGTCGTCCAAACACCAACAGAATGGCCTCTGACACAGAGCCAGGACTAAACTAAACCAAACAAACAAAAAAAATGAGAGTCATAGTTGTCTATAATCATGAAATCCACGCTCTCTATATCTGGGGTACATACTTCACTCAAAATGTGGCCATGTCCGGGAAAAAAGGCTAGGAGGATGGTCAATGGTGTGGGAGGTGGAGTGTAGTTAAGACAGAGGAGGATTCATTATGACAATATTAATTGGCAATGATCACTCTGGACAAGAACTGAGTGTTGAAAGCAGATAAATGGATATATATGATAACATTTCAACATCAGTATCACAAATCATAATGTCTTAAGTGAGAGAGAGAAAGTGAAAGAGAAAGAAGAGATGTGCCCATCCCAATGTAATTATCTCATGGTGATTCAATAAAATTAAAAAAGGAGAGAGAAGTGCCTGCTAGAGAAGCAATGGTATTGGTGATGGCTTGAAGGGGTGGGAGGGAAACTGGGGACACTGAAGCTTGAAAATTACACTGGTGTTGGGATGAATTTTGGAACATTGTATGACTAAAATGCAATCATGAACAATTTTGTAATACTCTATCTCATTCAACAAAAAAAAATTTTAAATGTGGCCATGTGACTAAATTCTGCTCAATAATACACAAACAGCATTAATAACAGCCATTTTTCTCCAAGTCTTTTAAAATTATCCCTCATGACCCTCCCACTTCCTCATTCCCCAATTTTCAGGTACAAAGGAATGTCCAATCTTCTACCAGAAAGAAGTAGATGACAAAAATCCCTGAGCCCCCAAGTCACTTTATGGTAGAGTACCTGCTGATTATTGACTACACCAGAACTTGCAAGGATGAGAAACAACCTTCAATATATTAAGCTAATGTAGTATGAGGCCTTATTTATGACAGCAGCTAGAGCTACCTTGCATAATTCCACAAGTTACTCTATACTTATCCTTCCAGCTTTGTGGATTCATAAGGTATGTGTGTACACTTTCAGGGCCTCAGGCATAAGACTGATATTGTACAATGGAACCCGCAGAAACTGCCAGGTTTGGACTAGGAGGGACTTACTTAACCACACCAGGAAGAACAAGTTAGCAGCAACCACCTTAGCCACCTTTAGCAGACACTGAGCAATGTGAGCATAATATGCAGGGCTTTTGACACAGTCCTTATTGTTCATGTATTCTCCTGCCTGCCATGTGCGGTCAATAGAGTTGAGTCCGTCCTGACTGATTATCATTGCCTCCAGAGAGTTCTATGGACTGCTCATAGCTTGACAACTGATCACAGGCAGACATTCTAGTGGAACAAGTCAAGGCCTCTCTTTATGACATTCACTGCTCAAATTATTTATCCAAGTCATCTGAATCCAAAGAATAAAAGTAACCTGCAACTTTATGGAGAAAAAACACTTATAACAAAACATCCAAAGACATGCTTCCTGGCAACAAGCTCAACCATGATCTGCTTAAAGGCAAAATGTGGAATAAAAATTAATATCTTTGTCCTTATTGCTAGGAAAGAGTAACCCAGTAATTACATCTAACAAAAGACCTTCATTTCCAGACCTTTACCTGGTTTTTAAAATCTGTAAATATTAGTTTTCTCATTGAGGCAGCTTACTTTCCAACTCTTATGCTTTTAAATGTTTAATCAAAAGGCTCTAGCACTCAGAATATTCTGTTTGCTAGAAGCTGCCTCAGCTTCCATATGACCCCACAATACCACTTCTGGGAATATATCCTGAGGATGCAAAAAAGCACAGTAAGAATGACATCTGCACCTATATGTTCATTGCAGCACTGTTCACAGTAGCCAAAATCTGGAAACAACCCAAGTGCCCTAGAACAGATGACTGGTTAAAGAAACTTCGGTACATTTACACATTGAAATACTATGCAGCTGTCAGGAGAGATGAAGTCATGAACTTTGCTTCTAAATGGATAGACATGGAGAGTATCATGCTAAATGAAATGAGTCAGGAAAAGAGGGACAGACATAGAAGGACTGCACTCATTTCTGGGGTAAGAAACAACATAACATGAGGCTGATACCTATGAATAGTAGATACATGAGACAGATATATTGTTCCATAGCTAGAAGCCTGCCTCATGAGCAAAGGGGAGAAGGCAGCTGGAATAGAGAAGGGATCACTAAGAAAATGATGGCTGGAGGAATCAGTCGGGATGTGAGATGTGTGCAGAAAGCAGATAAAGGACCAAACATGATAACCTCTCAGTGTCTGTATTGCAAACCATAATGCCCAAAAGTAGAGAGAGATTATGGGGAATAATGTCTGCCATGGAGGCAGGGGGAGGGTGGGAAAGGGGGAGTATACCAGGGATATTGGTGGTGGGGAAGGTGCACTGGTGGAGGGATGGGTGTTTGATCATTGTGTGATTGTAACCCAAACATGAAAGCTTGTAACTATCTCATGGTGATTCAATAAAATTAAAAAAAAATAGAAAAAAAAGCTGACTCAGAATAATCTTCCTTTACTACCTACTAGTCTGTTCCTTCCTCAGAATTCTTCTTTTTATAAGAGCTTTACTGACGTACTGTGACTTATAACACTAATAAAGAAGTTTCCATGCATATATCAGTCCAATACCATCCTCACCACCAGTGTGCCTACTTCTCTCCTCTACGGTCCTAAAGCTCCCTCCTTACAGATTGCTGGGTGACACATTCTCTAGGAGTGAGGCCAGACTCCTAGTGCTGGTACCAGATTACTGTTGAGTGTTGATGCCCAGTCAGACTCATTTTACACATATAAACAATGAGGGGAAAGAACCAGAAGCTTCAGAAGAATTTCTGCAAGGATGGAATGAAATCTGAGTGTCTGGCATATAGGATATGCTGTTACTTTTTTATCTTAAAAATATAAATACAATAAGCTTTACAAAAGAAATTTTATAAGAGGTCTCAGCACATGCTGTGAGGTTTTCCACCCTTACAGCGTGCACTTACCTGTACTTACCTGTCTCCTGCCAACCAGACCTGCATCTCTCTAGGTCTTAGTGGCTGTTAGAGACTTTCTGTCCATGAATAGACATGCCAGGGGTTCACTGACTCACAGGGTGGTGGTGAGCAAACCACTTCATTTCTCATGTGTGCTCTATGCTGCCTTCTATGTCCTTTGAGAGACTGAACTCCATCCAAGGTTGTAACTTCTATGATGACGATGACATACACTCTGCCTTCCTTGTCTCACTTTTTAACTCTCTCATCTGAATAATAAAGACTTGCTTTTAAAGCCTTGACCTTGCACCTGTTTCTAAGAATTTCCTAACTAATATAGGTACATTATGCATAAATAGGCATCTCTGCCTTCTGAATTAGATAACAATGAATTCTGTGCCTGTGATATCTTAATGCCCTGAATACTGTCCCTCCCAACTTCATGGAGTCTATATTATTGATATAGGAGTAGTCACATAAATTAGCAAAAGCAGTTAGATTGGAATGAAATCCACAAACTCCATGACAGCAGTTGTTCCAGAGAATGGAGACTAGAGTGATTAAGATATTGGTGAGGAAAGGACAGTCATATTCTACATAGTGTTGCATTGACTTTCATTAAAGAAAGACAAAGCAAATATAAGGTCACTGACAGGGTCAGTTCCATTTGGTAATTATACAGAGTATGTAAAATTATCTTCACACATTTCTCTATTAGAAAATGTGTCATATTAGATGAAAAATTAAAATATAATGTATGGGGCTAGAGGGATAGTTCAGCATACTGGAATGTATCCTTTCATGCTGGAGGCATGAATAAAATCTCTGGCACCTCAGGTTTCCTCAAGCACTACCAGAAGCTACCCTCAAGCACAGAGCAAGAAATAGCCCATGAGCACCACTGTGTGTGACCAGAGATGTACGTGTTTGTGTGTGTGTCTGTATGTATATGAACAATATTTATCAATACTGGTGTGATGCAGCAAAAATATGCTGAGATGAAAATTTATAGTATTGCATGCATATACTGGAAAAGAGTGATGTTAAAATCAATTACCTAGGCTTTTACCTTAGGAAACTAGAAAAAATTTAAATCAAATACAAAGTAAGGCAAGAAGATAAGTATTAAATATTAGAACAGAAGTAAACAGTAGAAATGCAAAATTAGACATATGTATATCAATAAAACCAATACCAATGTAGGCTATAAAAATGAAAGGAAAAGAGAAGACAAATTACTAATATAAAAAATGAATCATGGGTCATAACTATTGAACTCACTGATTATAACAAGGATAATAAAGGAATATTATTTATATTCTTATGCTCACAAATGATAATTAGAATGAAATTAACTGATTCCTTGAAAGACAAATTTCACATTAAGGAGAATGGGCAATCAAAATGGGCATCAATTTTTTAAAGAAATGTAATCAATAAATAGTCTTCTAAAAGCGAAAGCACCAGTGTCACCTAGGTTTCTTGATGATTACTACCAAACAATTGGGAAAGAAATCATATCAGTTCTCTGAAATATCTTCCATAAAACAGAAGTAGAGAAATTATTTCCTCAATTATTCCATAAGCCCACCATCACGCTAATTAAAAATAGAGAAAAGAATGACAAGAAATGAAAAGTGCAAAAAATATCTGTCATGAACATAGATACACATTATTCTCAAAAACAATCAGTAAATTGTCCACTTCCGGGTACACCAGGAGACCCAGAAGTCACTCCCACATACTGCCATTGCTGCCATTTAAGTTCAACATATAAGCTCAGCCTTGTTCAAAGACTCATAAATAAATTTTGAAAGAGATCAACTTGCCAAAAAAAATTCTTGGACATTGGTTTCCAGCTGAGACTTCTCAGGTAATCTTTGGAGGGCAGTGGACCAGCTCTCATCCTACCAAAGACTCAACAGCCGCTCCCACACCCCAAAGTTGTCGCCATGCCCCTGGCCAGGCTGCCCAGTTAAATATTCTGGATTTTCTGGAGCAACATCTCCAAACTCCACAACACTGATATCCTAGCAGTAGTACACCAGATTGGGTGGGATGTAATGTAGGAGCCAACCAATCTCAACTAACAAACACATTAACACAGAAGGCTTAACTTACAACAGCAGCTTAGTAAACTCTTCAAGGACTTAATGTCCTTATGGTCAGACTTTTCCACAAACTATCTTCTGCAAAAATATTTTTTGATCATTTCCTTAATCAGTTAGTGGTAAAAAGTAATATAAATGAATTACTGTAGACTTGCTGAGGACAGACTTGAGGGGTGGTGGAGAGAATGGAGATGATGGTGGGGGGAAGATGACAGTGGTGGTGGGATTGGTGTTGGAATATTAAATGCTGAAACAGGCTATTATGAGCAACTTTGTAAACTAATAAAGTGTGGAACATATTAGTAAATTCAGTCTAATAATAACTAAAATTAGTTATAGGACTCAAGAAAATCAGGTTTATCACAGATATTAAAGGCCGAGTAACATTTTAAAATAAGTAAGTATAATACATAAAATCAACAGACTAAAGAGAAAATATATGATCACATCTATAAATGTCATAAAAACATTTGGCATAATCTTACACCCATTCATAATAAAGCATATCCACAACATGTATATAGCTAAAATCATGCTTAAGAGTAATAAAACAAATACATCTACCTCCCAACATTCTGACATTTGATGTTTATGGAATGAATTTGTTCTGTGGCCAGAAAAAAATCTTAAACAAGAAGAGAGAATATTAAAAGATATGAAGGCAGTATCTATGATTCTGTCATTTCCATTTGATATTAGACTGGAATCCCAAGTTAATGCAGTAAAGTGAAAATACATAAATGAAAGATATACAAAATAGAACTTGTGGAAAGAGAAAATTAAGCTCTTTCATTACAGATAAGATGATTCTGTAGAGAATGCCTAAGACTGATATATACATACTCAAAGAAATAGTAAGTGATTATAATATAGTTGCAAGTTATAAGGTGCATATCAAAAAGTCTGTTCTCCTACATACTAGCAATAAATGATCATAGTTTAAAATAAATTCATGGTATCATTAATATTAACAGGGGTAAAATACACAGGTATAAATCTAATAAATATGTACAAGATGTGAGTAAAACTATAAAACTCTGATGAGGTAATAAAAAAGTAAATAAATGAGTACACATTACACTTTCGGGGATAGGAAGTCTCAAGATTATTAGCATGTGACTTCTTTCCAACTTTATCTACAAATTCAATCCAATTTAAATCAAATTCCAGAAAGAGATTTTGAAGATATCAACAAACTGATGATAGAAGTTTATCTGAAGGAATGTATGACATAGAGGAGTCAAAATAATACCAAAAAAAAGAAGAAAAAGCAAAGGACTGTTACATACTATAAAGACACAATAATCTTTAAGAAGGTAAATGAATCCAATATCAATGGAAAAATATTTTGTGAACAGATGGTGCTAGAAAGACATTCAAATGCAAAATATTTAACAAGATATTATCATTATATCTTTTATATTTTGCCTTTTTTGGGGTCACACCCAGCGTCACACAGGGGTTACTCCTGGTTCATGCACTCAGGAATTACTCCTGGCCATGCTCGGAGGACCATATGGGATGCTGGAAATCGAACTCGAGTCGGATCGTGTACAAGGCAAACGCCCTATGCACTGTGCTACCACTCCAGCCCTATCATTATATCTTACACAAAAATGAATCTGAATTTGTTCACAGATCTAAATGTAAAATATAAAAAATTCTAGAAGATAGCATGAGCAGAAGAAAACTAGATGCTATTAATCAGGAGATAACTAGTATAATACCTGAAGTATAATGAGAAAAATAGTTGATAGGTTGGACTTAATTAAAATAGAAACTTTTACTCTACAAAAAAATACTGTCAAGAAAGGTGAGAAGATGCCAGCCAGACACTAGGAGAAAATATTTGCTAAAGGCACATCTGAGAAAGAACTGTTATAAAAATGGCTATTAAAACTCTGCATTGCACTGTCCTCCCATTGTTCTTCGATTTGCTCGAGCAGGCCCAATAACATCTCCATCGTGAGACTTGTTGCTACTGTGTTTGGCATATCGAATACGTCATGGGGAGCTTGCCAGGCTTTGCCGTGTGGACGAGATACTCTTGGTAGCTTGCCGGGCTCTCCGAGAGGGGCCGAGGAATTGAACCAGGGTTGGCCCGGTGGGCTGCAGAGCAATTAAAACTCAGTAATAAGAAAATGAACATGCCAATTAAAAAATAAAGTTTTGAACAGACATCACACCAAACATACAAATGGAAAATAAGAACATTGTCCTATATGTGAGCAAGGAACTGCAAATTCAACAATGAAAGACCAGTGCACAACTATAGGAATGGCCAAATTCTGAAATGTGGACACCAAATGCTGGTAAGGATGTAAAGCAGTTAGAACTCCCATCCATTGTTGATGGGATCATGAAGTGATACTATAACTTTGGAAGACAGTTTGCCAGTTTCTTACATAATTGAAAATACTTTATCATGTGACTTAGCAATTGCCTTTCTCAGTACTTCCTCAAATGAGTTGAACACTTACATCTACACAGTTCTCAAATTTAGAGACAATCAAGATGTTTTTTTAGTAAATGGACAAATAAATGGACTAAGTCCATCCAGTCAATGTAATATTACTCAGTTAAAAAAATGCTATCAAGTCAAAGAAGATATAGAGGAAACCTCATATGTGTTACTGCACTGTAGCACTGTCCTCACTTTGTTCATCGATTTGCTCAAGTGGGCACCAAGTAACGTCTCCATTGTGAGACTTGTTGTTACTGTTTTTGGCATATTGAATATGTCATGGGGAGCTTGCCAGGCTTTGCTGTGTGGGCAGGATACTCTCGGTAGCTTCCTGGGCTCTCCGAAAGTGATGGAGGAATCTAACCCAGGTCAGCCACATGAAAGGCAAATGCCCTACCCGCTATGCTATTGCTCCAGAGATGTTTTACTAAGTAAAATAATCCAATATGATAAGGCTACATACATTATGAATCCAACTATGTGACATTCTAGAAATAAAGATAGCAGTTGTTTCTAGGGGCTTGAGGGGAGGAAAGGATAAATACAGCATGGAGCATATTTTAGGGCAACAAAACTGTTCTGTGGGATACTGGAATGGGAGATATATGAAATTATATATTTGGAAAAATATGCAGAGAAGTGCAGCCTCAAGGATGAGTTAACAGTAAACAATAGAGTTTATTATTAACAATTTGTTATTTTTTCATCAGTTGTGACAAATTCACACCACTAATGCATGATACTACTAATAAAAAAATACTTAGATATGGATGTGAAAGCATAGCTTTACTTTCCACCCAATTTCTGGGAACCGAAGGCTACTCTAAATTACAAAGTCTATTAAGTCAAAATGTCTTTAATACACCTTTATAATGTACACTCTAATACATACAGATATAGGAATATTTAAATTTTTAAAAATTAATTTCTATTTCTGGAGTTCTAAGAAGTGTGCTTGACTTGGCAGAGCAGGGACTATGTACACTGAATGAATCCACACCTTTGTTGCTTTGCTTTCAGATGGGTAGGCACCCTCCTCTGGAAACAAGAGAAGGATTCTCTCGGCAGACTCAGCCAGTCTTGTGAGAAGCTGTCATTCTTTGCCAGGTGCTCAGAAGAGATAAAGTAGTCAACGGAAGTAAAGTCACACTTTGCCAGCATCAGAGCATTTGAGCTGAGATTGGAAAGGGGCTCCTTCGGTGTGAGAAAGGGACAGCCCCTCTCCCTAGCATAGGAGGGAAAGCAGCAGGAAGTTTAGTGGCTTCCAACTGATATTTCAAAAATGGCCTGACCATTTTTCTTCCAGTCTTGTCAGGAATATTGCTGTAGGTAAGCCATGTGACTGCCAATTTACTGAAGAGTCCCAGAATACAGTCTGCTGTCCTCTCCAGAAGGTCAATGATTTTTGCTAACACATTCATCTAACACACCCGTGTATCAACCACCCTGGCATAAGAACACATCCTAAGGCCGCTGCTCTCCAATGCTGGGACCCGGGCCTCCATACCATCCTTCCCTTGAAGATTACCTATCAAACATCCTCCTATAAAGCCCAGGGAGTGCCAATCGCTATCCTTACTGCCTCATTTTGCGTCTGACTCAGCTGTACCTAGCCTTGCCTGATCTTGGCTGCGGGAACTGCTTGTTTGATTAAGAGTAACTTAGTCAGGCCTTTCCTCTGTAATTGATCTGTGAATTTTTCCATAAATAACACTGGGTAGAAATGGTACTGAGCGGGAGGCGGGGGGTCAGGGAGCAGACTGGGGAGGATGTTTTCGCCACTGCTCTCTGACTTCATGGTTTAAATGCCAAATTAGTTTGTCAAAGACAGTTTAACTTCCTTCAACAGGGAACATCAGAGTGGCGGGCTTATTATTTTCTCAGAGCTCTCCAGCATGCAACTTTGGAGGCATTTATCACAACTGGAGATATAATTGCTCATTGGACAATTATTTCCTCCTCTCTTCTTTATAGATTACATACTTAAATTTTTATTAATTTTAATTAATTTATTTTTTATTAAAGTAATGTGATTTACAAAGTTATTCATAGTTCGGTTTCAGAAGACATACAATATCGCAGCACGAATCCCACCACCAATGTCAAACTTCTCTCCACCAATGTTCCCAGGTTCCCTGCCATACCCCCCCTCCCCGCCACCCTCCATTTCCCCACACCCCTCCCCACACACACACCTCCAGCTTGCCCTCCCTCTTTGTTGCTGACTTTGTGGTTTGGATATTTGACTCTATCATTTTTTAACATGTCTATGTACCTTTGTACCTTTGACCTGGTCCCTGTTGCTTCACATCTGTCTCTTCTCTGCTCAACTCCTTTCTTTCCTTCTCCCTATACTTTGGGGCAAAGAGTGATGTAGGAATCCACCTTTGATATTGCATATCCTCACCCAGTTATTCTAAATACCACATATATGCAATATTATCCTGTGTTTATCCTGATTCTCTCTGGCTTCCTTCATTTAACATATGTCTTCCAGTTTCGTCCATGTTTCAGTGAATTGAGTGATTTCATCATTCCTTATAATTCTATAGTATTCCATTGTGCATATCTTCATGATCAACATAACTGTCCTTGAACATCTAGGTTGATTCCAAATCTCAGCTATTGTACTGAGTGCTGCCATGAGTGTGCATGCATTGTTTTCAATGAATGCTTTCTGTCCTGGGGATAAATCTGAGTGTCATACTGCACCACATATGAACGATGCTCAGTAGACATGGTGCTGGGTGAATGGTAAGATGGAACTTTATGACAGAAGTAAGGAACTGAGTTTTGCTCTTAAATTTGTTATGTATATCTAAGCTTCAAAACAAATTAGAAAGGAAGAAAATTTGAATTCTATACATTTTATAGGGATAAGTATTAAGGATTTGCAGCTCCCTTGTACCACATGATCCCCAAAGCAAAGCTGGGAGTGACACCCACCACTGAGCTGGTAATAGCTCCTTAAATACTGTGAAGTGTGTTAAAGTCCCCACCCCTAAAATCTGAAATATAATATGGTATCTGATTTCAATGGTTGTGTACTTTTAGATAACTTTATTTTAACAAAAGCAAATTGTCAATGTTACACCTGGAATTTTGCCATATCTGAAAAACTGAATACAATACATCCATTGAAATATATATTTCTTGTGTAGGAGTAAAACTTCTACATGTAATAGAGTCAATTGCTAGTTTCTGTACCACCATTGCCAATATACACACACCCAAAGCTGGTTAAATGCACAATAATAGTGCTCATGGTTCATGGCTAAATTCAGTATTTTTCTCCATTTTGGGATCCTAATAGGAGTTAGTCACATCCATGGGGAGAAATCATATACTTTATTATTTTTTTAAAGACTGGGGGCATTGATGGTAGGAAATGCACACTGGTGGAGGGATGGGTGTTGGAACATTGTATGACTGAAACATGATAATGAACAATTTTGTAACCACATATCTCATGATGATGCAATACAAAATTTTAAAATATAAAGTAAATGAAATAGGAATGCTTCCCTTAATTCAAATACTACAGTTCTCCCCATTTATTGTCTTTGACATATAATAAAAATTTTAATTCTTGTGTTCATACTCATGTATACAGATGTGTATGGTATATATCATGCTTGGCTATTTACATACTGGTGCTGAAAATTAAATCTGGGAGGGGATTTAAATTTTACCAAAAAAACCCCACAGAAATTCATTATAACTGAGGTATGTACTTATACTTCAGAGGAGAGTGATAAAATGGTTGAGAAAACTTTAAATCATAAATTCTTGAACTTTATTTTTTTAATTTTTATTAGTAAAACACCATGAGGTACAGTTGTAGACTTACAAATTTTTGTGCTTCAGTTTCATTTATACAATGATCCAGTACCCATCCTTCCACAAGTGCCCATTCTACATCATTTACATTTTTTTTTAAATTTTTGTTTGTGAAACACCATGAGGTACAGTTGTAGATTTACAAATTTTTGTGCTTGGGTTTCAGTTATACAATGATCAAACACCCATCCCTCCACCAGTGCACATTTTCCAACACCACGGGTCCCAGTATCCCTCCCACCCCCCATCGTCTCAACCCACTCTGCCTCTGTGGCAGGGTATTCCCTTTTGTTCTCTCTCTCCTTTTGGGTGTTGTGGTTTGCAAAAGAGGCATTGAGTGGCAATCATGTTTGGTCTATAGTCTACTTTCAGCATGCTTCTCCCATCCTGGGAGGATACTCCCAACACCCTTTATTTGGTGTTGGGAGTCCAAATTCTTGAACTTCAGAGTAAAATTCTTCCAGGAAAACATGCAGATATGGTTAATGTGGAAATTAAAGTTTAATTATCAACTACTGATTAAGAGATTTTTTATACTTATATGGTGATTGATGAAAAATTGTTAAAGCTTTTTTTAATTGCATGAGATAGTTTAAAACATTTTTTAAAAAAATTAATGAATTACTGTGAGATACAGTTACAAAGCTTGAGTTTCAGCCATATAATGATCCAACACTCATCTCTCCACCAGTGTTCATTTCCCACCAATGTTCCCAGTGTCCCTCCTGCTACCCCCACCCCACCCTGCCCCACCCCCTGCTCCTATAGCAGACGATTTCCTTCTTACTCTCTCTCTCTCTCTCTCTCTCTCTCTCTCTCTCTGCTTTGGGGCATTATGGTTTGCAATACAGATACTGAGAGGCCATCACATTTGGTCCTTTATCTACTTTCAGCACACATCTCCCATCCCGAGCAATCCCTCCAACCATCACTGACTTAGTGATCCCTTCTCTATCTCTATCTCTATCTCTGTCTCTGTCTCTGTCTCTGTCTCTGTCTCTGTCTCTGTCTCTATCTCTATCTATCTCTATCTCTATGCCTTCCCTCATGGGATACTTTTAAAAATCAGTGTTTCTCTTTAACGTGCTCTTAATTTTGCCGTTATTATTTCATAATGAACATCAGACACTTTAGCACTTAATAATGACCATTTATATTGCTATTTGTTTAAAAAGCAAATTGAACACTACAATTTGGAGCTCAGGGGTCCACATGATTGAAGCTGGATTGGCTGCATGCAAGGCAAGACTCTAACCCACTGTATTATTGTTGTAGCCAAGATATACTTTAATAAATCAGACAATCCAATTAATAACTGATTTTTCTATTAGTAAAATCTTATTCTTTCAGAGAACTTTAAATTCACCCACTACAGGGCTGGAGCAATGGTACAGTGGGTTTCACATTCGCCTCGCACGTAACTGACCCAGATTTGACCCCCAGCATCCCATATACCCCTGAGCACCACTAGGAGTAATTTCTGAGTGCAGAGCCAGGAGTAACCCCTGAGCACCTCACCTGAAGTGAAGACTCCTATATTGTGATGTAACTCCAGTTTCGTGACTGTAGTAACTGATCAGAGGTGGACATGTGACCTAGATTCGGTCAAAAATAGTTCTTGCATATAGTGATTTGTCCACAGAGGGGCATGTGGGCCAGGTGAAAGCAACCAGAGCTTTTCTTGGGATATTTCTAATTTGCGTTACAAATGGTTGCTAGAAGTTGAGATCATAGGATGTCTATCCAGGTGAAGTGGTGACTACATACTCAAGTAACTGATTAAAGTTGAAGGAGAGAACAAGATGAATAAAATGAGGCATCAGCCATATGCCCATATAGAATAGTTTTCTCTAGTGGCTGTTGATTGGCCACATAGCTCTGAAAACATACAGCCCAAAATGGGGAGGCTTCAATTTATTACTGGGGAGGCAAAAACCCTTTTGAGCCTATAAACTTTTGTAGCCTGATCATTTTCATATGGAGAACAGGCATTTTTTTCATACAATATATGAAATCTAAGAGACTTGACTCAGAGGGTAATGGATACAGAGTTACAAGACCATGAATGAGCTGAAATTCTACTTGGCTTTTAAAGTAAAATCTGAGTGTTACCAGAGAGATGATATGGCAAGTGCTTGTCTTGCATGCTGCTGAACCCAGTTTGATTCCCAACATCACATATGATCTCCTGAAACCCCTCAGTGTAATCCTGAGTATAGAGCCAGGTGCAAGTCCTTGGCATAACTGGGTGTGGTCCAAAATAAAATAATAATAATAATAATAATAATAAATCAAAGTCAAACCTAAAGAGAGTATAGTTAACCTTAAAAAATCATGAGAGAAACAGAAGTTCTACTGTGGCTCAGAACAAATGAAAGTCTTTTCCTCCCTAAATATGGAACCTGAAGTCAGGCACTGAATGACTCTGGGTTGGCTCAGGGTTCCATTTCCCTCACCCGAGAGAACAGCTTCTTGTGATTGTATGATGACAATAGTCCTCACCTCACAGACTGAGTACTGCATGAGCTAATCCATGTTTTAAGAACACTGTCATATGGGCAAGGACTTAATATCACCCTGCTCTTTATGACTTTTCCATTTTAATTTGAACACTGGAAGACCTCAAACAAGACTTTTTACCAAGTACATACCAGCATTTTCAGAAAGGATATCCTGGCAAGTCACTGGATACAGAGAGTTTTATAACGAAGCTGTAGACTCAACAGTCAATAAAGTAAAAATCTGGATCATCATTCAAATTATTCTGGGAATAGGTATGGGCAACCATTAAAATATGGTATTAGTCTAAACCAGTAAGAAAAAACATTTTCGTATGTTCCATTTCTTCTGTATCTACTGACAGTTCCAATAGAAGGATCCTAAAGATAAAGTTGGCATCAACTCTCACTAGACACATGAAAAAATCATTTACCTTGGTATTCTACCCTTTGATATGTCAGTACCTGCCAGGAGTGGGAGTTCTAATTGGGTCACCTTGTACCTGTGGAAAACAACTCTGTCAAGTTGACCCTGAGTAATCTAAACACAACTAAATTGCCCTAAAGCACACTCTCTCACCAAGCCCCCAATACTGTTTCAAACATCAAACAAAACATCTTGAACAGATGATTTTGGATTTCTAAGGTTTCAAGTGGGCAGAGATTCTCTTCTCCAAACATTCCTTTTTGAAATTGCACTTGCTTTCATAATACAAAATAGAAGTGGCAAAATAACTGTTTTTGAATCAATGCTTTTCAATGCATGTTTTATACATATGCCTCTATATATTATATACATATATACAAGCATATAATATACATATTTACACAACATAGCTATAGACTACATCTATAGCTATAGCTATGTAATATAGCAAGGTATTTCACAAGTGATTCCATTTGGTCTTTATGTGAAGATATGATGTAGGTACTATCATATCCATTTTTCAGAGGAGAAAATTTGAGTCATGGGGTGTTCAGTAAGTAACTAAATATTTTTCCAGCTGGTTAAGTGGTTGAAGCTTTATTTGAATGTAGGCTTGTCTGCCTGACATTTCATAACAGACTGTCCCCAAATTAAGAAGGCAACAGTATCTAGTAATTATTTTAACTAAAAGTAACACTGGAGTAATTGGGTCAGTTGATCGAGAAGAATGTGCAGAGTAATCCAGAGCAGTGCAATTGAAAGAAAGGTGGCTCTTGGGTATGGCCAAGACAACTTTTGGTTGCTATTCAATTTCCAAAACGAAGCCACACAAATCACTGTCATATGTCACATTTCAGCAAGAAGGGAATCTTTTCCTTCCCTTCAAGTGTTCCATCAGCATTTTCCTTTCTCTACTTAAATGATTTTCTAAATAGACATGACAGTAGTTATATTTTATTTTTGTAGGAAAAAGTAATATATTGAGCTCCTATCTGCAATACAGCAAAAATTCTTTTATTCCATAATTAGCTTAGAATTATAAAACCCCTTAAATAAGGCAAAATGGAGAAAAAAAGGTGAGGGGACTGAGATGATATCTTGAAGTGGTGGAGGAAAATGTCATTTGTCACCATTGCTAACAGTGAAGATCAGGGTTTTACTATATTATCCTTATCCATTAACTGAAATGTAATTCTTATAGTGTAAACATTCTTGGGTTGAAACCTCAACCTAAAAAAAAGATTTCTAATTTGTTCCTACCACATGTGCAAAATAAAAGTCATGCACCTTCTCTCACACAATACCAGACTTTCTCTTCTAATTTGTTTTGTTTTCCTTCTAGTTTTCTTTTCAACATTTTTTATTAAAGCACTATGATTTACAAAGTTAGTCAAAGTTGAGTTTTAGATATAACAATACTGCAGCACCGATCCCAACATGAATGTCAACGCACCTCCACCAATGTTCCCGGATTCCCTCTCCTACCACGCCCCCACCCCAACACATACACAGCCTTCCCTCTAGACAGGCATATTTCTAAGTTTGGTTTTTAAAGTTTGATTTCAATGCTGTTGACTCCGTGGTTTGGCTATTTGACTCTATCATTCCTTAATACCATCTTTCCCTTGCCCTAGCCCCTGTGTGCTTCTTTAAAACAAGGAGGTCAAGCTGGATTCATATCTCATATGGATCAACTCAAAGTGATCAAAGACCTTGAGATCAGACTAGAATCTATAAGTACATTGGGAAAATGTACTTATAGATGTACAAAACACTCCAAGACCTCAAAGGAATCTTCAATGATATGATTCCACTGACAAAGGCTACAGAATCAAAAGTAAATAAATGTAAGTATATCAAACCTAAAACTTCACCAAAAAAATTGAAAATGTGTCTGTCAAGGTGGTAGGTTGAGAGGAAGTTGGGAAGAACCTGGGGCACTGGTGAAAAGAAGTTGACACTGTTGGTGGAATAGGTGCTGGTCCATTGTAAGACTAAAAGTCAACTATGAATAACTTTGTAATAATGGCGATATAATAAAATTTTTAAAAAAACAGAGTGATGGGATTTGGTAGAAAATGCAAAAATTATAAAATATAAGACTTGAATAGGGAAAATTACTGAGTCCTTCACACCTAAGTTCACAGACCAGCTTTCCCAAAGGCAGAAAACTTTGGGTGATACATCATATTTTTTAAAAATTTTATTAGTGAAGCACCATGAGGTACAGTTATAGACTTACAATTTTTTGTGCTTGGGTTTCAGTTATACAATGATCAAGTACCCATCCCTCCACCAATGCCCATTCTCCACCACCTGAAAGTGATACATCATCTTGAACTTCATTTCCTAAAAGGAAAGACAATAAATTCAAAAATGAATAAAAAGAATTAAAGATAAGAGGATATAAGTTTAAGACTCCTCTTCTGAGGGAAAAAAGTCACCTAAAGTGACTTCAGTTTAGTTATTGCCTGATTCAAGTGAAAAGTCCTGGTGCATTTTCTCTGTGGAACAGTAACTAAAATCACTGCAAGGATGATTTCTGAGAATCTAGATTTTGTAACCTCATTAGTTTGTGTAAGAGCTCTTTGTGATTTGACCCAGTTTCAACTCCCAAAGTTCGAAAATAAGACATAAATGTTTTCTCTATGAAGATATAGTTATGTGTCATTAGTCTACTCTACTAATAAAATAGGGGGACAGAGTGCCACACATATAAATTGATTGTTCTAGATGACAGAGCACAGAGGAAAGAAACAAATTCCTTAAATTGTGAGAGGAAGAACTTCCTGGAAAGATAGCTACTTGCACTGAGTAAAATATTTATATCTTAATTATAAATTCCTGACAAAACGGAACTACATCCCTTATATAAGATGCAGTCACAACTGCTATCAATCAGTGAAAATTCACTGAAAGCGTGAAACATTCACATGGTTTAAATCTTGCATTTTGCAGACCTAAATCAGTGTTTTTAGATACGTTGGTGAATGCCTGCTTAATAATGCATTGCTCTTGGGAGAGGAAAAATCATACCCTTATTAACTAAAACATCACATTTGAGTGGCTATCCAGTTGGTTACAATACATACTCTTAACCCAGGATGATGAAACTCTGAGCTCCCAGAGACTTTCATTTGTCTTAGCTGCTGATAATTTCCCTACAATTATGAATGTCTGGGGACATTGAAATGCACATGGAGTGGTGGAAGTCTCTGGGGCTATTTGCCTACGCTTGAGCCATGTGAGCAGTGAGAAAAAACTCCAGAAGCTAACTTAGATATCAGGGAAAAACAGTAACCAAGATCAATTCGCCACACCCTTAGATCTCTTCCTAACTGTCCCCTCTGTGCCTGTTTCCTACTCACAGCTTTCCTGGACCCCACCCCTACTTGACAACCTCAGCTTTGCTATTGAGGTCTAAATGGTTATTTTCACTAGACACTCTATTCCCTTGTTTTGTTTCTTTATATACCACAAGAGTGATATCATCTGATAACTGTTATTTCTGACTTATTTTGCTTAGCACACTCAAGTTCTTTCTATGTTGTAGTAAAATACAAGTTGAATAGTAGTATTCCATTATGGATATATACCACAACCTCTTATACGCTCATCTGTTCAGCATCTGGGCTATTCCCAGATCTTGGCTGCAATAAACAGAAGTGTACATGCATCTTTTCTAATTAGTATTTTAGCATTATTGGTCTAGATGCTAAGCAGTAGAATTGTTGAACCATATGGTACCTCTACTTTTTTGTTAAGTCTCCATACTACTTTCCATATTACTATCCCACCAACAGTGAGTTGGTCATCAATATTACAAAGTATTCAACATCACTGACCACCTGGGAAATTCAAGTAAAAAATTAGAATGATATATGAAGCCTATATTAAAAAACCCTGAATACTATGATTCTCCAATCTGTGCAATGTTTACCTCAACATCCATGAAAGCCCCACCCCCCCACCTTTTCCCTTCTTGACACAGCTCAACCTCTGGTCCTCACAATGTTGATGACAGTTGTGTCTGTCTGCTGTTACTCACTGGGAAGATGTATGGAAAAAAAAGAAAGAAAGGCTCTTTGATTAAGATGGGGAAAACATATTGTGAACAAAAAATATTTGACTTCATTTATCATTCTTAAATTTAACATTTATTATTTTCCTTTAGAGATATAATTTAAAATTATTTAGTTTTAAATAGCTCTGATTTACAAGGTTATTGATAACCGAGTTTTAGGCATATAATATTTCAACACTAATCTCACCAGCAGCATCATCCCTCTACCAGTGTTCCCATATTCCCTCCCCATCCTATCCCAGCCTGTCAACTTGACAGATACATTACAAATTTTCAATGGTTGCTGCTTAGATCTTTTGTTTTCAGTGTTGCTGAGTCTGGGTTATATATGGCTATACAACTCACTCATAACATCAGCATAATTGAAGCCCTGATGTCTGTTCACCCATTACTTCCTGCTCTCTTCTCCCTGCCCAGCCATAATCCCTCCCACCCCACACCTTGGTTTCTTCTCTTCTCGGTCTATCTCTCTAAACACTGGGTTCAAAGGTGATCTCAGAATTCTCATTTTATTAAAGTACACTTCCTCATCCAGTATTCTATATACTATAGATAAGTGACATCAACCTGTGTTTGTCTTTTTTCTTCTGGTTTACTTCACTTAACATGACATCTTCAAGTTACGACTATGTTGCACCAAATTGTATAATTACATCATTCCTGCAGCTGCATAGTATTCCATTGTGTATATATACCAAATCTTCATAATCCATTCATCTGTTCTTGAACATCTAGGTTGATTCCATATCTTAGCTATTGTACTCAGTGCAACAATCAATAATGGTGTGCTTATGTCCTTTTTTAAAAATTTTTATTAGAGAAACACCATGTGGTACAGCTGTAGACTTACAAATTTTTGTGCTTGGGTTTCAGTTATACAATGATCAAGTACCCATCCCTTCACCAGTGCCCATTTTCCACCACCACGGGTTCCAGTATCCCTCCCACCCCCCATCTCCCCCATTCCACCCTGCCTCTATGTGCTTATATCCTTTTGAGAGAGTTTTTTTTTTTAAGTCCTGGGGGTAGATGCCCAAAGTGAAATTGTGGGTTATATGGCAGTTCGCTGAGACTTTCCACAGTGTTTTCCACCAGACAACATTCCTACCAGCAGTGGATGAGATTTCCTACTTTACCACATCCCAACAGAGATTGTTCCTACTTTTTTTTTTTTTTTTTTTTTTTTTTTTTACTCAGACCTAGCAATGATCAGGGGTTGCTCCTGGCTCTGCATTCAGGAATCACTCCTGGCGGTGGTTGTGGGAACATATGGGATGCTGGAAATTGAACCTGGGTTGGCCTTTGGGATCCTGAGGGAAAGAAGAGAGTGACAGACACGATCCCATTGCAGCCCTACTACTGGATCAGGATAAAAGATAATCAGACAAGCAAGATCCAAAACAGAAAAGTTGGAGTAGTGTGCAGTTGTGTGAACTTGCATGTGTGTGTACATGTGTGTCTATATGCAGGTGTGTGTGCATGCAGCTATGTATATGGCTGGGTATACATGTGTGTTCCTATGTGTATATGTCAGTATGCTAGGTAGGGTGTCTCTGCCTGTGTAAAAGTGTTTGTTGAGGTATGTGTTCACGTTTGTGCATCTGTGTGAACATACATAAGTGAGTATGCCTGTATGTGAGAGTGAATATTTGTCTGTGCTATGTAAATGTGCAAGTGTGCTTATGTATGAGGATATGTGCATGTAGTGCTTACTTACTGAGTAAGCACACATATGCATGTGTGGTCAATGGCTGGGCAGGGGTATGTCAAGGGAGCTAAGCTGATAACATGAATCAACTGTTCTTTTGCTCTATCTACACCCTCTAACCCCCCCCCCCAAAGGCTGCATAAATCCTTCTGTTCAGCTTTTGCCATAAATTTCCACACAAATCAATTGGTACAAGGGTCCTTCTCTCCCCTTTCTCTCTTCTTTTCCTCCTTCTTATCCTGCCCTGTTCTCCTCTCCCCTCTCCTTCTCTCCTTTCACCTAATTTATCTCTTTCCTATAAATCCTATTGATTTGCATTAATCCCCGTGGGCTGCTAAAGGCAGTATCTGCCTCTGCAGGGGGCCTAGAAAGACCCATCTAGATTTTCTCTGGTCTCTACTTTAATCCACCTTCCCAGGAAACAGATTCGTGGTGTTTTAGTTACATTCCTAAAAATCAGGATGAGCAGAGATCAGAAAGGTCAGAACTATACCCTCACAAGAGCCTAATGCTCAAAGCAAAAGGGCAGGTGGAGTAGATGTGATGCACAGAAGGAGATCTCCATACTGTCTCACCCCACAGGCACCCCTCCAAAGATGCTTTCCTATAGTGGGTGAGTGGTGGGCTGCTTTCTGGCTTCCACTTGCTTTAATCACCTTTTCTCTGAGCTGAGGAGACCGGCCTTCTTGTAGCTGTGATTAAAATGGAGAGATTTACCATGAGGAAATTCTCCCTGCATATGGGTGATACAATTTCCAATCAAAGGATGAACTCATAATCAGCAACCTGAATAATCACCAGGCTGGTCACTTAGCCTAATGATTTTGGAGGAGAAAGAATTATGGTCATGGTGCATTGTCAGAAATAAAGACAAAGTCCATGCACTGCTATGTCCTGTGCCCATAGGCTTTCAGGGCGGAGCAATATAATGGCCAGTGACACCAGCCCACAGCATCATCTATTTAGTAGATCAGCAGTGCTGGGTAAGTTCTCTTGAATGAGCCTTCTGACCAGGTACAGGAAGTCAAATATTAAAATGGCACATCAAATTCAAGGCCACGTTTGACAGTATACCTCAAAAATATATGTCTTTATCCTGGACTGAATCAAGAAAGGGCAGTGTCTTCTGAATATGAGGAAAAAAGAGTTATTTATTTATTTATTTATTTATTCCTTTTGCATTTATTTAAAGTATACTCCTAGAATAACTTTCTTCCCCAAAATTAGAGGGAAAGCTCTAGTATTGATTTCATAACTGAACCATGACCATAATTCTTTCTCCTCCCAAATCATTAGGCTAAGTGACCAGAAACAAACCTTATTGCATGCTAAAAGCAGCCAAATTTCAGAGCTTTCTTTGCCAGATTGACATATCAGCCTCTTGGTTATTTTCTTTCTGAAAACAAAAGTAAAGATGAGAAACTATGGGGACAGGTGAGTTGGGTGGGTTGTTTGCTTTTGTCCAAACAGTTCGCAACTTTCCTCACACTGAACAACCTTCAAGGAAATTAAATTCTGGCTGCTGATACTTGCACCTTATTGTGAGTTTATTATTTCTGATTTTCAAAATTGCACATATTTTCAAAATTCTCAGAGGCAAAGGGAACCAAAGAACCCTGGAGTAGAAAGGGAAACTCAAAGAAGGGAAGAAAGCATCTCACATTTACCATGAGAAAAATTACAATTAGTAATTTATGACCGGCTTCAAACACCTCCAAAGTGCAGATAAAAAGACTTGCTCTTTGTAGATGGCATTTTTTTTATAAAATCTTTCCGCATTTGCCACCAACCAAGACAGGCAATAGATTCATGTGGAGAGAGGAGGCAATATAGATAAGGAGGGTTCAACTTATCTTTATGATCTAGAAGTAATGGATATTAGAGTAGTAAGAATTTAGAACTCTAATTTAAGGTGTCTTTTTTTCCTACCTCCCAGAATAAGACTGACTGATACATCACCTTCCATTCAAAGAAGAAAATTCAACTAGCAATTAAACCAGAAGCTTATTTATGACTGGAAATTGTATCCTTTCAAAACCAAAATGTTTGCAGGCAATGCAAACATCACAAAATCAATGCAAACAATGTAAAATGTCAGACTCCACTATTCATAAGTCAAACTTTCTCCATATACTCACTTTCAACTAGAATTCTGCAGTCCAACTAATGGTGCCATGAACCTTACTCAGGCAATTATTTTTGCAACGCCTTTTAGAGACTCATGCCTCCTATTTAATACACAATATTAGCAGCGTAGAGCACAGGCAGCTGTGTCCAAGCCACTGAATGTTCAAACCAGCAAACAAAAGAGAGTGAATGGATTTTATTGGCATGAAAAGAGCTTTAGAAGTAAACTAGGAGAGAGCAGAAATAGCAGATGGTAGCTAACCTTCAGGAGAGAGAATAGAAACTAAAATAATGACAGTCAGGCCACAATAATACTTACATTGGAGCGATAGCACAGTGGGTAGGGCGTTTGCCTTGCACGCAGACAACATGGGCGACCCGAGTTCGATTCCTCCGCCCCTCTTGGAGAGCCCAGCAAGCTACCGAGAGTATTCGATATGCCAGACATAGTAACAACAAAGTCTCCAATGGAGACGTTACTGGGCCCACTCTAGCAAATCGATGATCAATGGGAGGGCCTTTACTTTTTACTTTACTTTACTTATTAAGAAATGGCTAAATAATGTGTACTAGGCACAGTGTAAGTGGCATGAAAGTATTTGCATCGAAATAAAGTCCAAATGGCACCACATTTTATTGTTAAATTGAGACTTGAAGGAATCATTAGGAGCCCAGCAAAACCCCATTTTAGACATGTTACTACAAATATGATGGTTTGTTATGTATTTGCAGTGTCAAATTTCTTATTAACGTCTCAAAATAAGGATATATCCGCTGTTATGACAGCATGAATACACAGGCCACAGACTTTTAGCCAACTAGAAACTACTCTCCAGAAACAAAAAGTGTGTTTCCTGATGGAAGATAACAGGCCCCATTTCCAGGGAACTCTGTGAATCCTGCAGGAGCATATCAATTAAATGATTCTCACTACGTTTGAGTCATCCAGCTTCTGGCAAGTATTTTTTCCCAAGAACCATTGCTATCATCTAGTCAACCCAGGACAGGCCTGTTTCAATGCCAAAAAAAAGAACAGACCTGTAACACACAGAAGCACCACAGGGACTGCTCCCTGGGTCCCAGTCAGCAACGTGTTTCTTAATGACAGTCATCAAGCCTCATAAGTAAAGGCCCTCCCGTTGTTCATCGATTTGCTCGAGCGGGCCCAGTAACGTCTCCATTGGAGACTTTGTAGTTACTGTGTCTGGCATATCGAATACATCATGGGGAGCTTGCCAGGCTCTGCCGTGTGGGCGAGATACTCTCGGTAGCTTGCCGGGCTCTCCAAGAGGGGCGGAGGAATCAAACTCGGGTAGGCCATGTTGGCTGCGTGCAAGGCAAACGCCCTACCGCTGTGCTATCACTCCACCAAGCCTCATATCAGAGCAAACTGCACGCATCTGTCCTGAAGGAGAACAAACACTTTCGTAGTTCATGAAATCTGGGAAGCACCAACTACACCAATTTTATAGCCAGCAGTTAAATATTTTATTATTATTTGTTTGTCCCTCAGAAAAAACTAATATGCATACAAAATCTGCTTCCTCTGAATGTCCTGACCTCAGCCATGATTTCTTTTTTTCACTGCCTGCTTAACATCTGTGGCAACGTTTTGCCAGCCATGCCTCACCCCACACCTCAAACCTGGTCAATCGGTTTTCCAAGCCAATTTGCATATAAATGCATACATGTATATATGCACATATACTCAGAGACACACATACGTGTACACCTAGGCACACAGAGAGGCGTGGAGACAGACATATATAAGGACAACACATGTAGATACAAGTACTCACACAGACACACATCTGCAGACACACACAGATGCTCCCACTCACATATACATACTGAGACACATGCTTACACAGACCAACACACATGTACACACAGACTGATATTACCTATGTGCACACCCTTTTCTTCCTCCTGTTTCCTGTCTTGGGGAAGATGATAAATTGCATAATTATCTTAATCCCCCACCCCCCAAAAGCCCAGGTAGTATTTTTATTTATTCTCATGGTTTTTCACACTTTTTATTGCTTCACTACTTAAATCCAGTGAAGATCTATGCCCTAAAGCCCGCCCCAAGCTCCCTCCCCAACCCCACTGCAAGGGGCAGGCACTGGCCATAACGACCTGGAGGAAGAGCAGTGACTGCCTTGTTGGCCTCATTTTCTCTTAAATCCATTCTCTGATAGAACATATTAAAAACTCACCTCATACAGCAAGTATATAAAAGAATGTGGCAACATCTCACAACATTACATGTGCATTTACCTTTTAATACAGCGATTCAATTTTCAGGAGTTTACCTGGAAGATAAACAACTACATATGAAAATAATTTACCATGGTAACAAAATATCAGAGACAATTAAATACTGAATTCTAAGAGATTGGCTACATTAAAAATTTTATATAGAACGGACTATTGAGTTTCCTTTGCCAGGCCCCCACCGCTGGGCAGCAGGAGATTTTGGGGAACACCTGCCCCAGTTCAACCAGGCCACGTCTTCAGGGCACTGCTTCCTACACAGGTTCCTAGGTCAGGAACCTCAATAGAATCAGGAAGATAGAAGTAGTATCAACAAACTTTTCAGACCACGATGAGTTGAAGATAGAAGCGAATCACACAAAGACACCGAGAAACTTGGAAATTAAACAACTCAATATCAAAAGATGAGTGGGTCAGGAAGGAATTCAAGGACGAAATCAAAAGATACCTGGAAACAAATGAGAATGAAGACACAAGCTACCAGAACCTATCGGACACAGCTAAAGCCATGCTAAGAGGAAAATTTATAGTGTGGCAAGCATTCCTAAGGAAGGAAGGGTCGAGATAGATAACCTGACCTCACAGTTCCAGATCTTATAAAAAGACCAACAAAAGGAACCCAAATTTGGCTGAAGGAAAGAAATAATAAAACTTAGAGCAGAAATTAACGACACGGAAACCCAAAAAAACAATCTTAAAGGTCAATGAAACCAAAAGCTGGTTCTTGGAGAAAATAAACAAGATTGATAAACCTCTAGAAACACTCACAAAGAAAGAGGGAGAGAGAACCCTAATAAAACAAATCAGAAATGTAAAAGGGGACATCACACCAGAAACCAATGAAATTCAAAAGATCATCAGAGACTACTTTGAGAGTCTGTATGCCACAAAACAAGAGAACCTGGATGAAATGGATAAATTCCTGGATTCCAACTATCTACCAAGACTGAACCAAGAATTTGGGATACCTGAATAGACCCATTTATATCAAGGAAATTGAAATCGTAATCAAAGCCTTCCCCCCAAACAAAAACCCACCATGCACAAAAGTCAGATCAAAATGGATTAAAGACTTCAACATCAGACCAGAATCCATAAGGTACATTGAAGACAAGGTTGGCAAAACCCTCTACGATATTGAGGGTAATGGTAACTTCAAACACAACACTCCACTCACAAACCAAGTGGAAACAGAGAAAAATAAATGGGACAATCTTAAATTAAGAAGCTTCTGCACTGCAAAAGATACAGTGAGCAGAATACAAAGACAACCTACAGAATGAGAAAGGATATTCACCCAATACCCATCCGACAAGGGATTGATATCTAACATATAAAAAGCACTGGTTGAACTCCACAGAAGAAAACATCCAATCCCATCAAAAAATGGGGTGATGAAATGAACAGAAACTTTCCCAAAGAAGAAATCCGAATGGCTAAAAGGCACATGAGAAAATGCTTTACATCATTAATCATCAGGGAGATGCAGATCAAAACAACAATGAGATATCATCTCACACCACAGAGACTGGCTCACATTCAAAAGAACAAAAGCATCCAGTGTTGTCGGATGTGGCGAGAAAGGGACCCTCCTTCACTGCTGGTGGGAATGCCGACTGGTTCAACCCTTTTGAAAAACAGTATGGACGATTCTCAAAAATTAGAAATTGAGCTTCTATTTGACTCAACTATACCACTACTTGGAATGTATCCCTTTGAGGCAAAAAAGTACAGTCGAAATGACATCGGCACTATCATATTCATTGTTGCACTATTCACAATAGCTAAAATCTGGAAAAAAAACCCGAGTGACCGAGAACAAATGACTGGTTAAAGAAACTTTGGTACATCTACACAATGGAGTACTATGCAGCTGTTAGAAAATTGAATCATGAAATTTACATACAAGTGGTACTACATGGAAAGTATCATGCTAAGTGAAATGAGTCAGAAAGAGAGGGATAGACATAGAAAGGTGCATTCATCTGGGGAATATCAAGTAACAAAATAGGAGACTAACACCAAGAATAGTTGAGGTAAGTACCAGGAGTTTCACTCCATGGCTTGAAGGCCAGTCACATATGCCAGGGGAAAAGGCAGGTAAGATAGAGAAGGGAGCACCAAGTAGAGGGTGTTGCGAGGATCCTCCCAGGATGGGATATGTACACTGAAAGTAGACTATAGACCAAATATGATTGCCACTCAATGCCTCTTTTGCAAAACACAGCGCCCAAAAGGAGAGAGAGGACAAATGGTAATGCCCTGCCACTAAGGGGAGAAGGGATGTGGTGGGGCAGTTGGGGAGGTGGGAGGGATATTGGAATCATTTGTGGTGGAGAATGGGTACTGGTGGAGGGATGGACACTCTATCATTGTATAACTAAAACCCAAGCACAAAAACTTGTAAGTCTACAACTGTACCTCATGGTGTTTCACTAATAAAAATTAAAAAAAGAACTGACTATTGAAAGTTAAACATTTTATTTTCAAGATAAAAATCAGCGATGAAAAATAAACTCTAAAATGTATGCAAGCATATTTAATTATACACACTAATAACATAGCCCAACACATATATAATCATCTTAGGCACTCTGATTATACGTCCCTCTACCTGCAAGTGAATTTTACATTTTACCCATAAGTTTGCTGTTGACAGTGATGCTATATATAGTAATCCCAGGACTGACTTGGTGGAAACTGTATCATAGAAAAGTTAAGTACATGTTTTAATTTGGGGAAAAGTAAAATGGTGATCGGAAAGTGAGGAATAATCTGTGATGAACTGATATTATAATCATAAACTTGTAAATTTTAAAAAGTATATGTATTTTGTTTCTTTTAACTCTGCTTGGAAGTAAGACATCTCTCTAGTGATGGAAGATAATTGGTGCTCAGACCATGATAGTCAATGCCATGTCTGAAGTGCATTATTTCCAAGTAAAAAAAAAAACCTGGGAAGGGCCCCAAGTGTACTAGGGAACCATCTTGGAGATACAAGGTGGTGTCTAGAAATTCTTAGGGAACAGACTGGGAGCAATTTCATCATCAAGCACAATGGCATTAAAGAACTCTAACACATAGAACAAAAAGTGAATCACATGCATCATAAGTGAAGATTTTTAAATTTAATTTTTACTCTTAGGTTTTATATTTTAGGCCACACTCAGTGGTGCACAGGGATTACCTTTGGCTTTGTTGCCAGGGGTTA
The DNA here is from genome assembly GCF_029834395.1 of Sorex fumeus. Lineage (NCBI taxonomy): Eukaryota > Metazoa > Chordata > Mammalia > Eulipotyphla > Soricidae > Sorex > Sorex fumeus. The sequence continues at coordinate 38,591,152 of NW_026606101.1, read as the reverse complement.
GGCCTGTTTGTACTCAGGAGATTGGACTGAAGTGATAGCACAGTGGGTAGGGCATTTGCCTTGCATGCTGTTTACCCAGGTTCAATTGCTCCATCCCTCTCAGAGAACCCGGCAAGCTACCGAGAGTATCCCGCCCGCACAACAAAGCCTGGGAAGCTCACCATGATGTATTCAATATGCTAAAAACAGTAACAACAAGTCTCACAATGGAGATTTTACTGGTGTCTGCTCCAGCAAATCAATGAACAATGGGAGGACAGTGCTACAATGCTACTCAGGAGATTATACACAGTTCTGGGAATGAAATTAGGAACAGTTATATGCAGGGCTGACCTGCCCACTTTACTACCTCTTTGATTGGATGACTTTTTCAGAAGGGGACAACCTTAAAAACACCACTGTTAAAAAATTTCCAGAGATGAAGAATGCAGGCATCCTGATCCGAGAAGCCTGAAGGGTACCAGCTAAAGGAGGCCCTATGAAAAGACTCCAAAACATATTCTAATAAGAATGATGATCACCATATCACAATCACTGTCACTGTCCTCCCATTTTTCATCAATTTGCTTGAGAGGGCCCAGTAACATCTCCATTGTGATACTTGTTACTGTGTTTGGCATATCAAATATGTCACTGGTAGCTTGTCAGGCTTTGCTGTGCAGGCAAGATACTCTCAGTAGCATTTCGGGCTCTCTGAGAGGGGCGGATGAATTGAACCTGGGTTGGCTGTGTCAGCTTGTGAAAGGTAAATGCCCTACTTGCTGTGCTATCACTCTAGCCCATATAGAGATATAATACTGAAAGCAGCAAGATAAAAGAAAAAATACACACAAAAGCATATCCCTTAGATATGCTAAGGGATAAAAATACACACAAAAGCATATCCCTTAGATTTACAGCAGACTTATTAGATGAAACCCTCCTGGACCTGAGGACAGTGGTGGGATATAGTTTTAAAAAAAGAAAACTTAATAGAATGGAGGCTTCACCAAGAATATTTTCCCAGCTATAAACTTTGAAGAAATTATTTGAAGAAATGATACACAAATTCATGGATTAACAACAGCTCAAGAACTTCAAATATTCAAACACAATCTTGAAATAAAAATTCAAGGAGCTACTATAAGACAACCCCCACAAACACAACAATCCTCTAAATAAAGAGGGCACACAACCCCATGACAATAATCTCTCTCAGTGTCAATGATCTAAATTCACCAATTAAAAGACACAGGGTGGCAAAATAGATTAAAAAATCGAATCCAACATTCCGCTTCTAACAAGAAACACATTTGAATAGTCAGAGCAAACAGATTCAAAAGTGAAAGATTGAAAAACAATTTTTCAAGCAAACAACTCTCCTCAAAAATCCCAAGCACAAAAATTTGCAAATCTACAACTGTACCTCATGGTGTTTCACTAATAAAAATTTTTTAAAAATCCAGGGTAGCCATACTAGTATCCAACAACATAGATATGAAGGTAAGCCTTCAGAAGCAGCACTGTAGCACTGTCCTCACATTGTTCATCGATTCAGCAGGCCCAGTAACATCTCCATTGTGAGACATTGTTACTGTGTTTGGCATATCAAATACATCATGGGTAGCTTGTTAGGCTTTGCTGTGTGGGCAAAATAATCTCAGTAGCTTGCTTGGCTCTCTGAGAGGGGTGGAGGAATCAAACTCAGGTGGCTGGGTCGGCCGCATGCAAGGCAAACACCCTACTCAGTGTGCTATTGCTCCAGCCCTCAGATGCATGGAGAGCAAATTACTGACAAATAAGCTGGGTGTATGAAAGAAAGAAAGAAAGAAAGAAAGAAAGAAAGAAAGAAAGAAAGAAAGAAAGGCTTTTTAAAAAATAATTGTTCATGGATCTGGAGAATTAACATTGTCAAATGGCAATACTTCCAAAGCATTGTACAAATTCAATGCGATCCCTATAACAATACCCATTACATTCTTCATACAAATGGAGCAAACACTCCTGAAATTCATGTAACAATAAACCTCCACAAATAGCTAAAGCAATTCTTGGGGGAAAATGGGAGGAATCAAACTCCCTAACTTCAAACTCTACTACAAAGTAGCAATAATTAAAACAGCATGGTACTGGAACAAGGGCAGAGTTGCAGAACAATGAACAGGGTTGAATATACTGACATCTCCCCCCAAACATATAATCATATAATCTTTGATAAGGGAGTGAGAAATGTGAAGTGGAGCAAGGAAAGCCTCTTGAACAAATTGTGCTGGCAAAACTGGACAGCTACATGCAAAAAATAATGGGCTCAGATCTCTGCCTAATTCCATGTACAAAAGTAAGATCTAAGTGGATTAAAGACCTCAACATAAGACCGGAATCCATAAGGTACATTGAAGACAAAGTTGGAAAAACCCTTCATGACATTGAAGCTAATGGTATCTTCAAAGATGTCACACCACTGGCCAAGTAAGTGAAAACAGAGATAGACAAATGGGGCTATCTTAAACTAATAAGCTTCTGCACCTCAAAAGAAACAGTGACCAAAATACAAAGACAGTCTACAGAATGAGAAAGGATATTCATCCAATACCCATCTGGCAAGGGGTTGATATCAAGGATATACAAAGTGCTGGTTGAACTCCACAAGAAGAAAATATTCAACCCCATCAAAAAATGGGGCGACGATATGAACAGAAACTTTCTCAAAGAAGAAATCCAAATGCCTAAAAGGCACATGAGAAAATACTCTACATCATTAATCATCAGAGAGATGCAGATCAAAACAACAATAAGATATCATCTCACAACACAGAGACTGGCTCACATCCAAAAGAAGAAAAGCAACCAATGTTGGCATGGATGTGGCGAGAAAGGGACCCTCCTTCATTGCTGGCGTGGGAATACTGACTGGTTCAGCCCTTTTGAAAAACAGTATGGACGGTTCTCAAAAAATTAGAAATTGGCTCTTATTTGACCCAGCAATACCACTCCTGGGAATATATCCTAGAGATGCAAAAATGTATAGATGAAGTGACATCTTCTCTTGTTTGTTCATTGCAGCGCTGTTTACAATAGCGAGAATCTGGAAAAATCCTGAGTGCCCGAGAACAGATGACTGGTTAAAGAAACTTTGGTTAAAGAAACACAATGGACTACTATGTTGCTGTTAGAAAAGATGAAGTCATGAAATTTACATACAAGCGGTACTACATGGAAAGTATCATGCTAAGTGAAATGAGTCAGAAAGAGAGGGACAGACATAGAAATATTCAATTCATCTGGGGAATATAAAGTAACAAAATAGGAGACTAACACCCAAGAATAGCAGAGATAAGTACCAGGAGGTTAACTCCATAGCTTGGAGGCCAGCTGCACATGCTAGGGGAAAAGGCAGCTCAGATAGAGAAGGGAGCACCAAATAAAGGGTTTTGGGAGGATCCTCCCAGGATGGGAGATGCATGCTGAAAGTAGACTATAGACCGAACATGATTGCCACTTAATGCTTCTTTTGCAAACCACGGCACCCAAAAGGAGAGAGAGAACAAAAGGGAATTCCCTGCCACAGAGGCAGGGTGGGATGAGGGAGTGGGGGGTGGGAAGGATACTTTGATCAATGGTGGTGGAAAATGGGCACTGGTGGAGGGATGGGTACTTGATCATTGTATAACTGAAACCGAAACACAAAAAGTTATAAGTGTACAACTGTAACTCATGGTGTTTCACTAAATCGACGATTAACGGGAGGGCCTTTTAATAAAAATTTAAAAAGAAAAAAATAAAAAACTTAATGACTGGCTGGTAGATCTTTACAAGAAAAAAAAACTCAAACCCATCAAAAAAATTGGGGAGAAGAAGAGAAACTTCATCAAAAATGGACAAAAGTCACGTGAGAAAATGTTCTACATCATTAATCATCAGAGATGCAAACCAAAACAATGAAACATCATCTGAAACCCCAAGAGACTGGCACACATTAAAATAAAAAAGATAACAAGCAGTGCTGGTGAGGATGCAGGGAGAAAGGAACTCTAATTCATTGTTGTTGGGAATGACAGCTGGCCCAACCTTTGTAGAAAACAATATGTGTATTCCTCCAAAAAACTAGAAGTTGGCTTCTATATGACCCAGAATACCATTTCTGGCAATATATCTGGGAAGGGGGCTCATGAGCTTCAGAGAGAATGAAAGATCAAGACGGTAGATATTAACAAATTGGGAATCCCTGTGTAAAGTGTACTGCTTCATATTGTACTATTCTTTCAACTTCTCAGAAGGTTTGGAAATTAGGAAAATAAAAAGAGACAAACAGTCATCTTTTTTGCCTCAATTACTGTAAGTCTAGGCTCTTTAACCCAACAGTCAGTCTTAGGTTTTTTATCTTAGCTATTTTTGTATCACAACATCACTTTCACCCCCACCCACGCCTGTCCAGACTTCAGCCCTGGCACCTTTCACTCTGGGCATTTCTGTTGTTTGCAGGCTCTGAACCAACAGGTGTTTTATTCTCTTTGTTCTGCCAAGTATCTCCCCACCCCGACCCCAATTAAGAATTCATTCATTTGTATACTGTAACTTATCTTCCTTTAAATCATCTCAGGTATTGCTGCTGGGCCCATGTGCTTTTCTGCACATCTATGTTCTCCCTTAAAAGCATCTGTGCTATACCATGCGCTGTGTTGTACTGAAACAAAACTGATGTTCTGCTTTCCACAGTAAAATCCCCAGACTGGACCTTCTCCAGATGTAATTGCACCATTGGGACCTGGCACCCCCAAATGCCTACAGAACTGAACTACTGTGGGACTGAAAAGGGATATCTCTGAATACGATGCCCACTAAATAAATAGCAGGGATCCTGCTTCCCCGACTGCCTGTCTCTGCTCAAGCTCTGGATGACACTGTGTTATTAATAACAACAAACAGAGTTCTGGAAGACCAATATCATTCAGTGCCCATACCAAAACAGAAACTGAACCTTTGAGAGCAGAGAAAACAATTCAGCAAACCATCCTGCTGTGTAGGCCCATTAAAAACACCTCCAGGGGGCTCCTGTTTAACTGTTCTTTGGGAGGAAAAGCATTCTGCAGTGTCTGGAAAATGGCTGGACTACATTTGCTTCTTTCCTAATTACCAGACTAGCCATTGCTTCCAGGACTGAGTGGAGGGTTTTTCATCACATTGCAATGACCCTTCTATTGGCTTTTTTTGTGTGCATTTGGGGCTGAGAGGGCAGAGAAGGAAGGTGTTGAGGAAGAGTAATCTTGCTTGAGTGTAGGATAACATTGGGTTTTTCCTTTCAGCCTTGCCTCAGGGAACTTAGTTTAACTTAAAGCAATGTCCTTTCTGTATAGACAGAGGAAGACAGTTAATATTATGCTTTGTAACTTGGAAGTTGATTGACTCCAATAATATTTACTCCTGAATATCTGCATTCTTGACTCAGTTGCTCTTAGTTCCTATCACCCCCAAAACAGCATTCTGGCGGAGAACTGAATGGACCCAGGGCAAGCTGTGAGCTACCCTGGCATCGAAATGGGCCAGGCCAAAGCACAATACTCAACTATAAGTTGAGAGCATGATCATAGACAAATGCTGTCATGATCCAAAAGTAACGATGAGGACCCTGCTGGGGTTAGGAAGACTAACCTGGCCTGAGGACTGTGGTCTGGAATATATAGTGAGATGTCCTCAGGAAGAACCAAACTTTATGTTGATATATCTCTTACTGTGCTCATACAGAATGACATTGCTAGAAATATTAGAAGTAGATTTACTACAACTATTTAAGTGGATTACTATGTGAGGAAAGAAAGCTATACACCCTGGATGGGATCCCGCCCTTAAGTGGGTCTCCTAGTAATCCAGAATAACCCTTTTAAGTGAGATTTTATTCTTCAATTAATCTCCTGGAGGAGTGGTCTTAGCCCTCTTTGTTGATTTGTTAATGTTTGACTCACCTTTGTGTCACTATCCTATGTGATTGCTATATAAGCTAAGACTAAGAGCAGAGAGGAACAGAGTCAGAATCCAGGGGGTGGAGTCAGAAGCAAGAAGGGCAAGTCAGGATCCAGAGATCAGAACCTGGATCCAGGGAAGAAGAAGCAGGGAACGAAGAAGGGGGCAGAGTCAGAATCCAGAGCGAAGAGCTCCAGAGAGAGGAGCGAAAGGGCTCCAGAGAGAGAGATTGGAAGAGACCAGAGGAGAGACTACAGAGACAGAGTCAGAAATAGACAGAAGAGAGCAGAAAGGCATACACAGAAGCAGAACACAAAGGAGAAGCCATCCCAATCTGGTCCATACACAGCGGCTCGAGAGCACTGAATGCAGGTTGTGAGAAAGAGCCGTCCGGAGACCCAGAGAGTCCATTGAAAATTCAGATCATCATCTTCGCATCCCTCCCCGGTGCCTGTAAGGTATTTTTTACACTTGAGGAAGGCTGGTTCCTCAAGTACCTTCATTATCATGCATTTGGATGCCAAACACTGCAGAAAGGAAGGAACATCCCTTACTCTTCTTTCAGTTGTTATTTATTTTGGTTTTGGGCCAACACCAAGATATGTTCAGGGCTTACTCCTGACACTGTGCTCAGGGATTATTCCTTGTTGTTGGGTAACATTGCTTTGTCCTTCAAGAAGCTTAGGTTTTATCTGGTTACACCCATTCATCTGGTTACACCCATCAATCTGGTTACACCCATCACAGTGCTCCTGAAGCACTTCCACTTCCATTGTGTTTACATGTAAACATGTAAACAGTCTTCCCTATGCTCTCCTTCCCACCCAGTTAATCAGCTTTCCCCTTAATCAGACTTTGTTAATTTGTAAGATCAGTTTCCCAGAAATCTATGATTTTATATGTATGAGTGAAATATTGCCTTTCTCCTCTCCTTATGCCTTGTGAATAGTTTACCTTAAAGTAATATCCTTTTTGTATAGATACAGGAAGACCGTTAACATTATGCTTTGTAATTTAGGATTTGATTGGCCTTGAATATTATTCACTCCTGGGCATCTTTCTCGACTTAAGCCTCAGTTGCCCATAGTTCCTAACACCCCAAAAGCAGGGTCCCGACGAGGGACTGAATGGACCCAGGGCAAGCAGTGAGCTACCCTGGCAGCGAAATGGGCCAGGCCAAAGTGCCACAATTCTTTAACTATAAGTTAAGAGTTTGATCATAGACAAATGCTGTCATGATCCAAAGGTAACGACAAGACTAGGATCCTGCTAGGGGTGGGAAAGACTATCTGGCCTGAGCACCGTAGTCTGAGATCGAGATGGCCCTAGGAGAGCAATTCTATAAGTTTAAGATATTTCTTACTGTATCCATACAAAATGATTTATATTATATTTTTATATGCTTGTCGGACAAGGAGAGGAGAGGCACGCCCATGGGATTCTGCTCTAGGGTGGGTCCTCCTGCTGAGGAAGGATCTGTCCTAGGAGCGGTCTTCCCTGAGGCTAAGATTTCTACCCCTGTTGATCTCTACCCCTATTGATTGTGACCGCACCTATGTAATTGTTTCCCCAATTCCTCATGGAGAGAGGATTTAACTGTACTGTAGGAGTGGGGCAGGGGGCAGAAGGAAGAAGAGAGTTCAGAGAGGATCAGAACCCAGACTCCAGAGAAGGAGGATGAAGGGGAATGGAGAAGGAGAATGAAGTAGCTGGGGGAGGAAGAATGGGGGCAGAGATAGAGAGACAGATGAGGAGAGAATCAGAATAAACTACGACTAATACCTACCAGCCTGGCCCTCGTTCCTTCCTCTGCCTGACCATCGCCATCGACCTCTCCGGGGTGGGAGAAGGGTGAGACTACCGAACGCGGGTGGCGGGAGAGATAGAGCCACCGCCGCTGAGTTGGGTGCCGAGCCCCTCTTTGTGTGAGTTTACACACTTGTGGAGCTTAGAGAATCATATGTGGTGCTAGATGCATGTCAGCTGCATGTAAGGTGAGTCCCTCACCTATTGTACTCTCTCTGGCACCAACAAACCTTTCTCTGTTAAACCAGCTTCACTGTTGACCAGAACATGGAACCCCTTTTGTTCATTCCATTGGACACACACAGGATTTACTATTATTTTTACTTAGGCATGGCAGAAACACAGTTTATGTGAGTTTACTATGGTAATATGTATATTCTCCTGTTAGAGATGTGGAAAACACTGCTTTGAGATTTGAAGCAGCTTTGTTGTTACATGAGCAGGCTTTCCATAGTCAGGAGATGACAGAGAACCTCTCTAAATCATGTCACCAACAAATCACTAGTCAATTATACTTAATTTTTTTATCCCTTTGAAGGCATGCATATGCGAGGAACTTACTCACTCACATCTACTGGGTGTAAATAGATGGGTTCTCACATCTTATTCCTCCTACCACTCTTCCCCTCCCCCCAGCTCAGTGGGTGAGGTTTCATAAAGAAGTGAGAAATTCCTTCCTGACTGCTAAAATAATACTTGCCTGCAATTGGGACTTCCTGCTTAAACTTTTAGAACTTTCTCTAGGTTGTGGCTGCTCATTAGAAACACCTGAGGCGATGTTTCAAGCTCCCAAGTCAGAATACCTGGCAAGCCAATTATTTTTGTCACCCTCAGAACAGGAAAGCAGCATTACTCCATTGAAAGCTCCCTAGATGGTCATAATCTGAGGCTATGGTGGCATTTTCACTGAGGCTGATAGGCCAGGCGCAAAATTAGCTTTGGTCAAGGGACAGCTGCAAAAGATGCTGACTCTGGGAGTACTGCCCAGCTACAATGCCAGGTTCTTGCCAACAAACTGATCAGAAAAGCATTCCTTAATCCCATCTTTCTGGGGCACATTCTGTCAGCTATCTGGGCACAGGTCAATCACCTAAATATCTGTTCCCCAACACATGACACCAGATGGAATCAGCCAAGACTAAACAGTGGTAGCCTGTCCCCATCTCCCTCCCCCACCCAACTCCCAAAGCTCCAGGGTTGCAGCTCATAACAGACTCCAAGAATAATTTTATGCAGCAGTCCCCAGCACAATGTTGAGACCAGGAAGGTTGGAGTTCTCTGACCTCCAGTTATCCCAGAAAACACCTGCCCAAAAGGGCCCTCTGGTGGCAGCAGTCCTTTCCCCAGGGCTTTCTAGCCAGAGAGCATGCCCATTAGGACTAACCAGCAGCCAGGGAATGAGCAGTCCCAGTTAATGACCACTGGAGAAAAATCAATTAGTGGAGAAATACTTGGTTATCCTGAAATAAGACAGGAAGTCCCTGGGGGACAGTCCCACTGCTCACAGAAGTGACTGGTCCAAATGCATCATGTGTGGGCACTGCCCTCTCCTATCCCTTCCTCACTGCCTCACTGTGAGAAGAACCTTCCAACAGTCCTTGCTTTCTTAGGGTCAACTATTGGAGGAACTCAAACTATGGCATCTTGAGACGTTAGTTAATTTCTCTAATCCTGGGTTGCTTCAGTCTCTAAAAGCCCACGGAAGCTACAAAGACCCTGTGCATAAGGAGCTTCACTCGTGCCTTGCACCGTGAGAGCTGGCAAAGATGTCCCTCTCTGTCCCAGCTTCTTCTTTTCTCTTGCCTAGTGGATTCCCATGAAGTTGTACTGGTTCACCTGACAGATAGTGGGACAAACCGCCCACATTCCTTCCACAGAGATTCAGAAGCTTAAAGGCACAAGTCCACCCATTAAATATTAAATCAATCACCTGAATATCTCTTATGTCAAATTATCAGTGCCTATATAGCACAGTGAGTAGGACATTTACCTTGCACATGGTCAACCCAGGTGCGATTCCTCTGTTCCTCTCGGAGAGCCCAGCAAGCTACCAAGAGTGTTCCGCCCGCATGGCAGAGCCTGGCAAGCTCCCTGTGGCGTATTCAGTTTGCCAAAAACAGTAACAACAAGTCTCACAATGGAGACATTACTGGTGTCTGCTCGAGCAAATTGATGAACAAAGGGAGGACAGTACTACAGTGCTATAGTACTCAATGTACATCTAAAATGGTCTGCTCTATAAAATACACAAGAAACTGAACTCTGGTCTTCACCTGTCTGATCTGTGCCAGGGGAGGTGGGGCTTGGGGAGGCACAGGGCATCTGCTTTCTACTCTGCGTGATGCCAGTGGCAGAAAGTGACCTTAACGATCCTTTATTTCATAGGGGACTGTAACTGGCAAAGTTCTCTGTTTCCTTTTTGGTCCTTTGTTTATTAACTGAACTACTTTTATAAAGAGGCATCAACTGTTTGATATCCTGAGAATTTATAAGAAAGATTAAACAAATGTTTACTTTAGTTTTTACCAGTATTTGTAATTATGAGTTGGTTCTCTAACAGCAACCAAAAACAATCACTGAGTTCTTTTTTTTTAAAAAGTATCATTATGGACTTGTGAGTTGTCTTAAGACATACTCAAATATCACCATCTTTGACTCGAGGGTGCTTTCCAAGTTGGTTCAGGAATCTTGAACTTATAACTCAAACTGCCTTTGGTGATGGCTTTGCTACCCTGATTGGTGTAATTGTTTTGTCTTGAGTATTTTCTGCCTGGCTCTAGAATCAAACACTTCTTCATGAGTCTCCACTTCTTTTCATTAGGAATAAAATTTAGAGATGAGGGTTTTTTGTTTTGTTTTGTTTGTTTGTTTTTGCTTTTTGGGTCACACCCGGCAACACACAGGGGTTACTCCTGGCTCTGAACTCAGGAATTACTCCTGGCAGTGGATGAGGGTCTTTTGAAGTTTCATTATCAGGGGGACTTAAAGTTCCCTTTCTATGTAGACAGCCCCTATTTGAATTGGGCAGTCTTTTGTGTTTTATGTTTTGAAGGGCCCAGGAGAGAATGCAGTGGGTATGGCACCTGCCTTACCAACCAGGACACAACACAGGGCCCAACACTGCTCCAGGTTCCCCTAAAGCACCATAAGGAGTGATTAGAGAGCACAGAGACAGGAATAAGCCTGATCTCCTAATCTCCTCCCAATATCCTACCCCCACCCCCACCAAACGTTTTAATAAAAAGAAAATTAAAGATTTTTTGCTTTTGTATTTCCTTTGTTGTTTTATTTTGCTTTGTTTGTGTAATTCATATCTGCCTTGGCAATAGACTTCATAGACCAGTCCTTTAATTTGATTATTTTTTCCATTACCTTTCCAATTGTACTTTTATTCTACTTTCTGGGAGATTTCTTTAACTTTACATAACCAGATTTTAACTAAAATTTTCATTTTGGCACTTATAATTTTTTAATTTCTACAATTTTGTGTGTGCTTTCTTTGAATGCTCCTGTTTTAATACTGTGTTGTTTTGGTTTTACAGGGGGCAATAATTAGTAATTCTTCTTATACACAAGGCTATAACTTACCATATTTTCTACATGTTTCAAATATGTTACCCACTGTCCTTATTCCATTGGTATTTGACTTTCCCTGAAACTATGTGATGACCCTTTGTTATTTTTTCTTTAAAAAAGAATATTCACTGTATCACTGTATCACTGTCATCCCGTTGTTCATCAATTTACTCGAGTGGGCGCCAGTTAACGTCTCTATTCCTCCCAGCCCTGAGATTTTAGCAGCCTCTTCGTACTCATCTTTTCCCAACAATTGGAAGCTCTTTCAGGGTCAAGGTAGTGAGACCTGTTGTCGTTACTGGTTTTGGCATATTGAATACACCATGAGGAGCTTGCCAGGCTCTGCCCATGTGGGCATGCTACTCTCAAGAGCTTACCAGGCTCTCCAAGAGGCATATATTTACATATTTATCTCTATGATTTGTTGCCTACTGTCTGAACCCCATCAAATATGGTGTGGTAATTATGGAAAATGGGTAGAAAGTGTCCTGTAATGTGTCATGCGGTCCAGAAGGCAGCCTGGAGTGTGGAGGCGGTTGGGAAGTGGAGGTTGGTTGCCGGGACTGGGTCCTTTGGGGCGGGGAGGGCTCTCACCCACCCCACTCTGGGGTGCCCCGAGTGAAAACAGCCTGGTGTGGAGTCCCAAAAAATAAAGAATATTATGAATTATTATTAAATTAATATTAGTATTAATATTAAAATTAATAATCTTAACTTTTAAAAGATTAATTTTTAAGTGAGATGCAGAAGGTGTGGATTCAAAGCTTGTTTCTGTTGAGGAAGAAACTTCTACCTTCTAGGTGTTAGGGCAGAATAACCAGGCAAAGGTCAGACAATTTTTCCTGCACCTTTAACGTTGATGTTTCTGTATATTAGGTCTTTATTTTTAGCACAGCAGTATTCCTGAAAAAAAGACTCGACTTCTTCAATTTCCTCTTTGCAAAGTAATGATTTGACTTTCATCTTTGGGTGCCACACAGATATCTTTTCATTCACTATGTGGATTTTTCATGAATTCCCAAATTGAGTACATAGATACATACAGATACAGGATATCTGAGAGAGAACATCCCAGGGTGGACTCAGAAAGTATCCTCAGTCCTTTTGCTGGGACTAACGGGGGGCTGGTTTCCCTGTAATGTGGGAAAAATGGATGCCTACAAGTTTAAATAATAATTCTATACAGTATACACTGACCCTTCCAACTTCAGCTCTTCTCCAAGTCTGTGCTTCTACTGACACCCACTTCTTCTGTTGATTCCTTTCCAGACCCAACCTCCCAGAGCAGGGGGTGCAGTCTTCCTTGGCACACTACACCAAGTACTGCACATTTATCCATTTGACAGCTCGAAGAACTGTGCTGGCCTCTCTCCTCAGCTGAGTACCCCTCAAACATGTGGACGGACCTTCCTCCTTGATGTTATAATCATATCATTGGTTTCGCAAGGAAAACAGTACCAGCACAAATGTAATATTACATATTTTATGTCATCTCCCATCTATTTCTATTTAGCCATCCGTCCGTGTCATTAAAATAAAATATAATTTATTAATATTTACGGTTCTTCATGGTCATTTTCTTCTTTTTTTCCACATATCTCACCAGTCTTTTATACATCAAATTGCTTGCAGTAACAAACACACAACACTGTTTCATGCTCTAGCTCTCAGCACATATGCTTCCCTCTCCCCTCAGAGTGCACTCTCTTCCCTTTCATTTTCATGCCGAAAAACTATTTTAGTGCCATCTTTTCCAAGAAGTTTTTCAAGATTACCCAATTTGGTGGTCTTTTTCTGTGCTCCCACAGACCTTCAGGCCAAGTGCTCCATCTCACTGCATTCTGTTTTATATGTATATTTCCCCATTAGACTGGGAGCTCCTTATGAGACTCTGATTGTTTCTCAAGTAGTCAGCACAGAGCCTAGGAAGTAATAGATGTTTAATGTTACTAAAATGCTCAAGAAAGGCATGAATGAACATTCTTACCCAAAACGTATTCGTTCTCTTAGAATTTAAGCCGTAGATTCAAGTTAGTAAACTACACAAATTCCATATTTTCCTTACATTCATCCTACACCATAAGTTGGTTCTAATCAAAAGGGCATCAAGCAAACAACCCTGATTATGAATGAGCTATATAGGACACCAACTTGTAGGTGTCCATGGTCAAGTCCATGCTCCTGATTTTAGTTTTCTCTTATGTGAAGGGAGCTCTTCTTCTAAGGCAAAAGTAGCTTCCTGCTGTGCTAAGCAAGAGGACAATTTATTGAGTAGTTTGCATAATTTCTGGAATGGTGGAAAAGCCATAATTTAAAATCAACTGAATACACATGCAATTTGGGTTATCAGTTGGAGTCAAAAATCACAAAACAGAACCTTCCCACACTGCCACCACCATATCATTGTCAGGGATGTAAAGTGGGCATGGGCCACCTCAGTGTGACCTACTAAACCTTAAAAAGAGGACAAGCTGCTATCAGAACTACTCCTACCAACCTTCTACATCCTTACTCTGGCTCATAAGACTGTGTGTCTCTGCACGTGTGTGTGTCTGTGTGTCAGTGTTTGTGCCAGATGTAGGGTCTACACCTGGAGGGTAGGAGATCAGCACAATATCTTTGTATGCTCTAGACACTGATGACTTAAAATTTCACTATGGTTCCGATGGCAAGAAATACTCCAATTTTTATCAAAAACACATTCTGCTGCTGGAGAGCAATGAAACAAAACCACAGAGAGCTAAAGCTGTATTACTAAACATAACATCCTGTGTAGCCTCGAGAATTCAATAAAGGTTCATATATACAAGAAGAAGTCACAAATAACCAAACTCCGGATGGGATTAAGAGTGCTAAGAAAGTTTCAGACCAATTGTCAGGGATTATATGTAGCATCTCTATCTGCTCTAGTTTGGGGCATCTCACCTAGACCTAGGAGGACCCAATACCATCCCAGAACCTACTCAGCCCTATTGTCTTTCAGATAGAAAGAATCCCAGATCCAGAGAAGAGCCAGAATTCACCAAGAATAGTGAGATGTCTGTCCTTGACTTCAGCAGACTCTTAACTCTAGGTCAATGCCCACCACCCAGCATCTTCACTTCCTCTCAGTAATGCTCTTTCCTGGGAACCACATGCCCCTTTCTGAATATTCTGACTATCATTCACTGCTGCTTATTCCCCACATGCAAGCAAGAATCTCGATTCTTGTTTTATGTGCCAACAGTTCACCTTTTGATGAAATCCTCAGATATGTAATTAGTAACTTTTTTATATCCCTCACACTTGACCAGATATTGTGATATTCTATAGAATATAAGAAGCACTTGTTCTCCAGCATATCAAACAGGTGTGAGCAAGTTCCAACTCTAATAAAATTCTAAAAGGTATATTGCATTTCCAAGAGAAATAACCACTGAATAAAAGGGCTTCATTCAAGATTCAGGGGTGAGGAGTACTACAATACTTTCTGTCCTGCCTTAGTGCAACATCCCCTGAACGGGACAACCCAGACTTGAGGGTGGAAGAGGGGGTTACTATATCCACATTGGTTCACGTAAGGCTTTCTGATAGATGTTATTTGCCAAAGAAAATGAGCCTTGTTTTACTAAATTTCTAAATATGAATCTAGGCTTTGGTGCTTTCAAGGTGTAGAAATATTTGCAAACAACTGTACTTATTTATGACTTAGTTTTCTTTCTATGCCATGAGGCATGGTGGACGATGAGGTTTGTCAGCACAAGGGAAGCATCCAGCACAGAGTAAAGATGTGGTGCCTTGGGTATTATTTTTATTTGAATCTACAAATGGAGAACCTGAATTTTCCTTCCAAAGTCACATTGCTTACAACTGAAAAAAATGTAGAAAAAAAAGTCATAATTACACCAAATGAGTTAAGTCCTAGAGCACAGCATGGTGACTATAGTTAATAATACAGCACTGTCAGTTGAAATTTGGTAGGAATAGGACTCAGAAGCTTTATGCGTTCTTCTTGCTCCTCACCCCACAGCAATTTTCTTTCTTTTTTCTTATGTAGGAATACTGCTCCGACTCTGTGCCAGGCTGTTTCCACTCAGGCCACCCAGAGTGCGGGTGAGAGCCCTCCCAACCCCAAGGTACCCAGCCCTGGCAGCCTACCTCCACTACGCAACCGCTGCCATGCTCCAGGCTGCTTTCCACATTCTTGGGCTGAGCCTCACACAGGGATGAAGTCCCATGGAACCCAGGTAATGAAGAACTTTGTGACCTTAGACTCTGGACTCAATGCAACCTGGGAGCAGAGATCCTCTACCTGCTTCCCTCAGTCTCTAGGGACCCAGGGGTCACACACATACGCCACTCCCTCCCCACACCAGATAATCTCATCAACCACCATCCAGAACTCACGGCTGCTCCTTCCAGACAGGAGTATAAAAGGAGGCCACATAACCATGCCACCAAACTCCACACCAGGTTGTTTTCACCCAGAGCGCCCCCAGAGGGGGGCAGGTGAGAGCCCTCCCTGCTGCAAGGGACTCAGCCCTGGCAGTTGACCTCCACTACCCAACTGCTGCCATGCTCCAGGTCACTTTCTGGATCACGCAGTCACTTTGTGGCCGCGTGATACATCATGGGACACTTCCTACACATTGTCCATAAATACCACACCATGTTTGATGGAGTTCAGACAGTAGGCAACAGATCATAGAGAGAAATATATATATTTAATATACATATAACTATTGCAAGCGGCCAACATGGCCAACCTGAGTTCGATTCCTCTGCCCCTCTCGGAGAGTCCGGCAAGCTACCGAGAGTATCTCGCCTGCACGGCAAAGCATGGCAAGCTCCCTGTGCTGTATTCAGTATGCCAAACACACTAACAACAAGTCTAAAAAAAAAAAAATGGCGACGTTACTGGGCCCGCTCAAGCAAAATCGATGAACAATGGGAAGACCAAAGTACAAGGTACCAAGGTATCACTATCACTATTCTCTAGGGAAAAAATTAATTGTATATTTAAAAATTGTATATTTAATAAAAATTAATTGTATATCTGTGAGGTAGATTATCACAATGGGAAGACCAAAGTACAAGGTACCAAGGTATCACTATCACTATCACTATTCTCCCATTGTTCATCAATTTGCTCCAGCGGGCCCAGTAACATTGTGAGACTTGTTACTGTGATTGGCATATCGAATACATCCTAGGTAGCTTGCCAGGCTTTGCTGTGCGGGCGAGATACTCTTGGTAGCTTTCCAGGCTCTCCGAGAGGGGTAGAGGAATCAAACTTGGGTCGGCCATTTGGCTGCATGCAAGGCAAACGCCCTACCCACAGTGCTATGGCTCCAGCCCATATACATATATATATATATATATATATATATATAGAGAGAGAGAGAGAGAGAGAGAGAGAGAGAGAGAGTGTGCCTGACAAGCTACTGAGAGTATCCCACCCAAATGGGCAGAGCCTGGCAAGGTACCCCTGTCATATTTAATATGCCAAAACCAGTAACTTTAATGGGTCTCATTGCTCTGACCCTCTAAGAGCCTTCAATCATTGGGAAAGACGAGTAAAGAGAGGCTACTAAAATCTCAGGGCTGGGATGAATAGAGATGTTACTGTCACTCAAGTAAATTGATGAACAACAGGATACATATCATACAGTGATACAGGAATACTTCTATTTATTTAGCCACTGATTAAGCTGATTAAATTGCGCATGAATTACTTTTTTAAAAAAATTAATTGTATATCTCTGAGGTGGATCATCACAAAACTGTTCATAATTGGGTTTCAGTCATACAATGATCCAGCACCCATCCCTCCAACAGTGTACATTTCCCACCACCAATGTTCCCCATTTCCCCACACCCCCCAGCATCACTCCATGCCCCACCCCCCAGTCTTCCTCTATAGGAGGCACTTTTCTTTTTGCTCTCTCTCTCTCTCTCTCTCTCTCTCTCTCTCTCTCTCTCTCTCTCTCTCTCTCTCTCTCCCCTTTTCCTTTTGTGCATTATGGTTTGCAATACAGGTGTTGAGAGTCAGTCATGGTGTTTGATCAGGGCATTCAGTATTTTTATAGGGGCAGTAAGACTACTTCAGTTTTTGATTAGATGGGAAATTTGAGGTGCGAATGTAACTGCTGAGGCTTCTAGAAGTACAGGGAGGTGGGGGAAGATAGCCCATCCTGATCCCGAGAAAGCCTGGAGATTTCAGTCACAAAACCCACATACCAGAATTTTTCAGTAGATTATATCTTGGTGAGGGGCTGGAGCGATAGCACAGCGGTGGGACGTTTGCCTTGCACGCAGCCAACGTGGCTGACCCGAGTTCAATTCCTCCACCTGTCTCGGAGAGCCCGGCAAGCTACCGAGAGTATCTCGCCCACACGGCAGAGCCTGGCAAGCTACCCATGATGTATTTGATATGCCAAACACAGTAATAACAAAGTCTCCAATGGAGACGTTACTGGGCCCGCTAGAGCAAATCGATGAACAACGGGAGGACCGTGACTGAATCTGACCGTTACTGTCACCGAGGTCCGTCCTGAGATGGTGGAGTCAGGCCGGGGGTATGGCAGCAATTTTGGACAGTGGAAACATTTGGCTGCTGGGGGCTCTATTTGGGCGGGCCATCAGGCCAACCGGACCTCCTCCAATTTACCCCAGTCTGTTCAGCCATGTCCAGGTCTGAGATTAATTGTGTCTTTTGATCTCTTTTGAGATTTATCTATGAGTCTCTAAAATAAGGCCAATAAATGATCTTGTAGAGCTGATACAGAGATGGTTTGTGGGTGTGGCTCCCACATACCTAAATTTTGGCCATTTCATTTCTTGGTAAACTTGGTCCCAAGTTGTTGGATTCAGGCCAAAATCACAGTGGCAATTTTGTATCAAGAAACCTGAAGGCACCATCAGGATGCTGATGTACTCACCCCCCAGGTTGACCCACTGGCAGCATCATAGCCCCTAATTCTTGTAAGGTAAGGTGATGAACACATTATTAAAAACACTTGATAGTAGTAATAACATATTTAATGCATATGTATACACACATATATAAGGAGCATGTTGCTTGCTTTAACTCTACACAATTTTTGTTTTTTTAAATGCAGATCAGTCTAACCCCACAGTCCATGGCATACCAACTTCCATATTTAGAAACAAAGTTGCAAAAACTCTGAAACATAACAAAAGCCTGGGAGTTTTTTTAATATCTTAGTTGAAATCTATAATTTTATGCTCTAGGTAAGCCTCCTGAAAATGGGACATGGTAGCAGAATTCACTGGCAGGAAATTCTCTGAAATGTACACAATTCTGCAAGCAAGAGAGGAAGCTGTAGAATTTGCTTCACAGCTACCAGAACCAATTCTGAAATTTTTTTACCTAAATTTTCTTTGTCACAATAAATAGCACACACCTTTTTAGCCCTCTTCATTTAGGGAAAATCAACTGAATGACTGAAGTACAGGGCAACGGGTTCCTCTGTAATCAAAATTTGCCTCACTATAATCAAGGAAGAATTCCTCAGACAATAAAGGAAAAAACGCGTTGCGGCATTACTGGTGGCTTCTGTCAGTTGTTCAGCCCATACCATGGAACAACTGCAAAAAGCGAGGGACAGTTCTCAAGTGATACATGAGTGGAAGTTGCCTGAGCAGGGTGTGAGTGCATGTACACGTGTGTGTGAGCACACACACACAAGTGTATAGTCCCATACCACGAGGACTGTCACACCATGTCCAAAGTTCTGCAGATACATACCTCTCTTGGAAAACACTCCAGCCAAATGTGTCAATTCTTTTTATTACCTCTAAAACCTGATAAGGCTTTAAGGGCATCCAAATAGGAAAGGAAGAAATCAAACTCTCACTATGTGAAGATGACATGATTTAGAGAACCCCTAAAGCCTCTATCAAGAAGCTCCTAGGAACAATAGACTTGTATAGTAAAGTCACAGGCTATAAAATCGATACCCCAAAATCCATGACTTTCATATATGCAAAAAATCAGAGAGAAAAATGTAATAAGAAAAAGGCAATCCCATTCACAATCATGCTTCAGAAAATCAACTTAACTATGGAGGTAAAGGAGCTGTACAAAAAAAATACAAATGCTACTTCAGGAAATAAAAGAGGCCACAAGGAAATGGAAACACATGCCCTGCTCATGGATTAGGAAAATTAACACTATCAAAATGACAATACTCCTCAAAGCATTATACAGATTCAATGTGATCCCTTTAAGGGTACCCATGACATTCTTCAAAGAAATTGATCAAACACTCCTGAAATTCATATGAAACAACAAGACCCCATGATTTTCTAAAGCAATTCTTAGGGGAAAAAAAAGATAGGGGATCACCTTCCCCAACTTCAAACTGTACTACAAAGTGGTAGTAATTAAAACAACATAGTACTGAAACAAAGGCAGATCCACAGACCAGTGGAATAGGGTTGAATATCCTTACACACACAAATATATAAACACCCAGATCCTCCATCTTCCAGTAGGCAGGGGTCACCAACTGACCTCACTGATGCCGTGCAAACCCATCAACGGCCAAGACCCAGAGACTATAAAACCCAGCTTCCTGAAGCGCGCGGCTGCATTCATGGCCACGCAACATCTTATTATCTCATTCTTGCTTTGGACAACCTGGCAGGCTACTGCAAACTGCCTGCATGGCAGAGTCTGGCAAACTCCCCATGGCGTACCCAATATGCCAAATACCAGTAACAATGATGGGTCTCATTCTCCTAACCCTGAAAGAGCCTTGAATATGGCACTTTTTAAAATCTCAGGGCTCGGGCGAATGAGACGTTACTGGTGCCTGCTCGAGGGAATCGACAAACAACAGAATGATCATGATCATGATCATGATCGCTATGATTTTAACTTATGTAAATAAAGACATTCAAATAATTTAATATGATATAGTATACTGTCTATTCTAATTTCCATAACTAAGCTTTCAACTTTGTCATCTAAAATATATTGCATTAAACTTATTTTGTACTTGGATCTTATTGTGGTATCATGTCTTTCTTAGCACCAAAGTTTTTAAAAATATTCTGTGCTAATATACATTAGTTTCCATGAAATAAGCAAAACTGACAAATATAAAATTTAGTAAGAGTGAGAAAATTTTAAATAAAAACATATGACTAGGCCAATTAAAGTACATTATTTATCCTAAGAAAGGGAGTATTTTTTTTTTAATTTTTATTAGTGAAACACCATGAGGTACAGTTGTAGATTTACAAATTTTTGCGCTTGGGTTTCAGTTATACAATGATCAAACACCCATCCCTCCACCAGTGCACATTTTCCACCACCATGGGTCCCAGTATCCCTCCCACCCCCCATCCTCCCCATCCCACCCTGCCTCTGTGGCAGGGTATTCCCTTTTGTTCTCTCTCTCCTTTTGGGTGCTGTGGTTTGCAAAAGAGGCATTGAGTGGCAATCATGTTTGGTCTCTAGTCTACTTTCAGCATGCTTCTCCCATCCTGATACTCCCAACACCAAGAACGGGAGTATTTGTTTTATAATAGAAAATATTATGTTACAGATACCTTGTGTGTCTGCATTAATAAGTAAAAGATTGTAATAAAATTCTGGATTTAGAAAAGAAACTGATTGCACACAGAACAATTTAAAATTACTATTAATTCATTATTAAAACTATAAAATCCCTTAATAAGTTAGAAATAAACATAGCTTTCTTATAGTAGCAGGCAACCATATGCACCATTAGTAAGTGCTATACTTAATGACAAATGTTGAGAAGTTTAACCTGTCCTTTAAAGAAGTCCTTTTCCTATTTCTTGAGAAGTTGGTTTCAAGGCTATGAATTCCCTAAGCTGTTGCCTTTCAGTGAAGCTCTCTATTGTTCCTTCACATCTAAATGATAATCTAGCAGGATATTCTTGGTGAGATGTTCACTGCAGAGTTTTTGGACGATGTCTCCCCATACTATTCTGCTAATAGAGTCTCATTTGATTGAGCTACTTTAAATTATATGGCCTTTACTTTGTATGTAAGTTCCTTTTTTGATCTTGCTGCTTCAACATTCTGTTTCTATCTTTGAATTTTGTCATTTTGTGTACAGTGCGTCTTAAGATTTCCTAATTGAGTCTATCTTTGATGTGATTCCATGACTCTTGGATTTTGGTACCTTGTACTCCTCTGCTCTGGGAAATTCTTATATATGATTTCTTTGAGTGCTGTTTCTTCATTGAATTTGCCTTCCTGTCCTTGGGGAATCTAGTGATTCTTACATCGTCCTCTTGAACTCATTCCATAGTACTCTAGTATGCATTTAATTCTTTTTCAGATTAATTTACACCTTCAGCTTTTACCAGTGGTTTCCCTTTCTCATCTTGGAGCTCCTTGATCTTTTGGTCAGCTGCCATTATTCTGCTGTCCAGACGTTCTATTGTGCTGTTTTTATATCACCGACCAACATTTTCACTTATCACTTCTGATTGTAGCAGTTTTCTCATTTCAAATCATATTTTCTTGTGCTCTGCTGACTACCTGTGCCATAGTTTCTTTGAGTTCATTAACGATTCTCACTCACTGTCACTGTCATCCTGTTGTTCATCGATTTATTCGAGCTGGTGCCAGTAACGTCTCCATTTGTCCCAGCCCTGATATTTTAGCAGCCCTTCCTTACTCATCTTTCTCAATGCCGCCCTATTGAAGGCTCTTTCAGGATCAGGGGAATGAGACTTGCTATTGTTACTGTTTTTTGGCATATTGAATATGCCACGGGTAGCTTGCCAGGTTCTGCTGTAACTATTCTCATTATAATGTCAAATTTTTGGAGAACGATATACTCGGCTGTTTGGTGTTTACATCTCTGGCAGTACTGTTTTCAGTCATTGCACTTGGTGGGAGTCTATGCGTCTTCTCATCGGTTTTCTAGCATTCTTGTGATGTTTGGGAGAATTCTTTATAATTATAACTATGGAAGATGCTTAGGATTAGGTTAGGGGTTGCTTTTTTCCTTCTCTGTCATCTTCACTGAATGGCAAGAAGTATAACTGTGAGCAAGAGGAAATTTTGGGTGAGGGGGCGCACACATGTGGCTGTGCTCAGGGTTTGTTGCTGGCTTTGTGCTTAGGGATCACTCCAGACAAGGCTCAGGGACCATATGGGAGGTCAGAGATCAAAGTCCAGTTGGCCCATATGGGATGCCAAGAATCAAACCTGGGTCGACCCCATGCAAGAGAAGCTCCCTACTTCTGTCCTATTGATCCGGTCCAAGCAGCAGGTTAACTTACTGAGAAGTCTGTCGCTTGGCCACATATGTGTAGCGTGGGCCAGTTAATATTGTGCAGATTGAGTATGAAGGTTTCTGGGATCATGCAAGGAGGGAAGTACCCTGCCTCCTGTCCTTGAGTAGGGCCAGTGATGTCAGCCAGAGAGGAGCCTCTCCTGGAGAGACGGAGCAGAGATCAGAAATCCAGGAATCGTGGCATAGGTTGGTAAACTTCACAATTTTTTTTTTAAAGAAATTCCTTTTTGATTCTTACAAAACTGGTTTCAATGTTTTGAATTCCCTAAGTTGTTTCCAGTCCCTAACGCTCTGCATTGTTTCTTCCAATCTGAATGATTATTCTAGTTGTGTTCAGTATTTCCCCCCTTTCTTTACTGAATCACTGTGAGATAGACACAATGCTGTACATAAGACTTCAGTCATACAGTATACCAACACATATCCCTCCACCAGTGTACATCTCCCAGCACCAGTTTCCCTCCCATCTCTCCCCATCCTACCCACCTCTAGCCTGCCTCTATGACAGGCATCTCTCTCTCTCTCTCTCTCTCTCTCTCTCTCTCTCTCTCTCCTGCCCAACCCCTTTTGGGTACTGTGGTTTGCAATATAGATAGTGAAGGTTGTCATACATATATCCCTTTACTTACTCTTAACACTCAGTTCTTGTCCGGTGTGATCATTTGGATTCAGTATTCTTGATGAGGTGCACATTTCATTGAGCTTTTGTACTATATCCCTCCATTCTCTTCTGAATTAAGAGTCTTACTTGATATATAAGCTGTGCATCTTATGGGCTTTCTTTGCATGTAAATTTTGTTTTTGATCTTGCCTATTTTTGCCCAATGACAAAAGGTGAAATGTGAGAATGAGAGGTCTGGTGAGTATGTGGTTGTGCAGCTTAGCAGGTGTGCAGCTGGGCTGCGGTGATGGTAGGGCTGAGCCTGGAGGTGGCCAGGATCTTACCAGAGGAGAAGGGAATCCACTTTGGTTCCAAAAAGGCCCTAGGGATGTCTGCTCAGAGGTAAGCCTCACCTCCAAGGAGGAAAGGAGCAATCAGAGAGTCTGAGAAGGGTTTGTGGGTCTGCAGAGATGGCAGAATCCTGGGGAAAGTAATTTATTTTTTTGCTTTTATTTCTTTATTGAATCACTGTGAGATAGGCCCTTACAAAGCTGTTCATGATTTGGTTTCAGTCAGTTACCCATCCCTCCACCTGTGTACATTTCCCAGCACAGTTTCTCTCATTTCCCCAGTTTCTCTCCCATCATCCCGACTCCCAGTCTGCCTCTATTGCAGGCCCTTTATAAATCGTTCCTGCAATCTGAAATATTATTTTCCTGAGAAAACTGATGTGAGGATTTGATATTTTCTTCCATTAACCATGTTTTAAATTTAGATAAAATCACATGTACGAATTGCTTTCCTAGTTTTTTCTATTAACGTTTTTCTTCAGACTTTTCATACTCATCATGTTTAATGGCTCTGTATTTCACAGAAAGGATGCATCATATTTATAGAGTCATCCATATGATCTGGTGAACTCAGGCTCTTTTATAATCACTGTTTAAATAACTGTATGTTCTGAATGTTATTCTGTTCTGAACTGTCTGTTCTGTACTCATTGCACACAAATGAGTGCCCACACTTCCCACATTTCTGCTGACCTCAAAATACATTTCTCTTTTGTTGCGGGGGAGGTCACACCAATTGGTGTTCTAGACTTATCCCTGGCTCGGCATTCAGAGATCACGCCTGGTGGTATTCTGGGAACCATTCGGGGTGCCAAGGACCAACTCAGATTGGCTGAGTGCAAGCCAAATGCCCTACCCACTGAACTATCACTCTGGTGCCTCAACATACATTTCTAGAAGCTGACTTTTGGGGTCAACGCACATCTGATATATGCAGGATAATCATTTTAAAGAAAAGCTGTGTTATTCCTCAGTTGCATATAATCTTTTATCTCACAGCACCTTTATCTCTGTCATCATTTTAGGATCTTTATTAATTTGATATGGGACCTGATGTCCCTTTGCTATCTCAATTTGTATTCTGTTAAAAACAAGTTAAGTCTGGACATCTTATCTTATGTTGATTTGCCATTTGCATTTCCTCCTTGGAGATTTGTTTTATCCTTTAGCAGAGTATCTATTTTGGGTTCTTAATGTTTTTCTTAGATATTTTTGAAATCTTTTTATAAAATCTTTATGTATTAGGAATACTAACCTTATTTTCAGGCCTAGGTATCTCAAACAATTCCAGCCAGGTGCTTGCTTATTAATTTTGTTAATGAGATGACATTTTGGAGAGGCAGTTTTAAATATTATAAAGTCAAAATTGCTGATACATCTCTCATTTTTTAAATGCATTTACATTAAGCAATACTAGCAAAATCCTCATTGAAATCTCCCTTTTCAGAGAAATACAGTAGAATGTAAGGGAAACTTTTGCTTTTTTATTCTGTTCACTTGCTACCGAATGGGAAGTTGCAAATCAAAATGACATCATATTCTGTACAAAGATGGTATTGAGGGCAAAATAGAAGGCAAAAGCAGGTCAGGCTCTTGATAGAAACTCAGACCAGGAGCCCAAGAAGGCAATCAATACAATGAAAATCTGAAACTGAAGCATCTTCCTGGAAGAGCCTCTTGTTTTTCTTTATTTTCTTTTAAGAATTCAATTTCTATGTTTTTCAATCTTTTAAATTTAACCACAGTAAGACACACAGGTGCAAAGTTGTTCATGATTAGGTTTCAGTCATTTAATAATCCCAAGCCCTTCTTCCGCCAGAGTACATTTCCCACTACCAGTGTCCCCCTATTCCTTCCCATCCCTGGAACAGGCTCTTCTACACCACTCTGCAATATCTGACTGCAGAAATGATCCACCAAGCACACCCTAGTGATACTCTTCTTGAAGAGTAGTTGGGGCATTTTCTCAAGCTTTAGGGTTTTTTTCCCAATTTTTCTGCACTTTTCTATTGTCGCACAGAGAAGGAATATTAATGTCTGGTAAAATTTATTTATTTATATAACACAAATTCACTGCATCTTGGCTTCACAGAAGACAGTAAGACATCACATACCCACATTCTAATATTTACATTTTCTTCCTTTCTTTCCTTTCTTTTCTAACTTATCGAAATTGCTCTCTGGTCCAGAATAAATGCCCCTACGGTACAGTTTTTGGTTTTTCTTTTTTTTTTTTTTTTTACTTTTCAAGTTTTATTTTAATTTTTAATTTTTATTTTATTTTTTTTCCCTTTATTTTATTTTATTTTTTTTTAAAGTTGTAGATTTACAATTTTTTGTGCTTTGGTTTCAATTATACAATGATCAGATACCCATCCCTCCACCAGTGCCCATTTTCCACCACCATGGATAATATTCCTCCCACCCCCATCCCCCCATCCCCCCTGTCTCTGTGGCAGGGCAATCCCCTGTGTTCTCTCTCTCCTTTTGGGTGTTGTGGTCTGCAAAAGAGGCATTGAGTGGCAAACATGTTCAGTCCATAGTCTACTTTCGACATGCATCTCCCCTCCTGGGAGGATCCTCCAAACATCCTTTATTTGGTGCTCCCTTCTCTATCTGAACAGCCCTTTCCTCTAGGATACCCGGCTGGCCTCTAAGTTATGGAGTAATCCTCCTGGTGCTGATCTCAGCTATTCTTGGGTATTAATCTCATACTTTGTTACTTTATATCCCCCAGATGAATGCAATCTTTCTATGTCTATCCCTTTCTTTCTGACTCATTTCGCTTAGCATGATACTTTCCATATTGTACCACTTGTATGTAAATTTCATGACTTCATCTTTTCTAAGAGCTACATAGTACTCCATTGTGTAGATGTACCAGAGTTTCTTTAACCAGTCATCTGTTCTTGGGCATTCAGGTTTCTTCCAGTTTCTGGCTATTGTAAAGAGTGCTGCAATGAACAAACAAGTGCAGATGTCACTTCGACTATACATTTTTGCCTCTCTGGGATATATTCGGTACAGTTTTTGGTTTTTCTTTTTTTTTTTTTTACTTTTCAAATTTTATTTTAATTTTTAATTTTTATTTTTTTTATTAGTGAAACACCATAAGGTACAGTTGTAGACTTACAAACTTTTATGTATGGGTTTCAGTTCTACAATGATCAAGTACCCACCCCTCCACCAGAGACCATTCTCCACCACCAATGAACCCAGTAGCTCTCCCGCCCAACATCCCCCCCCACCCCACCACACCTCTATGATAGGTCATTTCCTTTTGCTCTCTCTTTCCTTTAGGGTGTTGTGGTTTCCAATAGAGGTATTGAGTGGCCATCGTGTTCTGTCTATAGTCTACTTTCAGCACACATCTTGCATCCCAAGTAAGTCCTCCAAACACCCTTTACTTGGTGTTCCCTTCTCTATCTGAGTTACGTTTTCCCCCATCATGTGCTGCCAGCTTCAAAGCCATACAGAAGACCTCCTCACACTTATCTCAACTATTTTTGGGTGTTCGTCTCCCATTCTGTTACTTTATATTCCCCAGATGAGTGCAATCTTTCTATCTCTGTCCCTCTCTTTCTGACTCATTTTGCTTAGCATGATACTTTCCGTGTAGAACCACTCGTTTGCAAATTTCATTACTTCATCCTTTCTAACTGCTGCATAGTATTTCATTGTGTAGATGTACCAAAGTTTCTTTAAACAGTCATCTGTTCTTAGGCACTCGGGTTTTTTCCAGATTTTGGCTATTGTGAACAGTGCAGCAATGAACATACAAGTGCAGACGTCATTTCGACTATAATTGTTTGCCTCTATGGGATATATTCCCAGGAGTGGTGTTGCTGGGTGAAATGGGAGCTCAATTTCTAATTTTTTGAGAATCGTCCAGACTGTTTTCCAAAAGGGCTGAACCAGTCAGCATTTCCACTAACAGTGAAGGAGGGTCCCTTTCTTGACACCTCCGCACCAACACTGGTTGCTTTTGTTCTTTTGGATGTGGGCCAGTCTCTGTGGTGTGAGATGATATCTCATTGTTGTTTGATCTGCATCTCCCTGATGATTAATGATATAAAGCATTTTCTCATGTGCCTTTTAGCCATTCGGATTTCTTCATTGAGAAAGTATCTGTTCATTTCGTGACCCCATTTTTTGATGGGGTTGGATGTTCTCTTCTTGTGGAGTTCAACCAGTGCTCTGTATATCCTTGATATCAACCCCTTATCGGATAGGTATTGAGTGAATATCCTTTCCCATTCTGTAGATTGTCTTTGTATCTTGGTCACTGTTTCTTTTGCAGTGCAGAAGCTTCTCAGTTTAATATAGTCTCATTTGTTTATCTCTGTCTCCACTTTGTTAGCCAGTGGCATGTCATCTTTGAGGATACCGTTAGCCTCAATATCGTGGAGGGTTTTGTCAACCTTATCTTCAATGTACCTTATGGATTCTGGTCTGATGTTGAGGTCTTTAGTCCATTTTGATCAGACTTTTGTGCATGGTATTAAGTCGATGTAAGCCCATTTTTTTTTGCATGTGGTTGTCCAATTATGGCTGCACCATTTGTTAAAGTGGCTTTCCTTGCTCCACTTCACATTTCTTGCTCCCTTATCAAAGATTAGATGTTTATACATTTGGGGATGTGTGTAGGGATATTTCACCCTGTTCCATTGTTCTGTGGCTCTGCCTATGTTCCAGTACCATGCTTTTTTAATTGTTACCACTTTTTAGTAGAGTTTGAGATTGGGGAGGGTGATACCACCCATCATCTTTTTCCCAAGAACTGCTTTAGCTATTCATGTGCGTTTGTTGTTCCAAATGATTTTTAGGAGTGCTTGATCCATTTCTTTGAAGAATTTCATGGGTATCCTTATAGGGATCACACTGAATCTGTATAGTGTCTTGGGGAGTATTGTCATTTTGACAATGTTAATTCTTCCTATCCATGAGCATGGGATATGTTTTCATTTCCTCCTGTCTTCTTTTATTTCGTGGAGTAGCGTTTTGTAGTTTTCTTTGTAGAGGTCCTTTACCTCCTTAGTTAGGTTGATTCCGAGGTACTTGATTTTTGGGGGGCACAATTGTGAACAGGATTGCTTTTTTCATGTCTCTTTCTTCTGTCTCATTATTTGTGTATTGGAAGGCCATGGATTTTTGGGTATTGATTTTATAGCCTGCGGCTTTACTGTACAAGTCTCTTGTTTCTAGAAGTTTCTTGGTAGAGGATTTAGGATTCTCTAATGACTGAAAAAGTGATCCAAAAACAAAAGGCTGAACATTACTACCAAATGTAAAAAGAGTAATAGAAGACAATAAACTTTACAAGCTGACTAGTTGGACATATGTAGCTCTCCCTACTCAGAGTACTCATATCAAGATGGTTGCTTCCAGATTTTGGCTCTTTCCATTTAAACCAGTGTATCTGATAATGCTTACAGTCTATTTTTAATCCTGAAATACTGTACTGTGTGCAAAAGAGATATGTGGGAGAAAATTAACCCTAAAGGTAATATGAACCAGCCAATTACTGGGGAGTTTAAGGCTAAAAACTGATTCAGAAATGATTTACAAATTGTTTGGTTGCTATCCCACACATGGAGACATATAGGGGATTCAGACCAAGAGCAAGTGGCTTGTTTCCTTTTTTTTTGAAAGATTCTAAAAAAAGGCAACCGAAATTAGGTCCTATAAAGTGGTATGAAAAATCTTGAACCCACCTCATGCTGGTCTTGTTGCTATCTTTGGGTGATAATCTCCCTCCTCTTCCTATTTTTTTCCTCCTCTTTCATTCTTTACCTTTTCCTTTAAGCACTTCATCCATGTTGGAAATTCAATAATCACAATGTTTTCCAGAATTTTATGATCCCTGCTCTATCTAAAGTTTATTTTTTTTATTTTTGGGTCACACCCAATGATGCACTACTCCTGGCTCTGTACTCAGGAATTATTCCTGGTGGTGCTGAGGGGACCATATGGGATCCTGGGAATTGAACCCAGGTCAGCTGCATGCAAATACCCTATTGGCTGTGCTACTGCTCCAGCCCCTATATAAAGATTTTATCCAGGAGTTTAATTTAACTCTATTCAGAAGTTTAATTTAGCTCTGTCTTGCCATCCCAACTCAGACGCATTTTTCTTTATGGGTCACTATCTCTTTCTGTTTTGTTTTTGCTTTTTGGTCACACCCAGCGATGCTCAGGGATTACTCCTGGCTCTGTATTCAGAAATTACTCCTGGCAGTGCTTGGGGGACCATATGGTATGCTGGGAATCGAACCCAGTTCGTCCATGTGCAAGGCAAACACCCTACCTGCTGTGCTATTGCTCTGGCCCCTCACTCCCTCTCTCTAATGTCATTATGGCTCAATTAATTAGGCCTGAAACAGAAATGCATTGAATGAATTTGAACCAAAATAGCATGAACCATAAATTTGCATGCCAAATTCTCCAAATTCCTACTTATTGGGGTTAAAAAAATTTCCCTAGTAAATTCACAATAGCCAAAATCTGGGAACAAGATAAATGATCAAGAGCCAATGACTGGATACAGAAGTTATGGTACATATATACAATGATATAGTACCTGGCCATAAGAAAAGATGAAATCATAGAATTTGCTGATGTATAAATGGATCAGGAGATTAGTGTGCTTAGTGAAATGACTCAAAGGTAGAGGTATAGACACAAAACAATTTCACTTAGATGTGGAAAATAAAGAAACAGTAAAGTAGAGCACTTATCGTTGTGGAGCAGAGAGGAGATAGATCAGGGAACGGACCACTACAACAATAATAAAAGGAAGTAATCACTTTCCTGGACCAGCCTATGGGTTGAAAGGAGATAAAGCAGTATGCATGATACCCTACCATAATAGTAATGTAAACCACAGAACCTAAAAAGGAGGGGGGGCAAAAGCAACAGAAAGTCTATGAAAGTGGAGAGTGGGTGCAGAGGGAAATTCGGAACATTTGTGGAGGGAATTGGACACTAGGAATTGGTGTTGAAACATTGTATGACTGAGACCCAATCATGAATACCTTTAACTTTGTAATGATTCAATCAGAAAAATAAACACAAGCAAAATTTCCCTAGTGATACGCTTAGCAAAACTGTAGTCCAATTCTTCAAAAGTTTCTTCATATTGTCACAGAAGAGGCAATGGCCCCATGCACTTAAACTACAAAAAAGAAAAAATACGAGGAATAGGAAGCTATACAGAAACCGTTCACATTAAGAATTTCTGTTTCACATTAAGAATTTCTTGTAACCTGATAGATCCTGAGTTGAAAACAATGTAAGTAAGTATAACAACAAAATTAGAAACAAAATTCGAGTATGTTAGTAGTGTCAAGGAAAGTTCAATGTATCTGTTCTCAAGGTATAAAACTGCTGGAGATGAATGGTACTAACTGCTACTATAGTAAATAATAGGACTTTCATTTCTCAAGACCATAATCCACAATTACCCAAATTGACAGAAAATTCATCAATGCTTTTAGGGAAAGAAAATAAGGCATCCCCTCTGCCTGCTATAGCTTTTCCTTTAATCACTTCCACTTCAAGCTTATTTGACTCACTCATGCATCAAAATGAAACTGTTATGTTAGAAGCTTCACACACTTGAGAAATCCAAGCTACTTCTTGCTGTGGGCTATTCTGGAAAAATCCAAGCAGAAGAGGTCTGGCAGAAGTTAGCCCTAAGCTGTTTAGTGAAAGACAAGGCAAAGTCCAGTGACCGTGACATTTCCCAAATATTGACTTTCTTTTCCTGCCAACTGAGATGATCATAGAATAAAGAAGATTCAAGCTACAGAAATACAGTCATGTCAATATATACTTACTACTCCCTATGGCAGAAGAACACACTCTATTTAAGAAGGAATCCTGGAATTAATCATTTCCAGGCTTATGATGAGTGAGCCCTTGTTAAGACACAAAGGCAGTTTATACCAAGGGAAGAATGGTTTGTCAGTACTCTGATGAAATAATGTCCTCAGAGGGTTTGTGTTTCTCACTCTATGATAACTTGGAGCCAAATATCATGCAAAAAGTAATCTCTCTTTGCTCTGCCCAGGACATTGTCCTCAACGGCAGTGGAATCAAACTGGACCGACAAATCAGACATTCACAAACCAAATCAATAAATGCGGAACGCCATTTTTAGAAACAAGAAATGCAGGAAGAAACTAGGAGACTTGTCCCTAAGATCAATCTCAAAAGAGCAGAGAGGTATCCAAGAATATAGTCTAGTTCAGAATCTTTCCAACCCAGTGGAGAACTGATTTAGTTAAATTTGCCATTAACTCACTTCTGTTTTTATTATGGTCCCTCCCATAGAAAAATGTTTAACAAATATACGTAAAAGAAAAACATGAGTGGATATGTGAGTAAAGATGTTTGTAGAGTCATTGCTTTGGGTATCTAAAACTTGGTTCACTGTATTAAAAATTCTTTTCGGGACCTGTGTTGTACTCACAGCTTAGGGCTACCGTGGGGAGCAAAACTTTGCATGGTCCTTAGAATCAACAGATCTGACAAAGACACTGCCTTACTTTTCAATTGTAGCACTGTAGCACTGTCCTCCCATTGCTCATCGATTTGCTCAAGTGGGCCCAGTAACGTCTCCATTGTGAGACTTGTTGTTACTGTGTTTGGCATATTGAATACGCCACAGGTAGCTTGTCAGGTTTTGCCATGCGGGCGAGATACTCTGGATAGGTTGCCAGGCTCTTCGAGAGGGGTGGAGGAATCGAATTCGGGTCGGCCAGGTCAGCCTCATGCAAGGCAAACGTCCTACACCCTGTGCTATCGCTCCACCGATAGCTCCAGACTTCACTATTCTTAATTGTCTCTTAATTGGTGCACTTAGACCATCGACATTGAAGAGATTATGGTCATAAGATTTTGCGCCATCTTTCTGTATAAGTTTGGTGTAGTTGTTGGGTTTATCTTGCTTTAAAGTAGCCCCTTCCGTTCTTCATTCAAAATTGTTTTTGAGTCTATGAAGTTCTTGAGCTGTTTTTTATTCATGAAGTTCTTCCAAATCTGAATGAGAGTCTGGCTGGGTAAAGGATTCATGGTGAGGTCATTAATTTACTTATTTATTTACTTACTTATTTATTTAAATAAGTAAATAAATAAAAACCTGAAGCATTTTATGGGGCCAGAGAAATCAGATAGCAGTCAGGGAGTTTTCCTTGCTTGTACCCAACCTAGTGGTTATGGTATGGCCTATAATCAAAAGTTAAATAAAATGTTTAAATAGTTTTAGTAATTAAAGAGAAAGAAATGAAAAATATTAAATGCAATTAAATCAATAATCAAGATATGGACATAACCTAAGTTATATATTCATCAATAGGTAAAGAAAATGGAACATTATCAAGAAATAAAACAGCATATTTCCTTCAGTCCTACCATTGTATCATTTAATGAATTGATGCATGCATCACATCCTTCCAGTCCCAATATGTGCTCTCTTTGAAGTCTGGTCATACTCCATAGTTCAGAGAATGGACTTGAACTGTGGAATAGTCTCAGGGAAAAGCACTCAGTCTTGAGTACTAGAGGACTACATGCATACCCACAACAGAACTACCTGCTGAGAGGAAGACAAACTGTCCTCAACTTTGAAATCAAATCTGGGAAATGTCTTCGTTGTTCAATGACTCAGTTTCCATAGGTAATTACTGAAAACAGAGAGATGTGGCCTCATGGAGGACAGACTAAATATTATAATACAAACCTGTGTCCCTGCTGTTTTCTATCACATAGCCCTTCAGCCACTCCTCTGACCATTTCTTAGCAGTTGAGTGACCCCTGGCTCATCTATCAGATCATGACAGAACACAGGATTTTCTTTTCCTTCTCCATGTAGGCTGATTGATAGTGACACAATTCTTCTGTTTTGTACTTCTTTCACCTTATCCCTTTTTTAATTTTTATTTTTTTTTAAATTTTTATTGATTCACCATGAGATATAGTTACAAGCTTTCATGTTTGAGTTATAATCACACACAATGATCAAGCACCCATCCCTCCACCAGTTCACATTCCCCACCACCAATATCCCCAGTATATCTTCACCTTTCCCACCCTCCCCCTGCCTCTATGGCAGACAATATTCCCTATACTCTCTCCACTTCGGGGAATTATGGTTTGCAATGCAAATATTGAGAGGTTATCACGTTTGATTCTTTATCTACTTTCAGCACACATCTCCCATCTCGACCAATTCCTCCAACCATCATTTTCTTAGTGATCCCTTCTGTATTCCAGCTGTCCTCTCCCTGTCTGCTCATGAGGCAGGCTTCCAACTAGGGAGCAATCTTACTGACCATTTTTGGTGGGAGAGTGGAGGGAGCACGGAGCACAGTGAGCAGAATCTTCAAGGACATCATAAAGTATCTTTTTGCCAATGTGGTAGTTTATTTTCCCCCTTTAGAGAATCACATCTAGTTTCTTCTTTGTAAACATCTTCCCAAGTTTTAACAAGAGGTGTGATAAATATTTTCTGGCTCTGTCTAAGGCACTAACTTTTTTCTGTGGTACCCCTCAACATTTTCTAATGTTCCTATTCTTATATCTGTTTTGCTATTATGAGTGAATAGTGTGGGATACATTTCATCTAAATACATGCATTCAAAAGAGCATTTATATATTTTTATATTAGAAATGTAATGGTATAACTTTAAAAATCTGGGAGATACAGAAAATTAGAGGATAAAAATTAAGGTTAACCATAATTTTATTAACCAGAGATTGATACTGAGCATTTTCATATGTTATTAAAATTCCTCACAACCATGATTTTAAAGAGTAGCATAATCTTCCACACAATGAATCCACCATGATTTATCACATCAGTTTTCCAACTTGACACAGGGAATTTTCATTTTTCTTTACTTCTTTTTTCTACATTTATATAAGGAATTTATCTCCCTCAACCTCCTTCTCTAAAGAGATGTTTTACTTGATTGTGCTACAGTTCTTTTGACTCAGTGGCTCACCCACAAATGTGCTCTGAACTCTTCCTAGTTTATTGGCATGAGCAGACACAAAAATTTCTCCTCCTTGTAGGCAATGTGCCCTAAAGAAAAGTCTCACATCGTTATCTTCACCTGACAAAGTATAACCTGCATCCCAATCCTCATGAAACATTTTATTGACATGTTGGCTTCTTTAACTCTATTGACTCTGTTTCTCCACCCTAACTCTGATCTCCCTTCATTCAGTGGCCCTACACCCAGCCTTTGTGCCTAACACTCCTCTTGCTAGAAAGTTAACTCCCAGGTTTTCACATAGCATCTCCTGGAAACTCAGTTTTCTTTGTGAGTCACCTTCTTGACTCTTGACCTACAGATAAAGAAATTATGGGCTCCTCACTCACTGGACTCATTCAATGATATCACCAAGGACCATTTAATTGTTAATCAAACAATTCCTAAAAAGATCTGGTTCTTTTTCATTTTTTGAAAAATTTCTCTCTTTATTAAAACACCATGGTTTACAAAGTTATTCATAAAAAAGTTGTTGCAGACATTCAATATTCCAACCCCAATCCCACCACCAGAGTGACCTTCCCTCCACCATTCCCCCATTTTCCCAATCACTCCCTAAGTCTGTCCCCTTAGAAGGCACAAAATAATTGATTTTTAATTCTTGTTACAACTAAGTGGCTCATGGAATTATCAAAAAATAATTCTGTAAAAGATAGTTTGAGAAAACTGTTAAGTCTGACTGTGGAGTCATTAAGTCTTTGTCTGAGCATGTACTAAGCTGTTCATTGCTAGTTGAACCTTCTGTGTTATTGTTTATTAATCATAGTTGACATCCATGTTACTTCCCCATTTAATTGGTGTGCTCCTACTGGAATGTCAGTATGGTAGAATCTGGAGCGCCAGAAATCCAGGACATATACCAGGGTCATAAGTTTATAAGGCAGCAGTCTTGGGACATGAGTGTGGCTGCTAGGCGTTCAGAAGTATTAGGATGGGTGCGAAGAGGTGGCTCATCCCTACTCAGGAAGACCTCAGAGCTCTCAATTGGTGTACCTGGAATTTTTGGCAGTTTGGATTCTTTACAGAGATTAGTTGTGAAGCAGTGGAGTTGGGCCGTTGTCATGGAAGTCGCTGTGGATGCAGGTGCAGCTGCTAGGGCTTTGGTAGGGTGGTGAGTTGGTGTGCCTCCATCCCAAGAACATCCCAGAGTTTTCAGCTGGGAGACATGTGTACTGTGACTTGTTGTGGCTTGGCTTACACCTCCTCTGAGATTTCATCATGAGTCTGTAAAGTTCGGTCAGTGAATATGCTTCTCTCTTTTTTGTCTTAAAAAAAAACTTATCACTGGTTTTCTGGAGCGATAGCACAGCGGGTAGGGCGTTCGCCTTACACGCGGCCAACAGGGCCGACCCGAGTTCGATTCCTCCGCCCCTCTCGGAGAGCCCGGCAAGCTACCGAGAGTATTGGATATGCCAGACACAGTAACAACAAAGTCTCCAATGGAGACGTTACTGGGCCCGCTCGAGCAAATCGACGATCAATGGGAGGGCCTTTATCTTTATCTTTTTATCACTGGTTTACAACATTATACAATTTAAGGAATATTGCTTAAAACTTCTATAATGTGTCTAACATTTACTGCACCCATCACTAAAATTCCACTGCCTGCCTCTCAATTTGATTCATTGAAATGTGAATGGAACATGAGGTGATTATGCTAAGTAAAATAAGTAAGGAAGTGAAAGACAAATACAGATGACTTTACTCACATGTGAGTGAACTTTTTGTTATTGTTTTGGGGCCACATCCTGCAATGCTGGGAGCTTAATTCTGGTTCTGCACTCAAGGATCATTCCATGCAGGCTTAGGGTAATGTATGGGGTGCCAGGAATCAAATCAAGATTGATTACGTGTAAGGCAAATGCCCTATCTGCTGTACTCCAGCCCGTGAGTGAACTTTTTGACATGAAAATATCAATAAATGTACCAAATGTTAATGGTATGCTGAGTGCTAACATAATGATTTTTTTATACATTCATTACTTTACACATTTTCTTCAGTGAGAATGCAGTTTTTGAAGATAAAATACAGAAAAACCTCTCTATCCCCTCTTTTTAAAGATATTAACCTCAATATTTTCTTCTCCTATTTTAATTTTTAGGGCACAGATTCCTTTTCTACCCATAGGGGAGCTTTACAAACAAAAATTTTTGTTGTTGTTGCTGGTGTTGCTGTTACAGAAGAATTTTCAAAGAAGGAACTGGTTTTACAAGTTTGCTGTAGAAAAATACTTGATTCCACTGGGTATGTCAGCAACCTTTCCTCTGCAGTACCATGATACCCATTAAGGTAGAAAGAAGCATAAGGAATTAGTGATGCTTGGGCAAATTCTTGGGAATGGTTAGATACGCAGTAGACACCACAATAGAATCTCACAAGTGCCAACATTTTCTTGTTATGAAAGAAGGTTCAGCAATCAAAATGGCCTATGCAACACAAGGAGAAACAGTCCCGTCCAAATGGTAGCGAGTGTTTTATTATTGTTGTAGACAACTTGCTTCCTTTCTTCCCTTTTCAGAGTATGTCAGCCAGTAACTAAGTTCCTAAAATAGACATATTTGTGATTCATTTATTCTCATTGAAGATCTTCTGCTGCTCCATCTTTCTTATGGTTCTCTTCTAAAACCAGGAAAATCTTGTTATTATTTTCTCTTTTCCGTTCTGACATGAAAGGCAGCTCCATTTTGTCAGGTGCCCTCCCTCAATACCCGAAGCATCAGGAACGGGTATGATCAGAACAAAATCGCCCCTCTTGACTCCCAGGAGAAAAGCATAAATTGGGACACAGAGAAGCTATAAATATCTTCCACCTGAAGAGCATGGTCAACATTTGCAATAGTCCCCAACTGACAGCCCCAGGAGAACCAATAACTATTTCTTCACCTTCAGGGGAGCCCAGCAAGCTACCAAGAGTATCTCACCTCCACGGCAAAGCCTGGCAAGCTACCTGTGACGTATTCCATATGCCAAACACAGTAACAAGTGTCGCAATGAGGCGTTACTGGGCCCGCTTGAGCAAATCAATGAACAACAGGAGGATAGTGACAGTGACACTCTTCCAAGGCAGTCGCACAGCATTCAAATCTTCTTCCAGGCTGACTCCTGGACCCTCTGACCATGAACACTCTGACAATAACTGGGCCTGCTCCTTGGGAAGCTCTAGGGTCTGTATCAACAGACTAATAAACTGCCTTCCTACTCAGATTTAGAAGCAGATACTCTCAGGATAATAAAACCTGCCCTGCTGAAAGAAGGTTTATCCAAGATCATCAGAAGAGTTCCATGGTTGATTAGTGATTTCTGGGATGACTGAGAGGCATCATGAAGGGACAATGGGAGCACTATACATATGCTAATTGCGCTTTCTTGTTGGGTTCTTATCCAGTTGCTTCAGACTTGATTCTTTGCAACTTTAATGTTATAAATGATGCAGGGAGGTTTCTTCTCCCACACACAGTGATCTCACTCCTGTATGTATTGGGAGGTAAGGTCCTGGCATATCTTACTTTAGTCAGAAATGAATTGGTCATAGATATTGGCTGCATCTTTCAGCCCTAATATTTAATTCCTTCCCCTTCTGCTGCTTTTCACTCCATTTACCAAACTGGTGTACCTTGTGCCCACCTTCTCACTGCATTAGTCACTTCTTTTGTTAGGCATTTGCAACAAATGTTACTGTAGATTCCTTTATAAGAATCACATCCTATTCAAAGTGGACCAGCATATATGTGTTCTCAATAATTTCTTTTTGCACGGTATTGGACTGAATCTATGAAGAAAAGAATCTATGATGACTTTCAAAGAAAATTTAGAGGAAACACAGATTCCAATAACCCAGTGGGTTGCAGGATACTTCTGTCATTGTGATAAACCTGTCCTGTATCACTATCCTCCCATTGTTCATAGATTTGCTCTAGCAGGCACCAGGAACATCTCCATTGTGAGACTTGTTGTTACTGTGTTTGGCATATCGAATACGCCACAGGGGGCTTGCCAGACTCTGCTGGTCAGGCAGGATACTCTTGGTAGCTTGCCGGGCTCTCTGAGAGGGACAGAGGAATTGAACCCAGGTTGGCCGTGTGCAAGGCAAAAAACCCTACCCACTGTGCTATTACTCCAGTCCGTGATAAACCTAAATTTATAAAATTGTCATTCTGCCTTTCATATTTCAATGATGACACATGTGGCCAGGATGCCAAAGGCTTTTTGGTTATGTGCATTTTGTCTCAATATTAAAAGGAATTTGAGGCAGCAAGGATGCTGTGGTTAGATAGCAACTTCTTAAATAACCTGAAAGCAATTGTAGAATGAAACTGAATGGGCTCTTAAAAATCAAGTATTTTAAGCCCCTCACCACCAAGAGGTTTGAAATAAGCCAGGAGTTCAAGACCATTTTGCTTGAGCATTAAGTGAAAGAACTACAACTCAATGAACGGGAAAACCCCATTCACTTCTCTTGCCAGAATTAGCATGTATTGCTTATATATGGAACAGATCACATCTGATCGGCACGTGAGGCACCTATGTACCATAGCACCATGCCCAATGTACTCAAGTCTGCATTGAACTGAACTAAAACTCATAGCCAAATTATCACTTGTGCTGGCACAAATTCACAGATACACAGTAACAAAGGAGCACAACAGAACAGCAGGAGAAAAGTTGAGGCAGGATCTCCTTTAGGGCTTGATTTCATGATAATGCCTATTAAAGGCCTACATACTAAGTTCTTGTACTCACTGGTTTCAGTGACCATTTGCTTTTCTACTTTTACCTATGACAAGTGCATAAGAGAATTTTTATTTAACCACATCACTACAGCACAAGAATCTAAGAACTTCACACTAAACAGAAATCCTGCCTTACTTTAATCTATTTTGTTGTCAGAGTTCCCATGGTGTTTTATTTGACTAAAAGATTCCACTTCTAATATTAAAAGCTTAGAAAAACCATTGGACTCCATTTCCCCTGAAGGCTCTCCCACCTGGTAATATTTATAATTCCTCTAATCTGGCGATGCTAGCATTTTGTTTCTTAGAGTGCCCCAAGTTCTTTTCTTCCCAGCTCCCCACTGTTTCCCCAACTGTGTATGCTCTTGGCAACCCTCAGCTTCATCTTTGCCAGACTAACCCTACATAAAGTTTACTTCCTCAGGAAATCCTTCTGTCAATCTTCAAATAAATCTGTCTCATTTCTTTCCAGCATTCTATCCTATCTAGTAATAATAATTTTTACACTTAAAATTAAGTAAATTAATTCAGCTGCTGGTGTGATGCCTGTTCCTTTCACTAGATTATCATGAAAGGGAGAGATGAATGCAGACATTGGCACTATTACTCAACTTCCTGAAGTTGTCTTCAAAAACAAATGAATCACTGTCTCAGCAGGAAGAAATGATGAGAAACCAACAAAGGACTTAGCACAGACTCCATAAGCTTAAGGCACATAGAGAATGAGGCCATATCCTCAAAGAGGAGTATAGTTAGATAGTTCAACTACACCAGAGCAATATTAAGAGTGTTAAAATGGAAAAGGAGTTGTTGCCAGCCAAGGGCATTGAAATTATGAAAACAAATAAAGCATTTAAAATATATTAGCAGAAGGAAAGGATCAGAGAAGCTGGGGTTTTTTTTTGACAGTTGAAAACTTTTAAATCTTACTTCTGTTTTTTTCAGGAAGCTCAGCTGTGAACTTTTGAGTGCAGCTAGTTCTGGTTTGATGTTAGAAAGTATGGCAAATCCAGATAATGCATAAATGTGGTAAAAATGATCCAGAAATATGGAATGTGTTGACCTAAACCCACAGTAGAACAGAGCAAATGAATGAAAGTACAAATGACAAATTTAACAGGCTTTAGGTTGCAACATATGATGCTACATTACAGTTAATTATTTGGGGGAATACCATCCATGTGCCTTTAAGATGCTGATCCTTTGAGATCCAGATTTGTTTATTCATGAACAAAACTTAGCTCCAATATACACTTATATCTCAATTTTTGTATAATGGACTGGAAATATAACTGGAGGGGAAAAACCCAAGAAAATCACTTTTTTGAAACGGACTCTCTTTATTTTCTGGTTTATTTCTACCAAAATCATCACAGATTTGATTATTTTGTGATCATTTCCTCCAAAGATTCTGTTTAATCTTTAGATTAGAGCTTAGGGGCAATAATTCTTTCTTTTCTCTTTCATAACATTACATTAAAAAGGGATTTCTGCCTTAAAGTGATTTTGTTCTTTTGGATGATTTTAAATCTTCCCCCATGCAGTCCTTTGTCTTTTTTTGGGTTTCCCTACAAGCAAATATTAAGACAAATATTCAAGTTTCCAACTTAACTGAATTCCACAACAAAGCTCAAGAATATTTATAGGAATGCAAAAACACCCACTATCTAACTAGAAGAAATTCACAGTATTTAGATATCCCATTAAATATTACCAAAAAAATAGAAAATCAGGACCCATATGACATGAAATTAGTCAAAAACACAACTGACATGTTGGAACTGACAATAATCACATTAAAAGTTGTTACAACTGCACTCTATAGTTGAAAAACGACATAAAATCATGAAAAAATATAAACAAAATTCAAATTGCATTTCCCTAGATTAATTCTACAATAGTAAAGTAAGTAAAGGCCCTCCCGTTGATCGTCGATTTGCTCGAGCGGGCCCAGTAACGTCTCCATTGGAGACTTTGTTGTTACTGTGTCTGGCATATCGAATACTCTCGGTAGCTTGCCGGGCTCTCCGAGAGGGGCGGAGGAATCGAACTCGGGTCGGCCATGTTGGCCGCTTGTAAGGCGAACGCCCTACCCGCTGTGCTATCGCTCCAATATCTGAGATAAAAGTATACTGGACAGAATTACTGGCAGATTTGATATTTAAGAAGAAAAGATTATGAATATATAGGTACAGTTGAAAATCTAATAATAAAAACCATCCTAAACAAAACAGAACAAATATATTTCAACATTCCTCTCAAAAATTGATATAATATGTAGACAGAATGTCAGGAAACAGTAAACTTTAACAACTAACTTGACCTAACAAAGCAAAAGAGCACACTCTGTAAATATACACAAAAGATATCAAAATAAAGCATACTTAGGGTCCCCGAATGAGTCATAATTTAAGGAAATTAGGCTATACAAAGTTTGCTTCCCAACCACAATGGAAGTAAATTAAATATCAGTCAGAGAAATATATCTAAAAGACATCTTCCGAATGTTTGAAAATATACATAGCTGAATAATCTACATGTTAATGAAGAACACTGAAAGAAATTTCAAAGTATTTTAACCTAAGTAAAAATAAAATTGTTACAATTTCGAGATGCTAGGGAAAGTTAATATATTATGATACATTGCTGTATTGAAAATAAGAAAAATCTTGAATCAGTAACCTCAGCATAAAACAATAGTAAGAGAAAAAGAGCAACTTCACATTAATTTCCATATTGGCTACATTATATAGCATAACCAACATAGTGTTTAATAGTTTCCCGGTTATCTTTGAATTCATTTGGGTTTTTTTTAAGTTTTTCCAAAAATCACAGTCATTCTAACAAGAAGTTTTGCTTTAAATTTTCCTGATCTTAGTAATGATGAGTACCTTTTGATGTACTTGTGGCCAGTTCAATATTTTCTT
Organism: Sorex fumeus; assembly: GCF_029834395.1. Taxonomy (NCBI): domain Eukaryota; kingdom Metazoa; phylum Chordata; class Mammalia; order Eulipotyphla; family Soricidae; genus Sorex; species Sorex fumeus. The sequence continues at coordinate 38,548,880 of NW_026606101.1, read as the reverse complement.
TTGAGAAATATCTATTTAGTTCATTAATCTAGTTTGTGATTTTTTTTAAGCAAGATAGTTTACACTGAACAAAATTTACTTAGAATGATATGAAGGAGAGAAAGAGAGAAGTTGGCGCTCAAGAAAACATAGGTTTCAGGGCAAAGTGATGGTCCAGCCAGGAGGGCATTTGCCTTGCACATGCCTGACCTGGATTCGAACCTTCTACCCCCAACCCCGGCATCCCATACGGTCTCCCAAGCACCATCAGGAGTAATTCCTGAGAGCAAAGGCAGGGGTAACCCCTGAGCATTGCAGAGTGTGACCCAATGCCCCCAACCCCAACCCATCCCCCCCAAAAAAGAAAGAAAGTAAAAACAGGTGTCTCCAGAGTAGAAAAAGTAAGCAAGGAACAGTGCTCAAAGGAGACTATGGGATAGAGAGAACAAGCCAGCTTCGAAAGCAGAGACCTAGAGAGATGTGTTAAAGAAAAACATGCTGGAATTTGCAAGCTGCAAGTGGCTTTGGAGGAGCTTAAATACAATTCCTCCAAATGGTTTTGGTTGCTTTTTTTCCCCTGGAGTTCTCTGTATACATAAAAATTAATCTAGACATCATAACAAGGAAAACTGTACTGCTGATAGTCTTTCCATAATCTCATAAATTCTTCTGTAGCTTCTCCTTTTCTGACAAGTTCACCCTTTTCTGGTGGGGCTTGAAATTTTGTATCTGGGTGGTGCTTCCCTCAGATTTTTCTTTCCAAATAGCTTGGAACTTGCATGTAAAAGGGATGTGGTCTTCATGCCTTTGGGCTACCACAAGACTAAGCAATCTCTTATGTTATATATTTTCCAAAAAATATGTTACCAGGGCCTCACTACCTATCTGCAAGAAACATACCGTACCTCCCTCTACCCCACCCCACCCCTCACGCTGCACTAGAGATTTAACATTCTTAAAGCGTTAAGGAGTACAAGTGCGAAAGTCTGTCTTCTGTAACTTCTTCAAGCTCACAAATGGACCCAGATCTGACTACGTAGAGGAGTGAAACATCATGCTAACTTATTATTAATGGGGCCCAGATAGAAATACTGTTGGTTTTTGTTTTGTTCTCTATTTTGATTTGCAGTAGAATGATAGTACTGTATACAGTTTGGATATTAATCTTTTCTCTACTATCTGATTATCAAATATTTTCTCTATTTATATGTTTTCTTTAATTATCACTGGAACGATAGCACAGAGGGTAGGGCTCTTGCCTTGCATGCGGCCCGCCTGGGTTTGATTCCTCCATCCCTCTCGGAGAGGCCGGCAAGTTACTGAGAGTATCCCACCCGCACGGCAGAGCCTGGCAAGCTCCCCGTGGTATATTCAATATTCCAAAAACAATAACATCTAGTCTCACAATGGAGACATTACTGGTGCCTGTTTGAGCAAACTGATGAACAACGGAGGACAGTAAGATCAAGATTTCAAAGTTTAAGAATACAAAAAAAATGAAGTTTTCTAGAGCTATTATATGTTCAGTGTTTTAAAGAAAGAAAGTCATTTGGAATTATCTTTGAGGTGGCAAAAGAATTATTAGTTCATTATGCAGTTTCGTGAGAGCCTGGAGAGGGAACATTACTTTGTCAGCTTTTGTTCTCTGAGTACTTCAAACAACAATAATTGAGATTCCTCTAGGAAGTGAGATGCTAATAAGAAGAAGAAACACAGATCTACATCCATTTCATCTGAGCAAAGGACAAATTCACATACCGAGGGACTCACTGGTTTTCTTAAAATGCTGGTTTAGAGAATGTAGACTATTATATTAAGTTTTGTTGTTCTTTAAGGGCCCAGGTCTCTGAGGTGTATGTTAATACAGGAGGAACAGTGGAATAGAAGAGATATGCCCAGAGCTGGAGGTCCTTCATTCTCTTAGCTAATTCATCGATGCTCTTGAAGGTGTTCCAAGCCTCTCTCTTCCTCCTGCACAACTCAGGTGCCAGCTCATTTGTCATGTTGACTTCTCGACCTAGGTACACATAACTGTTGCATTTGGAGATGTTCATTCTGTTGAGAGGGAATGGAACGTCAGGAATGAGACCATTTCTCATGAACATTGTCTTCGTGAGATTCAGCTGTAGTCTGACTTTTTCACACTCACGTTTGAAGTCGGCCAGCATTTGTGCCGCTTGGCTAATGTTTGATGTTATTAGAACGATAGCAGCAAAGCATAGGTGGTGTAGTTGCCGATCGTCTATCTTCACTCCCATTCCTTCCCATTCTAGTCGTCACATGAAGTTCTCGAGGGTGACACTGAAGAGGTTTGGTGGAATGGTATCACCCTGCTGAACCCCTCTCTTGACATCAGTGATCACTTCTTTGTAGAATGGTGAGATCCCGGTAGTGAATCCATAATAGAGCTCACAGAGGATCCTGATGTATTGAGTATGAATGCCCTGACTGGCTAGGGCTTCAATGACCACTTCCTTCTCAACAGAATCAAAGGCCTTCTTTAAATCAATGAACATTAGACAGAGCAGCAACTTGAACTCCCGAGAAACCTCAATAAGCTTGGTTATTGTGTGGATATGGTCAGTTGTGCTGAATCCTTTTCGGAACCCGGTTTGCTCTCATGGTTGTCCTTCACTTAGTGTTCTGCCAATCCTATTCAGGATGACTAGAGTAAACAGCTTGTAGATGACAGACAATAGGCAGATCAGGCAATAGTTACCAATGTTGTGGATGTCTTCCTTCTTGTACAGTAGTACAGTCCTGCTAGTTTTCCACTGGGATGGAACCTTGCATTCAGACAGGTAGCAACTGAAGAGCCGAGCCAGTGTATTGATGAGTACTGATGGCAGGTTCTTCAGGTGTTCACATCTGACCTTGACTGGGCCAGATGCTGTTCATTTTTTTACGGACAAAATGGCGTCTCGGATTTCGGAAGGGAGAACATTGGGAACAACATATTCACTCTGCAGAATTTGGTATGTGGGCAGGTGGACGAGGCTATCAAAGAGATCTGAGAAGAAGTTATGGATAATCTTCTCCATTGCCCTTCTGGAAGATGTGATAGATCCATCAGGACATCGGAGGGCAGTCATCTTGGTCTTGTAGTTGGCAAAGGACAGGCAGGTGTTACAAATGCTTTTCCCAGCTTCTGCTGCATCTACCAGCATGGCTCCTCTTCTATCATTGAGATCTTCCTTTATCACATATCAGCTCTGCTTTGTGAGCTCTGATGTTTGCTTGGAGTTGCATGAGGCATGCGGCAAGCCACATTGACGATAAAGCTTAAGAGTTTCCGAAGATAGGCGTCTTTTTGTGGCTATCTCTCTTTTGGCATTCTTCGCACAATCATGGAGGTGCTGAACCAGTCGATGGTATTCTTTGTCAATGTTGTCAATGACGGCATCTTCCCATGTTGCAGCAATAGTGCCAAAGAACTCCCAGTTGGTGGTCATTCTGGGAGTTCTCTTCTTAAACTTTGCAGCCCTTTCTCCCCATTCGGTGAAGTAGAATTTTTCACGAAGGAGATGGTGGTCCGATCCCGTTTGGAACTTTGGGACAACAGCGACATTGGTCAGGCAAAACCATCGATTGAATATAATGTGGTCAATTTCATTGTGGAACTGTCCACCGGGAGAGTCCCATGTCCAACGTTTAGATTCGGCCTTTTGGAATTGTGATTTACCATGGATGGTCTTGGTCGACCTGATGAACTCAGACAGTCTCTCAACCTGTTTGTTCCATTCTAGGCCATGGGTCCCCATGTGGAGTTCTTCAACTGATCTTCTCAGTCCTATCCTGGCATTAAAATCACTGACAACGATCTTGAAAAACGTATGGTATTCTTTATAGAACTTCTCCATGTCCATGTGGAACTTCTCAATTTCTCCTTCATAATTGGATGTTGGTGTGTAGACAACAAAGATAGAAACTGCTGGCTGTGAGCCACATCTATTCAGGAGTAATCGTTGGAGTTGTTAGGCATTCGAATGAATCAATGCTCATGGCCAAGTTCATGTTGACAAGGGCACCGACGCCTCTGATGCCTCTTTTGTCGAATGTTCTGAGGAACAGCTCTTCTCAAGTGTCGAAAACGGCATGATGTGATTGATGCCTTCTTGTCTTGGTCAGACCGATGATGTCGTATTTGATCTTTCATGCTTGCACCATCAGGTCCTCAATGGATGCATCTAATGCCAGCATCCGTGCATTGAAATTACAGACAATAATTTTTGTCTTTCTTCATTTTGGCAGCCTAGTTCGGCCTTGAGATTTTATTAGCCTCTCCTTCCTTCTCAACGCTGCTCCTTCAGAAGGACTCCTTCAGGGTCAGGGGAATGAGACCAATTGTAATTACTGGGCCCTACGAAAACAGGATGAGAACACTATTCGGGTCTCCCAAGGAGAATCGAAAGAGCTATGCTTAGAGTATCATGTTTCACTCAAATGAGCAAAAGAATCCCGAATTCCGACCTCCGTGGATTGTCAAGAATCAGGGACGCTGTCTCATTTGCTAAGGCATCAAAAATCAGATGGGCTGGACACGTAATGAGATTTGGAGACAACCGCTGGACTAGAGCCATTACTGACTGGATTCCACTGGACATCAAAAGAACGCGTGGCCACCCAACTACAAGATGGTCAGACTTTTTCGTCAAGACCCTGAATGATCGGTTTGAGGCTTTTTGTGTTCCTAGAATGAACAGATGCCATTGGGCTACACTAGTACACAACAAGGATGAATGGAGACGTTACGGGTGCCTGTTTGAGCAAATTTATGATTAACGGGAAGTCAAGTGATCAAGTGATCAAGTTGTTCTTTAAATGCCTTTCTGTCTTTGACTCTTTCAATGAGATTTTTCCTTTCTACATATTTCAGGAACTCCCTTCTCATGTTACCCCTTGGTAATCAGTGTCTAATTGAAATGACTTCATTGCTTAATTCAACTTTAAAGCACCTATAGCTACTTTCTTCTTCACAAAAGGTTTTGGGGATTTTGATTTAAGTTGTGTGTTGTATTGATAAATCAACTGGAAAGAATATACTGGATGACCTGACTCATATTTAGAGTGGAAAGACATATTTCTTACTTTTGACAAGAACCTGACTCATAATGAGAAGGCAGGCAGGCAGGCAGGCAGGCAGGGAGGCAGGAAGGCAGGAAGGCAGGAAGGCAAGAAGGCAGGAAGGCAGGAAGGAAGGAAGGAAGGAAGGTAGGAAGGAAGGAAGGAAATCAGTTGGTTTGGTGGATAGTGAATATAACTCATAGAAGAAAATTTAGTAATAAGGAAATTATAATGTACACTCAAGAGTTCCAAATATGTATTTAAAACGTGATGAGGTATAATTTTACAAGTAGGTGGAATGTGTTCATTTTGGGCTGAAAACATCAATTCTACATATCTGAGTTGAAATGTACACATACAATACAAACACATATCAAAGTGTCCAATAAGAGCATGAGTGTTTACTAATTCAAATACTCAGTGATGTCAAGGATATCTTTCTCATTTGTACTTTAGGCCAAATTCTTTTCTAAATTCAATCCCACCCATATAAACAAAGACCACATGTTATGTATTCTGAAGCAGAATTGGGTTCTGCTGGCTGAGATGACAGTGAAAAGGAGAATCCATATACAAAGTTGGCAAAGGTGGTGAATGAATCTGCATAGATATTTCTGGAAATTCACACACTCACTCACACCTACTTCAAAGGTGAGGAGCAGGAATATCTGTTGACTTATAGCTAAATGACTGAAACTCCATTCTGTTCCCAAACACCTTTCTCCAAGTTCCGTGGTGCCATGCCTGCCTGAACTCTATGCTGCTATCCCTGAGTAGATATCTTCACTGCTTGCCAAAGGTTGCTAGGTACTCCTTAATTTCATCCTTCTCCACTTGCTAGTACCATTCCTAATACGCTCTGACCCTTTTTCTCTGCCAACAAAATTTCTACTATACAATACTAGACCTAAATCAGAAGCCTTCCCCTTTTAAAAATGACCCTTCTGTTCCCACCATGCTCCAATATTCTTAGCATTTAGTTATTAGAGTAAAACGGGGTATTTCACCATAATTATTCTGCTTCCTATTTGTTTGCTCTCCTTTCATCTGTGACTCTCCAAGTCATTAGAATTCTGTCAGGCGAATATAACAGTTGGTATATTCTGTATGCACATGCACCCATGGGCATGTGCATATCCGTGGGTTCATTTGCAAACACAGGAAAGAGGAACCTAAAAGCAGTATTGGAGTGGTCAGTTCTAATGGCAAGATTATTATCCTTTATTTTTCTTTCTCCTTTATGGTGGGTCTTGATAAATTAAACATGATGTAAAAACCTTACTTAGCCACTTGTTTGTTTCTATTTTTGAGCACCTAGCCTTGCTCAGGGCTTACTTCTGAGTCTATGCTCAGGGATCACTCCAGTTGAGTTCACAGTACCATATGGGACTCAGCAATTGAATCTGGGTCCTTTGTATGCAAGGTAAGAACTCCACCCACTATACTCTCTGGCCCCCTCACCGTAGCCATTTTTAAGTGTTAAATTAAATTTTTAACAGTCAAATTTTGTTAAATATATTCACACAGTTAAGTAACAATTCTCCAGATATTTCTAATGTCATAAAACTGAAACTTTGTTCCCATTAAACAGTTTTCCATCCCTTGGCCCCCATAACCACCATTATATTTTCTGATCCCTGAGAATAACTACCCTATATACCTCATATTAGTGAAATAATACAGTATTTTCCAGTTTTATTGGTGTTAGGTGATACTTTACTTACTGACCTTTTGATTTGCATTTTTCTGATAATAAGTGATGCGGAATCTGTCAGTCATCCAAAGAGGCATGATTTCTTCAAGGAAATATCTGGGATATTTGTTTTACATGCCATTGAACTTTGTGAGTACTTTACATATCTTGGAAATTAGCCATTTCTTACATACATGGTGTGCATGTATTTTCTCCCAATCGGTAGAGTGTCCTTATTTTTTTTTTCTTTTTTCTTTTCTTTTCTTTTCTTTTTATTCTTTGGACTAATTTATTCCTTTGGTTCTTTTTTAAAACTTTTTTTAATTGAATCACTGTGAGACAGACCATTACAAAGCTGTTCATGATTGGATATCAATCATACAGTATTCCAACACCCAGCCATGTTATTTTAGCATGAGTTTCTTTCTCCATGCAAAAACATTTTAGCTTCATGTAGTCCTGTTTTGTTAATTCTCCTTTTATCTTTCTTTACAAATAAAGTACAATCATTAAACATAACTCTAAGGTTGAAATCCAGAAAAGTTCGATTTGTTTTCCTCATTATAGCTAATTGAGTCTGGTCTAATATCAGAGTTTACATTGGGAATATTAATTTTAGGTATGTGTGAGATATAAGTATGACTTCATTAATTCATCTATATTTATCTTTTATTTGGCTATTCAGCTTCCAAGCACTATACGTTGAAGAGGTGTTTCTTCCTCCATTTAATGAACTTTGTCATACATTGTCCATACATCTTAGATTGTATTCCAGGCTCTCAGTTCATTTACATTGTTCTTAAATTTGTTTTTATTTCATCACCACACTATTTTGATTACCACAGCTTTGCACGTACTTTAAGGTCAAGGACTGCAGTGTCACCATATTTTTTTTTGGTCACTCAAGGAGTTTTATGAGGGACCAGAAAGACTGTATAGTGGGCAGAGTGCTTGCTGACCCAGTTCAATCTCTGCTGAGCCCTTCCAGAACTACAGATTCCTCTAGATTTTATTACCCCTATTCAATGAATCTTTATTAAGGGTTTATGAAGTTTCCTATGAAATTCTTATAAATTTCATCATGAATTTATTACTATTAAAAGTGAGAATTGGGAAGAAATGGCATTAAATCTGTAATTCACTCTGATATTACTGACATTCCAATAACACTGTCTTCAGCTTGTGGATACCAGTTTTCCTTCCATTTTCTTTTTTGGGGGTGGTCTCTACTTTTTCTGTTGGGGACACCTGGTGTTGCTCAGGGCTTACTTCTAGCTTTGTGCTTAGTGAGATCACTTCTGGTGAGGTTCGTGGGACTACATATGATTCCCTAATATATAATACATATATATAAGTTACACTAGCTCTCTGGACCCTTGCTTATGACTTTTTCAACTTATTCCAGCATAAGTTTATAGTTTTCATTATGTACATCTTTTGTCTCTTTAGTGAAATTTACTTCTAAGTAATTATAATGCGATTATTTTTTAATTTCCTTTCTATGTTGCTCATTTTTTTTCCCCTTTATTTTATTTTATTTTTTTTAAAGTTGTAGATTTACAATTTTTTGTGCTTTGGTTTCAATTATACAATGATCAGATACCCATCCCTCCACCAGTGCCCATTTTCCACCACCATGGGTAATATCCCTCCCACCCCCATCCCCCCATCCCCCCGTCTCTGTGGCAGGGCAATCCCCTGTGTTCTCTCTCTCCTTTTGGGTGTTGTGGTCTGCAAAAGAGGCATTGAGTGGCAAACATGTTCAGTCCATAGTCTACTTTCGACATGCATCTCCCCTCCTGGGAGGATCCTCCAAACATCCTTTATTTGGTGCTCCCTTCTCTATCTGAATAGCCCTTTCCTCTAGGATACCCGGCTGGCCTCTAAGTTATGGAGTAATCCTCCTGGTGCTGATCTCAGCTATTCTTGGGTATTAATCTCATACTTTGTTACTTTATATCCCCCAGATGAATGCAATCTTTCTATGTCTATCCCTCTCTTTCTGACTCATTTCGCTTAGTTGCTCATTTTTAATGTATAAAAATGTAAGTTATTTTATGCTGATTTTGTTTCTTTTAACTTCACCGAAAGTTCTAATAGGTTTTCATTAAAATAGTTTATTAGAAGTTATTATTTTTATTAGGATATTTTAATAGCTTTATATGAAATCTGTAGTGCTTTACGTAAAGATACCACTAAGCAATAAAATAAATTTATATTTTTAATAGAAAATGATAAGTACTTAATAAATAGCTGTTATTAGAGGTGGCGCTACTCATGAGGTTGCCCATGAGGCAATCCAACATAGATCCAAGGTCTGTCTGTGATGGTATATAGAGGCCAGTGGTTTCCAATCACTGATCCACAGATCATTGGTGGTCCACGTGTAGAGAAAGTTTTAAGATCACTGGCCTAGCATCTTAGTTATAACTGCCAGTTTATGAACTGGTATGCAGTGCAGTTTCCAGTTTTCAGGTGTATAAAGGGCAAAGAATACTGATATCATTGCAATCCTCGATAAGATGGTCAAGAAAACCCCTGTTAAGGAAGATGACAGTGTAGTTGAAGAATAGGGGCTTGATTTCATGGCTGCTTAAGTTATGATGTCAGAGTGGGGGATGTATAAGACAGATTTGGAAACCATCTCAAACTCTTGGGAGACCATCACAAACTCATGGAAAATTCAGGCATATTAGTAGAGAATAAAAATAAAGACAAATCATTAACAGTTGATAGTGCTAAGTTCATAAGAAATGTATAAGCAACACCTAACGTGTGCTTTCACCTTGAAATAAAAGCAGGTACTAGGTAAAAGAGATCAAAATTCAAACAGTTCTCAAGGTTCCTAATATGAATCTACAGTGGGAATGAGGTCACTTGAATGCACCAAGTTACAACTGATTGAAACCCCTAACTCAGCGAGGACGAGCAAAGTCAGCAAAATGATAACCTAACAGTCCAGACAAATGCATTAACACCAAACATCAACACTCACAGATGAATTCCCATGTGTGTGTCCTCCATGTATACACAAAGGTTTACGATCACTGGCCTAGCAGCTTGGTTATAACTGCCAGCTATAACTGTCATTTCACAGGCAACAAGCATTCAATTTTTGTCCAGAGAAGGAAAAAATACTAAATTCTATAGAAAAAATAGTTAAAGGAATGTGTGTGCTTCATTTATCTTTTCTGGATTGCTGTATCCAAAACCCTGTCACTGTCACTATCCTCCCGTTGTTCATCGATTTGCTCGAGTAGGCCCAATAATGTCTCCATTTAGAGACTTCTTACTGTGTTTGGCATACAGAATACATCACCAGTAGCTTGCCAGGCTTTGTCGTGCGGGCAAGATACCCTTGGTTGCTTGCCAGGCTCTCCAAGAGGGCCAGAGGAATTGAACCCGGCTCAGCCAGGTCAGCTGCACGCAAAGCAAATGCCCTATCACTGTGCTATTGCTCCAGCCAAAAGTACAGGTTAAAAATTCAAAAGCAACACTGAATAGTAGTTGTCTGAAATGATAATATCTATAGAAAATGAACTGTATTCGCCAGGCAACATCCAGAGAAATATGTGTATCATCATTATTACCTCCCATTTATAGCCCAATCTCCTGGGAGAACACTGATCAGGGTTGCCAAAGAAGATAAATCAATTGGACTTGGTCACTCTCACTTGCATTGAGACTGGGGTGGAATCACTTTGTAAAGAAATCATCTCTCTTCTCTCTATTTAAACAAAAGCCTCTGTCAAAAATGGACAGAAAATATGTTTTGGCAGCCAAGTCAGTGGTAATTGTAAGAATTGAATGCCTGCAATTTTGCAGACTTTGCCATTAAAACATGAGGCAACTACTCCAGTGAAAGTACCAGAGATTCCAGGTCAATGCTGTCCCCTCACCTAGCCTGACTACAGCTCAAGATGCTTTAGCCCTGATAAATTGTGTTTGTTCACAAATTAATTTCTGAGTAGGAAAAGAAGAACAAGCAATGAGAAACTGCAATTAAATTCTCATTTACATTTGTGCCATTTCATTATATTATCTTCGTTCACTCCTAAGGCTTCCATGTTGTCTGACAAGGCCAGGGAGAGTGGTATCATGCAGAGAGATTCTGATCACTCCTAGGCTGTGGGCAGTTCCTAAATCAGAAAGACACTTGGGTTCACATGGCATGTTGTCAGCTTCCAGGTCCTCAGAGTCAAGACAATAGCCTCTCCAGGTTCTCATCTAAAGAGCCAAGCAAGTTACTTCATTTTAATCACTGTTACTTTTTAGATTAAAAAAAAAAAACAAAACAAAACTCTACCTCATTTTATTTTTTTCTCCCACTGTAGTAAATTAGTAAATTAGACTAATTCTATGTGGATTTAATTAATCATATTATTATCATCAACAGAACTTTTCAGTATCAGATGGTTTATTTGCAACTATCATCCTGGTCATGAGCACCAATTCATTCGAATGCGTAATATCCCAATTAGATGTTTACACTTGAATAGATGTGGCTCACTCCCTGCAGTTTCTATCTTCATCATCTACACACCAACATCCAACTACAATGAAGAAGAAATTCTACATGGAGCTAGAGAAGTTCTATAAAGAAGACCACACCTTCAACAAAATCATTGTCAGTGATTTTAATGCCAAGATAGGACCGAGAAGATAGTCCAAATAACTCCACATTGGGACCCATGGCCTAGAATGGAATGAACAGGGTGAGAGACTGTCTGAGTTCATCAAGTTGACCAAAACCATACATGGTAACTCACCGTTCTAGAAGGCTGAAACTAAACATTAGACATGGGAGTCTCCCGGTGGATAGTTCCACAACAAAATGGACCACATCATATTCAATCAACGGTTTTGCCTGACCCATGTCACTGTTGTCCCAAAATTCCAAACGGGATCGGACCACCGTCTCCTTCGTGCAAAATTCTACTTCACAGAGCAGGGAGAAAAGGTTTCAAAGTTTAAAAAGAGAAATCCCAGAAAAACCACCAACTGGAAGCTCTTTGGCACTATTGCGGCAACATGGGAAGATGCTGTCATTGACAACATCACAAGGAATATGATCAATTGGTTCAGCACATCCATGACTGTGTGAGGAATGCTGAGAGAGAGAAAGCCACAAAAAGATGGCTGTCTTCAGAAACTCTTGAGCTCATTCTACAACATGGCTTGGCATGAGCCTCAGGCAACCACAACCTAACATCCAAGCTCGCCAAGCAGTGCAAAGGAGCAATAACGGAAGACCTCAAAGAGAGAAGAGCAGCAGTGCTGGCAGATATGGCAGAAGCCGGGAAACATATTCGTAATGCCCACCTGTCCTTCGCCAACTACAAGACCAAGATGACTGCCCTCCGACGTCCTGATGGATCTATCACATCTTCCAGAAGGGCAATGGATAAGATTATCCATGACTTCTATTCATATCTATTCGATAGCCACTTCCACCTGCCCACATACCAAATTCCAAAGGATGGATATGTCATTCCCAACATTCTCCCTTCCAAAATCCAACACGCCATTTTGTTGGTAAAGAAGCAAACAGCACCCAGTCCAGACAAGGTCAGACCCAAACACCTGAAGAATCTGCCATCAGTACTCTTCAACACACTGGTTTGGCTCTTCACACACTACCTATATGAATGCAAGGTTCTGTCCCAATGGAAACCCAGCAGGACCATTCTACTGTACAAAAAGGAAGACATCACGAGATTTGCAACTATCACCCAATCTGCCTATTGTTCGTTTTCTACAAGTTGTTCATTCGAGTCATCCTGAATAGGGCTGGCAAAACACTAGATGAAGGACAACCATGTGAGCAAGCCAGGTTCCGAAAAGGATGCAGCATAACTGACCATATCCACACAGTGACCAAGCTCATTGAGGTTTCTCAGGAGTTCAAGATGCCACACTGTCTAACGTTCATTGATTTAAAGGAGGCCTTTGTTTCTGTTGAGACTGAAGCAGGCATCAAAGCCCTCACCAAACAGAGCATTAAAACTCAATACATCAGGACCCTCTGTGAGCTGTATTCACTACCAGAATCTCACTATTCAACAGGGAAGTGATCATTGACGTCAAGACAGGGGTTTGGCAGGGCGATACCATTTCACCAAAACACTTCAGTGTCACCCTCGAGAACATCATGCGATGACTAGAATGGGAAGAAATAGGAGTGAAGATAGACAGTTGGTAACTACACCACCTCCGCTTTGCTGATGACATCATTCTAATAACACCAAACATTAGCCAAGTGGCACAAATGCTGGCCAGCTTCGACTGTGAGTGTGGAAATGTCGGACTACAGCTGAATCTCACGAAGACAATCTTTATGAGAAACTCGTTCCTGATGTTCCATTCACTCTCAATGGAATGAACATCTCTGAATGCAACAGTTATTGTACCTAGGTCGAGAAGTCAACATGACGAATGATCTGGCACCTGAGTTGTGCAGGAGGAAGAGAGAGGCTTGGAACACCTTTAAGAGCATCAAAAAAATAGCTAAGAGGATGAAGAACCTCTGGCTCCGGGCACATCTCTTTGATTTCACTGTTCCTCCTGCATTAACATACACCTCAGAGACCTGGGCCCTACGCAAACAGGATGAGAACGCTATTCGGGTCTCCCAAAGAGGAATCAAAAGAGCTATGCTTGGAGTATCACGCTTAACTCAAGTGAGAGAAGGAGCAGTGTTCCAACCTCCATGGACAGTCGAGAATCAGGGATGCTGTCTCAGTTTGCGAAGGCATCGAAAATCAGATGGGCTGGACACACAATGAGATTTGAAGAAAACCGCTGGACCAGAGCTGTTACCAACTGGTTTCTACATGACGTCAATAGAACGCGTGGCTGCTCACCTATGAGATGGTCTGACTTCTTCAAGACCCTGAACAAACGGTTTGAGGCTCTTTGTGTTCCTGTAGCAAACAGATGCCATTGGGCTACACTAGCATGTGACAGGGACAGATTTGAGATGTTACTGGTGTCATCTCAAATTTGCTCGAGCAAATTGATGAGTAACGCGATATCAAGTGATCAAGTGATCATCCTTGGGAGGCTTCTACTTTATGCATTTCCACTAACAGATAAGAAGTGGCATTTTATCCCCATTTGCAGGAGCCATGTTCATTACCAGTCAGCTAGTTTTGTAGCATTCACATGTGAATCAAACAATTTGTTCACATGTTTTCCAAGATGTTGACATACTTGATGAATGTCTCCCAGTCTCCATTAGAGAACCAGCATGCAGCCACAGTTCTCATAAATCTTGAAAGAAATGCTCATGGCAGAGACAATGTCTATTAGGTGCAGAGCAGACATTTAAAATGTCAATTGACTTGCTCCATTCTATTCCCCAAAATATTCCCTTCGATTTCCATTTCAGGACATCAACTTCCCTTGTTGATATCTCATATTGCTATCTGTCAGTGGGACTGAAACCATGAGATTTAAATGGCAACCATGGAAACTACGTAATGTGCCTGCCAGTTAACAAGTGGGGATGGAGTGACGGTTGGTATAGGGAGGGAATCTGGGAACACTGGCAGAGGGAAAATTACACTGTGGAAGGAATGATGTTTGATTATTGTAGGCCTAGAACTCAGCTATCAGGAACTTTGTAAATAATGGCTCTTTAATAAAAATTTTTGAACATATTGTGATCTCAACACCCAAAAGGAGAGACAGAACAAAAGGGAATGTCCTACCACAGAGGCAGGGTGGGGTGGGGGGTAATGGGCGGTGGGAGTAATACGGGGACCCGTGATGGTGGAAAATGGGCACTGGTGGAGGGAAGGGTATTTGATCATTGTATAACTGAAACCCAAGCACAAAAATCTGTAAGTCTAGAACTGTACCTCGTGGTTTATCACTAATAAAAATTAAATAAAAAATATTGTGATCTGCTAGAATTCTCAAGGTATTGCTTCTGTTAACACTTGCTAGACTGTTGCTGAGCTAACCTGGGCTGAAGCACTGAAATAAGAATCTCGAGGAACAAAAAAGAAAAATAGAAGTGGATTCCAATCACTTCTTTTTTTAAAATAATTTTTATAAATTTTTTTTATTGGTTGAGTTTATATATACTTGTGTTTTATGATACTAGTCCTAATGGTTTCTCATGCAAATAATTTCAACATCATACCCACAATAAATGTATCCTTGTACCCTCTTCCAAGGACCCCAACACCCACCCCTCTTAAACTTAATGATAGTGTTTCATGCATACACCATGCCAACATTCCACCCAGAGTGCCTGCATCATTCTCCCAATGGTTCAAGGACTCCTCCTAGCCACACCTCTCCCCAGATAAGCTTAATTTTATAAAACAAATCTTCAATCTGTGTCTTTGGTAATTTGTTGTTCCTTTACTTTGTTTCTTCATAGTTCACATATAAGAAAGCTCAAGAGCTCATTCTGTTCCTTTGTTCCTCTCCTTCAGTGACCCACTTCAATCTGCATGATAACTCTCCAGTTTTATCCTTGCAGCAGGAAATATCATGACTTCATTTTTGTTCTTATAGTGAAGTAGTATTCCATTGTAAATATACAGCACAATTTCTTTATCTGTATATCTTCTTTAAAGAAGTGTCTGTTCATCTCTCTCCCATTTTTTTGCTCCCCTGATCTCTTCTTAAGGATTAGTTATGATATAATTCAGAAGTTTAAAGCACACAATTGATAGCATACCCTGAAGTGTGCTAGTCTTCTCAAACATTCTGAATTCCAGAAGGCACTTTCAGTCACAGAACTTTTACAACTGCTCTTTTATCTTCTTCCTATATTCCATTCTAATCTGAGCTCAATAATATCTCCTAAGAATGCCTATGGACTCTCTTCTTCATCAATCTTATCCCTTTTTCCTGCATTATTTTTCTTGTCAGTGTTTAATCCAACTGGCCAGATAATGCATTCACTTATTTGTTTCTTAATTAATGTATTCATTTGCATTTCCTCCCATACTAAAATGTGAGCTCCATGATGGTGAGGATATTAAGTTCCCAATACCTGGCATAATGGATAATCAATAAATACCCATTGGAAGGATAATTTGGGTAAATTAATGAATCTTAACATGCTGAGAAACTCAAAATACTGCTATTGGTAACAGTGATACTGACATTAGTAATAGCCAATATAATAACAGCTAAGAACTGTAGAACACTATGTACTTTTTTGGAAGGGAGGTCCACATCCAGCAGTGTTCATGAGTTAGTTACTCCTGGCTATGTCCTCAGGAACGGTGTGAGATGCCAGGCATCCAACTCAGGTCAGCTACGTGCAAGGCAAGAATCCTACCTGCTGTATTATCTCTGTGACCCCTATGAGGCATTTTTACATATTTTCTACCTGTGTCCCTTCTAAGTCTCTAGGTACTCGGGGGTCGTATCAATTTGGCTCTTAGTCTTGTTCATAGGTTCCCAAACTTAACTGAGAACATGCTGGAAATTTACCGTTTTTAAGCAAACAGAAATAAAACCTCAATTTCATCTGAGCCTATGATCATCCTCTTCAATTGTCTCTGGGGGTGGGGGTGGGGTGTCGCTCATTTGGGGAACCACTGGCCTAATCATTACTACAGAGTGTGGGGAATCACTGCCCAAGCTCTTTCATTAAAGATTTTCTGTCAGAGAAAACGTCTTAAATGCTATTATGTACATCAAAGGAAAAGCCTCTGAAACAGCTGTTTGCTGTGAAGCTGCAACGTAATCATCATGATAAAGGTTTGTCAGAGAGATCATTTTAGACAGCAGTTTTACAGTTGACAACTTAATTCCCCCTGTTTTGCTCATTCAGTTGATCTATAGTATTCCCAGTTACACCAGATACTTAACACTAGTCTTCCAGAAAAGTCTACCAGAACCTTTCTTTAATAAACATCCCATGACCTCTCAGGGTCTACCAAAATCTAATTCAACCCAGAGTCCCCAATCCAGAGAAAAAGTGGCCATAGAAAAACAAACCCAGAGAGAACCACCACTGCAGGCTGTCTTCCCTTCTGGCTGACACCAGCCATGCTGGCAGAGGGATCTTTTCAAAATGTAAATACACCCTGATTAAAGCATTGCAGCAACACCCCACTCATCTGGGGATCAAGTTTGCCTAGTAACATGACCCACATATAATTCTGTTGAGCCTGAAAGTAGCTGCCAGTGTCTCTTCTCTCACTTATCCTTTTCTCCCACCCTGAAATTTTCTTTTGAATCTTCTAAGTTTGGACAAGACTTTTGAAAAACTTCTCTCAATATTTTACCCTGTCAACATTCTTCCTCTCAATTCCACCCCAGTGTTACTTTCTTCTCTCTTCTAATGCTGCCCCTGGCCCCGCCCCCCGACCCTCACACCATTGCTTACTGGTCATATAGTACATGAGCGATAGTACAGTGCATAGGGCGCTTGCCTTGCACATGGCCAACCCAGGGTTTGATTCCTCTGTCCCTCTTGGAGGGCCCAGCAAGCTACCCAGAGTATCATGCCCCCACAGCAGAGCCTGGCAAGCTCCTCATGACATATCTGATATGAGATAAAGAGTAAAACAAGTCTCACAACAGAAATGTTACTGTTGCCCGCTCAAGCAAATTGATGAACAAAGGAAAGACAGTGCTACTGTGCTACTGTTTAATCTGTAAAGCACATAATTAATATTTGTTGATGACATATTATTCTGCTGTAAAGTGATAAATTCCTTGTGGGGAAACATTGGATTTACTTTTGTTTACTGTATACTATCAGGTTTCAAGTAATGTACTTAGCATACAGCATTGAACTCTGTAAGAGAAATTAATGACTATATCGATGGATGAATGAATGCATATAGAATACTATGCAGCCAGTGTCTATACCACAGGGTTATTATTATCTATTCTATAAGAATACTTACAAATAAATATATTACTTAAGTATTTAAAAACCATACTATCATTCAATCCCAAATATGTCTCTAGCTATATGGAAAAGGGAGAAGTTTAAATTTTTCTTTAACAACATAACAATAATAGAATATCTTTAACAAGAATATCTTTAATATTTAACAATAATAGAATATCTTATAAAATGGCTCACTTAGACATAAATTCTATCAAGATTTAATAACAGTTCATTAATTTAAACACTTCTAGCTACTTTGAGCATGTCATACTGTACCACTTCTACTTTTATCAAAAATTAATTAGTTGAGTTCTATTTCCCACTTAGAGTTCCTGTACTTAAAGAGGTAGAGGGATTACAACAGGTGTCTTGCTTAGAAAACCCTAAAGATTCTACAAAAGAGCTCCTAGAAACAATAGGTCAGTTTAGTAAAATGGCAGGCTACAAATCAACACCCAAAAGTACATGGATATCTTATATACAAATAATTAAAGAGAGGAAAGAGACATTAAAAAAAATCCCGTTCACAATAGTACCTCAGAAAATCAAGTACCTCGAAATCAGCTTAACCAAACAGGTGAAGTACCTATACAAGGAAAATTACAAAACACTACTTCAAGAAATAAAAGAGGACGCTAGGAAATGGAGACACAAACCCTGCTCATGGATAGGGAGAATAACATTATCAAAATGGCTATAGTGCCCAAAACACTTATACAAATTCAATGCAGTCCCTATCAGGATACCCATGACATTTTTCAAAGAAACAC
Source organism: Sorex fumeus (assembly GCF_029834395.1). NCBI lineage: Eukaryota > Metazoa > Chordata > Mammalia > Eulipotyphla > Soricidae > Sorex > Sorex fumeus. Next base: position 38,530,501 of record NW_026606101.1, on the reverse strand, counting down.
ACAAAACACTCCTGAAGATCATATGGAACAATAAGCCCCCATGAATAGCTAAAGCTTGCCAGGCTCTGCACTACTGCTGCAACATGAGAAGATGCCATCATTGACAACATTGACAAGTAATACCATCGACTGGTTCAGCACCTCCATGATTATGCGAGGAACATCAAGAGAGAGATAGCCACAAAAAGACGCCTGTCTTCAAAAACTCATGAGCTCATCTGCCAATGTGGCTTGGCACATACCTCAGGCAACTGCAAGCGAACATCTGAGCTCACAAAATGGTGCAGAGAAACAATAAAGGAAGACCTTAAAGAGAGAACAGCACAAGTGCTGGCAGATGTGGCAGAAGCCGGGAAAAATATTCACAATGCCCACCTGTCCTTCGCCAACTACAAGACCAAGCTGACTGCCCTCCAACGTCCTGATGGATCTATAACATCTTCCAGAAGGGCAATGGAGAAGATTATCCATGACTTCTACTCGGATCTCTTCAATAGTCATGTCCACTTGTCCACATACCAAATTCCACAGGATGGATTTGTCGTTCCCAGTGTTCTCCTTTCCGAAATTCGATACATTATATTTTGTCGGTAAGGAAGCAAACAGCACCCAGCCCAGACAAGGTCACACCCGAACACCTGAAGAACCTGCCATCATCAATACACTGGCTCAGCTCTTCACACGCTACCTATCTCAAAGGAAAACCAGCAGGACTGTACTACTGTACAAGAAGGGAGACATCCATAACATTGGCAACTATCGCCTGATCTGCCTGTTGTCTGTCGTCTACAAGCTGTTCACTGATTCATCCTGAATAGAATTGGCAGAACTCTAGATGAAGGACAACCATGCGAGTAAGCCAGTTTCCGAAAAGGATTCAGGACAATCTACCATATCCACACGATAACCAAGCTCATTGAGTTTCTTGGGAATTCAAGATGCTGCTCTGTTCATTGATTTAAAGAAGGCTTTTGATTCTGTTGAGACTGAAGCCATCATTGAGGCCCTAGCCAAACAGAGCATTCAAACTCAATACATCAGGATCCTCTGTGAGCTGTATTGCGAATTCACTACCAGGTTCTCACCATTCTACCTGGAGGTGATCTTTGTCGTCAAAAGATGGGTTGAGCAGAGTGATACCATTTCACCAAAACTCTTCAGTGCTACCCTCAAGAACATCATGCAACGACTGGAAAGGGAAGGAATGGGAGTGAAGACAGATAGTTGGCAACTACACTACCTCCACTTTGCTGCTGACATCATTCTAATAACAGCAAACATCAGCCAAGTGGCACAAATGCTGGCTGACTTCGATTGTGAGTGTGGAAATGTCGGACTACAGCTGAATCTCACAAAGACAATGTTTATGAGAAACGGTCTCATTCCTGACGTTCCATTCGCTCTCAACAGAATGAACATCTCTGAATGCAACCGTTATTGTACCTAGGCCGAGAAGTCAACATGACAAATGACCTGGCACCTGAGTTTCTCGGGAAGAAGAGAGCGGCTTGGAACGCATTCAAGAGCATCGAAGAAATAGCTAAGAGGAAAAAGAACCTCTGGCTCTGGGCACATCTCTTCGATTCCACTGTTCTTCCTGCATTTACATATGCTTCAGATACCTGGGCCCTACAAAAACAGGATGAGAATGCTATTTGGGTCTCCCAAAGAGAAATTGAAAGAGCTATGCTTAAAGTGTCACACTTCACTAAAGTGAGAGAGAATCCAGAGTTCAGACCTCTGTTGATGGTCAAGAATCAGGAATGCTTTGTCATTTGCTAAGGCATCGAAAATCTGATGGACTGGACACGTAATGAGATTTGGAGACAACCTCTGGACTAGAGCCATTACCAACTGGATTCCATGGGATGTCAAAAGATCACATGGATGACCACCTATGAGATAATCAGACTTCTTCGTCAAGACCCTGAACGATCAGTTTGAGGCTGTTTGTGTTCCTGGAGTGAGCAGATGCCAGGCATACAGTAGCATGTGACAGGGACAAGTGGAAACGTTACTGGTGCCCGCTTGAGCAAACTGATCAGTAATGGGATGTCAAGTATTAAGTGATCAAATAAATAAAATAAATAAATTTTTTTTAAAGCAGGAGTCTTACATTAGCCATGAATAACTTCCAGGCCTTATTTATTCCTCTTCCTTTAACAACAGTGACCAGAAAACTTTTAACAAACAAGCTAACACTTCTATAGACCAACCAGTGCTCCAATGTAGATCCATGGTCCCACATAACTCCAGGGATGAGGAGCAATTTATTCAGATTGCCACCACAACTCAACAGCTGTATCTGACTTTTCCCTAGGCAGTATTTACTGCTGAACTGCACAAAGCTGAAGTGAGAAGTTCCAAAAAGAAACAGTTTTTTTCACCAGTGTTTCCCAGAGTGGGCTAAAGCAGTCCTTAAGAGCACTGGAATGATTGGAGGTGGTAGCCTCAGACACAATTAGGAATACTTTGATTGACTCTATAAAAAGGTGCTTGGACATGTACACTGGTGGAGGGATGGGTGTTGGAATACTATATGACTGAAATCTAATCATGAACAACTTTGTAAGGGTCTACCTCACAGTGATTCAATAAAAAAAAAGGTTTTTAAAAAAGATATATTCCTAATGTGCTTATAGTGCACACAGAGAAAAAAAGAAAAAAAATTTTCCAGTGAACGCTGAGCTATCATTTATTTATTTTGTTGAAAATGGTAAATATGCCAAGTAAGTTTGCTTACTGTAGACCAAGTTGCCACAGACTACAAAGAAACATATAGCAATATTTCAAAATTATGAACTGAGGTCCTGGAGCAGCTCCTCCACTTTGTCACTTTGACAGGCAGTGACAGACAACAGAAATGAATGGGCATTTCTGTGTTATAATGCAATTTATTTACAAAACTGAGGGGTGAGAGGATATTACTCAAGGGCTTCAGCTCCACTGGCCTGCATGTGGCTCAGCTTTCTGCTAATAAAAGACAGTTACAAATAAAACTATGACCAGATAAATCCTGGTGGTCAGGACAGATCACCAAAAGGAACTATGAGACAGACTTATCAGGGCTCAAAATTCACATAAGAAGTGCACAGTAGAAAGTCTTTATACATTTCTTTCATTGAGCAATAATTTACATACAGTAAATCCAATGAATTTAACAGTACATATAGAATCTTTTGAAATACACTTACCCAAAAAGAATCATATAAATTCTCTGTCCAAGAAACATGCAGGAACATTCCTAGGTTATGGTAAAACTTCCCTGTGCAACATAATCAGGATATCCAGTACCCTCACTTCATGAGATCAGATAACATGATCTCAAACCTCAACTAAATGGAATCAGGCAGGCTGGACTTTGGGGGCTGGCTTCTTCCACTCAATACATTGTGAGACTTAGCTATGCTGCTATTATTTAGTACCAGTAATGTCCACTGCTCTTGACTGCTCTGTTGTAGTCCACTGTAGGATAACATTGGTTTGTCCTTTCTCCCTGGCTGCAGGGAGCCTAGGGTTATTCTCATCACAATGCTACTGAGACACTCCCATTCCTCTGTGTTAATTGAAATATAGCTCTAAACATTTTAGGTTTAACATTGGTATGTCCTTTCTCCCTTACCACAGGGAGCTTAAGTTTACTGGGTAACACCAATCACAATACTTCCAAGGCACTCCCATTCCTGTGTTTATCTCTTACCTCTTCTGTGCTCTGCTTCCCCAACCAGACAGTCACCCTTATACCCAAATACGACTCTGTTGACTTGTAAGGTCAGATGCTTCTAGGACATTAGACTTGTATTTGTAAGTGAAATATTGCTTTTCTCTTCTTCTTATATCCTTTGCATACTTACTTTAGAGTAATGTCCTTTTTGTATAGACACAGGAAGACAGTTAATGTATGCTTTTGTAACTCAAGAGTTAATTGACTCCAAATAATAGTCACTCCTGGCCATCTGTTTTCTTGACTTAAGTCTCAGTTGCACTTAGTTCCTAGCACCTCAAAATCAGAGTCTCTACAAAATAGTGGATAGACCCAGGGCAAGCTGTGAGCTACCCTGGCATCGAAATGGGCCAGGCCAAACACCATAATACTTAAAGGCCAAACGCCATAATACTTAACCATAAGTTAAGAACATGGTCATGGACAAATTCTGTCATGACCCAAAGTGTAACAACTGGATTATGACCCTGCTAGAGTTAGGAAAGACTAATCTGTCCTGAGTACTGTAGTCTGGATCTATAGTGAGATGGTGTCAGAAGAGCCACCCTACAAACTTAATGTATCTCTTACTGTGTCCATACAAAATGACTAGAAAGATTACTTAGAAATAAGCAAATCTAAGATGGTTGTTGGAATAAGGAAAGGAGAAACACACCCCTAGGTGGTATTTCATCCTTGAGAAGATCTCCTGGTTGCAGAAGATCTTTGTCTTCCCTCGGAAGGGCTTTCATATTTGATTGTGCTACCTCACTGGGTGTAGTTGCTACCCCCAATGCTTGGAGGCTGGGCGAGATAAAGGCTGAGAGATGGAGCATGTGGAGAGACTAGCATGGGGGACAGGAGGAGATGGGAGTGAGGGGCAGAGTGAGACTGGAATGGGGAGCTTAGTGAGACTGGAACAGGCGCGTGGGGAGAATGGAGTAAATGGCAACTGATCAACAACAAGCCTGGCATCCCTCTTCCCTCCTTCAGGGTGTGCTGGTGGCGGCTGTGGGCTGGGGTGGGGAAGGAGAAGCTCATGGCTACCAAATGCACGTGGCAGATGAGAGAGACCAAGCTGCTCACCGCTGCATTCACTTATTTATTTTGAATATACAATCCGCATGCCTCCCTTTATATGCCATTAGTTAGCCCTTTGTTTTCAAGAAAGGGGCATATTGTCATAGGCCCCTATAATCAAACTCATTTCAAATCAGAAAGAGGAGATATTCTGCCAGAAGTGCTAAGCTAGAAATGACATGCACAACCATTATATCCACTACACTCAAATTTCCATGTGAATCAAACTTTACCCCTTCTTCCTTCTCCCCTGCCATACCAAAGGCCCACCATAGTCCCATGTAAAGTTAAAAAAATGTACGCCCTCCAACTAATAACCCCTGCTTCACCAGAATCCCAAGTAGGTAGCCCTGGCAAATTTTCTAGAAACCGTGCATATGTCCGTCTCCCAAGTCTTTCGAGTCTCCACGTGATGGACAAGCCCATGGCATTTCCTCTGTTAACACTGAACTGTGAAGCCAGACTGCATAATTAATACCCATGGTTATTTTTCAATGCCTGCACCTGGCACTCTTAATTTAATTATCTCTTCACGTCTACAATCCACTACACGCTAGTGACCACTCCACCTGGCCATCATTGCCTGAGTCTCCAATCGCCTGCAAGACTTTTCATCTGGAAATAATTAAGAACACAGGGTCCTCTGTCTTGTGGAAAATTCAGTCTTGAATGCTATTGAACCAGGAGAAAGGTTTTATCTCAAATAAATGAATTTTGCTTGCAATAGTGGGTAAAGGGACAGTGTTGATATCCAAGCTTTCAGCTATGCTGTGAGTTTCCAAAAAAATGTGGCAATGACCTTTCAACAAACTTGGAACATTCTGGTTCTGGGAATATTATTTCCCTTGGTTTGCTCATGGTAGACAGTAAAATAATGGACTGGGAACAGACTCACAGTCAAGCTAGAACTACCTCCTGCCCACAACTATTCCTGTGAAGGACATACAGGGTAACAAGTAATCTGGAGAGAATGCCAGTGCCTTGTTCTGTACGATTGTTTCCATTTATTCCTTTACCTAGTCTCATTATTATTACTTGTGAAAATAACCAACTGCAGCAATCCTGAACACAGAAAGAACTCCACTTTCCTTTTACTTACTAATTTTTTGTTGAAAATGGTGATGGGATTGGGAGGCTAACATAAAGTTGCAAAGAAAATAACAAAGGTATAGGAAACATAAAATGGGGTTTAAGTGTGTACCATGCAGTATCCTTATTCGCTTGTCTTCTCTCAGCCTCCTTATTGTCTCTGAAGGCTTACATCTACTTATAAACACACATATATTAGGTTAGAATGATCCAATTTTAATCATCTTTATATAAGAAACCACACCAACCTGTTCTCCATATCTTTTCATTATCTCAATTTCTCTCAATATACAAAGAGAAGCTTCAAGCTTCTAAAAAGTTTTAAGGGGTAGTACCTTCTGCTTGATGCCCTGCCACAAGGTGAGGCTGGGCTCCTGCTGCCCTTACTGGGCCCATTCTGTAATAGGAGGAAGAGGCAGGACCTCCTTTAGGCTAAGAGTCAGCATCTTCCACACCCGACCTGTGCTATATGAAGGGCCACTCACAGCTTCTGAAGAGTACTGTCACCAATGCAGCCTCAGGACAGATCTACTCAACCAACTATGGACTGCCCTCAGTAATTCTTCCTGTCATTTGGTGAGGACAGGCAGAGAAGGAGGAGAGCTACCTCAGACCTAATCCTGCAAGATCTTCCAGTGGGTCTAACTACAAAAACTCACCCTCAGCACATAAGAACACTAAAAAAATGAAGAAAATATGTAGAAGCCCACCAAGTTCAATGAGCAAAGACAGTATCACAAAATGCATAAATAACACCCATTTAGTAATCCTCAGACAATGTCTTCGGTGACACCATAATGAGGTTGTTTAGTGAGCTCAAAGAAATGACGGCACAGGAAATCACCAAAGCACAAGAAATTATAAGAGTTGAAATGAAAAAAAAAACTACTACTATCAGAAATGACAAAAATAAAGAGCATCGAAGGTGACATAACTACTCAACAGAATTTCTGAACAGCAGAATAATAGCAGCTGAGGAATAGATCAAGGAGCTCCAAGATAATAAGGAAGAAACTATAAGGAAAGATCAGAAGGTGGAAAATAGTCTGAAAAAAATGAAAAGCAAACCAGAGAACTATGAGATAAGTTCAAGAGGACAATATAAGAATCATCAGCGTCCCTGAAGAACAGGAAGGCACTTCCAACTCCAGCTTCTCCTCTCATCCAAATCCCTCTAGTCTATTTTATGTACCAGGGCTAGGAGTCGGCATGCAGGGAATCCCTTAATGTTTTCAAGTTCTAAGAAAGTTTAAGCCATAATTTAAAGATGCTTCTAGAGAACAGAAAGAAAATAAAGGGGATAGGTGCTGCCTTGCATACAGAAGACCCAGTTTGTTTTCCAGCATTCTATATGGTCTCTCAAGCCCCTTCAGGAGTGGTCTCTGAGCCCAGAGCCAGGAGTAAGCCCCAAACACCACTTGGATATGGCCCCAAATCTAACTAAATTAAAAATAAATAAAACTGCTTCCATCAGAGGGACAGTGTCCCTCCAGTATTAGGAAACACTATCCAAAACAAAACAATACCTAAAAAAATCTGGAGCTAGACTTAATCTATACTAGGTTTTCAGGTATCTGTAGGCTATTCTGATCCTGTAGACCTAGAGAAAGGAAAAGCTTCTCTAATGTTCCACAAAGGCATGCCTGGCCTGAAGATTTGTACCTGAGCTCAGATCCCCAGGTCCACCAGCAGCCAGGATCTTCCTGAAGTCAGGCAAAGAATACACCTGTTGTCTTTAATTTTAAAGTTCAAGCAAAATGAGCACAAACTACATAATATATCCATGTTTGTTTTAGCAGAAGAAATTCTTCTCTCCAACACTTTCCAGTAAAACTGATAACACAACAGAAGTCAGATTTCAGGTATCAATGAGGGATAGGCATATAAAAAGAAAAGGGTTTGATAGATTCTCATGTCATTATTGGTAGTTTTTAAAGGGTCACCCAAGATCCTTCAGCAACTTGGGAAGATGTCAGGGAGACTCCATCAGTGACTTGAGTTCTGAAGCTTGCTCAAGGCTGGCAACCAACCCAGCCTGTGCTCTCTGTTCTATTCTTGATTTGGCCTCTTAGTTCACCTGGTGTTTTTTTTTTTGGAGGGGGGGTTAAATATCTCATATCCAATGGCATCATGATTTTTTAAATTCATGTAGTGTTCTGGAGGTGAAGGTCATGGTCATGAATCCTTGTTGAAGCTTTTCCCACAAAACCTACCCATTTCCGTTGAAGTGATGTTTTCTAATTTGTTTGTCGGTGAGTACCATTTCCTTCATTTTCACCTGAACTTCTGAGTCATAGAACAATATGGTTTACTGTTTCTTCCAGACTACCCCATCAAATTGCTCCACCCAGTTTGGGAAGTGCTCTGTCCAGTTCAGAGCTGCAAGAGGAGATGACCGTGGAGCTGTTGCTGGCTAACATACAACAAGGGCCTCTACAAGAGGCCTCTGATTCTGGCTTAATTCCCTTTGGGGTGTGCCCAGGGAGAAATTAGCTTGTATAAGTCAGATCCTCTCTCAGGAACTAAACTGAGCAGAAAACAAAAAATAGACCAGAAAGCATCCATTTGAAAAGACAAAGTGGGGCAAGGGCAGGGAGCCAACCTGCAGGCCCCTAACCAGAGCTAATTGCCAGGATCTCCCTTTAATGAAAAGAGACAAAAAAGAAATCACAACACGAAAAGGGTTTCTTTCTTTTGTCCTTTTTGGTAACTAAGTCAGGCATTTGCCCTCTCCATGTAATTCATTTCCCTTGTGGTCCCAACCAGCCCCAGGCCACCACAGGAAATAGTGGATCAGAAGAACTTTCCATAGACAGGTCCAAATATTTGCCTTCTGATGCCACCTGATTAAATCTGTATTTCTGGCCCCTACTGAGAAAAGCAGAAATGCGCTGGCTGTTCCAGAGTCCTTTGCTCAATGGAGCTGAGCACATGGAAAGAAAAGTCTTGCATTTGCTGAAACTTTCCTGTTCTCCCTTAAGACACTTTCCTAAGTATCACTCTTAATCACGGCGGGGGAGAGCAGAACTCAGGCCAACGGAATTCCAATGTTCTCCCTTCAGTAGGATCCGGCTACTAGTAAACAGATAGGATGATTTCCCAAGGTGGACTTCATCTGACTGCCTTGGTTGTTTCACCACTGTCACAGTAAATAGATGAGTCATACAGGTGAGCTGGCTCCCAGACAGTGTTAATAAGGCCACAGTCTTGGTCTTAATTCCTCAAGGTCCTTCATAAACCCCTTATGGTTTTCAATTTGCTCTTCTTCCTTCAGAACCTCCCTTATCTTCAGAAAACTGAAGTTACTGGTTGAGAAGTAAAACTATATGAGACCACTAATGGGAAGAGTAGGTTCCTGCCCTGCTCCTGACTTCCTATAATTTCACTCCTGCTGTACTACATCCTTTGATAGTTTTCTTGAAATCTCACTTTTACTAGCTCTTGAGTTTTAACTCATCCTCCAAAGATGCCAAGTAAATATAGTAACAGCACACTGTGGTCTTTAGATATAAGTAATTAGGAACTTTGCTCATGTGGTTAGAAGTTTCCAGACATCAAATTAGAATCAGAATTAGTCTCACCCCACAACAGTAAGGATAAACATCACCAACAGGCACCGTCAATCTAGACCTTTCAAACTAGTGCTGGTTTGTGAGGGTATTGTCATGGCACCTACCCTACATTTTGGAGAACAGTGAGGGTGATTATTAATTCTTAAAATAATTTTTAATGAAAGAATCATAGTTTACAGAATTATTGACAGTTGAGTATTAGGCATATAATTCAACACCAATCTCACCACCAATACTAACATCCCTCCACTGAAGTTTCCATACTCCATTACACCTACCATACTCCATTACCCATCCACCACCTGCCACCTTGACAGGTCCATTACAATATTTAGTGGTTGCAGCTTAGATCTCATGTTTTCAGTGTTGTTGTGTCTGTACTTTGGATATATAGCTATACCATCACCATTTATAACTGAACCCCTATTACCCCATTACTTCACTTTCTCATCTTCTTCATCCCCCAACCCTCTGCCACCTTGATTTCTTTCTTTCTCTGTCTCTCCCCTCCCTAAACTCTGGGGTCAAATGTTATATAGACATCTCCCATTTTACTACATTTTCTCATTCAGTTATTGGGTATGTGAGAGTGATTATTATTGGCAAACAACTACAAGGCACTGGCATTTTTAGGGAACTGAAGAAGCCCTTCTTTCCCCCCGTCTACAGTCTTCTGAGCCACTGTCCAAAAGGTACTGTTTCCAGGACAGTGACTCCACTCAAATGTCAACCTGACTCCAGTCTACGACACTCTTTCCTTCCCAAGTCTCTCACAGCCTGCTCCATACAAGCTAGCACTTAAACACAGTCTGGCAAAGGTGTTGGTATTTCCCTGTATGTTTGGTTTTTAATCATTTCTGTCCCTGCCAATCAATTTCTACCTACCAACATTAGAATCTCTTTTCCCCAACGTGTGATAGACAGAAATACATGCCTGTAACTATCAACCCCTTCCACCCCCCATTACTAGAACTTCTCCTTCTCAAACTACAACTAATAAGGGTTGGTATATATGCATGCCTGTTTCTTCCCACTGGGTAAGAAAATGCTGAGAAGCATGCTTCTTTTCCAGAATCTTCTCTGCAGGATAAATTTCAGCCCAGTTACTTTGGAATCCTTTAAGATTCCTCGATCATGTCCCGAAAATATGGTCTACACTCAAAACCTTGCTAGGAATCTGCTTCAGGGAAATCCACATTAAGACACAGACTGTGTAATAAACTGGAAGAACCTTGGGGAAAAGGGAAAGTAGACCAGGTTCTGTGATTTGGTATGTCTGCGTCTTAGTGACATCACTGGGACAAAGGTCAAAGGTGTCTGGGTAACTGGGTATCACATATATGATAAAACATGGGAACCACCATAATGAGCTACTAGGATCGTGAGATAGAACAATGGCCAAACACAAAAGCTGAGTTTATTTTTGTTTTGTTTGTGTTATCACCCAGAGCTCTCAGGAGAGTAAGACACTGAAAAGATGAAATCCTGACCATGATTTTTCAACCCAAACTCTGGCTCCTGACTCAGAGTCTTCACTTCACGTCTGCACCTCCCTGCCCTCTTGCTGAAATGTAGGCACAAAATTTATACTTCATATTATTTGAAGACAGAGGGATTACAACATTCTAAAGCTTCCTGACACAGGAGGATAATTTAAAAAATAACAGATAAATTCACTCTCATCTTTGCAAAACAAAGTGGGGAGCTGGATGGGTTTCCTTTAAAAGGAAACTCTAATAAGCAGACGGTCCTGCCCCAAACCACAGGGTTTGCACTCTGACTACAGTCTGAGAGATGACAGGGGATTTCTAAAGGTGAGAAATGCTGCCATAGGGACCATTGGTATAAAGTTATGGTCTTGGATCACTTTCTGCTCTTCTCCTGGAAACACACGTCTTTTCAGTGTATCACATAGGCTAAAAAAGTCTAATTCAGTCACAAAAAAAGGGCAAATATTTATTGTATTCCATGATATACCAAGTGTTATATGAGGAAATAATATGAGATCATGAATTGCTTATTAAAAAACAAAAAAACATGCTTAGATCAGGGAATCACTACTCCAGATTTTCAAAGTAGCCATTTTGGAAAGAATTACACCCACTTCAAAGGCTTTGCACACCAAACCATTTTGGAACTGTCACTTTTAATCTTTTCTGATTTAATTTTTCATTGAGGCAAAACACATGGAATAATATAAAAAAATTCCATGTACAGTAAGTTTTGACACATGTAAACCCTTGAAATCCACAGTCCCATCAAGATAAAGGCAAGCCCATCACCCAAGCAGTTGTTCTCCTTTGCAATGAATCGGGGTGCCATGCCCTTCATGCCAGTTATTCCTAATATGTTTCCTAGGAACAAGGATATTTTATTCACCTAAGATTAAACAAAATTGTCCTTATATTGAAATTACAATGATGACAAGACCATATCTAACCTACAGAACTTACACATGTTTCTCATTAGCTTACCAATGTCATATAAAAATAGAAGAAGGAACAGGTTTCGCTCATGGGTCACACAATACGCTTGACATTCTTGTCTCTTCAATCCCCTCCAAACTCCTCAGTTTTGCTTTGTCTTATTCCTTGTGCTCTGACAGGATATAAATTTTATAGAATGCACCTAATTAGGTCTGCCTCATGACTTCTCTCAACAGGACTCTCCCATAATTGATGGTGTAGGGGCAGGAGGGATAGTACAGCAGGTGGGCAATTTGCCATAAGAGATGGTGTGTCCTTTCCTGGGCATAGTGCTGAGAGGCACAATGCCAAAGAATCTTCACAGGGGAAACTAACCATAGTTACTTTGCCAGGGGAGAGTCATCCAGGTTTCATCACTGTAAAGCTCTTTTCCTCTCCCCTCTGGATTAAAAAATATCATGTGGGGGATTTACCCTGGACTATGTGGATAATCTTGAAACAAGAATTTAGTTACTAGCTTTATTATGGTTCAGCATGGTTCTTGCTTGAAACAATTTTCATCATGGTGGCCATGTAGCAATATTTATAATTCTAACTCCATTCTTTACTCTGAAAGGAAGAGTTATTTCATATTTATTCATTCATTCACTTATTTTATCAACATCGATTAACAGAACCTGATTTTATTCTGTAGCACTGCACTGTCCTCCTGCTATTCATCGATTTGCTCAAGCAGGCAGGTAATGTCTCCATTGTAACAATTGTTACTGTGTTTAGCATATTGAATACGTCACAGGGAGCTTGCTAGGCTTTGCTGTGCGGGCAAGATACTCTCGGTAGCTTGCCGGGCTCTCCGAGAGGGCAGAGGAATTGAACTTGGGTCAGCAGGGTTGGCCGCGTGCAAGGCAAACGCCTCTACAAAGTATAATTTGTTACACTAATTATTTCTTTGATGTATAAACATTCCTAGATTTGAACAAGGATTGTTTCTTCCAGCTGCACGCTGTGCTCTTTTGACATGTCAAGACTGAGACTGCATCTTGAGCGACCTTGAGCCTCATTTTTCTTTTAGAATAGATTTAATTTAATTTCAGAATAGATTTATTTACAGCTCTTCTTTCAATAAAGCATCATTTGGCCTCACTGCCCAGCACTGGAGCCAGTGGTTGTCATGGTTGCTTGCCCTGGGGAAGGAGGCAAAGCATCTGGCATGGGACTGCAGAGGAGATGAGGCTACTGCCCACTGAGCACCCAGGAAGGAGGACTACCGCATAGTTTTTAGTTGATTGCCATAACCCATAACTCACTGCAAGAGGAGCCTGCCAAGAGAGCAAATAAAGAACCTGTATCAACCCCAGAGCCAGAGCCAATTGGTAGTGGAGACTCTGGTCAAAGAAGTATGCCAAGAAGGACCATAATGGGGAATTCTCACCAAGGCGTAGAGTAAGGAATTGACAACTACAAAGATGGATGGGGGATAAGGGTGACAGGCTCCCAGGACTGCTTTCAATCCTGTCTGCCCTCATTTTCTCTCTGGCTTAACTTTTCTTATCATAAACTGTTAATATTCATTGTCACCACTTACTGTCCTCTAGTGAAGTCAGTCAAGATTGTTTTCGTGAAGAACCCTGGGCCAGCATGGGTTCTTCTGGAGCCAGCTAAAGAGGCTGGAGCATACAGCTGACACCCACAAGGTCTCAGGTCAATCTCCCTGAATACTGCCTGGTGTTGCCCTGGTGGCCGAGTGCTCCTGTGCATGAGCACTCAACTCAGATCTTCACTGCTAGGAGAGGCCCCAGGCACTGTAAATCAGAAGATTGAAGCTCCCTCTACCCAAAAGAACTAAAAAGGAACTAAACAAACTGCAAACACAAGTGTTTTTTTTTGTTTGTTTGTTTTTGGCCCACACTCAGTTGTGTTTACTCCTAGCTCTGTACTCAGGGAACACTCCTGGTGGCACTCAGGGGACCATATGGGATGCTAAGGATTGAACTTAGGTTGGCCTGTGTACAAGACAAATGGCTTACCCACAAACTATCTCTCTGGTTCCCTAAAAACAAAGTTTTGTCCCATTGACTGCCACTAATGCTTGCACACATACAAACCAATACTCTCCAAATCTTTCACTAGAAAATTTGCACTTGCACCTTTTCACCTATTTCTCACAGCTTTTTTTTTTCCTTCATCTTTCTCGCTTTCTAGTATGGACTGTGTTGATAAGTGATGCTTCTTCTGAACATCTTAATATGGAGCCCAGTGTCTGTTACTCAACCAATACACAGGAATGGATGTTGTCCAATAATTACTAAGGAACATTCCAAAAGAGAACTAGATTTCTCAGGCAAACCTGGGGCACACACTAATATCAAATGATGGTGGTATTAGAGATACCTAGATACCCATATAAATCCCAGATTTGAGTATGTCTCCCTCTCCTCCCTCTTTTAACACAGCCAACAAGAACAAAATCAACCAGTTCTCATTACTGAATATTCCCATACTGATCAGTTATAGTTCATCAGATGGTAAAGCAGAAGGCAGGTGAACTATAGCCAGTCTGAGCACCTAAACATTGAACCATGTACTCCATCCTCTTCCAAGGAAAAAAAAAGCCATGAACATAAACAGCATTTTCTAGAATTGGTCACTAGTGGATGAAGGAGAGTGAAAAAATAAACAAAATTAAAGGCAGGACTTTCTCTTTAGTGTTCTTCTTCTATCCCAAGTCTATTTATTAATAATAAGGAAAGGCTTCGTTTCACCTCAGTGAAAATTTCAAGCCTCAATTATCTCAATTTCTTTGCAAAGCAATGGTTGTTTTCTTTCTCTGCTTTCAAACTTGGGAAGAAAACTCTTGTTTGTGGAGCCAGTCTGCTCCCTGTTACCATTGTCCAGAGGAATTATGCAGTGGCTGAGATGGAGTGGGCCCTCAGCCTTCAAAACCATGTTGTCCCATCCAGCTCTGTGTTCTTCTCCAGCAATTAATAGCCACATGTGGCCACTTAAAAGTTTAAATTAATGGAATTAACTGAAATTCAAATTTTAACTCTTCAATTTCATGTCACAAGTACTTAAAAGATGTCTGTGACAAGCGACTTCCTTAAAAATCAGAGCAAAGTATTTAATAGAGTTGCAGGCTATAAAATCAATAACCAAAAGTCCATGGCTTTCCTATACACAAACAGTGAGAGAGAAAAAAGTGACATGAAAAAAACAATCTCATTCACAATTGTGCCCAGAAAATCAAGTACCTAGGAATCAGCTTAACTAAGGAAGTAAAGGACCTGTACAAAGAAAACTACAAAATGCTACTTCAGGAAATAAAAGAGGACATGAGAAAATGGAACGATATCCCCTGCTCATGGATCAGGAGAATTAACATTGTCAAAATGGCAATAATTCCCAAAGCACTGTACAAATTCAATGTGATCCCTCTAAGAATACTCATGACATTCCTCAAAGAAATGGAGCAAACACTCCTAAAATTCATATGGAATAATAAGCCCCCACGAATAGCTAAAGCAATTCGTGGGAAAATTAAAATGGGAGGAATCAATCTCCCTAACTTCAAACTTTACTACAGAGCAGTAATAATTAAAACAGATGGTACTGGAACAAAGGCAGAGCTGCAGACCCATGGAACAGGATTGAATATACTCACATCTCCCCTCAAACATATGATCATCTAATCTTTGATTAGGGAGCAAGAAATGTGAAGTGGAACAAAAAAACCCTCTTGAACAAATTGTGCTGGCAAAACTGGACAGCTACATGCAAAAAAATGGGCTCAGATCTCTGCCTAACACTGTGTACAAAAGTAAGATCAAAATGGATTAAAGACCTCAACATCAGACCGGAATCCATAAGTTACACTGAAGACAAAGTTGGCAAAACCCTCCATGACATTGAAGCCAATGGTATCTTCAAAGATGTCACACCACTGGCCAAGCCAAGGGAAAACAGAGAGACAAATGGGACTATCTTAAACTAAGAAGCTTCTGCCCCTCAAAAGAAACAGAGACCAAAATACAAAGACAGTCTACAGAATGGGAAAGGATATTCGCCCAATAGCCATCCAACAAGGTGTTGATATCAAGGATATACAAAGTACTGGTTGAACTCCACAAGAAGAAAACATCCAACCCCATCAAAAGATGGGGCGACGAAATGAACAAAGAAGAAATCCGAATGGCAAAAGTTTCTTTGAGAAAACTTCTTAAAGAAGAAATCCGAGTGGCAAAAAGGCACATGAGAAAATTCTCCACATCATTAATCATCAGGGAGACGCAGATCAAAACAACGAGATATCATCTCACACCACAGAGACTGGTCCACATTGAAAAGAACAAAAGCAACCAGTGTTGGCACAGATGTGGAGAGAAAGGGACCCTCCTCCACTGCTGGTGGGAATGCCGAATGGTTCAGCCATTTTGGAAAACAGTAGGGATGATTCTCAAAAAATTAGAAATTGAGCTCCCATTTGACCCAGCAATACCACTCCTGGGAATATATCCCAGAGAGGCAAAAAAGTATAGTCGAAGTGACATCTGCACTTGTTTGTTCATTGCAGTACTGTTTACAATAGCCAGAATCTGGAAAAAACCTCAGTGCCCTAGAACAGATGACTGGTTAAAGAAACTTTGGTACATCTACACAATGGAGGACTATGCAGCTGTTAGAAAAGATGAAGTCATGAAATTTACATACAAGTGGTACTACATGGAAAGTATCATGTTAAGTGAAATGAGTCAGAAAGAGAGAGACAGACAAAGAAAGATTGAATTCATTTGGGGAACATAAAGTAACAAAATAGGAGACTAACACCCAAGAATAGCTGAGATAAGTACCAGGAGGTTCACTCCATAGCTTGGAGGCCAGCTGCACATGCTAGGGGAAAAGGCAGCTCAGATAGAGAAGGGATCACCAAATAAAGAGTGTTGGGAGGATCCTCCCATGATGGGAGATGCATATTGAAAACAGACTATAGAAGGAACATGATTGCCACTCAGTGCCTCTTTTGCAAATCAGAGAACCCAAAAGGAGAGAGAGAACAAAAGGGAATGAATATCCTGCCACTGAGGCAGGATAGAAGGGGGGATGGGGGGTGGGGTGGGGGGTGGGGTGGATACTGGGATCAGTGGTGGTGGAAAATGGGCATTGGTGGAGGGATGGGTATGAGATCATTGTATAACTAAAACCCAAGCACAAAAATTTCTAAGTCTACACTGTACCTCATGGTGTTTCAGTAATAAAAATTTTAAAATGAGATATAACCCCCCCAAAAAAAGACTCTTTCAAAAGAAAGAAAAAAGCAGGAGTTGGAGCCCCTTGGGAACTTCCCAGGTGCTTTCTCCATTCACATTCAATGATGATGGTAAGGTGAAACCTATGTATATGCAAGTTGGTGGTGGAGAAGTAGAAAAGAAAAGCAGGAAGCAGAGACCTTTAATCTTCCACTGCTTTGTTTTCCAAATACTTACAACCCTCCACCTCTTTGCATGTTAAAACATCCCTGTTAATATGGAGCTTGGTTGGTGGTTCCTAATTGCTCCTTAATTAAAAATAAATAAATAAATTTGATTCTAACAAATATCTGTCTAACCAAAGATTTCTACTCATTATTACTCTGGGACTCATGAGAAAATGTGTGATTGGGTATGATGGGGTGAGGAGAGAAGGATAGAGATAAATTACACCAATGAGTTTTGGAGGCAGGAAAAAGTCTTAGGACTCTGGAGATGAGGTATGCATGGTGTTAAGGAGAGGGAGGAGAGCAAGGAAGGGGAAAGAGACAGAAATCCAGAGTCCAAAGCCCTTTGCATGAAGAAGTTTGAAGAAGAAAAATCTCTAGAGGTCTCCATTCAGGAATAAAGTCATTCACTTTGGAGATAATTATCAGCTTAAACCTTTGCCATGGGAGTGAGGTATTTAAAAGTTGTTCTTTAAAAGAATCATAGTAACTTTCACTTCCCCAAGGCTAGGATACCTTTCAGGAACAATTAGTTGAAGTTGAACTCACTCAAGACATGAATATTTATGAGGGTCCACTGGTGACTATTTTGCCTCTAAAGAAGTGAATTTTCATTGCTGAAAATCAGAACCCTTGGTCATAGAAGAAACTGAGAGCATCCAGCCCCTTCCTCCAGACACCCCTACACTCCCACTCCTTAACACACAAAATAATCCTGTCAAATTGTAGCTTGAAAAAGTAAGAAAAGATCATGGGGCAAGTTAATCACGAGGATTGGACAGGTAGAAAGAGATGTATTTGCCCCTGCCAAACCTGGAAGGGGTTAGCAAAAAGAGAGTTATTTTTAAGACTTGCTAAGTTTGAATTGGCATATAGTCTTTGACTGAAGGCAAGGAGTAAAACCAGATCATAAATAATACCCGGACCTACATGTCAGGGAAAAGTCAAAAAGAAAGAGAAGGTTTTTCATTTTCACAGTGCTATGTTCTAAATCAGAAAACAAGCAACCTTTTATTGAATATGTCAATTATGGTGCCTCAGATTGGGGCTTGAGGCAAAGGCTGAAGCACACTCCTTTTTCCCCCACAGGCAAGAGTTACTAATAAAAATGTACTACTTACCATAATGCCCCAAAGAAGAGAGTAAGAAGGAAACTGTCTGCCATAGAGGCAGGGGGAGGCGTGGGATGGAGTAGGGGATACTGGGGACATTGGTGGTGGAGAATGAGCACTGGTGGAGGGATGGGTGTTTGATCACTGTATGAATGAAACTCAAACGTGAAAGTTTTGTAGCTGCACCTCACAGTGATTCAATAAAATTAATAAAATTAACCGAGAGTATTTGATATGTCAGACACAGTAACAACAAAGTCTCCAATGGAGACGTTACTGGGCCCACTCGAGCAAATCGACGATCAATGGGAGGGCCTTTACCTTTACCTTTTAATAAAATTAAAGAAAAAGAAATGTACTACTTATATCTTCTCATTCTTATATAAAGTGTAAGCCAAAGCGTTCTTAGGAAAACATTTCTACTTATATTGACCTCTACCAAAGAATTTAAATACTAACCTTGTGCTTTAAAGCTAACCTATCAGCTTTAAAAGAAATGCTCTAGAGTCTATCTTTGCCAGATTGCCATCCCAAATCTTCCCAAGTCCCCTCGCATTGGGCTGGAATTTTTTTGCCTATATGTATATCAGGGACTATAAAACCCAGCTCCCGGAAAAGAACAGCTCAGAGTCTCCTGCCCCCGTGCCTGGATGTCCTCACGGGGGCCCCTTGGAGGGGCGAGGGTTGAGTTTCCCTCCCCACCCCAAGCAGAGCTCCGGCATCTGAAGACCTCCAGAACCAGCCACAACCATGCTGAGACCACTCTCCACAAGCATGAAGGTACCGGCAGAGGAACAAAGGCATGTGGGTCCCGAGGCTGAGATCTCCAAGCCTGCTCAGATCTGGGCTGAGCATCCTCTACCCAGATCCTCCATCTTCCAGTAGGCAGGGGTCACACTCACCAACTGACCCCCCGGCGCCATGAAATCCCCTCAACGGCCAAGACCCAGAGACTCCAAAACCCAGCTCTTGGAAGTGCACGGTTGCATTTGTGGCCACACAACATTTTACTATCTCATTCTTGCTTTGGACAACCTGGCAGGCTACCGAATGTAACCTGCCCACACGGCAGAGTCTGGCAAACTTCCCGTGCCATATCCAATATGCCAAATACCAGTAACAATAATGGGTCTCATTCTCTTAACCCTGAAAGGGCCTTGAATATGGCACTTTACAATCTCAGGGCTAGGATGAAGGAGATGTTACTGGTGCCTGCTCGAGGCAATTGACGAACAACAGAATGATCGTGATCGTGATATGTACACCAGTTCAAACAGTTACATGCACCTGACCTCAGTTACATCCCTAATGTACACTTCATATGGTTCCCAGAGTACCACCAGCATTGAATCCTAAGAGCCAATCCTAAGAGTCAATCCTCATAGAGCCAAGAGTAAACCCTGAGGACCACGGGGTGTAAAACAAAATCCCCAAACAAACAAAAAATAGAAATTCCTACCAGATAGAAACTCTACTAATGCATATGGAGAAAATCTACTTTACTCTTTTCTCCTTCCTCCCTCCCTTCCTTCCTTCCTTCCCTTTTCTTTCTTTTTTTCTCCCCTTTCTTGTTATCGGGTCACACCTGGCACTATTCAGGTCTTACTCATGACTTTTTGTTCAGGGATCACTCCTGGTGTTGTCAGAGAACCTTATGTGGTGCCAAAGATCTAACCCAGGCCAGTAGCATGTTGCTGAGCTCTCCTTGGCATCTGGAGTGCCAATCATGCTCACCTGGATGGATGCAAGAAACGGAGTTCATCCCCAGACACTGATCCAATGTGTTTCACAGGATTAAACTTCTCATCTGATCCAGGAAGGTCTGATAACTGATTTATGGAACTACACTATGAGAAATGCTCTTTTAAGGACGACTGTAATTTCCAAAATTTACTGAGAGGAAAAGTCAAGGAGAAGGAGCCAGTAGGTAAATATTCTGCAACTTGTCTGTTGGGAGGTCAAGGGTGGCAGAGAAGAGCTATTTGGGGACTGATACTCAGCAGGGTATCTCCACGGACACGCTCTCAGGGTCTCTATGGAGGAGAGCAAACTGCCTGCCACAACCCTGGGTGGACCATAGTTGAAGGTTTTTCTTGCATTTTCTTCTCCTTGTATCTCCTGCTGCTTCTCTGTGCCCGGTCCTCCAGAGCCCTTGATTTAGCAGGCACTGAGCCTGGCAGATGGAGACACGGGCCAGAGAAAATCTGTGGTCTGAGTTGGTTTCATAATCCAGCCCAGAGAGTGCTGGGTCAACATCTGACTAAAAAGTTAAGTGTCTTTTCTGAAGAAGCCTAGACCTGTGCTTGGACACAGGGCCAGGACCCAGGACGCCAGCCCAGCGTGGTGATTCCATAGTCCTGTTCCCTATTAGGTTTTGGACATCAGCTGCTTTGGAGCCACATTCTCTACCAGCCAGGGGCGAGGTCATTATTGCACCCAGAGCTCCCACTTAAGCCCTGGCTGGGCCCTCACGAAAGGAATAAACTCTTCCCACGTCAGCCTGTCCACCTAACTGTATCAGTCTCCTTCCAGGACACTCATTGCTCAAGAGAAAATGGCATCTTTGCAACTGGGCCCAACATCCCCGCTCAAGTTGCAAACTGACCCTCGAGATGTTTTCATTCTCCAGGAACTATTTTTCCTGGCATACGTGTAACATGCAAAGAAAAAATAGCCTTTGCTTTTTTTTTAAACATCCAATACAAAATAAGTGATTGTTACGGCTCCAAACAGTCTGTTGTAATTCCCTAGGATGTTCTAAAAACAATAAGCCCTATGAAGACTTGTATTCTTTGGCCATTGATTCTCCTCTGGGAGCAGTTTGACTGTACTTGGTTTCTTCCACGGGCTCTGTCATGACACAGGGTACCCTAAGTGGACATCGAACACTAGATACACACTCTAGGCTCCAGGGGTCATCATTGATTGGGACACTTCAGGAGCCCACATTATTCTCAAATGTGCAACTTTTTTCCTTCTCTGTGCTGACAGCAAGCTTGGTAGTCAATTATGAAACTAAAATGATGGATAACTCTGCTATAAAACTAGGTGTGTGGCATAATGCCATCCACAGACCAGGTCTGAGGCCTCAAGACCCAGCAGAATGGTTTGGTGAATAACACAGTTCCTCAACTTCTGGGTGAGGAAATTCTACAACTCTGTCCAAAAAAGAAAAGAAAGGGGCACTGTGATTTAAAAGAAGCAGGGATTTTCCAGGACACCCTGAAAAGCTATTACTAACCTAGTGATCCACAACCAATGAAACAGAAATGGCAGGGGACTCAAAGACATGGCCTTGGGAACTCCATCTGATTTGGAATACTCATTTATCTGGGTATCTATGGATAACTGAACTTCTCCCAACACCAGTATCTCCAAACTCTGTCCCAATTTTCTTCACCATTGTTTAATATAAGGAGGAAAATGGGGTGGGAGAGTGGAATGAAAAACAACAGGATGTACTAATCACAGTGTCCACCTCATACCTGGAGAGCTCATATAGATGGAAAACACCAGTCATGCCTACAAATGAGCTTGATTTACAGCTAGTTTTAACCTTGATCCGTGCTCACTTAGGTGACACAAACTCAAAAATATCTAACAATTTTTAAAGGATCACCTCAAATTTGCAAAGTCAGCATGTATTTTAACCTATCCAGTGTGGACATTAACAAATTTACACAAGTCTTGATAATATTCAATAACATGAGATAACCAAAATGTTCCAGAGGCCAATGGGAATTCGAGTTCAGGTTTTCACTGTACACCTCATTCTGCTTGTGTGGCCATTCCACCCAATCTGGGACTAAGAACACATGAAACAGAAGTAGAAGCGTATTCAGAGATGTGTGAACTTGAGAATTTCCTTTACTCAATCTCCTATGAGTGAGGGTGTATGAGTAACTGAACTCCATACACTAGTCATCTCCTCTCAAAAATGCCTGCAACAATATTCATTCTCCTTCACAGAACTGGTTTGGAAGCTACACAAGAGGATCTCGGTTTTAACAGTAGATAGAGTGCATTCAGTTCTTTAATGTGTTTTGCCTGTATTATTTATTTCTTACAAAAATCCTGTTTCAGGTGTCATGATTCCTAAGTATCATAAAAGCACAAAACTGAAAAGATCGTTCAGAGATCAGCATATGCTGATCCCCTTTGTATCTCTAGCACCCCATCCATCCATCACCAGGAGTGAACCCTGAGCACAGAGCAAGGAGAGGAGTATAAGTCCTGAGCACACCCGGGTGTGGCCCAACACCCCCACCTCCAATTTTTATAAGTAAAAAAAAAAAATAAAAGCACTGAGTTCAACAGTTCAAGAAACCTCTCCACAATCACATACCTAACAAATGAGAAACTGACAGAATCCAAACTGTTGATTCGACTCCCTAGGTTCCCAAACTTAATTGGTCCATCAAGTC
This sequence comes from Sorex fumeus, assembly GCF_029834395.1. Taxonomy (NCBI): domain Eukaryota; kingdom Metazoa; phylum Chordata; class Mammalia; order Eulipotyphla; family Soricidae; genus Sorex; species Sorex fumeus. The sequence goes on along the minus strand of NW_026606101.1, from coordinate 38,507,625 downwards.
CTTTTCAGGGGGAGATAATACGGCATTCATTATCCTCCTTGGAAAACTACCTTCCTTTTTTTTTTTAGATTTAAATTTTTTTTTTATTAAAAATTTTTTTAATAGTGAGACATCATGAGGTACAGTTGCAGACTTACACATTTTTGTGCTTGGGTTTCAATTATACAATGATCAAACACCCATCCCTCCACTGGTGCCCATTTCCCACCACCACGGATCCCAGTATCCCTCCCACCCCCCATCCCCCCCATCCCCCCCTGCCTCTGTGGCAGGGAATTCCCCTCTGTTCTCTCTCTCCTTTTGGGTGTTGTGGTTTGCAAAAGAAACATTGAGTGGCAATCATGTTTGGTCTATAGTCTACTTTCAGCATGCTTCTCCCATCCTTGGAGGATCCTCCCAACACCTTTATTTGGTGTTCCCCTCTTTATCTGAGCTCCCTTTTCCCCTAGTATGTGTGGTTGGCCTCCAAGTCATGGAGTAAAATTCCTGGTATTAATCTCGGCCATTCTTAGGTGTTAGTCTCCTATTTTGTTACTTTTTGTTTCCCAGATGAATGCAATCTTTCTATGTCTATCCCTCTCTTTCTGAGTCATTTCGCTTAACATGATACTTTCCATGTAGTACCACTTGTATGTGAATTTTGTGACTTCATCTTTTCTAACAGCTACATTGTACTCCATTGCGTAAATGTACCAAAGTTTCTACCTTCTTTTTTTTTCTTTTTAAAATTTATTTACTGAATCTCCATGAAGATACAGTTATAGACTTACAAACTTTCATGATTATGTTTCAGTCAAAACTACCTTCTATAGGAGAACAAAGAGCCCAGCAGCCCCTCCTCCTTCTCCCCACCTCAGTTGCACCTGAGGCTACTAATCACCTCTAGATCTTTCCAGTGTGTGTCCCCTCCCCTGCCCCTGGGGAGAGAGGAGAAGAATTTGGTCTTGGAGGAGAGTGGAGGCGTGCCACCCACCTTGGAAAACAGTGATCTAGCCTAAAAGCTCTTTTCAAAAAATACTGAAAATGTTTAAAGATGCTGAAGTCAAGACAAAAGGTAAAGATGTGATCATTCACTAACCAGAAATGCTAATTAAAATGACATCTCAGGCATTCTGCCTTGTCAGGGAATGAGCAATTAAAATTAAATTTAAGTCGGATTTTCCAGGTATCTAAAGTTTACCTCTAATTAAGAATTAGAGAATTTGTTTTTTTTTTACATGGAGATTTTAATGGAAAATTTCCAAAAGTAATTACATTCATTTTCACTGTCTTAAATACACATGGATAAGAATGTTAAGATTTCTAAAAATAGTCTGGCACATTAACGAGTATCAGGCATGAAAATGAGATATAATTGAGTTATATTCTCTGAGTCTGTGATTTGGGCAACACAGTCTGAAGTGACTAGACTTCATTTCCCCACCTACTTCTTGTTTCGAATATTTTATCATGAAAAATTTTAAATACACAGGTAAAAAATAATTACCTGCCACCTAACAATATACAATAAATAAGATAAAAGTAAATAAAAATAAAAATTTTCTTGCCATACATCTATTTCCTCTACCTATCTATTTAAAAAATTCAGTAAAACTTATATTGCAGCATAATCCTTCATGAATACTTCAGCATAAAGTCGTACGAGTATTGTTACAGGTAGTTTTTTACTGAGGCAACTTACATGTAATAAGATGCCAAATATTAAATGAATATTCTCTAAGTTTTAACAAATGAATCTACGTTACTAGAGTTTCCTAGTAAAACACTATTTGAGTCAATCCCACTCTGTACAAGTGTATTTCTGTAGGTTTTAACTAAGGGGTCTGCTAACCACCAGGGGTACAATTTGGGAGGACAGTAAACTGGGGAGAGAAAAAAAAATATTTTTTGTACTAACTTCTAATTAAAATGGATTTCCTTCTATATGCATGTAGACAGCATACCATAGAATATTTGCAATTTTTTAGACTTTATCACCAATGGCTTCCAGGCATTTTCCTTCCCATCACAGTATGGCAGCTATCTCAAAATAGCATGTGTGGCCACCAGCAAATCTAAATGACAACATTTATTGGAACCACCATCAGACCATACTCTTGAATGCGTGAATAAAAGAACAGAAAGATTATTCCATAACCATGTGTTCACTCCCTACACTGACAACTGTGTTTCAATGCACTGAATTCTTTTTGTGTCCTGTGTATCTTTTCCTATGTACTTAAAAAGGATATTCACCAAGCCGCAAAGTGTGTAAATCACCCCTAGAGAAGGGAGGCAGAGGAACAAAGGCATACGGGTCCCGGGGCTGAGATCCCCAAGCCTGCTCGGATCGGGGATGAACATCCTCCACCCAGATCCTCCAAATTCCAGTAAGCAGGGGTCACGCCCACCAATTGGCCCCCTGGCGCCGTGTAATCCCATCAGTGGCCAAGACTCAGAGACTATAAAAGCCAGCTCCCGGAACCGCGCAGCCACATTTGCGGCCGCGCAACATCTTATTATGACATCTTATTATCCCATTCCTACTTTGGACAAACTGGCAGGCTACCGAATGTAATCTTCCCACATGGCAAAGTCTGGTAAACTCCCCGTGGTGTACCCAATATGCCAAATACCAGTAACAATGATGGGTCTCATTCTCCTAACTCTGAAAAAGCCTTGAATATGGCACTTTTTAAAAAATCTCAGGGCTAGGATGAAAGAGACGTTACTGGGGCCTGCTCAAGGCAATTGACAAATACCAGGATGGTCGTGATCGTGATCTTATCCTGTATTCTCTGTCTTGTTTCACTGAGTTTTAATCAGAGGTGATCCTGTGAAGTGGCCTAAATTCAGAAATATAAAACCAGTAGAATACTAGTCAACAATATTTCAGAGGGGGCCGCCAAACAGAACCAAAAACAAGAGAAGGTTTGAATCTGTAATTGCGTGATTGGAACCACATGCAGCTTCCTTTCTCAGGCCAGAGGATGCCCGGGTGGAGCGGAGGCATGGGGAGCCAGCTGGTTTCCTTCCTCAGCTTGGCCAGAGATATGGTGCAGTCTGAGAAGTCTGAACTGGAGTCAAACAGATGCCAAGAGAGAAAAGAGAAAACAGCACTTCCAATGGGAAGCAGCCTTCTTAGGCTCAGGTCACAGGAAGCATGGGCTGTCTTGCTGTCCACAGTGGATGACTCCAGAAGTTTCTGTACTTAGCTCACTATTGCCCACAGGTGAAGTGACTTAGACACAAAGTTGGTGAATACCTGGAGTGCAGTGAACCATATAAATCTTTCCCATTAAATTTACCACTTGCTTAAAGATACACAGTAAAGTAGCAATGAGGGCCAATGGCAACATGAGGGAAGAACTTACCCACAAAAGTAAGTGGAGGTGGGCAGGGAGGAATAGAAAATGAGGAGATCCTTGGGGAAGGGAGGTCGGTAAACTACAGATAGGTGTAGTCTTGAAATTATGTGGATGAAAAATCACCAAAAATAGTAAATCAGAGAACTTCAATAAAAATAATTTTAAAAAATTAATTATTGGATATGAAAAAAATTCACCATTCACAGATTTGTTATGTGGTAGGCCTGTTCGTAGTTGATTGTTTAAGAATCAACTTTATTAAAGTTAGTTTAATAAAGAAACTGCACATCATATATTTCCATCATCTCCCTAAAATCCCTCAAGCCTTTTGATCATAAAACGCACATGCATTCTCCTATGTCTGACCCTTATGCAATTACTGATCTGCTTTCTGCCCCAACAGATTAATTTGAATTTCCTAGAATATTCAAAAACAGTATGTGGTTTTTTTTTGGGGGGGGGGGGGCGTCTGGCTTCTCTCATTTAGCACGATGCCTTTGAGATCTACTTATAATGCTATTTTCTTTTGTTTACTCCTTTAATTGTTGAACAGTATTCCTTTTACCAGCTGAAAAACTTTTGAGCTATTCCATTTGGGGCTATTGTGAATAAAACTGATATAAGCATTCATTTTCATGTATGCTTTTGTGACCATGCATTTTCAAATCTTTGGGTCAAATACTGTTTACAGAAGTGCCTGTATTATCTTGCCTTTCATGAGTCATATACTAGAATTGTAGTTCTATGTTCCTGTCAGCACTTGGTATTGTCAGACATTAAAATTGATTCATACTGGTGAGGAGTCAGTAGTATCTCAAAGTTTTAATATTCATTTCTCTAAGGACAAGTAACTTTGATCATCTTTTAATAAGCTGGTTTGGCCTTGTACTTTTCTTAGTGTAGGTAATGTGATACAGGAGGTTGTGGTCGGTGGGCGGGGAAGTATCTTAAGTACTGCTATATGGTCAAGGACCATGTCTCAATAGTCTTTCATCTCCAGCACAGTACCTTGGACTCAGTAATAGTTTGCTAAAAAAAAAAAGAACTAATTCAGATATTTCTGAAGTGTAATAAAATGACATTCTTTGAAGAGATAACTGTAGGGTTCTCTACTCTGAATGGTCCAAGACTGCTTTTACTTATGTAATTATTTATTTTGCTTTAGCATGTTGGTGTTGGTATGAACCAGTGGTAGCTCACACTTGCCTGTGGGTTAATTAACACAAATTATAACAACAATATCATGTTAATTAAATGTTAACAAATTTAACATTTAATTAAATTAATTATTCTTCTTTCATAAATGGTTTTTAGCTTCCCGGTAACTATAGATAATCTACCTTCTAGAAAGTGATTTGAATCTTCTGTGGGTTTATTTCAGAAGCACAGGCATTTGTTTTGACTCTTTCATTTACAACTATATAAAACCAAAGAGATGGAAGATGTGGGGGTTGTGGCTTTAAAGTTGTTCAAAAATTGTTTGGTAGGAAACTTTATAGGAGGCCCCATACAATGGCGCACCCCAACCCCAAGCGTATGTAACCCATAGGTTGAGATAGGGGCTCTGGCACAGTCATTTAGCAGTGAAGCTCAAAGCAGACAACTGGGGCGATAAGGAGAAAAACTAAGAAAGAGAGATCTGGGTTGAAAGCCTAACTCCTCCAGTTATTGTTTCTCAGACCTTAGGAGGCTCCCAAAACTCTCAGGGTGGAAGTGGGTAGGAAATCCTGGGCTTATGGGTTTGTTTGTTTGGGTTTGGGAAAACAGTATTGGTGTTCAGGAACTTGGGAACCAGGTGGCTGGGAATCAAATTCGGGGCTCCTACATGCAGAGCATGAGGTCTAATAGCCCCTTGGACAACTCCCAGAAAACTTAGGTTTTTTTTTTTTGAATCAAGTGAGAAGATAAAGATGGAAGCTCCATAGATACTGTTATTAAGAAAAATTTTTCAGTAAGTATTCATCAGTGTTCTTTGTGAACAATGCTTGAGATAGCTACTGACATTAGGGCCAGCCCAGATCATCCTTAGGCTAGTACCACATGCTGAAGCTAAACATTTTCCAAGATACTTCCCCTTGGGAAACTGGAGTCCCATTCCTCAGGCATACTAGACAATTAATATAAGAGCTAAGGTCCTTTGACTAAATCATGGACATTTGTGAGTGTCATTAAATCTATAGAATTCTCCATCACAGTGCATGAAGCTTGACAAGGCATGGAGCTTATGCCTTGAATAGGAAACTACATAGGTAGTTTTTTTTCTGTCATGTTTTGCTTCTCTTTCATTATTTATTTTGAGAACTCTCCCTCAAACAAAGTCATGTGTTCTCAGAGCCAATTCAGCCCCAAACACCCAAGAGCACTCTATCCTTTCTGACATATTAAAGACCTGAAGGAAGTGAACCTTTCTGGTCACTGAGAGTCCCAGAAGAAGTTTTACATGAATTACATACTTGTTCAAATCCATGAAGTCTCTGGATATTATGGTGTTCAGCCAAATCAATCACTTGGGGAAAATTGAAGCAACCAAGCAGAAAAGTAAAATGCATTTTCTGAAGTCTTAGTTGGTGTACAGCAGAGAGATGAAAAAAATCTCTAGTCAGTCAGAAGCATAAAAAAAATTCCTGATAAATGCCCACCCAGGAAAGGAAACATAGGGAGGCTGGGAGTGTCATATCATTACTTCTGTCGTGCAAACACAAGGCCTAATGAGTTTAATCATGTAGATTATAAGCCTAGTGAAACCTGGATAAGTGATCCAAGTTATTCTCAAACTTGGACCTAAAGACAAACTGGAAGGAGCAGGCAGGGAGATAATGGTCAGAAAGCCAAAGGATGAGGGTCCTGTTTTGTCACACATCCAGAGAGGCAGGCTCTGATGCTGTTTAATTGTGACTCTTTTTACAAAATAGAGATAGGATATAACAGAACAAGTTGAAGCTCTATAAATGTGGGCAGGAGGAGGAGATGACCCAGACACATCTACTAGCCCGAAGAGACCTGTGGACACACTAGCAAAGCAGTAATGGAAGTGTCCACAACAACTAGGTCAGGTTTCAAGGAAAGAATGAGGAATGACTGTGAGGTAAATGTTTCTTCTCTACCTCTTTCAAAATGCTCCTCAGAAGCCAGCCCTGAACCTGATCCCTGAAAACCACTACAGAGAAGTGGTTAAATGTGTGCACATATATTAAATACACAGATTAAATATATATTGGGTGGATAAATATAATATATAATTTAATATGTATAATGCATATATAGTATCATCTGTTGAGACGGAAGCGGTCATTGAAGCCCTAGCCAATCAGGGCATTCAAGCCCAATACATCAGGATCCTCCGTGAGCTGTATTGCGGATTCACTACCAGGATCTCACTATTCTACAAAGAAGTGATCGTTGATGTCAAGAGAGGGGTGCGGCAGGGTGATACCATTTCACCGAAACTCTTCAGTGCCACCCTCGAGAACATCATGCGACGACTGGAATGGGAAGGAATGGGAGTGAAGATAGATGGTCGGCAATTACACCACCTCCGCTTTGCTGATGATATTGTTTTAATAACACCAAACATCAGCCAAGCGGCACAAATGCTGGCCGACTTTGACCGTGAGTGTGGAAAGGTAGGACTACAGCTGAATCTTACGAAGACAATGTTTATGAGAAACAGCCTTGTTCCTGACGCCCCATTCGCTCTCAATGGAACGACCATCTCCGAATGCAACAGCTATGTGTACCTAGGTCGAGAGGTCAACATGACAAATGACCTGGCACCCGAGCTGCGCAGGAGGAAGAGAGCGGCTTGGAACGCCTTCAAGAACGTCGAAGAAATAGCTAAGAGGACGAAGAACCTCCGGCTCCGGGCACATCTCTTTGATTCCACTGTTCTTCCTGCATTAACATATGCCTCAGAGACCTGGGCCCTACGCAAACAAGATGAGAACGCCATTCAGGTCTCCCAAAGAAGAATAGAAAGAGCTATGCTTGGAATATCATGTTTCACTCAAATGAGAGAAAGAATCCGGAGTTCTGACATCCGTCGACGATCAAGGATCAGGGATGCTGTCTCATTTGCCAAGGTGTCGAAAATCAGATGGGCTGGTCACGTAATGAGATTTAAAGACGACCGTTGGACTAGAGCTGTTACTGATTGGATTCCACGGGATGTCAAGAGACTGCGTGGCCGCCCACCTACCAGATGGTCAGACTTCTTCCTGAAGATCATGAACGATCGGTTTGAGGCCCTTCATGTTCCCGGAGCGAACAGATGCCATTGGGCTACACTACCACGCGACAGGGACAAATGGAGACGTTACTGGCGCCCGCTCGAGCAAATGGACGACTAACGGGAAGTTAAGTGATTAAGTGATTAAGTATCATCTGTGTCTAAAATATGTATAGAATTCTACGTATGTCTCTAAACTATGTGTAGAAATCTTAGACCTCCAATTCTTCTCTCTTATTCTAGGCATGTTCTTCATCCTTCCAGGTCTCTGGCTGAAAAACTAAGCTATAAGGATTAACCTTGCAACATATGTGAGGCAATCATTCCAGCTAAGAACATAGGGATACACACCTCACTGGTAGCAGACTATAAACAAAATATCAACCAGAGCAAAAAGAAGGATGGCAAAACTATTTAAACCTCTCTATGATATTCAATAGAATTTTCTGAGATCCTGGAAATAATTCACATGTGCAATAGTCGACACAGTGTCATTTCACCTACTATACAGACTTATCATTCCTGTAGTTTGTACATATGGGAGAGTCTAGTGAAGCGCCAAAATGAAGTTAACAGAACCTGAAAATGATCTGAGAACTCCCAAAACCCCTTGTAGAAAGCAAATCATCCTCAGGAGGTCCATATAAAGTGTGAAATGCCTTGCCAGCCCATAAATCGTGTATGGAGTGCCTCAATGTGAAACTAAAACCCACGTCAGGAGCCCTTGACTTCTAGCTGAGCCTGAACAGACATCCTGCGGGTGGGGGTGGGGAGGAGCAAGGTAAGTCACCACCATGTTGTGCCCTGACGAGTAGCTGTCTGTCATCAACTGGCAGTTCAGTTATTCAACAGAACCAAAGACAGAGAAACGCTTGATTGAACAAAAGAGAACTATGTACAGCACCCAGTGGGAACTGGAGGCAAGCTAATCATGGGGGAAACTGAGCTTCATGGCATGAATTATCTGACTCCTTTGCAGACATTATCTCCATTTATGTTCATAACAACCCCAAGAAGTAGGTATATTTCAGTTTTAGTACTGCAAACCATAACGCCCAAAAGGAGATAGGTTGGGGGAAGAAACAGGTTGGGGGGAGAGGATGGTGGAAGGGAAACTGGGGACACTGGTGGTGAGAAATGTATACTGGTGGAGGGACGGGTGTTGGAACATTGTATGACTGAAACCCAATCATGAACGACTTTGTAATCTGTGCATCTCATGGTGATTCAATTAAAGAAAAAGAAAAGAAAATTTAAAAAAGAAGTAGGTATTAACATTCTTCTCTCAGCCACCATCTTATATAATGCCTTCGTGATGGACTAGTCAACCTCTGAGTACGGACCAGACTGAACTCATAGCAATTTACAGAGCACCATTGGCTTTCATTTCTCTATTCCTACACAAAGTCTATTTCTTTTCCTCTGTATGCCGTGCTTCTTTTTTAAACTTCTATATAGCCATCAAAATCTAACTCAAATGTTACTGCTTCTTGTGAAGCCATATTTATCAGGTAGAATTAGCACTTTCATGAAAAATACCTAAACATATGTGGATGAAAATACAAATGCCTCCCCACCCTCCATCTCTCAGTCTGTCTGTCTGTCTGTCTGTCTGTCTGTCTGTCTCTCTCTCTCTCTCTCTCGCTCTTTCTCTGATTTTTGTGTCACACTCAGCGGTGCTCAGGGTTTACTCCTGGCTCTGTGCTCAGGAATTACTCCTGGTGGACCACTGATTGCTGGAGAATCAAAACAAGATCAGCTGTGTGCATAGTAAGCACCCTACCTGCAGTACTATCTGACCCCTACAAGTGAATCTCATTCTGTCAACAGGATCTCATTCTTAACATTTGGCACATATATTTCCATACTTGTAAGTTGCCTTTTTGCAACTAAAACATAACATTTCCATTATTTTCTATTCCAAAGATTTTAATCATTGCCCAATATTCCAAGGTATGGTTGTAATATAGCTATGATCTGATCAAATTAGCATACACAAGTTAGCATAAAATTATCAAAATGGGTACCTAAGAGAGAGTATAGTGCTATGCCTTCATCCAAGTTTCCCAAAGTACTTGGGGATGACATAAAAACTAATTAATTGATATGATCTGGACAATGGCCTAATCACCTCTGTCACTGACATTATTTTCTGTTTTGATTTTGTGTTAGGAGAATAGAGACTAAATCGGTTTGTTTCATAGCATAGAACATTGAAGGCTGAAGGTTGGCAAAACCAGGGCAATAAACATAAAATGATATTTAACCACCCATGTAAGTATAAACCAAAGTTGCTATCTAACCTTAAATTTTCATATAAATCCAATGCAGATCAAGGTTTCAATAAGACTAATATTATATAAAGGTTAGCTTTTTTATGTTCATTATCTTATTTTTAACAAACAACTCCAAAGAAGGAACTATGAGAGAAAAGAAAATGGTTGTCCAGAGAGCCTAAAGATTTCATTCTCTCATTAAAGGACTGAGCTAATATTCAGACTATAAGATTTCCTCCCCAAATGTTGTTCTTATTTATACAACATTATGTTATCTCTTCAAAGTCTTTTTTTCCACACTGAGTGACTTCAATGAAGATGCCCCCTAATAGTGTCAAGATGATGACATGTGGGCAACATGTCAGAGAAGGAAATTCATTCAACAGAACATCCTAAGAGGAAACCAAGACCTTCTTTTTGCTAAAGGTGTGTACAGTGTGGTCTTGCTCTTGTTGGCCATACTCTACCAAGTTCTCCCATAGATCCTAGTCAAGAACTGTGTCATCAAATCATGGTTAATTCCTATAGTAAGGGCCCAATACAGAAAATTGATCTCTCAAATATATCGCGAATGAACTGAATGAGCAGCAAATACACAGAAACAAAGTATATGGTAAAGCACAAAGATACAATAAGAAAAGAATCATAATTGGAAAGTAATAGAGAAAGTACAGTGGGTAAAGTGCCTTGCATGCTGCCAATCTGGTATGAATCCACAGCCACATGTGGTCTCCTGAGTACTTCCAGGAGTGTTCCATCATCACATCATCAGGAGTAAGCCTGAGTATAGGTGGGTGTGGCCTCAGTCACCACCCTCCAAAAGAAGAACAACAGCTGGTATTAGAAGTAGGTAGTCCTTCTCTCTCAGAGATTAGATGTGTGGCCACCTTCTCTACGAGCTGCAGTTTTTTCCATGTAAGAACAAATAATTCAGCCAAATTATAGTTTTTAAAGGATACACCTGTGGATTAACAGCCTGGGAAATTGCTTTCATTTAATAGACTTCCTTCTGCAAAACTTTACACAGGTCCCAAGGGATTGGAAATCATACACAGTTGATGAGTAGAGGAATACATACTTCATCTTTAAATTTTAAGTTCTTTCTTTCCAACATTTTAATAGTTATTGTCAGAATCTGTGATGTGAATAGATGTCCATGTTCCCTAAATTATTGCAGAGTCATACAATATAGGATTTTTAAATTTTTTTATTTTAATGAATCATCATGAGATACAGTTACACACTTAAGAGTTTCGTGATTACACTTCAATCAAACAATGTTCGAGTACCCATCCCTCCACCAGTGCCTATTCTCTACTACCAATGTTCCAAGTATCCCTCCTGCCATCCCCACCCCTTCTGACCCCCTCTGCCTCTGTGGCAGACACATTGCCTCTTAATCTCTCTCTCCTTTTGGGTGTTATGGTTTGCAGCAAAGGTACTAAGCGGCCATCATGTTTGGTCCATAGTCTACTTTCAGTACACAACTACCATCCCAAGTGATTCCTCCAGCCATCATTTACCTAGTGGTTCCTTCTCCATCCCAGCTGTCTTTACCCCCAGCAAATGAGATCAGCTTCCAAGCCATGGAGCAACAACATAGGATTTAAGGGAAGACAATAAAGTCCTTTACCATGTAGAATCCACTGTATAACACAATTCTCCAACCTAAATCTGACCCTTGAATGACTTTCAGGCCTTTATAAAATTTAGACACATGGACTCCATTATAGAAATGGGATGAAAAATCTGTATTTAAAGGAAATTTTTCCCAGGTGATTATCATCTCATCCTTAAATACTCTATTGGTTTATTGTGGTAGGTCTAAATATGAGAGATGAAACATCCCCCTCTCTAGGCTAATGAAATCAGTCCCCTGAAGAAGGGTGATAGGTGTACATTCGTGGGAAAACAAGACTGGGAACATTGAGGATGGATTGACCAAAGACTGATATGGGCACATTCAGAACTTTCCTATAATCCTAGTCTGGTATCAGGACATGGATCCGATAGCCCAGGAAAGGAGCACTTATCTTGCAAGTTATGAGCTCTGCACTTCAACAATGTTCTCTTACTCATTTTGTGCGATTCCCTTGACCCTGTGGAACTTCTATTTGCCCACAAAAAGGGTCCAGCAAGACGCACTTCAGACAGCACTGGTGAAGAATGGCCTGTGCAGTTATCTCATCTCTTAATGAAGTACAGGTATGACTGGACTTCCATATTATTTTTATAACCAGAAAATTTAGATGATAAGAAGCACAAATTTGAACCTCATCCTGTTATTTCTAGGTATTCACTGGAAGAAACACTTCTGTATCAAGTGGTTTCCAGGTCATTTAAAAGAACCGAGAAAACCTAGAGAACACATTCCAGGGGGTGTTACCTTAATCATGCCACATCCCGTGGCTGCAGATACACATCCCCGGATGCTGCTTCTTTGTATGCACCCATGTTTCACGGGGAATCTTGTCCAGTGCACTCCCCAAGCATCTTCTTCATAAAGACCATTGGGCAGAAGGACCTGATGTCTTGGTTTCACTTTTATAAATCCGGTAGTGTGTTTGCCTTGCACACGGCAGACCCAGGTTCGATTCCTCCGTCCCTCTATCCCACCCACATGGCAGAGCCTGGCAAAATCCCCGTGACGTATTTGATATGCCAAAAATAGTAACAAGTCTCACAATTTGTTGTGAGATGTTACTGGTGCCCGCTCGAGAAAATCGATAAACAACAGAAGGACAGTGCTACAATGCCCCACCCTACATCTTCTCCTTGAGGTTCTGTGAGGATGGTGTAAATAGGACAGTGGGGTAACATGTAAAAATATTCATGCCTTGATTAATGCCATCCAAATTCATTTGGGTTTTAGCAAAAGGCAAGATTTCATTTTTTAAATAGTTGAGTATTATTCCATTGTTTATATATCCCACAACTTCTTTATTCTCTCAGCTTTTGTGGAGCATTTTTTTCCCCATAAATTGGCTGTTGTAAAGGATATACATGTATATATGTATGTCACTGTCACTGTCACTGTCCTCCCATTATTCATCAATTTTCTCGAGCAGGCCCAGTAACGTCTCCATTGTGACAATTGTTACTGTGTTTGGCATATTGAATATGTCACGGGTAGCTTGCCAGGCTTTGCCGTGCAGGCGAGATACTCTTGGTAGCTTGCTGGGCTCTCTGAGAGGGGCGGAGGAATTGAACTCGGGTCAGCCATGTTGGCCACTTGCAAGACAAATGCCCTATCAACTGTGCTATCACTCCAGCCCATATTTAAAATAAATTTCTGAATTCTTTGGGAAAAAATTTTTAAAAGCATTTATATAAATGTATTAAGTGATTTTTTTGTTGTATTAAGTGATTATTAAATGTCAAATGGACTACAATTTGTACAACAAACTCTGGCAGACATAAAGAAATCACATGTATCAAATTACATTAAAATGCCTAACACAATTTGCTGAGAAAAATGCAGTTTCGGGAGCTATGTCTTTTTCTAAAATATTTTATCCAAAGTTCAAGGATAAACATAATAACTAAACAAAATAGAGAATAGCTAATAAAACCCCCACCTTTAGAAAGTTATTCGATTCTAGCAGAGTGGCATAGTGGAAGCATACTGGAGTCATAATCCAAAGGCATCAGGTACAAAGATTTTATAGACATTTTATCAGATATTTAAAATACACAAGATGGGGTTCTAGGCTGCTTGCCTTGCCTGTGGCCAACTCGAGGTTAATCTCTGACACCCCAGATGGTCCCTTGCAAGGAAGGATGCTTGAGTGCAGGTCCAGGAGTAATCCCTTAGCATGACCGAATTTTGTGGCCCCAAACCCCACAAAGCAACAATAATAATATAGCAAACTAAAAGTTTCTATATCATAAAAAAATCTGTCACTGAAACAAAATTTTAACTCAAAAAACAAAGACCTCCTAAAACACAACCCCATTTTAAAAAATAGGGAAAAGAGCCAAAAAGAAATTTCTCTAACATAGATAAACAGATGTCCAACAGGCATATTAAAAAATTTTTTTTCTGTCAATGATTATCAGGGAAATAAAAATTAAAACTACAATGAGACATCATCTTTCATGAGTGAGAACAGCTGTGTCAAAAAGGCCATAAACAGCAAGCACAGGTAGGGTTGTGGAGGAAAAGAAAACCTTATTTAGTGTTATTGGAAATGTAATCAGGTTCAACTTCTCTGGAGAACATTATGGGGATATCGTAAAAAGTTAAAAGTGCCACTTCCATATAATCCAGTAACTCTACTCTTACATGTCTACCCCAAGAACGAAGCATGACTATATAAGGATATATATGTATATATATTCGTATATATATTCAATACATACATATATATTCAATACATACATCTATAAGGGCTGGAGCGATAGCACAGTGGTAGGGCATCTGCCTTGTGGGCAGCCAACCCGGCCAAGCTGGGTTCCATTCCTCTGTCCCTATCAGAGAGCCCGGCAAGCTACCAAGAGTATCTCGCCCACACAGCAAAGCATGGCAAGCTAACTGTGACATATTTGATATGCCAAACACAGTAACAACAAGTCTCAAAATGGAGACGTTACTGGTGATTTTAAATATGAAATGAATGCGTTCGCTTGAAATATACTTTTCCGTTTATTTTATTTAGTTAGTTTTGGGGCCACACCCAGCAGTGTCAGAGTTTTCTCCTGGCTCTGAATTCAAGGATCACTACTGGTGGGAGACCATAGGGGGTCCCTATGGGAGACCATAGGGGGTGCCTAGGATCAAACCCAGGTTGCCCTGTGCAAGATAAGAAACCTACCCGCTGAACTATTGCTCCAGCCCCTACTTTTATGCCCCCCTCCAATTTAATTTTATTAAAGCACCATGAATTACAAATGTATTTATAGTTAGGTTTTTGATGTACAATGTTCCATAACCAATCCAATCCTGCCACCAGTGTCATCTTCCCTCCACCAGTGTTTCCAAGTTTACTCTCTTCCTTCCTTCCCACAGTCTATTTTTATTGAGTTTAACAAGAAAATCTGCTTTGTATGATCTCTCCAATATAGAATTAGTAAAGGTGATGATGATGATGAGGATGATGATGTTGATGATGATGATGATGATGATGATAATTTTAGTTTTTGAGTCATCCCCCAGCAGTGCTCAGGGTTGACTCCTGGCTTTGTAGTCAGAGATCACCTTGAGGGGATCATACACCATGCCGGGGATCACACCAGAATCGGGAAATTGTGCTTTACTCTCATTCTATCTCTCTGGACCTAGAGATTACTTTTGTAGCATAAAACATTACAATTATAATAAATTTTATATTTGATGTTTGAGAAGAATGTATATGTCTGATAATTGGTATAAAGTTACATAGACATGTCTATTATAGTGAATACAATGGTTCTGTTTTTCCAACTATTTCTATTACTTTATTATTGCTCATTTATAAATTTCTGAGATGCATTTCAACTATCAAGGTCATGAACTGGTTTATCTGACAAGATTTTTCTTTACTAATATTATGATACCGAAAATATGAAGGTAATAAATATTAGATTCATATCAAATTACCTTCAAATCAAACAAAATTTTTTCAGAAAAACTTAAATAAAAAAACAGCTCCATATATTTTATCAGTATGCGAGCAATTTCAGTTTGCTAGGATTGCCTTATCACAACACACAAATTGGATGATAAATTCTCAAAAGGTATTTTTGTCATAGTTCTAAAGACTATAAGTCAAAGCACTGGCAATGGTTACATCTGATGTCTAGGAGAGAGGTTCTGTTCCATGTCTCATACCAAATTTTACTGTTTTCTGCCAACATTTGGTATCATTAGTATTTCTGCTTTTACTTCCTATGTTACTCTGTGTGTGTATGTATGTCCAAATGGGACCCCTTCTAAAAGACACCTGCTGTACCAGATTAGGGCCCAGCCACCAATTACCTCATTTCAACTTGCTTACCACTCAAAAGATGTTATCTTCAAATAAAATCATGTTCTGAGGTACTAAGCATTTGGATGTCAACAAAACAAAACAAACGCTGTCCTCCGGTTGTTCATCGATTTACTCGAGCAGGCCCAGTAATGTCTCCATTTTGAGACTTGTTGTTACTGTGTTTGGCATTGTACGGACAAGATTCAGTAGCTTGCAAGGCTCTCCGAGAAGGGTGGAGGAATCGAACCCGGCTTGGCTGGGCTGGCTGCGTACAAGGCAACCGCCCTACCGCTGTGCTATCACTCCAACCCAACATATTTTTTTTTGTACATAATGTACCCATAATTCCATCACAACCTAAAGATCTGTGCCTACCCTGTGGATTCTCTACCTATAGCAAGACTCAGAAATAGAAACAGGCTTCAAAACACATGTGAAGATAGGAGGTTCCCAAACACAAAGTCACTTAATTAAACATCAAAAAATCACAAAGCAGTCCTTTGGAGATTAAATGTAATTCATTTTATTCCACCTGGAACTCCTCTGCCTCCCTCTTCCCAATTTACTGTTGGTTAAACATGACTTATCGACATTTAACAAAGTTACTAATTCAGACTTTCATGCAAGCGACTGGGCTCATGGTCAGAACCTGGCAAAGGTTGTCTCCAGCTTAGCACTGTCCCTACCCCTTGTTGGCCCTCAGTGCTTGGCAAACTCCACAGCTCTGGGTGAAGAATGCAGTTCTCCCCAGCAAATAGATCAGGGTAGGGTCTCTCTAAAGTACCACATGGAAACCAAATGAAATGTGAACCTCAACATTCATTCAACAACTCCTGCTTCTTCTACATTGCCATACCTTAGTTTCAATTTTCCTTACCCATTCCTTTCACTTTTCTTTATAAAAAACGAAATTAAAAGATTTAAATATCTAAATAAGTGAAATAGCATTTTGTTCACCCTATAATTGTTAGAAAGAACATGAATAATTTTTTTCTGTAGTTTTTCATCAAGTGTATTCATTCATGGGCTTCCTTCAGAGGTGCAAACACACAGTTGTTGAGGGGAGTAAACAAAACAAAATGTGTATCTGGTGGTAAATAAAGTTTCTATATTGCTGTACGCTTAAATGTGGTCCATGTGATAAGAATGAGGACTGGATATAGTTATTAGAAATGAAGCTCCAGTTTGATGAACTCCCCATGGGAATATGACAGCGAGGGTATAATATGAAGTTCTGGAAGCATTCAAATTAATCACAAACAGGGCCTGGTTTTCTGGGAGCTCTGTGTCCAAGAATACTTTTCCACGATTCAGCAAGTTTATAGCTCTTTCAAAGCTTGGCAAGAGTCCCTTTGTTAGGGAGAAGGCATCCCCTTCAAAACGTGGAAAGTCCCTTTGCAAATCAAAGATGACATCTTCATGGCAACCCATAAATTTTTCCACTAAAACTGGGCCTTGTAGAGGCATGGATACCTACAAGAGTCAGTGAAGACCCCTTCGAAGAGCAAATTGAGCATATATCTCAGTCTTAAAAATTGCCAAGTGGAGTTGGACCCATAAAAAGGATCTTGATAATAAGAGCTATCACCGTAAGATAATAAGAGCTATCATCAAGAGAGTACAGACTGAAGTCAGATGCATGGTATCTTCACAATTTCATGTCCCAAGTGCTGCCTGTCATCCCATCTAATTGTTGTGAACTCTGAACCCTGTAGGTTAGCATCTTGCTCAGATGATACCTGTGCACGGTTACTGAATTTCTGTATTGTCTTTGACCCCAGAGTGTCAGTTCTTACTCAAATGTTTCATAATTTCAATAGTTTGTCAACCCTCCTCCAAAAGGCTGTAATTGGAAAAACACTGTGGCTAAGACTGTCTTATCGTGATTTCTATTTATATGAAGGTTTCAGAGGCATGGTACAGTTACAGTCTCCGGGAACAACACAAGTCTGAGATGTACAAGGTTTGAGAACTCATTCATAGAAGAATCTAAAGACATTGATGCTTGTAAAAATGTGAGAGATAAAATGAACCCTGAAGTTTGCTATGGGAGGTAGCTCCCAAGTATGTGAGCCTGTCATGTCAAGGTTGCCACTGGTCAGCATCTGGATCAAAGATGCCAGGGCACAGAAGATCTTGGGTTTGTCATGTAGAACTACCAAATCAAAATATACATTTCACTGTTTCTTTCTTTTAAACGTAAAGATTGTATAGCATTTCCTTTTATAAAGTGAGATGTTACACATTTAATAATTCACATGAATAAAATTCATGGTGTCTGATTCACAGGCTGTTTTTGATCATCTTGGTGAAAAGTCAAGATCAACTCTTTATATACCCCTACCTAGTCCCCTATTCAGATATTCCAGCTCCTTCCATATTTTGTTGGTTCTGTCCTCTGAATTTGGGCAGCACTGGGTGGGTAGTAAAACATTTGCCTTGCATGTGTAAAGTACTGGATTAAATCAGTGGTGCACACACACACACACACACACACACACACACACACACCACTCAAGCAAATATGCCAGGCTAAATTCAGGCAGCACTTGATTTTCTTTGACCAAGAGAACAGGGTAGAAGTGATACTATCACATTTCTCAGCATAGATCTCAAGACGGGTGAGACTATACTACTAAAACCAGTCTCCAGGTTACCAAATTATCAAATAAATTCAAATACATTAAAAATTTTGTCTGAGACCCACTCTCACCCAGATAAACAAAACTACCCAGTTAAAAACATTAACTAATGTGTCCTTTCAAATACATACTGTTTAAATATCTGCCATTTGAGGTGCTTTATACAAGTCATACTGTCTGACAGAGCAGGATTTTCAAAGAATGAATCTTCCCCTGATCTCCCACCCCAACCACCAAGTTACTCCAATGACAGATGTGAGTTTATTGGAGCAAATTTATACTTCTAATTTGTCATCTTATTTACTAGAACTCACTGCTTATAGAAGATCTACCATTTGTGAACTTTAACCATGTGTGAAGCAGGAGGATAATCACTTTTAGTTCACTGTCCACTTATTCCTCAGATCTCAATGGCCATATCCAAGAACTATGTTTTTTTCCAGTTTTAAGTTATTTTTCAAATTTTTAAGAATTTTTTATTGAATCACTGTGAGATACAGTTAAAAAGATTTCATGTTTGAGTTTCAGTCATACAATGATCAAACACCCATCCCTCCACCATTGCACATTTTCCACAACTGTGATTTAATTGTCTTATACTAATAATGGGGAAGCAGAGATGCAGAGGCCAATTGGACTAATGCCATATGCTAAGTGGAAGATCCAAAATGTGACCCCTAGGTCAACTTATTCCAAGCTCACATGCTTACAGATTGTGCTTCAGAAGTTCTGTCTGTGATTAATTAACTCTGATGTGCTGGGGTTAAAAAGTTTCCACTTGGCCATATATCAATATATGTTCACATATATTTCATAGATTGAGTAGGATAAGAGAAGCATAGGCTACTTTAACTCTGTGTGTTATGCCAACACAAACGAGAGATTTTTATGCCTGTACAAAAGTCAAAAGAAGATACTAGGACAGGGGTCAGAAGGCATTTTCTACAAAGATGCAGATAGCAAATATTTTAGGTTTTACAAACCTTACCATCTTGAATGTTTTACTGTATCACAAAATCAGCCAAGAGTAACACATAAACGAATGATGTAGCTGTTTCCAATAAAATATTATTTATAAAATCAGGCATATTTGTCAGCCTTTGACTGAAAAAATATATCATGCCAGAGAAGAGGAAATAAGTGTAAAGTTGGTGCTCCCAACCTTGGGGACAAGAAGAAATGACAAATCATTCTCACATAAAAGTGATATATGAACCACCTACTATTTTGTTAGCTATTACAGAAATGAGTCATTGTTTCTTACTGAAACACTAATTTTGATTGACCTGCAGCATCTACCCAAAGTATTAAAGACCTAAAGGCTATGTTTAATTGATTTTCAAAAAAGTATTCTGGTTAGAAAAGACGGAGTCATGAAATTTACATAGAAGTGGTACTACTTGGAAAGCATCATGTTAAGCAAAATGATAAGAAAGAAAGGGATAGACATAGAAAGATTGCATTCATCTGGGGAACATAAAGTAACAAAATAAGAGACTAACACCCAAGAATGGCCGAGATTAGTACCAGGAATTTTACTCCATGGCTTGGAGGCCAACTACACATGCTAGGGGAAAAGGGAGCTCAGATAGAGAAGGGAAACCAAATAAAGGTGTTGGGAAGATCCTCCCAGGATGGGAGAAGCATGCTGAAAGTAGACTATAGACCAAACATGATTGCCACTCAATGCCTCTTTTGCAAACCACAGGACCCAAAAGGAGAGAGAGAGAACAAAAGGGAATGCCCTGCCACAGAGGCAGGGTGGGATGGGAGGGATGGGGGGTGGGAGGGATACTGGGATCCGTGGTGGTGGGAAATGGGCACTGGTGGAGGGATGGGTGTTTGATCATTGTATAATTGAAACCCAAGCACAAAAATGTGTAAGTCTGCAACTGTACCTCATGATGTCTCACTAATAAAATTTTTTTTAAAAAGTACTCCGATTACCAAGATTTCCTTGTAAAAAGAAGGGAGAAAGGTAAGAGCTCAGTCAGATGCCCCATATCTTTGTCATATATGTTCTATATTTTTGCAACCCACTTCCAATAAAAACTGTGAATACTTCCTCCAGATTTTTAGAAACAGGAGTGAATAATCTTTTAATACCCTTCAACCTCATAATGCAACTGATACCTTAATAATATTATTCCCAAAAAGTTTGTTGATACATTAAAGTTAAATAGAACTAGACAAAATTCCTTAGCCATTTTCAATTATAAGTATCAGATGAGGCAAATAATTCCAGCAAATGACTTTCAACAATATTTATATAAGAGACTTGACCTAGTAGGCTAATTCAAATATTTGAGTAGTCTAGAGTCATGGATTAATATAAGTGAAGTCTCCATCATATTACCATATGATGTGTTTAGAGCTAAGATGCAGAGATACACAGCATTTCCACAGCAGCCACAGAAACACTTGAATTGAGCTAGTTAATAGTTATGTTCAGCTGAGAATATGAAGTCCTACAATACTTAATGACAAGCAAGAATCCTATGCAGCTAAAGTGCATGAGACTGGAGAATGAAGAGGCAATAAAAATACATCTTTAGTTACCACTCATTTTATTCGAATCATCTTAATACCTAATTGTGAGACTACGAATTTTGGACAGATTTGTTTTCTAAATTTCTCTTAACATATATGACACCTAATAATAACTACTAGTAATATTTAAATTAACTAAAATGAAAAAGCTCTATAATCACAGTCACATTTCAAATATCTACATTATTTCAAGTCAGCAGTTTCCTCCCTTACCACAGAATACAGAATATGTTCATCACTGAAGATAGTTCTATTTGATAGAGCTAATTTATAATAAAGCAGCAAAAGCTATGAACATCTTCTACTAATTCTAGGTGGAGCAGCATAAGTTCACATATAGCCAAAATGTCAGTTTCAGCAAATAACCACAAAAGTAAAGGTAAGGTAAAGGCCCTCCCGTTGATCGTCGATTTGCTCGAGCAGGCCCAGTAACGTCTCCATTGGAGACTTTGTTGTTACTGTGTTTGGCATATTGAATACTCTCGGTAGCTTGCCGGGCTCTCCGAGAGGGGCGGAGGAATCGAACTTGGGTCGGCCATGTTGGCCGCTTGTAAGGCGAACGCCCTACTGCTGTGCTATCGCTCCAGCCACAAAAGTAGTGGTCTACAATTTACAGAATGGGTGGCTGACCACTCCATCCTTCTTCCTTTCTGACTTGGGAAGCTCTGGAGCATGTTCCCATAAATATCCCAGAGATGCCTGGAAACAGTGAGATCTAGTTTCCCACAGAAGTCACCTGTTAATGAATATCCTCTTCACTAGTTTGACTTGGTGAAACTTCCAGAAGAATCCAACTGAGCTGAGGTAATTAATTGAATGGCTCACAGACAAATCATGAGAGAGCCACATTTACCTTCACTTGTTGTCTAAAAATGAGATAGTTTCACTGGTGAAACAATGATCACTTATGGAGTCAATCTGTGAGATACCTGAAAAGAAAATGTCTGTTTTTCTACATTATAGTACTCTTCCATTATTATTTATCACTACATTGATGCCTCAGTTTGATCATTTTCAACTACCAAACCTACCTTTGAATCACTCTGGATGCTTCTGAAAATTATGAAATTTGCATACAAGTGGATTGACATGGAAAGTATCATGCTAAGTGAAATGAGTCAGAGAGAGAGGTATAGACATAGAATGACTGCACTCATTTGTGGAATATAAAGTAACAGAATGGGGGACTAACACCTAGGGATAGTAGAGATAAGATTCAGGAGGATTGCTTCATGGGTTGAAAGCTGGCCTCACATGCTGGGGGAAAAGGTAGCTGGGATAGAGAAGGAACCACTAAGTAAATGATGCTTGAAGGGCTCACTCGGGATGGGAGATGTGTGCTGAGAGCAGACTACGGACAAAACATGATGGTCACTTAGTAACTGTATTGCAAACCATAACACCCAAAAGAAGAGAGAGAGAGAGAGAGAGAGAGAGAGAGAGAGAGAGAGAGAGAGAGAGAGAGAGAGAGAGAAAGTAAAATGGAATGTGCCTGCCACAGACACGGGGGGGGGGGGGTGGGGGCAATGGTGTGAGGGGTGGTGGGAGGGATACTAGAAATAGTGGTGGTGGAGAATGGGCACTGGTGGAGGGATGGTTACTAGATCATTGTATGACTGAAACAAAATCACAAAAGTTTGCAAGTCTGTAACTGTATCTCACAGTGATTCATTGTCACTGTCACTGTCCTCCCGTTGTTCATTGATTTGCTCGAGAGGGCCCAGTAAAGTCTCTATTGGAAACTTTGTTGTTACTGTGTTTGGCATATCAAATACATCAT
The DNA here is from genome assembly GCF_029834395.1 of Sorex fumeus. NCBI lineage: Eukaryota > Metazoa > Chordata > Mammalia > Eulipotyphla > Soricidae > Sorex > Sorex fumeus. Next base: position 38,484,857 of record NW_026606101.1, on the reverse strand, counting down.
GGGTAGCTTGCCAGGCTCTGCCATGCGGGCGAGATACTCTCAGTAGCTTGCCAGGCTCTCCAAGAGGGGAGGAGGAATCGAACTCGGGTCGACCATGTTGGCTGCATGCAAGGCAAACACCCTACCGCTGTGGTATCGCTCCAGCCCAGTGATTCATTAAAAAATAAAAATTAAAAAAAAAACTCTCAAAAAATGAAAATCAAATCAACTTTCAAAGACATTTGACAGCACGAATAATATAGAAGGGACAATATATTCCTGTTTCTGAAAAGTATTAATCCTACAGTCCAGCTTAAAGATCATTTTGCCAATATCGATGAAAACAAGTGGATCTAACATCTCACAGAAATGATAATTACCTATTTGTATATTTGTTCCGTGTGTGTGTGTGTGTGTGTGTGTTTCTGTGTGTGTGCGTTTAAATTTCGGGGTGGATTTTTTTGTTACGGGGTGTCACTTGGCAGTGTCCAGGAATCACTCCTAGTGGTGTTTGGAGGGCCATTTACAGTGCCCAAGATCAAACTAGGGCTGGTTGTATGCAAGGCAAGTACTTAACTCCAGCACAATCTCTCTGATACAATGATTTTAAAATTATTTTTATTTTTCATTTAAAAATTTTTATTGAGAATTTTGGTTTACAATTCTATTAATAATGGATTCTAATGCAAATAATTCTAACACCATATCCTTCACCAGTGTACCCACCTCCCTCCACAAAGCACCACAACATCCTTCCTCCAAAATTGCATTAATCAGTTCTCCCTTATATTGCCTTTGAACCTTTTTGCTACTTTTCCTGTGGTTATATTTTAACTAACTTGTTTTTATTGAATTGCCATGAATTACAAAGTTACAAACATATTTACGATTTTCAGGCATATATAGTTGTGTATTTTTAAGTCCCACATATGAGAGAGATCATTTTGCAACTGTCCCTTTTCTTCTGACTTTACTCAACATAATATATCCAACAATCATTTTTTATTTCCTCATATTCAAATCTATCTTTCCTTTGTATTTCCCTTAATATCTTCATTCAGAGATAATTCAAATATTATATAACTAATCCATTTAAAACGTTCTATTCAATGCTTTTAGTGGATTTTCAGTGTTCTGCAAATATCTGCTGTCTTCTTATACCACAGATACTGATATTTCAAACACTATTTCGGTTCCACAATGAAATTGACCACATCACATTCAATCAAGGGTTTTGCCTGACCCATGTCACTGTTGTCCCAAAATTCAGAATGGGATTGGATCACTGTCTCCTTTGTGCAAAATTCTACTTCACGGAGCAGGGGGAAAGGGCTGCAAAGTTTAAGAAGAGAACTCTGAGAATAACCACCAACTGGGAGCTCTTTGGCACTATTACAGCAACATGGGAAGATACGTCATTCACAACATTGATAGAGGAATATGATCTACTGGTTCAGCACCTCCATGATTGTGTGAAGAATGCGAAGAGATGGCCAGAAAAAGACGCCCGTCTTTGAAAACTCTTTTTTGTTGTTGCTTTTTTTTGGGGGGTGTCACACCCAGCGATGTACAAGGGTTACTCCTGGCTTTGCACTCAGATCCTCACTCCTGAAGAATCTTCCGTAGGTACTCATGAATACACTGGTTTGGTTCTTCACATGCTACCTCTCTGAATGCTAGGTTCCGTCCCAATGGAAAACCAGCAGGACTGTACAAGAAGGGAGACATCCATGACATTGGCAACTATCGCCTGATCTGCCTATGTCTGTCATCTACAAGCTGTTCACTCGAGTCATCCTGAATAGGATTGGCAGAACACTAGATGAAGGACAACCGGGCGAGCAAGCCGGGTTCTGAAAAGGATTCAGCACAATCAACAAGATCCATACCATAACCAGGCTCATTGAGGTTTCTCGGGAGTTCAAGATGCCACACTGTCTAACATTCATTGATTTAAAGAAGGCCTTTGATTCTGTTGAGACTGAAGCAGGCATCGAAGCCTTCACCAAACAGGGCGTTCAAACTCAATACATCAGGATCCTCTGTGAGCTGTATTACGGATTCACTACCAGAATCTCACCATTCAACAGGGAAGTTATCATTGAGGTCAAGAACGGGGTTTGGCAGGGCAATACCATTTCACCAAAACTCTTCAGTGCTACCCTCGAGAATGTCATGCGATAAATAGAATGGGACGGAATGGGAGTGAAGACAGATGATTGGCAACTACACCACCTGTGCTTTGCTGATGACATCATTCTAATAACACCAAACATTAGCCAAGTGGCACAAATGCTGGCCAGCTTCGACCATGAGTGTGGAAAGATCAGACTAAGCTGAATCTCACGAAGACAATATTTATGAGAAACAGTCTCGTACCTGACATTCCATTCACTCTCAATGGAATGAACATCTCTGAATGCAACAGTTATTGTACCTAGGTCAAGAAGTCACCATGACAAATGATCTGGCACCTGAGTTGTGCAGGAAGAAGAGCAGCATGGAACGCCTTCAAGAGCATCAAAGAAGTAGCTAAGAGGATGAACAACCTCCGGCTCTGGGCACATTTCTTTGATTCCACTGTTCTTCCTGCATTAACATACACCTCAGAGACCTGCATTAACATACACCTCATACACCTCGTCCTATGAAAACAGGATGAGAACGCTATCTGAGTCTCCTAAAGAGGAATCGAAAGAGCTATGCTTGGTGTATCACGCTTCACTCAAATGAGAGAAAGAATTCCGAGTTCCCACTCCGTCGACAGTCAATAATCAGGGATGCTGTCTCGTTTGCCAAGCATCGAAAATCAGATGGGCTAGACATGTAATGCAATTTGGATAAGACTGCTGGACTAGAGCTGTTTCCGGCTGTATTCCACGAGACGTTAAAAGATGGCGTGGCCGCCCACCTACGAGATGGTCATACTTCTTTGTCAAGATCCTGAACAATTGGTTTGAGGCTCTCTGTGTTCCTAGAATGAGCAGACTCTATTGGGCTACACTTGCATGCAACAGGGACAAATAGAGATGTTACTGGTGCCCCCTCGAGCAAATTGATGAGTAACAGGATGTCAAGTGATCAAGTGATTTCTGCTCAACAACCCAACAACCCATGGATACACTGAAATGTCTGTCATGTTGCTAGCATGTGTGTGTGTGTGTGTTGTGTGTGTGTGTGTATGTATGGAAGAGATATGCCAATATTGTTTTAGTCCCTTCATTTAAAAAAATTATCATGCCCAACTATTGATTCACCTATTTATATTGCACACACAAAAAATAACAAGACAGGACTCATCAGTAACATGTTTGCTTGGGGCCAGAGCGACAGTACAGCGAGTATGGCATTTGCCTTCCATACCTGGATTCAATCCCTGGCATCCCATATGGTCACCCAAGCACTGCCATAATTCCTGAGTGCAGAGCCAGGAGTAACCTCTGAGCAGCACTGGGTGTGACCCCAAAATCCAAACAAAACAAAACATTATGTTTGCTCAATAAAATGAAAATTTATACACAAAGACTTTTTTCTCAAAATTCTGTTTCTCCTAATTCTACGATTCTTGCTAATATCACAAACCACTTGGGCAAAATAGTTCCTCTTTCCACACTGTTCATTGTATATATGCCAAGCTGCCAATCTTCTCCCTGAAAACCCACATCTGTTGAAGTCAGTTAAGCCCTCACCAGAGTCTACTTCACAGACCCTAATTTGAGCACTCTGATTAGGGAGTAGTAGACCAGTAGAACTTTAGAGCAGGTAAACATTAAACCCAGAGGAAAGGCAAAAGAACAGCACTCTTCATCACCAGCAAAAGCATCAGACTGGAACTGTTACATTACAAATAAAAGACACCCATTTGTCCCATTGTGCTTCTGTAATTCTCAACTCAAGTCTGCTGTGTCTCTGTCTCTCTTTCTCTCTCTGTCCCTCACACACAGAGAACCTGTAGTCTAAATAGTTTTACAAACATATTACCCTTCCTCCCTTCCTCTCTTCCTCCCTCCCTCCCTCCCTCCCTCCCTCCCTCCCTCCCTCCCTTCCTTCCTTCCTTCCTTCCTTCCTTCCTTCCTTTCCTTCCTTCCCTCCCTCCCTCCTTCCTTCCCTCCTTCTCTCCCTCCTTCCTTCCCTCCTTCCTTTCCCTCTCTTCTTTCCTCTCTCCCTAACTCTTTTCCTTCCTTCCTCCCTTCCTCTTTCCTTCCTTCCTATGGGGTTACTATGACTTACAGTATTGTTAGTTATAGTTTCCTGTGTACATAATTCCGACACCACATTCATCATCAGTGTGCCCACCTCCCTCCCTTGTGTATCCCAATGCTTCTTCCTTTCCATCCTTCCAACTCAGTTTTGTGAATCAGTTCTGTTGTGTTGCCTTTAGCCCATTTTTTAAAGACTAAATTATAATTTTTAGGACCAGTTCCATCATTCCCACATGTTTTTTCTTTGGGGTGGGATGGTACCACAACAAAATATCTACCTACTAGCCATCAGCCATAAGACATAGTCACTAAGACCATTATACTACTAAAGTAAAATCTCCATTCATTGAAACCAGGACTCGAAAATTTGGGTGTTGAAACTTAGATAGTCCTGGTCTTCAGAACACAAAAATTCAAAATTGTAGAGAGCTTGGTAGCACAGAATCGGAGCAGAGGTAGGTATCTATTTACAAGAAAAATGGCACTCTTTATTTTCTTAAAAATATCACATTAGAGAATCCATGGGTATGACATCAACTATGACCCCTAAATTTATGGCTCCCAATAATCTTTTGAGTGCTTCTCCAAAATCTTGCAAGGATTTTCTTCCCATTGAGCTTAACTTTTTAGTTATATTCTAAGTTTTTATTTATTTCTACATATCCATTCTTCTCCAACAGCCAGGCCTGAACGTAGCTCAAAAGGAAAAAAAAATGGAAAGAGATGCATTTTTGTCATTCCTGGTATATGTCAAAATAATATTGGAAAAAGAAATCTGGTCAATTTTTGTATTGCTGAAAGACAGTGACTGCCCTAAAGATATTTTTTGGTATAAAAAATTTATAAAGAGTGTGCTTGTAATGGTATTTTTTCAAATGAAAACCATGACACCTTCATCACTTTCATCAAATTTATTATAGATACTGCTATTTCTTGACTACACCTATATACTCACACTTTGTCAGCTGACCTGATAATGTTCATTAGCATATTTCCCTTGACCCCTCACACAGAACCTGTTCAAGATCTTTTTTCAGCTATCTCCTCTTCAGTCTCCTTAGCATTTATGTATGTCATGACTTGGAAATCTTTGAAGGACACAGAACCTTGTTTAAAGGAGATGCTTCTCAGTTTGGGTGTTTCTGGTGCTTCTTCATTACCATAGCTGTCTTATGCACTTCTGGTCAGAACACCACAAATACCAAGACACTCTTTTCTTTCTTGAGTATCACCTTCAGAGGGCAACACAATCATCCTGTCTCATCAGTGATGTTAATTTTGACTAAGGTCATTTCTCACTTAAGGGAAGAGGTGCATTCTATGAAATGTGTTAGTACAGTTTTATCATTGTTCAAACTTCACAGAATATGCTTGCACAAACCCTGATGGAACAATCTAACACACAACTGGGCTAAACGGAGGAAACACCACCATCAGTGCATTGCATCATTTATCCCAACATGGCTGCAAGATTTACAATTCTATTGTTTCCCTTGGGGCTGGAGTGATAGCACAGCTGGTAATGTGTTTGCCTTGCACGCTGCGACATGGCCAAGCAGGGTTCGATTCCTCCGACCCTCTTGGAGCCCTCCGATCCTCTTGGAGCCCAGCAAGCTACCAAGAGTATCTCGCCTGCAGGGCAAAGACTGGTAAGCTCCTTGTGATGTATTCGATATGCCAAAAACAGTAACAACAAGTCTCACAATTTGTTGTGAGACATTACTGGTGCCTGCCGAGCAAATCGATGAACAACGGGAGGAAAGTGCTACAGTGCTACAGTGCTACAGTGCTACAGTGCTACATTATTTCTCTTGATATTTATATGATTTGCTCGAGCAGGCCCAGTAACATCTCCATTGGAGACTTTGTTGTTACTGTGTCTGGCATATCAAATACTTCACGGGAAGCTTGCCAGGCTCTGCCGTGATATTTATAAACAATCATCTATGGGGCCAGAGAGATAGTAGAATACGAAGGGCACTTGCCTTGCATGCAGCCAAACTGGGTTCAGTCTCTGGCACCACCTGTTACCCAACCACCACCGGGGTGATCCTGAGCACAGAACTGGGAATAAATCCTAAGAAGTTCTCAGTGTGACCCCCCAAAAAAACATTAAAATTTTAAAAAATCATGTTCAGGCCGGAGTGATAGTACAGTGTGGAGGACACTTGCCTTGTATGCAGCTGACCTGGATTTGATCCCTAGTATTCCATATGGCTCCCTGAGCAATACAAGGAGTGATTCCTGTGTGCAGAGCCAGGAATAATTCCTGGGCATCATCAGGTGTGACCCAAGAAGCAATAAATAAATAAATAAATAAATAAATAAATAAAATTAAATCATGTTCACATGTTCATCTGTGGAGACACATTCTAAGGCCTTACAATTTCCTCCTTGACCCAATCCTGAGTGTCATGATGACAAAGTTATGGTCTTCCCAATTCACCATTCTTCTACATTGACTAAACAGTACTCAGCATTCTACTATAAGCTACCATAGTAGAATTTCCTCCCCTACCTATTTCTCTCTTCATTTACTATTAGTATAGCATCATGGATTCTTATTTTTATAACTTACTCCTATCTGTATAATTGTAAAGCTTATACTTCATTAAGTTTATCCCTAATTAAAGTTTATAATTCTTTCCTATTATTATACATTTTAGTATGCAATTTTTCTCAAAGTTGACCAATTGGAGAGTTCCTTCAAGCTGGTTTCCATGTAAGAAGATTAACAGATTAATTTTGTTTTTGCTTTTTTTTTTAGGGGGAACAAACCCAGTAATGCACAGGGATTACTCCTGTCTCATGCACTCAGGAATTACTCCTGGTGGTGCTCAGGAGATACTGAGATACTGGATATGGGATACTGGGACTCAAACCCGGGTCAGCCACATGCAAGCCAAATACCCGCTGTGCTATCGCTCCAGCCCAAGAAGATTATATTTTAAGTACAAGATTATAGTTGTCTTAAAGTTAACCCCTTTCCCTAAAGTTTTATTTAAGTAGTACATAATATCTTCTCTCTGTTTTATGTAATTTGGGGTGCCACATCAAAAATAGACAGGGTAACTAAAATCAGGACCTCTTAAACTTTTTCCAATTGTGACCCACTTTACACCCTAGAAATGCAACATAGGTGAGCACTTCCAAAAACACCTCAGATTCATTATGCATTTGAGTTTCCATTAATTTTTGGTCATTGAACGTTCAGAAATTCTTTGCTATTGTTAAATATTTCACCACCCCACCTAATCTTATCAAATACTTTTCAACACAGGGGTCTTAACCCATAGATTAAGAAAATGGAGCTTAAACAATAAATAAAAAAGACCCCAATCAATAAAAAATAAATAAGCACTTATCTCTTGCCACCCCGTCTTCCCATTTAGCAATGCACTGCCATCAGATTCAGACTAGTGAGACCCTCCCTCTAATTTGCAGGTGGCTATACTCTTAATGCAGGAAAGAGTTCTGATCTCTTCCTCTCATTATTAAAGTACTAATCCAATTATGGGGAATCCAACCTCATGACCGCCTCTAAACCTAATTTAAGGCTGAGTTCTAAGCTACTGCAATTCTGTGAGTATGCTCAGGCTTCAGAAGAGATTCACACCCTATGTACATCACTGTAACACTAGCAGGTCTAGTTTGACCCCAATGAATCCAAACAAAATGCCAATGCCAATTCTTGACAGTAGATCCAAAGCTGATGTAAGATGGGCTGATAATCTGGAAACCTGTAACTCTCTATCCTTGGTCTGGTTAGAAAAATCCTTCGTCTGCTAGATTTACCTTTTCCTGAGCTGTGTGTCTTTGCTTTTCTGTAGAAAAACTTTTCAAGAGTTGCCTGTATAATCTGGCTCCAATTCTTTCTCTACAATCATCTTTTAAATTCATTCCAATTAAATTTTAAAACCACTGGTTTAAAAACCACTGCCCATGTCCACAATACCAATGACATTGGAGTCACCTGAATCAGTGTCTCACCCATCCTCCCTGGCCACCAGCTTCTGGACAGACTGCTGACTGTCATGACTGCTCCACACATTTCCCTTATGGCTTTTTCTTAAAGTCTTTTTTCCAGGGTGCCACATTTTACCACTTGGCTGTTCTAAGGATATTCTCTACCTCAAGGCAGAGATACATGCCTCTACATGTTGCAGAGCCTGTAGTTTATATCTCCTACTGTGACCTAAACTCCAGGTGCATATGTCAATCTCTTTCTGATATTTGCCTAGATGCCTGATAGGCATCTCAAAATTAACATCCCCCTCAAAAAAAAAAGAAGAAAAGAAAACCTGATCTTCTTCCTGCAGTACCTGATTCATCAGTTACCTCTTGCACTTAGATCAAGAGTCATGGATTCTTTTCTCATTCATCCACACATTCTCCTTTAGGAAATGCTATTGCGCTGTTGTTGCTTCAAAGAGTAGTTATAGAGTCCGTCAATATTCGAACCCGGGACTTGGCTTTCTCCACATATGCGCCCCAGGTGTCATCTAGGACCCTGGGACACTCACCACTCCTGATCCTCTTTCTATTCGCTGCCAAATCTGTGCTGGTCTTCTTCCTCCCCCAGGTTGTAACCCCCCACCAGGTACCTGTGGGGTGTGGACTCTTCAGAAGTGGGCGTGGCTTCTGCAGAAGTGGGAGTGGCCTAATTTTGGCCCGCAGGTAATCTACTCATACCCAGCAATCTTGAGTTACATCTCAGTCTCCATACCTCCACACAAACATGAAGAAACAACGCAATTCCCCACCAGGAGGGGAGGACGATGAAAAGAGTCCAGAAGCCTCAGTAGGTTCTACACACCTAAGTGTCCTCTCTGAGAAAGAATTCAGGTATGTATGAAGTAATGAAGATGTTGAATGAACTCAATGAAACAGTGAGACAGATATCCAGTAAATTAAAGGAGGACATGAAAAAAAACAATCAAGAAATTATGGGAAGAAATGAGAGCAGTAATTGGAAGGCTACATGCAGAAATGTCATAAATAAAAGAATCCGTAGATGAAATAAAAAACTCAGTCTGTGCTCTCAACAGCTGAAGACAGAGTCGGTGAGCTGGAAGATCAGCTGCACAAAGTCAACAGGCAACAACAAACAATGCAAGAGACCTCAAAATAGCTCTAGAGCAAATCAGAGTCCTAGGAGATGATTCCAAGAGGAACAACATTAGAATCACTGGAGTACCAGAAGGTCAGGGAAACAATCCCAATGAAAAAGACAAGGTCAAACAAATCATTGCTGAAAAACTCTTAGAGCTGGACAATGGAGCCATTCAGATTCAAGGAGCTCAAAGGGTGCCAGCTAAAAGAGACCTTAATAAAAACACTCCAAGACATACCATAGTTAGAATGATGGCTGCCGCCAATAGAGACACAATACTACAAGCAGCAAGGTCAAAGAAAGAAATCACATACAAAGGAGCACCCCTTAGATTCACAGCAGACCTATCAGAGGAAATCCTCCAAGCCTGAAGAGAATGGTGGAATATAATGAAAAAACTCACTGAAATGAATGCTTCACCAAGAATACTCTGTCCGGCTAAACTCTCACTCAAACTAGAAGGAATGGTACACTATTTTGTGAATAGACAGCAGCTCAGGAACTTCATAAACTGAAATCCAAACCTAAAAGAAGGGCTAAAGGGGCTACTTCAAGACAAGACAAACCCTAAAAGCACAACAGACCCTTACAGAAAGATGGCACAAAATCCCTTAACAATAATCTCCCTCAACATCAGTGGTCTAAATTCACCAATTAAGAGACACAGGGTGGCAAAATGGATTCACAAACAGAACCTAATATAGTTCTGGAAGTACTTGCAATAGCGGTTAGGCAAGAAAAAGATGTTAAGGAAATTCAGGTAGGAAAGGAAGAAATCAAGCTCTCACTATTCGCAGATGATATGATACTATATTTAGAGAACCCTAACACCTCTACCAAGAAACTCCTAGAAACAATAGACTTGTATAGTAAAGTTGCAGGCTATAAAATAAATGCCCAAAAGTCCAGGGCTTTCCTATATGCAAATAGTGAGAGAGAAGAAAGTGACATAAAAAAACAACCCCATTCACAATTGTGCCCCAGAAAATCAAGGACCTAGGAATCAGCTTAACTAAGGAAATAAAGGACATGTACAAAGAAAACTACAAAACGCTACTTCAGGAAAAAAAAGAGGACATGAGAAAATGGAAAGATATCCCCTGCTCATGGATCGGCAGAATTAACATAGTCAAAATGGCAATACTCCCCAAAGCACTGTACAAATTCAATGTGATCCCTATAACAATACCCATGACATCTTCAAAGAAATGGAGCAAACACTCCTGAAATTCATATGGAACAATAAGCACCCACGAATAGCTTAAGCAATTCTTGGGAAAAAGAAAATGGGAGGAATCAACCTCCCTAACTTCAAACTCTACTACAATGCGGTAATAATTAAAACAGCATGGTACTGGAACAAAGGCAGAGCTGCAGACCCATGGGACAGGGTTTAATATACTGACATCGCCCCCCAAATATATGATCATCTAATCTTTGATAAGGGAGCAAGAAATATGAAGTGGAGCAAGGAAAGCCTCTTTAACAAATTGTGCTCACAAAACTGGACAGCTGCATGCAAAAAATGGGCTCAGATCTCTACCCAACACCACAGTTTTCCATAGAAGTTGACTAGAGAACTGAATATTTACTGAATAAACCTCAATATACTGAGGTTTCCTTTCTCATGACATCCCATCCAGTGTGGTGATTTCCATTCTTTTTGCTATATGTCATTCTCGCTGGAGTAAGGTAGTATCTCATTGTAGTTCTGATTGGCATTTACCTAATTACAAATGAGGATGAGCACCTTCATACACCTACTAGTCATCTATATGTCTCCTCTGAGGAAGTATCTGATTATTTGGTTTCCCCAGTTTTGGAACATGTTATTTTTTTCTGTCGTTGAGCTTTGTGAGTGCTTTATAAATATTCAATATAAGTATTTTGCTGATGTATGGTGTGCAAATATTTCATCCCATTGAATAGGGTGTCTTTAAAATTTTGGCTCATTTTCCAATGATGTTTTTAAATTTAATGTTGTTCATTCCTTATTTTTGTTTTTTGCTGTCTTTGCCTTTGGATTCAAATTATTGAATATCCCTCTAAGATGTATCTCCTGGAAGGTTCTGGCTATGTTTTCTTCAAAGAATTTTATAGATTCAGCAATTTCATTTTTTGGTATCTTACCCCCATACACAACAGCTATGCTTACTGCAGCACTTAGTATAACTGCCAGATATAAAAACATCTTAAATGTTCAATTACAGATAAATAAAGAAGTTGTGGGACAAACACACAGTGGAATACTATGCAGCTCTAAGAAAAGACAAAATTACAGAGTTTTCTGAAATAAACAGTTGGATAAAATTATACAGTTGGATAAAAATGTAGAATATTATATTAAGCAAAATAAGGTAGAAGTAAAGGACAAATACAAATTAATCTGTGGAATACAAACACAAATAAGACTATAGACCATACTGAACAATGACAAATCCTTAACTTTGTAATACAGAATCAATTACCAAAAGAGGGCTATAGGGAGGGGAAGGCAGTAGAAAACCACTAGAAGAGACATAAAGATAGTGGTGGATGGTTATGGTCTTTCTGGTAGTGGGAGTGGTTATTAAATTCATATATTAATATCAAAAATTTTTGCACTGTTGTAGCTTACTAAACTATAATGAATAAAATTACAATTTGTTAAAGAAAATATGTTTGGGGGTGAGACAACCTGGAAGTGACCAGGGCTATTCAAATTCTGGGTGTTAACCTGACTCCAAGAACTCTTCAACCTCTTCTTCCTTCTTTCCAGAAATTCATGAACATTCTGCCCCTAATTATGCCTTTATCTATATAAACCAGAAATGTGTGTAGAAAAGCTGTTGCTCTCTCTGCTGCTTGCCCACACTGACTCTTCTCATCTTCCTTTTTTTTTTTTTTGCTTTTTGGGTCACACCTGGCGATGCATAGGGGTTACTACTGGTTCTGCACTCAGGAATCACCCCTGGCGGTGCTCAGGGGACCACATGGGAAGCTGGGAATTGAACTCGGTTTGGCCGCGTGCAAGGCAAATGCCCTACCCGCTGTGCTATTGCTCCAGCCCTCTTCTCATATTCCTTAATGAATATTTTCTAGTCTGTATTTCCCTGACTCATAACTGAGTTATCTGGTGATGGGCAAATGAACGTTGTACCTAAATTGGAACCTAATAGCCATGTTCCTGACAGGGCACTTCCTCCATCAATCCTGACCACTTCTTGGTAAAAAGACCTTTTGTGAAGCCACCCACCAATGCCCCTTTGGAATCTATCATCTGTTACTTCTCTTATTCTGGTTGAAGGAATGATTCATGTTCCAAGGGAAACACACTAAGAGGGAACTAGATTCCTACAGCATTGGCCACTGTTTCTCTTCTCTGTAGAGGTGGTCAAGAAGAGTAGGGCTCAAAACAGAACTGGCTTTAACTCTGCAAACAGACAGGAACTATTCACCCATGTCAGTGTGCAACGCTACCATTTGGGTTTGTCTTACTTTACTGAATCATTCCATTTAGACCCAAGATATTTAAAGACTACAAGAGAATAAAGAGCATAAGAAAAATATGTCATCCCACCTTCCACTCACCTCCATGATCTGTCATAATAGAGAAAAGCCTCTCAATGAAATCTGGAGTGAAGACTGAAAAATGAACATGCCAGGAGGATTAACTCACTGAACAAAATGACGTTCTCCAGGAGAGTCTGAGTCAAAGTATTAAAGCGAAGATCAGACTGTTATACTTGTGTGTCTGTGTGTTTGTGGTGTGTGTGTGTGGGGGGGTAACTAAAGTCTTTGACTTCCCTCATTTTCAGCCACATCACTGGTGTTCTCTAGATTTAGGCTGAAGAAATCTCATTAATGAATCAATGATTTAATTTTCTCTTACTACACAGATGGGTAAAGATATCAACAATCATGGTGTGGAGTCAGAAAAGGGTGATGAACAGCTCTATGACCAGGAGGGATAATCAACTTAGAGTTTGTGGGACATAACACCTCATTGGTGTAAATATCAGTGGCATTTTCTTAGAAGCACAGGTTTCTAATCATCAACTGGAGCCACAAAATACCATGGGGTAACTGTTAGAGTGTGTGCAGCTTAGACCTGATAATATGACTACAGGCTCCATCTCATGTCAGATCGTATCAGTGGGCAATAAAAACACAAAAACTAAAAGTGATTTTAAATAGAACTAAGTAAAGGGGTTGGAGAGATATTACTGTGGGTAGGATTTGCGTGCTGCTGCTGCTGCGTGCTCCAGCACCCAATATGATGCCTCAAGCACCACCAAAACTGGCACCTGAGTGTAGAGCCAGAAGTAAGCCATGAGCACTATCAGGTGTGGTCCCAAACAAACAATCCAATTGAATTAAGTGGAGTCTTACTACCACAAAAATACATACTGTCTAATTCCCCTGCTCTTAGGAGGGGGTAGGACAGTAAAACTTTCCCTTTTATCTCCATTTATAACATCATTCAGCAAAGCAAATATTTCAACAATTTTAAATGAGCGAAGTCAAGGGAATTCCTCAGTTACTTGGGAAGAGCATCTTTTAATCTGAAGATTCCAAGGTCAGATCATTCCCAGCTACCAAAGAGTTTCAGTAACCATCATTGAGGTGTCCTGTTCCTCTCTTGTGGCAGGCACTGTGCATGAAGCCTGATAGTATTTCCCTCTGAGTGACAGGATGAAGCAAGTATTCTTCCCTAGAACATATTCTTTCCCTAGAACAAATTAAGAATCTTAGTAGGTATTTTTGAATGCTAATGATTGTATGATGTGAACATCAATTCTTCACTTGACATAGTTAACAAACAAAAAAGAGTTAAGCAGAGGGCTGGAGCTATAGCACAGTGGTAGGGCATTTGCCTTGCACGCAGCCAACATGGCCCACCCGAGTTCGATTCCTCCGCCCCTCTTGGAGAGCCCGGCAAGCTACGAGAGTATCAGGCAGAGCCTTGCAAGCTACCTGTGATGTATTCGATATGCCAAACACAGTAACAACAAAAATCTCCAATGGAGATGTTACTGGGCCCACTCAAGCAAATCGATGAACAACAGGAGGACAATTAAGCAGAGTAAAGGAGCCATTTTCCAGCTGGTACCAGCTCTTCCATCATCTTGGCAAATGGGGCACTTTCTGTGTTTCTCCTGGATAGTTGTGGTTTCCAGAACTTCTTTTATACAAGCGTCAGAAAATTTATAAATGGGAGCCACAGATTCCCCTAGGCCTCAACATCCAATATTAATCTCCTGGAGAACCTGTGGATATGGGAGAAAGAGTTGATGGAGAAAGAAACACAAACAATGGTTCTCAACACCTCCAGTCTGGTAGAATCTCACTGCCTGCATGTTCATCTCTAGTCCTTTTAGTTTCACAGGTAATATCCCATTGCTTCTTGAGCTGCAAAGACTAAAGAAAGTCTTGAACACACATGCACAAAATTATAATATGCTTGAAACAACCACCCTAGGTTGTTTCAAAACCTCCAGGTCCTAGGAAAAGTCAATCATCATTTTCAGGGTTGGGCCTTCCAAAAGTGGATGTCCCATAGATCTGCTTAGACTCTTCCCACCAGTTAGAAACTTCATGATCAAATTGTGCCCCACGTCATTCTTTCTATGCTGCCCTTTTCAAGAAGTTGTAGATGTAAAGAAAAAAGATTCTATTTCTTCTCAAAACTACATTCTGTATTCACTGGGCAAAACGCCACATCACTTATGCAAAATTCTTGCTGAAAATGGTCAGCTTGCATCTAATCAGGGGTAGGCTAATCGGACAAATGCAGAGTATAAACATCCTACAAACAACAGTTCTGGACTTGTCGAATGTTAGTGGTAGGGAAGAAAAAAATGACAAAACTATTCTAATATAAGTCCATAAAACTCATTCAACAGGCTAGAGAACATGCTTTACATGTAGGAGCCCCGGGTTCAGTCACCAGCACTGACTAATTCCCCAAGAAGTGCCAGGAGTGACCGATAAGCACCGAATCAAGAGTAATCCCTGAGCTGGGTGTGTAGCCCCAAAACCAAAAAAGTAATAATAGAGAGATGAAAGAGATATAACTGAACTAGAATAGTAAATCTTTATTACTGTTGTCATTTAGGTAACAAGGCTATAGAATCTTCAACGTTTGTGATTTCAATAAACAGTGACTACCTTTCCCCACCATCATCACCAAGTGCCCCAAAGCACCCATAATGTTCTTGTTGCTTCTCGTCTATCTCTTCACACTCCCACTACCTTCTCATCCTACTTAGTGATAATCGATACTTCTTAGTCATAATCCAAGACCAGGGTTTATCATAATTGTACACTATTTCCTTCTTTAGTTTCATTTTTCTATATACCAGAGGTGAGTGAAATCATCCAGTACTACGATGTGTAACTCCTTGGCTAGGTAACAAGTTTAAAAACCAAAATTATGATTTTTGGGGGGATTGTGATAAATATTAATATAATCACATATTACAGACTGTTGACACTTTTTTTTTAGTTTTGGGTCCACACCTTGCAGTCTTTAGGGCTTATTCCTAGTTCTGTGCTCAGGGATCATTTCTGGCAGTACTCAGGGGAACATTTGGGGTTCCAAGGATCAAACCCAGATCAGCCATATGCAAGGCTACCTGCTGTTGACATATTTTGATCTAAAAATAGCACTCATGTTTTTCATGTATTGGAAGGAAATGACACAAAACTTCATAGAATTTTCAATTTTTATTCTATTTTTATTTATTTTTTCTTTTTTTAATGAATCACCATGAGGTACAGTTACAGATTTACTGAATTTCATGATTACATTCCGGTCATAAAATGACCAAGTACCCATCCCTCCCCACCAGTGCCATTTTTCATTTTTTATATAAAATTTCAAATTTCTCTAGTCATTATCAAGTTCTTTAAAGTTATGTGTGTTATCTGCTGACTTTGACATAAACTTTTGGTTTTTTATGTAACTAATATTTTAGATACCCAAGGAATAAGATAATCTTTCTCTATAAGTTGATACGAATTGATTTCTAGACATGACAAAATGAAAGTAAAGTGGCTTTTCATTTTCTAAAACCAAAGTTGGCATTGGACTTACTCAGTTTTCTTTTTTTCCCTCTTCTTCATAGGGATTTAGTATTTCATTAATCCATCCTTTCCTTTGCCATTTGCTTTCTGAGTTCTAAGCAAAGTGATAATTTCATACCAACCTGGTAAATGTTCAATAAATGACTAATGATTTTTTATGTTTGATAATTCTTAATTCGGTAAAAGATTCATTTGTATGATTTCAAATGCTTCCAAGGATATTGTTTCATTTTTCAATAAAGTATTAGTATATTTTATTGGTGTTGTTCACAGATGGGAATATACTGTATGTGTGCTTAGGAGATCAGGACCAAGTATTGAGAGGCAAGGTGTCATGATGCCTGTCTACAATTTACTTCCAAACTATTTCACAAAAGAAAAAAGAAAAATAACAACAAAACCAAGTTACATATACACACATTTATGTACATATATACATAAACACCTATGTGTACATATAATACCAATACATATCTAATGTAATATATCTGGTCTTTGATTCGTGGCATCAATGTCCTTGGAATTCCTGAGATGCAGGAGTCTTTTGTCATTCATTGGTCCTTTCCTTAGGCATACCTTAATTTATAGTCATTAGGTACTGAGTGGAGCCTAAAGGGAAATACTCTGGGTAGAGGGTGGGACTTCTTATCCCCTCTTAGGGATAAGAAAGCTAATCAATAGTTGTTGATTAAACTTCGAGGAGTCCTCCCCGACTCTCCACCCTACTATGAAGCCCAGGAGAAGCTGCTGTATATTCTCATATGAACATCATGCAAGTTCTAAAAATATAAAAACACTCTGTAACCACAGCTAATCAATTAGAAAGCTAATCAATAATCCTAAACACATATACAGGATGATAATGTACCCAATTCTTGGAGATAGATGCTCTTATGGCTGGGGCGCTCCTGGACCTCACCCTATGCACCTCTTCATCCGGCCCTATCTGTAACCATTACAGTATCCTGTACTATTTACAAAGATAAATATGGGCATAAAATATTCTTTTTAATAAACCAGTACACATAATTGTTTCTCAGAGTTCTGTGGGCAGTGAATAATTTAAACAAAGAAGGGTTCACAAGAACCATTGGTTTATAGTCAGTTAGTCAAAAATACAAACTAACAACCTGGACCTATTATGGGGTAATGTGGTAAAAGCAATCTGGTAAAACTGGGCCTTAACCTATGAAATCCGATACTTCTTCCAGGTAATGTCAGATCTAAATTAAATTGTAGGATACCCAGTCAGGTGATGAGTTAGAATTAGAGAGCTGTTTGGTGGCACTGCAAAACACACAAAGGAAATTTATAAGTCCTTTTATGTAGACAGAAAGATCACATGAATGTTTTGCTCCTACAAATGATGTTGGCATGCAGTCAGAAATGCAACATGTCAATAAGCACAACTTACTTTAAGCACGATGACACAGCATGAACCCAGTGAAGGACAACAGCCCTTCCAGAAAGAACAGGAGCAGATGTTCAAGAATCCAAGAGCTGCGGCATCGCAATTCAGCAACAATCTCCTAAATGAACTGGAATAATCTCTTAAACTCCACTCAGGCATTCCCTCATGTTAATTTCATAACGGCCTTTTTGGTGTTAGTAGATCACCATATTCTGAGTAAAGTTAAAAACACACATGTGAAGCATTTCTCCAAATGACAACGCCTGACCTGTCTGTCCCTGACAGGAAACAAAGGCAGGGAACAGGATCTGGACATCTCCACTTCTCTGCTTCAATTTACATTTCAATATGTCTGGCTCAGGTGCAGCCATGATATCCCAGTAGATTTAAGAAAAACATATTTAGAGGTGAGCAAGCTGGGTGGACCCAGCTTTTCTTCTTCTTTTTTGCTTTTTATTGGGGTCACACTCAGCGATGCTCAGGGGTTACTCCTGGCTCTGCACTCAGTAATTACTCCTGGTGGTGCTCAGGGGACCATATGGAATGCTGGGACTCGAACCTGGGTTAGCTGCATGCAAGGCAAACGCCCTGCCTACTGTGCTATTGCTCCAGCCCTAGACCCGGCTTTTCCATCCATGCCTACAGCTGCCAAAAAAGTCTAGCAGATTCAGGAAAACTTACCCTTGGAGTTAGAAAGAGAAACTTCGAGGAGTCCTCCCCGACTCTCCACCCTACTATGAAGCCCAGGAGAAGCTGCTGTATATTCTCATATGAACATCATGCAAGTTCTAAAAATATAAAAACACTCTGTAACCACAAATAACTGCTCTCCAAGTCCTTCTTGCTGCGTCCAAAGGATTCTCCCTGTTCTGCATCTGCAGAGATTACTGCATTCAACCTGGCAGTCAGAAGACAGAACAGGGTTTGCACTTTGTCATATATGAATATTTTTAACTTTTGTTTTTGGTTTTTGGGTCATATCCGGTGGTGTTGTTCAGGAATTACTCCTGAATATGTGGTCAGGCATCACTCCTGACAGTTCTCCAAGGATCATATGGAGTGTCAGGGATCAAACAAAGTTCAGTTATGTATAAAGCAAGTGCCTTACCAACAGTATTATCTCCCAAGCCCCTAGATGAATATTTTAAACACATTCCTTCTAGAGTCCATTTCTTCTAGGGCAAGCTGTTCATTGTATTTATTTCCTAGTTCAAGTTTCTTTGAGTATATCCACATACTTTTCACTAAGTATACCCACAGATGAACCAAAATTTGCAAAATGAGGATGGTAAGCCAGGAACTGAATGAGGGTGGTCAGCCAGGAACACTGAGAAGGCAGGCAGCGCTGCAGTCATATCCAAATTTCAGGTATGCGTCTCAGAACAGTGCAGAGCTTCACTCTCTGATTTCTTTGTGAGGCAATTCCACTAGAAAATGCTTGAGACCATCTTAGAAGTACACTCACACACACATACACACACACACACACACGTGAAGAACTAAATCTATTTGTTCTCCATTTGTATCTCCCACCATACATTTGAAGGATGGTAGAGTCCACGGTTCTTTTGAATTCTCGAGTTTTGGGATTTCTAGGCTCACTGCTCCAATGGAAAACTGAATCTCACCCTCAGGAAGCACCTGGAAAGGGGCTGGAAACATAGCACGGCAGATAAGGTGCTTGCTTTGTGTGGGTTTGAGCTCATATTGTCTCCTGAGCACTGACAGGAGTGATTCCCCAGTGATCGCTGAGCATCAGCAGATGTAGCCCCAAAACAAAACTAACAACAAAAAGAAGCATCTGGAAAATCTAAAGCAGAAAGTAGCTAAAGGGAGTCTGCGCAGCAAACTCCTCAATGGGGAAAAATACAAGGGCAGCCTTCTGGAACACTGGGAGTAAACTCATGTCCCTAGACCAGGATCCTTTTCTAGTTGTGCTTTGAGGTTTGGAAAATGCTGGAGACAGAGGGAAGGACCATGTTGAAGCCAAGTGCGTGCTCCTAAAGGGCAAACTGAACCACCCTGAAGACTGAGGAGACATGGTTCAGCAAAGAACTACATAGTGTTTCTTTTCTCTTCAGGCAGTGCTGAGCTCTGGTGGGCTTGGGAGGAGTCTGGAGGCACTGCCCTATGAGCATGGACCTCATAATTCTTTGAGTGTCCTGATGAGCCCTATTCCTTTCCCTTTGGTGTTAAAAATTTCAGGTCCAAGCTGAAAAATCCCTCCCCACCTCCTCTCTACCTCTTCCTGTGAAGAGGGCTGGAGAGGACTAGTAAGTCTCACAAGGCCACAATGCACACACAGGTGCTCACACTCTTGATCTTCTGTCTGGCAGAAACAGCAGCTAAAGCTCAGGAACTGGCATGAGGAGACTAATTAGGCTCTTCTGGAAAAGTCACGAACACCTCAGTGAGGGAAGTGCATGGCTTCCTTATGCAGAGGAAACCCATGTTTCCAGCCTCACGCCAGCTGTCTCTCACTCTCAAAACTGCTAATTACTTTCATATGTCCACTCTCATCCACCTGAAGAAAGGATGCAAAGACACATTTTGGTCCAAGATTCAGCAGACTGAATCTGTTACTAAAGGGGGAAAAATCTATGCAAATCATTGTTACAGGAGATAACGATAGAGGAAGACAAAATTGAGTCATGGGGACAGGTTATCAATTAGGCATGAATTATCAGGCAGTGCCATTATACCAATGGCATCCCACATGAAGGGCAAGTAGAGGCAGGCCACTAATCTACCAGTTCCCATTGTCACTGCACTAACTCGGTCACGTGGGAAGCAGAGTGGGCTGCGAAGGAGGAGCAGCTGTAACTGGACCAGCAGGCCTGAGGTGGGGGAGCAAAGGTACCAGGAGCCAGGCAGCATCTGCTTCCTGAAGGACCCAGAGTGCACCGGGCTGGACCCTGAGGCGCAGGCTGGACCCTGAGGCACCCTGAATGGAAAACACTTTTTGACCTTGATTAGGAGGATTTCTACAGCAATACAATTTCACTGAAGACCCCCGAGGTGCATCTTCTGGTCTATCCACAGGCACCTTCACCCACTTTCTCTTCTCATTTCCAGAGAGGTGCTAACAGCAAGCCTTGGTGTGTCTGGTGGTCAGATATGATTGTTTAGGGTCAGATATTATTATTAGGGGCTTTGTGTGGTTGCTTCCTGAGGGGTTCACTTCTTTTCGGCCTCATTTCTGTGAACACAGCAGCACAATAAGGAGTCAGCACAGAAAGCAGAGCCTAAATGACTTTACTAAGTGATACAGAAGAGACAGAAACAGGTGATGCCAGGCCCTTGAGTGCAGTGCTCCCGCCATGCCCACTCATGCAGAAATCAAAGGCTCACTCCTCCTTTTAAAATTTTGCCAAAGGAGGTGGGAACACTTAAAGTTAGGCAGCAAAGAACTTAGGGTGCTGTCCTTTCCCTTCGAGGTCCCCTGCAGGTGAGGTGACCCCTTTCCCCATACACACACTCCACAGCCAGCCTGACTGTGGTTCTCCCCAGCACTGGCCTGTGTACAGGCATAAGTACAGCTGAACCTCCAGTTGATTAATGACTTCCATTTGGTCTCTCTCTCCTTTTAGGTGTTGTGGTTTGCAGAAGTTACTCCCAGAGATCTGAACTGCCAGGCATTTTCAAGATTGGAATTTTTCACTTGACAGATATATGAAATAAGAGTTACAATCTGATTCATGATTAGAGTAAACAGGGAAATCCTGTCCCCTCAATAGATGCCACAATTGCTCATGCCAGGCTCAAGCATACAAACCTACAGCTGGCCATGCCCCAGATTGCTGCAAACTCTCTCTCTGGCCATTGATAAAACCCTGGGGACTTGTTTCTCACCTCTTATTTCTTTTGAGTCTTTCTCTCATCTCCCTCCAGGTATATGGCACTATATAGAGGTAGGATCTATATTTTCCCTAATGTCCTTTATACTGGTATTTCTTTTTTTTTTTAGAGTAAAGCAATTCTATTTTATTTTTATTAGTAAATCACTGTGAGGTATACTGTTACCGGCTTACAAACTTTAATGCTTGTGTTTCAATCATACAATGATTAAGTACCCATCCCTACACCAGTGCCCATTCTCCTCCACCAATGGTCCCAGTATCCCTCCCACCGCCCCCACCCCGTGCCCTCTATCCCTCCCCGCCTCTGTGGCAGGGCATTCCCTTTTCGTCTCTCTCTCCTTTTGGGTGTTGTGGTTTGCAATAGAAGTATTCAGCGGCCATCAAGTTCGGTCTTTCGGCAAACATCTTTCAACCCAAATGGGTCCTCCCAGCATTCTTTACTTGGTGTTTCCTTCTCTATCTGAGGTACCTTTTTCCCCAGCATGGGAGTTCAGTTTCCAAGCTGTGGAGTAGAACTCCTGGTCCTTACCTATACTAATCTTAGGTATTAGTCTCCCATTCTGTTACTTTATATTCCACAGATGAGTGCAATCTTTCTATGCCTGCCCCTCTTTCTGACTCATTTCACTTAAGGACTGGGGCACTTGAAAATTTATATATAACTGTTGATACCCTGCACCCCACAACTACTAATACTCCGCTGCTGACTGGAAACCTTAGAGGTAATATATGTCAATTAACACATAGTTTATATGTTACATGTACTATATACTGGGTTAGAGTAAGTTATTTTTAAAAAGTATTTTTGAGAAAATCATAAGGAATAAATAATACATTTATACTTCTGTTCTGGCTTTATCAACCCTGGAGCTTCACAAAATCTGGTTGCAAAAAGACCCTAATGCAAATGAAGCCAAGCAATTGAAACCCATGTTACTCAGGGCCAACTGCATTTATGTACATGAGGAAATGAATGAACTATGACCTCTTGTTGTGATGTTAAAATTCCTAAAGAGAGCAGAGGGCTACCACCAGAGCCAGAGGATTCAGACAGAGCATACCATCTCTGGCACGTGTAACATCCTGAGCACAGTACCCTTGCCACACCATCCTGTGACTGGAGGCCGATAAGAGAGCTGCCTTGACCCTGTTAGGTAGACTCAGCTACCACCATACAACCGCCTCAGGTTGGGCACACATTCTTTCTCCTCTTTCCCAAATACTCCATTTCATAACTATTCTTGCTCAGCAGAATATCCCTCCCTTCAAGGTTTGTCTCCTACTTTGAATCCTATCCTGCAAGGAGTAGGAGTAGGATAGGAGTCTCTGATGCCCAGTCCCAACTATTGGTCTGAAATAAATCACACTCAGGAAAACCGACAGCCAGGGATGTAATTGTCACATCCTCTCCATCTCCCATTTGAACTATCCCCAACCTGCTGGAAAGAGAACTACACCAGTCCAGCAGGCACAGAGAAAGCCAACCTACCACATGGTGTGCTCCAGAAACACATGGGTGCAAGGGTGGAAATGCCACATAAAGGATCTTATTGTTTGCAAAAAAGACAGAAACAAAATCAATGGTGTCCTAAAGTTGGGACAGAATGTGGGTGTTCCAGAAGCCAGTGACTTGACTGCCAGCAAGCTAACCCTGCAAGCCATAAAACCGAAGATAATTTCTTCTTACACACTTTGCATGCACAGTCTCTGACCAAATGCCAAAATATGTTAGTGTTTTGAAGAGAAGTGATACTATAATTATATCATTGCAGACACCATGTGAAGTCACACCTCTGAAACTTGTATCTAAACACACTGGCCACTGTCCTGTGAGCACCAAGATGCATGACTAGAAGCCTTTGCTGGCTTGTTCTGGAAGACTTCTGAGGAAGATCAATGGGCTGCCAGTGAGACAAGAGAAGCATGCTACTTGCAGGGTCAGAAACTGCTGTGAAAACTCCCTTCCACTCACAAAGAGGAAAATCTGCACTCCCAAGTGAGGATACTTCCAAATGTCCAGGACACCGGTAACAATAATTTTGGACCCTTTCTACCCACATCGTCGCCAACACTGGTTGTTCTTTTTCTGATTCCTGTTAGTCTTTCTGCTGTGAGGTGATATCTCACTGTTTTGATTGCATTTCCCTGATGCTGAGCATTTTTTCATGTCTTTTGCCCATTTGTTTTTCTTCTTTGAGAAAGTTTCTGTTCATCTCTTCTCCCCATGTTTTGGATAGTGTTGGAAATTTTTTTCTTTGTAGAGTTCTACCAGAGCTTTATATATGGATCTGGAGAGTATCATGTTGGTAAAATCAGTCAGAGAGAGAGGAACAGACTCAGAATTATTGTTTTCCTACGTGGAATATAAAGGAACTTCCCAGGGGGAATATTAAATGCCCAAAGGCAACAGAAGCACAAGAGGATTGGTCCTCAGTATGAAATTTGCCACTGGGGCAGGGGTGGGAGTGAGAAAATAAATTAGAGAAAGGAACATTAGGACAACTGTGAAGGAGACATGTGCTTACCACAGAGGCAGCCAAGGCGGGAAGGAGGGACTCTGGGGAGATTGGTGGGGGACAGTGGACACTGGCAAAGGGGCTGTTATCGGAATATCCTATGCCTGAAACTCAATCACAAGTATCTTTGTAACTTTGTAATTTATGGTGACTTCATAAAAATAAACTCAAATAATAAAATTTAAAAAGATGATTTAGGGTACAATCAGGCTACACCTTCACTCAAATATTACTGGGGGAAGGGGGGGAGACAGGGGGAATGGCCCTGGACAGATGTGTGCATGCAGCCCTGTGACTCTGCCACAGAACCACAGAAAATCTGGGACAGATTATTTCCAATCAAGTGGTTGTAACCATCAGTACCTGTTTCTACAAAAGCGAGCAATCTTTGAGCAGCATCTGCAGATACAGAATGAGATGTTGCTCCCGCAGCCCCATTCCTTGACATTCTACCATGTGTCCTTGTTTCTCTGCCTACCCACTGAAGCAACATAATCTCTTGGTTAAAAAAGTGCGTGAAGGGAAAGGGGTAGTTACACAATAAATTTCTAAAGCCCCAGAGGGATTAAACTTGTCATTGAAGTAACACTCTGTTGCTAGATTGTAAAGGGTAAGGAGAGAAAAGGTTGAAGCCTAAAAGAAACTTGGCCCAAATCCCTAATCCCCACATCCAATTCTGAAACCAAAAGTGGCTGTTCACCTCAGATAACATCCAGAAGGTGCCTACAAGTGTCTCAAATTCTCTGTTAAAACTCATAATCTGACTTTCTATGCCAACTAGAAAGAAATGAATTAGAAGAGGAAGGTTTAGGCCATTAGAGTGGAAATGGGCCAGAGCTAAGGACCATTTAGTTAAGGACCTGAGCAAGTGGCTTCCAGACTTGCTCAGGTTCCTGGGGCCCACTCAGAGGTCAGAGCTCAGGACAAATCAGAGTACCTCCACCTATTCTTCATGATTTAGTTCCACCTCAGAGGAGATGAACAGCATCTCAAACACCCATGCTCACTGTGCTCACTGTTTGTCTCCCCAAGGAACAGAGTGGGAAGGAAAAGGGAAAAGATGAAAATAAGTGAAACCACCACTTGCCCTGGCAGTGTTGATCCTGAAACTGCTGATTGCGAGAGGTATCAAAGGATCTTGCAGAAGAGGGACTGTATGTGTGTGCTAAGGGGTGATGTAGTTTTCTTGACCAGGCTCTTCTGTGGGCAGAGGGAGGGGGGGAGGGCAAGGGAGGTCATAGGACAGGATACTATTCAGTTACCACCAACACTCACACTGCCACAGCAGAAATGCAGCTGACAGTGCAAGCCAGCTGATGAATAAGTGCAAGCTAGCCAATGAATAGATGTAGCTGGCCAATAAAACTAGGGCTGCCACATGCTTATGGCATGTGACATCTCCTTAAGAGTCATTCAAGTACCAAATAAAATCATCACCTCAGGGCCCTTGGACAAAATGCTGTGCAAAAATAAAGTTGAAGCATCCAGGTAGCCATGTAGCAAGTAATAAAATGAAGTGTAAAATGTGCCCCACTTATGTATCTCTCAGAAGCAAGAATAGATCCTTTCATGAAAGAGAAAAGAGAGCCTCCATTTAACACTCCTGAAACATGCTTCGAACATTGTCACCTAACTCAGGAACATTCACCGCTACTTAAAAATAATCTTATTCGGGGTCTGGAGAGATAGTACAGCAAGTAGGCTTGTTTTGCATGTGGCCAACCCAGGTGCAATTTCATGGCATCCCATATGGTTGTTCAAATCCTGCCAGAAGTCATATACTTGAGCATAGAGCCAGGAGTAAGCCCTGAGTACTATCAAGTATAATGTCAAAACAAAACAAAAATAATTTTATTAGGCTAAAGAGATGATCCAGAGGACTGGAACACATGACTTTACTGTGAGAGGTCCCAAGTTTGGTCTCCAGTACCACAGGAAACTCATGCACTGTGGATCCTAAGATCCGTTGAGCCTAAGAAGCACTCCACTCTCCAGCCTGATCACTGTCAGGCCTACAAGTAAGGTAAAAGGTAAAGGTAAAGGCCCTCCCGTTGTTCGTCGATTTGCTTGAGCGGGCCCAGTAACGTCTCCATTGGAGACTTTGTTGTGACTGTGTTTGGCATATCGAATACATCACGGGGAGCTTGCCAGGCTCTTCCGTGCGGGCGAGATACTCTCGGCAGCTTGCCGGGCTCTCCGAGAGGGGCGGAGGAATCGAACTCGGGTCGGCCATGTTGGCTGCGTGCAAGGCAAACGCCCTACTGCTGTGCTATCGCTCCAGCCCTACAAGTATTGGTGGGAATGGCTCCAGGTCAACAGAGATAATAATGTTACCTTAATCAATTATACAAGCGCCAGGTTGGTTTTCGTGCCATGTTTCCATTCTAACAATAAGCCACTCCTGAATTTATTGGTATTAAAGAATCCCTTTCAATTGCTTGAAACATGAATTATAACAGAATAGAAAATAAGTGTAAAATGAGTTAAGCTCTAAGGTAGAAAGAGAGAAAATGTGCAGGGAAAAGTTTTCAGGCCATAGACAGAGCAAGGTGGCCCTGCTCTTAGAAAGACCAGGGATTCTATCAGGAAAAACTAGACCAGATCTCTTTTTTGTGCAAACCTTTTGAAAGCAGCATGCTAATAATCACAAGACATAAGGCTAGAAATTGTATTCCTGGGCACAAGAATACTGCTCAGGAGGTGCAGCACATACCCAGGCACCACCAAATGGTGTCTCCTAAAGACCATGACACTGAGTCAGGGGCCACCAGGAACGGCCAAGCACTGCTGGGTGTTGCCCCTATTTAAGATGAGTTGTATGTGACCAGAGTTGAAAGAATGGAGTTGCACATTACTTTTTTCTGTGAAAGTAGAATGGGTTGTTGGTTTTTACTGTCCCACCTCTCCACATCTTCTTAGGTGTCACCTAAGTGTACTGTCTTCTTCTGAAGATGCTCTCAATTCAAACATCGCCTCCGAGAAGCTTTTCTTTGCCCTAACCCTATCTATCTTTCATCTTATTTTCTGCTCAGGACACATGGCTCTAGGAAAGTTTTGGTTAGACTGAGTTGTTGTTGTTTATTTTGGGTTTGAGACGATACCCAGCTCTCCTCAGGGGCTATTCCTGGTTCTGTTCTCAGAAGTGACCCTTGGTGGAGGGTCAAAATGAAGGAGCAAATGTGAAGCTGGTAGAATTCAACTCAGAGGGCCTGTGTTTAAGGCAAGTACCTTACCCCTGTACCATCTTTTCAGCCCAAGATTGTATCAGTCTGTTTAGAAGTATCTTCTCTCCACCATCAGGACATGATTCCTGAGGGCTGAAATGGTATCCTTGCTGCCCAAGAGAGTATTTGAATCAGCAAAAAATTTAAGGTGTGTAAACTCTAACTTATCACTTGATTTTATGTGTGGTCATAGAGAGATTCACCATATGAGAAACTTCCCAAAGCAAATCCACTCTGAGCCAATATCCCTTTTAGCCTGGGACTAGGTTTTAGACTGATGCCCAAATTCATTCCTGCTCTAAACTCAAGACCGTACACACATGTGAGTAACCAAACCAAAGTTCCATGGCCTGAAACTATTTCTTAATAAAGGAAGGGGAAGAGATAGATTACAGAATCAGAAAGCATTAAGAAAATAGTTCAAAGAGACTCCAAAGAAGCAATCAAATTTAGATTGTGTCCAAAATGTCACTTTCCCAGAAGATTTAAAGTTGTTCCCAGCTGTTCTCTGAGCTTGTTTTTGACCTTTCCCAGAAGGCTGAACAGGGCAAACGAAACAGGTAGTTCAAGAAGCCAGGAGCATGTCAATACAGAACATCTGGAAAGTCTGACTGCAAAGCTAGGTTACATAAGAGCTGAACACAGCATCACACTTTGTTTATACTCTCTCTGCCCACAAGATTGCAACACAGTCTCCAGCAAGGACGTGGAGGGCTGCAGATAACCATGACGATGGTGTCTGGGACAAGTAAGGCTTCTCCCCAGGTAGCTACAGGTGAGTCCTGGAGTGACCCTGACCTCACAGGGAACAGGCCTGCACTAGAAAGGGGAGAGGATACTCATGAATTTCCTGCCCTGAAGTCTTGCTTCTTATTTCTTCAGGTCTCCGGAGGAGCCTTATTGATTTTATTTCATACACAATGTTTAACAAAGGAAGAGAGATTTAATATTGACTAAGCATATACAAGCCAGTGCTTCTCCAATTCTACTGTGCAATGAATCAACTGAGAGAGTTTGAAATTCACGACCAGACTCAGTGTGCTCATGTGGGCCTGAGATTCCAGGTGGCCAACAAGTTCCTGCTGTGATACTGCCTTCATCTTTAGGTCACACTCTGAGTAGCAAGAGTTTCGAAGGTAGTAAAATGATGTCACCAGGGGCAATAGGAAGCCAGGGTCTATACATTGGTTCAAGACACTGAAAAATAGGTGATTCGTTGCAAAGGTGCTTTGATGAGGCATCTGGAAGGCAGAACCAGCTTTTCCAGCAACAAGCAGGTCAGGCTCATCCCCCAGGGAAGCCTCTGCACTGAACCTGGCTGCACTTCAGGTCTCAGATGCATGAATTTCTCTAACGTGCAGGGGGTGGGTAGTTTGGTTACAGAGAGAACATGTGCTCTGCAGCACCGACCAAGCTGTTTACTCAGAGTTGCTCGCAGTATCAGCAGTGGGGCTATACAGGCAGGAAATGCCACTTTCCTGCTCACATAAAAGCATCCCTTACCTTTATACAACTCCAAATAATGATTCTCCTTTTTTTTGTTGTTTGTAGAGAGCTGAGGTATAAACAGTAACGGAGTGTTTTGTTTGAGCCTGCTTACATGGAGAAGAATCCAGAAAACCTTTTCAACATTCAGACTGTAAAGTACATCCCATGCCAAAAGTCAAAGGTCTTGGCTATGTGAAGCTAGTGTATTGCTTTCTCTCGCACAGAGTAAAGAAAAAGGAAACTATTGGTTAGTGCTTCTCTAACGTTAATGAGAAGAGGTTTCACCAGGGACCATGTGCAAATGCAGATCATAGATTGGACGATCTAGGGAGTGAGATTCCACATTCAGGATCAACTTGAGGGAGATGCTCAAGCAAATGCAGTGTTTGCTGGGTCTTTGCATAGCAAAAGACTAGGGAATGTGTTAGACTCATAATGTGCTTTAATTAATTTTATATACTAGCAGTGTCACTATGGCTGGGTACCTGAGGTCTTCAGCTGCCAGGGCTCTGCTCGGAGTAGGGAGGGAAATTCAACCCGCCCCCCTCCAAGGGGCCCTGGTGGGGACAGCCAGGCACAGGGGCAGGAGACTCTGAGTTGTTCTCTTCTGGGAGCTGGGTGTTATAGTCTTTGGATCTTGGTTGGTCATTGATGGGATTACACGGCGCCGGGTGCAGTTGGTGGGTATAACCGTGTACCTACTGGAAGATGGGGGATCTAGAAGATGGGAGATGGGGGATCTCCTCCACCCAGATCCCCCATATTCCAGTAGGTACACAGTTACACTCACCAACTGCACCCGGCACCGTGTAATCCCATCAACGGCCAAGATCCAGAGACTATAAAACCAAGGTCCCGGAAGCAGGCAGCTGCATTTATGGCCACATGACTTCTTATTGTCTAGTTCTTGCTCACAGATAACCCGGCAGGCTACTGAGAGTATCCTGCCCACACGGCAGAGTCTGGCAAGCTCCCCGTAGCATATTTGATATGCCAAAACCCAGTAACAATGATGGGAGTCTCATTCTCCTGACCCTGAAAGAGCCTCCCATGTGGCACTTGCTAAAATCTCAGGGCTAGAAAGAATGGAGACGTTACTAGTGCCTGCTTGAGGAAATCGATGAACAATGGGATGACAGTGATACAGTAATACAGTAGTGTCACTAGGTCACACACTCAGACACCCCCTACCTAAATTCACAGTTACGGAATTAGGAAATTTGATCAAGTTCTGAAACCAGGAAATGGGGGTCTGGCTGTTAAGAATGACTAGTCTGACATCAAAGTATATTCTTTCCTCAAGAAAATTATGGTCGTAATTTATGAGAAAGTCAAAACCTATATTCAATATCTTATGACTTCAAACGTGAGAATGTAAAGAATTCAGTTTAAAAAAAATCGGTAAAATTTGTATCATATTCTTAAAAGTGATTAGTTACTGGCTCCACAGTCAGCGAACATTTGTTATATTCAGGTACTGAGCTTGCTCCTCAGAGAAGCTATTTACATAGAAACGATCTTTTGCCACTGCCAGACAAATGGGCTACTGAACACAGATTCCCAAACAACGTAATGACTTCCCTATTGCAGTGCAATTCAGATGACACAGATGATTGCAGACATCTTAATTTAAAAAAACAGGTCAATAAAGGTTTCAGAGTCCATAAAATAAGTAGGAAATCCATCCTGATAAGGCTATAGATAGCAAAATGACTTCCAGTGGGCAAATGGATAGAAGACGTGGAGCTATTTTGTGCTTCTACATCTGCTCTGGAGATGATGCCATAGGTGTTATCTCCCTGTAGCTCGTGGCCCGGAGAACACAAAACTAGACTGATGTGTTTGCTTTCTAGACTCTTAAAAAAAAAGTAAGAACATTCAAGTGTCTTTCATCTTCTGCAGTTTCAAAGGGAAGTCACTCCTAGATGAAGGAGCAGCTTTTGTTTCGTGAGTGCAACCTAAACAATCCTTAGAGTGTCTAGTGGTCGAGTGAAAGAAACTAAAAGCAAGGAAACAAAGTCCAATGAAAACAAGCCCTTAGTCTATGGCTGCAAAACTGAAGTTACCAAAGGTGGGGTCACTGGGTTGAAAGAAAGTAGCTGGCCCAGTGGACTGTGTTGGAGGAATATTGCCACTCCAATGGTGGGCATGGTGTGGTACCATTGTACCCTAAAGCATATAAACATTTAACTTTTGTAAACCAACATAACCTCAGAAGGGAAAAAAAAGTCAAGGAGATGGTAGCATCAAAGTTGACCAATAGCTTACAGAGAGACTTTCTCCTGTGTTTGCTTTAGAAAACCTCATAGCATGGAAGTAAAATGTTTAATATCATTGCAAGATAATAGGGAATATGTATTGGTTTCTCTCTCTTCCTCTATTTCCAGAGAGAAGAGAGAAATTTGAAGTGGGGTTAACTATTGATAATTCCTAGCAGACAACTGAGAAAAAATCCCCAAAGTAGGGGGATCTTCAATCTTCTAAATTGGGAGAATCCACACTTAGTGCTGTGCCCTAATTCCATGAGGACAGAGGACCCTATGCTCAGAATGCCTCCTCCACCTCCGGACCTCAATGCAGGTATCTTCAACTGGCCGTTCATCTGGATCCTTTATAATATCCTTATTAAGCATAAATTGATTTCCCTGATCTGTGGTCCTGCTAGCATTATTAATTGAAGCCAAGAAGGGCTCGTGATAGAATCTAGAGTGCGTGTGTGGAAGGATGCAGAAAAATAATACTGAGGGAAACTTTCCTTCATGTTCACAATTGATATTTTCTCCTGGTGAATAATGCCAAAATTGAGTTAAGTTGTGCTATATTTATGTACCAGTGGTATAGGACATAAGTGATATGTACTCTGAGTTAAAGAGTGCAAGTGTAAGAGGCCTCTCCACACATGAGGCAGTGCTTCCTCAATTCAGTGGCTCCTGGAGCACATCCCCTTAGTTTTGTTTTCCAAAAAAAAAAAAAGAAAAGAAAAGAAAAAGTCAGACCAGACTGTTGCTTAACAGAAGATACTTTGAGTAAACACTCTGCTGCACCTACAATGCAGGCAAGTGTCATTATGTTGCATTTAGGTCAGGTCCAAGACTCTTAGAGAAGTCTGAGAGCTGGAGACAATCATCCCTTCTGCTGCTTCTCAATCCACTGCTACGCCTTACCTGGCACTGGGGGGTCATGTCCTGCAAAGACACGCATGCTATCCATCCATTCATCTGTCGACCATCTAATGAGACTCCATGCTCGAGTCTCTTTTAGGCACGGAGGAAAGAGTAGTGATGTGCTAGGCCAAGCCTTGCCCTCATGGGTTTCTGGGGAAATATTTCTGTGCTGAGTGCTCACAAATAAGCTTCTTTTTTTTTTCTTTCTTTTTTTAAGTTTGAAGTTCATTTTTTTCTCCTCTATATCTCTTCACCTATGGAAGACAGATTTTATGTTACCTCTTAAATAAAAGGCCACCTAATTTAATAAATGATGCTCATGGGCTCAGAGAGAATAGTGGGTAAGATACTTGCCTTGCATGAGGCTATACCAGGTTCAAACTCCAGCACCTACAGAGTCTCTTAAGCCCTGCCAGGAGTAATCCCTGAGCAGGAGGAAACCCTGCACACCCTCAGGTGTGCCCCCCCATTCTAAAAAGTTAAAACAAATGCCATAAAAAAGGAGTGACTCCTGACTAAGCAGAGTGCTGTAAATATTTTTTAAAAATTACCATTATTATTTCATTTACTCTAATTGGGAATCTCTACCATGTTCCTATTTTGAAATGAAGAGGTAAATGTCCTCATCTGATTCCAAAAAGGTAAAGACCACATGCTACAGGATCCTCATTCAATGCTGTTTCTAAAGCGTCTTTTGAATCCTGACCCCCTCATCCCCCAATTTGGCCCCAAACCCCAGAAGTCCTCCCTTAGTCATCTAGTAATCAGAGGTCAAAGAACATTCAAAAGAACTCTGGGTTTAGAAGACCCACTACAGTTCAAAAACTAATCAGCGAAGAGTCCCTGTCCCCACTGACACACAAGCTGTGCATGTCCAAGGAAAGGGTACAGCCAAGGAAGGCCATGGGTGGAACCCCAAGGAAGGGCAGCAGCCAGTCCAGGGCAAGGTTTTGCATCCACTGACTAGCTACCACTGCATAACTTCCCTTGCGGAGGCTCAAGTGCCTCAGTTACAAATCCTGTGCTACTTTGGCATGGTAAATGCTGGGATGGTATGCAAAGAAATGAGATGCTGTGATAAGATTTCAAGGTCGCTTTCAGGATGGCACCGAAAGAAAAACCATCCTGATATTTCCTCATAAAAGGGGCAATGCTTAAGACTCCCTAATAGAGATGGATTCTAAAAGAGACTAGCTGAGTAACAAACAGTCAAGTGTGGGGAAGTCTCGATATATCACTGTATAGGATAGCGCCACTGGCCCTTCCTTCCTGAGGCTTTATTCCCCAGAGGTGTCAAGGCTCATGGTAGTGTCACTCTTCCACAATCCCTGATTTCATCCCACATAGGTCTTGGACAAATAGCACAAGCAGCCAAACAGGAAGAGTTAAATTTAGAAACACAACTGTCAATTTGCCTTCAAAAAGAAAAGAGAAAATGAATTCATCAGGTCTTAAAATTCAGGCTGGGCCGAAAAACCCAAATCCAAGTTTTCAGGCTGTGGGTTATTTAAGATGCAAAGGCATTGAGAAAGCCCAAGAATAAATCTTTCGTCACTACTGCTCTCTCCTTCAGAATCTCATTCCCTCCAAAACACATTTTCTTTACATAATTAGCATTCCCTCATAGGCCTTGCCCAGCCCCCTGTGAAATGTCAAGCCTTTAGTTGAAGGGGTTTTCTATTTTTAATTTTTCAGGAGTTTCAAAAAAAAAGGACCAGAGAAGATCACATCCCTATGCTTACTCTGCTAAATGGCTTCACTCTGGAGTGGGGTTTGTAGGCCCACTGAGCAGAAGCGTATGATGGAGAACACTGGAGAAAAAACATGGGAAGGCTTTGTTTTTGTTTTTTAAAAAAGGCTCTTTGCCTATCAGATCCCAGACAAACTATGTTTGTGGACCTGCAGAGCTCACTTGCTCTGATCTTCATCACACTGACCCTGAAGACTGACAGTCAGCCCAAGTAACCTAGACTCAGGAACCGGACATGAGAATCAAAATCCATCACCCACTGAATCCCTGCTCCATGCTAGGCTTAAGTCTATACTCAGAGAACATACCATTAATAAAATAATCACCCAAACAGCATCTAATGATCATGCATCAACTATTCCACACAGCAATCTATGTGAAAAGACACGAAGCTCAGGCCTGTGAGGCTGTTATTTCTAAAATCTGAGAGACCTTTTCTATAATAAAGTATGGTAATTCATGAACATAGTGCAAAAAAAATAGACAAAAAATCCTTGAGAGGGTCCCTGTCAAGGAAGGAGCCCTAAGATTCCTGGTCTGAATCTGCTTCTGGGTTGTCTGACGGAGGTAGTAGACATAAAATCCACTTTGAAATATGAAGAAAGTGAGAGCTGAGAAATTTGAAAGAAATTTCAGGCCTCTTCATAGCAAGTAACAGAGGACGGTGACTTAAAAGCTATTATGCCACCCCTTGAAAAGGGACAAAATCCTTACGGTCTAAAGAACTTAACCATCTTTCAATAGATCTATAAAACTTGATTAATTTTTTTTTGTAGGAGTACTGCTATTTATTCAGCCACTGATTATCTGATTGAATTGTGCATGAACTCCACCTTACTTTTTTTTCATTTTTTATAATTTTATTTATTGAATCACCGTGAGAGCAGTTACAAAGCTTTCGGGTCTAAGTCTCGGTCGTACAATGAAACACCTGTACCTTCACCAGTGCCCATTCTCCACGACCAAAAACCCCAGTATATCCCCATCTCATACCCTCCCCATACCTGTGGGGCAGATGATTTCCACATTACTCTCTCTCTCTCTACTTTGATCACATTCAATATTTCGACACCAGACCCACCATTATTATTTGAGATTTTAGACCAACACTCAGATCTGCTGAAAAGGCAACAGTAGGCAATTTGTGTTCTGTTGCTGGTTATGAATAACATATCATGTCACATGGCTGCAGTAGGGCCATGTGATTTTGAAATTCTGAATTTTAACACTGAAATCTGGAGGGATTTCTGCCAAAAGCCACTGGGTTTCGAGATTTTCTCCGGAGTCTCTGGGATCATGGCCGTTGAGCACCTTGATCAGGGGCCAGAGAGGCTGTTCATGGGTGATGACTTGGGGGTCTCCTTGGGGAGGGGAGAACAGGCCCGGCTCCAACACCATCCCATGGGGCCCAAAATGTCTCGTAACTGCGGGCCCAGACCTGACTGTTCAATGGCCTCTGTAGGATGATGGCCACTGAGTGGCCAAGGGGGAGCAGGCAGAGGGACAACACCCTTCCTCCCTGGGGTGGCCCGGCGACAATAATGTACTGTGGGGTCCAGACGCATTTCTGCCAAAAGCCACTGGGTTTTGAGATTTGTTTCTGAGTCTCTGGGATCATGGCCATTAAGCAGCTTGATCAGGAGCCAGAGAAGCCGTTTGTGGGCGATGACTTGGGGTCTCATTGGGGTGGGGAGGACAGGATCGGCTCCCTCCCCATCCCGTGAGGCCCTGCGTGTCTCGTCACTGGGGGCCCAAACCTGACTGTCCAGTGGTCTCTGAAGGATAGTGGCCACTGAGCCACCAGGGGGAATAGGTCAAGACACAAAACCTATTCCCACCTGGGTTGGCCCAGCGCCGGTAACCTACTACAGGGACCGGATGCATTTCTGCCAAAACCCGCTGGGTTTCGAGATTTGTTTCTTAGTCTCTGGGATCATGGCCATTAAGCAGTTCAATCAGTAACCAGAGAGGCCACGACTCCATTTATATAGCTGAGCCTGAGGTGGTTTGTAGGTGTGTTTCCCACATACCCAACTTTTGGCCGTTTATTTTCTTGGTAAACTTTGCCCCAAGTTTTTGGGGTCTGCCCACAAAAGTTTCATCACCTGCTAGCAAAGACCTGTGCTTGTGAAAAGCATGCATCAGCTCTCTAAGATTCTACCTGCAGGTTAGCACAGGGAGGAGCCAGGCATTAGGGAAAGGCCACATGGTGTGCCTGGATTCTAAGCCAAAACTGGATTTCAACTCTAGGGACTGTCACACATTAGGAGAATAAAGGAGATACTGTAGACAGAGCACTTTGTCCAAACTAGCTCCAAGGAGATATCTTTTAAATGCTTGAAAGGAACCTATGGATTTAAGTTGTGGCTTAGGAATGTTGATCTTGCATCTGAAATAATCATACCTAACAGCTGAGCATGCATTTGTCTTTTGGTGTTCAAAGAAAGTAACAAAAGACTGATTTTCAAAAGCTAAAGAGAGATTAACAGAAAGTAACCAAGATAGTGAGGAGGGTCTGTAAGCCAGTTCATACCTGTGAGGGAATCCACATGCATGTGCCCCTGTGTGTGTGTGTGTGTGTGTGTGTGTGTGTGTGTGTGTATTTAGGGGGAAAGGGAAAGAAATGCAGCTGAAAAAGTAGAGAGGTCTGAACAATGAACACATTAATACTTTAAACCACAGCTCCCAAAAGGAGAGAGATAACAAAAGGGAGTGCCCTGCCACAAAGGCAGAATGGGATAGGGGGTTGGGGTTGGGAAGGATACTGGGATTAGTGGTGGTGGAGAATGGGCACTGGCGGAGGGATGGGTACTCGATCATTATATAACTGAAACCGAAGCACAAAAATTTGTAAGTCTACAACTGTACCTCATGGTGGTTCACTAATAAAAATTTTTAAAAAAAGAGTTAAAAATAAACTTGAAATCGTAGCTCCACCTCCTAGAAAGCCGGTTTCACCCCTGGTCTGCGCGGGACGGGCACGGAGGCCCAGCTCTGGGCAACCAAGCGAACGGCTCCTATTCCAACCAGGTACAGCCCGCCCCCAAGGGCCTGGGACCCTCTGTGTGCATGCCCAGCTAGCTCCACCTCCTAGAGAGCCGGTTTCACACCTGGTCTGCGCGGGACGGGCACGGAGGCCCAGCTCTGGGCAACCAAGCGAACGGCTCCTATTCCAACCAGGTACAGCCCGCCCCCAAGGGCCTGGGACCCTCTGTGCGCATGCCCAGCTAGCTCCACCTCCTAGAAAGCCGGTTTCACCCCTGGTCTGCACGGGATGGGCACGGAGGCCCACCTCTGGGCAACCAAGCGAACGGCTCCTATTCCAACCAGGTACAGCCCGCCCCCAAGGGCCTGGGACCCTCTCTGCGCATACACAGCTAGCTCCATCGACGTTCCCAACTCCTCGCTCAGTGCCAGGGACTCTTTCCGGAGCCGCGGCCACGTTAGCGGCCGCAAAATATTTTCCCACTACATATGCCATAGGAACCATAAGCTACCTTCTTTGATGGAAACTTCTCTAGTTTAACTCAGTCACTAGAAACACAGTAGCCAATAACTCATAAGCCTATCTTAACTCACACTGCATATCAAGCAGAATAGTAACAGTGAATATTAAGGACTAAACCACAGTTTTCACAATGGTAAAGCAACGCAAAAGCCCACCAAACTTTCTTATTGAAGAGTCTAGCCCAGATGACACCAACAGTACTGCAGTGTTAGACAACCTCTCTGACAAGGAATTAAGGAGGGAGCTACTTAGGATGCTTAGGGAACTAAAAGAAACAATGTAAAGCAATGCCAATAGAAGACAAGAGGATCTGAAGGCAGAAATGAGGAAAATGCAATCAGAAATGTCAGACCTGAAAAATCTCGTAGGCAAATTGAAAAGCTCAGTGGAAGGCCTCAGCAGCAGAGTAAGACCGGCTGAGAACAGAATCAGTGAGCTCGAAGATGAAGTTCAGAGACTCTCCAGAAAAGAGCAGAAAATGGAAAAGAGACTCACAATTCGGGAACAGATGGCAAGAGAAGATCGTGGTGAAGCCAAGAGGGGTAACATAAGAATTATTGGAGTCCCAGAGGTACAGGAAGAAAACCTTGATGAAGAAGAAACTGTCAAAGACATCATTGCTACAACGTTTCCAGAGCTGAAGAAAACTTGTGACCATATTCAGGAGGCCCGAAGGGTAACAGCTAGAAGAAATCCGAATAAAAATACCCCAAGACGCATTCTGATCAAAATGACCAAAACCTTAGACAGAGACAAAATTCTGAAAGCAGCAAGATCGAAGAAAGAAATCTCTTACAAAGGAGCATCCTTAAAATTCACAACTGACTTTTCTGATGAAACCCTTATGGCCCGAAAACAGTGGTGGGACATAGTGAAAAAACTCAATGAAATAAATGCCTCCCCAAAAATACTTTACCCAGCGAGACTCTCATTCATAATAGAAGGAACAACACACAGTTTCACAGACAAACAACAGCTCAGGAACTTCATAGACTCAAAACCGTGGTTACAAGAACAACTAAATGGCTACTTTAAGGCAGGAAAGGCCCCTCAAATACACCAAATTTCAACAGAACAATGGGACAAAATCCCATAACAATAATCTCTCTCAATGTCAATGGGCTAAACGCACCAATTAAAAGACATACAGTGGCAGCATGGATTAGAAAATTGAACCCAACATTCTGCTGCCTGCAAGAAACACATCTCAATAGTCAAAGCAAACACAGACTCAGAGTCAAAGGCTGGAAAACAATCCTACAGGCAAACAGCTCCCATAAAAAAGCTGGGGTAGCCATCCTTATATCAGACCACATCGATTTCAGAGTGAGGAAGGTCATAAGAGACAGTGAAGGCCATTTCTTATTGATCAAAGGATCTGTACAACAGGAAGAACTTACAATAATAAATGTATATGCACCTAATGAGAGACCAGCAAAGTACTTAAAACAACTACTCATAGATTTGGAAAAAGACATCAATAGCAACACAATACTAGTGGGAGACTTCAACACTGCTTTGTCACCTCTTGATAGATCAACCAGACTCAAGCTTAGCAAGGACATACTTCATCTGAGGGAAACAATGGAAGAAAGGGACTTAGTAGATATATACAGGACACTTCATCCACAAAAAGCTGAATACACATTCTTCTCAAGCGTCCATGGAACATTCTCCAAGATAGACCACATGCTGAGCCACAAAACATGCCTCCAAAAAATTAAGAAGATAGAGATTGTATCGACAATCTTCTCAGACCATAATGCGCTGAAATTAGAAGTAAATCACATACAAAAACAGAAAACTAAATCAAACACCTGGAAATTAAACAGTGCTCTACTGAACAACGAGTGGCTTAGACAGGAAATCAAAGAGGAAATCCAAAGATTCCTAGAAACGAATGAAAATGAGGACACGAGTTACCAAAACTTATGGGACACAGCAAAAGCTGTGTTAAGAGCAAAGTTTATAGCTCTACAGGCATTCCTCAGGAAGGAGGAGCGAGCACACATAAGTAACCTAACCTCACAGCTTAAGTGCTTGGAGAAGGACCAAAACAAGGAGCACAACCCGAACAGGAGAAAGGAAATAATAAAACTCAGAGCAGAGATTAACGAGATGGAAACCCAAAAAACAATCCGAAAGATCAATGAAACCAAGAGCTGGTTCTTCGAGAAAATTAGCAAGATCGATAAGCCTCTAGCAAAACTCACAAAGAAAGGGAGAGAGAAAACCCTAATAAATCGAATCAGAAATGAAAAGGGGGTCATTACAACAGAAACTACAGAAATTCAAAGGATCCTCAGGGAGTACTTTGAGAAACTGTATGCCACGGAACATCAAAACCTCGAGGAAATGGATAAATTCCTAGACTCCTACAGACTCCCAAGGCTGAACCAAGAAGACCTGGAATACCTGAACAGACCTATCACCATCAAGGAAATTGAACTGGTAATAAAAAGTCTCCCCAAGCACAAAAGTCCTGGCCCGTATGGATTCACTAGTGAATTCTTCCAAATCTTTAAAGAGGACTTACTCCCAATGCTCTTTAAGCTTTTCCACGAAATTGAAATATCAAAAACACTTCCGAACAGTTTCTACGAAGCAAATATCACACTGATACCAAAAGCAGACAGAGATACCACAAAGAAAGAGAATTACAGGCCGATATCCCTGATGAACACAGATGCAAAGATCCTCAACAAACTACTAGCAAATAGAATCCAACTACTCATCAAAAAGATCATACACCATGACCAAGTAGGATTCATCCCAGGGATGCAAGGATGGTTCAACATTCGGAAATCAATCAACATAATCCATCATATCAACAAAAGAAAAGATAAAAAGCATATGATTTTATCAATAGATGCAGAGAAAGCATTTGACAAGATCCAGCACCCCTTTATGATGAAAACCCTAGCCAAAATGGGTATAGAGGGGACCTTCCTCAACATAATTAAAGCCATCTACCACAAGCCTACAGCAAGCATCATCCTCAATGGGGAAAAACTGAGAGCCTTCCCCCTAAGGTTAGGGACGAGACAAGGATGCCCACTCTCTCCACTGCTGTTCAATATAGTACTGAAGTACTTGCAATAGCGATTAGGCAAGAAAAAGATATTAAGGGCATTCAGGTAGGAAAGGAAGAAATCAAGCTCTCACTATTCGCAGATGATATGATACTATACTTAGAGAACCCAATATCCTCCACCAAAAAACTCCTAGAAACAATAGACTCGTATAGTAAAGTTGCAGGCTATAAAATCAATACCCAAAAGTCCATGGCATTCCTATATGCAAACAGTGAGAGAGAAGAAAGCAACATGAAAAAAACAATCCCGTTCACAATTGTGCCCCAGAAAATCAAGTACTTAGGAATCAGCTTAACTAAGGAAGTAAAGAACCTGTACAAAGAAAACTACAAAACGCTACTTCAGGAAATAAAAGAGGACATGAGGAAATGGAAAGATATCCCCTGCTCATGGGTCGGGAGACTTAACATTGTCAAAATGGCAATACTACCGAAAGCATTATATAAATTAAATGCAATCCCTATAAGGACACCCACGACATTCTTCAAACACTCCTGAAATTTATATGGAACAATAAGCACCCACGAATAGCTAAAGCAATTCTTGGGAAAAAGAAAATGGGAGGAATCAACCTCCCGAACTTTAAACTCTACTACAAAGCAGTAATAATTAAAACAGCATGGTACTGGAACAA
The DNA here is from genome assembly GCF_029834395.1 of Sorex fumeus. Taxonomy (NCBI): domain Eukaryota; kingdom Metazoa; phylum Chordata; class Mammalia; order Eulipotyphla; family Soricidae; genus Sorex; species Sorex fumeus. Next base: position 38,443,845 of record NW_026606101.1, on the reverse strand, counting down.
AGGCAGAACTGCAGACCAATGGAACAGGGTTGAATACACTGACATCTCCCCTCAATCATATGATCATCTAAACTTTGATAAAGGTGCAAGTAATGTGAAGTGGAGTAAGGAAAGCCTCTTTAACAAATTGTGCTGGCATCACTGGACGGCTACATGCAAAAAAATGGGCTCAGAACTCTGCCTAACACCGTGTACAAAAGTAAGATCAAAATGGATTAAAGACCTCAACATCAGACCAGAAACCATAAGGTACATTGAAGACAAAGTTGGCAAAACCCTCCATAACATTGAAGCTAATGGTATCTTCAAAGATGTCACGCCACTGGCCGAGCAAGTGAAAACAGAGATAGATAAATGGGACTATCTTAAACTAAGAAGCTTCTGCACCTCCAAAGAAACAGTGACCAAAATACAAAGACAGTCTACAGAATGGGAAAGGATATTCGCCGAATACACATCTGACAAGGGGTTGATATCCAGGATATACAAAATACTGGTTAAACTCCACAAGAAGAAAACATCCAACCCCATCAAAAATGGGGCAATGAAATGAACAGAAACTTTCTCAAAGAAGAAATCCGAATGGCAAAAAAGCACATGAGAAAATGCTCTACATCATTAATCATCAGGGAGATGCAGATCAAAACCACAATGAGATACCATCTCACACCTCAGAGACTGGCCCACATTCAAAAGAACAAAAGCAACCGATGCTGGCGCGGATGTGGCGAGAAAGGGACACTCCTTCACTGTTGGAGGGAATGTCGACTGGTTCAGCCCTTCTGGAAAACAGTATGGACAATTCTCAAAAAATTAGAAATTGAGCTCCCATTTGACCCAGCAATACCACTCCTGGGAATATATCCCAGAGAGGCAAAAATGTATAGTCGAAGTGACATCTGCACTTGTTTGTTCATTGCAGCACTCTTTACAATAGCCAGAAACTGGAAGAAACCTGAATGCCCAAGAACAGATGACTGGTTAAAGAAACTTTGGTACATCTACACAATGGAGTACTATGTAGCTGTTAGAAAAGATGAAGTCATGAAATTTACATACAAGTGGTACAACATGGAAAGTATCATGCTAAGCGAAATGAGTCAGAAAGAGAGGGATAGACACAGAAAGATTGCATTCATCTGGGGGATATAAAGTAACAAAATATGAGATTAATACCCAAGAATAGCTGAGATCAGCACCAGGAGGATTACTCCATAGCTTAGTGGCCAGTCGGGCATTCTAGAGGAAAGGGCAGCTCAGATAGAGAAGGGAACACCAAATAAAGGGTGTTTGGAGGACCCTCCCAGGAGGGGAAATGCATGTCGAAAGTGGACTATGGACTTAACATGTTTGCCACTCAATGCCTCTTTTGCAGACCACAACACCCAAAAGGAGAGAGAGAACACAGGGGATTGCCCTGCCACAGAGGCAGGGGGGGATGGGGGGATGGGGGTGGGGGGATATTATCCATGGTGGTGGAAAATGGGCACTGGTGGAGGGATGGGTATCTGATCATTGTATAATCAAACCCAAGCACAAAAAATTGTAGATCTACAACTGTACCTCATTGTGTTTCACTAATAAAAAAAAAATTTAAAAAAAATAAATAAACTTGAAATCATATAAAAAAAGGTATATAGAGTGGAAATGGAATGAGATTTACTGCAGAAAGTATAACAGGTTTAAAAGGAGATTCCCTTGGTTCAGCTCAAGAAAGACAATTTTAAGAATCCCAGTTAGTCAAGGAGTTACAACTCAATCACTGAAATCATCCAAGGAAGTAACAGAAAACCAGTCCGAGGAGAATGGCTAAGTTACCCCAGCAGTGCTCAGGAATGTCCCGAGCTGTGCCCAGTGATATTAAGGGACCATATGTGCTGGGGATCAAAGTGGGGCCTGTTATATGTGGGGCCTGTTACTATCTTCTTGGCATCCAGGAGTGTTTGGAGTTCATGAGTAACTGATGATCTTTTTATTTTTAATAGTTTATTTATTTTGGCTTTTTTTTTTGGGTCACACCCGGCAATGCACAGGGATTACTCCTGGCATTGCACTCAGGAATTACTCCTGGCAGTGCTCAGGGGACCATATGGGATGCTCGGGATCAAACCCGGGTCAGTCATGTGCAAGGCAAATGCCCTACCTGCTGTACTATTGCTCCAGCCCCATAACAGATGATCTTGAGAGGAGATAAAGCAGTCATCTAGGTGTCACCTGCAGGCCCAGCATTGCTATCTAATCCCTTAACAGTGTGCTGTTTCACAGCACCTTTGTAGTTTCAAAATTCCCTCATATGATTCTCACCTTTCTTTTTCTCAGAAAGAGTAAAGGAAAGCAGAGCCATTTCTGGGCCAAAGATGCAGAGGGCATGGGGTGGGGGATGGGGAAGCAGTGAGAAGATCCTAACTGGGTGCCGCATCCACCCTCCATGGACCAAAGCATTGGAAATGGACAAGGTTACCACACTGCACTACCTTCTCCTGCCAGCTTCTTTCCAGAACAGACTCCACATTGTGTAGGGCACAAGCTCGGTGCACAGTTAGCCACAGAAGCCCAGAATAAAGGTTTCTCCACTAAGGAAGAGACAGATGGTTTATTCCTACAGTCACCACTACTAGAACTCTCTTGCCAATAGGGAAACACAACAGCAGTTTCTGCCCCCACTGCACCCACCCAGACACCAAACAAGTTCTCAGCTCCAATCTTATGAGGCTGAAATAGCTGGAAACTTCAGATCTTCTTGATGCCTCCACATTGGCAGCAAGTCAGGAAGTCATGCCCCTCTACCTTTTCTCCCCTGGGGAAGAAGTGAGTCTGATAAATAACAAATATTCTTTAGTGTCTCCCCAAACTCTTTGCTGAGTGTAGCCCTGTAGCACTCTCCTCTGTTGTTTATCGATATGCTTGAGTGGGCACCAATAATGTCTCCATTGTGGGACTTGTTGTTATTGTTTTTTGGCATATTGAATATGCCACGGGGAGCTTGCCAGGCTCTGCCGTGCAGGCGGGATACTCTCGGTAGCTTGTGGGGCTCTCTGAGAGGGACAGAGGGATCAAATCCGGGTCGGCAGCGTGCAAGGCAAACGCATTACCTGTTGTGCTATCACTCCAGCCCTTGATGAGTGTAAGCATGCAATAATCTGTTTTGCTGCATAACAAACCAAACTGGCAGCTCAATTCCGCAACAATTATTGCTTTTATGGCTCTGGTTCTAAGGGTGACTGAGCTCAGGCAGACATTGTCTCTCAGGTTCTCATGTGCTTGCAGTCTGCCAGGTACAGGGTTAAGGGCACACAGAAGGTCTCTTTCTTCATTCACACATTTGGTTGTTGAAGCCGACTACCAGTTATTGCTCAGCTGGAACTGTTCACTGGTGCCAAATGTCCATGCAATTTAGCTTTTCTCAACATACCAGTCAGTTTCCAAAAGCAACCTCTCGAGACAGGGAGCTCTCAGCACAGGGAATTCAACAGCCTTGGACATGACATGGTTTTTGCTACCTTCTCTCTTCTTATGGTAAGTCATAAAGTCAGTCATATTCAAGAGGTGCAGGGTGAGAGATACTTCTTTATGTCAAGAGAAATAGCAAAGCAATTTTATTGTTAGAGCACCTTCCTTCCTCCAAGGCAACATTCTATGGTCTTTGAGGGATACAGACACCTCAAATTCCAGTGGGAATTGACCTTCCTCGTGTCAGCTCTGGGGTGAAGAACCTTGTTGAGCTTGACCTTTACTTCTGTGAAAAGCCTCTGGAAGTTCTATACTGAGGGACTGTAAATTAGAGAAGCAGGCAGGACAAAAAGAAAAAAAAAGCTGTTTCAGGCTTTCCTGCTTTAAGCAAATTGAGTCCCTTTGAAAGATGATTTTATGTGAACTGCTGATTCCATTTCACACAAGACAGAATCCAGAGAGGGATTAAATGGTGACTTGAGGATATGGACACATTTTTCTTTTGACTCTGAAGTCAGAAAACTCAGTATGTGCCCATAAAATAGCAAATAAGCTTGAGACTAAAAGAGCAGCCTCTTAGCAATGCCACCACCACAATTCCCAATTTCTGGTCAAGATTTAAACTGAATCTTTCCCTGAGTTTTCTTAAGTTCCAGGCCCCAAGCCCAGCAACATCTGTAGAAATAACTCCTTTACAAGAGTTGATTGCAAAATAAAAAGAGCTGCTGCAGAAGGAGCTTAGGTAGGATTTTCATAGTGTTCCCCCCACTTTTTTTTAATTTTGACATGCTTTAAGCTCCCCCAGGGTCTTCAGAAGTCAGGCATATTCAGGGAGGCAGTCAAAGATGAATTAGGAAGGAAGACATATTTCCTGGTCTTCTCAAAATTCAAGTGCTTCCTGTACCCAACCTCAGTGGTTCCTCAGCTTGTATGGCCTGGACCCAGTGCAATGAAAGCTAGTGCCTGCAAGACAAACTCATGCACACAGAGGATGTGCAAAGTGTCATTATTCAGCTTCCCTAAGTTGGGGGTGAGTTATCCAACACATTCAATAACATTGAAACCACACAGTTAGAAAAGGGGAAACAGACATTTAGTAATCCCCATAAGTGCCTCTCTCACCTCCCCACACCCTTGACTTTTTGGTGCACAATGACCCAACTTCCAACTGCCAGAACCTGCCTCCCTTCGCCTAAGTTTTCTCTGGTCATGGACACTGCTCTCCATCTGTGAGGGGCAAGCTGGACATGCCAGGACATTTCCATTCCTGGAAGTAGCCTTCAACCAATAGAGCAGTAATGGAAATTGCTCTATCCATCCACTAGCAACCTCACTCCAGAATGGAATAATTCCAAGAAGTCTTCATTTTATCCCAGGGTTTCCCAGGTGGTTAATCTCCACTACCTCAAAGGTTAACTGTTGATACACCAGACACTTAGCTACTTTGTCCTTCTTCCCCACTCCCTTTGGGACTCCCAGCCCAAATAAACTACACAACCCAGATGCTTGTCTCTGTATCTGCTTCTATAGCACCCAAAACTAAATCAAGGTTACAGAAAGCCATTAATCTTCACTAAGGGTAGACTGGTTGTACAAATTATATGTGCATCTCAAGTCACCCACTCCAAATCAACCAACATGTGAGGAAATAATAAGTAAACAGGGAACACAAATAAGCAATAAATGATCAATCCAGATTCTGCTGGTACAGAGATAGTTTGTGGAAACGAGTCTCACACTTTCTAGTGATACGAACATGCAGAGAGTTGCCTCTTCAGTATGGGCTGGTCCTCTTCCCAGAGAGGACATCTAATTTCCACCGAAGGTGGTGTGTTTTTCTCAAGGATTGTGTCAATTCTGGTAGGGAGAAATGCCAGTCAGCCTTTCTAGAAGCAGCTTCCATTTCAGAGCGTGCATGGCATTTTGGCCATTTTCTCAATGAATCACATATTTTGTCTACCTTCACAATCCTTTGTCTCACATTTTCAGTATAACTATACATTTTTTGCATCTGGAGGGTAGAAGGTTTTAAATATAAGATATCTATCCCCACAGCTCCTCTCCCTCTGCCATCAAATAAAAATCACAAATTTGGAACCTAACAGCATAGTACAGGGTTTAAGATGCTTGCATGCAGTTGACCTTGCTTTGATCCCTGGGCACTTCATATAGTCTCCTGAGCACCTCTATGAGTGATCCCTGAAGACAGAGCCAGGAGAAAGTCCTGAGCACAGCCACATGTGGCCTAAATTCCCCCCACATCAGCCCCAAATAACAAGGTTTCTGAGTTCTGTTCATTGTTCTGCTCTGAAGAAAAATAAGAGAGGGTGAAAAAATTAATGGCTGTTGTCTATAACCAACCTTTCTTAGTCAACCAAAGACCTTATTAATTTTCCAAACATCAGAAATATCTCTTCAAATTGACTAACATGGACTTATAAGAACATGATCAAAATAAATAAGTCATTTCCTGAAGAGAAATAGATCTATATATTAACATTTAGGTGGAAAGTTTGTCAAATTTTTGATATGTTTCAAATACTCATAAAATGTGCAAGACACAGAAGTTTAAAATGTAGGGAAGCAAGAGTTTTAAAATTGGAGGGGAAGAAAAAATGTGTAATATTCTAAATAAATAGCACATGAACCTATGGCATCGTGCCAGAACATTAATTCCAGACTCATAATGGCAACTACTAAGAGAACTGAAAAAGTACCCCTGGGAATTGCTAAACAGAGCTACTAGCCACTAAGTTATTTGATCTGGGCCCCATTAAAGAAAACTTCCTTTTGTGATCTATGAGCACAAAATGATTCATGCAAAAGAGCATGAAATTAGGGTCAATGGATAAAAACACTGAGCAATAGGTACAACTCTATTCCAACTTTCCTTCCTTGAATATTAAAATCTAATTTGATACATTGGTTCAATATTTGTGAATAAATTGGAGCAAGGAATAGAGAAATGTTGTTTCTGGAATACGAAGAACAACTGTCCATGGATCATGGGTATCCTCTTTTTGTAAGATTTAAGGCTGGTCCTGAGAGAAGCTATGTTCCTCTGTGATTCATGACAGATAAAGGCAGTGGGACAACTTTCATTTCCTCCATCTGACATTTTGTACCCAACCTTGAACACTCAGTCTCTTGAACAAATTTCTATCATCAGTGCTTTTTTATTAGATTTTTCCCAGGAAAGATCAAGAAGACTTAACATATGTAGAGTCCTCATTCCCCAAGAATGATCCACAGGGACGCTGACTGATATAAGCAACATATATGCTCTAACAATTAGGAATGTCTTCACTTTCCAGCTAAACATAATAGCATTTCAGTCCCCTCAAACAGCAGAAATTCCTGTGCCCTAACCAAGACATGAGGAAATCACTCACAGTCTCTGATAAATAATCAATCAAAGCCTGGGGGTGAGATCCCTTTGTGTCAGTATTAGTGGGCACCGAGGAAATGGGCACTGTGGATTCATGGGATAAACATATTCTTTGGGGGTGGGGGGCTGGAGTGATATAGCACAGCACCTTGCACGCAGCTGACCCGGGTTCAATTCCCAGCATCCCATATGGTTCCCTGAGCACTGCCAGGAGTAATTTGTGAGTGCATGATCCAGGAGTGACCCCTGTGCAATGCCAGGTGTGACCCAAAAAGGAAAAAAAAAACAACATATTCTGTGTGCATTCTGTTAATTATGCAACTTAACCTTTAGAAGCATGAATTTCCCGACCTCCCCCCCACCTCCCGACACACACACACACACACACACTTTGTGGGGCAGGAAACCAAATCTTAAAGCCTAAAGACATTTAAGAAGAAAATATTGGTCCACAGTTCCATAGTCCATAGGTGTTTACATCAAAACTTCTTTCTCGGTCTGTGGGACCCTGACTCGCAGACCTCACTTCAAACCCAGACTTCTGGTTTTATCAGTGACTCCCAAAGCAAGATGGGTATTCTGAGCACTTATGACTGAAGAAATAGTAGCTTCAATGAGTCCATTCTGAGTCCTTAAATCCTGTCCTTGGCTTCTTCTAGAGTGGTCTGCCTCAGTAGTCTGAACCCTGTTTCCTGTCCTTTTCCTGCCCTGTGTCCAAGTTCCTAATAGGTTGGTCTCTGGATGAGCCCCAAGGCCCATCCAGAGACCAACCTTGAAAAACCATCCTTGAAAAACCATCTCTTAAACTCTGTGCACAGGGGACAGGGACTTGGTAGGGAGACAGGCTACCAGACTGCTCTCAACCCACGGTATTTGATAAAAGGTTTTGAAAAATTTCTGTGCATCTTAAATCAATTAAAAAATTACTGATTGAGATTCTGTGATTCACTATACTGTTAATAATTGTTTCTCATGCACATAATTCCACTACCACATCCATTACAGTGTACCCACCACCCTTCCCCAAAGACCCTAATATTAATTTATAAATTTTTATGATGGATTATAGTGCTGCCAGCAGGTCAAACTGGGGCCAGTGTACCAACAGACTGTGGTAAGTTGGAGGTGGGTCGGCCAGTGTTGGAGTACACAGAGCTTAGGTTTATCAGATTGTACCCATCACAGTGCTCCCGAGTCACTCCCATTACTTTGTTTGTCTGTAACCTCTTCTATGCTCTCTTCCCCAACCAATTTGTAAGGTCTCATCCTTCTTAGACACTGAAGCTGTACTGTAAGTTAATATTGCCTTTCTCTTCTCCTTATGTCTTTTGAGCAGTTTACTTTAATGCAATGTCCTTTTGTATAGATACAGGAAGACAATTAATTAATATGCTCCGTAACTTAGGAATTGATTGGCTTTGAATGTTATTCACTCCTGGGCATCTGCCTTCTCAACTTAAGCCTCAGTTGCCCTCACTTCCTAGCACCCCGAGGGCAGGGTCCCGACGTGGGACTGGATGGAACCAGGGCAAGCCGGTAAGTTATGTGCTACCCTGGCATCGCGATGGGTCAGGCCAAGGTGCCACGATTCTTAACTATAAGTTAAGAGTCTGATCATAGGCAAATGATGTCATGATCCAAAAGTAACGACAAGACTAGGGCCCTGCTGCTAGGAATAGGAAAGATATCTGGCCTGAGCACTGCAGTCTGAGATCGAGATGGCCCTAGGAGAGCAATTCTATAAGCTCAAAGTATTTCTTACTGTGTCCATACGAAATGATTAATATTATGTATGCTTATATGTTGGTTGGACAAGGAGAGGAGAAACACGTCCTAGAAGCAGTTTCCTGTGTGTCCTGACTAGCTTGGATGAGACTGCTTTTTTGGAGATGTAGATTCCAAGCTCTAGCAGACTGGTCTTTGTTGTGCTAATCTAAGTGCTTGTAGTTTGTGAAAAGGTGAGGCCAGGATTACTGGCCTGAGGATGTAAGGAAACAATGTATGTTTGCGGCCTCAGTGTTCTTTCTGTAACTCCTTTTGATGACATCACTATATTGCATCCTTTAGAGGTACTATGATCTATATAAGGGAGATTTCAGGGCTCTCTGGGGGGACACGTGCACCAAAGAACCTGGGAAGATGTGGCTGAGGACAGAAGCGGAGAGAACAAAGGCACACGTGCTCGAGGATTCCTGAGGCCTCCATGACATACATCTCTTCCATGTAATAAACGGCTACTAAGACCAACTAGCTTGGCCTCGTTTCCTTCCTTCACCGGACCATCACCATCGACCTCCCTGGAGTGGGGAAACGGCCAGACTGCCGGCCTTTTATTTTTTGTGTGTTTACACAGGCCAGCCTGGAGCCCGCCAAGGAGAGCCCCCAGCAGCCACCTGCTTCCACAATCCAAAATCGCCACCATATCCCCAGCTTTAATCTACCATCTCAAGATGAACCTCACCAAAATATAATCTGCTGAAAATTCGAGTATGCGGGTTTTGTGACTGAAATCTCTGGGCTTTCTTGAAGTTGGGATGGGCTACCTCCCCCCCACTTCCCAATACTCCTGGAAGCACTGGCAGTCACTCCCAAAAACCAATTCCAGCTTCACCCTGTAAATTCTACTACAGGCCTTGCTTCAGAGACCCATAAATAAATCTCAAAAGAGATCCAAAGCCACATTTAATCTCAGACCCACACATGCCTAACTGATTGGGTTAAATCAGAGGGTTCAGGTTGGCCTGATGCCGCCCAAACAGAGCCCCCAGCAGCTACTTGCTCCCACAATACAAAATCGCCACCATCGCCCTGGCCTGACTCCATTATTTCAGGATGGGCCTGACCAAGATACAATCTGCTGAAATCCTGGGTATGTGGGTTTTGTGACTGAAATACTCAGGCTATTTCAGGGTCAGGATGGGCTACCTCATTGCATTTCTAGAACACTTGGCAGTTATATCCACATCCTAAAGATGCCACTCAATTGAAAAGCTACTCCAGCCTACCATTCCTATAAAAATAATGAGTGCCCTGAACAAACACCATGACCTCTTAGCACCTGTATTGCAAACCATAATGCACAAAAGGAAAAGAAGAGAGAACACAAGAAGGAAAATGTCTCCCACAGGGGCAGACTGTGGGTGGGGGATGGACTGTTGGTAGATGGTGGTAGGGAAACAGGGGACACTGGTGGTGGGACATGCACATTGAAGGAGGGATAGGTGCTGGATTATTGTATGACTGAAACCCAATTATGAACAGCTTTTTTAATCTCACGGATATCCAATTGAAAAAATTTTTTAAACTAATGTGGAGTTCATGCCCAATTCAATTAGCTTAATCAATGGCTGAATAAATAGCAGTACTCCTACATTAAATGGTGGTGAGGAATATGCAGTGGTGGAGGGATAGGTGTTTGATCATTGTGTGATTGTAACCCAAACATGAAAGCTTATAACCATCTCATGGTGATTAAATAAATTTAAAAATAAATAAATAGTCACTGTCACTGTTCTCCCGTTGTTCATCAATTTGCTCAAGCAGGCCCAGTAACATGTGAGACTTGTTACTGTTTGGCATATCGAATACATCACGGGTAGCTTGCCAGGCTTTGCTATGAGGGTGAGATACTCTTGGTAGCTTGCTGGGCTATAAATAAAAGAAATTAAATAAATAAAATTAAATTGTTATGAAAGTTTAAAACAAATGATTGATTAGATAACCCCCAGAAACACCACTATTATAATTTAGACATTTATGTTCTTACGTGGCCCTGTCACTGGCCTAGAAGAGGCCTATTCTAGGACACACACAATGGGAAAGGTGGGCCAACTGACTGCAGAAAGTCCCTAGCTTGGAGAAGGCAATAACTTGTCAAATGTCCATTCAGAGGATTAATTCAGAAAAGCTTTCTAATTCCAATTGTTTCTCTAAGTCTGTTTCCAAAGCAAAGGCTTGAAGAGACTGCGATGAGCCTCTGAAAGAGAGAGAGACAAGGCCATCTCTAGCTAGGCCCACTTTACTCTGTAAGCTTCATGACTCCAAACCTGACTTGGGAGTGTCCCCGCCAGGACTACAGTGCTCCAGGGTGGTAGTCAGAATCTCCAGGCCCTGCTCTCAGGCTCAAGTCAGATCATGGTTTGTATCTGGTACCTTGACAGTCCAGGTTTCCCAAGGACGAGGGACTGGATAAGGGAGTAGGGAAGAAAGGCATATATTCGGAAACCAAACATGAGTTAGAAGACAAGATAAGCTCCACTGATAAGACCAGGAATGAATGTGTGTATGTGCATGCTATGTATGTGCATGCTGTGTATGTGTGTGCATTAAAAATACAGAGAACCAGGGACAAATTACAGTAATTAATGTTTTATAGCAGCTGAAGCTAACTCAAAACCTGGCACCCCCTCTAAGCATTGCTGGACATGATCCTGAAGATCACAGAATTTCAGGTCTAACACTGAAGCATTGGTCCAATGCCCCCCACCCCTGGCCTTACGAGTAACACTTGGAACAATGACCTCTGCCCCTGAAACTTAATACTGGTGTTTCTAAAATGGTCAGGTAAGGTAAAGGCCCTCCCGTTGATCGTCGATTTGCTCGAGCGGGCCCAGTAACATCTCCATTGGAGACTTTGTTGTTACTGTGTTTGGCATATCAAATACTCTCGGTAGCTTGCCGGGCTCTCCGAGAGGGGCGGAGGAATCGAACTCGGGTCGGCCATGTTGGCCGCGTGTAAGGCGAACGCCCTACCCGCTGTGCCAGATGAGCCTCTAAAAATGAATACCGATGTGACCAGCGAATTGCTGATAAAAAAAGAAACTAACAGAAAGATAAGTGTGTTGCCTTAAGTTTGGCAGACACTCTCCTATTGCTTGTTTGTTTGGCTACATGTTAGCTTGTGTGTTTGTTGACGATCTGGGGAAAAGTGTGACTGTGGGAAGCCCCTCCACCAGGTTCCCATACTAGCGTCCCTGCACTATCCAGAACCCAGGTGTTATCTCTGGTAATGGTCTCATCTTTGATTGTAAAAAGAGATGTTTCAAACTACTGATGGCTTATTCTAGTCACAGAGCTTGGGTTAAAAAATCCTTCTTAGGGTGAGGTAGTGAAGGGGGGTATACTGGAGAGATTGGTGGTAGGGAATGTGCACTGGTGGAGGGAGGGGTTGACTATTGTGTGATTGTAACGCAAGTATGAAAGCTTGTAACTTTCCCACAATGATTCAATAAAATTAAAAAAAAATCCTTCTCAGGTGACACTGATGAGCTAAACTAGGGCTTCTCACAGCTGAGTGCATCAAACAAGCCTCCCGCTAAATAAATAAATAAATTGCTTAAAACTAACCAAAGGGACCATTGTCCATAGGTCCTGACTCAATAGATTTCAGGTAGATGCAGAAATTTTTAAAATTTTATCTTTATAAAGTATTTCAAATATTAAATGTAATCAAATATTGATTACAAATATTGTAATCAAATATTGATTACCTTCCCACCACCATATTTAGAATGTTTCCATCCCGAAATCCAACCCCTGCCCCCAAAGCAGAACCAAAATAATTTATTTTGTATTATTTTTTATGAATAATCCTCTAAAAATGATCCAAAAATTTCTTAGAGGAAAGCGTGTGAAGATTGTTGTATTTCACTCAGGGACCATTAAGCCCTTCTATAAGAGATTATCAACATGTTGTTAAAGGTTGAGCCTTGTGTGCTCTTACACACACACACACACACACACACACACACATATAAATATACTTGTAAAAATATATTTCTTCCTAAGATTGGCTGCCTTCTACTTTAAATCCCATCAAATGCGGTGTGTTACTCTTGGAATATTAGTGGTGTAAAGTATGAGATGTCCAGAAATAGATTCACTCCTGAGGCTCAACCAAAGCATGTGGTGAGTGGCCATGAGCATGGTGGCGGTTGAGTTCTGGAGGTTTTGGGCTGCCTGGGCTGGCTCCTTTGGGGACTAAGGGGCTTCACCACCACCACCCTTCCCCAAGGTGGCCCAGAATGGAACAGCCTGGTGTGGAGACAGAAACTGTTTTTAGGCTTCTGCAATTCGAGTCCACCTTCACCATGTAGAAGTAGCCACACAGAGCACATAAATTCATGTATATGGATGTATGTTCCAATAAAACTTTAGATACAAAAAAACCATAGATTGAACAGATTTCATGGAGTGCTCTGATTTTCTGAACCCTAGCTAAGAGGAAAAAGTTTTGGCACCAACATTCTTGAAGTTTCTTTTGAATTTTATAACCACAAGTTCTTAGTTCCTTAACTCAATTCACCTTAGTGTAAGAGTAACTTACCTAGCCCCTAAACATCATGATACACGCATTTCTGACCTTCAGATATTTTACTTTCAATGGCCAAACATATTCCAATGAGCTAATGCAAATGAAAATGCTTTAGAAAGTCTAAAATACTTTAAAAATAAGCCAACCAAAGCATCCACGAGCAAGATCTATCATCCTTTACCTATGCTTCAAGAAAATTCCAGGAAATTACTGGGTCAGGCATTTAGAACTGCTTTTTAAAAGCAAGGTTTCAAGATTTCTCACTAAAACATAAGTCCTGAAAGGTGTAAGAAAAGAATAGCTTCTGATCCTTGATTCTCAGAGTTACAAGCTTTCAAACTCTTTGATAGTGTGAAGAAAAACATGTGATTCCCTTTTTTATTCTATTTTTTCTACAGGTTAAAAACGATATTAGTGGGGAGCCCCCCAGTTAATGGCTCTGCATCTTCTCCAGCTGTAAAAATGTTGCCTTATTGCTGAACTTACCCATCCTTAATAATCTACCCATCCTGAAAGAAATCTTCAATCAACATGGAAAGTATCATGTTAGTGAAATGAGTCAGAAAGAGGGGCGACATAGAAAGATTGCACTCCTCTGTGGTATATAAAGTAACAAAATGGGACACTAACACCTAAGAATAGTAGAGATAAGGACCAGGAGGGGCGGAGGAATCGAATTCGGGTAGGCCATGTTGGCTTACTCCACTGGTAGAGGGATGGGTACTCGATCATTGTATGACTGAAACACAAGCATGATAGTCTGTAAGTCTGTAATTGTACCCCATGGTGATTCACTAATAAAAAAAAATTTTTTTTTAAATAGAAATCTTCATATCTCATGAAGTTTCAGTGAAATCTCGGGATGACAAATCCCCTATAAATAATGGCCAGCAGCTTGCCTTTCTGATCATTAGGACAATGTTTGTACTATTTATTAAGCTTGTTGTATGAGATTCTACCTGCTCTACTAAGTGAAAGTTTATTGCACTTAAATGATTACCACAAATCTGTAAGGAGGGAAAGTTCAGTTCATTTTGCAGATGGTTGGAAATGCACTTAAGAGTTTAGAAAACACACTCGGCATCACAGGTTAAAAGTGATGGTACTAGTTCCCATTTTTCTGTAGAGGAAATGGGAAAGGCATTTGCCTTGCATGCAGCTGACCCAGGTTGGAATCCCAACATCACATATGGTCCCTGAGTCCTCTCAGGACTGATCCCAGAGAACAGAGTCAGGATAAGGCCTGAGTATAGGTGGGTGTGACTCAGGAATAAACACCCCCCCCCCAAAAAAAAAGAAGGAAAGAAAGAAAATAAAATACGGAATTTAGTATTTACTTCCTGTAATTCATCTCTTTCCACATTCCAATATTCATCTTTATCTTTCCCAAAGATCTCACATTTACAAAGAAAAGATACAGCATGCAAATGGGTACAACTAAGATCATTTCTGCCCTGACTTATGATCCTCTTGAAATGAAAAAAAAAAAAAGCAGATTACGTTACCTTGACCAACTGAGAATCATGAGGATTAAAATAGCAGCTATGCCAGACTAGGGAGACTAAAGTTTGGGCTATGATCTTTTAATAAATCATAACAAGAAAAACATATAAGAAAATCATCGTGAAGTCTTTTTTCACAAAGCCAAGCAAATTTGGGAATAGATAACATAGCAGAAACTAACTAGCTGTCGACTCAATCTATTCTTTCTTCTACCAGAGCATTCCACTGAAAAACACATGTCCCAGACTTCCTTCTGAGGGTCTAACTCATGAAACCTGGCAGCCCATGAGCCTCTATGCACTTTCCCCTTAAAGAAGCATAGTGACCTCAGAAACTAAAAATGTTAGGATGAGAAAGCTCAAAATGGAAGACTCCAAAATCCCAGGGCTACCCACAGCTGGCATTTTATATGAGAAAGAAGTAAACTCTTTTTACATTAAACTGGAGGACTTATCTGTTCTGGCAGCTACTGTAACCCTATCTAATTCACAAATAGTTTTTATGCAAATTAAAAAGCAGATCATAGGAGTTTCTAACCTGTTCCACTTAAGAATGTCAACAGTTATTATTTGAATCATGAAATCCTATGAAAATTACAACTGTAGAGCAGTATGTGAGCAGGTACAGTAAATTACAGATTTTAAGACAAAATTAAAAACAGTCCTGGCTGGAAAAATACAGGGGTTCAGGCCTGCATGTGGCTACTCGAGCTCCTCAGAGTGACCACAGACACAGAGCCAGGAGGAAGTCCTCAGTAACTCTAGATATGACCCCAAAACAAAACAAATAATAACCTTAAAAACAAAACCCACAGTCAATTCTCTGTTAAAATTCTTTGATAAAATACAGAGGTGACTGAAATTTGTCATTCCTAATATTCTGAATAGCACTGTAGCACTGTCCTCCTGTTGTTCATCGATTTGCTCGAGCAGGCACCAGTAATGTCTCACAACAAATTGTGAGACTTGTTGTTACTGTGTTTGGAATATCGAATACATCACAGGTAGCTTGCCAGGCTTTGCCATGCAGGCGAGATACTCTCAGTAGCTTGCCAGGCTCTCCGAGAGGGGCGGAGGAATCGAACTCGGGTAGGCCATGTTGGCTGTGTGCAAGGCAAACGCCCTACCCGCTGTGCTATCGCTCCAGCCCCATAAAATACATTATTCAAATTAATTTTACTTATTTCTACATTTTTATGTTAATCTGTGGTTGCTTTAAATTTGTATTAGGCAGGATAACTTTTTTTTTAATTGAATCACCATGAGATAGTTACAAAGCTTTCATGATTGAGTTTCAGTCATACAATGATCGAACACCCATCCATCCACCAGTGCACATTTTCCACCACCAATGTCCCCAATATCCCTCTTGCCATCCCCACCTCATCCCACCCCCTGCATCTGTGGCAGGCACATTCCTTCTTTCTCTCTACTTTGGGGCATTATGGTTCACAGATACAGATACTGAGAGAGGACTTCATGTTTGGTCCTTAGTCCAATTTCAGCACACATTCCTCATATCAAGCAATCCCTCCAACCATCATTGACTTAGCGGTCCCTTCCTCTATCCCAACTTGGCAGGACAACTCTTGATCACACAAGCACCAGCTTTTCCATCTAATTACCAATATATAGTGAGTACATGTGGCATTTTGTGGTTCTACTATTTTGATAAGTCTTGTGACCTTAGGCAAACTGTTTATCAATTCTAGATCTTGGTCTTAGGAGATAAAAATCTAAAGACTTGGTTCTTTGATGCTTTGCAGATTGGCTATGCCAAACCCTGTGACTTAAACTACCTTGCCATGATGTTACAGGTAAAAATTAAAAATAAAATAAAATAAAATAAAAACAAGAGGACCCAATCCTTTGTTAATAAATGTCTCTGCAAGCTATGCCTGACTCCAGGTCTCCTACAGGAACCACATTCTCCATTAGACTCATCCACATTGCTTCTCTCCCAAGGACTTCTGATCACTCCTCAGTTAGAATTCATAATCCCTGCTCAGGGCCTGTGGTTTTCCCCATTCCAGTAAATACCTGATCCAGGAAACATTTCTGGCACACCCCCTTATGTTCAGAGCCCTGTAAACCTCTTCTGGGCCCCAGCACAACCCAGAAAGTTGTCATTCCCATCTTTAGGGACCTTAAACCCAAGTCAAGCAGAGAGGGAGCACAACCCTTTATCAAAGGAAAATCCAGCAATCTAAGATCATGGCTCATGCCAAGTCTCTCATTTAAAATAGCTCTTTACTTCCAAAGTTTATTTGAAAGAGGTACTCTGAGGAAAGGCTCATTTCCTTAAAATATCAAAGACCTAAAAACCAAAAAATGATAGATTTTTCTGGAGACAGAGTACAAAGTATATAAATAAAATTCTGCAAAGTGTACAAATAAATATTATGAGGAATTCTTTTCTACTACAGTTGTCTACCACCCTCAATATTACATTTAGCTAACTTAATTTTCCGTGGATCAAATTTATTCAAAGTTAAATTTCTCTTAATAGGTCATCTGAGTAAACAGTTTTGAGTGTTATTTGCCAAAAAACAATGTTTCCAGGCCCCAGATGGAATCAGCAGTGTCAGGCTAAGAAAACAACCTTAGAAATTCACAGAGGGCTGGAATAATTGCAGAAAAATTGGAGCCTGGAGGTCAGTCTTTTTCACGCAGCTTTGGGGGTAAAATTACACGTTTCCACCAAAATGGTGTCTTTGAGGGATGAGGGATGAAAGTAGTTTTCTAAAAAATTCAAACTGTACAAAGCACTACATCTTTAAAGCGGCAGTTGTCCTACAAAGAATATGCCACTTCATTGGTGACCCACACCAACCACAGATTGATCCCCCAGCACAGCAGGGAGCCTGCATCTTGGCCTTCTCGGATCCTGGTTTCAGAGAGAAGAAATGAAAAATAGAGAAGAAAATGGAAAATGGGGGTGGGGGGCATGTTAGAGGCAGAAAATTAGGGAAAAAGAAGGGATGGATTAGAGTAGGGAAGAAAACTGGGTTGAGATATGACATCATGTTTTGCATACATAAAGGAGTCATCAAGAGAAGTAGAGTGGCGCAATTTTAGAGTGAAATTTTCTTTAGATATCTTCTTAAAATTATTGGGTTTTTGCATTGGAAGGGATAGAGGGGATAAATTAGTTGCACAGCCTATTTCACAGTCAGTTTTTATAGATAAGAAAGAGGACATATGGGAAACATATCAGTCCCTTACCCTAAAAAGATGCAAACAGAATAGAGGAATTCCCTCTCCTAATTCTTAATTCACTTCCTTTAAGGACTTCTGAACAGAGAGATTCAGAGAAGACCTTTTCTATTCAGAGAAGACCCATGACATTAAAAGCATCACTAGTTATACTTATGACACAACAGTCAAATTCACTCCTGCCTGTGACCCTACAACACTACTCACATGGCAACAGCACACACTGGCACCCCAACTACTTACTTTAGGATTCCATTGTGTGGCAGAGAGAACCTTTATGTATCCTCTTCCTCTTGATGTCTACATAACATTCTGCTGACATCATCACAAACAGGAAGAAAGCCAGTCCAGAAACTACCTCTTACTCCTTAATCTTTATATTTAAGACACTGGAAAGCAGACACTACATTCAACCAGTATAAGCAATATTCATTCAGGACAGCTGTGATGTCTTAAGAGGAACTGGACAATGTTCTGTGAATGGATCTTGGTTCATTCCAGCTTAGGTACATCAGCCTATGTGAAGTTAGAGGTAGAGAAGATGAATAATTTTATAGTTTCACTGCTAAGCAAAACTTTAGGAATAGTTTGGCTCTCAAGTTTTCTTTATATATCTTATGTCAATGGCTTGATTATGTTCTGATAGAACAAGGATTCCTCCAGGCACTGGAATCATTTGCATGGCAGTGTACTCACCATGATGATAAGACCTCCAGAGTTGGTCAGTATGAGAAGGCAGTACCTGAGCAACACTGTCCAGTTGGCTTACTCTTTAGATCTAAGCCAACTGAAGAAGTGGTCTTTTGTCTGAACCCAACGCTCCCATTAGAGAGGGCTCTAATGCAGCTCTGTGATTCACTGGTACTGTGAGGATGGGTATCTCCAACAGATTGCAGGTAATTCACAGGTGAACTCCAACTCTAGTGCCCAAATGTGCTATTCATGCTTTATTACATCATTATCAATTCTCACAGAAGTTATGAAAGTCAAAATGATTCTCAATTACACAGAGAAGTAGAGAGAGATTGGAGAACCTATGTTATCCAAATCCTATTGTCTCTAAATTTCTAAGCTGAAATTCAAATCCAGGAGAGTATGATCCAAGAACCAGGTTAGAGATGTGTCCACATGATATCCTGAGTTATTTACAACTAAGCTAGACAGATACAATATATGTCCAGAGAGAAATGAGATTTCTGGACCAACCTTTCCAACACACTTTCTGTGATCATAAAAATGATTTTATATCTGTATACAGCATGTCAGTCAGCAACTTTGTGAAATTATTAGGTACTCAACAGGTGACTGGTGCAACTGAGTCTAAATCTTTCAATCTACTTCATTTAAACTCATTTAATTTTAGGTTGACATTAAATAGTCCATATTTGAAAACATAATTAAGAGAAACATTGTGCCAAAAATATCCAAAGATATAACAGTCACTGCAACCAAGGCAGTCAGATCAGGCTTCCTGAAGGACAAAGACTTTAAACAGATACGTAGTCTGGTAGGGCTGGAACAGTATCCATCCTATTTCCAGCATGATCCTATTTCCCAGAAAATTTGGTTCTAACGAGAGGCCCTCACACACCAGACCCATCCCCATATTCACAGAGGCTCCCTCTCCCTGTCCACACCACCACATGCTGGGCTTATGCTCTTTTTAAAATGTTGAATATACTCTAGTCCACCTAAGAGCTGAGTCATTTTCCCCCCTTATAATAGCTTTTAATGGACTTTATTCTTTTTTGCCTGTCACTGGGAAGACAGCAAATGGCATTTGGATGCAGCAAATGCCACTCACAGAAAGATGTGGCATGACTGTCCCTCAACAGAGGATGCTCACTCTTGGGCACACCTGTCCCTGTGGGGTAGCAAAACCCAGCCCACAGAACTGGTCCTGGCATCAGTCTAACTCCCTCTTTTGCCATACCGGTGGTGATGTCTAATTTCTTTAGTACTTTCTTTTAACATTCTAGTCAATTTCTACCTATTAGCAGCATAAACATGTTAAAAATATATGAGTACAAATCCAGACCAATAAACAGCACTTACCAATCACTCACATCATCTGATGATACTCTCTCCCCAAGTCCATCCTCCATAAATACACATTTCTCCAGTTACATGTGGTTCTGCCCCCTCTGTGGGGTGCTTGAATCTATATGTTTATTTTACAATTCTAGCTTAATTAGCTTTCCATGTACTTCATTAGCCTTCCTTCTGATTTTGATCAACAATCACAATAATCCTTAAATTCTCCAGCTGAAAAAATGTACTTTATGTATGGTAGTTGTATGGTTTCTTTTTGGAAGGAGGTAGTATATTTATTTTTAATTCTTTATAGCTCTGCTTAGAAGCTGACTGTTCAGATTCTCAGAAGGTAGGCACCTCTCCCCATGTTCCCCAACACGAGCAAAATACAACTTTACAGAACACCCTCTGAACTCAAAGGTAGAATGTTCTTTGGACTTTAATAGAGGCTTTTTATTTTATTATTTTATTTTATTTATTTATTGAAGTCTTTGGACTTCAATAGAGGCTGCTTATCTATTATTTATTTTTATTTTATTTTATTTTATTTATTGAAGTCTATGGACTTCAATAGAGTCTTTATCTCCTTCCATGATGAAACCAGATATAAGACAGACTTTTGGAGGCTTTTGGATGTAAACTCCATCTATTGTCTAATTCCTGAGACATTAAATGGGGCATATATAAAGCTGAAGTTCCTCACCAGGCAAAAGAAAAAAGTTCTAATTGTGGAGAATCCAAGATAAAATGAAGCCTTCATCCTCTGCTTATTGCCTTCATCCTACAGCTTTGTTTTTATACAATCTGAGATCTAAGAATGGCTTAGATTTGTAAACGGTTGTTAAAAATCATCTTAATATATCCCAGTCTACTGCCTGCAAAGCTTAAGGTACTTACTATTCAGTCATTTCTGCACCAAGTAAGCTGACTCTTGGTCTAAATTACAAGAGACGTCACTCACCTCCCCAAAAGGTGTCTGGCATTCCTAAGAACTGGCACTATCATCTTAGGTTCTGTTAATTCTTGGTCTCCTTGATTCCTTCTGTATGCTTATTTTCTCTTTAAGTACAGTAATGCTAGCTTTAAAATGTTTCATATTTTCCCTGAGGAAATATGTGCACAATATCAAATACTAATGACAGATAAGTGAATATTCGCTCCCGTCAACAAGATCAATGGCAGAAATGGGTATCTGGCTCAGTTGCAGAGGTAGGGAAATACTCTAGAAGCCCCTGTATCTTTACTGTGACAGAAACAAAGTTCCCAATTAACGACAAGTCAGAGAGGAATCCAGGGACTGTGAGAAGATGAGCAACAGAACATTATCAGTGCTCCTGATCCTGATCCAGTTTCCACTTGACTGCACGTGCAAGAGAACAGCATCGGAGCCTCCCTAATATTGACTTACCTGTCCCCAACTCTCCTAGAACAGAGACACAGAAATAGGAGCATACTCAACCAGTATACCCTGGGCATTTCCCTCTAACTTTTGAAAACTCATGCTCTAACTGTCCTTGAAATGCCTCTGTATCAGAACTCAGAAAAACATAGCATATTTCAGCATTTCCTTGGCCATTAGAAGAATAAAGAATCACCATTTCCTGGAGAGCCATTACCTGGTTCAGTGCAGTTCTTGTTGTTCCAGAGTCCTCCATCTTCGGAAGTCAGAGTGTCATTCACCTGAAGTAACTTCCTACCACCCATCCACTGTCGGTCCTGCCCGAAGAGGTCCATTAAGTCAAGGTCTAGGAAGAGAAGATAATAACCACACATCACAAAGGGAAAAGTTAGCTATTACCAATGCTGGGCGCCCACTGCCTCAGTCAGTTATTGGCTTAGTCCTGCCTCTATCCTCTTAGGCCTCACCAATGTCCACTTAACCCTAAAGCAACGCAAGAATGAACTGTATGGATTCATTTATGTGTGCATTTTTTTCCAATGTTTTGACCATAGATGTTGGCTGGTTGTATGTGAAGATCCTAAATCCACAGGTGCAGATAACTATACATTATATGAAGATTTTCAAATGTAGGGGGTCGTTATCTCCAATCCGTGTTGTTTAATAGTCAATTGTAGTTGAGCCACCTTGCCTATAAATCCCTCACCCGTTCACCACCTGGATCCAATTAGGTGCAGCAGAGGTAGCTCTCAGCGATTGATAGGAAGTGGTATAGAACAGTTCCATATGGGTTAGCTTTGAGGTGTGTGGTCTAACCTGAGTTCCAGAGTTCTCCTGAAATTACACTAAAGTTGTCTGAAGTTTAACTCTCTTGATAAAGCACCCTCTATTGGCTGCTTAATTCCTATTTCCAATTATATGCTAAGAGACTTTTAAAAACAAGTTCTTCGGGAAGGAAGTCCTGGTTTATAGTTGCTAGTCAATTTCCAAGGTGTTAATAATTCCAATCAATATAATCTCACTGGACCAGATTTGGAAGAGATGGACACAGTAAGATGGGTCCAATAAGCTCCAATAAGGTCCAACATTCCCCCTACTAGTTTTCTCTTGACCATCTCCCAAAATAAGCCACTTGCAATTCAACATTAAGTCAGGATCTACTGCAGGGAGGTGGGAGGTCGCCCAAGCTAAGATACATTTTTAACATTCCCAGAACATGGGCCAGTAAATGCCACAAAACAAGATTTAAATAAACAGATTTTGAAAGCACAAATGGACTGGGCAGAAGACCACTGAATGCAGGTCAGTAATTGATTATAGACTGTGGGTGAGATCTCCAGTGAGATAACCATGGCATAGAGTGCCAGAGGAAGGAAGTGACTGCACCGGAAAGGAAATGCAATACATTCTGTTGAGGATCAGTTGGATTTGAATAGTCTGAAGCACTGAGATCTAGGAACTTTGTGTGGGTGTAGATGCCTCTGGGGAGAGAGCTATGCTAAAGAGAAAGTCAGGACAGTTATTAGCATACAGAGAAGGATGTGAGACATGAACGAATAAAGTTTCCTAGAAAGGGTGAGCATGCGGGATGAAAGAGAAGGGACAAAAGAAGGAATCTTGGGTAAATCAATATTTTTTTAGAGACCAAACAGAGTAAGAGGATTCAACAAATGTCCTTCAAAGAAATGCAAAGAAAAAGGGAAGTAGAGTCACAGAAGGTAATTTAAAACAAACAAAGGTTGAAGAAAATGTTGACCATACTGGACAGATCAAATAAGACAATGGCAAAGAAATGACAGCATGGAGCTGCAAGCACAGGGGTGCTTTCTTAAGGTTTGAGGTGATTGTGATGGCAAGATCTTCAGTATAGAGTTGCTGTGTTTAGCAAACTGATCTAAATGCAAGACATGGGCCTAATTTTCAAACTGTGTTCTTCACAGGAGGTCAAAGGCTGAACCCAGGCACATCAAACATGCTTTTCTGCAGTGTACAGTCTACCCAGTTTTTCATGGTGATTCAGTTTCCAAAATGGCTTCAACTGTATTGCTGAATTTGATCCTCATACTACCATTCAGGAAAGGAAAACAACTCATTGTCTATTCTATCCATTATTTTTGCCAACACCTAATTACTGTAAACTTAGAATAGGTGCTCTGTAATTACAAGTCAAAATAATTATTCCCACTTGTTGGATGATAAAGGGAGACATGGAAGTTTCTGGAAATCACATAAACCATCAGGGCATATGCAATAGCAATTTATACACTGAAGTCTTCCTTAAGTCAAAGCAACCTCCTCACAGACATTAAGTAATCAATATATCACACTGGTAAGTGGTATGCTGTTGGAATTATGTGTTGAAATTATGAGAAACCACATTCATAGTATTTTTAACCACAGAATCACAATTTGCATTTAAAAATTAAATAAAGTTCCAAGTAAAAAATAATCATGATAGGGGCTGGAGCAATAGCACAGCGGGTAGGGCGTTTGCCTTGCACGTGGCTGACACAAGTTCGATTCCCAGCATCCCATATGTTCCCTGAGCACTGCTAGGGGTAATTCCTGAGTGCAGAGCCAGGAGTAACCCCTGTGCATTGCCAGGTGTGACCCATAAGGCAAAAATCAATCAAACAAACAAAAAATAGCCAGGATAGGGGCTGGAGCAATAGCACTTCAGGTAGGGCATTTGCCTTGCACTCAGCCAAACCAGGTTCGATTTCCAGCATCCCTTATGGTCCCACAGCACCGCCAAGAGTAATTCCTAAGCTCAGAGCCAGGTATAACCCCTGTGCATGGCCAGGTGTGACCCAAAAAGCAAAATAATAATAATAATAATAATAATAATAATAATAATACTCTGTCACTGTCCTCCCGTTGTTCATCGATTTGTTCAAGCAGGCCCAGTAACGTCTCCATTGTGACACTTGTTACTGTGTTTGGCATATCAAATACGTCACGGGTAGTTTGCCAGGCTTTGCTGTGCGGGCGAGATACTCTCGGTAGCTTGCCAGGCTCTCTGAGAAGAGTGGAGGAATCAAACTCAGGTCAGCCATGTTGGCTGCATGCAAGGCAAATGCCCTACCTGCTGTGCTATCACTCCAGCCCAATAATAATCAGGATATCTAAATATATCTTATGAATACTAGTCAAGGGATTCCTACCTTAATTCTTAAAAAAAGGGGGGGAAATGTGGAACACCGGATTCAGGAACCTTTAATCCCCCCCAAAAAAAATCCTGAATACACATTCTCTACTACACATGGTACAGTCTCCAGGCAGGCACACAACTCAAACATTCATAAAATCAAAAAGGAAACATCATACCAAGTACCTTTTCAGACCAGAAAGCCACAAAAGTAGAAATAAATTCTACAAAAAGTGGGAAAAGATTAAATACTTGGACACTAAACATCATACTGGTAAACAGCAGCCAGATAAAAGAGGAAATCAAATAAGAAATAAAAAGATTTCTCAAAACAAATGAGAATGAAGATAGTAACAACCAGAACCTATGCAACACTGTAAAAGCAGTACTAAGGAGGAAGTTAATAGTTATTCAAGCACATACAAGAAGAAAGAAAAAACTCAATAAACAATCTAATTTCTCAGCTAGAGAAACTAGGAAAGAACAAGAAACAAGAACAAGAATACCAACACATATAGAAGTCAGGAGTTAACAAAAATGAGAGTGTAAATCAATGGCACAGGAAACAAGAAAACAGTACAAATGGTCAACAAAACGTGTTTGAGTTGGTTCTTTGAAAAAGTAAACAAGATTGTGGCAAATCTTTAGCTAGACTAACCAAAGGAAAAAAAGAAAGATAACCCAAATAAACAGTATTAGAGATCAGATGAAGAAATTATGAGAAACTTCAGAAATACAAACTATCAGAAGAGGTTACCATGATCACCTTTATGCTACCAAGCTTAAGAACCTAAAAGAAATAGATGAAATTTCAAATCACAGGAACTCCCAAGATTTAACCAAGAGGAAACAGAGACACTGAACAGACAGATCTTAAGTTAAAAAGAAGTAACAACTAAAAATCTCCCACCAAACAAAAGCACAGGCCCAGATGTATTCACTGGTGACTTCAAACAAAGCTTCAAAGAAGTTCAAATTCTTCAGGCTTTCAAAAATTGAGAAAATAGTAATCTTTCTTAACAGCCTCTATGAAGCCAATTCTAATAAGCCACTTATTACTATGAATCTAAAATCAGAAAGAAACACTACAAAAAAGAAAATTATAGACTAATATCCTTGATAGCACAGCGGTAGGGCGTTTGCCTTGCAAGCAGCCAATCTGGCCGACTCGAGTTCGATTCCTCCGCCCCTCTCGGAGAGCCCGGCAAGCTACCGAGAGTATCTCGCCTGCATGGCAGAGCCTGGCAAGCTACCCGTGACGTACTGATACGCCAAACACAGTAACAAGTCTCATGATGGGGACATTACAGGGCCCACTCAAGCAAATCAATGAACAACGGGAAGGACCATGACCGTGATCCTTGATGAACATCAATGCAAAGATTCTCCAAAAAAATCCTAGTGAGGGGCTGAAGCGATAGCACAGCAAGTAGGGCATTTGCCTTGCACGTGATCGACTCAGGTTCGATTCCCAGCATCCAATATGGCCCCCCCAGCACCGCCAGGAGTGATTCCTGAGTGCAGAGCCAGGAGTAACCCCTGTGCATTGCCGGGTGGACCCAGAAAGCAAAAAAAAAAAAAAAAAAAAAACTAGTGAACTGAACCCAACAAGATAACAAAAAGATTATACATCTGATTGAGTAAGGTTCAACCCTAAAAATGCAAGGATGTCTCAATATGTGCAAATCTATTAATGTAATATATCATATCAACAAAAGGAAATATAAAAATTATGGTTATATCAATTAAAAGTTTTAAAGAAGATCCAGTGTCCATTCTTAATTAAAAACAACTTCCAAAAGATAAGAGATATAATATGAACATACCTCAACATATTAATAGTCACGTACAACAAACCCACAGCCAAAAATCATACTTAATGTGGAAAACTGAAAGCCTTTACCCTGAGGTAAGGCACAAAGCCAGGATGTTCACTGTCACCACTCTTATTTAACATAGTTTTGGAAGTCTTCACCACAGCAATCAGACAAGAAAAAGATATCAAAGGAATACAAATTGGAAAAGAAGCCAAACTATTACTATTTACAGATGGCATGATAACACACATTTAAAACCCATAGAGTCTGAAAAAAATCTTAGAAACAGTAAACCAAAATAGCAAGATATATAACTATAAATAATACACAACTATTCATGACATTCCTGTATGCAAATAATGAGGTAGAAGAAAAGTACATTGATAAGATAATCTCTTTTAAAATAATGCCTCAAAACAGCAAATATCATGCTGAATGAAATAAGTCAGACATAAAGAAATAGACATAAAATAACTGGACTCATTTGTGGGATATTAAAAAAATAATATAGGACCAATAACCAGGACAATAAAAACAAGGGACAGGAGGACTGGTCCAAAGTTGGAAGCCTACCTCAAATGCTGGGGGAAAACGTAGCTAGGTGCAAAAGGGGCCACCATGACAAAGATAGCTGTAAATGAACACTCTGAATAAGAACTGCATGCTGAAAACAGGTAAAGAAACAAATATGATAACTTCTCAGCAATTATACTGCAAACCATAATGCCTCATATGTGAGACAGAGAGAGAGAGAGAATAAAGAGAGAGAGAGAGAGAAGGGGGGAGAGGGAGGAGGGAGGGAAACTTGGGACATTGGTGGTGGGAAATGTACACTGGTGGAAGGGTGAGTGTTGGAACACTGTATGACTGAAACTGGACCATGATCAGCTTTGTAATTCTGTATCTCATGATGATTCAATTAAAAAAACCATCAACTACCTAAGGTTCAACTAAGCAGGGGTGGGGGGTCTAAGACTTAAATATAGTGAAAACTGAAAATAACTGCTAAGAGAAATAGAAGAGAACACCAAGAAATGGAAACACATAACTTGTAACTGATTAGAAGAATCAACATTGTCAAAATGACATTTATATACAAAGTATTATTTTATTAGTGAAACACCCTGAGGTACAGTTATAGACTTACAAATTTTTGTGCTTGGATTTCAGTTATAGAATGATCAAGTACCATCCCACCACCAGTGCCCATTTTCCACCACCACGGGTCCCAGTATTTCTCCCACCTCCCCATCCCCCCCCATCCCACTCTGCCCCTGTGGCAGGGCAATCCCTTTTGTTCTCTCTCCTTTTGGGTGTTGTGGTTTATACAAAGTATTTTTAAGATTCATCCATTACCTTTTGAAAATTTAGTCACTGTGAATTACAAAGTTGTTTATGGTTGGATTTCAGGCATACAACGTTACAATCCCTCACTGATGTCTACTTCCCTCTACCAAGGTCTCCATTTTCTCTCCCACCCACTAGCCTCTCTCTAGCAGACACTTTATTTATAAATTTTTAGCACCGTGGTTTACATTAGTATTAATGATTCATGCTAAACACTTTTACTACCTTTCAGTATCCTCTCCTCCTCCAAAGTGACCACTTCCCTCCACTACTATCTTAGAGTTCTCTTTTCCATCTTATCCCTCTACCAACCCTGCCCTCAAAGAGGCAAACTTACCACTTAAGATTGATTTCTGGATAATACAGAGGGTAAGGTGTTTGCGCTGCATGTGGCCAACTAAGGTGTTATCCCCAGCATCCCTTATGGTCCCCAGAGGACCACCAGGAATAATTCCTGAATGCAGAGCCAGAAATAACCCATGAGAATCACCTGATGTGATCAAAAAAGCACGCACGCACACACACACACACACACACACACACACACAAAATGACTGATTCTCATGATTTTTGTTTCTACTGCCTTTGGGCATCTGTTACTCCCCTATATATTTATATCCTACGTCACATGATCACTTGATATCCTCTTATTCATCAATTTGCTCGAGTGGGCGCCAGTAACATCTCCATTCATCCCTGTTGCGTGCTAGCATAGCCCAATGGTATCTGCTCATTCTAGGAACATGAAGAACCTCAAACCGATCATTCAGGGTCATGACGAAGAAGTCTGACCATCTCTTAGGTGGGCGTCCATGCGGTCTTTTGACATCCTGTGGAATCCAGTTGGTAATGGCTCTAGTCCAGCGGTCACCTCTAAATCTAAAACATGTCCAGCTCATCTGATTTTCGATGCCTTGGCAAACGAGACAGTGTCCCTGATTCTTGAGCGTTGATGGAGGTCGGAACTCCGGATTCTTTCTCCCATTTGAGTGAAGCGTGATACTCCAAGCATAGCTCTTAGATTCCTCTTTGGGAGACCCAAATAGCGTTCTCATCCTATTTTCGTAGGTCCCAGGTCTCTGAGACATATGTTAATGCAGGAAGAACAGTGAAATCGAAGAGATGTGCTCGGAACTGGAGGTTCTTCATCCTCTTAGTTATTTCTTTGATGCTCTAGAAGGCGTTCCAAGCCACTCTCTTCTCCTGTGCAACTCAGGTGCCAGGTCATACATCATGTTGATTTCTCGACCTAGGTACACATAACTGTTGCATTTGGAGATGGTCGTTCCATTGAGAGTGAATGGAACATAAGAAACAAGACTGTTTCTCATGAACATTGTCTTGTGAGATTCAGCTGTAATCCGACCTTTCCACACTCACGGTCAAAGTCGGCCAGCATTTGTGCCGCTTGGCTGATGTTTGGTGTTATCAGAACTATGTCATCAGCAAAGCAGAGGTGGTATAGTTGCCAACCATCTATCTTCACTCCCATTCCTTCCCATTCTAGTTGCATGAAGTTCTCGAGGATGGCACTGAAGAGTTTCGGTGAAATAGTATCACCCTACCCAACCCCTCTCCTGACATCGATGATCACTTCTTTGTAGAATGGTGAGGTCCTGGTAGTGAATCTCCAATACAGCTCACGGAGGATCCTGATGTATTAAGTTTGAACACCCTAATTGGCTAGGGCTTCGATGACCGCTTCCATCTCAACAGAATCAAAGGCCTTCTTTAAATCAATGAACGTTGGATAGAGCGGCATCTTGAATTCCCAAGAAACCTCAATGAGCTTGGTTAACGTGTGGATATGGTTGATGGTGCTGAATCCTTTGCGGAACCCGGCTTGCTCACATGGTTGTCCTTCAACTAGTGTTCTGCCATATTCAGGATGACTCGAGTGAACAGCTTGTAGACGACAGACGATAGGCAGATTGGGGAATTGTTGCCAATGTCATGGATGTCTCCCTTCTTGTACAGAAGTACAGTCCTGCTGGTTTTCCATTGGGATGGAACCTTGCATTCGTACAGGTAGTGTGTGAAGAGCCAAGCCAGTGTATTGATGAGTGCTGATGGTAGGTTCTTCAGGTGTTCAGGTCTGATCTTGCTGAGTCAGGTGCTGTTCATTTCTTTACTGACGAAATGGTGTGTCAGATTTTGGGAGGGAGAACGTTGGGAACGACATATCCTACATATGAGGGAAATCATTCTGTGTTGGCCTCTTTTTCTCTGACTAAGTTCACTTATCATGATACTGTTTATTTTATTTTTTTTATTTAATTTTCTTTATTTAGCATTGTTTTTACTAAACCATCAGCACTGAATCACAGCAAAGTAAAAACTCCACTCTGGGATATATGTATATATTTACATATATATTCTTTTATTTATTTATTTATTTATTTATTTATTGAATCACTGTGGGAAAGGTTACAAAGCTTTCAGGTTTAGGTCTCAGTCATGCAAATATCAAACACATTTCCCTTTACCAATACTTATTTTTTACCATGAAGAACCCCAATAAAACCCCACCCTCCACCCCTCCCAGTCCCTGTGAGGCAGATGAATTCTAGTTAACACTCTATCTGCTTTGATTAGATTCATTGTTTCAATAAAAGATTCACCACTATTATTTAGAGTTTACCCCCCCCCCCAAATCAGACATGCTGAAAAAGCATTGTGAAGTGATTTGCTTTCTACAGATGGGTTCAAGAATTAAATGTTGGTTTTGGATTTCTGCTATTTTACTTATTGACCCTGGAAGTATTTCTACTGAAAGTCAGATAGTTAAGAAATTGGTTTCTGTGCTCTGGAGTCGTGGCCGTGCTGGAGAGCCGCTCGTAGGGGGCAACTGGTGGCCTCGGTAGAGCGTGAAGGGTGGACCGAAACGTCCCCCTTCCCATGAGGTTTTAGTCGCCCCCACACCTCCGGCTCATACCTGCTGTCCACAAGGCTCCGATGCGGCCGCCATCTTTCTTTCCAGAGAGGAGAGGGCGAATGGGGCAACACCCTTTCCCCTCCGGACAGACATGATGGCCTGGATCAATGCATAGTCTGTTCACTTTTCTGCTCCAAGCTGCCGGGTTCTGCATTAAGTCCTTGTGCTTCTGGGGCCGTGGCCGTGCTGGAGAGCCGCTCGTGGGGGGCAACTGGTGACCTCGGTAGGGTGTGAAGGATGGACCGGAACGCCCCCCTTCCCATGAGGTTTTAGTCGCCCCCACACCCCCGGCTCATACCTGCTGTCCACAAGGCTCCCATGCAGCCACCATCCTTCTTTCCAGAGAAGAGAGGGCAAATGGGGCAACACCCTTTCCCCTCCGGGCAGACATGATGGCCTGGATTAACGCATAGTCCGTTCACTTTTCTGCTCCAAGCTGCTGGGTTCTGCATTAAGTCCTTGTGTTTCTGGGGCTGTGGCCATGCTCCAAACTTAACTCTGATTTTCAGAGAGAAATGTTGGGTGGTTTACTTCCCATGGATCACTTTGTATATAGAGAGATGTCGCTTACATGGCTGCGCAGTTTTGAGGAAAAGTCTAGTTCCTGCATACTCGAGCTGTGCTTGTAGAGGCTTCTGGTCACTGGGGTTCCATCTGGGGGAGGCAGGATGCGGTACCTACCCCATCTGGGACTTCCCGATGATCTCGGCTCTTTTGGAACCTGTTTTTTTTTTCCCCCCTCCGGGAGCTGTGGATACCGCCCTCCATGTGGCCCTTCTCTTCGGCTGTATGCTGTAAAGATGGCGCTGGGGGGCTGGCTGTGGGTGTGACTTCCGGAATCAGAGGTTACCTACGAGCTGTAATCCCGGCAGATTTGAGGAAAAGTCCTAGTTCCCACATATTCAAGCTGTACTTGTAGAGGCTTCTGGTCACCGGGGTTCCATCTGGGGGAGGCGGGATGCGGTACCTACCCCATCTGGGACTTCCCGATGATCTCGGCTCTTTTTGGAACCTGTTTTTTTTTTCCTCCAGGAGCTGTGGATCCCGCCCTCCATGTGGCCCTTCTCTTCGGCTCTATGCTATAAAGATGGCGCTGGGGGGTGGGCTGTGGGTGTGACTTCTGGAATCAGAGGTTACCTGGGAGTTGTAGTCCCGGCAGATTTGAGGAAAAGTCCTAGTTCCCACATACTCGAGCTGTGCTTGTAGAGGCTTCTGGTCACCAGGGTTCCATCTGGGGGAGGCGGGATGCAGTACCTACCCCATCTGGGACTTCCCGATGATCTCGGCTCTTTTTGGAACCTATTTTCTTTTCCCCTCCGGGAGCTGTGGATCCTGCCCTCCATGTGGCCCTTCTCTTTGGCTGTATGCTGTCTCATGATACTGTTTAAATCTATCCTTGTTAGAGCAAAGCCTACTTACAGATTTAATATGATAAAATTATATTGAATAAATAAAAAGTATTGCAAAATTTCAATAATGTTCTTCAAAAGCTTGGAACAACTTCTACAAAATTTTGTATGGCACTATAAGAACTTCCTGAAGAGTTAAAGCTTTTCTAAGGAGAAAAATATGAAAGACATTGTATTTCTCAACTTTGAACTATACTACAAAATGTAATTTAAAAAATCTCTTATATCAAACTCCCTTTGCTCCATCCAAACACCTATGGAAAGCGTCCAATTATTCGAAATGATCACTTGGAAAAAAAATCTGAGTGTTGAAAATAGGTAAAGGAATACACATAAAAGCCTTTCAGTATCTGTTTTGCAAACCATAGTGCCCCAAAGGAGAGAGAGAGTGAGAGTGAGTGAGAGAGAGAGAGAGAAAAGAAAAGTGCCTACCAAAGAACCAGGTGAGGGAGGGTAAAAAAACTGGGGGCACTGGTGGTGTGAAATGTACAGTGGTAAAGAGAAAAGGGACAGGTGGTGGAACATTATATGACTGAAAATCATGAACAAATTTGTAATTATGTATCTCACTGTAATTCAATTAAAAAATTTTTAATTATAAAAAACCTGTGCAGCACTAAAATAGAGTTCCAGACTAATGAAACAGAATTGAAAGTTCTGAATTAAACCTCTAGATTTATGAACAGTTAATTTATGACAAAGGAGCAAAAACATCTCTTCCATATATGATGTTAGGAAATATGGATAACCATATGTAAAAAGATAAAATTAAAACCATATCTCACACCATTCACATAGGTAAACTCAATTCACTCTAAGTGAATTAAAGACCTTAAGATCAGACTAGAATGCATAAAGTACAGTGAAGAAAAAATTTGAAAAACTCTCCAGGAAATTGACCACAGAGGTGTCTTCACAGATGACCACAGAGGTAAAGATCACACCAAAAAATGGGACCGTATAAAAGTAAAAAGCTTCTGTACAACAAAATAAACTAAACTATAATTTAAAAAAAGGCACCCTACAGAATTGGAGAAAATATTTGCACACAGTACATAAGATATCCAAGATCCATAAAGCACTCACAAAACTCAACAACAAAATATCTGATGACCCCATCCACAAATGGGAAGATGAGATAAACTGATACTTCTTCAAAGAAGACATACAGATGGCCATTAGGCATATAAAAAAAAAGTGCTCATCATCACTGATGATCAGAAAACCATGAAGTAAAACAACACTGAAATATCATCTCATACCAGTGCAAACGGCATATCTCAAAATGTATGGAATTGGCAGAGTTGTATGAATCAGAGTTGGTGGGGTTGTTATCAGAAAGAATCTTCATCTACTTTTGGCGGGAATGCTGTCTGGGCCAACTTCTATGGAAAGCAACATGAAGATATCTTTTAAAAAATATATATGAATAGAACTCCCATATAACCTAGTTATATCACTTCTTGGCATCTATTCAAAAAACACAAAAACATTAATTTGAAAGGACATATGTAAACCTATGTTCATCACAGTACTTACTACAATAGCCAAGATACAGAAACAAGATCAAGGAGTTGTAGTTTATGCACATAATGGAATACTATGCAGCTCTAAGAAGGGGCAAAATCATGGAATTAGTAGCAATGTAGATGGAACTAGGGGGTACCATGCTCAGTTAAGTAATTCAGAAAGTAAGGGACAGATATAGAATGATCTCTCTCATATGTGACACCTAAAGATATTCAGCAAGATAGCAACAAAAGGCTATAGAAAACACAACAGAAGAACTGATCCACAGAACTAACTTTTCTGGGAGGGGGGGGAGAGCAGAGTTGAAAAGATGGAGTATTGGGAGGTGATATACTGATGATAGAAATGGTACTGGAATAATGTACACATGAAAACATCATTAACAGTATTGTAAATCAATAATCAATACTTCAATCAAAACTTTACAATATTGTAAATCAATACTCATTACTTGAAATTAAAGAATCCTGGAGAATGCCAGCCTAACCAGAATAACTGAGACTTAACTATTTGTATACGAGGCAGCCACATATATTAGTCATACAAAATTGTGAGGACAATAATAAAAATAATTCAAGGTTAAAACAAAACATTAGATTCTAATGGACCTGAGCGGTTTAGTCACATAGGATGAAGAACCAGAGACAAGTACCTGGATGAAGTCTCAGTGAATCAAAGCACTTCTGCAGATGTGCACCTCAGATGCCTCAGGCATAAGAGTGCATAGATATTTATCCATCTACTCCCAATCTCCCTTTGGTTTAAAGATTTCCTAGAGGACTTCCAGCCTGTCACACTGGTGTCCAAGGTGGACTCTGGCGCCCAGAACAAGGCCAGAGATAATGAAATGCAGTAAAGCGTCAGTGGCAGTATAGCTAGAAGAAAGTGCTATGGCTATGGCACCACTGGCATCTGCCAGACTCCAGGATTTCCTACGAAAGAGTTTCTTATGAACTGAAGAAGGGGCCATTCTTCCACTCACACAATCTCGGTCAAGGAAAAGTGCTTTGTGAGACTGCAATCCTATTACTCAGGAAGACTCCAAAGATCTGCAAAGAGGGAAAAGTGTCCCTTCCAATGACTTCCAAAGTTCTTTCTTAGGCCAAGTTTCCATGGCTCTGCAATTCTGAGAGAAAAGCTGATACCAATTAAGAGATGTAAAAATAAAGCCAGCTATTGTGCAGAAAATTAGAGGATTTTTTTTAAAACATAATGATCCAATATCTTCAGGAATTAGAGACTATTAAGGCAGCACCTCTGTATTCCAAAATCTACAAACTTTTATCTCAACAAAAATATGTTAGACCACTGATATATTAATGCAAAAGCCAGAGTCTGAGAAAACAAGAAGGATGAAAGCAAAGTATTCACGAGCATTCACTGATTCTCCATTCTGAGAATCAAGAATGATAACAGTATACCCCATTTCACTCCTGCTCATAAAATTCCCAGTGAGGAAGGGGCAGTTGGTTCTGGAATCAACTTAATTTAGGAATAAAAAAAAGACAGTGTTAATCTAAGACCACATCAACTACAATTTAATATTTGTTATGGCTTCCATTTATTAAGAGTCCATTATGTGGGAAAAACTTTCCATTCTTCAACATTTTCATCGTAACAGCAGTCTTATTTTGAACTATTAGCTCCATTTACAAATAACAAAACTGAACTATGTTGAGATTGAAAACTTGCCCAAGGTCTTTAAACTGAGCTGAGCCTGAGAGTGAAAGAAATGGGATTTGAACACAGGTCTGGTGACCCCAAAGGCAATAACCCTGACAGATCCCTAGAGGGAATGAAACCAACCCAGTTGCAATAGCTATAGAAAGAGAGATCACAGCCTGGACCTGTGTATTTATCACAGGGGTAAATGCAGTCTCACTGGAACTATGACCAGAAGGTTGTTTTCCTAGCAATGATTGCGAATAGCAGTGTTGCACAAGCCTCAGTCCATAAACGCATCACAATGAGAAAATAAATGGTTCTAAAACTACACTCAATGCACAATGCCACCCCCAGTGCATATTTCCAAGAGACTAGGGGGTCAGGACACAATGGGAGGGTTACATGCTGGGGTTCAGGGAGGCAGTGCCAAGGGCGCATAGTGGGAAGATGAAGTGGGAGTGGAGAGGTGTTGCATTTGGGGTGTTCACTGCTCTTCACTCACTCCCAATTTTCTTGGTCTTCTCTGCTAGAGACAGAGGCTGTTCGGCAGAGCTACACTTGAGCAATGTCAACAAAAACACTTGGCCCTTGTCCACTGCATTCTTGGCTCCTCGTCTGGCAGGCTCTGGAAGTTGCATGTTGGCCTAATTAGTCAGAGGAGGAGGGCGCGCGGGTGGGGGTGAAGAGAGAGGCAGCAAACTCATGTGTCACATGTCACCACAGAGCTGCACGGATGACTGCAGATACCAAGAAAGAGGCACAGGAGCGGACCCTGGAGATAGTGTGGGGTGCCTGCCGGAGGGAAAGTTTCCAACACAGACTCCAGCCACACGCACAAAGGAAGGAAAGAAAGTGAAGGCTGCGTGCCAAGTTTCCATTACAGAGCCTCACGCTCACTCTCTCTGTGTGTTCCCTCTCCTCTCTACCCTCCCTATCCTCTCCTTTCCTCTGCTCCTCTCTCTCCACCACTCTCTCTCCTCTCTGTTCTCCTCCTGTCTCACCCTCTCCCCTTTATCTTCTCTTTCCTCTCTCCTCTCTTTCACCATTCTTGCTAACTCGCTCACTCTAGTCCCCCTCCCTTTTCCCATTTCACCCTTGTCTTACAGTGACTAGGACAGAAAGTCCAAGGATTTCAGACTACAAGAACAGCTTGCGGGGGAGCTGAGCAGAGCCCAGCTGAACCAACCACGTTTCACACATCACCTCACTCCAGGATCTTTAGGGACTTCCTACAGTCTTCCTACTGCTGCTGCTGAGGTTAAAAGCAGCTGATCCAGGACTTCAGGCTCAAAGTGGCTGCAAAGCCCGGGCATACACGTTCCCACCTCTGGAGCCTGGGGAAGTGGTCTCATGGGATCAGCTGGTCGAGAGCACAGGAAAAAGGCCCCCTCCCCAAGAGCTGGAATGCTACATTTCTGACTGAAAGCTGGGATGGAGCAAGTCACTGAACCCATCAAACAACCAGAGTTGCTGTCCCCTCTCTGTCCCCTCTGCAGATGAAGAAACTGAGTCTGGGGAAGTCTAATGCAACACTGGCAGGGAGAAAATGAAGCTCATGGCGCAAGAGGCCGGCCAATTAGGCAGTGACTGACGCTGACCCTTTAGGCTGGCTCAGCGATGCTCACTGAGGCTATAAATACCTCGCCCTGCAGTTTACACAGCTGCCTCCACTCTGCACACCCTAGTCCTCATCCCAAGATCAGAGGTCAAGTTTGCATAAGTTCACAGCTAGCAGACAGTCTTCTGCCTTAGGAGGGTGAGAGAAAGGCCCAGGGAGGCAAGTAATGAGGCCCCGGCACTGACCTTATGCTCATGGATTTCCATCAGGATTTTCCAGCCATAAGCAGAGCTTCTCTCATTGTTCTTGGACCTAGGGAAGATGCACCTCAAACCCACCCAAAAGACAGGAAGAGGCCCTAGGCCAAAAGGGCAGGGTGCTGCCTGCTCAAAGCTCATAGAAACACAAAGACAAATCCACAGAAAGACTCACTGCAAGGAGCCCTTGTTAAGACTTCTCACTGATGATGTTTACACCCGCTGTCCAGGAGAATCTGGCAAACCAGAAAACCGGGCAAGTTCAGTTTTCCCTCTCCCATTAACCTCTGCGGCAATCACAGCAGCAGCTTTCATGAGGAATATAAAAGCTGCCCAATTTCCAGGCACCTGGTCACCTGTTCATGGGGGAAGGCCCCAAGGAAAGTCCTCCTGCTGAGGGACAGATCCCTTCACTCAGGGATGGAAACAGAGACAAAGTGGCCCCAAGTCCCTCGCCCCACTGAAGGCTGACCTCTAAAATCTGCTCAGGGAAATCTGTTAGCAGAACCCCTGGTCCTTGCTCTCTCTGTGTGTGAGTGTGTGTGTGTGTGTGTGTGTGTGTGTGTGTGTAAGGGGTTTGTGTGTGTGGAGGGGGGAGCTCAAACTGCTGGTGCTCAGATCTGGAAGAGCCAGAATCTGCATGAGACATTCAGAGCTTCTCCTGCCAGGATTCAAGGGGCAGCCCTGACCCTGGAAACGCTCCAGATTCTGCCCATGCCTTTCATCAGGGGAAACAGACAGGCCCCCTTACCCATCTCCCATACACACCCACCAAGGGAGGGGAGAGGAACAAACCTTCTCATTCCCTATAAATGCCAAAATTCCTCCTGCTGCAGCTGGAGTGCTTGCCCTGTATGCAGCTGACCTGCGTTCTATCTCCAACATCTTAAAGGTCCCCCTGCACTGCTAGTAGTAACTCTTGAGTGCAGAGCCTGGAGTAGCCCTAAGAATCAACAGTTGTGTCCCAGGATCCATCCCCAACTGCTCCCGCTGCTACAACTCCCCTTTCTGATGCCCAGAGCTACACAGCTCCACAAGCATGCCTATGTCACGCCCCTTTGAAGCTGAGCTTTAGGAACCAGAACTGATCAAGTACCCAGTTGAAAGGTATGAGCTAAGAGTTCCAAAGACTGATTGCCACAATTGCTCGGTAACACAGAACCATAGTGAGGTACTGTGTAAGGGTTGGGGGTTCAAATAATGCTACCTCTTGAAGGAAGACCTTCCTCAGGGAGCCTAAGGCCCTGGAGAAAGAGCTCCTTCATCTTCAGGACAGCTCCGCAGACAGAACCGTTGTCTGCTCATCATCATTAAGTTCTGCCCCCCCCCCCCCCATTCTGCCCATGTAATTGGCCCCAGGGAGCCCTGCCTGTTTGTGTGTTTCTCTTCTGCCTATCCCTCTAGTCTGAAATTTGATGGATGTGCTACTACATTTAGTGTCACAGTGGTTCACGGGTGTCACCATCGCCTGCCTGGGATTGCTCAAGGCAACCAGCACACCCAAGGGAAGGGGGAAGAGTTGAATATCAAAGAGGCTCTAGATCATTCATTAGAGACAAGGTCCTTCATTTGGGGTGCTAAATTTGAACAAAAGGTCCAGAATCCAGCTTTTATCTGGATCAGGCCGAATAGCTTGTATCAGGAGTGTGTGGGAAATGCAGTGCCCAGGGCCTGCCTCAGATCTCTGGCATGAGATGCTGCCCTCAGACAGGTAACTCATGCACTCCTTGGTGTGAGAAGCTCCACTACACTGTGCTCTCTTTATCCTTGTGTCCCCTTCAAGGCCCTAGTAGAGTGCTCACCTTGCTCTCCCCATCTTTCAGGCTCCAAACACAAACAACTCCCTAACTTTCAATATTGGCATGACACTGAGCACTGCAGAAGCTCTAAACACCAAGCACCCTGAGACCCTTTCTCCCCTATCCGCCTCACTGCCTCTCTCTGAAAGTTATCTGGGAAGTAATCAAGTCCCAGCATCCTAGTATTAGAACTTTTGCTTTCCAAACCTGTGCCATCTTCCTCCACCTGCCTAATTCCCTACTTCCCTGCAGCCTGAACAATGGGTTTGTCTGAACAATCCAAGGGATTAAGCCCCAGGATGACACCCCTTCCCAGAACCTGTCTTCCTCTGAATGATCTAGAAACACAGGAATCCAAAGACTCAGGGGTGCTTCTCTGGCTTCTTTTCCTCTGTCCTTTGTTGATTACCTGGAGGGATCTTTTTGCCTCTTGAT
Source organism: Sorex fumeus (assembly GCF_029834395.1). Lineage (NCBI taxonomy): Eukaryota > Metazoa > Chordata > Mammalia > Eulipotyphla > Soricidae > Sorex > Sorex fumeus. The sequence continues at coordinate 38,404,643 of NW_026606101.1, read as the reverse complement.
ATCCTTTCCACGTTCTGCAGAAGCTCAAATATAAGGTCCCCACATAAAAAGTTTCTTTCATCTGCCTCCTATCCCACCATCAGAGGGATACTCCACTCCTTCTCGCTCCCTTTTCCTTATTCCCTCAGTCCCACTCTCCATCTCAACTACACACACATAAACATATATAAGAACGCATGCACACACACACACACACACACACACACACACACACACACACACACAGGAGATTTCTTAAGCCTCAATGTGCATTAACTATCACCTAGCGACCTTTTTAAATGCAGGAACTAGAGTAAGCTCTGAGATCCAGAATTTCTTACAAGTTCTCAGTGGATGCCAGTACTGCTGGCCCTAGCAGTATGCTGAATAACAGGCTCCATTACACATTCTTAAATGAAAGCATGCATGGATAAAAAGGTCTGAGTTGCCATATGCAAATGTAACCTCCAACTGGGCCAATTTTATAAAGGAAAATGCAAGTGTCCTGGGCAATGCATTCTGTAGTACCTCCAAACAATCCCAGAAAAACAACTCCTGACCCTGACCCAATAAAGTGGGGCAGAGTATCCCCCAATGAAAAGAATGCCTGAAGCAAAAAAAAAACTAATGTTCTGACCATTTGTGGTTCTCATCTGATAGAAGAAAGCTGCTGAAGATGAGAGATACTTTCTTCTTTTTGTATGAGAGCACTGCAGACCTACTGTTAATTCCTGTCAAAAGCCAGTACATGCTGGGTCACCCTGATGATTACACTGTATTCAGGAAGAAATACTGAAATCATGTGCCCACTGCATCTGATGATGAAGGAGGAAATGAATCATATTTATCAGGCAGCAGGTGGTATCTTGTCACTAGCACCCCACCAGTTGCAATTATCCTGCATGAACATTCAAAGAGGAAGCCAAGTCAGCTCATAAACCTGTATTTGTGGCTCTATGATACATTAAGTAACAGAGACAGCTTTTAAAGGGTAATAAGGGTGGATACAGGGGAGAAAAAGGGAGGAAAGGAAAGAAGTGACAAGAAGCATATATGCAATTTAATGGATGCAACATGGATCTGTGGATCCAAGTCTGAATCACCTGTCCTTGATTGCGAGCTTCAGTGCCATCTGTTATGAGCACTGGAGCTGCTTCTTCAGCCATACGGCCCAACTTCAATCCTACCAAGGAATCTTGAGAAATAAAGTGGAGATCCACTCTTTAAAAGCTCCTGATATGCTCCCCAGAATAATTTTCCACTTGTTAAAAATCAGGACCCCAATACCACTGTGGAACAAAAATAAACAAACGGGATTACATCAAAATAAAAAGCTTCACCACAACCAAAAGAAACCAAAGCCCCAATAGAAACAAAAAAAAATCCTACCTAATAGGAGAAAATCTTTTCACACATAAATCAGATAAGGTTTTTATATACATGATCTACAAAGCACTCTGAAAACTCAACAAAAAAATCCAAAAAATCCTATGATCCCATCCACAAGTGGTCAAGATGAACAGACACTTTCCCAAAGTAGATATATGGATGGCCAATAGGTATATGAAAAAAGTTGTCATCATCACACACAAATAGGGAAACACAAATTAAAGCAACAAGGAGATATCTTCTCACACTGGTGAAAATGGGGCATATCAAACAGTCTGGAAACAGCCAATGTTGGCAGAGTTGCAGTGAGAAACAGACCCTCATCCACTGTTGGTGGCAATGTTGTCTGACTCTACTTCTGTGGGAAGTAATAATGAAATCTCTCAAAAATATTGGTATAGAACTTCCATAAAACACAAAAACATTCATCGGAAAAGATATATGCATGCCTATGTTCATTGCTGCACTTAGTACAATAGACAAGATATTGAAACAATCCAAATGCCCAATTACAAACTAATGGATGGAGACATTGTAATATATACACACGATGGAATACTATGAAGCTCTAAGAAAGGACAAAAATCATGCCATCTGCAGCAACATGGATGGTACTAGAGAATATCATGCTAAGTGAAGTCAGTCAGAAGAACAATGACAGATACAGAATTATCTTTCTCATATGTGGTACTTAAAGAAATACAGCAAGTTAGCAACAAACATCCAAAAGCAACATGAAAGAACTGATCCATAAAACTGAGTGGGCGGGGCAGTTGGGGTACTTGGGAGAGGGAGGTGAGCACAATGGTGATGGGTATGGTGTTGGAATTATGTGCACAAGAAACAAATATTAATAGTATTGCAAGCTATAGAATCTCAATTTTAAAACATTGAAAACAAAAGAGTACAAAATAAACCTTTCTGTGGTGATGTAAATGTCCTGGGATGGCACTGTTCAATATGGTAACAACCAGTCACATGTGGTTCTTATTAATTTTCAATGTGGCCAGAATAGACATGGAGTTTCCAATTCCATTTCATTTCCATTAATGTAAATTTAAATTAAAATTCTCACATGTGGCTTGTACTTACACTAAGGGTTGATGGTTTCTTATACATAGGTTGTCTAGTTAAAAGGTTAAAAACAAAGGCAGAACTCCAATTCCCTCAGCATGCTTCAGGGACAAATGGAAATGAGTCCTTGAGACAGAGATGATCACACATTCCTAGTCAGACAAGGAAGATGGTCTTACCTTATTTTTGTTCTCTTTTGGCTTCCTTCTTTGGAAGAAGAAGGGCTGCCAATAACACGGATAAGAGAAGACTGGAATGAACCATAAACATTGAAAACTAGCCTTAAGGCCTTAAAACAAACAGTGGCATTGCTCTGGCAGAAAAACTGTCTTTCAATCAGTATTTAAATAGAAACAACCCTAGAAAACATATGTGACTCACTTAAATGACATGAGTCCCAGGAAGTTCCCCATTTTGAAATCGGTGACCTGAATTTTAGTACCAGATCTGATACCAGCTTTCAGATGCTGGGTTTATATCAGTTGCTTTCTCTAATACTGAATGAAGAGTCAAACCTATATAATTCCTGAGTTTGGATTTTAAGAGGTCGAGTGAAGTTGCTTGAGGAAAGACAAGTTGAATCTCATCAGCTGTGCACTCTGAAGGATGGAGCACATATTGAAGAATGGAATGAAAACATTAAAACCCCCATATCTGTATCACATACAATCTAGAAAATGCAGATATTTAAAATGTAAAGTTCATACTGAGAGTACCACAAACCAAATCCATCTTCCAGCATCTCCCATAACTAATGAAGCAGCAGGTGAGAAGTGTGTGGAATGGATATGAAGTCCTTCCTTGCTCATTCACATTCAGAGTATCCATCATACATAGTACATTAGACGTGGACAAAGTTAAGCGGAGTAGCAAGTATTATCGTACCAGTAAAATCATTAAACTATTTTGAAATGAAATAGGTGCCATAATAGTGACATCTTTTTATACCACAGAGATAACCATTGATGATCTTTTGGCAAGGAATTTTGAAAGACCTCCTAAGCAGTGCTCAGATGAACTGGGGGGCTACTCCAGGGAATTCTTAGCCATATGGACCCAATTTAGTGATAGGGCTTGAGGATGCTTTTATTCTTGGCTCTTGTAATGGTGGGTACCACTAGACCCTCTCCATTATGGTTAGGGATAGTGGAGCAATGAACAGGGAAATGCAAATGTCATTTCGACTATATTTTTTTGTTTCTCCGGGATATATTGCCAAGAGTGGTATTGCTGGGTCAAATGGGAGCTCAAATTCTAATTTTTTGAGAATCGTCCATACTGTTTTCCAAAAGGGCTGAACCAGTCGGCATTCCCACCAGCAGTGAAGGAGAGTCCCTTTCTCGCCGGATCCATGCTAACACTTTTGCTTTTGATCTTTTGGATATGGGCCAGTCTCTGTGGCATGAGATGATATCTCATTGTTGTTTTGATCTACATCTCCCTGATGATTGGTGATGTAGGGCACAATCTCATGTGCTTTTTGGCCATTCGGATTTCTTCTTTGAGAAATTATCTGTTCATTTCATCACCCCATTTTTTTGATGGGGTTGGATGTTTTCTTCTTGTGGAGTTCAACCAGTGCTTTGTATATCCTTGATATAAACTCTTTATCAGATGTGTACTGGGTTAATATACATTCACATTCTGTAGATTGTCTTTTTTTCCTGGCCACTGTATCTTTTGAGGTGCAGAAGTTTCTTAATTTAAGATAGTTCCATTTATTTATCTCTGTTTCCACACGGTTGGTCAGTGGAGTGTCATCTTTGAAAACACTGTTAGCTTCAATATCATGGAGGGTTTTGCCGACCTTGTCTTCAATGTACCTTATGGACATTGGTCTGATGTTGAAATCTTTAATCCATTTTGATCTGACTTTTGTGCATAGTGTTAGGTGGAGGGCTAAGCCCATTTTTTTGCATGTGACTGCCAGCACCATTTGTTGAAGAGGCTTTCCTTGCTCCACTTCACGTTTTTTGCTCTCCTATCAAAGATTAGATGTTCATTCGTTTGGGTTTGTGTGTAAGAATACACCACTCTGTTCCATTGGTCTGCAGCCCTGCCTTTGTTCCAGTACCACGCTGTTTTAATTATTACTGCTTTGTAGTAGACTTGGAGGTTGGGGAGGGTAATGCCTCCCCACGTCTTTTTCCCAAAAATTGCTTTAGCTGTTTGTGGGCATTTGTTGTTCCATATGAATTTCAGGAGTACATAATCTATTTCTTTGAAGAATTTCATGAGTATCCTTATATGGATTGCATTGAATCTGTATAATGCCTTGGGTAGTATTGCCATTTTGACAATGTTAATTCTTCCTATCCTTGAACAGGGAATATGTTTCCATTTTCTCCTGTCCTCTTTTATTTCATGAAGTAGCGTTTTGTAATTTTCACTGTAGAGTTCCTTTACCTCTTTAGTTAGGCTGATTCCAGATATTTAATTTTCTAAGGCACAATGGTGAACAGAATAGTTTTTTCATGTCACTTTTCTCTGTCTCATTATTTGCATATAGGAAGGGCATGGATTTTGGGGCATTAATTTTATAGCCTGCAACTTTACTGTACAAGTCTATTGTTTCTAGGAGTTTCTTGGTAGAAGATTTAGGATTCTCGAGATATAGTATAATATCATCTGCGAATAGTGAAAGCTTGATTTCTTCCCTTCCTCTCTTGGTGCCTTTAATGTTCTTTTCTTGCCTAATTGCTATTGCAAGTACTTACAGTACTATATTGAACAGAAGTGGTGACAGTGGGCATCCTTGTCTTGTCCCAGATCTTAGAGGGAAGACCCTTAGTTTTTCCCCATTGAGGATAATGCTTGCCATGGGTTTGTTATAGATGGTTTTCACTATCTTGAGGAAAGTTCCTTCAAAATCCATTTTGGTGACTTTTCATCATAAAAGGGTGCTGGATCTTGTCAAAAGCTTTCTCTACATCTGTTGATATGATCATATGGTTTGTATCTTTACTTTTGTTGATATGATGGATTATGTTGATTGATTTCCAAATGTTAAGCCATCCTTGCATCCCCGGGATGAATCCCACTTGGTCATGGTATATGATCCTTTTGTTGAATTCTATGTGATAATATTTTGTTGAGGATCTTCGCATCCATGTTCACCAGGAATATTGGCCTATAGTTTTCTTTATTGGTGGCATCTTTGTTTGCTTTTGGTATTAGGGATAATGGGCCTCACAGAAGCTCTTTGGGAGAGTTCTTGTTATTTCAATTTACTGGAAAAGCCTGAAGAGAACTAGCAAAAGGTCATCTTTAAATGTTGAAAGAATTCACTAATGAATCCATCTGGACCTGGGCTTTTGGTTTTGGGAAGGCTTTTGATTACCACTTCAATTTCTTTTATATGAATGGATCTATTCAGGTATCTCAAGTCATCTTGGTTCAATCTTGGGAGATTATAGGAATCCGGTAATTTATCCATTTCTTCTAGGCTCTCTTGTTTTCTGGCATACAGACTCTCAAGCAGTCTGTGATGATCTTTTGAATTTCATTGGTTTCTCTTGTGATGTCCCAGTTTACATTTCTGATTCCGTTTATTAATATTCTCTCTCTCTCTCTCTCTCTCTCTCTCTCTCTCTCTCTCTCTCTCTTTGTAAGTCTGGCTAATGGTTTATCAATCTTATTTATTTTCTCAAAGAACCAGCTTTTGGTTTCATTGACCTTTCATATTGCTTCTTGGGTTTCCATGTTGTTAATTTCTGCTTTACGTTTAATTATTTCTTTCCTTCTGCCAAATTTAGGGTTCCTTTTGATGGCCTTTTTCTAAGATCTTGGGCTGTGAGGTCAAGTTATCTATGTAGGCCCTTTCTTCCTTCCTTAGGAATGCTTGCAAAGCTATAAATTTTCCTCTTAACACAGCTTTGGCTATGTCCCATAGGTATGGGTAGCTCGTGTCTTCATTCTCATTTGTTTCCTGTTATCTTTTGATTTCATCCTTGACTTCCTTCCTGACGCACTTGTTGTTCATCCTTGAGTTGTTTAATTTCTAGGTGTTTGATTTATTTCTCGGTGTCTTTTGTCATTCGCTTCTATCTTCAGCACATTGTGGTCTGAAAAGATTGAGCAACAATCTATCTTCCTGATTCTATTGAAGTATGTTTTGTGGCCTAGCACGAGCTCTATTTTGTAAAGTTTTTCATGTGCACTGGAAAATAATTTGTATTCTTTCTTTTTGGGGTGTAAAGCCCTGTATAGGTCTATTAGCCCTCTCTCTTCTAATTCGTCCTTCAAAGCCAATGTTTCCTTGCTGAAGTGATAAGGCAATGTTGAAGTCTCCGTCTACTATTATGTTGCTAGAAATGTCCTCTTTAAAGTCTGTTAGCAGTTGTTTTAAGTAGTTAGCTGGTCCCTCATTAGGTGTGTATACATATAAGAGTGTGATTTCTTCCTGTTGTACATATCCCTTGATAAATAGAAAATGGCCCTCATTGTCCCTTCTAATCTTTTTCAACCTGAAATCTATGTTGTTGGATACTAGTAAGGCCAGCCCAGCTTTTTTGAGGGAGGTGTCTGATTGCAGGATTGTTTTCCAACCTTTGAGACTGTGTTTACTCTGACTGTTCAAATGAGTTTCTTGTAGACAGCAGGATGTTGGTTTCAGTTTCTGGATCATTTTGCCACTCTGTGTCTTTTGATTGGTGCATTTAGACCATTGACATTGAGAGAGATTATTGTCATGGGGTATTGTGCCATCTTTCTGTAGGGGTTTGTTGTGCTTATAAGTGTTTTCCTTCTTCTCTTACAGGAGCCCATTTAATCCTTCTTTTAGGCTTGGTTTTGAGTTTATGAAGTTCCTGAGTTGTTATCTATAAAATGGTGTATTGTTCCATTGGGTTTGAGTGAGAGTTTAGCTGGATAATTATTCTTGGTGAGGCATTCATTTCATTGGGTTTTTTCACTATGTCCCACCACTGTCTTCGGGCTTAGATGTTTTCCTCTGATAGGTCGCTGTAAATCTAACGGGTGCTCCTTTGTATGTGATTTTCTTCTTTGACCTTGCTGCTTGCAATACTGTGTGTCTATCCATGGCATCCATCATTCTGACTATGATATACCTTGGAGTGTTTTTATTAGGGTCTCTTTTAGCTGGCACCTTTCGGGCTCCTTGGATCTGGATGTCTGCATTCTTTAACTCTGGAAACAATGATTTCAGCAATGATTTCTTTCACTGTGGCTTTTTCATTGGGGTTGCATCCCCCTCCTCTGGTACGACTCTAATATTGTTCCTCTTGGCGTCATCCCCTAGGTCTCTGATTCGCCTTAGAGCTATTTTGAGGTCTTTTCCCATTGTTTGTTGTTCCCTATACAATTTCTATTGCTCATCTTCAAGCTCACTGATCCTGTCTTCAGCTGTAGTCATTCTACTGCTGACGGCACACACTGAATTTTTAATTTCATTTACCGAATCCTTTATTTGTGACACTTCTTTTTGTAGCTTTCTTCTTTCTGCTCTCATTTCTTCCTATATTTTCTCAGCTATCCATTCCACTGTTTCTTTAATTTCTTCCTTTAATTTTCTGGATCTCTGCTCCATTGATTCTTTGAGTAGTTCCTTGAACATCCTCAGCATTTCATCTCAAAATATTTTTATCAGAGAGAACATATCTGTGGGTAATCCTTGTTGAGGATTCTGAGGATTCGGGATTCTTTTCTTCGTCCTCTCCTCGTCGCAGATTTTTGCGCTGTTTCTTCATGTCATTTTGGTTGTATAGAGGTAGAACCTTCTAGTTCACTAGCACTGTTCCTTCTTATTGCTGGAAAGGATTCTGAATAAGGTTGGTCAAAGGTGGTCACCCTTCTCCCCTTCTAGAATATGTCCTTCCTCTCAGACATTATTCTGTGGCTTATGACAGGCATCCAGTGAAGCGTTGGAGGAGGTGCTCTTTTATATTGGGCTTGGACAGCTTCCTGCGTACTGGCCTTTTGTTGGAATTAGAGTAGGCCAGTAGATTATTGTAGTTGAGGAGGCCAGAACTTTTTCTACAGAATTAGGTGATAAAGGCTGCGATGTGAGTTGAGAGTGCTGGGAGTGGAAAATATAACTGTGGCCTCACAGAAGGCCAAGCCCACTTTTGAGGAGGTTATGCCCCTACAGTGGAGGCCACATCCCCAGCACTGACCTAGGAACTTGCACTGGAAGGCTACTCCTCCAGGAGTTGGGCCGGTGGTCCAGCAGAACTCGGGCAGGTGTTCCCCAAAGTCTCCTCTGGCTGACCAGTGGTGGGGGCACGGCATGGGGGAAGGGGCGGGTGCATGGGGTACATGACTGGGACACGCTCCCTGGCTGCCCAAAGAACCTGCAGAGGAGGGCTGCGCCGCGATGAGGTGGGCAGGCGGTCCAGCCCGGATGACAAAAACGTTTAAGAAAAAGTTATTGGCACTCAGTACTTACCCAGGGGAGGGATTCATTAAATCTATACTGGTAAATCAACTTTTAAAATACTACTTTGTAATTTGGCACCATCATCCCTGACAGCTTCTCTTCTCCTTTAATCTGAATCATGCTCAGGTTTCATTTGGAGTGTGGCCTTTCCTACTGCCAGCTGCAGAGAATGGACCAGTAACTCACTCACTAAAGACTTGCACACTGGGATTGATCTGACCTCTACCTCTGCAGACCATGATGATGATGGCTCCCAGAATTACCCATAACTAAACCAAACCAAACTGGAAGACTCACGCACTCTTTTCCAGTGTGTCTGAAACTAGAAAGGGAAGAATGAAAAGCTTCAAGTCCAAGCATGGATCCTAAAGCCAAGAAAAGTAGAGCTCAAACAAGCGTCTAAGAGAGCACAGGTACTGAAGGTGTCCACTTTATCCTCAATACCTGAAGCAGGACTAAACATAAAATTGCATCATTTCTTTACTTTTTTTCTATTCTAGTATTTCCCTTCAAGTGTGACTTAGATGAAGCTTGTTTTTTGTTGTTGTTTTTTCTAACAAGTATTAAAAGAATCTTAGCTAATATGAACTTCTATCTCTTTTTATTTGGTTAGTTTTGGGTTTGGAGTCACACCTGGCAGTCTTCAGAGCTTACTGCTATTTCTGTGTTCGGGGTTCACTCTTGGCAGTGCTGGTAGATCACTCGTGGTTGTTTAGGGATCCATATGTGGTAGGAGGGATCAAACCATGGCTGGCTACATGGCAAACACCTTACCACTTTTACTATTTCTCCAGCTCTACATGCTGTCATCTTTTATCCCATGCTATGCAAAGTATGTCAAAACCCAATAGAGAAAAACCCAGTAAATTGTTCTGCAAACCTCCCTGCCTTCATTTCAACTGTGTCTGTCTCTGCTGAGCAGGGAGCTCTTTCTGTACTCTGTATAAATTCTATTCATCTTGCAATTGAAAGTGTTGTAACAGCTTCTATGAAGTCGATCAATAAATTTGTTAGAGTAACAGTAAAATACATGGGAAATATCCTAAATTTTGTTTCCCTCACACCTGAGAAATGAAGACTTGGATGCTAGTAATTTATTCTGCAGAAAATGCCATGGAAGGATCAAGAGATAACAGAAAGCAAGACAGTGAAAGAGAAATGAGGATGCATCAGGGTGCACTTTGGAAGTAACCATTCCTGAAAGTAGACATGGTCCCACTAGAAACTCAGTGATGAAGCCATGATGCTCTCCCAAACTTTCTAACTGATGAGCACCAATTCCTTCATGAGCTAAAATGTCCTGGGGACACAAGCCACTCGGAACTCCTGGCTTCTCTTTTGAGTGAGTCATGCCATCTTCACATTCTGGAGAAGTCTACGGGACAAGAAGCAGAAGGAATTATGGCCCACACTCAGATAATACTGCCACCATAACAGGAGTTTATGAACTAATGCTGAACTGCTCACTACAGCTGGAACCCAAAGTGGGTGGAGGGGTGTTACTCTAGGGAATAGCAATTGAAGTTAGCTACCCAAGATAACTTTGGCCCTATCTTGGAAACTATGTCTCTTGAAACAAGGGCAAAGATGTGGTTGGTTCAGCGTCACAGATAGGTAGATCTCCTAATGTTTGGTGTCTTTTTCCCTCTCTTGTCATCAAAACTTGATGCCAGAACTAAGGCTTTTCATGCATCACAATCAGGATAGGACTGATAAGTAGAAAAGGCAGTGGAATTTTAATTTAATATAAAGTGATTTCTTTATTACTTTTTTTCTATTCTTTGGTCCAGTATTTCTACCTTTCCCAGTTGGAAACTGAAGAAAGCATGGAAGAGTGGCATGGATGAGTGGAAAAAAGGATAGTATCCAGGCCCACATGGGTTTCAGGGTGAAGTCAGAGATGCACTCATGGAAAAGGGAAGCAGGACCCAAATGGCCAACCCACAGAGGCAGACGCATGAAAGATCAAGCAGGTCTGCCTCCACTTTCTATCTGAGCAATGCATTGGTCAGCTTCTCGCATCTGAGTCAGAGAGAAAGATCTATCCGCCATGAATTTCTCCATGTATATTTCTACTAATTTTTCTGAGGAGTTAGACTTTTTTTTATTTCAAGAGTCTTAACAAGAACTTAACACTACACTCACAAAAATTATCATCTTGTTCAGTATTTGGGAGCTGCTGTGTGCACTAGTCTTTATACCTCTTTGTGGTTTGTTCTCTGCATAGCAGTCTTCTTTCCATCTAGCCCACATTCTCTCCCAAGTCATGGTAGGTTTTTCATTCCAAATGCTGAGAGACTTCCATGAATCATAGTCACCCTAGGTTTTGGTCAGTAAGTCTTTTGAGAGTGACCCAAACAACAGTGAAGAATGACCCAAGAGTGACCCAAAAGTGAAGGATCTCCTCTACTGGATAGGAAGGGGAAAAAAGGAGTGGTCAGTAAAATCACTCACTCACACACACACACACACACACACACACACACACACACACACACGCTAGGAAGGGGTAATGGAGCAGAGATTCTTGAAACAACGGAGCATGCCCTGTCTTCTGGAATCAGGTACTTCTCACTCCATGGTAGAAAGAGAAAGGGGGCAAGGGTCACAGACAGAGTGAGCAGGCCTAGTAAATGTCGCTGTGGTCCTTATTCCAGATCCTGTCCATTCCTTCCTGCTCTATAACATGTAAAGAGTGGGGGTAGCCTGGTCCTGCCTTGACTCCACATCTGAGCTGCCGTTATTTTATCATTGTCAGTAGAAACTGGTTCAGGAGTAGCAAATGAACCCATTAGGTCAATGAGATGTAAGCACAGATTTGCTGGCAGCTTCTGGGATAGATCTCTGCAAAAATAGCTGTTCTTATGATATTTTTCTTACCTTTTGTGTGAATAGGTGAAGCCCAGAACCACTTTGGCCCTGCTGCCACTAAAAGAGATGCTGGTCTTGGAGGGGTAAGAGAGAAATAGGACAGGGACATCAGAACCTTGATGGATCACTGGACTTTTGATTGTACCTGCTGGTCAGCAGTAAACCAACCATCTATCAGATTTCCATGTAATAATATTTTGATTTATTTTCTATTTTTGGCAGCCTAAAGTATCATGACTAACAGATCAAAACCTTTTTTGTTTGTTGTTTGGGGACCATATGAGGGGACTTACTCCTGGCTCTGTGCTCAAGGATCACTCCTGGCAGGCTGAGCGGACCATATAGGATCAAAAGAATCGAACACAGGTTGATCACATGCAAAGCAAGCATCTTCCCTACTGCACTATCTCTCTTGCCCGAAGAGTAAACCCTTTGTTAAGGATATGCAAATGTTGTTATGAAAAGTATCACACCAGACTTGGCTCTGCAACTTTCTAATCTCTATGACCTTCTAGGAGCCTCTTCCTAGAAAACGCCCCTATACCTCTGTAAATGGTTCCATACACTAGTCTACCTGGATAGGAAGATTTTTAACAATGGCAATGAGATCTTAGCACAGAGTTCCTGACCCTTTCTTAAGGCTGTCCAATTCATCATATCACTGTACGGCAGGAGAAGGCCTCCACACCTCACTTCTGGCTGCCCAACAGCAAGTTGGGCTCAAGCAGCTCAAGCAGCAATGGAAAAGAGGTGGGGTGTGAAAAAGGATGAGGAGTCCCCTGAATAAAGTTCCATCTCTTGGAGAGGATCCCTTGTCTCAGCAGGGTTTAGGAGAGGCACAGGAACAGTGTCATGTGATTGATGAGGAGTCTGGAGCCTGTGATAAGGCTCAGGAAAGAGTGGAGGCTTTTGAGGCACATGGAAAGCCTTTCCTTGCCATCTCTCCCTTCCAGGGCCACCCTGATTGGGTTTCCAATTAGAAACACATGACATCTGCGACTCAATACTATCCTGTGTTCTCTAATGACAGGCTTGTACTATCACCTCTGCCAGATGATAAACAGGAAGTCACTGAGTAAGAGGAGCATGTCCCTTGGTGCCAGAGGCTGTCACCTAAGTCGGAGGGCAGAGATCCAAGAGCCATGTCCTAGACCACAGATGACGCCTGTGGGGCCTGCCCCTCACACACGTCTTCCCCAAAGAGTGGCAGAGAACAGCGCTCTGGTGGTTCCCATCTTACATGGGAAGCAATAAACCAAAAAAAAAAAAAAATCTTCTACTGAGCCACACATTCCAGTTCTTCTGGCATGCACATAAGCAGTGCTCAGGGTGTTAAATAAGAAAAGTATTTCATATTTGGCTCATTTAGTTAACTTTATAGTAAAAATAGCTGTTTACTACTGTTATTCCTAACTACACGGTGGATGACACTTCAGCAAGACACTTCAGCCCTTTGTGAGCATTATACACTGTGTACTAGTTAAGGGTGCTTTCATTCACAGTAACTGCCATTCTGGCAGTGCCTGTGCCCTACCAGGCATTATCCAGGGTTCTTATATGCCTTCTGGATACCTTGCTTAATTTTTTGTTGTTGCTCTTGGGCCACAGCTAGGGTGCTCAGGGTTTACTCCTGACCCTGTGCTAGGTATCACTCCTGGCTGAGCTTGGAGACCATATAGGCCACAGGCAAAGCAAGCAACCACTCTACATACAATGTGTAGGGTGCCTCACTTATCTTTGATCTACAGTCCAGTGAGGTGAGTACTTTATCCCCAACTTTCAAAATGAAAACTTAATAGCTCATAATCTAAGACACAGTTACCAACTGTTTCAAACTGTATGTCTGGTGTTTGCCTTGAACTAGATCAAAAGATAATGCTTGGGATATGGTCAGACTAAGAACTGTCCTGGTAGAATGAAGTCATCATCATTAATTAGAAAGAAAGGCTACTCAGTGGCAAAGTCTGTCCTGGCTTCACCCTCACAACCATATCTACTAGCAATCACTTCAGTAATCTTCCTTTTATCTCTTCTTATCCTGAACTCAGGAGCCCATTACTCACTTCAGTTTTGCTAACAGGCCATTTAGCAGAATCTCTCTTCCCTGCACCATCAAATACTTGGAGGGACAAGGCAGGTTTTTAAAAGGAAAACAAACTTTGTAACTGTATCTCACAGTGATTCAATTGAAAAACAAAACAAAAAAAAATGAAAGAAAAGAAGATGGGGGCATCATCAGAAAAGTTTTATTGTGTCTGAAAACACAACAAAAGTACTAAAATGTTAAAGGTAGTACTCAGGTGGTGGGCATCTGAGTGCTTCACGTTTCTGGATGGTTGAACATGTTCATGTAAAATACTGGAGTGGAAGAGTGTAAAAGGTTTCAGAAAGTCCCAGAAGTACAAGAATATTAATAGCATCCTTCTTTTAGCATCTAAGAGCAATATAAAAAATGATTTTAGCTAAAATCTACAGACAGTAAGTTCTCTTAGACAGAGCTATCTTTGTGTCTGCTGTATCACAAATGCCTCCAACTCATGATGAGGTGTTGCTGCACAGCAGTGCTCAGCTTCCAGACCATATGTGGGATGTCTGAGAGACCCAAGCTCTCCCTAGTAGAGTGGCCTGGTAGCCACACCAGTGGTTACATGCACTACAAACACTCAACACTGAATCTCCAGACGGCGGGGAGGAAACAGCCCATTCCAGAACCAACACTCACAAATGCAAGACCCTTTGCTCCTGAGGCATCTGTGCATTACAGGCATGACATCCAAGAGCCTTCTTGTCTCTCAAGCTGCACATTCTTTTCATCTCCTCTTCCAGGCCCACAGTCTTGTTTATCTTGTCATCTAAGGGGTTTGGAGGATTTCCCCGCAGTAGCAATGCTGTATCAGCAAAATACCCTATCCTGGAAGACCCATGAAATAACTTGGCCCAAAAGCAAATTATCTTTAAGCAGCTCTATTTTCAGCCCCTAGTCCAGATATCACTCTTACTGGAAAACTTACCTGAGTATAATTTAATTGTGAACAAGGCTTTATCTACATTCTAAAATTAAAATGAAACTCTCAGTGAAATGACTCATTTCTTGGGCAAATCATTGCCAGAATGAGCCAGGGTCTAATTATTAACTGCTCAATGTCCTGAAAACTGTCTTGATTTCTAAAGACACCAAACTCTGTTGAGTTTTCTCTCATATGCTTTATCACCTCTTGCAAGCCCCTGCATGTTCTCTGAAGATTTCAGGAAAGCTCAGATTTCATGGGAAAGCCAAAGGAATAGATTCACTCATATGTTGCTCATCATCACTTTTGCATTAATACAACTGTTAGTTCAAAAGAAGCTCAAGGACTAGAGAAGTTTGCGTTTCCTTATTTCGGGAAGAAATGTGAAAAGTGACTTTTATGAAAATCCTTTGCTTTCCCAAGCCCTTATACAAACTTTTAAATATAAGAATAAAAGCTCATGGGGCCGTAGAGATAGTACGGCAGGTAATATGCTTTCCTTTCATGCTATCGACCCAGGTTTGATCCTCAGAATCCTGTATGAACTCTGAGCGACACCAGGAATGATTCCTGAGAACACAGCCCAGAGTGAGCCCTAAGCATCACCGGGTACGGCCCTCTGGACAAGACATGCCCTGTCAGAACAGGGATATGCGTAACGGCTGCTGAGACAGCTCACAGTGCTTCCTGCCCCCAAAAGCATTATACTGACCTCCCAAAGCTAGGAACATCTACACCAGTTGATTAAATTTTCTCAAAGTCTAAAAAGAGTAAAACAGTTTAGTGACAACACTGCAAGTGGGTATCTAACCAAGAGCAGGTGCATAAGGGCACAGAGACTGGTAACCCCGGCTCTTGATCCTTAGGATTGTAGCCTCAAGAATTAAGCTCAAAGGAGGAAAGGAGAAGTACCCAGAAGAATGTGAGCCATATCCAGGATTCACTTGGTTACAACTAACACTGACAGATTCCAGATCCTTCCAGATTCAAGGTATCCCCACAAAGCAGGATAATTTGGACTTTGCACTTCCCAGTCAAAGACATCAAAACGAATGAGTGTCTGATGAGTAATTCCTGAAGGAGCACGGAAGGAAAAAAATCAGCATCAGTCCCTCTTGGAGGTGATACTGGTTTTTGTTTTGACATTAAGCCTTTCAGAAACTGAAAAACAAAATGCTCTCTTCATCTCCTGTAGGGTCACAAAGGCATGGGGAATCAGACATGTGTGGTCTGCCAGCTTCTGTTAAGCCCTTTTGCCAACCAGGGATTTACTGCCTATTCCTCTGGGCAGCAGCCATCCCAGAGAGGAATCGATTGGGGAAACTACTGTTCAGACTCAGGCTGTAAATTTTCTTAAATAGCCCTGTGCATCATTACAGATGACTCTGGGTGGTTGGCTCATAGGAGCAGAAGACAGCGACAGTCCAGGCTAATGTCACTCTGTGCCTCCTTCCAAGATTTCTCTTTTAAAAACATATTTTTGCAAATGGCCATTTTTTTTTATAAGAAAGACCCAAATGAATTCTTTCCAGTTGGGTTTAAGCCATACCAGATGAGTCATCAGAAGTCCAAACCTGGGGATCATTTCGTGGAAGAATATAATTTTGGAACTAGCAGAGTCCTCAGAGAGTGTGCAGTAAAGAATGGGCCAACAGAAACACACCGTGAGCCCTGGATACAATTTCACCTTTTCTACCAGACATATTAAAAAAGTAAAATGCAACAGGTGAAATCAATTTAAAAATTTATTTTCGCTAACCTGATACATTCAAAATATTATCATTTCAATATTTAATAAATATAAAATATTTTATCACCTTTATTGAGGTATAACTTACATACCATACAATTCACTCACTTAAAGTACAGTGAGATAATTTTTATACAGCTGTATAGCATCATATTCTAACCTTCAAATGTTATCTTTACCTCAAAAAACACTTAGCACCCAAGAGCACCCTATCAGCCTTCTGCCCAACTGTTGGCAACCACTAATCTACCTTTAAGCTCAGTAGATTGGCCTATTGTGGTTAATTCACATAAACATAACCTGCCATCCTCAGTCTTGCAGCCTTTGCTATCTGCCTTCTTGGACTTAGCATAATGTTTTCAACGTTTGTTCAGGTGACACCACACATCAATGCTTCATTCCTTTCAATTACTAAAAAATATCACATTGTGTGGATATATAAAACTATCAACGGTCATTTTACATTATTTTTCATACCAAGTTGTCATGGTATGGAGCCATAGCACAGCGGGTAGGGCATTTGCCTTGCATGCAGCTGACCCGGATTCAATTCCTCCATCATTCTCGGAGAGCTCGACAAGCTACCGAGAGTATCTCGCCCACATAGCAGAGCCTTGCAAGCTTTCTGTGGCATATTTGATATGCCACAAACAGTAACAACAAGCCTCACAATGGAGACGTTACTGGTGCCCACCTGAGCAAATCTATGAACAACGGAAGGACAGTGATACAGTGATACTAAGTTGTCAAAAGTGATTGTGAATCTTTTAAATCTGTCTTTTTTATTTTTTTAGTGGGCTGGAGTGATAGCACAGCGGGTAGGACGTTTGCCTTGCACGCAGCCAACATGGCCGACCAGAGTTCGATTCCTCCGCCCCTCTCGGAGAGCCCGGCAAGCTACCGAGAGTATCTCGCCCGCACGGCAGAGCCTAGCAAGCTCCCCGTGACGTATTCGATATGCCAGACACAGTAACAACAAAGTCTCCAATGGAGTCGTTACTGGGCCCGCTCGAGCAAATTGATGATCAATGGGAGGGCCTTTACTAATATTCAGGGTTTACTCCTGGCTCTGTGGTCAGGAATCACTCCTGGCTTTATGAGCTTCTACCCCTATCATCTATGTTTTGACTTTATTTTGTTGTTTGTTTTTGGGTAACACTCGGCAATGCTCAGGAGAACTCATGGTTCTGCCCTCAGGAATTACTCCAGGCAGTACTCAGGAGACCACATGGAATGCCAGCAATTGAACCCAGGTTGGCTGCATGCAAGTCAAGAGCCTTACCTGTTACACTGTCTCTCTGGCCCCACCATTGTGAATCTTACATTTGGTAAGATTTGGTCTCAGTTTGGTCAGCCACATTTCAAGTGGCCTGTGGCCATGAGTGGATCCAGAATTAGTATTTCCATTAAGTAAATACTCTTGGGAGAACAAGTACTTGCACAAAATCATGTGCTACACAGAAGTCAGTGGCTACATTAGAGCTTTAAACCAAATGTTCCTATCCTCATCCAAGAGTGCCCTCGTTTCTCCTCCTCTATGCTTTGGGCCACAGAGAAGAGTAAGATAAAACAACAAAGACACACTTAACTCAATCCTCAAAAATAGGTTGGTTATCATTTAATTTTAAACCAAGGCAAGGAAAAGGAGAAAACAAAAGGGAATGCCCTGCCACAGGGGTGGGGTGGGATGGGGGATGGGAGGTGGGAGGGCTACTGGGAGCATTGGAGGTGGAGAATGGTCACTGGTGGAGGGATGGGTACTCGATCAATGTATAACTGAAGCCCAAGCACAAAAATTTGTATGTCTACAACTGTACCTCATGTTCTTTCACTAATAACAATAAAAAAAACAAGTCAAATATCTGAAGGGATAAAGGGATGGGGTCGTACTCTGCCACAATCACCCTAAATAGCAAACCTCTCTTTGCTGACTCCCAATAGCAGCAAATACTAAAAAGACAACAAAAATGAAAGAGTTTCAATGTATCAGGGCGAGAGAGATAGTTTAGTGAGCTAGAGTGCATGCCTTGTATGAAGGAGGTCTGAGTTCAATCCGTGGCACTGTACAGTCCCCAAAGCACAATTAGGAGTGACAGCTAGGAATGACTTCCAAGCCCTAAGATGGGAGCACACCCTGATGGGTGTGGTCCCCAAACCACAAAAATATTAAATGGGTCACCATGAATTTCTCTGAGATCCCTGAGAGAAGTTGACACATATGCCCCTTACTCTATAGGATGCTTCCTGGAAGAGATACAGACACACCATGGGACAAGAAATCTTTTGGGCTAATGAGAGTCTCTGAACTTCCACTCCTGGTTAACATTATTGCAGTGGAAGCCCGCCAAGTGAAATGAAAGAGTGGTGCACTGCTTTTGTATCCTATGGCATACTGGGAACAGCAGCAGCACCACTTCTGTGGCAGTTAGTTTGCGCCTCTAAGTATCCTCAGAGATAGTCCTCTAAGTACTACATCTCATGCTTCACACAAATAGGATGCATGATAATGATGGTTATTAGACTTATATATGAAAAGAGTAGATCACAGAGAGATTAAGTAAGTCATTTACCCATGGTCACAGAGGATCAGAACAGCAGGCATTTGAACTTGGGTAATCTAGCTCCAGAGTCCAGGTTTCTGACCACCATGCAACCCTTGAGAAGCCTGGACCAGCCAGGGAACTCAGACCTTTTCCCATGAATCTCTTCCTCTGTGATGGAGTCCCATGAACCTCCAGGCCCAGCAGACTGATGTCTGGAATCAAACCTCTCAGCTCCAGGGGACATACGCTCATGACATCCCATTCCACCCCACAATGAGATTCACTGCTACAGGCATGAGTCAGGGAGAGAATTTTTTTCTTTTTCCTTTCTTTACTTGTGAATTATTATTACTTGTCATCACGCTTGTTGTACGAGCCACAAGAGTCTGGATTTATTACAAGGGAAGGAAAGCTGCTGAGTTGGTTGCTGAGAAATGGCAGACTCCAGAACACTTGCAACCACCGTTTTTATCCCTAAAACCAGGCTCCCCATCACCACCTGGCTTCCTGATTTGTTTTCTCCAAGGTCCTATTCCAAGACTCCAGAGGCCAGTGAGTATAGAAAATTCAGCCTCCTTGCCTGGCCAATTTTCTATCCCCCAGACTTTATTCACTAACAATTAAGAGTGTGTGTGTGGAGGGGGGGGAGGGTGTTTCATGTGACCTGCTGGGATGCCCTGTTCAAGATGACCACACAAAGATACCCAGCATTCAGGCTCGGGTATCCTATTGGGGGCAAATAGACACAAAGATACCTTGCCAAGTCACCCTGTAGGAGAAGCATGCTGGTATGACAAAAGCCAGTTGACAGTCTAACTGGGGGTGAGCACAGACCTGTGTATCTGGTCCACACAGTATTGTAGAAGTTCCTGGTTCTATGTAAAATTCCAGATTTCTAGCATCTCTTAACAAACTGGATGACCTACCAAAATGAGCCCTGGGTTACTGCTAGGTGGGCTCTAGGGGAGCATGTTTCCACTTGGCTGAGGTAAACTCCAGCCAACTTGCCATGTCTTCCCCACTCCCTGCTGCCTCTCACCAGGTGCTTGGACATGAACATATATGTGCATACTGGCTGGCTAAGGCTGAGGACAGTGAGTGCCTCGCTTATCACACTGCACCCTCTTTCCCGTTAGGCCACACTTCCCACCACACTTGGAGTTGTGGTCAGCTGCATTCTCCTCTTCTGTGACACCACCCCTCTGTGCCCTGCAGTTACTTTTCTCCTTTTCTCTCCTCCTTCTGAGCTGCCCTTGCTCTTACTAACACTGGATTGTGGAATGCCCAAATTTACATTTGCCTCATGGCAATGCCTCATTTCTCCATACACTTTCAGCAGCACTGAGGAAAGGAATCTCTCACATGATTCTCTTGGTTCCTTTTCCTGCCAAATTGGTTGAGCCCATATAGGCAGTCACAGAGAGTAGTGTGGCATGAAAAGAGCCTTCTGGGGAACTTGAGGAGGCAATTCCAGGACAAAGAGGCATGCCTTCTGCAGAGCCTTACCAGTCACACCCATGTGTAAATCTTGAAAGGCTACAGAAAACATGCAGATCTGACTCTTATAGGTAAGGATCCGATGACTCAAAATTAATAACCATGAAACAACTAAACATGTGAATGCCAGATTGCATAGCTTACAGGTCTGGGAAGTTCTGAGAATTCTCACTTGACTCCTCAGAAAATCGCAGGTCCTGTGGTTAACAGTGGAATTGGGCCAGGGTGATGTTTGACAATGGATCTATTAGGCTATTAGTATGGGCCACACACACCTTCACCAAATGTAGAGGCAAAACAATATCATGCCTCTCCTGTAGTTAGATTGTCCAGAACCAATAGTGATAAGTCACTTAAGCTCAATACTTCAAATCACTGATTGAAATTTCCAGGATATGACCAGGGCCATAAGGTAGACTAATGGATTTCTCCAAGAGATATGAAACTTCAGGTCTGTCCTCTTCTTCCACTTATTACTACAGAAAAAGACACCTGAGTTCATATTCCACAGGGATAAGTGCTGGGTTGCCTTCTGAAATGATACCACTCTGTCTGCTTCATGGGGGCATATTGCCTAATTCCATGGGAAAACTAAGAATCCAGGAACTGTCCCAGATGTATCCACAAGACCTAGCCTCATTTCAAAAGCCAAAGTACCTATTGCCATAATTCTGTGAATCTAAATGCACACAGCACTCCTACCAGGATATTGTGCAGTCGAGCTCTACTTCTGATAATGGTTCTCTCCAACACAGAACATAGAAATATGAGCACATTATTCTAAATAAAATGACTGTGTGTGAACTAGAGAATTGGGGGGTAAGGACTTGCCTGGCACATTGCTGACCCAGGTTTGCACCTGGTCTTTGAACCAAGACCAGGAGTAAGCCCTAAGCTTGGTGTAGCCCAAGAAAAAGCAACACCACTGGGGTTGGTCCCAAAAAACAAACCAAAAAATTAAAAAATAAAAACTAAAATAAAATACATGCTGTCCCCTTCCCTGTCTTAAAAGCCCTACTGGATAAAGAACTGGGAGTACCATATAAAAGGGTTGTCCAATACAAAATATGGAGAATCCTCTGAAAAGTTCACATGATCCAGTAAGACAAAATCACATAGAAAAATATCTTGTGCTGAAAAAACATCCAGGAAAACTATTTAGGGTTCTGGAAACCTCCCCCCAGTTCTAACTTCAGGCCTTTTTGAAGCTGAAAGATGAGAGATAGGGAAGGAAAAGGAAGAGAGCTTGTGCATATCTGCTGGAAAGTATGAAACAGAACCACTCTGCTAGCAAGCTGATTTCAACAGATGACAGCACTGATTAAAATCAGCTGTCTGGGTTAATTAACGCCTATTGCCACAAATATATCAAGCCCTTGTCACCACTATAGCTTTTTTCTTTTTGCTCCACGTTTTGGCGGAAAAGACTTTGCTACTAAAACTGAGGATTGATTCAACGCAAAGGTCATCTGAGTCTACCCTGTGATGACTCTGCCCCTTCTACTGTCAAAAGACTTTCTGGCTGTATTTCAAAGCTAATTATTTTGGCCCCAACACCTCTTTAGTATTGAATACATAGTTGTCTGGGGTAACATTTGCCCTGGCTAAAATGGCTAGCTGTGTCAAGAGGAACAATGCTTGCTCGAGATGGTTGTAAAAGATAACAAGAAATTTATTAGAAGCCACACACAGCTCTCTGTGTTTTCTTTGATGGAATCAACCACGGACATAAATTTCAAATCCACACTGTTGAGCTGTAACCACTAAGAATGTAGACTGGCCGCAGAGAAAGTCTGTTTGGGGTCTGATGTTATGAGGCACGAAGAATATAAAGAACCTAGGTGATTTCCTCAAGTAAGGGAACTGAGATCAGCTCTTTCTGCCCGCTGTCTGGGAAAATCATGCATAGGAGCTAGCTGATAGTGGAGCCCCATGCCCCATTCCCACAGTCCACACGGGGATTCCTCTGTGGGGGTCCTTCTTATGGCCTCCCCATTTCTGTACCCATATTTGCCAGTTTCTCCACATGTGTGCTTTTCTATAGCTTTAGGAGTTGATCAATACTCTGAAAAGTAGAGATGATTTCACTCTGGCAGGAGAAGAATGTAAACCCTTCACGTATCCAGTGGATTGGATAAGATGGCTACATCTCAGCTTCCTTGCCTCGGAGATATGGTCTGCACGATCTGAGACTCAGGGTGGGCACCCTTTGCCCTTTCCTTGGTCTTTTGTCTCACTTAGACTCCATTTCAGTCTTTCTTAGGGGAAGGCTCCTTGCACCCAAACTTGTGTTTAGAGAATCCAAACCAAGAAGCCAAATAAAGAGATGACATTTAAATGTATAATTGTTTTTCTTCCTATCTGTGGTTCATTACACAGGGAACACTTTAGCTTGGTTTAAGTTGCACAAAAATCAAAATAATGAGCAAAGAGAAAATGCCAAAGGAAGAAGGGACACCTTTGATCCAATGTAGGGCTTCATGTACAAGTTCTAACTTGAAAGGTTCTACCAACTGTATCAGTCCCTCGTTACTCTGAATAGACTTAAAATTTCTTTGCTTGTATTACTGCCTTTCACTTAGGGAATGAGATGGGGGGGTCTCTTACGAGCATCATTTATCATCTTTTGGGGCAACAGCACGGCATAGGAGGAAGAATAAAAAAAGTTTTCAAGGGGACAGAGTATAGCAGCCAGGACTCTTGCCAGTCCCTGAAGCACCACAGGAGTGATCTGGAGTAAGAGATCCAGGAGAGCCAGGAGTAAGCCCTGGGCTCTGCTGCTTGTGTGACACCCCCACTCTGCCACTCCCTCCATCCCGCACAAAATGAGTTATCAGCAAATGATGTCTATCTTGCAACAAGGATGTGAGTGTTATGGCCAATACTCAATAGCACTGAAAGTTGTTACTGTATATAAAATTATATGGACTAATTTGAGTCTCAAAATTCAGTTGTAACAGTTAATAGACGTAGGACTAAAGTATCTTAAGAATTTGTCTGGAGGTTCCAGGAAAGAAACTCAGCTATTATACTTGCCCTCTGAAAGAGAACAATTCAGTTCTATTTAAGGTCGTCCTCTTCCACCAAGCACAGAGTTTCACAACAGATATACCTGGAGTGTTGAGAAAAGAAGAAAATGTCTTCCAGATCTGCTGAATCAACTCTGACATTCAATGGGTTCCCAGAAATTACTGTCAATTTGACCTCACATCCAATTATAAGTTCCTGGCACCTTCCTAGATCTCAGTAAGAGTTTGATTCCCTTCACCACTCAAAGTCAGAGAAGTATATAAAAAGCCTTTTGGATTTCTTAAGCAAATACATTATTTGCCAAAACTACTTAATGTATTTAGTGGCAAAGAATCTCAAAAGGATTAAAATATGTTTTAAAAACTCTAAGATCATGAACCTCTCCCTTCACCACACCTCTCTTCTGATAGGTTACTCAGTGGAATTTAACCCTCCAGGCAAAGATATTTGATTCTAAATAAACTATAACACACCCTGTAGACTATGGCAGTCATAATTCCCAGGTCAATGAAAAATACCATAGGAAAGAAGATGCTAAGAAATGTGACTGGCTTTGATGACACATGCATTGAATAATTAACCAGCAACTTACAAGTTTAGACTGCATCAATTAGTTGATCGTCCAATTTAGAAAAATGACTGTCCCATTTGGCTTCACCAAGAAACAGACAAATATCCCAATCTCAGGAACCCGATTCTCCTGACATGTGGCTCCTTGCAATCAAGATAGTGGAAACTCATGCAATTGAGAAGTCACTTTGAAACACTGTGCAAATGGTATAAGTGGTGGTTTGGAAAGTATGTTGGAAACTTAGCTGCCAACAACCAAAAATGAGAGTAATTTAAGGCACTTTAAGTTGCCAGAAAACATGCCAGACCCTAGCACTTCACCCAACACAGACAGAGAGCACATAGTTGTTGAATGACTTACAGAACGCTGACACAGCACATTTCTGCTTGCATACATGGCATGCCCACAAGAAGGCTTTCCAGATCATACCAGAGACAAGAGACAAAGCCTTAGGAGTGATGAGTCTCTCGCCTCAAGGAAAAGCCTTCAGAGTGTGCCAAGAGCAGAGAGTCTTGACTTTACAGAGCTCAGACAGTCTTGACTTTACCGAGCTCAAACACGCACATTAGTGCCCCTACAATAACACAATTCCAGTGTTTGTTACCACAGCATATTATAATTGTGATAAATAGCTAAAAGCACAAATATCACTGCTAGCTCTTCCAGTCACAGATCACTCTAGAAATGCACACCATGACTGGAGACCAGTACATCTACTTTTTCAGTCGTCATAAATTGGTCACTGCACCACTACTCAATCCCTCGGCAGACTGAAGATTCTGCGCTGCCCCTGGTTTCCTTGTGGTAAGCTCATGTGTTTTCTATATGCTGGACAGTCAAAACAAGGAACTGACAAAGAAGATGAATGAACATCAAAGAAATATAAAGTGCTCACATTGAAAAGGAGATGTAAATAGGGGATCATAATATCAGAAGAAACAGCCAAGTGTGGAAATGCTGAACCTTCCTACATTTGAGAAATCGTGTAGGCATCAAGAGGAATGAATGAGGTAGGAGATAAACTTTAAGGCACAAAGAAAGTGGATGATGAAAGAATAAAAACATTTAAGAGGAAATGTCACTGGCAAAAATTCATATTAAAGAACTCTTGAGGGGGCTGGAGAGATAGTATAGACGGTAAGGCACTTGCCTTGAAACAGACCCAAAATTGATTCCCAGCAACCACTTATGTTTCCCTGAGCACCACCTCGAATGACTCCATTGAGTGTGACCCTAAAAGATAAACCAAACAAAAGCAAGCAATAATGCTTTGATTAGAGCTACAGTACAGTGGGGATGGCCTTGCAAGCGGCTGACCAGGGTTAGATCCCCAGCATTCCATATGGTTTCATGAGCCCAGGAGAAGTGAATCCTGAGTTCAGAGGCAGGAGTAAGCTCTAAGCATCACTAGATGTGACTCAAAAACAACCAACCTAACAAACAAAATATAAAGACAACAAAAATTTCAGGGCTGGAGCCATAGTGCAGCAGATAGGGCAATAGCCTTGTACACACTGTTTTCCAGCTGTTCATAAATTTGCTTGAGCGGGCCCAGTAACGTCTCCATTGTGAGACTTGTTGTTACTCAGTTTGGCATATTGAATACATCATGGGTATCTTGCAAGACTTTGCCATGAGGGTGAGGTACTCTCCATAGCTTGCCAGGCTCTCCAAGAGGGGTGGAGGAATCGAACCTGGGCCGACCAGGTTGACCAGGTGTAAGGCAAACGCCCTACCCACTGTGCTATCACTCCAGCCCCTGCCTTGTACACAGGTGACCCAAATTTGGTCCCAGGTATCCCATATGGTCTCCAAGCCTTAGAGAAGTGATTCCTAATTCCTGAATACATATCCAGGAGTAATATCTGAACATGCCAGGTATGACCCATAAACAAAAACAAAGACCTCTTGAAGGGCTAGAGAGATAACTCAACATGCAAAGCATATGTTTTATATCTATTTAAGAGAATAACCCTTGAGTATGGGCAGGGATGACCTCCCCCCAATATAAATATATTAATTAAAAAAGAACTCTTGGGGATACTTCTAACACAGAAAAGATAAAAAGATAAAGCTTGAAAGCTGACCTAATTTTAGAAGGGAGTAGAACAACTTTCCAAGGCGTAGAAAAGACATTTAGCACTGTCAGTAACATAAATACTAGTTAAACTACTCAATAATTTTTTTACAAAACAAATAAAATTCTTCAGTTCTAATCCTTCTAATGTTTTAAATCAAGTGTACTGATGTAAGGAGTTTTACTCCTTTTCATTTCAGTATATATTTATCACAGATCATAAGACAGCTTATAATGATGTGACAAAAATTTCAAAGTTCACCAACCACCATAACTTTTCTTGTTGATTATTAAGAATGCTTTGTATGGTTTTGGCTTACATGGTCACTCTTAGGTTCTGTACAACCACGGAAGGATTATAGGGATGCCAGGCACAGAAGATTCTCCCGAAAAGCAGATGCCCGTAATGAAGGCAAATAGCAACGTTTTCCCTACAGGATGGTCCTGATTCCTGGCTTGAATAAGCAGGCAAGATGTCAGCAATGTGATTGATTTTCTCCAAGCCTCTTTTTTTCCCATTTGTGGGATTATGCTGTGCTCCAGAACAAAAATGGACTGACTAGTAAGAAACGCAACCATTCAGTGTTCACAAACAGTATTACCATGTATTTAGTACGCATTTGGAGAATGAGTTTCTTCACTGAATGCTCTCAACTAAGATACATAAGAGCCTTATCACCCTGTTTGCAAAAGAGGAAGCAGCCTGAAATAAAATAAAGCAGTAAGCACAATCCACACCATTAAGCATGATTAGAAACCTAAGAGTGCTGTTCAACAGAAAGAAAATGTACACAAATACAGATCCCACTACAAAACTTCATATTTCCTAATGTTTGCAGTCACTGTCACTGTCCTCCCGTTGCTCATTGATTTGCTCCAGCGGGCCCAGTAACATTGCGAGACTTGTTGTTACTGTGTTTGGAATATAGAATACGTCAGGGGTAGCTTGCCAGGCTTTGCTGTGCAGGCAAGATACTCTCCCGTAGCTTCCCGGGCTTTTTGAGAGGGGCAGAGGAACCAAAGGCAGAGGAATCGAGCTCGGCCAGTCAGCCGCATGCAAGGCAAATGCCCTACCTGCTGTGCTAAAGTGAAGTTAATTTTAATAATATATTTTAATTAACCTAATATGTCAAAAATGTTTGAACACACAATCAATATGAAATGATTAATGAAAAATCATCATTTGTTGTGCTAAATCTAGTGGATGTATTACACTAGCAGTATATCTCAATTCCACGTTTTAAGTTCTTGATGAACTGAATGTGGCCCATGCCCAGAGCATTAGACAGAGCTGGGAGCTGCCTCGAGAAGTGGAAACGTTATGTGACCTCATGTCTTCCTTCATGGAATTATTACCCTGGTAATTCTGCTCTTTTCTCCTAAATAGTGTTCTAAGAAAGATTTAAATCATTATAATGAACCAAGGACATTTCAGAAATTAATTTATTTATATCTTTAATTTTCTTTTTGTACTGAATTTTTAGGCCCAAAAGCCAGAAAGATAGTACAACAGACAGGGACACTTGCCTTGTAAGACCAGGTTCAATGCCTAACATTCCCTACAGTCCTCCAAACCCCACCAGGAGCAATTCCTGAGGTCAGAGTGAGGAGTAATCCCTGAACTTTAATGTGTGGCCCCAAAACCAAACCAAATAAACAAATAAACACCTCAGGTCACCTTGGCCCCAGAGTACAGGGAGGATAAGAGGAGAAAAACAGGGGCAGGGGAGAAGAGACAGATGAGAAGCAACAATGGCAGAAGTTAGGGGGATTTGGGTATATCCATGTTGTTAAGGAAGGATAGAGCAACATATGCACACTACAGAGTCAACAACACTGAAATCACAAACCCAAATTTTAATAATGAAATTTTAGAGGTGCCTGTCAAAATGGCAAGCCGGAACTGAGGTGGAGGATAGGATAGGGAATCTGGGAACACTGGTGTGGGACGTTGCTTCTGGTGGCAGGAGGGTGACAGAATATTTTATGTCAAAAACCCAAGTATGAATACCTTTGTAATTCACAGTGCTTTAATAAATTAAAAATGTAAAAAGACTATGAAGCCAAACAACTGATAAGGTACTTTTGTGAGGATGTGGATAAAATTGAGCACAAAGATATGAAAAGAATGCTTTCATGTGCTTTTGTGGCCACACAGCATCTCATACTACTCATAACAAGCAATACAAATTAAATTACTTAGCATCTTCCTATGGGGTAGGCTTGGATGGTGGTGGTCACTGTCATTGTCACTGTCCTCCCACTGTTCATCGATTTGCTTGAGCAGGCCCAGTAACGTCACCACTGTGAAACTTGTTGTTACTGTGTTTGGCATATCAAATACATCACGGGTAGCTTGCCAGGCTCTCTGAGTAGGGCAGAGGAATCGAACCCGGGTCAGCCACATGCAAGGCAAAATCCTACCACTGTGCTGATTTGAAATAATACTGGCAGGATTTGTTTTGAAATTTTGAATGTAAACAATTACTGTGAATAACTTTATAAAAATAAAATTTAAAAGAATTTTAAAAAGTAATGTGGAGTTCATATCTGCTTCAGTCAGCTTAGTCAGTGGCTAAAACAGCAGTACTCCTGCATTTAAGATAAATAGATAAATAAATAGCTTTCAGCACCTAATAAGGTTTCAGACCAGAAGAAGCCACACAGGAAAAAGTTGGATAGAATGTGTCTCTGGTTTTGTCTTTCATTTTGTTCTGTTCTGGTTTTCTTGTTTCACTCATTAAATCTTTAATAAACAAAATTAAAGGACAAACTAAGCAAAACCTCAAATTATAAGAACAAGATAGCAGTTACCAAATGAAAAGGTGATTATGGGTATATAAGTAGGGTGAAGGTCCAATTGTACGTGAAAAAAGGAAACGGGAACTAGACTTTTCCTGGTGAATGTAAGCAGCATACACAGGTGTTGATTTATAAAGCTATGCATCTGAAACTTATCATAAAAGTAACATATATTATAAAATACAAAACCTTTTAAAAATTGTATATTTTTTTAATTTACCTTTTTGGGTGACATCCGGTGATGCACAGGGATTACTCCTGGCATTGCTTGGGGTACCATATAGGATGCTGGGGATCGAACCGGGGTTGGCTACATGCAAGGCAAATGCCTTACCCACTGTACTATTACTCCAGCCCGTAAAATACAAAACTTTTTTACTTCATTATTTCCTCCTAAAAATGTTATCACACATAACCATTAGATGGTGATTAAAATCATGAAATTGAACACCAATAAATTACTATTATCTTCATTCCATATCACAGTCTCACTGATCATCACAACACTGTATTTTATATCACTTCTTCTTTGATTCAAGATCAAATCCAAGATCATACTGCTTCAAGTTCTCATGTTTTCTTAGTCTTAATTTATCCAAGTTAGTTATTTTTCCTTCCTTTGTCTTTCTGGTCTTGCCATTTTTCTTTTCTAAAAAACACTGGGTTGTTTTTTTTTTAAAAATTGTATTAACTCATCATTATTTACAATTTACAGTCATATGTTATTAACTATTATGTTGCTTTTCAGGTCTTAATCCTTGTTTGTAGGTATCAATAACACAGAAATCAAGGTATAGAAAAAAAATAAGTGAGTGTTCAAGTCTGCATTTTTCTTATGGTCACACTTTTTTCAATCTGCTATGAGGAATAATGATTTTATAATTACCCACCCAAATTAACCATACTTCCAAGCTGATCATACTTAGACCACGAATACTGCTTTATCACTTGATCACTTGACTTCCTGTTAATCATCGATTTGCTCGAGTGGGTGCCAGTAAGTCTCCATTTGTCCCTGTCCCATGGTAGTGTAGCCCATGGCATCTGTTTATTCTAGGAACACAAAGAGCCTCAAACCGATCATTCAGGGTCTTGACAAAGAAGTCTGACCATCTGGTAGGTGGGTGGCCACACAGTCTTTTGAGGTCCTGTGGAATCCAGTCGGTAACGGCTCTAGTCCAGGGGTCATCTCCAAATCGCATTATGTGTACAGCCCATCTGATTTTTGACACCTTGGCAAACAAGACAGTGTCCCTGATTCTTGATCGTCAACGGAGGTCAGAAATCCGTATTATTCCTCTCATTTGAGTGTAACATGATACCCCAAGCATAGCTCTTTGGATTCCTCTTTGGGAGACCCGAATATCATTGTCATCCTGTTTTCGTAGGGCCTGGGTCTCTGAGGCATATGTTAATGCAGGAAGAACAGTGGAATCGAAGAGATGTGCCCAGAGCTGAAGGTTCTTCGTCCTCTTAGCTATTTCTTCAATGCTCTCGAAGGCGTTCCAAGCCGCTCTCTTCCTCCTGCGCAACTCAGGTGCCAGGTCATTTGTCATGTTGACTTTTCGACCAAGGTACAAATAACTGTTGCATTCAGAGATGGTCGTTCCATTGAGAGCAAATGGAGCATCATAATCATTGTCTTTGTGAGATACAGCTGTAGTTCGACCTTTCCACACTCAAGGTTGAAGTCAGCCAGCATTTGTGCTGCTTGGCTAATGTTTGGTGTTATTAGAACAATGTCATCAGCAAAGCAGAGGTGATGTAGTTGCTGACCATCCATCTTCACTCCCATTTCTTCCCATTCTAGTCATTGCATGACGTTCTCGAGGGTGGCACTGAAGAGTTTCGGTGAAATGATATCACCTTGCAGAATCCCTCTCTTGACATCGATGATCACTTATTTGTAGAACGGTGAGACCCTGGTAGTGAATCCATAATACAGCTCATGGAGGATCCTGATGTATTGAGTTTGAATGTCCTTATTGGCTAGGGCTTCAATGACTACTTCCATCTCAACAGAATCAAAGACCTTCTTTAAATCAATGAACATTAGACAGAGTGGCATCTTGAACTCCCAAGAAACCTCAATAAGCTTGGTTATGGTGTAGATATGGTCGATGGTGCTGAATCCTTTTTGGAACCCGGCTTGCTTGCATGGTTGTCCTTCATCTAGTGTTCTGCTAATCCTATTCAGGATGACTTCTTTATGAAATCTAAAATATTTTCACATTTTATATAGGCATACAAATAGACATATATTACATATGAAATTATTTAGCCTTTAGTTCTCACAATTTCATTCCAAATTAACTGTGGTGTGTCTCCTAGGAATCCGAGAGTGATTACCATGTGATTACCATACTCATTGTTACATGAATTGTGTAACATGGAGTTCCAGGATCATGAAAGTAGGGAAGAACCCAATCCCACCTGGAGCAAGTCCGTGGAAAGAAGACCTTTGGAGAAGGTTCATCCCAGCCCTAACCAGCACCCCTATCAAAAGAAATGAATATGCCTGCATCTTCTTTCTTATGGAAAGATTTAATGTTTGGGTTTCCCCACCCTCACCCATTCCCCTTTCACTGATTCCTGTAA
Organism: Sorex fumeus; assembly: GCF_029834395.1. NCBI lineage: Eukaryota > Metazoa > Chordata > Mammalia > Eulipotyphla > Soricidae > Sorex > Sorex fumeus. Next base: position 38,373,057 of record NW_026606101.1, on the reverse strand, counting down.
GTCTCAAGCTCACATCTCCAGCCCTGTCTCTGCCCCTGGGCAGTCGTTAGAGGTCCATAAATCGGTGGATCTGTGAAGATTAAGTCAGGGCCAATGTATTTACCTGGGATTCTGTTTTCTTTTTACTAAAGTCCAACATATCTCTCACTTTCTGATGAGTTCAGTTTGTGTGTATATCAAACTTTGCAGGTGTGGATCAATAGGAATTTCAGGTTATCTTGTCTTCTGAAAATCATGTAGCAATTACAATTACTTTTGAAAAGGCTTCTCTGGTCATGTCATTCCTTTTTGGCTTGTTAGAGTTTCCTTTGCTCTGAGGTTAGACAGCTGAATTGCACTCCAAAGTCTTATTGAGATATAACTGACATATAACATTCTGTATGTTCAAGCTAAATCACACAATGGCTTGGTATTTATATGTAACACTGTAGCACTGTCCTCCCGTTGTTCTTCGATTTGCTCGAGTGGGCCCAGAAAGGTCTCTGTTGTGAGACTTTGTTGTTACTGTGTTTGGCATATCGAATACATCACGGGTAGCTTGCCAGGCTTTGCCGTGCGGGCGAGATACTCTTGGTAGCTTGCTGGGCTCTCCGAGAGGGGTGGAAGAATCGAACTTGGGTTGGCCAGGCCAGCCGTGTGCAAGGCAAATGCCCTAGTGCTGTGCTATCACTATTGTGCAATTTCAACATAATATAATTGTTTAACCCCTCAATCATCACCTTTCATGATCTACTCTTAGAAAATTTCAAGAATCTAATACAATATTGTTCAGTAAAATCACCATATTGTAAATCATAGTCCAAGAACATATTCACTATTGGAAGTTTGTAACCTTGAGGCTGGAGTGCTAGTACAGCAGGTAGGAGGCACTTGCCTTGTACACAGCCAACCTGGGTTCAGTCCCCAAAGCCCACAAGTTGTGATCCCTAAGTTCAGAGCCCAGAATAAGTCCTGATCACTGCTAGGTATAACACCCCCCAAAGAAAAATAATAATAAAACAAGAAAAAAAGGAAAATAGTAACCTTGGCTGGCATATCCCCTTTCCCCTCAACTCCAAGCCTCTGGCAACAACCATTCCATTCATTGTAGAATTTCAATTGTTTTTAAAATCACATAGAGATCATAAAGTAGTTTTCTTTTTCTATGCGATTTATGTCACTTAAAGTAATCTTCAAGCAGAAGACTCAATTCTTACTGCACTGTCCCATCAGCTTGTCTGTCTTCTAGTTCATCCACATGGTTCTGCCCCTTACCTATCTCACTGTAGCACAGAAATATTTATCTTTGTCCTCTGACTACACCATGTACATAACCAGCTCCATACTTGGTGAACACTAGGTTCCTCCTTGTAAGCACATCTTCAAGTCTTTCCTGCTGATTTTCTCTGTGATCCTTCCTCAAAGAAGTCTTGTCTAGACATCTCCAGAAATCCAGCCTAATTTGGGGTTCTCCACTTCTTGCTCTTAAACACTTCCATTCTAGCACTTATCTCGGTTTCTGATTATACACTAATATTGTAAATTAGATTGCCATCTGTCTTTCTCAGGATTCTCCCAGCACTGGAATTCAGAGTTGGGTCAGACCTGGGTTTATAGTATTCATTCAAAAGGCACACAGACTAAATTACTAGTAACCTAGAAGCTGTGACAATGACTCACTGATGAAAAGATGGGAGGCCTCGACTGTGAAGCAACAATAAAGTGAAAGGAAAGATTAGAGAGAGAAATGTTGAAAATTTAGTAAATGGATGGAAGAATAAATTTAAAACAAGTTATATTTGAAGAAGCTGGCAGTTTTCAGTTTTACAACAATAGTACAGAATATAAGGATTCACCTGGAAATGTCCAGGGGCAGTTGAAAAATGATATTCAAGAGAGATATGCAGACAGATTATCTAAAGAAGTATGGAAGGTGCTAGTGAATAAGGATGTAGTTGCTGAGGAAGATGATAGGAGAGAGATGTGTGCTGCTTGGGTAGGACCAGAGAAAGAGAACAGCCAATAATGAAAATCATCCTCAAGTGTAATAGGAGATCTGGATCCTAAGAATGCTGTTTGTGGTTGGGGTGTTACTTCAGTGGCACCATACAAGCTCAATTCCTGCACCACAGAATCAAGCAAAAATGCTGTCATCTTTACCTGCATAGGTTTCACTTTACAACCAAGTCAATTGTATATAATTACAATGCAATTTTATTGAGAGTAGTCTGCATTACAACATTATGAGCACACAATTCAATTAGCTGTAGAGGGTCAAAGGAGGGGTACAAACCACTTAGTTTGTTGTTTCTCCGCAGTTGTTCATTTGCAAAAAGCAAGGGGTCTCTTCTAAGTGAGGGTCCTCATCGGTTCTCACTGAAGAAAGCCAAGGACCACGTGGGTGACTTCAGAAGGCATCTCAAGTCTAGCCTGTTTTATCAGAACTGCCTGTTGATTTAATTTATGAAAGTCTTCCCCCACAGTCAGGTCATTATCTAGTCTTGACTTTCATGTGTCAGCTTATACTGATAGCATAAGTCACATTCTCTCTCTCGATTTCCATCTCTGCATCATTCTGATAGTACTGGATCTCAAAGGCCCACATCTTTTTATCATCTGGGGCCATTATGTCAATGTAAATACAATCTAATCTATCATGATCAACACTGCATGTGAATGGTCTGAAAAAGGTTTCCAACAGGAGGAGACGCAGGGTTAGCAACATCATAGCCACTGAAGAGAAAAGAAGAATTAAATTCACAATAAATGAGAAGAGGCTATGTAAACTGAATCCTCCCACAATGTCCCTAATCCTTTCATTTTTTCAGAATCACTACACATCTTTTCAGAATAAACCTCAGAAAAATAGACATGATAGTAAGTATCCAGGACTTGGGGTCCTCTCAAGTTTTGAAAAATCTTCATTTCAATTAAGTTACATTAAACGTTTTCAGAGAATAAACATTAATACCTGAAGATATTCCAAAGTAAGTCACTTGGAAACTATTTCTGGAATTATCCAGATGTTTCTGCAAGTGACCTTTCTTTGCATTTCCTAACTCCACCCCCATCCCGAAACAGCTATGCTTTAGAACTATTTGATTGAATCATTTCACTTCTGGTAGACAGATTCACTATTCCAGGGCTTCTTAACAATTTCCCCCTCCTAACTCCTCTTCACCTGATAAACTTTTACTCAGCCTTGGTTATTTGGATATAAAAAATTGGTCTGAAAATCAAGCTCCGCAAGATATACAAATGAGGCTGGAGAGAGCTGGGTGGACATCACGCCCCTAACAAAAACAACAACAACAATCCAAGGTTGGGACAATCCCCTAGGCAAAACAATTAAGATCTTAGAATATAATGGGTGCAAACATGCATCAAGGTAAGAACAGTATAGCAGGGAAGAACAGATGAACAGTTCAGGGTCTTTTAGATATAGATGGTAATATAAGCAAAAGCAGAATAGGATATTGTCTTGGCTTTCCTCTATATTTTAGAGTGGCTATTGATGGCTGTGTGGAATAGCCCAGCCTCTGCCCTTCACTGCTCTGTTCAATGCTGATGTGCTTACTAACCGTCCTTAATGTCTCTGTCAACTTAAACAAATGAATCACATGTTGGGGGCCAGGGGGATGAAATAATATTGACTCAATGGCCAGTCTATGAACTCTCTCATACTGCCGGGGGCGGGGGGGAGTTGGAAATAAAAGCTTGGACAATCCTAGTGGGACAGTCCCAGTGTGTGTGTTGTTTATTTGCCTCATTCTCTGAGACAGTCCAGTCCAACTGGATCTGTTTGGCAGGGATCAAGACAGAGCTCACAACAGAGTTCAGTGGCTGAGCACAGGCAGGCTCTGAATGTGGGAGGCCCACGCCCAGTTCCCTCGCTGTCCTCTAAGTTACCACAGTCCCCTAACACCACAAGAAGTGACCCCCAAACACAGAACCATAGTCCTTGAGCACTCTAGAGTGTGGTCCAACCGTTCCCACAAAAATCCAGCATTTACTCACAAAAAAATCCTAAAAAATTTTGTTTTAAAACAAAAAAAATTTTAATTATGTGATCACATATAGGATTGTGACCCACAGTTTGTGAAGCTGGGCCCTAGCTTCATTTATTAATATACTACAATATTATGTCAGAAGACCAAATTTTACAAATTATGTTTTCTAGTGATTAATATAGATCCTGGGCAACCACACAGGATAAGTTCAGTAATTCTCTTTAAAAATTGCTTATTATTTGAAAATCAAGAGCATTATTTGAGTGCCATATAAAGTGTCCCTAGATGAAAAGAATAATTTATCATTGGTCTTTATACTTCATGGAAAAGTATAAATAATATATATATTATACAAATATTTATTTCATTATACTTTTACTACTTTATAAATTGCTGGCTGCTGGGCTGGAGCGAAAGCACAGTGGTAGGGCATTTGTCTTGCACGCAGCCAGCCCGGTCAAGGTGGGTTTGATTCCTCCACCCCTCTTGGAGAGCCCGGCAAGCTACCAAGAGTATCTCGCCCGCATGGCAAAGCCTGGCAAGCTACCCATGATGATATGCCAAACACAGTAATAATGAAGTCTCAAAATGGAGACATTACTGGGCCCGCTTAAACAAATCAATGAACAACGGGAGGACAGTGACAGTGTGACTTTATAAACATATGGAAAGAAAAGGAACTTTATGAGCAAGTTTTTATTGCCTAATTAATTAATATTGAATTTTTTATGTGGTGTGCAGGGAAAATTTTGTACTTCAATAGGAAATTAAGCACTGCCTAAAACAGACCTCCAGATTATCCAATTCTAACTATTCACTGTTATTGAGTTATTTCACAATTATTTAATCTGATAATAATGCAATATAGTTACTATCATACATGTTCATTTTTTCCAATAGGTGCAATGGACTTCCCCAGTATTGCCTCTATTTATACCTCTATTTCAATATTCCCAATCTATAAATATGCCTGTTCTTTAGAGTCTCCCTTAAAATACTGTAACATCTTACTAGTTTCCTTATCCATGAGTTAAATACAATCGTTAATATTTATATCTATATGAGTTATGGTTTACCATTTCTGAAAAAAATATTTAATAATGAATTAGAGGATTTATTCCATTATTTTAAAGAGAAAATAAAATGGCTAATATATTCAGAACATAAAATACGTAGAAAATGTCAGCCATCTGCCATGTTCCCAGGTCTCTGTTTATTATCCAGCCTCCAATCTATACAATACCTCTCAAACACAAAACCAGCAGAACTGACCTTCTTCCACACCTGGCTGTTGACTCGATGATCAGAGAATGAGTAAGCAAATGAATGAACGGACAAATGAATGAATGAAGCTGAAAACTGAACACTGGAGTATTGGAGTTTTTTTACCTCCCACTGGGCCTCAGGCAAACTGTTTCTAACTTAAGCCTAAACTTTCAGTTGAAAATTAATCTTCCTCTTGGATCTGGGTCCAGAATTCTCATTTACAACCTTACAGGTCACACCTTCTCTCCTGCCCTTTTGAGGAAATCCTTTGAGTTATTATTCTCAAAATTCTAAAACTCAGAGCTCAGATGGAAACTCCCTTCAGTAGGATCTGATAGTATTGAAAGAGATACGCTTAAGCCAACTCCTTCTTCCAAAGAGCCAGTCCAGGGGCCTTGAAGGTATAACTGGGTCAATCAGAGGCAGCCTTTCAGACCTTGCTGCCTGGTGAGATCAAGTTCACTTATTATTCAGCATTTCTACAGTCCTTAACATTCATTTCTCAGCACTCTTTTTGCCAAAGAGACAAAGAGTAGCCATTCTGTAGTAAAATGACCCTTCTTCTCCAAAGATGTAGATTAACTATTCATCACAACTGCTCTCAATGAGAGCTAAGTGTGCCAAAGACTCTAAATTCAGTATCTTACAAGTCTGGAAGTAGCATCCTGGCAGCAAAGAATAGAGCAGAAAATGCCACAACCCAAGTACTAGTTACAAATCACTTATCTACTCATCACAGCCAGTTCTGGGAAGTTCCTGGGCTAGTTCAATAAATTACATACAAGCACTTGTCAATTTTACAGATTTCAGACCTACCATCCTTGCCAGGCCTGAGACATAAGAAGACCTTCCAGGCCATAGCCCCCAAAGGAGAGCAAAAATCATGTAAAAATAGAAGGGCCAAGAGCACAGAGCTGTGGTTCTGCTTCTTGTGGTACCCAAGTGAGCATCTAAACCCAGGACTGGCCTATGCACAGATCCTGGTATACCACCAGACCACACAGGCTAATCAAGAACACATGACTGAGTAGAAGCACCAAGAAAAGAAATCATCTTTGACAGGTCCCAATCAGGAATGCCTCTTCATACGTCTTGAGCTCTCTCACCACTTAATCAAACCTCAGACACATTTCTGAAGCAAGACTCGGCCACGTGCACAATTTCTTTGGATTCAGTTCACTTGCCTCTCCAAAATTTACTGCAAAGTCCTGTCATGGCCACACATACCTAACCAAACTTGCCAGTCCAAAGATCTTGGAGACAAGGCCGAGTGATGTATGAGTGCCTGTCGGAACTAGTAAACTTCCTACATAGTAGTGCACCCTGAGTTGCCAGCCCAGCTCCTCTGACCCTACTCTCCTACTGCTATAATTTCCACTTGCCTTGTTTTCTACAGAAGTTTCTTCCCCTGGCATTCAAGTAGTAGATAGTGGCCAGTATGCAGTAAATCAATGGTGCGAAAGAGTCTCTTTGCCTCCAGATTGTACTGTCTCTGGGCCATCACTGTGCTCTGCAGCTCTCCGTGGGGTCAGCTAGCATAGAGCGGAGTCATTGTCCAAGTGAAGAAGGCAGGCAGGAAGTTGCAGGGGAGAAGTGGGAGGCAATGAGTTCTTGGGACTTTTTAAAAACTATAGATTTGGGGGATCTGAAGAAATTCAAAGGACCCACTTTGTGGACACAGGAGGACCTAATGCCTGAGAAGACAACTTTGTTTAGTTGGATTGGTTGTGGGTGACACCCAGAGGTGCTCAGGGGTTATGCTTGGCTCTCCAGCACTCAGGAGTTACTCCTGGCAGTGAGGCAGACAGAACAGGATGCCAGAGATTAAATCCTGGTCAGCTGTGTGCAAGACAAGTGCCCTACCCACTGTACTATTACTTCAGCCCCCATGAAGTGATAGTACAGTGGCAGCACAGTTCCAGAGAAGCCTCTATACCCTTGAGAGAAGCTCCAGGAGTAACAGAGAGTTGTGATAAAGACATGGAGGAGGACCATCAAAAGTTTCAAACACTTCTTGACAATACCAGAACAAGACTCTTGTCTAGGCAGAGTAAGAGGAGCAGCTGGGGAAAGTGCATATAAACTAAACTGGATGACTAGCACGTATGTGTTGCTAGCCCATGCTGCCCACATCCACGCTGCTGAGCACATGCTGCCTGCATGAATGTCTATATCCCCCTCTTGAGATGTATAGCACCCTCAGCTCTGGAGAAACCCATGCTTTCTCTTGAACACTTTTCCCTGCCCAGAATTCCCCTTCCTCAAAATTTCTAAACAAAAGCTGCTTTTACTTCAGCATCTCATCTCCTACTGAAATTCTTTTCTGTGAGGGTACTGTAGCACTGTTCTCCCAATGTTCATCAATTTGCTCGAGCGGGCCCAGTAACATCTCCATTGTGAGACTTGTTGTTACTGTGTTTGGTGTATTTGAATACGTCACGGATAGCTTGCCAGGCTTTGCTGTGCAGGCGAGATACTCTCGGTGAGTTCTAGAACTAACTTCCTTTTCTTGCAAAAAGCAACCCTTCACTCCAGTCTGAGTCCAGAGGTCCCTGAGAAATTGGGTGGCAGAAAACATTTACCATTTGGCATAAAACAAGAGGATGTCAGGTGCAGCTTGATAGCTGCATCATGGGGCTGACAGGAGAAGTCTGGGCCCTGCAGGGCTCATAAAAGACTTTCTCCAGCCCTTGAACTCTCGGGCACTCCTTAGGTGGCAGAGGTGGATAGAAAGAAGGTTGCAGCTTTCCTTCTCAAGACTGGCACCTTTTTTCCCACCATTTCACATAAGTCACTCAGGAAACCCCTGTCAGTAACACCAGCATCCAAGGACCAGGCTGTTTAACCTCCTCCAAAGCTGGTAATTCGCCTGCCTCGAATCAGGCTCTGCCAGCCAAAGAGAGTGGACACACTCTAAAGGAAGTTAATGCTCCAATTCATTTGCTTCTTGGCAAGAAGGATGAATTACTGCAGAGAACATCTAAGCTTGCATATCAGGCTGCCTGAAACTGTCTGCACATCAGACTTGTAGTTCAGTCCACACTTAAGAGAATGCTGCTTTCCCCAGAACTCCATCATCTGGAGGTGGAAAAAGCACTGTAAAGAATCTTCTGTCAGCAACACAAACACATATTTTTTAAATTTTTTTTAGATTTGTAATTTTTAATATTTTTATTGAATCACCATGAGATAGTTACAAAACGTTCATGTTTGAGTTTCAGTCATACAATGATCAAACACCCATCCCTCCACCAGTGCACATTCTTCACCACCAATGTCCCCAGTATTCCCCCATCTCAACCTTCCCCCTGCCTCTATGGCAGACAATTTCCCCCATCCTCTCTCTCTACTTTGGGGCATTACAGACAAAAGCATATTTAAGAACCTATTTCACAACATGACACTGAGAATACTACTTCAAAATAGCAGAAGGCAGAGTTCCACTCCACTGCAGCCTGCCAGTCAATGGCAAAACCATAGCTCTGTTCCCAGCTCTAATTCTCTCAACTTGCGGCCAGTACCAACTACTGCCAGGCTACCAAGAGTTCCAGGAAAGCAACTCTTTCTTTCTGGGTCTTGGATAATGCTCATGGAAAAAGCAGATAATGATTAATGAATATGAATATGGAAGTATGGGTCTACAGAATCTTCGAACACATGGATGGATGAAGGAAAATAACAGAACCCTAGAAAATACTATATCCACCTCCGTGGCCCTTGGGAGGCAGAGGAGAAGGAAATGAAAATCGTTCTTATTTCACACCACGGCCTATGGTGCTCCCTCCCTCCAGCCCACCCACCAAAGGTCAGGACAGAGAACTGAACAGGCAGCACCCCAACCCTGAGTCTTCATGGCCAAGGAGAGAAGGCAGTGCCTTTGCCTGAGAATAGAGGACTGCTGATGATGGTGACACAAAGGCCTGGTCTAGAAAACTCTGTCACTGCCTTCAACTTGCATAGTTGATCCACAAGTAGGTTGAGGCTTCTCCTTGGGATGCCTGTTTGTGTCCGGTACTCCTGGGCAAACATCAAAGCTGCCTTCCTGAATACTGGAAGGCATCCCTAGCAAGTATCCAGTCCATTTTCCCACAAATGACTTCAGTCCACTGATTCCAAGAGAGCTTTGCAGAGGTTCCCAGCATGAGAATCACACGTGGAAATAGTCACGTTAGGTATAGTCTCTGCTTCTACAGAAACTCCCCTAAACAGACACTGTTTAGCCCCCAGGTGGACATTCAGACCCTAGTCCTCCAGCATATGCCCAGTCAGGAGGAAACTAAGCACTACCCTCTCCAGCTGCAGGACATGTTGACTCTGTCGAAAAAAAGCACTGACTGGCTATTTTTAACTGAGGGTTTTTAGGTCAATTCTGCCATTTTGCTTAATACAAGCAGGGCAGATTGTGAACAATAAGTGAGTATGGAGCTTTTCATTCAGGCATGACATCAGACACAGAAATATTGGAAAGACCTGTTCTTAATGTTTTCTGGGTTTTGTTTTTTGTGTGTACTTTAAATAAGCTTTTAGCAGAACTTCAGTTATTGTGATCACACTTTCTCCTGTGTAATTAACACTTTTCTCCATTTTGTGATTCCTCTGCTGCATTACTATCTCAGGAGCCAAGCTGAGGTGTGTGTGTGTGTGTGTGTGTGTGTGTGTGTGTGTGTGTGTGTGTATACATATGCATGTGGTGCGTATATGTGGTAGGTTAACAAACAGAATACAAGCACTTTTAATAAATGTTCTTGAAAGAAGAAAAAAGACATCTATGAAGAAAAGGAAAAGGAAGAGAAAAGGGAGGAAAAATGAGGCTAAAATTAATAATAGTTATTATTTCAGCCCAAAGAGTGGAAAATACAAGTCATTGAAGAGTCCCTTGTCTAGCTACCCTTTGTTTCTGGAGATCAACACTTAACATGGATCAAAAAGGTTTGGGTACTCTAGGCTGCAGTTTGCCAGGAAGACTTTCAACCTAACATATATGACCATGAGATTCAAATTCAGTGATATGTTTTGCTTTAACATCTGACATACAATTTAACATCTGACATACAAATTAAATACAACCACTTTGGAAAATTCTTTATTAAGATCTATGAGGGGCTGTAGCGATAGCACAGCAGTAGGGAGTTTGCCTTGAACGCAGCCAGCCCGGCTGAGCTGGATTCGATTCCTCCACCCCTCTTGGAGGGCCCGGCAGGCTACAGAGAGTATCTCGCCTGCACGGCAAAGTCTGGCAAGCTACCCATGATGTATTCAATATGCCAAACACAGTAACAACAAGTCTCACAATGAATGTTACTGGGCCCGCTCGAGCAAATTGATGAACAATGGGAGGACAGTGCTAACAGTGCTAAGATCTATGAATGCTGACTATCCTAAGGCTCAAAAATTCTATGCTGGATTCATCACTCAAAACTTTGGCAAGGAACCAGGAGAAACACCTACAAGAATATTCTGAGAGGCATGACTCATAATAGACAAACAACAAAAATTACTCAAATGCTATTCAATTCTCAGAATAAAATGCTAAGTGGCAAGGATAATTAATAATCTACAGTCAGTCAGAATGATGTAGAATTAGATCTTACAAGCATAATATTCAGGAAACAATAAACACTCATTCCAGCTACACTGAAATAGCACACAAAATTGGGAAAAACTAGCCTCTGCTGATGAACTGGAGCAGAGGTCATTCTTGGGGAGGGATTTCTAGGAAAGGACATGGGAGAGTTTAGGGTGATGATCTCCTTCAGCTCTTGATCAGACAGCCTCTGTTCAATCTATAAAAATTCATAAAACTATCATATCTTTCTCTACATAAATATTCACATACATATACATACATACATACACCCATATTAAACTTCAAGAAAAGTTCTTAAGAATAAAAAAAAAAATCAGTCTTTCTGCATTAAAACCATCCTTATCATTTCCTAGCTGGGTTGATAGATAAAAGGCGGCAGACAAATATTAAAAGGAACTTAGGCTGGATATAAAAGTAAGAAAACAACATTTCGGCCTGAACATAGATAAAGCCAAGAGGAGAACAGGGGCATGCTGAGGAGTCTCAGAATCCCACATAAAAGCAGTATGATTCACATCTCTCTCCCATACCCAATTTTCCTCTCCATAGGGGGGCAAATCTTCATGCAACAGCATTCAGTCACACATTCACAGTCATGGTGTCAACATCTCATTCAAATAATTATGAGTGTGTAGTGATATGATACAGAAGTAGGGACCACAGTAAAGGCATGGGGTTTGGGAAAAAATAAAACTCCCAAATTCCAGCCTGGCCCTACTATATTTAGAATGTCCTGGAGAGACTGGACCCAAGCTGAATCTGCATGTGACATAAACAGATGTTGAGGCCCAGAGAGTGCAGACCCAAGGACCCCATGACAAACTATGTCTTATGAAATCTCTTTCCAGAATGGCTTACAGACAACAGAGCAAATGCAGGCAGGGGGTTGAGGCAGGAGAGGAACAAAGGGTGTCATAAACTGGCAAGGCAGAAAAACACAAAACATGACAACTCAGTGCAACATTCTGTGGATCAATAACGGTGGGATCTAGAGTTTCTGATCCCACTTCATCTCTTTCCACTGCAGGAAGAACTTTACTTGGAAGCAGAAGAAAAACAAATGAACAACAGCAATGCCTAAAACATCTTTAAACCCCAAATTTAAGAATCTTCCCAAAAGGGGGCTGAGAGATCACTGCCATTTGTGGTTTTGAGAAATGAGTTCATCAAACATTGGTTGTATTGACATCATTTCTCATTATTATTTCAGTCTATGTGCTATTGAACTAATGATAATTTTAAAATTCCAGGCAGAATTTGGAAGTGTTTGAAGCCGAAACAGCTCCTTTGAGGAATAATATCATAGAGAGGAAAAGGGAAAATCTATGAGATCAGTTATGCAAGGAAAGTATTAATGTCAACAAATCTGCAGATACTGAACTATACAAAAGTTCCCTCCCTTCTTTTCTTTTTTTTTTTAATTTTTTCCCCTTTATTTTATTTTATTTTTTTTAAAGTTGTAGATTTACAATTTTTTGTGCTTTGGTTTCAATTATACAATGATCAGATACCCATCCCTCCACCAGTGCCCATTTTCCACCACCATGGATAATATCCCTCCCACCCCCATCCCCCCATCCCCCCTGTCTCTGTGGCAGGGCAATCCCCTGTGTTCTCTCTCTCCTTTTGGGTGTTGTGGTCTGCAAAATAGGCATTGAGTGGCAAACATGTTCAGTCCATAGTCTACTTTCGACATGCATCTCCCCTCCTGGGAGGATCCTCCAAACATCCTTTATTTGGTGCTCCCTTCTCTATCTGAACTGCCCTTTCCTCTGGGATACCGGCTGGCCTCTAAGTTATGGAGTAATCCTCCTGGTGCTGATCTCAGCTATTCTTGGGTATTAATCTCATACTTTGTTACTTTATATCCCCCAGATGAATGCAATCTTTCTATGTCTATCCCTCTCTTTCTGACTCATTTCGCTTAGCATGATACTTTCCATATTGTACCACTTGTATGTAAATTTCATGACTTCATCTTTTCTAAGAGCTACATAGTACTCCATTGTGTAGATGTACCAAAGTTTCTTTAACCAGTCATCTGTTCTTGGGCATTCAGGTTTCTTCCACTTTCTGGCTATTGTAAAGAGCGCTGCAATGAACAAACAAGTGCAGATGTCACTTCGACTATACATTTTTGCCTCTCTGGGATATATTCCCAGGAGTGGTATTGCTGGGTCAAATGGGAGCTCAATTTCTAATTTTTTGAGAATCGTCCATACTGTTTTCCAGAAGGGCTGAACCAGTGGACATTCCCACCAACAGTGAAGGAGTGTCCCTTTCTCACCACATCCACGCCAGCATCGGTTGCTTTTGTTCTTTTGAATGTGGGCCAGTCTCTGAGGTGTGAGATGGTATCTCATTGTGGTTTTGATCTGCATCTCCCTGATGATTAATGATGTAGAGCATTTTCTCATGTGCTTTTTTGCCATTCGGATTTCTTCTTTGAGAAAGTTTCTGTTCATTTCATTGCCCCATTTTTGGATGGGATTGGATGTTTTCTTCTTGTGGAGTTTAACCAGTATTCTGTATATCCTGGATATCAACCCCTTGTCAGATGTGTATTCGGTGAATATCCTTTCCCATTCTGTAGACTGTCTTTGTATTTTGGTCACTGTTTCTTTGGAGGTGCAGAAGCTTCTTAGTTTAAGATAGTCCCATCTCTGTTTTCACTTGCTCGGCCAGTGGCATGGCATCTTTGAAGATACCATTAGCTTCAATGTCATGGAGGGTTTTGCCAACTTTATCTTCAATGTACCTTATGGTTTCTGGTCTGATGTTGAGGTCTTTAATCCATTTTGATCTTACTTTTGTACATGGTGTTAGGCAGAGTTCTGAGCCTATTTTTTTGCATGTAGCCGTCCAATGATGCCAACACAATTTATTAAAGAGGCTTTCCTTACTCCACTTCACATTACTTGCACCTTTATCAAAGATTAGATGAGCATATGATTGAGGAGAGATGTCAGTGTATTCAACCCTGTTCCATTGGTCTGCAGTTCTGCCTTTGTTCCAGTACCATGCTGTTTTAATTATTACTGCTTTGTAGTACAGTTTGAAGTTCGGGAGGTTGATTCCTCCCATTTTCTTTTTCCCAAGAATTGCTTTAGCTATTCGTGGGGGCTTATTGTTCCATATAAATTTCAAGAGTGTTTGCTCCATTTCTTTAAAGAATGTCATGGGTATCCTTATAGGGATTGCATTGAATCCAAGGCTGAACCAAGAAGACCTGGAATACCTGAACAGACCTATCACCATCAAGGAAATTGAAATGGTAATAAAAAGTCTCCCCAAGCACAAAAGTCCTGGCCCGGATGGATTCACTAGTGAATTCTTCCAAATCTTTAAAGAGGACTTACTCCTGATGCTCTTTAAGCTTTTCCACGGAATTGAAATATCAAAAACACTTCCGAACAGTTTCTACGAAGCAAATATCACACTGATACCAAAAGCAGACAGAGATACCACAAAGAAAGAGAATTACAGGCAGATATCCCTGATGAACACAGATGCAAAGATCCTCAACAAACTACTAGCAAATAGAATCCAACTACTCATCAAAAAGATCATACACCATGACCAAGTAGGATTCATCCCAGGGATGCAAGGATGGTTTAACATTCGGAAATCAATCAACATAATCCACCATATCAACAAAAGAAAAGATAAAAAGCATATGATCATATCAATAGATGCAGAGAAAGCATTTGATAAGATCCAGCACCCCTTGATGATGAAAACCCTAGCCAAAATGGGTATAGAGGGGACCTTCCTCAACATAATTAAAGCCATCTACCACAAGCCTACAGCAAGCATCATCCTCAATGGGGAAAAACTGAGAGCCTTCCCTCTAAGATCAGGGACGAGACAGGGATGCCCACTCTCTCCACTGCTGTTCAATATAGTACTGGAAGTACTTGCAATAGCGATTAGGCAGGAAAAAGATATTAAGGGCATTCAGGTAGGAAAGGAAGAAATCAAGCTCTCACTATTCGCAGATGATATGATACTCTACTTAGAGAACCCAATAACTTCCACCAAAAAACTCCTAGAAACAATAGACTCGTATAGTAAAGTTGCAGGTTATAAAATCAATACCCAAAAGTCCATGGCTTTCCTATACGCAAACAGTGAGAGAGAAGAAAGCAACATGAAAAAAACAATCCCATTCACAATTGTGCCCCAGAAAATCAAGTACCTAGGAATCAGCTTAACTAAGGAAGTAAAGGACCTGTACAAAGAAAACTACAAAACGCTACTTCAGGAAATAAAAGAGGACATGAGGAAATGGAAAGATATCCCCTGCTCATGGGTCGGGAGACTTAACATTGTCAAAATGGCAATACCCTCCCTTCTTTTCTTCGCCACCATCCCTGTCTGTGGGTCTTGTCACGTATGTCGATCCTTCAATATGCCTTTGATGCTCATTTGGGGTTTGGGCTTTTTTCCCCCTCTCTAAAACCATAATACTATGGTAAATAGATGCACACAAAATATGGGATGCAGCTTGCCTGTCTAGAGAAAGATGAATTCCCCATACCTCTCCATGCATCAGATGCTTCCTTTCCATTTTATTTTAATGCCTTAACTCATCTTACTATTAACATGTATATCCACCTTTGAAACTTTCTAAGGTCACAGGAAGAAATTTTTGTTTGTGTTTATATGAATTCTGAACAAAGTCAAAGCCCCTGGACCTTGGTTCCTGGATCAGTTTTCCCAGAGTACACACCCTCACCAAATTGTACTCTCTCTCTCTCTCTGTCTCTCTCTCTCTCTCTATATATATATGTATATATGTGTGTATGTATATATGTGTATATATGCATATATATACACATATATAAGCTCACATATAAACATATATAGATTTATATATAGACATCATAAGATACTCCCTACCCATTTTCCATAATTACCACACCATATTTGATGGGGTCCAGACAGTAGGCAACAAATCATAGAGGAAAATATATGTATTTATATAATATATTATATATAAAAATAAATATATATAGAGAGAGAGCCCAGCAAGCTATTGAGAGTATCCCACCCACACAGCAGAGCCTGGCAAGCTACCTGTGGCATATTTGATATGACAAAAACAGTAACAATATCAGGTCTCATTCCCCTGACCCTGAAAGAGGCTCTAATCATTGGAAAGACGAGTAAGGAGAGGCTGCTAAAATCTCAGGGCTGGGACGAATGGAGACGTTACTGGCGCCCGCTCAAGTAATTCGATGAACAATCAGATGACACTGACAGTGATACAGTCATATATAGGTTATAGAGCAGAGTCAAAAGGCATAGCATGCATTTCATCTAAATTCAACTAAAAAATTCTTTCTTCATTCGTTCATTCATTCATTCAACCCATAAATTCTTTTCCCTCCTGAGAATTTCACTCTATAATACAGAGACATGGTGACATTTGGGATTTTCTATCTTATCTGAAGAGATTTCTTTGTGAAATGGTAAATAATTGATCTAGAGCCCATTGCTTGGTACAACCTAAATACTCTCATATATCAATGCAAGAATTGTGGTCAACTCAGCACAATTTTCAGTGGAAAAAACAGTGTGAACAATATAGATGATAAACCTGATAGGACCATAGAATAAAATCATCTCCTGTCTAGACTATAGACTGAACATGATTGCCACTCAATGCCTCTTTTGCAGACCACAACACCCAAAAGGAGAGAGAGAACAAAAGGGAATGCCCTGCCACAGAGGCAGGGTGGGATGGGGGGATGGGGGTGGGAGGGATACTGGGATCCATGTGATGGAAAAATGGGCACTGGTGGAGGGATGGGTATTTGATGATTGTATAGTTGAAACCCAAGCACAAAAATTTGTAAGTCTACAACTGTACCTCATGGTGTTTCACTAATAAAAAATTTTTAAAAATCATCTCTTGTCTAAGAAATATAACTGTCAGACACCAATGAGGAAAATACAACATGCTAGGTATTCCAAATGGACGGGGTGCCATACAGGAATAGGGCTATGCAAGTGATGGAGATGCTAAGAGGCATATTGGGACTGGTGCTAGGTATCCCCAATATTAGCATCTTCAAGAAGCTATTAGCATCTCTAGAGTAGGAGGGGAAAGGAGTGTCAACAGAGCTCTGGCATCAGATCATTAAGGAAAAGGCTTCCAGTGAATGTCCTCAAGACCAAGAAGGCTGCCTGAAACAGTGTATGAGGGGAAGTTGGAGGCAGGGGTGAGACACTGTTGTACTTTCTGGAAGTCAGGGGGCAAGAGGGCTCGGGGATCCAGCACCTACAAGAGCAACAGAGCAGGGGAAAAAGGAAGAATGATCTAAAGGTACACAGGATCTCCTGGGATGCCATTCTGACAGCTAAAAGAACAGGGCAGCTCAGTCTTAGCATGAGTAGACTGAGTGAGAACAATAAAGCTACAGAATGAAATGAACATATAGAAACCTTCTAAGTTAATAAAATACTACAGGTTTTCTATTGGCAAGAACACAGCCCGGCAAGCTACCGAGAGTATTTGATATGCCAAACACAGTAACAACAAAGGCTCCAATGGAGACGTTACTGGGCCCGCTCGAGCAAATCGACGATCAACGGGAGGGCCTTTACCTTATATATTAATATTTTTTTAAATTTTTATCTCTGTAGCAGCACTTGAAGATTTAGGCCACTCCTGGTGATACTCAGCCTCACAGTGGAAGTCTCA
This sequence comes from Sorex fumeus, assembly GCF_029834395.1. Lineage (NCBI taxonomy): Eukaryota > Metazoa > Chordata > Mammalia > Eulipotyphla > Soricidae > Sorex > Sorex fumeus. The sequence continues at coordinate 38,355,506 of NW_026606101.1, read as the reverse complement.
GGCCTGGTGTTGTGGTGCAGCATGGGCCAACAGAGGTGGGGTCCATCACGGCCACTCTAGCAGTCCTCTGGGGGGTTTATGTACTCTTAATGCTAGGGACTGAATGGTTGTGCTCCCCCTACATTCCTACAGTGAAATCCTAGCTCCAAGGGAGATGGTATTAGGACATGATCTTTGGAAAGGTACTTGGTCAAAAGAGTGGGATATGGATGGAGTATGCACCCTAATTAAGACGTTGTAGAAGCTCCTTCCTTCATGTGGCACACACAGCAGGAAGCAGGTCACTTCCAGACATCAAATTCATGGGAACTTCATCTTAGAATTCTAACCTCCAGAACTGTGAGAGATATTTTTTTTCTTACTCCTCCAGTCTATCATACTTTCATTTCTAGCTTTCCCTAGCTGATTTCAACAACCTGTAAGTTACTCAAAATAGGAGGAACTAAGGTAAATTCACAACAGGCAGTTTTCCTGTTATATTAACAGGCCCACTTTATAGACTCCCGGCTATCACTAGTGATGATAGATGTGAGTGCTGAGAGATAGAAGACCTTCTGGCAAGAGGTCAGAATGGAAAGGAAAAAAGGTGGTAAGAAACTAGGCCTGAGGGAAGAAGAGGTAAGAACGAAAATGAACCTTACCCTCAAGGGAAAATGTACAGAGATGGAGATAGCTTCATGGATTCATGTGGAGCAAAAATAAAGAACTCTGTTTGCACTCCCTAAGACTCAAACACACCCATGCTGGCCACCTACATGCAGGGATAGTGCAACTGTATTAGGTGGGTGCTGAGATCTAAAGGATAACTGAGGAGATATCAGCAATGAATAAAAAACAGCAAAAGAGTAGGGGTAGTCACTGATCAACAGTGTTTAATTCAATGACTGAGAGTTTACATGAAGGAACAGAGCAATCCCTCTTCACACACTGTCACACCAAATTCTAGACAAGTGCAAAGAAGCCAAGAGATAAAGGGAAACTTCACAATAGTGTCTTCTGGATGAACTGTGTGTGTTTGTGTTTGAGAGAGAGAGAGAGAGAGAGAGAGAGAGAGAGAGATCACCCTGACTCACTAATATTTGTGTCTGTTTACAGTGCTGTGCTTAATTTCCATAACTGACTATAAATGAGCAACAGCAAAAACTTCTGGACTCCTGCATCTCCAGGAAAAGTTGACTTGCAGGCACCCAAGTTTCTGCAGACATGGGCACTTTCCTCAATATAGGCGGCAGAATGCTGGGGCCCATTTACCACCATAGCACTGAGAACCAAAGCCCAGAATCAAATGTCAAAATAAATATAGTGTAATAGATATAGTAAAGTTGGTGTGGTAATGACTCATCCTCTTAGTTCTTTCTGAAATATCTCTGTTCAGTGGTTCATTTGTTCTTAGTGTGCCAATGAGACTAAGGTTCTCTCACACAGCTCCCACCAAAGTCAGAAAAGGTGCCATCCTTGAGTGATGAGAAAATCGGGGTAGAAAGAGAGGCAGATATCATCAATAAGAAAAGGAAACCCATACTTTCCACCACTTTGTGCTTCTCTTTCAATATCATTAGGTCTTTGATGAAGCAGAACTAGCTGCAGCAATACAAAAGTGTCCCAATATCAGCAGTTCAAATAAAAACCAGTCATTGGCAGTACAATAACTCAAGGAGCAAACCAAATATACAACTGAGGTTTGTTCTTAGGAAGACAGTAAATCATAGCATCTACCTACTGCCAAGCTCACAGCAGAGCTTCTTAAACTTCCTTCACATCCAGTAAGAGACTTTCTTAGGACAAAGTTTTTGGCTTTTGTTCCCCAAAGACTATGATTCAGGAGATAGGAGTTAAGCCACTGATTATGTATATCTGGCAAGCCCAGAGAGGGATATCAAGTGATACTGGTAGTTCAAAGGATCTTGCTTTGAAATCACCAGCCATTTACAATGAGCAAATATTTATGACAAGCAGAAGAAATTCATCAAGCTGTGCAATCTCAATGGTTCTGTGAAACCAATAGAAATATTACATTTATAGGAGTAATTTTTCTTGAGGCCAAGAAGAATAATGCAGGGCATGCTTAGAAGCAAAACTACATTGGTCTGGTTATAAATAGCCTTTGTAGAAATCATATTTCCAATATCTTCCAGGAGACGAGCAATTTACAATAAGTGATACAATAAAATAGCATAATCGATGTGGGGACTATTTAGGGGAAAAGTTCACAGTTGACAAATGATGAAACTGAGGACAAAAGCAAATATACAAGTTAGCAGCAGGGCTGGGACCAGCACCCTTGTCCCCAGACTCACTGTTCAGTATTCCCGTTACAGAAAATGGGAGCCAAGCTTCCTATCCATGAGCTTTATTCATGAAAGAAAATATAATGATGAAAGAGGATTGTGAAGCTTTACTGTCCTTCATGGAGGAACAATACAGATAGGACCTGCACAGTGTTAACATAAAAGATTTAATTCCTGGTGTCTCCTAAAATAAACCCTCCTTTGGGGCTGACTCTCAAAGTGTTCATGGGAGGAAGCATGGCCAGATAAGCTCCCCTCTATCTCCACATCCTCCACTTCTCTTCCCTACCTACTTCCCAATGGTCTGGAAAACACAGGTAAAAAAACAACAAGGTTTGAAAGTGCCAGCAAGAGATACTAGGACACTCTGCAAGCTTTCAGGAGCATCCTTTCCCAGACAGGGAAAGATGTGTCCATTTATGGTTTGTTTGGGTCGAAACAGAAAGATGATGTTCTTACCATCTTAGGAAAGCCACTGTCCACTCCTCTGAGGCTCAGAGATGTTGTTTGTAATTGTGTGAACACTAATGGTCTGTAGAACTAGAGGGCCAAAGATACTGCCTTCCCCACCCCAACGTTTCATTGCTATTGCAAACTGAGTCAATGGTGAAAATATTGTTTTTCCTTCTCATTTTGTTATCAGAGGAACAGTCAGCATGTGTGTAGAAAAACCAAAGCAACTGTCAAGAAGAAGAGATAAGAAAAAACAAAATCTCTGTTTAAAGAAGCAAAGGTCACCATGTGACATACTTTAAGGAGATGCTTTAGTTTGATACCAATAACCCTCTTGATCTGTTTTCTAAGTTGGTATTTCTTTCTTGCCACCATGGTGCCATTAACATCATGCTTCTGCCTCTATTTGCTATAGAGGTTCCAGGGATTTCTGATGAGGAACAATTCTAGCTAGAAGTGCAGGGTTGAAAAGATAAGGAAGGAACACTTGATGGCAGGCAGGGAATGTTGCAGGAGTAAAACAAAAACTTTAAAGTCATTCAAAACACTCTAAGACCGGAAACCCAGGGGACAGAGCTCCATACAGTTATGCTGCAGCCATTGTCGATGGCTCTACTGGTTAATACACATTCTACTGGATTACTACCAAAATGAAGCCATCACTGGACTTACACTGACTTGTAGCTCTCATGCACAAAAATGTTTGGTTAATAATCTAATACTTTAAACAATTTATAACATTTTAACATCCAATAACAAATAATTCACTTTTTATATTTAGTGTAGATGTCCAATAGAATCAACAAAAAAATCTCAACTAGTTTAGTGGCATGCCAAGCAGCCTATGAAATGGTAATTATAAAAGCACTGACAGTCATTTTAATTTAAAAAATATTAAGTCATAAAGCTGGATCATCATGATGATATGTAAGTCCAAAATGCAACATACCACACATTACTAATTTTATGATGACTGCCTGTCTTATTTTATGAGAAGATCATTCAGTTCGAGGATTATTTACTACCTACATAAAAATATTTATGCCTGTGACCTTACACTAAAAGAACACTGAAAACTGATATTTGATCTTGGAGGGAAGCATAATTTTTACTCAATGTGTCTGTATTTCAATTACTACTTATAAAGTTGGCAGTATGCCATCAAAGAAAAAATTTGATTTCTTTCAGTTGAAACAATGTTCTCTTAAGCAAAAAATAATAATTTAACAAATATTTACTGAGCTTCTCCTCTACTCCAATTACAGAGAAGTGTATCCGGTAGGTGAAGTCCCTGCCCCTGGGGCACTAATAGTCTCATTTTGGTAGAGGGAGGAGAGGTAACAGAAACAAAATGAGAAAATAAATGAATAACATATCAATTGATGACACAGGTAAGTGCTCACATAAATGCCCCTGTGACTTGCACGCACGCACACACACACACACACACACACACACACACACACACACACTAAAGAACTTCCAGTTGCTGCTTCCCATAGGGTTAAACCATGACCAATATTTGACACATTTCATATATTCGTCTTCTGGTGTTGTAATAAATTACTGTGAGCACTGTGGTTTAAAATAGTCCAAATTCTTGCCATTCTAAAGTCTGAAGTCTGAAGAAATCTCACTAGACTAAAGTCAAATATCAGCAGAGCCATATTCTTCCTGGAGGCTCCAGGGGAAAACTCATTCCTTCTTTTTTCCAACTCCTAAAAGTGTCCCACATTCCTTGGCGTCTCATCCTCTTCCATCTTCAAATCTGCTTCCACTATTATTTCATCTTCTCTCTGCCTCTCCTGCCTCCTACTTATTAGGACCACTCTGATTACTATAAAGCCATGGGGTAACTCAGGATATAGGTTCTATTTCAAGATCTGCTGATAGGCAATCTTAACCTCATATGCAATTCTTAGATTTTAAACATAAATTCACAAGCTTCAAGACTTAGAAAATGCATTGGCCTTATTTCAGAGACTCATAAATCTCAAAAGAAATCAAAAGCTGCAGTTAAGCTGGACCCATGCATGGCTGAACAAACCAGGGTAAATCGGAGGTGGGCGGGTTAGTCTGGTGCCCACCCAAGCAGAGCCGCCCGGTAGCCACTTGCTTCCACAATCCAAAATCGCCGCCATACCCCTGACCTGACTCCACCATCTTATGATGGACCTTACCAAGATATAATCTGCTGAAAATTAGGGTATGTGGGTTTTGTGACTAAAATCTCCAGGCTTTCTTGGGGTCAGGATGGGCTACCTCCCCCCCCCCCACTTCCCAATAAGCACTGTCAGTCAACCCCATGAACCAACCCCAGCACCACCCTGTAAGCTCTACTACTGGTCTTGCTTCAGAGACGCATAAATAAATCTCAAAAGAGATCAAAAGCTACAGTTAATCTCAGACCCATGCATGGCTGAACAGACCAGGGTAAATCAGAGGGGTCAGTTTGTTCTGTGCCCACCCAAGCAGAGCCCCCAGCAGCCACTTGCTTCTACAATCCAAAATCGCCACCATGCCCCTGGCCTGACTTCACCGTCTCAGGTTGGACCTCACCAAGATATAATCTGCTGCAAATTTGGGTATGCGGGTTTTGAAATCTCCAGGCTTTCTCAGGGTCGGGATGAGCTACATCCCCCAACTTCCATGTATTTCCAGAGGCCTCAGCAGTCACCACACACTGCAAAGAAGCCACCCAACTGAAAAGCTACTTCAGCCTTACGGTCCTGATAAAAATACTGAATGCCCTGAACAAACACCATGACCTATTAGCACCTTTATTGCAAACCCTGATACACAAAAGGAGAAGGACAGAGAAACAAGAAGAAAAGTGCCTCCTGTAGAGGGAGGCTGGAGTAGGGGGTTGTTGGGGAATGGTCCTAGAGAAACAGAGACATTGGTGGAAGGACATGCACACTGGTTGAGGGATGGGTGCTGGATCATTGTATGACTGAAACCCAATTATGAACAGTTTTGTAATGGTCTATCTCATGGATATTCAATTAAAAAAAATTAGGGGCTGGAGTTTTAGCACAGCAGGTAGGGTGTTTGCCTTGCATGAGGCCGACCTGGGTTCGATTCCCAGCATTCCATATGGTCTCCCGAGCCTGCCAGGAGTAATTCCTAAGTAATTTTGTGACCCAAAAAGCGAAAAAAAAAATTTTTTTTAAAAAGTAATGTGAAGTTCATGTCCAATTCAATCAGTTTAATCAATGGCTGAATAAAGAGCAGTACGCATACATTTAAAAAAAAGACTTAGAACAATGACATATTTGAGGAAGAGGGGGGGGGATTATTCTGTCTATCACATCCCAAGAAGAAGCTTCTTCTGCCACTCCCTGTGGAATTATTCAGTAATTAATTTTTAAAGTGTTTTAATGTCATTTCAATTTATTTTTTGTTTAATTGATATTGCTGCATAAGACTATGTAAATTTTAGGAGTGCAGTTTTAAACTTCTTCAAATATATATTACCATATCATATTAAGAAGCATACTATAGGAGTTATAGTGCCGCCAACAGGTCAATCTGTACCTGTGAGGCGAGTTGCATCAGCAGCATAATGGTGCCTTCGGACTTCCAGATACCCCCAAAATGCTGCTGTGCCTTTGGCCAGACCCCAAAACCTTAGGGCAAAGTTTACCAAGAAAGTAAACAGCCAAAAGTTAAGTATGTGGGAGGCACACCCACAAACCACCTCCGGCTCAGCTATATAATTGGATGCATGGCCTCTCTGGTTCCTGATCAAAATGCTTAACAGCCATGATCCCAGAGACTCAGAAACAAACCGTGGAACCCAGCGACTTTTGACAGAAATGCGTCCAGTCCCTGCAGTAGTTTACTGGCACTGGGCCACCCCAGGTGGGAAAGGGTGCTGTCCCTCCACCTGCTTCCCCTGGCGGCCCGTTGGCCACCATCCTTCAGAGGCTACTAGACAGTCAGTTTTGGGTCCACAGTGATGAGACATGTGGGGACTCATGGGGTGGGGATGGAACCAGCCCTTTCCTCCCTATCCCAACGAGACCCTGAGTCGCCACTCACAAATGGCCTCTCTGGCTCCTGATCAAGCTGCTTAACAGTCATGATCCCAGAGACTCAGAAAAAAATCTCGGAACCTTGAGTGGCTTTTGGCAAAAATGCTTCCGGACCCCGCAGTAGGTTACTGTTGCCAAGACACTCCTGGGGGGAAAGGGTGCTGTCCCTACGCCTGCTCCCTCTAGGCAGCTCGGTGGCAGTATCCTCCAGAGGCCATTGGACAGACAGGTTTGAGTTGTCAGTGATAAGACACATGGGGCCTCACGGAATGGGGGTAGTGTCGGCCCTTTCCTCCCCATCCCAACAAGACCCTGAGTCGCCACCCACAAATGGCCTTTCTGGCTCCTGATCGAGCTGCTTAACGGCCATTATCCAAGAAACTCAGGAACAAATCTCAGAATCCTGCAAGTTTGGGCAGAAATCCCTCCAGATTTAATTGTTAAAATTTCAGAATTTCAAAATCACATGGCCCTACTGCAGCCACGCAACATCATATGTTATTCATAACCAGCAATAGAACACAAATTGTCTACTGTTGCCTTTTCAGCAGATCTGAATGTTGGGGTAAGGTAAGGTAAAGGTAAAGGCCCTCCCGTTGATCGTCGATTTGCTCGAGCGGGCCCAGTAACATCTCCATTGGAGACTTTGTTGTTACTGTGTCTGGCATATCAAATACTCTCGGTAGCTTGCCGGGCTCTCCGAGAGGGGCGGAGGAATCGAACTCGGGTCGGCCATGTTGGCCGCTTGTAAGGCGAACGCCCTACCCGCTGTGCTATCGCTCCAAATAATAATGGTGGGTCAGGTGTCAAAATATTGAATGTAATCAAAGTAGAGAGTAATGTGGAAATCATATGCCCTACAGGTAGGGGGAGGGTGTGGGACAGGGGTATATAGGGGTTTTTAGGGGTGGAGAATGGGCACTGGTGAAGAGATGGGTGTTTCATTGTATGACTGAGACTTAATCCCGAAAGTTTTGCAACTGTTCTCACAGTGATTCAATAAATAAAATTATAAAAAATGATGGCCAACCCGAATTTGATTCCTCCACCCCTATCGTAGAGCCTGGCAAGCTACCGAGAGTATCTTGACCGCATGGCAAAGCCTGGCAAGCTACCCGTGATGTATTCGATATGCCAAACACAGTAACAATTGTCATAATGGAGACGTTACTGGGCCTGCTCGAGCAAATCGATGAACAACAGGACAGTGACAGTGACAGTAACAGTGAAAAAAAAAAAAGTAAGGTGGAGTTCATGCCCAATTCAGCTAATCAGTGGCTGAATAAATAGCAGTACTCCTACTTAAAACAAAAAAAAAAAGCATACTCTACCAGACTCCTTCTTAACTCTTTATTTTTAATTATTGAATCACTGTGAGATACAGTTACAAAGCTGTTCATAATAGTTTCAGTCATAAAATGTTCATACACCCATATCTTCATCAGTGTACATTTCCCACCACCAATGTCCCCAGTTTCCCTCCTGCCACCTCTCTCTCTTTCTCTCTCTCTCTCTCACTCCCCGTCTCTCCCACCCCCTTCTCTCTCTCCTTTTGTGCATTATGGTTTGCAATATAGGTACTGAGATGTTATCATGTTTGTTCCTTTACACACTTTCAGCACAGTTCCTATTCAGAGTGATCATCCCCAACTATCGTTGTCATAGTGGTCCATTCTCTCTCCAACTGCCTGCTACCCATAGCATTTGAGGCAAGCTTCCAACCATGGACCAATCCCCATGGACCGATCCTCCTGACCCTTGTTTCTACTGTCCTTGTCCTTGGGTATTAGTCTCATATTATGCCATTTTTTTTATATCTTACACATGAGTGCAATCATTCTATGTCTCTCCCATTTCAACTGACTCATTTCACTCAGCATGATACCCTCCATGTCCATCCATTTATAAGTGAATTTTGTGACTTCTTTTTTCCTAACAGCTGCATAGTATCCCATTATGTAGATGTACCATAGTTTCTTTAACCAGTCATCTGTTTCTGGCCACTCAGGTTATTTCCATAATCTGGCTATTGTGAACAGTGCTGCAATGATTTTTCTCAGAGATATTAAGGACACCAGAAACAGTGTTATGAGTTTTTCACTTACAGCAGTGTTTCTCAATTGGGAGTCGTAAGGTTTCCTGTTGGCCCCCAGGATATTCCAAGGGGGCACAGGTGAAACTCATGTAATTGGAGGGCCATGTCTTGAGACTAGGGAGTCAACTGGTAGGACAAAGGGACCACAAAGCAGGTAGGAGAGATAGTACACCAGATAAGGGGATTGTCTTGAACATGACTGATCCAGATTCAATCTTCAGCACCCTATATGAAACCCCAAGCCCTGCAAGGAATGACCTCTAAACAAGGAGCCAGGAGTAAGCCCTGACCATCACTGGGTATGATACCCAACCTCCCCCCATAACCAGAGAAAGAAAACAAATCCAGGAAGGTATATAATATATTATAATCAGAAGATGGTTGATAAACATTGATCACTGTCACTGTCCTCCCGTTGTTTATCGATTTTCTCAAGCAGGGCCAGTAATGTCTCCATTGTGAGATTTGTCGTTACTGTGTTTGGCATATGGAATATATGGTAGCTTGCCAGGCTCTGCATGCAGGCATGTTACTCTCGGTCGCTTGCCAGGCTCTCTGAGAGGGGCGAAGGAATCGAACCTGGGTTGGCCACGTGCAAGGCGAATTCCCTACTGCTGTGCTATTGCTCCAGATAAACACTGAAATAAAAAGATAAATTCAAAACTACCATAGTTTGCCAGTGAGACTTTGGGAAAGTCATTTTAATGTCAATGAGAATAATAATATCTCATCCATGCTTCTGTGGAGATAATTTCATGAGATAAAATATATGAAACAATGGGGCTAGAACAATAGTACAATGGGAGGGGCATGCAGGCCTGGCCGGAATTTAATCCTTGGCATCCCATATGGTCCCCTGAGCACTGCCAGGAGTAATTCCTGAGTGCAGAACCAGGAGTAGCCCCTGTGCATCATCGGGTGTGATCAAAAAGGAAAAAAAGAAAAAAACGAAAAATTATGTGAAACAAGTGTGTACCTGGAAAGCAGAAATAAGCTGATTCATAATATGTAGATTCAGTTGTTTCTAATTCCTTCTATCCATGAGTGAAATGTATTCTTGTAACAAGCTGAAACTTCCAAGCTAAAATATAAGACAGCATTATAGGACTCTGTGGCAATTAATGGCATATAAGCCACAATTTCCTGATTCCCCACTCAAAGAAATACATAAAAATGACTATTGATTATGATGAACTCCTGAAACACAAGAATAGGCATGAAAGGCAGAAAGTATATTGACCTCAGATGCAAACCCAGTCTAAAAAATATGTGATTGCTGCTGCAGAAAGGATCCATCCAAGAACACCTGCCATACCAAGAGCATAATTTTCTTTATCGCTCCAAATCCTCCCACTGCTGGAATTATAAATCAACCAGAGAAAAGTGGATGGAAGGGTATATTCTGACCTCTGAAGAATAAATGAAAAGATGGGATATGGGAAAACTACAGAAAGGATGCAAATCAGAATTGGAAAAAACAACCAGTTGAAATTACAAAGAGTAAAGTTCCATCTAGATATTTAAACTACGAAGCAGCTAGTAAAAGAGATTCCTACGCAGGCTGAGTCATCATGGAAGAATCAACATAAGCACTGGGAATTTGTCCAAGGACTAGGAACATCCACCTGACCTTAGGTGAAGATGAGCGAACAGTAACCTGACACAATGTTGCAAGGTAAGTGCCTTCAAGGACATGGAAGTCTGTCCACAGGCAAAATAGACTGAAACTTCTCTTTCAAAGGCAGTCAACTTAAAAAATTCTAAAATATTATAAAAATTCAATTCTTTTCCACAATGTATAAAAGAATACTAGGTTTTTAAATAATGAGTGCATAATTTATAGGAAGCAGACATACATTTTAGAATCAACTTGGTAATCTCATTGACATGCAAGTAAACATACTTCACCTGTTTCATGAAGAAGAGATAGAGAATGATTATGTATCTGTATTCTCTCTCATAGGTGGAATATAACATACTCTCAGATACACAGGCTCCTGGCGGAGACCTGCAGGACAATCCTGGGGGATGGTGACGTCCCCACCCTGCACACCCTGAACAGCAGCACTCACACCCCAACAACTGCTGCCATGCCCATGGCCACACTCCACTGCCTCACAACTGAGCTCCACAAAGATGACAAACTACCGAAAATTTCAAGTGCACCAGATTTTTCTCTTGGCTGAAAACTCGAGGCCTTCTCGGAGTGGTGATTGGCAACCTCCCCCACAACGCCAGCCTCTCAACCCACTCCCACAATTCCAAAGCTCTGGCAGCCACACCCACATTCCACCACTGCCACCATGTAACTTCAGTGCCCACTTAAATACTCTGGATCTTCAGGAAACAGGGACATCTCCAAACTCTACAATACTAACATTCCAGTAGGAACAAATCAGATTGATAAGAATGTAACATAGAAGGCTGGCTAAGCTTACTTAACAACAACATTAACACACAAAGGCTCAACTAGCAACAACAAGTTAGTAAACTCTCAGACAAGGACTTAACATCTCCATGGTGAGATACAACAATTTTCACAAATTTTCTTTCCTTAAGTATTAATTGATAATACCATCAGCCAGTTAGAGGTAACAAGTAATATAAAATAAATTATTTGGGGCTTGCTACAGAGGGAGGCTTAAGGGGTGTTTTGGAAAATGGGGACAACAGTGGAGGGAAGGTGACAGTAATGGTGGAACTGATGTTGGAATAGCGAATGCCTGTAACAAATGCATATGAACAACTCTGTAAACCATGGTTCTGTATAAAGTGGGGAAAGCAAAAGAAACATACTAAGTCTCAGAACTAAATGTCCAAAGGCAACTAGTTCTGAGAACTGGTCTCTAAGACTGAGCTGGCCCTGGCAAGGAACAGGCAAGGGTGGAAAGTGGAACTTGAGGGGAGAGCCCAAGACAGGGTGGAGGGAAGCAGAGGCTCCGGGGTGGGGGGGGGTGGGGGGGGGGTGGGGGGGAGTTTCGGGATGCTGTATGCATGAAATTAAACCATTAATAGTATTATAAATCACAGTGCCCAAAACTAAAAATAAATAAAAATTTAAAACTTTTTTTGTTTTTTTAAAAAAAAAGAAGATGGAAAAGAGATTGCAACAGAAGTCGGCTAATATGAAAGACAAGAAACAAAAGGATTCTTAGAAACAGAAATTTTTTTTTAGCAAAAGCTATCTGAAAAGTAAGATTCACCTTCTGAATATAAAATCCTAGAAGGAGAAGCATTTAGAGATTTTTAGAGAATAAAAAAGAAGCTACAAAAAAAAAAAGAGGAAAATAAAGAAAGATATTATGGTAAACGTAGAAGACAAATAGCAATCTAAATTAGTAATGCTTCACTGTCCAATATAAAAGAAAAACCATCAAGATTATATTTCTTACACAAAAATAAAACAATTTTAAAAAACTGGCATTTTATTTTAATTTTTTATGGAACTAACACTGGTTTATATCATTGTATGGGCTCATGTGTACAGTATTTAATGTGACATCTGTATAAACTACATTACTGAGCTACAGCATCAACTACCATTCAACATATCAACCAATCTACCCAATTTGTTCACTTTACACCTTGTGCTCCTCTGGTGACCATCATTTTGTTCCTGTAACATAGTGGGTTGCTTTTGTCCTGCTTATTTGATTTAAAACTTACTTTTTAAGTTTGTGTCTCTGTCACAATCATCACCAAAGATCTCGTTTCCATCCAAAACTATAAAATTAGTGTTTTCTTTTTTAAAATAAGTGTTGCTTTTTTTAATTTTATTTATTTTATTTTTGCCTTTTGTGTTACACTGAGCAATGCTCAGGGGCTACTCCCCGCTCTGCATTCAGGAATTACTCCTGGCAGCACTGGGGGACCACATGGGATCAAACCCAGGCCAGCCGCGTGGAAGGCCAACACCCTACCCACTATACTATCATTCTGGCCCAAAACTGGGATTTGAAAATAAATACATAAAACTCCCTTAGTAACTTAAAAATTAAAAAAATCACTCTGCAACACAACTGTAGAAAGATAATTAAACTTTAATTAGAAGACTTTTTAAAAAATATTCATGACTACATAAGATTTTAAGACATCGAAGATAAATCTAAAATGCTAGCCAATGAATAAAAATAAAGCATTACATTCAAGATATTAGGGGGAAAAAGTAATAAGAGATTTTAAAAAATTAACAAAGCTGCAATTAATTACTTCAAAATTAAGGGGAAAGCTGCCCTCAAAGCCTAAAGCAACACTAGCAAAAACAATAGAAAATAAAGTACTATATTTAAGATATTAGAAAGGAAAACAAAGGAATAAGAGAAGATTTTTAAAATTAATAATGGTGCAATAATTAAGAATAAGGGAGAAAGCAAAAACTAGTGAAACTATATGAGAGGGAACTTATGACTTGTTGAAATAAAAATAAGTCTCTCAAGTTTGACAAAGGGACAAAATAAAAAGACACATACATTAGTGGTGAGAATATAGCACATAATGCAAATCATAGGACAAGCTAAAACTAAAAGTAAAACACATAATTTGGTTCATTTTAAAAATCTGGGTAAAATTTAAATTTATCAGGAAAATATGAATTACCTACAGAGCAAAGTATCAATGAAGGAAATTAAAGAGTTCATCAAAAATTTCCTCAAATAAGGTCAGTTTTTTTCTTTAAGTTTTAAAGTTATAGTTAATTCCCATGCATCCCAAAATAGGTTAGAATGCAGAACAAATTTTTTAAACTGTTATAAAAACCTGAAAGAGGGGAGATATATGTTAATATTTATCATGAATATAAAAGAAAAATTCTATGGAATTTTTCAAAAATAAAATTCAATATATTAAAAGGAAAATCTTATCAAGCTATTCATTTACATCACGAGAAGTTTAGTATAAAACTTATTTGTCTTCTAGTCAACACTTTAATAATTACAAATAACATATATAACATCCAATGACTTAATAATAAAATATAAAACCTTGGAAATACAAGAAAATGTTCATAACACAATAAAAAGTAACAAAAAGTCAACCGTAAAATAATATAAGTATATGAAATAAAATGTTCCCAATAAGTAGTAAATTAATGGAAGTAGAAAACCTAAGGCATTGGTCTGTATAACAAATGTGTTTTTGTTATTACTTATGTAGTTTAAAACAAGAATGAAACACAAAATAACACAAAAATAAAATATAAAAACAGAATTTTTCTAAATAATTAATAATATAATTAAATAATGTTCTCAAATATATCTAAGAAAGAGATGTGGAATCTTAACAATTTTTAAAAAACATGATAAACTGAAGAAGCACACCATGAATGAGAACAATCAATGCTATAAATTGCCTTTCTTTCACAAATTATTTACGAATTTGACAAAACCTAGAGAATTTGGGGAAAATTTAACAGAGATTCTAAAGTTCACCTGGAAAGATAAACAAATGATAGTAGCAAGCAATTTTTTTTCCAATTAAAGAGAAGAGTCTTGCCATCTCAGACAATTAACAAGCTAAAAGACTCTAACAAATAATTTATGTACAAAAAGTAGAACAAAATAGACATCACAAAAATAAAATAGCTTCTGATTCACAAGAAAACAATTCTGAACACGTGTGAGTAAAAAAAAAATTATGTTAAACAAAATAAGTCACAGGGAGAACAAAATGTGGATCACTCATCTGCAGTATAGAGAAGGAAAAAAAAAGGGAACGGACAGTAACAAATGATGACAAACCCTTGTCCCTGGATTACAAAACAGATATCACCATGCAATGGGAAGTGGCTGGTGGAAGGGACAATTGAGAATACGGACTAAGGTCACGTAAATTCAGTGAAGGTCTTTTTTGAGCCCTTATTATTATAAACCTGTTACCTTAACTACAATAATAATTATTAAAAGGAAAAAATACTCAGTCAAATGTTTAACTATTAAATGCTCAACATAGGGGGGTACGGTGCCACCAGCAGGTCAACCTGTATCTGTGGGGCAACTGCATCAGCAGCCTGATGGTGCCTTCAGACTTCCAGATACCCCAAAATTGCTGCTGTGCCTTTAGCCAGACCCCAACAACTTGAGGCCAAGTTTAACAAGAAATTAAACGACCAAAATTTAGATATGTGGGAGCCACACCTACAAACCACCTCTGCCTCACCTATATAAGCTCATTTATTAGCTTATATAGCTAATATTATTTCAGAGACTGGAGCAATAGCACAGGGATTGGAGCGACAGCACAGTGGGTAGGGCATTTGCCTGCACACAGCTGACCCTGGTTCAGTTCCTCCATCCCTCTCAGAGAATCCAGCAAGCTACCAAGAGTATCCCACCCGCACGACAGAGCCTGGCAAGCTACTCGTGGCGTATTCGATATGCCAAAAACAGTAACAATAAGTCTCAAGATGGAGACATTACTGGTGCCTGCTTGAGCAAATCAATGAACAATGGGAGGACAGTGCTACAGTGCTATTTCAGAGACCAATAGATAAACATCAAAAGAGATCAAAAGACATACTTAGGGCTGATGGTGTGGAGCAATAAGAGCGAGCAGGCACACCCTGCAAGGCATATGCCAATAGCTCATTTCTCTGGAAGAGATGAAAACAAGGGCCATGATCCAAAGACACACAAAAGAATCTCTGAACCAAGCAATTCGCTGGAGATGCCTCCGAACTTTAAGCCAAGCCAACCTCACTGGGTGCCTCAGATGGGGGCAGGTGTCATCCCTCCGCCTGTCCCTTAAAAATCTTGGCGGCTGTCAATTTCCAGAACCCAGTGAGAAATGCAGGTACGTGGGTTCGGTGACGACAAACTCCAGGCCTCAAGATATAGGGGATAGGCTGGCCCCTCTCACCACCCACCCAAGCCGTCCACATGGGATCCTGGAGATCATGCCCACAAACTGCCTCCGGCTGCTACTTAAGCTCCTTAATGGCCATGATCCAGAGACACACAGAAGAATCTCTGAACCAAGAAGCTCGCTGCAGAGATGCCTCCGGACTTTAAGCCAGGCCGACTTCACCGGGGTGCCTCAGACAGGGGAAGGCATCGTCCCTCCGCCTATCCCCTATAAATCCCAGCGGCCACCAGCTCCCAGAACCCAATGAGAAGTGCAGGTTGTCTTCACCAAGGCACCTTGGAAGGGGGCGGGTTGAGTTTCCCTCCCTGCCCAAAGCAGAACCCATCTGCCACTATGCCCAAGGCCATTCTTCACATGCTCAGACGAGCCACACCCAAGAGGGGATGAGCCTCACTCAAGACTGGATGAACCTCACCAGAGAGTGGACCAGCAGGAAAACCCAGATATGTGGGAATCCGTGACTGAGATCTCCAAGTCCACTTGGATTGGGACTGGGTGTCCTCCCCCCAGGTCACCAGTTTTCCAATAGCTTGGCAGTCACACCCACCAACTGCCCCTGGCACCATGTAATCTCATCAACCGCCACAACCCAGAAACTATAAACTAAAGCTCCTGGTACAGAATGACACAGAATTTCCTGGATATGATATTCTATCCATAACAAGTAATACAAAACAAACCATTTAGCACTGCCTTTTCGGCAGGTTTGAGTGGTGGTGGGACTGGTGTCAAAATAGCAAATGTAACCAAAGTAAAGAGAGAGTATGGGGGAAATTATCTGCCAAACAGGCAGGGGAAAGGTTTGAATTGGAGGGATGGGGGAATACTGGGGATTTTGGTGGTGGAAAATGTGCACTGGTGAAGGGATGGGTGTTAAATGACTGCACGACCAGAGCTCAAACATGAAAACTTTGTAACTGTATCTCACGTGAATCAATAAAAAGGGGGAAAATAATAATAAAATAAAATTAACATTCTGATACTGGAGCAATAGCACAGTGAGTAGGGCATTTGCCTTGGGCGTGGCAGGCCTGGCCGAGCAAAGTTCGATTCCTCCACCCCTCTTGGAGAACCCAGCAAGCTACCAAGAGTATTTCGCCCATATGGCAAAGCCTGGCAAACTGCCCATGACGTATTCGATATGCCAAACACAGTAACAACAAGTCTCACAATGGAGACGTTATGGTACGGCTTGAGCAAATCGATGAGCAATGGGAGGACAGTGCTACAGTGCTAACATTCCGAATTAAAAAAAAAAAAAGTAATGTGAAGTTCATGTCCAATTCAATGAGGTTAATCAATGGCTGAATAAATAGGAGTACTCCTACATTTAAATAAATAAATACACAAACGCTCGACATAGAATAGATTTCAAATGAATTAAGGAGTTCAATCTGTTATTATTAAGGGATAACAGCAGGACGAAAGAAGACACAAAAAGTTTTTGAGATAAACATACAATTGAGAATAAAATATATAAGAATTAAACCAGTTCAAGGGAGGACCAGAAAGTATGTGTAAGGCACACCTGAGAACAAGTCCTGAGCACAGTTGGGTATAGAACAAAAATAAATAATTTTTTAAATACAAAGCAGAAGAGATAGCTTCGAAACCCCCCAAAAAATCTGTATGCCAAAAAAAGTGAAACTTTTAAAATCATAAAAATAATTTTATCATTATTACAGAATTCTGACAAGTCTTTAAGAAAGACACATCCTATTTTGGGATGAGAGTGGAGGAGAGGCATGAAGTCATTCTCACAAGGAAAGAAATATAAATGCTAAGTGAAGATTTGTAAAATTCTTCAGCTTTCCCTGTAGAGAAAAAAAAACAAACTAATATGTTAAAGAACTATAACATGCAATTCTGACAAAGAAACAGGATTTTCAATGAGTTTAGATTCCTAGAAAGTCACATATCAGTATGTTTACAATGGGTATGCACTTTGATATTGAAATTGCACTTCCAGGAACCCAACCTAAAGAAATTAAATTAAGGTGTCTAGTACAGAAACCTGTACCACTTGTAATGACATAAAAATATCTAAATACAGAGGCTGAAGAGATAGTACAGCATGCATATGAACTAGGTTTCATCCTCAGCACTCCATATAAGTGCTGAGTACGGCCAAGTGATCCCTGAGCACAGAGCCAGGAATAAGCTTGAGAACCACCAAGTGCAGCCCAAAAGCCAAAAACCGAATATGTGAAGAATATACACGTGCATGCATATATACAAACATATATATCAAATGGAAGCTTAAATAAAACATGATTTAATTAAAAAAAACAACATAATAGTTATCATAATGGGAGCAGAATAAAACATTCTGGGTTCAAATACTATTTGACCACATAGAAACTTTAAAACCTTATGCAACTTACATAAACTCTTTTAATTTTACTTTTATAAAGTAGTTCACGATATTTGATTACATTTAATATTCAAACACCAATCCCCCACCATTACACCTTCCCACCACTATATACATAAACTCTTTGCATCTTGATTTTCTTTGTAAGGAAAGTGGTACCTAACCCACTGGATGTTGTGAAAATGAAGTGTCAGTAAAGGTAAAAGAATTTTAGTATAAACATGAGTGTTCAATGCACGTCACTATCTATAATGCCAGAAAATACTGTGATTTATTATCATCTACTATTGTCATATAGACATTAAAATGAACTTTTAAGTTTAATTATCATCTACTATTGTCATGTAGATATTAAAATGAACTTGTAAGTTTAATGCATGAGAAAATGTTAATGATAAAGAATAAGCACAATCTATAAATCTCTTCCATAAAAAAGAAAAGAACATTTTTCTACTGATTTTATGGTGCCAACATTGCCATGAAAACAGAACCTGACAAAGATGACTCAAGAAAACTACAGCAACACCAAAACCATGGATGACACAGATGTTGACATCTTCAGCAAAATATGACCATACTGAATTCAGTAAATTATAAAATAATATAACATGATCAATAAATTCAGAATAAGCAGGGTAAGCAAAGTTATCTTCACGATCAAGATCACCCTGTTGTTCGTCAATTGCCTCAAGCACACACCAGTAACAACTCCTTCTTCCTAGCCCTGAGATTTTAAAAGAGCCATTTCAATGCTCTTTCAGGGTTAGGAGAATGAGACCCAACATTGTTACTGGTATTTGGCATGTTGAGTATGACACGGGAAGTTTGACAAACTCTGCTGTGCAGGCAGGATATTTTTGGTAGCCTGCCAGGTTCTCCAAAGAAAAAATGAGATAAGATGTCATGTGCTCGTGCGCTTCGAGGAGCTGGGTTTTATAGTCTCTGCATCTTGGCTGTTGATGGGACCAACCTGGTGCTGGTGGCAGCTGGTGGGTGTGATGCCTACCTACTGGAAGATGGGGGTTCTGGGTGGAGAAGGCCCAGTCCCAATCCGAGCAGGCTTGGAGATCTCAGCCCCGGGACCCACATGCCTGGGTTCCTCTGCCAGTTCTCTCATGCATGAGGCTTGTCCGGACGTGTGGAGAGTGGTCTCAGCATGGCTGTGGCTGGTTCTGGAGGTCTTTGGCTGCCGGGGCTCTGCTCAGGGCAGGAAGGGAAATTCAACCCGCACCCCCCTCCAAGGGGCCCCAGTGAGGACAGCCAGGCGTGGGGGCAGGAGACTCTGCCAAAGTTATCTTATTTCTCAAAAATTTAATTTATTAAAGTACCATGAATTACAAAGTTATTCATGGTTGGATTTTTGACATACAATGTTCCATCACCAATCTTGCCACCAGTGTCAACTACTCACACCAGTATTTCCAAGTTTCCTGTTCAACACTGCCCCAACTCCATCAGCCCCAGTTTGCTATCTTGATAGGCACCTTTTAAATTTGGTTATTAAAGTTTGGGACTCACAATTTCAATGTTATTGACTCAAGGTTACCTTTATGTTTGAAAATCAACCTCTGCATTATACCATATTAACTGAAGACAACAGTGAAGAATAGAAATCATGTGATTACATAATTGATGCAGGAAAAGGATCAAACAAATTTTAGTACTCATCTCAGCAAACATGGAGAGGATGGAAGTGTTCTCAACTTGCTATGAAGATGTCTACAGCAAACATTGTACTTAATGGTGAAGTACTGAATGCTTCTTCCCTAAGATCAGCGACAAGGAAGATTTACGTACTGTTGTGGAAACCTTAGCCAGTGTTTAAGACAAGAAAAGGTAATGTAAAATACTGAATATGAAGGTTTATGCCATTTTTTCATGTTTAACAAAATAAAAAACAACCCAAGGAGCCAGAGAGAAAACATGGGATAAAGTGTTTGCCTTGCATGGCTAACCCCAGATGGATCCTCTGTACCACATCTGGTTGCCTAAGAACCACTAGGAGTGATCTTTGAGCACTGGGTCAAAAAACAGCTCTGAGCATCACCAGATGTGGCCGACATTTCCCCTCAAATATAATCCAAATGTTCTTCAACAGGTAAATGGATAATGATGATATATAATGAATACTTTCTTTTCATAAAGAGAACTGACTCACTAACACAAACAATGATTTAGATGAAACTCGGAGATGCTATTTCCATAAGAACCCAGTGTCAAAAATTACACCTTGTCAAATTCTATTTGTATAGTGTCCTAGATCTGGATTTTATAGTCTCTGAGTCTTGGCCGCTGATGGGATTACACGGCGCCAGGGGGCCAGGTGGTGGGTGTGACCCCTGCCTGCTGGAATTTGGAGGATCTGGATGGAAGATGCTCGACTCCAAACCCAGTAGGCTTGGAGGTCTCGGCCCCGGAACCCGCGTGGCTTTGTCCCTCTGCCAGTACCTTCATGTGTGCGGAGAGTGGTCTCAGCATGGTGGTGGCTGGGTGGTTGCCCCCGCGCCTGGGTGTCCCTCGCCGGGACCCCTTGGAGGGGAGCGGGTTGAGCTTTCCTCCCCGCCCCGACCGGGGCTCCGGCAGCCGAATACCTCCAGGACCAGCCACCACCATGCTGAGACCACTCTCCGCACACATGAAGGTACTGGCAGAGGGACAAAGCCACGCAGGTTCCGGGGCCGAGACCTCCAAGCCTACTGGGTTTGGAGTCGAGCATCTTCCATCCAGATCCTCCAAATTCCAGCAGGCGGGGGTCACACCCACCACCTGGCCCCCTGGCGCCGTGTAATCCCATCAGCGGCCAAGACTCAGAGACTATAAAATCCAGATCCCGGAACCGCGCGGCCGCATTCGCGGCCGCGCGACATCTTATCAGAACTTTTTTTTAATGACATCTTATTATCTCATTCCTACTTTGGACATACTTGCAGGCTATCGAATGTAGCCTGCCCACAGGGCAGAGTCTGGCAAACTCCCCGTGGCGTACCAAATATGCCAAATTCCAGTAACAATGATGGGTCTCATTCTCCTAAAGAGCTGTGAATATAATCTCAGGGCTAGGATGAAAGAGACGTTACTGGGGCCTGCTCGAGGCAATCGACGATTAACAGGATGATGAAATGAATGAAATGAAGTGTCCTAGAAATGGATGAAAAGGGTGTTTCTGCAAAGGAGTAAGTGTGAGGGATAATATTGTCAGTTATCTGTATTGCAAGTTCATTTCATAAATTTTAAAAGAACAACATATAGTTTGTGTGTGATGATGAAAATATTAAAATATAGTGTGGATGGGGGTATGGTGCTGCCAGCAGGTCAATCTGTACCTGTGAGGTGAGTGCATCAGCAGCATGACGGTGCCTTCAGATATCCCAAAATTGCTGCTGTGCCTTTAGCCAGACCCCAAAACTTGAGGCAAAGATTACCAAGAAAGTAAACGGCCAAAAGTTAGGTATGTGGGAGACACACCCACAAACCACCTCCAGCTCAGCTATACAATTGGAGGCATAGCCTCTCTGGTTCCTGATAGAACTGCTTAACAGCCATGATCCCAGAGACTCAGAAAAAAAATCTCAAAACCCAATGATTTTTGGCAGAAATGCGTCCAGTCCCTGCAGTAGGTTACAAGCATTGGGCCACCCCAGGTGGGAATAGGTTTCGTGCCTTGGCTTGTTTTCCCTGGCAGCCCAGTGGCCACCATCCTCCAGAGGTCACTGGACAGTCAGGTTTGGGCCCGCAGTGACAAGACACACAGGGACTCATGGGATGGGGGTGGAGCTGGCCCTTTCTTCCCCGTCCCAACAAGTCACCACCCACAAAGGGCTTCTCTGACTCCTGATCAAGCTGCTTAACGGCCATGATCCCAGAAACTCAGAAACAAATCTTGAAACCCAGCAGCCTTTGGTAGAAATGCATCCAGTCCCCAACCTCAAATATATGAACATCTAATCTTTGATAAGGGAGCAAGAAATGTGAAGTGGATCAAGGAAAGCCTCTTTAACAAATGGTGCTGGCATAAATGGACAACCACATGCAAAAAAATGGGCTTAGACCTCGACTTAACACCATGCACAAGAGTCAAATCAAAATGTATTAAAGATCTCAACATCAGGTCAGAATCCATAAGGTACATTGAAGACAAGGTCGGCAAAACCCTCCACGATATTAAG
Organism: Sorex fumeus; assembly: GCF_029834395.1. NCBI lineage: Eukaryota > Metazoa > Chordata > Mammalia > Eulipotyphla > Soricidae > Sorex > Sorex fumeus. The sequence continues at coordinate 38,333,235 of NW_026606101.1, read as the reverse complement.
GCTAACTATATCTTCAAAGATGACACTCCACTGACCAAGTGGAAGCAGAGATAAACAAATGGGACTATATTTAATTAAGAGGCTTCTGCACCTCAAAAGATACAGTGACCAGAATACAAAGTCAATCTACAGAATGGGAAAGGATATTTACCCAATACCCATCGGATAAGAGGTTGATATCAAGGATAGACAAAGCACTGGTTGAACTCTATAAGAAGAAAACATTTAACCCCATCAAAAAATGGGGTGATGAAATTATCAGAAATTTTTCCAAAGAAGAAATCCGAATAGTTAAAAGGCACATGAGAAAATGCTCTACATTACTAACAATAAGGGAGATGCAGATCAAAACAACAATGAGATATCATCTCACACCACAGAGACTGGCCCAAATCAAAAAGAACAAAAGCAACCTGTGTTGGCGTGGATGTGGCAAGAAAGGGACTCCCCTTCACTGCTGGTGGGAATGCCAACTGGTTCAGCCCTTTTGGAAAACAGTATGGACGGTTCTCAAAAAATTAGAAATTGATCTCCCTTTTGACCTAGCTATACCACTCTGAGGAATATATCCCGGAGAGGCAAAATAGTACAGTCGAAATGACATTTGCACTTCTATGTTCATTCCTGCACTGTTCACAATAGCCAAAATTTGGAAAAAATTCGAGTGCCCAAGAACAGATGACTGGTTAAAGAAACTTTGGTACATCTACAGAATGGAGTACTATGCAGCTATTAGAAAAGATGAAGTCATGAAATTTACATACAATTGGTACTACATGGAAAGTAATATGCTAAGTAAAATGAGTCAGAAAGAGAGGGAAAGACATAGAAAGATTGCATTCACCTGGGGAATATAAAGTAACAAAATACAAGATAAGTACCAGGAGGTTCACTCCAGGGCTTGGAGGCCAGCCGCACATGCTAGAGGAAAAGGCAGCTCAGCTAGAGAAGGGAGCACCAAATAAATGGTGTTGGGAAGATCCTCCCAGGATGAGAGATGCATGCTGAAAGTAGACTATAGACTGAACATGATTGCCACTCAATGCCTCTTTTGCAAACCACAGCACCCAAAAGGAGAGAGAGAACAAAAGGGAATACCATGCCACAGGGGTGGGGTGGAATGGAGGAATTGGTGGTGGGAGGGATACCGGGAGCACTGGAGGTGGAGAATGGGCACTGGTGGAGGGGTGGGTACTCGATCATTGTATAACTGAAACCCAAGCACAAAAAATTGTAAGTCTACAGTGGTACTTCATGGTGTTTCACAAGAAAGAAAGAAAGAAAGAAAGAAAGAAGAAAGAAAGAAAGAAAGAAAGAAAGAAAGAAAGAAAGAAAGAAAGAAAGAAAGAAAGAAAGGCCTCTGTTCCCTGCAGTAGGTTACAGGTGCTGGGCCACCCCAGGTGGGAATAGGTTTCATGTCTTGGCCTGTTCCCCCTGATGGCCCGGTTGCCACCATCCTCCAGAGGCCACTGGACAGTCAGGTTTGGGTCCACAGTGAGGAGACACGTGGGGCCTCACAGGATGGGGGTGGAGCCGGCCCTTTCCTCCCTGTTCCAATGAGACCCCAAGTCACTGCACACAAATGGCCTCTCTGGCTCCTGATCAAGCTGCTAAACAGCCATGATCCCAGAGACTCAGGAACAAATCTCAGAACCCAGGAGGTTTTGGCAGAAATTCCTCCAGATTTAATTGTTAAAATTTTGGAATTTCAATATTGCACAGCTACTACTGCAACTGCCCGACATCTTATGTTATTCATAACCAGCAATAGAAAACAAATTGTCTACTGTTGCCTTTTTAGCAGATCTGAGTTTTGGCATAAAATCCCAAATAATAATGGTGGGTCAGGTGTCAAAATAATGAATGCAATCAAAGTAGAGAGAGAGTAATGTGAAAATCATCTGCCCAACAGGTAGAGCGAGGGTGTGGGATCAGGGTATACTAGGGTATTTGGTGGTGGAGAATGGGCACTGGTGAAGGGACGGGTGTTTCATTGTATGACCAAGACTTAAACCCGAAAGCTTTGTATGTGCTCTCACAGTGATTCAATAAATAAAATAAATAAAAAATTAAAATAAAATAAAATATGTGGTGGAAATATGCCACAACATAAAATGTATGAATTTGTTCTGTCATTATGCTCAGATTTATTGAATGTAAACTCAATGTATATCCTTTCAACACAGACCCCATTAAATCTTGTGACTTCAAATGACCAATAGCCCACTTAAAAGTTCATTAATGCGCCAGAGTGATAATACAGCAGGTAGAGTGTTTGCATGCAGTTGACTCCGGTTTGATCCCCGACATCCCATACGGTCCCCCAAGCAATGTCAGGAGAAATTCCTGAGTGCAAAGCCAGAAGTAACCCCTGAGCATTGTGTGACCCAAATACAAAAACAAACAAACAAACAAACAAGTTAATTAATACAAGATTTTTACTGTTTTTCGATTTTTCTTGGGGCCACATTGGCAGTACTCAGTGCTTACTCCTGACTGCACTCGGGGATCATTCCTGGTGGCTTGGTGGACCATATGGGGCTCCGGGCATCAAACCAGGTTGGTCACATGCAAAGCAAATGTCCTACTCACTGTACTATCTGTTGCTGTGGCCCCAGCAAATGATATTCAAAGCCTGGGTTACGTTCCTAGGAAACTTTCATTTGGAGGGAGTAATTATTTAACAGAACTGTAACATAACACGAGGGGGACAGAAAAAGTTAGAATCTTTTAAGATTAAGGACCTCTAACAACAACCAAAACATGAACTGACACTCTAAAAAATGACCAATAATTCTAATAGTTATATATGAGATGCCTAGATAGAAGGTAAAATAGTGATGTTAACTTTCTCCTAAAGGAGGGTGAGTAATTAAGGAAATACAGAATTTGCTATAGAAAACCATTCACTCTGAAGTTCCTTAACTTTCTTCATATAGTGACTACACTACATGCCAAATAATTCCAAACAAAATTGTAGTACTTCAAAACCATTCTTGGAGGGGGTTGGAGCAATAGTACAGCAGGTAGGGCATTTGTCTTTGCACATGGTCAACTCAGGTTTGATCCACTCCATATGGTCTCCCTGATTCCCCCAGGAGTGATTCCTGAAAAGCAAGAAGTAAGCCCTGAGGACTGCCAGGTGTGGCTCAAAGACAAACAAGATAAAGCAGTTCTTGCAGAATAGATCTAACTCAGTGGTAGGATTCTTATCTTGAATGTATGAAGCCCTGGGCTCAATACTTGGCATCAGAATAAAAGATTTTAGAATTTGAAATAATTTCACTATGAGCTGAAGACCTCCGGAACCAGCCACAGCCATGCTTGAGACCACTCTTCACACTCTTGGACAAGCCTCAAGTATCAAGAAACTGGCACAGGAATCCAGGTGTGTGGGACCCGGGACTGAGATCTCCAAGCCTGCTCAGATCGGGACTGGGCCTCCTCCACCCAGATCCATCTTCCAGTAGCTAGACAGTTACACCCACCAACTGCCACTGCCCACCCCCCACCCGCACCATGTAATCCCATCAATGACCAAGATCCAGAGACTATAAAACCAAGCTCCCGGAAGACCTCTGTCTAGTTCTTGCTCTTGGAGAACCTGGCAGGCTACCGAGATTATCCTGCCTGCACGGCAGAGTCTGGCAAACTCACTGTGGCATAGTCAATATGCCAAAACCCATTAACAATGATGGGTCTCATTCTCCTGACCCTGAAAGAGCCTCCAATGTGGCACTTGCTAAAAACTCAAGGCTAGTCTGAATGGAGACGTTACTGGTGCCTGCTCGAGGAAATCAATGAACAACAGAATGACTGTGATACAATAATACAGTGATGAGTCTTTTTGACGTCCCATGGAATCCAGTCGGTAATGGCTCTAGTCCAACAGTCGCCTCCAAATTGCATTGTGTATCTGGCCACGAAAGGGGGACATCTCGTGTCCCCCTATGAGATGGTCAGACTTCTTCATCAAGACCTAAACGAATGGCTTGATGCTTTTCGTGTTCCTGGAGTGGGCAGACACCATTGGGCTATGCTAGCACGTGACAGGGACGAATGGAGATGTTACTGGTACCCGCTCAAGCAAACTGATGAGCAATGGGATGACAAGTGATAGAAGTGATGAGTCTTTTTATATTAGATGGATTTCTGCTCATTTATTTCAGGTGCTTTTCTCAATAAGTATTTACTAAACCTGAAGTTATAAACCCTGGGATAAGGTCCCAACTTAAATTCTCTTTGACACAAGATTCTTCAAACATAAACTGAGATGCTAAGAGAGAAATTTTCCCAGTAAGACTTCCATCTTTTATACTCTACAAATAGCACATCTGAACTCTAACACAATAAACGAGTTACCCAAATAAACTGCTTTCACGAAGCATTTATATAGAAATATTGTGCAAATGAAAAAAAAATATCAAAGAAACTTACGTATCACTGAGTTCAGGTTACCAAATCTGAAATTAATCAAACTGCAATGATGGAGAAAAACCTCCATGTCCTAATTTAATTAACAATAATTTTTTATTAATTGCATAGATTAACTTCATGCTCATTTCTCTGAATTTACAATCTTTGATAAATAATGCACTACTATAGTAGAATTGCCTTTACTTCCTACCCTTTTTTTAAAGATAAAACTTTTTTATCCAAAAATGTTTTGGAACAGGTGATAGGAATTACTGAATTATTCCTTCTACTTAAAAAAGCTTCAAAGGATATGTGTAATTATAAAAATACAAGTTATCCTTGTGAGAGTAGACTTCCTAGATGTGTTCACTGTGGCAGTTATAGGAACCTACACCAGTGATAAAGTTGGACAAAACTTAATACCTACATGCACATTTACATATGCAAATAAAACTAGGGAAGGCCCATTAAGGTCAGTGGATTGTTTCAATATCATTATCCTGACTGAAATACTATATTTTAATTGTACAAAATGTTACCATTGAAGATAACTGGGAAAACTATACAAGAAATTTCTTTTTATAATTTCTTACAACTGCATGTGTAACTCCAACTAGCTCAAAATTTTTACCTTAAAAGGAAAAGACATGGTAAAGACTAAATCTTAATCCTACCCCTGACCATGAGTCTTCCAAGAAACACTCATTTTGTTCATGTGTACAGCACCTACAAGAGAGAAATGTGGTATTCAGAAAGAGAGGGAAAGAGGGGAGGAGTAAGAATTGAATCATTGGAATGACCCCCCGGTTTATCTAGATGAGTAATCCAGTTCTTCATACCCACACTTGCCCTTGACATCTTCAGCCGAGAAGAATATTTCTAAACAAATCTATCCCATTGTCAGGTCTTTTCTCTTTCTCATTTTCTTACTGGATTCCCAGAAGCAGTCAAGTCTTCTCCCCCCAAGAGAGGATACTGAGAGAACCTGGGAAATCTGACCACCACTGATAAAGACTGAAAACTAGAGACATGGAGGCCTGCCCAGTGACACAGTCAGATGACCACACAGAGGTGCAATGTGCAGACCCTCATGTTGCCATTTCCAGTCATCTTTTAAATAGTTCACTTAAATTTGAGTACATGCCACGGATTATCTGACATCAAAGATAGCACATAATATAGAAAAAAAAATTTTTAAAGCAGAGATACAATAGCAGATTGGAGACACAAAGCCTATTAGGGGATAGAAACTCTCCAAGACAACTATCCTACTTAAGGATACAAGAGATCATATATTCATGAAACAGAATAGGATATTGCTAAAAACAAATGAAAGTCCTTGAAAATTAAAAATATGACAGCATGAAATAAAAGCTCAGGGAAATAATTGGAGAATTGAATGAGAAAATCTAAGATTGATATTGGTGGTGGGATTTGCTATGTACATCAAAACCAGAAACCTGAAGTCTAATGCAAGCCTATTACCTAAACTATAATTTCAAAGAAAAAATCTACAGAAATCAGAGCAAAAAGAAGAACTTATGAATCAGAAGTGAAATTATGAAAAAAAATCACAAGGTTTATTTAAGTCAATCATCCAAATAACAGACCACACAGAAAAAGATGAAAATAAGCACAGAATAAATAAGCATAGGATAAAAACACAAGTTCCAACATATAAACGACAAAAGCATACACTTGATCACTTGATCACTTGATACCCCGTTACTCATCGATTTACTTGAGTGGGTGCGAGTAACGTCTCCATTCATCCCTGTTGCATGCTAGCATAGCCCAATGACATCTGCTCATTCTAGGAACATGCAGAGCCTCAATCCGATCATTCAGGGTCTTGACGAAGAAGTATGAACATCTTGTAGGTGGGCATCCATGCGGTCTTTTGACATCCCGTGGAATCCAGTCAGTAATGGCTCTAGTCCAGCAGTTGTCTTTAAACCTCATTATGAGTCAGGCCCATCTGATTTTTGATGTCTTGGCAAATGAGACAGCGTCCTTGATTCTTAAGCGTTGACGGAGATCGGAACTCCAGATTCTATCTCTCATTTGAGTGAAGTGTGATACTCCAAGCATAGCTCTTTCGATTCCTGTTTGAGAGACCCAAATAGCGTTCTCATCCTGTTTTCGTAGGGCCCAGGTCTCTGAGGCATATGTTAATGCAGGAAGAACAGTGGAATCGAAGAGATGTGCTCGGAGCTGGAGGTTCTTTGTCCTCTTAGTTATTTCTTCAACGCTCTTGAAGGCATTCCAAGCTGCTCTCTTCCTCCTGCGCAACTCAGGTGCCAGGTCATTCATCATGTTGATTTCTCGACCTAGGTATATATAACTGCATTCGGAGATGGTGATTCCATTGAGAGTGAAAGGAACATCAGGAACAAGACTGTTTCTCATAAACATTTCTCAAGAACATTTCTCATGAACAAAAGCATCCAGATTAACGAAAATAAGTGAGTGTTCAGAAATTGCATGAACAAAAAAATTACAATTATCAGATAATGATTATCTCACCAAACATTACCAGCACATATGCTTGTGGGGTTGCGCAGGAGAGAGAATTTCATACTAAAACTTTTAAAACTCAGGGGCTGGAAAGATAGTATAGAAGCTAGGGCCCATGCCTTGCACATAGCCAGCTCAGATTCAATTCTAGGTTTGAGTTTCCAAAGAAAACCATGGTGGGCATGCGGAACTTGAGCATTGGTTGGCCGAGAACCATTACACTGGCTGGCGCTCGTCGATGGACTGGACTGACTGACGAAGGACTGGGAGAATGGGGAAACAGGACCCCAGGCTTGTTTTGGTAGTCAGTTTATTTCTCTCTCCTCCCCAGCATAGTCCGATATCTTCCTTACAGTACAATCGTACTTGTAATTTTGGTTGTAGTCCCGTAATTATAGTTCCATCATCTAAGTCTCTTTATAAACCTCAAAGTTCTCTACTTCCAATCCTTGTCTAGTCCCCTATTTCCCATTACAGCATAGTTACAGAGAAACCATGAAGGGTGGGGGTACACATAGGTGGGGTTGAATATTGCCATAACAACAAACAGAGGTAAAACCACTCCTTCAGGGGAAGTTCTAGGAGATTAACTCAAGGACAAAAATCTCATCTGAGGGTTCAAAACTCCAGATTATTAGGAGATCCACTCAAGGACGAGATTCCATCTAGGATGTATTGCTTTTTCCTTTCCTCCATTTAAACAATTACAGTAAATTTACTTCTTATAATATTTCTAGTCATTTTGTATGAACACAGTAAGAGATATATTAAGCTTATATATTAAGCCTGGCTCTTCTTTGACACATCTCACTATATATCCCAAACCACAGTTCTCAGGCCAGGTTGGTCTCTCCTAACCCCATCAGGGTCTCTATTCAGTTACTTCTTTTGGGATCATGACAGAATTTGTTCCATGACCATGCTCTTAACTTATTATACTTACGGTGCTTAGCTTGTCCCCTTTAGATGCCAGGGTAGCTTACAGCTTGCTCTGGGTCTATCCAGTCCCTTCATTGGTACCCTGCTTTTGGAGTGCTAGGAACTAAGGGCAACTGAGGCTTAAATCTAGTAAATATGGATGCCTAGGAGTAAATACTATTTTGAAGTCAATTAACTCTCATGTTGCAAAGAATAGCATTAACTGTCTTCCTGTGTCTATACAAAAAGGACTTTGCCAAGCCATGCAAATGACATAAAGGGAAGAGAAAAGCAATATAGGATTATAAGTGGTTAATGGAATTGGATTGCCTCAAGGGAACTGCTGTGGAAGTAACTCAATAAACCTAAGCTCTCTGCAGGAGAAGCATATCCAATGTTATCCAACACTAGGCACCACATATGGTCCCCCAAGCACTGCCAGAAGTAATTCCTGAGTGCAGAGCCAGGAGTAACCCCTGGGCATTGCCGGCTGTGGCCCAAAAATAAACAAAAGAATAAATATATAAAATTTTTAAAACTCAGCATCATACTTCTCAGAGGTAACACTGAAAGCCAGAAGATGACAGAACAATGCCTGCAAAATCGTGAGGGAAAAAGAAAGTTTCCAATAAAATTTACCCCTAACCCATCTTCTAAGTGTGGGAACAGAATATATGTTCAGACACCCCAAATCTGAAATTTTTACTTTCCATACCTCTTGTTATAGGAGGCACCTATAGTGTGTGATCCCCAAAATGTATACTCCAAAGGAAGGAATAAACCAAAAATTACATACACATCAGTTCCAGGAAACAAGGTTGCGGACATAGGAAGAGCTGTGGAAAAAAAAAAAAAGACAAGGAGGATGAAAGGAGGCTGGGCTGGAGATCAGACGGTCACCTGTCTAGAATAGGACAGAAAAATATAGTCAAGACTTTCTCAGAGAATTAGAGAGAACATCAAATAGCAGTGTACACATGAAGAGGCTATGAAGGCAACTGGAGGAAAAAGCTTCAATTAGTTTGAAAGGCTTAGAAAACTAAACAGAAAAATAAGTTTACATTTAGACAAAAAAATGCAAGTCAGTGTATTTCACAATTTAGCCATAAAAATCACTGACATAGCTATAATATGGTAAATACTAACCACTAACCTAATCCAATGGTGCCCAGTCTAACTGCACACTGAATGAATAAATAAAATGCTTTAAGAATAAAACAACATAATGCTTAAGTTATACCCCAGAGCACCAGAGCAAAATCTAGGACCAGGACTCAGACATAAATAAGGTTTTGAGTAAGCAGATATTTATAACAGGCAGAGAAAATTAAGACCTATAGAATTAAAGACACAATTTCACACCTCATGTACACTATTCACAGATATTTATCTATAGCAACTTTTTATAATCTTGACTTTTAACAGTCATATACCACCCACATGCTTTACCAGTAACCAAGGACAAAACATCCAAAAATGAATGTTTCATTCACTTTCTTAGAAATAACATTAATGAGTCAATGTCGTGAAGCTGTTTATGTTGCCTGCCTTCCTCCTGGTTGCCCATCACCCTCCTTACACACCTTGGCTCAATGTCCAAGTCCTACTCAGGAAATATGTCTGTTACTTTCTGTTGCCTTGAAGCTCCAGTGCAAATGACTTGATAAGGTCAAGCAAGGCAGAAGCATAAAGGGGAAAATTAAGGAGGAAAACATAAAGTTGTAAACATGAAATGTCTTCAAACTAGGCCCTCCCGTTGATCGTCGATTTGCTCGAGCGGGCCCAGTAACGTCTCCATTGGAGACTTTGTTGTTACTGTGTCTGGCATATCGAATACTCCTGGTAGCTTGCCGGGCTCTCCGAGAGGGGCGGAGGAATTGAACTCGGGTCGGCCATGTTGGCCACTTGTAAGGCGAACGCCCTACCCGCTGTGCTATCATTCCAGCCCATTCAAACTAGGTCAGAGATATTCTTCTTGCTCATCCTCTCCTAGATGTAAAGAATGACTAATAAAAAAAGGAATGAGGGTAAGGTTTCATATGGTTTAAGTAAGCAAATTTAATTTGGACAACTCCAGAAATGTCCTCTCAATGTCTACCTAATCTCTATGATCAGAAGTTCAAAAAGTTATGTTCGAAAGTCATAACCAATATGCTACATGGTCACAGACAGGTCTAGACAATTTCTTTCTTTCTTTAGTTTTGTTTGTTTTTCGGAAGCCATACCCAGCAATACTCAGGGTTACTCCTGGTTCTATATCCAGGAATTACTCTATCAATGCTTGGGAGACTATATAGGAGATGTTGGGAGTTCAAGCCCAGGTTGGCCACATGCAAGACAAGCACCCTACCCACTGGACTATCGCTCCAGTCTCTAGTTTTTTTTTGTGCGGGAGAGTGGGAGGCAGACCCAGCTGTGCACTGGGATCACTCCTGGCGGCACTTTGGGGACCATCTGAGGCCCAGAGATAAGCCCATGCCACCCAATGTAAGGCCAGCACCCTTCCCACTCTACCATCTCTCAGGCTCCAGGTCTATCCAATATCTATCTAAGACAGAAATGTCTATATATTGATAATATAATACCCTCCCCCATTCTGTACAGAGCAACCTTGCAAGAAAAACAAGGCCTCATTCACCTAAACTTTGCACCTGACCATATCACTGCATCTCCCACAGCATCGGGGGATAGCAATTTTTATCCCTTCCAGCAATTAGAAAAATTGTCTCCCCTTCACCTTGTCCAACACTTGATATTATTATTAATTATTATTATTATTATTATGTTTTCTTTCTTTTTTGCCATTCTGATACTACTAAATGATGACTTTCAAGTTTAAATTTTCTTGAGAATGACGAAAACTGAAAATTTTTACTTCTCTAGTTGTCATTTTCAACTGATGCTTTGCTTTATAAATAGCCTTCCTATGTCTTTTACCCAATTTTCTCTTGTGGGAGAGGTTGCGGATTGGGGGCCACGTGATATGTCCTTGAGATCACTCCTGACAGTGCTCATGGGTCCATATGTGATGCCTGGGATTGACCTGGGAGTCAGCCACGTAGAAGGCCTTGACCCCTTGTAGTCACTCTCTGGCCCATTTTACCCAGTTTTTTGAGTTTTCCTTTTTGTCCCCCTATCCTTTAGCAATGTAATTCCTTTCCCCCTACCCCAAGATTCCAGCTTCTTCTGACCACCTATGCTTCCTCCATAACATTCATATCAGGCATAATTATTTAAAATGAGTTGTCTGATCCTTCTTTTTTCAGCAAAGTCCCAGAACCATGAGACAAGAGTTTGGGTATCTGTCCCCAGCATCACTGTCCCCAGCAACTCATCAAAAGTCTGTCAGGTATTCATCACATGAATAAACAAAGGTCCCTTTGTGTCCTGGTGTGTACCAGCCAGGAACTGGCTCTGGGGTGTCACTGAATAAAGGTCTCATAATAGAACAATTTACAAAGGTAAAACCAGAGTTTGGGAAACTAGTGAGTGACTGGAAGGTTTCCAGGACCAGCATCAATGAGAAGCACCACCCCACCTCCAGAAGCCGAAAGAGGGTTCCAAAGAGATGACATGGGCCCTGTGAGACCTGCAGTCACAGAGAAGTTGAGGAAATGTCATCCAGTCTCATAAATTGTGACTCAGTAATTCAAACTGCCTGGGTCAGGCCCATCACATTACTCAGAAAAATTTAATTCAAATCCATCAAACTTCAGAGTCTTAGATTCTACAGGATAAAATCATATTTAAAACCACTGCAACTGATAAAAACAATTCCCAACCAAGTGCCACTGAGTTGATAGTACAAGTGATAGTACAGTGGATAAGGTACCTGCCTTGCACATAGCTGACCCAGGTTTGATACCCAGGATTCCATATGGTCTCCTGAGCCCACAAGGAGTGATCCCTGAGCACAGAGCCAGGAGTAAGCTCTGAATCTCACCAGGTGTGGCCCCACAACAAAACAAACAAAAACAAGTGTGACAGAACTTAAAAGCAGAAAAAGTCCTAAAGATACAGAAAAAAAAAGTTATCTTACCAGAAGCAGCATCTGTTAGCGATACTGCTTCAGGCATATTTTCTGCATGTTCAAGTTGAATTTTCTGAACTCCATGCCTCAGTTTCTCCATTAGAAAAGACTGCACTAGAAAACCTCCGCTACCCAAATTACTTCACTCAGAAGAAAATAAATCTCCTTAGAGTTGCCAAACTCTAGTCCTATCAGCCAATTTCCACTAGACCTTGGAATTCTCAGCAAATGGCTGGTTTTGCAATTCTTTTGGCTTTGCCAACCCTCCGGGGTAAAAAATATATATATATATCTTCCCACAAGGATTCAAAGCTTGCAAGTAGAGGAAATGTTTGAGAAAAATCTGGGTTGATGAACAGCTAAGAAAAGCCAGGAGGAAAGAGACACATCTATCTATATATGTATATGTTTATGCAGAAAATAGAAAAGGTTGAAAAGCAATGTGTTTCTAAAATACTGCTTTCTGTGAAGCCAACCTTCTGTTACTCCTTTACTCCCAGTTGACTGAAAAAGGCTGTTTGATTCCTATCTTCTATTCATGTCCTCCCAAGCCCAGGCTAGGAAATGCAGTACAGGAGCTTTTGATGTGGGGGGCTTGGGTTCAAAACTTGACACTTAAGAAAGTGACACCAGAGGCCAGAGCAACATACAGGGAGTAGTGTGCTTGCTCTGCATATGTCTGGCCTGGGGTCTATCCCTGATACTCTTTTTGGTCCTTCCAGCCAGCAGAGCAAGCAGTGAGCCTTTAGCACAGCCAATGTGGCCCCAAAACTAAACAGAAAAAGAGAGAGAGAGAAAGAGAGAGAGAGAGAGAGAGGAGGGAGTGGGGGAAGGGAGGGAGAAGGTGGGGCAAGGGAGAGCAAGGGAGGGGGAGGGAGGACAGTAGGCAAGGCACTCTACCTTCCTGCAGTTCCATTTTAACCCACAAAAAAATAGGAAACAGCAGCAACTTTGCTGGATTGGGGGCAGAATTATAAAGCATGAAAAATAAAAGAGTGTGCTAGCCAGTGAGGTCCTGCGAATTTTTATCACAAGAACTCCTCTTAAGAAATGAGGTCAACTTGGGAAGAATAGGAGTGGACACAGCCACTTCTCCCTGAAGGCTGCACAGGGATGCAAAGATTAGGGCCAGTCCCCTGAGAATGGAAATCCAAGGTGCTAAAGATGGGTTCAAAAAAAAAAAAAAAAGATGGGCTCTCTGACCTGAAACTGAAATCTGCAGTTCAAATCTTCACCACAGTCCTCTTTCTAAAGAGCTCCTCTGGATCCCACAGAAGCTAAGATGAGCAGCAACTTTGCATGTTTGGAATGTATTTCAAAAATGCAATGAATATGTAAACATGTATATGTTGTAAACTATTAAATCACGCAAGTAATTATTTGTTTAGATCCTCAGTTTTTCAAAAACAGCCACAACAAAGTTTCCACACCATGAACACTCTCCTCATGATGGAACCTAACACTCAGCCAGGGAGCGAGTGATGCCATCTATGTCTCCTGTCCTTGAACAAATGTCGCTGTCTTGACCAGAAGAAAATAGTGGATGTGATACAATTGACTTTACCAGCTAATTCATATAAACACCATCATCTCCCACTTTTCCTTGGAATCCAGCTGCCATGCTCTGGAAGTTCAAATGGAAGCACATGCAAAGGAAACTTCTAAGTATTCTGGTTGACAAGTCACCTGAGATTCAGTCAAGAGCTGGCGTCAACCACAGAAAGGAAGTGATGTTGTCTTCAGGTGGCTTCCATACCCAGCTGTTAAATCACTATCTTCAACCTCTGCATCTGAGGGGCTAGACATGACAGAACAGAGAAAAGCTATCCCCACCATACTCTGTCCAAACTCCTGACTCAAAGAATCCATGAGCAAAAATACAAGATGGTTATTCTTCACCAGTAAGTTTCAGGGTGATTTGAAATACGGTAATATTGGGACAGAAAGTATCTCAAAATTCAGAAAGATGTTTAAATATGTGTGTATGTATAATTTTTCTTCTCCACTATTCATCTGCCAATATTCATGCTTACATTCCTCCTCAATGGAAGCAAACCATCTAGGAGAAATGTCTATAATTATTTCTGAGTTAGAAACCCTGGCTTTATCCACATCAGTTTTAGAAAAAGAACCAGATTCCTTGTTTTAAAGAAAAACTTAAGCAGTTATCAGCCATACAAAATGTAGCAAGTTAGGAGCTAGAGACATATAACAAGGGTTAAGGCAATTTTCCTTACACAGAGCTGACCCTGGCTCAATCCACAGCACTGAACATGGTTTCCTGAGCACCAGAAGGAATGATGGTCCCTGAGCAGAATACCAGGAGTAAGCCCTGATTACCACCAGGTGAGGCCCAGCCCATTCCTCTAGATACAAAGGTATTTCCTCAGTAAAGCAAACGAGAAATAAAATCCCCATTAGCAAATCTTATTTTAATTGGCTTTTAAAAGACGAAATTGAGACCTTCATTGACAATAAGAGCACCCAAGTCACTTCTCTCTCGCTGCTGCTGAAGACTCGAAAATCTACAAACAGGGTTTTCAGATTAAATAGGAAATGTCCATAAAGTCTACTTAGCACAGTAACTGGAATTAAAGCCAGAATTTAACTCAAGTTCCAATGATTATTTTTACTGAAGTTTAGTTGTTAGAATTAGCTTCTTGGTCCAACTCTAACCCTTCCTGACCTCAGTTAAACCACATGCATGCACCATCTCAGCAGAAAACAATGGACTCCTAGTTTGATTTGATTTCCAGAGCTCATATTCCATAGGATTACAAACACTAAACAACATTGTCTCCACTTTGGTTTGGGGTTGGTAGGGGGAAAAAAAAAAAGGATATTCATTTAAAAAAAATCAATATGTTAAAAAAAGTAACTTTTGAGAGGTTACATTTAATGGTAACCATTACAAGCCTTTTGAGGTGAATAAGTAAAAATGTTACCTTTGATCATATGAAGGGGTGCCTACATGGTTATATAAATATTACAAAGCTGAGTCCTCCCTGGAAACAGAAATACCAGGAAAGGAGTTGAGAGAATAAAGCCAGGTCACCTCAGTTTTTCTTTCTTTTCCTTTTTTAAACCCTTCTATACCCTCGGCTGTGTTTCAATAAGAGGATCACTCTGGACTCTAAGTCACAGTGTCTCTCAAATAAGGCTAGGTCCAGATTTTGTATCACATTTAGCAGAGAAACAGTCAAGATTCCAGGGTAAAAGTCAGTGATATGTTTAACTTTGGCTGAATAAAAACCCCTGCCAGCAAAATAATCATTTGCAGATTAATATCTTTTAAAATGATCCCTTGAAACTTGTGCTTTGCTGCAAAGTTTTATTGTTCATACAGAATGAAATTATCAATATCCAATAGAAGAAAAGGTGATTTTCAACAGAAGTACAATGAAACATGGCAACCCCAACCCCACCATCTTAAAACCGCTGGCTTTGTACTGTTCAGTTTCTGGGAGTTCCTAGGGTGGGGACCTTCTCATACCCTAAATTTATTTAAGGGGTTGAAGATGAAGTGATAATAGGAAATGTAAAAAGATGAAGAGAGAATAGGAAAGGTAAAAAGAGAAAAACCTAAGTGAAGAGAGAAAAACGGCTGCACTGTGAAGTTAAATATAAGTGGGTGGCAACTGAACCAAAATGCATTTGCTAGAAACACCATTTCAGAATGACATTCCAGGGGCCAGGGTGAGGATGGTGTTTACCTTGCATATAGTCAACCCAAGTCCAATCTCTGGCACCCCATATGGTTCCCTGAGCACCACTAGAAGTGTTCCCTGAGCACAGAGGCAGAAATAACCCCTGAGCTCCTTTGGGTGTGGCCCAACAACACCCCCCCCACACACACCACCACCACCAAAATGACATTCCAGGTATCATGTTGGCTGATTATCTCTTAGATCTTGGGAAGCAGTAGGAACTCTACCATGGCTTGCAGAGCCCCAACAGGCACGAAAAAAAAAAAAATAGCTGGAATATAATTGACTTGGAAAGGCCCTTTTCAAAGGTACATACCACCACTCACTTGGAAAAAATATATATAGGAAAGATTAAAAGGGGCCTAATGAAAATTCTTTTCTAAAGAATTGATAAATAACTTCAATGAGGCAGGTCTGACTGCCCTTGGAGAGGTCCAGCTTCCCCACCTGGCCCAGTTCCCTTCCCGATGTCAGTCCCCACAGCCAGACATCTGGGACTCGGAGCTAGAGTTTTAGCAGCTCAACTGAGCACCAGGACAGACTCATATTACCATATATGTTGAAGTCTGTTGAGTCGTCTGCTAAGACATGGGGCCGGGGAGATCATACAGAGGAAAAGGTGCTAGGACTGCATATGATTCGATCCCCAGCAATGCATAGGGTTCCCCAAACACCACCAGGAACGTTCCCTAAGCAGGGTTTTCCCAGAAGAAAACCCTGGAAAAAAGGAGGTCTGCTAAGACCCGAATCAAAACCTTTCACCATGAAACACCAGTCCAGAAAATCAAGGGTGTTGCCTTTTGAAACGGATAGCACCTTTAAATATCTTTTAGCAACCCTACCAAAATGCCCTGCTTCTGCACTCCTTAACACCTTGTTAGAGCTTTGTTCAACTTAAATCCAAACCCCGACTGCGTGTCTGCTTTTTCTCCAACCACTTAGACAGCTGTCTTCTCAGGGACAGTACTAGCCCAACCACTGGGACAGAAAATGGTTTTACAAGTATTCTCTTCCTTTATCTTCCAACTATTCCCTCTTTCATCAGGCAGTTGCACACCGGTGTCCCGCCTGTTTTCAACAGACAATTCTCCTGAGATGAGTTCTCCACGAAATCAAGAAACGCCAAGGGCAAAGATGGGAGTTCTGGCTTGAAGGATGGACTCGCTGGGAAGACCGTACCGCGATGCGCAGAGAGAGCACCAGAGACGCAGGCAGCGCACGCAGACCAAGCCTTTTCTTCCAGCTGCAAGTCCAAGAGGAGATCCGTTTTCCCCAGGAGTGGGCCTTGGAAGTACAGAGGTCCCCAAACTCATTTGGCCCACCGCCCCCTTTTCAGAAATTTGCCCAGCGGCCCCACACCAAATTCTACAATCCTTAGGGGCACAAATAGATCTCTGCACCCCCAATAACAGTACCTGACCCTAATACTGCCCTCCCGGCAATCTCGATCTTTCCAGTGTGCCCCCAATTGCCTACTTAGGGGGTGGGGGACACTGGCCAAGTGGCCAACACTTTTGTCCTATTACAAGTCTCGCACCTGGTACGGAAAGGTGGGCACCGAGTTTTCTCCCCGTCCACCTGTTCTCTAGGAAGAACATACGGAGAACTGGGAGTTGGCCAACCATCGCCCCTTCGTGCTCCCGATCAGCCAGAGAGTGTACAGGTGGCCACCTGCGCAGGTGGCCAATCTTCCAGGACAACTTGACTCCTGGCCTTACTGAATTGGCTGGGAGTGGCTGTCCCCAACACCCCCTCTCCCCCGCCCCTCTCCAGCAGGCAGTTACGGGCAGCGCCAGGAGGCACAGGTAGCCCGGCTCAGAGCGCGCCTCGACCGCGCGCTCCTCGGAGAGGCAGAAACAGGGGCGCCCCCGAGCTCCTCCGAGGGGCCAGGGGCGCCCTCGGCCGCCACCCCCGGGCGCTCCCGGTCCGGCCCCGTCCGCCCGGCGCCCAGCCCGGGGACCCCTGGACCGCCAGTGCCGCAGCGCCCACTCGGGGCAAGCAAGCGGCGCGCACTCACCATTCTTCTCCTGCATGCTCGACAGCGACCAGAGCAGCAGCGCCACCAGGGCCAGGAAGCAGAGCTGGCTCAGCAGCAGGTCCCTCCGGCGGCCCCGGCGCCGCTCGCGCACCACCTCCTCGCGGCTCCGCATCCTCGGCGGCGGCCGCCCGCTGCCCACGGCCGGCCCCGCTCGCAGTCGCCGCGCGCGCCCGCCGCGCGCCCGCCCGGGGCCGCGGGGCTCCCCGGCGTCGCGCTCGCCGCCGTCCCCGCGGTCCCCGCCCTCCGCCGCCTCCCTCGCCTTCTTCTTCTTCCTCTGCCTCTCCCCCTCGTCGTCGTCGTCGTCGTCCCCGTCGCCGCCGTCCCGCTCGGCCGCCTCCCGGCGCTCGGGCTCGCGCTCCTGCTCGCTCGCCATGGCTCCCACGCTCGCTGGGCGCCGCGCTCGGCCTGGGCGGCGGCGCGGCGGGGGCGGCGGGGGCTGCCGGGAGGCGGGGGCGGCGGCTGGAGGAGGAGCGGCGAGGAGGACCGGCGGGAGGAGGGCCTGGCGGCTGCAGGGGCGTCGCGGGGCCGCCCGCCTACTCCCCGCTCCGCGTGCGGGGCAGCCGGGGCGCCGGGGGCCGGGGGCTCCGGGGCTCAGTGCCGGGGAATGGGGGGGGGGCGAGGGCCGGGCACTCAGGGGTCGGGGACCCCGGGAGCGGGGGTGGGGCGGGAGCCGGGGGGGCGGGGGCCGCGGAGCCGGGGGCCCGGGGGTCTGCGTGCCGGGGCCGCCGAGCCGCGTGCAGGGCCGGGGCGGGGCGCGGCGGGCACCTGGAGCGAGGCGGGGGCGCGGGCAGCCTGCAGCGGCGCGGCGACGGCGTGGGCACTGGCGGGGGGCAGCGCGGGGGACGCGGCCGGGCGCTGGCCAGCACGGCGGCGCTGGGGCGCGTGGGGAGGAGACTGAGCTGGGGAGGGAGCCCCGCGCGCAACCGTTCGAGCGCTCCGTGCCGGGGGCTGGGGGCGGGCAGCTGCTCAGGAGGTCCCCGCCACGCTCTCGAGAAACGCACGGCGCCGCCGACCGGCGGATCTCCAGGAAAAGGGATTCACCCGAGAAACTTTCCGAACCCACGGAGGGTCCCGTCCGCCCGCTTCCCGGCCTCTGCCCGGAGACTCGGAGCCACGGGTGCGCTGGGCTGCCCCGCGCGCGCCGCGGCTCCTGCCGGCCTCCTCCCCGGGGACCGCCTGGGTTTCCTTCGCCCCCTTGTGGGGATCCCCTGGTGCGCTAGTCCTAGGACCTGAAGCAGGACTCCCCAAAGGCTCGCCGGGGTGCCTGGGCTCCCCCCTCTGGCTGGGCTCACACTTCACTCCCGGATCGTGCTGGAAGGCACTGTTGCTGGGCTAAGCTGGCTGCGAGCGAGATCCTCCTGGCCACCCTGGCTCTTCTACAGGAAGCACCAGGCCATGCTGACGCTTGAGGTCACTGTCCCTCGTCTACCGTGCCCCTGCAGCTGTCCTCATCCAATTCGAGCGTTGCCTGTCCGAGTGGTTGTCTATTAAAAACCTCGAGTCCTCCAGCACCCGCTCTCCCGGGCCTTCCCCCGTGATACTTCCCTGGGGCTGCAGCGAGGAAAGTGGACAAAGCCTGGAACAAGATCGGCTTTTTGTGATGAGGCTGAATACAAAGGGTGTATTGGGGAAAGACCCAGGCGTCAACCTGCTATCAGTATGGATGACAGGGCATGAATCCTATTTGGGGGAATTTAGCTTGCAGCCCTCAAAGGAGGTAAGAAAGGATAGGTGACTCCCCCCCCCCCCACACACACACACACGTCTCAGCACTTGATCTAGAAGGAGCCATATTGCCCAAGTGTGCCCCCACTTGTGGAAGAACTCTGACCCCTCAGACACCCAGATGATCCCACACTGCCTCTGAGGACAGCAGGGCAGGACAACGAAGCTGTTCAGCATCCAGGGAGACTTGAGAGTTAATTTTGGCCAACTAGACTGGAAGAGAATAGCTTTTCTAAAAAGCCTGCAGTGTTCCCTCTGCGTTGGTTCCCAGAGCTATTAAAAATATGTTGCTATTGGGGCTGGAGGGTTGTACAGCAGGTAACCTTGGACAAGGCAGGCCTGGCTTTGATACCCCGCACCACATAACCGCCTGATCACCACCAGGACTAATCCCTGAGCACAGAGCATGGAGGAAGCCTACACACAGCTAGACATGGCCCAACCCCTCAACGTATTAGAGTTCCAGAAACGATTCCAGACTACTTCATTCTACTCACCAGGAAAGAGGCTCCAATGACCTTTTCTGGAGTGAGACGGTGTCAGACTCACTGGCTGCAGAATGAAACAGCTCAGGGACAAAGGATGGTGTGATCCAGGTTTTATACACAGAAATGATTTTTCAGTCGAATCGCCATAGAACTGGGAAGGGGATTGCAAATCAATGCAGAGACTAAGACCTCCAAGCACCAAGCAACTGACTATCCTCGGGAAAGGGCACTGGTCCTCAGGCTTTCAGTAGCTTGGACATGGGGGTTCTTCATCAAGCACATCAGTGGTTCCCTAACAGGAAGGAAAGGGAGGTCCCTCTTCTCCCTCTTCTCTTCTCCTTCCAAAAAACAACCCTGGAGAAGGAAGTGAAGGCACAGTGCTCAGAGTCACTCCTGCCAGGCTGGAGTCATGTCAGTATCAAACCTGATCTTCCTGTGTGCAAGACATTCACATGAGCCCTTGGCACCATCTCCCCTTTCCCAGAAGCTTCTTTTTGTTCTATCTGCCATCTTGCAGTCTCCACCAGCTTCTCTCAGGAAATGGAATTTTGGTAAATGCAGTACTTACGTGCTATTTATCTTTCACTATAAGGATCCTCATCAATCCTGAGGTAACATTTGCCTTTCATGTCTTAATCTGTTTGCTTTTGATCTCACAGTTTATGACCTGAGTCTTAGGGAGAAAAATCCCAGGCCCTGCCACTTTAGTCTACAAATTAGCTTGCTTGGAAAGAGAGGCATTCACGCAAGTATGTGGGGGCCTTCATTCCTGTCAGGTATAAGACAGACATATTTACACAGCACCTCCCTAGCCTGGCTCAGGCACAAAGGTTCATAGTCCACACCCGCCCCAAATCCCCTCTCTGCCCTCACTTTCCACTCCTGTCAACATTCAGTTCCCTGTAAAGATTTTTGGGCCTGATGTGGAGCCATAAAGACTTGGTTCATTTTTTTTTCACATCTCAGCCTATATAGCAAAGAATAGAATACCTCCCACAGCTGCGTTTGCTGATTCTCAGCTCAGTTCAGGTCTGCTGTCAGCCAATGAGTGGGGCCTTATCATCCAGAAACCCAGAGTTTCCTGTGCCCTCCTGTCTTCCTTCCAGGTTTCTAGCTTCCCCAGGCCCACAGCGCCCACACCCAACCATGCAGTTTCCACAACAAAGCCTGGTTGTGTCTCCATAACACCAAACAATGACAGTGGTATCAGATAAGCCAGGAGTGAAGATGAAGGGAGCAAAGGAGAAACATCTAAGAAGACAACATCCATTGTTGAGAAGGCAAATCAGCCACCATGACTGCTACATGACCCTGGAACCTGGGACCCAGGGAGAGAGAGGAAAAACTGAGAGAGTCCAGAGAAAATTCCTAACCAGCAAGGTGAGGCGTGGGCCCACGGAGCACTCCAGGGAACGGCTCTTTCCTTGCATGTTCCTAGAACAATGCTGCAGATGGGGCACTCTGGAGTGCCCAGAGATGGAAGTATCCATACCTCTAGCTGCTTGTGTTTTGCATGCTATGACAGGGCCCAAGCTGACCAATCGCCCTCACCTTCACATGTCCCACCCTGTTTATACAAAGAGGCTCAGATTTGCACAGAGCCCCAGCTTCTGCTTCTTTCCCCCCTCATCCTTGTCTGCTGCTTTTATCATCAGCCAGTCCTTCGACTTTTCCTGAGCTGCCAGTAATTTGAAAAATGGGAATCAAACATTGCTATGCATGTGTGTTTGCATACCACATCCCAAGACACCCTGAGCATCCTCGCTGCAAGCTGGTGTTCACATCATTTTAAGGTTTGTTTACAACAGGAGTACAAGAACTACTTCATAATGGCATCGAACTTTTCATTTTCTCTTGCTCAACTGTCTGCATTTGCTTGGTGATTTTTAATTCACTATGAGAAACTGTACAATTCTTTTCCTCAGTGGTGTACTGTAATATTTATACATTAAAAAGCTGCTCGTGATTTTATTTTGCTTTTAGGTGTAACATAGGCCCTCCCGTTGATCGTCGATTTGCTCGAGCGGGCCCAGTAACGTCTTCATTGGAGACTTTGTTGTTACTGTGTTTGGCATATTGAATACGTCACGGGGAGCTTGCCAGGCTCTGCCGTGCGGGCAGGATACTCTCGGTAGCTTGCCGGGCTCTCCGAGAGGGGCGGAGGAATCGAACTCGGGTCGGCCATGTTGGCTGCGTGCAAGGCAGACGCCCTACCCGCTGTGCTATCGCTCCAGCTCCAGGTGTAACATGCGTTCAGTAAAATGCACTGAGAGTCCTCCCTAGTTGAATCACTTTGTGTTTGTATATTCATTAACCTTAACTGAGTTAAGGTTAAGCTTAAAAGATTTCCTAGGGCTATAGTGGATAAGGGCACTTGCCTTGTAGGTTCATTCTATCCCCAGCACCATACATGGTTCCTCAAGTCCCAACAGATTGATCCTTGATTTCAGAGCCTATGGTAAACCCTGAGCATTGCTGGTATGAGACAAAGACAAGGAAAAAAAAATTTGAAAAAACTTCCTGCCCATCCTCATGCCCTTAAGCACTCATATGCCAAGCCCCATCTCCCACCAGTCATCCATCTTCCTGTCTCCCTCTGTAGATCATGCCTTGTTGCCTATCCTTGAACATCAGGTCTCCTGTGTTCAGTTTTGTTTCTGTAAGATTCATCTCCCTTGCC
Source organism: Sorex fumeus (assembly GCF_029834395.1). Classification (NCBI taxonomy): domain Eukaryota; kingdom Metazoa; phylum Chordata; class Mammalia; order Eulipotyphla; family Soricidae; genus Sorex; species Sorex fumeus. The sequence continues at coordinate 38,310,716 of NW_026606101.1, read as the reverse complement.
CTATGGAGCTGCAATTGTTCCCTTCAGCGTTGTGTAGGTGTAGCTTAGCTTTCTTTTTACCTGATGCTTCAGTTCCCTTCCAAGTTTAGTGTAAGCCAAGAATAACTAAACCACTACCTCTGGATCAGAGACAACTGACGTTCCAGATTGGGGTGTTTTATATGAAAGTTCAGCTAAAATTGAAATAGTCATCACTGCTTCTCAGACCGGCTGCACCATGTCAGAAGGGACCCACGGGGAGCTGCAGTACAACAGGTCAACTGGCAAGCTTGGAGGGTCAAGCTTTGAAAGACAAGCCTAGAAGAATTCCTCAGAGCTGTATAAATTTGGAGTCAGTCTCTAATGGAAAACCTTCGGTACAACCCACTTCCTGTGAGCTCTCTTCTTCTCCAGTCCTTTTCCTGCTGACTGAGAGGCAAGTGAAATAAGAAAGAGTCTCACGTCAGCCCTGGCAGAGCCTTGGACATCAAACAAGGGTGCCATAAAAAAATACCAGGGAAGCTGTTAGAAATATCAGTTCCCAACTCTGTCTTGAGACGACAGAATTTCCGAGGCCTAGAAGCTTATTTTATTCACCAGCTCTGAGAGATCTCACTGTGTTAAGATCCCACTGTGTTTGAGATCCACTATACTAGAGAACCAGACAGCTTGACATGTATTTCAGTAGTTCCTGGAGGGCAAATCTCTCTTTTTTTTCAATGTAGGAGTACTGTTAGTTATTCAGCCATTGATGACGCTGACTGAACGAGGCATGAACTCCACATTACTTTTTTTTTAATTTTTTAAATTGAATATTCATAAGGTAGACCATTACAAAGCTGTTCATAATTGGGTTTCAGTCAAACAATGATCCAGCATCAGTGTACATTTCCCACCACCAACGTCTCCTGTTTCCCCACCACCATCCTCCCACCCCTCACCCTTAACCCCAGCTTCTTTATATGGGAGGCTTTTTCCTCCTTGCTCTCTCTCTCTCTCCTTTTCTTTTTATGCATTATGGTTTACAAAAAAAAAAGAGGTCACGGTGTTTGTTCAGGGCATTTGGTATTTTTATCAGGATGGTAAGGCTGGAGTAGCTTTTCAAGTGGGTGGAAGCTTTGGGGTGTGAATGTGACTGCCAAGGCATCCAGGAGTACAGGGAGGTGGGGGAAAGTAAACCATCCCGACCCCAAGAAAGCCTGGAGATTTCAGTCACAAAACCCACATACCCTAATTTTAAGCAGATTATATCTTGGTGAGGTCTATCCAGAGACGGTGGAGTATGGCAGCGATTTTGGATACAGAAGCAAGTGCCTTTTGGGACTCTGCTTGGGCAGGCCACCGGGCCAGCCTGCCACTCTTTGATTTACCCCAGTCTGTTCAATCATGCGTGGATCTGAGATTAACTGTGGCTTTTGATCTTTTTTGAGATTTATCTATGGATCTCTGAAATAAGGCCAATAGATGAGCTTGTATAGCTGAGCCAGATGTGGTTTGTGGGTGTGGCTCCCACATACCTAACTTTTGGCCATTTAATTTCTTGGTAAACTTGGTCCCAAGTTGTTGGGGTCTAGCCAATGGCAGCACCATACCCCCTTGGAGGGCAAATATTAAAAGGAAAAAATGTATTATCTAGCTCCCCTTGGTCAATATTTTAATTGACTTCTGGGGGACAGGGGTGGGGTAGGTGGAAAAAGTAAAGACATAATTTTTTTTTAATTTTTATTAGTGAAACACCATGAGGTACAGTTGTAGACTTACAAATTTTTGTGCTTGGGTTTCAGTTATACAATGATCCAGTACCCATCCCTCCACCAGTGCCCATTCTCCGTCATTTACGGTTTTTTTTAAAATTTTTGTTAGTGAAACACCATGAGGTACAGTTGGAGATTTATAAATTTTTGTACTTGGGTTTCAATTGTACAATGATCAAACACCCATCCCTCCACCAGTGCCCATTTTCCACCACCATGGGTCCCAGTATCCCTCCCACCTCCCATCCCCCCATCCCACCCTGCCTCTGTGGCAGAGTATTCCCTTTTGTTCTCTCTCTCCTTTTGGGTGTTGTGGTTTGCAAAAGAGGCATTGAGTGACAATCATGTTTGGTCTATAGGCTAAAAGGCACATGAGAAAATGCTCTACATCATTAATAATCAGGGAGATGCAGATCAAAACAACGAGATATCATTTCACACCACAGAGACTGGCCCACATCCAAAAGACCAAAAGCAATCAGTGCTGGCACGGATGTGGCAAGAAAGGGACCCTCCTTCACTGCTGGTGGGAATGCCAACTGGTTCAACCCTTCTGGAAAACAGTATGGACGATTCTCAAAAAATTAGAACTCGAGCTCCTATTTGACCCAGTAATTCCACTCCTGGAAATATATCCCGGAGAGGCAAAAAAATATAGCCGAAGTGATATCTGCACTTGTTTGTCCATTGCAGCACTGTTTACAATAGCCAGAATCTGGAAAAAACCTGAGTGCCCGAGAACAGATGACTGGTTAAAGAAACTTTGGTACATCTACACAATGGAGTACTATGTAGCTGTTAGAAAAGAAATTTACATACAAGTGATATTACATGGAAAGTATCATGTTAAGAGAAATGAGTCAGAAAGAGAGGAATAGACATAGAAATATTGCATTCATCTGGGGAACATAAAGTAACAAAATGGGAGACTAACACCCAAGAGTGGCCGAGATTAGTACCAGGAGTTTTGCTCCATGGCTTGGAGGCCAGCCACACATTCTAGGGGAAAAGGGAGCTCAGATAGAGAAAGGAGCACCATACATTTTTTTACAAAAAAAAAAAAAAGGATAAATAAAAATAATCCTAGGACCCAGAGTGATATTACAGCAGATGAGGTGCTTTCTGGCATCTCCCTCTGAGCATAGCGAGAAGTGGTCCCTCATCACAGAGCCAAGAGTGAGCCCTAGGCACGGACTGGTATGGTCACCTAAAGTAAGGAACAAATAAGTAAAATAAAACAAAACCAAATAAACCCCTACCGTTACGTTTAAGTTTCTACTACTTTACATGAATCTTATATGCAACTTAGTCCCATAAAAGTCACTATTTGTCTCCTCCTGAAATCCTTTACTGTGAGGGAAAGGTGACAAACCCAAAAGGCCTGGTTAAAATTAGGACTGACTTTCCTTTGCTGCAAAGAGCAATTCCTCCCTGCAGCCTGAATTCACAACTTCCTGAGAGAACTTGAGCATCAGAAATCACCTCCAGCACTGAGCAGAGCAAGTCAGCTTCAGGTACAGACTCTGGGGTTCTGGGGTATGAGTGTCTGGGTCACGTGTCTTAGTCCCTTTCTCTTTGACTTTCCAATAAACCTGTATACTTTGTAAAAAAAAAGTTGTTGTTGTTTTGTTTTGTTTTTAATATGTGTAAACCTATCTAATTTTGTGCTATCCATTTGAATTTGGGCACACAAGGTGTAGAATGTGGAAAAGGGTCCCTGGTGGTGTGTGTTATTGCTATAACATATAATAGTAGTCTTAGAAATGTTAAGTGTCTTAGGTCAAGGGTCCAGGGGAGCTTAGGCAAAATGGGGAGAAGAAAGGCCGCAGCCTCAAGGAGGAAATCTACTGCTTTTCTCTCCCCACTTCTGTCACCTGGGGAAGCACCAGGAAGAGTTAGGACTGATAAAAGTCCTCTCTGAGGACTGCGCGGCCCAGACACTCATACCCCAGAACCCCAGAGTCTGTACCTGAAGCTGACTTGCTCTGCTCAGTGCTGGAGGTGATTCCTGATGCTCGAGTTCTCTCGGGAAGTTGTGAATTCAGGCTGCAGGGAGGAATTGCTCTTTGCAGCAAAGGAAAGTCAGTCCTAATTTTAACCAGACCTTTTGGGTTTGTCACCTTTCCCTCACAGTAAAGGATTTCAGGAGGAGACAAATAGTGAAGTATATATAACAAGTTTATTGTGAAATAAGGGAGAGAAGGGGAGAGGTAAATTAAGATACAAGCCCAAAAGAGAACACAGGCTTTTCCAGAATGGAGAAAGCCCAAAGTTCACACCTAAGAGGGGAGAGGAAGGAGGCGTAGATGCTGGCAACATGCATTGGCAACCTGTGTGCATGCTTAATGCTCTGCCCAAGTCAGTTTTCGTACACTTTTGCCCAACATCCCACCGCACCCCATCCTCCCCACCACTCCTAGTATGTTGCTAGAGTGGTTGCTAATAAGGAGAGCAGAGAGTAGTTGATGGTTTTCTTTTGACTTTCTTCACATGGACTTTGTTCCAGAGGTAAAGCCTCTTTTCCCTGGGAGTCCAGCTACCTTTTCTTTTAATAAACCTCCTTGGCCTCCAACTGGAACTCCAGTTTGGCCTGGAGTTCTCCATCTCCAGGCCTTCATGACTCCTGAGATGAGGCCTTTGTGTCAAAGAACCCCATGCCTATTGATTCCCAAAAGTAGAGAGAGATTATGGGGGATAATGTCTGCCATAGAGGCAGGGGGAGGGTGGGAAAGGGGGGGGATTATACAGGGGATATTGGTGGTGGGAATGTGCACTGGTGGAGGGATGGGTGTTCGATCATTGTGTGATTGTGACCCAAACATGAAAGCTTGTAACTATCTCACAGTGATTCAATAAAATTTAAAAAAAATAATAATAATCTAAAAAAAAGAACTCCATGCCTTCAGGCTGGTTCGTATCTCAGACCCTTTTCCCCCAATACACATTACCAGAGCCCCCTGTCTTCTTTCTACAATAACAGAGATCAAGAAACAGACCTTTCAATTTTTCAACATCATTCTGTACTTTCAATAGTTTATCCTGATGGGCAATCTTATATATTTTAAGTGCCCGCTCTGAGAAACCTACACTATGGTTTGTAGAATCTTACTGTAACTTCCAGAAAATTCCTTTTTTTAATCAATCTAAATAATGTTTCTTACCTTATATTTTGGGCAGAGCCTGGCAAGCTACCAAGAGTATCCCGCCCAAACAGCAGAGCCTGGCAAGCTGCCCGTAGCGTATTCTAAATGCCAAAAACAATAACAACAAGTCTCACAGGGGAGACATTACTGGTGCCTACTCAAGCAGATCGATGAACAACAGGAGGACAGTGCTACAGTGCTACCTTATGTTTTAAGGTGATCAGCAATGATTAAATCAGGGTGGAATTACAGAATTTGAGCTGAGAACCAGTGAATGAAGAGGAACTTTCACTCTTTCTTTAGACTTATATTTTTAGAATTATTTTTTCTGACATCAGTATGTCCTATTCACTTAATTTTAAAAATACAGAAAAATTAAAAGAACCTGTTCATGTGTAAGTAGTTAAGACAAGTTAACTTAAATTATAGAAATTGATGTGGTCTGACTTTGGCAGGATTGAACAAAGGATTGGGCCAGGGCCCCAGGCCCAAACTAGCTATGAAAGACAGTTTGCCCCCTCACTCCCCACTCCAAGGCCCCCTGTGCCCTGAGGCTAGTTGCAGCAGAGGCGGGAACATCCCACCCAGGTGGTTGCCTTTCACTGGCTGGAGCTGGAAGCTGAATTTCCAACTGTAATTTGGCCATAGCTCTGAGGTTAGAGTGCTTTCCTCTCTGTGCCTCAGTTACCTCACTGAAAACTAGAGAGGCGATGAAAAAGTCCAGGAACAGGCTCATGGAAAGGAAAAGCAGAGACCAAGAGAAGAATCAGGCTGAAATGGGCTTAATGGGGGCGCTCCAGGCCAAGGTTCACAGGTCTCCAAAGGAGAGGCCAGTGAGGTGGCACCCTACATGGGTTCTGGGGTGGATTTATGAGTGAAGTACAGGAAGTCTAGGGTCGGCGAGGAATGCGAGATTAAGGGGTGGCTGGCTCCCGGTTCCAGGAATTCTAAAGGCAATAAGAAATTCTTTGGCGTAATAAAACATCCCTGGGAGATGGTTTTAGGAGCTGCACATGCAGATCCTTCCCCAGTGATTTCAGGGTATTCTTCTACCCGGGATGCCTGGGCTGACCCAACAGTGAAATAATATGTTATTAGGAGGATGTTTACAGAAACAAAGCCTTTTAAAATACAAAGCTCTTAAAAACAAAGAGATGCTCAGGGATGAGGAGATGAGCTGTAACACATGCCTGACATGCCAAAGGCTCCAAGTTTGTCCTGAATGTCCCACTGAGCACCACTGGTGACTCACAGCAACACAGGACCCAAATTCCAAAATCATCGAACCCTGCATTTATAAACCTCAGTAATGTCAGGAGTGGCCCTGGGATCCCTTGAGCACAAGCGAAGAAAGACGTGAGTAATTCAGTCTTAGTTCTTCATCCACTTAGCTTATCCTCATGAACAAAATCACACAAAACATCAGTTCCTTCTGGAACTGAGCTGTGGAAGAATCCATTTTAATTCAACCCTGGTTTAGCAGTTATATGATCACAGTGCTACTCTGAGTTCTTGGGCTGGAAGAGCAACCAAAACAATTTCAGATAGGTTAGCAAAGGAAACAGCAATTGAGTAAAGCAGGATGGGGATTTGGGAGGGAAAATGGGGTCACTAGTGGGGGCATGTAGACACTGGTGCTGGGACTGGAGTTGGAACACTGTATGCCTGAAACTATTCTCAACAACTTTGCAAATCACAGTATCTAAATTAAAAATATAAACATAACAAGATTTTACTATTGATAATTTTACTATTAGTATTTTGTTAACTGATAATTTATATAGCTACAAATTCTAAAAACATATTCAGAAATATGGAAAATCTGGGCTGGAGCCATAGCACAGTGGTAGGGCATTTACCTTGCGCACAGCCAGCCTGGCTGACCTGGGTTCGATTCCTCCGCCCCTCTCAGAAAGCCAAGCAAGCTACCGAGAGTATCTCGCCTGCACAGCAAAGCCTGGCAAGCTCCCTGTGACGTATTCAATATGCCAAACACAGTAACAACAAGTCTCAAAATGGAGACGTTACTGGGCCAGCTCGAGCAAATTGATGAACAATGGGAGGACAGTGATACAGTGATATGGAAAATCTGGGGCAATTTATTTCTTCTTAAGGGGTGTCAAGGAGAAGGGAAACATTTTTATAGCAAGAAAAAAATTACTCCATCTCTACTCAGAGATGGTGAGAGCACTCACTGGTAAGCGTACACCTGGGTGATTTTCTTTCCAACAACTTTATTTTTCTAGGTCAGTGTTTCCCAAAATGGGTGATATCTTGTCCTCCCTTCAGGAGTTCTGGAACAATCGGGGTGGTACAAGGCTCTGTGCAATTGCGGAGTGGGGCACTTTCTGTTTGTTCACTTTAAGAAGGTGAATTTCTAGGAAAGTATTAGTGATTTTTTTCTGAAAAGGAACTGGTAGGCCAAATAAGTTTAGGAAGAATCCAATCAAGAAAAAGAATTAGTGATAACTTTTTCATCAAGGAAAGGCCAAAGGAATGAGATCACTAAGAGTTTCCTCTGTCTCTAGAGCCTCTGTTCTCTTAATTTAAAATAATCTACAATACTTAGCAATGGGTTCCTCCAGGCATGCTGGAGCTATGTTGCCCCTAGTTCCCAGTGCCAACGTGACACTTATTAGGAGAGGTCTAGGCATATTAAGAAAAGTCTATCTGATCCTTTTGGGGCAACTGAGTCCACACTGCTACATGTAATGTCCTAAGTTGTAAAAAAAAAAAAGGCTGCACCACCAAGTTCCTGTCATCAGAGAGTCCCCAGGTTGGATCCCAGAACTTGAAACTGGTCCAACCTTGATTGGTGTAGTCTCATTCAGATCAGCTGAGCTTGGCAGGCCAACTGCTGACCTGGAAAAGCTGTGGACGTGTGCCCCCTGGTGGTAGTGTAGACATTTTCCTGGGGGTGTCTCAACAATGTCTTACCCCATGGTTCTGTTGATCTCAGACAGAAGTCTGAGGACTCTCAGACTATGGAATCTCTTTTTTTTCCAGGTTTATGCCCAGACAGCATCTGATACTGAGATAATCTTTATGTTACATGTGGCACTCTCTGTCTCCAAATTTTGTTTCCACAATTTTTTAAACTTTTTTTTTTAATCACTGTGAGATAAACCCTTAGAAAGCTATTCATGATTGGATACTAGTCATACAGTATTCCAACATCCATCCCTCCAACAGTGGTGTACATTTTCCAACACAGGTCCCCCCCCCCCCGTTACCCCCCACTCCCCACCCCCCAGACCCCCAGCCTGCCTGTATAGCAGGATAGCAAGTACTTTTCTTCTCTCTCTCTCTCTCTCTCTCTCTCTCTCCCCCCCCCCCCCCTTTTGGGCATTGTGGTTTGCAATATGTTTCAATAATTTCTGATTGGTCCTCCACTAGATGAGAAAGCTAGAAAATTGATAACTATCCATATTTTTATCTTAGTACAATTATCACACTCAGAATTACATGTATGCATTTTATTTTTCAACTTTGTCATATTTGCTTTAAATCTCCTCTTTAAAAAACCAACAAAGTAAAATTCCCTATATTTAAACATTTAAAGTAAGTTATAAGGAATAAATCCTAAAGTCTTCATGGGATGAAAATAATCTTGCTGAATAATTAAACACTTAGAAGTCACTAGCAATTCAGATGATACCGAAAAGAAAAAATTCTAAATCAAATCCCATATCTATTGTTATTTATTTTTAAACTAGAATATGGTACATTTATTGCATTATTTTAAAATTTATTTACTTACAAACAAAATAAGCACTGTTCTCCCATTGTTCATCAATTTGCTCGAGCGGGCCCAGTAACGTCTCCATTTTGAGACTTATTGTTACTGTGTTTGGCATATTGAATATATGAATATGTTATGGTTAGCTTGCCAGGTTTTGGCGCGTGGGCAAGATACTCTCGGTAGCTTGCTGGGCTCTCTGAGAGGGGAGGAGGAATCAAACCCGGATTGGCCGGGCTGGCTGCACGCAAGGCAAACACCCTACCGCTGTGCTATTGCTCCAGCCCTTATTTACTTAAAATAAAGTTATTATTTTAAAATAGATTACAGAACATTTAAAATACAAGACAGAGTATGTATCTGAAAAATTAGCAAATAATTTCAGAATACAATCTTGCCTTGATATATTTTTCTTTCCTTTCAGTGTTTCCACCCAGTCTGAATTATTCACATTTTCGTTAGATTATTATGTCCAAAAATACTAAAATTTTAAGGAGAAAAATTGTCTTAAATGATAAAAATGAGTGCAATTATCTTGAAAACTTTTTAAATTATTTTTTAGGCTTATAGAAACTGACAAAAAGAATACAAAAGAGGTCTTATAGTTCTGCAGTTATCACCTTGAATCACTGTATTATAAAAATCACACCTGTATAATTAATAAAAGGTCAGTACTACTAGCCTATTGAACTTACTCAAATTTCTTTGTTGTTTGCCTAATAGCCTTCCATTCAATGTCCCTGCCTAGGATTCCATATTGTATTCTTTCCAGAGTTCTTCAGACTCAGTTAACTGTTTTGTTTTCCTTGCCTTTCACGATTTGACAAACATTTTCCCCTAGGTTTTGGGGCCACACCTGGCAGTGCTCAGGGGTTTCTCTTGGCTCTGTGTTTAATAATAAATCCCGATGTGCTTGGAGGACCATGTGAGATGCCAGAGATTGAATTTGGATCAGCTACATGCAGGGTAGGTGCTCTATTCACTGTACCTCTTTCCAGACCAGATTTGACACTCTTAAAGAAAACTAAAAGCCAGACAGATAGTACAGTGGGTGGAGCATTTGCCTTTCATACAGCTTACCAGTGATTGGTCCTCGGCATCACATATTGGTATCCTGAGCATTGCCAGGAGTAATCCCTAAGTGCATATCCAGGAGTAAGTGCTAAGCATAAGTGAATGTGACTCTCCCCACAAAAAGAAAAACTGATAACCTATTTGTACAATCTTCCTCAATTTGAATGTTCCTAATATTTAGTTCTAATTTATAGCAGAGTTAACATTTCTGACAAGGAAATGATGCAAAGTCATTAGTGCATCTATTCAAAGTGGTTGTGTATCTTAACTGGTGAGGGTAACTCTATCTACCAGAGTTAGTAACTTTGGGATTTCTAGCAACTCTCATTTGTCTTCCAAATTTCGTGCATTAAGTTTAGCATCTGTTGCTGAATCTTGTTATAACAATTACTATCCTAGGTAAGAGTCTCATAGTCAAGGACTCAACAATTATAAAGAATTTTTATAAAGAGTCTAAGAATTTTGTCTTTTGTTATTTAGTTTGGGTTTGGAGTGAATACCCAGAGATGTTCAGAGACTTCTCCCAACTCATTGTTCTGGAAATCATGTGATCCCAAGAATCATAGGGTGCTGGGGATGGAACTCAGAACTTTAGCATGTAACCCATGTGCTCCAGCTCCTCAAGCTCCTCTCCCCTGACTTAGAGTTTTGTCTTAAAAGAATGAAGTTGTAGTGTAGAATGTAGTATAAAAGTCAAATAATCAACTATGATCCCAAACCTCACATTAGTAAACTATAGAAATCAAGTTATTTATAGCAAGCAAGTTACATTTTAAATTAAGCATCTTAACTTATTAATAGTACACTTTTAATACATTTTTCCCCTTGACTACTTGAAGCTGTTTTCATAAAGAAATCTTTGGTCAAGCCCACTGACTGCTGTGCTGTATAAGTATTGACCAAAACTTGAAACTGTCATGATTCAGAGGTGTTTTGTTCATTTCTTAAAACATGGTTATTTTTCTCTTTGTATTTAGAAAGCACAAAGGCGCTGAAGCTACAGAAAGAACTACTTGCTACACAACACAGATCATTTTTGTCCTTTTCTAAGCGACTATATCTGTTTCCCAGAACTATGAGTAATGATTCTGCCAAAACCAAACTCAAAGGAACCCAAAGCTAAATCTGGCTTTTCTACTGATATGCAAGATTAGGAAAATGTCACAGCTCCTGGGTGCTTTCATTTTCTCATTTTTAAAACCCATAATATCTTTCTTCCCTCCGAGATAAGGAGCTACCTCATTGCGCTCATAGTGGTATACAGTTATCAGGGAATTTCAATTTTTGGGTAGAAGGAAAGCTATCCCTTTCCAGGTTGATAATTGGTATAAAGACTTTTGTCTTTTGATATTTGTGAATTTTTCATTACAATGTTCCTGACATGTGACATGGCTATTGATATGTTCTGTTATACAGCAAAATATCAAGTGGACAATATTTCACTAGTTCTTTAAAGTTGTCTGAACAAAGGAATGGTAAAATGACCATGAAAAATAATTAAGAGAAAAATTAGAGTCAAGACAGTCTTAAAAATGGTTCTGTATTAGGGGCTGGAGCAATAGCACAGCGGGTAGGGTGTTTGCCTTGCACGCAGCTGACCTAGGTTCGATCAGCAGCATCCCATATGGTCCCCCGAGCATCGCCAGGAGTAATTCCTGAGTGCATGTCCAGGAGTAACTCCTGTGCATTGCCAGGTGTGACCCAAAAAGAAAAAAAAGTTTCTGTATTGTTTAAAACGTTAATCAGAGAATTCACTATTCAATAAAATTAACTCAAAATTGTTTTAAGATTTAAAAGTACAATGAAAATCATAAACTTCAGAAAATAAGCACTGTAGCACTGTCCCCACATTGTTCATCAATTTTCTAGAGCAGGCACCAGTAACGTCTCCATTGTGAGACTTGTTACTGTTTTGGCATATCAACTACATCACAGAAAGCTTGCCAAGCTCTGCCATGCAGGCGGGATACTCTTGGTAGCTTGCCAGGCTCTCCAAGAGGAATGGAGGACTCGAACCCGGGTCAACCGCATGCAAGGCAAATGCCCTACCCACTGCGCTATCGCTCAGAAAATAAGATAAAATGCAGGTAATCTGTATTTTCCTAGACTAGGATATTTTTGATACAATAACAAAGAAAAAATCTGTGAAAAAATAGATAAGATGAACTTCATTAAAATAAAAAACTTCTGCTTTGCAAAAGACACTGTCAAAATATTGACAAACAAGCCACAGACAATTAGAATATTTTCAAAGTATATACATGGAAAAAGGTATGTTATGCAAAATATAATGAACTCTAAAAACTTAGCAGCAAGAAAATGAATAACCCTGTTTAAAAAAAATAAACAAAAGATTGACCGAGGTACAAATAGATTATACAGTGGGTGTTGCACTTGCTTGCATGTGGCTGACCCTGGTTCTGTTCCTGGCACCACATGTGGTCTCCTGAGCACCACTAGGAGTGTTCCCTGGGCACCGAACCAGGAGAAAGTCCTGAGCACTGCTAGGTATGGCCTCTCAAAACAGCTCAAAAACAAAAACAGATTGACCGAGCAAATCATTGACTCACCAAAAACATACAGATGACATAAAGCAGATAAAAAAATGTTCACCTCATACATGATTACGGAATCGTAAATTGAAACAACATACCACTATAGTCCATGCGAACAAGACCAGGATCACATTCCTGATTCTCTGTTTGCTTTGCCACCCTTCCAGGTGAGATTAATCTCCAGGCTGGTATCTATGAGCCCTTTCTGATAGATTCTCCTCCCTTCAGGCTAGGTCCCAGCAGCCTCCATGCCCACTTCCACCACATTAACAGACCCAGCATCACATCTCCTGACAGCTTAACTTATAAAACTTGACACTTCTCACAGCTATATTTCCTGTCACTGGGTAAACATGGGCAGGGAAGGAACAGAGCAGCACCCAGACTCAGCCATTGAAGTCCTCCAGGGGTCTCACTATAAAGATTCACTCTCAGCGCATCAGGAACACTGAAAACCCAGTGGGGAAGATATGTAGAAGCCCACCGACTTCAATAGGTGAAAATAATAACACAGAAGGTAAACAAACACCAACCAGCTCAATAAATCTCCAGAAAATGACTTTAGTGACACCACTGTGAGGATGTTTAATGAGCTCAAAGAAACGATGGCACAGGAAGTCAGCGAATCACAAGAACTTATAAAGAGTTAAAATGAGAAATAAAGAATATGGTAGGTGATATTAAAAGAAAAAACTCCATAGAAGGTCTGGACAGCAGAATAACAGCAAATGAGGAAAAGATCAAAGAGCTTCAAGTTGAGAAGGAGAAAACCTCTAGGAAATAGCAGAAGAAGGAATCAAGTCTGAAAAAGAAACAAACAGCAAACCAAAGAATTATGGAATGAGTTTAAAAGAAACAAATAATATAATAACCATCAGGGTCCCTGAGAAAAGGGAAAGAAAATTTGATGAAAAAACAATAGTTAAAGAAATAATAAATAAGATCCCCAGAGCTCAGAAATATAGGCAACCCAATACAGGAGACCCAAAGAGAGGCCGGAGTGACAGCACAGCAGGAGGATGTCTGTCTTGCATCCAACAGACCTGGTTTTGATCCCTGCATCCTGAGCTGTCCCCATCACCCCCAAGTAAGAGGCCTGCAGAGTCCCATTGAAAATAGACTCAACTAGGAAACACTCTAAGAAACATTGTGCTCAGAATGACAAAATTCAAAGACAGAGATGGAGTATCGAAAGCAGCAAGATCAAAAAAGAAACTTCCATGTAATGGAAAGTCCGTAAGACTCAAGCAAGTCTATTAAGTGAGACTGCGTGCCCGAAGAGAATGGAGGGATATAGAACAAAAACTCAACAAAATGAAGATCTCCAAAAGAGCTCTATCTTGCTTAATAACTGAAAAAACTCATAGCCTTGAAATCAGATTTGCAAGATTCTTCCTTAAGATAAAACACACTTCCCACCACCTGGCACTGAGCATGACACTCATTCATGACACATATGATTGCCCTCTACTAGATTCTGAAGGGTCAGTTTGCTCCTAGTTTGCTAGGATATTTCATACATTTTAAATAATAAATTAATACTTCATTTATAGTGAATATCCTATGTCTGATCATGTTTTGTATATCTATAGAGACTATTATAAGCTTTATACTTATTAGTTCAGAAATTTAATCATTATCTATAACAGTATTTTTAATATGAAGGCAATAGCCCCTTTAGAATGAAACACACTTTATACTTCTAATGCCTATTAATATTTTCCTTTTAAAATTTTTTTAATTCTTTTCACTCTTACTAAATATTATATTTTTATTTTTTAATTTAATTTTTTTTGCTTTTTGGGTCACACCTAGCGGTGCACAGGGGTTACTCCTGGCTCTGCACTCAGGAATTACTCCTGGAGGTTCTCAGGGTACCATATAAGATGCTGGGGATCGAACCTGGGTCCGCCGCATGCAAGGCAAATGCCCTACCCACTATGCTATCACTCCAGCCCCTAAATTTTATATTTTTAGGATTTATGTAAATTTTAAAATTTATTAACACAGAATTATTCATAGTCTTAACATTTAAAATTTATGTACCTCTAAGAAAGATATATATTCAAATTTTGCTTTATCAATTTATCATAGATTTACAATTTTGTAGAAATTCAGGAGATCAACTCTATTCATCTATATGTAGGTGTCACCACCTCCACACAAAAAAAGTAAAGAATGAGACCTCTTCCATATGTGGGATTATAAAGAAACATAGTAAGGGAACAAAGATAATCAAACTCATTACTGGAACTGAAGATTTTGTCATAGAACTGAGCTTACATTGGGAGGGATGAGAGGGCTCTTTGGGACACTGGTGGAGAAAAGAGGGTTCTCTGGTGATGCAAGCAACATTGGAATGATGTATGTGTGGAAAGTATGATTAACAATATTATAAATTCCTCATATCTTAATAAAATGTTTTTTAATAAAATAAAAATTAAAAGGTACACTCCTATTGAAATGGCAAAAGCACTGGCAATATCAAGTTCCAAAATGTAGAGCAACAGGAATTATTATTTATTGCTGATAGGAGTATAAATTGGTACAATCTCTTTCAATAGAAGTTTTGTATGGGATTTTTTTTCTTATAAAAAAAGACGCAGCAGAAGCCGTGAAAAGCATTTGTAATGCCCGCCTGTCCTTTGCCAACTACAAGATCAAGATGACTGCCCTCCGACGTCCTGATGGATCTATCACATCTTCCAGAAGGGCAATGGAGAAGATTATTTATGATTTCTACTCAGATCTCTTTGATAGACATGTCCACCTGCCCACATACCAAATTCCACAGGATGGAAATATCATTCCCAACATTTTCCCTTCTGAAATCCGACATGCCATTTCGTCAGTAAAGAAATGAACAGCACCTGGCCCAGATAAGGTCAGACCTGAACACCTGAAGAACCTGCCATCAGTACTCATCAATACACTGGCTCGGCTCTTCACAGGCTACCTATCTGAATGTAAGGTTCCATCCCAAAGGAAAACCAGCAGGACTGTACTACTGTACAAGAAGAGAGATATCCAAGACATTGGAAACTATTGCCCAATCTGCCTATTGTCTGTCATCTACAAGTTGTTCACTTGAGTCATCCTGAATAGGATTGGCAGACCACTAGTTGAAGGACAACCATGCGAGCAAGCCGGTTTTCGAAAAGGATTCAGCATGATTGACCATGTCCACATGATAACCATGCTTATTGAGGTTTCTCGGGAATTCAAGATGCCGCTCTGTCTAACATTCATTGATTTAAAGAAGACCTTTGATTCTGTTGAGACTGAAGCGGTCTCTGAAGCCCTAGCCAATCAGGGCATTCAAACTCAATACATCAGGATTCTCCATGAGCTGTATTATGGATTCACTACCAGGATCTCACCATTCTACAAAGAAGTGATCATCGATGCCAAGAGAGGCGTTCTGCAAGGTGATAGCATTTCACCAAAACTCCTCAGTGCCACCCTCAAGAATGTCATGCAATGACTGGAATTGGAAGGAATGGGAGTCAAGATAGATGGTCGGCAACTATACCACCTCCGCTTTGCTGATGACATCGTTCTAATAACACCAAACATTAGCCAAGTGGCACAAATGCTGGCCAACTTCGACCTTGAGTGTGGAAAGGTCAGACTACAGCTGAATCTCACGAAGACCATGTTTATGAGAAACAGTCTTGTTCCTGACGTTCTATTTGCTCTCAATGGAACAACCATCTCTGAATGCAACAGTTATGTGTACCTAGGTCGAGAATTCAACATGACAAATGACCTGGCACCTGAGTTGCGCAGGAGGAAGAGTGGCTTGGAATGCCTTCAAGAGTGTCGAAGAAAGAGCTAAGAGGATGAAGAACCTCTGGCTCCAGGCACATCTCTTCGATTCCACTGTTCTTCCTGCATTAACATACGCCTCAGAGACCTGGGGCCTACAAAAACAGGATGAGAACATTATTCGGGTCTCCCAAAACGGAATCAAAAGAGCTATGCTTGGAGTATCACATTTCACTCAAATGAGAGAAAGAATCTGGAGTTCTGACGTCTGTCGACAGTCAAGAATCAGGGATGCTGTCTCGTTTGCCAAGGTGTCAAAAATCAGATGGGCTGGACACGTAATGCAATTTGGAGAAGACCGCTGGACAAGAGCCGTAACCAACTGGATTCCACAGGACGTCAAAAGACCGCATGACCGCCCACCTACAAGATGTCAGGCTTCTTTGTCAAGACCCTGAACAATCGGTTTGAGGCTCTTTGCGTTCCTAGAATGAACAGATGCCATTGAGCTACACTAGCACGCAACAGGGACGAATGGAGACGTCACTGGCCCACACTCGGAGCAAATCGATGATTAACAGGAAGTCAAGAGATCAAGTGATGTTTATAATAGTATTACTCATGGTTTTGAAAACTTGGTAACAATATTCAAGGAATATATCCCTCAGATGATGAATGTATAAACTGTGGCAAATTAAGACAACAGAATATTATCAAACTCTAAAACTAAGGGGGATCTCAAGTAATAGAAAGATGTGAGAAAACTTATATGTCCTTAGGGCTGGAGTGATAGCAGAACAGTAGGGCATTTGCCTTGCATGCGGCTGACCTGGCTTTCCCAGATTCGATTCCTCTGGCCCTCTCTGAGAGCCCGGCAAAATACTGAGAGTATCTCATCCGGACGGCAAAGCCTGGTAAGCTACCCATGACGTATTGTATATGCCAAACACAGTAACAAGAAGTCTCATAATGGAGACCTTACCAGCCCGCTCAAGCATATCTATGAAGAACGGGAGGACAGTGCTACAGTGCTACAGTCTGCCTCATGCACTGGAGGAGAAGGCAGCTGGGATAAAGAAGGAATCACTAAGCCAATAATGGTTGGAGGTTTGCTCGGGATGGGAGATGTGTGCTGAAAGTAGATAAAGGACCAAACATGATAGCCTCCCAGTATCTGTATTGCAAACCATGATGCCGAAAAGTAGAGAGAGAGTAAGAAAGAAATTCTTTAGAGGCAGGGGGTGGGGTGGGGTGGGAATGGCGGGAGGGATACAGGGGGCATTGGTGGTGGAAAATGTACACTGGTGGAGGGATGGGTGTTCAATAATTGTATGACAAACTCAATCATGAAAGCTTTGTAACTATATACCACGGTGATTCAATATTATAAAAGTAAAAAAAATTTAAATGTCCATTATTAATAATTAGTAATATATATTAGTAATTTAGAAGGATTACATACTGTATGACTACAACTAGATTGCAATCTGGAAATATATATATAACTATGGGAACAATAAAATGATTTGTAGTTGACAGAAACCAGAGGGTAGTAAAGCATAACTAGATAAAACAAAATATTTTTAAGTCATTGGTACAATTTTATATGATACTATAACAGTGGATATATGTTATTATATGTATTTGCCAAATTCAGAGAAATTACACCAAGAGTGAACTGTGGACCTTGGCTTTAAACGAAGGTCAATATAGGTTTAATAATAGGTAAGAAATGTACTGCTTGAGTGGGGGTTTGGGGAATAAAAGACACTGTGTTGAGGTTGGAGGCAGGAGAACATGTTTTACTGTAATCTAAAACTGCTCTAAAAATAAATTTTTAAAAACCCACATGGAAATGAAAGGGAACAAAGTAATCAAAGTAAACTTAAAAAAGATGAAAGTTGGAAAATTCACACCTTCCAATCCTAAAATTTAGTAGAAAATCACAGAAATCATGGATATTTGTGACTGAAATGAAACACACACATATATTTTTATATGTGAATATAATATAACTCTTTAAGTTATATTCGAGTTTTATTTATATAAGGTAAAGGTAAAGTAAAGGCCCTCCCATTGTTCATCGATTTGCTTGAGCGGGCCCAGTAATGTCTCCATTGGAGACTTTGTTGTTACTGTGTTTGGCATATCGAATACGTCACGGGGAGCTTGCCAGGCTCTGCCGTGCGGGCGAGATACTCTCGGTAGCTTGCCGGGCTCTCCGAGAGGGGCGGAGGAATCGAACTCAGGTCGGCCATGTTGGCTGCGTGCAAGGCAAATGCCCTACCGCTGTGCTATCGCTCCAGCCCTTTATTTATATATACTTTATATATGAATAAACCCATTGAATTAATTTTATGTAAAGTGACAAGAAATTATAACGTTGATGGGGATATGTATGGGTGATGGAAGATCATAGTCTTTTCAAGAAAAGGTGCTAGAATAAATAAATATGTATAAACAAAAAAAAAGAGAAAAAAAAATTTCACAGTATCTGAGATAAAGCACAACTTTGTAAAGCAATTTTTCGTAGAGATTCTGTGCTTTAAAATGCTGTTAATAATGCTCTCTCATGTACAAAATTCCAACACCACATCCATCACCACTATATCCACCTCTGATCCCAAAAAATCCCAAAGCTCTTCCCTTTCAAACATCAGCCCCCAATTCCACCCAACCACCACCAACTCTTTGTGTGGAAACAGACAGTGTTGGTGGGGTTGTGTTGAAAAAGAAACCCTTACCCACTGTTGGTGGTAATGTCATCTGATTCAGCCTCTCTGAAAGCAATATGGAGATCTACTCTCAAACAGCTGGGGATTGAACCTGGATCAGATATAGCATGGCCAAGAGCCCTCTGAAATAGTACAAGGCTGTATTATCTCTACAGGCCCTGCCCCTCTTTTTCTTTCTTTTTTTTTTGTTTTGTTTTCAGACTCCATGACTTACATAATTGTTTACAACAGGTATTCATGCATAATATTCCTGTGTTTTACACCTTTCCAATAAGGACAGGAATAACAACTGTTTTGCATATCTCTAAGTACGGGTCTTAGATATTGGGTTTTAAATATTTATAGACTGGTTTTGTTTTGTACAAGTCTACCTTTATTTCCTAGGATCATGTACAAAAGAGGACAAACTAATCCCAAAGAAACCACAAATAAGGGTTCTTTCTCATCTTTCCCCAAAGCAGTCTTGCTCTTTCAGGAAGAACTGCTACTTTAATGTGTAGATAGGAACAAAGTTCCTTTCCTCACATAGTATGGATTATCCATCCCTAGTAGCAACTCAACTGTCTGATCCAGGTTCAATCCCCAGCACTGCTTATGGTCTCCTGAGCACCAACAGGAGAGATTCCTGAGCACAGTGCCAGAAATAAGGCCAGGCCTCGAACACCACTGGAAGTGGCTCCCAAACAAACAAACACTACAGGAGAGATAAGATATTTTTCATATACTTGCTTCATAACTTTATCTGTTCTTCTAGAGCTTTCTTTAATTAATGAGAAGGGACCTTTAGTGCTCTTTATCAAACATTTGCATAACTATTTTTGGTCCAGAAGTAGCATAAGATCAGCTTTTTTTCAAATTTGGTTCTCCGGTATTTTATAATATCTTCTCGCTGTCCAAGTCTGTAACTCACAAGTCATCCTAGCTCTTCACAGCAGTCCTTGGGATTGTTCAATTATTCTGGGTCTTGTTGCCTTAAGTAGTTTTCTCATCACTTCTCTAAGCACTGGGATCAAAGGTGATCTATCCATTCTCTTTCTGTTATATTTCCTCATGTAGTATTCTGTAGGGCTGGAGCAATAACATAGCAGCTAGGATATTTGCCTTGTATGTGGCTGACCCGGGTTTGATTCCTCCACCCCTCTCAGAGAGCCCGGCAAGCTACCGAGAGTATTTTGCCCACAGGGTAAAAGCCTGGCAAGCTACCAGTGATGTATTTGATATGCCAAAAACAGTAAAAACAAGTCTCACAATTTGTTGTGAGATGTTACTGGTGCCCACTCAAGCAAATTGATGAACAACAGGAGAACAGTGCTACAGTGCTACCCTCAAACAGCAATAGAACTCCCATACTAAACCACTTCTGGGCAAATATTTGGAAGTCCAGCTTTTTAAAAGAAATCAGTCTCTCTCTTTTTTTTTTTAAATTTTATTCAATCACAGTGAGAAAGTTACAAGCTTTCATATTTGGGGTACAATCACACAATGATCAAACACCCACCCCTCCACCAATCTTCATGACTTTGTGTTAATCAGTAGTTTCTTAGATATTTTCCCAAAAGCATGAGCAATATTTGAACACCATAAAAATTTTAAATGTGCTTAAAAAAAACTACCAAAAAAGTGAAAAAGAAATTTACAGAGGAAAAATGCAATTATCTAACTATAAAAGGCTAGCATTTTTTTGAGGGGTGCACAACCCAGCCATGCTCATAGGTTACTCTTGCTATGCACTCAGGAATTACTCCTGGCAGTGCTCAGTGAACCAGGGGATCAAACCCGGATTAGCCAAGAGCAAGGCAAGTGTTCTACCTGCTGTACTATCTCTCCAGCCACAGGCTAGCAGAATTCTTAGTATATAAAGAACTCATAACTATTAAAAAGACAATCCAATTTTTAAGAGGGAATATTTTTGAATAGATAGTTCTCCAAGTAAGGCATACTTATGAACAGTAAAAATATGAAAGTTTGTTTTATAGTTTTTATCATTTTAAAAATTCAAATCAAAATTACAATGAGTATTACTCATACCCAGGAAAAGAACTGTAATCAAGACTAGAGAAATTAATATTTATTAATAAGAATATGAATAATCTCAGAAATATCTTACATTGCTAATGAGAATGTTAAGTGGTGAGGAGGCATTGGAAAACAAGTTAGTTCCTTGAGATATTAGGCAGTTATTATCGTTATGATTCAAAAATTGCATATTCATAAACATGTGTATGAATGTTCACTGAAGCACCATATCCAAGAGCCACAAAAAAAAAAGAAATATCCCAGTTGAACAAGAGATGATGAATGGATAACCAAAATGTGGTAGGGCCTTCATAAATGGAATAATAATTATACATAAGAAACAGAAGCTGGAGTGATAGTATAGCAGGTAGAGTGTTTGCCTTGCAAACGGCCAACCTGGGTTCAATTCCCAGCAACCCATATGGTCCCTTGAGCACCGCCAGGAGTAATTCCTGAGTGCAAAGCCAGGCGAAACCCTTGTGCATCACCAGGTGTGACCCAAAAAGCCAAAAAAAAAAAAAAAGAAACAATTAATTATTTATACTTGCTACAACATGAATGAACCTTGAAAACACTGGTTAAGTGAAAGAAGTCAGATATAGTATTTATGAAATTTACAGTGGAATATATATTGTGCTTTAATTTATATAAAATGTTCATAAAATGCAAATTCACACAGACATAAAGTAACTTAGTAGTTGTTGGAGACTCAAGGGGGAGAATGTGAAGGGCGGACTAAGTATGGGGTGATGGCATGTTCCAGAATTCAATCATAATGATCTTTGTAAATATACTGAAAAGAACTAGTGTACTTTTGTTTTATTTCTGGTAGGGGGTGATGTTAGTAATTGGGAGTTCACTTCTGTCTTGGAGCTTAGGGACCACTCCCAGTGGTTCTCAGAGTACCAGCCTGTGCTAAAATAAAATCTGGCGTGGCCCCATGCAAAGCACAGAGTCTTTCCTTTGAGTTATCGCCACTGTCCCTGATTAGTGCACTTTAATAAGGAGGATTTTTATACCTGATTGTGTTGATTTTGTGCAGCTAAACAAAGCACTAAAGCTTGTTTTCTTTCTTTCTTTCTTTCTTTCTTTCTTTCTTTCTTTCTTTCTTTCTTTCTTTCTTTCTTTCTTTCTCCTTCCTTCCTTCCTTCCTTCCTTCCTTCCTTCCTTCCTTCCTTCCTTCCTTCCTTTCTTTCTTTCTTTCCTTATTTTATCTCTTTTTTTCCCTTTTTTGAGGGGACCACACTTGGTGATGCTCAGGGCTTCTTCCCTGTTCAGTGTTCAGGGATCACTTGTAGCAGGCTCCTCCATATGGGATGTCAGAGATCAAATCCAGGACTGCTACATGCAAGGCAAGTATCCTACTTGCTGTACTATAGCTTGACACCCTGATCTTAAAGTTCTCTTTTGTTCAAGAAGTCTTTAAAACCGTTGCTCTCCTCTGCTATAAATATCTTGTGTAAGTATCTGTTAAAGCACAGAGAAATCATTGCTATACTTAAAATAACTGAGAATACAGTCTGAAACAATTATTTTGACATTTTTGTTTAAACTTTAAATTCCCAGTCACTCAAAATTACAAAGAATTTTCTTTAGAAAGCACTTTGAGTTATGTTTCATTGAATATTTTTGTTTGTTTGTTTGTTTGTTTGTTTGTTTTGCCACACCTGGCAATGCTCAGTGGTTACTCCTGGCTCTGCACTCAGGAATCATTTCTAGCAGTGTTCTGGAGATCATTTAGTGTGTAATCTCCGGGAGGCTAGGGAAAGCCGGGGGCTCTCTCTCCTGCTGCCTGTGTTCCATTGTCTTGAGCGTCTTCCCCATCCTGGATGGCAATTCCATGGGCAGATGAAGGAGGAAACAAGGGCCATCAGACAGGTTGGTGATAAGTTGCCATTTATTCCATTCTCCCCACGCACCTTTTCCAGTCTCACTAAGCTCCCCATTCTAGTCTCACACTGCCCCTCATTCCCATCTCCTCCTGTCTCTCCTGCTCATCTGCAGGCGCTCCCCTTGCTCCGTCTTGATCTCTCCTCGCTCTCTGAGCCTGTTCCTGCATTCTTTCATTACATTCTTCTCCCTCTACCCCCCTGCTAGTCTCTCCATCCAGCTGCCCTGGTCTCTCAAGTCTCTCTCCACTCCCCACTTTGGGGGTAGATAACAACCCCTTTCTGTAGCACAATCAACATATCAAAAGCCCTTCCTGATTGCCTGTCAGGATCAAGGGAGGGAAATACCACCTAGGGGTGTTTCTCCTCTCTTTAGTCCAATAACTTAATTAACATTTTAACTAACATCTTTTATTTTTATTTTTTTATTTTTTGCTGAAACACCATGAGGTACAGTTACAGACTTACAAACTTTATTGCTTATGTTTCAGTCATACAATGCGTGAGTACCCATCTCCCTCCACCAGTGCCCATTCACCACCAATATTCCCAGTATCCCTCCCATCACTCCCCTCCTATCCCCCCTTTCCCCCCACCCTTCCCCTGCCTCTGTGGCAGGCACATTTCCCTTTACTCTCTCTCTCCTTTAGGGTGTTGTGGTCTGCAATGCTAGTATTGAATGGCCATTATGTTTGGTCTATAGCCTACTTTGAGCACCCATCTCCCATGCCAAGTGGGCCCTACGAACACCTTTTACTTGGTGGTCCCTTCTCTACCTGAGCTGCCTTTCCCCCCAGCATGTGAGGCCGGCTTCCAAGTCATAAAGCAAACCTCCTGGTACTTATCTCTACTATTTTTGGATGTTAGTTTCCCATTCTTTTACTTTATATTCCACAAATGAATGCAATCTTTCTATGTCTGTCCTTCTCTTCTGACTCATTTCACTTAACATAATACTTTCCATGTTGATCCACTTATATGAAAATTACATGACTTCCTCTTTTCTAACAGCTGCATAGTATTCCATTGTGCAGATGTTCCAGTGTTTCTTTAATCAGTCATCTGATCTCAGGAAATCAGGTGTTTTCCAGATTTTGGCTATTGTAAACAATGCAGCAATGAACATACAAGTGTAGATGTCATTTCTACTATACTTTTTTTTCTTCTCCAGGATATATTCCCAGAAGTGGTATTGCTGGGTCAAATGAGAGCTCATTTTCTAATTCTTTTGAGAAATGTCCATATTGTTTTCCAAAAGGGCTGAACCAGTAGGCATTCCCATTAGCAGTGAAGGAGAGTCTCTTTCTCCCCACATCCACGCCAACACTGGTCACTTTTGTTCTTTTGGATGTGTGCCAGTCTCTGTAGTGTGAGGTGATATCTCATTGTTTTTTTGATCTGCATCTCCCTAATGATTAATGATGAAGAGCATTGTTTCATGTACCTTTCGGCCATTCAGATTTCTTCTTTGAGAAAGTTTCTGTTCAGTTCATCGCCCCATTTTCCGATGGGGTTGGATGTTTTCTTCTTATAGAGTTCAACCAGTGCCTTGTATACCCTTGATATCAACCTCTTATTAGGTGGGTATTAGGTTAATATCCTTTTCTATTCTGTTGATTGATTGTCTACATATTCTGGTCACTGTTTCTTTTGCAGTGCAGAAACTTCTTAGTTTAAGATAGTCCCATTTGTTTATCTCAGTTTCCACTTGCTTAGTCAGTGGAGTGTCATCTTCGAAGATACCTTTAGCTTCAATGTTGTGGAGGGTTTTGCAGACCTTGTCTTCAATGTACCTAATGGATTCTGGTCTGGTGTTGAGGTATTTAATCCATTTTTATCTAACTTTTGTACATCGTGTTAGGTAGAGGTCTAGCCCATTTTTTTGCATGTAGCTATCCAGTTTTGCCAGAACCATTTGATAAAGAGGATTTCCTTGCTCCACTTCACATTTTTGCTCCCTTATCAAAGATTGGATGACCAAATATTTGAGGGTGCATGTAAAGATATTCCACCCTGTTCCATTGGTCTGTAGCTCTGTTTTTGTTCCATTAACTAACACCTTAATTCTACTTTTTAATATTAGTTATTTTGTATGGACACAGTAAGAGATACATTGAGCTTGTAGAGTGGCTTTCCTGGGGATATCTTACTATAGATCTCAGACTACAGTGCTCAGGCCAGATTAATCTTTCCTAATCCTAGCAGGGTCTTACTCCAGTTATTACTTTTTGGATCATGACAGAATTGTCTATGACCATGCTCTTAACTTATGGTTAAGTATTATGGCCCTTTGGCCTGGCCCATTTCTATGCCAGTGTAGCTCACAACTTGCCTTGGGTCCATCCAGTCCCTCGTTGGGACCCTGCTTTCCTGGTGCTAGGAAGTAAGGGCAACTGAGGCTTAATTTGAGAGGACAGATGCCCAGGAGTGAATATCCTCCAAAGTCAATTAACCTCCAAGTTACAAAAGCATAGCATTAGCTGTCTTCCTGTGTCCATACAAAAAGAACATTGCTGTGAATTAACTATGCAAAGGACTTAAAGAGAAGAGAAAAAGCAATATTTACAAGTTAAAAGATAAAGGTGATTCACTGGTTGGGGAAGTAGAGCACAAAGAAAGAGGCTACAAACAAACACAGAGGAATGGGAGCACTGTGATGGGAGTAACCCAATAAACCTAAACTCCCCGTGGCAAGGCAGAAAGAACAAACCAATGTTATCCTAAAATTTAGGATGCCGGGAATGAAAGCTTACCTGCTTTGCTATCTCTCCTGTTCAATGTTGTTTTGAATCTTGTAAGAATAAACTGTTCTTAAACAATCTTTAAAAATTTATTTATATATATAAATATATATATGAATACATATCCACTGCCAGGAGGAATGATCGATAGTTGTCAACCACAAGTGTGTGGGGGGAGCAAAGGGTAGACAAGGCAGAGAAGGGACCAGGATGACAAATGACAATTAGACCTGGAAATGATTAAAAGTAGGTAAAGGAATATACCAGATAACCTCTCAGCATTCAATATCTGTACTGCAAACCACAATGCCCAAAAGGAAAGAGAGAGAGAGAAAAGAAAAATGCCTGCCATAGCGGCAGGCTGGAGCAGTTGGGGAGGAGGTGATGGGAGGGCACCTGGGGACACTGTGCTGGGGAATGCACATAGTTGAGGTATGGGTGCTGGAACACTGTATGACTGAAACCAAATTGTAAACTCCTTTGTAAAGATCTATCTCACAATGATCCAATAATAAAATTCTTTTAAAAATAATAAATAAATACTATTTGTATAGTTATGTTTGAATTAAATAATTTTTATCACACTTTTGAATCTATTCTGTCTCATGTTGAAGGGTCAAAGCTCAGATCCTGCTTTTAATTTGTTACTACAATATATTAAGAAGTCCCATGTAAGACTTTTTTATAGCTATGTTTCATCAGATAATTAAAATTAATACAATTTACTAAAGTAATTTTTGTGTTATAGATGCTAAACACCAAAAGTTTCTAGTTCTATTTTACCTAAAATTATATTATTATTATACACTGCATTATTCCTCCCCCTATTCATATGGTAAAGCCCTAACCTGTCATGAGACTATATTTAGAGACCATCTTAAAGAAGAAACTATGGTTTGAAGAGGTTATAAAAGATGACTCTAATCTAAAGAAGGTGAGTCCTTATAAGAAGAGACACCAGAAGCACACACACTGAGGACAAGCCTTTGCAGACATCAGGTCAGGAAGAGGGACCTCAGAAAAAGACCAACCCTCAGACACCTTAGTCTTGAACTTCCAACCTTCAGATCTATAAGAAAATAAACACATTTCTGTTGTTTAAGCTACCCAGCTGTGGCATTTTATTATGGCAGCTTAATCAGTAAGTAAACTTTTTGTTTACTTACAAAGACTAAAATGGTTGGCCATATTAAAATTACCTAGCTAGTACTTTCACTCGGAAAGATTTATAGTTGTTATCAACTATCAATGATTTCTTTCCCTGACAAATTATTGAAGTGCATGAATCTATTGACTCATAACCATCAATTACATAAAACTTTAACTTTTGTAAAAATAAATATATAATTATACTTCAGCTGACATGATTTCAAATTTTGGAGATTTTTTAAATGTAGAAGTACTGTTATTTATTCAGCCATTGATTAAGCTGATTGAATTTGGCATAAACTCCACATTACTATTTTTTTATTTAGAATGTTAATTTTATTTTATTTATTTTTTAAATTTTTTTAATTGAATCACCATGAGATACAGTTACAAAGCTTCCCTGTTTGAGTTTCTGTCATACAGTGATCACACACCTAACCCTCCACCAGTGCACGTCTTCCACCACCAATGTCCCCCAAATCTCCCCACCCTCCCACCACTACCCCTGCCTCTATGGCAGACAATCTTCCCTATACTCTCTTTTGTATTGCTCGTTATGAATAGCATAAGATATTATGTGGCCATGAGAGCAGCTGCATGTTCCTGGAATTCTAAAATTTTAGATAATTAGGGTGTGGAGAAACCTCTTCAGTGAGCTGCTCGGTTCAGAGATTCTTCTTTGTGTCTCTGGACCATAGCCGTTAGGAGCTTAAGTAGCAGCTGGAGGCAGTTTTTGGGCATGACCTCCAGGGTCCCATGGGGGTCAGGGGGATGAGAGGGACTGACCCATCCCCTATCCCTTGAGGCCTGGAGTTTGCCATCACTGAACCTGCATATCTGCACCTCTCATTGGGTTCTGGATGTTGGCAGCCGCCAGGGTTTTTTCAAGCTGCTTGATTTGGAGATTCTTTTATGTGTCTCTGGATCATGGCTCTTTTTTCCATCTTTTCCAGAGAAATAAATTATTGGCATATGTCCTGCAGGGCATGCCCATTTACCCAAATGGTGCCAGGCCACTGTCCCTGACTATGGCTTCTGATCCTTTTCGAGATTTATGGGCCTTTGAAATATGGCCAGTAAATGAGCTTGTAAAGCTAAGTCAGAGGTGGTTTGTGTTTGTAGCTCCCACATACCGAACTTTTGGCTGTTTCATTTCTTGGTAAATTTGGACCCAAATTGTTGGGGTCTGGCCAAAGGCACAGTGGCAATTTTGGAGTAGCAGGAAGCCTTGGGCATTAGTCTCATACTGTGATTTTTTTTTTAGATCCCACAAATGAGTGCAATCATTCTATGTCTGTCCTTATCCTGACTCATTTCGCTCAGCATGATACTCTCCATGTCCATTAATTTATAAGCAAATTTTATGACTAAATTTTTCTGGTAGCCATGTAGTATTCCTATGTATAGATGTACCATGGTTTCTTTATCCAGTCATCTGTTCTCAGGTTCTCAGAATTCTTGCTATTGTGAATAGTGCTGCAAAGAATATAGAAGTGCAAATAACATTTCTGCAATGAGTTTTTGGGCTGCCTATGGTATATTCTGAGAAGTAGTACTGCTGTGTCAATTGAAAGTTTAATTTCTAGTTTTGTGAGGAATGTCCATATTGTTTTCCAAAAAGTCGGCATTCCCACCAACAATGAATGAGAGTCCCTTTCTCCCTGCATTCATGCCAACAGATGTTCTTGTTCTTTTGGATGTGTGTCAGTCTCTGTGGTGTGAGATGATATCTCATTGTTGTTTTGATTTGTATCTCTCTGATGATTACTGATGTAGAACATTTTTAATGTGCCTTTTACCCATTTGTATTTCTTCTCTGAGGAATTTTCTTTTCATTTGTTTTTCCCTTTTTTTGATGGGGTTGGATTTTTTTTCTTGTAAAGTTCTACCAGTACTTTATCTTAGATATAAACACTTAACAGATGGGTATTGGGCAAATTATTTTTCCCATTCTGTGGACTATCTTTGTACATTAGTCACTATTTCTTTTGAGGTGCAGAAGCTTCTTAGTTTGATGTAGTGCCATTTGTTTATTTTGCTTCCAGTTGCTTGGTGTTTCATCCTTGAAGATGCCATTAGCTTCTGTCATGAAGGGTTCTGTCTACATGTTCCTCCATGTGTTGCATGAATTTATTGTCTCCTAATTGGTGCATTTAGCCCATTAACACTGAGAGAGATTATTTTTATGGGGTTTTGTGCAGTTCTTCTGCAGGAGTTTGGTGTGTTTGTGAGGTTTGTCTTATCTTAAAATATCCCATATATTTCTTATTGTAAGAATGGTTATGAGTCTATAAAGTTCCTGATCTGTGAAGCTGTGCATTATGTCTTCAAATCTGAATGAGAGCCTGGCAGGGTAAATTATTCTTGGCAAGACATCCATTTTATTGAAAATTTTCACTATATCCCACCACTGTTTTTGGGCTGGAGGCTTTCATCTGATAAGTCTGCTATAATTTCTTTCTCTGTTCTTGTTGCTTTCAATATTCTTGCTTTGCTTTCAGTTTTTAAAGGTACCCTGAAAACATAGAGAAAAGTAAATAAATAAATAAATAAATAAAGTAAATAAATGTGAACAAGCCGGATTCGGAAAAGGATTCAGTACCATCGACCATATCCACACGATTACTAAGCTCATTGAGGTCTCTCGGGAGTTCAAGATGCCGCTCTGTCTAACGTTCATTGATTTAAAGAAGGCCTTTGATTCTGTTGAGACGGAAGCGGTCATGGAAGCCCTAGCCAATCAGGGTGTACAAACTCAATACATCAGGATCCTTCGTGAGCTCTATTGCGGATTCACTACCAAGATCTCACCATTCTACAAAGAAGTAATCATCCATATCAAGAGAGGGGTTCGGCAGGGTGATACCATTTCACCAAAACTCTTCAGTGCCACCCTCGAGAACATCATGCGACGACTGGAATGGGAAAGCATGGGAGTGAAGATAGATGGTCGGCAACTACACCACCTCTGCTTTGCTGATGACATCGTTCTAATAACACCAAACATCAGCCAACCGGCACAAATGCTGAACGACTTTGACCGTGAATGTGGAAAGGTCGGACTACAGCTGAATCTTACGAAGACAATGTTTATGAGAAACAGCCTTGTTCCTGACGCTCCATTCGCTCTCAACGGAACCACCATCTCCGAATGCAACAGTTATATATACCTAGGTCGAGAAATCAACATGATGAATGACCTGGCACCTGAGTTGCGCAGGAGGAAGAGAGCGGCTTGGAATGCCTTCAAGAACGTTGAAGAAATAACTAAAAGGACAAAGAACCTCCAGCTACGAGCACATCTCTTTGATTCCACTGTTCTTCCTGCATTAACATATGCCTCCAAGACCTGGACCCTACGAAAACAGGATGAGAACGCTATTCGGGTCTCTCAAAGAGGAATTGAAAGAGCTATGCTTGGAATATCACGATTCACTCAAATGAGAGATAGAATCCGGAGTTCTGATCTTCGTCAATGCTCAAGAATCAGGGACGCTGTCTCATTTGCCAAGACATCAAAAATCAGATGGGCTGGACACGTAATGAGGTTTACAGACAACCATTGGACTAGAGCCATTACTGATTGGATTCCATGTGACATCAAAAGATCACGTGGACGCCCACCTACAAGATGGTCAGACTTCTTCGTCAAGACCCTAAATGATCGGGTTGAGGCTCTGCATGTTCCTAGAACGAACAGATACCATTGGGCTACGCTAGCACGCAACCGGGATGAATGGAGACGTTACTGGCACCCGCTGGAGTAAATTGATGAATAACGGGGATTAAGTGATTAAGTGATCTGTAGTTTTTGTCATTTTGACTAGGATGTGTCTAGGGATATTTTTATTTGGATTTCTTTTCTTTTTTCTTTTTCTTTTTTTTTCATTTTTGGTCACACCAACGATGCTCAGGGGTTACTCTTGGCTCTGCACTCAGGAATTACTCCTGGCAGTGCTTGGGGGACCATATGGGATGCCAGAGATTAAACCTGGGTCAGCCATGTGCAAGACAAATGCCCTACCCACTGTACTATCACTCTGGCCCCCTAAATTCCTTGGTTATATAGCTCATTACTACTAGTTGGAACATGTGGGCTAGCATCTCTACTCACTAAGACTGGTGGGTTTCCGTGTTGCTTAACATTATGACCTTTGCAGTTTGGAGTTGTTTATTGTATATTGTTGTGTGGTTACAAACCTACAGTTAGTTTGTCTTTGTATGTTTACTGTGTGTTATGGAAAGGTGAAGAAATGCATGGCTACAGAGTACCTGACCTGGGGATCAACAATTGCTTTTCTGAGCTCACTCCAGAGCCCCTGATGATGTGATTTCTGTTTTGAAAGTTTGTTAGGTACGCTTTATCATTCAGTATGTGATCAATCTTTGTGAAAGCACAACATGAGCTTAGGAGAATCTGTTCTCCTATTGTTTGATGGTATACTCTATCAATGTTTAGTTGATTCATAGCGCTGTTTAAAATCAACCCTTTCTTCTCTTTTGTCTATCAATTACTTAAAGAGAGGTTTTGCCAATAATAGTAGTAGATATGTCACTTTTCCCTTAAAGATCAAATTAGTTTCACCTCAAGGATTTGATGTTCTTTTGTTTGGTTCACATACGCAGAGGACAGTAATATCTTCTTGAGAATTCACCTCTTTATTGTTTTACTATGCTCTTCTTTATCTTTGGTATTTTTCCTGTTCAAAAGTCAATTTCAACTAAAGTCAGTCACTTCAGTTTCTTTTAAAACAATATGCTTTTATCCATCCTTTTACTTTTTTACCTGAGTCATTAAGGAGTTTCTGATGGACAAAATAGTGGAGTCCTTTTTATTTATATTTATTTATTTATTTTTAAAAATAATGTATTTGTGCTGTTATTTGTTTAGCCATTGATTAAGCTGATTGAATTGGGCATGAACTCTACATTACTTTTTCCTTTCAATTGTATCACTGTGAGATAGAGTTACAAAGCTTTCATGTTTGAGATTCAGCCATACAATGATGGAGCACCCATTCGTCCTCCAGTGCACACTTTCCACCATCCACATCCTAGTCCTTTCCCTGCCTCTATGGCAGACACTTTCCCCAATAGACTTTCTCTAGTTTTGGGCATTATCTTTTGCTTGAAATTTCCCACGACCATTCAAGCCTACCTGTTATGGGAAGACACTAGATAATTTATTTTCCATTGTTCATTTTGAATATAATAAGAGCTTGCACAGCTGTGATTGTAAATGTAAATTTCTAGATTGTGAATGATTGTGTTCCAGAGACATCTCTGTATGACACTAATACATTTTGGGACTCACTTGGGAGTCTCAGGGCCAGGGCTGTTGGTGGGCTAAGATGGAGCCAGAGGTAAATTGTAGGCATGACAGCTAGTCTGCTAGGTGGGCAGGGACCCAGGGAGGGACAGCCTAGGTCCTCTGTCACCATGCAGCCTGGAGATTCAGTTCTGGCACCCACATAACTAAGCCTTGCTTGTGGAAGATCTTGGTTGCTGGGATTCCATCTGGAGTAGGTGGGGAGACTGTACCTGCTGCATCTGGTATGCCCTGGTGAAATTGGTCTGTTATGGGGCCCAGAGAGATCTCCAGCACTGTAATGTCTTCTGGGACACGCTGTTGTGTCTCTGGGTCGAGACTATTTGGCACTAAGATCCACGTTACAAAATTTTCAGCAGATTATACTTTGGTGAGGTCCATCCTGAGACAGTGAAATCTAATATCTAATGTAGTT
This sequence comes from Sorex fumeus, assembly GCF_029834395.1. NCBI lineage: Eukaryota > Metazoa > Chordata > Mammalia > Eulipotyphla > Soricidae > Sorex > Sorex fumeus. The sequence goes on along the minus strand of NW_026606101.1, from coordinate 38,278,430 downwards.
AGTAGCTAGACTAACTATCACATTTAATCTATTTTGTTATTACGATGCTTGTGAGTTTTTTTTTTGTGAGTGTGTGTTTTATATGTTTTGGTCTTAAGCAGTGGTACTCAGGGCTTACTCCTGTCTGTGTGCTCAGGGATCACTCCTGGCAAAGCTCAGGAATGACCACATGTAGCGCTAAGAATTCATAGCAGGTTAGCTGTGTGTGAAGCAAGGGCCTTATGCAGTACTATTTTGTTTTTCTTAACTTCTAATTTTAAAACAAAAATACTTAATTTAAACACTGTGATTTACAAAGTTGTTCATAATACAGTTTTTATGGGTTTTCACCTTTCCAACATCAAATCCAGTACCAGAGAGATTTTTCATCCACCATTGTATCCATTTTCTCAACTCCCACCCCAATTTTTCCCTCTAGTAGGCACACAAAAACTTTATTTTATATTGCTTGTTACAGCTAGATGACTGATGAAATTATCAAAAATAATTCAGTAAAAGAAAATTTAAAAAATTGTTATATCTCACCGTGAGGTTTTTAGGTCCTTCTCTGAGGATTTCCTAAGATCTTTGTTGCTAGGTGAGCCTTCTTTGGTATTGGTATGTTTGTTGAGTTTAGTTGATTTCAATGTTTTTTTTTCCCATCGAATTTGGTGAATTCCTACTGGAATTTCAGTTAGTGTCCAAAATTTAGGAGGTGTCAGAGAAACTTCAGGATCTGTAGAAGTGAGCTGATGAGTTGACATAGCAGTGGCTGGGAGAGTTGGGCATGGCTGCAAAGGGTCCAGAAGTAGGGAGGTGGGGGAAGGCTGGCCACTCCTGCACTGAAAAGACCCTAGGGTTCTCAGCCTGAACACTGAAGACCTAGGATTTCCGCAGTTTGGGGGTCTCTGCATAGATTATTAGTGGTGCAGTAGAGTTAGGCTGTTGTCATGGTGGCTGTGGTGGGGTTTGGATGCAATTGCTAAGAGGATGGAGACTTGGCTCCACTTGAGGGTGCCCAGAGTTTTCAGAGAAGACAGTTGTGTCCATGAATTTTCCTTCCTAAATTGGTCAACTTCAGATGTCTGTGATATACTCAACATTCCTCTAATCAAGTACTTCTTTAAATTAAAAATATACCTGCCTCACAAGTGTGAGTACATGAGTTTGATCCCCATGATATTCATGTGTGCCAAATGGGTGTCCCTGCAGATCTACTATGGGATGTGACAGAGTGTCTGGGCTGCAGCTTGGAAACATGAGAGCACTGTGACCAGGTATGTGCCCTCTGTGAAGCAAATGTTTGAGAACCACAGGGAAGTATTACAACATCTAGTAAGCATCTCAAAGCCAGGTAATGGTGTGGTCCCTGGTCATCACAATAAAACAAAAGGAAGGGAGGAACAGTTCACAAATAGAGTGAAAACACTACTTAAAAATTAATGATTTCTTTAGAATTTGCAATCTGATTTTACCACCAATCTAAGTTTACCTTCAAATAATATTCTATCACTTTACCTACAAAGCAGCTACTTTATCAAACAAAGCATTCCTTATTCTTCTCTCTCATTCTTTCTGGCATTGCTGTCCCGCACTTCATGTATCCATATGCTATAATCATCATCCAGTGCATTGTTTCTATTACAGTTGTCTTCCAGGTGTATTAAGAGTAAGAAATATTGGACTAAGAGGAGGGTTGGAGTGCATGTCTTTTATGCTTGAAGCTCTGAGTTGGCTCTCTGCACTGCTTAATCCCCTGAGTGTCACCAGGGTTTCCCTAGTTCCCCCAGCACAGCAGGGTCCAAGTAGCATCAGTGCTGGGCCCAAGCATTGAACCATTCACCCCAGTTGGCCAAATGACACCAGGACTATCACTGGAGTGGCCCCCCCAGCCCCCACAACACTCTTTCCAAAAGACAAATGGAAAACTTTTTTCTCTGGTGATGGTCAGGGGTTACTTCTGGCTCTGCACACAGGAATTATTCGTGGTGGTGCTCAGGGAAAAATGTGGGATGCCGAGGATTGAACTTGGAGTGGCCACATGCAAGGCAAACACCCTACCCACTCTGATATCACTCCAGTCCCCGATTAAAAAAATTATAATTTCCTTCTTCTCTTCTTTTGTTTTGTCTTTCCTTATGTAGATCTAAATTTATGACATAATTTTTCTTCTTCGTGAACAACTTTTAAAGTATTATTTTCTGGACAGGTGTACAGCAAATGAATTATCTTTGTTTTGTTTTTCTCTGAGAAAAACTTTCTTTTCCTTTACTTGCTTAGGAAAATTTTGTTGACTGTGGAATTTTAGGGTTTTTTTTTAACTTTAAAAGTTTTATCTTGTTCTTATCCTGCCTGTTCTCATGATTTCTGATGAGAAGATTTTTTGTTTTGTGTAGAAGAATTGTTTTTTTTGTATAAAAAAACAAAGCAGCAGTTTTGGGGACTATATCATTGTGTGAGGTGGTGCTGAGGATCAAATTTGGGGCCACATACAGGCAAGCACTCTACCACTGAGACACAGTCCAGGACTTTTTGTGATTCTCATCTTCATTTCTATTCAGTGTTTTTTCTTCTCTTTTCTCTGTTTTCTTTCAAAATTTTATCTTGCATTTTCTACAGTTTAAATATAATATTATTTAGAGTAGTTTTTGGTATTTATCTTGTTGCTTCTCTGAGTTTCCTATGTCCATAATTTTTTACCTGTCATTAATTTTGGGAAACTTCCTTATTATTGCTACCTTTCTTCTCCTTTCTTTTAGGTATTCCAATTATAAATATATTTGTCTGAACAAGTTTTTTCTTTAGTTTGAGAAAAATTCTATTGGCATATATTCAACCTCTCTGATTATTTCCCTAGCTATGTTAAAGGAGTCCATCAAAGGTTTCTTCATAACGATAAGGCCATCAAAGGATTCCTTCCTTTCTGTTTTCTCTCTTTGATTTGTAGGACTTCCTTTCGTTATTTTTAAATATATTATTTGTTAAAGTTTCCATCTCTCTGCTTACATTATCCATCTGTTCTTGTGTATTGTCTACTTTTTCCATTACAGCCCTTACCATATTAATCATAGTTATTTTTAATTCCTGTCTAATCATTTCAAAATCTGTGTCATATCTGAGTCTGATTCCAGTGTTTTCTTTTTCTCTTCAGGCTGAATTTTTCCTTGTCTCTTAACATTCCTTGTAATATTTTATTAAAGTTAGACATGAGGCATTGAGTAATAAGAACTGAAGTAAAGTTTAAGGTATTATGTTAATATGTCTGTGTTCAATGTTTGCTGTAACTGTAGGTGTCAGAGACTTCAGGTTTATGTCATGCTCTTTTTTCTCTGCCACGTTGGGGTTCCTTGAATAGAGTTTGTGCTTTGAAACTCCTTAGATTTAACCCAGTGGTATTACACTCAAGGCTTATTGATGCATTGGCAAGGTGTTGGGATGAAGAAGCAATCTTTTCTCATAAGATTAAGTCACGGTCTTTGAAAGGCCTGTGCCTTAGACAGATATGTCTAGTGATTCTTAGGTTCTTTCCTCTCTCCTAGTAAAGTCTTATTTCCCAGAAAATATTTTTTACAGAGATCTCCCTGGGAACATTTCACAATGGTGTTCCTGCCTCCCACTTTTCTCCAACACCCCCATTACAATCATGAGAGAATCTTTACTTCTTTATTTTTTAAATTGAATCACTGTGAGATACAGTTACAGACTTATAAACTTTCATGATTATGTTTCCGTCATACAATGACTGAGCATCCATCCCTCCACCAGTGCCCATTCTCCACCACCAATGTTCCCAATATTCCTCCTCTCACCCTCACCCTTTCCCACCCCTGCCTCTGTGGCAGGCACATTCCCTATTACTCACTCTCTCTCCTTTTGGGTGTTATGGTTTGCAATACAGGTACTAAGAGGCCATACTGTTTGGTCCATAGTTTACTTTCAGCAGAGAATCTTCCTTGACTTTTTACTATAGGATCCTGGTTTGGGGACCGGAGAGAGAGTAAAGTGGATAGAACACTTGTCTTGTGCACTGCTTGCCTGAGTTTGATTCCTGGCATCCAATATGGTCCCCTGAGCACTACCAGGAGTAATTCCTGAGGCATTGTTACATGTGTCTCCTCTCCTAAATAAAAGGAGTCCTGGTTGAGGGATGAGGGGTTAGCTCAGAACTTGATTGAAGAATTGTTTTTCAGCCTTTGACCTTGAGTTGTGTTTGCTCTATTAACGATTCAAATGTGTTTATTATAGCCAGCATAATGTTGGATTAATTTTTAAAATCCATTTTGCCACTCTATATCTCTTAAATGGTGCATTTAGATCATTGACATTGAGAGAGATTACTGCCATAGGGTGTTGTGCCATCCTTCTTTAGATGTTTGTTGTGTTTGTGAGGTTTGTCTTGTCTTACAGTAGCCCCTTCAGTTCTTTCAAAATTGGTTTGGAATCTATGATATTCCTGAGATGTTGCTTATCAATGAAGTTGTATATCATTACTTCCAATCTGAATAAGAGTCTAGCTATGTAAAGTATCCTTGGTGAGGTCTTCATTACAGTATGGTTTTTGGTTTATTTCTTTATTTTTATTATATCCCACCATTGACCTAGAACCTAGAGGGTTTTATTTGATAGGTCTGCTGTAAATCTAAGGGATGCACCTTTACATGTAATTTCCTTCTTTGATATTTATGCTTTCAGTATTGTATTTCTACCTATGGTTTTCATCACTTCGATTAGTATATGCATTCAGATATTTTTATTAGGTTATTTTTTTCCCCTTTATTTTATTTTATTTTTTTTAAAGTTGTAGATTTACAATTTTTTGTGCTTTGATTTCAATTATACAATGATCAGATACCCATCCCTCCACCAGTGCCCATTTTCCACCACCATGGATAATATCCCTCCCACCCCCATCCCCCCATCCCCCCTGTCTCTGTGGCAGGGCAATCCCCTGTGTTCTCTCTCTCCTTTTGGGTGTTGTGGTCTGCAAAAGAGGCATTGAGTGGCAAACATGTTCAGTCCATAGTCTACTTTCGACATGCATCTCCCCTCCTGGGAGGATCCTCCAAACATCCTTTATTTGGTGCTCCCTTCTCTATCTGAACTGCCCTTTCCTCTAGGATACCCGGCTGGCCTCTAAGTTATGGAGTAATCCTCCTGGTGCTGATCTCAGCTATTCTTGGGTATTAATCTCATACTTTGTTACTTTATATCCCCCAGATGAATGCAATCTTTCTATGTCTATCCCTCTCTTTCTGACTCATTTCGCTTAGCATGATACTTTCCATATTGTACCACTTGTATGTAAATTTCATGACTTCATCTTTTCTAAGAGCTACATAGTACTCCATTGTGTAGATGTACCAAAGTTTCTTTAACCAGTCATCTGTTCTTGGGCATTCAGGTTTCTTCCAGTTTCTGGCTATTGTAAAGAGTGCTGCAATGAACAAACAAGTGCAGATGTCACTTCGACTATACATTTTTGCCTCTCTGGGATATATTCCCAGGAGTGGTATTGCTGGGTCAAATGGGAGCTCAATTTCTAATTTTTTGAGAATCGTCCATACTGTTTTCCAGAAGGACTGAACCAGTCGACATTCCCACCAACAGTGAAGGAGTGTCCCTTTCTCGCCACATCCACGCCAGCATCGGTTGCTTTTGTTCTTTTGAATGTGGGCCAGTCTCTGAGGAGTGAGATGGTATCTCATTGTGGTTTTGATCTGCATCTCCCTGATGATTAATGATGTAGAGCATTTTCTCATGTGCTTTTTTGCCATTCGGATTTCTTCTTTGAGAAAGTTTCTGTTCATTTCATTGCCCCATTTTTGGATGGGGTTGGATGTTTTCTTCTTGTGGAGTTTAACCAGTATTTTGTATATCCTGGATATCAACCCCTTGTCAGATGTGTATTCGGTGAATATCCTTTCCCATTCTGTAGACTGTCTTTGTATTTTGGTCACTGTTTCTTTGGAGGTGCAGAAGCTTCTTAGTTTAAGATAGTCCCATTTATCTATCTCTGTTTTCACTTGCTTGGCCAGTGGCGTGGCATCTTTGAAGATACCATTAGCTTCAATGTCATGGAGGGTTTTGCCAACTTTATCTTCAATGTACCTTATGGTTTCTGGTCTGATGTTGAGGTCTTTAATCCATTTTGATCTTACTTTTGTACACGGTGTTAGGCAGAGTTCTGAGCCTATTTTTTTGCATGTAGCCGTCCAGTGATGCCAACACAATTTATTAAAGAGGCTTTCCTTACTCCACTTCACATTACTTGCACCTTTATCAAAGATTAGATTGAGCATATGATTGAGGAGAGATGTCAGTGTATTCAACCCTGTTCCATTGGTCTGCAGTTCTGCCTTTGTTCCAGTACCATGCTGTTTTAATTATTACTGCTTTGTAGTACAGTTTGAAGTTCGGGAGGTTGATTCCTCCCATTTTCTTTTTCCCAAGAATTGCTTTAGCTATTCGTGGGGGCTTATTGTTCCATATAAATTTCAGGAGTGTTTGCTCCATTTCTTTGAAGAATGTCATGGGTATCCTTATAGGGATTGCATTGAATTTATACAATGCTTTCGGTAGTATTGCCATTTTGACAATGTTAAGTCTCCCGACCCATGAGCAGGGGATATCTTTCCATTTCCTCATGTCCTCTTTTATTTCCTGAAGTAGCGTTTTGTAGTTTTCTTTGTACAGGTCCTTTACTTCCTTAGTTAAGCTGATTCCTAGGTACTTGATTTTCTGGGGCACAATTGTGAACGGGATGGTTTTTTTTAATTTTGCTTTCTTCTCTCTCACTGTTTGCGTATAGGAAAGCCATGGACTTTTGGGTATTGATTTTATAACCTGCAAATTTACTATACGAGTCTATTGTTTCTAGGAGTTTTTTGGTGGAAGTTATTGGGTTCTCTAAGTAGAGTATCATATCATCTGCGAATAGTGAGAGCTTGATTTCTTCCTTTCCTACCTGAATGCCCTTAATATCTTTTTCCTGCCTAATCGCTATTGCAAGTACTTCCAGTACTATATTGAACAGCAGTGGAGAGAGTGGGCATCCCTGTCTCGTCCCTGATCTTAGAGGGAAGGCTCTCAGTTTTTCCCCATTGAGGATGATGCTTGCTGTAGGCTTGTGGTAGATGGCTTTAATTATGTTGAGGAAGGTCCCCTCTATACCCATTTTGGCTAGGGTTTTCATCATAAAGGGGTGCTGGATCTTATCAAATGCTTTCTCTGCATCTATTGATATGATCATATGCTTTTTATCGTTTCTTTTGTTGATATGGTGGATTATGTTGATTGATTTCCGAATGTTAAACCATCCTTGCATCCCTGGGATGAATCCTACTTGGTCATGGTGTATGATCTTTTTGATGAGTAGTTGGATTCTATTTGCTAGTAGTTTGTTGAGGATCTTTGCATCTGTGTTCATCAGGGATATCGGCCTGTAATTCTCTTTCTTTGTGGTATCTCTGTCTGCTTTTGGTATCAGTGTGATATTTGCTTCGTAGAAACTGTTCGGAAGTGTTTTTGATATTTCAATTTCGTGGAAAAGCTTAAAGAGCATCGGGAGTAAGTCCTCTTTAAAGATTTGGAAGAATTCACTAGTGAATCCATCCGGGCCAGGACTTTTGTGCTTGGGGAGACTTTATATTACCATTTCAATTTCCTTGATGGTGATAGGTCTGTTCAGGTATTCCAGGTCTTCTTGGTTCAGCCTTGGGAGTCTGTAGGAGTCTAAGAATTTATCCATTTCCTCGAGGTTTTGATGTTCCGTGGCATAAAGCTTCTCAAAGTACTCCCTGAGGATCCTCTGAATTTCTGTGGTTTCTGTTGTAATGACCCCCTTTTCATTTCTGATTCGGTTTATTAGGGTTTTCTCTCTCCCTTTCTTTCTGAGTTTTGCTAGAGGCTTATCGATCTTGTTAATTTTCTCGAAGAACCAGCTTTTGGTTTCATTGATCTTTCGGATTGTTTTTTGGGTTTCCATCTCGTTAATCTCTGCTCTGAGTTTTATTATTTCCTTTCTCCTGTTCGGGTTGTGCTCCTTTTTTTGGTCCTTCTCCAAGCTCTTAAGCTGTGAGGTTAGGTTACTTATGTGTGCTCGCTCCTCCTTCCTGAGGAATGCTTGTAGAGCTATAAACTTTCCTCTTAACACAGCCTTTGCTGTGTCCCATAAGTTTTGGTAATTCGTGTTCTCATTTTCATTCGTTTCTAGGAATCTTTTGATTTCCTCTTTGATTTCCTGTCTAATCCACTCGTTGTTCAATAGTGCACTGTTTAATTTCTAGGTGTTTGATTTAGTTTTCTGTTTTTGTGTGTGATTTACTTCTAATTTCAGCGCATTATGGTCTGAGAAGATTGTTGATACAATCTCTACCTTCTTAATTTTATGGAGGCATGTTTTGTGGCTCAGCATGTGGTCTATCTTGGAGAATGTTCCCTGAACGCTTGAGAAGAATGTGTATTCAGCTTTTTGTGGATGAAGTGTCCTGTATATATCTACTAAGTCCCTTTCTTCCATTGTTTCCCTCAAATGAAGTATGTCCTTGCTAAGCTTGAGTCTGGTTGATCTATCAAGAGGTGACAAAGCAGTGTTGAAGTCTCCCACTAGTATTGTGTTGCTATTGATGTCTTTTTCCAAATCTATGAGTAGTTGTTTTAAGTACTTTGCTGGTCTCTCATTAGGTGCATATACATTTATTATTGTAAGTTCTTCCTGTTGTACAGATCCTTTGATCAATAAGAAATGGCCTTCACTGTCTCTTATGACCTTCCTCACTCTGAAATCGATGTGGTCTGATATAAGGATGGCTCCCCCAGCTTTTTTATTGGAGTTGTTTGCCTGTAGGATTGTTTTCCAGCCTTTGACTCTGAGTCTGTGTTTGCTTTGACTATTGAGATGCGTTTCTTGCAGGCAGCAGAATGTTGGGTTCAATTTTCTAATCCATCCTGCCACTCTATGTCTTTTAATTGGTGCGTTTAGCCCATTGACATTGAGAGAGATTATTGTTATGGGATTTTGTCCCATTGTTCTGTTAAAATTTGGTGTATTTGAGGGGCCTTTCTTGCCTTAAAGTAGCCCATTTAGTTGTTCTTGTAACCATGGTTTTGAGTCTATGAAGTTCCTGAGCTGTTGTTTGTCTGTGAAACTGTGTGTTGTTCCTTCTATTATGAATGAGAATCTTGCTGGGAAAAGTATTTTGGGGGAGGCATTTATTTCATTGAGTTTTTTTACTATGTCCCACCACTGTTTTCGGGCCATGAGGGTTTCATCAGAAAAATCAGCTGTGAATTTTAAGGCTGCTCCTTTGTCAGAGATTTCTTTCTTCGATCTTGCTGCTTTCAGAATTTTGTCTCTGTCTAAGGTTTTGATCATTTTGATCAGAATGTGTCTTGGGGTATTTTTATTCGGATTTCTTCTAGCTGGTACCCTTCGGGCCTCCTGTATGTGGTCACAAGTTTTCTTCAGCTCTGGAAATGTTGTAGCAATGATTTCTTTGACAGTTTCTTCTTCATCGAGGTTTTCTTCCTGTACTTCTGGGACTCCAATAATTCTTATGTTACCCCTCTTGGCTTCATCACGATCTTCTCTTGCCATCTGTTCCCGAATTGTGAGTCTCTTTTCCATTTTCTGCTCTTTTCTGGAGAGTCTCTGAACTTCATCTTCGAGCTCACTGATTCTGTTCTCAGCCGCTCTTACTCTGCTGCTGAGGCCTTCCACTGAGCTTTTCAATTCGCCTACGAGATTTTTCAGGTCTGACATTTCTGATTGCATTTTCCTCATTTCTGCCTTCAGATCCTCTTGTCTTCTATTGGCATTGCTTTCCATTGTTTCTTTTAATTCCCTAAGCATCCTAAGTAGCTGCCTTCTGAATTCCTTGTCAGAGAGGTTGTCTAACACTACAGTACTGTTGGTGTCATCTGGGCTAGACTCTTCAATATGCAAGTTTGGTGGGCTTTTTGCGTTGCTTTACCATTGTGAGAGGTGTGGTTTAGTCCTTCACGTTCACTGTTACTATTCTGCTTGATATGCAGTGTGAGTTAAGATAGGCTCATGAGTTATTGGCTATTGTGTTTCTAGTGGCTGAGCTAAAATAGAGAAGTTTCCATCTAAGAAGTTAGCTCATGGTTCCTATGGCATATGTAGTGGGAAAATATTTCGCGGCTGCGTTAGCGGCCGCGGCTCCGGAAAGAGTCCCTGGCACTGGGCGAGGAGTTGGGAACGTCTCCTGTTTGGAATTGGAGGCATTCAGCTTTGTTGCCCAGAGCTGGGCCTCTGTGCCCGTCCCATGCAGATCAGGGGTTGAAAACCGGCTGTCTCGGGGCTGTTTCTAGCTGCGCGTGCCCAGAAAGGGACCCAGGCCCTTGGGGGCGGGCTGTACCTGTTGCAATTGGAGCCGTTCAGCTTTGTTGCCCAGAGCTGGGCCTCTGTGCCCGTCCCACCATTAGGTTATTTTTTAGCTAATATCCATCAGGCTTGCATCTGAATGCCTGCATTCTCCAACCCTGGATACTTTTCAGCAATGATCCCTTTAACAGTTACTTCCTCCTTGGGGTTGCCTTGCTGTCCCTCTGTAACTCTGAATATTTTTATGTTGCTTCTCTTGAATTCCATAGTTCTCTTATATGCCTTAGATTTACTTTAAGATCTTTTTCCATCTGTTGTTGCCTGGAGGTTTTCTGCATTTCATCTCAAACTTACTGATTCTGTCTTCTGCTGCTGTTACTCTACTGTTAAGGACATTCATTGAGTTTTTCACTTTATCTACCACATTTTTATTGTTGACATATATACTTGTATTTTTGTTATTTATGTTCTCATATTCTGCTGTATTTTATTGACTATCTCTACCAATGCTTCTCTCACATCCTACTGTATTTTATTGGATGTCTTTTCCACTATGTCATTGAGTTCATTAAACATCCTCATCATTTCATCTCTGAATTCTTCAGAGAGATTTTGTATAAGGATATTCCTTGTTGAGCTCCAGGGCTCCTATCTTCATCCACTTCTCCTGGTTGGATTCTGCTCTGTTTCCCCATCGTGCCAGTTGTGGTAGTCCGGAGGTGTTTTTTTCCAATTCACTATCAGCATACCCTGCTCACTGCCAGGAGGACATTTGGGGAGTTTTGTGGGTGGTGGTCTATTCTTTCCCTGTCAAGGCTATTCCCCTCCAATTTGGTTTTCCTGTGTAACTGTGGGGAACTCTTGTGTTGATTGAGGCAATGAGTTCTTTGGCCTGAACGCAATGTTACTTTTTATTTTAGTAGGGTTGTATTGTTTTTTGCATTCATCACTACTTTTGTGGGTTTGGGGGGAATGTTGATTGGAGTAGGGGTTAATGAACTATTTGCCTAGTGTGGTTGGGGCTCCCCAGATGAGACCTCAGTTTAAGAGACCAAGATGTAGATCTTATGGAGTATGGAGGGGGGACTAAGTACTGACCACTGCTCTTCTGCCCTGTGAGAGGAGTGAAGCATTGGTGGAGTTTGAACCTCACTTCTGGTTTTCTCAATGTGGGGAAGAAGTAAAGCTTTCCTCCCAAGCCCCGACAAACTCCTAAGTTCTGGAACCAGAAAAGTTTCTTCCTCCCTTGCTAGTCAAAGCTCCTATCTGATGAGTTAAGGGTTAAAGTAGAACCCAAGTCTGAACCTGGCACCACATAGTACCATGTGGAAACACCTGATACCATCCTGGGTTTTTGGAACCACAAGATGTGTTTTTGGTAGTCCACAGCACTGCTAGCTAGGGTGGGCACACATTACCAGCTCACTACTGAAACTTCTGACCTAGCTGGCCAAGTATGCTCAGAAGTGACTTCTAGACTCTAGAAGGACTGAGAAAAAGCCTTCTCTCCTCACCGAACTATATAGTAGCATCCCTAATGTAGATCCACAAAAGTTTGAGCATTCCCTAAATCTGAAGATCGAAGAAGTTTCTCAGTGTTAAGTTAGTCCATACTCAGCCATCAGAAATTCATCAAAATTATATTTATGGTTCAGCAGTTTCTGCTCCAAGCAAGCAGTGTTAACTGCTTTACTCTTCTTTGTCCCTTCAGTTTGAAAGATGGCGGTTTATATTTTCATTTAAAATCCTCCATGGAGGTCAGTCAGTCCCATCAATATTTGAACCTGGGACTTGGCTTTCTCCACGTCCGTGCCCCAGGCATCCTCTAGGACCCTGGGAAGCTCACCACCCTGAGCTTCTTCCTGTTAGTCCCCAATGCTGTGCCCGGTCTTCTTCCTCCCCCAGGTCAGTCAGTCTGTCAGTGTTCAAACCAGGGACATGACTTTCTCCTTGTCCTCACCCCAGGCATCCTCTAGGACCCTGGGATGCTCACCATACCTGAGCCTCTTCTGTTCATCCCCAATGCTGTGCCTGGTCTTCTTCCTCCCCCAGTTTGTACCCCCCCCACACACACCAGGTACCTGTAGGGCATGTGGCTTCTTCAGAAGTGGTCGTGACTTCTGTAGAAGTGGACATGGCCTAATTTGAGGCCACAGGATATCTACTTATACCCAGCAATCTCGAGTAATAACTCAGTCTCCACGACTCCACACCAACATGAAGAAACAATGCAATGGGGATCACGAGGGGAGGACGATGAAAAGAGTCTAGAAGCCTCACTACGTGCTGCTCACCTAAGGGACCTCTCTGAGAAATAATTCAGATATGAAATAATGAAGATTTTCAATAAACTCAATGAAACAGTGAGACAGATATCCAGTAAATTAAAGGAGGACATGAAATAAACAATCGAGAAAATACGGGAAGAAATGAGAGCAGAAATTGGAAAGCTACGCACAGAAATGTCATGAATAGAAGATTTCGTAGATTAAATTAAAAAAAAATCTCAGTCTGTGCCCTCAACAGTAGAATGACCACAGCTGAATACAGAATCAGTGAGCTGGAAGATCAGCTGCACCAAGCCAACAGACAACAACAAACAATGGCAAGAGACCTCAAAATAGCTCTAGAGCAAATCAGATTAATAGGAGATGATTCCAAGTGGAACAACATTAGAGTCATTGGAGTACCAGAAGCTCAGGGAAACAATCCCAATGAAAAAGCCATGGCTAAACAAATCATTGCTGAAAAATTCCCAGAGCTGGACAATGCAGCCATTCATATTCAAGGATCCTAAAGGGTGCTAACTAAAACAGACCCTAACAAAAACACTCCAAGACACATTATAGTTAGAATGATGGATGTTGCGGATAAAGACACAATACTGCAAGCAGCAAGGTCAAAGAAGGAAATCACAAACAAAGGAGAACCCCTTAGATTCACAGCAGACCTATCAGAGGAAACCCTCCAAGTCAAAAGGCAATGGTGAGATATAGTGAAAAAACTCACTGAACTGAATGCTTCACCAAGAATACTCTATCTGGCTAAACTCTCACTCAAACTCGAAGGAATGATACACTATTTTCTGGATGAACAACATCTCAGGAACTTCATAGATTCAAAACAAAACATAAAAGAAGGGGTAAAGGGGCTTCTATAAGACAAGACAAACCATACAAGCACAACAGATCCTTACAGAAAGAAGACAGAAAACTCCATAACAATAATCTCTCTCAAAGTCAACAGTCTAAATTCACCAATTAAAAGACACAGAGTGGCAAAATGGATCCAGAGTCAGAACCTAACATTATGCTGCCTACAAGAAACTCATCTGAACAATCAGAGCAAAAACAGACTCAAATTTAAAGGATGGAAAACAATCCTGCAAGCTAACAGCTCCCTCAAAAAACCTGGGGTGGCCATACTAGTATCCAACAACATACACTTCAGGTTAAAAAAAATATTAGATGGGACAGTGAAGGCCATTTTCTATTCATCAAGGAATATATACAACAGGAAGAAATCAACAGGTAGAAATCACACTCTTAAATGTATATGCACCAAATGGGGGAACAGCAAATAGTTAAAGCAGCTGCTAAAATATTTTAAGGAGGACATTGCTAGCAACACAGTAGTAGCCAGAGACTTCAACATTGCCTTATCACCTCTGGATAGATGAACAAGAACAAAACTCAGCAAGGAAACATTGGCTTTGAAGGATGAAATAGAAGAGAGGAGGCTTATAGACCTACACAGAGCTTTACACCTCAAAAAGAAAGAATACACATTTTTCTTCAGTGCACACAGAACATTTTCCAAAATAGACCATGTGATAAGCCACAAAACATACCTCAATAAAATCAGAAAGATATAATTGAATAACACATAGACACGGAGAACCAAATCAAACACCTGGAAATTAAATATTTCAATATTGAACAACGAATGGGTCAGGAAGAAAGTCAAGGACGAAATCAAAATGAAGTCATGAAATTTACATACTAGTGGTACTACATGGAAAATACCATACTAAATGAGTCAGAAAGAGAGGGACAGACAGAAAGATTGCATTCATCTGGAGAACAAAAAGTAACAAAAGAGGAGACTTACACCCAAGAATAGTCAAGATGAGTACCAGGAGGTTCACTCCATGGTTTGGAGGCCAGCCGCCCATGCTAGGTAAAAGGCAGCTCAGGTAGAGAAGGGAGCACCAAATAAAGGGTGTTGGGAGGATTCTCCCAGGATGGGAGACGCATGCTGAATGTAGACTATAGACCAAACATGTTTGCCACTGAATGCCGCTTTTGAAAACCACAGCACCCAAAAGGAGAGAGAGAACAAAAGGGAATGCCTTGCCACAGAGGCAGGGTGGGATGGGGGTGATGAGGGGTGGGAGGGATACTGGGATTAGCTGTGGTGGAAAATGGGCACTGGTGGAGGAATGGGTACTCGATCATGGTATAATTGAAACCAAGCACAAAAATTTGTAAGTCTACAGCTGTACCTCATGGTGTTTCACTAATAAAAATAAAAAAATAAATCCAGGAAACAGGAAAAAAAGATACCTGGAGACAAATCAGAATGAAGACACGAGCTACCAGAACGTATGGGATGCAGCTAAAGCCATGTTAAGGGGACAATATGTAGCTCTGCAAGCATTTCTCAGGAAGGAAGGGCCCACATAAACAACTTGACTTCACACCTCAAAATCTTAGAAAAGGATGAACAAAAGTATCCAAATCAGGCAGAAGGAAAGAGATCATAAAACTTAGAACAGAAATCAACTACATGGAAACAAAAAAACTATCTGAAAGATCAATGAAACCAAGAGTTGGATCTTAGAGAAAATAAACAAGATAGATAAACCACTAGCAATACTCACAAAGAAAGAGAAAGAGAGAGAACCCTTATAAACTGAATCAGAAATTAGAAGCGGGATATCACAACATAAACCAAGAAAATTCAAAAGATCATCAGAGACTATTTTTAAAGTCCATATTCCATGAAACAAGAGAACCTAGAAGTAATAAACAATTCTTGGAACAATAAGCCCCCACGGATAGCTAGTGCAATTCTTGGGAAAAGAAAATGGGAGGAACCAATCTCCCTAATTTCAAACTCTACTACAAAGCAGTAATAATTAAAACAGCATGGTACTGGAACAAAGGCAGAGCTGCAGGCCCATGCAACAGGGTATACTGACATCTCCCCCCAAACATATGATCATCTAATCTTTGACAAGGGAGAAGGAAATGTGAAGTGGAGCAAGGAAAGCCTCTTTAACAAATTGTGCTGGCAAAACTGGACAGCTACATGCAAAAACTGGGCTCAGATCTCTGCTTAACACCATGTACAAAAGTAAGATCAAAACGGATTAAAGACCTCAACATCAGACCGGAATCCATAGCTACATTCAAGAAAAGGTTGGTAAAACCTTTTTTTCCACTATATTGAAGCTAATAGAGTCTTCAAAGATGTCACAGCACTGGCCAAGCAAGTGAAAACAGAGATGAGTGCCAGGAGGTTCACTCTATGGCTTGGAGGCCAGTGACACATACTAGGGGAAAAGGCAGCTCAGATAGAGAAGGGAGCACCAAATAAAGGGTGTTGGAGGATCCTCCCAGGATGGGAGATGCATGTTGAAAGTAGACTATAGACCAAACATGATTCTCACTCTGTGCCTTTTTGCAAACCACAGCACCCAAAAAGAGAGACAGAACAAAAGGTAATGCCCTGCCACAGAGGCAGAGCGGAATGGGGGGAGGATGGGGAGTGGGAGGGATACTGGGATCATTGGTGGTGGAGAATGGTCACTGGTGGAGGGATGGGTACTCGTTATTGTATAACTGAAACCCAAGCACAAAAATTTGTAAGTCTACAACTGTACCTCATGGTGTTTCACTAATAAAAATTAAAAAAAAAATGAAATAAATTAAAATCCTCCATGGACCTGAGAAAATGTGTTTATTTTTTTCTCCATTTTAATTTCAATAATTGGAGTGATCGATTCAAAGCTATTTACATATTAGTGATCAAATCTAAAGTACTGAGTCTGTTTCTTACTAGGAATTGCAGAGATATTTGGAATTTCATGTTTGATTTGTTTTCTTGGTTCAGTATCACAAATTTCTCTCGTTTTGCTGATCTATCTCTTTGTAAAATCTATATCCCCTGGACTTAAAATCCTAGAAAAACTCCTACATGCTACCTTAGAGAGTTTCTCAACACTGCAAAAAACATCTTGGACTTCTATCTTGATTGCACAATTACAGATCACAAATTCATCTTATCAGTGATTTATTGCTACAGAATGTAGAATCTTGGTGTCATACAACAATCAATATTGCTAGTACGTCTGGAAATTTGCTAGAGAAAGCTCTGCTAATGTTGTCTGGACTAATTTACATGTCTGAAGATTCCTCACCTGAAGGTGAGGAATCAGTCTATTGATTTAGACTGGAGTGAACTGAGTGGCTTGCTTGCAAGCTTGAAAACTGTTCCACCTGCCTGTCCTCCTTGAATCTGAGACTAACTGAGGAGTAAGTGCTCTAGAAGTGTAAACAGGAAAGTGGAAACACATACAGCTTCCTAAGATTTACGTTTGAAAATGTGTTAAATTGCCCACATTTGTTTGGCCAATGCAGTTTACATGATCAAGGCCAAAATCAAGGATTGGCAGAGTATTCACTGCCACAATGAAACCATGATGAGGACATAAATGTAGGTGACAATTAAGGAAAGTTATTAATTTATTACATTCACCAACAAACCAATCAGTGATATTACAGGAATGTAAATGTCCTGATTAAAAAAGAGCAGTCAAAACCCATATCCTAGAGTTGCTGATGGATTTATACTGGATTACTTTTGAAAGTTTCCATAGCAAAAAATTAAGAATTGATCCACTTAAGCAGCAAAATATAATTTTTTCATTGGCTTGTAGATGGTCATCTTCTACTTCTAGGTTTTCAGTCTTTATACAATATCATAGTCATTCATGCCACCAATAACTCAGAAAGATTCCTATGTCAACACTTATCACAAGATGCTAACACTGTGTACCAGCAATGCACTTTGCCCCACACCAGAGGCATTCTGAGAACCAGGTTATGCTATGTTAGGAAACACAAATCTCTTACCCTCAAAAGACTGCTCTTTAAAACATAATATATGTATGTATATATATACATATATAATTAACTATGTTTTGTTATGTGGTTATGTGAGAAACTGGTACATAACTGCTTTAATTATTGTACTAAAATAAAACACAGTGGAAAATATCCCACTGAGGAATCTGATCATGTCTCAGACATTTTCTTGGACAGGCCCTTTCAAGCATGCCTGAATTTCTATCTGTGTATCACATTTCTATCAGAATCTAAGTCAACAGTTTTCAGGTGAATGATTGCTGCTTTTCTTGGCATAGTTGAGCTATTCTTTCTAGTGAATGAGCTGCAGTTATGGAATATCAAGTGAACCATGGATTCATCTTGTCCTCAAGTCAAACAGTTCCTGAAAAGTCAAGGATGTGGGTATTTGTGGCTTGGGAAGAGCAAAATTCATATGCTAGTCTGTACTGGTTACCACCATTTTCCATTATTGTGGAAAGAGCCAGTTTTAGGGATTTTTAAATTTCTTTTGCTCCTATAACTAAATACCACAAACTTAAGGAGGTAAATAACAGAAATCTATTGTATCACATCTGGTTTCCAGAAGTCTTAACTCAAGGTATTGCCTCCTTCAGAGGACTGTGATAAAGACAGTCTTGCAGATTCTTGTAGTTTACTTGAAATCTTTGGTGTTCCTTATCTTGTAACATACACAACAGCATAACCCCAATCTTTACCTCAATCTTTACAGGGCACGATCTCTGTATACATCTCTGGATTCAATGTCCCTTCATTTTTTTATTTATTAATTCATGCTTTTCTTTTATAATGATAGTAGTCACATTTGATTCGGAATCACTCATTAATTAAATTAATTAAATATTAATTTTATTGAATTTACAATAACTTTCCCCCCCAATAAAATTACTTACTGAGCTACTAAAGGTTTTGGATTCAATATATAAATTTAGGAGCAACATAAAAGAATTCCTAACAGTTAGCAAGCTATTTTCATTAACCACCCTATTTCTTACAGAAGTAAGATCAGGCAACCTCATTTCTTACTACTAATTCTAATGTAAGTTAGTAGCATCTAGTCAAAGAGATGTAAAATAATTATCAGGAAGAACAAGAATGGTTCCATCCAATCCTCAATTTCTTTTAATCATGGCCTAATTCAAAGCAAACTATTTGAACAATCAAACAGCAGACATTCTATAATTAATCTCAATATATTTTTATTATCATGCTCTATAGATAATATTGATATTGTGAATTGTCGCCAATACTTGGAGAGTAATTCTTATATTTCCTGCTAACTGCAGTCTCATATGTCCTAACAATACAATAGAATGGTCACATGTCAGAGGGAAGGTCGGTTCACTTATTGTTAGAAATGTGATTATAAAGTATTGGGAAGGTGGGAAGCTACATAGGTGACAAATAACAGTAAGTAACTTTGCAGGAAAGAAAGAGAAAGAAAGAAAGAAAGAAAGAAAGAAAGAAAGAAAGAAAGAAAGAGGGAGAGAGAGAGAGAGAAAGGAAGGAAGGAAGGAAGGAAGGAAGGAAGGAAGGAAGGAAGGAAGGAAGGAAGGAAAGAAAAAAGAAAGGAAGAAGAGAGGGAGGGAGGAAGGGAGGGAGGGAGGAAGGAAGGAAGGAAGGAAGGAAGGAAGGAAGGAAGGAAGGAAGGAAGGAAGGGAGAAAGAGAGAGAGAGGAGGAAGGGAGGAGACAAGAACATGATTGCCACCCAATGCCTCTTCTGCAAACCACAGCACCCAAAAGGAGAGAACAAACGGGAGTGCCCTGCCACAGAGGCAGGGTGGGATGGGGGGGGATGGGGAGTGGGAGGGATACTGGGATTGGTGGGGTTGGAGAATGGGCACTGGTAGTGGATGGGTACTCGATCATTGCATAACTGAAACCCAAGCACAAAAACTTGTAAGTCTACAACTGTATCTCATGGTGTTTCACTAATAAAAAAAAAAAGAACTTGGGTGCATATCTGTACTTGGTGCCAGTATAGCCTCTTTGAAAAATATGGAAATATTTGCTCTTTTGAGACTATTTGCCTCTATGATGATTTCCAGACTTTTTTCTGAGTTTGTTGTGAAATTTAAAATGTGTCTCTTGTAAACAGCAGAAGGTTAAGTTTGTTTCCTGATCCATTCAGCCACTCTGTGCCTTTTGAATGGAGAAATGGTTGACAGGAAGAATATATTTTTATTTTTACATGAGGATTTTGGGTGCTTTTGCAGTTTATATTTGTGGCATAATATTATTCTGTCCATTTGCACTTTGATATTTCCCTTTTGTTTACTGATTTGCTTTCATTTAACAATTATTTTAGTTTTTTCTAGGTCATTTTGATTTAAATTTATCATGATTTTTACACCTACAGCTCTATTGTTAATTTACTAAATAATTTGAAGCTGATTATGTCTAAAACTCACTCTATGATTCCCCTTAGCACAGTGGTAGGGCGTTTGCCTTGCGTGCAGCCAGCCCGGCCAAGCCAGGTTTGATTCCTCTGCCCCTCTCGGAGAGCCTGGAAAGCTACTGAGAGTATTCAATATGCCAAACACAGTAACAAGAAGTCTCACAATGCACAATGGAGACGTTACTGGGCCTGCTCGAGCAAATGTTTTTAATGTGTCTCTCTACTTTGAGTGGAGTTCCTCACATTTTATAGAAAACCACTAGGTATTTCTAACAAAAACAGTTTTGAGGAAATAAGTGCCTTTTGCTGTTGTTTTTATAGAAAGTTATATCATTCCTCAAAATTTTATTGATAACTGGGCAGGATAAAAGACTTATGGCTGGAGGTCTTTTTATTCAAGACTTCGACTATATTACACCATTTTATTTTCACCCATAGAATTTTATTTGAGAAATCCTATGCTAATCTTATAGGAATTCCTTGTATATGAGTCTTTGCATTTATTTTGCTGCTTTTAGGTTCTCTCCTCTTTAGTTCTTACCATTATAATTAAAATATATCTTGATGTGTTTATGTCTGGGTTTATTTTGCTTGTAACTCTGTGATTACCGGACCAGAGTATATGTGTCTCGTTTGAGACTGGCAAAATTCTGAACTACTGTTTCTTCCATCAAATATTTGCCCCATCTCCATTTACTTTCCTGAAAACCATATGGTGTCTGTTTATTTCAGTTCTGTCCATAAGTCTGTTTGGTAATTTCATCAACCTTTTTCTCCATGTCACTGATTCTGTTTTTGGTTTCTTCTATTTTGCTGCTGGGCCTTCTATTATATTTTTAGTTAATTTACTCTAGTTATTTGTTTCTGCTTGAATTTTTTTCATAAAATTTCATACAATTTTTTGTCGTACAAAAACTTGGAGCTCAATTGCCAGGGTTTGGTAGCTCTCCTTCTTCCCTGAGCTTGCACATGTCTGTGAATGAATAATCTGAGTGGTGAATGATGTATAACAGGAAACTGGAGTTTGCATCTCTGCATCTCTCTGATGTCCAATGTTCACACAGATTTGATGTCTCATGTTCACAGGCAAATTTGGGCCCGGTGCTAGCTAGAATTGCATTGGACTATTCTGTTTTACTTACTTAGAAAAAGACAATGAGATAGGAGGGTCTGAATCTTTTGAGTTGACTAAGCAAGTGTCTCTTAGCCACAATCCTGCTACACTGTTGGTCTGAAGTGGGTGGAACTTTCTTCAATTCTGATTAGAATACCAGTACCAACAGAGAAATATCCACCACTGTTTGTATTTCAAGTTTCTAGTTCCTGGTTACTTGCTTCCCATTCAGAGTATGTGAACAGAGCTGGGTGTCTGAGAAGCCTGGGTGTTTAGTGGACTCCCACTATGTTACCTTAGGAGCTTCAGCAGGAACCAATTTCTGGTCTTCAGGGTCCAAACCTCATGCTTCTACAGTGGTCCCCTGTCTGTATATAC
Organism: Sorex fumeus; assembly: GCF_029834395.1. Classification (NCBI taxonomy): domain Eukaryota; kingdom Metazoa; phylum Chordata; class Mammalia; order Eulipotyphla; family Soricidae; genus Sorex; species Sorex fumeus. The sequence goes on along the minus strand of NW_026606101.1, from coordinate 38,257,064 downwards.
ACTGGTTACTGAAGCTAATTCCACTTGCTCCTTGCAGTTTCATAGTGGGTTTTTCTTCCGAGGAACTGTTTGGTTTTGGTGATGTTTTCTGCTGCAATGCAAACAGGAACATATATTTAAATCAGACTTTGGTGTAGATATTTACCTAATGGTTAAGAATTTTGGATTTCTCCTCATTAACCATTTTCTTCTAGCACCACAGTTCTAAATTTTTATTTTAGTAAGCTCAGTGTAGGGCTGCAGCGATAGTACAGCGGGTAGGGTGTTTACCTTGCATGCAGCCGACCAGGCTGACCTGAGTTGGATTCCTCCACCCCACTCAGAGAGCCTGGCAAGCTACCGAGAGTATCTCGCCCACACAGCAAACCTGGCAAGCTACCTGTGACATATTCGATATGTCAAACACAGTAACAACAAGTTTCACAGTGGAGATATTACTGCACCCGCTCGAGCAAATTGATGAACAACAGGACGACAGTGCTACAATAAGCTCAGAAAATAGTTTTTCTTCCCTAGTGTTTCAAGTTCGTATTCCAGTTTATATTTTATATAAATAATTTTTTTTCTGTACAAAATGTTTTTGGTGCCCCGATAACATCCTATAGCTCATGGTATGATTCAGCACTTTTGGTGTTGGAAAATTCTATATAAATTTGAACTTGCTTCATTAATTTTAACAATTTTCTATTGTTAGTCAAACACCAGATTACAGAAATAAACTTACTTTAATCAATATATGTGTGTGTGTGTGTGTGTGTGTGTGTGTGTGTATCACTGTCACTGTCCTCCTGTTGTTCATTGATTTGCTCGAGTGGGCCCAGTAACGTTGTGAGACTTGTTACTGTGTTTGGCATATCGAATGCATCACAGGTAGCTTGCCAGGCTTTGCCGTGTGGGCAAGATACTCTTGGTAGCTTGCCAGGCTCTCTGAGAGGGGTGGAGGAATCAAACTCAGGTCTGCCATGTCGGCCGCATGCAAGGCAAACGCCCTACCTGCTGTGCTATCACTCCAGACCATTATCTACATTATGTCTGAATTCAATGTGCTAATATTCTGTTAAGAATTTTGTGTATCTTTTGAATTTACATACAAGTGGTTTTACATGGAAAGTATCATGCTAAGTGAAATGAGTCTGAAAGAGAGGGACAGGCATAGAAAGATTGCATTCATCTGGAGTATATAAAGTAACAAAATGGGAGACTAACACCTAAGAATAGCCAAGATAAGTACAAGGAATTTCACTCCATGGCTTGGAGACCAGCTGCACGTGCTGGGGGAAAAGGCAGCTCAGATAGAGAAGAGAGCACCAAATAAAGGGTGTTGGGAAGATCCTTCCAGGATGAGAGATGCATGCTGAAAGTGGACTATAAACTGAACACGATTGCCACTAAATGCCTCTTTTGCAAACCACAGCACACAAAAGGAGAGAGAAAACAAAAGGGAATACCCTGCCACAGGGGTGTGGGGGAAGGGAGGGTGGGAGGGTTACTGGGAGCATTGGAAGTGGAGACTGGGCACTGGTGGAGGGATGGATACTCAATCATTGTATAACTAAAACTCAAGCACAAAAATTTGTATGTCCACAACTGTACCTCATGGTGTTTCACTAATAAAAATTTTTTAAAAATCTAAAAAAAAGATTTTTTAAAATTAATTTTTATTAGTGAAACACCATGAGGTACAGTTGTAGACTTCCAAATTTTTGTGCTTGGTTTTTGATTATACAATGATCAAATACCCATCCCTCCACCAGTGCTCATTTTCCACCACCATGGATCCCAGTATTTTGTGTATCTTTTATCACATTTAAATTTGAAATTTTTTTCTTTATACTTACTGTTATGCTCTGGTATCATTGTCAAAATTATATCTCAATTTAACTCTGAAAAGTTTATACAGGAGTAGGATTATCTATTTCTTCAATATGTAGATGATTACAGGTATCAAATGCCTTTGTTGATATAGTTTATGGAAAATATTTTTTAAGTAATTTTTTGAAGGCAGGTAGATGAGGGTAGGGCCCTGATAATGTGTGTTGGGAGAAAACTGTCTAAACTTGAACCAGCCTGGAGCCATGGAGGACTTTTTTTAAGTAGTGCTTTCTTTCTTTCTTTCTTTCTTTCTTTCTTTCTTTCTTTCTTTCTTTCTTTCTTTCTTTCCTTCTTTTTTTATTAGTGAGACACCATGAGGTACAGTTGTAGACTTACAAATGTTTGTGCTTGGGTTTCAATTATACAATAATCAAATATCCATCCCTCCACCAGTGCACATTTCCCACCACCACGGATCCCAGTATCCCTCCCACCCCCCATTTCCCCATCCCACCCTGCTTCTGTGGCAGGGCACTCCCTTTTGTTCAGTATATTAAACCCTGTTCCATAGGTCTGCAGGTCTGCCTTTGTTCCAGTACCATGCTGTTTTAATTATTACTGCTTTGTAGTATAGTTTGAGGCTGGGAGGTTAATTCCTCCCATTTTCTTTTTCCCAAGAATTGCTTTAGCTATTCATGGGGGCTTATTGTTCCATATAAATTTCAGGAGTGTTTGCTCCATTTCTTTGAAGAATGTCATGGGCCTCCTTATAGGGATCGCATTGAATTTGTACAGTGCTTTGGGAAGTATTGCCATTTTGACAATGTTAATCCTGTGATACATGAACAGGGGATTCTTTTCCATTTCCTCACGTCCTCTTTTATTTCCTGAAGCAGCATTTTGTAGTTTTATTTGAATAGGTCCTTTACTTCCTTAGTTAAGCTTAATTCCTTGGTAGTTGATTTTCTGTGGTACATTTGTGAATGGGATTGTTTTCTTCATGTCACTTTCTTCTCTCTCACTATTTGCATATAAGAAAGCTATGGACTTTTGGGTATTGATTTTATAGCCTGCAACTTTACTATACAAGTCTATCATTTCTAGGAGTTTCTTGGTAGAGGTTTTAGGGTTTTCTAAATATAGTATCATATCATCTGCAAACAGTGAGAACTAGATTTCTTCCTTCTCTACCTGGATGCCCTTAATATCTTTTCTTGCCTAATCGCTATTGCAAGTACTTCCAGTACTATATTGAACAGCAGTGGAGAGAGTGGGCATCCTTGTCTCGTCTCTGATCTTAGGGGGAAGGCTCTCAGTTTTTCCCCATTGAGGATGTTGCTTGCTGTAGGTTTGTGGTAGATGGGTTTAACTATATTGAGGAAAGTCCTCTCTATGCCCAATTTGGTAAGGGTTTTCATCATAAACGGGTGCTGGATCTTGTCATATGCTTTTTCTGCATCCATTGATATGATCCTATGATTTTATCTTTTCTTTTGTTGATATGATGAATTATGTTGATTGATTTCTGAATGTTAAGCCACCCTTGCATCCCCGGGATGAATCCCACTTGGTCATGGTGTATGATCTTTTTGATGAGTTGTTGAATTCTATTTGCTAGTATTTTTTTCAGAATCTTCGCATCCGTGTTCATCAGGAATATTTGCCTGTATTTTTTTTTTTGTGGTCTCTTTGTTTCCTTTTGGTATTAGAGAGATATGGGCTTCATAGAAACTGGGAGAGTTTCTGTTTTTTCAATTTCCTGAAAAAGCTTGAGAAGAACTGGCAATATGTCCTCTTTAAAATGTTTGGAAAAATTCGCCAGTGAATCCGTCTGGACCTGGGCTTTTGTTTTGGGGAAGACTTTTGATACAGTTTCAATTTCCTTGATGTTAATAGGGTATTCAGGTACTCTATCTATATCTTCTTGACTCAGCTTTAGGAGATTATAGGAATCCAGGAATTTATCCATTTCTTTTAGGTTCTATTGTTTTGTGGCATACAGACTTTCAATGTAGTCTCTGATGATCTTTTGAATATCTTTGGTTTCTGTTGTGATATCTCCATTCTTATTTCTGATTCGGTTTATTAGGGTTTTCTCTTTCTGTTTTTTTTGTGAGTCTTGCTAGTGGTTTATCTATCTTGATTATTTTCTCAAAGAACCAGCTCTTGGTTTCATTGATATTTCGGATTGTTTCTTTGGTATCCATGTTGTTGAATTCCGCTCTAAGTTTTATGATCTCTTTCCTTCTGCCCGATTTGTGCTCCTTCTTTTAATCCTTTTCTAAGATATTGAGCAGGGGTATCGTTCCATTTTCTCATGTCCTCTTTTATTTCCTGAAGTAGCGTTTTGTAGTTTTCTTTGTACAGGTCCCTTTACTTCCTTAGCTAAGCTGATTCCTAGGTACTTGATTTTCTTGGGCACAATTGTGAACAGCTGAGTCAATTTTTTCATGTCACTTTCTTCTCTCTCACTGTTTGCGTATAGGAAAGCCATGGACTTTTGGGCATTGATTTTATAGCCTGCAACTTTACTATACAAGTCTATTGTTTCTAGGAGTTTCTTGGAGGAGGTTATAGGGTTCTCTAAATATAGTATTATATCATCTGTGAATAGTGAGAGCTTGATTTCTTCCTTTCCTACCTGAATGCCCTTAATATCTTTTTCTTGCCTAATCGCTATTGCAAGTACTTCCAGTACTGTATTGAACAGCAGTAGAGAGAGTGGGCATCCTTGTCTCATCCCTGATCTTACAGGGAAGGCTCTCAGTTTCTCCTCATTGAAGATGATGCTTGCTGTAGGCTTGTGGTAGATGGCTTTGACTATATTGAGTAAAGTCCTCTATATACCCATTTTGGCTAGAGTTTACATCATAAAGGGGTGGTGGATCTTGTCAAATGCTTTCTCTGCATCTATTGATACGATCATATGCTTTTTACCTTTTCTTTTGTTGATATGATGAATTATGTTAATTGATTTCCGAACGTTAAACCATCCTTGCATCCCTTGGATGAATCCTACTTGGTCATGGTGTATGATCTTTTTGATGAGTCGTTGGATTCTATTTGCTAGTAATTTGTTGAGGATCTTTGCATCTGTGTTCATCAGGAATATCAGCATGTAATTCTCTTTCTTTGTGGTATCTCTGTCTGCTTTTGGTATCAGGGTAATATTTGCTTTGTAGAAACTGTTTGGAAGTGTTTTTGATATTTCAATTTCATGGAAAAGCTTAAAGAGCATTGGGAGTAAGTCCTCTTTAAAGATTTGGAAGAACTCACTAGTGAATCCATCTGGGTCCGCACTTTTGTGCTTGGGGAGACTTTTTATTACCATTTCAATGTCCTTGATTTTGATAGGTCTGTTCAGGTATTCCAGGTCTTCTTGGTTCAGCCTTCGGAGTCTGTAGGAGTCTAGCAACTGAACATTCCTTTATTTGTATTCCATTAAAAAGGGGGCTGGGAGGGAGAGAAACTGGGAATATTGATGTTGGGAAATGTACACTCGTGGAGGACCTGGTGTTGAAACTTTATATGACTAAAACCCAATCATGAACAACCTTGTAACTGTGTATCTCACTGTGATTTAATTACAAAACATAGATTAAAAGTTTTTATTTATTTATTTAATTTTTTAAAAATTAATGGTTAATTTAATTAATTCGTGGCTTGGCGCATGCCTCAGGCAACCGCAAGCTAACGTCCGAGCTCGCAAAGCAGTGCAGACATGCGATCAAGGAAGACCTCAAAGAGAGAAGAGCAGAAGTGCTGGTAGATGCGGTAGAAGCCGGGAAAAGTATTCATAATGCCCGCCTGTCCTTCGCCAACTACAAGACCAAGATTACTGCCCTCCGACATCCTGATGGATCTATCACATCCTCCAGAATGGCAATTAAGAAGATTATCCTTGACTTCTACTCAAATCTCTTCAATAACCATGTCCACTTGCCGACATAGCAAATGCCACAGGATGGATATGTCGTTCCCAGTGTTCTCCCTTCCGAAATCCGACACTCCATTTCATCAGTAAAGAAACGAACAGCACCCAGACCAGACAAGATCAGACCTGAAATCCTGAAGAACCTGCCATCAGTACTCATCAATAGACTGGCTCGGCTCTTCACACGCTACCTGTCTGAATGCAAGATTCCGTCCCAATGGAAAACCAGCAGGAGTGTACTACCGTACAAGAAGGGAGACATCCATGACATTGGCACCTATCGCCCGATCTGCCTATTGTCTGTCATCTACAAGTTATTCACTCGAGTCATCCTGAATAGGATTGGCAGAACACTAGATGAAGGACAACCATGCGAGCAATCCGGGTTCTGAAAAGGATTCAGCACCATCGACAATATCCACTCGATAACCAAGCTCATTGAGGTTTCTCCGGAGTTCAAGATGCCGCTGTGTCTAACATTCATTGATTTAAAGAAGGCCTTTGATTCTGTTGAGACAGAGGCGATCATTGAATCACTAGCCAATCAGGGCATTCAATCTCAATACATCAAGATCCTCCATGAACTGTATTGCGGATTCTACAAAGAAGTAATCATTGATGTCAAGAGAGGGGTTCGGCAGGGTGATACCATTTCACCGAAACTCTTCAGTGCCATCCATGAGTTGTATTGCGGACATTGTTTTAATAACACCAAACATTAGCCAAGCGGCACAAATGCTGGCCGACTTCCACCATGAGTGTGGAAAGGTCGGACTACAGCTGAATCTTATGAAGACAATGTTTATGAGAAACAGCCTCGTTCCTGATGCCCCATTCGCTCTCAATGGAACGACCGTCTCCGAATGCAACAGCTATGTGTACCTAGGTCGAGAAGTCAATATGACAAATGACCTGCCACCCGAGCTGTGCAGGAGGAAGAGAGCGGCTTGGAATGCCTTCAAGAGCTTCGAAGAAATAGCTAAGAGGACAAAGAACCTCCGGCTCTGGGCACATCTCTTTGATTCCACTGTTCTTCCTGCATTAACATATGCCTCAGAAACCTGGGCCCTATGCAAACAGAATGATAACGCTATTTGGGTCTCACAAAGAGGAATTGAAAGAGCTATGCTTGGAATATCACATTTCACTGGAATGAGAGAAAGAATCCGGATTTCCGACCTCCGTTGATGATCAAGAATTAGGGAAGCTGTCTAGCTTGCCAAGGTGTCAAAAATCAGATGGGCTGGTCACGTAATAAGATTTAAAGATGACCACTGGACTAGAGCTATTACGGACTAGATTCCACAGGATGTCAAAAGACCGCATGGCCTCCTACCTACCAGATGGTCAGACTTCTTCATCAAGATCATGAATGTTCCGTTTGAGGCTCTTCGTGTTCCTAGAGTGAACAGATGCCATTGGGCTACACTAGCACGCGACAAGGACAAATGGCGATGTTACTGGCGCCCACTCGAGCAAATCGACGATTAAAGGGAAGTCAAGTGATCAAATGATTTAATTTTTGTTAGTGAAACATCATGAGGTACAGTTCTGGACATTACAAGTTTTTGTGCTTGGGTTTCAGTTATACAATGATCGAGTACCCATTCCTCCACCAGTGCCCATTCTCCACCACCACTAATCTCGGTATCCCTCCCACCCCCTATAACCCTCATCCCATCCTGCCTCTGTGTCAGGGCATTCCCTTTTGTTCTCTGTCTCCTTTTGGTTGCTGAGGTTTGCAAAAGAGGCATTGAGTGACAACCATGTTCGGTCTATAGCCTACTTTCAGCATGTATCTCCTATCCTGGGAGGACCCTCCCAACACCCTTTACTTGGTATTCCCTTCTCCATCTGAGCTGCCTTTTCCCCTAGCATGTGCAGCTGGCCTTCAAGCCATGGAGTGAAACTGCTGGTACTTATCTCGACTATTCTTGGGTGTTAGTCTTCTATTTTGTTACTTTATATTCCCCAGATGAATGCAATCTTTCTATGTCTGTCCCTCTCTTTCTGACTCATTTCACTTAGCATGATACTTTCCATGTAGTACCACTTGTATGTAAATTTCATGACCTCATCTTTTCTAACAGCTGCATAGTACTCCATTGTGTGGATGTACTGAAGTTTCTTTAACCAGCCATCTGTTCTCGTCAGGGACAAGACAAGGATGTCCACTATCACCACTTCTGTTCAATATAGTAGTGGAAGTACTTACAATAGCGATTAGGCAAGAAAAAGACATTAAAGGCATTCAGATAGGAAAGGAAGAAATCAAGCTCTCACTATTCGCAGATGATATGATGCTATCCTAAACGCAAATAATGAGACAGAGGAAAGTGACAGGAAAAAGCCAATCCCGTTCACAATCATTCCTCAGAAAATCAAATACCTTGGAATCAGCTTAACTAAAGAGGTAAAGGACTTCTACAATGAAAACTACAAAACGCTACTCCATAAAATAAAAGAGGACACGAGTAAATGGAAATATTTTTCTATTGTTTAATATTATTAATGTAACTATAAACACTGTTTCACTGTATCCGGAAACTTATTTTTCATTCCTATTAATAATGTCATATGGTAGTTTTAAATGTTACTGCATAATAGCTGTACTACTATAAGTACTCTACATATATTACATTTTTGACTATAAATCGTTACAATACAAAGACAGTATCTAGAAATTTGCTCGAGCGGGCCCAGTAACGTCTCCATTGGAGACTTTGTTGTTACTGTGTCTGGCATATCAAATACTCTCGGTAGCTTGCCGGGCTCTCCGAGAGGGGCGGAGGAATCGAACTCGGGTCGGCCATGTTGGCCGCTTGTAAGGCGAACGCCCTACCCGCTGTGCTATCGCTCCAAGAACTATTTTAGATATGTAACTGAAATTCAGGGAAATGGCAAACTCTTTTTAAATCCAAAGTGAAACTACCTGACTTTTCGATCCCGTGAATTTAACCACCAGGTTATAGGTGAATTTTTGTCCCATCCCTATAAGGTGTCTCTTATATGATATGCATCTTCAAAAGTCTTGACTGAGTGACTCTTTAGAAGAAAATACTTCCAGCTGTTCTAAAATTTTGAAATCGCTCTAATTAGCATTAGCATACCTCTGGGAACTGTGCTAAGCCCAGAAATCCTGCTGTCCTCTAATAGCTTCTGCATCTGTGATATGCTACACAACGTGAGCTGCCATGGGAAAAAGAAAAAGAAAAGAGGGAGATAAAGTTCCTACCTTCAAGAATATCAGGTCACAGAGGAAAATTTAAACAATTAAAAATGCATGCTGAAACAATATATCCTGCTTTCATAAGGCATGTACAAAGTTAAATGAAAAAAATAATTGTGCATTTACAGTGTGAAGGAGTGATGAGATCATTGACTTCTAGAAAATGCCTAACAGACCTGGGTTTTGAAATCATTTCTGCTATAAGTATTCATAAAATTTTGAGCTTTTTTTTGCTTTTTGGGTCACACTTGGCGATGCTCAGGCATTACTCCTGGCTCTGCACTCAAGAATTACTCCTGGCGGTGCTCGGGGGAAAATATGGGATGCTGGGAATTGAACCCAGGTTAGCCACATACAAGGCAAACGCCCTCCCTGTTTTACTATCGTTCCAGCCCCCAGATTTGAGACTTTTAAGAACATATCTTGGCTTTGCTTTTTCGTCTATACAATGAGTATTATTAATATCTGTATTTGACATCAATGTCCCAAAAGACCCAAATGATTCAAGCATTTGCTTGAAAAGACTCAAAAGACTCGAATGCATGAAAAACAAACTATGACTGTGAGAGCTCCATAAGTGTCTTTTCTCTTGCATGTATATGTATAAACCATAACTTGGGACTAACACTATGCAGTGGAAAGTTATTTTCATTTATCATATTAAGAAGCATACTATAGGGCTGGAGCAATAGCACAGCGGGTAGGGCGTTCGCCCTAATAAGAGCCAAAGCAAAATCCAATGCTGAATTCTATTTTCATTTTTTCACTTTTGTTGTCAAACCAAACCTCTCTTCATATTTCTTCCAGTAGGTAAAACTGGTTTAATTTGGTCAGCTCTGTTTAGGAAAATCCCCTTAGTCAATTTGGTGCATCTGGAATGAATGTGGAGCCTTTTAATTTTCTGCTCTTCAAGGCATGTGTAGTATTTGAGAAGGGTTTTCTTGCTGATGGAGGAGATTCCCACAAAGAGGGCCAAGCATGGAAGTGATATTTTTGGCCTTCTAGCCCATATCTTCCTTAGGCACCCTGTTTACATCATAAAGTAGAATTGGGGCATTTGACATTTTCTGAGTCCCATCTATGGCCTTTCTTTCACCAAAAACCTCTGGTGATAAAATATAATTAGGGATTTTGTTTTGTGTTTTTTGGGCCACACTCAACTCTGCACTCAATGATCACTCTTGGAAAGGCCAGTACCACATGGGGTGTCAGAGATCACTCTTGGCAAGTCTAGGACCACATACAGTGTCAGGGATCACTCTTGGCAAGGCTAGGACCACATACAGCGTCAGGAATCACTCTTGGCAAGACTAGGACCACAAGTGGTGTCAGGAAGCACTCTTGGCTAGGCTAGGACCACATGCAGTGTCAGGGATCAAACCTGGGTCAGTGGTATTCAAAAAATCTATTTAAGATTAAAATTTAGTCCCCACTGAAGGAGATCTTCTTCTTCTTCTTCTTCTTCTTCTTCTTCTTCTTCTTCTTCTTCTTCTTCTTCTTCTTCTTCTTCTTCTTCTTCTTCTTCTTCTTCCTTCTTCTTCTTCTTCTTCTTCTTCTTCTTCTTCCTTCTTCTTCTTCTTCTTCTTCTTCCTTCTTCTTCTTCTTCTTCTTCTTCTTCTTCTTCTTCTTCTTCTTCTTCTTCTTCTTCTTCTTCTTCTTCTTCTTCTTCTTCTTCTTCTTCTTCTTCTTCTTCTTCTTCATCTGGCAGCTGACTTAATACTAGATCAGTCTAGCTAATCTTATCATGATGACCTTCTTCAAGTTCATCTCCAAGTTAAATCATACTGGGGCTCTAGACAGTGGAAAAAAATCCCCAGAGTTGTTAACATTAACATTACATAGACGGGAATGGTGGGAGCAGCAAAAACTGCACTTTATATTTCAAATTTGTATGTGCGTTCTATGGGACTAACGTTTGCTCAGGGAAATCGTTCAGCCACTCTTGATCTGGCCTACTGTTAGTAGTGTAAAGTGAGACAGGGAAAGTTGGAAGAACTTTAAACTAGGAAATTGATTGAGAAGGAAAAATTACATCGAATGAATCATCTCCTGACTTTTCTTACAGTTTCTTAATGGTGACCAGAGAATGTAGAATCCAAAGAAGCATTACCAATAGGTCTAGGAAGACTTACCCATTTTGGAAAGGTATTTTTAAGATTTAAATGAGTGACTCTTTGAGAACTTATTGGTTTCTTTCAATTTTATATTTTGCATGTCCTGCCCATACTCACCTCAGTGTAGATCTGTTTCTAAGCCCTAATATGGAAGAGTAAACATTTGCTCCATATCCCTAAATAAAATATGCAATATCATATATAATATATATCATATATATGGTATACTGTACTGTATATAAATATATATAATAAAGTTCAGCTAGAAACGCCCTTAGATCTTCAATTTTTATTTGCCTTTCATGTGACTGACCAAGGTTCAATCCCTAGCACCCCATAAGTTTCCCCACGTCCTCTATTAGTGCTCCCTGAATGCAGAGTCAGGAGTAAGTCCTGAGCAAGGCTATGTGTGCCCCTCTCCCACAAAATAAACAAATTCAAAGGTGTGGAACAATATTCAAAGGATGAAAACGTGTGGGTGCAAAGCTAAGGAATTATCATGTGGAGTACATTTCTGGCTACAGAATTTATTCCGTTCACACTCAAGCCACATTCCCTCTCTCAGCTGAAGCCCGCCACACCACATGAGATTTGCAATCTCCTGAAAACATAGCAGAGTTATCATCAGGCAAGATAATTGATATGATTAGGGTATGGGGATGGGAAAATGTAACACACATGGTACATACCTCTTAGTACACAGAGGTATATAAATTGTATCAGCCACCAGGATGTTATCACAGGCAGAGAGTTCCACTTTCTATCTTTGGAGTTTGCTAAACCAAATGTTGAACATGTGGTTCAGAGTCACCTAAAATCGGATATCAGCAGAAATCCAAGATCGATCCAAGATCGTTCATTGTGCTTTGCTATCTTCAGTAAACAATGTGAGAGCAAGACTAAACATTCATGGACACGTTAGGTACAAATAGTCCAAAGCAAATCAAGTATTTTAGGAAAAGCAAGTCTCACTAGAGTTTTTTTTGCCAGAGTAAAATTAAAGCCTAGAATTTAAAAGGAATAAATGTAATAAACAGAATATAGTGTCAATGCAAGATATTAAGACAAGGAAGGGGCATGGGACTAAGTGAAATAGATATCTTATACTTCTCTGCAGAGTTAAAATTACCTCTGAATAAAAAGGCATTACATTATGGAAAGTTAGGGTCTTGGGGGTTCTAAAGTCATAGGTTTGAACCTCTTTATTCATGCTCTGCACAAGTCAACTGGTCTCTTTGACCTAGACACTCTCCAGTACAAAAAATGCTTCTGAACAGGAGTGAGTTACTGTGATCTAAGTGCATGACACCGAGGAACTGCTCAGAAAAAGCCAGTTACTAACATTCAACCATTTCTAATTCTAATAAACTGATCTCCTAGAGGTCTTCAGCCTCAAGGGTCATGGAGAACTGACCTTCTGACATCTGTGTCACTGCTCATCAGTCAATAGTTCTGAAAACCCTTGTGGAAACTTTTGATTTCCCCCACCTCTGAATTTTTCAAATCTTGAGGGAGCAGGGGTGTTTAATACCTTCACCTGAGTCCAGAAATTAGATGATTTTTAAGTGTGATGTGTAGAACAAGGAGGAGTAGATATATAGGCTAAAATTAATTTAGGAAATTGCAAGTTCTTGTCTTAGAAGATTCCTCTCTGATGCTATCTAACCTTTTTAATGATATGTAGAGTTGAGCCACTTCAGAAGTGGGGCATAACCCTTCGTATCTGTCTGTGTCTTCAATAGTTAATTATTATTATAGTTTGGGTTATATAATAGGAATGATAATTACTTTTATAGTATTTGTGATACAATTATTGAGTAATACCACTACTGAAATGCTCATTAACATCTCTCTCTGTTCCTATGTGACCTGTGGTCTAAACTTCCTTAACTCTACCATGCTCCCACTATTTATTGATTGACAGTAATTGCTTCGTGCATCCTGTTATCTTTCTTAGCACCACGCATGAGCTCCAGACCTCCACCTATGCACCTTCTAGTGAACCTCACCATTCCCTTCATTCACTCTCCCCTACCCTGGTATTCTCAGGTTTGTCTCTGTTTTCAAAGAAAGCTATTCTCAGGTTCTGTTTAATAAAAACATAGGTTTTCTTTTGATTAACTCACTTATTTATCAGAGCAGAAAATTAAATGAACATCCTTGAATTTGAATCTGCTTTCTCTCATATTGGCTGTTCAATCGTTGAGCAAGTTTAGTTAAAAATTTAAAGTATATGCTTTCATTCAGCATGATATTCTCCATATTTCTTCATGTACAAGCAGATTTCATGACTTCATTTCTTTTCTAATGGCTCGGTACTATTCCACTATATAGAAGTAGCATAGCTTCTTTATCCACTTATCTATTATTGGGAATTTGCATTGATTCCAAAAGAGACTGTCTATTATCACTTAATCACTTAATCACTTAACTTCCCGTTAGTCGTCGATTTGCTCGAGCGGGCGCCAGTAACGTCTCCATTTGTCCCTGTCGCGTGCTAGTGTAGCCCAATGGCATCTCTTCGCTCCGGGAACATGGAGGGCCTCAAACCGATCGTTCATGATCTTGACAAAGAAGTCTGACCATCTGGTAGGTGGGCGGCCATGCGGTCTCTTGACATCCCGTGGAATCCAATCAGTAACAGCTCTAGTCCAACGGTCGTCTTTAAATCTCATTACGTGACCAGCCCATCTGATTTTCGACACCTTGGCAAATGAGACAGCGTCCCTGATCCTTGATCGTCGACGGATGTCAGAACTCCGGATTCGTTCTCTCATTTGAGTGAAACGTGATATTCCAAGCATAGCTCTTTCTATTCTTCTTTGGGAGACCTGAATGGCATTCTCATCTTGTTTGCGTAGGGCCCAGGTCTCTGAGGCATATGTTAATGCAGGAAGAACAGTGGAATCAAAGAGATGTGCCCGGAGCCGGAGGTTCTTCGTCCTCTTAGCTATTTCTTCGACGTTCTTGAAGGCGTTCCAAGCCGCTCTCTTCCTCCTGCGCAGCTCGGGTGCCAGGTCATTTGTCATGTTGACCTCTCGACCTAGGTACACATAGCTGTTGCATTCAGAGATGGTCGTTCCATTGAGAGCGAATGGGGCGTAAGGAACAAGGCTGTTTCTCATAAACATTGTCTTCGTAAGATTCAGCTGTAGTCCTACCTTTCCACACTCACGGTCAAAGTCGGCCAGCATTTGTGCCGCTTGGCTGATGTTTGGTGTTATTAAAACAATGTCATCAGCAAAGCGGAGGTGGTGTAGTTGCCGACCATCTATCTTCACTCCCATTCCTTCCCATTCCAGTCGTCGCATGATGTTCTCGAGGGTGGCACTGAAGAATTTGGTGAAATGGTATCACCCTGCCGCACCCCTCTCTTGACATCAACTATCACTTCTTTGTAGAATGGTGAGATCCTGGTAGTGAATCCGCAATACATCTCACGGAAGATCCTGATGTATTGGGCTTGAATGCCCTGATTGGCTAGGGCTTCAATGACCGCTTCCGTCTCAACAGAATCAAAGGCCTTCTTTAAATCAATGAATGTTAAGCAGAGCGGCATCTTGAACTCCCGAGAAACCTCAATGAGCTTGGTTATCGTGTGGATATGGTCGATGGTGCTGAATCCTTTGCGGAACCCTGCTTGCTCACATGGTTGTCCTTCATCTAGTGTTCTGCCAATCCTATTCAGGATGACTCGAGTGAACAACTTGTAGATGACAGACAATAGGCAGATCGGGCGATAGTTGCCAATGTCATGGATGTCTCCCTTCTTGAACAGTAGTACGGTCCTGCTGGTTTTCCATTGAGATGGAACCTTGCATTCAGACAGGTAGCGAGTGAAGAGCCGAGCCAGTGTATTGATGAGTACTGACAGCAGGTTCTTCAGGTGTTCAGGTCTGACCTTGTCTGGGCCGGGTGCTGTTTGCTTCTTTACTGACGAAATGGCGTGTCGGATTTCGGAAGGGAGAACATTGGGAACGACATACCCATCCTGTGGAATTTGGTATGTCGGCAAGTGGACATGGCTATCGAAGAGATTTGAGTAGAAGTCATGGATAATCTTCTCCATTGCCGTTCTGGAGGATGTGATGGATCCATCAGGACGTCGGAGGGCAGTCATCTTGGTCTTATAGTTGGCGAAGGAGAGGCGGGCGTTACGAATACTTTTCCCGGCTTCTGCTGCATCTACCAGTACTTCTGCTCTTCTCTCTTTGAGGTCTTCCTTGATCGCATCTCTGCACTGCTTTGCAAGCTCGGACGTTAGCTTGTGGTTGCCTGAGGCATGCGCCAAACCACGCTGGCGAATTAGCTCAAGAGTTTTCGAAGATAGGCGACTTTTTGTGGCTATCTCTCTCTTGGCGTTCCTCGCACATTCATGGAGGTGCTGAACCAGTCGATCGTATTCCTCGTCAATGTTGTCAACAATGGCATCTTCCCCTGTTGCCGCAATAGTACCAAAGAGTTCCCAGTTGGTGGTCGTTCTGGGAGTTCTCTTTTTGAACTTTGCAGCCCTTTCTCCCCGCTCTGTGAAGTAGAATTTTGCACGAAGGAGACGGTGGTCCGATCCCGTTCGAAATTTTGGGACAACAGCGACATCAGTCAGGCAAAACCGTCGATTGAATATGATGTGGTCTATTTCGTTGTGGAATCGTCCACCGGGAGACTCCCATGTCCATCGTTTAGATTCTGCCTTCTGGAACTGTGAGTTACCATGAATGGTCTTGGTCGACATGATGAACTCAGACAGTCTCTCACCCTGTTCGTTCCATTCTAGGCCATGGGTTCCGATGTGATGTTCTTCAGCTGATCTTCTCGGTCCTATCTTGGCATTAAAATCACCCACAATGATCTTGTAGAAGGTGTGGTCTTCTTTATAGAACTTCTCTAGCTCCATGTAGAACTTCTCGATTTCTCTTTCATCATAATGAGATGTTGGTGCGTAGACAACGAAGATAGAAACTGCAGGCAGTGAGCCACATCTATTCAAATGTAGACGTCCGATTCGGGTTGTTAGGCATTCGAATGAATCAATGCTCTTGGCCAAGTTTGTGTTGACAAGGACACCGACGCCTCCAACACCTCTTTTATCGCATGTTCCGAGGAACAATTCTTCTCCAGTGTCGAAAACGGCATGGTGAGATTCGTGCCTTCTTGTCTCGGTCAGACCAATGATGTCGTACTTGATCATTCGCTCTTGTACCATCAGGTCCTCGATGGATGCATCTGATGCTAGCGTACGTGCATTGAAAGTACAGACAATCATTTTTGTCTTCCTTCGTTGTGGCAGCCTAGGTCGGCCTTGAGATTTTGTCGGCCTCTCCTTTCTCATCCTTCTCAGTGCTGCCATGTCGGTGAAGCCTTCAGGGTCAGGTGAATGAGACCAGTTGTAGTTACTGGTTTTGGCATATCGAATACACAGCGGATAGCTTGCCAGGCTCTTCCGTGCGGGCGGAATACTCTTGGTAGCTTGCCAGTCTTTCCGAGAGGTATAGAGGCTTTTGGGGTGACCTCTAATCACCCTTGTAGGTGTTACCATATTTGAACCCTATCAAATATGGTACGATAATTCCAGAAGACGGGTATTTAGTGTCTTATGATGTGTCGCGCGGCCGCAAGCGGCCGCGCGGTTCCGGAAAGCGTCCTGGAGTGTGGCGACGGCTGGGTAGTGGAAGTACTACTTCCACTGTCTATTATAAAGAACCATATTGACTTGATTCAACAAATTTATTCAAACTTATCTTTAATGTTAGTAATATGGCTCCTTTTCCTTGAAAATCTTAGAGACTCTATCTTTTGATTTAGGTGTAAGCAATTTCCAGTGTTTTGGTTTTGTTTCTTCATAGTAAGTTTAAAGTTGAAACTCCAGGTATAGCTGGCTGCTCAATAATGACCTTAAGGAATAGGAGTGTGTCCATCCTTCTTAAGATTTGTCTTGTTTATTTCTATCTGGTTACAAAGTGACTGCTGTGTCCTTTAGGTATCAAATTTACCTTCTAGACAAGAAGAAAGGAAAGGAAGGAAAAGAAATTATCAATAATAGGGAAGAAAAGGTTCACCCCATTAGACAGAATTCTGTCACATTTCTAGACAAGGAGAACCTGAGGAAATAACTGTTTATAATTGCATATATCACAGTCACAAAAAAAATGGGACCCTATAATTAAAAGGGTGAGGTCACTATTTGGAGCTAAATAATAAGTGAATGTGTGTGCCAGTGTGGCTGATGAATAAAGACATGAGTACTTCTAAACCTTCACAAAATCTGCATCCAGGGCCAGAGTGATAGTTCAGCGGGTAGGGCATTTGCCTTGCATGCGACAGACCTGGGTTCGATCTCTAACATCCCATATGGTCCCCCAAGCAATGCCAGAAGTAATTCCTAAGTGCAGAGCCAGGAGTAACCCCTGAGCATTGCTGACTGTTACTCAAAAAGAAAAAAATCTGCATTCAATGACCTCGCGTAAGTGATTGACTGGCAGGAATCAAGATAAAGGGTTTGAGTTGCACATAGGTGCTGAACAGTTGTGGGGGAGCTAAAACCACTGCTCTGGGTTATAAAGTAAAATTCAGCATGAAAGTCCAGAGAGAGAGAGAGAGAAAGAAGAGATATGCAGGCAATTGCCTTGCACATAGGTGACTCTCGGGATCAATCACCAGCACCTCATTGCTACCTGAGCATTACCCCTGGTGACAGAGTCCTGGGAAAGAAGAAAGAAGAAAAACGTGGGAGGGGGGAGGGAGTGAGGAAGGAAGAAAAAGAGGAAGGAAGGAAGGAAGGAAGGAAGGAAGGAAGGAAGGAAGGAAGGAAGGAATCAAGAAGCCCATAAAAAATGGGGAGGAGAGCTGAACAGAAATTTCCTGAAATAAAAAATACAAATGGACAAAAATACAAATGAAAAAATGCTTTGCATCAGTAATCATCAGGGAGATGCAAATCAAAACAATGAGATATCATATCACGCCACAGAAGCTAGCAAACTTCAAAAATAACAAGAACAACAGGTACTGGTATAGATGAAGAATAAAGGAACTATCATTCACTGCTGGTGAGAACATTGCCTAGTCCAGCATTTCTGGAAAAGAATATGGAAATTCCTTTAAAATCTAGGAATTCAGCTTCCATTGGATCCAGCAACCCCACTTCTTGGAATATACCGCATAGGTGCTGGAATGGAAAAAAGCCATTTACACTCATATTTCTTGCAATATTACCCACAATAATAAAAAACTGGAAAGAACACAACTGTCATAAATGGAATAAAGAGATTATAGACATATAGACATATAATAAAATGGAGTATTACTTGGCCAGAAGAAAAAAGTCCAACATAATAAACCACGTCGATAAATGAAAAGAACAAACCATATGTCATATCAATAGATAAAAAGAAGACATTTGAAAAATCCAGAACCAATTTATGATATAAATTCTCAACAAAATGGGATTTGAAGGAACTTTCTTCACTATAGTAAAAGCTATCTACTACAAGTTCACAGTAAGCATTATTCTCAATGGGGAAACACTAAAAGCCTTCTCTCTAAGATCAGAGTCAAGACAAAGGTGCCCACTCTCACACTTCTATTTAATACAGTACTGGAAATACCTACCAGTAGGTAGATATCAAGATCAATCAGATAGGAAGGGTAGTTGTCAAGCTTTTACTATTTTCAGATGACATGAAAAATCATGTCATTAAAAAAATCCTCAAGACTCTGCAGAAAAGCTCCTAGAAACTATAGGTTTGTATAGTAAAGTGACAATATTACAAAATGAATATGATAGAGGAGAGAGATATTAAAAAATAATCCCATTTACAACTGTGTTTCAGAAAATCAACTACATAGGAATCAGCTTTACTAAAGAGTTAAAGGACATGTGCAAAGAAAACTACAAATCACTACTTCAGTGATAAATAAAAGAGGACATGAAGAAATAAAGACATATTCCATGCTCATGGATCGGAAAGATTGACATCATCAAAATAGCAATACTCTGAATCCGTGCGGTACATGGAGGAAAACGTAGGCAGAACACTCCATAACTCTGAAGCTAAAAGTATCTTTAAAGAGGTAACATCGGGGAGTGGAGTGATAGTACAGAGGGTAGGGCATTTGCCTTCCACGTGACCAACCCAGGTTTGATTCCCAGAATCCCATATGGCCCCCCAAGCACCGCCAGGAATAATTCCTGAGTGCAAAGCCAGAAGTAACCCCTGTGAATCGCCGGGTGTGACTCAATAAGAATAAATAAATAAATAAATAAAAATAAAGAGGTAATACCACTGACCAACCAAGTGGAAGCAAAGATAAACCAATGGGACAACATTAAGCTTTTTAGCTTAAAAAAAGATGACCAAAATATAGAGGCAGTCCACAAAAATGGGAAAAAATATTTACCCAATTCACATCAGATAAGGGGTAATATCCAAGATATATAAAGCACTGGAAGAACTTAATAAGAAAAAAACTCTAAGCCCATATAAAAATGAGGAGAAGAAATGAACAGAAACTTCCTCAAAGAAGAAATACAGATAGCAAAATGGCTCTACATTGCTAATCCTTGAGGAGAAGCAAATCAAGAAACAACAATGATATATCATTTTACACCACCAAGACTGGCACACATCAAAAGGAATAAAAACAACCAGTGCTCTCATGGATTTGGGGAGAAAAGGACTCTCTTTCATTGTTGGTAGAATGCCGACTGGTCCACCAGCCCTTTTGGAAAACGATACGGGCATTCCTCAAAAAACTAGAAATTGAGCTAGTGGTACCACTTCTGGAAATATACCCGTGGGATGCAAAAACATAGCAGAAATGACATTTTTACTTGTATGTTCATTGCGCACTGTTCACAATAGCCAGAATTTGGAAACAACCCAAGTGCCCAAGAACAGATGAATGGTTAAAGAAACTATGGTTCATCTACACAATGTAATACTATACAGCTGTTAGAAAAATGAATTAATGACATTCACTAATCAGTATGGAGAGTTATGGAGAATTTCACGCTGTGTGAAATTGGTCAGAAGGAGGAGTACAGACACAGGATGACTGAACATATTTCTGAAATATAATAAAAATACAGGGTATGAGACTAACTAATACCCAAGGACAGTAGAAACAGGGGCTAGGATGAAGGGTCCATGGTTAGTAGCCTGCCTCAAGGTCTGAGGCAGAGGGCAGTTGGGATAGAGAAAGGATCACTTTTACAATGATGTTTGAAGGGATCACTTTGGATGGGAGATGTGTGTGCAACTGGATACAGGACCAAACATGATTGTGTCTCAGTATAGTGTATCTATATAGAAAATCATAATATATAAAAGGAGAGAGAGAGAGAGAGAGAAAGAGAGAGAGAGAGAGAGAGAGAAGAAAAGTGTCTGCCTCTATAGGGGGTGGGGGCAGGAGGGATATGGGGGATATTGTTGTGGAATTGTACAGTGTGGGAGGGCTGGGTGTTGGAACATTGAATGACTGAAACTTGGTCACAACTTTGCAACTATATCATGGTGAGTCAATAAGAAAAGAAAAGAAAGGAAAAGAAAAGAAAGAAAAGAAAAGAAAAAGCCATGTAGTTTGCTGCTACATGGAGGGGCCTGGAAAGTATCATGCTAAATGAAGTTAATCAGAGGGAGAAAGACCAACACAAAATGATATCTCTCATATGTGAAATATAAAGATACATAATGGGGAATAAAAAGTGCCCAAAGACAATGAAAACAAAAAACATGAGATTGGAAAAACACCACCGGAGGGGGTTTGAAGATAGGATGGGAAAAGGTAATGACTTTAGTGGAAGGAAGATCAAACAGGAGAAGGTGTTGCTGAGGGGTAGTGATGTGTTATGTATGAAACCCTTCCAGCAACAGTACAGAAAACCATAATGTAAAAACAAATTTCTTTACAATACTGCCCTGCGCATGGCAAACTAGTGGGTGGAAGGTAAAAAAAGCGGGATATTGTTGAGGGAAGGGAGAACTAGTGAAGGGATTGTGCTGAAGCAATATATGCCTAAAACCAACTCATGAATAATTTTGTAATTTCTCAGTGATTAATAAAAATTTTTTAAAAATGAAAGAGAGAGAAATCTCCTTGACACAAACACAAAGTTGAACATGAAGATGGAAACACAACACTTGAGGGAGGTGATGAACAGGAAGCTGTGTCATATGTTAGGATTTTGTGTTATGATTCATTGTGATGTTAATGACCAATGGATAGATACCTAAATAAACAACTTTTGAATACCTGCTACATCTTTATGTTTCTCTATGCATTTTTCCAATTTATTTATAATAAACCTATCTGAGAAATTAACAGTCGATGCCTAGCAATTATATTAATATGCATAAAAACTGCAAAAATTTCTTCTGTTATGAATCTTCAATTAGGTTTGTATATACTCTAAAATACAAGCTCTATATTTTTCCACCTTGTCCTTGCCTAGTGTAAAGCTTCTGCCTGTCTTTTTAAAAAAAAATTTTATTAGTGAAACACCATGAGATACAGTTGTAGACTTACAGTTGTAGACTTGGCTTGGGGTTCAGTTATACAATGATTGAATACCCATCCCTCCACCAGTGCCAATTCTCCACCACCACTGATCCCAATATCCCTCCCACCCCCACTCCCCCATCCCATCCCCCCTTTCCTCTGTGGCAGGGCATTCCCTTTTGTTCTTGCTCTCCTTTTGGGTGCTGTGGTTTGCAAGACCTTCTGCCTGTCTTGATCTGGCTATGCAGGCAAGCTTGGCATATTGCATTTTGACTTCAACTGACAGTCTTTCTGCTTAAATTCTCAAGGATCTATTTTCCTTTTGCTATGACCCTCTAATTCCTAAGAAACTCAACTTCACGATAAAGTATCCCACATATTTATACATCTTCAAAATTACTCCCACTGAAGTTGGAAGAAGTCCGGGTCAGAGGCTCCTAGCAAACTCATCTCTCTGTGCCTAACACTTCAGAAAATTATATAAGGAGCCCAGAATTACAGGTTCTAGCCAATGGTCAATAACCTAAAGTATTAGACAACTTCACCTTGAAGCTAAAAATGAAAGAGAATATAAGAAAGTTCAGAGCTCAAGAAATGTGCTAGCCAAAGTCCTCAGTTATCAAGGAGAGATTTTTCTCAGTCATCCACTGGGCCAGAATAAACAGGGATCAAAGAATTATAAAATCATTGTCACTTGCCAGTCAACAGTTTGGACTATCAATCACCCTTAGTATACAGGCTGCTTCTTAGGAAGGGTAAATGGAATTTTATTCTACTTCTACCTCATAGCTTCTGGATAATCCTATGCCTCAGTTTTCTCAACTGCAAAATAAAGTTATAGCACAGCGGTAGGGCGTTTGCCTTGCACGCAGCCAACATGGCTGACCTGAGTTCGATTCCTCCGCCCCTCTCGGAGAGCCCGGCAAGCTACTGAGAGTATCTTTCCCGCACGGCAGAGCCTGGCAAGCTCCCCGTGACGTATTCGATATGCCAGACACAGTAAAAACAAAATCTCCAATGGAGACGTTACTGGGCCTGCTCAAGCAAAATCGATGATCAACGGGAGGGCCTTTTCTTGAAAAAATCTAGAATTTTCTTAGCACTTCTAATCCTCAGAACTTTGTTGCTACTCACTTGGCCCCAATAAGTATTTATTTGTCTTGGCATATTCATGTTGGTAGAAAACAGTGCTCCCATGTCTCCAAGAAGTTATCAGTGCTATTTCTGAAAGTACAATCCCCAACAGAAGTTAAAAAAAAAAGGGAAATATCAACAAATAATTCAGCCTGCAGAGTTCAAACACATCATAAACTATAAGGAGTTTTATAGACTAGGGCTGATGGAATCTGTATTACATGCAGAAAATTTCAAGAACATTATCACTTGATCACTTGACATCCCATTACTCATTGATTTTCTTGAGCGGGCGCCAGTAGCATCTCCATTTATCCCTGTTGCATGCTAGTGTACCCCAATAGCGTCTGCTCACTCCAGGAACATGAAGAGCCTCAAACTGATTGTTCAGGATCTTGATGAAGAAGTCTGACCATCTCGTAGGTGGGCAGCCATGCGATCTTTTGACATCCCGTGGAATCCAGTCAGTAATGGTTCTAGTCGAGTGGTTGTCTCCAAATGGCATTACATATCCAGCCCATCTGATTTTCGATGCCTTGGCAAATAAGACAGCATCCCTGATTCTCGTCATCTATGGAGGTCAGAACTCTGGATTCTTTCTCTCACTTGAGTGAAGCGTGTTACTCCAAGCATAGCTCTTTTGATTCCTCTTTGGGAGACCCGAATAGCATTCTCATCCGTTTTCATAGGATCCAGGTTTCTGAGGAGTATGTTAATGCAGGAAGAATGGTAGAGTCAAAGAGATGTGCCCGGAGCTGGAGGTTCTTCGTCCTCTTAGCTATTTCTTTGACTCTCTTGAAGGAGTTCCAAGTCACTGTCTTCCTCCTGCGCAACTCAGGTGCCAGGTCATTCATTATGTTGAGTTCTTGATCTAGGTACACATAACTGTTGAACATGATAAAAAATATAAAAACCTTGCCTAACTCATAAATAAAGATCTAAGTTCTGATATCACGATACATTCTTGAATTTTGCATACTGCATTAGAATTTGGGCTGGAGCGATAGCACAGCAGTGGGGTGTTTGCCTTACACGCAGCCAACATAGCCGACCCGAGTTTGATTTCTCTGCCCCTCTCAGAGAGCCCGGCAAGCTGCTGAGAGAGTATCTCACCTGCTCAACAAAGCCTGGCAAGCTCCCCATGACATATTCGATATGCCAAACACAGTAACAACAAAGTCTCACGATGGAGACATTACTGGGCCCACTCAAGCAAATCAATGAACAACGGGAGGACAGATGATGATAGCATTAGAATTTAAATGTACATTTCACAACATTTGTTTTGAATATTCCCAGCAACATCAGGAAGACTTGTGTGCATATTTGTGTGTGCAAATGTGTGTGTGTGTTTGAGGGATCTCGGAATTAATATTCAGTATTCTCAGGAGTCACTTCCAGCAACACTCAGCCTTATTGGATCTATGTCTGATGATTCAAAGTTTGGACCCTGCACTAAGTTTTTTCCCAAGCCTAGTTATGCTGGAAACAGTCAGAGCCACCCCAGAATTGCTTAGATTCCAACAAGGCGATAGCAGATGCATTGGGAGGCAGTTTAGGGTGGTGAGAAGAACACGCACTGTCAGGGACACAGGAACCTGCCAGGCATAGGCTCCAGCCTTTGTCCTTGCTCTCTAGGATGCAGTCAGCCTTCTAAATGAGCACTAAAGCATGTGGCAGTTGATACAGTAGCAACTAGCCCAGTCATACACTTGCTTTCCAGATCTACATCTCAGCTATTCCTGCCTCCTTCCAGCTGCCACCCCACGTTCACCGAAATGTAAATTGAATTGGGTAGAGGGTTATTTATGGGGAAAGACAACATTTCATTGTAGTTGATGCTGTTGGTTTCCAGCATTCATTATCTTGCCTCCTTCTTATATTATCCCTTTAGTTTTTGAATCAAACCAGTAGTGTTCAGAGGATACTCACGCGCCTAGTGTTAGGAATCACTCTGATGGTGCCTGGGAACCCTCTAGAATAAGGCCTATTCTTCTTGATGGGACCCTATGATGGAAAGAATTAACATCGGGGCTAGATTTTGTCAAGTTATGTTTCTCAAAGAGCTGGGATCACTCCAACATTAGGTCTCTGACCTCAACTTCCAATCTTTAACTTCTACGTGTGATTGGACTTCTTCACAGCACAGAGATCTCAGAGTCCTTACCTTTTTACTGGTGGTGCTCTTCATTCTCTAGAAATAGCTCTACTGCAAAAAATAAAGGCTATGTTCTCCTTAACTTGTTTCCCAAGACATGACGGTCATATTGCTATGTTTTGCTCATTCAAGTGTCACAGATGTGGTTCAATTTCTAAATTATACCCCCACAATATCCCTTCTGGGTCAATGGAACTTGTATGATTAGATGTTAGTTCCCATGATCATGTTAAATTATGTAGCATAGGAAATTGGATGGTCTAATCTCATTGTGTGTATCCCTGATATAGCGTGACATTTTTGGCTATTGGAAAAGGAGGGAATTACAGATATTATAAGTGAATTGTAATACTTCCAAAAGAATTGAAAAAGTACTTTGTTAAAAGAAAACAAAACAAGGACCTCCAAGGCAGCATGCTCAACAAGGAGCCTCAAGAAGTCAAGACTTCTCCTTGACTAAGGTGCCCACATAAGCACTTAGGACAGAGGGGACTCTTGCGGTTGTAGTTGCAGTAGAAGTGCACCAGAAATAGAGCTCTAACCCACGACTGGCACCAATGCAGTCCGCTCCCCCACAGGTACAGCAGCGGTGAGGGGTTTGGTTGGGGGGTAGTTTCTGTGGTGGCAGCCACTCACTTGGACTCAGTTATTTTTCTTTTTCAAAGCTCTTTGGATTCATATCTCAACCTCCCTTACCAAATTCTTTTTTTTTTAGCTTTTTGGGTCATACCCAGCGATGCACAGGGGTTACTCCTGGCTCTGCACTCAGGAATTACTCCTGGCAGTGCTTGGGGGACTATATAGGGTGCCAGGGATTGAACCCGGGTCTGCCGCATGCAAGACAAATGCGCTCCCAGCTGTACTATCGCTCCAAACCCCCCATTACCAGATTCTTATGAGGGCATCCTGGCTACCCGAAACACATTAGGCCAATAGTTCAATAGTCTATCCCAATCAAAATGCTCCTAAAACTCACCAGAAAAACAGTAAAAAAAAAGAATCTGAAGAATACTTATGTAAAAAAAATACATTCCCTGATAATATAAAGTAACAGAATGGGAGACGAACACCCAAGAATAGTTGAGATAAGTACCAAGAAGTCTGCTCCATGGGTTGGAAGCCTGCAGCACATGCTGGGGGGAATGGCAGCTCAGATAGAGAAGGGAACACCAAGTAAAGACTGTTTGGAGGACTTGCTCAGGATGCGAGAACCATGCTGAAAGTAAACTATAGACTGAACACGATGACCACTCAATACCTCTATTGCAAACTACAACACCCTAAAGGAAAGAGTGAGCAAAAGGGAATGCCCTGCCACAGAGGCGGGGTGGGGTGGAGGGTTGGGGTTAGGGGGTGAGAGGGCTACTGGGATCGTTGGTGGTGGAGAATGGGCATGGTGTAGGGATGGATATTCGATCATTGTATAACTGAAACCCAAGTACGAAAGTTTGTAAGTCTACAATTGTATCTCATGTATCTCATGGTATTTCACTAGTGAAAAAATATATATCCCCTGAAGCTGCACTAGAGGCCCCAGAAAAGTCACATAGGAGCACCACAGAAGAAGTTAGTATTCTTACAGGGATAAAGGGGACCACCATCGACCAAGCTCATCTATAATCCTTCCTCGCAGCAAGAAGAGGACATTGATAGTGAATTGGAGGGGTCCACCTACATACTACAATAGCAACATGAAGAAACAGCGCAGGTTCCCACCAGGAGGAGTAGATAAAGTAAAAAGCCAGAAGCCTCAACAGGGAATACCCACATATACAATCTCTTTGATAAATAATTCAGAGATGAAATGTTGAGGATGAGCTTGAAGTAAAGATGGAACATATATCCAATAAATTAAAGGAGGTTGGGAAAGATACAGTGTAATGGATAGTCAATAAAATACAGGAAGAAATGAGAGTAGAAATAAGAAAGCTACAAACCGAAGTGTCACTTATAAAGAATTTGATAGATGAAATTAAAAGTTCAGTGGGTGCCCTCAATAATAGAATGACAACAAAGACAGAATCAGTGAGCTTGAAGAAGAGCCGCAGAAAGCATACAGGGAACAACAAACAATGGAAGAAGATCTTAAAATAGCTTGAGTGATTAAGAGACCTAAAGGATGAATTCAAAAGCAACAACACAAGAATCATCGAAGTATCAGAAGGACAGGGAGGCAACCCCAATGAAATAGTAACAGGTAACGATAGCATTGCTGAGAAGTTCCCAGAACTGGAGAATGGAGGCATCCAGATCCAAGAAGCTTGAAGGATACCAGCTAAAAGAGACCCTAATAAAAAGACTCCAAGACATATCATAATCAGAATAACTAATACCACAGATAGAAAAGCAATACTGTAAGCAGCAAGGTCAAAGATGGAAATCTCATAAAAAGGAGATGCACTTATATTTACAGGAGACTTATCAGAGGAAACCATCCAAGCCTGAAGACGGTGGTTTGATACAGTGAAAAAAACTCAGTGAAATGAACGCCTCACCAAGAATACTTCATCTAGCGAGACTCTCACTCAGACTTAAAGGAAAGATACACTACTCATGGAAAAGCAACAGCCCAGTAACTTCATAGAATCGAAGCCAAACTTAAAAGATGGACTGATGGGGCTACTGTAAGACAAGACAAACCCAAGAAGCACAACAAACCTCTATAGAAATATGGAACAAATCCCCATGAAAATATTCTCTCTCAATGCCAATGGTCAAAATGCACCAATTAAGAAATATAGACTGGCAAAATTGATTTAAAAATTGAATACAACATTATCCACCCTACAAGAAACGTATTTGAGCAGTCAGAGCAGACTCAAAGTCAAAGAATGGAAAACAATCCTACAAAAAACCAACTCCCTCAAAAATACTGGGGTGGTCATATAAGTATCTGACAGCTTAGATTTCAGGCTAAAAAAGATTATAAGAGGTAGCGAAGGTAATTTTTAACAATCAGGAAGAAATCATAATTCTAAAAATATATGCATCCAATGAAGAGGGGCCAGCAAAACACTTAAAACAACTGCTAATAGACTTTAAGGAGGGCATTGGCAGCAAAATGATAGTAGTCGGAGACTTCAGCACTGCCTTATCACCTCTTGATACAGCAACAAGACTAAAACTCAGCAAGGAAGTACTGGATCTGAAGGAAGAAATGCAAGAGAGTGGGCTAATAGAGGTATAAAAGACTTTTCATCCTCCCCAAACCAAATACACATTCTTTTCCAGTGCTCATAGAACATTTTCCAAGATAAACCATATGCTGGGCCACAGAACATATTTCAATAAAATCAGGAAGATAGAAATTGTATCAACTATCTTTTCAGACAGTGATGCATTGAAGATAGAAGTTAATCACACACAGAAACAAATAATCAAATCAAACACCTGAAAATTAAACAGCTCAATGTTGAACAACCAGTGTGATATAGTAAAAAACCCAGTGGTTTAGAGAAGAAATCAAGGAATAAATAAAAAGATTGATGGAAACAAATGAGAATGAATACACAAGTTACCAGAACTTGTGGGACACAGCTAAAGCAGAGTCAAGGGGAAAATTTATAGCTCTGCAAGCATTTATCAGGAAAGAAGAAAGGGTCCACATGAATGACTTCACAGCTTACAGTCTTATAAAATGACCAACAGAAGGAGCCCAAACTAGGCAAGAGGAAAGAAATAATAAAACTTAGAGCAGAAATCAATGAACTGGATTCCCAAAAAACAATCCAAAAAATCAATGAAATCAAGAGCTTGTTCTTTGAAAAAATAAACAAGATTGATAAACCACTAGCAAGACTCACAAGGAAAGAGAGATAACTCTAATAAACTGAATCAGAAATGAAAATGGGGACATCACAACTGAAATCAAAGAAATTCAAAGTATCATTAAAGATTACTTTGAGAGTCTGTATGCCACTTAACAAGAGAAGAATTGGATTCCTGGATTCCTATAACCTTCCAAGGCTAAAAGAAGACTTGAAATACCCAAATAGACCAATCACTATCAAGGAAATTGAAACAGTAATAAAAAGTCTTCCCAAAAACAAGAGCCCAGGTCCAGAAGGATTCACTAGTGAAATCTTACAAACATTTAAAGAAGACCTATTGCCAGTTTTTTTTTCATGCTTTTCCTGGAAATTGAAGAGACAGAAACTCTCCCAAACAATTTTTATAGGCATATATCACTATAATGCCAAAAGCAGACAGAGACACCACAAAAAAGAAAGAAAATAGGTGGGAAATATCTCTGATGAATACATATGCAAATATCCTCAATAAAATATTAGCAAATAGAATCCAACAACTCATCAAAAAGATCATACACCATGACCAAGTGGGATTCATCCCGGGGATGCAAGGACGGTTTAATATTTGCAAGTCATTCAACATGATCCATCACATCAATGAAAGAAAATATAAAAATTATATGATCATATTAAGATACACAGAGAAAGTATTTGACAACATCCAGCTACCCTTTTTTGATGAAAAGATCACGATCGTCCTGTTGTTTGTTGATTGCCTCAAGCAGGCACCAGTAAGGTCTCCTCCTTCCTAGCCCTGAGAATTTAAAAGAGCCATATTCAATGCTCTTTCAGGGCTAGGAGAATGAGACCTGTCATTGTACTGGTATTTGGCATATTGAGTACGACACGGGAAATTTGCCAGACTCTGCCGTGCTGGCTGGATACTTATGGTAGCCCGCCAGGTTCTCCAAAGTAAAAATGAGATAATAAGACTCTGCACTGTTCTCTTCCAGGAGCTGGTTTTTATAGTCTCTGGATCTTGGCCATTGAATGGAACACCTGGTGCCGGTGGCAGCGGTGGGTATAATGCCTACCTACTGGAAGATGGGGGATATGGGTGGAGAAGGCGCAGTCCCAATCCGAGCAGGCTTGGAGATCTCAGCCCCGGGACCCATTTTGATGAAAATTCTTGGCAAAATGGAAATTGAAAAAACTTTCCTCAATATAGTCAAAGCCATTTACCACAAGCCTGTGGCAAGCATTATTGTCAATGGGGGAAAATTAAAAGCCTTCTCTCTCAGGTCAAGACAAGAATGCCCATTATCATTACTTGTATTCAATATAGTATTAGAAGTTCTTGCCATAGCAGTTAGGCAGAAAAAAGATATTAAGGGCATCCATATAGGAAAGGAAGAAATGAAGCTCTCATTATTGGCAGATGACATATTGTACTTAGAGAACCCTAAAGCCTCTACCAAGAAGAAGCTCCTAGAAACAATAGACTTGTATAGTAAGGTCTCAGGCTACAAACTTAATACCAAAATGTCCATGGATTTCCTATATGCAAATAAGAAGAGAGAAGATAATGATTTGAAAAACAACAATCCCATTCACAATCATGCCTCAGAAAATCAAATATCTCAGAATCACCTTAATTAATCAGATAAAGGACATGTACAAAGAAAACTACAAAACCCTACCTCAAGAAACAAAAGAGGACAAGAGGAAATGGAAACACATCTCCTGCTCATGGATTTGGAGAACTAACATTGTCAAAATGGCAATATTCCTCAAAGCATTATACATATTCAACGCGATACATCTAAGAATGTCTATGGCATTTTTCAAAGAAATTGATGAAACATTCCTGAAATTCATATGGAACAATAAGATCCCACAAATATCTAAAGCAATTCTTGGGGGAAAAGAGATAGAGGGCATCCTCTTTAACAAGTGGTGCTAGCAGAACTGAACGGCTATGTGCAAAAAATGAATTCAGACCTCTACCTAACACCATGCACAAAACTCATATCAAAATGGAGTAAAGGCCTCAACAGCAGGCCAGAATCCATAAGGTACATTGAAGAAAAATTTGGCAAAACCCTCCACAATATTGAAGCTAAAGGCATCTTCAAAGATGAAATGCCACTGACCAAGTAAGTGGAAGCAAAGATAAACAAATGTGACTATCTTAAACTAAGAAGCTTCTGCATCTCAAAAGAAACAGTGTCCAGGATACAAAGACAGCCAATGGAATGGAAAAAGATATTCACCCAATACCCTACTCATAAGGGGCCAATATCAAGGATATACGAGGAACTGGTTGAACTCTACAAGAAAATAATGTCCAATCTCATCAGAAAATGGGGCGATGAAATGAACAGAAAATTTCACAAAAAAGAAATCTGAGTGGCCAAAAGGCACATAAAAATGTTTTTCATCATTAATCATCAGCAAGATGCAGATCAAAACAAAAATGAGATATCATCTCACAGGCATACATCCAAAGAAGAATAAAAGCAACCAGTGCTGGTGCAAATGTGGGGAGAAAGGAACTCTTCTTCACTGTTGGTGGGAATGGCAACTGGTCCAGCCTTTTTGGAAAACAATGTGGATGTTTCTCAAAAAACTAGAGAGCAATACCACTCCTGGAATATATCCCAGAGAGGCAAAAAGGTATAGTCGAAGTGACATCTGCACTTGTTTGTTCATTGCAGCACTGTTTACAATAGCCAGAACACATGACTGGTTAAAGAAACTTTGGTACATCTACACAATGGAGCACTATGCAACTGTTAGAAAAGACAAAGTCATGAAATTTACATACAAGTGGTACTACATGGAAAGTATCATGCTAAGTGAAATGAGTCAGAAAGAGAGGGACAGACATAGAAAGATTGCATTTATCTGGGGAACATAAAGTAACAAAATAGGAGACTAACACCTAAGAACGGCCTAGATAAGTACCAGAAGGTTCACTCCATGACTTGGAGGCCAGCCGCACACACTAGTGGAAAAGGCAGCACAGATAGAGAGGGGAGCGCCAAATAAAGGGTGTTGGGAAGATCTTCCCAGGATGGGAGAAGCATGCTGAAAGTAGACTATAGACCAAACATAATTGCCACTCAATGCCTCTTTTGCAAACCACAGTTCCCAAAAGGAGAGAGAGAGAGAGAGAGAGCAAAACTGAATGCCCTGCCACAGGGGCAGAGTGGTATGGGGGGGGGGGAGGCTGGGGGGTGGGTGGGAAGGATACTTGGATTAGTGGTGGTGGAGAATGGGCACTGGTGGTGGGATGGGTACTTGGTCATTATATAACTGAAACCTAAGCACAAAAATTTGTAAGTCTACAACTGTACCTCATGGCGTTTCACTAATAAAAATTTTTTTTAAATGTAATATCACTGTCCTCCCATTGCTCATCGATTTGCTTGAGCGGGCCCAGTAACGTCTCCATCGTGAGACTTTGTTGTTACTGTGTTTGGCATATCAAATATATCACGGGTAGCTTGCCAGGCTCTGCTGTGCGGGCAAGATACTCTCGGTAGCTTGCTGGGCTCTCCGAAAGGGGCAGAGGAATTGAACTCGGGTCGGCCATGCTGGCTGCGTGCAAGGCAAGCGCCCTACCACTGTGCTATCGCTCCAACCCAAATGTAATATATATTTTTAAAAAACTAGAAATTGATCTTCCATTTGACCCAGCCATATCACTTCTGGGAATATACCCTGGGGGTCCAAAAAACAGACAGCAAAAATACATTCCTATGTTCATTGCAGCATTATTCACCATAGTCAAAATCTGGAAACAACCTGAGTGCCCAAGAACAGACTAATGGATAAAGAAACTATGGAATATCTACACAATGGAATACTATGCAGCTATCAGGAAAAATGAAGTAATGAAATTTGCCTATAAATGGATGGACATGGAGAGATATGCTGAGTGAAATGAGAGAGAAGATATAGAATGACTGCATTCATTTGTAATATATAAAAATATATAGTAGAAGATTAATATTCATGGCCAGGGAAAACAGGGTTTAGGAGGGCTGGTCAATGTTTGGAACTAACCACAAGTGAATGTGGGGATGAGCGTAAGTAAGATAGAGAAGAGACTAGTATGACAATTATAGTTGGGAAGGGTCACACTGGACAAGATCTGAGGGTTAAAGGTAGGTAAAGGGATATTCTTGATAAAATTTCAGTATCAATATTGTAAATCACAATGCCCCAAAGGAGAGAGAGAATGAGAGAGAAAGAGAGATAGAGAAAAGGTAAGCATCTGCCATAGAGGCAGGCAGGGATTGGGGGTGATGGGAGGGAACTTGTGGATAATGGTGCTGGGAAATGTACACTTGTGGAGGGATGGGTGTTGGAATACTGTATTACTGAAATCCAATCATAAACAGCTTTGTAAGACTCTATCTCACACTGATTCAATAAAAAAGTTAAAAAAGAAGCAATATAGAAAAATATGAGAATAGATAAACAGATAAATAAAACTCGTAAAATCAGGTGGTAGATAGCATAGTCATCTAATGAATGTAAATGTTAATAATGTAAACACTTGAATTTCAGCAGCTGAAAACAAAATTTAGGAATCTAAAATGCCTAATGTTGAGTGTGAGAACAAGTAACAAAAATACTAGAGAGAGCATCAGTCAAAGAAAGATGATTTCCTATCTTGCTAAGCGATTTTTATACATTTTCAATAATGAATTAATATCTATTTTATTTTGAATGTTTATGACCGATTAGTTTTTTGAATTTGTAGTTTTTATTACAATTTTTACTTATAAATGTAGAAATTTACACTTAATCGGCCTATAATATATTTTGAAATATTCTCTTAGGATAATACATACTTAGTACCTTTATAGGTTTGTTAAGATTTTCCCCTTAAATTTTCTTAATTCTCTTTACTCTTACTATATTCTACTTTTGTAGAATTTATGTTTTCAAGTAAAGTCTAAAATATGTTAACACATAATTATCATAACATTGTCACTGTCCTCCTGTAGTTCATCGATTTGCTCGAGCAGTAATGTCTCCAATTTGAGACTTGTTGTTACTGTGTTTGATATATTGAAAATGTCATGGGTATCTTGCTAGGCTTTGCCACGCGAGTGAGATACTCTCGGTAGCTTGCCAGGCTCTCTGAGAGGGGTGGAGGAAATGAACCTGCCTCGGCCTGGCTGGCTGCGCGAAAGGCGAACGCTCTACTGTTGTGCTATCGCTCCAGCCCATACTTATCATAATTTTCTTTAAATTTACATAATCTAAAAAATTACTTTTTGAAAATAAACTTTTTACTTACAATTTTGTGGAACTTCGGGATTCATCTATTTGTCTGAAGGTGTCACCACCATAGAGAGAGATAGAGGGAGAGCTCCATATATGGAGAGAAAGATAGAGGGTGTCATCAAAACTGTAGATTTTTGTACTGAACAGAGCTTACATGGGGGAGGTAAGGCCTTGGGATCCTCAGGAGTCTGGTAAGGGAAGCAGGGTTTCTGGTGATGGGTCTGGTGTTGAATGATGCCTGCAAGAAAAATGAGATTAGAAGTGTTATAAATCTCAGTTCCTCAATAAAAGTGCTTTAAAAACAAAATTTTAAAAGTCTATAGAATAAAATATGTTGATTATGAATATTTACATTATGCAACAATAAAGATAGGCAAGAAAGGTTAAATACAAAATTTATGAATGTGATTATCACTGGGTAGAAATCGAAGGGGGTCAAATCAGGAGAACACAATGAGGCGTAAATGAAATCGTTACTATACTAAATTATAAAGGCAGATGGATATAGTATTATAGCCATTTATTCTTTTATTTTATAATCTGTATCACTGTCCTCCCATTGTTCATCGATTTGCTAGAGCGGTCCCAGTAACGTCTCCATTGTGAGACTTGTTACTGTGTTTGGCATATTGAATACATCATGGCTAGCTTGCCAGGCTTGCAATAATATTATAATATATTTTTGTTTGTTTTTTTGGAGTGGCAAGAAGAAAGTACACGGGTTAAGGCTCATGCTTTGCTTGAGGTTGAGGTACCTGGATTTGATCTCTGGCACTACACGGTCCCTTGAGCATCAAAAATTGCAACTCTGGAGGCCTTAAGCACCATTAGGATGGCGTGAGGAATCATCAGAATCATGGGGTCAGAGAAACATCAAATCCTTGGCCATTGCACTGAAGTAACTTCCCAGTAGACTTAAAATCACTGTAAGTGGTCCTGATTTTTCATGAACAACACTTGGGAAGCCCACCCATCGATTATTTTGCATTTATTAAATTTTAAACTGGAATTTGGAGGATCTGGGTGGAAGATGCTCGACTCCAATTCGAGTAGGCTTGGAGGTCTCGGCCCCAGAACCCGCGTGGCTTTGTCCCTCTGCCAGTACCTTCATGTGTGCGGAGAGTGGTCCCAGCATGGTGGTGGCTGGTCCTGGAGGTCTTCGGCTGCCGGAGCCCTGGTCGGGGCGGGGAGGAAAGCTCGACCCGCTCCCCTCCAAGGGGTCCCGGCGAGGGACACCCAGGCGCGGGGGCAAAAGACTGCACTGTTCTCGTCCGGGATCTGGATTTTATAGTCTCTGAGTCTTGGCCGCTGATGGGATTACACGGCGCCAGGGGGCCAGGTGGTGGGTGTGACCCCCGCCTACTGGAATTTGGAGGATCTGGGTGTAATCCCATCAGCGGCCAAGACTCAGAGACTATAAAATCCAGATCCCGGACGAGAACAGTGCAGTCTTTTGCCCCCGCGCCTGGGTGTCCCTCGCCGGGACCCCTTGGAGGGGAGCGGGTCGAGCTTTCCTCCCCGCCCCGACCGGGGCTTCGGCAGCCGAAGACCTCCAGGACCAGCCACCACCATGCTGAGACCACTCTCCGCACACATGAAGGTACTGGCAGAGGGACAAAGCCACGTGGGTTCCGGGGCCGAGACCTCCAAGCCTACTCGAATTGGAGTCGAGCATCTTCCACCCAGATCCTCCAAATTCCAGTAGGCGGGGGTCACACCCACCACCTGGCCCCCTGGCGCCGTGTAATCCCATCAGCGGCCAAGACTCAGAGACTATAAAATCCAGATCCCGGAACCGCGCGGCCGCGAATGCGGTAGGAATGAGGTAATAAGACATCTTATTACCTCATTCCTACTTTGGACAAACTTGCAGGCTATGGAATGTAGCCTGCCCACAGGGCAGAGTCTGGCAAACTCCCCGTGGCCTACCAAATATGCCAAATACCAGTAACAATGATGGGTCTCATTCTCCTAAAGAGCCGTGAATATAATCTCAGGGCTAGGATGAAAGAGACGTTACTGGGGCCTGCTCGAGGCAATCGACGATTAACAGGATGATGAAATGAAAAAAAAAAATTTAAAGTTAAAAATTAAGAGAGACACACAAACAAATCTTCGACCCGAGCAACTTGCTGCAGAGATGGCCCTGGACTTTGTAATAGGCCATTTCCACTGGGCTACTCCAGATGGGGGCAGGCACTGTCCCTCCCCCTGCCCTCTAGGAGCCCTGGCGGCCACCATTTTCTAGAAGTCAGCAACAAGCTTCAGGTACGAGTGGCAGTGGAGGCAGATGCCAGGCCTCACAGGACAGGGGAGGAGTGGGCCCTTGTCCTTCCCACCAACCCAATGGGACTCTGAGATGAAGCCACATCCAGCCACCGTCTACTTAAGCTCCCACATGGCCATGACCCAGACACACACAAACGAATCTTGGACCCAAGCCACTTGCTACAGTGACCTCTTCAGACCCGAATTATTAAAATATTAGAATTCTTAGAGTGACAGCCACTCTCCATAACAAGCAATACAAAGCACATTGTCTAGCATTGCCATTTCGGCAGGTATGAGTGGTGGTGGGACTGGTCTCAAAATATTAAAAGTAGCTAAAGTAGAGAAAGAGAGTATTGTGCAAATTGTCTGCCACATAGGCAAGGGGAGGTGGGAATGGTGTGGGGGTGGGGTGGATACAGGGGATTTTGGTGGTGGAAAATGTGCACTGGTGAAAGGAAGTGTGTTTGATAACTGCATGATTGAAATTCAAACATGAAAGTTTTGTAACTGTACCTCATGGTGAATCAATTAAAAAAATAGATTAAAAAAATAAAAAAGTTAAAGATTAAGAAAAAATAAGGTGGGAGATGGTTCAAATAGTAGCCCACTGCTCAAAGCATAGCTGGTTTTATCCCTGGCAATCATGGAGCACTGCCAAGCACACCAGACACAATTATTCTATTTTTTAAAAAAAGGAATGTAGGGGCAAGGGAGACAAAATAGTAGATAAGGCAACTTCCTTGCATGCAGTCACCCCAGATTCAATCTCTGACACCACATATGGTCCCTAAACTTCAGCAGAACACATAGAAAAAAAATTCCTGAGTATACCCATTTATGACCAAAACCCCCAAATTTTTAAAAAGAACTTAAAAAGAAAATGCAGATTGTAAAACAGATGCTCCAAATTTCTCCTTTTAACTAGTTGAGAGATCTAAATTGTCTCTCCCCAAAACAGGGAATGAATCATTGCCTCAAACAGAACTCAGAGACCCAAATTCTCAAAATTATATGTGACGCATGGCACTCCCGACAGTTTCTAAAAGTCTAAGATGTGTTTGTGTAGGGGTGTGAGGCCAATTAAAATGAAAGTGTTTTATAAAGTATTTTTTAAACTTAAGGCTTTATTGTCTTTGTGTTAAAATCGTTGGGATTCCCTATTCAGGTTTTATTTTTTCCTAAATTAGAGCTGCAAAATTCTCCAAATAAATGTTAGCCGAAAAATTTCACTCCCAAAAATAATGAAAGACTGTGTGTAACGTCAAACAAGCAGAAGGGTGAAATGGAAGGTTCCGATAAAACAGCCTGGGGAGATGCTGGCTGCCTTAGTTGGCAAAATGTTCTAAGCACAGCACCATGCTGCGAAGTGGAGTCTGGACCTGGCATGGTCAGCCCTCTGCCACGGGAGAGGGTCAGGACATACTGGCATGAATGCCCTTCACGGAAATGGTTCTGTATTTTTTTAACCCACACTGACCACATATTACATTTACTTAGAACTAAATCACTCTAGGAACAAGCCCCTTCCATCCACTTTCCCTGATAGCTTTATGGAAACGTGGCTTTAGAAGATGCTACCTTAACTCTGTTCATCTCCCTTTTCTCTTACCACACAAGCCTTTAAGATAGTGAAGGCATGGACGCTTGCCTGAGACTCTCTATACCTTTTAGAGTCTGCTTAGCCCAAATAGGCTGCAGAAATGACTCTCAAAAATCAGAAACTATAGTCCTTTCATTTAAATTTCTTCATAACACTACCATCCTCCAACTGCTGCCAAGTACAACTTTGTACTCAGTATTCTTCTAAATAGACTATGCCAACCTCAGTCTGGTATTTCATATAACTACACTCTCATCTTTCTACAGAGTGAAAAAGATTATGATTTACAGTTAAAAAAAGGAATTCTGCTTTCAGCTTTTCTGCCTCTCAGGTGTCTCCAAGAGACAAGACACAGTAGCCGCCTAACGATTTGGTTTCCTCACTAACACATCAGAGTTAAATATATCTACATGTCAGGATGGTTTAGATAGTGCATATGATGATTAAATCAGATGTACTCATGTTAATAGCGATGTGCTATATGAATACTAATAGTTTTTAGTGTTGATTCTTAGCTGTTATGTGTCACTAAAGTGAAAAATTCAAGCTTTGAATAAGGCAGACATCATTGGCCAACTATGTGGGAAATAACTTCTGAAGTAAAGCCTTTTCCTTGGAAGTAACCTCTAATACCTATTAAACCAAAAGAGGAATGAACAGCATGTGGTGTAGTTGACACATAGCTCCTAGAACAAAAGGTCATTTTCATAACAGTAGATGGACTCCACATAGGAGCAGTTGTGTGTGTCTCCATGACCTTATACACAAATTTGGTAGCTGACATTTAGAGGCATTCTTTAGCACCATTTCCGCTAGACAAGAGAACTGTGTGATACTCCAGGAAAATGACAAAGGTGAGTTTTCTTCCTTCTATGCTCAAAGGCTATGGCCTTTGAGCACTGCACCTTTTTGTGGTATTTAGCATTATCAGTGCAAGTCCCAAAAAGTGCTTTTAAATTTTTTTTATTCAATCACAGTAAATAAACAGTTACAAGATTGTTCATGATTGGATTTCAGTTATATAATTTTCAAATCCATCCCTTCACCAGTGTAAATTTCCCACCACCAATGTCCCAGATTCCCTCTTGCCTAGCCCCACTCAACATCGCATCTCTCTCTCTCTTTCTCTCTCTCCTATCTCTCACCTCTCTCTCAACAAGTGTTTTTAAATAAATAGAATGGTGAAATAATAATTTTCTCCAGCTTTTCCACAATTCTGCATCTTAAGGCATAAAAACTTCCAACCCCCCACTCAGTGCTTGGCCAGGTCTGAGAGTCACATCTGTATGCATACAAATAACTGCATCTTGCATTTGCACAGGTGACATATTTCCATTAGCTGTTGACATATTGCAAAATAGTGCATATGATACTTTATACCCTCTAATGATGCTCCATCTCAGGAATGTTGCTAATGAGCCAATTTTAAGTTATTTTTCTATTCATGTGAATTGGCTTAAAGGATGCTTACTAATAACATGCATCTAATGTGCCATATTTATAATATAAAAAAAGACATTTGTCTCAAATTGCTCATGCCTCTTTTTAGTTCATCATACGGCTGAAAAATATGGAGGTAAAATTTATGCATAATCTTGAAGGCTTTAACCTGAGCCAAGTAAAAATCATTTAATACACAGCCATCACCTTGTAGTACTCAGTTAAATACTGAAGGAACAGTCTATGAAGCACTCTGGAAAATTGCATCTGTAGTCACTTAGTTCATGGTCTCTAGATTTCCAGATCTATCTCCCTGACTCAGAGAGCTCATCTGCTTCTTCGTTCCCTTTCTCTGCTGTACTGGTTTGAAATTCTCTCTGGAATTCTCTCCAAACATTAAGTAGGGAAATATCGGATCTCACCTTATTTGTTCTATGTCTTGCAATGCCCTTCAGTTTCTAGTGTCCAATGACTTAAGGGCTGTTTTTTTTTTAATATACTCTGTCCTCCTTTTGGTTGTTTTAGGTGGGATGGTAA
Source organism: Sorex fumeus (assembly GCF_029834395.1). Classification (NCBI taxonomy): domain Eukaryota; kingdom Metazoa; phylum Chordata; class Mammalia; order Eulipotyphla; family Soricidae; genus Sorex; species Sorex fumeus. The sequence continues at coordinate 38,217,285 of NW_026606101.1, read as the reverse complement.
GTCTAATGCCTCCTCCTCATTCTAGTCTGACAATTAGAGCAAACAGCTTTCATTTTTTTCTATCAAACTCCTATCTTTAGGAAACATATCACAGCAATTGATAAGTTAATGTAGGTCATTATGAATGCTGGTTTATGTTTTTGCTCAAAATAATGAGTAAAACAAAAGTGATACAAAGTCAATATTAAAATTTCACTTGCACAACAATCTGTGGAATAAGTGACATCTTTGTGGAATAAGTCAGATTCTAAGTACTGGGGAAAGTCATTAAATTTTTCTGCTATTCAAAATGTAACAGCTATTAACATGGCATGTTTAAATGTATAATCTTATTAATGGATATAATTTCTATTTAATCTAATCCAGGCAACAAAACATTAAGTCAAATATCAAGTCACGGTCACGGTCCTCCTGTTATTCATTGATTTGCTCGAGTGGGCCCAGTAACACCTCCATCATGAAACTTGTTACTGTGTGTTTGGCATATCCAATATATCATGGGTAGCTTGCCAGGCTTTGCCATGCGGGTGAGATACTCTCGGTAGCTTGCCAGGCTCTCCAAGAGGGGTGGAGGAATCGAACTCGGGTCGGCCATGTTGGCTGCGTGCAAGGCAAATGCCTTACCTGCTGTGATATCGCTCCAGCCCAAGTCAAATATCATTGTGAAGCATTTGTTGATTTCCATGGTGTAAATATTTCCACTGTAGTGATTTCAAGATGACATTATAATGTCACTGAGCATAGAGATGGGGAAAATATGCAGAAATAAGGCATGAATATTATTAATTTGGCATATCACTGTATCACTATCATTCCACTGTTCATAGATTTATTTGAGCGGGCACCAGTAACTTCTTCATTCTTCCCAAACCTGGGATTTTAGCAGCCTCTCCTTACTCATCTTTCCCAACGCTGCCGATTGGAGGCTCTTTCAGGGTCAGGACAATGATAACCGTTATTGTTACTGTTTTTAGTATATTAAATACATCATGGCTAGCTTGCCAGGCTCTGCTGTTAGGGTGGGATACTCTCGTTAGCTTGCCAGGCTCTCCGAGAGGCATATATTTCCCTCTATGATTTGTTGCCTACTGTCTGAACTCCAGCTAATATGGTATGGTAATTATGAAATATGGGTAGGAATTTTCTTATGATGTATCCAGGAATATGTTCACTTATATGTGATGCTTGGCCCGAGCATTTGGAAAATGGCCTGGAGAGTGGCAGCAGTTGGGTAGTGGAGGTCGGCTGCCAGGGCTGGGTCCCTTGGGATGGGGAGGGCTCTCACCTGCCCCCCTCTGGGGCGCCCTGAGTGAAAACAGCCTGGAGCGGTGTCCAGTTGGCAGAGTTATGGGGGCCTCATTTTATACTCCCTTCTGAGAGAAGCAGCCATGAGTTCTGGAGGGTGACCAATTAGGAGATTATCTGGCACTGCCAAGAGGTGGCTTATGGATATGACCCCTGGGTTGCTGGAGACTGAGGGAAGCAGGCAGAGGATCTCTGCTCCCGGTCCTGTTGAACTCGGAGTCCAAGATCACAAAGTTTCTCATTACCTGAGTCTTGTGGGACTTCACTCATGCACGAGACTCAGCCCTAGTGTGTGGAAAACGGCCTGGAGCATGGTAGCAATTGGGTAGTGTAGGTCAGTTGCCGGGACTGGGTCCCTTGGGTGGAGAAGGCTCTCACCTGCTTCCTCTGGGGCGCCCTGAGTGAAAATATATATACCTGGTTATATGGCATATATAACCATCAATTTAAAAGACCCATTTTCCCCATAAGACTTTGGAGTTTATGAGATTTACCAAAAGCATGCTGTAAAGCAGTATTAGTCAGGCTTACACATCCCTGATGTAGCCTATACTAGTTCAATCAATCAGAGCATAGACACACCAGTCTTGAAGAAGATGACTCTTATGAACAAAGTATTCAACATTCACCAAATCAAGGGCAACTCGTTAGAAGGTGCAGTACCTAGCAGCAAGCAGGAATTATCAGACCCAGATTCTGACTGAGTATCAGAAGAATATCATGATTTTCAAATTAGGACTCTGTGCTCCAATCTCAGTCTTTAATTATTAGACTAAAAACACCACTTAACCATCTGTGAGTTCATTCATTTGGGATCGTTAATGCACATTAAACATGAAAACAAGTGCAAATACCAGGAAAAATGTCAGCCCCATTTCAGATAAATGTCTTTTCTGCGAGCATTCTAATATATATCTAAACAACTTAGTGTTGTTCTTTTCTTTTACCAACATCTACAGAAACACAAATTCCTCTCCTCTCTCTGCAGGAAGCAAACCCACCTTTCCCAACTCACAGCACAGTAGTGTGGCCATCACAGGGCTAGTTCATTTGGACACATCTCTTCCAATTTTGAGTCCAGAAACATCACTATAACAGCAACTTGAAATTAGTGGGAGTATTTATGCTCTGTAAATTGACAAATATTGTCAAAACAGAGCTTTTTATTCCAGAGAGTCAGTTAAACATTTATCACCATATTACTACTCCTTCTTGTAGCTGTCCTGACCTAAGCAGTTTAATTTGTTTAATGGAAAATATGCATCATAATTCACTTTGAGAGAAATCAATCTCTCTCCAGAAAGGCATTAAAGGAAACAAGAAGCTTGTCCAATCCTTTTACCAGAAGACACTCTCAGAAAAGCAATGAGAAGAATGAGTTTGATGCAAATGGTTTCTTGAGACAATTTTGGAAACAAGTACACAAATTCAAGATAACCTCACAGTTAATACATAGTCATTAATATTAGCTTCTTGGTAACTTACCAATTTACAGACTGCAGCTAGAAATGATGCAAAGACCTCCCAACAGAGAGCTCATAATAAGAAAACATCACACAGGTACTAATGCTACTGATTCTGGGATATTTTTTAGATAAATAGCTCCAGATTTTAGAGAATTAAGGCTTAAAGGAGAGTGAACCATGACAATACCACAAAGTTCACCTGAGAAGTAACAATAAAAATATAAGGTCATTGAAATATTTACACTGAAAGGAAAGATTATTTTCTTCTCCTTAACTGTGACTTGTTTTATTCAAAGGACTATGTAGAATTCCTTCCTATTTTTTCAGAAGGTCTCTGCTATTACTATGAGAATAGTATGTCAGAATGGCAAACTGATCAAAGATGTATGAAAGTTCTGTGAAAAATACATCCAAATCATTGCATCCTGACACCAATCAGTTAACTGGAAAGAAAGAGCTGTCAATCCTATCCTCAGTGTAGGGCTGGAATCACTGTCACTGTCACTGCCCTCCCGTTTTTCATGGATTTGCTTGAGCGAGCCCAGTAACATTGTGAGATTTGTTACTGCGTTTGGCATATCGAAGGGTAGCTTGCCAGGCTTTGCTGTGCGGGCAAGCTACTCTCGGTAGGTTGCCGGGCTCTCCAAGTGGGGCGGAGGAATCAAACTCGGGTCAGCCATGTTGGCTGTGTGCACAGTGAACGCCCTATCCACTGTGCTATCACTCTGGAATATAATCATTCAAACCTAGACAAGACCAGACATGACTCTAACTAGGACCAACCAAATCCAATCCAACCTCATAAAAGAATGCAACCTAGATGGGCTCAACTCTAGCTAAGCCCAGTTAGATCAGATCTTTCCTTGATCATGTACAAATTGCTGCTGCTGTATGACACATAAACTCTGTTATAGATGCAACAATAGCTAAGTGGAATAATCAAAATGAGGAAAATGAATTCAAACTAACCACAGAAGTTTAAGCTAGTACATATATTTAACTTTTTAAAAAATCTCATTCCAGTTCCTGTTACTGCTGCTCCATTGTTTCTGGGTCAGAAGTGATAGTATAGCAGGTAATTACTCGCCTGTAACACAAGCTACCTAGGCTCAACCCAGGCTGGAGCTGGAGTGATAGCACAGCGGTAGGGCGTTTGCCTTGCACGCAGCCAACATAACCGACCCGAGTTCGATTCCTCCGCCCCTCTCGGAGAGCCCGGCAAGCTACCAAGAGTATCTCACCCGCACGGCAGAGCCTGGCAAGCTCCCCGTGACGTATTCGATATGCCAGACACAGTAACAACAAAGTCTCCAATGGAGACGTTACTGGGCCCGCTCGATGAACAACGGGAGGGCCTTTACCTTTACCTTTACCTACCTACTGTGATCGGTTTTTTTCCAACTTTTAGCTACTGTGAACAGTGCAGCAATGAACATAGAAGTGCAGATGTCATCTCAACTATACTTTTTTGCCTCTATACTTTTTTTCAAATATCCCAAGAGTGATATTGCTGGGTCAAACGGGAACTCAGTTTCTAACTTTTGAGAATCGTCTATACTGTTTTCCAGAAGGGCTGAAAAAGTCAGAATTCCCACCAGCAGTGAAGAAGAGTTCCTTTCTCCCCACATCCATGCCAACACAGGTTGCTTTTGTTCTTTTCAATGTGGGCCAGTCTAAGTGGTGTTAGATGACATCTCATTGTTATTTTGACTTGCATCTCTCTGATGATTAGTGATGTAGATCATTTTCTGATGTGTCTTTTAGCAATTTGGATTTCTTCTTTGAGAAAGTTTCTGTTCATTTCATTACCCCATTTTTGATGGGGTTGGATGTTTTCTTTTTGTGGAGTTCAACCAGTGCTTTGTATATTCTTGATATTAGCCCCTTATCACATGGATATTGGGTCAATATCCTTTCCCATTTTGTAGATTGTCTTTGTATTCTAGTCACATTATCTTTTGAGGTGCAGAAGATTCTTAATTTAAGATAGTCCCATTTGTTTATCTCTGTTTCCACTTGGTTGGTCAGTGGAGTGCTGTCTTCGAAGATACTGTTAGCCTCAATATCCTGAAAGGTTTTGCCGACCTTGTCTCCTATGTACCTTATGGACTTTGGCCTGCTGTTGAGATCTTTAATCCATTTTGATCTGACTTTTGTGCATGGCGTTAGTCAAGATCTAAGCCCATTTTTTGCATGTGGTTATCCAGTATGCCAGCATCATTTGTTGAAGAGGCTTTCCTTTCTCCACTTCATATTTCTAGCTCCCTTATCAAAAATTAGATGTTCATACGTTTGGGGTTGTGTGTACGGATATTACACCCTGTTTCATTGGTCTGTGGACCTGGCTTTATTCTAGTACCAAGCTGTTTTAATTATTACCACTTTTTAGTAGAGTTTGAGGTTGGGGAGGGTAATGTCTCCCCAAGTCTTTTTCCCAAGAATTGATTTAGCTTTTCGTGGGCGTTTGTTCTTCCATATAAATTTTAGGAGTGCTTCATCTGTTTCTTTGAAGAATTTCATGGCATTCTTATAGGGATCTCATTACACCTGTATAATACTTTGGGGAGTATTGCCATTTTCACAATGTTAATTCTTCCTATCCATGAGCAGAGGATATGTTTCCATTTCATCGTGTCCTCTTTTATTTCCTGGAGTAGTATTATGTAGTTTTCATTGTAGAAGTCTTTTACCTCTTTAGTTAGGCTTATTCCGAGGTATTTGATTTTCTGGGGCACGATTGTGAATGGAAGTGTTTTTGTCATATCACTTTCCTCTCTCTCTCATTATTTGCATATAGGAAGGCCATGGATTTTGGGGCATTAATTTTATAGCCTGCGACTTTACTGTACAAATCTATTATTTCTAGGAGTTTCTTGGTATAGGATTTAGGATTCTCAAGATATAGTATCATCTGAAAATAGTGAGAGTTTGATTTCTTCCTTTCCTATCTGGATGCATTTAATATCTTTTTTCTTGCTTAACTGCTATTGCAAGTACTTCTGGTTCTATATTGAACAGAAGTAGTGATAGTGGGCATCTTTGTCTTATCCCTTATCTTAGAGGGAAGGCCCTTAGTTTTTCCCTATTGAGGATAATGCTTGCCATTGATTTGTCATAGATGGCTTTGCCTATCTTGAGTAAAGTTTCTTCTAAGCCCGTTTTGGTGAGAGTTTTCATCATAAACGGGTGTTTTATCTTGTCAAATGCTTTTTCTGTATGTATTGATATGATCATATGTTTTTTATCTTTACTTTTGTTGATATGATTGATTATGTTGATTAATTTCCGAATGTTAAACCATCCTTGAATCCCTGGGATGAATGCCACTTGGTCGTGGTGTATGATTTTTTTGATGAGTTGTTGGGTTCTATTTGCTAATATTTTGTTGAGGATCTTTGCATCCGTGTTCATCAGGGATATTGGCCTATAGTTTTCTTTGTTGTCCTGTCCTTGTTTTCTGTTGGTATTAGGGAGATATATGCCTCATAGAAACTGGGAGAGTTTCTGTTTTTTCAATTTCCTGGAAAACCTTGAGGAAAATTGGCAACAGCTCTTCTTTAAATGTTTTGATGAATTTACTAGTGAATCCATCTGGGCCTGGGCTTTTGTTTTTAGGAAATATTTTGATTACAGTTTCAATTTCCTTGACATGCATGGGTCTATTCCGGTATCCCAAGTCTTCTTGGTTCAATCTTGGTAGATTATAGGAATCCCGGAATTTATCCATTTCTTCTAGGTTCTCTTGTTTCGTGCCATGCAGACTCCCAAAGTAGTATCTAATAATCTTTTGAATTTCATTGGTTTCTGTTGTGATGGCCCCTTTTTCATTTCTGATTCGGTTTATTAGAGTTCTCTCTCTTTGTGAGTCTTGCTAATGATATATCAATCTTGTTTATTTTCTCAAAGAACTTGCTCTTGGTTTCATTGACCTTTTGGATTGTTTTTTGAGTTTCCATGTTGTTAATTTCTGCTCTAACTTTTATTATTTTTTTCCTTCGGCCAAATTTGGGTTCCTTTTGTTGGTATTTTTCTAAGATCTTGAGCTGTGAGGTTAGGTTATCTATGTAGGCCCTTAATCCCTTCCTTAGGAATGCTTGCAATGCTATAAATTTTCCTCTTAACATGGCTTTAGCTGCGTCCCATAGGTTCTGGTAGTTTGTTTCTTCATTCTTAGTTTGTGTCCAGGTATCTTTTGATTTCATCCTTGCCTTCCTTCCTGACCCACTCATTGTTAAACATTGAGTTATTTAATTTGCAGGTTTTGATTTGTTTCTCGGTGCCTTTGTGTTATTCGCTTCTATCTTCAGTGCATCTTGGTATGAAAAGATTGTTGATACTACTTCTATCTTCCTGATTCTAATGAGGTATGTTTTGTTGGTTAGCACATGGTCTATTTTGGAAAATGTTCCATGTGCACTGGAGAAGAATGTGTATTCTTTCTTTTTGAGGTGTAGAGCCCTGTATAGGTCTGTTAGCCCTCTCTCTTCTATTTCTTCCTTCAAAGACTTTGTTTTCTTGCTGGGTTTTATTCTTGTTGATCTATCCAGAAGTGATAAGGCGATGTGGAAGTCTGACTACTATTGTATTGCTGGCAATGTCCTTCTTTAAATCTATTAGCAGTTGTTTTAATTATTTAGCTGGTCCCTCATTAGGTGCATCTGTATTTAAGAGTGTGATTTCTTCCTGTTGTCTGTATCCCTTGATAAATAGAAAATGGCCTTCGCTGTCCCTTCTAATATTTTCAACCTGAAATTTATGTTGTCAGATACTAGTTTTTTTGAGGGAGCTATTTGCTTGCAGTGTTGTTTTTCATCCTTTAACTTTGAGTCTGTGTTTGCTCTGACTGTTCAGATGAGTTTCTTGTAGGCAGCAGAATGTTGATTTCAGTTTCTGGATCCATTTTGCCACTTTGTATCTCTTGATTGGTGCATTTAGACCATTGATATTGAGAGAGATTATTGTCATGGGGTATTGTGCCATCTTTCTCTAGGGTTATGCTTATGAGTGTTTTCTTTCTTATCTTACAGGAGCCCCCTTTTTTTTTTCTTTTTTTTTTCCCTTTATTTTATTTTATTTTTTTTTACAGTTGTAGATTTACAATTTTTTGTGCTTTGGTTTCAATTATACAATGATCAGATACCCATCCCTCCACCAGTGCCCATTTTCCACCACCATGGATAATATCCCTCCCACCCCCATCCCCCCATCCCCCCTGTCTCTGTGGCAGGGCAATCCCCTGTGTTCTCTCTCTCCTTTTGGGTGTTGTGGTCTGCAAAAGAGGCATTGAGTGGCAAACATGTTCAGTCCATAGTCTACTTTCGACATGCATCTCCCCTCCTGGGAGGATCCTCCAAACATCCTTTATTTGGTGCTCCCTTCTCTATCTGAACTGCCCTTTCCTCTAGGATACCCGCTGGCCTCTAAGTTATGGAGTAATCCTCCTGGTGCTGATCTCAGCTATTCTTGGGTATTAATCTCATACTTTGTTACTTTATATCCCCCAGATGAATGCAGTCTTTCTATGTCTATCCCTCTCTTTCTGACTCATTTCGCTTAGCATGATACTTTCCATATTGTACCACTTGTATGTAAATTTCATGACTTCATCTTTTCTAAGAGCTACATAGTACTCCATTGTGTAGATGTACCAAAGTTTCTTTAACCAGTCATCTGTTCTTGGGCATTCAGGTTTCTTCCAGTTTCTGGCTATTGTAAAGAGTGCTGCAATGAACAAACAAGTGCAGATGTCACTTCGACTATACATTTTTTTTTTTTTTACTGCCTGGAAATAAGTATTTTTTAATATATGGCTTTTAACCTTTCTTTTTTTTTTTAATTTATTTATTGAATCACTGTGGGAAAGGTTACAAAGCTTTCAGGTTTATGTCTCAGTCATGCAAATATCAAACACATTTCCCTTTACCAATACTTATTTTTTCCCATGAAGAACCCCAATAAAACCCCACCCCCCACCCCTCCCCGTCCCTGTGAGGCAGATGAATTCTAGTTAACACTCTATCCGCTTTGATTAGATTGTTTCAATAAAAGATTCGCCACTATTATTTAGAGTTTACCCCCCCCCCCAAATCAGACATGCTGAAAAAGCATTGTGAAGTGATTTGCTTTCTACAGCTGGGTTCAAGAATTAAATGTTGGTTTTGGATTTCTGCTATTTTACCTATTGACCCTGGAAGTATTTCTACTGAAAGTCAGATAGTTAAGAAATTGGTTTCTGTGTTCTGGAGTCGTGGCCGTGCTGGAGAGCCGCTCGTGGGGGGCAACTGGTGGCCTCGGTAGGGCGTGAAGGGCGGAGCGAAACGCCCCCCTTCCCATGAGGTTTTAGTCGCCCCCACACTCCCGGCTCATACCTGCTGTCCACAAGGCTCCCATGTGGCCGCCATCTTTCTTTCCAGAGAGGAGAGGGCGAATGGGGCATCACCCTTTCCCCTCCGGCAGACTTGATGGGCTGGATCAACGCATAGTCCATTCACTTTTCTGCTCCAAGCTGCTGGGTTCTGCATTAAGTCCTTGTGCTTCTGGGGCCATGGCCGTGCTGGAGAGCCGCTCGCGGGGGGCGACTGGTGACCTCGGTAGGGCGTGAAGGACGGACCGGAACGCCCCCCGACCCATGAGGTTTTAGTCGCCCCCACTCCCCCGGCTCATACCTGCTGTCCACAAGGCTCCCATGTGGCCGCCATCTTTCTTTCCAGAGAGGAGAGGGCGAATGGGGCAACACCCTTTCCCCTCCAGCAGACTTGATGGCCTGGATCAATGCATAGTCCGTTCACTTTTCTGCTCCAAGCTGCTGGGTTCTGCATTAAGTCCTTGTGCTTCTGGGGCCATGGCTGTGCTGGAGAGCCGCTCGTGGGGGGCAACTGGTGACCTCGGTAGGGCGTGAAGGACGGACCGGAACGCCCCCCTTCCCATGAAGTTTTAGTCGCCCCCACACCCCCGGCTCATACCTGCTGTCCACAAGGCTCCCATGTGGCCGCCATCTTTCTTTCCAGAGGGAGGAGGGCGGAAGGGAGCAACACCCTTTCCCCTCTGGGCAGAAATGATTGCCTGGATTAACGCATAGTCCTTTCACTTTTCTGCTCCAAGCTGCTGGGTTCTGCATTAAGCCCTTGTGCTTCTGGGGCTGTGGCCGTGCTGGAGAGCCGCTCGTGGGGGGCAACTGGTGACCTCGGTAGGGCATGAAGGACGGACCGGAACGCCCCCCTTCCCATGAGGTTTTAGTCGCCCCCACACCCTCGGCTCATACCTGCTGTCCACAAAGGAGCCCCTTTAATTCATCTTTTAGGTTTGGTTTTGAGTCTATGAAGTTCCTGAGCTGTTATCTATAAAAAAGTGTATTTTCCATCGGGTTTGAGTGAGAGTTTAGCTGGATAAAGTATTCTTAGTGAGGCATTCATTTCATTGAGTTTTTTCACTATTTCCCACCATTGTGTTCGCGCTTGGAAGGTTTCCTTCTGATAGGTCTGTTGTAAATCTAAGGGCTCCTTTATATGTGATTTCCTTCTTTAACCTTGCTGCTTTCAGTGTTGTGTCTCTATCCACGGTATCCATCATTCTGACTCTGATATACCTTGAAGTGTTTTTATTAGGGTCTCTTGTATCTTGTATCCTTCTGCCTCTTGGATCTGGATGTCTGCATTCTTTAACTCTGGGAACTTTTCAGCAATGATTTCTTTGATTGTGGCTTTTTCACTGAGGTTGCCTCCAGTCCTTCTGGTACTCCAATGATTGTAATGTTGTTCCTCTTGGCGTAATACCCTAGGTCTCTCTTTCTCCTTAGAGATATTTTGAGGTCTTTTCCTCTTGTTTGTTGTTCCCTATATGATTCCTGTTGCTCATCTTTAAGCTCACTGATCCTGTTCAGCTGTAGTCATTCTACTGCTGAGGGCACCCACTGAATTTTTAATTTCATCTCTTCAATCCTTTATTTGTAACACTCTGTATGTAGCTTTTTAATTTCTGCTCTTATTTCTTCCTGTGGGCTGGAGCGATAGCACAGCGGTAGGGCGTTTGCCTTGCACGCAGCCAACATGGCCGACCCGAGTTCAATTCCTCTGCCCCTCTCGGAGAGCCTGGCAAGCTACCGAGAGTATCTCGCCCACACAGCAGAGCCTGGCAAGCTCCCCGTGACATATTCAATATGCCAAACACAGTAACAACAAAGTCTCCAATGGAGACGTTACTGGGCCCGCTCGAGCAAATCGATGATCAACGGGAGGGCCTTTACCTTTTATCTTTCTTCCTGTATTTTCTCAACTATCCATTCCACTGTTTCTTTCATTTCTCCCTTTAATTTCTGAATGTCTGCTACATTGATTGATTTGAGTAGTTCCTTGAACATCCTCAGCATTTTATCTCAGAATTCTTTATCAGAGAGAGCATATTTGTGGGTGACCCCTGTTGAGGATTTGTGACTCTTTTCTTCGTCCTCTCCTCAAAGTGGAGTTTTACATTGTTTCTTCAGGCTGTTTTGGTTGTCTAGAGGTAAAACCTTGGAATTCATTAGCAGTGTTCCCTCTTTTCATGGGAGAGGATTCTGAATAATGTCTATCAAAGGTGGTTACCCTTCTTTCTTTCTAGAATCTGTCCTTCCTCTAAGGCATTATTCTGTGGCTTATGACGGGCATCTAGTGAAGAGTTGGAGAAGGTGCTCTTTTATATTGGGATTTTACATCTTCTTGTGTACTGTTCTTTTGGTAGAATTGGAAAAGGCCAGTGGATTATTGTTGTATTTTAGTTGAGATGGCCAGGATTTTTTCAACAGAATTAGGTAATAAAGGCTGGGATGTGCAACCTTCTCAGAGAAAGTCACACCCACTTTTGAGGAGGCCAAGCCCCCAGCCTGTCCTAGGGACATGCTGACCTAGGAACCTGCAGAGGCTGGCGGTGCCCTGAAGAGTTGGTCCAGCGGCCTGGCGGAAATCTGGTAGGGGCTCCCAAAAGTCTCCTCTGGCTTCCCTGTGGTGGGGGTCTAGCTCAGGGTATGGGGCGTGCTCTTGGGGTGTGGGAAAGGGATACGCTCCCTGGCTCCCTGCCGAACCTGCAGAGGAGGGCAGCTCCCTAAAAAGGTGGGCAGGCGGTCCCCACTTTGATATTTTGTGTGAACCTGGTAAATCACTTTTTATCAATATGGTTCATTAATTAAATGACCATCTACTGAGTTCCTGCCATGTTGTGCAGGATTATATTTAACACTGTATTTTAATACTTGGGTTCATTATTAAATTTCGCTTATTTTTTGCTTTTCTTTGGGCCACATACTTTAGTGCTTAGAGTTTTTTCCTGCTCTACATTCAGGGATCACTCTTGGCAGGCTTGGGGAACCATACAGGCACTGGGTCTGAAACCCACGTCGATTACACGCAAGGCAAATGCCCTTGCATATAGTACTGCACTACTGTACCCACTGTACTACTGCTCCAAACACCTCATGATTAAATTTTAATTAAACTGCCTATCAAGATTTCTGGATCTTTCATAGATTCAGGATTTAGGCAACAAACTTGCAAATGTTGTGAAGCAGAGTTTGGACCGTTCATGACCTTGTAACCTTATAACCAAGGATGATGACAATAATGATGCCCTGTGAAAACACTCCAGTGAAGGGATTTTTGCCACATGCCACAACAATGAAGCACCATTGAAAGAACCACTTTCTTACTCAGCGAGGTTTGAAATATATTCAGGTTTTGGTTCTAGCGCCATCAGATAAACTAGATTCATGCTAAAGGCTCACATGCCTTTTATTGAGAAAAGAGAGAGAGACCAAGAAATGGTGATTGAGGGATAAATAACCTTTAAATTTCTAATGAAAAGTAAATTTCTAATCTTCCCATTAGGATTAGTTTAGCTTTAACCAACCTATTTTCATTCTCATTGTTGGATTGCTTTTCCCTCTTGTGGTCCAAGAGCATGTAAGGGTATGTGTCCTCTGATGTACTAAGTGCAGGCCTTTTTAGCCTGGCCATTAGTGATATTTGGAGTTTGTTAGTACATGTTTGTTGGATATGTATCAGCATAACTACCTCTACCCATTAGATTCCAGTAGCATTTCCCAGTGTGTTAACTAAACCACAATGTTTGTAGAAATTTCCAAGTGTCCACTGATTCAGCGAAATCATAACTAGCAAAATATGGTTGACTAAGTGTCTCACAAAGGTTAGAATAGTGTAAATGGGCTTTGTAGATTAAGATATGTTCAGAGCTTTCATGCAGAGCTTTTATGGGTCCAGCTGAGCAAATGGGCAAAGAAAATTCAATTGAACCTGTTTCCTTGTCCACTTAACTGCCAATGGACACATTAGGTTTTCCATGTGAAGTTTTGATGTTTTAAATCTCCAACAAACTAAGGATTTGTTTAGGCTGTGTTTGACAAATGACACTGTCTCAATTTTGAGTCTTTTTAACTTCAGGATACAGATTATACAATCTGCCAGGAGTTATTTTCAATACCCAGCCTCTAAGCCTCCGTTTTTCTATCTGCAATATAGATACTAGTATTTCTTTTGATGAGAAGGGTGATTATGATGGGGACACAACTGACAGTACTAAGGATGTTCTCCTAATTCTACACTCAGAGATCACTCCCGGAAGCTTGGCGTACCATCTGGAGTGCTGGAGATTGAACTTGGGTCAGTTGCCCACAAGGCAAATGACTATCCCACTGTACTATTGCTCCAGCCCCCCAAATAGGAATATTTTACCTTCATTTTCCTGTTTCAACCATAAAATTCTCTTGTCTATTTATCATCAAGGACCCTTCCAGACAGAGTGTGGAATGCAGCTGCATTCTTGGTGTGAGGTGGTCCTCAGCATAGGCTCCTCCCCAAATGAGAGAATTAGAAAACAAACCCTTAACAGGGCAAGGTGAACTGAATAACAGAGGCAAACAGTTGAAAAGAAAAGGTACGTGTTTGTGACTGTGTCTTTGTATAATGAAGAAAGGAGATTACTATTTCACTGCCAATTTCCCTTATATCCATGTTCTGTCCTTGCCCTGATCCAACCTGTGTTGCTGGGAACTGTCAATTACATAGATTTTGGCAATGGAAGTCTTGGTGGCAGACAATAAGGGAAAGTAAAGTTTATGTTACTTTCTCTTTCTCCCCCACCCCACTCCTTTCCTCATTCCTTCCTCTACCTGACTCCTTCCTTTTCTCCTGCTCCTCCCTTTTCCTCTCTCCATATCTTCCCTTTCTTCTTCCAGATGCCCTGATTTTAAGCTGAATCCCCTCTCATTTTTCCCAGTGGTGGTGCCTTCTTCCTGTAGTCCTTAACTACCAGCCTGCCTCACAGTTTGTTTAGTCTTTTGGCTATAGTCATATACATTATTAATTCTCCTAAAAGTTCTTTCACAGAAAGACAGAATAGATTTTAATGTGGATGTTGACATCTGACTTACCTTGAGTTTAGACAATTTTACAGATTCAGGCTGACTCTGGTTACTTAAGTCACATTATTGTCATTTCTAGTTATGGTAACAATGTTAAATTTATCTGTATTCTAACTTCATCCAAAAATTATACATGCAGATTACAATACAAAATGACAGTAGCGTATGAACTACATATCATGAAAATAAGAAACATAAAATAAGCAGCTTAAGCTATTTTGCTGAGCTACTCACTATGTCTAGATCATTCCTGGAAGCCCATTACTTGCTTCATCAAGTCAATCCAAGTTCTTTAGAGGAGCTGGGCTTGGAAGAACTCCTGGAGAGAGACAGTGCTCTGCTTATAACAAACTGCTCTGAGACACTCATTTTCACTTGAGCATCCAATTAAATTAAAAATTATAAAAATGTTTATATATTGTAATTTAGGGTTGGAGCGATAGCACAGTAGGTAGCACGTTTGCCTTGCATGTGGCAGACATGGCCTAACTGAATTCAATTCCTCCACCCTTCTCAGAGAGCCTGGCAAGCTACCGAGAGTATCTCGCCCACACAGCAAAGCCTGGCAAGCTACCCGTGACGTATTCAATATGCCAAACACAGTAATAAGTCTCCCAATGTTACTGGGCCTGCTCGAGCAAATTGATGAACAACGGGAGGACAGTGACAGCGATTGTAATTTAATATATTTAAATGCAAAATTATGATATGTTGTAAGAAAATAAAACTTTAGCATTTATAAGATAGTACATATCTATTTTTGTAGTTAATGTTGAATTCTTTTTAATTATATACACGTATATGTATATTACTGTGATATTTTAAGTTCTCTTATCGCTTAAAATCAGCCTCCGAAACAACAGTGGGTCCCATTTTTAATGGGATCACTTGAGAATCTTCTTAAAACCACAAAATTCCAGACAAATCCTCCAAGATAATTTGTACTACTATCTGTGGAAGTGAAGTCCAGCATCAGTATTTGCTGGTTTCCCAGGAGAACTCACTATACAACGTGGGAATCTGTCTCACTCAGAGGAAAGCTTCTAAGAAATTTTTATGATTGAAGCTAGTGAGCTCCCTGTGGGTGACCAATGTGAGTTGGAGAGAAGAGAGATGGTCACTTTCCCTGAACCCCCTTTGCCACCCCAGGAGCAGCTGGGCGCTTCTACTGATAAAGTCTGCAATGAGTCCCTGCGTGTCATGGACCAGAGTCCTGCCAGCCCTGCTAGGTGGCCATCAACTCACACTTGACCTCCACTTTTTCTTCTTGGCACAGGAGTTAATCTCCCACCACCTGATTTCTCAGGGAGCTATGGACACAGGCTCTAGCGAGGAATTGCTCTTTGCAGGAAGGAAAGCCAATCCCATGCATTACCCAGGCCTTTTGGAGCCTTGCCTTTCACTGAATCACGGTGAATCATGGTCCTCCCGTTGTTCATCGATTTGCTCGAGCGGGCCCAGTAACGTCTCCATCATGAGATTTGTTGTTACTGTGTTTGGCATATCGAATACATCATGGGTAGCTTGCCAGGCTCTGCCGTGTGGGTGAGACACTCTCGGTAGCTTGCCGGGCTCTTTGAGAGGGGCGGAGGACTCGAACTCGGGTCGGCCATATTGGCTCCTTGTAAGGCAAACGCCCTACCGCTGTGCTATCGCTCCAGCCCAATGCCTTTCACTCAGAAAAGAATTTTAGAAGACAAGCAGTGATGTTAAAACAGTTTTTATTTGGAAGATTCTAGGAAAGGAAGGAGGTAGAGAGAGGAAGAGAGGGAGGAAGGACTTCCTTTTTTCAGTTGACTTTTATAAGGTCTCTCCAAGTTGTCCCATGTGGGACTATCTAGTTAGGTAAGAGTCCATTGCTAGGGTTGTTGTCAAGAGTTGGGAGTGGTTGATGGTGCTTGAAATTCTTGTCCTTAGTCTTTGTTCCTGCTGGAGTTCCTTTCAGATGCTCGAGCAAGGAATGGTCCAGCCTTCTCTGGTGCCAGGTAAGAGTCTTATCAGGCATTAGTTCCTGGGTCCTCAAGGTGGGTCCTGACATCCTTATGGCTGGTGGTTTTGTTACCTCTCAAGTAATTCTATGCCTTGGGGGACCCTTCCCTGTCTACTTGCCTATATCAATATTATCACAGCAATATTTGTATTATTAAATATTCAGAAGCAATATTAATTTCTACTGGGAGAGTGGTTTAGTTGTTTATCTGTCATGAAATATGATGTAGTATGTCAGTCATATTCTTTAATTATATTTGAGGCATAAGAAAATTATCTTGATATGTAATATATTGCCCTAACTTTACAAAATAGGATCATTTTTTTAGCAGAGGCTACAGTACTATGTCTAGATTCCAGAATTATGTGTGTTTTTTTTTAAAAAAAATAGTATATAACCTGCAAAGCTTCTCTGTATTGCAAGGAGTGTGGTTATGTTGAATGCCAGGGGAATGATAGGGAAATCATGTAATGATGTACAAGCAAGTAAAGAAAAAAGAATGGAATTTCTGCCTCAGGCTTCAACATTTTAGAAGGCATATGGAAACCATGCCTTTCAGGGTAAAATAAGCTCAATAATGTTAACCTTTTCACTGTCCTATTGTTCAGTGGTTCCCCTGATGATGTCAATAAAAGTAATACCTTACCATTTTATTGACACATTTTTATTATTACTTCTGATTTTCCTAAGATCACTAATGTGTAGTTACATGAATTGAACAATAAGGAACAAGTTTTGAGTGACCAGTTGACATCTCTCTGACAGCTTATACTAGTACTGTTAGGCAGACATCTTCAATCAGTTATTCTGTCAACTGATTGTTCCAGTAAGTTTGGCCAGAATAGTTAACTTGTTAATCCATCATCAGTAATTTGAGTTCAAAGATGAGTAATTTATTTGCAGGCAATACCAGGAAAAATGGTAGGAAAAGGAAATTACCAGAATGAAGCATGCAAAAAACGAATTTTGGCTTTAGATAATAGGAGTGTTTTAGAGTGGCGTCAAAATTCTCTAAATTCTGTCTTTAGAGAGGATAAGGCAAGAGAGCTACAGTATATATTATATCCATCAACTTCTGGGCTAAGAATCATTGTTGGAGGAACTAAATTTCTGAGTATTCTTGGTCTCTATGTTACTTAATGGGATGGGCTTTTAAGATGTCTGACCATAAAGGCAATGGTGGAAACTTGTGAAGAAATTAGACCAAATCGTTCTCCATCATATGTTCCCTGAACATATATTTCTGCATCAAGTTGTTTATTTTTTATTTTATTTTATTTTATTTGCTTTTTGGGTCACACCCGGCAATGGTCAGGGATTACTCTTGGCTCTGCACTCAGTAATTACTCCTGGCGGAGCTCGGGGGACCTTATGGGATGCTGGGAATTGAACCCGGGTCGGCCGCATGCAAGGCAAATGCCCTACCCACTGTGCTATCGCTCCAGCCCTACATCAAATTGTTTAAACCTGATCTTTGACAGAGGTACATTCAGAGGTTAAATAAAACCACTCAATTGTTTAAGCTTATCCCATCAACCATGGGATGGACAAAGTAAATGCATATGCTCAAGGTCTGGTGATTCTCCTGAAGTCTAACTCATTGGTGTCTGAAGATATTCAAGTACCACACTTCCTTTCTACTTTCCCAAATCCTCCTCCTCAATGTTTGTTTCTGTTGTAACAAAATCATTCAGAGCACTCAGGTGGGTGGGTGTTCATTGAACCTTTTCTTCCATTCTGTTCTAAGTACAGGTAATTATGCACATCAAGTTATCATGTGGAGGTAAATATTGTAATTTGGCTTCAGGGATATTACACATAATATGTTTTTGTTTCCTCTGTCTCCCAAGCTAAGCAGAGAACATTGTGTCTCCTCCTGGAGGCACTTGAAATATTCTAGAGGACACAATAAATAAGGTTTTTAATTAAAAAAATCACTTCTGAACTCTGCCAGTAGCGTCCTTCCTCCTTTTAAAAACAACATGATTTGTGACATCCTATTTTGGGGGAATCAGCCAGTTAGTCAAGTGCTAGCAAGACATATGCTCCAATACCATTATGAAAAGACAACCACCCTGTGATCAAAAGTGGAACATTTATTTGCAGATTAAACAGGAAGCTTTCTCCAGAGACTCCTAAATCACCAGAGCAAATGGTTATTGCCAATTTGCATTTTTGCTGGGAAAATGTTAGGGATAATTTCCATGTGAATTCTTACCTTGCAGCAGGAGGGGAGAAAGCAGATCATAGCCAAATTCTTCCCTGGCTGGAGGTTAAATTCCACCGAGCAGATAAGTAATCTTACCTAATTTAACCCAACCATGTATAATCTATTCTCTCAGACAACATTTAGATTTGGAGTACAGGAATTTATGAGAACCTTCCAAAAGGTTACCCATCAATAGGGTCCAGTTTTCATGTAATGGGAGTGGCCATGGAGCGTGGCTTTCTTACTCTAATAGTAAGAAGGCTACCACAAACATAACTCTGAAAATTATGAAAAAGTTGGCGTCTAGTGGATGCTACATAGTCCTGTAGTGAAGAGAAATTTGGATAGAGGTTCAACCTAACGTCGGGGGGTCCCAATATCATGGCAAGGGAGAGATAATCTAATTTTAAACTTACCAGGAACTGAGACAAATGAGACTGAGCAGCTAGGGGCCCTGAACAGATTTTGAAATAAATATCAATTTAAGTGAATATAAATTTATATATTTATATTCTGGGAGCTATACACACAGAGAGAGCTAACCCCTCATTGGGTGACTCGACATAAAAGATAAGAATATTATATTCATTCTATGTTGAAAATCTTGTTCACTGGGGACAGCAGTGAGAGGGTTCCTCGCTGTAAACCTTCGACAAATGTCTTTTCATTCAATGGGCATGAAGCTAGGGATGTTTTTCTTTATGAGTTGAATCTTTTACAATTACATTTACATGGAGTTTAAGAGGCCAAATGAAAAGAAAAGAAAAGAAAACTTAAGGAAACTGAGGTGAGAAATGAACACTATTTTATTTATTTTTACTTTTTGGGTCAAATCCTGCCATACTCAAGGGTTACTCCTAGCACTCCACTCAGGAATTGCTCCTGATCCTGCTCTGGGAACCATATGGGATGCTGGGGATAGAATTAGGGTTGGCCGCCTGGTGTACCATCTCTTTGGGCCGAACACAGTATTTTAATTTTTATGTATATGCAAGGGTGAGAGGGATCAAATCCAGGGTGTCAAGCCTCTGAAACATGTTCCCTACCACTGAATGTCTATCATTTGCCTTGTTTTATTTTAATTTTAAATTCGGGTGGGGGGGGAGTAGAGGGATTTGGGACTATATCAAGCTGTACTTAGAACTTACTACTGGTGGTATTCTAGAGACTTACTGCTGAGGATCAAACTGTAGTCAAACACATGCAAGGTAAGTCCCTTAAGCCCATATAATCTCTGTAGTAGCAAAGATAGTTGATTAAATATGTTTATTTAGTATCTGGCAAGTGCAGTTTATTGAAAGGAAGTTTTTTTAAAACCCTGACTTCAGGGGTTTTTTGACATTGGAGGGTAAAGATGTTTGCAATAGAACTGAAAAGTTTGCTGTTTGCAAATGGAAGAGGGTCCTAATCTTCCCAAACACAGTCTCAGGCCCACAGTTTTGGAGAACAGAGAAATGGAGTCTCACAATGTGAGTAGAAGCATTATGAAAGAAATAACACGTGCTAGGGGAAAAGGAAGCTCAGATAGAGAAGAGAGCACCAAATAAAGGGTGTTGTGAGGATCCTCCCAGGGAGGGAGAAGCATGCTGAAAGTAGACTATGGACTAAACATGATTGCCACTCAATGCTTCTCTTGCAAAACACAGGACCGAAAAGGAGAGAGAGAGAACAAGGGGGAATGCCCTGCCACAGAGGCAGGGTGGGATGGGGGGGACGGGGGGTGAGAGGGATGCTGGGACCCATGGTGGTGGAGGATGGGCACTGGTGGAGGGATGGGTACTTGATCATTGTATAACTGAAACCCAAGCACAAAAATTTGTAAGTCTATAACTGTACCTCATGGTGTTTCACTAATAAAAAAAGAAAAAAGAAAGAAATAACATCTGAACATTAGAGTTGTGTCAAATTTATACTTGAGTAATATTTGAATGAAATCTGAATATTTGAGTGACATCTAATGTAAAAAATTCTACTGCAATTTCTAAGTGCTCAGCACTATTTCCAGGATCTACTGTATTAACTCATCAATTCTTCAGATCAATTCCAAAGAGGGATTGTTATTACTCTTATTTTACTGATGAATTAAATGGGGGCACAGAGAAGTAGAGCAAAACTAGCAAAACTATCTCCAGTCTGGTGAAAGAATGAAATCATCTTCATTAGGATTTTTCTTTATCACTTCTTTTAATTTCCTTGCACTTAGTGTCAGGTCTGGGCTGCAATTTGCAATCCAACCTGATAACTCTATATCAGAATCAAGTGTGCACAAGGGAGCACCAAGGTAAGATGCCCCAAATATACACCCAACATAGTCCATTTGTGAGGGGGAACATGGAGAGAGCTTCAACTGACAGAGGGGAGATCCTGGTCTACGTATGCCAAGGGAAGGAGAGTCTAATTTTAAAGACAATTTGAGCTTCAATGTCATGGAGAATTTTGCCTACATTTTCCTCTCCTTACTTCATGAATCCAGGTCTGATATCAAGGTCTTTAATGCATTTTGATTTGACCTCTGTGCATGGCATTAGAAAGAGATTTTAGTTCATTTTTTGCATATACCTGAACAGTTTTCCCAGCAGCACTTTTTGAAAAGGCTTCCTCCTCCCTTCATAATTTTCACTGCCTTATTGAAGATTAACTGATCATATACCTGAGAGTCTGTCCAAAAATATTTTACACTATTTCTTTGAAATAAATTTCTGTCTTTATTCCAATATCATGCTTATATAATTACTACAGCTTTGCAGTATAGTTTAAAGTTGGGGAAAGTGAAGTCTCCCATCTTCTTTTCCCCAAGTATTGCTTTAGATATTTGTGAGAGAGGTATTGTTTGATATGAATTTCAGAAGTGCGATTTCTTTGAATAATATGGTTGGTACCTTTATAGGGACTGCATTGAATCTATACAATGCTTCAGGAAGGATTGCCATTTTAAACATTTTTAATCCTCCCAGTTCATGAGCAGAGGATATGTTTCCATTTCCTCATGTCCTCTCTTAGTTTTTTAAGAAATGTTTTATAGTTTTCTTTGTATAAGTCTTCCAAGATATGTGATTTTTCTGAGGCACAATTGTGAGTGGGATTGTTTTTTAAATTTCTTTGTCTTCTATTTCACTATTTGCATATAGGAAAGACATAAACTTTTACATACTAAATCTATAGCCTGCCACATGACATTGAAGCTAAAAGCATCTTCAAGAGTGAAACACCACTGACCAAGCAAGTGGAAGCTAAGATGATAGGCAGGATACAAAGACCGCCCATATAATTGAAAAAAATTATTGGCTCTAACACTCATCTGATAAGGAGTTAATATTAAATATTGGTAGAACTTTACAAGAGAAAAAATTCAACTCCATCTAAAAATGGAGTGAAGGAATGAACAGAAACTTCCTTAATGAAGAAATACAAATGGTCAAAAGGAACATAAAAAAATGCTCTGCGGCTACTTTGAAAGTCTGTATGCCATGAAACAAGAAAACCTAGAAGAAATGGATTAATTGCAGGATTCCTATAATCTCCCTAAGCTGAATCAAGAAGATATAGAGTACCTGAATAGACCTACTAACATCAAGGAAATTGAAACTGTAATCAAAAGTCTTCCCAAAAACAAAAGCCCAGGTCCAGATGGATTCAATAGCGAATTTTTCCAAACATTTGAAGAAGACCTATTACCAGTTCTTCTCAAACATTTCCAGGAAATTGAAAAAACAGAAATCCTCCCAAACAGTTTCTATGAAACCCATATCTCCCTAATACCAAAAGGAAACAAAGACACCCAAAAAAAGAAAACTACAGGCCTATATCCCTGATGAACACGGATGCAAAGATTCTCAACAAAATACTAGCAAATAGAATTCAACAACTCATCAAAAAGATCATACACCATGACCAAGTGGGATTCATCCCAAGGATGCAAGGATGGTTTAACATTCGGAAATCAATCAACATAATTCACCACATCAACAAAAGAAAAGATAATAATCATACATCATATCAATAGATGCAGAGAAAGCATTTGGCAAGATCCAACACCCGTTTATTTCATGAAAACCTTCACCAAATTGGGGATAGTGGGGGACTTTCCTCAATATAGTTAAAGGCATCTATCACAAGCCTACAGAAAGCATCATCCTCAATGGGGAAAAACGAAGAGCCTTCCCCTTAAGATCAGGGACGAGACAAGGATTCCCACGCTCTCCACTACTGTTCAATAAAGTACTGGAAGTACTTGGAATAGCGATTAGACAAGAAAAGGATATTAAGGGCACCCAAGTAGGAAAGGAAGAAATCAAGGTCTCACTATTTGCAGATGATATGGTACTATACTTAGAGAACCCTAAAACCTCTACCAAGAAAATTCTAGAAACAACAGATCTGTATAGTAAAGTTGCAGGCTATAAAACCAATACCCAAAAGTCCATGGCTTTCCTATATGCAAATAGTGAAAGAGAAGAAAATGATATGAAGAAAATAATCCCATTCACAACTGTGCCCCAGAAATTCAACTACCTAGGAATTAGCTTAACTAAAGAAGTAAAGGACCTGTACAAAGAAAACTACAAAACGCTGCTTCAGGATATAAAAGAGGACACAAGGAAATGGAAAAATATACTCTGTTCATGGATGGGGAGAATTAACATTGTCAAAATGGCAATACTTCCCAAAACACTGTACAAATTCAACTCAATCCCTATTAGGAAACCCATGACATTCTTCAAAGAAGTGGAGCAAACACTCCTGAAATTTATATGGTACAATAAGCCCCCACGAATAGCTAAAGCAATTATTGGGAAAAAGAAAATGGGAGGAATCAACCTCTCTAACTTCAAAGTCTACTACAAGGCAGTAATAATTAAAACATTATGGCACTGGAACAAAAGCAGAACAGCAGACCAATGGAACAGTGTTGAATATACTGACATCTCCCGCCAAACATATGATCAACTAATCTTTGAAAGAGGAGCAAGAAATATGAAGTGGAGTAAGGAAAGCCTTTTTAACAAATAGTGCAGACAAAACTGGATGGCCAGATGCAAAATAGTGGGCTCAGATCTCTGCCTAACACCATGTACAAAAGTAATATCAAAATGGATTAAAGACCTCAACATCAGACCGGAATCCATAAGGTACATTGAAGACAAAGTTGGCAAAACCCTCCATGACATTGAAGCTAATGGTGTCTTCAAAGATGTCTGGTCAAGCCACTGGTCAAGCAAGTGAAAACAGAGATAGACAAATGGGACTATCTTAAACTAAGAAGCTTCTGCACCTCAAAAGAAACAGTGACCAAAATACAAAGAGAGTCCACAGAATGGGAAAGGATATTCGCCCAATACCCATTCATCAAGGGGTTGATATCAAGGATCTACAAAGTACTGGTTGAACTCCACAAGAAGAAAACATCCAACCCTATCAGAAAATGGGGCGATGAAATGAACAGAAACTTCCTCAAAGATGAGATCCGAACGGCTAAAAGACACATGAGAAAATGCCCTACATCATTAATCATCATAGAGATGCAGATCAAAACAACAATGAGATATCATTTCACACCACAGAGACTGACCCACATCCAAAAGAACAAACGCAACTGGTGCTGGCACGGATGTGGTGAGAAAGGGACCCTCCTTCACTGCTGGTGGGAATGCCAACTGGTTCTGCCCTTCTAGAAAACAGTATGGACGATTCTCAAAAAACTAGAAATTGAGCTCCCATTTGACCCAGCAATTTCACTCCTGGGGATATACCCTGGAGAGGCAAAAAAGTATAGACGAAGCGACATCTGCAGTTGTCTGTTCATTGCAGCACTGTTTACAATAGATATAATCTGGAAGAACAGATGACTGGTTAAAGAAGCTTTGGTACATCTACACAATGAAATACTATGTAGCTGTCAGAAAGGATGAAGTCATGAAATTTACATACAAGTGGTACTACATGGAAAGTGTCATACTAAGCGAAATGAGTCAGAAAAAGAGGGACAGACATAGAAAGATTGCATTCATCTGGGGAAAACATAAGTAACAAAATAGGAGACCAACACCCAAGAATAGCCAAGATAAGTACCAGAAGGATTACTCCATGGCTTTGAGGACAGCCGCACATGCTAGGGGAAAAGGCAGCTCAGATAGAGAAGGGAGCACCAAATAAAGGGTGTTGGGAGGTTCCTCTCAGGATGGGAAATGCATGGTGAGAGTAGACTATAATCCGAACAAGACTGCCACTCAATGTCTGTTTTGCAAACCACAGCACTCAAAAGGAGAGAGATAACAAAAGGGAATGCCCTGCCACAGAGGTAGGGTGTCATGGAGGGAAGGGGGATGGGAGGGATACTGGGACTGGTGGTGGTGGAGAATGGGCACTGGTGGAGGTATGGGTATTTGATCATCGTATAACTGAAGCCCAAGCACAAAAATTTGTAACTCTACAACTGTACCTCATGGTGTTTCACTAATAAAAATTTAAGGGAAAAAATGCTCTGCACCTTCAATCATCAGAGAGATGAAAATCAAAACAATGAGATATTATCTCAGACCAAATACTGGCACACTTCAAAAAGAAAAAGAACAACCAGTGCTGGTGTGGATGCAAGAAGAAAGAGGCTTTCATGCGCTGCTGTTGGGGATGCCAATTGATGTTCAGCCTTTCTAGAAAACAATAGGGACGTTCCTAAAAATTCCAGGAATTCAGTTTCCATATGATCCAGCAAGAAACTACTCTTCTTGGAACATACCTCAAGGTTTCTAAAAAACAAAAGAAAACCAGGCAGCTGTATGTTCCTTGTAGCACTATACACAATAGCCAAAATCTGAAAGCAACCCAAGTGTCAAAGAATAGATGGCTGGATAAAGAAACTATGGTAATATGAACAATGAAATATTAGTCGGCCACAAGAAAAGATAAAGTCATGAAATTTTCTCCTACATTGAGGGACAGAGAGTATCATGCTGAGAGAAGTCATTCAGAAGAAGACTCACAGAACAATATTTCTCACACGCATGATATAAAGAAACTTAATGGTGAAATAACTTATTCCCCAAGATAATGGGAAAAAAAGAATGGAAAAATGGAACTGGTATTCAGTAGGGAACATGCCACTTGATGAGGCTGTTGAATAGGACAGGGAGGGGACAATGACTGGTGGATGGAAGGTAGGAGGTGGTGCTGAAAGGGTACGTGTGAATTCCTATCAAAACAGTACTGCAAGGCACTGTGAAAAAAATTATATATATTAAAAGAGCTTTCTCGTCAAATCTGTCTGGTGGGAGGGAAGCAAATGGGGTGGTGACAGGATGTATTGGTGGAGTATACTGGACACCTATGAATGTATTGGTGTTGTAACATTGTATGTCTCAAACCTAACTTTCAATTTATTAAAATTAATTAAATTGGGCTGGAGCGATAACACAGTGGGTAGGGTGTTTGCCGTGCATGCGGTGACCCAGCCAACCATAATTCACCCTCTTGAAGAGCCTGGCAAGCTACCAAGAGTATCTCGCTCACATGGCAAAATACTGACAAGCTACCCGTGACATATTCGATATTCCAAAACACAGTAGCAACAAGTCTCACAATGAGACGTTACTGGGGTCGCTCAAGCAAATCAAAGAACAATGGGAGGACAGGGGCAGTGAATTTATTAAATTAATTAAAATAATTAATTAAGTGGGCTGGAGCGATAGCACAACAGGTAGGCGTTTGCCTTGCATGCAGCCAACCTGCCGACTCGAGTTCAATTCTTCCACTCTCTTGGAGAGCCTGGAAATCTACCAAGAGTATCTTTCCTGCATAGCAAAGCCTGCAAGCTACCTGTGGCGTATTCGATATGCCAAACACAGTAACAACAAGTCTCACAATAGAGACGTTACTAGGCCCACTTGAGTAAATCGATGAACAACGGGAGGACAGTGCTACAATTAATTATTACTTTATTAAAAGTTAATATAGATTGAAACGATGAGTAAAAAGTGTCCTTTTTCCTGTCTTCAAACACATGATAATGTATTTTTTTTCTTGTCATGGAAGCAAACACTCATTGGAAAATACAGGGACCATAAAAAAGAAAATTAAAATTATAAACTCACTATCCAGAGATAAAACATTATGTTTATTGATGTATTTTGTTCAAATCTCCTTTATATGCAATTTAAAGCATGTTAGAGAAAAAGAATCACATTAGAATTATACTGTTTGTATTATTTTATAACACTATTACATTATGATTATGATAATTTTTGTTGTCACTAAAAACTGGCACAAAATTTTAAAAGTTGTTTAAGATGCACACATGGACATGTCATAATTCAGTCACTCACTTCATTGTTATTGGTTATTTATGTTTTGCCAAGGTTTAGCTGTTAAAAGCAATTGTGACATATCTACTCTTGCATATTATTTTTCTTGTCTTAGAATCTGCCTTCTGTAGTAGTGAAACATTTGCAAGAAATCACAAAATTCATAATTAAGCTATTTAGTCTTGTTTTGACACTGCTGCTATATAAAGCCAAGTTTTCCATACCAGGAACTGACTGTGAAATCACTGCTACCATGCATACCGGGAGAAACTGACTTCTCATTACCCAGGTATTCCTGTCAGGACTGCTAACCATGTGGTGGGTGCAGGGCAATCCATAGGGTGCCATCTTGTTGGCATCATCTTCCATGTAATAGCTAAGTCATCATTGCATAGCTACTATTTAAAAATCCAAGTGAAAAACAAGTCGTCCTTTTCCAATGATTCCCTAAAGTATGAAGAAATGTGTCTTTGTTAGTTCACTTTGGGTCATGTGCCTATGTTTATTGCTCCACCAGTTATGAAGGTCATGGAGAGGAAAACAAGTTAATTGACATAATCTCTGTAGTTTTGCTTTCTGGTATGATCCTGAGCATTAAAAATAGATTGAGGCAACTCAGGGGTTTTGAGCTACACCATTTTTATAATAAGAAGCAGTAAAATGGGATAAAATGAATAGAACAGATACCAGTCTTTTGGAATAACCTGTCAGTAACTCAAATATATCCCTTAACAAAACACCCAAGGATGTTTTTCCTATGGGTACCCCTCAGAAGAGTAGTTTAGGCTCAGAATGCAAAGGGTTTGCAAATGTGCACCCAGAAAGAATAGAACAGCTTGAACAACAACAAAAAATCGATGACAAATATTTTCCAAATACAAACGTGGCCAGTCAAACACAGAATAAGACTGTTTAGGGTCTTTTAGGTGTAGGGACATCATGGGCAAAAGTATGATAGAAAATTGTCAGAACTTTGTATTTTAAGGGTGCTTGCTGATTAATTATGTAAAACACACCAGCCCCTGATCTTAAGGTGCCTATTGAATGTTGATATGCTCACTAACTATCCTTAAAATTTCTGTCAACAAGGCTCAGCTATTAGGAGCACTTTGGGGTGGGGGAACAATATTTTATTGCATAAATGGCCCAAGGATGGCTGCCTAGGCGACCCTAAACCTTGAATAGTTCATGTGTGTTTGTCTCCTTAGGTGTTTGTATAATTCTGCAACCTGCCTCTGCTGGACAGAGATCGAAGGTGTCAATCTGGTTGGCAGTAGATAAAATGTCATAAAATCCAAACCAAATCTAGGTTCTCTGCCAAAATACATGCTTCCTTCTATGTTTCCCATCCCTAGAAGTCATTTCGATTTGTGAGAGACCCTATGACTTAGAGTCTGGTGCATCCACCAGATTTCATTTACAGCCCCGCCTCCTCTATTTTCCCCTAAAGCAATTTAAGATCTCTTTTTAAGATCTTAAATTACTTGTCTGTTCCAATCTCTTGTATATGCAAGTTAAAAATCAGTTGAGTGCCACTGAGCCGTCGCTTAGGTAAACAGGTGAAGGCTGGGACTACTACAGCGATATTGTGTGTTTAAAGACCAGAGCCTCAAGGAAAAGCATAAAAAGAAATACCAGTCAAAGATGATGTTTCAATTTTCTAAACTAGTCTTGTCTACTACTTACCTCTAGGTGTCCCCTACCATGAGACAAACAGGAGCTGATTTTTTTTAACTAAATATTATTTGGGAGCAAATATAATCCTTTTAAATGCAATCTCTTTCTAGTCAACTAGAAAATCTCAGAAGTCCATCATGCCCCACAATATTGATTATCAAGCACTTTTTGACTTTTGTTTCTCTGGGGAAAATCTTGAGCAACAGGAGGCTAGATTTAGAATTGGGAACACTGAAAACTGTCTGCTACCTCTGCACAGCAGTATTTTATGGAGAGTCAGAAATGTGTATTCTGGGAGGTTATAAAGCTATAGACCCCAATTTTGGGAACTTGTATTATTAGGATTATTGGAAATGTTAAAGTCCCTTCCATATTTGAAATGTTACAATATTTCAATTAAAATCCCTGAACATAGTTTCCAACTATTTACAACAGAACACAATATCAGAACTTATAGCCTCAACTTCTTTATAATGAGAATGGATTTTATTAGGGCAAGCTGTCGCGGACATGGACACACTTTGTTATGTTTGTTTAGAAGTACAAGATGAAGACAGCTGAGTGACAGTCCCTAATGCAAGGGAAGAACTTAGAAAGAAAGGAGGGTAAGAAAGAACAGAAGGAAGCTGAGTGACTGGAGAAAATTTAGAAGAAAAACAATTAAGGTATGAAGAATTAAATTGTTTTAAGGCCCAAGAATATTTTCCCCCAAGAGATACTATATGTGAGAGAGTAAGTCATGATGCAGACTAGAACATTTCCTTCTTTACTGTTTTACTTCTTTAGCATGTTCTTTCTAGTCAAAACAAAGAGATGATAGAGAACCAGATGGTTATATAGAGCTTCTTATGCAGTGCAAGCCCCAATACCGTAAGGAAAATGATTGATATATTTGGCTACAATAAGCCTAAAAATTTGTCATTTGTTAAAATTTGAAGTAAAGGAATGTAACATAAATATTTGTGATTTATATAACTAAGTGGTCAAATGATAGTAAACATAATTATATATGTCTGTGAGGAAACATAGTGGATGTCAGAAGAATAATTTTTACTATTTTTTTATCATGCATTCTTCTAAACTGTTTTGAACCTCAATTAAAATATGTTACTCTAGACCCGGACAGAAGCCCGAGGGTTGCTGGAGTTTGTAATGTTTAGTTTAAAAACTCCCTGGAGTTCCAGCCTGCACGCCCATCCAGCCACCGCCTTTCCTCTGAGTCCTTTTGTGCGCCACCCCAGTTCGGTCTAGCCCCGCAATCCTGCTCACCTGACACCTGGACAGTGGCCTGAGGGCACTCCCCAAGTTCCTGTGCATGCCCACCCAGCCCTGCTTTTCCTTTGTACAGGCCCTTGAGTCCAGGTCTGTGAACTAGCATTAGGACCAGCTGCGGATGTGGCTTCCATGTAGGCGGCGTGGCCTCCCAAAAGTGAGTGTGGACTTCTCTGAGGCACCACAATTATATTTCCCACTCCCAGCACTCTCAACTCACATCCCAACATGTATCACCTAATTCTTTGAAAAAAGTCCTGGCCACCTCAAATACAATATGACAATAATCCACTGACCTACTCCAATTCCAGCAAAAGGACAGTAAGCAAGGAGCTGTTCAAGCCCAATATAAAAAAGCAACCTCCTCCAACTCTTTACTTGATGCCTATCATAAGCCACAGATTAATGTCTGAGAGGAAGGACAGATTCTTGAAGGGAAGAAGGTTGAGCACCATCAACCAACCTTACTCAGAATCCTTTCCCACAATAAGAGGGAAGACTGCTAGTGCACCTCAAGGTTTTACCTTCATACAACCACAACAGCATGAGAAACAGTGAAAATCTCCACTACGAGGAGAGGATGAAGAAAAGAATCCCAAAACCTCAACAGGGGTAACCCATAAATACAATCTCTCTGATAAAGAATTCTGAGATAAAATGTGGAAGATGTTCAAGGAACTACTGAAAGAAACAATGGAGCAGACATCCAGAAAATTAATAGAAGAAATGAAAGAAACAGTGAAACAGATAGTTGAGAAAATACAGGCAGAAATGAGAGCAGAAAGAAGAAAGCTACAAAAAGAATTGTCCCAAATAAGAAAGGATTCGGTAGATAAAATTAAAAACTGAGCGCGTGCCCTAGCAGTAGAATGTCTACAGCTGAAGACAGAATTAGAGATCTTGAAGATGAGCAACAGAAATCATACAGACAACAACAAACAATGGGAAATGACCTCAAAATAGCTCTAAAGCAAATCAGAGAACTAGGGGATGACTCCAAGAGGGACAACATTAGAATCATCAGAGTACTGGAAGGAAAGGGAGGCAACCACAATGAAAAAGCCACAGTGAATGAAATCTTTTCTGAATAGTTCACAGAGTTAAAAAATGCAGACATCCAGAACCACGGAGGCAGAAGGGTACCAACTAAAAGATACCCTAATAAAAATACTCCAAGGCATATCATATCATAGAATGATGGATGCCATGGATAGAGACACAATACTGCAAGCAGTAAGGTCAAAAAAGAAATTCGCAAAAGGAACACCCCTGAGATTTACAGAGAACCTATCAGAGAAAACCCTCCTAGCCCGAAGAAAATGGTGGGATATAGTGAAAAAAACTGAATGAAATGAATGCCTCACCAAGAATACTTTATCCAGCTAAACTCTCACTCAAATTTGATGGAACGATATACCATTTTATAGATAAAAACAACTCAGGAACTTCATAGACTCAAAACCCAACCTAAGGGAAGGACTTAAAGGGCTTCTGTAATTCAAGAAGGAAAAGACTCATAACCACAACAAACCCTTACAGAGAGATGGCACAAAACCCCATGACAATAATCTCTCTCAATATCAATGGTCTAAATACACCAATCAAGAGACACAGAGTGGCAAAATGGATCCATAACCTGAAACCAACATTCTGCTGCCTACAAGAAACTCATGTGAACAGTCAGAGCAAACACAGACTCAAAGTTAAAGGATGGAAAATAATCCTGCAAGCAAACAACTTCCTCAAATTAGCTGGGGTGGCCAAACTACTATCAGACAATATAGATTTCAGGTTGAAAAATATTAGAAGGGACAGCGAAGGCCATTTTCTATTTATCAAAGGGTAAGTACATAAGGAAGAAATCACACTCTTACATGTAGATGCACCTAATGAGAGACCAGCTAAATACTCAAGACAACTGATAGCAGATTTAAAGGAAGACTTTGCCAGCAATACAATAGTGGTCAGAGACTTCAACATCACCTTATCACCTCTGGATAGATCAACAAAAACAAAACTCATCAAGGAAACAATGGCTTTTAAGGAAAAAATAGAAGAGAGATGGCTAACAGTCCTATACAGGGCTTTACACACCCAAAAGAAAAAGCACACATTCTTTTCCAGTGCATACGGAACATTCTCTAACATAGACTACATGCTGGGTCACAAAACATACCTCAATAGAATCAAGAAGATATAAATTGTATCAACTATCTTTTCAGACCACGAAGTGCTGAAGATAGAAGGAAATCACACACAGACGCGGAGAACCAAATTAAATTCCTGGAAATTGAACAACTCAGTGTTGAACAATGAGTGGGTCAGGAAGGAAGTCAAGGATGAAATCAAAAAACGCTGGAAACAAATGAGAATGAAGACAAGAGCTAACAGAACCTATGGAACGCAGCGAAAGCCGTGTTAAGAGGAAAATTTATAGCTTTGCAAGCAATCCTAAGGAAGGAAGAAAGGGCCTACATAGATAACCTGACCTCACTGCTCAAGATCTTAGAAAAAGACCAACAAAAGGAACCCAAATTTGGCTGAAAGAAAGAAATAATAAAAATTAGAGCAGAAATTAGCGACATGGAAACAAAAGAAACAATCCAAAAGGTCAATGAAACCAAGAGCTGGTTCTCTGAGAAAATAAACAAGATTGATAAACCACTAGCAAGACTCACAAAGAAAGAGAGAGAGAGAGAGAGAGAGAGAGAGAACCCTATTATGCCAAATCAGAAATGAAAAGGGGGACATCACAACAGAAACCAATGAAATTCAAAAGATCATCAGAGACTACTTTGAGAGTCTGCATGCCACAAAACAAGAGAACCTAGAAGAAATGGATAAATTCCAGGATTCCTATAATCTCCCAAGATTGAACAAAGAAGACTTGGAATACCGGAATAGACCTATTAAATCAAGGAAATTGAAACTGTAACCAAAATACTTTCCAAAAACAAAAGCCCAGGCCTGATGATATCAACAAAAGTAAAGATAAAAACCGTATGATCATATCAATACATGCAGAAAAAGCATTTGACAATATATAGCACACGTTTATCATGAAAACTTTCACCAAAGTGGGCTTAGAAGGAACTTTCGTCAAGAAAGTCAAAGCCATATACGACAAACCTATGACAAGCATTATTTTCAATGGGGGAAAATAATGGCCTTCCTTCTAAATCAGGGAGAAGACAAGGACGTCCACTCTCACCACTTCTGTTCAATATAGTACTGGAACTACTTGCAATAGCACTTAGGCAAGGAAAAGATATTAAGGGCATTCAGATATGAAAGAAAAATATCAAGCTCTCATTATTCTCAGATGATATGATACTATATCTAGAGAATCCTAAATCCTCTACCAAGAAACTCCTAGAAACAATAGACTTGTGCAGTAAAGTCGCAGGCTATAAAATCAATACACAAAAATCCATGGCCTTCCTATATGCAAGTAATGAGACAGAAGAAAAAGACATGAAAAAATCAATCCCGTTCACAATCGTGCCCCAGAAAATCAAGTACCTCGGAATCAACAAAACAAGGAGGTAAAGGACATCTACAAAACACTACTCCACAAAATAAAAGAGGATATGAGGAATTGGAAACATATGCCCTGCTCATGTATAGAAAGAATTAACATTGTCAAAATGGCAATACTCCCCAACGCACTATACTGATTCAATGCGATCCCTATAAGGATACCCACGAAATTCTTCAAAGAAATGGATCATGCACTCTAAAATTCATTTGGAACAACAAACACTCATGAATAGCTAAAGCAATTCTTGGGAAAAAAACGATGGGAGGCATCACCCTCCCCAACCTCAAACTCTACTACAAAGCAGTAACAATTAAAACAGCATGGTACTTGAACAAAGCCAGGTCCACAGATGAATGGAACAGTGTGGAATATTCCTACACACACCCCAATTGTATGAACATCTAATCTTTTATAAGGGAGCAAGAATGTGAAGTAGAGCAAGGAAAGCTTATTTAACAATAGGTGCTGGACAACCACTGCAAAAAAAATGGGTTTAGACCTCGATTTAACACCATGCACAAAAGTCAGATCAAAATAGATTAAACACCTCAACATCAGACCAGAATCCATACATTGAAGACAAGGTCAGCAAAACCCTCCACAATATTGAGGCTAATGGTTTCTTCAAAAATGACGTGCCACTGACCAACCAAGTGGAAAAAGAGATAAACAAATGAGACTATATTAAATTAAGAATCCTCTGCACCGCAAAAGATACAGTGATAAAAATACAAAGACAATCTACAATCTACAGAATGGGAAAGGATATTCACCCAATACCCATCTGATAAGGGGTTGATATCAAGGATATACAAAGCACTGGTTGAACTCCACAAGAAGAAAACATCCAACACCATCAAAAAAATGGGTTGACGAAATGAACAGAAACTCTCCCGACAAAAAAAATTAGTCAATCACCTCTTAAAAGAAGAACAATAGGAGAAAAGTAGTGATGTCTTTGAGAGTAAAATGAATACAGAAACTTTCTCAAGTTTAAAAGATGCAAGGAAAAAAGAATTGCATTGAAGACTGGGGAGATAGTACACTGGTAAGATACTTACCTTGCACATGGCCAGCCTGGTTTACATCCCAGCACTATGTATGGTGTCTAAGCCTTGCTAGGAGCGATCCCTGAGCATAGAACAAGAAGCAAGCCCTGGAAATACCAGCTGTAGCCTAAAAAATTAAACAAATAGAAAGTCAAGGAATGTCTTGATGCTGAAGAGGAAGCTTCAGTTTCCCTTTTGCCACTGCCTAAAAATGACTCCACTTTAGCTGTTACCGTTCAACATTCTAAACATTCCTACAACATTCTTTGGCTCTCCTTAAGACTAATAGTTTACAATTTTCTCCGATGACAAATTGTGTCGAGCCAATAGTTAAATATGGACCATAAAGGTATATTCAAATTTTTTATTCCTATTGGTATAAAAAATGGAAGATGTTAATTTTGTGTTAGCAACCACCAAAATCTTGAAATTACCAAGACAACTCTTTTAACAAGTCGAGCTCGTATGGTATTTAATTTAATAAGAGTTACAAAGAGCAAATTTTCCTATAAATCTCCCCCCACTCCAAAGTGAGCCAGTCTTTACCTATTCCTATGCTAAATTTCTCCTTGTCAGGGAATTCCTTTCTCTTCTGCTTTTACATAGACTTTTCCAATGATTTCTAATTATTTTCATTAAATTAAATTAAATGTTATTCTATTTTTGCTTACAATACTATTAATAATGATTTCTATTGTTCATAATTCAAATACCACACGAACCACCAGTGTACCCATCTCCCTCTCCCCAAGGGCTTAATCTCACCTCACCTCACACAACTGTATATGTATATGTCAGTTTTCCCATTATGTAGCCTTTGGATCTTCATTTCAACCTCTCTGTGAAGCTGTGAAGACAAAGGCCAACAGGCCTATGAAAAAGTCATTCACTCATGACTGGATCAATGCATATTTAAACAACGAGATACTATCTCTCACTTAAAAGAATAACGCATATCTAAAGTCTGGAAATAGCCAGTGTTGGTGGGATTGTGGTGAGCAAGGAACCCCTACCCACTGTTGTTTGGTATATCATCTGGTTCAGCCTCTATAGAAAGCAATATGGACAGTTATTTCAAAAAAGGAAAAAAAAGGAATACAACTCCCATATGATACAGTAATACCAATTCTTGGCATTTATATCCCAGAAACAAAATCATTAATTTGAAAAATATATATACACATCCCTATTCTTCACTGCAATGGCAAGATATGCCTAACCCAAACACCCAACTGCAGATGAGTGTTTCTGAGTCTTAACATATTTATTCAATAATAGCACAGCGGTAGGGCGTTTGCCTTGCACGCAGCCAACATGGCTGACCCGAGTTCGATTCCTCCGCCCCTCTCGGAGAGCCCGGCAAGCTACCAAGAGTATCTCGCCCACACAGCAGAGCCTGGCAAGCCACCAGTGATGTATTCGATATGCCAAACACAGTAACAACAAAATCTCCAATGGAGACGTTACTGGGCCCACTCGAGCAAATCGATGAACAACAGGAGGGCCTTTACCTTTACCTTTACCTTTAATTCAATTCCTGAAAATAATGGGAAACCTGGGAGCATGGACCAATGTAGAAATCCACTGCAGCCACTCCTGCATAAATGCCTTGGAGGGTTAAGCAAAAACCACCAAAAAAGAAAAGAAAAGAAAATATGCCTCTGGTAAGAAGTGCTTAAAGTTTAGTCTCACTGGCCGTTGGAGTGAGCCTGTGTTCAGTAGGTCACTAAATTTTATCAAATAAGAGACACACCAATGAATCCCCAAAGACAGCAGCTGGCTGGCTGGAGATCTCTCTGGACCCCCAATTCCACTGGGACACCTCAGATGGAGTGCGTGTTCCCTCTTTGTCCTCTCCAGATGAAATGCCAATCAATGGCCACGAAGTTCCAGAAGCAAAACCCAAGTCTGTTGGCTCAAGGACTAAG
Organism: Sorex fumeus; assembly: GCF_029834395.1. NCBI lineage: Eukaryota > Metazoa > Chordata > Mammalia > Eulipotyphla > Soricidae > Sorex > Sorex fumeus. The sequence goes on along the minus strand of NW_026606101.1, from coordinate 38,181,144 downwards.
ACTCCAGGTCACATTGCGGCAGCAAAGATGGGCCAGCCCTTCCCATCTTTCTGCCTGCTTGGGGTCCAGGCTGTCATGCCCACAATCTGCCTCAGGAGCCATCTCAGCACATCGATGGCCTTGATTCAGAGACTTCCAAATGAACCTCAAAGTGGATTTGGTCCCTACATAGATGTCTTTGGACCCCAACCATTTACAGTTTCAGAATTCCAGAAGCACACAACCTCTCATGATGTTCATAATAAGCAATGAAAAATAAGTTATCTAGCATCTGCCCCTGGCAGGCAGGCTTGAAAGGTGGCGGGAAAATTCAAAATAATAGTGGTGGGAAGGTATAATGGTGGTTAGATTGGTGCTTAAATATTGAGTGTAATCAATTAATGTGAACAATTATGAAAATAAATTTTAGAGAAAAACAAAAATGTGAAAAGATAAATTTTATCAGTAAACATTGGAGAAACTTTCAGACTTTCTCATCATTTGCCCTCAAAGCATAGTGACCTTACCAATATGTCACTAGATTCATCTTCAAACACCATATTTAAATGTTCCTTGAAAATCTAAAATGAGATGCTGGAGATATAGAACAGGAGTTTAAGGGTTTTCTTGGCAAACCCAAATTCTATCCCCAACACCTCATATGGTCCCTAGAACTCTTAGAGTAGCTCTTAAGCACAGAATCAGGAGTTTGTCCTAAGCACTGTTAGGTGTGTTTCAAAAAGGAAAACCTAAAATAAAAGCATTATTCACTATTATTGAGGAGTCACTGAAGCTTTCCATCCTACATTTTGCTACAGAAATCTTAGCTACTCTAGTCCAGCATTTCTTAACCTTATTGTTCCTGTGAATCAGTACCAATCCATGAGAACCACCAGTCAAAGAGAGAACCACACTATTTTTGTTCAGTGTCACTCAGATGAGCGTTGCCAATATGGTCACTGAGGAAGCAGGCAAACAGATAGTTGTGTGGTGTCCTGGCAATGAATTTTTATTTTATTTTATTTTTGTTTCTTGCTGTTTAATTTTTATTTTTATTAGTGAAACAACATGAGGTACAGTTGTAGACTTACAAATTTTTGTGCTTGGGTTTCAGTTATACAATGATCAAATACCCATCCCTACACCAGTGCCCATTCCCCACCTCCAATTCTCCCAGCATCCCTCCCACCCCCTACTCCCCCATCCCACCCCACCCCTGTAGCAGGGCATTCCCTTTTGTTCTCTCTCTCCTTTTGTGTGCTGTGGTTTGCAAAAGAGGCATTGAGTGGAAATCATGTTCAGTCTATAGTCTACTTTCAGCATGCATCTCTCATCCTGGGAGGATCCTCCCAACACTGTTTACTTGGTGCCCCCCTCTCTATCTGAGCTGCCTTCTCCCCCAGAATGTGCGGCTGGCCTCTAAGCCATGGAGTGAACCTCCTGGTACTTATCTCGGCTATTCTTGGGTGTTAGTCTCCCATTTTGTTACTTTATATTCCCCAGATGCATGCAATCTTTCTATGTCTGTCCCTCTCTTTCTGATTTATTTCGCTTAGCATGATACTTTCCATGTAGTACCACTTGTATGTAAATTTCACGACTTCATCTTTTCTAACAGCTGCATAATACTCCATTGTGTAGATGTACTAAGTTTCTTTAACCAGTCATCTGTTCTCAGGCACTCAGTTTTTTTCCAGATTTTGGCTATTGTGAGCAGTGCAGCAATGAACATAGAAGTGCAGATGTCATTTTGACTGTACTTTTTTTTCCCTCTCCAGGATATATTCCCAGAAGTGGTATTGCTGGGTCAAATTGGAGCTCAATTTCTAATTTTTTGAGAATCGTCCATACGTTTTTCAAAAGGGCTAAACCAGTCGGCATTCCCACCAGCAGTGGAGGAGAGTCACTCTCTTGCCACATCCACACCAACACCAGTTGCTTTTGTTCTTTTGGGTGTGGGTGGCAATGAATTTTTAAGCTAAGATGGAACTGGAAGAAGTTATTATGTCACTAGCCTTAAAAACATTATTGCAGGAATCACTCTTTGGACTAAGGAACTGAGATTCATTAAGGCTTTTCCTAATGCAGGCACAGGCTCAAAGAAGTCTTGACCCCCTCTCTCAGAGAAGTTCTAGCAGAAGTACAGGGATGGGAAAAGGACACGGAAAAAGACCATTACAGTTTTCAAACTCTTCTCCTTGACAGTGCTATAGCAACGAATTCTTAACTAGGTAGAAAATCCTACGTGGGGGCAGTTTAGAAAAAGTGTGTATAAACTAACTTGGACAAAGTAAGAGTTCCAGCATGTGTTGTCAGCATTTTGCCCTCTCCCAGCTACCAGGTACATGCAGTCTGCACACATGCCACCTGCATCTCCCATATTGAGATATGTATCCTCAGCTCTTTACATCTCTGGAGAAGTCTGTGTTCTTTATGAAAGTCTCTCTCTTGAAAGTCAATCTCTATGTCTGTCTGTCTGTCTGTCTGTCTGTCTGTCTGTCTGTCTCTGTCTCCTACTGAAATTGTTTTCTGCAAAGGTAAGTTTCCAGAACTAAGAAGCATGGTCTATGACTAGGTCTTGGGCTAACTTTCTTTCCTGAAAAAAGCAATTTCTCACTTCAGACTACACACCAGGTACATATGAAATTGGCTGCTAGGGACCATCTCCCACGCTGCACACAGAACAAGAGAATGTCTGGTGCATCTTGACAGCTGCCTTGTGGGGCTGGTAGGGCACAATTGTCCATGCCATGGAGAGGTTCATAGCACTTTCACCAGTCCTAAATCTCATAGGCACAAAAACAGTAACAACAAGTTCACGATTTGTTCTAAGACATTGCTGGTGCTCGCTGGAGCAAATAGATGAACAACAGGAGGACAGTGCTGCAGTGCTACTTCCTGAAAGAACAGAGGCTGATAGAGAGTAAGAGAAATTCCTATATCAAGGCTTACTTCTTCTCACCTCACAGAAGTCATCCAGAGACCCTCCACCAGCAGCACTGAGAGCAAGGAACAAGTCGTAGAGAACAGAAAGAAATAGGAAATTTTTTGTGACATAACTTGATGTATAGCACAGCGGTAGGATGTTTGCCTTGCATGCAGTCAGCCCGGCTGAGCCAGGTTCAATTCCTCTGCCCGTCTTGGAGAGCCCAGCAAACTACTGAGAGTATCTCGCCCACATGACAAAGCCTGGCAAGCTACCTGTAACGTATTCAATATGCCAAACACAGTAATAATAAATTCCACGATGGAGACCTTACTGGGCCGCTCGAGCAAATTGATGAACAACGGGAGGACAGTGACAGTGACAGTGAACCTGATGTATCTACTGACATTAGTAACCATAGTATTCTACTTTGCTTTGTAGACAGAGAATATGGAGCTCTTATGAAGGTAAAATAAAGATGAGGAGTTTAGGAAAGAACTTTGCTGACTTGTCTTCCCTGGACACACCCTAATTCAAAGATAGTGGTCCCAAAAGTTATTTTCAAGGAAAGGGCTTTTTCTGGTGAAAACACAACAGTATGTATATGGATAGTACTAGAAGCATACCTATATATTGTGTAGGTATACTAGTAAAAATAAAGAATATCTGTTCATCTAGAAATCTTATCAACTCACTGTATATTTATAGGGAGTACATCGCAATAAAGTTCTCTTCTGAACTGAGCACTATGGTGAATGACTTCTTAAATGAAACTGGAAGACCATTTCTAAATTCCAGGCTGCTTCTAAACTATGCAAGATAGACTAACACCAGCAGATATGAGATGGCTATGAAGAGAAAGAGTTATTTCACTGTAAGAAAGTAATGCAGTTTCTACAATTACATAAGTCTGCTCTGGAAGAGCCTTTGTTGAATAAGAAATGAATATCTGTGCTAACATTGTGGTGAACCTATTCAGTTTTCCAAACAAGTCAACTATCTCTCTGCAAAGGATAACCTCTGTATTAATAACAATTCATGGAAAATGTCAATATATGCACATTCACACTAACGAAAAAGACAATCTGGTTGAGTTTGTCTTGTGATGTGATCATGTTATTCAAGCATAAAAGGGTCCCCTTTTTGCATGTCACAAGAAAGATTATCAACCTATCAGATACTGAGCTATAAAGTTGATTGTCATATTTTTGAACTATTTGTGTCAGAAGCACTGCTCAGGCTTGTCAGATAAAAACAAAACAGAAAACAAGCAGAGAAACTGAATAGATGTCATCAGTGCAGTCCTTCATCTCTGAAACAACATTGTCGCCATGGTTATCACATTTTCTAGAAAAAAAAGCAGCAACAGATTTGGCATGAACATTATTTGAACTGAAAATTGCCTTCTCAGAAGTTCAAGAAATACTATTATTAGCATTTTTGTTTTCTGCTCTCTCCTGGTGATTTTAAATTAAAATAATTATAGAATTTCATTTTATGGTATTAGATTTAAAAACAAATACAAAAAATACTATCATAAATAATGAATTTTATTTTTGCCTTAGTGGTTGATGCAAATACTTCTGTTCAAAGGAAAGAAAGATTATTCATCAACTGTTTAACAACCAGAATATCTCCCAAGACACCAAAATTGCATATCAAAATAACATTATTATAGTAATAAAATTATTATAGTAATAGCATTATTATTATTATAAGGGGAAGTAATGGTAAATTGTTCAGAACAATAACTTTATTTGTAAATACCAGTGACTGGGTACTATATTGACAGGTCTTGTCTAGATGCATCAGTTCTCTAGTTAGTCCCACATCCATCTATCCTGACCCAACAACACATAAGTGACTTAGGATCACTCATTCATAGTAAATCAATTTCTTATCCCATATTCTATTTTAATCGCTCCAAGTTGCTGGGTGGGATCCTCTTCACCTTCTTATTGATTCTTCTGTCTTCTTACTTCTAAGATGATCTCCTCAGATATTGGGGTGTATATTGACTCCAGTTGCTGAACTCTTACCTTGTCTTGTCATTCAATCCTGTCCTCCTAATTCCGTATCTTGTATTGCTTGAATGCCTAGTGAAGTCTTAACACCAGGCACATCAACTTGTCAAACCAGGCTTGAATATGTGATTTCTTCCTAATCATGCTCTGCTCCATTAGTCCGATATTCTCCAACTCAGTAATAACAGTACATTTTTCTTTTTTAAAATATTTTAAAATATTTTTTAAATTATATTTTTAAAATGTTATTAAGTAGTCCACAATATATCATTACATTTAATATTCAAGGCAGAGTCTTACATTTAATATTCAAGGCAAAGTCTCCTGCCCCCTCATCAGGCTTTCTTCACCAGGACCCCATGGAGGGGGGCGGGTTGAGTTTCCCTTTAACCTCCAGCAGAGCCTCAGCAGCCGAAGACCTCCAGTACCCAGCCACAGCCACGCTCAAGGCAACTCTCCACATGCTCCAAGGAGCCTCACACATGAAGGAACCAGCAGAGGAGCCCAGGTGCTTGGATGCGAGGGTTGAGATCTCCATGCCTGCTCAGATTAGGACTGGGCCTCCTCCACCCAGCTCCCGCATTTTCCAGTAGCTAGGCAGTCACACCCACAAACTGCCCCCAGTGCCATGAAATCCCATCAATGGCCAAGATCCAGAGACTATTAAACAAAGCTCCTAGAAGCGGCCACATTCACGGCCATGAGACCTCTTATTGTCTTGTTCTCCTTTTCAGAGAACCCGGCAAGTTACCAAGAGTATCCTGCCCACACGACAGAGTCTGGCAAGCTCCTGTGGCATATTTAATATGCCAAAAACAGTAACAATGATGGATCTCATTCCTCTAACCCTGAAAGAGCCTCCAATGCGGCACCATTGGGAAGAACGAGTAAGGAGAGGCTGCTAAAATCTCAGGGCTAGGATGAATGCAGACATTACTGGTGCCCACTTGAGCAAATTTATGAATAATGGGATGACAGTGATAGAGTGCTACTCTATAATTAAGAGGTATTATAGAGTATTTATTTTATTTAGTTTATTTATTTATTTTTGGTTTAAGGGTCCCACCCGGCAATGTTCAGGGATTTCTCCTAGCTCTCTGCTTAAAGGTCAGTGCTGACAGTTTTCAGGAACCAGATTCAGTGCCAGAGATTGAACCTAAATTTACAAATGTGCAGGGAAAGCACCTTAAATCCTTGCTGTATAGCTCTTTTTTAAAAAATAAGTTTTACTGTATTACCATAAGACACAGTTACAAACTTGCATGATTATATTTCAGTCATACTATGCTGGAGCACCCATCCCTCCACCAATGTACATTTACCACCACCATTGATCCCAGTGTCCCACCAGCCATCCCCAACTCATCCCATTTTCTGCCTCTCTGGCAGGTACGATCCTTATTCTCTCTCTAATTTGGGGCATTATATTTGCAATAGAGACTCTAAGAGGTCATCATGTTTGGTCCTTGGTCTACTTACAGTACACATCTCCCATCCTGAGTGGTCCCTCCAATCATTTACTTAGTGGCTCCTTCTCCATCCCAACTGCCTTTTCCCACAGCAAGTGGGGCTGGCTCTCAAACCATGGCATAAACCTCCTGACCCATATAGCTATTGTCCTTAGGTGTTAGTCTCATATTATGCTACTTTATATTTCACAAATGAGTGCAGTCACTCTATGTCTATCCTTCTCTATATTGCTCATTTCATTTAGCAAGATACTCTCCATGTCCATACACTTTTATGCAAATTTTGTGATTTCATCTCTTCTAACAGCTGCACAGTATTCAATTATGTAGACGTACCAGATAATCTTTAACCAGTCATCTGTTCTCGGGTACTCAGGTATTTTCCAGATTCTGGCTATTGTGAACACTGCTACAATAAACATACAAGTGCACATGTCATTTCTACTGTCCCTTTTTGCCTTTCCGGGATAAATTCCCAGAAATGGTATTGGTGGGTCATATGGAAGCTCAATTTCTAGGTTTTGGAGGAATGTCCATAGAGTTTTCCCAAAAAGCTGGATCAGCCGGCATTCCTACCAACAATGAATGAGTCCCTTTCTCCCCCGCATCCATGCCAGCACTGGTTGTTCTTGTTCTTATTGATGCATGCCCGTTTCTGTGGTGTAAGTTGACACCTCATTGTTGTTTTGATTTGCATCTCTCTGATAATTAGTGATGTAGAGCATTTTTTTCATGTGTCTTTTTGGCCATTTGAATTACTTTTTTGAGGAAGCTTCTGTTCATCTCTTCTCCCCATTTTTGATGGCGTTAGAGGTTTTTTCTTGTAAAGTTCTACCAGTGTCTTATATATCATGGTATCATGGTCCTCCCGTTGTTCATCGATTTGCTGGAGTGGGCCCAGTAACGTCTCCATCATGAGACTTGTTACTGTGTTTGGCATATCGAGTACATCACGGGTAGCTTGCCAGGCTCTGCCGTGCGGGTGAGATACTCTCGGTAGCTTGCCAGGCTCTCCGAGAGGGGCGGAGGAATCGAACTCGGGTCGGCTATGTTGGCCATGTGCAAGGCAAACGCCCTACCACTGTGCTATCGCTCCAGCTATTAAGCCCATATCTGATGGGGATTGGGTAAATATTTTTTCCCATTCCATATGCTCTTTCTGCATTTTAGTCACTGATTATTTTGAGGTGCAGAAGCTTTTTAGTTTAATGTAGTCCCATTTGTTTATATTTATTTCCACTTGCTTGGCAGGTATAATATTTCTAGGAGCTTTTCTGTAGAGCCTTTAGGGTTCTCTAAGTATAGTATCATATCATCTGCAAATAGAGATAGCTTGACTTCCTCCTTTCCTATCTGGATGCCTTTGATATACTTCTCTTGTGTAAGTGCTATGACAAGTACTTCCAGTACTATATTGAATAGAAGTGGTAAGAGTGGGCAACCTTGTCTTGTTCCTGAACTTAGAGGGAAGGCTCTTAGCTTTTCCCCATTCAGAATAATGCTTGTGGTAGACTTGTGGTAGATGACTTTGACTATATTGAGGAAAATTCCTTCGACTCCCCTTTTGCTGAGAGTTTTTAATCATAAATCGATCCTTTATCTTGTCAAATGCCTTCTCTGAATCTATTAATGTGATCATATGATTTTTATCTTTCCTTTTATTGTTATGGTGTATTATGTTGTTTGAATTGCAATGTTCAAACCATCCTTGCGTTTTTGGCATGAATCCTACTTGATCATGGTGTATTTTCTCAAAGAATGAGCTCTTGATTTCACTGATCTTACAGATTGGTTTCTGTGGGTTTCCATGTCGTTAATTTCTGTTCTAAGTTTTGTTATTTATTTCTTTCTTCATGGTTTGGGCTCCTTTTGATGGTCCTTTTCTAAGATATTGAGCTGTGAAGTCCAGTTATCTATGTTGCCCTTTCTTCATTCCTGAGTAATGCTTGCAGAGCTATGAATTTTCCCCTTAATACTGCTTTAGCTGCTTCCCATAGGTTATGGTAGATCGTGTCTTCATTCTCCTTTGTTTCCAGGTATCTTTTGATTTCTTCCTTGATTTCCTCCCTGACCCACTCGGTTTTTTTTATTAAAATTTTTTTAATAGTGAGACATCATGAGGTACAGTTGAAGACTTACACATTTTTGTGCTTGGGTTTCAATTATACAAAGATCAAATACCCATCCCTCCACTGGTGCCCATTTCCCACCACCACGGATCCCAGTATCCCTCCCACCCCCCATCCCCCCATCCCACCCTGCCTCTGTGGCAGGGCATTCCCTTTTGTTCTCTCTCTCTCTCTCTCTTATTGGGTGTTGTGGTTTGCAAAAGAGGCAATGGTGACAATCATGTTTAGTCTATAGTCTACTTTCAGCATGCTTCTCCTATCCTGGGAGTATCCTCCCAACACCTTTACTTGGTGTTCCCCTCTTTATCTGAGCTCCCTTTCCCCCTAGTATGTGGACCCACTCGTTTTTTAATTTCCAGATGTTTGATTTTGTTCTCTAAGTTTGTGTGTGATTAACTTCTATCTTTAGTGCATCATGGTTTGAAAAGTTAGTTGATAAAATTTCTATCTTCCTGATTCTGTTGAGGTATGCTTTGTGACGCAGCACATGGTCTATTTTGGAAAATGTTCTGTGTGCACTGGAAAGGAAAGTGTATTCTTTCTTTTTAGGATGCAGAGTCCTGTGTAGATCTATTAGCCCTCTCTTCTATTTCTTCCTTCAAAGCCAGTGTTAGCTTGCTGAGTTTTATTTTAGTTGATATTTCTAGAAGTGATAAGGCAGTACTGAAATCTCTGACTACTACTGTGTTGTTAGCAATATCCTCCTTAAAATCTGGCAGCAGTTGTTTTAAGTATTTAGCCGGTCCCTCATTAGGTGCGTATACATTTAGCATGTGATTTCTTCCTACTGTTCATATCCCTTTATTAGTAAAAAATGGCCTTCGCTGTCCCTCCCAATCTTTTTCTGATTCTATTTATTAGGGATCTCTCTTGCTCATTCCTTGTGAGTCTTGCTAGTGGTTTTTCGATCTTGTTTATTTTCTCAAAGAACCAGGTCTTGGTTACACTGATATTTCGGATTGTTTTTTGGGTTTCCATGTCATTGATTTCTACTCTAATTTTTATTATTTATTTCTTCCTGTCTGGTTTGGGCTCCTTTTGTTGTTCATTCTCCAAGATCTTAACTGTGAGGTTAAGTTATTTACGTGGCCCACTCTTCCTTCCTAAGGAATGCTAGTAGACCTGTAAACTTTCCTCTTAACACTGCTTTTGCTTTGTCCTATAAATTCTGGTAACATTATTCTTCATTCTCATTAGCTTCCTGGAATCTTTTGATTAACCCTATGATTTCCTTTCTAAGCCACTTGTTATTCAGTAGTGAGCTGTTTAATTTCAGGTGTTTGGTTTGTATTTCTGTTTCTGCATGTGATTTACTTCGATTGAAAATCGAACTGCATCATGGTCTGAAAAGATCGTTGATACAATTTCTATGCTCTTGACTTCATGGAGGTATGTTTTGTGGACTAGTGTGTGGTCTATCTTGGAGAATGTCCCAGGTGCATTTGAGAAGAATATGTGTTCAGCCTTTTGGGGATGAAATGTCTTATGTATATATTGACCAGACCTCTGTCTTCCATTTCTTCCCTCAGATAAAGTATATCCTTGCTGAGCTTGAATTTTTTTGATCTGTCGAGAGGTGATAAAGGTGGTGTTAAAATCTCCAACTATTATTGTGTTGCTATCAATGTCTTTCTTCAAGTTTACTCACAGCTGTTTTAGGTATTTTGCTGGTTTCTCATGCATACATTTATTTTTTTATGTAGCAGTACTGCTATTTATTCAGCCAGTGATTAGCTGATTGAATAGTGCATGATCTCCACCTTACTTTTTTTCATTTTTTATAATTTTATTTATTGAATCACCGTGAGAGCAGTTACAAAGCTTTCAGGTCTAAGTCTTGGTCATACAATGAAACACCCATTCCTTCACCAGTGCCCATTCTCCACCACCAAAAACCCTAGTATAGCCGCATCCCATACCTTCCCCCTACCTGTGGGGCAGATGATTTCCACATTACTTTCTCTACTTTGATTACATTAAGTATTTTGACACCAGACCCACCATTATTATTTGAGATTTTACCCCAATACTCAGATCTGCTGAAAAGGCAACAGTAGACAATTTGTTTTCTATTGCTGGTTATGAATAACATATGATGTCGCGTGGCTACAGTAGTGGCTGTGTGATTTTGAAATTTCAAAATTTTAACACTTAAATCTGTAGGAGTTTCTGCTAAAACCTGCTGGGTTCCGAGATTTGCTCCTGAGTCTCTGGGATCATGGCCGTTAAGCAGCTTGATCAGGAGCCAGAAAGGCCGTTCGTGGGCAATGACTTGGGGTCTCGTTGGGGTGGGGAGGACAGGACCGGCTCCACCCCCATCCTGTGAGGCCCAACATGCATACTCACTGCGAGCCCAAGCCTGACTGTCCAATGGCCTCAGGAGGATGGCGGCCACTGAGCCACCAAGGGGGAGCAGGCAGAAGGACAGTACCCTTTCCCCCGTGGGGTGGCCCAGTGACAGTAACCTACTGCGGAGTCCAGACACATTTCTGCAAAAGCTGCTGAGCTTTGAGATTTCTTTCTGAATCTCTGGGATCATGGCCATTAAGTAGCTTGATTAGGAGCCAGAGATGCCATTCATGGGCAACGACTTGGGGTCTCGTTGGGGTGGGGAGGACAAGACTGGCTCTACCCCCATCTCATGAGGCCCAAAATGTCTCATCACTGTGGGCCCAAACCTGACTGTCCAATGGCCTCTGGAGGATGATGGCCACCGAGCCGCCAAGGGAGAGCAGGCGGAGGGACAACACCCTTTCCCCCCTGGGGTGGCCTGGTGACAATAACCTACTGTGGGGTCTGGACGTGTTTCTGCCAAAAGCCGCTGGGTTTCGAGATTTGTTTCTGAGTCTCTGGGATCATGGCCATTAAGCAGCTTTATCAGGAGCCAGAAAGACTCTTCGTGGGCGATGACTTGGGGTCTTGTTGGGATGGGTAGGACAGGACCAACTCCACCCCCATACCATGAGGCCCGACAAGTTTCATTACTGTGGGCCCAAGCCTAACTGTCCAATGGCCTCTGGAGGATGACGACCACTGGACCGCTTAGGGGAACAGGCCAAGGCATGAAGCCTATTCCCACCTGGGTTGGCCCAGCACTGGTAAACTACTGCAGGGACCGGACGCATTTCTGCCTAAGCTGCTGGGTTTCGAGATTTGTTTCTGAGTCTCTGGGATCATGGCCATTAAGCAGTTCAATCAGGAACCACAGAGGCTATGCCTCCAATTATATAGCTAAGCAAGAGGTGGTTTGTGGGTGTGTTTCTCACATACTTAACTTTTGGCCGTTTACTTTTTTGGTAAACTTTGCCCCAAGTTTTTGGGGTCTGGCCAAAGGCACAGCAGCAATTTTTGGGTATCTGGAAGTCTGAAGGCGTCATCAGGCTGCTGATGCACTCGCCTCAGATGTTCAGATTGACCTGCTGGTGGCACCATACCCCCTACATGCATATAAATTTAGGAGTGTGAGTTCTTCCTGGTGTACAGATCCTTTGCTCATTATGAAATAACCCTCACTGTCTCTTGTAACCTTTTTCAGTCTGAAGTCTATGTGGCCTGATATTAGTATGGCCACTCCCACTTTTTTGAGGGAGTGTTTACCTTGTAGGTTTGTTTTCCATTCTTTTCCTTTGAGTTTGTGTTTGTTATGTCTATTCAGATGTGTTTCTTCCAGGCAGCAGAATGTTGGATTCATTTTAGTATCCATCCTGTCAGTCTGTGGCTATTAATTAGTGCATTTAGCCCATTGACATTGAGAAATATTATTCTTATGGGGTTTTGCCCATTTTTCTGTCAAAGTTGTGTATATTCGAGGGGCTTGTCCTTTATTAAAGTAGCCTATTTTGTTGCTATTGTAACCATGGTTTTGAGGCTATGAAGTTCCTGAGTTGTGGTTTGTCTGTTAAACTGTGTGTTGTTCCTTATGATATGAATGAGAGTCTACCTGGATAAAGTATTCTAGGTGAGGCATTTTTTTCATTAAGTTTGTTCACTATATCCCACCACTGTCTTCGGGCCATTAGAGTTTCATCAGACAGGTCTGCTGTAAATCTTAAGGATGTTCCTTTATAGGTGGTTTCTTTCTTTAATCTTGCTGTTTTCAGAATATTATCTCTGTCTATGATTTTTGTCATTCTAGTCAGGAAGTATCTTGGAGTAATTTTATTTGGATTTCTTTTTGCTGGTACCCTTTGGACATCCTGGATCCAGTCCCATGTGCTCTTTCTTCATCTCTGGGAACATCTTAACAATTATACCTTTGATAGTTTCTTAATCAGGGTTTTCTTCATGTCCCTCTGGGACTCCAGTGATTCTTATGTTATTCCTTTTGGCTTCAACCTGATTTTCTCTTGACATTTTTTGGTTTATTTTGAGGCTCTTTTTTCATTTTCTGCTATTGTCTGGAAATTCTCTGCTCCTCATCTTGGAGCTCACTGATTCTGTCCTCAGCAACCGTTACTCTGCTGCTGAGGCCTTTCACTGAGTTTTTCATTTCACCTACCACATTTTTTAGGTCTGTCATTTCTGCTTGTATTTTTGTCTGCATTTTACTTACCTCCACTTTCATATCCTCTTTGTTTTATCAGCAGTGTGATCCATTGCTTCCTTGAGCTTCTTATACATCCTTAAATGCTCCATTTTAAACTCCTTATTTGAGTGGTTATAGAGTTCATTGTTACTGTTTGAATCATCTGGGCTAGCAACTTCAACCATTAAGCTTGGTGAGTTTCTTCATTGTTTTACCATAGTGACCTTTGCGTTTTGGAGTATTTTCTCTTGCTGTATGTTTTTGGCCCCTGCACTTGGGCTATCTTTGTGTGTTGCTGTGGTTTATTGATAGGTATGTGAGGCCTGAATTAACTAGTACTTTAAATGTGGGGTGCAGAGAAAATAAGTTCTTTACATGGACACTAGTGTGTTCTTGTAGTTTTGTTATTAGGGGTTTAAAGGGTATGCTGGATGAGTAGATTGGGGGTAGGAGGTGACGCTAGGGGTCCACACACCAGATGGAGGAAATAAGGTCGGTACTGGAGGGGTGGCAACTGGGAGGGGAGTGCAGGTCCGGAGAAATGCTGGGAGTTTTCCTTGGGGTCCCTACTCTATCTCTTCAGGTTCAGTATTGGTGACCTTTTATGTAACGAGGGCAGAGTCTGTGTGCAAGGGATTGAACTTTGATTTCATTATTTCCCTAAGTGTACTCTTAATAGCGTTCACAGACAAAAGTGAGGGTGCTCCTGGGATCTTTGTTTAACACAAATTTAAGAGGAGCGGCATCTGCATATATCTAAATCATTAGAGCTAATGTTATTATAAGATAGGATCCAAACTAAAATAATTAAATCTAAAATAAGTTTATTAAAGACAAAGGGTGGGTGGAGGGACACTTGGTTCATTGGTGGAGGGAGGTGAACACTGTTGGTGGAATTGGAGTTTGAACATAGTATGCCTGAAACTCTATAATTGATTTTGTAAACTTCGGTGCCTAAATTAAAACAAAATTTATTTTTTCCCATTCCATGGACTCTCTCTGTATTTGGTCACTGTTTCTATTGAGATGCAGAAGTTTCTGATAATGAGAGGCCATTATGTCTGGTCCTTTATCTACTTTCAGCACACATGTCCCATCCTGAACAATCCCTAGAACCATCATTGACTTTGTGATCCCTTCTCTATCCCAGCTGCCTTCTCCCCCAGCACATGAGGCAGGCTTAAAACCATGGAGCAATCTTCCTGGCCTTGTCCTTGGGTGTTAGTCTCATATTATGATATTTCATATTCTACAAATGAGTGCAGTCATTGTATGTCTGTATCTCTCTTTCTGAGTCATTTCACTTAGCATGATACGCTCGATGACCATCCACTTACAAGCAAATTTCATTATTTCATCTTTCCTACACAGTTCCATTGTGTAAATGTACCAAAGTTTCTTTAACCAGTCATCTGTTCTCAGGCACTTGGATTTTTCCAGATTCTGGCTATTGTAATCAGTGCTGGAAAATGTACAGTGGTAGAGGGATGGGCGTCTAATCATTGTATAACTGAAACTCAAACATGAAAGTTTGTAACTGTAGCCTTTGGTGATTCAATTAAAAAATAATAAAAAATAATTTCGAAGAGAGGTTAGTTTATTGCAGGATTCTCCACACTTTTTGTACACCATTTGTATGCCATTGTCTCCAGAAATGAATAGCTTGAATTTAATAAATATATGTTGTGCATAATAACATAATGTGTATACATCTCAAGTAGGGAATATCATTGTGCGTATGTCTCAATGTAGAAATACTTTATTTAGCGTTACCTAGTCTGACTGTCATATTCTTCATAGAACTCCGTGGTGAAAAGAACATTAGTTGAGCAACACTATTCTGTTTGGTTATGTTAGGGGAGACATGTTGCAGTCAAATGAATACTATCCCACCTTTGCTGAGCTCTGCCATTCAATATCAGCATATTCTGCAACACTTATAGAAACATATGCAGAAGGCTTTTTTTAAGCCGAAGGCAGTAAAAATATTATTGATAACTATAGGATCTATCCCAAATAACCTCATATTTTTAAAGAATTTGCATTTTTCAGGATCTTGACATTAACCAGCACTTAATAAATGCTCAATAAAGTCACAACTAAATAGTTACTGATGGGAGATTAGAAGTTTTAACTAAAGGTATTGCCTTTGTCATTTTCCTCAAGCATTTGAGAGAGAAACTGCTGTAGAGTCACTCATTAGCTATTGGTAACTGCAGCTGGTAACTCCATAGGACGATTAATTGACTCAAACTGTGTTGTTTCTCATAGACTACAGAATTGTCAACTCATTCTACAATCCTTTGGGGGTTGTCATGTTCAAGCTCAGACCCACTTCTTTCTTTCAGAATCCCTGCCAGGTCGTTTGATGGCAAACTCATTCCACACAAACTGGGAATAATTTCAGGTTACACAAGAGAAAAGATGTGAGTCAGGGATGGTTCTGGATGAGAAAATATCTATTTGACTCAAACACCTTCCTTGCAAGCTTGAGGCTTGGGGATTCAATTCCTGGTTCTGTCCTCAGGCAAGAAATGTAGTTGCTGCACCTCTATTCTCTGGACTCCTCACTGCTGCGTCAGAGTATTCAATTTGCAGTGGATATCCTGGTGTGTGCAAGCACTAACACTCCTATGTGTAACCATCAGTGAGCAGAACAATCACGTGTGCACATCTCACACCTCCCATCACAGCTACAGAGAGAGAGGGAATGAAAAACAGATACTCAAGAGATTATTCATTATGAAACAATCATACTTTGAAGTTAATAAAGAAAAAGATTTGGAAAGCAGAAGAGATCAACAATGTGGCCATTTCAGAGTATCCAATGTTATTTATTTAATTATCCAACCGCAATTTTCCAGAAGCTGTGAGACCTACAATCTGAAGCTCCTGTTGATAAAGTGGGATTTTTCTCTCCCTTATCCCCATAATCTAGGGAAAAGTAGTTTGTTTCAAAATTACCCAAGACCAAGGTTTGGGATGAAGGGGGGCTAGAACTTATCACAGGAGCACAGCTAACATCCAGTCTCCATGTCAGGTCTTAGGTGGTATCCTGGACATGTTCTTTCAAACATCCTATGGCATTTCCAAGAAAATTATAGGGCACTGAAGAACCTGTTCTTCAACCCTCTAGTGGTATAGATAGATAACACAGAAGCCCAGTGGGTAACCCCCAAAGAATATGGGTTAATTTGTATTGACAGCTTTGCATTGATAAAGGTTTATTGCTAAATCCCAACCCCAAAGCCTAGAACTGGGATAAAGTAGAATTGGGATAAGGATACAATAGTTGATAAATTAAATTTTAAAAGCAATCAGGGTCAGAGAGCTAATATTGAGATGGGTAGTGGGTGTTTGACTTGCCATTGTTCAGTCCTCGGCATCACATACAGTCCTCCAAGCAATACCAGAAATGGCTCCTGAGCACAGAGCCAGAAGTAAACTCTGAGGAGCACCTGGTGTGACCCAACTCCTTGCCCCTTCCCCACTGCCGCAAATAAACCCCACAAATATTTGATGCCCACACACCAAGAAATAATCAGAAAATATGACTACATTTTCTGTCTTTAACACAGGATTAACACAGCTGCCTCTACCTTTTTGGGGGATTGTTGGAGCTAAGGAGACATTATATCCTGGGAAGCCATTCCCAACCTTGTTTGTGGGGCCATACAGTGCTGAGGACTGAACCCTGAACCCCTACACACGTGTCCAGATCTCTGGGCTATGTCCCCAGTCTCAGGACCTATCAGTTTTCAAACTACATCAGGTCACTTGATGGCAAACTCATTCCACACAAACTGGGAATAAGTTCAGGTTGCACAAGAGAAAAGATGTGAGAAAAGAATACAGATGGTTCTGGAGGAGAGAATATCTATTTGATTCAAACACCTTCCTTGCAAGCTTGAGGCTTGGGGGTTCAATTCCTGGTTCTGTCCTCAGGCAAGAAATGCAGTTACTGCACTTCTGTTCTCTGGACTGCTCACTGCTGCTGTCAGAGTATGCAATTTGCAGTGGATATCCTGGTGTGTGCAAGCACTAACACTCGTGTGTGTAACCACACTGTATGACGGAACAGTCTCAAACTGTGAGTCTTCTTGATAAATAATCACTGAAAGTAATCTCGACTTTCCCCTTTTCCTTCAAAGCAGCCCTGTCAGAGCATCTTGTCAATAGCTGCCTTCCCTCTCTCACCTCTCATACAGTAGTCCACAGATCACCAGGTGATCATTGCCACCCGCTATCCTTGGCTCTGTCATTGATCAGGGGTGTCCCCTTTTCTTTTTTTTTTCATTTTTTTTCTTTTTTTATTAGTGAAAAACCATGAGGTACAGTTATAGGCTTACAAATTTTGTGCTTGGGTTTCAGTTATACAATGATCAAGTGCCCATCCCTCCACCAGTGCCCGTCATCCATCCCCATGGGTCCCAGTATCCCCCCCTCATCCCCCCCCCGTCCCATCCTGCCTCTGTGGCAGGGTATTCCCCCTTGTTCTCTCTCTCTTCTTTTGGGTACTGTGTTTTGCAAGAGAGGCTTTGAGTGGCAATCATGTTTGGTCTATCGACTACTTTTAGCATGCTTCTCCCACCTTTTCCCTTTTCTAACCCAGTTCCATCACTAGACCACTGCTCCAAGACTGAGTCTTCAAAGCAGTACAAAACTCTTCACAAACGGAACAATTTTCTACTGTGTTCAGTTATTTGGATTCATTCCAATTCTTTCTATCTCTAAAAGTAGGAATCTCTAAAAAAAAAGTGTCAGTCCCCAACAATAGCCGAGATAAATACCAGGAGGTTTACTCCATGGCTTGGAGGCCAGATTCACACTCTAGGGGTAAAGGCAGCCCAGATGTAGAAGGGAGCACCAAATGGGGGGTGTTGGGAGGATCCCCCAAGGATGGGAGAAGCATGCTGAAAGTATACTCTAAACAGAACATGATTGCCACTCAATGCCTCTTTTGGAAACCACAGCACCCAGAAGGAGAGAGAGAACAAAAGGGAGTGCCCTTCCACAGAGGCAGAGTGAGATAGGGGGATGAGGGGGGTGGGAGGGATACTGGGATTAGTGTGGTGGAGAATGGGCACTGGTGGAGGGATGGGTACTCGATGATTGTACAACGGAAACCCAAGCACAAAAATTTGTAAGTATACACCTGTACCTCATGGTGTTTCACTAATAAAAATTTTAAAAATAAATAAAAAATAAAAAAGTGTCATTCTCATATTATGTTAATTTATATTCCACAAATGAGTGCAGTCATTCTATGTCTGTCCATCTCTTTCTGACTCATTTCACTTATCACAATACCCTCCATGATCATCCGCTTATAAGCAAATTTCATGACTTCATCTAACAGCTGCATGGTATTCCATTGTGTATATGCACCATAGTTTCTTGAACCAATCGTCTATTTTTGGGTTCTTGGGTTGTTTCCAACTTCTAGCTATTCTGAACAGTGCTGCAACGAACACTCAGGTGCAGGTGTCATTTCTATTGTGCTTTTCTTGCCACCTCAGGATATATTCCCAGAAATCTCACGGAACTTCTTAGGATTCTGGACTAATCAGGGACACTTGAACATGGTTTTTATTGATGATTCTAATGGCAGGTGACTCAGTAGATCTAAAGCTTAGAGAAGCTTTCTGTGTAGTTTTTTTCTGCATGTTCTCATTGTTCCAAGAGAAGACCTCCAGTCAGAGAGTGTGTCCACACTGTACTATAAGTGGGAAGGAGGTGGCCGTCCTCTGTGCTCACCTGTTTCTAAAAAAAAAAACGTTTTCCAGGGCTCTCAGAAAGACCTTTCTGTATAGGCCACTGTTGAGGATGGTTTATATGCAACCCCTTAGCAGACACTAAGAAATGTTCTTACCAAACATATAAAATTATGATTATGATAGCAAGAAATGTGAGGGAAAAGTTTTACTTATGTAAACGTAAATAACAATGGCTAATACCATCGGCCAAGTGTTCTCATAGTAATGGATCACTTATCACTTAATCACTTAATCCCCGTTATTCATCAATTTACTCGAGCGGGTGCCAGTAACGTCTCCATTCATCCCGGTTGCGTGCTAGCGTAGCCCAATGGTATCTGTTTGTTCTAGGAACATGCAGAGCCTCAAACCGATTATTCAGGGTCTTGACGAAGAAGTCTGACCATCTTGTAGGTGGGCGTCCACGTGATCTTTTGATGTCCCGTGGAATCCAATCAGTAATGGCTCTAGTCCAGCAGTTGTCTGTAAACCTCATTACGTGTCCAGCCCATCTGATTTTTGATGTCTTAGCAAATGAGACAGTGTCCCTGATTCTTGAGCGTTGATGAAGATCAGAACTCCGGATTCTCTCATTTGAGTGAATCGTGATATTCCAAGCATAGCTCTTTCGATTCCTCTTTGAGAGACCCGAATAGCGTTCTCATCCTGTTTTCGCAGGGTCCAGGTCTCTGAGGCATATGTTAATGCAGGAAGAACAGTGGAATCAAAGAGATGTGCTCGTAGCTGGAGGTTCTTTGTCTTTTTAGTTATTTCTTCAACGTTCTTGAAGGCATTCCAAGCCGCTCTCTTCCTCCTGCGCAACTCAGGTGCCAGGTCATTCATTATGTTGATTTCTCGACCTAGGTATACATAACTGTTGCATCCGGAGATGGTGGTTCCATTGAGAGCGAATGGAGCGTCAGGAACAAGGCTGTTTCTCATAAACATTGTCTTCTTAAGATTCAGCTGTAGTCCGACCTTTCCACATTCATGGTCAAAGTCGTTCAGCATTTGTGCCGCTTGGCTGATGTTTGGTGTTATTAGAACGATGTCATCAGCAAAGCGGAGGTGGTGTAGTAATGGATAGACCTTGATTATCTCATGTTATAGAAAATTCAATAATCCAAAAAGAATTCAAAAATCCATAGTAATGGATAGACCTTGATTATCTCATGTTATAGAAAATTCAAACAGGCAGCTGCTTTGTTCATTAACCACACAATGTGAAGATATTTTTGAGGCTTTTCTATGATTCTCTCAGCTGTGCCCTTTCAATGGATACTGACTTTGCATCTTCAAATATATTAACCAAAGGACAGCAAAGAGATGTTTCCTCACCTGTGCCATATTTTGGTTAGAGAGAAAAATCTTTCCCAGAGTACTTACCCAACTTTCCTCTAGTTCCATTGAGCAAGCTCAGATACATCTCTAGGGCTGAGCGAAAGGATGGCTGGGAAACTGTATTTGGCCTTTCCAAAGTAGGCGGTATACTTTTGTCAGCAGAAAGAAAGGCAGGGATAGTTTTTTATTAGGCATCATAGCATTAATGAACTAACTTTGAGAATTATAAGTATTCAGGTAGAGAGATACCTCAGAAATGGTGCTCATTTAACAGAGGATCATACGAAATCTAGTTTGTACTTATTTACTCTCTTATATCGGACCCAAACCAACCCCCTTGGTTTATTACTAAACTCTGATGGTCAAAAAAAGATAGTACAGTTCAAACTGTTTCATACTTTTGGGCTATATTCTGTTATTCTTCATCTGGGCCTATTTTCTTGCTGAAGGAAACAGATCCTTTTTTTTTCCAACTACAAGTCAGGACAACCATGAAATCAGATCACTAAAGATTTCCCTTTCAGATGGACTTCAGAGAAAACTGTAGAGTTTGGCCAAGAATGGCTCAGCTGACCATGAGAATGAATGGTAGTTTTGATTCTAGACCTGGAAGCTTTCCTACGAATCACTATTCAGGGCCTCTGTAGGTCATTAATACCAATTGCACTATCCTGATCTTTGCAGATTGATGTGGTTTCACTGGTAAAAAGTCACCATTTTGCCTGACATATCTGCATTTTCATATCTGACTTTCTCTTAGCAGACTCAGACCTTCAACCCTTTTAGTCTAGGCGTTAATATAACCATTATTGAGAATTTGGTGAGATGCAGGAGATGATGTATAGATGACTTATTAGGTGTGGGGTTAAATCACACAGTAGATATTCATGGTAACTTCCTTTGAGAACTCTGGGGAGAAGAGTGGGAGTTACTGACTAATAAAAGAGGCATAGTGTCAACTCTCCTCAAGACTATGTAACTTCTCAAAGACATGCCATCTAGGACTTGACAGAAGTCTCATTTTATACACAGATTTTCACAGTATGGCCATCTTCTTCCTTGGATAATTGGTGGAAATTTGAAAAATAATGGTTAAAAATTATATATCTTTCCAAGGGTTCCATGAACCCATGAGGGGTTCATATGGTACTATATGTGTATATACCTAGGTATTAAATAAACATTATATAGTGCATCTGTGTGTGAATATGGACAAAACTATGAATGTGTTTGTGTGTGCACCAGATAAGCAACCAGAAAATCCTCATAGTGTAGTCACTTGAGTATTATACAGAATATAAGTAATATTCAGACAGGGATTCTCAAGAATAGGGTGAAACAAGG
Source organism: Sorex fumeus (assembly GCF_029834395.1). Lineage (NCBI taxonomy): Eukaryota > Metazoa > Chordata > Mammalia > Eulipotyphla > Soricidae > Sorex > Sorex fumeus. The sequence goes on along the minus strand of NW_026606101.1, from coordinate 38,159,651 downwards.
CAGAATAAGAGAGTTCTTTATAGTCTTACCAAAGCCCCATTAAGAGAAAAGCAACTACTAAACCAATGAAATATTAACTGATATTCATTGATGCACAGTTAGCCACAGTTTGATCCTATTCCCTCCTAGATAACAATATCCAATATGCTCAACAACAGGCCTTTTCACTGATCTTACACATGCTCATCTACAACTAGCCTCCATTAAATTTTTCTTTTTATTTTATTACTTATCTTAAGTGCCAAGGATAGAACCCAGGGCTCACACATGCCAGTCAGGTGCTGTACTCCTGAGCTATAAGGCCTGAACCTCTAAGCCATGCTTAGAATCACCTAATAAGTTTTTCCTGTGAGAAACACTTTTCAGCAATCTCTTATTGAGATCCCAGTATGTGCTCTCTCTATAAAAAGTTAAATAAAGCTTACTTTGACTTCAGATGTCCCCAGAATCTTTAGTTAGGCTGATGGTGTTTGTAATAAGAAATACACATGCATGTGTGTGCACGCATGAACACACACACACACACAAACCACACACAAACACACACAAACCACACGTGAAACAACACAGCATTTTATTTATTTATTTATTCATTTATTTATGGGTTTAGCTGTTTTAGCAGCACATTTTATTATATTACATCTATTTTTTTTAGTGAAACACCATGAAGCACAGTTTTAGACTTACAAACTTTCGTGCTTGGGTTTCAGTTATACAATGATCAAGTACCCATCCCTCCACCAGTGCCCATTCTCCATGGCCAATGATCCCTGTAGCCCTCCCACCCCCCTACCTCATTCCCCCCGCCCCGATCCCACCCCGCCTCTGTGGCAGGGCATTTACTTTTGCTCTCTCTTTCCTTTAAGGTGTTGTGGTTTGCAATACAAGTATTGAGTGGCCATCATGTTCTGTCTATAGTCTACTTTCAGCACACATCTCGCTTCTCGAGCAAATCCTACAAACATCCTTTACTTGGTGTTCCCTTCTCTATCTGAGCTGCCTTTTCCCCCTGTATGTGCTGCCAGTTTCCATGCCAGGAGAAGACCTCCTGGTACTTATCTCAACTATTCTTCGGTGTTCATCTCCCATTCTGTTACTTTATATTCCTCAGATGAGTGCATTATTTCTATGTATGTCCCTCTCTTTCTGGCTCATTTCACTTAGCATGATAATTGTATGTAAATTGTATGACTTGTATGTAACCACTTGTATGTAAATTTCATGACTTCATCTTTCTAACAGCTGCATAGTATTCCATTATGTAGATGTACCAAAGATTCTTTAACCAGACATCTGTTCTTGGGCACTCGGTTTTTTTCCAAATTTTGGCTATTTTGAACAGTGCAGCAATGAACATACAAGTGTAGATGAGATGTCATTTCAACTGTCCTTTTTTGCCTTTCCGCAATATGTTCCCAAGAGTGGTATTTCTGGGTCAAATGGGAGCTCAATTTGTTTACTCAACTTTTATTTGCTCATAGTTTATCCTTACAATCAGCCAAAATTCATTCATATGATAATTTCAAGCAATGCAATTAGATGTAGAAGAAATTTGCACTTTATTATAATTTATAATCCATTATGGGCTGGAGTGATAGCACAGCGGGTAGGGCGTTTTCCTTGCAAGTGGCCAAAATGGCTGACCCGAGTTCGATTCCTCCTCCCCCTCTTGTAGAGTCTGGTAAGCTACCGTGAGTATTTTGCCCGCATGGCAAAGCCTGGCAAGCTACCCGTAACGTATTTGATATTTCAAACACAGTAACAATTGTCACAATGGAGATGTTACTGGGCCCGCTCAAGCAAATCGATGAACAACAGGAGGACAGTGGCAGTGAATCCATTATGCTATTTTCCCCTCTGCCCCACATCTTTATTTTTTTATTTTATTAAATCACTGTGAGATATTGTTACATGTTTCATGTTTGAGTTTCAGTCATACAATGATCAAACATCCATCCCTCCACCAGTGCACATTCTCTTCAACGAATCTCCCTAGTATACTCTCTCATTACCATCCTCCGACTACCTCCATGGCAGACAATTTCCCCCATACTCTCTCTACTTTTGGGCATTATGGTTTGCAATATAGATAATGAGAGGCCATGTTTGGTCCTTATCTACTTTTAGCACACATCTCCCATCACGATCGATCCCTCCAACCATCATTTTCTTTGTGATCCCTTCTCTATACCAGCTGCCTTCTTAGTCCCCCACTCCCCTAACCCCCTCTCATGAGGCAGGCTTCCAACTGTGGAGCAATCTTCCTGGCCCTTGGAGACACACCATTTTAAAGGGTTAAATATGTCTACTCGAAAATGTAACTCATTGCAATCATCAAATTTGCCAATTTCATGCAACAAATTTAACTTTTTTTATGTAGGAGTACTGCTATTTATTCAGCCACTGATTAGCTGAATGAATTGTGCATGAACAAACGCCATCTTACTTTTTTTTCATTTTTTTATAATTTTATTTATTGAATCACCATGAGAGCAGTTACAAAGCTTTCGGGTCTAAGTCTCGGTCATACAATGAAACACCTGTACCTTCACCAGTGCCCATTCTCCACCACCAAAAACCCCAGTATACCCCCATCCCACTCCCTCCCCCTACCTGTGGGGCAGATGATTTCCACATTACTCTCTCTCTACTTTGATCACATTCAATATTTTGACACCAGACCCACCATTATTATTCAAGATTTACACCAACACTCAGATCTGCTGAGAAGGCAATGTAGACAATTTGTGTTCTATTGCTGGTTATGAATAACATATGATGTTGCGTGGCTACAGTAGGGCCATGTGATTTTGAAATTCCGAAATTTTAACATTTAAATCTGGAGGGATTTCTGTCAAAAGCCGCTGGGCTTCTAGATTTGTTTCTGAGTCTCTGGGATCGTGGCCATTAAGCAGCTTGATCAGGAGCCAGAGAGGCCGTTTGTGGGTGATGACTTGGGGTCTCGTTGGGGTGGGGAGAACAGGACCGGCTCCTCCCCCATCCTGTGAGGCCCAAAATATCTTATCACTGTGGGCCCAGACCTGACTGTCCAGTGGCCTCTGGAGGATGAAGGCCACTGAGCTGCAAAGAGGGAGCAGGTGGAGGGACAACACCCTTTTCCCCCTGGGGTGGCCCGGCGACAGTAACCTACCGTGGGGTCCAGACGCATTTCTGCCAAAAGCCGCTGAGTTTTGAGATTTCTTTCTGAGTTTCTGGGATCATAGCCATTAAGCAGCTTGATCAGGAGCCAGAGAGGCCATTCGTGGGCGATGACTTGGGGTCTCGTTGGGGTGGGGAGGACAGGCCCAGCTCCCCCCATCCCATGAGGCCCAACAAATTTCATCACTGCGGTTCCAAGCCTGACTGTCCAATGGCCTCTGGAGGATGATAGCCACCGAGCCGCCAAGGAGGGGCAGGTGGAGTGACAATACCCTTTCCTCCTTAGGGTGGCCTGGCGACAGTAATGTACTATGGGGTCTGGACGCATTTCTGCCAAAAGCCACTGGGTTTCGAGATTTGTTTCTGAGTCTCTGGGATCATGGCCTTTAAGCAGCTTGATCAGGAGCCAGACAGGCCGTTCGTGGGCAATGACTTGGGGTCTCGTTGTGGTGGGGAGTACAGGCCCGGCTCCACCCCCGTCCCATGAGGCCCTGCGTGTCTCGTCACTGGCGGTCCAAACCTGACTGTCCAGTGGCCTCTGAAGGATGGTGGCTACTGGGCCGCCAGGGGGAACAGGCCAAGGCATGAAACCTATTCCCACCTGGGTTGGCCCAGCACTGGTAACCTTCTGCAGGGACTGGACACATTTCTACCTAAAGCCGCTGGGTTCCGAGATTCGTTTCTGAGTCTCAGGGATCATGGCCATTAAGCAGTTCAATCGGGAACCAAAGAAGCCTTGCCTCCAATTATATAGCTGAGCCAGAGGTGGTTTGTGGGTGTGTTTCCCACATACCTAACTTTTGACCGTTTACTTTCTTGCTAAACTTTGCCCCAAGTTTTTGGGGTCTGGCCAAAGGCATAGCAGCAATTTTGGGGTATCTGGAAGTCTGAAGGTGCCATTAGGCTGCTGATGCACTCACCTCACAGGTACAGATTGACCTGCTGGCAACACCATACCCCCAACAAATTTAGCTTTTAATCTCAACTGATCCTTCTGTCCTCTTTCTGAACACACTCTAGTTTCCCTAAACATTGGATTTATTTTCGAGATTGTTGTTCTAGTAAAAACCTCCAGGTCCAAAGTAAGGATTATATACTGAGAAGATGTACTTGTAAACATTAAAACAAGCACAGAGTTATATGCTAATAGTAAATATTGAAGTCATATGTCGAACCAGAATTTCTCCAGTGGCAACAAAAAAGAGAGACCTGGATAGGCTGGTGTGATAGTGTAGTGGGCAGGATATTAACCTTGCATGCAGCTGAGACAGGTTGAAATCCTGGCACCATATATGGACCTTCAAGCATGGACAGGAGTGATGCCCGAGTGCAGAGCCAGAGTAAGCTGTGGCATTGTTGAGTGTGAGCAACCCCTGAAAATGAGAGCGATTGGGAGGAGCTAGTTCTGCCATCAAATCAGAATAACATTGATTTTCCTGGGCATTTTAGTCTCCCGAGAGTATGAAATCAAAATACTAGAAAATATACTTGGTTTTCTGATCAGAGCACAACAGATTCCCCCATACCGATCTAAACTGAGACTCTGGGAACACTGGCAGAAGATGAGAGGGGAAATTCTGTCCCTTTAAGTAACACCTCAGCCTTAGATTTTATGCCCATAATTTGGTGATATTTATAAACACAGATTATGTACTAGTATTAGTGGCATATTAATAGTTCTTATCATTTAAAGAATAACATTAAATGGCATTATCTAAAAAAGTTATGAAGATTTCTAGATGCCAAGTAAAAATGGAGAAATAGGAGAAGACATTTATTTTCACTTAAGTCATGCACCAAGTTGTACTGATGCATCTGAGCAGCTCTGTTGAGGGTTTCAACTACATGGAGAGCAGTAAGGGGTATGGATCTCAGATCTTGAAAAGGTGGCAGTATTGGGAGAGAGGCTGATGTGCCCTATGGTGGTGGATTTAGAAAAAAGGGAGTTAATGTGAACTTGGAGTTGAAGACTGAAATTAAGGTAGGACCCCCACCCGCTATTCCCTGTTAGAGGATCCTACCAAGTAGATTGGTCATCAACTCCTCTATGTAGATTTGTGAAAACACAAACATCCTCTTAAGTAAGCTCTTTCTTCATGAGCTTAGCATTTTTATTTTTCATATTTCAAATTACCCTTAAAATATAAATACAGGAAAGTTCACAAAAAATAGTGTTTAGTGAACTCCCAGGTCAAGAAATAAACTATTACAAGCAGTAGCTACCAAAATTTGTCTCCCAGAATTCTATTAACACCATAAATTATTTCTCATTTTTTAATGTTTTATAACTAAAATTTTCACGAAATGTGGGGGTCCTGACTTCTTAAGTTCAGCATTATGTTTTTGAGGTGCCTTTGCGTTGTTACAAGTACCTGTACTTTTTTGTTCGTTCACATTTCTGCAGTATTGCATGTATTTCATATAAATTAGTCATTACTTCTACAGTTAAAGAACGATGTTGTTTCTTTTTTTAAATGTAGGAATACTGTTATTTATTCAGCCATTGGTTAAGCTGATTGAGTTGGGCATGAAATTCACATTACTTTTTTTTTTTCCCCTTTATTTTATTTTATTTTTTTTAAAGTTGTAGATTTACAATTTTTTGTGCTTTGGTTTCAATTATACAATGATCAGATACCCATCCCTCCACCAGTGCCCATTTTCCACCACCATGGATAATATCCCTCCCACCCCCATCCCCCCATCCCCCCGTCTCTGTGGCAGGGCAATCCCCTGTGTTCTCTCTCTCCTTTTGGGTGTTGTGGTCTGCAAAAGAGGCATTGAGTGGCAAACATGTTCAGTCCATAGTCTACTTTCGACATGCATCTCCCCTCCTGGGAGGATCCTCCAAACATCCTTTATTTGGTGCTCCCTTCTCTATCTGAACAGCCCTTTCCCCTAGGATACCCGGCTGGCCTCTAAGTTATGGAGTAATCCTCCTGGTGCTGATCTCAGCTATTCTTGGGTATTAATCTCATACTTTGTTACTTTATATCCCCCAGATGAATGCAATCTTTCTATGTCTATCCCTCTCTTTCTGACTCATTTCGCTTAGCATGATACTTTCCATATTGTACCACTTGTATGTAAATTTCATGACTTCATCTTTTCTAAGAGCTACATAGTACTCCATTGTGTAGATGTACCAAAGTTTCTTTAACCAGTCATCTGTTCTTGGGCATTCAGGTTTCTTCCAGTTTCTGGCTATTGTAAAGAGGGCTGCAATGAACAAACAAGTGCAGATGTCACTTCGACTATACATTTTTGCCTCTCTGGGATATATTCCCAGGAGTGGTATTGCTGGGTCAAATGGGAGCTCAATTTCTAATTTTTTGAGAATCGTCCATACTGTTTTCCAGAAGGGCTGAACCAGTGGACATTCCCACCAACAGTGAAGGAGGGTCCCTTTCTCGCCACATCCACGCCAGCATCGGTTGCTTTTGTTCTTTTGAATGTGGGCCAGTCTCTGAGGTGTGAGATGGTATCTCATTGTGGTTTTGATCTGCATCTCCCTGATGATTAATGATGTAGAGCATTTTCTCATGTGCTTTTTTGCCATTCGGATTTCTTCTTTGAGAAAGTTTCTGTTCATTTCATTGCCCCATTTTTGGATGGGGTTGGATGTTTTCTTCTTGTGGAGTTTAACCAGTATTCTGTATATCCTGGATATCAACCCCTTGTCAGATGTGTATTCGGTGAATATCCTTTCCCATTCTGTAGACTGTCTTTGTATTTTGGTCACTGTTTCTTTGGAGGTGCAGAAGCTTCTTAGTTTAAGGTAGTCCCATTTATCTATCTCTATTTTCACTTGCTCGGCCAGTGGCGTGGCATCTTTGAAGATACCATTAGCTTCAATGTCATGGAGGGTTTTGCCAACTTTATCTTCAATGTACCTTATGGTTTCTGGTCTGATGTTGAGGTCTTTAATCCATTTTGATCTTACTTTTGTACATGGTGTTAGGCAGAGTTCTGAGCCTATTTTTTTGCATGTAGCCGTCCAGTGATGCCAACACAATTTATTAAAGAGGCTTTCCTTACTCCACTTCACATTACTTGCACCTTTATCAAAGATTAGATGAGCATATGATTGAGGAGAGATGTCAGTGTATTCAACCCTGTTCCATTGGTCTGCAGTTCTGCCTTTGTTCCAGTACCATGCTGTTTTAATTATTACTGCTTTGTAGTACAGTTTGAAGTTCGGGAGGTTGATTCCTCCCATTTTCTTTTTCCCAAGAATTGCTTTAGCTATTCGTGGGGGCTTATTGTTCCATATAAATTTCAAGAGTGTTTGCTCCATTTCTTTGAAGAATGTCATGGGTATCCTTATAGGGATTGCATTGAATTTATACAATGCTTTCGGTAGTATTGCCATTTTGACAATGTTAAGTCTCCCGACCCATGAGCAGGGGATATCTTTCCATTTCCTCATGTTCTCTTTTATTTCCTGAAGTAGCGTTTTGTAGTTTTCTTTGTACAGGTCCTTTACTTCCTTAGTTAAGCTGATTCCTAGGTACTTGATTTTCTGGGGCACAATTGTGAATGGGATTGTTTTTTTCATGTTGCTTTCTTCTCTCTCATTGTTTGCGTATAGGAAAGCCATGGACTTTTGCGTATTGATTTTATAACCTGCAACTTTACTATACGAGTCTATTGTTTCTAAGAGTTTTTTGGTGGAAGTTATTGGGTTCTCTAAGTAGAGTATCATATCATCTGCGAATAGTGAGAGCTTGATTTCTTCCTTTCCTACCTGAATGCCCTTAATATCTTTTTCCTGCCTAATCGCTATTGCAAGTACTTCCAGTACTATATTGAACAGCAGTGGAGAGAGTGGGCATCCCTGTCTCGTCCCTGATCTTAGAGGGAAGGCTCTCAGTTTTTCCCCATTGAGGATGATGCTTGCTGTAGGCTTGTGGTAGATGGCTTTAATTATGTTGAGGAAGGTCCCCTCTATACCCATTTTGGCTAGGGTTTTCATCATAAAGGGGTGCTGGATCTTATCAAATGCTTTCTCTGCATCTATTGATATGATCATATGCTTTTTATCTTTTCTTTTGTTGATATGGTGGATTATGTTGATTGATTTCCGAATGTTGAACCATCCTTGCATCCCTGGGATGAATCCTACTTGGTCATGGTGTATGATCTTTTTGATGAGTAGTTGGATTCTATTTGCTAGTAGTTTGTTGAGGATCTTTGCATCTGTGTTCATCAGGGATATCGGCCTGTAATTCTCTTTCTTTGTGGTATCTCTGTCTGCTTTTGGTATCAGTGTGATATTTGCTTCGTAGAAACTGTTTGGAAGTGTTTTTGATATTTCAATTTCGTGGAAAAGCTTAAAGAGTATTGGGAGTAAGTCCTCTTTAAAGATTTGGAAGAATTCACTAGTGAATCCATCCGGGCCAGGACTTTTGTGCTTGGGGAGACTTTTTATTACCATTTCAATTTCCTTGATGGTGATAGGTCTGTTCAGGTATTCCAGGTCTTCTTGGTTCAGCCTTGGGAGTCTGTAGGAGTCTAGGAATTTATCCATTTCCTCGAGGTTTTGATGTTCCGTGGCATAAAGCTTCTCAAAGTACTCCCTGAGGATCCTCTGAATTTCTGTGGTTTCTGTTGTAATGACCCCCTTTTCATTTCTGATTCGGTTTATTAGGGTTTTCTCTCTCCCTTTCTTTGTGAGTTTTGCTAGAGGCTTATCGATCTTGTTAATTTTCTCAAAGAACCAGCTCTTGGTTTCATTGATCTTTCGGATTGTTTTTTGGGTTTCCATCTCGTTAATCTCTGCTCTGAGTTTTATTATTTCCTTTCTCCGTTCGGGTTGTGTTCCTTTTTTTGGTCCTTCTCCAAGCTCTTAAGCTGTGAGGTTAGGTTACTTAATTCACATTACTTTTTTTAAAAAATATAATCACCGTGAGATACAGTCACAAAGCTTTCATATTCGAGATTCAGTCATACAATGATCGAACAAACATCCCTCCACCAGCGAACACTTTCTATCGCGAGTGTCCCCAGTATATCCCCCTCCAATCCCAGTCCCCACCCTGCCTCCCTGACAGGCAATTTTCCCAATACTCTCTCTCTATTTTTTGGCATTATGTTTTGCTCAGATTTTCGCACCACCATTCATTGTCCATTGCTCATTTTGAATATCTTGGGTGCTGTGACTGCTTGCTTCTGGAATTCTAGATTGTAAATGGTTGGGTTCTAGAGACATTTCTGTAGGGCACTAATCCATTTTGGGATTCAGTTGGGCATCTCTGGATCAGGACTGTTGCTGTGCTAAGACGGTGCCCAGTGATAACACAGTCGGTAGGGCATTTGTCTTGCACACAACCGATCTGGGTTTGATTCCCAGCATCCCACATGGTCCCCCGAGCACTGCCAAGAGTAATTCCTGACTGCATGATTCAGGAGTAACCCCTGTGCATCATCGGGTATGACCCAAAAAGAAAAAAAAGATAGTGCCCGGAGGCACATTGTGCGTATGACAGCAGCTTGGCTGATGAGCAGGCGGGGAACTGAGGAGGGACAGCCCGGCTCCTCTGCCGCCACATGGCATGGAGAGTTAATCCTGGAACTGGTATACCTGGGTCTTGCTTGGTCTTTCTTGCTCTTGCCTGCTTTTAGTTGCCAGTATTACATCTGAAGTAGGCAGGGAGACTGCACCTGCTCCATCTGGGGTGCCCTGGTGAAATTGCCTCGGTATGGGGCCCAGACAGATCTCTTGCTCTGTGGTGTCTTCCAGGATTTGCTGCTATGTCTCTGAACCAGGGCTATTGGTGCACTAAGGAGGTGCCTGGAGACATTTTGTGGGCTGACAGGCCGATGAACAGGCAGGAAGCTAAGGAGGGACAGCCTGGCATCTCTGCCACCATGCACCATGGAGCCCGCATACCTTGGCTTTACTTGGTCTCTGGGATTCCATCTGGAGTAGGTGGGGAGAGTACGCCTGCTCCATCTGGGGTGCCCTGGTGAAACTGGTTCCATATGAGCCCAGGACTCGCTGCTGTGTATCTGATTTTTGAACTATTTTGAGACTTATTTATGGGTCTCTGAAGCAAGGCTAGTAATAGAGTTTACAGGGTGGTGCTGGTGTTGGTTCATGGGGGTGACTTCCAGTGCTTCCATGTGTATTGGGAAGTGGAGGGGAGGTAGCCCACCTCAGCTCCGTGAAAGCCTGGAGATTTGTCACAAAACGTGAATACCCATTTTCTTGCATGTAGCTGTCCAGTTTTGTCAATAGCATTTGTTAGCCTTGCTCCACTTCACATTTCCTGCTCCCTTATCAAATATTAGATGATTATTTATTGGGGGGGTCAGAATATTCAACCCTGTTCCATTGGTCTGTGGTTCTGCCTTTGTTCCAGTACCATGCTGTTTTAATTATTACAGCTTTGTAGTAGAGTTTGAGATTGGGGAGAGTGATTCCTCTCGTTATCTTTTCCCCAAGAATTGATTCAGCTATTGGTGGGGGCTTATTGTTTCATATGAATTTCAGGAATGTTTGCAACATTTCTATGAATAATGTCATGGGTATCTTTATAGGTATTGCATTGAATTTGTACAATGCTTAGGGGAGTATTGCCATTTTGATAATGTAGATCCTCCCGATCCATGAGCAGAGAATATCTTTCATTTCCTCATGTCCTCTTTTATTTCGTGAAGTAACATTTTGTAGTTTTCTTTGTACAAGTCTTTACCTCCTTAGTTAAGCTGACTGCGAGGTACTTGATTTTTTGAGGCACGAATGTGAACGGGATTGCTTTTTTCATGTCACTTTCCTCTCTCTCATTATTTATGTATGGGACAGCCATGGACTTCTTGGTATTGATTTTATAGCCTGAAACTTTATTATACAAGTCTATTGTTTCTAGGAATTTCTTCGTAGAGGTTTTAGGGTTCTATAAGTATAGTATCATATCATATGCAAATAATTAGAGCTGGATTTGTTCCTTTCCTACCCAGCTGCATGCAAAAAAAATGGGCTCAGACCTATACCTAACACCCTGTACAAAAGTCAGATCAAAATGGATTAAAGACCTCAACATCAGATCTGAATCCATAAGGTACATTGAAGACAAGTTTGGCAAAACCCTCCACGACATTGAAGATAATGGTATCTTCAAAGATGACACACCACTAGCCAAGCTAGTGAATACAGAGATAAACAAATGGGACTATCTTAAACTCAAAAGAAACAATGACCAAAATACAAGGCCAGTCTAAACGATCTTCACTCAATACCCATCCGATAAAGGGTTGATATCAAGGAGATACAAGGCAATGGTCAAACTCCACAAGAAGAAAACATCCAAACCCATCAAAAAATGGAGTGATGTTGCCACTCATTGCCTCTTTTGTAGACCAGAACACCCAAAAGGAGAGAGAGAACAAAAGGGAATGCCCTGCCACAGAGGCAGGGTGGGATGGGGAGGATGGGGGTTGGGAGGGATACTGGGATCCGTGGTGGTGGAGGATGGGCACTGGTGGAGGAACGGGTACTTGATCATTGTATAACTGAACCCCAAGCAAAAAAATTTGTAAGTCTACAACTGCACCTTATGGTGTTTCACTAATAAATTTTTTCTTTAAATGGAGTGATGAAATGAACAGAAACTTCCTCAAAGAAGAAAGCCGAATGGTTAAAAGACTCATGAGAAAATGCTCTACATCACTAATCATCAGGGAGATGCAGATCAAAACAACAATGATATATCATCTCACACCACAGAGACTGGCCCACATCCAAAAGAACAAAAGCAACCGGTGTTGGCGTGGATGTGGCGAGAAAGGGACCCTCCTTCACTGCTGGTAGGAATGCCAACTGGTTCAGACCTTTTGGAAAACAGTATGGATGATTATCAAAAATTTAGAAATTGAGCTCCCATTTGACCCAGAAATACCACTCCTGAGAATATATCCCGGAGAAGCAAAAAAGTACAGTCGAAATGACATCTGCACTTCTATGTTCATTGCAGCACTGTTTACAATAGCCAAAATCTGGAAAATACCCGAGTGCCCTAGAACAGATGACTGGTTAAAGAAACTTTAAAATCTACACATCTACACAGCTACTATGCAGCTGTCAGAAAAGATGAAGTCATGAAATTTGCATATAGTGGTTCGACATGGAATATATCATGTTAAGTGAAATGAGTCAGAAATAGAGGGACAGACATAGAAAGATTACACTTATCTGTGGAATATAATGTACAGAATGGGAGATGAACACCCAAGAATAGTTGAGATAAGTACCAGGAGGTTTGCTTCATAGCTTGGAAGCCGGCAGTGCATGCTGGGGGAAAAGGCAGCTCAGATAGAGAAGGGAACACCAATTAAAGGGCGTTTGGAGGACTTGCTTGGGATGCTAGATGCGTGCTGAAAGTAGACTATAGACCAAACACGATGGTCACTTATTACCTCTATTGCAAATCACAACACCCTAAAGGAAAGAGAGAGCAAAAGGGAATGCCCTGCCACAGAGGTAGGGCGGGAGGCGGGGGAATGCGGGGGTGGGGTGGGAGGGTTACTGGGATCACTGGTGTGGAAAATGGGCAGTGGTAGAGGGATGGGCACTCAATCATTATATAGCTGAAAACCAAGCACAAGTTTGTTAGTCTGAAACTGTACCCCATGATGTTTCACTAATAAAAGTTAAATTTAAAAAAACTGCATAACTGAATTTTCAGAAGATCATATCTTAGTGAGGTCTGTCCTGAGACAGTGGAGTCAGGCAGTGGGTATGGTGGTGATTTTGGATTGTAGAAGCAAGTGAATGCTGGACTCTGCTTGGGCAGGCACAGGACAACCCGACCCTTCCGGTTTACCCCAGTCTGTTCAACAGTGTGTGGCTCTGAGATTAACTGTGGCTTTGGTCTCATTTGATATTTATCTATAGATCCCTGAGATAAGACCAATAAATGAGCTTGTATAGTTGAGCTGGAAGTGGTTTGTGGGCATGGTTTCCAAATACCTAATTTTTGGCTATTTAATTTCTTAGTTAACATTCCCAAGTTGTTGGGATCTGGACAAAGGCACAGTGGCAATTTTGGGACGTCAGGAACCCTGAAGGCACCATCAGGATATTGATGTACTGGCCTTGCAGATACAACAGGTACTAGTTGGCTTGTTGACGACATCAAGCCCCAAGAACAGTGGTATTCCTAGTCTGGACTTATTATGAATAACATTGATAAGAAGATTCTAGTATGCATCTTGAGGTACATTTCTATTGGGTTTATTCAAAGCATTGAAATGCTGATATTACTATATGTAAGTTCTAAAATGTACATTGCAGGTGCTGGTTTATTTACATATTGATTGATCACTTGATCACTTGACATCCCGTTACTCATCACTTTGATTGAGCAGGCATCAGTAACGTCTCCATTTGTCCCTGTCACGTGCTAGTGAAGCCCAATAGTGTCTACTCACTCCAAGAAAACAAAGAGCCTCAAAGCAATCATTGAGGGTCTTGATGAAGAAGTCCGACCATCTCATAAGTGGGCAGCCATGAGATCTTTTGACGTGATGTGGAATCCAGTCGATCATGACTCTAGTCCAGCAGTTGTTTCCAAATCGCATTACCTGTCCAGCCCATCTGATTTTCAATGCCTTGGTAAAGGAGAGCGTCCCTGATTCTCGATCATCGATAGAGGTCAGAATTCCAGATTCTTTTTCTCACTTGAGTGAATCGTGATACTCCAAGCATAGCTCTTTCGATTCCGCTTGGGAGACCCGAATAGCGTTCTCATCCTGTTTTTGTAGGGTCCAAGTCTCTGAGGCATATGTTAATGCAGGAAGAACGGTGGAGTCGGAGAGTTGTGCTCAGAGTTGGAGGTTCTTCATTCTCTTAGCTATTTCTTTGATGCTCTTGAAGGCATTACAATCTGTTCTCTTCCTCCTGCACAACTCAGGCGCCAGATCATTCGTCACGTTGAGTTCTCGACCTAGGCACACATAACTAGCATTCAGAGATGTTCGTTCCATTGAGATTGAATGGAACTTCAGGAATGAGTCCGGTTTCTCATAAACATTGTCTTTGTGAGATTCACTGCTGCCCAACCTTTCCACACTCACAGTCGAAGTTGTTCCAGCATTTGTGCCACTTGGCTAATGTTTGGTGTTATTAGAATGATGTCATCAGCAAAGTGGAGGTGGTGTAGTTGTCGACCGTCTATCTTCACTCCCATTCCAGTCATCGGATGACGTTCTCAAGGGTGGCACTGAAGTTTTTCGGTGAAATGGTATTATCCTGCCGAACCCCTCTCTTGACATTGATGATCACTTCCTTGTAGAATGGTGAGATCCTGGTAGTGATTCCGTAATACAGCTCATACAGCTCATGGAGGATCCTAATGTATACAGTTCATGGAGGATCCTAATGTATTGAATGCCCTGTTGGCTAGGGCTTCAATGACTGCTTCAGTCTCAACAGAACCAAAAGCCTTCTTTAAATCAATGAACTTTAGACAGAGCGGAATTTTGAACTCCTGATAAACCTCAATGAGCTTGGTTACTGTGTGGATATGGTCGATCATGCTGAATCCTTTTAGAATCCCAGCTTGCTCACATGGTTGTCCTTCATCTAGTGTTCTACTAATCCTATTCAGGATTACTCCAGTGAACAGCGTGTAGACAGACAGACAACTATGGGCGATAGTTGCCAATGTTATGGATGTCTCCCTTCTTGTACAGTAGAACAGTCCTGCTGGTTTTCCATTGGGATGGAACCTTGCATTCAGACAGGTAGCATGTGAAGAGCCGAGCCAGTGTATTGAAGAGAACTGATAGCAGGTTCTTCAGGTGTTCTGGTCTGACCTTGGCCAGAAGTCATGGATAATCTCCATTGCCCTTCTGGACATTGTGATAGACCTATCAGGACAGAGGAAAGCAGGCATCTTGGTCTTGAGGTTGGCGAAGGACAGGCGGGCATTCCAAATGCTTTTCCTGGCTAATTTTGCATCGGCCAGCACTGCTGTTCTTCTCTCTTTGAGGTCTTCCTTAATTGCTATTCTGCACTGCTTTTTGAGCTCAGATGTTCACTTTCGATTGCCTAAGGCTCTCTCTAAGCCTTGTTGGTGAATGAGCTCGAGAGTTTTTGAAGACAGGTGTCTTTTTGTGGCTATCTCTCTCTCAGCATTCCTCGCACAATCATGGAAGTGCTGAACCAGTCGATTGTATTCTTTGTCGATGTTGCCAATGACAGCATCTTCCCATGTTGCTGCAATAGCGCCAAAGAGCTCCCAGTTAGTGGTTGTTCTGGGAGTTCTCCTCTTAAACTTTTCAGCCATTTCTCCCTACTCCCTGAAGTAAAATTTTGCACGGAGACAGTTGTCTGATCCCGTTTGGAATTTTGGGACAACAGCGACATCCATCAGGCAAAACCGTCAATTGAATATGATGTGGTCAATTTCGTTGTGGAACCGCCCACTGGGAGACTCCCATGTGCAACGTTTAGATTCGGCCTTCTGGAACTGTGAGTTACCATGGATGGTCTTGGTTGACATGCTGAACTCAGACAGTCTCTCACCCTCTTCGTTCCATTCTAGTGCTACATTCCACACATTGCTAGTGCTAGTTTATTATATATAGTTAAACCATGTACCAAAGTGGTACATCTAATTACACTTCTACCAGAAATGGAAAAGAATTTTTTTCTTTATACCAATTAAATTATTGAAAATGTTAGAGAAGAAAGAGAAGAAGAGAGGAGGAAGGAGAAAAAAGCAGTAGGGAAGAATTGGGAAGTAAAAAAGATGGGAAAAGAAAGGAGAGGAGAGGAAAAGTAGCAGCAGTGCTCTTGTAAGAATATGAGAGTTTCTTTTTCTTCTTTAGGATACTAGAGGGTATTAAGTGGAGATTACAAAAGACTAGTTCTCTTTTAAGTTTGTATAAGGGAAGAAATGCACTATAATTCTTATTATAGGTGTCTGATAAGTAAGAAATATAGAATTGTCTGGCTTTGCCAAAAATGACCACTCGAGTTAGTGACTCCATTCCTAGACTACCGAGAAGGATACTATCCTGCCTCCAGGGTTGCCAAAGATTACTTCTGTAACACTCTTCAGGCACAAATCCAAAGCTGCCAGTGATATAATTCATAAGCACTGGATGTATGACTCTGCTCATCAATTTGCATGTCATCCAAGAAATTTGTGGGCACTAGTTATTCTGGTTGCTCTGAAGACCCTTAGAGCCAGCAGAGGAAGGAAAATACTAACAAAGTGAAAAATTGTACTTTTGATTTCTATCCTCTGTAAACTGGCCATGAAATATTTACTGAGTGGTATCAGTAAACAAGACTTAACCCAAAGTCCAGGATAATGGTGACTTGGTGACTTGGCTGGGCCTGGAGTCTGCAAGTCAGGAAAACCTTAGCAGTTACTCCTGTCAACCGGGCTTTGAAGATAATGGGGATCCATAAATGTGTCTCGGGAGCAGCTGCCACTATCAGTGACCACGGATACCAGAGCCAAGGTCAAGCATTTTAATTTGCCACGTGTGTACGCATGTCATTTACTTCTTGAGATTAAACCCAGTCTGTCCCAATGCTTACAGCATTTTGGGTGCAAATAGCATGTTTTTTCTTTTTTTCATTTTTATAATTTTATTTATTGAATCACCATGAGAGCAGTTACAAATCTTTCGGGTCTAAGTCTTGGTCATACAATGAAACACCCATCCCTTCACCAGTGCCCATTCTCCACCACCAAAAACCCCAGTATGGCCCCATCCCATACCATTCCCCTACCTGTGGGGCAGATGATTTCCACATTACTCTCTCTCTACTTTGATCAGATTCAATATTTTGACACCAGACCCACCATTATTATTTGGGATTATACCCCAACACTCAGATCTGCTGAAAAGGCAACGTAGACATTTGTTTTCTATTGCTGGTTATGAATAACATATGATGTCGCATGGCTGCAGTAGTGGCCGCACGATTTTGAAATTCTGAAATTTTAACAATTAAATCTGAAGGGATTTCTGCGAAAAACTGCTGGGTTCCAAGATTTGTTCCTGAGTCTCTTAGATCGTAGCCATTACGCAGCTTGGACAGGAGCCAGAAAGGCCGTTCATGGGCGGCAACCTGGGGTTTCATTGGGATGGGGAGGAAAGGGCCGGCTCCACCCCTATCCTGTGAGGCCCCGCGTGTCTCATCACTGAGGGCCCAAACCTGACTGTTCAATGGTGTCTGGAGGATGGAGGCCATCGAGCCACCTAGGGGGAGCAGGTGGAGGGATAGCACCCTCCCAGCCCCCACCCCCACCCTGGAATGGCCTGGAGACAGTAACCTACTGCAGGGTCTGGACGCATTTCTGCCAAAAGCCACTGGGTTCCGAGATTTGTTTCTGAGTCTCTGGGATCATGGCCATTAAGCAGGTCGATCAGGAACCATTAACCAGGTCGATCATGCCTCCAATTATATAGCTGAGCTGGAGGTGGTTTGTGGGTTTGTCTCCCACATACCTAACTTTTGGCCATTTACTTTCTTGGTAAACTTTGCCCCAAGTTTTTGGGGTCTGGTCAAAGGCACAGCAGCAATTTGGGGGTATCTGGAAGTCTAAAGGTGCCATCAGGCTGCTGATGCACTCGCCTCACAGGTACAGATTGACCTGCTGGAGGCACCATACCCCCAGTATAGCATGTTTTTTCTACCTTGATATCTATTCTCAAGTCAGGAGGAGTAAAAAATTGAGTATAATTTTAGAAATTGGGAGACAAATGGCATTTGGTTGAGAGTGAAAGCAAATTCCAAAGACCAAACTAAAAG
Source organism: Sorex fumeus (assembly GCF_029834395.1). Taxonomy (NCBI): domain Eukaryota; kingdom Metazoa; phylum Chordata; class Mammalia; order Eulipotyphla; family Soricidae; genus Sorex; species Sorex fumeus. Next base: position 38,141,716 of record NW_026606101.1, on the reverse strand, counting down.
ATACTTTTCTTGAATTCAAATATTTTATCAGATCACAGGGAATTTACTTGTTATCTGACTGAAAGAATTAAAATTAACGTTAGGAAAGAAGGAATGAAGCAAGGGAAGGAGGGAAGGAAGGAAGGAAGGAAAGAAGGAAGGAGGGAGGGAGAGAGGAGGGAGGAAGGAATGGAGGGAGGGAGGAAGAAAGGGAGGGAGGGAGGAATGAAAGAAGAAAGAATTTAGTCTTCCAAGGTTCAGCACAAGTATAGGTATGTAAGGTTGTATGTACAAGGCTCAGCAATACACACACAGGAACACACAATTAAGAGTCAATCATCCATATGGTTTGTATTCATTGAGTATCGGGCCCTGCACTGAATCAGAGAAAAATCATGTGAAATGACTTCAACAGATTAGGCACAAAAGTTCCTGCTTCAGGGGTTGGAGATACAGCCTATGGCTAACTTGGAATAAAACCGTGCATCCACATTGGTCCCCCAAACCCCACCAGGATTGACCCCTGAATCGAGAACCAGGAGTAAGCCCTGAGAACATCTATGTGCGGTTCAAAAAAAATAAATAAAAAGTTCCTTCTCCAAAATACGCACACTCTAAAATTTGTGGGAAGGAATGGTGCTTATTGGAGAACATAATAATCTCTTTTTTTACAGATAATTTTATTCTCTGCATTTGAATTATGATCCGTATTTGTAGTTTCCTGTTTCTAGATCTAAAAATTTATAGACATCTCAAAGAAACACATAACTATTTTTCATCTCTTTTTTTTTATTAGTGAGACACCATGAGGTACATTTGTAGACTTACAAACTCTCATGTGTGGGATTCAGTTATACAGTGATCAATTACCCATCCATCCACCAGTGCCCCCATTCTTCAACACTAATGAACGCAGTTGACATCCCCCCTCCCACCACATCTCTGTGGCACGGCGTTCATCTTTGCTCGCTCTTTCCTTTAGGGTGTTGTGGTTTGCAATAAAGGTATTAAATGGCCATCGTGTTCAGTCTATAGTCTATTTTCAGCACATGTCTCGCATCCCGAGCAAGTCCTCCAAACACCCTTTAATTGGTGTTCCCTTATCTATCTGAGCTGTTCCCCACCCCCAACATGTCTGCCATGGAGCAGACCTCCTGTTACGTATCTCAACTATTCTTGTATGTTCATGTCCAATTCTGTTATTTTATGTTCAACAGATGAGTGCAGTCTTTCTATGTCTGTCCCTTTCTTTCTGACACATTTCACTTGGCAAGATATTTTCCATGTAGAATCACTATATGCAAATTGCATGACTTCATCCTTTCTAACTGCTGCATAGTTCGGACTTAGGGGACATGGTCAGATAAAAAATATTATTGTTTCATTTCTGTGGTGTTTAGCGCAACCAAAGAAAAACACCAATCCCTCTGCCAGTGTCAACTTCCCTACACTAGGGTTCTCAGATTCCCTCTCCATCCCAACCTCCACTCCACCCCTACTTGTCAACTTGACAGGTGCATTATAAAGTTTCAGTGGTTTCTGCTTAGATCTCATGTTTTCAGTTCTGTTGAATCTGTGTTTGGGGTATATGACTAGACCCCTCAATCCTATCACTGGAATAACTGAAGCTTTGATACTTGTTAACACATTACTTCTTGTTCTTTTTGCCTCATCTTGATTTCTTTCCTTCTCCATCTGTCTCCTTTGGGGTCAAATTGATCTAAACATCCTACCTTTACTATAATACATTTCCTCATTCAGTATTCTGTAATTCACAGATAAATGAGATCATCCCACAAAACACAAAATTTTAATGAATGTGGCAATGGCTATTTAGTACAATTGATCTGAAGTTTCAATTTCAGGAGATAAATACCATGGCTTTTTAGGCATCCCAGAGAACTCGTTATTTCAACTCCGTAGGTTATTTTTCAATTTCATTTTTTTTTTGCTGTTGTTTGTTGAGGGTAGTCACATCCAGTAGTACTCAGGAGCTGCTCGCAGTTTAGTAATTGGTGCTCAGTGGCTCATGTGATGCCAGAGGTTGAACACAGCCCTCCTGCATGCAAAGAATGAAGACAGACCAGAGATAGCAAAAGAGAATCTCGTGCCACAGAGGCGGGACAGAGTGGATGGGACAGGGTGGGGGTGGTGGGAGGGATGCTAGGACCATTGGTGATGTAGAATGGGCACTGATGGAGGCATGGGTAGTTAATCATTGTATGAGTGAAACCAAGCAAGAAAGTTTATAAGCCTGTAACTGTACCTTACGGTGATTCAATAAATAAATGAATAAATAAATTAATAAAATAAAAAAATCACTTGATCACTTGACATCCTCTTATTGAATTGCTCGAGTGGGCACTAGTAACGTCTCCATCCATCCCTGTTGCGTGCTAGTGTAGCCTAATGGCATCTGCTCGCTCCAGGAACATGACGAGCTTCAAACCGGTCGTTCAGGGTCTTGACAAAGAAGACTGACCATCTCGTAAGTGGGCAGCCATGCAATCTTTTGACATCCTGTGGAGTCCAGTTGGTAATGGCTCTTTTTCAGGGTTGTCTCCAAATCGCATTACGTGTCCAGTCCATCTGATTTTCAATATCTTGGAAAACGAGACAGCATCCTTGATTCTTGATCATCTATGGAGGTCAGAACTCCAGATTCTTTCTCTCACTTGAGTGAAGCGTGATACTCCAAGCATAGCTCTTTCAATTCCTCTTTGGGAGACCTGAATAGCGTTCTCATTCTGTTTTCATAGGGCCCAGGCCTCTGAGGGGTATATTAATGCAGGAAGAATGAAGAACAGTGGAATCGAAGAGATGTGCCCAGAGCCGAAGTTTCTTCGTCCTCTTAGCTATTTCATTGATGCTCTTGAAGGTGTTCAAAGCCACTCTCTTCCTCCTGTGCAGCTCACGTTGAGTTCTCACCTAGGTACACATAACTGTTGCATTTGGAGATGTTCATTCTGTCGAGAGCAAATGGAATGTCAGGAATGAGACCATTTCTCATAAACATTGTCTTTGTGAGATTCAGTTGTAGTGCTACCTTTCCACAATCACAGTCGAAGTCAGCCAGCATTTGTGCTGCTTGGCTAAAGTTTGGTGTTATTAGAATGATGTCATCAGTGAAGCAGAGGTGGTGCAGTTGCTGACCATATATCTTCACTCTGATTCCTTCCCATTCTAGTCGTCGTATGACGTTCTTGAGGGTGGCACTGAAGTGTTTCATTGAAATGGTATCACCCTGCAGAACCCCTCTCTTGACATTGATGATCACTTCCTTGTAGAATGGTGAGATCCTGGTAGTGAATCCGTAATACAGCTCATGGAGGATCCTGATGTATTGAGTTTGAACACCCAGTTTGGCTAGGGCTTCGATGACCAGTTCAGTCTCAACAGAATCAAAGGCATTCTTTAAATCAATGAACATTAGACAGAGCAGAATCTTGAACTCCTGAGAAAACTCAATGACCTTGGTTACTGTGTGGATACGGTTGATCCTACTGAATCCTTTTAGGAATCCAGCTTGCTCGCATGATTGTCCTTCATCTAGTGTTCTGCAAATCCTAATCAGGATGACTCGAGTGAACAGTTTGTAGACGACAGACAACAGGCAGATCGGGCAATAGTTGCCAATGTTGCGGATGTCTCCCTTCTTGTACAGTAGAACAGTCCTGCTGGTTTTCCATTGAGATGGAACCTTGCATTCAGACAGGTAGCGTGTGAAGAACCGAGCCACCGTATTGATGGAAAATGATGGCAGGTTCTTCAGGTGTTTGGGTCTGACCTTGTTTGGGCCGGGTGCAGTTTGCTTATTTAACAACAAAATGCCGTGTCGGATTTGAAGGGAGAACGTTAGGAATGACACATACATCCTGTGGAATTTGGTATGTGGGCAGGTGGATGTGGCTATCGAAGAGATTTTTGTAGAAGTCATGTATAATCTTCTCCATTGCACTTCTGAAGGGCAATAATAAAATAAAAATATTTTTAAAAAAAGAATGAGGACAGACCATAAAGTTGTTTCTCTAGCCCTCCACAGTGAGTTTTAAATGATTTAACTTCTAAGCCATCTTCTGTATCTTTTATTTTACCTGCACTGATATAGACCCTGATTCCTCAATCTGTAACATATTCTTGTAACTTTTTTACAATGCTATTTTCCTCACCAAAGCCAGCTATATTCATTTTTTATCCCAATGGCATTAATTAAGAGAAATATTTAGTTATATTGAGTCACTAGATCCTTGTCTGTTATGTTACCAAGCACCCATGTATTGAGAAAACTTCTTAAAGGTTCTGTTTTGTACCTGATAAAAGAATACAGGAGTTTTCAAGGTTGAAATACACAACATATTGCCTTGGCAATATTTTACCTGATTTTGCTATGATCCCATTTATAGGGTTGCAAATCACTTGTTTCTCTGTTGTGCTCAACATAGTTTGTCTGCAAACTACAGGAAGGAGTTTGGTTCTACTCTATGTGACTTACTTTACTAGAATGTAACTATAGTTAACTGGGACGCTCTTCTGAAATTCAGTCAAAACATAAAAGTTATATATTCTATTAAATATTCTTGGTATTCCATGTTCACATAGATTTTCTTATAAGTTAAACTTCCTAATCACCATTTTCCCTTACAACTTGTCATTGCAAAATGACATGACTCAAATAAAATAATAACAATAACATTTGTGACCCTAAACCAATGACCTCCCTGTACCCATAAGCCAGAAAATAAGAAGTTACTTATGTGGGATATGAAAGAAAAATATTTGACTAATTTAATATTTAAATCTATATTTACCTTGATCAAAAACATAGAAAAATATTAAATTTATTCTAGCAAATATGACTTTGGGACTCCTAGACATGTCCTCTAGGATCTTGAAGAAATTATAGGAATTCTTCACCACAAGGGGATTATTAGTACTTTTTATTGAACTGAAATAAGTCTATTGAAATTTAGCCTTTTTTCTATTATTAGCAGTGATAAACATAAATCTAAAATATTCTTAAATTTTTTGCTATTTTTTTCAACTAGTGTTTCAGGAAATTAATTCATAATAACCAAAACATTAATTAACTGTAATGCATTACTTTCTAGCTGCATAGGGAGAAGTATTAACTCCCCATCTTCCTTAGAAGTTTTAAGTAAAATTACTTAAAAATATTTTTTTCATAAGACTTAATTCAATTGGAAATAACTGAGCAAAGTCATCAGGTTTAGCAGATATTTTTAAGCATCAAAGAGTAGACAAATATTGACAGTTTTTCATTTTTTCCTAATGTCTCTGTACTGAATTTACAAAATCTCAAATATTTTCATTTATTAGTTACAGACAAAAAAATCGCTAAATTTTTGAAGTGCATTTATATTCTCACAACAATATGACTAAAATAATACAAATAAAACAATATGGTTACTAAATACATTCCTCTGTCAGAAAAAGACTATTGAGAATACCCACACACAAAAAAACATTGTTAATGAATAGGCATTTGAATAAGCAGACAGTGCAGGAGGTTGTAAACAGATCAAGTACAGATGTTTCTAACAACTTTTAGCTTATGGGATTTGTCATATTGGTCTCACTAATGAAATCCACAAGAAGTACTTTTGATGAGCCTCTATAGTAAGATGTGCAAGTAAGGACATAATATTAGTAATCGACTACTTTAATAACTACAAGGTTTTAGGAGATTAAAAAAGAATTTTAGGTTAAGAGTGCCAATATATTATGATTTCTGAGATGTGCTCAGTGCCTCATTCATTGGCAATGTTTTTGGAAAATTAATAAGATTAAGACCCTAAGTATCAGACTGGAGAGATAGGGTAAGAGTTCAGGCACTTGCCTGACATGTAGCAGACCTGGTTTGCTTCCCAGCACTGCACATATTCTCCTGGAATCTCCAAGGGTCACTCTTGATCACAGAGCTCAGAAACCTTGAGCACCATAAAGGGTGATCCAACCCCACTCCCCCACAAACCCACAAAAACCATCAATATCAAGTAAAAGTTTTACAATAAGTTACAATAGGAGACAACTACAGAGTGAATGTTTGTATTCCTCCCAAATATACATGTTGGTCACCAAAACCAAATCTCCCACTGTGAGCATGTTTGGAGGTAGAGCTTTCAGGGATTTATTAGCTTTAGAGGTCTTGGGAATGGACACCACTCACTCCCCAACTCTGGTATGGGGCCAGTGTCCTTTAAGGGGCAGAAGAGACATCAGATTATTTGCCTTCCTTCTCCTTCTCTTTCTATCTCTCTTTCTCTCTGCATCTTTTTTTTCCTCCCCAGCAGGACTCACTAAGAAAGGACCATGAAGGCATGCAGTGAGTATCAGAAAATAGGCTCTCACCAAACACCAACTCTGCTAGCACCTTGAACTTGGACTTCCCAGCCTCAAGAACTTTGAGAAATGAAAATCTATATAGTCTAAGCCCCCTAACTGGAGACATGTTGTCACTTTCCTCCCGTTGTTCATCGATTTTACTCGAGCGGGCCCAGTATTGTCTCCATTGTGACAATTGTTACTGCGTTTGTCATATCTGTCATATCGAATACATCACGGGTAGCTTGCCAGTCTTTGCCCTGCAGACGAGATACTCTCAGTAGTTTTCCAGGCTCCCCGAGAGGGGCAGAGGAATCGAATTCAGGTCGGCCATGTTGGACACTTCCAAGGCAAATGCCCTACCTGCTGTGCTATTGCTCTAGCCCAAGACATTTTGTAAAGTAGCTAAACTAAAGAACCATCTTTCAAACTTTCTTGTGCCACATACAGCTCTGTGTGTTATCTTACAGCAAAGTACTTAAGATATTCATCCGACTTAAGGATAAGTCAATATTCTCATTTGTAAATTTTTTAACTTTATTGAGGTTCTGTGATTTACAATACTGTTAATGTTAGTTTCATTGTAGCACCATACCTATCATCAGAACCCAACTCCCTCTGCAATGCCCTAAAGGCATCTCTCTTTAGAGCTCCCCTTCCACCTCCAAATTCAGTTCTATGGACCAACTCTCCCATTCTGTTCTGTTTCTTTTGGTCCTTTTGAGCTATCTTACTGTGTATAATCGATACCACAAATGAGCAAGATCATTCTAGTTCTACATTTCCTGATAAAAGAGAAATGATTCAGACTTGCTGACCTTTCCTGAAATGACAAGTGAATGTTGCTGTTTACTATTAATAAATTTCTTGTGTTGAGATATTAATAAATATGTTGTTTTACTATACCAATCCATTTAAAGTTAGGATGATATTTTAACAGTGAAAAATAGATTGTTTTTTGAAATAAATGTGTATTATGAAGGCAATATTCTTTCAAAAGATGGCTGGATATCTTTCTAATGTCACATGAATTTTTTTTGACATCTGGGATGTTATCTATAAGAACTCTACAACTTACATACTTTAAAAACTTAGAAACATTACTTTAGAAACTGTTAAATAATCTCTAAATATGAAAACTGTCAGTGGCATAGGAATTTTTTTCCAATTTATAATTCACAATACCCTCTAATTAGTTTGTAATAACTAAAGACCATAAAGGATAAACTCAATTTTCCAGAAACAATCTTTATTGTTTGAAAAAGTTGTCTTGCGAAGTTGTAAGTAGTTTGAAGAATGTATATTGTCAGCTAGTCATCATAGCCCACAGTACAGTCCATTTAAATCAATTTACTGTTAAACTGCTACTAGCAAATCAGTTTTGGCCAATAAAATTGGCAATTTCATATAACTCAACTCATGTAGTGGTGTAGAATTTCATGATCCTGTGAAGGGATTTGTAACTAACAGCCCATTCATCTCAACTCAAGTAAATTTCAAGTTTGAAATAGGGGATGAAACTATGGAGTGTTCCATTTCCTGATAGAGCTGGGAATTGGACATACTTGCTCTGGTTGTCAAGTGCCTAGCAGAGAATACTTGAATGATATTTGAATCTGGTGTCTTTAGAAAGCTATTAGTTTAGATGAGGTCAAAGTATGGGGTTCCATGATAGAACTGGAACTCATAAAGAAAAGGGCAGAATGTGTGTGTGTATCTGTCTGTTTCTATCTCTGTATATAAGGTCTTCTGAGAGCCAAGACAACTTCAGATGCCCCTTGTAAAAAGATAGGAAGAACTAAAGTTTTTGTGTGAAATAGAAAGAGAAAGCTCTTGCAGTAGGGTTGAAAGAGGATATGGTGATAGAACTGGAGGGAATGACCTGTTAGGATCAATAACTGAGGACCATATGGAAGATGGTACATAAAAGAAAAATAAGGTTGAGATACCTGATATTGCCTAATTTACTCCTCTCCACTAGACATTTTGGTCCTCTGTTGTTTCCAGAAGTAGATGCAAGAATTTACAAGAAGTAAAAGGAGAAATTCTAAAATGACTAAATTATTAGTCAAATGAAAAGGAGAAATGAATTTGTTTAAACACAAAGGGGCCCAGAAGAATGGCTCAGTGTCTTAGAATGCCTGCTTGGCAAGTTTATTTTCAAAAATTCAATCCCCAGTGCCACCACTCATGCTAAGCATGATCTTGGCAGCTTTGCTGTTTGATTCTGGCAGAACTATTATCTATTATTCTCAGCTCATAATTTCTGACCACACCTTGGCCATGCATATGGAATCAAAGGTTGTTGTTCCTGCACAAGTCCCATGACTGAAAAAATGTATGAGCAAGCCCCATAGCCAGCAAGTGTGGCCTATGGTGAGTGTACAGGTGAGCTCTTCAACACCCCTTGCTAAGCACAACCACCACAACTAAGGAATAAAAGGCCTGGTCAACTCTGTGGCCTTTTGTACAAACACCACAACTTGGTATGAGCCCTTGGCCATGCATCACAACTAAAATTTGGTACGAGCATAACCAGGCAACCCCCATTATCAGAATCATAACTAGAAGAAAGAGAATGGGGGTGGGAATTATTTTTTAAAGAAGAGAAAGACAAGTAGGTAAAGTTGTTTTCTTGCCCCATTAAGGGCACTGCTTGATAATGCAACATTTCTATAGGCTTGAATGCTAAGGAGAGATGGGAGTCTGTTTTCTAGCCAAAGTGTTGCCCCTGAACAATAGTTCTCTGGAAGTCCAGATTGAGAGGAGCTTTAGGTACCTTCCAAGCAAACTAGGGTTATTTTTTCCAAATACCTTTGGCTTAGATTCTTAAAGAAATGTGCTTATCAATAGAAGTGTTGGATGAATATTGGTTCAAGTATACCAGTTTTAGAGCAGGTGCCTTACGTTAGTGCTCTCTTCTTTCATCTCCACCCCACCTTCACATTCTGTGAAAATAAATGCTGCATTTTATTAGAATAGACGGCTTTTGAAAGATAAAAAAAAACCCAAAGACATGCTACTTCCATATATCTTGTCATCTTTCCCGGCAACATTTCCACCAGGGAGAAACTCACAAAAGCAGCTGTAATCAGAAGTATTGATTCTAGCACTGAAAACATTTTTCATCAGTTTCTGAAATTATATTGTCAAGCAAGGAAAGCAAATAGAACAAGCTTTCTTGTTGATTGCAGCTATAAAATGGATAGGGTATTGTGGACCATGAATTAAAAAAAACCTCCATCTTCTCAAGACATCTTCTTCCACATATTTATCACTATTCAGATTTAAAAACCTCTGAGCCATGCTTTACCAGTACAACTGGAAAGCACACATGACATTGTGCAATGATTTAAATTTATGGGTTTTTATTTCCAGACATTTAAGGGCTTTATGAAAGGTGTTTGAAACCGTAAGGTTCTGGTGGAAAAAACATGTGTTAAGTGGTAGCTACTTTTTAACCAATTTAAGTGAAACAAAAACAGTGTCCTCCTGTTGTTCATCGAGGGGGCCGGTAACGTCTCTGTTTTGAGACTTGTTGTTCCTGTGTTTGGCATATTGAATACGTCATGGGGAGCTTGCCAGGCTTTGCCGTGGGGGCGAGAAACTCTTGGTAGCTTGCTGGGCTCTCTGAGGGGGCAGAGGAATCAAACCCAGCTCGGTCCAGGCAGGCCGGCTGCGCTCAAGGCAAACACCCTACCACTGTGCTATCACTCCAGCAATAAACCAATTTAAGTGAAAGAAAGAAAATTATAAATAAATAAAATACCTGTTTTCACTGACTCACCAGATATCAGGGAACACAAAACATTGACAAGCTTTTGTGTCATCACAGAAGGTTGGATATCAGGAAAATTTGATTTTAGAGAAGCACAAGTTGATCTTGTAGGCATGTGGGCAGTTTACTTGAAAGGGTAACATTTAATCCAAGTCAGAAAGAGTAAACGGGAATTTCCCAACAGAAAAAATAGGTAGGCTCAAGGCCAAGAAGCCTCTGAGAACTTTCAAAATTTGCAAGAATTCAGTACATTGGAAATACACCTGAGGTGTCATCCCAATTGAATTTATTGAATAGAATTTATTTTTCTCAGGGAACAGATAAGGGTAGAGTATTTGCTTCATATGCAGTTAACTAAAGTTTGATTCTGACGATATATATCATCCTCCCAAGCACTGCAAGGAGTCAGGAGTATCCCTGATCATAGCTGGATGTGGTCCAATATACCAAAGAAATAAATAAATCTATAGCACTGTTTATAGCACTGTCCTCCCGTTGTTCATCGATTTGCTCGAGCGGGCACCAGAAATGTCTCCATTATGAGACTTGTTACTGTTTTTGGCATATCGAATACACCACGGGGAGCTTTCCAGGCTTTTCCATGTGGGCAGGATACTCTCGGTAGCTTCCCGGGCTATCCAAGAGGGACGAAGGAATCAAACCCAGGTCGTTCTGGTGCAAGGCAAACAGCCTTCCCACTGTGCTATCGCTCCAGTCCTAAACCTAATAGAAGAGAGATAAACTTAAATATAAGTCTCTCAAGAGTATATAACAGTACAAAACAAAAAATTAAGAACTAATAATAGACTAATTGAGAAGAGAATTCTTGAGGAGTTAGTTTGTTTTTCAATTAAATTGAATCATTGTGAGATACAGTTACAAAGTTGTTCAGGACTGGATTTCAGTCATACAATGTTCCAACACCCATCTCTTCACCAGTGTACATTTCCCACCACCAATGTCCCCAGATTTCCTCCTGCCATCTTTCCCACTTGGCCCCCACACAGCCTGTCTCAATGGCATGCACTTTCTTCTCTCTCTCTCTCTCTCTCTCTCTCTCTCTCTCTCTCTCTCTCTCTCTCTCTCTCTCTCTCCTTCTCTCTTCTCTCTCTTTCTTTCCTGCCTGGAAATTATGGTTTGTTACATAGTTACTGAGAGGTTATTAAGTATACACCTTTACTACTTTCCCTTGTGGCAAGCTTCCATCCACGGACCAGTTCTCCTGGCCCTTGTTTTTACAGTTCTTGGGTATCAGTCTCATATTATGCTTTTTTAAATACCAAAGATGAGTGCAGATGAGGGGTTAGTTATTTGGTTTCATACAGTGGTGCTCAGGGCTCACTCCTGGCTCTGTGCTCAGAGATCACCCTGACAGGGGTTAGGGACTATATGCACGTTGCAGGGTTCTATTTTTAGTCAGCCACTTGCAGGGCAAATACCGATCTCCTCTATTGCTCTGGCCCCAAAGAAGAAAATGGTTTTTTGTTGAGAACAAAGTTATTAGTTTGAATTATCATATGGACAAAGTATGTTATAGATGTTGTGGAATTCACAATATATTAAGGAAATAGACTTAGAGGAAACCAGAATGTGTAAATGGTAGTGACAAAGACTTATTAGAAGGGAACACAAATTGGATGGAGAAGTAGGAAGTCAGAAGAGAAAAGTTGAATAGAAAAAAAGAGTGGCAATGTTCCATATAAAATTAATCATAATTTTAAAAGCAGAACATCAACATTTTTCTGACAAAAATCCTTGTTTGTAAGGATTGTAAAGGAAATATTGTATTCTTATTGAAAGAAATGACAGAGTACTTTGAATGAAATAAAAATGACTGGCATTTACACACCTAACTGCAACCCTGAAGATTAGATTATGAGAAAAGCTTTCAATGTGACTGAATGAAAAGAGCATTCCAAGAATTCTATATTCAGTCACAAAATCAACCACCTGTCAAGAATCAGCACATTTAGATATGAAGAAATAACATCTATCGGCAAAATTATAGATCATTTCTTTATCCTTCCATTTCATATCATAGAGAAAAAATGGAAAAACTTCGAATTCATTCAATTAAACTGCTGTAACTATACTGTCCAAATTTTATAGAGAGTGTATAAACAAAAAATCTACTTGTTTCTTTGCTTTCTTGTTCATTTGGGACCTCTGTGCTCAGGGACCATTCTTGCTAGTGCTCAGGAATCATATGTGGTACTGGGGATCAAACTAGGATTGGATGCATGCAAGGCAAATCTCTTAACCCCTGTACTATCTCTCCACTCATAACTAAAGTTTTTTGCAGACAGCATGACATAATATGGAATATGTAAGTCAGAATCCCAACAAGTTTTTGTTTGTTTGTTTTGTTTGGGGGGGCCACACCCAGAAACTCAGGAATTATTCCTGGCTTGGTGCCAGTCAGTCATTCTAATCAGTACTTGAGGGACCATATGGTGCCTCCATATATCACAAACCCAGGCCTCCATATATCACAAGGACTCCAGACATTTGAGCTGTCATTCTGGTTCCTCAGAGGAACTTTCATTAGGTATAAACTGGTTTTAAAACATAGATAGAAAAGAAACTACACAGACAGTAGTGAATGAGACAGCAGCTTGCCAGAGATCTCTCTGCCCCCGAGCCAGGTTGATATCACTTGGCTTCTCAGATGGCTGGTGTCCCCTCTCCGCCCACTCCAGATGAAACCCCAATGGCCACAAACTTTCAGAAAAAAAAAAACAGTTATGTGAGTCCAGGGTCTGAAGATGGAAGATGCCAGGCCACATGGCGGCAGGGATGGTTCCTCCCTTCCCCTTCCCCACCCCTTCGGGGTCCTGGCTGTCACGCCCACAAACTGCCTTGGCCTTGATCCAGAGACTCACAAGTGAATCTCAAGATAGATTACCTCGTTATAGTAATGTCCCTGGACCCCAATAGTTTACATACTTTGAATTCCAGGAGCATGCAACCTCTCATGATGTTTATAATAAGCAATAGAAAACAAATTATCTAGAATCTGCCTCTGGCAGGTAGGCTTGAATAATGGTAGGAAATAATGGTGATAAGGAAGGTGTAATGGTTGTGGGACTGGTGTTGAAATATTGAATGTATCAATTAATGTGAAGAAACTTATAAAAATAAAATTTAAAAATAAAAAAACAAAAAAAAACTAGAACAACTAAGGCATTTTGAACAATGAAAGAATTTTTTGAAACAGTACAGTTAATCACACTACATGATTTTAAGACTTAATTTTAATAAAGCTATGGTAATCAAAAGACTAAAACTAAAATGAGAATCCCCAAATAGGCCCACACAAACATGACCAATTATTTTCAAACAATACTGAGTAGATAAAAATTGAATTGCAAATTACAATTGTCACTTTAAAAAATGATAGTCTGACATCCATATAAAAACCCTGACTTAAATGATGTAGTATAAATTTTTTAAAAAAAATCAAATTATGAGTATAGATATAAAACTATCAACATTTTAGAATAAACTGAAGAAAAAAACTTTTATGATCAGGACTTAACCACGATCATTGAAAGTTTAATACACAGAGACTGGAGAGATAACTTAGTGAGTAGGCATTTGCCTTGCTTGTAGCTGGTGCAGGTTCACTTCCTGGCACAGCATACAGTTCCCGGAGCTTTCCAGGAGTGGTTCTCAAGTTGGGCCATTGTCAGGTGTGGCTCAACAACAACAACAACAACAACAACAAAATGTAATGAGAATTCATGTATATGGGTCAAAATGACAGAACATATGCTTTTCAAGATTAAGACCCTGACTTCATCCCCATCCGAGAATACTCCTACCCCTGCTCTCAGATCCCTGGATGAGGCCTCAGGCTTCTGAGAACTATGTAATTTCCCAACTTAGAACTCAGGGATATCAAGCACTAAAGGTATTGAAATATAATAAATATATTGTGGTATATAGTTATTTATTTATAAATGTATTATTTATTTATTTATAAATAAGTGACTATTTCAAATGTGGTGTGGTGTCATAATATAAGGTGCTTGGAAAGTCGTAATTTTAAGAAAGTACCTTTTACAGTCATATTCATACTTTCCTCTTTAAATATGTTTATCACTATGAAGTTTTATATAAGGCTTTTAGCATTTTCTAAATACAATTTTCTATAATTATATTTTCTCCTTTATGTTATTCAGGTAATAAATAATGCTAAAAATCTGGAATATGAAGTGATTTCTAATATCTGACTGTTATTTAATAATATTATAATTTTTTCTGGGACTCTGCGCCAGCCTGTGGGGCAGGCGAGAGCCCTCCTCACCCCAAGAGACCCAGCCCCGGCAGCTGACCTCCACTGCCCAACCACTGCCACACTCCAGGCTGCTTTCCAGATGCTCAGGCCGAGCCTCACGCATGAATGAAGTTTCACGGAACCCAGATAATGTGGAACTTTGTGACCTGGGACTCTGGACTTAATGGGACCCAAAACAGAGATCCTCTGCCTATTTCTCCCAGTCTCTGGTGACTCAGGGATCACACCCAGAAGCCACATCCTGCCAGCACCAGATAATCTCCTCATCAGCCACCCTCCAGAACTCATGAACACTCCTCCCAGACGGGAGTATAAAATGAGGCCTCCATAACCATGCCACTGGACTCCGCGCCAGGCTGTTTCCACTCAGGGTGCCCCAGAGTGGGGCAGGTGAGAGCCCTCCCCATCCCAAGGGACCCAGCCCTGGCAGCCGACCTCCACTTCCCAACCACCACCACCTCCAGGCCACAAAGTGACCGCGCGATACATTATAAGACACTCCTACCCATTTATGCCTCTTGGAGAGCCTGGCAAGCTACTTAGAATATCCCACTCAAGCAGGGCAGAGCCTGGCAAGTTCCCTGTGGCATATTTGGTATGCCAAATACAGTAATAACAATAGGTCTCATTCCCCTGACCCTGAAAGAGCCTCCAACCACTGGGAAAAGACAAGTAAGAAGAAGCTGCTAAAATCTCAGGGCTGGGAGGAATAGAGATGTTACTGGCATCCACTGGAGTAAATTAAAGATCAACGGGATGACAGTGATACAGTGATACAGTAATATGATTTTTTCCCTAGTTCTGTAAGAATGAATACTCAGGACAATTATTCAAGAGGTAAAATTACTCTCAATTGAAGATTATACACATTCATACTTAGGATACAAAAACAAACTTAACATTAAAAATTGCTAAGAGTTAAATAATATGGCAATATAAAATATATCTTGGAAGCCAGAGAGATGGTACAGTGGGTAAGGTGCTTGCTTTGCATACAGTGAACCTGAGTTGTTCAATTCAATGAACACCAACAGTAGTGACCCCTGAGAGCAGAGTCAGGAGTAAGCCCCAAGTTCAGGCAGGTATGCCACCCTCCTGCCCCCCGGAAAAAAATATAGATGTGTGTGTGATTTTATTCACTTTTACATTTTTATTTTATTATAGTTTAGGTACAACAAAAGCACAAGTGTTAACATTAAGGGTATTGTGATACTTTGGTTTTTGAAAAGCTGGGTGAAGTACAAAAATGATCTATATAGAGAAATATAAATGTTTAGTGCTCGACAGATCCTCTAATTTTACTTTCACATTCACATATGAAAGTAAAGCTCAGCAAATGTTGGACCTAGGACCTGGATAATAGGTATGGTATAGGTCTGAAGGAAAAGGTATGGATCTTATTCAATCTTGGTAGAGGTGCTTTCAGCGGGTAGGGCGTTCGCCTTACACGCAGCCAACATGGCCGACCCGAGATCATACTTTTAATTGATCTTAATGACAGATTTTTGTACTGGAGTCTAACAGTTGATGGAATATATATTTTATTTATTTTTTTCTTTTTCGGTCACACCCAGCGATGCACAGGGGTTACTCCTGTGCACTCAGGAATTACTCCTGACGGTGCTCAGGGGACATATGGGATGCTGGGGATCGAACCTAGGTCGGCCAGATGCATGGTAAACACCCCACCTGCTGTGCTATCGCTCCAGCCCCAGGTGATGGAAGATATAAAGGAGATATAAATAGTGCAAAGAAATGGGTTATGAAATAGCTCTTTTCAGTGGACAGAGAGGTATGAGAGTTACTTGTAAAAGGCAAATGCACATGCAAAATTCCAAGGATAGTTTCAGTTGAAGTAAGCAAGATGAAGTAAGCACACTCCAGCTAGTTGCTCTCTCTGAAGCAGCTTAGAACCTGTACAGAATTCATGGAGTTGCTCTTTGAAATCTGAAAAGTGAAACTTGCAAAGAAGATTGGAGAGGAACACCAAGCTCAACTGCCGTGGAATGCCAGTGTTTTTCTCCAGTATTTTCTTGCCTGACTTAGTATAGCCTAAATTCTTTTTTTTTTTACTTTGACTAGATACATTGTTTCGATAGAAGATACACAATTATTGTTTAGAGTTTACGACCCCCCCCCAATCAGATATGCTGGAACAGTGTTGTGAAATGATTTGCTTTCTACAGTTTGGTTGGAGAATAAATTGATGTCGCGCGGCCGCAATAGCGGCCGTGCGGTTTTGGATTTTTGGATTTCTGCTGTTTCACTTATTAACCCTGGAAGTATTTCTATTAAAAGTTAGATAGTTAAGAGATTGGTTTCTGTGCTCTGGAGTCGTGGCCGTGCCGGAGAGCCGCTCGTGGGGGGCAGCTGGTGACCTCGGTCGGGCGTGAAGGACGGCCCAGAACGCCCCCCTTCCCATGAGGCCCCCGCTGCCCCCCGCCCCCGGCTCAAACCTGCTGTCCACAAGGCTCCCCAGTGTAGCCTAAATTCTGAAAGTGGGTTTAGACCAGACAGGACAGCTCCAGTTGTGTCTAGTTCTGGCCGGGAGAGTAAAACTTGGCTCTTCCAAGTCTTACAGAGAGAATAGGAATCTTTCCCTCTTCTTCCATTCTCTTAGACTCCAACTTCAAATAATTTCATACCAATTGTAACACTAGTAAATATAGCACTGAGGGCAACAAGAACACAAAACTCTGAGGAACAGAATTTTTTTCGACAATTGGAGAATCTCTGATCCACAGTGGGAGAGACGAAACACCATTGACCTTTTCTCTGACCTCCTACTGCTTCACCATAAACTAGGGCATGCTTGAGGTGGATGATAAGGCAGCTTATAATAAATAAATTCCCAGGTTTCTGTTAAAACAATAAAATGAGATATCCATGGAAAACAAGAAAGAACAAAGGGGGTTGAAGATAGAACAAAGTTCAAGAAAGCAAACACAACAGTTGGTAATAATACCTATGTCCCTGGTCAAAAGCCAAAAACCTTCAAAGTTGTACCACCTATCCAAGAGAAAGATTAATAGAGAAGGAATGTGATGTTTTTTACAAGTTATTTTGCAGTTTACTGCAAGTTCCACTTCTGAAGTCACTCAGGCTGGGCTGCAACAGGTGCAGAGTTCTGGTATAACGTAACTTGAAGTCATTCAAAATTTATAACTGAAAAGTTTTTGACCTCTGAAGGGATTTTGATTTTCTGAAGAAGTGTTGTATGAGTACCTGTGACTTGACGCTGCACATGTGCCATTCCAACATCACCTTTATATGCTGTGATGCAGACCTGGCATCCAATACTTCTCTTTGCTTATGAATAAAAATATACTGCTCTGGAAGAAACTCATTCTTTTCATCCTGAGCCCCTTCCACCTATTGTGTGATTCAAAACATAGTTCTTATCATTTGAAAGTGTCTTGTCTCCTTTTGAGCCAGACAGGACCCCTAGCATCTCGAAACTTTAGTAACAAAGACTAGGAGCTCTCCGCACACATGAAGGTACTGGCAGAGGGACAAAGCCACGCGGGTTCCGGGGCCGAGACCTCCAAGCCTACTCGAATTGGAGTCGAGCATCTTCCACCCAGATCCTCCAAATTCCAGTAGGCGGGGGTCACACCCACCACCTGGCCCCCTGGCGCCGTGTAATCCCATCAGCGGCCAAGACTCAGAGACTATAAAATCCAGATCCCGGACGAGCACAGTGCAGTCTCTGCCCCCGCGCCTGGGTGTTCCTTCCCGGAGTCCCTTGGAGGGGAGCGGGTTGAGCTCTCCTCCCCGCCCCGACCAGGGCTCCGGCAGCCGAAGACCTCCAGGACCAGCCACCACCATGCTGAGACCACTCTCCGCACACATGAAGGTACTGGCAGAGGGACAAAGCCACGCGGGTTCCGGGGCCGAGACCTCCAAGCCTACTCGAATTGGAGTCGAGTAGGCATTCGCGGCCGCGCGACATCTTATCAAAATTTGGACAAACTTGCAGGCTATCGAATGTAGCCTGCCCACAGGGCAGAGTCTGGCAAACTCCCCGTGGCGTACCAAATATGCCAAATACCAGTAACAATGATGGGTCTCATTCTCCTAAATAGCCCTGAATATAATCTCAGGGCTAGGATGAAAGAGACGTTACTGGGGCCTGCTCGAGGCAATCGACGAATAACAGGATGATGAAATGAAAATGAAATGAGGAGCTCTGCCATGTGACGGAATGGGGAGAAATTCTCCCATTGTGCACCATGGGGAACTCTTGGTTATTCCAAACTAGCAAATAAATTAATATGAAATATATTCAGAAATGAAAATAGCAAATAATTTAACATCAGACAGATACAGAAAAGTAAAACCAAAATAAGTTTGATTAATAGCTTGTATATATGGAAGAATCTCCCTAACAACTTAAGTTACTTATCAGATAACTTATGTTAAAAACAAAGAATGTGGGGGTATAGTGCTGCCAGCAGGTTAGCCTGTACCTGTGTGGCAAGTGCATCAGCAGCCTGATGGTGCCTTTAGACTTCCAGATAGCCCAAAATTGCTTCTGTGCCTTTGACCAGACCCCAACAACTTGGGGCCAAGTTTACCAAGAAATTAAATGGCCAAAAGTTAGGTATGTGGGAGCCACACCCACAAACCACCTCTGGTCAGCTACATAAGCTCATTTATTGGCCTTATTTCAGAGACACATCCTTCTCAACACATCCTTTTCGACACTGGAGAAGAATTGATCCTCGGAACATGCAATAAAAGAGGTGTTGGAGGCGTTGGTGTCCTTGTCAACACAAACATGGCCATGAGCATTGATTCATTCAAATGCCTAACAACCCAAATCGGACGTTTATATTTGAATAGATGTGGCTCACTGCTGGCAGTTTCTATCTTCGTTGTCTACGCACCAACATCTAATTATGATGAAGGAGAAATTGAGAAGTTCTACATGGAGCTGGAGAAGTTCTATAAAGAAGACCACACCTTCTGCAAGATCATTGTGGGTGATTTTAATGCCAAGATAGGACTGAGAAGATCAGCTGAAGAACTTCACATAGGGACCCATGGCCTAGAATGGAATGAACAGGGTGAGAGACTGAGTTCATCATGTCGACCAAGACCATCCATGGTAACTCACGGTTCCAGAAGGCAGAATCTAAACCTTGGACATGGGAGTCTCCCGGTGGACGATTCCACAATGAAATAGACCACATCATATTCAATCGATGGTTTTGCCTGACCGATGTCGCTGTTGTCCCAAAATTCCGAACGGGATCGTACCACCGTCTCCTTCATGCAAAATTCTACTTCACAGAGCGGGGAGAAAGGGCTGCAAAGTTTAAAAAGAGAACTCCCAGAATGACCACCAACTGGGAGCTCTTTGGCACTATTGAGGCAACATGGGAAGATGCCATTGTTGACAACATTGACGAGGAATACGATCGACTGGTTCAGCACTTCAATGATTGTGCAAGGAACGCCAAGAGAGAGATAGCCACAAAAAGACACCTGTCTTCAAAAACTCTTGAGTTTATTCGCAAACGTGGTTTGGCGCATGCCTCAGGCAACTGCAAGTGAACATCCAAGCTTGCAAAGCAGTGCAGAGATGCAATCAAGAAAGACCTCGAAGAGAAGAGCAGAAGTGCTGGTAGATGCGGCAGAAGCCGGGAAAAGTATTTGTAATGTCCGCCTGTCCTTCGCCAACTACAAGACCAAGATAACTGCCCTCCGGCGTCCTGATGGATCCATCACATCCTCCAGAACGGCAATGGAGAAGATTATCCATGACTTCTATTCAAATCTCTTCGATAGCCATGTCCACTTGCCAACATACCAAATTCCACAGGATGGATATGTCGTTCCCAATGTTCTCCCTTCCGAAATCCGACACACCATTTCGTCAGTAAAGAAATGAACAGCACTCGGCCCAGACAAGGTCAGACCTGAACACCTGAAGAACCTGCCGTCAGTACTCATCAATACACTGGCTCGGCTCTTCAAACACTACCTGTCTGAATGCAAGGTTCTGTCCCAATGGAAAACCAGCAGGAGTGTACTACTATACAAGAACGGAGACATCCATGACATTGGCAACTATCACCCGATCTGCCTATTGTCTGTCATCTACAAGTTGTTCACTCGAGTCATCCTAATAGGATTGGAAGAACACTAGATGAAGGACAATGATGCGAGCAAGCCAGGTTCCTAAAAGGATTCAGCACCATCAACCATATCCACAGGATAACCAAGCTCATTGAGGTTTCTCGGGAGTTCAAGATGCGGCTCTGTCTAACGTTCATTGATTTAAAGAAGGCCTTTGATTCTGTTGAGATGGAAGCGGTCATTGAAGGCCCAGCCAATCAGGGCATTCAAGCTCAATACATCAAGATCCTCCGTGAGCTGTATTACGGATTCACTACCAGGATCTCACCATTCTACAAAGAAGTAATCATTGAGGTCAAGAGAGGGGTTCGGCAGGGTGATACCATTTCACCGAAAGTCTTCAGTGCCACCCTCGAGAACATCATGTGACGACTGGACTGGGAAGGAATAGGAATGAAGATAGATGGTCGGCAACTACACCACCTCCACTTTGCTGATGACATTGTTTTAATAACACCGAACATCAGCCAAGTGGCACAAATGCTAGCCAACTTTGACCGTGAGTGTGGAAAGGTCGGACTACAGCTGAATCTTACAAAGACAATGTTTATGAGAAACAGCCTCATTCCTGACGCCCCATTTGCTGTCAACGGAACGACCATCTCCGAATGCAACAGCTATGTGTACCTAGGTCGAGAAGTCAACATGACAAATGACCTGGCACCCGAGCTGTGCAGGAGCAAGAGAGCAGCTTGGAATGACTTCAAGAGTATCGAAGATATAGCTAAGAGGACGATGAACCTCAGGCTCCGGGCACATCTCTTTGATTCCATTGTTCTTCCTGCATTAACATATGCCTCAGAGACCTGGGCCCTACGCAAACAAGATGAGAACGCTATTCGGGTCTCCCAAAGAGGAATTGAAGGAGCTAAGCTTGGAATATCACGTTTCACTCAAATGAAAGAAAAAATCCGGAGTTCCGACATCCGTCAACGATCAAGAATCAGGGACACTGTCTCGTTTGCCAAGGTGTCAAAAATCAGATGGGCTGGTCACATAATGAGATTTAAAGATGACCGCTGGACTAGAGCCATTACCCACTGAATTCCAATGGATGTCAAAAGACCGCGTGGCCGCCCACCTACCAGATGGTCAGACTTCTTCATCAAGATCATGAACGATCGGTTTGAGGCTCTTCATGTTCCTAGAGCAAACAGATGCCATTGGGCTACATTAGCACGCGACAGGGACAAATGGAGACGTTACTGGCGCCCGCTCGAGCAAATCGACGATTAATGGGAAGTCAAGTGATCAAGTGATTTTAGAGACACATATATCTCAAAAGAGATCAAAAGATCCAGTTATAGCCTGTAGTGCAGAGGTAGGCTGGAAACTGTGACTGAGAACTCCAGGCTTCTTTGGATCCGGACTGGACCTCATTCCCCCAGGCCCCCAGTTTTCCAGTAGCTTGGCAGTCACACCCACAAACTTCCCCCTGGCGCCATGTAATCTCATCAATGGCCAAGACCCAGGAACTATAGTCCAAAACTCCCGAAAGAGAGTTTGGCAAAATGTCCTGACCCCCGTGCCAGGCTCTCTTCACCAGGGCACCACAGAGTGGGGCGAGTGAGAATGATGTAGGCAGATAGACAGGGAAGGCCCCCTCCCAAGGCAATGGCAGAAGCCAGCCCTGAAGAAAACAGGGACTAAAGCCTGATAAGACACTCACCTATCTACAGCAACAGATCCAGAGAAGCTCCTTCAGGAACAAAAGGCCAGGAAAGGAATTTCAAAGAAGACCATCACCACTCCCAACCCTCTTGGTAACCTCCTTAGCAATGGGTCCACATGGGGGCAGGGTGGAGAAATCCATAAAGACAACCTTGAACAAAGGAAGCACGCACATATGCTGCCTGAGCCCATGTGCGGCTTGTGCCCACGTGGCCAAACACATGTGGTGCCCTGTAGGATAACACTCTTTTGTCCTTCCTCAGGTAGCTTAGGTTTGTCAGGTCACACCCATCTAAGGACACTGAACTTGTATTGTAAGCAATGTCCTTTCTGTGTGGACACAGGAAGACAGTTAATATTATGCTTTGTAACTTGGGAGTTGATTGACTCCGAATAATATTTACTCCTGGGCATCTGATTTCTTGACTCAGTTGCCCTTAGTTCCTAGCACCCCAAAAGCAGGGTCCCGAGGAGGGGCTGAATGGATCCAGTGCAAGCAGTGAGCTACCCTGGCATCGAAATGGGCCAGGCCAAAGAGCCATGATACTCAACTACAAGTTGAGGGCATGATCATGGACAAATGCTGTAATGATCCAAAAGTAAGTAACAACGAGTCTAGGACCCTGCTGGAGCTAGGAAGATTAACCTGGCCTGAGGACTGCGGAATGTATAGTGAGATGTTCTCAGGAAGAACCAAACTAAATTTATATCTCTTACTGTGCTCATACAGAATGACATTGCTAGAAATATTAGAAGTAGATCTATTACAACTATTTAAGTAGATTACTAACTGAGGGAAGAACACACCCTTGTTGGGATCCCACCCTTGGGTGGATCTCCTAGTAATCTGAAGTAATCTCTGTAGATGAGATTTTATCCTTGAGTTAATCTCCTGGAGGAGTGGTCTTACCTCTCTTTGTTTATTCGTCAGTATTCAACCCACCTTTATGTCACCGCCTTATGTGACTGCTATATAAACTAAGACGTAAGCTCGGAGAGGGAGTCAGAAGCGAGAGAGCTCAGGCTCCAGAGATCCAGAGTCAGAGCCAGAAGGAGAGAGGTTCCAAGATTGGGGCCCAGGAGAGAAGGAGGCAGAGAAAGACAGGAGTGAAGACGATTGGAATAAACTACTATTGATATAGACCGGCCTGGCCCTCGTTTCTTCTTCCGTCTGCCCTTTGCCAACAGCTGTTCCGATCCAGGCCACACACAGCGGCTCAGGAGCACCGAACGCAGGCGGTGAGACAGTGCCATCCAGTGAGCCCGTGAACACACAACCTTCGGCGTGATAAGATTTTACAGTGCCCGAGCACATGTGTCGCCAGCATCTTCTCTCTTGAGATGTGTACTTTCATGCTTTCGTGTCTAATGCTGGGATGTGTGTAGGGGCTCTCTGTGCCCTTGGAGAAGCCCATGTTCTCTCTTGAACAAGTTTCTCTCTATCCCCCCATCTCTTCCCCTCCACATCTTCAAAACCTCCAAATAAAATGCATTTTACTTCTCTGTTTGTCTAGTCCTGAAATTCCTTTCTGTGAGTGAGACAAGAACCCAGTGACCTGGGTCCCAGGTGGCAGAGGTGGGTCAGAAGAAAGCGACTATCTTTCTCTAACCTGCTCACACAAGTCACCCATGGGACCCACCAACATCAAAGCCCTTCCTGACCCAAAGAACCCAGTTCCAGCATCCAAAAACCTCCACAACCCATCTGCCACCCTGCTCAAGGCTGCTCTCCATGCACTTGGACTGAGCGTCATGCATGAGTGAAGTCCTACAGAACCCAGGTAATGCAGAACTTTGTGACCTTGGACTCTGGGCTCAAAGGGAGCTGGAAGAGGAGATCCTTAGCCCTTTCCCCCCAGTCTCTGGCAACCCAAGGGTCACCCCCATAAGTCACCTGCTGCCGGTGCCAGATAATTTCGTCATCAGCCACCGTCCAGATCACATGGCTGCTTCTCCTGAAAGGGAGCATAACATGACGCCCCCATAGCCATGCCACCAGACTCCACACCAGGCTGTTTCACACAGAGTGCCCCAGAGGAGGACGGGTGAGAGCCCTCCTCACCCCAAGGGACCCATCTCCAGCAGTCAAAAACCTCCACAACCCAACAGCCATCACTCTCAAGACCGTTCCCCACGTAATCTGACCGAGTCTCACATGTGAGTAAACATACTCCTGGACCATGCAGCCACCTTCATGGCCACACAACACATCATAAAACACTCCCTATCCATTCTCCATAACTAGCACACCACACTTGATAGGGTTCAGATAGTAAGCAACCAATCATATAGGGAAATATATATATTCCATATATACATATTTTCAGATATATATATACCAAAGCTCACATCACCCAAACCATAACAACATGTTAGTGATATCCTACAGAATGTCTTAATGGCTCCTGCCAAAATAGAACAACCTTCACACTGATTCCTATATGAAAAATTTTTGACTCTCATATGTTGGATATAGAAAAACAGTAGGAGAATAACAAATGACTAAAGAGTAGAAACAAAAGGTATGAGAACTGGTCACCCGTGAGAAGCATGCTTCTGGGGGTGAGGAAGAAATAGATTGCATCAGGAAACATTATAACAAGGGTGAAGTGTCACTCTGGGTGGTGTGGACATGAGCAAGAAAGTGGTTAAGTATTATATATGAAATCATATCAAAACCAGTATTGTAACCACAGTGCACAAAAGGAAAAGACAGGTGCCCTCCATAGAGGCAGATAGGAGGTGGGCAGGAAACACTGGCTGTTGGTGGAGGGAAGTGGACAGTGATGAAGGAATCGGTGTTGGAACATTGTGTGCCTGAAACAACCATGAATAGCTTTGTAAACCACAGTGCCTCAACTTAAAAATTTTTAAAAAGTACAGATGAAACAAGTTGTTAAGACAAGAAGAAAATAAAATATCAATACCAACAGGAAATACATAAAAATAAAGTTTACTGGGGAATTGAGGTGGGCACATCAGTTATGGACTTTCTCAGGAAAATCACAGAAAACAAGGATACTACTACACAAAATTAAGTAGTTATCTTCTCCACCATAGGACTTAAAATAATTCTATTATAAATATAGGTTACCAATGAAGATATTCCTTTATGTGTATAAATGTTTCTGTATAGAAGGGCTTCAACTATACCCTGCTAGTGCTTGGGGGCTATCCCTACCTCTGTACTCAGGAGTGAGCCCTGGGGATTGTTGAAAAAACATATGCAATACGGGAGATTAAATAGGGTCAACCTTGTGCGAGGCAAACAATTTACTTTCTGTGCAATCTGTCTGGCCCTTGTGTAAATATTTTAGAGTAAAAGCAATATCCATGCAACTTTAAGCACCACGGCTACTGAAATAATCCCTACCCTATAGAGAAGAGACACATTTTAAGGTGGTGAACTTAGATCCACACATTTTTCCTCTTTTAAAACAGTTCTAACTTTCACAATTCAGAATATGATTTGCTAGATTGCTCAATTACTTTCTAGAACCAGTCTTTCAGTCCTGAATACAGATTTATCTGATAAAACTGTTTTGTGTCATTTCAGTAGTCAATTCAGTGCTCTTGCAGCATTTGGCCTATGTAGGCCAAACAATATAAGAGGCATTTGACAGAAAGCAAAAGAAAAACAGAATTTAATGTTGGGAGTGCTTGACAAATACAGTCTGAGTGCTGAGAGCAGCTAGTAGCAATCTTTATGTTCTGCAGTTTGAATGTCTGAAGATGTCATCAGGTGTAGCCCACCCCATACAGGCACAAAGATTGCCTAGACATGAGCAGTATGGTGTTTTGTGTGATTGTATCGAGTCATTTACATTGAGTGTGAGAAAAAACTATACTTGTTCTTAATGGGACTAAGTCAGAGAAGTTGGAGAAAACTGGAAAACCTAGTTCGGAGAGTGATAGCCAGATAGAGAAGGAAACAAGAAGAACTAAGAACCAGTCCAGTTTACGGGTAGAAAATAACCTCAAAACAATTACTAATACTAGATCTGATGTGTACATTTATATAAATGTTTTGTCTATATTATCATCCATAGTTCTACCAAAGTTTAGTGTCAGAGCACAAAGGAAATCATCTTCTACCCTTCTGGAAACTAAGCATATAAGCAAACAAGACTCAGACAGATTGATATGAATAAAATTAAATATAAATTTATTAAAATTAATTGTGGATAGGCAAGGTGACTCCTACTAGGATTTCCCAAAGAAGTTAGCCTTTGTTTTGCTGTGGTTCTGTCTGGGATGGGGGGGGGTGAGGGGTGATGCACACTAAGGCATACTTCTGGCTCAGTGCACAGCCGTCAAATGGGGTGCTGGGAATGAAACCTGGGTGAACAGCATCCAAAGAAAGCATCTCTCTGGCTTCTAAAGTCAGCCTTTCTAGTTAGAGACATAGTTTCTCTTGGAATATTTTCCTCTCCCAATGATAGTAAACTTAATGACTTCGTAAAACATGTATGCTTCCAATAAATTTGACTTGATTACTTAAATCGTTTAAGAATGACAATTAACTGCACAGGGTCTTTTAAACATACTTTGCTGGAATGTTTTGTACAGAATCTGAGATTCATTAAATTATTTTTGCCATACCTGACAAAGATCATGGGATCCTATGATGCCTGAGTTTGGGTGCCTGCTTGCAGAACCCCAGAAATGAGCTTGTAAATGTCTCTCCAGGCTCGGAAGCCATTCAAATTCTGCCCTAACACTAAACCTCTAATACCTAGAAGATTTGGATCTCTACCTTCTCCTTGAAGGTCCCAAAATATCCTGGAATTGTTGAGTCTGCCAACAAGTAGCCATACTTACCTGGAGCAGCTGCTAGAAAATCTGTAAACAAGGTAGTAGGCTCTTTAGTGAACAGTATTATTGGTTCCACAAAGTTCTCTGGTTCTTAAAATTATCTATTTATGGATGATTTACAATACCCAAAATATAATATTCCAGTCAAAACCTTTGTCCCTAGCAGATAGGTAGGGAGGCCCTGGTAAAGAGTTTTGGGGATTTCATAATAAAACTAAGAAGAAATTGCCTAGCCTGCAGTTTCTCAAAGGCATGAGGAACACATTGCTGTGAAATTCAAATACTGAGTTCTTTGTAGGTGGGAAAATAAACCATCACCCAGATGTAGAAAGTAGATGATGATGTAGATGAAGAAATTTTTCCAGGAAAGGAGAAATTTCATGAGAATTTAAAGATTGTGATAAGCACTAAAGGACTATCAAAAGTACAAGAATTTTCCCTCATGACAACATGCAGATTAACTTTTCTACACATAGATATCCCTAGGACAAGGAAATTTGGAAGGCCTACTGCAAAATCGGGCTAGAGCGATAGCACAGTGGGTAGGGTGTTTGCCTTGCACACGGCCTACCCAGGGAATGGGTTCAATTCCTCTGCCCTTCTCAGAGAGCCTGGCTAGCTACCGAGAGTATTGTGCCCGCACAGCAAAGCCTGGCAAGCTACCTGTGACGTATTCGATATGCCAAAAACAATAACAAGTCTCACAATGGAGACATTACTGGTGCCTGCTTGAGCAAAATTGATGAACAATGGGAGGACCGTGCTACAGTGTTACTGCAAAATCAACATTCTGAGCTTCAGGACTTGGTCTCAGAAAGACATAAGCAGCTGAGTTATTCCAACTGCACCACTGACAGGCTGTTAGAGCATCACAGGTAAAGGAGTAAATAATAGAATAATCAAAGCTTTTTGCAACTTTGTGTTTTTCTACTTCCATTAGAACTTAGAAAGTTTTTTTAGGGTTAAGAAAGTAAAACCAGGGCAGATAGTACAGTGGGTATGTTGGTTGCCTTGCATATGATCAACCTGGGCTTGATATCTGGAATTCCATATGGTTCCCCAAGCACTTACTGAATTACTCGAGCGGGCGCCAGTAACGTCTTTATTCTTCCCAATCCTAAGATTTTAGCAGCCTCTTCTTACTTGTCTTTACCCAACGATTGGAGGCTCTTTCAGGGTCAGGGAAATCAGACCCTTTGTCATTACTATATTTGGCATATTGAATACTCCACAGGGAGCTTGCCAGGCTCTGCCCTGTGTGAGTGGGATACTCTAAGTAGCTTGCCGGGCTCTCCGAGAGGCATAAATGGGTAGGAAGTGTCTTAAAATGTCCAGAAAGTGGCCTGAAGCATGGAGGTGGTTGGGCAGTGGAGGACAACTGTTGGGGCTGGGTCCTTTGGGGTGAGGAGGGCTTTCACCTGCCCCACAGCCTGGCGCAGAGTTCCATGACATGGTTCTGGGAGCCTTCTTTTATACTCCCATCTGGGAGGAGCATCCGTGAAGGTGGCCAATGAGGAGATTGTCTAGTGCTGGCAAGGTGTGGGTTATGGTTGTGATCATTGAGTCACCGGAGACTGGGGGAAGCAGGCAGAGGATCTCTGTTCCAGGTCCCATTGAGTGCAGAGTCCAAGGTCACAAGGTTCCACATTATCTGGGTTCCATGGGACTTCTTTCTTGAGTGAGGATCTGGAGAGCAGCCTGGAGCATGGCAGTGGTTGGGCAGTGGAGGTCAGCTGCCGGGGCTGGGGTGGGGAGGGCTCTCACCTGCCCCACAGCCAGGCGCAGAGTCCCTAAAGTAGACATCAGATCAAAGAAATTATGAAGAATAAAGAGGGACATTACATGATATTTCATCATGCAAAAAAACTCTAGATGAGTATACATCGTTTGTTGAATATCAGTACACCTATCAGCAAAAGTTGAAACAAAAATGTCTAACAGATAAAACATGATTCTAGTTGGAGGGTACCCCTTTTTTGTTCATTACTAAACTTTGGGTAAAAATCACCAAACATGTAAAAGAATTGGGGAAGTTTTATCACACTACTACATCTAATAAATCTTTAGAAGACATGACTTATCCAAAGATATGCTCTCACAAAGCATCACCAGACACATTTTAGGAACCAAATAACTCATCCCCAAATTCATATGAAATCACAAAAAAACCCAAACTCCTAAATAATTGTGAAAGAGGAGATACATGGTTTGGAAACTCTTACTCCCTGATTTGAAAGCTTTCTGCAAGTCAACACAATAAAAAAAATACTATCTGGTACTGGTATAAAAATAGACATATTAATTGGTGGAATATAATTGTGAATCCAGCATACCACATATACCTATTTGGGTTTTTGTCAAGGTTACCATGACCATTGAGGGGAGAAAATCCATTGTCTTTAACAAAGGCTTCTGGGACAACTGGAAAATCACATACAAGAATAATGTTGGACTAGTCATACCAAATATAAAATTTAACGGGGCCAAAGAGATAGTACAGAAGGTGCTTCCCTGCAAACAGCTGAACTGGATTTGACCCCTGTCACCACATGTGATTCTCTGAATACCACCAGAAAGCATCCATGAGCAGAGTGAGAAATAAGCCCTGAACACTGCCAAATGTTGTCCCAAAGCAGCAATAAAAAACTTTGAACTCAAATGGATCAAAGAGCTACATTTTATAGTTAAAAATATAAAATTACTAGAAAAAAAGTACATGTGGTCATAAAGTTGGCAATGGTACCTACTTTCTTCTTTCTAGGGAATTATAAAAGCGGTGAGGTGGACACTCCCAACACTAGCAGATATTCTCATGGTCAGCGTCTGTCCTTTGTCATCTGAGTTTTCCATCCTCACCTGGCCATTGGTCATTGTCTTGTTCCAAGAAATCTTGCATTAATATCAGGTAAATCAATAGTGTCTCTCTGCATCCTCCCACCAAGGGCACAGTCAATATTTTGCGTATCAGTAGTTCAGAAAAGCCTAGATTTGTAAGGTCACCTAACAGTGCTTCCATACATCGGCCTGACTGCCCCAGAACTGGCATGGGAAACCCTTTGGGCAATCTGTTCAGGTCGTTGCTATCCTTGCATTCCCATCTCTTCACGGGCTTCACAAGTTTGTTTAGAAAGTTAAAGTCTGAGGCTGGTCAGTGAGACTCCTCTGCCTCTTGTTCCCACAGCCTTTCCCTGAGGAGTCAGTTGGCACATGAATCTGAGCACTCCAGGAAGGGGATCTGGACTGTCTCTGATCCCAGAGGCTATCATCCTATCCTCTGACTCAGCAGTCTCTCTGTTCAAGAAGTCACCCAGAAAACCAGCCTCTTTCTAACAACAAAATGCTGTATAAAAGCCCTTCACCATCAATTGAGTTCTTTTTTTTTCTACAAGATAGCTCCTATAGTTTCAGCAAGAGAACATATGCTAAAACCATGGCATAAGAGAAAACCAAGTCAGAGAGATAGTATAGTCCTTTCCCAAACCCAAGTCTGCAAAGCTACTGAGAAGAAAGGTTCAAGTTTAGATTCTTACACCTTATTCTCAGTAGCCATGCTGGCCCTTCTCTTTCACCAGGACACAATCCCTCAGCTAAAGGCCACACTTGGTCAGGGAAAACTAGGTTTGGTGGCCTCTTCTATACTTTAATGGGTGTCTGATGCCCACATAAACCCTTCCCTTAGACCTGCATGCTCTAAACAGCTTGAAAGCTGGCCAATTGCTTTCACTCCCTGGCCTCTCCCAACCCAGTTGCCTACCCCTCCCACATTTGATTACAGTAAAAAATAAAAGCCCAGCGCTCACCTCACTGTAACACACATGCACGCACATGCATGCAAACACACACACACAAACACACACAGTGTATCTCTATAGGGAAGCTCAAACTGCTCTGGAAAAGTCTGAGGCCTTTATTGATGACAAGGAAGCTCAACTGTCCCTTCTGCCCATCCCTACTCCTTCCCCAGGGGTTGTAACCAAGAGCAATCACCCCTCCAGCTTAGAGTCAGCTCAGGTATGAAAGATGGTGCCAGTGCCATCAAGGCTTCATCCTGTGGTCCAGGTCTCTCACCAGATGAGTCCTGGGAGAGCCTGTGCAAAAGATGCTTCCTTCATCAACCTGGGTAGGGGTCTGTCTGTTTGCCCTGCCTGGAACCCCACAAGGGGAACTATAGACTGCACCCACTCCAGGGTGCCACTGGGTCCTGTGCCTCTGATGAATTCCACTTCCAACATTTTAGGTAGCAGAGAGAAGTCTCCCACAACTCCAAAGTGTGGCCAGAATAAAGATCTAACTGCAGCAACTATGGACAACTGTAACAACTGGGAACACAGAAAATCCTGTTTCGTAGCCTCCCTTTCTCTGTAGTAAAAGATTGTGATGGTGAACAGGTTATATGCCTGCGGGTATCATCCTACAAGGTCAAGGGCCAATATTTGTGATTCTCCCTTCACTCCTCACTCTCAGTTAGATCTCAGTTGGGAGGGGGAGAGAAAAAGATAGAAATATCTCTCAGGAATTCTGGTCCCAGACAGTCACAGATAAGCAAGAAACGTGACCCTCCACAACTCTGAAGTACATAATGGAAAATATTATTCATCTGAGACTTTAAATAGCAGAAGATGTGGAACTGGAAGATGGTCTTTGGAAGCCACCAGAGGCCAACCTCCAAGCAGAGGTCCCGACGAAGGGTGCTGAATGACAACACAGCTCCATATGGCTGAAGGGTCTGGTTTTGCTCAGGGCTTCCCAAAAGAAGTCACAGCTATGCCCTGGGTGGTCAGACCTCAGTAAACTTTTTGCTGTTCAGGTACCTGGAAAAGTACTCCTCAGAAGCAAGGCCTGTCAGAATCATGTGGAAGGTTGTTAGGCTACAAACTGGAGGTTATAGTTTTCTTCAATCTTCTTTTCACCTGCAGATCAGCACCTATCCTACATAGCAATCTGGAGCAACACTTAAACTCAAAGTGGTAGTACTGTGGTGTTAACTTTTCTACAACTACAGAGAAGCACTGATTCATGAACCAGTGGTTGAAAACTGCTGTAGAATACAGATTCCTGACTCGGTGTGCCTGAGAGAGGCCTAGGAAATGTCGCTTCCCCACAAGCTCCTGAAGAGACATGGCTGCTGACTAGTACTGAAGGCCTGAGATGTTTCTGTTAGAATCTTTAGGTTTTTGTTAGACTTTCTGTTAGAATCAACTTAGGGTATTTAACAATCCCAGTGATTGTTACAATGAATTAAACCAGGCCTTGAAAAGGTAAGACCTGTGCATAAAAATTGTAGTACCTGAGATAAATCTAGTGTTCAGTGAAATTTGAAAGTTTTTTTTTTTTTGCTGGAATAAAAATATCACTGTATCACTGGCATCTTGTTGTTCATCGATTTACTCAAGCGGGCACCAGTAACATCTCCATTCATCCCAGCCCTGAGATTTTATTTTTTCATTTTTATCCTATGCATCTCAATCGGTTTCATTTTTATTTATTTGCACAGCGGTAGGGCGTTCGCCTTACAAGCGGCCAACATGGCCGACCCGAGTTCGATTCCTCCGCCCCTCTCGGAGAGCCCGGCAAGCTACCGAGAGTATTCGATATGCCAGACACAGTAACAACAAAGTCTCCAATGGAGACGTTACTGGGCCCGCTCGAGCAAATCGACGATCAACGGGAGGGCCTTTTTTTTTTTAATTTATTAAATTTTTTAAAAAATTTAAAAATTTTATTAGTGAAACACCATGAGGTACAGTTGTAGACTTACAATTTTTTGTGCTTGGGTTTCAGTTATACAATGATTGAGTACCCATCCCTCCACCAGTGCCCATTCTCCACCACCATTAATCCCAGTATCCCTCCCACCCCACCAAAAGCCCTGAGATTTTAGCAGCCTCTCCTTACTTGTTTTTCCCAACGCCCGTATTGGAGGCTTTTTCCGGATCAGGGGAATGAGACCTGTTATTGTTACTGTTTTTGGCATATCGATTATGCCACGGGTAGCTTGCTAGACTCTGCCATGATCAAAATATCATCTTAGACAAATCCAGAGATCAGTACCAGGTGATGGAACATCATAAATGATTAAGAAAACGTGTCACAGGTGGCACTGAAATCTCCAGAAGACAAGGTAAATTCTTTGAGCTTGCAGATGAGCCAAAACCTGCTACACTAGAGTATATCTTCAGCCCTTTAGAGGACCTTGATGAACTGGATGCAGGTGATCTTTGAAAAAATAATTTATATGTAAAGCAAGATGCCTCCCTAGAAGAACTTAATTTTTTAAAAATCCATAGAATTTAAATCTGCATACTTTTAAATGTGTCTGCCCCTAATATTCTTTCTAGTTGATCCTCCCACTATCTCCTTTAGTTAAACTTATCTAAGGATTGCCTCTGGAGTCTTGTGAGTGATTAGATGTTTTTATGGATATCACCCACATGTAGATAAAAAAGTATACATTACTAATAAACTTCTTACATTTTCTCTTATCAATGTAATCCATCTGATGCTTATCTGATTATTTGTCAATCCTCTGGAAGAACCCAGAGTGGTATGAATTTGCTACTTTTGTGCATTGACAAGATCCAGAAGTTTCCTGAGAAAATCTTAAAGGCTGTTGAATTCTTGCTGTTTAAAACAGGGCCGGGAGGTCTTTATTCGAACCAGGGACTTCATTCTGCATACATGCCCCAGGCGTCCTCTAGGACCCTGGGTCACCCAGAGCCGCTTCCTGTTTGTCCCCAACGCTGCACCTGATCTCTCCGGTCCCTCAGGCTGTAACCCCCCCCCACACCAGGTATCCTAGGGGGCATGGTCTCTTCAGAAGTGGGTGTGGCCTCTGTAGACGTGGGCGTGGCCTAATTTGGGGCCGCAGGTAAATTAATCATACCCAGCAATCTCGTGTAACTCTCAGTCTCCTTACCACCACACCAACATGAAGAAGCAGCGCAAATCCCGACCACAAGAAGATGATGATGAAAAGAGTCCAGAAGCTTAAGTAGGTGTTACTCACCTAAGGTACCTCTCTGATAAAGAATTCAGATATGAAGTAATGAAGACATTCAATGAACTCAAAGAAACAGTGACACGGTTATCCAGTAAATTAAAGGAGGACATGAAAGAAACAATGAGTGGGACAATTGAGAAATTACGGGAAGAAATGAGAGCAGAAATTGAAAATTTTCTCACAGAAGTGTCACGAATAAAGGATTTGGTAGATGAAATAAAAAGCTCAGTGTGTGCCCTCAACAGCTACAGCTGAAGAGAATCAGTGAGCTGGAAGATCAGCTGCAGGAAGCCTACAGGCAACAACAAACAATGACAAGAGACCTCAAAATAGCTCTGTAGCAAATCAGACTCCTAGGACATGATTCCAAGAGGAACAACATTAGAGTACCAGAAGTTTAGGGAAACGACCCCAATGAAAAAGCCACTGTCAAACAAATCATTGCTGAAAAATTCCCACAGCTGGACAATGAGCCGCTCAGATTCAAGGAGCCTGAAGGGTGCCAGCAAAGAGACCCTAACAAAAACACTCCAAGACATATCATAGTTAGAATGATGGATACTGCAGTTAGAGACACAATACTGCAAGCAGCAAGGTAAAGGTAAAGGTAAAGGCCCTCCTGTTGATCGTCGATTTGCTTGAGCGGGCCCAGTAACGCCTCCATTGGAGACTTTGTTGTTACTGTGTCTGGCATATGGAATACTCTCGGTAGCTTGCCGGGCTCTCCGAAAGGGGCGGAGGAATTGAACTCGGGTCGGCCATGTTGGTCGCTTGTAAGGCGAACACCCTAAAGCAAGGTAAAAGAAGAAAATCACATACAAAGGAGCACCGCTTGGATTCACAGAAGACCTATCAGAGGAAACCTTCCAAGCCCAAAGGCAATGGTGGGTTATAGTGAAAAAACTCACTGAAATGAACACCTCACCAAGAATACTCTATCCGGCTAAACTCTCACTCAAACTTGAAGTAACGGTACACTATTTCCTGGATAAGCAACAGCTCAGGATCTTCACAGACTCAAAACCAAACCAAAAAGAAGGACTAAAGGGGCTACTATAGACAAGACAAGCCCTACAAGCACAACAAACTCTTTCAAAAAATGACACAAAATCCCATAACAATAATCTCTCTCAAAGTCAACAGTCTAAATTCACCAATTAAAAGACACAGAGTGGCAAAATGGATTCAGAGACAGAATCTAACATTCTTCTGCCTACAAGAAATTCATCTGAACAGTCAGAGTAAACGCAGACTCAAAGATAAAGGATGGAAAGCAATCCTGCAAGAAACAGCTCCCTCAAAAAAGCTGGGGTGGCCATACTAGTGTCCAACAACATATACTTCAGGTTGAAAAAGATTAGAAGGAATGCGAAGGCCATTGTCTATTCATCAAAGGATACATACAACAGAAACAATTCACACTCTTAAATGTATACACATCTTATGAGAGAACACCTAAATATTTAAAATAACTGCTAACAGATTTTAAGGAGAACATTGCTAGCAACGCAATAGTAGCCAGAGTCTTCAACATGCCTTATTGCCTCTAGATAGATCAACAAGAACAAAACTCAGCAATGAAACATTAGCTTTGAAGGAAGAAATGGAAGACAGAGGACTTAGAGACCTATTTGGGGCTTTACAGCCCTAAAAGAAAGAATACACATTCTTATTCAGTGCACATGGAATATTTTCCAAAATGGACCATGTGCTAGTCCGCAAAACATACCTCAATAGAATCAGGAAGATAGAAATAATGTCAACAATTTTTTCAGATGCACTGAAGATAGAAGTGAATCACACACAGACACAAAGAACCAAAAAAAAAAAATAACCTGGAAATTAAACAACTCAATATTGAACAACGAGTGGGTCAGGAAGGAAGTCAAGGATGAAATCAAAAGATACATAAAAACAAATGAGAATGAAGACACTAGCTACCAGAAACTATGGGACGCAGCTAAAACTGTGTTAAGGGGAAAATTTATAGCTCTGCAAGCATTTCCCAGGAAAGAAGAAAGGGCCCACATAAAGAACTTGACTTCACAGATCAAGATCTTAGCGAATGACCAAAAAAGGATCCCAAACCAGGCAGAAGGAACGAGATCATAAAACTAAGAGCAGAAATCAGACATGAAAACCCCAAAAAAACAATTAGAAAGATCAATGAAACCATGAGCTGGTTCTTCGAGGAAAAAAAACAAAATAGATAAATCACTATCAAGACTCACAAAGAGAGAGAACCCTAATGAACCGAATAAGAAATGATAAGGTGGATATCACAACAGAAACCAAAGAAATTCAAAAGACCATCAGAGGCTATTTTGAAAATCTGTATGCCACAAAACAAGAGAACCTAGAAGAAATAGACATATTCCTGGATTTTTATAATCTCCAAAGGCTGAGTCAAGAAGATCTAGAATACCTGAACAGTCCTATTAACATCAAGGAAATTGAAACAGTAATCAAAATTCTTCCCAAAAACAAAAGCCCAGTCCAGATGGATTCACTAGCGAATTTTTCCAAACATTTTAAGAGGACCTAGTGGTAGTTCTTCTCAAGCTTTTACAGGAAATTGAAGAAACAGAAAGTCTCCCAAACAGTTTCTATGAAGCCCATATCTCTCTAATACCAAAAGGAAACAAAGACACTACAAGAAAAGAAAACTAAATGCTGATATCCCTGATGAACACGGATGCAAAGATCCTCAATAAAATACTAGCAACTAGAATTCAACAACTCATCAAAAAGATCATACACTATTACCAAGTGGGATTCACCAGGGGATGCAAGGATGGTTTAACATTCAGAAATCAATCAACATAATCCATCATACCAACAAAAGAAAAGATAAAAACTATATGATCATATCAATAGATGCAGATGAAGCATTTGACAATATCCAGCACCCGTTTATGATGACAACCCTCGCCAAAATGGGGATAGAATGAACTTTCCTGAATATAATTAAATCCATATACCATAAGTCTATGGCAAGCATCAACCTCAATGGGGAAAAACTAAGAGCCTTTCCTCTTCAGGGACGAGGCAAGGATTTCCACTCCACTACCGTTCAATATAGTACTGAAGTACTTGCAATAGCGATTAGGCAAGAAAAATAAATGAAGGTAATTCTGGTAGGAAAGGAAGAAATCAAGCTCTCACTATTGGCAGATGACATGATACTATACTTTGAAAACCCTAAAACCTCTACCAAGAAACTCCTAGAAACAATAGACTTGTGTGGTAAAATTGCAGGCTATAAAATCAATACCAAGAAGTCCATGGCTTTCCTATATGCAAATATTGAGATAGAAGAAAGTGACATTAAAAAAAAAGAAAACAATTCCGTTCAAAATCGTGCCCCAGAAAATCAAGTACCTATGAATCAGCTTAACTAAGGATTAAAAGAACTGTACAAAAAAACTACAAAATGCTACTTCAGGAAATTAAATAAGACACGAGGAAATGGAAAGATATACCCTGCTCATGGATTGGGAGAATAGCATTGTCAAAATGGCAATACTCCCCAAAGCATTGTACAAATTCAATGCAATCCCTATAACGATACCCATGACATTCTTCAAAGAAATGAAGCAAATACTTCTGAAATTCATATGGAGCAATAAGCACCCACGAATAGCTAAAGCATTTTTTGGAAAAAGAAAATAGGAGGAATCAACCTCCCTAACTTCAAACTCTACTACAAAGCAGTAATAATTAAAACAACATGGTACTGGAACAAAAGCAGAGCTGTAGACCAATGGAACAGGATTGAATATACTGACATCTTCCCCCAAACATATGATTATCTAATCTTTGATAAGGGAGCAATAAATGTGAAGTGGAGCAAGAAAATCCTCTTTAACAAATTGTGCTGGCAAAACTGGATGGCTACATGCAAAAAAAATGGGCTCAGATCTCTACCTAATACCGTGTTCAAAAGTAAGATCAAAATGGATTAAAGACCTCAACATTAGACCGGAGTCTATAAGGTACATTAAAGACAAAGTTGGAAAAATCTCCACTACATTGAAGCTAATGGTATCTTCAAAGATGACACGCCACTGGCCAAGCAAGTGAAAACATAGATGGACAAATGGGACTACATTAAATTAAGAAGCTTCTGAACCTCAAAAGAAACAGTGACCAAAAAATAAAGACAGTCTACAGAATGGTAAAGGATAATCACCCAATACACATCCAATAAAGGGTTGATATCAAGGATATGCAAAGCACTGGTTTAACTCCACAAGAAGAAAACATTCAACCCCATAAAAAATGGGGCTACAAAGTGAACAGAAATTTTCTCAAAGAAGAAATCCTTATGGCCACTAGGCACATGAGAAAATGCTCTACATCACAAATCATCAGGGAGATGCAGATCAAAACAACAATGAGATACCATCTCAAACCACAGAGACATGATTGCCACTCAATGCCTCTTTTGCAAACCTCAGCACCCAGAAGGAGAGAGAACAAAAAGAAATGCCCTGCCACAGAGGCAGGATGGGATGGGGGTGTGGGGTATTAGTGAGAGGGATACTGGGATCATTGGTGGTGGAGAATGGGCAAATTTAAATAAATAAATAAATAAAAATAGTAATAAAATTCCTAAAAAAATAAAACAGGGCCAGGAGATCATCAGTGGCTCCAAGAACTTGGTTCTGTGACATGCCTTGCCCCAGAATCTGCACTTGAACATCCTACTTCTTGGGAGATGTATGTGCACTTAAAATGAAGGAAATGAGATCTTGTAGAACCTGATTAGAAGCAAACCTGCTAAAATCTAAGTTTGTCTCCAAGGATCATATTATTTCATACTCCAGAAAATTTATGAAATTGGAGTAATTTATTTTTAACCTTTAAAAACGTGTGTGTGTGTGTGTGTTTTCAGAAATCCCTGAGATTTCAAATGGTTCAAGAAAAAATTCTATCAGGCTCTTTCTCCTTCCAAGGATCTAACTAAACCCTCAAACCTGAGACTAGTAGGTATATCACACCAGGGTGCAGTTACAACCTCATCTGAGTGAGAACTTAACATATTAGAATCATCCAGGTAGCTTTAAAATATCTGCTGACTGGGTAACACTCAGATCTCTGTTGTTAGAAGCTCTTGGCTGTGGTTCAACTATCAGGACTTCACAGTCATCAGTGATTCCAGATAGCGTCTTGGAATAACCCACAGTAACCTCGTACTACTCTTTTGGCCTCCTGGTTATTCTCTTCTGACCTTTCTTTCATTAAGTCAGATGCTGAAGTCTCCTGATGAAACGATGAACTTTCTGCCAGAGAGTGAGCAACATTTTGTGAACAAAACAGACTGGCTAGTCTTTGCTGAGCTTGCAAAAGTGTGAGAAAGCTACAACCCTCAGATTAGTTTACTCTTATATACTATTTCAGTAAAATACATACAAGTTCAAGTAGCTGCTCTCAGAGTGTGCCTACGTCACAACAGAGACCACCAAATTAGCAATGCCAGGAGAGGAATACTGGCAGCACTTTCCCTTTCTTTAACCCATACATGGCGCAGGATATGCTAGCAGTCTAGTTGTCCGTGTAAGTACTCACTTTTATGTTGCCTCCTACATTCTTCTAGAAGTGCCTAAGAACAAAGAGTAAAAGGGGATTTTTTAAAGTTTCAACATAGTCTCCTATTGCAAATGTCCTTGGATCTTGTCAAAAGTTTTGTGCGATGAGCAAGGTGCTTATTATGATTCCCATCTGCTATGAACTAAATTAATGATGGCCCCAAAACATTCAATTAATAACACTGAAATCTTGGCTCTGAACTTACACATTGCGAAGGGTGTGGTTGATTTAAGGATCTTGAGTAGACTCACTTATTCAGGATTGTACTGGTGGGTCCTTAATGAAATCACATGAATCTTCATGAAAAAGAGATCCAGCAAATTTTGACTCACAAAAAAAGGGGGAAAGAAATATGAAGTGAGGGATTGGACTGATGTGACCCTAGAGCACCAGTACTCTCCATAAAATTAAAATTTGCAAGGGCTACCTTTTAGACCCTTGTAAGCAGTATGATCCTGTTAACACCCTTCACCCTATAAAATTGACTTTTTCATTCTAAACTCCAGATTGTTTTAGAGTTTATTTATTTTACTTCAAATCACAAAGCTTTCGGTAAGTTGTTACAATAACTTTAGAAATTAGTAAAACCTCTTGTCTGCTAAAGAATCATTCTTTCCACCAGTGATCACAGCATGCCAGCTGTGGATAAGGTCACTGGCATTCTCGAGAGGGAATAAGTTAAACTTGGTCCCTCATCAGTGAAGCATTTATTCAATGAGGTAGACAATAATAAGTCTGCTTGCTAATGTGCAAATAAAAAAAGATGACAAATACCAGGAAAGAAATTAAGCAAGGAATGAAAGAAATTATGCCTGGGACCAAGGCAGTGGAAGGAGCAGATGGAAGAAGACAGGTGACATTATCTACATGGCCAATGTAGCACTATCTTGGGAGATGACATTTATTTTCAGACATCAATAGGACAATAAAAACAAATCGGGATAGATTTTTGCAAAAATCCTGGAAGAAGGAATAGCCATGAGAACTTCCAATGTAGGCAGATGTCAGCAAGGCTGGAGGGAGTTGAGGATGAATGTAAGAGTCACCACGTCTGGCAAGAAGGCCATATGGTGTCAAAAAAGGGAGTGACTTGTATTTCCAAATACAAGAATCCTGAATAACACTTTATATCTTCATATTTGTTGTACACAATGCACAGAACAAGGAAGCACTAATATAGAAAGAATACTTGCTTTCTCACGCTACTTCCTCCAAAATAGTTGTGTATAAATATTTTTTGCCATAATGTGAAAGAGGAGGTACCAGAAACCATAGGACATGGAAGCTGCTCTTCTAGGGTGGAGTTCCTCTGAATTTTACCATCTTTCGTTTCAGGCTAAACACAGAATTTATAAAGGATGTAACAGAGATTTGCTTCAGGTGCAGCAGTGTCATATTCAGGACCAAGGATTGCTACTTGCTCTCTCCACAGAGGAGGAAAAAGCCAAAATGTAGGGTGAGACCTCAGGAAGATGTTAGAATCCTGCACACAGCAGTCATACATTTCCACAGGTCATTTCCAAGTCATCTCCTGACTGAAGATATTGCAACTTGTCATTTAATAAGTACAAGAAATCACCAGCTCACGTGCTCTCTCCAAACTCTCCTGTTCCCCTGAGTAGGCTGTGGGCAGAAAGAGTGTTAATCCGCTCAGTGACCTGACACTACCCTAGGTCTGAAATACAGGGTTTTCAAACCCTGTATTCAAATCCAGGCAGAAGGACCCTGAGGGGTGAACCACACAGCCCAGCATCAGAATTACTGCACCATTAGAGCAGAAATAATTTGGAAGGATATATCTTAACATCACTAAAGACCTCTGGGTCATGTACTTTCTATAACAGAGGGTTGGAACATCTTCTAATGTTGAGTAATATCTCATAGCTGCCTCTAATTTGTCCTCAGTGGGCAATGATGTCCAAGGGTATCTGCATATATCTATCTGGTTCCAAACAACCAAACAGAGCTAATCACTTCCTCTTGGTGGCCCCTACAATTGTTGTTACTGATTTTTAAATACCTTGTATTTCCCACAAAAAACCAAAAGCAGGAAATGCAATGTTTATCAAGGAATGGATAGTGAAAAGAGATTCTGAATGAAATTGATTTTTTATGCCTCGTGTTAAATAACTTGAGGGAAAATAGAAAAGAGAGTTTTCATTTATATTCTTCCACTGTAAAATTCTAAAATGTATTGGTATTATGTTCATTTTGCTCCTTGGCATTCCCATTATGTAATGACTTCGGTAATGGTGATTATGGTGATTAAACTTCAGGATGTCAGACATGGTGTTGGTTAGTTTACTCAATCCTCTATCTCACATGGGACTAGAAATAATGGGTATACGAACATAGAGAATTCTGGGACTCTGTTATAAGGAGCTCAGAATATAGTTGTGCAAAAAAGAAGGAACCCCTTCAAAAGATGTGAGGGACAAAGGTCAAACGGCTGGGCCTGGCATGCACAGGGTCATGGATTTGAGCCCCAGCATTATATGACTCATTGATCACTGCTGGCTGTGGGCCAGGAGACTTCCAGCACAGCTGACCAAAGCAGCATCACATTACCTAACTGGAACAATGAACCCTGACAAAGACCATTTGGGCATTGCTTGGGACGCTTCCTTGACCAAAAAAAAAAAAGTATATGTGGGAAGAGAAAAAGAAACAGTAAAAGTGACAATAATGATGATCCCCTTTGGGACTTGTGAAAGCAGGTTGTGGGGTCCACCCAGCTTTCTTATTGCCACAGGTCTGGGGGACAACTGAAAAATGTGTTTCCAACACAGTCTCGTCCCTTGGTGACATTGATGACCCAAA
Source organism: Sorex fumeus (assembly GCF_029834395.1). NCBI lineage: Eukaryota > Metazoa > Chordata > Mammalia > Eulipotyphla > Soricidae > Sorex > Sorex fumeus. The sequence goes on along the minus strand of NW_026606101.1, from coordinate 38,099,275 downwards.
GGCCACACAGTGAGCAGCACTGGCAAGTCATAACTGCAGAGAAGAAACAATGAGGCATTGAAGCTGCCTAGAACTTTTGAATTTCTGCCACAGTGAGTCACTAGTGAGAAAGCATGGAAGGATCCTGGGAGTGGCTTTCTTGTTTCCAATATTATCCACTCTCTTCCTAGCAGAGTGCTATGGTGGAAGAACCCTTTTCCTTGACTTACAACTCACCCTAGATTCATGTTTTTGAAAGTAGAAAATTACCAAGGGCAGATGTAATGGCAATGTTAAAGTGCCATGGAAGTTGCTAAATGCCAACTGGCCAGGTGTGTTATCAAGGAGCACGTGACCTGGCATGGGCTCCTTGGCTACTCTGAGGAACCAGGCCAAATAACCTCTCTATCCTTTGCACATTCATCATGAATTAGACCCAGCACCTGGCACTGTGGCCACATCTCTCCCCCATGCCCAGTTACATTTCCCTAGCGGTGCTCACAACACAGAGAAGGGAAGAATCAGCTCTGAGTGATTAGCAGCTGTGTGCCTACCAAGCATGCTCACGGACTACCTGTGACACTACAGGACACTTCTCCACCCCAACAATTCTCACAAACTCCATTCCAGGGCTCCTCGGGACTTTTACTGAAGCCTTCCCTATGGAGAAGTTTGAATTCTGGTCCTGATGTCTTAGGCAATGACAGATGGGTAATGAACTCCAGAAAAACCTCCAAGCCAATATAGAGGAATAGTCTATGGCCCTATGCATCATGTAGGGTGCCTCCTGAAACCAATTAAACCTCTGTGACCACTGCTCTGAGCAGCTCTGTGTGAAAGTCAGGCTAAGGGAAGGAAGAGGTAGAGTAGAAAGGGAGAGCCAGCATCAGCCTTGGTCAGCAAAAGGCTGAGTTAACCGCTGCAGAAGGAGGGTATCCTTATCTGTTTTTCTTTGACTTTTACTTCTACTTCTGCCTTTAATTACTTGGACAAGAGTTTGATTTTCACTATTGACTTTTACCCAGCCTGCTATGTTTCTCCAACATTCTCCAAATCCCCACTTAAATGCCAGGCAGGTCATAGTTATAAACACAAACCAACCCTTGTCTGCTCTCATTCACATAGAGTGCCGAGGGAAGTTGGCTATGGCTGTATTAGAGACTAGTCCTGAGCTGAAAAGATAGTCCATGGGGTAGGACATATGAATCCAACTCCAGTTTCTTTCTTGGCACTGCATGGTACACGAAGCATTACTCGTCTATGACCATTGGTAGCCCCTGACTCCACTGGGGTGACATTGGTGGTTCGCAGCATTGCATTACCTAAACATCGCCATAACCTCAGGCTCTAGCATTGAACCACTGGCAGAAAATCATTCTCCAGACCCCTTGAATTCTGCTGGGAAGCCTCCCTCAAAAATAAAGCTATCACCCAAAATATAGTGACCTACAGACCACGAGTGTTTGAAAACTATGAAGTGGTGATGCTTTAGGTGAGGATTCCAAACTGGACTTCTTGCTCCGTGTGGTGTGGACTGGGCTGGGTAGCTGTCTTGGCACTGAAGGAGCAGCACAGAGGGCTGCTCCCTCATGTCTGAGCCCTCAGCTGAAAAGTCTCATACCTGAGCTTTCCTGCCTGGGTAACATTTCAACCCAATGTATTTCCCCTAGGGCTTTTTTCTCCAGCTAACTGGCAAACTTCACAAGTTACCTGGAGTCAAAGGAGTGAGACTGGGATGGGGGAGGGAACTTTCGATGTTGGTTAGTTAGAGGGAAGTCAACACTGGTAGTAGATTGATGTTGGAACATTGTATGCCTGAAACTCACTATGAATAACTATATAAATCATGGTGAATTAATATTTCAAAAATATTTAATGTACGAAAGATTTTTAAAAATAAATAAGTCAAAATTTTAAAATGCTAGAAAAGTAAAGTTTAAGAAGAGAACTCCCCAAACGACCACCATCTGGGAGTTCTTTGACACTATTGAGGCAATATGGGAAGATGCCGTTGCTGACAATATTGACAAGGAATACGATCAACTGGTTCAGCACCTCCATGACTGTGCGAGGAAAGCTGAGAGAGAGAAAGTCACAAAAAGATGCCTGTCTTCGGAAACATTTGAGTTCATTCACCAACGTGGCTTGGCGCGAGCCTCAGGTGATCACAAGCTAGAATCCGAGCTTGCAAAGCAGTGCAGAGAAGTGATAAAGGAAGACCTCAAAGAGAGAAGAGCAGCAGTGCTGGCCGATGCAGCAGAAGCCAGGAAAAGCATTTGCAACGCCTGCCCGTCCTTTGCCAGCTACAAGACCAAGATGACGGCCCTCCAATGTCCTGATGGATCTATCACATCTTCCATAAAGGAAATGGAGAAGATTATCCATGACTTCTACTCAGATTTCTTGGATAGCTACGTCCACCTGCCCACATACAAAATTCTGCAGGATGAATACATCGTTCCCAACATTTTACCTTCCGAAATTAGACATGCCATTTAGTTGTTAAAGAAGCAAACAGCACCCAGCCTAGACAAGGTCAGACTCGAACACCTGAAGAATCTGCCATCAGTACTTATCAATACACTGGCTAGGCTCTTCACTCACTACATGTATGAATGCAAGTTTCAATCCCAATGGAAAACCATCAGGACTATTCTACTGTACAAGAAGGGAGACATCCACAACATTTGCAACGATCACCCGATCTGCCCGTTGTCCATCGTCTAAAAACTGTTCACTCAAGTCATTCTCAATAGGATTGGCAGAACATTAGATGAAAAACAAACATGTGAGCAAGCTGGGTTCCAAAAAGGATTTAGCATGATCGACCATATCCACATGATGACCAAGCTCATTGAGGTTTTTTGGGAGTTCAAGATGCCGCTCTGTCTAACATTCATTGATTTAAAGAAGGCCTTTGACTCTGTTGAGATTGAGCAGTCATAGAAGCCCCAGCCATACAGGGCGTTCAAACTCAGTACATCAGGATCCTCTGTGAGCTGTATTATGGATTCACCACCAGGATCTCACCATTCTACAAGGAAGTGATCATCCATGTCAAGAGAGGGGTTCAGCAGGGTGATACCATTTCTTTTTTTTATTTTAATTTTTATTAGTGAGACACCATGAGGTACAGTTGTAGACTTACAAATTTTTGTGCTTGGGTTTCAATTATAAAATGATCAAATACCAATCCCTCCACCAGTGCCCATTTCCCACCACCACGGATCCCAGTATCCCTTCCATCCCCCATTCTCCCCATCGCACCCTGCCTCTGTGGCAGGGCATTCCCTTTTGTTCTCTCTCTCTCCTATTGGGTGCTCCTATTGGCTGTTGTGGTTTGCAAAAGAGGCAATGGGTTGCAATCATGTTTGGTCTATAGTCTACTTTCAGCATGCTTCTCCCATCCTGGGAGGATCCTCCCAACACGCTTTATTTGGTTCTCCTTTTTCTATCTGAGCTCCCTTTCCCCCTAGCATGTGCGGTCAGACTTCTTCGTGAAGATCATGAACGATTGGTTTGAGGCGCTTCATGATCCCAGAGCGAACAGATGCCATTGGGCTACACTAGCACGCGACAGGGACAAATGGAGACATTACTGGCGCCCGCTCGAGCAAATCGACGACTAATGGGAAGTTAAGTGATTAAGTGATTAAGTGATGTGCGGCTAGCCTCCAAGCCATGGAGTAAGATTCCTGGTACTACCATTTCACTGAAACTCTTCAGTGCCACCCTTGAGAATGTCGTGTCACGACTGGAGTGGAAAGGAATGGGAGTGAAGATAGACGATCAGCAACTACACCACCTCCACTTCGCTGATGACATCATTCTAATAACACTAAACATTAGCCAAGTGGCACAAATGCTGCTAACTTCTTACCATGAGTGTGGAAAGATCAGACTGCAGCTGAATCTCATGAAGACAATGTTTATGAAAAACATACTAGTTCCTGATGTTGATGTTCTCAATGAAATGAACATCTCCGAATGCAGCAGTTATGTGTACCTAAGTCGAGAACTCAATATTATGAATGACCTGGCACCTGAGCTGAACAGGTGGAAGAGAGCAGTGTGGAACATCTTCAAGAGGGTCAAAGAAATGTCTGAGAGGATGAAGAACCTCTGGCTCCGGGCACATCTCTTTGACTCCACCATTCTTCCTGCACTAACATATGCCTCACAGAGACCTGGGCCCTACGAAAAAAGGATGAGAATGCTATTTGTGTCACCCAAAGAGGAATCGAAAGAGCTATGCTTGGAGTGTCACACTTCACTCAGGTAAGAGAAGGAATCCGGAGTTCTGTTGACTACTTCTGTTGACTATCGAGAATCAGTGACACTGTCTCATTTGCCAAGGCATTGAAAATCAGATGGGCTGGACACGTAATGCAATTTGAAGACAACTGCTGGACTACAGCCGTTACTGACTGGATTCCATGTCATGACAAAAGAATGCATGGCTGCCCACCTACGAGATGGTCAGACTTCAACAAGACCCTGAACAAACGGTTTGAGCTCTTTGTGTTCCTGTAGTGAGGAGATGCCATTGGCTACATTAGCATGGGACAGGGACAAATGGAGACGTTACTGGCACCTGCTCGAACAAATTGATGAGTAACAGAATATCAAGTGATCAAGTGATCAAGTGAAGAAAGGTAAGAGAAAGACTGACAGAGCCAGAAAGATCTCAAGTGGTGGATCACAAACCTTGCGTAAATGATATCCTGAGTTAGATCCAGGCCCCACGGGCCACCACTTCCTCCTTGCACAGCCTGGTATCCCTTGCAAAATTAGACCTATACTGCCAGGCTCAGTATGGCTACAAGAAGTCCTTCGTTAAAGATATAACAGCAGCAGCAACAATAGCAACTGGTCCCAAATTTATTCTCAGATTTTTTGTTTCTCCTGTTGTTGTTTTTGTTTGCAGGGAGGTTTCCAAGCAGTTCTCAGGGGAGTTAGGCGCCATTACTGGAGATATTCTATCAACCTGACTAGAAGAGAGAATACTGAACCCAACAATTAAGAGCTGCATGGGTCCTGAGATGCCCGCTACCATCAGGGCCACTCTGGCAGGGCTCAGAGGTCTCAAGGGCCACACCCAGCTGTGTTGTGCATTGAAAAGGTCACATTTGCTGCACTTTAAGTTTGGATCCCAATACATACGCTCCTGACCAATGACTGAACCCCCCAATTCCTCAGAGCTTCTGATGCAGTTGGTCTAGGATGTAGGCAGGAACCTCTCTGGGGAGTGGTAAAGACTAAGATCTGGTCTGGCCTCATCACTCTTTAAGAGGGATTCACAAGAAAGCAGCAAAGGTATTCCTGGGAGTTTGTTTGCCATGTCTTGCTCCCATGGTAAGAGGAGTACTTTGGTGTAAGGAGAACCACAATAGTCACTAAATTATGGAAGAGGTGCAATGTTGGGACTGTGACTCACACTCTACAAACAACCTTCTCTTTTTTCCTGGTGTTCTGGGCAAGATATAGTGCTGCCCATCCTGTGAATAGGTGCTCCCCATACTAAAGAGCCATCTAGAGAAATAATCTAAATAAATCACGACGTTTATTAGAATTACAGAGAGATTGGAGAGCAGGAGGCTGATTATGTTGAGCAGAGGTGATGGGGTGTCTGTCATTCTGCAAGCACATGGAGAGTGAAAGTGATCTAGGCTGTCTCTTGACTTTGCATCAGCAATTCTATCTCTCAGACAGAGATGCTGTTCTCTGAACCTCAGACTGTCTACTTTTGCCCCAGGTGCTAGAGATAAATCAGCCTCTGAGAGAATGCCAGACTCTGTCTCCACCATAATTCCACAGAGGATATCCCAGCGCGAGGCCTTGAGCTTCCTGCTCCTTATCTGCCCCTACCCAGCTCCTACTGGAGGTTAGCTTCTTAACAGTTGTCCCTCTTGAGGGAGAGATGCCTCCTTGAATCCCTGAGATCTCTCTTAAACCCTGAAGTACAGTTTTGATGCAACTGCTTGAGTTATTCACTAAAAAGCAAGGGCTTAGTTATGTCATCCCTGTCACAGTTCCACATCAAAAGCAGAAAGAGGGGTTGAACTGATATGCAGTAGGTAGTGTATTTGCCTTGGCTTTGGCCTATCTAGGTTTTAATCCCTGGCACCCTTATGGTCCCTAAAGCTTCCCCAGGAGTGATTCCTGAGTGCAGAGACAGGAGTAATTTCTAAGCACTGACAGATGTGGCCTCAAACCAACCAACCAACCAACCAACAAACCAACCAACCAACCAATCAACCAACCAACCAACCAACCAACCAACCAAAAGAAACCAAACAAAATCAGAAACAAACTCATTCTCCTTGGTGTGTACAAATGTCCTGCCATACTTAACCTGGCTCTTTCCAACAAGCATCACTACTCCCATCATTAGATTGCACACTTATGTTCTCTTAAGGAAAGACAAAGCTGGAAAATCTATTCTTTTAGCCCATTATTATTCTTGCTTCTTGTTCTGCGTGTCCCTCCCTCCTATGCTGACTGGCTAACAACTTGCACCACCCCTTGGGTGCAGAGAGGGATGCTCTAGAGCTTTCACTTGATGGTATTTGTAGATCTATGATCCAGTTCAGGTTGATCTTGAAACCATCTCTGACATGAGGATTCCAGACAATGGCCCCATCTAACTTCCATAAAAAACCCTATGCATGCCTCTATAACTGCACTGTCCAAAATTGGTCTCACATGACTGTTGAGCACTTGAAGTACATATAGTCTAGTTTAGTTGTGTGGTTAAGGGTAAAGTACACATCAAATTTTAATGAGATGAGGGATAAAATATATGCAAAATAGATCAATGATTTTTATATTGATTATATTTGAGATGACAACATTTGGGATAAGTGGGTAAAGTTAAATATTTTATTCAATTAATTGTAGATATTTTCCTGGTTTTGAAGTGGCCACAGGAAAAATTACTCTTTATTTCTTTATTTCTACTTATTCATGCTATTAATATTAAGATTTAACTGGCCTAATGAATTTATACTTCCAGAACCCTTCATTATTAGTTGTAATCTAAGGCAAATGGTTTAACTTATAAGAAATTCAATTTTCTTCTTTATGAAATGTACAAAATATTATATATGTATATCTCATTATATATAATTTAAATACAATTATAACATATATATATATATATGCCTTTTAGGGCGACAGTGAAAAAGTGATTGCACAACCAGTGCTTCAAGATCCTTATCAGTCACTTTGGTTGTATTACATAAAATTAACAGGTATAATGGTAGTTTCAAGGGTTGTATCCAGCTAAGAAACCTGGGTTCTCACATGGTACCTGACACTGAGCCGATGTTCCACACACAAAGGCTACAGTCCTAGATTTCCTTTTCCATCCTCCTCAACGGTATGTGTCTGAAATTCATCACTCCTCGTCCACTTGTCTAGCCAGTGCACCTGAAGATTTTAGCAACCTTTGAGTCTCTCCTCCTAATCTCCACACTAACTCTGCTTCTATCCCAGTCTCAGACTTTCACAAATATCCTTACAAGCGTCCCCATTGGGATCCTGCAGGGAGCAGCCTCCCCAGGAGTCATGAATCATTGTGTGTGCTTCTATTGCTGCCAAAGTTGAGCAATTAAACAGATGATTTTGTTCAGCTATTTCTGGGACCTATTCAGAAATAAACCTTTCTCCAAACATACACTTCTAAACCTGCAGCAATTCATTTTGAATAAGTGTTACTCAAGTTGATTCCTTAGGGAGAAAAGCCCAGGATATGAGAACAAAGAGATAGTTCAAGAGACTGGTGTGCAGAAATTGCATTACAATACCTATCCAGAGTTTGATCCTCAGCACTGTGCAGTCCCCTGAGAACCACTGGATGTGGTCCTGCTAGAGTGTGGCACCTAGAGTGATAGATGCTAGGCAGTGACAACCACATCAGCACATAAGTGGACCAAGGATTAAGCCTCCAGATTCACACAATTGTGTTAAGAATTGCTGGAATGACTCCCAGGCCTCCTAAACACTGCCTAGGAGACTCAAAACCCAGTGTCAGTAAATACCATAAGGATTTAATTGAGTTGACAATCTTACATTGATGCTCGCATTAGGTCTTCTGCCACCACCTTCCCAAAATCAATGGGATTTAAGTCCAGGCTGTGGCTAGGTATGGTCTCATTATGCACAGGTCTCTATGCCCATGTCTTAAACCCTCTTTCTAAGAACATGAGTGTCAGCTTTGAAGAAGAACCAGTTGGAAATATCAGTAAAAGTTGCATTTAGAGGGCTTGAGAGATAGTAAATGCATATTGCTGACCCCAGTTTGAATCTCTGGCACCATATATAGTCCCCTGAGCACTGTCAGGGGTCACTGTCAGCACAGAGCAAAGACTCAGCACCACTGAGTGTTACCCCACCCCTCTTCTCCCAAATGGAAAAATAAACTAGTACCCAAGATATGGGAAAAACTTACCTAAATGTTAACTTCAAGAGTTGGAAATTGACCCCAGGTCTCCTTCCTCCAGACCAGTGCCCTAAAGGGGCATCTTGCTTGCATGAGAAACATTCTTGCCCAGATCCAGCTCATCTTCAGCACACAGATGTAGACAAAGGACACATCTAACAGGTGCCATCCTGCCTAGAATATTTTGTGGAAAAACTCACTGGTCTCAAGCATGTGATTTGTGATACAGGATGGAGATGAAGTAGAGTCATCACTGGGAAAGGGATGCCGTGTGGGTAGTGAAGGAGGAGAGGGGAGTACGTATCCCCTTAGGGATCAGGGGAAGAAAAGCTAAATAACATGGTTCTGGAAGGAATGAGACTTCCTTAGTGAATCATTGGCTCTAATTCTACAGCTTTTCCTGTATACAGACCCTTGCTTGACCTTACAGTGTTGCATTCTCCACATTAATATTGCAGGGTCTTCCTACCCCTGTTCATACACACCATGCTCACATATAATAACTTATGTACAAATGAATGTATGCATGTTTTTATGTGTGTGTATGTGTGTATGTATGTACATGTCTGCTTATTTACCCACAGTCTCCCGTGCTAAACAGAAAATTTCACAAAAGTAAGATATGTCTGTTTGCTTCACCCTTATAATCTCAGTGCCTGGTACAGTGTTAGGGTCACAGAAGGTGCTCTATGCATAGCTACTGAAAGAATCAGTTTGTGGATGAATTAATGACCCTATCCTTGAACCTCAGTTTTTATCTGATATCTGGTCTTATGATTCTCCTATATTTTCTATACAATTTCCTTGCAAACTTTGACATTTTTTTGTAGCTCAAACTTGAGGAATATCCTTCATATCACCTTTCTCAAGTTCAACTTGTTACCCTAGCTAAAAAAATGAACCCACAGGTCCATGATTTCCATTATTCACCTGTGTCTCTCACCTGAGGTCTGCCATGCATCTCCTGAAAGAAGCTCAATATTACCTAACAGTAAGGTTGTTTTCAGAACATCCCTTTATATACTGCTGCATTTGCAGCATTACAGCAAAGGAGAAAATGAGAGCTGACACAAAAGTGAATTTCACAAGCCATAGAGAGCTTCTCTGTCTGCCAGAATCTTCACCCTCCACCCTGAACAAAATAGCATGCACCACGATGCTTATATTTAGACCAGAAGAGATCTCCCCAGACTTGACAAGGTCATATGATGTCATTTCACTGAAGTGGTTCCAGAGATGACAAAATGAAGAACATTCATAGGGTTTGGCTTTATCCCTGGAGATGCTGCAAAGCTTGACACAATAGGAGGCGGGGAGGCATAAGCATGGGCTGGATATGGGCCGGCAAATCAGACTCTGCCTGCATGGAGTGGCTTCAGCAACAGTGTCCCTGGGTCATGCCATTGTTTTAACAAACACAGACTGTTAGTCATGTCTAAATATAATGAGAAGGACATTGCACAGAATTTTTCAACAAAAATTCAAAAAGTTGGAGCTCATCATATTACAGCCTGGCTTGATTTTACAATCAGATGAAGGAACTTTTCACAATGAGTCCTATATTAACTATCAAAGCCAAAAGTTCTGAGCAAGAGGCAGCAAGTTCACTGAGTTGAATTTGCCACAGCAATCTTTCTATAGGTCTTCTGGTAAAAGAAGACAGTCAGTGCATCAGCCAAGTGACTTCAGGGGAATGAATCATGAACCCCAGGCCAGTCATTGACTTGGCCTGAGGAGAATAGAAAGGCAAAAATCACAGCTCTCTGCTTGCTCACCTGTGCTGAATTTCTTCCCTGGGGTGGGATTAGTTTCTGACCTACCAAAGTACATCAGGTATATCAGAGAAGTCTAGTTACAAACCCGGTATCTGTCACTCACTAGTTGTCTGACTGCAAACAAGGAACCGAACATTTCTGTTCCTCAGTTTCTCATTTTTAAATGGGGATGGGGGTTATAATGGGAGCTTTCTTAAAACATAGTAAATTAAACAATTATCAATTTATCACCACTGTTCTTAGGTTCTTAGGATCATTTCTTAAGATGGTGACACAAAGATCCTGGTCCATATGAAGTTACATTCAAACGTATATAATTAACAGTAAAACTAATAAATTAGTAAATCATGTATTTTTTTAGAAGTTGATAATAACTACAGAATGAAAACATAAAGCAGGAGATGAGGTGTTGTAGAGAAAACACGGTTGCAAATTCTTTCCATTGAAAAGAAATATCTAATTTCCAACTCCTTATATAAGGATTTCCCTTAGAGATTTTTTATGGCCTAGAGCATGTAGCCAAGTGATAGTCTGGGAGTTTTAAGAAAAGGACAAATGAAAAATCTTACATTTTTCTTCTGTATCTTGTGAAACTCTGAGTCATATGTATAGGTGCTCTAGGTAAGCATCCAACCCCACCTGTCCTTCTAACCATCCCACGCCCAGATATCAGGCATGGTGAAGAACTCTGAACTGTCTACACAAGACCATCCATCTGCTAACTGCAGCTAAACTACCTGAATTGAATTAGGGTGTATAGTAGAAAAATTGCCAGAGTGTAACTGGCCCGAACCACTGATCTACAAAAATCATGAGATTAAACATAAAATGCTTTAGATAAAGTGTGTTTAAGTCACTAAATTTTGGAATGGCTTGTTACACAGAAATAGAAAGCTAAAATATCATGGTAAAGAGTCTTTTTTAGAATATGTGTAAATTCCCTGACCCAAGCTTCCCCTGATCACCATGGAAATACAGACCTCAAACAAGTAAGAAAAAAACAGAACACCATACCCCAATGCAGTTGCCATACGGAAGTACTGTAACACTGTCCTCCCGTTGTTCATCAATTTGTTCGAGAGGGTCCAGTAACGTCTCCATTGTGAGACTTGTTGTTACTGTGTTTGGCATACCGAATTCATCACTGGGAGCTTGCCAGATTTTGCCGTGAGGGCAAGATTCTCTCAGAAGCTTGCCAGGCTCTCCAAGAGGGGCAGAGGAATCAAACTCGGGTCGTCCCGGTCAGTTGGGTGCAAGGCAAATGCCCTACCCGCTGTGCTATCACTCCAGCCACAAAAAGACAGTAAATATTATCTCCATTAATATTTCTCACAAGTCTCTCCTTTCAAAAGAAACTGTTTCAAAGCCAGAGTTTTGTGTTAAGCACCATTAAAATGGTGTTTATATTTCTAAGCTTGGGTAATAGACATTGAGTTTCTTCTTGAAAATTACATCCTCAGAAATGAGCAGGTGTGGAGAGGAGGATCAGGTAAGGAGAGAACATCCAAAGATAAGACATTCAGGGACAAAGCTGACTGTGCCTTCTTCTGCTCTTGAACTTCATTCTTCCAACCATTCACACCCCATTCACTTACACACCCTTTCACACTAAAAAATGCCAAGCTGTACTTTTCTTTTGTTTTATGTTTGGGGAAGACACACCCAGTTGTGCTAGGGCTTAATCCTGGTTCTGTGTGTACTCCTGAAAATGCTGTGGAACATTACCAGTGCTGGAGATTGAACCGGGTTTGTCTCTGTGCAATGCAAGCACATTACCCACTATACTGTCTCTTCAGTGGCAGGATGCACTTTGAAGGACAGAGAAGTTTCCTGGCTACCACAACCTTAAATTGCTCTTAAGAAAACAAGTAAGATTGTGTCTTATTAATCTTCACAAAGTTCTCTAGAATCCATTACACAGAAGCCCAAGACTATATATATATATATACATATATATATATATAAAATACTCTCTGCTTTTCTTAATTTTAAATATTAAAGAAGAAAAAAAAGTTCCCAACTAAAGAATGGAAACTACTTGTAAATCTACAAAGAATGGAATTTTCTTGGAAGAAAAGGAGAAGAGCATTTTTTATTCATTAATAAGACATTTGTGTTTTAAAAGCATAATCTTAGTAAATGATTCATGTAATTTAAAAAAAGGAGAAAGAAAGAACAAGCCTTGTCCAAAAAAATATAAAACCCAGGTAGTCATTCTAATAAAAAAAAATTAAAAGCTGTAAGATGGCACGAGTTATTTGAAAATGTAGGTGAACTGTAAATGAAGAGTAGGGAAGAATTAGGTGCAAAGATGCCATTTAAAATATTAAGTGTTTTTTTTCTAAGATAGACCATGTGCTTGGCCACAAAACATACCTCAATAGAATCAGAAAGATTAAATTGTATCAACTCTTTTCAGATCACAATGCACTGAAGATAGAAGTTAATCACACACAGAAGCGGAAATGCAAATCAAACACCTGAAAATTAAATAACTCAGTGTTGAACAACAAGTGAGTCAGGAAGAAAATCAAGGAAGAAATAAAAAAAACCTAGAAATAAATTAGAATGAAGACATGAGCTACCAGAAATTGTGGGACGCAGCTAAAGTAGTGTTGAGGGGAAAATCTATAGCTCTGCAAGCATTTCTCAGGAAGGAAAAAGGGTCTACATAAATAACCTGACTCCCTCATTCATCCAGGTACCCACCGGCAGCAGGGCCCCTTCCTGGAGCTGTGCATCAAACTAGATCCACTGAGAATGGCTGGCTTTCACCCTTGGTCTGTGGGGGATGGGAATTGAGGCACACCGCGCAAAAGCAAAACTGAACCATTCTTGGCACCCTCTCCTCATTCATCCAGGTACCTGTCAGATGGCAGGACCCCTTCCTGGTGCTGTGGCCTCATTAGTGGGCACGAGTTATTCTCCCTCTACATGCCCATAGGAACCATAAGTTACCCTTTTAGATGGAACTTTCACTAGGTTAGCTTAACCACCAGAAACATATTAACCAATAATTCATTAAGCCCATCTCAATTCATTCTGCATCTCAAGCAGAATAGTAACAGTGAGTGTGAAGGTCTAAGACACACAGGTCAAAATGGTAAAGCAACGCAGAAGCCCACCAAGCTTACTTATTGAAGAGGCTAGCCCAGAAGACACCAACAGTAATGAAGTGATAGACAAACTCTCTGACAAGGAATTTAGAAGGGAGCTACTGAGGATGCTTGGGGAGCAAAAAGAAAAAATGGAAAGCAATGCCAATAAAAGACAAGAGGATTTGAAGGTAGAAATGAGGAAAATGCAAACAAAATTGGAAACGGAAATGTCAGACCTGAAAAACCAGGTGGGCAAATTTAAAAACTCAGTGGAAGGCCTCAACAACAGAGTAACAGCTGCTGAGGACAGAATCAGTGAGTTCAAAGATGAAGTCTAGAGACTCTCCAGAAAGAGCAGAAAATGAAAAAGAGACTCACAATTCGGGAACAGATGGCAAGAGAAGATCGTGATGAACCAAAGAAGAGTAACATAAGAATTATTGGAGTCCCAGAGGAACAGGAAGAAAACCCTGATGAAGAAGACACTGTCAAAGACATCATTGCTATGTCTTTTCCAGAGATGAAGAAAATATGTGACCACATTCAGGAGGCCTAAAGGGTACCAGCTAGAAGAAATTCAAATAAAAATTCCCTAAGACACATCCTGATAAAAATGACCAAAACCTTAGATAGAGACAAAATTCTGAAAGCAGCAAAATCAAAGAAAGAAATTTCCCATAAAGGAGCATCCTTAAGATTCACAGTTGATTTGTCTGATGAAACCCTCACGGCCCGAAAACAATGGTGGGATATAGTGAAAAAACTAAATAAAATAAATGCCTCACCAAAAATACTTTACCCAGCGAGACTCTCTTTCATAACAGAAGGAAAAACACACAGTTTCACAGAAAAACAACAGCTCAGGAACTTCTTAGTCTCAAAACCATGGTTACAAGAACAATTAAATGGGCTACTTTAAGACAAGACAGGACCCTCAAATGCACCAAATTTCAACAGAAAATGGGACAAAACCTCATAACAATAATCTCTCTCAACGTCAATGGGCTAAACGCACCAATTAAAACACAGAGTGGCAGAATGGATTAGAAAACTGAACCCAACATTCTGCTGCCTGCAAGAAACACATCTCAATAGTCAAAGCTAACATAGGCTCAGAGTCAAAGACTGGAAAACAATCCTACAGACAAAACTGTAAATTAATAAGACATTTGTGTTTTAAAAGCATAATCTTAGTAAATGATTCATGTAATTTAAAAAAAGGAGAAAGAAAGAACAAGCCTTGTCCAAAAAAATATAAAACCCAGGTATAAAACAACTCCCATAAAAAAGCAACTCCCAAAACACATAAAAAAACACATAAAACAACTCCCAAAACACATAAAAAAACACATAAAAAACAACTCCCCCAAAAAAATATAAAACCCAAATATAAAACAACTCCCATAAAAAAGCTGGGGTAACCATATAGTATCAGACCATATTGATATCAGACTTAAGAAGGTCACAAGAGACAGTGAAGGACATTTCTTATTGATCAAGAGATCTCTACAACAGGAAGAACTTACAATACTAAATGTATATGCACCTAATGAGGGACCAGTAAAGTACTTAAAGCAACTACTCATAAACTTGGAGAAAGACATTGATAGCAAAATACTAAACGTAGGCTTCAACACTGCCTTATCACTTCTTGATAGATAACCAGACTCAAGCTTAGCAAGGACACACTTCATCTGAGGGTGAAAATGGAATAAATGACTTAGTAGATATATACAGAACACTTCACCCTCAAAAAGCTGAATACACATTCTTCTCAAGTGTGCATGAAATACTCTCCAGTAGATCACATGCTGAGCCACAAACCATACTTCCATAAAATTAAGAGGATAGAGATTGTATCAACAATCACATGCATTGTTTCCAGATTCTGACTACTGTGAATAAGGCTGCAATTAATAGAGGAGTGTAGATGCCTTTTCTGCATTGTGGTTTGGGACCCTGAGTATAATCTCAGGAGCAGTGTTGATGGGTCATATAGAAGCTCAATGTCTAGTTTCAGTTTTTTTTTATAACGTCCATATTATTTTCCAAAATGGTTGCACTAGTTGACATTACCACCAGTAGTGAAAGTCTCTTTCTCCCCACATCCACACCAGCACTGTTGTTCTTTCTGATTAGTGTTCTCTGTGATGTGATATGTATTTGTTAGTTATATTTTCATTTCCCTGATGATTAGTGATGTATAATATTTTTAATGTGCCTTTTGGCAATTTGTATTTCTTCGTTGGAGGCTACAAGTTATTCTGACGCAACAGCCAAAAGAGGGTTAGCTCAGGGGTATAATATTTTGAAGTGGCAAGTATGTATGTACAGGCAATTTGAGAACTGGTAGGTCATAAGTTATAGATGTCTTTGTCATTGCATCTTCAAGAGTACCATCATGTCTAACCTAACATTACATAAGAAGGTGCTCAATATATATATTCATAAAGTGAGAATATAAATTAATGGATGAACAGCATTGAAACAGAGCCCTTTGTATACTAGGCTAACAGATATTACTATAGAGTAGAGGAACATAACAGTGAGAATTAAGTCAGGGCTAAAATGATGAACATTTGGCTGGAGCGATAGCACAGCGGGTAAGGCGTTTGCCTTGCACGCAGCCAACATGGCTGACCCGAATTTGATTCCTCCGCCCCTCTGGGTGAGCCCGGCAAGCTACTGAGAGTATTCGATATGCCAGACACAGTAACAACAAAGTCTCCAATGGAGACGTTACTGGGCCCGCTCGAGCAAATCGATGATCAACGGGAGGGCCTTTACTTTTACTTTACTTAAAATGATGAACATAGATATCAAGGCTACTTCCAAGGAAAATACCTTTATTTTAAAGAAAGATTTATTATTTTTATTTTAAAGCTCTGCACGGCAGAGCCTGGCAAGCTCCCCGTGACGTATTCAATATGCCAAACACAGTAACAACAAAGTCTCCAATGGAGACGTTACTGGGCCCGCTCGAGCAAATCGACGAACAACGGGAGGGCCTTTATTTTAAAGCAAATTTTTAGTTTATGACGCTATAAAATTTCTGGAGTATAGCTTCACACCTATGTTTATAAACCTCACTGCACTTACCATCTAATTTCTATTGTCAACACACAATCACAATGACACCCTCTGGTTCCCCCTACCCCTTTCCTCCTTTTTGTCTGGTAGCAACCATAGTTTTCACGTTGTCAAGAATTAATTCTGTTGTTGTTGTATGTTAACCAGTTAATGTTCTTTGATTATTTATGTTCCACATGTAAATGGAAACTTCTAAACATTGTCTTTTGCTTCTCTGGCTTACTTTATTTAGCATTGTTGTCTCAAATTGCACCTGTCTTATTGCACCTGTAATAAAGCATTATTTAACCTATTCGATTGGCATGCAGAGTACGATTCCAAAGAGTACATATACCATAACCTGTTATCTATTGGTGGATATTTCTATTCACTAATACTTTGGGTATTATAAATAATGATGCTATGAATATAAGGGTGAAATATCCTTTTGAATTAAAGTTTTCACAACCTTTAGATAAATATATAGAGTGTATTGTTATATAAAATAGCATTTTTATTTTGTTAGTAATTATTGTACCATAGAGACTTTACCAGTGTACATTCCCACCAGCAATGTACTTCCCCTCTACTTGATGATTTGATCACTTGATCACTTGATAACCTGTTACTCATCGATTTGCTTGAGCGGGCACCAGTAGTTTCTCCGTTCATCCCTGTCACGTGCTAGTGTAGTCCAATGGCGTCTGCTCACTCCGGGAACATGAAGAGCCTCAAACTGATCACTCAGATAGCTGGGCGGCCATGTGATCTATTGATGTACCATGGAATCTAATCAGTAACGGCTCTAGTCCAGCAGTCATCTCCATTGCATTACGTGTCCAGCCCATCTGATTTTCGATGCCTTGGCATATGAGACAGCATACCTGATTCTTGATCATCGACGAAGTTTCTCTTAGCTATTTCTTCAATGCTCTTAAAGGTTTTCCAATCCGCTCTCTTCCTCCTGCGCAACTCAGATGCCAGGTCTTCCATCATGTTGAGTTCTCAACCTAGGTACACAGAACTGTTGCATTCAGAGATGTTCATTCCGTTGAGAGCGAATGGAACGTCAGGAACAAGACCATTTCTCATAAACATTGCCTTTGTGAGATTCAACTGTAGTCTGACCTTTCCACACTCACAGTTGAATTTGGCTAGCATTTGTGCCGCTTGGCTAAAGTTTGGTATTATTAAAATGATGTCATCAGTGAAGCAGAGATTGTGCAGTTGCCGACCGTCTATCTTCACTCCCATTCCTTCCCATTCCAGTCATCGCATTAAGTTCTTGAGGGTGGTACTTAAGTGTTTCGGTAAAAAGGTTTCACCCTGCAGAACCCCTCTCTTGACATCTATGATCACTTCCTTGTAAAATGGTGAGATCCTTGTAGTGAATCCGAAATACAGCTCAAGGAGGATCCTGATGTATTGCGTTTGAATGCCCTGTTTGGCTAGGGCTTCAATGACCGCTTCAATCTCAACAGAATCAAAGGCCTTCTTTAAATCAATGAACGAAAGTTAGACAGAGCGGCATCTTGAACTCCTGAGAAACCTCAATAAGCTTGGTTATCGTGTGGATATGGTCGATTGAAGTAATACAATGGATCTCATTATCCTTTACATCTTTGTCAATGTATTTTTTTCTAGTCTTTTGTGTAGACACCTTTTTAAATGTTTGTGGTGTATCACTTTGTCCTTTGATTTTTATTTTTCTGTAATAAATGATACTGGACATTTCTATACTTCAAGATACTCCGTGAGCTGTATTGCAGATTCACTACCAGGATCTCACCATTCTACAAAGAAGTGATTATTGATGTCAAGAGAGGGGTTTGGCAGAGTGATGCCATTTCACTGAAACTCTTCAGTGCCACCTCGAGAACATCATGCAACAACTGGAATGGGAAGGAATGGGAGTGAAGATAGATGGCCGGCAATTACACCACCTCCGCTTTGCTGATGACATTGTTTTAATAACACCAAACATCAGCCAAGCGGCACAAATGCTGGCCGACTTTGACCGTGAGTGTGGAAAGGTAGGACTACAGCTGAATTTTACGAAGACAATGTTTATTAGAAACAGCCTTGTTCCTGATGCCCCATTCGCTCTCAACGGAATGACCATCTCCGAATGCAACAGCTATGTGTACCTAGGTCAAGAAGTCAACATGACAAATGACCTGGCACCCAAGCTGCGCAGGAGGAAGAGAGTGGTTTGGAATGCCTTCAAGAGCATCGAAGAAATAGCTAAGAGGACGAAGAACCTCCGGCTCCGGGCACATCTCTTTGATTCCACTGTTCTTCATGCATTAACATATGCTGCAGAGACCTGGGCCCTACACAAACAGGATGAGAACGCTATTCAGGTCTCCCAAAGAAGAATAGAAAGAGCTATGCTTGGAATATCACGTTTCACTCAAATGAAAGAAAAAATCCGGAGTTCCGACATCCGTCGACGATCAAGAATCAGGGACGCTGTCTCATTTGCCAAGGTGTCAAAAATCAGATGGGCTGGTCATGTAATGAGATTTAAAGACGACCGCTGGACTAGAGCTGTTACTGACTGGATTCCACGGGATGTCAAAAGACCGTGTGGCTGCCCACCTATCAGATGGTCAGACTTCTTCGTCAAGATCATGAACAATCAGTTTGAGGCTCTTCATGTTCCCAGAGAGAACAGATGCCATTGGGCTACACTAGCACGCGACAGGGACAAATGGAGACATTACTGGCGCCCGCTCGAGCAAATCGACAACTAACGGAAAGTTAAGTGATTAAGTGATTAAGTGAAGTGATACTGGACATTTCTATATGACTGCCATTTTCACATCTTCTTTGAAGATGTGTTAAATCAGGTCTTTTTCCATTGTTTTATTGGTTTTCTTGCTCTTTTATTGTTGAGCTTGTGTGTAGTCTTTGGATATGTTTAATAATGACCCCTTGCCATTAATATGAAAGGCAAATATCTTCCAATTTATATGTCAAGTTTTATGATTTGTGATAGATCCTTTTGTTGTATAAGTTTTTTAATTTGTTGTAGTGCCATTTGCTTACTTTTTTGAAGCAAAACTTATTCTTACCTGAAATGAATCAAGGTTAGGAATTGTCCAAATGAAGGCGCATTAATCAAGTCCAGATGAGAAATCACATATCTGGCCACGTGGTCTGCATAGGACTGCCAACATCTGGCTTCATAAAGGCACTAATAATTTCCCTGTTGAGTGTACCTTGGTTATATTTCAGACTTCCCCACTCAAAGTAGGTTGTTCTCACTCTCCACATGCTCTGGGCAAGCCTCACCCATGAGTGAATATGCAGAAAACCCAGGTATGCGGGACTTGTGACTGAAAACTCCAGGTTCAATGGAACCTGGCAGGGGTGACTTTCCCTCATTTCCCCTTGTTTCCGGAAATTTGGCAGTCAAAGCCACAAGCCACCTCTGATTGGTGCCAGTTAATTTCATCAATGGCCATAATCCAAAGACTCATAAATTCTCTCATAAAAAAGCATAAAATGACTTGCCATAGCCGTTCCCTCCTATCCTGTGCCAAGCTGTTTCATTCGGGGCACCCTGGATGGGGTAAATGAGGCTCCTCCCTGCCCCAGGGGAAACAGCCCCGGCAGCTGAAAACCTCCAGAACTGAACTGTTGCCCTGCTCATGGCCACTTTTCAGACGCTAGGACCAACCCTCACCCATGAGTGAACCTATTCCTGGATGCGCATACCTCACACCGCTCATATTCCAAGAGTAGCGGACCACATTTGATGCAGTTTAAAGTAGAAGACAACCAATCTTAGAGGGAAATCTACTTTTACATATATTTTAACAACATGCTAGTGATCTCTTATAGGATGGCTCAATGGCCCCTAGGGAAAATACAACAATCTTCACAGACTTTCCTTTAAGAAAACTTTTTTGGAGCATTTTAAGCAGTTTATTCACAACAAACAATACAAAGTAAATTATTTTGGTTGAGCTTTGGGGCAGGGGATGGGGTTCTGGATGGAAACGTCTATAATATGTTGGTGGGAAGGTATAACGGTGGTGAGATTGGTGTTTGAATATTAAATGTAATCAAATAATGTGAGCTACACTATAAAAATAAAATTAAATTTTAAAAAACAAAGTAGGGTGTTATCACATCTTTCTTTAAATTTTGCCTCTAGCAACTATGTAGGTGGAAATTCAGTGCTTCCTATGAGGGTCCAGCTAATTGGTGGAGCTCCATTTAACCTATGAGTTGTAGCAAAAGGCAGCCACCCATCTGCCTACAGCCACTAATCTGGCTACAGATTCATATCACCTGCCCTTCTAGTGAGTAACCGGAAGAAACTGTGAACAGTATATGCAACCCTCCACCACCATTTCCCCAATCCTTCTGCCTACATTCCTTCTTATCTTTGTTTATTTCTCCATTTCATCTTTTCCATATTCCTTTCCCCTGTCACATTCCTCTGCTTCCTTTTGTCTCTCTTCTTAGTTCTTCATGTCCTAAGACCTCACCTTCACTTTGAACAAAACCTTCCTCAGTATTCATTCCTATTTTCTGCTCCATGAAATGGTTCTAAGTGCAGACATGCCCTTGAACCTCCCATCAGGGGGAAGGGATGACACACAGCTTTATAGAATAAAGAACTGTAGATTGCCTTGATTACTCCTCAGAGAAACTTTAGAACTTAGGACATTTTGAATTGACATAAGAGAGCTTCTGGCAAGGTCACAGGCAGCTATTTCAGATCAGACTGAACTTTAATTAGCTCTTCTGTTCATATATTGGCCATTCCTATCAGAGGACTCCAATCTCCCTTCATTGGTAACAGGAGGGTTGCTTTGAGCCCAATTTAAGCTACCTCAGAGTGATGAAATGATGTGAGAGAGGAAACTGATGAAGGATACTCAACAACTGGTTTTTCCAAAGTCTTCAATATGTCTTAATTGGCCACTATGGTTTCTACTGTGCGCTGCAAATTAGGCAGAAATACTCTAAAGGGTTGACAGCTCCCAGTCCAGGCTTAACCTCAAAATAGTCTAGGGAACATTCTCACAAACATGCATATACCTGAACTAACCCTAAAATTCATAACTGGACTCTCTAAAGGTGGAGCCCAAGCAAGCAGTCCAAAACCCTTCTGTTAATCTCTGAGATTCATTTCTCTGAAATAGCATTATATCCGGAAATGACAGGACATTGAGACTGAATGAATTGATTTGAGATGGGGAGGCGGTTTACAGTGGTTCTGTGGGTGGTGCTTGACAATGCTTGGAAATGCTGTGATGGCAGAGACCAAACCCAGGATTCTGTGTATGCTAAGCATGCACTCTAGCCTTTCAATCTACCTAAGAGGACTTAACAAGTCATTGAATCTAATTTATAGGGAAGTCTTTGGTCAGTGTTTTTCAACCCATTCACATATCTAAACATAATAGTGCAAATAACAGTCAAGGCATATAATACTTTGCTTGCTCTTCATTTCTAAATGAGCAAAACAAATGGAAAAGTATCAATTTCTCTGTTCTTGTGGACTGTTTTCCAGAGCCCAATTTAAGTCACATAGTTTCTGCCTCCTTTCTTATTGTCCCTGACATATGCTCTAAACTAGACGAACAAGAATGTTGTGAAGAAAGTATCTCATGATATTTTTCTGCCCTCACACAACAGTAGTCGTTTCTTGGTTGTATGACCATCACCAGGATGGATTCTTCTCTTCCACTCCTTCAGAGAGAATGTGCTAATGCTGAGGACTAAACTCCCCATGTGCATCCTAGGATTATTCAGTTGCCTTCCTCTGGCCAATAGGCAAACACAAGAAAGAAAATACTCTTGCTCAAATCTGCTTTGGAACAAACCTGTTCAACTTGGTACAGTAGATCTCAGACACCAATCCATAACTTGGGAATTCTACTAACAAGAGTAACCATATTTTTTTAAGTTTTGACTTGAGAATATCATACCCCTTATAGATAACAAAGAGCTGCTGTGGTGAAGCTAACTTATATTTGTCTTTTTGATCATTCATCCTCTACTCTTGAATTAAAGTCACTGTCTTAAACTTTTGATGCCCTCCTTTCTCATTAGGTGATTTTTATGAGATTCAGGGAAATGTTTGAATATCGGATTATGGCAAACTACATGTAGTATCATAACCAAAGAGATTGAATATACCTTGTTGCCCTTTTTAATGTTTTCACTTTGCAAACTGAACTTTGATGCCAGGTTTATGATAGAGATCATATTTTTAAAAATTCTGACAACCACCAATCAGCTAAAATTCACTGACACACTGGTACCCTGGTTGAAACCTCTGGGACACCCTCAAGAGGGGGAAAGCCATGTATCTGCCCTGTCAAAACCCTCACAGCTATACCCATGCCCACACCCCACCAATGAGCCAGGCCTATATAATTCAACCCCATGACTTCACTAATATTTTCTGCAGAAACACCAAACTGCAAAAACATTTAAGATACCATGGTGCTCAGAGTGAGAACTCCAGGGTCTTCTCAGAGTCAGGACAGACAGTCTCTCTCCTTCCACTCCCAATCCTCGTACTTCTAGAAGCCCAATCCCCATACTTTTAGAAACCCTGGCAGCTCCCATAGTCACCACCATGTCACAACTCTTGGTCCAGACCAGACCATAGATCCTGAAATATTTGGAAACCTTCTAATTCTTCAATTCTGAAATTCCAGTGGGAGCACACCAAATTAGATGGGAAAGTAACATCAAAGCCAACTCAACTCAACAAACAAAATCAAAAATGCAGAAGGCTCAACTAGCAACAAACAGCTTAATAAATCTTTAGAGAAGGATTTACGATGAGATATAACAATTTTCAAATTAAAAATTGATTTTTAAAAACTTCTTAACTTTAAAAATTGGATTTTTGCTTTATCCAATCAATTTTAACTCTAGAATCATATCAAGTTGTGGCTTTTCAATAAATTAATTAAAAATTTTATATTATAAGATCATGATTTACTAAGTTATTCATAAGAGATTTTCAAGCATATGCCATCAATCCCACCACTGGGTGTCAACTTTCTCCCACCAATGTCCTCAGATTCTCTCCCATCCTCCAGCCTACCTCCTTAATGAACAAATTTTTAAGTTTAGTTATTGTAGTTTGGGTCTTAAGCTTACAGTTTAGTTGACTTTCAGTTTATATATAAACTTATTTTGCACACACACATTTAACACACCAATGTACTGATATGCTACTGATGTGCCCCAGTACCACTTGATTCCAAAAGCATCACATCTCTGAGCCCACGCACTGAACTGTCCAACCCAATTGACTGAGTATCGACAGAAGTGTCCCTTCCCTAGATAAAAGAGATAGAATGGAGGCTTGTGAGTTGATTTAGGCCATCAGCCCTCAAAGTGCACTGTGTATCATCAATTGCACCTAGAAAATTACTATAACTGCTAAGCATCATCTGAAGTTAAAAGTGGTAGAACTCAACAATCCTGGAAATTCTGAAGGCCACCAAAATCTGAGGCCACTGACTAGACTTACCAGGAATTGGGAATCTTTTTATGCCAAAGGCATGTTGGATACTTATTACATTCACAGGATATACAGTATAGGTAGATAGGTTGTGAGTAGGTGTACCATGTTCCAGGATCTAATCATGTGATCTTATGAGCCTTATACGATTTATGGACAGATGTTCCCCCATACATTAAGCAATGAGACAGCCACTGTTCACTGTTCCAGGAGTTGAGAGAAAACAGATCTTTCCTCCAAAAGTGGAGGTGGAAGTCCTGGGAGGGTAATGAATGTGTTTGCATTAACAGAATAACAATAAAATATCCATATGGGCAGCCCTGAGAAAAGTAGGGAATCACAGAAAAGTGGGTACAAAAAGTAGGGGAAAAATAAAAGGAATAGAAAAATAAAAGAGAAAAGGAAGGGAACCCAAAGAAAGGAAAATCAAAACAGAAAAATAAAATTACAAAGGAAGAAGTTATGAGATGGGAGGAGGACCGAAAGGAAGAAGTCCTCATTGTTCCTTAAAGTCCTCAGAACTCTATTTCTGACCTGCTCTCTAGAAAGTCCTGGGCATGTGGACCAGTGCTAATTTTCATAGGTAATTTATATGAAAGTATCAGCGAATAATTGGAGTCCAGAATCTTCTCACGTTTTTTGAAATCTGTAGGCAATTGGAAAATTGAAAGCCCAAATACCTCAATCAACTCTATATCTGGGCAGGTGACAATTGGCCTTCCTGCTGCCCTGCACTGTGAGTAAGAGAAGAAAAATCCCTGAATGTGACAGAGTTTTAATTGCCATGAACAGAAGAGCTGTGCGTCAAATGTAGGAGTTTTCCCAAACACACATCAATTTAATGTTAGCGCTATTTCCTGTACCCTTCCAATGGAATGTTTTAGTTCTGCTTATATGCCCTATTGTTGTTGTTTTGCTTTATTACCTTTTAAAATCCTCTACCAAGTTCCTCTCTGGGTTCTTTGTTGGACTTTAGTTACTGTAAAAACAATGAGGGTCCACTGGGGTGGTATTAGGAAGTCATCTTGTGCAATGGCTGCAAAATATACAAATACTTTTATTCTTTTATAATTATTATTATAAATTTATAATATTTATAAAGCATTGTATGCTTTATAATTATTGCATATACACATGTACAATTGTGAATTCCAGAACCTTAGGGAAATTTCTGATAAAGTAAAAAATTTTCCGAAGGAATTAGAACATTGTGAAGGAATCATCTTGTGATCTTTTCCTTCTGGTCTATTTATTACTTATTTATCTGCATAGGAAAAATATCAAAAAGGAATATTTTCGATATTGTAATATTAATTTCATTTATGAATGAATAATTATCACTAAATGACTTTATTTTTTAATTTTTAATAGTGAGACATCATGAGGTACAGTTACAGACTTACACATTTTTGTGCTTGGGTTTCAATTATACAATGATCAAATACCCATCCCTCTACCAGCGCCCATTTCCCACCACCACTTTAGGGAAATTTCTGATAAAGTAAAAAACTTTCCAAAGGAATTAGAACATTGTGAAGAAATCATCTTGTGATCTTTTTCTTCTGGTCTATTTATTGCTTATTTATCTGCATAGGAAAAACATCAAAAAGGAATATTTTCAATATTGTAATATTAATTTCATTTATGAAGTAATAATTACTAAATGACTTTAATAACTACTTTTTTCTATGAGAAAAAATACACAGAAATGAAAACTTTTTCCAGAAAGAAGTTCATTGAAGTTAAAAACACTAAGCTAGGAAAATAAAACCAGAATTAAACACTTAAAGACAGTATAATAAAACTTTCTGAAAATTAGACTTCATGGGACAAAATATTAACTAATTTTTTTAATTTCTTTTTACTGAGGCAAAATCAGCTTACAAGAATATATACGTTTGGGCCAGAGTGATAGTATAGCAGCCGACCTGGGTTCTATCTCCAGCCATATGGTCCCCTGAGCATCATCAGGAGTAATTACATTACAATTTTATCATATTATAGTAAAAGACAAGGTCTCATCTTTTCTTATAACTGAGAGATATTCCATTATATATCTATATATCATATCTTCTTTATCCATTTATACGTTATTGGGTACTTAGGTTGTTTCTAGAGCCTAGCTATTATAAATGGTGCTGGAATGAACAAACGTATATGTATATCTTTTCAAATTACTTCCTTTCGCATGTTCTTTGGGTAGATACCCAAGAATATAATTGTTGGCATTCATAGTAGTTCTATTTTTAATTTTTTGAGAAATCTCTATACTTTTCCCCATAGAGTTTGAACCAATTTACATTCTTTTTTTTTAATTTGATTTTTTTAAAAAATTTTATTAGTGAGACACCATGAGAACAGATGACTGGTTAAAGAAACTTTGGTACATCTACACAATGGAGTACTATGTAGCTGTTAGGAAAGATGAAGTCATGAAATTTATATACAAGTGGTACTACATGGAAAGTATCATGCTAAGCACAGTGAGTCAGAAAGAGAGGGATAGACATAGAAAAACTCTTAACATTTATTATATATTCCTTTTCTTTCAGGTTCTAATAGAGAAATTCTGCACAGAGTTTGTTGAGATTTCTGTCAAATATTATTTTTGGAATAAAGTAGTATCATAATATGGAAATATAGTGAGACATGTGTAAATTACCTTGCTTTTCTTTTTTATAATTTCATTTTCTTTTTATAAAGCTGTTTCACAATATTTTATGACATTTAATATTTGAACAACCAATACTACTACCATTACACCATTCCACCACCATATATAGGATGTCTCCATTCCGAACCCCAAACTTTGCCTCCAAAGAAGAACCAAAATAATTTATTTTGTATTACTTGTTATGAGTAATTCTCAAAAAAATTATCGAAAAAAGGTTTCTTAGAGGAAAGTGTGTGAAAATTGTGGTATTTCACTCAAAAGCCACTAAGTCCTTCTATCAGAGATTAATAACATGTTGTTAAAGGTTGAACCTCATGTGCTAATTCATATATATATATGTATGCATAAATATATTTGCCCCTAATATTGGTTACCTTCTACTTTAAACCCCATAAAGTGTGGTGTGCTACTCTTGGAATATTAGTGGTTTAAAGTATGAGATGTCCAGAAATAGATTCACTCTTGGGTGAGGCTCATCCGAGCATATGGAGAGTGACCGTTAGCATGGCAGTGGTTGAGTTCTGGAGATTTTTGACTGCCAAGGCTGGCTCTAATTGGGTTTAGAGGGGCCTCACCTGCCCCTCTCTGGGTTTGCCCTAATGAAACAGCCTGGTGTGGGGTGTGGAGGCATGGTTATGGAGTATCATTCTGTGCTTTCTTCTGAGAGGTTTATTTTTGAGTCTGGATTATGGCTGTTGATGAGATTATATGGCAACAGAGGCAGTTTGTGAGGATAACTGCCAAGCATGACCTTGTTCACTGGTTCATCTCCTAGCTATATAAACAAATACAGATTGGAACCCTAAGGACAGTATTACAACTCCATCAACAAAGCACTGACCCAGAGGAACAGGAACTTAATTCCTTGTGTTCATCTCATATACCCATTAAAAGAACAGAATATAGCTCTTCTTGAGAACTATGTATATTGCTCTCTGCAACTTGTAGACCCATGATTAAGAGACACAGTGAGCACTTGCATGGATATCCAAACACTCATGGTTAAAATTCCCTAGAGTTTTTTTTTGGTTTATACCTTAAACTCTCTCAAAGATCCAAAATTTAAAGTGAGTTAAAAATGATTCTCAAGATTCGAAGGTTAATTACTATTAATTTTTCCCCTAATTTCCAAGCAGGATATACCAGTGTGAATGTATCCCAAGGATTTTTCAATAGGTTTCTTTAAAAGGCACTCTGGTTTATTCATCCACTTCTGGTGGGAATGTTGTTTGGTATGATTCCTTTGGAAAATAGTTGCAGAGTTCTTAGTAAGTTTAGAATTGAATTTTCATGTGACCCAGCAATTACACTTATCCTGAGGCATCTACCCCCATCATATAAAAAACCCTCTTTCAAAAGGACATATGCACACCATTATTCATTGCTGCTTTCAGTACAATAGCTAAGGTATGAAATCAACCTAACTGTCCAAAGAAGGATAAATGGAAACTTTGGTGTATGTAATAATGCCTCAAAGGAGAGAGACAGACAGAGAGAGAGAGAGGGAGAAAGAGAGAAAGAGAGAGATGGAAAGTGCTTGCCATAGACACAAGATGGGGAGGGAGGAGGGGGGGAAATGAGGGTATTAATGGTGGGAAATGTAAACTGGTGGAAGGAAGGGTTTGGAAACACTATGACTGAAATCTTACCATGATCAGCTTTTTAGCTCTGTATCTCATGGTGATTCAACAAAAAAAGAAAAAAAAATGTGGTATCTATGTGCACACAATGGATTTGTATGCATTTGCTGCAGCGTTGGAACTGGAAGATGTGTTGAGTGAAATAAGCTAGAAAAAGAAAGACAAACAGGATTATCTCACTTATCTGTGGTATATAGAGTACTAGATGAGTAAATGCATTGTAGTGAAGGGGGGATGATTAGATAATCCTTAACCCCAGTGTTCAGAGAGGAGAAGGATAGATAAGGAAAGGAATCAAGAGAGGAGGATAAAGAGGAGGAGAAGGAGAAGGAAGAGGACGAGGAGGAGGAGGAGAAGGATGAGGAGGAGGAGGAGGAGGAGGAGGAGGAGGAGGAGGAGGAGAAGAAGAAGAAGAAGAAGAAGAAGAAGAAGAAGAAGAAGAAGAAGAAGAAGAAGAAGAAGAAGAAGAAGAAGAAGAAGATGATGATGATGAAGAAGAAGAACAACAACAACACAACAAAAACAACAACGAATGGGTGAAGACCAGTCAGGGCTTCAGTTGTACTGGTCATATTGGTAACTGATCCAGCCAAATATCCAAAGCACAGACTCAATAAAACAGAAAACATGAAATATAAGCTTCAACCACTGGAACCTGTAATGTGCCCGTGAAGTTGACAGGTGGAGGATGGGTTGAAGATTGGGGGTGAGGATGGAATATGGAAACAGTGGTGGAGGAAAGTTGACACTGGTGTTGACATATTAGATGCATAAACTCAACAATCACTAACTTTGAAAGCCATAGTTCTTAAATTAAAAAAAATTTAAATCACACTTTTCTAGAAATAATTGGTCACCTCATTCACTATATTTGCATTTTTGTTTTAAAATACAGAAATATACAATATACTTTTGATTATTGGACTATTAGTTCATTGTTCAGTGTTAATATATATCAACCTGCTCAATCATTCAACCAGTAGGAAATATTTCCTCCATGTTTCAGGTTGGGCTGCAGCGATAGCACAGCAGGTAGGGCATTTGCCTTGCACGCAGTCAACATGGCCGACCGAGTTCGATTCCTCCACCTCTCTTGGAGAGCCTGGCAAGCTACCGAGAGTATCTTGCCCACACGGCAAAGCCTGGCAAGCTCCCCGTGACATATTCGCTATACCAAACACAGTAACAAGTCTCACAATGTTACTGGGCCCACTCGAGCAAATTGATGAACAACAGGAGGACAGTGACAGTGATGTTTCAGGTGAGGACATGTTTTAGTTATGCTCAAATAATTAAAGTAGCATGTATATTGTCATAATCACAGACAAATCACAAATCATCCTGTTATTTGTCAATTGCCTCGAGCAGGCCCCAGTAACGTCTCCTTCATCCTAGCCCTGGGATTATATTCAAGGCTCTTTAGGAGAATGAGACCCATCATTGTTACTGGTATTTGGTATATTGGGTATGCCACGGGGAGTTTGCCAGACTCTGCCGTGTGGGCAGGCTACATTCGGTAACCTGCCAGTTTGTCCAAAGTAGGAATGAGATAATAAAATGTCATAATAAGATGTCGCGAGGATCTGGGTGGAGGATGCTCAGCCCAAATCCGAGTAGGCTTGGAGATCTCGGCCCTGGAACCTGCATGACTTTGTCCCTCTGCCAGTACCTTCATGTGTGCGGAGAGTGGTCTCAGCATGGTGGTGGCTGGTCCTGGAGGTCTTTGGCTGCCGGAGCCCTGCTCAGGGCGGGGAGGAAAGCTCAACCCGCTCCCCTCCAAGGGGTCCCGGCGAGCGAGGACAGTCAGGTGCGGGGGCAGGAGACTGCACGGTTCTCTTCAGGGAGCTGGTTTTTACAGTCTCTGAGTCTTGGCCGTTGATGGGATTACACGGCGCCAGGGGGCCAGTTGGTGGGTGTGTATATTGTCACTTAGTATTTAATAGGTGCATTTTTCTCTCAGAGCATTAGTTGGAATGTATGAAAACATATGAATTATTGATTTACACAGTAATACTCTGTAATATATTACCCCAAATTTAGTAGTTTAAGCAATTTTATTTTATTATCTTTTAATTATATAATAGACATAGTTTCTGAGTTTGTGGAAGCTCTGGATCTTTCTTCTTATATTAGAACTGTTCATGTACTTATTCTCTTGTCTGTCATACTTCATCTGGAATAAATGATGATGTGATATGTTTCATGTGTAGTACACCAGCAAGATAGCTCCAGGGATTTTATGGTTGTTACAAGAGCTACAATACAACAAGTCCCAATGCAACACATTTTTCAGGGATCTACTTTTTCTCACACACTAACAGCTCACTGGCCAAATGATGTTACATTTGGTTTAGTCAAGTTCTAAGGAGTGATAAAATATTCTCCCACAATTAGAAGAAATAAAATGGATACCCTCATTGGAAACAATCTACCACGTTGAAGTTCACATCCTCAGAATCCTTTATGCCTCCAGGAATAAAACAACCCTAATGATCAGATTCCTATTGTTTTTTGCTTTTTAGAGATATATTTCATATTATGACTTTTGATTGTTGATTGGCATTAAAAATAAATCTGGTTTCCCTCTGAGCGATGAAGGAATAAATATTTCTTGGCTGATTAGATAGATGAAAAAGTAAAACAGTAACAAAATTTTGAAAACACAATATAATATACACAATGAAATACTGCTTGGCTCTAAGAAAAGATGAAATTATATGATTTGCTGTCACACAGATGGATCTGGAGAGTACCATGCTGAGTGAAGTTAGTCAGAAGGAAAGACACAGACACAGAATGATCTCTCTCATGTGTGGGATATCAAAGAAACAAAGCATGAAATAGCAAAAATGTCAACAGGCAACGGATACTATGGACTGTTCTTCAGTAGGAAGTTTACCACAGGGAGGGATGAGAGAAGGATTTAGAATAGGGGGATATTGAGACAATGGCGGAAGGAAGTGCAGAAGGAATGAAGTTGGACTGTGTTAATGCAAGAAACTCTGTAATTAACAGTACTCTAACCATGGTGCCCAAAATATAGTTTTAAAAAGAAAACAAAATTCAATATAATCTTTTAAAAATATTTTACTTTCCATTTTTCTAAGGTAAACCCAGAATTTCCTTTGGAAAAAAATTTGGTCTAAATGAGGAGCTTAGTTTCCAAATTTGAATCGTTATAAGGTCAGATATTTATATAATTTACAAGAATCCAATCCAGCCACTGAAAAATCAATTTATTTCAAAGTTAGGGAGTAATAATTAAAAGCAAATTTTTCTAAATAAAATAATTGAACTAAACTAAAAAGATCTAATTACTTCTCCTGGGTTACCTGATAAAACCACAGATTCCAAGAGCAAGTCAGTTGCGCTTTTAAGACATTCATATGCTCAGATGGCACCTTGCCCTCCCAACACAAAACATCTGAATGTTTTAAGTTTTATAGACCAAACATTCTGGGTGCTTGACCACATTTTTCCATTTTTCATCTTGAAAAGAATGAATACAGTCTGAGGTTTGTCTCTCAAACTTCCTAAGAAGATGACCTTGGATGCCTTAAAAAGGCCACAGATTGCAAAGACTATCACTACATTTTGCTACCTAAAACCTGTCCATATTAGGTAGTCTAGTGCATAGGGAATAAAACAATATTGAAGAAACAAAAATGGAATTTCTCACATGCCAATTAAGTATAGACACCTTTACATGTAATAGAAACTTATAATATCATTGGTTCCCACTTTATACATAAGGCAAACAAAGTTCAATGTAGTTAAATTACTCATTCAGTGTCATACTTGCAGTCTTAGAAAGACCAAAAACACAATGGCTGCCACACAGACACAATCTTCCAAGAATCCATGTAGACTTCCATAACAATCAGACTTGGAGCATTGTGAAAGAAAACTATTCTCAGTCATGTATAATCATGTATGTGTGGTGCCACATGCCCAACTTTGCTCCGCACTGTCAAAATGATGGTCACTAGGTGCACTGGTGATACCATACCAGATACAATCTTCTCCTGTCCCAGAAAAATATTCAAGTGCAAAGACAGGGAAAAGGTCTATTTCCCAGCCCCCAATATCTACAATTATCCTTTAAACTATGGTAGGTACAGCAATGTTCAATTGCAATCTTGTTCACAATGATTATTTTAACGGTAAATTCTTACACAAAGGAAAAACTCATCAATGAGTTTATTCCCTTTTTCATTTCCTTGAGAGTCACTGGAAATACATAAAAGAGGAATATGGGTTTGAGAGGACAGAATAAATGTCTATGTCTGGTCAGAGAAATTTTCTGTTTCCTTCAGCTCAGGGATTGTCTTAAGAGGCATATACATCTAGACCAAATACACCATGAATCAACCAAACTTAAAAATTCTGGCCTCTTCATTTTAGTTTTATTTTTGATGTGAGTGCTAGTTACTTTCAACCAGATGCAACAAACCTTTATTTCTGTACTCTCATTATAGGAACTTCTCCCAACGCTGGTGAGTGAGGGGGGAGTTTACTGCCTCTTTATAGACATTGTTTAACCCACACTATCACAACTTGTCTGACCTCAGAAGAGTTTCTTATATGGAGTTGACCTTTACTTATGCAGTTGTCAGAGATGCCAGGAGTAAATTAGCTCCCTCATCTCTAAGGAATGTTATATGTATCTGGGCAGCCAACAGCTGAATTTCATCTCTACTGGTCACCAAGAGGCCAGATATGCTCAAGATAGATTTTGGCCAATGATCAAAACAAATTATGTTCACATTATGCCCTAGAGTCAGATACACTAATTATTGTGAGAAGTCAATAATGTGACTTTTTCTTCCCAAACTCAACTTTGAACTGTAAAATGGGTAGGGGAAAAGGTCAGAGGGTATTAAACCTAATCAGTAGCATAATGGAAAGAATTAAACTTAAAATTACCAAAATATTAGTTAATCTTTATTTTTCTTGAGTAGATAAGACCAGGCTTTTGCCTTCATCTAGATTCTTTACATGAGGATTTAAAAGCAATCGCATTATTTGAAAAGCGATTCCCAGAAAGCATATAAGAAAATAGAGAAGTGATATAGAGATGGAACAGAAGCAAATAACATGTGTTGGTCACTCAGTTGTCACCATGGACCACTGGGACTCCATACTACTGGAAACAGTGAATAAAATGCCTCAGAGCTGTCTCATCCAAGGGATAAGGAAATTGGGTCCTATATAAGCCTGGATATATCACAAAAAGTGTGTCCAAATCCCACTAGGCTTATCCAAGTCTCATTTAACTTGTCTCTGTACAAGCCCGGATACACCACACAATGACTATTAGGAAACAATTAACTACAGGAGAAACTATAGGAGTAAGGTGAGTACTGAGGGGGGTATGAACTGGGACCTCAGTGTCTGCTCAAACCATTGTGAGTCCAGACAAGAACTTAAGGTTCCTACGAATGCTGGGGGTTGTTAGCTCAATAAAAAAAAGTATGCAGCAAGCACAAAGATCCTAAGGCAGATATTTGGGGAACAGATTGGGAGATGGGGGTCAGAGAAGGGGCGGCAGGCCTGAACAGCCATAGATTGCAGCCAAAATTAAAAATTTGACTTTGAGTAAAAGGAAAATTGATGGCATAATTTGGAGCAGAGTTGCATTTTCTGACTTACGACTTTAGTAGGTTTGTTCAGGCTGCTGTGCTGAGGATAGATGGTGAGGATCAGATGAATAGTTGTGAGACTACTTTAATCCTACAGAAAAGAGGGAAAGAAAGATCAGATGGAAATGACGTCTGTGGAGGCCACAAAAAAACACACAGTTTCTGGGACTGGGGAAGTCTCTCAGAAGCCAATGTGCATACATGAATACACCAAGACCTGAGTTGAACACTGGCCTCTCAAGCACTTCGGGGTATAGCCCTGGGGGGGGTGGCAAGTACTTTAGAATATGGGACAGGTAGTCCCTGAAAATATCTCTGCACCCACAGAGATTCGTACCCTCTATTATCAAAAATAGTCCCTAAATTCCCTGATAATAGCTTGAGTGATGCCCCTTCCCTCAGATTCAAAGATTCAGGTATAGTCTGAGGGCTAAGATCTATATGCAATATAAATATGAGAAGAATTAGAGTAACTAGAATCTGCCTGAACTCTTAGATAGTGGATTTGTTATTGTCTGAGAAAGGGAAGGACTCAATGTGGATAGGAAGAATCAAAACTGGTTTGAGTTTGTGTGAAATATGGGATACTTGTAGGTCTTCTGAACATAGATGCCAATTAAACCATTGGATAGACAAATTGTAGTATGGGGCAAAAAGCTAACTTAGACACATAATTTTAAGAGTTAAAATTTATAATAATTAAGCTAGCGAGTATTTCTGCTGACTTGGACAATCATCACTGGACTCAGAAGTTTTTGAAGTTGACAATGAATCTTCCTGCCAGTTCCATAGGATTAGGATTCCTTTATTGCTCTTAAATAGTCCAATTGATTTCTTTGGTACAGAAGCATTTTCAACTTCTGATCAGCTTCCAAATTCATGGGTATTTTCAACTTCTGATCAGCTTCCAAATTGTTGAATTTTCTGTCACATTCCAGGCTGTCCTTGGCTTATTGCCTTGATCTCTTCTAATTCTAACTTCTTCGGAGTTTCCCAGGTTGGTTGAAACTTCTGAGAGGCACCTGTGAAAAATCCCTTTAATTTCTTTACTCTCTGAATCTTTTCTTTAGAATCAGCATGTCAGAGACCTCAGATAGTGACCTTTTAGGAGAAACCAAGGACACTGGGGAAGGCAAATTGAGCAAACACCACCCTTGTGCAATAAAGGAGCCAATCCAAAGATCTGGTTACACTTTGGGATGCTCTGGCAAGGGAACAGCCTGCCTTCCTGCATTGCCTCTGGAAAGGAGACTGTGATAAATACAGAACATCTCGTCTGAAAGACCAGCATTTGGGTCCTATCACACTCAGCAACACCACCTGTCACCCTGCACCGGTCTATGGGAGACCCTGCTGATGGACCTCCTGAGATGGGCAAGAAATAATACTTTTCACAGTGTTGTCTTGGCATGCTTTGAGGTGTATGTAAAAGGGCCTGGCTCTGCAACTTCTCTGACAGTTGAACTGCTACATTTTCATATTTTATGTGTGTTTTTTTTGTCCAAGAAGTCAGAGTTTCCAATCAGGAACACAGTGCATCTTCCTTGAACATTTGACCCTTGGAAACACACCACATTCCCCCCTCTGAACCGTGATCTAAAACAGCCTGGGTTGCTTCAAGGGAGATACAAAACACAGCTGAGTGGCTTTGAGCAATGAGAAGAGCCAAATGTCTACTGCAGAAGCACCTCACCAACAGCTGCAAACTATGTTTTGGAGAACTGGCACTTCTCATCAAAGTCTCTTTCTTGCCTTCCTGACAAGGTTTTTCCTCTACATTTCAAACTGACTTATCAAAATTCTATTGGGTTTAAGGGTTTAACTCTCCTGAACAATTTGAACCTTGGTCTCTTAGAATCTTTTATCTTTATTAAATCTTTAAATCCATTCCCCTTATCCAAAAGTGTTTTAAGACCATGTATATAACTTACTTCAGGAGTATGCAAGTCAGAACTTGGTTGAGGAAGGAAACTCTGCTTTGCCTGTCCCTTTAAGATAGAGGGGACAGCAGGAGTCATGAGAGCTCAGTGGACTGACAAGCGAGAAGGTAAAGATGCAGGATGGTTCTGAGGTCTTTGGTTGGTTTCTGACATGTCTGCTACCTATTTTTCACGTTTAAGACAAATTCAAGTATTCTTCCAGGTAAATAAGGGACCTTCTGATGTGCTAAGGTATGCTATCCACACTGAATACCCACTCATCTCCCCTTTCCAGTGTTCTGACACAAATAATAGCTATGGTTACTTAGTCCTAATCATCTCTATACCAAATGCTGGGATGCAGTAGTAGTCACAATAGCAAAAAAAATGGAAACAACCTAATAGTACATTAGTGGTGAATGGGGAAAAAATTATGAATATGTACATGTAAAGTAAAGTAAGTAAATAAAGGCCCTCCCGTTGATCATCGATTTGCTCGAGCGGGTCCAGTAACGTCTCCATTGGAGACTTTGTTGTTACTGTGTCTGGCATATCGAATACTCTCGGTAGCTTGCCGGGCTCTCCGAAAGGGGTGGAGGAATCGAACTCGGGCCGGCCATGTTGGCCACTTGCAAGGCAAACGCCCTAATGGGATATTATTTGCCCATAAGAAAGAAGTAAATCCTTCCAATGCCGCAATACAGATGGTTCTTGAGAGTATTATGCTAAACGAGATAAAGTAGGCTGGGAAGGAAAAATATTTATCTGGATCTCGCAATAAAACAAAGCCATAGAAATGAGTTAAAGAGTAATTGCTAGAGACTGGCAATGAAGAAGATAGACAATAAAACAGAGACAAAAGTTGTTCAGGGGATAAAAACTTTCAGCTACAACTAACATAAGGTGAATACAGTATCATGTAATTTAAACTAATATTGATTAAAAATAATTCTCTGTCTGTCTCTCTCACACACAGGCACACTAATAAAGTTGGGTGTAGGAACATCTAGAACAAGGGTTTCCAAATACCTTCTTACTCCCAAGTCCTGTATTTCCCACCTCGTTCTTCGCCTCCAGATTAAGTATGGTTCCAAGGCAGTAGGAAGATTTTATTCATCTTATAATGCTCAATAGAAAAATCTTGTGGTGCGACATTGAAGCTAACGGTGTCTTCAAAGATGACACGCCACTGGCCAAGCCAATAAAAACAGAGATATACAAATGGGACTATCGTAAACTAAAAAGTTTCTGCACCTAAAAAGAAACAGTGACCAAAATACAAAGACATTCTACAGAATGGGAAAGGATATTCACCCAATACTCATCTGAAGAGGGGTTGATATAAAGGATATACAAAGCACTGGTTGAGCTCCACAAAAAGAAAACATCAAAACCCATCAATAAATGGGGCTACAAAATGAACAGAAACTTTCTCAAAGAAGAAATCCGAATGACAAAAAGGCTCATGAGAAAATGCTCTACATCACTGATCATCAGGGAGATGCAGATCAAAACAACAATGAGATACCATGTCACATCACAAAAACTGGCCCACATACAAAAGAACAAAAGCAACTGGTGTTGGGGCTGATGTGGTAAGAAAGGGACCATGCTCCTTCACTGCTGGTGGGAATGCCGACTGGTTCAGCCCTTTTGGAAAACAGTCTGGATGATTCTCAAAAAATTAGAAATTGAGCTCGCATTTGACCCAGCAATACCACTCCTGGGAATATATCCTGGAGAAACAAAAAAGTACAGTTGAAATGACATCTCATCTGCACTTGTATGTTCATTGCTGCACTGTTCACAATAGCCAAAATTTGGGAAAAACCCGAGTGCCCGAGAACAGATCACTGGTTAAAGAAACTTTGCTACATCTACACAATGAAATACTATGCAGCTGTTAGAAAAGATTAGATCATGAAATTTACATACAAGTAATACTACATGGAAAATATCATGCTAAGTCAAATGAGTCAGAAAGAGAAGGACAGGCATAGAAAGACTGCACTCATCTGGGGAATATAAAGTAACAGAATGGGAGTCGAACACCCAAGAATAGTTGAGATAAGTACCAGGAGGTCTGCTCCATGGCTTGGAAGCTGGCAGCAAATGCTGGGGGAAAAGCAGCTCAGATAGAGAAGGGAACACCAAGTAAAGGATGTCTGGAGGACTCGCTCGTGATGCGAGATGCATACTGAAAGTAGACTATAGACCGAACATGATGGCCACTCAATACCTCTATTGCAAAATACAACACCCAAAAGGAAAGAGTGAGCAAAAGGAAATGCCCTGCCACAGAGGTGGGGTGGGGTGGGGGGGGATGGGGTGGGAGGTGGGAGGGCTACTGGGATCATTGGTGGTGGAGAATGGCACTGGTGGAGGGATGGGTACTAGATCATTGTATAACTGAAACCCAAGCACGAAAGTGTGTAAGTCTACAACTGTACCTCATCATGTTTCACTAATAGAAAAAAGAAAAAGAAAAAAAAGCAAAAAGAAAGCTCTTATGGTGAAAATGTGTTTGGGGAAGAAGAGCTTACATAATAGAAAAATGTTCCTTTACAACATTTTATTTTTTAAATCTTATTTTGGCACAATGATTTATAATATTTTAATAGTAGATTTTCATTCATACAACATTCTAGCACCACACCTTCCAGAGGATCTACTTTTTCCATCATTTCTCAGTAACTTCCCATCCTACTCCTCTCATTCCATCCTATTTCCCTCCCACTCTCCTTTCCTTGGTAAGCTTCTTACTAAAGACTTTGATGGCTTGGGGCGTATGTGATGTTATGATCATTCTGTATTTGTCCCTCCCCTTCTTACACTCCACATGAACTTCACTCCAGATCCATCACATAGCAGAAAATAACATGATTTCATCTTTTATTATAACTAAGTAGTTTTTAATTTTGTACATGTACACAGTTTCTTTAGCTTGTCATCTATTCTTGGACACTTGGGTTGTTTCCAAATTTGGGATATTATGAATACTGCTGCAATGAATATAAAAATGCAAGTGTATTTTTCTATATAGAGTCGTTGGGCCCTCAGAATAGTTGCCAAGAAGTGAAATTGCTAGATCACATGGAAGCTCAATGACTAGTTTGTCCATATTGTTTTCCAAAATGGCTGGACCAGTTAGTTTACATTCCCACCAGCAATGAATAAAGGTCCCCTTTTACCCACATTCACACCAAAACAGGTTGTTTTTGTTCTCTGTGATGTATGCCAGTCTCATACCTGTGAGATATTTTCTCATGTTATTTTCATTTGGATTTTCCTTATGGTAAGTGATGCAGAGAAAAGCAGCACCAACAGTTAGTAAAGATGCTCAAGATCAAGCTGCTGCCATTACTGAATACAGACTCTGCCCAACAAAAAGAAATAATTAATATGAAAAATATCAAAGGATATCCATTCACTAAACAAAGATACATCAAATGTCCACCAAGTGCTAGTCTCTGGGGGGTCCAGACATCAAAAAACAGACAAAAATCCAGAGAATTTATGTTCTTGTGGGAGAGAGAGAGATAGTGAACCAACGAACGTAAATAGATCTCAGATGGTGATGATGCTGGGAAGGAAGATAAAACCTAGCATGTCAGGAACGATTTCAGTGGGAAGGTGAATTTGTTTCTAGGTTAGTGAAGAAAATATGATTCCTGGGTTGTTTGGTAATGAGTTAACTCACCCCATCTCCCCGAGCTTCCAGTAGCCTGGTATTCATGCCCAAGAAATGCCTCTGGTGTTATATATTCATGGCCTCATCAATGGCCATGATCCAATAAATCTTTTTGAAGAGAGCAACACGGGAGCAATACGCCTTAGACATGCCTCCAGACACCAAAGTCACCATCAAGGTAAAAAATAATAATAATAAATTAACCTCAGCTGTATCAACATATTTAAAATTTTAGAATTCCTGAAGTGACATTTCATACCCTACATCACCTATGTACCAAGAATAGCACACCACACTTGATGGATTGCAAAGTAGAAGGCAACCAATCTACACAAATAGATAGATAGATAGATAGATAGATAGATAGATAGATAGATATATTAGCAAACAAGGCTCAGCCTTTAATAATATGCTAGTAATCTTTTATACAAAGGCTTAGGGCTCCAGGGTGAAATACAACAATAATCATACCTGTCTCTCTAAAGAAGCTGTTTTGGGATCAGTTTTAGCAGATTATTCATAACATGCAATACAAAATAAATTATTTAGGTCCTGATTTGGAGGCAAGATTTGGGGGTCAGGGTGGAAACATGATGTTGGGAAGTTATAATGATGGTGAAATTGGAACTGGAATATTAAAAGTCATAAATGATTGTGAACAACTTTATAAAAATAAAACAAAATTTGAAAAATAATTTTTTCTAAAAAAAAAGATGGCTCATGCCTGCCAGCTCTCTTATGTAAAATACCCATGGTTGTGTAGCTGGGATGAAAGGTTTTGTTCAGTTGTGTAGGGTCACTAATTTCTGGGCAACCTACCTTTCTAAAAGTTTGGGAAAAGATCAGAATAAAACTAAAACTATAAAGTGCATCAGCATATACTCATGTGCCACTTGAACATTAAGTTATCTGACCTAGTCTGTCAGTTAAAAAAATGAAATTAGATTTCCCCCACTCCTGAGCCCCCATAGTCCCCTTGGACCCTGAACTACCCAACATCCCCGAGCGCCACCTTGTCAACCCCTGCACCACCCTGCAGCACCGCAACCGGTTCACTCCCTCAGGCAGGTCAGTGAACCAACCAGGGTGCCATTTCCCCACTACCTGGCAACCCACCCACATCGCTGTAGGGGGCATGGCCTCCACAAAAATGGGCGTGGCCTCTTTGGGGGCAGGCCACAGTTATTTTCCCCTTACCCAGAATCTGGACTCACATCTTCATCACCATTACCAGATTCTGTGGAGAATATCCTTACCTTCTCAAACACATTAGGCCAATAGTCAAATAGCCTTTTCCAATTGCACCATGGCAGACACAAGAAGCTCAACAAGCCCAATATAAAAGAATACATCCTCTGAAGCCTCACTAGAGACCTCACATGAGCCACAGAGGAGCACTTGAGAGGAAGTGAAACTCTAGAAGGGGGAAAAGGTGACCAGCATCAACCAAGCTCATCCAGAATCCTTTCTCAGAACTAGAGGGGAATGCTGAAAGTGAACTGTAAGGTCTCACCTCCATACTACTACAAAAACATGAAAAAGCAGCGAAAATCCCCATCATGAGGAAAGCATGATGAAAAAGGTCCAGACGCCTCCACAGGAACTTCCCACAAATATGATCTCTCTGATAAAGAATTCAGAGATGAAATGTTCAAGATGTTCAACGAACTCAAAATAATGGTAGAACAGATATCCAGTAAATTAAAGGAGGACATGAAAGAAACAGTGGAATGGACCTCCAAGAAAATACAGGAAGAAATGAGAGCAGAAATAAAAAAGCTACAAAAAGAAGTGTCATGAATAGCACAGCGGGTAGGGCGTTCACCTTACAAGCGGCCAACATGGCTGACCCGAGTTCGATTCCTCCGTCCCTCTCGGAGAGCCCAGCAAGCTACCGAGAGTATTCGATATGCCAGACACAGTAACAACAAAGTCTCCAATGGAGACGTTACTGGGCCTGCTCGAGCAAAGGATTCAGTAGATGAAATTAAAAACTCAGTGGGTGCCCTCACCCGTAGAATGGCTACAGCCAAAGACAGCATCAGTGAGCCTGAAGATGAACTGTAGGAAGCTTACAGCCAACAACAAACAATGGAAAAAGACCTTAAAATAGCTCTTAAGACATAGGGGATGATTTCAAGAGGAACAACATTAGAATCATTGGAGTACCAGAAGGACAGGGAGACAATGCCAATGAAAAAGCTACAGTTAAAAATATCATTGCTTTCCAAATAAAGGGTGTTGGGAGGATCCTCCCAGGATGGGAGAAGCATGCTGAAAGTAGACTATAGACCAAACATGATTGCTACTCAATGCCTCTTTTGCAAAACACAACACCCAAAAGAAGATAGAGAACAAAAGGGAATGCCCTGCCACAGAGGCAGGGTGTGATGGGGGGTGGGGGGTGGGAGGGATACTGGCATCCATGGTGATGGGAAATGGGCACTGGTGGAGGGATGGGTATTTGATCATTGTATAATTGAAACCCAAGCACAAAAATTTGTAAGTCTACAAATGTACCTCATGGTGTCTCACTAATAAAAATTAAAAAAATAACTCAAAAAAAAAATCATTGCTAAAAGCAGCCGTGAGCATCTGCCCTCCCCTCTTCACTCCTCACATGGTGCCCATCTCATCTCAAACTCAGGTCAGCTCAGTCGCCGGTGCGTGGCCCCAGGACATCCATCTCTTCCTTCAGGACCTCAGGCGTCCCCGCAGATGCCTGGAGAAAAGCAGCCGTGAGCGTCTGCCCTCCCCTCTTCACTCCTCATGCGGCGCCCATCTCATCTCAAACCCAGGTTTCCATAGAGGCGTGGCCTCTTCAGAAGTGGTCGTGGCTTCAGAAGTGTGCATGGCCTATTTTCCGGCCAGCGGCCGGTAACATAGCCGCAGGTTGTTTACCCATTCTAAGGAACCTAGTTCCCAAGGAATTTAGTCCCCAACCTACTCAGCAATATGAAGAAACAAAGAAAATCCCCACCACAAGTGGAGGACAACGAAAACAATCCAGAACATTCTGTCGATACAGCTCACCTAAGGGACCTCTCTGACATAGAATTCAGATACGAAGTCATCAAGATGTTCAAACAACTCAATGAAAGAGTCAGACAGACAGCCAGTAACACCACAGAAAAAAATGGACAAGTTACGCAAAGAAATGAGAGCAGAAATGTCACGATTAAAAGATTCCATAGATGAAATGAGAAACTCAGTTTCTTCTCTTAAAAATAGAATGACCGCAGCTGAAGAGAGAATCAGTGAGCTGGAAGATCAGCTGCACCAAGCCAACACGCAACAACAAACAGTGGCAAGGGACCTCAAAATAGCTCTACAGAGAATCAGAGTCCTAGCAGATGATTCCAAGAGGAACAACATTAGAATCATGGGACTACCTGAAACTCAGGGAAACAATCCCAACAAAAAAACACCGTCAGACAAATCATTGCTGAAAAATTCCCAGAGCTCCACAATGCAGCCATTCAGGTTCAAGAAGCCCGAAGGGTGCCAGCTAAAAGAGACCCCAACAAAACACTCCAGGACATATCATAGTTAGAATGATTGATGCTGCTGATAGAGACACAATACTGCAAGCAGAGAGGGCAAAGAAGGAAATCACATATAAAGGAGCACCCCTTAGATTCACAGCAGACCTATCAGAGGAAACCCTACAAGCCCAAAGGCAGTGGCGAGATATAGTAAAAAAACTCATTGAAATGAATGTTTCACCAAGAATACTCTATCCAGCCAAACTCTCCCTCAAAATAGAAGTAACAGTACACTATTTTCTAGATAAACAGCAGCTCAGGAACTTCATAGACTCAAAACCAAACCTAAAGTAAGGGCTAAAGGGGCTACTATAAGACAAGACAACCCTACAACCACAACACACCCGCACAGAAAGATGACACAAAACCCCATAACCATACTCTCTCTCAATGTCAATGGTCTAAATTCACCATTTAAGAGACACAGAGTGGCAAAATGGATACAGAGACAGAACCCAACATTCTGCTGCCTACAAGAAACTCATCTCAACAGCCAGAACAAACACAGACTCAAAGTCAAAGGATGGAAAACAATACTGCAAGCAAACAGCTCCTTCAAAAAAGCTGGGGTGGCCATACTAGTATCCGACAACATTAATTTCACCTTGAAAAAGATTACAAGGGACAGTGAAGGCTATTTTCTCTTCATCAAGGGATATGTACAGCAGGAAGAAATCACACTCTTAAATGTATACACACCTAATGAGGGAACAGCTAAATATTTAAAACAACTGCTAACAGATTTTAAGGAGGACATCGCTACCAACACAATAGTGCTTGGAGACTTCAACATTGCCTTATCAACTCTGGATAGATCAACAAGAACAAACCCCAGCAAGGAATTATTGGCTTTGAAAGAAGAAATAGAAGAGAAATGGGCTTATAGACCTATACAGGGCCACCCCAAAAAGAAAGAATACACATTCTTCTCCAGTGCGCACGGAACATTTTCCAAAATAGACCATGTGCTAGGACACAAAACACACCTCAACAGAATCAGGAAGATAGAAATAGTATCAGCCATCTTTTCAGACCATGATGCACTGAGGATAGAAGTGAATCACACACTGACACGGAGAACTAAATCAAACACCTGGAAATTAAACAACTCGATGCTGAACAATGAGTGGGTCAGGAACGAAGTCAAGGATAAAATCAAAAGAATACCTGGAAACAAATGAGAATGAAGACACAAACTACCAGAACTTACGGGATGCAGCGAGAACTGTATTAAGGAGAAAATTTATAGCTCTGCAAGCATATCTTAGGTCTGGAGAAACGATGCACATAAACAACTTGACCTCACAGCTCAAGACCTTAGAAAAGGATCAACAGAAAGAGCCTAAATCAGGCAGAAGGAAAGCGATCATAAAACTTATAGCAGAAATCAACGACATGGAAAACAAAGAAACAATCCGAAAGATCAATGAAACCAAGAGCTGGTTCTTCGAGAAAATAAATAAGATAGATAAACCACTAGCAACACTCACAAAGAAACAGAGAGAGAGAGCCTTAATAAATCGAATCAGAAATAAGAATGGGGATATCATAACAGAAACTAAAGAA
The DNA here is from genome assembly GCF_029834395.1 of Sorex fumeus. Classification (NCBI taxonomy): domain Eukaryota; kingdom Metazoa; phylum Chordata; class Mammalia; order Eulipotyphla; family Soricidae; genus Sorex; species Sorex fumeus. The sequence continues at coordinate 38,054,727 of NW_026606101.1, read as the reverse complement.
ATTCAAGAGATCATCAGAGACTACTTTGAAAGTCTGTATGCCACGAAACAAGAGAACCTAGAAGAAATGGATAAATTCCTGGATTCCTATCATCTCCCAAAGCTGAATCAAGAAGATATAGAGTACCTGAATAGACCTATTCACATCAAGGAAATTGAAACTGTAATCAAAAGTCTTCCCAAAAACAAAAGCCCAGGTCCAGATGGATTTACTAGCAAATTTTTCCAAACATTTAAAGAGGAACTAATGCCAGTTCTTCTCAAGCTTTTCCAGGAAATTGAAAAAACGGAAACTCTCCCAAACAATTTCTATGAAGCCCATATCTCTCTAATACCAAAAGGAAACAAAGACACCACAAGAAAAGAAAACTACAGGCCGATATCCCTGATGAACATGGATGAGAAGATTCTCAACAAAATACTAGCCAATAGAATTCAACAACTCATCAAAAAGATCATACATCATGACCAAGTGGGATTCATCTCAGGGATGCAAGGATGGTTCAACATTCGGAAATCAATCAACATAATCCATCATATCAACAAAAGATAAAAATCATATGATCATATCAATAGATGCAGAGAAAGCATTTCACAAGATCCAGCACCCATTCATGATGAAAACCCTTGTCAAAATGGGGATAGAGGGGACTTTCCTCAATATAGTTAAAGCCATCTACCACAAACCTACAGCAAACATCATCTTCAATGGGGAAAAACTGAGAGCCTTCCCCCTAAGGTCAGGGACGAGACAAGGATGCCCACTCTCTCCACTGCTATTCAATATAGTACTGGAAGTACTTCCAATAGTGATCAGGCAAGAAAAAGATATTAAGGGCATCCAGGTAGGAAAGGAAGAAATCAAGCTCTCACTATTCACAGATGATATGATATTATACTTAGAGAACCCTAAAACCTCTACCAAGAAGCTCCTAGAAACAATAGGCTTGTATAGTAAAGTGGCAGGCTATAAAATCAATACCCAAAAATCCATGGCTTTCCTATATGCAAATAGTGAAAGAGAAGAAAGTGACATGAAGAAAACAATTTATTCACAATTGTGACCCAGAAAATCAAGTACCTAGGAATCACCTTAACTAAGGAAGTAAAGGATCTGTACAAAGAAAACTACAAAACGCTACTTCAGGAAATAAAAGAGGACACGAGGAAATGGAAAAATATCCCTTGTTCATGGATGGGGAGAATCAACATTGTCAAAATGGCAATACTTCCCAAGGCACTGTACAAACTCAATGCAATCCCTATAAGGATACCCATGACATTCTTCAAAGAAATTGAGCAAACACTCCTGAAATTTATATGGAACAATAAACCCCCGCGAATAGCTAAAACAATTCTTGGGAAAAAGAAAATGGGAGGAATCAACCTACCTAACTTCAAGCTCTACTACAAAGCAGTAATAATCAAAACAGCATGGTACTGGAACAAAGGCAGAGCTGCAGACCAATGGAACAGAGTTGAATATACTGACATCTCCTCCCAAACATATAATCATCTAAACTTCGATAAGGGGGCAAGAGAAGTGAAATGGAGCAGGGAAAGCCTCTTTAATAAATTGTGCTGGCAAAACTGGACGGCTACATGCAAATAAGTGGGCTCAGATCTCTGCCTAACACGATGCACAAAAGTAAGATCGAAATGGATTTATGACCTCAACATCAGACCGGAATCCATAATGTTTATTGAAGACAAAGTTGGCAAAACTCTCCATGATACTGAAATTAATGGTATCTTCAAAGATGTCACACCACTGGTCGAGCAAGTGAAAACAGAGATAGACAAATGGGACTATCTTAAACTAAGAAGCTTCTGCACCTCCAAAGAAACAGTGATCAAAATACAAAGACAGCCTACAGAATGGGAAAGAATATTCACCAAATACACATCCGACAAGGGGTTGATATCAAGGATATACAAGGTACTGGCTGAACTACACAATAAGAAATCACCCAAACCCATCAAAAAATGGGGCGAAGAAATGAACAGAAACTTTCGCAAAGAAGAAATCCGAATGGCAAAAAGGCACATGAGAAAATGCTCTACATCACTAATCATCAGAGAGATGCAGATCAAAACAACAATGAGATATCATTTCACACCACAGAGACTGGCCCACATCCATAAGAACAAAAGCAACAGGTGCTGGCGCGGATGTGGTGAGAAAGGGACCCTCCTTTACTGCTGGTGGGAATGCCGGCTGGTCCAACCCTTTTGGAAAACAGTATGACGATTCTCAAAAAATTAGAATTTGATCTCCCACTTGACCCAGCTATAGCACTCCTGGGAATATATCCCAGAAAGGCAAAAAGGTATAGTCGAAGTGACATCTGCAATTGTTTGTTCATTGCAGCACTCTTTACAATAGCCAGAATCTGGAAAAAACCTGAGTGCCCGAGAACAGATGACTGGTTAAAGAAACTTTGGTACATTTACACAATGGAGTACTATGTAGCTGCTAGAAAATATGAAGTTATGAAATTTACATACAAGTGGTACTACATGGAAAGTATCATGTTAAGCGAAATGAGTCCGAAAGAGTGGGATAGACACAGAAAGATTGCATTCATCTGGGGAACATAAAGCAACAAAACGGGAGACTAACACCCAGAAATGGCTGAGATTAGTACCAGGAATTTTGCTCCATGACTTGAAGGCCAGCCACATGTGCTAGGTGAAAAGGAAGCTCAGATAGAGAAGAGAGCACCAAATAAAGGGTGTTGTGAAGACCCTCCCAGGGTGGGAGAGACATGCTAAAAGTAGTCTATTTACCAAACATGATTGCCACTCAATGCCTCTCTTGCAAAACACAGTACCCAAAAGAAGAGAGAGAGAACAAGGGGGAATGCCCTGCCACAGCGGCAGGGTGGGACGGGGGGAATGGGGGGTTGGAGGGATGCTAGGACCCGTGGTGGGGGAGGATGGGCACTGGTGGAGGGATGGTTACTTGATCATTGTATAACTGAAACCCAAGCACAAAAATTTATAAGTCTATAATTGTACCTCATGGTGTTTCACTAATAAAAAAAAATGATTTAAAAAAATCATTGCTGAAAAGTTCCCAGAGCTGGAGAATACAAGGCATCCAGATCCAAGGAGCTCGAAGAGTGTCAGATAAAAGAGATCCTACTAAAAGGACTCTGAGACGTATCATAGTCAGAATGATGGATGCCACAAATTAGAGACACAATACTGCAAGCAGCAAGGTCAATGAAGGAAATCACATACAAAGGAGCACCCCTCAGTTTTACAGCAGACCTATCAGAGAAAACCCTCCAAGCCTGAAGAGAATGGTGGGATATAGTGAAAAAACTTAACTGAATGAATGCATCACCAATAATACTTTATCCAGCTAAACTCTCACTTAAACTAGAAGGAACGATACACTATTTCGTGGATAAACAACAGTGCAGGAACTTCATAGTCTGAAAACAAAACCTAAAAAAAGGAATAAAGGGGCTATTATAAGACAAGAAAAACCCCTACAAGCACAAAAACCCCCTACAGAAAGATGGCACAAAATCCCATGACAATAATCTCCCTCAAGATCAATGGTCTAAATGCACCAATTAAGAGACACAGAGTGGCTAAATGGATTAGGAAACTAAATCCAACATTCTGCTGCCTACAAGAAACACATCTGAACAGTAAGAGCAAACATAGACTCAAAGTCAAAGGAAGGAAAACAATCCTGCAAACAAATAACTCCCTCAAGAAAGCTAGGATGGCCATACTAGTATCTGACAACATAGATTTCAGGTTGAAATAGTTTAGAAGGGACAGCAAAGGCCATTTTTCACTAATCAAGGGATATGTTCAACAGGAAGAAACCACACTCCCAAACATATACGCATCTAATGAGGTACCAACTAAATACTTAAAACAATTGGTAACAGATTTTAACAAGGACATTGCTAGCAACCCAATAGTAGTTGGAGACTTCCACACTGCCCTATCACCTCTAGATATATCCAAAAGAATAAAACTCAGCAAGGAAACACTGACTTTGAAGGAAGAGATAGAAGAGAGAGGGCTAATAGATCTATACAGGGCATTGCATCCCCAAAATAAAGAATACACATTTTTTCCAGTGCACATGGAACATTTTCCAAAATAGAACATGTGCTGGGTCACAAAACATACCTCAATAGAACTAGGAAGATAGAAATTGTATCACCACGATGCACTGAAGATAGAAGTTAATCAGCACCGTAAAACAAATCAAACACTTGGAAATTAAACACTCAATGTTGAACAACTAGTGGATCAGGAAGGAAATCAATGAAGAAATCAAAAGATACATGGAAACAAATGAGAATGAAGACACCAGTTATCAGAACCTATGGGACGCAGCTAAAGCCATGTTAAGGGGAAAATTTATAGTTCTGCAAGCATTACTCAGGAAGGAAGAAAGGGCCTACATAGATAACTTTACTTCACAGCTCAGATATAAGAAAAGAAAGAACTAAAGGAACCCAAACTAGGCAAAAGTAAAGAAATAAGAAAACAGAGCAGAAATTAACAACATGGAACCCCCCCCCAAAAAAATGAAAGATCAATGAAACCAAGAGCTGGTTCTTTGATAGAATAAACAAGATTGATAAACCACTAGTAAGGCTTGCAAAGTAAAAGAGAGAGAGAACCCTAATAAACTGAATCAGAAGTGAAAGGGGGATATCACAACTGAAGCCAAAGAAATTCAAAAGTTCATCAGAGACTACTTTGAAAGTAGTCTTTATGAGTCTCTACTTTATGCTATGAAACAAGAGAACCTAGAAGAAATGGATAAATTCCTGGATTCCTATTATCTCCCAAGGTTGAGCCTCCACTATCTCCACTACCCACTACCCAGCCACTGCCATGCTCCAGGCCACTTTCCGGATGCTCGGGCTGAAACTCATGCACGAGTGAAGCCCCACAGAACCAGGTAAGTGGAACTTTGTGACCTTGGACTCAGGCTCAATGGGACCTGGAAACAGAGAACCTCTGCTACTCCAACCAATCTCCAGTGACCCAGGGATCACACTCAGAAGCCCTACCCTGCCTGTACCAGATAAATACCTCATCAACCTATCTCCACTACCTCCACTACCTCCACTATTCAGCCACCGCCACGCTCCAGGCCGCTTTCCGGACCTGGAAGACACTTAATACATCATAAGACATCATAAGACACTTAATACCCATCTTTCAAGATTATTGCACCATATTTGGTGCTAGCAGATGCCATTGTCTACACTAGCACATGACAGGGAAGAATGGAGACGTTACTGGCGCCCGATAGAGCAAATCGATGAGTAACAAAATGTCAAGTGATCAAGTGATCAAGTTGAACCAAGAAGATCTGGAATACCTGAATAGTCCTATTAATATCAAAGAAATTTAAACTGTAATCAAAAGTCTTCCCCAAAACAAAAGCCAAGGTCCAAACAGATTCACTAGCGAATTCTTCCAAACATTTAAAAAGAGGACCTTTTGCCAGTCTTCTTAAGCTCTTCCAGGAAATTGAAGAAACAGAAACGCTCCCAAACAGTTTCTATGAGGCATATATCTCCCTAATGTAGCACTGCCCTCCAGTTGTTCATCAATTTGCTTGAGTGGGCACCAGTCTCCATTGTGAGACTTGTTGTTACTTTTTTTGGCATATATAATAAGTCATGGGAGCTTGCCAAGCTTTGCCGTGCTGGAGAGATACTCTTGGTAGCTTGCTGGCTCTCCAAGAGGGGCGGAGGAATTGAACAGTGCAGTACAGTGCAGTGCAGTGCAGAGAGTATCCCACCCACAAGGCAGAGCATGGCAAGCTCCCCGTGGTGTATTCCATATGCCAAAAACACTAACAACAAGTTTACCTGCCATGGGGCATCAGTCACTATAAATATCCAAGAAAGAGTTATGTGTCCAATGTGGTTAGTGAAGATTACAGAAATGGGTATTGGGTTCTCTGTCTATTGAAAACCACTGCTTAAGGGCGAATAAATCCAACAAAAAAGACAACTTTGGGGGTTTCTCAAAGTATGAATTTGGCAGACAAGGGTCTAGTTGGCAACAGAAGAAATAAGTTCTTTAAAGGAAGATGGAAAGACAGCCAGTCAGAGAGTGACCATATCACCAGACCTTCCATCCATAGACCTTGCCTAGAAAACATGGCTCTCATTTTTCAAAACTGTAAAATAAAATATGGTAGGAAATTTGTGGCAAGCTACTGAGAGTATCTCGCTCACACGGCAAAAATCTGGCAGGCTACCCGTGAAATATTCCATATGCCAAAAACAGTAACAACAAGTCTCACAATTTGTTGTGAGACGTTACTGGTGCCCGCTTAAGCAAATCAATGAACAACAGGAAGACAGTGCAGTACAGCGCAGAAAATCTGAGAAGGAAAGATATCTTTTCAGTAGCAATCAATATTATTTTCCTGGATATATTATGATTTATAGAAAATATACTTCACTGTTTAAATGTCTCTCACCATATGTATGTGTGTATGTGTGTGATTGTGTGTGTTCATCACATTGACATGTTGATAAAATCAGTGTCTGTTAGCAATTGAGTTCAACCAAGAGTTTCATTCCTTTACCCCCAATTTGAGGCCCAAAGGAGGGACGTTCTGTCCTTTATTTATATTGGCTTTCCTGGCATCCAGTCTTCATCCTCAGATATTTCACCAAAAGTCACTTAATTTATATAGAAAGAGAAATGCTTACCACTTTCAATCATTAGAATATTCCAAGATTTCAGAGCTATGATCCAGAAACCATGCATGAGGACCAATATGTGGTTCTTAGGGGTTACTCCTGACTATGTCATGAATCACTCCTGGTGGGCTCAGGGAACCATATGGGACACTGGGGATAGAACATAGGTTGGCTGCATGCAAGACAAGTACCCTACCAACTCCATTATTACTCCCAGTGCTATATGCCCAATATTGAGTCTTTATCCCATTTCAGGCCCTAAAAACTCCTGCATGGCTTTCTTATCTAGAAACCAGTAAATTATCATGGGATCCTTGATGTGGTCACAGTCAGCATCCGAAATCCTAGTCTCTGAGACCTATTTCAAAGCTGTGTACTCTAGTCCTCATCATTTGATCTCCCTCTGTTCCCTGCACCATCACTCATTGCACAACCATCCCTGGTTCTTTGACCTTGATGATCTGGGGGCATTTGCTTTGAGTCTGCATATCTTGGCCACTTAAATCCTATTGAATCTGGTCTCAGGAATAGCACGATGCTTGGGGGCAGCAATGAAGAGCTATTTACGGTCCTGTAAAGGATTCATATAAGTGCACTGAGCAATTACAACCCACTGTGATAAGTTCTTTTATAGGGGAAGTCCAGTGGCTTTAGAGCACAGGAGGGCACTAAGAATGACGTCAAAACTGTGACTAAGAATTCACCAGAGGCAGAGTGGGAGGGAGTTGTGTTCATGTGGCTCAGGGAGCAGCATCTACAAAGCCAGCGGGAGATAAAAGTTTCTCCAATGACTCCCATATTAAAAATCTTAAAGTTAATATAAGAGCCTGATAATATTTAATGATACATTCTTCTCTCACTGAAACTAGAATTTAATTATTTAAACTTGTGGGTGGTTAGTTCACTGGTGAGCTTTGTTATTTTGTAGAATATTTCCTCTGAGCTCCTTTTTCTGCGTCACTCTATGTCTGCAGGGGATAAACACCATTATCCACAGGGCCATTTAGAAGGCATTGGCCAAGGTGCAACAGCTTAATTTAGCCCTCTGTGTAGGCTGTGTAAATCTGAGCTCCAGGGGATCCTGGTTTTCTTGTTGCTAAATCATTTGCTTTAGGTAAAGTGCAGAATGCTTGAGTCAATAGCTCATGAGACTAGTATTTTAAATATACCACCTGATTATCAGCTCTTCCACCTACTAGGTCCAGAGTCCTAGACATATATCACTCTGGTTGGATGTCATGTATAAAAAAAATTAAAATAAATAAATCAAGTAGTCTCACCTGTTTTATTGTCTCTATAATTCCAACTAATCTATTCAAAGTTTTGACTTCCCAGTCATAGTACAAGTCACTTCTACCAAGTGCAGGGTCTGGAAGAGATTCCGGTGTTATACCAATTTGGGAAGAATGAATGTTGAAGGAATTTAGGAAATTGTTCTCTTCTATTTTATGCCTTCTCTGAGTTTTGTCAAATCAATAATGAAAGTGATCCAGGAGTGAGAAGCATGCTTGCTGGTGGGAAGTATAAAGTGTGTGGTCAGAATCAGGTAGGTAAATAGCAAGAGGCTGTGGGGGTGGGAGATGACTGCAGCATTGGGCTAACCCACACGGCATGGAATTGGCAAGATTTAAGAGAGCATTGAGATTTGCTAGTTTGAAACTCTGAAAAGGGAAAGTTTGTCTAGAATCCCCCCCTCCACCTACACACACACACGCACGCACACGCACGCACGCACACACACACACACACACACACATGCACACACACACACACACACACACACACACAGAGTGGTTGTCTCCTGAGAAATACAAGTGGTACTACATGGAAAGTATCATGATAAGCAAAATGAGTCAGAAAAAGAGGGACAGACATAGAAAGATTGCATTCATCTGGGGAACAGAAAGTAACAAAATAGGAGACTAACTCCCAAAAATAGCCGAAATAAATACCAGGAGGTTTACTCGATGGCTTGGAGGGCAACCGCACACTCTAAGGGTAAAGGCAGCTCAGACAGAGAAGGGAACACCAAATAAAATGTGTTGGGAAGATCTGCCCAGGATGGGAGATGCATGCTGAAAGTAGACTATAGACTGAATATGATTGCCACTCAATGCCTCTTTTGCAAACCACAGCACCCAAAAGGAGAGAAAGAACAAAAGGAAGTGCCCTGCCACAGAAGCAGGGTGGGATGGGGGGATGGGGGGTGGGAGGGATATGGGAATTAGTGGTGGTGGAGAATGAGCACTGGTGGAGGGATGGGTACTCGACCATTGTATAACTGAAACCCAAGCACAAAAAAATTGTAAGTCTACAACTGTACCTCGTGTTTCACTAATAAAAATTTTTAAAAAATAAAAAATATTAAAAATAAAATAGCTGGGTAGGGAAGAATAGGGATAAGGGATACCTTATCCAGACATGGTACGGTTCTCTGGATGTCAACTATTATATGAAATCAACTGTCATACTGAATATAGTCATACTGAAAGGACAGGAAATGGCCTTGCCAAATTTTACTTTGGACCAGAGTTTTGTGAGAATCCTTTTAACCTAAGTTGGTGGTGGTAGCACTTTTTTTTTGTTATCTCTTCCATTGTGCCTGCTTCCTCTGACTATCTTCATAAAAACCTGTATCCCATCCCCAATTCATCTTTAGAAAGATAAAGTCTAACCAAATGATGCTGCCTAATATTTGCGTTTTACCAAAACTTTACCTACTTTGTGATTTTCCCTTTAATTGATCTTTCAAACAGCTTACAGAATTTTGTCCCTGGAATCACTAGAGAGGACTGCCCTAACACATTCCCCTTGTAAACATGTTCTAGGGTGGTAGAAGACATAGTCCTTTTATTACTACTACAAGTACCTTTAAAGATAGCAGCGTGGGAGGGATATTATCCATGGTGGTGGAAAATGGGCACTGGTGGAGGGATGGGTATCTGATCATTGTATAATTGAAACCAAAGCACAAAAAATTGTAAATCTACAACTTTAAAAAAAATAAAATAAAATAAAGGGAAAAAAAAGATAGCAGCATGATAATTATGCTCATCAATAAAAGGGGCACAGAACCAGCTCAGGGAACTCAGAAACAAGAGGAGTCTTGGGAGTGGAAATCGCAACATTCTTGGGATGCTGTTTTTAAGAACCTGGGACAAGATTCGAAAAGGAGACACCATTTCTTCTTGCTTTCCCCAAAAAGATGTGTGCATATATCAGCGACCTACCCTCTCACATTTTAAAAATCCTTGTATTGATATAAGTGTGTATAATGACATACACATTAAATTAGTTGTATTTTACTGGAACTAGATTTTCTGCATTTGGAAGAGTCTGGAGCAAGAGTGACAGGATTGTGACATTAAAGTGAGATTTGGTTAGCCTATGAGCAAGAATGCTTTTCAAAAAAAACAGTTTTTAAGGACTGTAATTTAAGTGGCTATATAAATACCTAAAAGATATTCTTACTTATGCCTTTTGACTGGCAAAACCTGAAAAAGTTATTCTTTAGCCCTTTAAGTAAGCATTTGCCACCACTTGTTCTAGAATAGTGAAGTTAAACAAAATCATAATAATAGTAGGAAGAATGTGATTATCAGAAACCTCTGGTGGGAGTTGGGACTCACTAGTTCAGTGAAGTATAATGTACACATAACACATTTTACCGATTGAATTACCCAATTCAAAGCGTTTTGCCAAATTCACACACTCACAAAACAACCACCACTATCAAGACACAGAATACTCCAATATTCCTAAAAGATATCATTTCCTTCCACTATCACAGGCCCCAGGTAACCATTGTCCAACCTCTTAAATTTTTAATTTAAAAAAATCATAATTTATAAAGTTATTGTTAGTTGAGCTTTAGGCATATAATGTTTTATCAGCAATCCCATAAATCACTGATCCAATTTATAGTGGATTACTCTTTTGTTTTTCAGTTTCACCAAACCTTCTCCTCTAACAAATAATTGAGGAGAAGCCTAAGTAACAAACTACATAAAGCCTGAGGCATTCTAGATGATGCAACTAGGAATAGGAATGATAACCCTGTTTAAAAAGCATGGGAATTCAGTAGTAGTTTCCTCCTTCTAAAATATGAGCTCTGCTTTAACACATCATTTCTTACAAACCCACATGGTAGCAGTTATGCTTTTAATACCTCTTGAGTGAGAAAATTCATATCAATTTATAGACTTTCCAAAGCACCGGTAACAACTAACCTATCATGGTGTTTGGAGTCATCCATTCTAAGAGTATGTAGTCAAATCTCTAAATATGCAGAGAAAACGGAACTCAGAGTTCAGGAGAATTGCTTCAATGCACATAATCAGGGACTATGAGTAAACCCCAAGTGAGGGCCAAAGGCTCTTATGAAGTCAATAGTTCTGACAAGATATCTCATATTTCCTAGTTCGATCACTTTCCTAAAATGAGAAACCAAATGAATTCATTGTCACCTCCCAGGGGTGCAGGGCCAGGGCTGGGGACATTGTATCCAAGAATGCAGAGTGCAGAATAAGGAGGAAATTTCACTAGACCACGTTTCACTTGAGGTATTTTCACTTGAGGATAAATTCAGGAAGTGACTTTTTGATGAATCAAAAAAGAGGTCATGGGGCTGGAGCGATAGCACAGCGGGTAGGACATTTGCCTTGCAAGCGGCCAAATGGGGTTTGATTCCCAGCAACCCATATGGTCTCCAGAGCATCACAAGTAGTAGTAATTCCTGAGTGCAAAGCCAGGAGTAACTCCTGAGCATCGCCGAGTGTGAACCAAAAAGAAAAAAAAAGTGGTCACAAGAAGAAACTACTCAAAAGGGATGAGTCATGGTGTAAACTCGATGAATAGTCTTGACCACATTTCTTGACTATATTAAACAACCAAGTGATGATTTCCATAAAGGAAATAGATGTCATAAGGGAACATTTCTCCCTACTCTAATAGTGAAGGGAAGCCAGGAAATCTACCTTAAAAAACCACTTTCTTGACCTGAGTAGAGTTCAGGTCACAGGGAAAGTAATTGAACAAAATTCCAAAGGATAAAAAGCTCCTCAAGGCTTCAGAGGGATACATAAGCTACGTTGCCTTTATCAGAGCAATACTTCCAGGCACCAAAAAACGTAGGTTCTGAAAGTAGACTATAAATCAAATGCGATGGCCACTCGATACCTCTATTGCAAATTACAACACCCTAAAGGTGAAACAAGTCTGAAACTCAACTCAGGAAGGACATATTTTATCTGAGAGAAGAAATGGAAGAAACGGGCTTAGAAGATGTATATAGGACACTTATTCACCAAAAAGCTGAATACACTTTCTTCTCAAGTGCACATGGGACATTCTGCAAGATAGACCACACACTGGACCACAAAACATAACTCCATAAAATTGAGAGGATAGAAATTGTATCAACGATCTTTTCAGATCATGATGCACTGAAAATCAAAGTGAATCACATACAGAAACAGAAATTCAAATCTAACACCTAGAAATTAACCACTCACTACTGAACAACCAGTGGTTTAGAAAGGAAATCAAAGAGAAAATCAAAAGATTTCTGGAAATAAACAAGAATGAAGACATTAGTTACCAGGATACTGCAAAAGCAATGTTAAGAGAAATGTTTATAGCTCTACAAGCATTCCTCAGGAAGAAAGAGTGAGCCACATAAATAACTAACCTTACAGCTTAAGATCTTGAAGAATTAACAAGAAAAGGAGCCCAAAAGAGCCAGGAGAAAAGAAACAATAAAATTTAGAGTAGAAATTAGCGACATGGAAGCCAAAAAAAAAAATCTAAAACATCAATGAAACCAAGAGTTGTTTCTTTGAGAAAATAAACAAGATCAATAAGCCACTAGTGAGACTTACAAGAAAAAAGAGAAAGAGACCCCTAATAAGGAGAATCACAAATGGAAAGAAGGACATCACAATAGAAACCAAGGAAATTCAAAGGATAATCAGAGATAGAGAGATTTATGACACAAAACAAGAGAAACTGGAAGAAATGGATAAATTCCTGGACTCCTGTAATCTCCCAAAGCTGACATAAGAAGACTTGGAATACCTGAACAGACCTATCAATATCAAGGAAATTGAAATAGTAATCAAAAGTCTCCCGAAAAACATAAGCATTGGCCCAGATGGATTCACTAGTGAATTCTTCCAAATCGTGAAGAGGGCCTACTCCCAATCCTGTTCAAACTCTTCCAAGAAATTGAAGAAATAGAAACACTTCCAAACAGTTTCTATGAGGCAAATATTCTCATACCAAAAGCAAACAGAGAAACACAAAAGAGAGAATTACAGACCAATATCCCTGATGAATATCATGCAAATATCCTCAACAAAATATTAGCAAATAAAATCAAATGACCCATCAAAAAAGATCAAACACCATTACAAGTAGGATTCATACATGGGATGAACGGATGGTTTAACATTCACAAGTCATTTTACATAATACATCATACCAATAAAAGTAAAAGTAAAAACCGTAGGATCTTAAAAATAGATGCAGAGGGGCTGGAGAGATAGCACAGTGGGTAGGGTATTTGCTTTGCACACCGCTGACCCGGGTTTGAGTCCCAATATCCCATATGGTCCCCTGAGCACTGCCAGGAGTAACTTCTGAGTGCAGAGCCAGGAGTAACCCCTGTGCATCACCGGGTATGACCCAAAAAGCAAAAAATAAATAAATGAATAAATAACTAGATGCAGAGAAGATATCTGAGAAGATCCAGCATCCGTTTATGATTAAGAAACAATATCTTGGGGCTGGATCAATAGCACAGCGGGTAGGGTGTTTGCCTTGCACGTGGCCAACCTGGTTCTATTCCCAGCATCCCATACGCTCGCCTGAGCACTTCCTGGGGTGCAGAGCCAGGAGTAACCCCTGCACATCGTCAGGTTTGACCCAAATACATATATATATATATGTATATATATATATAAAACACAAACAACCCCTACAGAAAGATGGCACAAAACCTCATGACAATAATCTCCCTCAATGTCAATGGTCTAAATACGCCAAACAAGAGACACAGAGTGGCAAAATGGATCCAGAAACTGAAATCAACATTCTGCTGTCTACAAGAAACTCATATGAACAGTCAGAGCAAACACAGACTCAAAGTTAAAGGATGGAAAACAATCCTGCAAGCAAACAGCTCCCTTAAAAAAGCTGTGGTGGCCATACTAGTATCCAACAACATAAATTTCAGGTTGAAAAAGATTAGAAGGGACAGCGAAGGCCATTTTCTATTTATCAAGGGATATGTACAGCAGGAAGAATTTACGCTCTTAAATCTATACACACCTAATGAGGGACTAGCTAAATACTTAAAACAACCACTAACAGAATTTAAGCAGGATATTACTAGCAACACAATAATAGAGACTTCAACATAGCTTTATCACTTCTGGAAAGATCAACAAGAACAAAACTCAGCAAGGAAACATTGGCTTTGAAGGAAGAAATAGAAGAGAGAGGGCTAATAGACCTATACAGGGCTTTACACCCCCCCCCCCAAAAAAGAATAGTCATTCTTCTCCTGTGCACATGGAACATTTTCCAAAATAAACCACGTGCTAGGCCACAAAACATACCTCAATAGAATCAGGAAGATAGAAGTAGTATCAACAATCTTTTCAGACCACGATGTACTGAAGATAGATGTGAATCACAAAAAGACACTGAGAACCAAATCAAAAACCTGGAAATTAAACAACTCAATGTTGAACAATGAGTGAGTCAGGAAGGAAGTCAAGGACGAAATCAAAAGATACCTGGAGGGGTATGGTGCCGCCAGCAGGTAAATCTGTACTTGAGAGGAGAGTGCATCAGCAGCCTGATGGCACCATCAGACTTTCAGATACCCCAAAATTGCTGCTGTGTCTTTGGCCAGACCCCAGGAACTTGGTCAAAGTTTACCAAGAAAGTAAACAGCCAAAAGTTAGGTATGTGGGAGACACACCCACAAACTACCTCTGGCTCAGCTATATAATTGGAGGCATGGCCTCTCTGGTTCCTGATCGAACTGTTTAATGGCCATGATTCCAAAGACTCAGAAACGATTCTCAGAACCCAAAGGCTTTTGGCAGAAATGTGTCCTGTTCCTGCGGTAGGTTACTGGCTCTGGACCAATCCAGGTGGGAATAGGTTTCATACCTTGGCCTGTTCCCCTTGGCAGCCTGGTGACCGCCATCCTCTAGAGGCCACTGGACAATCAGGTTTGGGCCTGCAGTGATGAGACACGTGGGGATTCACCAGATGGGGGTGGAGCCAGCCCTTTTCTCCCCAGCCCAGCAAGACCCCAAGTTGCTGCCTACAAACGGCTTCTCTGGCTCCTGATAAAACTGATTAATGGCCATGATCCCAGAGACTCAGAAACAAATCTTGAAACCCAGCGGCTTTTGGCAGAAATGCATCTGGACTGCATGCAAAGTGACTGCTGCCTCAGAGCTTTTTGGAAAGCCAGGTTCGAGCCGGCAGTGACGGGGCAACTGCAGTCTCATGGGAAGGGGGACAGTACCGGCTCCACCTTTACGCCTTACCGAGGTCATGAGTTGCCCCCCACAAGCGGCTCTCTGCCACGATCATGGCACCAGAGGCAAAAGGACTTAATCCAGAGTCCAGCAGCTTGCGGCAGAAAAGCTAATAGACCATGCGTTAAACTACAGTGCTATGCATCCCCGGGAGGGAAAGGGTGTTGCTCCCTTCGGTCTCTCCCCAGCTCCCTGGCAGCAAGGTGGCCACTGCTTCAGAGCTTTTTGGAAAGCCAGGTACGAACCAGCAGTGATGGGGCAACTGCAGTCTCATGGGAAGGGGGCAATACGGGCTCGTCCTTCACGCCCTACCGAAGTCACGAGTTGCCCCCCACGAGAGGCTCTCCAGCACACCCATAACACCAGGTGCACAGAAACCAATCTCGTAATTATCTGGCTCTTTGCAGAAATCCAAAATCATATTGGCCACACGACATTATATGATTCTCATAACCAGCTATAGAAAACAAAGTATTTCACAATGCCTTTTTAGCAATTCTGGTTGTTGGGGGGGGGGGAGATTCTAAATAATAATCGTGCATCTTTTGTCAAACTAATGAATGCAATCAATGTAGTGAAGAGTTAAATGGAAATCATCTGCCTCACAGGCATTGGGAGGGGTGGAGGGGTATATTGGAGTTCTTGGTGGTGAAAAATGAGTACTGGTGAAGGAAGAGGTGTTTGATCATTGTATGACCGAGACTTAAACCTGAAAACTTAGTAACTTTTCCCACAGTGATTCAATAAATAAGTATTGAAGAAAAATAAATAAATAAAATTATGGAAAAAAAAGTAAGGTGGAGTTTATGCCCAATTCAATCAGCTTATCAGTGGCTGAATAAATAGCAATACTCCTACATAAAAAGATACCCGGAAACAAATGAGAATGAAGACATGAGCTAACAGAACCTATGGGATGCAGCTAAAGCCGTGCTAAGAGGAAAATTTATAGGATTGCAAGCATTCCTAAGGAAGGACGAAAGGCTTACATAGATAACCTAACCTTACAGCTCAAGATCTTAGAAAAAGACCAACAAAAGGAATCCAAATTTGGCCGAAGGAAAGAAATAATAAAAGTTAGAGCAGAAATTAATGACATGGAAACCAAAAAAACCATCCAGAAGGTCAATAAAACCAAGAGCTGGTTCTTTAAGTAAATAAAGAAGATTGAAAAACCATTAGCAAGACTCACAAAAAAAGAGAGAGAGAGTACCCTAATAAACCAAATCAGAAATGAAAAAGGGAACATCACAACAGAAACCAATGAAATTCAAAATATCATCAGAGAATACTTTGAGAGTCTCTATGCAATGAAACAAGAGAACCTAGAAAAAATGGATAAATTCCTGGATTCCTATAATCTCCCAAGGTTGAACCAAGAAGACTTGGGATACCTGAATAGACCCATTCATATCAAGGAAATTGAAACAGTAATGAAAAGTCTTCCCCAAAACAAAATTCCAGGCCCAGACGAACTCACTAGTGAATTCTTCCAAACATTTAAAGAAGACCTTTTGCCAGGTCTCCTCAAGCACTTTCAGGAAATTGAAAAAACAGGAAATCTCCCAAACAGCTTCTATGAGGCAGATATGTTCCTAATACCAAAAGCAAACAAAGACACCACCAACAAAAAAAAACTATAGTCCAATATCCCTGATGAATATGGATGCGAAGATCTTCAATAAAATATTAGCAAATAGAATCCAGCAACTCATCAAAAAGATCATATACCATGACCAAGTGGGATTCATCCCGGGGATGCAAGGATGGTTGAACATTCAGAAATCAATCAACATAATCCATCATATCAACAAAAGTAAAAATAAAAACTATATGATCATATCAATAGACGCAGAGAAAGCTTTTGACAAGATACAGCACCCATTTATGATGAACTCTCACCAAAATGGGTTTTGAAGGAACTTACCTCAAGATAGTCAAAGCCATCTACAACAAACCTATGGCAAGCATTATCCTCAATGGCGAAAAACTAAAGGCCTTCCCTCTAAGATCAGGGACAAGACAATGATGCCCACTATCACCACTTCTGTTCAGCATAGTACTGGAAGTACTTGCAATAGTTATTAGGCAAGAAAAAGACATTAAAGCATCCAGAAAGAAAGGAAGAAATCAAGCTCTCACTATTCACAGATGATATGATACTATATCCTGAGAATCCTAAATCCTCTACCAAGAAACTCCTGGAAACAATAGACTTGTACAGTAAAGTCACAGGCTATAAAATTAATGCCAAAATATCCATGGTCATGCTATACGCAAAAAATGAGACAGAAAAAAGTGACATGAAAAAAATTATCCCTTTCACAATTGTGCCCCAGAAAATCCAATACCTCGGAATCAGCCTAACTAAAGAGGTAAAGGACTTCTACAATGAAAACTACAAAACGCTACTCCATGAAATAAAAGAGGACAAGAGGAAATGGAAACATATCCCCTGCTCATGGATAGGAAGAATTAACATTGTGAAAATGGCAATACTCCCCAAAGCATTATACAGATTCAATGTGATCCCTATAAGGATACCCATGAAATTCTTCAAAGAAATATATCCAGCACTCCTGAAGTTCATATGGAACAACAAACAGCCACAAATAGCTAAAGAAATTCTTGGCAGGTTGCAAAATCAATACCCAAAAGTCCATGGCTTTCCTATATACAAAAAATGAAAAAGAAAAAAGAGATATTAAAATAACAATCTCATTCAAAATAGTGCCTCAGAAAATCAAGTACCTTGGAATCAGCTTAACTAAACTGGTGAAGAACCTATATAAAGAAAACTACAAAACACCATTTCAAGAAATAAAAGAGCACACTAGGAAATGGAGACACACCCCCTGCTCGTTGATCAGGAGGATTAACATTGTCAAAATGGCATTACCCTGCAAAACATAATACAAATTTAATGCAAACCCTATAAGGATATCTATGACATTTTTCAAAGAAATTGACAAAACAGTCCTAAAATTCATATGGATCAATAATCCCCAAGAACAGTTAAAGCAATGTTTGGGGGGAAAGAAGATGCTTGGCATCACCTTCCCCCATCTCAAACTGTACTACAAAGCAGTAGTAATTGAGACATCATGGTATTATAATAAAAATGTACCAACGGAACGGAGTTGAATACTCTGATACAGCCTCTCAAGTATATGTGTTGCATTCAGTCAGAGGCGCTGAGACAAGGAACGCGAAAGAAATTTATGTCATGGAGGTCCCAGGTTCTCTCAGATCTGTGACAAAGGTAGAGATCCCCGAAATCTCCTTTTATTACCATCCTACAGTGAGGTCATCAACAAAGGATTTACAGAAAGAACATTCAAAGCTGAAAGCTCTTCTGCAAACTAAAAACAAACAAGGTACCTAGGGTCTGCATACTGACAACAAACAGGCTAAGTAACCTCCAGGGATCTGTGAGAAAAGGGCTGACAATTTCAGTATACCGAAATTTATGAAATTATTTACTAAGGCAGCCAGAAGTAAAAGATGTTCAGCCTCATCCAAACAGTCAGGACACACGAGAAATCTCACTCACTTCCATGGGTCCCTATGTTCCTGCCCTTGTGTGGAACAGTTTACGCGGGCTCATCCTGGTAGCTCAGTCCAGCCCCAACATACATGATCACTTATCTCTTATAAAGAAGCAATAAATGTGAAGTGAAGGAAGGAAAGCCTCTTCAACAAGTGGTGCTTGGAAAACAAGACAACTACATACAAAACAAACAAACAAACAAAAACAAACAAACTCAGATCTTAGCCTAATGCCAAGCACAAAAGTCTGGATCCAAATGGATTAAAGACCTCAATATCAGACCTCAATCCATAAAGTACACGGAGGGAAACGTAGACAGAACTCTTCATGATATTGATGCTAAAAGTATCTCCAAGGATGAAATACCACTGACCAAGCAAATGGAGAAAAGTATAAACAAGTGATATTACATTAAACTAAGAAGCTTCGCACCTCAAAAGAAACAGTGAACAAAGTACAGAAAGAGCCCATGGAATGGGGAATATTACTTACCCTATATCCATCAGTTAGGGGCTTAATATCCAGGATATACAAGACACTGGAAGAACTTTATGAGAAAAAACCTCCAATTCCATCAAAACATGAAGAGAAGAAATGAACAGAAACTTCCTCAAAAGAGAAATTCAAATGGCCAAAGGGCATATGAAAAAATTTCTACGTCATTAATCATCAGGGAGATGCAAATCAAAACAGCAATGAGATATCTTAAACCACAGAAACTGGCACACATAAATAAGAACAAGAGCAACCAGTGCTGGCGCAGATGTGGGGAGAGAGGGACTCTCATTCATTGTTGGTGGGAATGCCAACAGGTCCAACCTTTTGGGAAAACAATATGAACATTCCTTGAAAAAACTATAAATGGACTGGAGCAATAGCACAGTGGGTAGGGCATTTGCCTTGTATGCAGCCAACTGGGCCAACCCGGGTTCAATTCCTCCACTCCTCTTGTAGAGCCCGGCAAGCTACCAAGAGTATCTCGCCAGTACAGCAAAGCCTGGCAAGCTACCCGAGACGTATTCGATATGCCAAACACAGTAACAACAAGTCTTACAATGGACAAGTTACTGGGCCCGCTCAAGCAAATTGATGAACAACAGGAGGACAGTGACAGTGACAGTGAGCTCCCATATGACCCAGCAATAACACTTCTGGGAATATATCCTGAAGATGCAAAAAAAATTGGTCAGACCAATGATGTCATACTTGATCATTCGCGCTTGTACCATCAGGTCCTCCATGGGTGCATCTGATGCTAGCGTACGTGCATTGAAAGTACAGATGATCATTTTTGTCTTCCTTCGTTGTGGCAGCCTAGTTCGGCCTTGAGATTTTGTCGGCCTCTCTTTTCTCATCCTTCTCAGTGCTGCCATGTTGGTGAAGCCTTCAGGGTCAGGTGAATGAGACCAGTTGTAGTCACTGGTTTTGGTATATCGAATACACAACGGATAGCTTGCCAGGCTCTTCCGTGCGGGCGGAATACTCTCGGTAACTTGCCAGTCTTTCCGAGACAAGAAGGCACGAATCTCACCATGCCGTTTTCAACACTGGAAAAGAATTGTTCCTCAGAACATGCGATAAAAGAGGTGTCGGAGGCATAGGTGTCCTTGTCAACACAAACTTGGCAAAAAAAAATACATTGGCCATTTGAAAGAGAGGGACAAACATAGAATGATTGCACTCATTTGTGGAACATAAAGTAACATAACAGGAGACTGACACCTAAGAGCAGTAGAGATAAGGGTCAGGATGATCACACTATGGCTTGGAAGCCAGTCTCACATACTGGGGGGAAAGGCAGCTGGGATAGAGAAGGGACCACTAGTAAAAAAAAAATAGAAAGAAAAAAGAAAATATTGGGGCTGGAGTGATAGTACAGAGGGTAGGGCATTTGTCTTGCACACAGCCAACCCGGGTTTGATTCCCAGCATCCCATATAGTTCCCTGAGAACCACCAGGAGTAATTCCTGAGTACATGAGCCAGGAGTAACCCCTGTACATTGCCAGGTGTGACCCAAAAAGAAAAGAGAGAGAGAGAGAGAGAGAGAGAAGGGACCACTAAGTAAATGATGCTTGGAGGGATCTCTCAGCATGAGAGATGCGTGCTGAAATTAGACATGGACCAAACATGATGGTCTCTATGTACCAGTATTGAAAACCAGCAAGGAAATACATTTTTTGAGAGAATAAATGTAAGAAAGGGGAATTAGTAGACTTTTCTCAAACGCACATGGGACATTTTCCAAGAGAGACTACATACCAAACAAAAATCATACTTCCACAAAGTCAAGAACATAGAAATCATATCAACTATTTTCTCAGACCTGATGCAATGAAGACAGAAAAAAATGGAGAAACAACTCAAACACCTAGAAATTAAATGGCTTGTCACTGAACAACCAGTGGGTCAGGGATGAAATCAATTGGGAAACTGAAATATTCATGGAAACAAACAAGAATCAGGACACTGCATACCATAACTTCTGGGATAGAGCAAAAGCAGCAATAAAAGGAAAGTTCATTGCCATACAAGCATTCATCAGGAAGGAAGAATGAACCCACATAAGTAACTTGACTGCACAAATAAGGAAACTGGAAAATGACCCAATAAAGGAGTCCAAAGAAGGCAGGAGGAAGAAAATAATAAATTTTAGAGTAGAAATTGATGAACTAAAACCCAATAAAAACAATCCAAAAGATCAATAAAACCAAGACCTGGTTCTTTGGGAAAAATAAATAATATTTATTAACCAATAGCAAGACTCACAGAGACAACCCTAATAGAACAAATAATCAATGAAAGGAGGAACAACAGACACCAAATAAATTCAAATGATCATCAGAAGTTACTTTGAAAATATTTATGCCATGAAACAAGAAGAAACAGACAGATTCCTGGACTCCTATAGCTACCCCAGGCTGAACCAATATTGTTTGGAATATCTCAACAGGAAAGGAAATTGAAACGGTAATCAAAAGTCTTCCCCAAAACAAAACCCCAGGCCCAGATAGATTCACTAGTGAATTCTATCAAACTTTAAAAGAGGACCTATTGTCAATGCCTTTCAGCTTTTTCCAGGAAATTGAAGAAACAAAAACTCTTCCAATGAGTTTCTATAAGGCAAACATCATCCTCATACCAAAGTCAGACAGAGACAACATGAAAAAGAATTACAGGCCAATATTCCTGATGGACACAGATGAAAGATCCCCAACAAAATACTAGCAAAAAGAATCCAACAATTCATAAAAAAGATCATCACTTAATCACTTATCACTTAATCACTTAATCCCCGTTATTCATCGATTTATTCGAGCGGGTGCCAGTAACGTCTCCATTCATCCCGGTTGCGTGCTAGCGTAGCCCAATGGTATCTGTTCGTTCTAGGAACATGGAGAGCCTCAAACTGATCATTTAGGGTCTTGACGAAGAAGTCTGACCATCTTATAGGTGGGCGTCCACGTGATCTTTTGATGTCTCGTGGAATCCAATCAGTAATGGCTCTAGTCCAGCAGTTGTCTGTAAACCTCATTACGTGTCCAGCCCATCTGATTTTTGATGTCTTGGCAAATGAGACAGCATCCCTGATTCTTGAGCGTTGACGAAGATCAGAACTCCGGATTCTATCTCTCATTTGAGTGAATCATGATATTCCAAGCATAGTTCTTTCGATTCCTCTTTGAGAGACCCGAATAGTGTTCTCATCCTGTTTTCGTAGGGTCCAGGCCTCTGAGGCATATGTTAATGCAGGAAGAATAGTGGAATCAAAGAGATGTGCTCATAGCTGGAAGTTCTTTGTCCTTTTAGTTATTTCTTCAATGCTCTTGAAGGCATTCCAAGCCGCTCTCTTCCTCCTGCGCAACTCAGGTGCCAGGTCATTCATCATGTTGATTTCTCAACCTAGGTATATATAACTGTTGCATTCGGAGATGGTGGTTCTGTTGAAAGTGAATGGAGCGTCAGGAACAAGGCTGTTTCTCATAAACATTGTCTTCGTAAGATTCAGCTGTAGTCTGACCTTTCCACATTCACGGTCAAAGTCGTTCAGCATTTGTGCCGCTTGGCTGATGTTTGGTGTTATTAGAACGATGTCATCAGCAAAGCGGAGGTGGTGTAGTTGCCGACCATCTATCTTCACTCCCATGTTTTCCCATTCCAGTCATCGCATGATGTTCTTGAGGGTGGCACTGAAGAGTTTTGGTGAAATGGTATCACCCTGCTGAACCCCTCTCTTGATATGGATGATTACTTCTTTGTAGAATGGTGAGATCTTGGTAGTGAATCCGCAATAGAGCTCACGAAGGATCCTGATGTATTGAGTTTGTACGCCCTGATTGGCTAGGGCTTCCATGACCGCTTCCGTCTCAACAGAATCAAAGGCCTTCTTTAAATCAATGAACGTTAGACAGAGCGGCATCTTGAACTCCCGAGATATCTCAATGAGCTTGGTTATTGTGTGGATATGGTCGATGGTATTGAATCCTTTTCGGAATCCAGCTTGTTCACATGGTTGTCCTTCATCTAGTGTTCTGCTAATCCTATTCAGGATGACTTGAGTGAATAGTTTGTAGATGACAGACAAAAGATCATACACCATGATAAATTAGGATTCATCCCAGAAATTCAAGGATGGTTTAACATTCACAATTCAATCAACATACTACACAATATCAATAAAAGAAAAATAAAAACCATTTGATCACATCAGTAGAAAAAGAGAAATCATTTGATAAGATCAAACACCTATTCATGATTTTAAAAAAATCTCTCAACAAAACAGGAATTGAAGGAATTGTCATCAAACTAGTCAATACTATTTATGACAAGCCTGCAAAAAACACCATACTCAATGGGAAAAAAACCTAAAAGCCATCACTCCAAGATCAGGCACCAACAAATGTTGAACAATCTTGCCTCTTCTATTCAATATATTATTAGAAGCATTTCCATAGCAGTTAGTCATGAAAAATATATCAAAGAAATCCAGATAGGAAAAGAAGTCAAACTCTCACTGTTTGCATATTACATGATACTATATTTAGAAAATCCTTAAAACCCTACCAAAAAAAGTTCTAGAAACAATAGATTTTATAGCAAAGTGGCAGGCTACAGAATTGATGTGAAAATGTCCATGGCTTTCCTATATATAAATAACAAAACAGAGGAAAGAGATATTTTAGAACAATCCCATTCACAATTGAACATAAGAAAATCAAGTACTTCGGAATCAGTTTAACTAAAGAGATGAAAGATGTATATGAAAAATATTACAAAACACTACTTCAAGAAATGAAAGAGGGTATGAGGAAATGGAAACACATTCCCTGCTCATGGAGTGGGAATATTAATGTCACCAATATCACAAAACTTTCCAAAGTATTGTAGAGAGTCAATGTAACCCCTCTAACTATACGCATGAATTTTTAAAGAAATAGATTAAAACACTCCTGAAATTCACATTGAGCAAAACACCTCACTCCTACCCACGAATAATAAAGAAGTCCTTTGGAAAAAGAAGATAGGAGGCTTGACTTTCCCAATTTGAAACTGCACTACAAAGCTGTAGTAATTAAAACAACATAATTTTGGAATAAAGATAGGCCCTGATATCATGTAATAGAGTAGAATATGCTGAGACACACCCTCAGTTATGTGATAAGTTAATATTTGATTAAGGAGCAAAAATATGAAGTAGGTCAAGGAAAGTTTTTTTGATCAGTGATGGTGGAAAAACTGGTTAGCTACATGCAAAAGTCACTAACTCAGACCTGTTTCTTATGCCATGCAAAAACTTAAATAAATATGGATTCAACACGTTAGTGTCAGACCTGAATCCATAAACACATATAAGAAAACATAAACAGAACTCTCCATGAAATTGAAGCTAAAGTCATCTTCAAGGATGAAACACCACTGACTAAGCAAGTGAAAACAAAGATAAACAAGTGGGACTACATTAAACTAAGAAGCTTCTGTACTTCACAGGAAATGATGACCAAAATACAAAGTCCATGGAATGGAAAAAGGTATTTATTTATTTATCTTATACCACTTTATTTATAACATTTATTTATATTATATTATACCATATTTATATATAAGCACTCATCTGATAAGTGGTTAATGTCCAAGATATATAAGGCACTGATAGGGCACAAAAGGGGAAGGAGAGTAAACAAAAGGGGAGAGAGAAAGTACCACTATTACAATGATAGAAATGGTCACTCTGGATTAAACACTTAGTGCTGAAAGGAAAACCAGTGATATGCTTGATATCCTTTGTTACATCTTTTGCAAACCACAGTGCCTAAAAGAAAAATGAGAGAGAGAGAGAGAGAGACGGAGAGAGAGAGAATAAAAAAACTCTGCCATAGAAGCAAACATTGGAGGAGGGAAGGTGAGGGGCGAGGTGTCGAGGGGGGAGGTGGAGAAGGGGGAAACTAGGGACACTGGTGAATGGATGGATGTTGGAATTGTATGACTGAAACTCAATCATGAACAACTTTGTAACTGTATATTTCAGTGATTCAGTTAAAAATTTTAAACACTGACTGATAATAGCACAGATAGGTACCATATTGGATACCACCATTCATACTTCTGTTATTTGTGTAGCTTTATTTCGGAGCCACACCCATGCTGTGCTTACTCTTAGCTCTGCCCTAATGGATCACTCCTGGTGGGCTCAGGGGACCAAATGGGGTGCCAGGGATTGAACCTGGGTTGGTTGCATGCAAGGCATAATATGTGTGTAGTTAGTATGTAAGGCCCTACACACTGTACTATCTCTTTGGCCCTTCCGCCATCAGACTTCTAGAGTCTAGAATTTAGACCTTGAGGACAAATCTATAACGAAAGATCCATCCACCACTGGGAAAAAAAACAGGCGGAAGGACAACTATTAAGAAGTTTAATTCGTAGCAGACAAATTAGTGGGTCCCTGCTAACCTCTATGGTAAGCAAGTACTTCTCTCATAAATAGTAAACACCCCATGGATTTTGATTTTGTTGTTTCTCTCTTCACTATATTTAAACAATATACTGTCACTGTCCTCCGGTTGTTCATCTATTTGCTCGAGCGGGCCCAGTAACGTCTCCATTTTGAGACTTGTTGTTACTGTGTTTGTCATATCTAATACATCATGGGTAGCTTGCCAGGCTTTGCTGTGTGGGCGAGATACTCTCAGTAGCTTGCCGGGCTTTCCAAGAGGGATGGAGGAATTGAATCCAGGTTGGTCAGGTTGGCTGCGTGCAAGTCAAATCCCTACTCCTGTGTTATCACTCCAGCCCTTAAACAATATAGTTTACAAATATCTGTTATAGGCATTTAATATTCCAACACCAAGTCACCACCACTGTCACCTTCCCTCCAATATTTTCTTTATTTTCCCAACCACCCTTAAAACCTGCCCCCATAGCAGGACCACAGTAATTTATTTTATATTGCTTGTTACCTGAATGGCTAACAGATTGATCAAAAACATATTTTCTTGGAAGAAAATTTGTTAAAATCATTATATCTCACCATGGGGACATTAATTCCTTCTCTGGGGGTTTACTAAGTGTTTGTTGCAAGTTAAACCTTCTGTGTTAATGTTTTTGCTCATTGAGATTGGTTGACTTCTTTGTTACATTTCCATTCAATCTGGTCTTCTAGGATGTTGGTGTTGTAGAGTTTGGAGATGTGGCAAGGTCTGGCCAGAGGCATTGCAGTGGCTTTGGAGTATGGAAGCAGCTTTGTTTGGGTGGGAACTGGCCCACCTCACTCCAAGAGCACCCAGGAGGTCTCAGCTGGAAACAAACACCCAATGGGGTTTGCAAAGCATAGCGCACTAGCAAGTGCTACTGCCTGCTGCATTCTCCATTGTCCCATAGCCTGACAGAATCTGCCCCCTGCCCAATCCCCTATGAGTCCTTTGTCTCTTGTAAGCCCTAATTGATCTGTGACTGCTGTCACCCATACATTAAAAAAGCTTCCTGATAAAAGGTTCATTTTCCCTGAAAGTCTCTGCATGACTTCAACTCTAGTAGTCCCTGGAAAGGACTGTGATATTTGCAACCATAGTTCCCAGGGAACTCCTCCTCCATAATTGCCTCACACCTGCCCTATCCCTCCTGAAATGCCCAGAGACAGTTTTTCTAGATCCAGCAAGGTCTATAGTACTTGCAATTTCCCTATTCCTGTTCCAGCACTCAACATGTTTTGGGTACCTGTAGCCTTCTGTGTAGAAGTATCTGTGCCTGAGTCAAAACTGTGAATGACCTACACCACCCATAGTTCCTCTCCCCTTCAACTACAGCCATGTTCAAAAACCATCACATTTGTGATCTGAGCACTGCAATATATGTAACGTGACACCAGGCCCTGGTGAGGCCCACCATGTCTGTGGCCCAGTTGTGTGCAATCTTCTGCACATGTAGCCCTAATGGTGGAATCAGCTAGGAGAAAAAAAACTGGGAAAGCACCTGGCCCAGACTGTGACTGCCTCCTCATTTCTGAGGCCTTGCTGGTCTTCAATGACAGCTAGAACTAACGTTTTTGGTGAAACTCTGGCAAACTAGCTAGAAGTCAGGGGGTTCTAGAAATATATCAACCTTTCACCCACAAGCAAACAGTGGACTTCTGTCAACTTACCTGGTTTTCCATTCTTGGTACTTGTCTACCCAGTTCTTTCCTGAGCAGAAAAACTCAGCTTTCAAAACTCACTGAAATCACAGCTGAGCTGCAGCCTAAGGCTTATGAGAAAGCATTACCAGAAAAATATAGCTTGAACAGGCAGTGATTACAGAATATTTTTTCCAATTCAAGTAAACAGAGGTCCAGGGAAGC
The DNA here is from genome assembly GCF_029834395.1 of Sorex fumeus. Taxonomy (NCBI): domain Eukaryota; kingdom Metazoa; phylum Chordata; class Mammalia; order Eulipotyphla; family Soricidae; genus Sorex; species Sorex fumeus. The sequence goes on along the minus strand of NW_026606101.1, from coordinate 38,027,076 downwards.
TTATTACATGGAAACACTACAACAACTACCATTTTCTGTCCATCCACCCCCACTCTATAGGCTGGGTCCTAGGGCCTGACACATTGACTCCTTAGCACAACAAAAGAAAATATCAAAAGAAAAGTAAAACAAAAATACATCTTACAAAAGAAGAGAAAATATTTTTAAATAATATATCTGATGAAAATGAGTTCAACATATATAAAGAACTCATAAAATACAACAGCAAATCAAACAGCCCCATCAAGTCATGGGAAGAAGAAATAGATGCTTCCCCATAGATGGATACTGTATTTTTTAATATTCTCATCATCACTTTTATCAGACAAATGCAAATAAAAACCACACACAAGAGACAACACTACCTTATAACAATAGCCTTCATCAAAATGAACAGTGTCAAATACTGCCAAGGATTTTGAGGAAAATGAACAATCATACACTGTTGATAAGGCTGCAAATTGATATTTAAAAAAACAGTATGTCATGTCCTCAAGAAAGTAAAAATAAAATTATCATGTAATCTACCCAAAAAATAGTAAAAGCGGGCCTGGAGAGATAGCACAGCGGGTAGGGCATTTGCCTTGCACACGGCCAACCCGGGTTCGATTCCCTCAATCCCATATGGTCCCCGAGCACCGCCAGGAGTAACTCCTGAGTGCAGAGCCAGGAGTAACCCCTGTGCATCGCCGGGTGTGACCCAAAAAGCAAGAAAAAAAAGAATAGTAAAAGCTGATAAGATCCAGCACCTCTTTATGATGAAAACCCTAGCCAAAATGGGTATAGAGGGGACCTTCCTCAACATAATTAAAGCCATCTACCACAAACCTACAGCAAGCATCATCCTCAATGGGGAAAAACTGAGAGCCTTCCCTCTAAGATCAGGGACAAGACAGGGATGCCCACTCTCTCCACTGCTGTTCAATATAGTACTGGAAGTACTTGCAATAGCGATTAGGCAGGAAAAAGATATTAAGGGCATTCAGGTAGGAAAGGAAGAAATCAAGCTCTCACTATTCGCAGATGATATGATACTCTACTTAGAGAACCCAATAACTTCCACCAAAAAACTCCTAGAAACAATAGACTCGTATAGTAAAGTTGCAGGTTATAAAATCAATACCCAAAAGTCCATGGCTTTCCTATACGCAAACAGTGAGAGAGAAGAAAGCAACATGAAAAAAACAATCCCATTCACAATTGTGCCCCAGAAAATCAAGTACCTAGGAATCAGCTTAACTAAGGAAGTAAAGGACCTGTACAAAGAAAACTACAAAACGCTACTTCAGGAAATAAAAGAGGACATGAGGAAATGGAAAGATATCCCCTGCTCATGGGTCGGGAGACTTAACATTGTCAAAATGGCAATACTACCGAAAGCATTGTATAAATTCAATGCAATCCCTATAAGGATACCCATGACATTCTTCAAAGAAATGGAGCAAACACTCCTGAAATTTATATGGAACAATAAGCCCCCACGAATAGCTAAAGCAATTCTTGGGAAAAAGAAAATGGGAGGAATCAACCTCCCGAACTTCAAACTGTACTACAAAGCAGTAATAATTAAAACAGCATGGTACTGGAACAAAGGCAGAACTGCAGACCAATGGAACAGGGTTGAATACACTGACATCTCCCCTCAATCATATGCTCATCTAATCTTTGATAAAGGTGCAAGTAATGTGAAGTGGAGTAAGGAAAGCCTCTTTAATAAATTGTGTTGGCATCACTGGACGGCTACATGCAAAAAAATAGGCTCAGAACTCTGCCTAACACCATGTACAAAAGTAAGATCAAAATGGATTAAAGACCTCAACATCAGACCAGAAACCGTAAGGTACATTGAAGACAGAGTTGGCAAAACCCTCCATGACATTGAAGCTAATGGTATCTTCAAAGATGCCACGCCACTGGCCGAGCAAGTGAAAATAGAGATAGATAAATGGGACTATATTAAACTAAGAAGCTTCTGCACCTCCAAAGAAACAGTGACCAAAATACAAAGACAGTCTACAGAATGGGAAAGGATATTCACCGAATACACATCTGACAAGGGGTTGATATCCAGGATATACAAAATACTGGTTAAACTCCACAAGAAGAAAACATCCAACCCCATCCAAAAATGGGGCAATGAAATGAACAGAAACTTTCTCAAAGAAGAAATCCGAATGGCAAAAAAGCACATGAGAAAATGCTCTACATCATTACTCATCAGGGAGATGCAGATCAAAACCACAATGAGATACCATCTCACACCTCAGAGACTGGCCCACATTCAAAAGAACAAAAGCAACCGATGCTGGCGTGGATGTGGCGAGAAAGGGACACTCCTTCACTGTTGGTGGGAATGTCCACTGGTTCAGCCCTTCTGGAAAACAGTATGGACGATTCTCAAAAAATTAGAAATTGAGTTCCCATTTGACCCAGCAATACCATTCCTGGGAATATATTCCAGAGAGGCAAAAATATATAGTCGAAGTGATATCTGCACTTGTTTGTTCATTGCAGCACTCTTTACAATAGCCAGAAACTGGAAGAAACTTGAATGCCCAAGAACAGATGACTGGTTAAAGAAACTTTGGTACATCTACACAATGGAGTACTATGTAGCTCTTAGAAAAGATGAAGTCATGAAATTTACATACATGTGGTACAATATGGAAAGTATCATGCTAAGCGAAATGAGTCAGAAAGAGAGGGATAGACATAGAAAGATTGCATTCATCTGGGGGATATAAAGTAACAAAGTATGAGATTAATACCCAAGAATAGCTGAGATCAGCACCAGGACGATTACTCCATAACTTAGAGGCCAGCCGGGTATCCTAGAGGAAAGGGCAGTTCAGATAGAGAAGGGAGCACCAAATAAAGGATGTTTGGAGGATCCTCCCAGGAGGGGAGATGCATGTCGAAAGTAGACTATGGACTGAACATGTTTGCCACTCAATGCCTCTTTTGCAGACCACAACACCCAAAAGGAGAGAGAGGACACAGGGGATTGCCCTGCCACAGAGACAGGGGGATGGGGGGATAGGGGTGGGAGGGATATTATCCATGGTGGTGGAAAATGGGCACTGGTGGAGGGATGGGTACCTGATCATTGTATAATTGAAACCAAAGCACAAAAAATTGTAAATCTACAACTGTAAAAAAAAAATAAAATAAAATAAAGGGGAAAAAAAAAAGAATAGTAAAAGCTCATCCGAAAAGGCTTTAGCTTCCCCAATGTTTACTGCAGCTTTATTTAAAATAGCTAAAATTGGAAACAACCAAAAACGCTGTTTGCATATAATTGGATAAGACATTTATTATATATATATACATATATATATATATATATATATATATATATACAATTACTCTTGAATAGATGTGGCTCACTACTGGCAGTTTCTATCTTCGTTGTCTACGTACCAACATCCAATTATGATGAAGGAGAAATTGAGTAGTTCTACATGGAGCTGTAGAAGTTCTATAAAGAAGACCACACCTTCTACAAGATCATTGTGGGTGATTTTAATGCCAAGATAGGACCGAGAAGATCAGCCAAAGAACTCCATATCGGGACCCATGACCTAGAGTGGAACAAACAGGGTGAGAGACTGAGTGCATCATGTCGACCAAGACCATCCATGGTAAATCACAATTCTAGAAGGCCGAATCTAAACATTGGACATGGGAGTCTCCCAGTGGACGGTTCCACAATGAAATTGACCACATCATATTCAATTGATGGTTTTGCCTGACTAATGTCACTGTTGTCCCAAAATTCCAAACGTGGTCATACCACTGTCTCCTTTGTGCAAAATTCTACTTCACGAAGTGTGGAGAAAGGGCTGCAAAGTTTAAGAAGGGAACTCCCAGAACAACCACCAACTGGGAGCTTTTTGGCACTATTGTGGCAACATGGAAAGATGCCATCATTAACAACATTGATGAGGAATACGATTAACTGGTTCAGCATCTCCATGATTGTGCAAGGAATGCCGAGAGAGAAATAGCCACAAAAACATGCCTGTCTTCAAAAACTCTCGAGCTCATTCGCCAATGTGGCTTGGCAAAAGCCTCAGGCAACCACAAGCGAATGCGCTTGCAAAGCAGTGCAGAGAAGTGATAAAGGAAGACCTCAAAAAGAGAAGAGCAGCAGTGCTGGCAGATGCAGCAGAAGCTGGGAAAAGCATTCGCAATACCCGCCTGCCCTTTGCCAACTACAAGACCAAGATGACTGCCCTCCGACGTCCTGATGGATCTATCACATCTTCCAGAAGGGCAATGGAGAAGATTATCCATAACTTCTACTCAGATCTCTTCGATAGCCACGTCCACCAGACCACATACCAAATTCTGCAGGATGAATATGTCGTTCCCAACGTTCTCCCTTTCGAAGTTCAACATGCCATTTCATTGGTTAAGAAGCAAACAGCATCTGGCCCAGACAAGGTCAGACCCAAACACCTGAAGAACCTGCCATCAGTACTCATCAATACACTGGCTTGGCTCTTCACAGGCTACCTATCTGAATGTAAGGTTCCATCCCAAAGGAAAACCAGCAGGACTCTACTACTGTACAAGAAGGGAGACATCCATGACATTGGCAATTATTGCCCAATCTGCCTGTTGTCTGTGGTCTACAAACTGTTCACTCGAGTCATCCTGAATAGGATTGGCAGAACACTAGATGAAGGACAACCATGAAAGCAAACCAGGTTCCAAAAAGGATTCAGCACAATCAACCATATCCACATGATAACCAAGCTCACTGAGGTTTCTCGGGAGTTCAAGATGCCGCTCTGTCTAAGGTTCATTGATTTAAAGGCCTTTGATTATGTTGAGACTGAAACGGTCATCAAAGCCCTAGCCAAAAAGGGCGTTCAAACGCAGTACATCAGGATCCTCCATGAGGTGTATTATGAATTCACTACCAGTATCTCACCATTCTACAAGGAAGTAATCATTGATGTCATGAGAGGGATTTGGCAGGGTGATACCATTTCACGAACACTCATCAGTGCCATCCTCGAGAACATCATGGATGACTGGAATGGGAAGGAATGGGAGTGAAGATAGATGGTCGGCAACTACAGAACTTCTGCTTCACTGATGACATCGTTCTAATAACACCAAACATTAGCCGAGCAACACAAATACTGGCTGACTTTAACCATGAGTGTGGAAAGGTAGGACTATAGCTGACTCTCATGAAGACAATGTTTATGAGAAATGGTCTTGTTCCTAATGTTCCATTCACTCTCAATGGAACGAACATCTACAAATGCAACAACTATGTGTACCTAGGTTAAGAAGTCAACATGACGAATTACCTCGCACCTGAGTTGTGCAGGAGGAAGAGAGCGGCTTGGAACGCCTTCAAGAGTGTTGAAGAAATAGCTAAGAGGACGAAGAACCTCCAGGTCCAGACACATCTCTTTGATTCCACTGTTCTTCCTGCATTAACATATGCCTCAGAGACCTGGGTCTTATGCAAACAGGATGAGAACACTATTCAGGTCTCCCAAAGAGGAATCGAAAGAGCTAAGGTTGTAGTACCATGCTTCACTCAAATGAGAGAAAAAATCCGGAGTTCCAACCTCCATTAATGTTCGAGAGTCAGGCACGCTGTCTCATTTGCTGAGACATCAAAAATTAGATGGGCCGGACACATAATGAGATTTGAAGACAACCACTGAACTAAAGCCATTACCGACTGGAATCCATGGGACATCAAAGATTGCATGGCCGCCCACCTATAAGACGGTCAGACTTCTTTGTCAAGACCCTGAATGATTGGTATGAGTGTCTTCGTGTTCCTAGAATGAGCAGACGCCATTGGACTACACTAGCATGCGACAGGGACTAATGGAGACATTACTGATGCCTGCTCGAGCAAATCAATGAGTAAGGGGACGTCTACTGATCAAGTCATCAAGTGTTACACAATGCAATGGTATTTAGTATTCAAAGTGATAATTTTTTTACATTATTGTAAAATGACAGGAACTCAAAAAATTCTGGAAAGCAAAATAATTTAAAGGAAAGGTATTATTTCACTTACATGTGCAGTACAAAAAATTGAAAATGAATAGGTAAAACAAAATAAAAATAAACCAGTGGGCATTCATAATAGAACTAAGATTACCTGCCTGATGCTGAAGTTTAGAGAGGGTTTGGGAGAAAGGTGGATGGGGTATAAAGAAGAAAGACAGGCTTTATTTGTTAGTGCTATCACTGGTTTGAAAATTTTTTTTCTTTTTGGGTCACACCCAGCGATAATCGGGGTTTACTCCTGGCTTTGCACTCAGGAATTACTCCTGGCAGTGCTTTATACTTTATATATATACTTTATATATATTTATATATATAAAATATATATATATAAAAATATATATATTTATATATATACTTTATACTTTACTAAAGTATAGGTAAAGGTAAAAGGTAAAGGCCCTCCCGTTGTTCGTCGATTTGCTCGAGCGGGCCCAGTACCGTCTCCATTGGAGACTTTGTTGTTACTGTGTTTGGCATATCAAATACTTCACGGGGAGCTTGCCAGGCTCTGCTGTGTGGGCGAGATACTCTCGGTAGCTTGCCGGGCTCTCCGAGAGGGGAGGAGGAATTGAACTTGGGTCGGCCATGTTGGCTGCGTGCAAGGCAAATGCCCTACCGCTGCCACCCTGAACGCGCCCAATCTCGTCGTCACTAAAGTATAATCTGCTGAAAATTTAGGTATGCAGGTTTTGTGACTGAAATATCCAGGCTTTTGGGGTTGGGATGGACTACCTCCTCCCCTCCCCCACTTCCCAGTACTCCTGGTAGCATTGGCAATCACCCCCATGAACCAACTCTGGTGCCACCAAATATGCTCTACTACCGGCCTTGCTTCAGAGAACCATAAATAAATCTCAAAAGAGATCAAAAATCACAGTTAATCTCTGACCCCTGTAAGGTTGAACATACCAGGGTAAATCGGAGGGGGTATGGCTTAGTTTTGTGCCTGCTCAAGCAGAGCCCCTGGCAGCAACTTGCTCCCACAATCCAAAATCGCTGCCATATTCTCGACCTGACTCCACCGTCTCAGGACAGACCTCAATGAGACATAATCTGTTGAAAATTCTGGTATGCAGGTTTTATCACTGAAATCTCCAGGCTTTCTTGGGTTTGGGATGGGCTATCTTCACCCACCTCCCTGTACTTCCAGAAGCCTCAGCAGTCACATTCATACCCCAAAGGTGCCACCCAGTTAAAAAGCTACTTTAGCCTTACCATTCCAATAAAAATACCGAATGCCCTGAACAAACACCATGACCTCTTAGCACCTGCATTGCAAACCATAATGCACAAAAGAAAAATGAGAGAGAGAAGGGGGAGAGACAGAGATCAAAAAGTAAAGTGCTTTCCATAGAGGGAGCCTGGAGTTGGGGCGTGGGGTGTTGAGGCATGGTGGGAGGGAAGCAGGGTGCATTGGTGGTGGGAAATATAAACTGGTGGAGGGATGGGTGCTGGATCATTGTATTACTGAAGCCCAATTATAAACAGCTTTGTAATGGTCTATCTCATGGATGATCAATTTAAAAAAATTTAAAGTAATATGGAGTTCATGCCCAATTCAATCAGCTTGATCAATGGCAGTACTCCTCCATTTAAAAAAATTCAGAATTAGTTATTGTTGGAGTACCAGGAGCTTAGATTTATCAGGTTACACCCATCACAGTGCTCCCAAGTCACCCCCATTCCTTTGTTTGTCTGTAACCACTTCTATGCTCTCTTCCCCAACCAATTTGTAAGGTCTCATCCTTCTAGGACACTGAACTTGGACTGCAAGTTAATATTGCCTTTCTCAGTAGACTATGGACTGAACATGATTGCCACTCAATGCCTCTCTTGCAGACCACAACACCCAAAAGGAGAGAGAGAACAAAAGGGAATGCCCTGCCACAGAGGCAGGGTGGGATGGGGGGATGGGTGTGGGAGGGATACTGGGATCCATGGTGGTGGAAAATGGGCACTGGTGGAGGGATGGGTACTTGATCATTGATAATCGAAACCCAAGCACAAAGATTTGTAAATCTACAACTGTACCTCATGGTGTTTCACTAATAAAAAAAAAATTAAAAAAATATTGCCTTTCTCTTCTTCTTATGTCTTTTGAGCAGTTTACTTTAATGCAATGTCCTTTTTGTATAGATACAGGAAGACAATTAATATTATGCTTTGTAACTTAGGATTTAATTGACCTTGAATATTATTCACTCCCGGGCATCTGCTTTCTCAACTTAAGCCTCAGTTGCCCTCACTTCCTAGCACCCCAAGGGCAGGGTCCCCACGAGGGACTGGATGAAACCAGGGCAAGCCGGTAAGTTATGTGCTACCCTGGCATCGCGATGGGCCAGGCCAAGGTGACAGCAGGATTCTTAACTATAGGTTAAGAGTTTGATCATAGGCAAATGCTGTCATGATCCTAAAGCAATGACGAGACTAGGACCCTGCTGCTGAGAATAGGAAAGATATCTGGCCTGATATCTCAGTCTGAGATTGAGATGGCCCTAGAAGAGCAATTCTATAAGCTTAAAGTATTTCTTACTGTGTCCATACAAAATGATTTATATTATGTATGCTTATATGTTGGTCGGGGGCTGGAGCGATAGCACAGCGGTAGGGCGTTTGCCTTGCACACAGCCAACATGGCCGACCCGAGTTCGATTCCTCCGCCCCTCTCGGAGAGCCCGGCAAGCTACCAAGAGTATTCAATATGCCAAACACAGTAACAACAAAGTCTCCAATGGAGACGTTACTGGGCCCGCTCGAGCAAATCGATGATCAACGGGAGGGCCTTTACCTTTTTATATGTTGGTCGGACAAGGAGAGGAGAAACACACCCAGGGAATTCTGTTCTAGTGTGGGTTGATCTGCTAAATGAGAATCTCTCCTAGAAGCAGCTTTCCTGTGTATCCTGACTAGCTTGGATGAGACTGAACTTTTCTCTCCTTCAAACTGCCTTCAGTAAATTCAATATATTGTAAGAGGCAGTTTCCCTTTTCTCACAGAAACCTAGCTGGTCTTAGATATGCAGATCTCAGGTGCTAGCCAGGCCTGGTCTTTGAGATGTAGATTCCAAGCTCCAGCAAACTGATCTTTGGTATGTAAATCCAAGTACTTGTAGCTTGTGAAAGGTGAAGTCAAGATTAGGGGCCTGTGGATGTTGATGTAAAGAAACAATGTATGTTTTGCCACCTCAATGTTCTTTCTGTAACTCCTTTTGATGACATTACTATATTGAGCCATTTAGAGGTACCATGATCTATATAAGGAGATTTTCAGGGCTCTCTGGGGTAACATGTGCCTGAGAGAATAGGGAACACAGGCTGACAGAATGGGGACAGAAGCTAAGAGAACAAGGGAGCACATGCCTGAGAGATCCTGGGGCCTCCATGACATACATCTCTTCCATGTAATAAACTGTTGCTAAGATCAACCAACCTGGCCCTTGTTTCCTTCCTTCACCCGACCATAGCCATCGACCTCCCTGAAATGGGGGAATCGGCCTGAGACTACCAAATGCAGGTGGCGGGAGAGATAGGCCACTGCCGTCCCTTTGTCCGTCGTTTTTTGTGTGTTTACACAGTTATGAGCACCACCAAATCTTTTCTCACTATTTTTCTCAAAGAGCAAGTCCCAATGGTCAATTTTTATGTACAAGACACATCGGAAGTCATTCCTTTTGAAAGTAGATGTTCTGCTTCTTGTCTGATCAGCACGCTGCTGATTCTTGCCACCTTGATAAACAATTCCTTGTGAGCTCATACTTAATTCTGACTGTTCCTGGCTTCAGGCACCTGTGTTTGTGCTCTCCCTACCCAACCTCCAGTTCTTCTACAGTACTTCTGGACCCTGCTAAATCCAGTACAAGTATATTCCAAACAACATATAAATCAACATTGCAAGGGCTATTCACAACCAAAAGAGGGCTGTGAATGTTCCAACCTTACCATCCTTCAAGGAACTTTCATTATGTTGCTCCTATGTCTCCACTATTGTTGGGATCGGGAGTTCCCTAGCCCTGGGAGGCGCGGAGAGACCAGATAGACACAATTCCTGCAGGAGTACAAACGGGGTTTATTTAGGCCAGCATGCTGGGGCTCCACAGCATACCCCAGAGTGGGCAGTGGCTGAGAGCCCTGAGCTTCTTCAAAGGGGATCTTATATAGGACTTCACTGGCCGTTACAGCAAGGCCCACACATTTCATAGCCAATAGATTTGTAACAACATATACTTTCTTAACCAATCCATTTAAAAGTACCTCACTCCTTAGCCTATAGATTCAAAGATAAGCATTTATGTACATCGATTGTCAGCACAAGCAAGGTTATAACTGAATCATTAAGCCTTAGGTAATCTCCCTTGACCATCCACATTTTGAGTTACCCAAGTCTGCAGGGTGCTTTAGTGAGACAATACACTCCAGGAAAGGGCAATTTCCCCCAACCACCACATCCTGAGTTATCCTTTACCCAAGTCTGCAGTGTGCTTTACTGAGACAATACATTTCAGGAACAGTAAATACACCTGAATCCTGTCACACTTGGTTTAGAAAGAAGTTATGCCCTGTTCACTTTCCAAGTCCCCTCTCCCCCAGGTGCAAAGCAGCCAAGCAGTTTTACAGAAATCAATGTTGCAAGTTAGCTGAAGCACGCAAAAATTTGATGCCCTAATATGGATTCTTTCACTATCTGTTACAGTAAAACACTCTGTCTTTGATTCTTTTTCCTCCTCTGCCTCAACTTCCCTGCTCTTCCCTTCTGCCTCTTAGAATTACCTCACAGAAAACAATTTTCATCCAAGCTCTGGTCTTAGTCTGTACTTTGCAGATAAAAATCAGACCAAAACAGAGTCTACAACTGAAGGTTCAGGATCTTAGTACCATTTTGGTTTGAAAGTCCATAAAGACTGATTGCCTCAGGTCACATCTGGGAAGAGCTACATGCACCAGAAGGAATCATTTGATTTGATCATTCTTAAGAAATAATAAAAACCACAAATTCCAGGGACAGGCAGTGGTAGGGTGAAGCTACTCTCATAGGGACCAATTATTGCTTATGCATTTTTCCACTGACATTAACACCCCAAGAAGCTAAGAAGATGTGTTTGAACAGCCAATTGTCCTCAAGTTATCTAATTTTTGTGCCTCTTCAGACACATACAAATATGGTGTAGCGTCTAAAAATGGGAATTGAATCATGACAAATTTATAGCACGTTTTGGACCTGGATTGTCTTCAACCCATCTTTCCGTACTTTTTAGAGTTAGAGTCAGGGCCCAGTGCCACATAACCTAATGACCCTGATGACTAAAAGCAGACCAAGAAACATGACAAGGGCAGCCTTGGATCAGTTCCTCAAGTAGTGTGGTCAGCCAAAACTCCTCCCTTCCCAGCTCAGCCTGACCTCAGCAGTGAGCCACCTCTCTTCCCTCAGTCTGGCCCCAATTCATCAAAGTCAAAGATAACCTCTTCTTTCAGGAGCAAAACATCTCAGGGCACCAAATTTAGAGCCATTCAGAGGTTCATGAAGGTAACCTCAAAGAAAGATAGATTGGGGCTATTTCATTCCTGAAACCCAAGACTTCATTGAGAGTCTCCTGGGTACAACAACAGCACCAAGAGAGCTACGAAGAGAAGAAAGCCTACTTCCTTCCCTTGACAAGTTTTCAGTTCAACAAGACAAATGATTACTCACATCTCAGGCAGATGATGCCTTTTTTCAAAATAATATTCAGTTAGTATCTTTTGTAAAGTGAAGAGGCAAACTGTCAGGATCCCTTTGGAAACTATGTTCCTATTTTCCAAATGAAAAAGTCAATTAACTGGGTCCAAAATCCAGGAAAAAATTCATACAACCTGATCAATAGTTTATTTTTAATAAGAATTTGTTGTGTGTGTAAGGACAGTTCTAGAATTTAGAGCTTTAAAATTTAAAACTGGTCAGGGCATGAAGTCATGTAAGTTAACTTCTAAGGTAAAAATAAAGAAATAATTTAAACTTTACAATTACTTATTACAATAGAGATTTCCAATTGGCAGAAGATTGTGCAAAAGTGACTATTCCATACATTTTTGGAGAGATGACTCAAGTTTCTTTTATGATTATGAAAAGCACTTGCAGGGGAAAAAAACTAAGTTTCTCCTATGTTCTTGAAACTAGCTAGATTTAGTTTTGCTTACATGGCTTAAATGATTTTGCCTGCTTGGGAAATTTCAACTTTAGTGTGCATTTGGTACTTGATTTTAACAGCAGATACTCAGAGACACACAAACCAGTGAGAAATTTAACCAAAGTGCAAAGAATGATTTTCTGTGGGAAGAGCATGAATCTACCTGAGCTCTACACATACTCTTAGAAAACTTCTCATTATATAAGAATAAGCCAAGTGAGGAAAAAAAAAGTCCGCTACTGTAAGTATTCAAGCTGGTTTAAGTGTTCTCAGGATAGTTTTACTCAATATACTTCTGTCTACTAATACTGTGAGACACCCTCCACCCCACTTACTCCATTTATGATATTACATTTTTAAATCCCTGGAACTCTTCTTTTTTTCTTTTTGAATCTGATACTGAGCCTCAGATACTGAGCTTTGATTAAAGATGGACTAAGATACAGACTCCTTCTCAGTCTTAAAGGTATATGCCCCAAAGGGCCCAAAGTTTTTGGCTAATATTTATCTGTGCTTCTCTTATCTGAAAGGAGTTTCCAATTCTAAGGTTCTCATGTTAGCCTATTATTAGACTGAGGTGAATTAAAGATGCTTGCAAATTCTTTAACATTTTCCCCCTGGAGCGGTGAAAGTCATGCCCCATCTCTTGTTTGAATTGACCTTAGGTACTTCCCTATTCAAACAAATATGGCAAAAATTAATCTCTGAAACAAAGAAAAGATATAATACCCAACAAAAACCAACCCTTAGACTCTGACCGCAGGACTAAGGGTGCCAAGGGAGAAGAATGCTAAAAGCATTTATGTAAAGGAAAGGAAAGAGAGATAGAGAGACAGAGAGAGATAGAAAAGTGCCTCTCAGAGAGGCAGGCACGGGGAGGGGAGCGGGGGGGGGGGGAGGCAGGAAGATAATTGAAAACATTAATGGTGAGAAATGTACACCGGTGAAGGGATGAGTATTGGAACAGTGCATGGCTGAAACCCAAACGTTACTGTGTATCTCATGGTGACTAAATTAAAAAAAAAACTTAACAAAAAAATAAAAGGGTTTATGGACTCTGGTGAAAAAAATGGCACATTGTTGGTGGGATAATATGGTAGCATCATACTCTTAAAACGTATCATTTACATTCTTGTTAAGCATTGTTATTTTAATAAAAAAATAAATTTAAAATGTTTTTCTGAGAATCCTGAGCTTCAGTCAGGATGTTTTATTGAACCTGCCTGGGTCATTAGGAGCTCTGATTCTTGAGATGCTCCCACTCAGAATCCAGCCACCATATTAAGGAAGGCTCAATTCACATCCCTTGCATCAGTAATAGACCTAAAAAGCAGCTGAGTTCAACTGCCAGCAGCATATGGTGCACTTGAACCTCTGTCCCAGTCAGTCCTCCTGATCACTGCAGTGTTACTACTATTCAATTGCAATTGCATACATTACCCAAAGGAAAACCAACCTACATAAACCTAGACAATCCACTAAAGGACAATGAATAATTGTTTTAACAGTCTTCTAGGATATTAAGTTTGCTATCTTCATTTTCCAACAAATTAATAGGATAATGAGCGATAGCACAGCAGGTAGGGCGTTTGCCTTGCACGCAGCCAACATGGCCGACCCGAGTTCGAGTCCTCCGCCCATCTCGGAGAGCCTGGCAAGCTACCGAGAGTATCTCGCCCACACCAGCAAAGCCTAGCAAGCTCCCCGTGATGTGTTCAATATGCCAAACACAGTAACAACAAAGTCTCACAATGGAGATGTTACTGGGCCCGCTTGAGAAAATCGATGAACAACGGGAGGACAGTGACAATAGGATAACTTGGTAAGAATTAAATTTCTTGCCCACAGTCAAAAGCTAGTTCCCCTAGTCTGGCTACCCATCTAATAATGCTTCGTGTTTCCTGAGGATTCCAAAGATTCTGAAAGGAAAATTTGCTTTCAGAGTCTGAAATAATTTCACTGTATACTTCAGAGTCAGAAATATCTGTGGCAACTCTAAAACACAAAAGTCTTGTACAAAGAACCCATGGATCTGAGATATTATGGGATAAGTCGGTGCCAGGGCCAATGTGTCAAGATGGGTCATTTGACTCTCAGTCCCAAGTTCCAGCTACAGCACTACACTTTTCCTCATCTATCCTGGAACAGAGTAGGGAGAATCTCTAACACAAAATCTGCCCAACGTAACTCCTTTCCTAAAAGATTTTCTTTAAGAACTATAGGAATGAAGCTTCCATGAAACTTCTGATTTAATCTGGTCTGGACAAGATCATCACATAACCTAGAAGAGCAGAATACCAAATAATACCCTTAATATTTACTCATTGCATAAATTCTGAGCATGTTCTAGGAGATGGGTTCATTATTTTTAAAAGAGACACAGCATTAACCAGTTCTCAGCAGTCAGCCTCAACCAGTTCTCAGAAATAACCTGCTGCAATGTTGTGAAGTACTTTGAAGTATCTATGGAAAAGCAGATTGAGATTCCCAGAATGGTGGAATTTAGCTGATTGTGAAGAATAAGTAGGAATTGATAAAGCTTATTTGGGTTGAAAGTCTAAGCAGAGGGGAAATAGATGATTAATTAAAGAGAGAGTCAAAATCTAATACACTGTCATCCCTCCAAAAGTATTCCAGATCTTGCAAATGAGTAGGGCTGTGGTACAATAAGATGAGAAGTTGATACTTTATGTTCCCCAGATGAATGCAATCTTTCTATGTCTATCCCTCTCTTTCTGATTCATTTCGCTTAACATGATACTTTACATGTAGTACCACTTGTATGTAAATTTCATGACTTCATCTTTTCTAACCGCTACATAGTACTCCATTGTGTAAATGTACCAAAGTTTCTTTAACCAGTCATCTGTTCTCTGGCTCTCAGGTTTTTTCCAGATTCTGGCTATTGTAAAGAGTGCTGCAATGAACAAACAATTGCAGATGTCACTTTGACTATACTTTTTTGCCTCTCTGGGATATATTCCCAGGAGTGGTATTGCTGGGTCAAATGGGAGCTCAATTTCTAAATTTTTGAGAATCGTCCATACTGTTTTCCAAATGGGCTGAACAAGTCAGCATTCCCACCAGCAGTGAAGGAGGGTCCCTTTCTTGCCACATCCACACCAGCACTGGTTGCTTTTGTTCTTGTGGATGTGGGCCAGTCTCTGTGGTGTGAAATGATATCTCATTGTGGTTTTGATCTGCATCTCCCTGATGACTAACACCCAAGAATGGCCTAGATTAGTACCAGGAATTTTGCTCCATGGCTTGGAGGCCAGCCACACATGCTAGGGGAAAAGGCAGCTCAGGTAGAGAAAGGGAGCACCAAATAGAGGGTGTTGGGAGGATCCTCCCAGGATGGGAGAAGCATGCTGAAAGTAGACTATAGACCAAACATGACTGCCACTCAATGTCTCTTTTGCAAACCACAATACCCAAAAGGAGAGAGAGAACAGAGGGTACGGGGGAGATGGGGAGTGGGAGGGATACTGGGATCCGTGGTGGTGGGAAATGGGCACTGGTGGAGGGATGGGTATTTGATCATTGTATAATTGAAACCCAAGCACAAAATTTGTAAGTCTACAACTGTACCTCATGGTGTCTCACTAATAAAAATTAAAAATAAATAATAAAATTTAAAAAGAGATGAGAAGTTGAGACTGGGCAAGGTAGTGATTTCATAGTAGAATAAATGTTTGTGATTTTATTCTTAGACCAGTCCATATAGGTTAAGTCTCTTCATTTTATCTCTGTTACCTCCTTGACCAATCCTGATGTTTCTACAAATTCATGATTCACATAGGAGTATATCACCAATATATCTGAATCCCCTTGATTCCTGCCTCCGGTGATTTTCATCTATCTCCTCTCCCCTTCCCTCCATTGTATTTCTTACCTTCCCCTCTGTATACTCTTAGACCAAGGATTATCCCCCACAGAAATCATTACATTTCCTAAACCAGTAACTCTAAATACCACATATAAGTGATATCACCCTGTGTTTGTCTTTCTTTTGGCCTGGCTTCTTTGGCTGGAACAATAGCACAGTGGTAGGGCATTTGCCTTGTGTGCGGCCAGCTCGGCCTAGCCAGGTTCAATTCCTCCACCCCTCTCAGAGAGCCTGGCAAGCTACCGAGAGTATCTCGCCCACACAGCAAAGCCTGGCAAGCTACCCGTGGCGTATTCGATATGCCAAACACAGTAAAAACAAGTCTCACAATGGTGATGTTACTGGGCCCATTTGAGCAAATTGATGAATAACGGGAGGACAGTGCTTTCAGTGCTTGGCTTACTTAATTTCACATAATATCTTCCAGTTCCCTCCATGTTGCAGCAAATTTTATGATTTCATTATCACTTACAGCTTCCTAGTAACTTCCTAGTATTTCTATTTTGTATGTATACCACATCTTCATCATTCACTGATCTGCTGTTGGACATATATGTTGATTCCAAATCAATTGTACAAATCGGTACTATTGTACTGAGTGATAAATGAATAGTGGTGTGCATACATCCTTTTCAGTGAATGTTTTTTCTGTTCTGGAGTAGATACCCAAAAGTGAAATTACTGGGGAACTAAGGTAGCTCAATTTTAAGTTTGTTGTGAACTCTTCATGCTGTTTTCCATAGGGGTTGAACCAGACAACATTCCCACCAGCAGTTCTTTTTTATCACATCCCTGTCAACACAGATTGCTGCCATAATTTTTGATATTTGGTATGAGACGGTATCTCATTGTCATCTTGATTTGAATTTTCCTAATAATAAATGAGGGTGATTATCTTTTCTTATGACTGTTGGCCATCTGTTGGTCTTCCTCAGAGAAGTCCCTATTCATTTCCTCTCACCATTGTTTGATGGGGTCTGGGGGAGTTTTTGTTGCTGATTTTTGTGAGTACTATATGAATCCTGGACATAAACCTTTTATCCTATGTGTTCAACGCAAAATTTTCTCCATTCAATAATGTGTTTTTTGGCTTTAGCCTGTGTTTCTTTTGCCACGTAGAAATTATTTAATTTTATGTATTCCCACTGTTTTTTTTTATTCAGTTGCATTGTATCATTGAAGAAATCTTTGAGGTCCAGATCTTGGAGTGTTCTGCCTATATTATTCTCAATGTATTTTTTAGATTCTGGTCTGATCTCAAGTTTTTAGATTCACTTTGAATTGACTTTTCTGCAAAATGTGAGTTATGGATCCAGTTCTAATTATTTGCGTGTGGACATCCAGCTCTGCCAACACTGTTGAAGACTATGTATTACTCCATTTCATTCTCTCAGCACCTTTGTTAAAAATTAGTTGACAATATAGTGGCTACTAACTTTATAAATTTCTTATTAGCTTTTTCAAAGTTTTCATAAACTCTTCCTCTGAAACAGTTTACTATGAATAATGTTGTGCCAATTCCAGTAGCAAATTAACAATAGTACTGTTCATAAAGAAAATTATTGAATGAAAAATGCCAAGTTTCCATTAATTGAATTAGTGTTTATTAAGCACTATTGCAGAAATTCATGGTTATAAACTAGGATAAGAAGATTTCTAACATGAGTCTCATATTTCTCAATCTATACTATATACTATCACCCTTTTTGTGGTTGAAATTATGGGAAAGTTACACCCTTGATAAGGTTGGATTATATAAGATTCCATCAGAATGGGCTGTAAACGATTAGAGAGGCATGCTCTTACTTTTTTGGAAGAAAGCAAATATACATCTTAACTCTCTGTTACAGCCATGTGACAAAGATATGGAAAATGGATTCTAGTTGCTAAGATTGGTTTCTAGCTGATAGGGCTTTCATTTATGTTTCTACAAATTAAATTTATAAAATTAAATTAATTTTTCCAAGAATCAGTGAGTTTGGAAGATGACTCGATTCTTTTATTATAGGGCAGCCCCAATCAAATTGATTGATTTCAACCTTACAAGACCTGAGCAGAGAGAATCCTAGAGAATTTACAGTAATAATATAATAAGCATGTGCTTGTGATTTTCTAAGCATTTTGAGATTATTATAATTTGATGCATAGCAATAAAACAAAAAGATTTACAGATTCCGATCTCATAAACTGGCAGTGTATAACAGTCGTGTTGTTAAATAGCTAGGGATTTAGAGTCCTAACCATCTCTGTTCCACCTTTCTTGTCACATGATTCCCCTTTATACATGAAATCCGTTCAAGGTCTAAGATGGTTGCTCAATCTCCAGTGATCTGATCTATATATGAGTCATAGGGGAAAAAGGTAGAGAACCAATGAAGAGTTCTTTTTCCATCTTTTCCAGACTAACAGTTCTAGATCTCCCATCTCACAAATGCTCCTTATTTCTCAATAGTCATGATGTTCATCAGTCCATAGCTCCCTGGAAAGAGCAACCAGTTCTGGTTTGGATAAGGGGAGAAAGGGATTCACATTCATTGTTGGTGGGAATGCCAGTGGGTCCTTTTTCAGCCTTTGTGGAAAAATATGGAAATTCTTCATTCAACTAGAAATTGAGCTCCCATTTGACCCAGCAATGCCAACTCTGGGAATACACCCTGGGGGCCCAAAAACCACAGCAGAAATGCCATATACACTTCTGTGTTCATTGCAGCTTCAAAAAGTAGAATCTGGAAACAACCCAAGTACTTGAGAAAAATATTGTCTTAAGACCTTAACAACAAAAATCCAAAGTGCTTTACAGGAAAGGGAAAAGGGAAGGGAAGAGAAGGGAAGGGGAGGAAGAGAGGGGTAAGGGTGGGAAGGGAAGGAAAGGGAAGGGAAGGGAAGGGAAGGGAAGCGAAGGAAAAAAGGAAAGAAAAAGGAAAGGAAAGGGGAAAAGAAAGGAAAGGAAATAGGAGTACTGGATCATATATTAATTCTCTATTATTATAAAACAAATTACTAGGACCAAAATGATAATGCAGGCGGTATGGCACTTGCCTTGCATGCAGACCACCCTCTCCAGAACCACATGCAGTACCTCCTGCACCACCAGAAATATTCCGTGAGCACCAAGTCAGCAGTAAGGCCTGAGCACAACTGGGTATGTCTCCAAATAACTAAAACCAAACAAACAGAAACAAATTACCAAAATCTTGTGGTAGGTTTTTTTAATGTAACATTTATAGATTTATATCTCTATGACATATATGTTAAGGACATTTATTTCATTATACAAAAAACTCATACATTTTTCCTGGAAACGTTCATCTCTATCTGTGACTTCTTTTGAGATGACTGAGATAGTTCATGAGTTATAAACCTAGCCTTTTCAGAAAACACTATTTAAGGCTGAATATTATTTTTGAAAAATGTTGTTGAGGGTCAGAGCAATAATATAGTAGGTAGGGCACTTGTGTTGCACACAGCTAACCAGGGTTCAATCCCCAGCACTCCATATAAACCCTGAACCTGTCTGGAGTGATCCCTGAGTGCAGAGCCAGAAGTAAGCTTTGAGCACCAGAGGGTGTGACTCAAAACCTGAATAAATAAATAAGTCATTACAATTGAGGTGACATGCTTACAATAGTTTTAATATTTGCAGTTTTGGTATTCAAAGTTATAGCACCACCACAAAAGTGTGAAGACCCCCCCACAAACACAATGTCCTGATATCATTTCTGAGCCTCCTGTTCTCCGTCTCACACCCTCCTTCCTCCACCACCACTCATAACCTTGATTCTGTAGTAAATGTCCAAGGATATGATTTTGTTAAATACTTTCAGTTTCCTTGCTTTGTTTCTCTACATCCAACATATGAGTGAGATAATTTTGTATTTGTTTTTCTCCCTCTAATTTACTTCCCTTAACATAACTCTGAAACACTGGCTGAAATGTGGCCAAAACATGGGCCAAAGTAATCCCTGGTGATTATGACATATCCCCTTTTTACTTATAATCCAGTGTTTTAGTGTTCTCTATATTTCTTTCTTTCTGAGTCTTGCTAGTGGTTTGTTGATATTGTTCCTTTTTTCAAAGAACCAGCTCTTCATTTCATTAATAACTTTGATTTTTTTTAATTTAAATTAGTTAATTTCTTCTCTAAATTTCATTATTTCCTCCTTCTTTATGCCTTGCGTTCTTTTAGTTGGTCCTATTCAACTTTCTTTAGCTGTGTGGTTAGGTTATTTGTGTGAGCTCTTTCTTTTTTTTCCTGATGAACACTTGTGAAATTTCGTCTTAACACATCTTTTGCTGTGTTCCACAAATTCTTGTAACTTGGATCATTCTCGTTTGTTTACAGTAATTCTCTGAATCCTCTTTGATTTCTTCTTTGAACCACTGGTTGTTCATAGTTATTAATTTCCAGGTATTTGAGTTTGTTGTCTATTTATTTTTATGATTTACTTCCTTTATCTGTGCATCATGGTCTGAGAAGATAGTTGATATAACTTCTCTCCTCTTGACTTACTGGGGCGATGTTTTGTGGCTAGCATACTGTCTTGGAGAATATCCCATTACATTAGATAAAACGTGGTTGTGCTTTAAGGGGACAAAAGGTCCTATATATCTGTCAAGTCCCTCTCTTCTATGTATTCCTTCAAATCAATTGTTTTCTTGTTGATATTTAATCTGATTGATCTATACAGAAGTGATGGAACAGTTTCTAAGTCCACAGCTCTTACTGCTTTCCTATTAATGTCTTCCTTAAAGTATATTAGCATTTGTTTTAAATATTTTTATGCTCCCTTTGGTACAATTAAGGATTGTACCAAAGCATATTGTGGGCTGGTTTGCCAGCTCCTGACCTAGACAACCATCAAAACAGTAAATTGAGGCTTGAATTGCCATGTTTGCCAATTTCTGGAGTGTAAATACACCCACTCTGATTGATTTCAAGCTACCAACCTGAAGCTTCTTCACTGTCAGAAAAAGATAAGCAGTCATATATCATCAGATAGTCTTTCCATCTTAAACAGTAGGAATAAATAGTCAAAAAAATATAAAGATTGTGAAAAATAACATTGGAATCAGAAGGTGTTGATTCAGAGTATCTGTCACCCCAATTTTTAATATAATTTGTTGACTTGTGAGTTTCCTGCAGGTTGACTTCAAATAGACATTGTTTAGCATCCAGCTTATGTAATTTCTGGAATGTTCACCAGTGCTTCTGAGCTAAAGGTAGCTTTAGCTATCCATCAAGGTCAAAGGGTTGTCCTTCTCTGCTCACTTTTTTCTTCTTGCCTGCTGAACTCAGGGTCCAACATACATGGGGCTGGGTTACTTTCTCCTGCAGGTGGGAATGCATGGTCAGTAGTGGCAGAAGGGGAGGAAAGGCATTGGAACCGCTCTGATCTGTCCCAGGCCTAGACAGCTTGGAGTCCTGATGATGGGCCCAGGGAAAGCCAGTCAAAGCTGCTTCTGTTTGGAGAACTTACTCCTATCTCTGCATTCAAGTGTATAACTTTCCTCTTCGAGCCAGCCGACCCAGCCAGCTGACAGAGATGAAATACCTGCCCCAGCCTCACAGTGCAGAAAGCCTCATATTTGGCACTGTAGGGCTGGGACCACAGGGCCCCCCAGCATAGTAAGCTCCTGGCCCACAGCACTCTGGGTGACTTCAGGAACACTCAGCACGAGGCCTGACCAGTACCGCATCCTCTGGTCTTCATGTTGGCCTGGTTGGCCAAGAGTAACCATGAAGAATGCACACCTGAACACCTCCAGGGAGCCCCTGTCTCCTCAGCTAGAGCTGCATCACTAGCGTCCAGGTCCCTTGTGATGTGAAGCATTGATGTGTCACCAATATTCTCAGTCATTCATCTTGGAACCCAAGATCCTGCTTGAAGGCCCCATGCTTTTGTCTCTGGTGTGTTTTCCTGTTAAGTAGTAAAGAAGTTGGAGGAGGTGGACCTTAAGGAAAGGGAAGATCATGTGGGTACTGGGTTGTGCAGGATGCAACTGAACCCTTTGAGGGCTGAGACCTAACTGGGAACCGTGGGAGCACTCATCACTGCTCCAGGCTGCAGGGTGGTAGGAATCCCAAGGAGAGGAACACCCAGTCCCCAAACATTCCCAACTCCCACCTGGACTAGCTTCAGTCTCATCAATCACACTCAGCTTGCTCTGGGCCCACTTTTGATGATCATAGTACAATACCATGAGCTCCCATGGACCAGATTCTTCTTTTTTTTTTCTTTTTTTAATTTTTTTTTAATTCTAGGTGGAGTTCATGCCCAATTCAATCAGCCTAATCAATGGCTGAATAAAGAGCAATACTCCTACATTAAAATAAATTTTTTTATTTTATAAGGTAGTTCACAATATTGATTACATTTAATATTCAAACAGCAATCCCACCACCATTACACCTTCCCACCAACAAATTTGGGATGTTTTCCTCCCAAGTCCCAATCCCTGTCCCAAAGCACAATTAAAATAATATATTTTGTATTGTCTGAATGCATGAAGTCCCATGGAACCCAGATAATGTAAAACTTCGTGACCTTGAACTCTGGACTCAACGAGAACCTGGAACAAAGATTCTCTGCCTGCTTCCCCCAGTCTCCGGTGACTCAGGGATCACATCCATAAGCTACACCCTGCCGATAGCAGATAATCTCCTCATCTGCCACCCTCCAGAACTCAGGATGCTCCTCCCAGAGGGGAGTAGAGGCTCCCAGAACCATGCCACCGGACTCTGTGCCAGGCTGTGGGGTGAATGAGAGCCCTCCCCACCCCAAGGGACACAAGCCGACCTCCACTACCCAACCATCACCATGCTCCAGGATACTTTCCAGACCACGTGACACATTATAAGACACTTCCTACCCATTTTCCACAACTACTACACCATATCTGATGGGGTTCAGACAGTAGTCAACAAATCATAGAGAAAAATATATAAATATATGCCTCTCAGAGAGCCCAGCAAGCTAATGAGAGTATGCCACCCACTCAGGCAGAGCCTGGCAAGCTCCTCTTGGCGTATTCAATATGCCAAATACAGTAACAACAACAAGTCTCATTCCCCTGACTCTGAAAGAGCCTCCAATAATTGGGAAAAGACGACTAAGAAGGGGCTGCTAAAATCTCAGGGCTGGGAGGAATAGAGGCATTACTGACTCCTGCTTGAGTAATTCGACGATCAACAGGATGCCAGTGATGATGACAGTAATGTGTTCCCTCGTTAGGTGCAAAATGTTTAGGAGACTGAGTTCCTCATATACATATCCTTTGATCATTACATATCATTACATACATACATATCCTTTGATCATTAAGAAATAGCAATCTGAGCGTTAGTACACTCTTTGTTCTTTATCAAATCTATGTAGAGTAGACTTGTTGCTACTAACTAGTTCTTTAGAGTTTAATGCACTGATTCCAGGAATACTTTCATTGTCATTGATCTTGTCACTATTATAGTTGTAATTTAACTCCTTACCATCACTGCTAGTCTTGTGTGTTATGTGTCATGTAAATGTCACATACATTGCAGAGTTCCTGACCTGAATTATGCAGAAGTAGCATCAGCTTTGTAGGTCCATTGAAGGAGATCCTGGGGTCTAGGGTGGGGGGTTGTAGCAATAATTCCCCCAGTCCTCAGATTATAGTAGAAGGAGTGATTGGTGCTGAGTAGGGCTGAATGGGAGAAACATAACTCAAATGTAAATCAAAGTATTCTGTAATCTGAAAAAGTTAGAATTTCTCAAGTTATCTACTCCTTGCTTCTTTTTGTTTAGGAATTTTTCCTTTAAATTCTTTTTTCCATATTTTAATATAAACAGAAAGAAGAAATTAAGCTGCATTTTCAAAACTTTGTAAATTTCTTCATCTAAATATCTAAGTTCATTACTTACAAATTCTGATTTCCATATACTATTGACAGTTAAGTTGTCTGCCAATTAGGTCAGAATCTCTTGCCCTAAAAAGATCTCCTATTTTCCAATTTCCAATAGTTTCTTCCTCATTTCTTTCTGAGTCATCAATAGAATCACCTTTTTGTTCATACTCTTATCAAGATTTTATTACAGTAAAAGCATCCATTAATTTAAGCTTTATCTGTCATACCCTCACTTTACGCTGAGAAAACTGTCTTTAACATTCCTATTTTTACTAAACATTTGTGCAAGCCAATCCTTATTTGATCTATCATGGTTATCAAAATTCTTCAACTTTTACTCAATACCTAGTTCCAATATTCACATATTTAGTTATTTAATTACAATATCACCACTTTTCTGAACACTAAAAACTAAATTAATTATCATTTTACTAAATAAGTTACTAGATGGTGGCTTAAAATAATATAAATTTATTCTTTGAAATTCTAATAATGCGTAGTCTAAAATCAAAGTCAGCATAACTGGTTTTCTGAAGTTTTCAGAGTAGAATCCATTTCTTGCCTTTTTCACCCTCCAGGGGATTCCCAGTTCCTTGAATCATGGCTTACTTCCTCACATGTCTCCAACTTCTTGTTTCCATTATATCTCCAACTGCTGACTCTACCATCCCCTGCTTTAA
Source organism: Sorex fumeus (assembly GCF_029834395.1). Lineage (NCBI taxonomy): Eukaryota > Metazoa > Chordata > Mammalia > Eulipotyphla > Soricidae > Sorex > Sorex fumeus. The sequence continues at coordinate 38,002,411 of NW_026606101.1, read as the reverse complement.
AAAATCCCTTGTGATTATATTGTGTTTATTGATATAACTAAGGATAAACTCCCCAGTTCATGATCCTTAATTTAAATGTCTGCAATTTCTTTTGACCATGTTAATCAATATATGAGAAATTCCAGGAATTATGATATGGTCATTCTTGGTGGAACATATTTCAGGTGACCTAATACTATGGTGGTGAATATGTGATACTAGACATTTTCCAAAACCCATTAAACTTTACAGCAAAAAAAAAGAGTAGATTTAGTTAATATGATTTAAAATATAATCTAGGGTTTCAAAATATCCCAGAATAGAATGAAGAACATAACATTTGAAAACTTAACTGTATTGATAATTTATGAAGTCCTTACATTATATTATTCTATTCTATACTATCCTATCCTATCCTATACTATACTATACTATACTATATTATACTATATGACCATACTGTTCTTACTGCACTAACATACGCCTCAGAGATCTGAGCCCTACAAAAAGAGTACAAGAAAGCTATTTGGGTATTCCAAAGAGGAATCGAAAGTGCTATACTTGGAATATCACATTTCATTCAAGTAAGAGAAGGAATCCAGAGTTTCGACCTCCATAGATGATCAAGAATCAGGGACACTGTCTCATTTGCCAAGCCGTCAAAAATCAGATGGGCTGGATATGTAATACAATTTAGAAATGACTGCTGAACTAGAGGTGTTACCAGCTGGATTCCACAGGATGTCAAAAGAACGTGTGGCCACCCACCTACGAGATGGTCAGACTTCTTCGTCAAAACTCTGAACAAATGGTTTTAGGCTCTTCATGTTCCTGGAGTGAGCAGATGCCATTGGGTTACACTAGCACACAACGGGGACAAATGGGGACACTACTGGCACCTGCTCAAGCAAATAAAAAATCAACAGGATGACAAGTGATACAAGTGATGACCATACTAACATAGTATACTAACATACTACCAGGTTGGCCAAGAACTTCCAAGAGTAGTCCCGGAAGCCCCTGAACATTTATTGGGATAACCCTTCCCTACAAAAAAATAAAACAAGCTTTCTGAAAAACTGAGAACATATAGAACTGGAATAGTAAGTACAAAAAATACCTGGATCTTGTACCACAGAAAACTAATCAAGCAGTTTTTAAAAACCACAATGATAAAAGTATGCCATGGGACATGGGCACCAGTTGAAAGCGCATCCAATGTCATAGAACAATTTCAGAAACAAAAGAAACTTGCAAAAGTTAAAAGTAAATATTCATTAGTCCATCCTGATAAAAATTAATGATTGAATAATTAAGGGAAGAAAAGATAAATCTCTGTGCAAAGACTTTAAAATAATTCTATGTAGATACTCTTCCCTCAAGGAAATGGATTGTAACTGCCCACTCCTTGAATAAGAGCTATATTAGACATACTCTTTTGCCACTGTACCATATCCCCAGACTCCTAACTTTCCTTTAATTGGAAAGCTGTTATTATGTCTTCATTACATAGAATAATACAGGAAATAACTTTACAGTGGAGGTATCTGAGACACTACCCCAGCTGGTTGATCAGGTCCATATTAACAATGATATGCAGTTTTGATCTTATGAACCCTTGATGTAATGTGAGTGAAATGGAACTTTTCTCTCAAGTGATCTCTGAAGAAAACATCACCCAGAATAATTATGGGAGAATAAAATCAGACAAATTCCAGGGGCTAGAGAGATAGTACAGTGGGTAGGATGCTTGCCTTGTACACAAATGACCCAGGTCTGATCCCCTGCATCCCTTATGGCCCCACTGAGTATCCCTAGGAATAATCGAGTGTACATAAAATGAGTGTATAGCGAGGAATAATCTCTAATCATTGACAGGCATGGTCTGTGCACCCCCCCAAAAAAAAGTAAATAAAATCAGACAAATTCCAAGAGAAGGATCCTATAAAATACTTCATCAGTACTCAAAACTATCTAGGTCAACGAGCATCTAGGTCAACAAGAACAAAAGTCTAAGAAACTGTTACAGCCTATAGAAGCCTTAAGAGACATGATTACTAAATGTAAGGTGGGATCCTGAATTAGATTCTATAACAGAAAAGGTACATTGGGTTAAACCAAGGAAATCACTTATAAATGAATGGATATGGAGAATATCGTGCTTAGTGACTTGAGTCAGAAGGAGAGAGACAGACATAGAATGCTTGCGTTCATTTGTGGAATATAAAAAACATAGTATGAGACTAATACCCCAGGACAGTAGAAATGAGGGCAAGAAGGACTGGCCTATGGTTGAAAGCTAGCCACAAGTGGGGGTAGGAAAAGGAAGTTAGGATAGAGAAGGGACCACTATGACAATGATAGCTAGAAATGATCTATCTGGACAAGAATTGAGTAAAAAACATGATATATACCTGTATTTCAAACCATAATGTCCAAAAAGAAAAGACAGAGAGGGAGAGAGAGAGAGAGAGAGAGAGAGAGAGAGAGAGAGAGAGAATAAGAAAAGTACTTGCTGTAGAGACTGGGGGTGGGAGGAGGCAAGGAGGTAACTTGGAGACATTGGAAATGCACACTGGTGAAGGGATGGTTGTTGGAATATTGTATGACTGAAGTCCAATCATGAACAACTTTATAACTATGTAGCTCATGGTGATTCAATTTTAAAATACTTTCTTAAAATCTAATAAAATCAAAATAAAATTTTAGTTAATTAATAATATACATTAGTTCATTATTGCAACAAATGTACCACATCAATAATTATAGTAACCATAGGGGAAATTGGGCTAGGAATATATGGGAACTTTATACTAACTTTGTAATTTTCTTAGGAATTTTAAACCATTATAAAATGAAAGTTTTATTTTAAAAGCAATACATATTCATTAAAATGTTTAAGCTGAAGGAAATGCCATTATAATCCTAGGGTTTGAGAAACCATGCAATTGGGTTGGAAGAGGAAATAGTTTAAGTCTAGTGGAATGGTCTGCTAAACTTTAACTGTATTTTTTTTTACTAGAAATTTGTGGCAGGAGGTTTAGATTCCCCTGACTTTAATACCAGTACCACCCAGTGTCATTATGAACACCTTAGGACTATACCTCACTTAAGATACCAGGGTCCTTGTTTAAATGAATTTTAATGCTTTAAGGTAAAATGAAAAACCATGGTGATGTTAAACCTTATCATTCAAAGGTCTATGGTTTTATTAACTTAGAAACTTTGTCTTAATAGATGCTTATGAAAAAAATATCATGCATTGAATAGCTGAAAATTTGGGACTGATAACATGAGATTTCATCCAACTATAAAACCATCTTTACTATGATTTCTAGCTTGCGCCATTGTTTTTAAGTAATATTCATTGTCCCTCTCATAAAATATGTACCAGGTGGCTTTTGAAAGAAAATTGAAGACCTAGCAAACAAAGTTTTTGGTTAACCTATCCTGGCTCAGTGCTCTGCATCACAGCAGAAACTCAGGTCAATCAGAATGAAATTCAATGGATGACTCCGTTTGGACATAAGCATCAGACAACACGGGGAGAAAGAAAAGATATATGAAGCACAATAGTGGCATCTCATGTTTACTGAATGGAGAAGCTAAACAATTGGCTAAGATAGGGTATTTTGAAGTAGACACATGAAATTGAGCAGTTTCCTGGATTATGTCAACCAAAGTTTGGGAATCAAAAGTTAAATGCGGGCATATTTTTTCCCTCCACAGTGAAATTTAATGCTCAGAAAACATTCCCAGTAAAGCATTCACTGGGTAGCTGTGATTTACAGGCACTGTTTCCTGTACCTAGAACACAGAGATCTTCTGGTCTCATAAATTAGGGAGGAAGCTCTATTGATCTGCTCAAGAACTCTACAGTCACTTCATATCAAACAAACTAACAAATCTCCATTTTTAAAAAAAATAGGCATCAGTAATGAAATGCGTGTGTTTCTATTGTGGGGTGCAATGGGAAAGAAATGGTGAGATTGTGACTGATTTTTAGATTTTTTTATTTGTTTGGTTGTTGTTTTGGGGGATTGCATTGTTAATTTTTTTTTTATTTTCATTAGTGCGATACCATGAGGTACAAGTGTAGACTTACAAACTTTTGTGCTTGGGTTTCAATTATACAATGATCAAATACCCATCCCTCTACCAGTGGCCATTTCCTGCCACCACGGATCCCAGTATCCTCCCACTCCTATCCCCCCACCCATCCCACCCTACCTCTGTGGCAGGGCATACCCTTTTGTTCTCTCTCTCCTTTTGGGTGTTGTGGTTTGCAAAAGAGGCATTGAGTGGCAATCATGTTTGGTCTATCTCTTACTACTCTAACTAAACTTTAAGACCCTTTAAGGATAAATCTTAGGCATCAAACCCCAGCACAAGCACGGGACTTACTGACCAAGAGACTTCATAAACCTACGCTAGTAACCATCACAAAGATTCAACTGGACAATTTACAGGGAATAAAGCCTCCCCTGCATGACAGATCTAAGGGAACCAAGGAAAACCTCTGAGACAATGTATTTCTCTTTAAGGGAGAGCCAAATACTCAAGGCAGCCTCATTTCTTCCTGACACCTGCTCCCCAGCCCCACCATAGGGGAAAGCACTCTCTGTTCAGTCCAGATGGTCTCATCCTATTCAACCCATGTCTGCTTTGTTTATAGTTTATGTCGCCAGTTACCACAGAAATACAGAGGAATGGGCCAGAGCTGTTTCACTTTGCTGTGATTCAGACGATGACAAGCTTTGACCTTTCTCATTAAAATAGAAGAAAGAATGATTACCTGCATCTGGATATAAATAGTTACAAAACAATACATATCTTCCACAGAGACTGGAAACAAACAGCCGGCAAAATAAGGACACTGTTGTTTGACTCTTCTATTTTTTTTTTTCAAAAAGCCACCCTGAGCCTTTCCACCTTCTGACCTGACAAGAGAAACTTCTCTGTGTGCTGCCTGTAATTCTACTATTGGAGGCTTAATTGGCGAAGGGAATATCTATCACTCTGCCCTAGAAAGAGTCTTGTTTGCTAAAACTCTGGGGAGGAAGAAAAACAAAGTATGCTTTAATGTAAATTACTGCTTCCGGTCACAAACTCTGAATCAAGTCATCTCTTACTGAATCAAGTCTACTCTATCAGAGCGGAGCAGGATTTCTAAAAGATTCCATGACGTCATGTCCCCTGCAAACCATGTTCCTTTCAGTACACAAATCAGTTCTAGGAAACATTGCAATGTGTTGCAGCTGTGACAGTTTTCTCTGGACCTCCCCACCTGGGGCCATTCATGTCTGTCAAATTCATGGCTACAAGAGAGTGTACTAGTTCTGTGACTGGTTTCAAGTGTCTTACTATTTTTTTTAATTCTGAGAGTATCCTATTCTACTACAGTCAAATTTCTTTTTTTCCCTCTTTCTCTTTATTTTGCAGAGCATCAAACTAGAAGTAGTTTATTTATTGATTAATATTAGGATAAGAAAATCGTTTTTAACATACAGCTTTCTCTAACTGCCTTTAGGAAATATCCTGAAAGGACTGTGGTAGGTATACATAATTAATCAGCATTCTATTCACTAAACTAAATGACTTTTATTTATTATTCTTTTATTTATTTATTGAATCACCATGAGAACAGTTACAAAGCTTTTGTGTTTGAGTCTCAGTCATACAATGATCAAATACCCATCCCTTCACCAATGCGCATTTTCCACCACCAAAAACCCCATTATACCCCCCATCCCACACTCTCCCCCTACCTGTGTGGCAGATAATTTCCATTACTCTCTCTCTCTCTACTTTGTTTATATTCAATATTTCAACACCAGACCCAGGATTATTATTTGGAATTTTCCCCTAACACTCAGACCTGCCAAAAAGGCAACATTAGACAACTTGCTTTGTATTGCTGGTTATGCATAGCATATGATGCTCTTACGGCCATGCAATCTTGGAATTCTAAAATTTTAATAATTAGGTCCGGAGAGATTTCTGCCAAGAGCCGCTCAGTTCCAAGATTCGTTTGTGTGACTCTGGGATCATGACCATTATGAAGCTCAATAAATAGCCTGGCGGGGGTGGGCGGAGGGCATTCGTGGGAAGCATCTCAGGGTCCCATCGGCACGGGGGAGGAAAATGACTGGCTCCTCCCCTATCCCATGACACCTGGCATGTGTTGTCACTGCTGGCCCATACCTGGATTTTCCAATGAGCTCTGGAAAATGGTGGCCACCAGCTTTCCTGGAGAAGAGGCGGAGGGATATTTTCCTATCTGGGGTGGCCCGGCAAAGGTGGCCTAATGCAAAAAGCTGCCAAGCAGCTGCCAAGAGCTGCTTGGTTCCAAGAGTTGTTTGTGTGTCTCTGGCTCCTTTGTCTTTATATCCTAGTCTGTGTAGATCTGAAAATGACTTCTATGTAGTGACAGAACTACCCAGAGCTACCTGATAGAGCAAGTCTACTGGATGCCCAAGCAGACCCTGTTTCCTGTACCTCCCATTCCCCTCATTTGGTCCCCTCCTCCTCTCTGCTCCTAACACAGACATCTGCTTATTGTTGCTGTCGTAAGGTGGAGGCAGCCCAGAAGGGCTGAAGAGAGGTGGAAAAAGTGGTGTGCTACATGGGGGTCCCTGACACATAAAATCCTTCCCTCTTCCCCAGAAAGAACAAGGGTTGTGGAGTGAATAAGTTTGAGGTGGTTAAAAGATAAACGTAGCACCCCAGTCATCACAATATTGCTACACAACGATTCACAGAAGAAAGACAGTGGTTAGGTTTATTCTGTTTGACATTCACAAGTATACTTCAAACTGCATCTCATAACACATCTAGAAATTACAAACTCTCTTATACTTCCCTTTATTTTATGCCAACATGACATCAAATAATAAAAATAACTTGAAGTATAAGAAATGTGAAAAAAAGAAATGAGGTTATTGGGTACTAGATGAGGAAGACAAGGTAGGTGGGAGAAAAGGGTGCAGAGAGCCAGTCAGATAACAGAACTAGAATTTTTGTGGCCAGTGGGGTAATACTAGTCATATTTAGAGGTATGAGAATTTGCATACCATAGAGGTATGAAGTTTGCATAATTCTGTAAATCAATAGCAAATAAAGTTTAATTCAAAAAGTATGGAAAATTCACAGAGAATATATCTTGTTCTTAGTAAGTTCTAGAAACACCAAACTATCTGTGGGACTGGAAAAGTTGGGAAGGATGGGTAGGAGGGGGGTGTTCAAGGAGAGAAGAACCCAAGTAAAAGAAAGACTACAGAACTTCCCCATGAAGGGGACTCGCCTAGGACCATGCCCTCAACCCTCTACTAACCTATTTCCAATTTTCTTTTTTTTTTTTTAATTTTTATTAGTGAAACACCATGAAGTACAGTTGTAGATTTACAAATTTTTGTGCTTGGGTTTCAATTATACAATGATCAAATACCCATCCCTCCACCAGTTTCCATTTTCCACCACCACGGATCCCAGTATCCCTCCCACTCCCATCTTCCCCATCCCACCGTGCCTCTGTGGCAGGGCATTCCCTTGTGTTCTCTCTCTCCTTTTGGGTGTTGTGGTCTGCAAAAGAGGCATTGAGTGGCAAACATGTTCAGTCCATAGTCTACTTTCAACATGCATCTCCCCTCCTGGGAGGATCCTCCAAACACCCTTTATTTGGTGCTCCCTTCTCTATCTGAGCTGCCCTTTCCCCTAGAATGCCCGGCTGGCCTCTAAGCCTTGGAGTAATCCTCCTGGTACTGATCTCTGCTATTCTTGGATATTAACCTCCTATTTTGTTACTTTATGTCCCCCAGATGAATGCAATCTTTTTATGTCTATCCCTCTCTTTCTGACTCATTTCGCTTAGCATGATACTTTCCATGTAGTACCACTTGTATTGTGCCTTATACACTTTATTCCTTAAACTTTGACAGAATGTCCAAGGAGTTTTGTACTAGTTAAAGGGAAAGGGGAACTCTGAACCCATGGATAAAGTGCCACATATAAAATAATAATAATAATAATAATAATAATACATTTAGCGGGCTTGGAAGGGAGTGAGGGTACACCCAGCAGTGCTCAGAGATCATTTTTGGTGGTCCCCAGGGCTGCCAGATAACAAATCCAGGCCTCCTCATATGTACCATCCTTTGATCTATCTCCTTGGCCTTAATAATAATACTTTTTTTTGTATGAAAACTAGTCAGTTATCTCTGATCTCCCAATTTTCCCCCAATGAGTTGGCAAAAGGTTGGAGTTTAAAACCATTCATATTCTAAATAATAGTTTGAGTCTCTGTGTCCCTTAGACATAGAGGTAAATGTGACTCCAAATCCAAACATCAGATTTTCTAACCTCTGTGACCTTCACTATAACTTTCCTCAAATACCTGTCATTCTCTTCCCTATATTCTCCAACTCAAACTTTTCTCCATAGCCTTCAAAATGAACCTGAATGACCTTCTGGTGATCAGATCCCACTCATACTTTAATAGGGTTAGTTTATGTGCCCAGTAGCAGAGAGAAAAATTATGGTACTTTGGATTGAGACCTGGTCCTAAACACTTAGGCTTCTATCTATGGTACACACTGTCTTTCAGACCCCTTAGTACAGTGGAAATATGTTGTTTCCACTGGATAGAGCATTTGTGAGGAGATAAAGCCTCCTGCTGGTAGCCATTTGAATGAACTTGGGAACAGATCCTCCAGCCTCAGTCAAGTCTCTGAACTAGCCCCAACCAACCAACCAACCAACCAACTATGGTACTCCCAAATTCTTCACCAGAGACTGAATGAGATAGGGGTTGGAGTGATAGTACAGCAGGTAGAGAGCTTGCTTTGCACAGTGCCAACCCAGATTTGATCCTTGATACCCCATATGGTCCTTTGAGTCCTGCCAGAGTGATCCCTGAGTACAGAGCCAGGAGTAAGTCCTGAGCATCACCAGATGTGGGCCCCAAACAAGAAATTGCACAAGATAATAACTTCTGTACAAGAGAAAAACTAGTAAGTTTGGGTGCAAAACTACTAAGTAGGTAGCAGTAGAGAACAACACATCCTTCTGTAGTGACATAGATCCAGTCTCATGTACCTTCCAAAAGAAACCCACTCAACACCAACCTACTCTACTGAACATGCATGAGCCACAGGAGAGGAAAACTCCATACAGAGGTGTTTTCTTTCTCTTCTCTCTCTCTCTCTCTCTCTCTCTCTCTCTCTCTCTCTCTCTCTCTCTCTCAGCTTTTTTCCAGCATTGCTACTTTCTGGACAGCACATGTGGCCTTTGTTCTGTGACATTCTTGAGGACATTCAGTCCAGTATTTTTTCCCCATCAACACACTGGCATATCGTATCTGCTTTAAAATGACGCCAATCCACATACTACTAAGTAAACTGCTTCTTCATTGACTATGTCACGTATATTTTTACAAAACAATAGGCTTTTAAACATCTTTTCAATAAACAAAAATGATTTTATTGCATATGAAGATAATAGAGTTTACCTGATCCATTTTAAGCATCAGTTAACGATTTCCTGTACTTATAAAACACATTTCCGTTAACATTCTTGGAACTAAATCTTTGAACCGACCTTTCATAATTTCCTTAGGATAAATTTCTGGAAAAAATAAGAGCTGAAAAATTTAACTTTTAAAACTTTAGGTATTTCTTGCCTTGTGACGCTTCTAAAATGAACATAACTTTTTTCCCATTATTAATAACAGTGTCTGAGTGGGACTACATTCCCACTAACATTGTGAACTATTTAGATACATGCCTGAAATGTCTAGTCTTTGTTAAGCATACCTATTTTCTGTTCTTAATAATGGATCCTAAATTTTATTTGTTGCAATTGTTAATGAATGGGTTAAGTTTTACATTTTATAAATAAATGTTACTGGTATAAAGGATAATTAAATTTTTCTTGCATTTTATTTCCAGCTATATTTTAGAACTCTCAAATATGAGTCTTTAGTTTATTATTTTTAGGTTTTTAAACTAGAAAATCCTGTTATTTTAAATAATAACAGCATCTATATGTATTGCTTTCCAAAATTCATCTGCCATTATCAATTTAACTAATGTAGTGTAAAATCATATTGAATTATAGAAGGGACCATGAGAATATTATCTTCCTAACTTTAATGAAACTTTCTTTAATGTTTCTCTGCTAAATGTGATGTTTCTTCTGCACTTAAGATGGATGTTTTAAGCAGATAGCCATCTTTCAGCTGTTTTCAGTCATTGTACGCTTAACATAAACTGGCTTAGTACATTAATTAGAAGTCCCATAGGAAATTAAGGCAGTCAAGATTTGATCCACCCAATCATCTCTCTGCAGTCTTAGGTCTAAAGTCACACCCAGTTCTGGTTCCAAAATGTCTTCCCAGGTCTTCTCAGGGATACAAGCTTGCTAGTCCAGGTAGTGGAAAACAAGAACAAATCTAAAGAGTTACTTTCCCTGGAGAAATATTGTTATGTATATTAGACCAGTCACTCATTTTTTATACAAATCACTTTGGCCAGCTCAGGTGATGCTAATATGATTAATCTAATTTTTAAAATAAGACATGGAGTGATGCTAAAACAGTGAGTGTTCCCATTTAGTCAACTTTGTCAAACTAAGAATCCAACATTCTGCTTTCAGTTGTAGCTCTCTGGCCCTGTAGTCACCCCAGCTGAAGCTGGAACTGGAGCTGGTGCCCTCTTTCCAGATCATTGCAGCTAATAAAGACTGATGTTGATATCATTTAAAAAATTGAATATAACATTCTCTTTATCTTTCAAAGAGTTTTGTCAGGAATACCTTTTCATCATTTGTTTTCTCTTTCCTTACACTTCTGTCAAAATACAGATAACCATTTCTAGACTTCTTGGAATGTAGCTTTTTTTTTTATATAGGACATGTTCTTAAAATATGTCAAAAGTTTCAAAAAAAAAGCAATCTAGATGGAATGTGGCCACCTGGGGGCATCCTGACCACTTGGGGTCTCCAGTAGTAGAAAAACTCTTCATACATCAAGATACCAATTTGATAACATTAAGAAAATTAATGTTGTCCTAGCCTGTAACAAGGAAGTGTCATAATAGGTGTGATTCCAATTCATCTTTTCAACCTACTTACCAACTCAGAGACTATAAAATCCAGCTCCCGAAAGAGAACAGCGCAGAGCCTCCTGCCCCTGCGCCTGGCTGTCCTAGCCGGGGCCCCTTGGAGGGGAGCGGGTTGAGTTTCCCTCCCCACCCCAACCAGGGCTCCTGCAGCCGAAGACCTCCAGAACCAGCCACCACCATGCTGAGACCATTCTCTGCACATATGAAGGTACCAGCAGAGGTACAAAGGCATGCGGGTCCCAGGGCTGAGATCTCCAAGCCTACTCGGATGGGGGCTGAGCATCCTCCGCCCAGATCCTCCAAATTCCAGTAGGCGGGGGTCACGCCCACCAACTGGCCCCCTGGCGCCATGTAATCCCATCAACGGCCAAGACTCAGGGACTAGAAAACCCAGCTCCCAGAACCACGCGGCCACATTCGCGGCCACGCGACATCTTATTATCTCATTCCTACTTTGGACAAACTGACAGGCTACCGAATGTAACCTGCCCACACAGCAGAGTCTGGCAAACTCCCTGTGGCATACCCAATATGCCAAATACCAGTAACAATGAAGGCTCTCATTCTCCTAACTCTGAAAGAGCCTTGAATATGGCACTTTTTAAAAAAAAATCTCAGGGCTAGGATGAAGGAGACATTACTGGGGCCTGCTCGAGGCAATTGACGAATGACCAACTAAGAAGTGTTTAGAGCTTCATGTAAAATTTCCTGTGTAAATGCTGGCATTTTCTACCACTATAGCATGGTTTCTTTTCTTCCCACCTCTTTAAATATGCTACATATATCACAATATTTGTAATTTGGTCAATTATAAATGGTTATTTAGTAACTCTCCTTTCCTGTTAGTTCATTTAGAATTGGCTGTATGTATATTTATATGCATTCTGTCAAGTTTAGCATAACACTATCTTTAACAATATTTACTAGAAATTTGTTCACTCAGAAATGCTGTGAAATGATATCTTTCAACTAATAAATTTGAATTTCTAGGTCACTAGCTGGGCCTAAGAAAAACATTTGAAATATGAGGGATAAATGATTATGTTCAATTTCTATCTGAATATCTCCTTATTATTCTTTTACAGTCTTTCTAACCCTCACTGAGAATATGCATACATAATTCTTTATGGTTTATCTCACTTTTAATGAGGTCACTGCAAGTTTCAGCTATCAAAAACATTTCTTAAACTCAAAATTAAGTTTGTTAGTAGATGGTGAAGATGGAGACACTTGACATGCCAAATTACTACTGGGTCAGGATTGTTTCGACAAATTGTCATGTGAAAAAGGGGAATTTTGACTATAGTCAGAAATACTAGGTAGAGGTTCCTTAACCTACAGAATAAAGTCTGCAAGAGACTATAACTTAGCATGCTCCTTACATAGCCCCTTTTATAAAGTCATATAAAAAACCAATGTTTCCCTATTTTGGGGACCATGTATCTTATCCCTTAGGGTGTATATTAAATAAATCTGAATCTTCCTGGGAAATATTAACAAATTTGTTAAATAATTGTCCTCCATATAAAAAATATTTCAGAGAAATATTGTAATAAAGGATAACATGTACTAAAGCAAATAGAAGGTGGTAGAAGTGAAAATGTGACTCTAATAAAAATATTATGGGCTAAGATAGAGGTTGGTGGTTGCTGTGGTATAGTAGCCTTGTGCTCTAAAGCATACGTACACGTTTACTATTGTAAATCAATAAAGTTTTTTTTCAACTTCTATTTCTGGAAATTAGAACAAGTTTGCTTCACTTTGTTAGAGCCAGCGATAGATAGAAAACTATATAATCATTTGATAAATTCAAAACTATTCACTTAAATATCACAGTAGCAAATTAAAAGTATCATTGTCTAACCGGTCAGTACCTTATTGCAAACCATAATGCCCAAAAGGAAAGAAAGAGAGAAGAAAAGTGCCTGCAAGAGAGGCAGACTGTGGGGAGGGGTTGAAGGAAGGGTTTGGAGGGAAGGAAGGAAACTGGGGACATTGGTAGTGGAAATGTACACTGGTGAAGGGACAGGTTTTAGAATATTATATCAATGAAACTCAATCATGAACAACTTTGTAACTGTATATGTAATGGTGACTAAAAATATTTTTTAAATGAAAAATAAATAAAAGTATCACTGTCCTGCCGCTGGAGAGATGTACAGCAGTTACATCGGTATAGCAGGTAGAGCAATTTGCTTGCAATTTGCCTTGCAGCAAATTGCCTGACAAGGGTTCTATCCCTGCAGTCTCACATGATCACCTGAGCACCACCAGGAGTAATTCCTGAGTGTATAGCCAGGAGTAACCCTTGAGCATCACTGGAAGTGGCCCTAAAAAACAAAAACAAAAAGTATCATTGTTCTGTAATTTTTAAATCACTGCCAGAAATCTTTATTAATACAGTCATGGACCCATTGGTCTGTGAAATGTGCCATTTGTCCACATTCTTTTTTTTGTTTGTTTTTTACTTCCCCCACCCCTTCAATTTAGCATTTTGTTTCTATTGAATTACCATTAGATGCACAGTTTAAAAAGCTATTCATCTGGGTTTAAGTCATACAATGTTTCAACATCCATCCCTTCATAGTATACATTTCCCACCATCAATGTCACAGATTTCCCTCCCTCCCACCACCCAGCGCCAGCTTGTCTCTACGGTAGACACTTTTCTTCTCTCTCTCTCTCTCTCTCCCTCTCTCTCTCTCTCTCTCTCTCACACACACACACACACACTATTTCTCCCTCTCTCTCATTCTCTCTCTTGCTCTTTCTCTTTCCACTCTCTCTCCTATCTCTCCCCTATCTCTCTGTCTCCCTTTCTCTGTCTCTGTCTCTGTCTCTCTCTCTTTTTCCCAACTCACCCTTTTAGTAATTATAGTTGCCATATAGGTACTGATAAGGGGTTAATATCAAAGATATATAAGGGACTGTAGAGCTTCACAAGAAAAACCATCCAACCCCATCAAATATTGGGGAAAAGAAATTAGCAGAAACTTCCTTAATGAAGAAATACAAATGGTCAAAAGGCACTTGAAAAATGCTCTATACTACCATTTTCCCCACTTTTAATGTCATATGCCCTCTCTAAGACTTTTTAAAATTCACTCAAACATGTAAGATCAATATAGTTACAGAAATCAAAGCTGCTCTGGATCTGACAGGTAGATCCTCATTCTATAGATAAGATAAGGGGACCAAAAAGATAGTCCACTGGGAAGAATGCTTGCCTTGCATGTGGTCAGACCTGGTTTGGATCCCTGACACCCTATATTGTCCCTCAGGAGTGATTCTTGAGCTCATAACAAGGATTACACGCTGAGAACTGATGTTTGTGGTCCAAAATTAAAACAAAACAAAACACCCAAGCAAACCTAAAAAGAAACCAAACAAAACAACCAGACTAGCATCTAACAGACCAGTTAATTCACCTGCATAGCTGATTCTTCCTCAACAGTTATAACTTTGGCCTAATATAACCCAAGTGATTTTCTTTCAATAGAATCTCAAATTTTATTCTGCTTGCAAAAACCCCATCAGACATTATTAATTTTTGGTTAATTAAACCAGGACCAGTGTTATGTTTTTGTTTTATTTTATTTTCACTGGTTTTCTACCAGTCCAATATGAATTCTTTTGGAAAGCATCCAAGTGATTTTTTAAATTTTTATTTTGCCAAGTATACATGAGCCACATTTGCTGATAAGGATAATAAGCCGATCATTGAATTTATTAAACTAATATATTATTCTATATTCACAGCCATCCCTGGGATGGTATGAGGTATTGCTTCCACAAAATTAATTGTTCTAAGCTTTCTGGGAACAAAAAATAGATAAAAGTTGAGTCTACCAGTGGGTAGACTGGGCATCTATAAAACAACGCTAGCTAAACATTCTAAAATTCCAATTCAACTGAAGTTCACAAAGAAAAGATATGTCTTTTTTATTTTTTCCCTTTTTAGCATAAAATGAGGGACTATGATTTGCTTGGAACCTAGGCTCTGGATAAACTATCATCCCAAATATTGGGGTGCTATTTTTGTGAGAATGTGTTTTGGTTTTGTCCCCTTAGAAAGGATACTATTTTCAATAACAGCAGTAAGAAGGGCCAGGAGAACTGGTCCACTGATGGAAGGGAGAGAGCAGTTAGAATAGAGAAAGGACCACTAAAAATCACTCTGATCAAGCACTGAATGCTGAAGAGAGTTAAAGGGATATACATGATAATCTTTTGATATCTGTATTGCAAACTATAATGAAGTGAGAGAGACAGAAAGCTAGAGAAAGAGAGAGACAAAGAGAGCGCCTGTCAGTGAGGCAGGCTGGGAGAAGGGGAGAATTGGAGACACTGGTAGTTGGAAATGTACATTGGTGAAGGGGATGAGGGGGCTGTTAGAACATTGTATGACTGAAACCCAGTCATGAACACTTTGTAACTGTATATCTCATGGTGATTTATTTTTTAAGTCGATTATTTTTGGATTAGTCACTCAATTAAGTAGAAAAGGAAGCATGCATTGTAACTCATATTCACTCTCTTGTTCTTGAAAATATGAGTAGCCCATATCTGTGTAGAACTCTGACACTAGATCTAAGATAATGCTTATTTGGGGACTCAGAGACATTCTTGAGAATCTTATGAAAGTAATGGACCTTCTATCTAGGAAAATGTACAACGCACTATATTGGGGCAAAATATCAGTTTCCTACTTCCTATATGGGCAAAACCCCAGTTATCCCCAACTTTTTTTTCTTACACATCTTCTTTTAGCCTTCTCCCACACTCCTACAGACCACTCAGGTTACCAAACACATGGTAATTTTTCTCCACACCAAAAATAATTCTCTACAAGACCATCTATTTGTCCTACAGACCTAGATGCTATAGACTAAAGGCCTAGTCCTGCAAAAATGAACCCTCCAGATACATACACACAAAGTCTCCAGTCTCCAGTCCCAGCATATGCTACACCACATGCTAATGACCAACGAGTCATATATCAGTCATATGTAATCCTTATACCCTCCTAAGGAGTCAATACATTTTCGAGAGAAGCTTACAAAACTCAGGAAACACTAAGATTTACCTGTTTACTAAGGCATGTGTTATTTCCAAATAAAAAGATACAGAGGGAAAGAATAGCTACTTCTCAAGCATAGCTGCCTTTGTCCCCATGGAAATAGGAAAATGGTGCCCCTCCCCCAAAATATATTCTTATCTAGAAGTCCTTCAAACTCCATCCTACTAGAATTTTGATGAAGGCTTCCTCACTTAGATATGATCGACTATTAATTCCAGTTTCACATTTCTCCTTCTCAAGAAAATAGGCTTAAAAATTCCACACTTCATTTAGCAGCCATTCCGGTGATCAGCCTCCATCCAGGAGTCCACAGAGAGCCACCCCATTAAGACAAAAGATTCTTATATTACCCAGAAAATTATATAGGTTTCAGTAGGGCTATGGCAGGAACCACAGATTCAGACTGAATATTAGAACAATAGATGAGCTTAGTGTTTATATCACTTAGGAAATTACAAGTGACTGTAATTTATAAATTCCTTCCCAGTAACTAGAAGTGAGGCCCAATATGTATTTTCTATAAGCTCACACATACAAAACACTGAATTACAACTTCAAAGGATCAATGGAACTTACTAATTTTGCACGTGTACTATCTATCCTCAGTGAAAGCAGGATATAATGATGAAATAACTTACAGTTAATAAGAGTACATCATCTGCCAAGCATTCCAAGAGAAAAACTAAACAAAACCTTGTACCTTATGGCCAGATTATCTAATGCATGCTTCCTGTTGTTACATATTTCCAGTTTGAAATCCAAAGCTTTACTGAATTTCTGTTGAGTGTTGGACCTTTTCAATTATAGTATTAATAGGAAAGTTTTGTCGCTGCTCAAGCCAGAACACGTGTGAGAACTTTCCAAGATTTGGGGAGGACAATATTTTCATTGTGTGCCTCAGGTAACTCACACATGAAAGACAGTGTCATTAGATAACCAGTTTTTTACTTTCTTTGTAGGATGATGCCCATGTTATCAGTTGACTAGGAAACTTCAAGGTACTGGTGAGAATATTTCAACAGTAACTCTCTCACCAAAAACTGTAGAAACAATGTTGTAATTTTGTCCTGATTTTATGAACACTCTGCCCTTCATGCAAGGGATTTCTATCTTTTTTTTTCCATATATTCCGCCAGTTTTGTTCACATAAAATGACTAAAAGTTGGTGTTACACCAACAGAGAAAGACAAATACTGAATGTAGACTCATTTATATGTGGAATCCTGAAAAAAAAAGTTATATGGAGATTTGAGAAAAGTTAAATTGAATTTCTAGAAACAGTATAAAACTGCCAGGTTGCCAGGAGCCGGGAGAGGGCAAGGGGAGTTTGGAGAGGGAGATTTTAATCAAATGAGACAAAATTTTAGTTATTAAATAAGTAACATCTAAGGATATAACAAATAGTATGATAACTATATTTAATAATATCAATCTTACATTTGAAATTTTTCTGAGTAGATCTTAAGGAGTCTAACCACAAAATGGGGATAATGTGAGGTGATGGATGTGTTTATTCTTGTGAGTATGGTAATCATTTCACATTCTACATGTATACATGGGCTGGAGCAATAGCACAGCGGGTAGGGAGTTTGCCTTGCATGCAACCAACATGGCCGACCCGAGTTCAATTCCTCTGCCCCTCTCAGAGAACCCAGCAAGCTACCAAGAGTATCTCTCCCGCACAGAAAAGCCTGGCAAGCTACCTGTGATGTATTCGATATGACAAACACAGTAATAGCAAAGTCTCACAATGGAGACGTTACTGGGCCCACTCGAGAAAATCAATGAACAATGGGAGGACAGTGACAGTGACGTGTATACAAATGATCACATGGTACATTTTAAAATATACAATTTTATTTGTCAATTATATTTTCATAAAGTTAAAAGATAACTAATATCATTGGGATTCCTCCCTCTCAAAAAAAAAAAAAAACCATCTTGCACTGGCTACTGTGTAGCAGCAAAGTGAGTTATATTCATCTTTTAAATTTGAAGGGCAGAACTGAAACACCTAAAACACTTCTCTGGAAGGAGGGGAATATTACTAAAGTTGTTCTCAGGGTAAAATAACTGCATTTAACTTCAGTAAAGCAGCTAAAACAGGGTCCAGGGCTTACTAGCAGATGTGACAAACCCTCTGGCAGATGTGGCAACCTTCTCCCACAGGGCCACAATGGGAAGTGGTGATACATAGGAGAAAGGCTCTAAAAAGGACTTGAGTCGAATTAAAGTACGAGGTTCTTCAGCACAGGTTCTTCTATCTATCAGGAACCCTGAAAGTGCAGAGCTGGTTTCCAGACTGGGATGGTACAAGGGTAAAAATCAGGCCATCGAAGCAGAAATTTCATGACAGAAGACATATCTGAACCTGCACAAGCATTTATGTGAACAAAGGCCCTGAACTCCAAACAACAGCAGCAACTCCTTTACAGCAATTGTCAGATGAGTTGCAAAGGAAATTTGAGAATGAGCCCAGAAAGGAAAAGGTAGGTTGATAGTGAACCTCTTTTGGTAAAGATAGAAAGCTGGGAACTAGAAACCACATCATATGAGTTGCAAAGCAGTCAAAGCCTGATTAATGCTAATTAAATGTGGCTGTCTCAAAATCAGACAATACAATGCATAATGTCCTCCTTGATAGGTGATTTGGGTTCCATGATAGTTCAAGGCCATATGATAGATTGCTACTTAACATTTGGATTGAAGTATTACATTAGTTAGATATACCTTTTGAGTATGCATGTCTTAGAGATTCCCTGTAGTAGCAAACACCATTACATTCATTGAGTTTGCCCCCCAAGCAAAATAAAAATTTGTGTTCTAGGGTAAATTTTAGTAAAAGGTATTTCTGCTTAACTCCTCTGCTTCACCATGAAAGAAATGGGATGAATCTCTGCTGTTAAAGGCTCTGCAAGTTCTTCTAAATATTGACACTTAGAACAAATAATATTCTTACTTACCTTTATTTCTGATACAAATGGTTAATTCCATAGTATTTATTATGCATCAGACTTTATTGGCTTCTCACAACAGTCACTCCACTTGTGACCTGATCTTCTAAGAGAGCTTTGGAGGTGGCCAGCAATAACGGGTGAGACAGGCAAAGCAATCCGAAAGCTTTTTCCGTGTGTCCCTTTATAACAGGGGGATTTGGAAATCCTCTGTAGGTTGTTATCATTGACTGCCCTCTATGAAACCTCCTCAAAAGGACATTCAGGCACCACTGAAAACCTTCAGATTATACAGTTCTAAGGGAAACTCGTCCTCAGCAAACTTTTCCTGTCTGAATTAACCTGATTTTTCTCGGAGCTTCATATCCAACTGGTTCCAGCTTTAATTAGATACATCGTGATTGTTTCTTTTTCCTATAATTTGGTGTTTGAAAAATACTTGTTCTTTCTGACCAAAACCTGAAGGTGAAAATTTTATATGATAACCATTTAGTTCTTGGTTCCTTTGAAGATTTGTTTGTCAGAGGAAGGCTTGGTAAGTGGGTGACTCCAATTTTCACATATTTTGCATTGAACTGCATCTACTGCTGTGGAACCAGCAGTATTATAAGAATAAGGGGAAAAAAAAACAAGTGAAAGTGTAAACAATTGAGACAAATGGAATTGAGATAGGGAACAATGAAATTAATTTGAGAGGAATTTGGAAGGTTTTGAAATTTTATCGTTATTATTTTACTTCATTATTTTCTAATCTTTATCCATAAAGAAACTTTTAAAACTGCAAAAAGTTGGGGAAAAGGGGGGAAGGGAATGCCTCAGGAAAGAAGTCCACCATCCTAAATCTTAACAGTTTCAGGCATATTTCTCCCAGATTACTTATTCTGTGCATTTTTAACACAGTTGCAATAAAATTTAGATGTATTTATCATCCTGTGAATATTTATGTAGAAAACAATTTCCTGTATCATTTAAAGTATGGCACAAACATTATTCTTAGGGAATCACACAATATTCTGCTGCATGAATGCTCAGTGATTTACTTACCTGTTAACTTAATGACAGCTATTTACATTTTCAACCTCTCCGTTTTATAAATACCACTGCCATGGTCATCTTCGAATCCTTGGTCACAAATCTCAGTTGTGTTCAAATCTCATATTTGTATTCATGAAAGATTCCTAGGAAGAAATTTATAGGTTAAAAGAAATGAAAATTTTGAAAGCCTCTGACACATCATGAAATTGCTTATTTACTTTGGAAATAAGAAGGTAAGGCAGGAGCATAACTGCCTCAAGTCTTGCTTCGCTGTCTGTTATCTGAGCCAGAAGAGAGCATCCTAGTTCCCACCCCATGCATGTGAGTCCATTTGGCATAGAAATTATTCAATAAACAGAAGTTATAATTAAATTCATGTTCATTCATGTTATATAAACTATATTTCCTAAGTTTTATATAGAAAATTTGTAATCTGAGAGAAGGTGAATTTTTAGAATTGTACTATACAGCTATTACCTGTAGCTTCTCAAGCAACAGTAGGAGAAATATGGCTTGACACTCTCTAGAGCCAGAGTATTTCTTTCCTGATTTTTCCACCATACTTAAGATAGCTCAGTTATTATTCCTAGTATACAATTAAAAAGACAGAACTCCAAATTTAAGTATTCTACTAAGGAAATTGATTTCTTGTCAATTTCTTTGCCATTTGTACTACCAGCTCTAAAGCTAGCTCCAAAGGTAGTCCTTTCATCTCCTTTCATTTAATCTGTTTCCTCCTTTCTTTTGCATGAAGTCTACATGCTGCTATGGCTGTATTGCTTGAGTAACTGTAGGTAAGTTATAAAGCTGGATAAATGAACAACAAATGCATCTTTGTTTAATGTCCACTTGAACATTGTTTGGTGAGGGACCAACTATGTTCCTAAGATTCCTTTGAGTTTGAATAAATACAGGTGAAGTGCTTTTTGTAGCATGTTGTTCTCTCCACTGGGAGGAAAAAAAATCAGAGGTCTTAGGGCACAATTTTCAATGGTTTGATTTAGTGCATTCTAGGTAAAGGATAATGATTTATTATTGTCCATCAACCACAGAAACTCCAGAATGGGGATGAAAATTATTCAATCATATGAGGTATCTTTCTCTCATGAGAAACTCTATAATACATAAAATGTATAGTACATTCAACTTCTTTAGATAGAGATAGAGCATTATCTTACACATTGACCCTCAAAACTTCCCATTAAAATTCATGGTTAATATCTATATTTACAGAAAGGAAGTTGAGGTATATTGTGACAGAAATTGGCCCAGGCTCTCCTAAGGCATTTAAGACTACCTTTCCTAGACTTCTTTGCAGTTGAAATGAAGCCATATGTTTGGGTCTCAGACAAAGAATGTGGGCAAAAGTAATAAAATCCATTTAAAACAGAGTTGCACAACTTCCTCTGTGATATCCTGTGCTCTCTTTATTTATTCATGGTTCAGACAAATGAATGTAATACATTAAAGGATCCCAGAACTCGGGATAGAAAATTGAATCCCTTAAGACATCCAATACAGAAGAGAGCCACCTAACTCCTATTGGATTGTAATGTGAGTGATAAGTAAACACTAATGATGTGAAGTGGAAAAATGTGAGTATTTGCTTTCCACCACAGCAATGCCTACCCTAGCATAACTCATAATAATGAATGTTGTCCATGAATGGCACTTGGGTAATACTTTTCTTCTCTAACTTCCGTTGTGTAGTTCTAAAAGCAGATTGGGAAAATCCGTCTTTAATTTATTGCTGCTCACCTCTGTTCCATGCTGGAGTGTCCTAGAAGCTAGGAGCTAGAATCATTTAGCACTCATTCCTGCACATTTCTGGAAGCTTGTGCTAATCTATGTTTAGAGTTGTTGTTTAGAAAACCTAAATATGACTTCTCTTTTATTTCTACTTCCTCATAGAATGGTCTTGGGTTCTATGAATGAGCATTATAAGAAGATGAGGTACAAGCTGTATCATTTTTTATGATCTAGTCTCAAAAGTCACATAGTGTCACTTCCAACATAGTTGCAAGTCTCCACAAACTCAAGGGAAAGGATCACAATTCTACCTTCCAATGGGAGAGATAACAGGGATATCTTGAAGTTTTGATCCTCTTAGAAAATACAATTTGTCTTCCATAACAAAAAACATTGTAATCAGAAAAAACTAATAAAATTTTCTTTATAAACAAAAAAAATCCTGTTTGTAAAAATCTTCTATAAATATTCACAAGAAACAATTGATGAAATGCCTTCCAAAAAATGAGACTTAATAGAAAAGCTAGGTTTTCATTACATACCTTTATTTTGTTTGAGCTATTTACAAGAGCTTGTTTTATTTTCATAATACTTAGAATTTTAAAGTGATGAATTTAAGTATTGAGTTGAATTATACACATTTTTTATTCTCTGTTGAAGTCATTAGATTTTTTTTTGAGAAAGCCATCCAAAAGATGAAAATGAGGGAAAAGAGGATTTTTGATTTTCAATCAAGACATCAATTTTCATTTTGTACTCACTAGACAATAATTTGGTATAATTAGAATCACATTTGCACGTGCAAGAAATTCTGAATTTCTATACAGTTTTCATCTAATCTGGTTGCATATTTCAATCACCTTGTCTTTATAAAAATTAGATTTTTAGAACTAAAAAGCTAGTACAAGGATTAGGAACTGAAATTCTGTTTAGTCCTTGGCAGTATATGGCCCCTTGAGCATCACAGACAGTGTCTGGGCCCTGAACATTGCTCTGTAGCCTTCATGGTCCCTAGCATGGCTCAAGCAGAACTGTATTCTTGGCCTGACATTGAACTATTGGAAAAGTTGGCTAAACATTTCCATGTGTAGTTTCTGGGCTCTCTGAGCATGGCTTGGGAGCACCCTCCTCCCAAGTCTTCCCAAAAAGGATTTCTAGGCTCTAAATTTGACCCAGTAATTCTAACCTCTGAGGCCAGTGAATGCAGTGGTAATTGCATCAGAAAACTTTCCCATTGTTTCTGATGGATCCTCATATTGTTCCAGCTTTGGGTCACCTGAGTTCTTAGAAATGCATACTTTCAGTTTCCACCCAAAGCTGTCATTAGAATTCACTTTTTGGAAATATCCCTGAGGCTGAACATGTTAACTTTTTTTTTCACGTGGGGGGAGGGCAGGAGGGGCATAACTGGTGATGCTTAGGGGTTAATTCTGACTCTACACTCAGGAGTTACTCCAAGAGGTGCTTTGGGGACAATATGGGATGCTGGGGATCAAACCTGCACTGGACACGTGTAAGGAAAATTTCCTATTCGCTGTATATCTCCTCAGTGCCAGAGCATGTTAAATTTTGAGATGTACTGATTGAACAGGTGTGATGCCAAGAGCAAGAAATAAAATGAGAAAAAAAAGTCCATCTTCAAATATCTTATGGTCCTTGGGTTGATACATGGTCTTGTATATTTTAAATTTTAATTTACTTAAATGTAATATGTAAAACTCTTGATTTTTAAAATAGCCAGTAATCATGTTTGCTTAAGATGCTTTTGTGTTTGCTTTGCAGTGGCAAGGATTGAACCCAGGGAATCACATATGCAAAGCATATGTTTTGTGGCTGAACCACATTCCGAGACTTCTTAAGATTTTAAAACAGCATATGCTGATAAATACTAGAGATAAAAAAAATAGAAGGGGTAAATTTGCATCTTTGGAGCAGGAAAGACCTTAGTGAACAGAGATGAATAAAGGTCTGAAGAGGTTAAGGTAATAAGTCCTGTGGAAATATGTTCAAATGTGTTCTTGGAAGAGGCTAAGAGGGAACAACCAGTACAAAAGTTCTTCTGGTCCACAGTTGTAAGTCTATCTCCGGTGCTGTTGGAGAATGCAGCTAGGATTTAGAAGAAACCACTATGGCAATGAGAGTTGGAAATTATCTGAATAGGAACTGCATGCTGAAAGTAGGTAAAGGAACAAACATGATAACCTCTCAGTATCTTTATGGCAAACTCTAATGTACAAAATAAGAGGGAGAGAGAGAGAAGAGAGAGAGAGAGAGAGAGAGAGAGAGAGAGAGAGAGAGAGGAGAAGTGTCTGCCATAAATTCAGGTGGGGGATGAGGGTTGGGGTCATTGGTGGTAGGAAATGTACAATTGTGGAGGGATGGATGTTAGAACATTGTATGACTGAAACTGAGCACGATCAGCTTTGTGACTGTGTATCTCATAGTGACTCAATAAAAAATAAATTTAAAAATAATAAATAAAAATATTTTTGAGTTGAAAAAAATTTAAAATAAAATAAAACAAAGATCTTTCTGGGAAGAGTAATCTAGGAGGAGAGAAATAAAAGGAACTAGAGTATATTAAAGACTTTATCTTCTATTCTGAGTAAGATGGGGCCTGGTTGTTCTTTTTTAAATTTAATTTTTTTATTAGTGAATCACTCTGAGGTACAGTTACAGATTTACATATTTTCATGCTTGTATTTCATTCATACAATGCTCGAGTACCCATCCCTCCTCCAGTTCCCACCCTCCACCATCGATGATCCTAGCATCTCTCCCACCCCCAACCCCACGCCCATCCCCCCACCCTGCCTCTGTGGCAAACAGTGATATGATCTAACTTACATTGGCTAAGGATCTCTCTGGGTACAGATGACAGTGCTCCAGGGCAGAAGCTGAAAACTGGTGGCAGGTCTACCTCCTCTTCCAACCTGCACATTTGTAACAGCCTCCTTTCCCTGCCTCTAAGAGATGAGGACAAAGTGAAATTTATCTGTGACTCTACAGAAGTTATCTTGTGGGCCACAGGGAGAAAGCTATGCAAAGCAATCTGTGCTAAACCATGTTTCATTTCCCTGTGTTTGCATCAGAGCTGCTGCTTAGGAAAGCACTCTCTGACAGTGTCACTTGCAAAGGTTAATGTGCCATGTTGTTTTACTGTTCTGTATAAAGCTCTGTAATGGCTGCCAAGGGGGAAAATTCAAGACTGTGAAAAACACAAAAGTCATAAAAATCACAGCTTAGTTAGCAAGGTTTGGAAGAAGACTCTGAGTGACTAACAGCAATATGTTTTTTCATTCATTCATGATCGGAATGATTGCCATTAATCTTTATAAAAAATAATCAAGTTGCAAAATTTAAGTCTTGAAGGGAGAGAAGGCAGAAATATTCCATTTGGAAGGAATAGAAGGAGGAATAATCCCCACTAATTTCTACCTATTATCACATGGAACATTTTGCTACCCACACAAACTCATTAAAATGTTCTTTCTCTCAGGTACATTCTAGTTCAGATTCAAAATCTTCTGACCACCAGGGCACTTTCTGGTAATTACTAGCCTCCTCTTCCTTAGAACATTGAAACTGGTGCAATGAGTCAACAGGAAGAACCCTTCTAGCAAGACCACAGTAACAGACAAATGCCAAAGAACCAGCCACCATTTTGAAGGAATTGGGAGGTACACAAATTTGTCAGACCCAAAGGGTCTCAGACTGTCCAAAACAAGGAAAAAGCACAGCTCTCATTTTCTAACAACTTTGATTTTAATACACTCATAGATGTGTCCCAACAGCTTGATAATTTACCCACCCATTAACTTACCCACTAATAAGGGAGGGAAAGCCTGGAAAGTCAAGGCTTTACACGAGGTCACATAACTAAACTTCAGGCAATTGATTGGTTCCAGAACAAGGAATTAAATACTGAGTCTCTCACCTCACAACCGAGTTGATCTCTTCTGTATTAAATTCTTTAGGTGTCTATTTGAATGTTCCCTACCCTGTTGTCTAACAAAATTAGGGCTTTCCTAGATAACCCGATATATAATCCTAATATCTGGTGTGTTTTTATTTTTTACTTAAAAGTATTATGAGTAAATTATATGTAATATCCAGCTTCTCCCTTCTTCTTCTCCTAGTCCTTGAGGGTAAGTGGGGTTTGTTTTCTGCTCAGTTTATTTTGCCTCCCTCCAGACTAATAACTTATCAGATTCTTTATCCCTCCATCTCTCTGCTGTGACAGTTATGAGAAGAGATAGTGTTAACATAAAACTGGCAGCTCTGGTACAGGTCCTTGAGTTATTGCTTGTAAAACTAATATGAAAAACTCTTAATGCTTACATTAGTTTCTTTATTATATAGTATAACTATTTTTTTTTCAATTTTGGGCCATACCCAGTTGTTCTCAAAGCTTATTCCTATGTACAGTGGGTAGAGCACTTGCCTTACACACAGTGAGCTCGGGTTCAATTCCCAGCAACCATATTGGCCCCCCAAGCTTTACAAGCATAATTCCTGAGCACAGATCCAGGAGTAACCCCTTAATATCACTACCAGGCATGACCCAGAAACCTAAAAAGCTGGCTCTATGCTCAGGGATTACTGCTGGCTCTATGTTTAGGGATCACTCCTCACTGTGCTCAGGGGACTAGCATATATGCAGTGCTAGGTACGGACCAAGGATTGGGCTGCATGCAAGGTAAGCACCTTATTTTCTATAATATCTCTCCAGCCTTATACAATCTAAGTAGGTAGCCCCAGATTCCTACCTAATGTCCAACCCTCTCTCTTTGCTTCTCATGGTGTGTGTTCACTTGATGACCTTTCCTTGTATGGCATCATTCCTCCTGTCTTTCACTCACTGCTCTCCCTTTTCCAACGGTTGACACCATTTGTTCTTTCCACAAGCTGACCTTTCCTGTGAATATCATTTGTTCTGTCTCACACTTATCAGAGATATCCCTTCACTGTCCTCCTGGTCTTAAGTCTGTTTTTTGAATCTTAAAATGTTATTGTACTTTGTTACAACAAATGCTTATTATTATAATAAAATAATGTAATGAAATTAAAAAACAATGCATTGAAATATTAAGAAACACAGTATGGGAATAACAAATGATCAAAGACCTGAGAGATCAGAACCTGAGAACTTGTCTACAGAACCTAACTTACCAAGGATGAATGGACTGAGGGTGGGGATTCTAAGACAATGAGGCAGACATTCTGATAGAGGATGTAGAGTTGGGACATTGTATGCATAAAACCTATCGCTAATAGTATTATAAATCATTGTGCCTCGATTAAAAAATAAAATTAACCTGAGGTGTTGGCAGCCTCTACACCCAACCTCTGCTATATAAAGGGGCCCAGTGCCACATATTCTGAAGTGCATAGCTGTGTATGCAGTACATGACAACTCTATTCATAAAATTTCACACTGCTCAAGGTTGTTTTTCTTCTCACTGGGAGAAGGTAGGTAGGGACAGAAAACAGCAACTCCCAACTAAATCCCTCAGAGACTTCCAGAGAGGCTAACTAACACCCGCTTAGAACAGCAGGAACACTGTAAACACAATGGGCAAGACTCTTAGAAGCCTGCCAAATTCAAGGAGGCAAAACAATGACATAAAGGCTCAACTAACACCAACCAGCTCCGTTAATCCTCAGAAAATTATGCTAGTGACATCATAATGAGGATATTTAATGAGGTCAAAGAAACAATGGCACAGGTAGTCAGAAAAGCATAAGATATTATGAGAGATGAATTGAGAAAACCACGATAAAAGTGATAAGAATGAAGAATATGGTCTGAGAAACAAATAACAGCAACTGAGTAAAGATTGAGGAGAGAGATCCAAGATGAGATGTAGGAAATAACTAGAAAATCACAAAATATTTTTTAAAGTCTGAAAATAAGTAAAAAGCACCCCAGAGAACCAGGAGGAATAGTTCCTCATTCCAAGAAGAATGATATAAGAATCACAGGAGTCTCTGAGAAACAGAAAGATAAATTCAATAAAAAACCTATGATAAAAATATATAGTAAAAAAATCATAGATTAGAATTTCCCTGAGTCCCCCATATCCCGTTCTTCCAGGAGCCTGGCAGTCACGCCCACAAACTGCCTCTGGCGCCACATAAGCTTGTTAATGACCATGATCCAGAGACACACAAATAAATCTCTCAAAGAAAGCAACACAGAGCAACATGCCGTAGAGATGCCTCCAGACCCCAAAGTCCCCATCCAGTTAAAAAAAAAGTAATTAACCTCAGCTGTATAACTGTATTAAAATTTTAGAATTCCTGGAGCATGCAACTTCTCATACTCTACACCACTGATGTACCAAGAGTAGCACACCACATTTGATGGGATGTAAAATAGAAGCCAACCAATCTCAGGGAGAAAATATATATATAAATATATATATATGTTTATTTATTTATAAGCACACAAGTCTCAACCTTTAACAACATGTTAGCTATCTCTTATACAAGGCTTAAATGGCCCCAGGTTGAAATACATCAATATTCATTCACACACTTTCCTCTAAGGAAACTTTTTTGGATCATTTTAGGGATTATTCCTAACTAGCAATACAAAAGAAATTATTTAGGCCCTGCTTGGGGGCATGGTTTGGGGGTCAGGGTGGAAAAATGTGAAATATGGTGGTGGGAAGGTGTAAAGGTGGCAGGATTGAAGTTGGAATATTAAATGTAATAGACTGTTGTGAACTTCATAAAATAAAACTTAAAAATATTTTTAAAATAATAGAATTTCCCTGAGATGAGCAATATAGGCAATAAAATACAAGAGATCTAAAGGGTCCCAGCAAAAATAGATTCACCTAGGAAAACTTCAAGACATATTGTGCTTAGAATGAGAAAAAACAAAACTAGAGACAAAATATTGAAAACAGCAAGATCACAAAAAAGGAACTTACATACAAAAAAATGCCCATAAGATTTATAGCAGATCTATTAGGTGAGACCTTGAGCCAGAGGATAATGAAAACATTCATTTATTATATGTATTCCTTCGTTCATAGTACAAAACCTCAATGAAATGAACACCTCACCAAGAGTATTTGTCTGAATTATCACACAGATTTGAAGAACAATACAGAGTCTTCGCAGACAAGTGACAGTTTAGAGAATTCATAGTTTTGAAACAAGTTTTTAAAGAAGTGCTAACAGAGCTTCTTTAAAAGACAGGACAAACGTCTTAGCACTTGGCATTGAGTATGATAGTCATGCTGCTTATGATTGCCTGGAGGACTTGCTTGAGATGCAAGATACATGCTGAAAGTAGACTATAGACAGAACACTATGGCCACTCAATACCTCTATTGCAAACCACAGTACCCTAAAGGAAAGAGAGAGCAAAAGGGAATGCCTTGCCACAGAGGTGGGACTGGGGGGGGGAGGGCTACTGGGTTCATTGGTGGTGGAGAATGGTCACTGGTGGAGGGATGGGTACTTGATAATTGTATAACTGAAACACAAAACTGAAATGCAAGCACAAAGATTTGCAAGTCTACATATAAATGCACTTCATGGTGATTCACTAATAAAAAATTTTTTAAAAAAAGAAATGTTGGTTTCAGAGCTATATAGTACAAAGAGTAGAGTGCTTGCCTTGAACGAACGTCAGTTTCAATTCCCTGCATCCTATATGGTTCCCTGAGCACTGCCAGGAGTAATTCCTGAGTGCAGAGCCCTGAGCACAGCCAACTGTGGCCCCCAAAACAAACAAACAAAAAAGGTTTGTTTACTCCTAGCTTTCTAAGTGCTTTTATACATTTTCAATAATGAATTAACTTTTCATTTATATTAAATGCTCTACCTTATCAGTTGTATTTTTTACATCCATAGATATTTTTAATATAATCATTTATTTATTAATGCAGATATTTAATATATTTGTAACAAGGCAATTTTTCCCTCTCTTCGGAGGAAACACATTTTATGCATTTATAACTCTTCACATTTTCCTCATAAAATTTTATTTATTCTCTTCATTCTTACTAATTTTTACATTATAGGATTTATCTATTTTATGTAAAATTTAAAATGTATTTGTACAGAATTATATTAAATTTTTATTTATATGTCTGTTAAAAAGGAAAGATAGGGGGTTGGAGCAATAGTATAGCAGGTAGGGCATTTGCCTTGTACTCTACAAACTCAGGTTTGATCCCCAGCATCCCATATGGTCCCCTCAAGAACCACCAGGAGTAATTCTGAGTGCAGAACCAGGAGTAACCCCTGAGCATTCCCGGGAATGACCTCCCCCAAAAAAGAAAGATAGCTTTTGAAAAAAATTCATTAATTTATCATTGATTTCAATTTTGTGGAATTTTAGAAATTTAGCTCTATTCATCTATACATATGTAGGTATCATTACATCCACAGTAGAGAAAAAAAATAATTGTTTTCTCCTAGATTACCTTTAAAGATTACTTTTATAAAACTGCTGGAGGATAAAAGAGGTGGCTGATCTTATTAGTGCTGACCAGGAAATTCCAGGTTACATGCTTAAAAGCTACATTTCTAGGACAAAGTAAAGCTTTATTAGATGAACATTATAACCCCATTTTGTGACAAAGGGGTCTTGGCATGAATTTCTCCATTTGGGTTCTGTTGCCTGTGTGTGTGTGTGTGTGTGTGTGTGTGTGCGTGTGTGTGTGTGTGTGTGTGTGTGTGTGTGTGTGTGTGTAGGAAGAAAGCATTGGGCCACACATAACAGTGGTCGTGGCTTACTTCTGACTGTCCAGATGTCACTACTGGTGGTGCTCAGGGATCAGAAGCAGTTCC
Source organism: Sorex fumeus (assembly GCF_029834395.1). Taxonomy (NCBI): domain Eukaryota; kingdom Metazoa; phylum Chordata; class Mammalia; order Eulipotyphla; family Soricidae; genus Sorex; species Sorex fumeus. Next base: position 37,971,683 of record NW_026606101.1, on the reverse strand, counting down.
AGGGATGATACCAAAATTAGCTGCATGTAAGGGAAGTGCCTTTCCTCCTATGTTATCTTTCTGACCCTATTGTCTTTTTAGTAAATAATACTTGAGTTTCAAATTAAGAAGGACTCAGGCTCATGTGACATTGCAAAACAAGGATGGTAAAGGTGGAAGGATATCACACGTCAATTTTACAGATTAAGAAACCAGGGAACAATTCATGACAAGATTTATTATAATTTCCTTTTAATTTCTTTACATTGTTCTTAAATGATAGAAGCAATATATAAAAGTCCAGTTTCTTCTTTTCTTTTTATTCTTTTTGTTTTTCTTTTGAGGGGGAGCAGTATAGAGGATTCAAGCCATGACCTCATACATATAAGGCATAAACTCTAGCACTGAGTCATATCCCTGGACCCAAAAGAAAATATTCTTAGATATATATGTATATATATATATATATAATGCAACACTTGGATTATTTTTTTTCTATATCTTATATGAATCTTACTGAAAAATCTACAATTCTGCAATTGTTCTCATTAGGGTATGCAAATAAATAAAATTATATTATGCATGGGCTGGAGTGATAGCACAGCAGTAGTGTGTTTGCCTTGTGTGCAGCTGGCCCGGCTGAGCCGGGTTCAATTCCTCCATTCCTCTCAGAGATCCCGGCAAGCTATGGAGAGTATCTTGCCCACACGGTAAAGCCTGGAAAGCTACCCGTGACATATTCAATATGCCAAACACAGTAACAACAAATCTCACGATGGAGACGTTACTGGGCCAGCTCTAGCAAATCGATGAACAAGAGGAGGACAGTGACAGTGATATTATGCATTGTTTTTTCTTTAATCCTTTGCCTTGTGTATCTGGCTAAACAAAGACATGGATCTACTTTGTTATCTCTAAGAAGCAGCTCTAAGAAAGAACAAAACCGTGCAATTTGTAGCAGCATTCATCGAACTAGAGGATATCATGCTGAGTGAAGTCAGTCAGAATGAAAGGGACAGATACAGAAAGATCTCTCTCATATTCTGGGATTAATGAGAAGTGAGGCAGCAAAAAAGATCCAAAGACAACATAACATACACATAATTTTATGTGTATTTACACATACAATTGAGTTGTGGGGTGAGAGGCAGAGTTGGTAAGAGGTGAGGTGTGTGGTGTCAGGATTACATCTGTGAGATGCCATTATTAATAGTACTGTAAACCTAAATAAATAAATAAAACTAAAAAAAGAGTCCATCTTGATCCTTATATTCAGTGTTGGGAAATCTCATGGGCTTTATGTCCAGCCTACATTTTAAACTCCACTGCTGCCCCTGTTGCTTCTTCCCAGACCAGAAGCAACAGCCTCCTGAATTTACAACAACCACAGATTCTATACTCAACATATTCTATATTTATATATCAACCACATATTCTGTACTCGACAGTCAGGGAGATTCAGAGATTCATGATATCCTCTAGTTTAATAATATAGTTTACCTCTTCTTGCTCAAACCCATACTAACCTCTCCCATTTTACCTATAGATAAAAACAAAGTCTTAACACAGCCAAATAAAGTTCTTAAGATTATCCACTTCAATTTTGTTTTCTACTTTTCTAACTTTAATCTAAATATATAGTTATCCCTCAGGAGAGAACTCAGCAAAGACCAAATGTCTGACAAATACCAGTCCTCCCTTGGCAACACCCTAGCAACAGCCTTTTCTCTGCACAAAAAACCCCAAAACAGCTTTAGAGTCATGCTGAGTGAAGCCAGACAGAAGGAGAAGGAGAGACACAGATTGATCTGTCTCATATGTGAGATACAAAAAAGCATAGCCAAAGGCAACAAAACCTTAAATCTGGTCGATATAATTGAGCTAACCATGATGGAAGGATGGGTAGGGGAAGGATTGGGAGAAACCCCTGAGACAACGTTGGAGTGGAGCAGACACTATTTGGGGGGCTGAAATGCCATAAAGTTGTGTGTATTAAGTCCTATAATTATTGGTATCATAAATCATGGTGTCTAAAATTATTTTTGGTGTCTAAAATTATTTTTAATCTTTTTAAAAGTAACCCCTGGCACTGGAGCGATAGTTCAGTGGATATGGGTTTTGCTTTGCATACGGCCAACCTATATTCAATCCCCGGCATCCCATATGGTCCCCTGAGCATCGCTAGAAGTCATTCCTGAATGCAGAGTCAGGAGGACCCACTGAGCATAGCCAAAAAGCAAATAAAGCAACCCCTGCACACTTCTTTCTGGAGACACCCATATCCCAACTTGGGGTGTGCAATTTTTTTTACTTTACACAGTTCTTTTTTTTCTGGAAAACCTGTGTTCTCTCATGGATGCAAATTTTCCCCCCTTTGTTCTTTTAAATAAAATATGTTTGGGGGCTGAAGCAATAGTACATAGGGTAGGGCATTTGCCTTGCACATGACTGATCTGGATTTAATCCTAGCATCCTGTATGGTCCCATGAACTCTGTCAGTAGTGATTCCAGAGCCCAGAGCCAGGAGTAAGACCTAAGCACTACCAGGTGAGGTTATAAAACAAAACAAAACAAAACAAAATATAGGTTCTAAATAAATAAATCCTAAATAAATAAATATTTTTTCTTCACTGTTTATCTTCTTTAGAAATTCCTTTAGATAATCTAGGAACCTGGCTGGAGGTCCAGACTGATTTTTCCTTCTCTGCAGAGAATATGCCCTCCTCTCAGCCTGAGAACCACTCTTGAAAATTTGGGTAAGAAGAATCAGTTCCCACTGATGCACAGACGAAGTTGGCTTCTGGTGCAATTTGACAGTTGCTTCTGAGGAGCTGGCAGGGCTTTAACGTGCAGTCCTTGCAGAAGAGTCTATGCAGAGTATTTTTGTTTTGTTTTTTTTTTATTAGTGAAACACCATGAGGTACAGTTGTAGAGTTACAAATTTTTGTGCTTCGGTTTTGCTTATACAATGATCAAATACGCATCCCTCCACCAGTGCCCATTTTCCACCACCATGGATAATATCCCTCCCCCCATCCCCCCCATCACACCCTGCCACTGTGGCAGGGCAATCCCCCCTGTTCTCTCTCTCCTTTTGGGTGTTGTGGTCAGTAAAAGAGGCATTGAGTGGCAAACATGTTCAGTCCATAGTCTACTTTCAACATGCATCTCCCCTCCTGGGAGGATCCTCCAATCACCCTTTATTTGGTGCTCCCTTCTCTATCTGAACTGCGCTTTACCCTAGAATACCCGGCTGGCCTCTAAGCTATGGAGTAATCCTCCTGGTGTTGATCTCAGCTATTCTTGGGTATTAATCTCATATTTTGTTATTTTATATCCCCCAGATGAATGTAATCTTTCTATGTCTATCCCTCTCTTTCTGACTCATTTCGCTTAGCATGATACTTTCCTTATTGTACCACTTGTATGTAAATTTCATGACTTCATCTTTTCTAACAGCTACATAGTACTCCATTGTGTAGATGTACCAAAGTTTCTTTAACCAGTCATCTGTTCTTGGGCACTCAGATTTCTTCCAGTTTCTGGCTATTGTAAAGAGTGCTGCAATAAACAAACAAGTGCAGATGTCACTTCGACTATACATTTTTGCCTCTCTGGGATATATTCCCAGGAGTGGTATTGCTGGGTCAAATGGGAGCTCAATTTCTAATTTTTTGAGAAACGTCCATACTGTTTTCCAAAAGGGCTGAACTAGTCGGCATTCCCACCAGCAGTGAAGGAGGGTCCCTTTCTCGCCAGATCCGCTCCAGCATTGCATGCTTTTGTTCTTTTGAATGTGGGCCAGTCTCTGAGGTGTGAGATGGTATCTCATTGTGGTTTTGATCTGCAGCTCCCTGATGATTACTGATGTAGAGCATTTTCTCATGTGCTTTTTTGCCATTCGGATTTCTTCTTTGAGAAAGTTTCTGTTCATTTCATTGCCCCATTTTTGGATGGGGTTGGACGTTTTCTTCTTGTGGAGTTCAACCAGTACTTTGTATATCCTTGATATCAACCCCTTGTCAGATGTGTATTCGGCGAATATTCTTTCCCATTCTATAGACTGTCTTTGTATTTTGGTCACTGTTTCTTTGGAGGTGCAGAAGCTTCTTAGTTTAAGATAGTCCCATTTATCTATCTCTGTTTTCACTTGCTCAGCCAGTGGCATGGCGTCTTTGAAAATACCATTAGCTTCAATGTCATGGAGGGTTTTGCCAACTCTGTCTTCAATGTACCTTATGGTTTCTGGTCTGATGTTGAGGTCTTTAATCCATTTTGATCTTTTGTACATGGTGTTAGGCAGAGTTCTGAGCCCATTTTTTGCATGTAGCCATTCAGTGATGCCAGCACAATTTGTTAAAGAAGCTTTCCTTACTTCACATCACATTTCTTGCACCTTTATCAAAGATTAGATGATCATATGATTGAGGGGAGATGTCGGTGTATTCAACCCTGTTCCATTGGTCTGCAGTTCTGCCTTTGTTCCAGTACCATTCTATTTTGATTATTACTGCTTTGTAGTAAAATTTGAAGTTAGGGAGGTTGATTCCTCCCATTTTCTTTTTCCCAAGAATTGCTTTAGCTATTCGTGGGGGCTTATTGTTCCATATAAATTTCAGGAGTATTTGCTCCATTTCTTTGAAGAATGTCATGGGTATCCTTATAGGGATTGCACTGAATTTATACAATGTTTTCGGTAGTATTGCCATTTTGACAATGTTAAGTCTCCCGACCCATGAGCAGGGGATATCTTTCCATTTCCTCATGTCCTCTTTTATTTCCTGAAATAAATGTAGTTTTCTTTGTACAGGTCCTTTACTTCCTTAGTTAAGCTGATTCCTAGGTACTTGATTTTCTGGGGCACAATTGTGAACGGGATTGTTTTTTTCATGTAGCCTTCCTCTTGCTCTCACTCTTTGCATATAGGAAAGCCATGGACTTTTGGGTATTGATTTTATAGCCTGCAACTTTACTATACAAGTCTATTGTTTCTAAAAGTTTTTTGGTGGAGGTTATTGGGTTCTCTAAGTATAGTATCATATCATCTGCGAATAGTGAGGGCTTGATTTCTTCCTTTCCTACCTGAATGCCCTTAATATCTTTTTCTTGCCTAATCGATATTGCAAGTACTTCCAGTACTATATTGAACAGCAGTGGAGAGAGTGGGCATCCTTGTCTCGTCCCTGATCTTAGAGGGAAGGCTCTCAGTTTTTCCCCATTGAGGATGATGCTTGCTGTAGGCTTGTGGTAGATGGCTTTAACTATGTTGAGGAAAGTCCCCTCTATACCCATTTTGGCTAGGGTTTTCATCATAAAGGGGTGCTGGATCTTATCAAATGCTTTCTCTGCATCTATTGATATGATCATATGCTTTTTATCTTTTCTTTTGTTGATATGATGGATTATGTTGATTGATTTCCGAATGTTAAACCATCCTTGCATCCCTGGAATGAATCCTACTTGGTCATGGTGTATGATCTTTTTGATGAGTAGTTGGATTCTATTTGCTAGTAGTTTGTTGAGGATCTTTGCATCTGTGTTCATCAGGGATATCGGCCTGTAATTCTCTTTCTTTGTGGTATCTCTGTCTGCTCTTGGTATCAGTGTGATATTTCCTTCGTAGAAACTGTTCGGAAGTGTTTTTGATTATTTCAATTTCGTGGAAAAGCTTAGAGGATTGGGAGTAAGTCTTCTTTAAAGATTTGGAAGAATTCACTAGTGAATCCATCCGGGCCAGGGCTTTTGTGCTTGGGGAGACTTTTTATTACTATTTCAATTTCCTTGGTGGTGATAGGTCTGTTCAGGTATTCCAGGTCTTCTTGGTTCAGCCTTGGGAGTCTGTAGGAGTCTAGGAATTTATCCATTTCCTCGAGGTTTTGATGTTCCATGGCATAAAGCTTCTCAAAGTATTCCCTGAGGATCCTTTGAATTTCTGTAGTTTCTGTTGTAATGACCCCCTTTTCATTTCTGATTCAGTTTATTAGGGTTTTCTCTCTCCCTTTCTTTGTGAGTTTTGCTAGAGGCTTATCGATCTTGTTAATTTTCTCGAAGAACCAGCTCTTGGTTTCATTGATCTTTCGGATTGTTTTTTGGGTTTCCATCTCATTAATCTCTATGCAGAGTTTTTGAGTCCTTTTCTCCCCATGCACTTCACCTGCCAAGTCATTGTGGATCAAGCAGCGGGGTAGTAAAACTCTCTCTGTGGCGGTTGTCTCTTCCCTTTCTCTTGCTACTCACCTGCCCACCAGCAACAGATCTTTTCCTGTATAGTGGGTGCTTTACCAATTCTTAGAACATGAGTTAGTGGTGTCTGCATTATTTTTGATTTGTCTTGAAATGTATTTCTTTGGCAATGTCAATTATTCTAACAAAGATGTACTGCTTAGGATTTCAGAAGCAACTATAAAATTGTATTTACAAAAATGAAATCAATTTCCATCCCCAATATCAGTACTTCCCCATTCTGGCTATTATTACATGACAAAAATTCTTATGTAGTTTGATTTTTCCTACTTATATGTTAGTGAAATTGAGCATTTTAGCTCATATTTATTAATATCTATAGTTCCCCTTCTTTGAAAAAAACTATAGTTATTAATTCTAACATTTAATGTTTTTTTTATTAAACTGTAGACTCTTGATATTTGTAATAGATAAGAAAATTTTAGATTACACTTTTTCAGGAAAATATTTCCAAGACTTAGGAATAGACAAAAAAATTTTTCAGAGGAAATTTGAGTATCATCTAGGAAATCATTGGGGATCCACTGATTCTATAGTGGTGTGTACCATTTATGACTTTTCATTAATTGGGCTACTTCACTTGCCTGTAGGAACAGAGGCACTAGTTAAACTGTGGACAAGCAGTAGCAAAGTAGATGGCTCCAGCCTATGGCAATGCAAATTTATCTTGTCCCAGAGATAATATAATTCTCTATAACTCAAATTCTGATTTAATCTATTTTAGCACCTGGCTGATTCTTTCAACAATTAATGAACCTAAATAAAATTTTTGACACATGTTCATTTTATTTTTTAGAAGAGTCGTACCTCTAACTTCTTAAAAATGATATTTTAGCAGACTTTACCCCAATCAGCCTGGGGAATTCAACTGCCCTTGAAGTGGAACCAGTAGGGATTTTCAGAACTAAATATAGCAATGATACCAAGAATTAATATTCAGAGACATTCAAAATAGAGTTTAGTTCACAGAAAGATAATGGACTCTATAACCAGGTTCTGTGCAGAGAGAAAGAGATTTTCTAAATTCTTTTATCTCTCTCTCTCTCTTTTAACATATCGGCACCTTGGAGGACCTTGGAAAGATCCATGAGGACTAGGAAGAGTATAAAGGAGAGTCCCAGCAGCCAGAAGAGAGAAGGATATCTTGGTTTAATTATGATGGATTGACGGAATGGAGACATGCATAGAAACTGGTGGGAAACTGAAGGACAGAAAGTTAAGGACACTTTTCTTCCAGGCTGGCCTCACAGTCAGCACCCAATCCAAGATAGATGAACACAATAAAATTTACCCAGTATACAAGGGAAAAACATTTTTTCAGGGACCTGGTCATAATCTTTTTGTGTAAACTTATCTCTTCCTGTAAAATGCCCACTTTTAAAAAAAAAATTTTATTAAGTGAAACACCATGAGGTACAGTTGTAGACTTACAAATTTGTGTGCTTGGGTTTCAGTTATACAATAATCGAGTACTCATCCCTCCACCAGTGCCCATTCTCCACCACCACTAATTCCAGTATACCTCACACCCTCCATCCCCCCATCCCACCCTGCCTCTGTGGCAGGAAAATGCCCACCTTTTACATATATAAACCCTGAAATCTTTTCATAGCACTAACCTCCACTCCCTTTGTGAAGCAGAATACTGTTTCACCTACAGTCTTCATGCAGTTTCATTGTTTTGTCCACCCAATCTAGTATTTGACCTAACATTGACCTAATTGTAAAATAAAACAGAAAGCAAGTCAATTCAGACTTAAACAACAAATATCAAAATTTCCATGCATGGGACTGGAGAGATTACCTGTACAGTCATTGATTCATGGACTAAAGCAACACAAGAAAGGATCCTAAGGACAGCAGTTAAACTCTCTCCTTGAACTTATCATAGAAACACATGTGGTGGGCAGTGGGGGGGCATGTTGGAGAGATGCTAAAACAATGGTAGAGAGAAGCAGACAGAGGGGAAGCAGTAGTACTAGAACATGTGCATCAAACACTGTAATTAATAGTATTGCAAATCATATTTCTTAAAACAAAAAGGAAAATTAAAAACCCAGCCAAGAATTGGGCAGCATACTCTGTTGCATCTCACAGAGAGAAACTAATGGATCTCCAGTCATTTTATTCAAATGAGACTGTCTACCTAAGAGACCACCTAATGGATCAGTTTAGGCTAAATTTTCTGAAGTAGAAAAATTATGGTGTTCATAGAGGATCTATGTTTGATCATATAGAAATAAAGTAGATAAATAAAATACATTTTCTTCTGCATGTATAGTAATTTTTGATTCAGTCACATTCATTCTATATAGCCTGTTTACCTTTATTTTAATTATCTTTTCAATTGTTTTTTGCTTTGTTTCGGGGCCACACCAGGCAATACTTGGGAGTTACTCCTGGTGATTTTCAAGAACTATATAGGATGGCTGAAATCAAACCCGAGTTGGCTAGCCATGTGCAAAGTAGCATCTTACCCAGTATACTGTCTCTCAAACTCCTTCAGTGTTTTTAAAGTCTAGATATTTATTATTAATCTGTCAGGCAAAATAAATATTTTATCACTTAATCACTTATCTATATTATTGTGACTTAATTATTTTATTCTACCATTTATTATAGTTTTAATTTGATAGTCTGTCAAAGTTTACCAAGAATGCTTTTAATTTTTTATCTAACTTAAAAAATGTTTCTGTTACAAAATTATAAAGTAATGACAGAAATAATAAATATATTTTCTAACACTGTTTAAAATTTTATTTTGAATTTTTGAGTCATATCCCATGGTGCTCAGGACTTATTCCTGGCTCTGTGCTCAGGATTTACTCATGGCTGGATCATAAGAGAAGCTGGGAGTTGAAACTAGGTTGGTTGCAAGAAGAGCAAGCTCACCATCTGTACTATCTGTAGTGACGATAGTACAGTATAGTACAGCTCACTGCTGTACTATCACTGTGACCCCTTTTCTCACACTTTTAAGGTAACAACTTATACATTCATATTTATTGTGCATTAAATATAAAAATATGTCAACATATTACAATTTTAATATCTAAAACAAGAACACTGTAACACAATTTATTAAATATATTTATATTCTGTTGTTATTTTATAGTTTAATTTAGAGAGAATTGACAATGAATATAGAAAAAAAGAGCATAGAAACAATATTTGTCTCTTCACTTAACCATCTATTGGTGTCTTTAAATACAATTTGTAATTTTTATTTTTTAAATTTTTTGAAATATTATTATTTTAATGATCAGGTAACTACTCTTATACCATATGTGAGTCTTCCTTTACTATCTATTGGTGTCTTTAAATAAAATTTGTAATTTTTATTTTTTAAATTTTTTGAAATATTATTATTTTAATGATCAGGTAACTACTCTTATACCATATGTGAGTCTTCCTTTACTATCTATTGGTGTCTTTAAATAAAATTTGTAATTTTTATTTTTTAAATTTTTTGAAATATTATTATTTTAATGATCAGGTAACTACTCTTATACCATATGTGAGTCTTCCTTTACTATCTATTGGTGTCTTTAAATACAATTTGTAATTTTTATTTTTTAAATTTTTTGAAATATTATTATTTTAATGATCAGGTAACTACTCTTATACCATATGTGAGTCTTCCTTTAAAACCTTTAAAACTGGGGTATGGTGCCACCAGTAGGTCAAGCTGTACCTGTGAGGGGAGTGCATCAGCAGCCTGATGGCACTGTCAGACTTTCAGACAGTAAACAGCCAAAAGTTAGGTATGTGGGAGACACACCCACAAACCACCTCTAGCTCAGCTATATAATTGGAGGCATGGCCTCTCTGGTTCCTGATTGAACTGCTTAACGGCCATGATCCCAGAGACTCAGAAATGAATCTCGGAACCCAAAGACTTTTGGCAGAAATACATCCTGTTTCTGTAGTAGGTTACTGGTGCTGGGCCAATCCAGGTGGAAATAGGTTTCGTGCCTTGGCCCATTTCTCCTGAAGGCCCAGTGACCACCGTCCTGCAGAGGCCATAGGACAGTCAGGTTTGGGCCTACAGTGACGAGACACATGGGGCCTCACCAGATGGGGGAGGAACCAGCCCTTTCCTCCCCATCCCAACGAGACCCTGAGTCTCCACCTACAAATGGCCTCTCTGTCTTCTGATCAAGCAGATTAACGACCATGTTCCCAGAGACTCAAAAACAAATCTTGAAACCCAGCGGCTTTTGGCAGAAATACATCTGGACTGCATACAAGGTGGCCGCTGCCTCAGAGCTTATAGGAAAGCCACGTATGAGGCGGCAGTGACGGGGCAATTGCAGTCTCATGGGAAGGGGGACATTACTGCTCGTCCTTCACGCCTTACCGAGGTCACGAGTTGCCCCCCACGAGCGACACTCCAGCACGACCATGGCTCCAGAGGCAAAAGCACTTAGTCCAGAGTCCGACAGCTTGTGGCAGAAAAGTGAATGAATATGCGTTCAACTACGGCACCATGCCTCTCCAGGAGAAAAAGGGTGTTGCTCCCTTCTGCCTCCTACCCCCTCCCCCTGCAGCAAGGTTGCCACTACCTCAGAACTTATAGGAAAGCCAAGTATGAGCCGGCGGTGATGGGGCAACTGCAGTCTCATGGGAAGGGGGGCAGTACCGGTTCAGCCTTCACGCCCTACCGAGGTAACATTTGGCTCTCCAGCACAGCCATAACACCAGATGCACAGAAACCAATCTCATAATGATCTGGCTCTTTGCAGAAATCCAAAATCATTATATGACATTATATGATTCTCATACCAGCTATAGAAAACAAAGTATTTCACAATGCCTTTTCAGCAATTCTGATTGTTGGGGGAGGAGGGGAATTCTAAACAATAATGGTACATCTTTTGTCGAAATAATGAATGTAATCAATGTAGAGAAGAGTTAAGTAGAAATCATCTGCCTCACAGGCATTGGGAGGGATGGGAGGGGGGTATATTGGGGTTCTTGGTGGTGAAAAATGAGTACTGGTGAAGGGAAAGGTGTTTGATGATTGTATGACCGAGACTTAAACCTGAAAGCTTTGTAACTTTTCCCACAGTGATTCAGTAAATAAATATAAGAAGAAAATAAATAAATAAAATTACGAAAAAAAAGAAAGGTGGAGTTCATGCCCAATTCAATCAGCTAATCAATGGCTGAATAAATAGCAGTACTCCTACAGAAAAAAAAATTAAAAAAATAAAACCTTTAAGACATTTTGGCCATCCCCACTCCTGTGTGTCCACTCAGCCACCAGCACAGATCTCGTTCCAGCATCCCATGGGGCAAAAAAGGAGTGGCCTCTGTGGTTGGGGCCATGGCCTCCGCTTCAGAGGGCATGGCCTCCAGGGCGACTGTGGTTATTTTCCTCTCTCCTAGAACAGGAGACTGACATCTCAATCACTATTATTTAACTTTGTGGAGAACTTCCTGACTATCTCAAACACAGTAGGCCAATAGGCCAGTAGCCTATTCCAATTATACCAAAACAACAGTAAACAAACGTCCAACCCATTTTTACCAAACTACCTATGACTACAAGAATCTGTACAAGCCCAATATAAAAGAATCCATCCTCCAAACCTTCACTAGAAGCCTCACATAAGTCACAGAGAAATACCTGAGAGGCAGGACGTACTCTAGAAGGGGAAAAAGGTGAACACCACTGAACAAGGTCATCCAAAACACTTTCTTACAGTAAGAGGGAACAGCTATAGTGAACTGTAAAGTCCCACCTTTATACGACCACAAAAACATGAAGAAACAGGGCAAATCCCCACCATGAGGAGAGGATGAAGAAAAGAGTCCAGAAGACTCAACAGCAATTACCCACAAACACGATCTCTCCGATAAAGAATTCAGAGATAAAATGCTGAGAATGTTCAACAAACTTAAAGAAACAGTGGAGTAGTCAGCAAAGAAAATACCGGAAGAAATAATGGCAGAAATAGAAAAGATAAATTTAGAAATGTCACAAATAAAAGATTCAGTACATAAAATAAAAAACACAGTGGGTGCCCTTAACAGTAGAATAGCTGCAGATGAAGACAGAATCAGTGAGCTTGAAGACCAGCTACAGAAAGCACACAGGCAACAACAAACAATGAAAAAAGACCTCAAAATAGCTCTTAGGCAAATCAGAGACCTAGGGGATGATTTTAAGAGGAACAACATTAGAATCATCGGAGTACTAGAAGGACAGGGAGACAACCCCATTGAAAAATCCAGAGTTAAAAATATCATTGCTGAAAAGTTCCCAGAACTGGAAAATGCAGACATCCAGATCCTAGGATCCTGAAGGGTGCCAGCTAGAAGAGACCCTAATAAAAAGACTCCAAGACATACCATAGTCAGAATAATGGATGCTATGGATAGGGACACAATACTGCCAGCATCAAGGTCAAAAAAAGGAAATCACATACCAAGGAACACCCTTAGATTTACAGCATACCTAGTAGAGAAAATCTCTCCAAGCCCAAAGACAATGGTGGAATATAGTGAAAAAAACCCAATGAAATGAACACTTCACCAAGAATACTTTATTCAGCAAAACTCTCGCTCAAACTTGAAGAAACAGTACACTGTTTTATGGATAAACAACAGCTCCAAAACATCATAGACTCAAGACCAAACTTAAAAGAAGGACTAAATGGTCTACTGTAAGACAAGAAAAACCCCTTCAAGCACAACAAACGCCTACAGAAAGATGGCACAAAAGTCCAGGTCTAGATGGATTCACCAGCGAATTCTTCCAAACATTCTAAGAGCTCCTATTGCCAGTTCTCCTCAAGCTTTTCCAGGAAATTGAGGAAACAGAAACACCCCAAACAGTTCTATGAGGCACATATCTCCCTAATACCAAAAGCAAACAGAGACACCACAAAAAAAGAAAATTACAGGCTGATATCTCTGATGAACACAGATGCGAAGATCCTCAACAAAATATTAGCAAATAGAATCCAACAACTCCTCAAAAAGATCATACATGACGACCTTCATCCCGGGGATGTAAGGATGGTTTAACATTCAAGAGTCAATCAACATAATCTATCATATCAACAAAAGAAAAGATAAAAACCATATGATCATATCAATAGATGCAGAGAAAGCATTTAACAAGATCCAGAACCCATTCATGATGAAAACTCTCACCAAATGGGTATAGAAGGGACCTGGTATTCCCATCTCCTTCAACAATCAAGAATCAGGGACACTGTCTTGTTTGCCAAGGCATCAAAAATCAGATGGGCCGAACACGTAATTTGATTTAGAGATGACCAATGCACTAGAGCTGTTACCAACTGGATTCCATAGGACGTCAAAAGAATGTGTGGCCGCCCACCTACTGTGTAAACACAAAAAGGAACAGCAGCTATCTATCTCTCCTGCCGCCGTATTTGTATTCGGTAGTCTCAGGTTGTTTCCCCCACTCCAGGATGGCGATAGCGATGGGTACGCGAAGGAAGGAAGGTAGGCAAGGGCCAGGCTGGTTGGTCTTAGTTGCAGTTTATGCCAATCCTCTCTCCATTCATTCCTGTCTCTCCTCTGCTTCTCCCAGCCCATTCTTACAGTTTCATTATATCCCATAAAAGAAATTAATGTCATGGAGGGCCCAGGTTCTCTCAGACCCGTGAGCCCCCAGGTTCTCTCAGCCTGTGTTCCCCAAATTCTCTCAGTCTGTGTTGTCCCCGATTCCCTCAGGCCAGTGTTCCCCCTAGAGAGCCTCGAAATCTCCTTATATAGATAATGGTACCTCTAAAGGGCGCAATGCAGTGATGTCACCAAAAGGAGTTACAGAAAGAACATTGAGGCAGCAAAAACATACATTGTTTCTTTGCATCTGCAGACCAGTAATTTTGGCCTCCTGAAAGAAGATACAAAACCAAGACAGAAACCTTTCTTGGGCTATAAACACTTGGATTTGCATCCCAAAGACTAGTCTGGCTAGAGCCTGAAATCTAATCCCAAAGATCAGACCTGGCTAGCACCTGAGAGATGCATATCTAAGACCAGAGAGGTTTCTGTGACAAAAGGAAAACTGCCTCTTACAATATACTGAAATTATTTACTGAAGGCAGTTTGAAAGGGAAAAACGTTCAGCCTCATCCAAGCTAGTCAGGACACACAGGGAAAGCTGCTTCTAGGACAGATACTCATTTAGCAGATCAACCCACCCTACAAAGGAATCCCCTGGGTGTGTTTCTCCTCTCCTTGTCCAACAAACATATAAGCATACATAATATAAATCATTTTGTATGGACATAGTAAGAAACACTTTAAGTTTATAGAATTGCTTTCCTTGGGCCATCTCAATCTCAGACTATCGTGCTCAGGCCAGATAGTCTTTCCTATCCCTAGCAGGGTCCTAGTCTCGTCATTACTTTTGGATCATGACAACATTTGTCTATGATCAAACTCCTAAATCATAGTTAAGAATCGTGGCGCTTTGGCCTGGCCCATCTCGATGCCTGCTTGTCCTGGTTCCACCCAATCCCTTGTCAGGACCCTGCTTTTGGGGGCGCTAGAAATTGAGGGCAACTGAGGCTTAAGTTGAGAAAGCAGATGCCCGGGAATGAATAATATTCAAAGCCAATTAAATCCTAAGTTACAAAGCATAATATTAATTGTCTTCCTGTATCTACACAAAAAGGACATTGCATTAAACTATTCAAAAGACATAAGGAGAGGAGACAGGCAATATTAACTTACAATACAAGTTCGGTGTCCTAGAAGGATCTGACCTTACAAATTAACATATTCTGATTGGGGAAAAACTGATAAACTGGTTGGGGAAGAGAGCACAAATAAGTGGTTACAGACAAACAAAGGAATAGGAGTGACTCAGGAGCATTGTGATGGGTGCAACCTGATAAACCTAAGCTCCTTGTGGCAAGGGAGAAAAGGACAAATCAATTGTTATCCTACACCTATGAGATGGTCAGACTTCTTCGTCAAAACCCTGACCAAACGGTTTGAGGCTCTTCATGTCCCTGGAGCGAGCAGGGGCCAAAGGGCTACACTAGCACGCAACAGGGAGATGTTACTGATGCCACTTGAGCAAATAGATGAGCAACAGGATGACAAGTGATACAAGTGATGGTAATGTATTTACAATTATACTAATATCCAAATTCTTATTTTTTAAGTTTCCTATTTTACTAACTTTTAATAGCGGGTTTGTACAATAGCGGTAGCACAGTGGGTAGAGCTTTTGCCTTGCACGCAGCCAATCTGGGTTCGATTCCTGCACCCTTCTCGGAGATGCCTGCAAGCTACCGAGAGTATCTCGCCCACATGGCAAAGTCTGGCAAGCTCCCTGTGGCATATTCGGTATGCCAAAAACTGTAACAACAAGTCTCACAATTTGTTGTGAGACGTTACTGGTGTCCGCTCAAGCAAAATCAATAAACAAGGAAAGGACAGTGCTACAGTGCTACTAACATTTACTACAATATTCAGGAAAGTTATAATTATGCTGTTCTTATCATGTTTCCAAATTTAATGGCAATGCTGCAATGTGTTCAGGAAGTATATTATGATCTGTTTTTTGTCAACAGCTTGTCAATCCCTAATGTCTGAAAGCTACTTGGTGCACTGCCTCTTAAGGAAATATGTATATTTTCTATTCCATTGGGGACAAATGTCATTACCTGGTGCTGCTTGGCAAACTTAGGTGATAACCCACCTGGTTCTTCTGACAATAGTCCACCAATCACCTGGAAAGTTTGCCTGAAGTCTTACTCTCACTCTCTCTCTCTCTTGCTCACTCAATCTCTCTATATCTCCATCTCTCTATCTCTATATTCCTCTTTCTCTCTCTGTCTCTGTATTTTCTCTGTGTCTGTCTCTCTGTCTTTGTCTCCCTCTGTCTCTGTCTCTTTCTCTGTCTCCATTTACAGCCACGAGCTTAAAGTTCTAATACAGATCTCTTGCCTTCTCCCGACTTTGAAAAAATTCTCATTCCCATGTGTTTTAATAGGTGAATTCCACTTTCAGTCTGATTTCATCTCCTTTCTTGTTTTCATGCATTCCTCACAAATTCAGGCCCATAAAAGGCAAAACGTGCGATTGTACAGAGATGGAATGGGTTTGTTTTATGGCTTTTGCATATTTCTAGAGACCCAGTGCAGAAAGTACATAAATTGTAAGTGTTCTCATATCGGTACCTTTAAATGAACCACACTTGTCTCTCAGATAAGTCTTTTTCACCCACCATTAGACTCCCACCTCCTAACTTTATCTACTCAGCATATTTTGAATAATTTCTGGTGAATGAGGAGGCATTCTCAGAGTCTACTGGGGTCTCTAGGGAGGAAAGAAATGGAATATGGTAGTCTCTTTGATCTATCATTAAATCTAATAATAGAATAAGGATTATTTATATTGTTGTTCTTTGTCCTCTAACTCACTCTCTCGATAAACTGAGGTCCAAAGAGAGAATAAATCATAGATATTTTATGCTGATAGTGAGGTCAAAGAGGTCCATATCAGGCACTTGCACAAGAATCGAGCTCAATAACCATCTTACAAAAAAAGTATCAAGACATTATTGGGTTTACAACTGCCAAAAAAAAAATGTCCCCACAGGTCTTTCGGTAACAGATTGTGCTACAAGAATAGCAATAATAGTACTACTTCTGATTACTTATGATCACTTATTGATCTTAAAAATTCATAATTACTGGTCCAGATCTATAGTCCAGAAGTCACCTGAGTTAGATCTCTGGCATCTCATATGGTCCCTTGAGCCCCACCAGGAGTGAACCCTAAATGCAAAGCCAGGAGTAAGTCCTGAGTACCACTGGGTGTGATCCAAAAGCAAAACTAAAATTCATATTTACTTCTTTTTTTTCTAATTGATTATTATCATTTATTTTTTTTAATTTTTATTAGTGAAACACCGTGAGGTACAGTTGTAGACTTACAAATTTTTGTGCTTGGGTTTCAGTTATACAATGATCAAGTACCCATCCCTCCACCAGTGCCCATCCTCCACCACCACGGGTCCTAGTATCCCTCCCACTCCCCATCCCCCGCTTATTTGATGCCCATTTTATGTTTTTATAGGTCCTTTGGCTTGCGATAATTTGCCTAATTAAAGATCAATTACAAGAAATCATTTCAGTCCCCTTGGCTTCCCTCTGAGGAGTCATAGTATCAGGCTCAGGAAAACAAACTAATGGGGGGTGAACAAATTGCATTTATTCATAGCACTAAAATTTATAGGCCTCAGACGCACAGACAAGTGGATTTCTAGGATTTAAGAGTCCTCTTTAATTTGCTTTTACTGGAATAATCCCTTTGCTGGACTTTAATTTTCAAAATTAACTGTGAACAATTCCAAAAACATTACGGTTATGAAGATGCTGGGCTGAAGAGTAAGGATGACAGTTTGTTGGAAAACCAATCTATGATGAGGAACACTTTCAAATTTATTCAACAATGAGCCTAAATTAATTTCCAACACAGAAAAATAAAAATGACATTAGACCTTTTAATTAGGCCTTTTAACAACAGATATGGCCAAGACTTTGCTGCCACCCACCCTCTTTCCCTTTATCTGGCCTTGCCTCCAAGAACCACACAGCAACCACGCACTCACAAAGTGACCACGAAGTTCAAAACAGTTTCAAACTGTCCCAACAGGTTCTTCTAAGAGAGAAAACTCTTAAAACACTGCAACATTCAAAGGGAAGCTGATAGTTTAGAACAGGAATAGAATTTTGGGAACTTCCCAAAGCAGGTCGACAATAATATCTATGTATGGAAAAAATCCAGAAAGGTCCTCCCCCACAAGGGCAACAAATTAAAGCTCATGGTCCAAAAACCAAAGATTCTAATTTTCCTAGAGCTAAAGGAGAGTGCTTAGATGACAAATACCAGAGTAACTTGTTTTTATTTTTTTAAATTTAGATTCCACCAGCAGATCCTGAAAGGAGATTGAGTGTGAGTGGAGATTGTTTATTTAGAAAGTGGTCCCAGGAAGCAGCTCTAAGGAAGTAGGAGAAGGAAGTTAGTCAATAAATGATGTGAGAGATATTGAGTCATCTCTGTAGGCAACTAAGAACCAACTATACTGAGCACAGTGGGAGCACTCCCAGGGCGCTCTTTATGGGACAGCACAAAGCTGCCTCTGCCATCAAATCAGTATGACAAAGTGAAGGAAAGCTTTGGAATACCATCATTGTTGGCATAGGGATATTCATGGGGAAGGGAGTATTAACTTATGTCCTGCTCAGCCCTTTTCAAGCACTCAGAAAATACCTTCAGGTGGAAAGCTAGACTCTAACAGGAAGCTCTAAGAATGCCCTAAACAGTGCATGAAGGACGGGTACTAACCAGATCTGCAACACTGTGAAACTTCTAAGTCTTGACAATTGGGTTTTCTGAGCACTTCAAGTGATAGAACAATCCTTGTCTTCTCTCATGTAAATATTGCTCAACGCCATTTCTTGAACAATAATATGGTCTTGCTCAGTGTTTAATTTGGAGCAAGAGGCCAGCAACACTAATACACATCCTCTGGATCATGTCCTCTGTATTGTAACTCTTTATAAATACTAGGGGTACCTGTAGGAATGGGAAAAGTTTTGGTTAACTCTCTTAGGCTACCAGAGTGAATCCAAAAACTTAAAAGATATAAACAGACTAACGGAAGATTGGAAGGATATTATAGCTGGTAAGGTATTTTCCTTGCATGCAGCCAACCTGGGTTCAATTCCCGGTACTACAGATGGCACCAGAAGCCCTACCAGGTATGATTCCTGAAGACAGAATTAGGAGTAAGTCCTGAGCACAGGCAGGTGTGACCCCAAAACCAAAGGAGGAAACAGATTAACAAGAAAAATGATACACATTTTATTATTATTTTCACATGTGCCTAGGAATCAACACTAGACAATGAAGCCCTGTAGAAGTGATCAGAGAATAAATATGTTGTACCTTGTAGACAAAGAAACAATAAACTTGTGAATAACTTATTAGACAAAAGGGTTGGAGATAGAAGAATAAATGATAAAGTGCCTATGAAAGTGAGTTCAAAGTTTATTTATTCAGATTTCTCAGGCCCAAACTACCTATCTCTGTCGGGCTTCTTCCTCTTAATTCAGGCAAGATGGTTTTCCCGTAGGGATTTTATGGCTAGTTTCAGAGAAGAGTTCTGGCAAAATTCAAGTGATCTTCCTACTTTTGCTGTTTCTTTCAACTCCTTCAATTTGAGATATTTAATTTTCAAGGCACCATATCTTCATCGGTATGTACTAAACACCATCACAGCAAATAATGAAATCAATTCTCCAAAAGAAAACCCTGCCCTGAAGACGTAGGAGGCAAAGCAATTTTAGACTTTCAACTACATGTTTGGGTTGTTAGATCATTTAAAAGCAATTCCCACATCATAAAGTACCTACTACTTCTCAACTAGTTATGGATACCCCCTTCAAGAAGGGCTCTATTCTGTGATGCTATGACCACTCTTTAGAAGAATAAGCTGAACAGCAAAGATTTATAGGTACCACTCTTCATACCAACATTTTTATGGCTTCTCACTGGCTATTGTCACTTTAATCTTTATGATCTACACATGTATAATTTGTCAGTCCAAGATTCAATCAGCTAGGTTAGGGATGCAATGAATTGCGTTCATTCCCTTTCCCTTGAAAACCCTCTCAGCTCTCTTCATGCCTTCTCCATGAAGTCTCCCACAGGGCCTTCCCTCTTGAAGTCCAGAGATTAATCTAATCTACAAGAGTCACATGATTCCGAATGCTGCATTTTGAGCTGAAGCTTACTGTTTTAGTTATGCTTTATTCAGGTATTGGGATGAAGCTCTGCAAGAAACCCT
The DNA here is from genome assembly GCF_029834395.1 of Sorex fumeus. NCBI lineage: Eukaryota > Metazoa > Chordata > Mammalia > Eulipotyphla > Soricidae > Sorex > Sorex fumeus. The sequence goes on along the minus strand of NW_026606101.1, from coordinate 37,951,606 downwards.
TCTGTTTCTCCAGACCCCACGAAAGTGGGGTGGGGGATATACAATACAGCTTCGTTGACTGTGCTAACTCAAATTAAGATTCTGCACAGATGGACATAGCAAACATATGTGACTCCTTGATTTGGTTAATGCCAACACATCATGGGTACACTAGATAATCACTTTCTTAATTTATATGACAACATCCGTCCTTGAAATTAAAGGCTTCTTAAATAAAAGCATTATTTGGCTCTCATCACAGAGTTTTGTTCAAACTTATGTGAGTGTTTTGGACCTGTCCACCCACCTAAAAGATCACTTTATGCCTGTCTCACAAAAAGGAATTCTGTGACTTATTATTTTTCCCCAATACAAAATAACCTTTAATGGTAGAAAAGAAATGTAGGTGGCTTTTTTTATTTTCTTCTTTGGAACTGAAAGCATCAAAATTTGGTATACTCAGGACTTAGCATTCATAGTTGCCATGATATCTAATCCTGGTTTCTTTCTTCCCACAAAGCAGTTTTCTATGGATTTTAAATGACTGGGAAAATGGACCAGATAGAAAAATCCTATTGCTGCCTATATTCATCTCTCTGAACCTAGCCAAGTGCTCAGCAAAAATACAAGCAAGTATGGTCCCAGATTACATTTCATGGGCCATTTTAAATCAAGAAGAGTGACCTCAGGAAAGCAGTTCTGAACATAACAGTGGGCAAAAATGATAAGGAATCTAAGCTGGCACTTGACAGTCATTATAGCAGTTCCTCCCAGTGCTTCCTGACCTCCAAATGTGGAGAGATTAGTTGCTTTACTACACTATATCCTAATTAGCAAATTTGTGAGAAAAAACTGTGGATTGTGGGACTGTGGTTATACTACGGTCTGAAGTGCTTTTTTTTTTTTCAACATGTCACCTCCCAGGAATAAATAACTGGGAGGTTTTTACTGAAAAAAAATTCTTCCTAACTACCTTACTAGTCCTAGAATGTGTTTTGACCCAAGAAACATAGGGAAATGACAGACAGAAAAATACAGGTTTTCCATGAAACAAATGGATAAGGAGAAATCACTTAGAAATCTCCCAACCATGTTTTGTAACTTTCTGCCTCCTTTAGGGTTGCCTTACTCCACTGATAGAGGCATTTCAGACCAATGGAATATATAATCTCTCTGCTGGTGATGTATTATAGGTGATTTTTCAGAGGTGTGTTTGCAACTCACAAACAACTCTTTACAGTAACCTCCCTTGAGGGATGAGCTGTAATACACATTGCTTGCCCCAAAGATGCCACTTTTCAGGGCATGGTTGAATTTAGGTTTTGGTTGTGGGGGGATGTGAATTGTCCCAAACTGTGATTATCAATGTTTTTGACAGAGGTGGGAAAGCAGAAGAGTCTAACAGTTCAAAGAAAAGAATGCAGGGTGTAGAAAGCAGTAGACACAGGGACTAGGGAGAGGAGACCATGCTGCCAAAGCCTCTGGGGCTCGTTTTCACCTTTCCTAATCCGACTATTTTTCTCATTCAGAATTCCTTGAATCTTTCTCTTTTTTATGAATCACTGAGAGATACAGTTACAGATTTACAAACTTTCGTGATTACGTTTCAGTCATACAATGATCGAGTACCCATCCTTCCACCAGTGCCAAGATTCCATCACCAATGTTCCCAGTATCCCTCCCACCACACCCACCCCATCTCCCCACTGCCTCTGTGGCAGGCACATTCCCTTTTACTCTCTCTCTCTCTCCCTTTAAGTGCTATGGTTTGCAATACAGGGTCTAAGTGGCCATCATGTTCGGTTCATAGTCCACTTTCAGCAAACCTCTCCCATCCCAAGTGCTCCTTTGAAGCGTCATTTACTTAGTGTTCCTGTCTCCATCCCAGCTTCCTTTTCCCCCAGCATGTGAGGCTGGTTCCAAGCTGTGGAGCAGTCCTCTAGGCTCATATCTCTACTATCTGTGGGTGTTAATCTCCCATTATGTTACTTTATATTCCACAAATGAGTGCAGTCATTCTATATCTATCCCTCTCTTTCTGATTCATTTCACTTAGCATGATACTCTCCATGTCCATCCACTTACATGCAAATTTCGTGATTTCATCTCTTCTAACAGCTGCATATTATTCCATTGTGTAGATGTACCAGAGTTTCTTTTTTATTTTTTTACATTTCCCCCCTTTTTATTGATTCACTGTAAGATACAGTTAAAAAGTTTTCATGTTTGAACTTTGATCACACAATTATCAAACAACCATCCTTTCACCAGTGCATATTTTCCACCACCAAACTCCCCAGTATCCACCCTCCAATTCCACTCCTTCCCCACCTGTGTGACAGCCAATTTACACAATACTCTCTCTCTCTACTTTGGTTACATTAGATATTTTGACACCAGTCTCACCACCATGCAAACCTACCAAAAAAGCAATGCTAGACATTTTGTTTTGTATTGCTTGTTTATAGATAAAATAAAATGTTGTGTGACTACTCTTATGGCCACATACTTTAGGAATTCTAAAATTTTAATAATTTGGTTCTGCAGAGATCTCTGCAGGGAACTGCTCAATTTCGAGATTCGTGTGTATGTCTCTGGATCATGGCCATATGGGAGCTTCAGTAGCCTGTGGCCGTTTGTGGGTGTCATCTCAGAGTCCCATCGAGGTGGGGGGAAGGAGAAGGGCCGGCTCCTCCCCTGTCCCATGAGGCTTGGCATTTGCCACCACTGCCACAGCGTACCTGGAGTTTTCGTTGAGTCCTAGAAGATGGCATCCACCAGGATTCCTAGGAGCAGACGGAGGGACAGCACCTGTTACCATCTGAAGTGACCCGGCAAAAGTGGCCTGTTGCAAATTCCAGAGGCATATCTGAAGCAAGTTGCTCAGTTCTGAGATTCATATGTGTGCCTGTACCAGAGTTTCTTTAACCAATCATCTGTTCTTGGACACTCGGTTTTTTTTTTCCAGATTCTGGCTATTGTAAATAGTGCTGCAATAAACATACAAGTGCAGATGTCATTTCTACTGTATTTTTTTTCTTTTTGCATCTCCGGGATATAATTCAAGAAGCTGGTTCAAATGGGAGCTCAATTTCTAGTTTTTTTGAGAAGCATCCATATTGTTTTCCAAAAAGGTTGAACCAGTTAGCATTCCCACCAGCAGTGAAAGAGAGTCCCTTTCTCCCCACATCCACACTAACACCAGTTGCTTTTGTTCTTTTGGATGTGGCCAGTCTTGGTAGTGTGAGATGATATCTCATTGTTGTTTTGATATGCATCTCTCTGATAATTGATGATGAAGAGTATTTTTCATGTGCCTTTTAGCCATTCGGATTTCTTCTTTGTGAAAGTTTCTATTCATTTCATCGCCCCATTTTCTGATGGAATTGGATATTTTCTTCTTGTAGAGTTCAACCTGTGCCTTAATATTAACCCCTTATCATAAGGGTATTGGGTGAATATCCTTTCCCATTCTGTAGACTGTCCTTGTATTCTGGTCACTGTTTCTTTTGAGGTGCAGAAGCGTCTTATTTTAAGATAGTCCTATTTGTTTATCTGTTTCCATTTGCTTGGTCAGTGGTGTTTTGTCTTTAAATATACCTTTAGCTTCAATGTTGTGTAGGGTTTTGCTGACCTTTCCTTCAATGTGCCAAGAATTCCTTGAATCTTTCTGCTGGTTGTCTCATGTTATTATACTAGCTTGGATCCCTTTATTTTTTTTCACCGTGTTGTTATGTACAGAGCTGCTTTCCTATGTCATTTTTTTTCATTTAAGATGTAAAATGGGTCATTAAATATAACCCGGAACCACACTTGCTTATATTTGTTGAGAACCACTTAAGAGGCCTCCAAAAATTAAAAGAATAAAAAGAAAAAAAGAAAATCCTGCATCTTTGGCAATTAAATCTGAACTTGCTTGTTAACAGAAAAGGCACTAGGTCATTTCTATAAGAAGTAGGAAAATACCTGCAACTCCTTGGGTATTCAACCTTGGGTATTGGGGTACCTGCACCTGCAACTTGGTGTATTCACCTGGGAGCCCTATGGGAAAGTAAGGCCAAAGCTAATGCGGCCATAGTAGGCACTCTGCAGAGCAGAGAGCTAGCTTGGCTTCCCATAAGCAGTCCTCAGAAGGACCAGGGAAATACACCCAAATCTCTGCAACCACAGCCAACATCTGGGGTAAAGGGAAGTGTCAACACAAAGAGAGTGTCCTGTGTGCCAAAGAGAGTTCATGAAGAAAATGAATGACGACAGCTAGAGGTTGACACGCTTGGAAAGCCTGACCTCTAGCTTTGTTAGGTGAAGGCTCTAATCCAGTATAACTAGACAAGATACTAAGAGCACAGAAGAAGGAAAGAGGGACACCTGCTTTTTTTTTATTATTGAAACACAATCAGGTACAGTTGTAGACTTACAAACTTTCATGCTTGGGTTTCAGTTATACAGTGATTAAGGACCCATCCCTCCAACAGTGACCATTCTCCACCACCAATGAACTCAGTAGCCCTCCCACTCCCCACCCCAACCCCCCACCCCGCCCCAGCTCTGTGGCAGGGCATTTCCTTTTGTACTGTCTTTCCTTTAGAGTGTTGCGGTTTGCAATAGAGGTATTGAGTGGCCATTGTGTTCGGTCTATAATCTACTTTCAGCATGCATCTCTCATCCCAAGTGAGTCCTCCAAACATACTTTACTTCAGCTGCCTTTTCCCCCAGCATGTGCTACTGGATTCCAAGCCATGGAGCAGACCTCCTGGTACTTATTTCAACTAAACTTGGGTGTTTGTCTCCCCTTCTGTTACTTTATATTCCCCAGATGAGTTAAGTCTTTCTATATCTGTCCCTCTCTTTCTGACTCATTTCACTTAGCATGATACTTTCCATGTAGAACCACTTGTTTATAAATTCATGACTTCATCATTTCTAACAGCTGCATGGTATTCCATTGTGTAGATGTACCAAAGTTTCATTAACCAATCTTGGGCACTCAGGTTTTTTCCAGATTTTGGCTATTGTAAACAGTGCTGCAATGGACATATAAGTGTAGATGTCATTTCAACTGTATTTTTTTGCATCTCCGGTATATATTCCAAGGAGTGGTATTGCTGGGTCAAATGGGAGCTCAATTTCTAGTTTTTTGAGAAGCATCCATATTGTTTTCCAAAAGGACAGAACCAGTTGACATTCCCACCAGCAGTGAAGGAGGGTCCCTTTCTCGCCACATTCCGCCAACACCAGTTGCTTTTGTTCTTTTGGATGTAGGCCAGTCTTTGTGGTGTGAGATGATATCTAATTGTTGTTTAGATCTGCATCTTCCTGATGATTAATGATGTAGAGCATTTTCTCATGTGCCTTTTAGCCATTCAGATTTCTTTTTTGAGAAAGTTTCTGTTCACTTCATCACCCCATTTTTGGATGGGGTTGGATGTTTTCTTCTTGTGGAGTTCAACCAGTGCTTTCTTTGTATATCCTTGATAACAACCCCTTATCGGATGGGTATTGGTGAATATCCTTTCCCATTCTTTAGATTGTCTTTGTATTTTGGTCACTGTATCGTTTGTGGTGCAGAAGCTTCTTAGTTTAAGATAGTCCCATTTGTTTATCTCTGTTTCCACTTGGTTGGTCAGTGGTATGTCATCTTTGAAGATACCATTAGCCTCAATATCGTGGAGGATTTTGCCCACATTGTCTTCAATGTACTTTATGGATTCTGGTCTGATGTTGAGGTCTTTAATCCATTTTTATCTGACTTTTGTGCATGGTGTTAGGTCGAGGTCTAAGCCCATTTTTTTTGCATGTGGTTGTCCAGTTATGCCAGCACCATTTGTTGAAGAGGCTTTCCTTGCTCCACTTCACTGAGTTTTTTCACTATATTCCACCATTTTCTTCGGTCTTGGAGGGTTTCCTCTGATAGGTCTGCTGTCAATCTAAGGGGTGCTCCTTTGTATGTGATTTCCTTCTTTGACCTTGCTGTATTGTGTCTCTATCCACAGAATCCATTATTCAATGATATGCCCTGGAGTGTTTTTATTAGGGTCTCTTTTAGCTGGCACCGTTCTGGCTCCTTGGATCTGGATGTCTGCATTCTTTAACTCTGGGAACTTTTCAGCAATGATTTCCTTCACTGTGGCTTTTTCACTTGGATTGCTTCCCTGTCCTTCTGGTACTCCAATGATTCTAACGTTGTTCCTCTTGGCTTCATCCCCTAGGACTTAGAGCTATTATGAGGTCTTTTCCCATTGTTTGTTGTTGCCTATATGATTTCTACTGCTCATCTTCAGCTTACTGATCCTGTCTTCAGCTGTAGTCTTTCTATGCTGAGCGCACCCACTGAGTTTTTCATTTGATCTACCGAATTCTTTATTTGTGACACTTCTTTTATAGCTTTTTTATTTCTGCTCTCATTTCTTTCTGTATTTTCTCAACTATTCATTCCACTGTTTCTTTCATTTCTTCCTTTAATTTTCTAGATGTCTGCTTCATTGATTCTTTGAGTTCCTTGAACATCCTCAACATTTCATCTCGGAATTCTTTATCGGAGAGATCATATTTGTGGGTAACCCCTGTTGAGGATTCTGGACACTTTTCTTCGTCCTCTCCTCAGAGTGGATATTTGCGCTGTTTCCTCATGCTGTTGTGGTTGTATAGTGATAAAACCTTCAAGTTTACTAGCACTGTTCCCTCTTATTGTGGGAAAGGATTCTAAATAAGGTTGGTCGATGGTGGTCACCCTTCTCCCCTTCTATAATATGTCCTTACTCTCAGACATTACTCTGTGACTTATGATAGGCATCTAGTGAACTGTTGGAGGAGGTGGTCTTTTATATTGGGCTTATACAGCTTCTTGCGTACACTGGTCTTTTGTTGGAATTGAAGTAGGCCGCTGAAATATTGCCGCATTATGTTTGAGGAGGCCAGGACTTTTTCCACAGAATTAGGTGATAAAGGTTGGGATGTGAGTTGAGATTGCTGAGAATGGGAAATATAACTGGGGCCAGCCAAAAGGAGACCACGTCCACTTTTGAGGAGGCCACGCCCCCTACAGTGGAGGCCACATCCCCAGCCAGTCTGGAAGCTAGTCCACAGACCTGGGCCCAAGGGCCTGTGCAGAGGAAAGTTGGGGGCTGGGTGGGCGCACGCTGAAGTACAGTCAGTGCCCTCAGAGAGCTATTTGGGTGGCAGGCGATCAGTAGCGCAGGGGCTGGACGGGCAGGACAAGGACACACAGATGGAGCCACCTGTGCACAGGAAAGGTAGAAGATGGGTGGGCGCATGGAATTCCCCGGTCAAGATGGACATCTTGAAACCAAGGAGATAAGTCACACCATAAACCATCCTTACCGATATTTTGGTCTTGGACTTTCAGCTTCCAGAACTGTGAGAAGATAGATTCCTGTTGTGTAATACACAGCCCAGGATGTAGTGGCAGCCCTCATAAACATTATTCTTCACTTCTGAACATTTCCCTACATTGCTCATACCTGTATTTTACGTCAGTGCCCTGAACTCTTAGAATTGCCACCCAGCACACAGAAAGCAAGAGGCACCTTAGAGTTCACATATGCCAGGGTGCAGCATCCCTCTACTGCTCTGAGCTAGAATAGGCTCTACATATGGTTTACTCTCTGTAACTACCCCCAGGATTAGACAAATGGGACTTTTCCTAAAGCACACCTTATTTTTTTCTACCCTCTCCTGCTTGTCTTTCTCTCTGGAGTCCTGCTTAGACATAAAAATTTTCACAGGCGCCAGAGAGATAGTACAGGTTTAAGGTATACTGCCAAACCCAGGTTGATCCCTGACACCACAAGGTCCCCTGAGCATCAACAACACTGACAACCCTGGAGGCCTCCACACACCACAAGTGTGACCCAGGTGATCTCAGCACCATGGGCTCAAGCAGCACCACATCCTCAGGCCTCACATGGAACTGCTCAGCTCAGTTGCTGAGCAAAAACTTGGGAGTTGCCCCACCCTCAAAAACTATTTTTTATTAATTTAATTTTAAAAGTTACAGGTTAGGGAATAAGAGGTCAAGAGATATTATTGTGGGAAAGGATTCTAAATTAAGGTTGGTCGATGGCGGTCACCCTTCTCCCCTCCTATAATATGTCCTTCCTCTCAGACTTTATTCTGTGACTTATGATAGGCATCTGGTGAAGTGTTGGAGGAGGTGCTCTTTTATATTGGGTTTGTACAGCTTCTTGTCCAGATGCTTGTACAGATGTCTTGTCCTTTCATAAGAACATATTGGGGGTTGGGGGTATGGTGCTGCCAGCAGGTCAATCTGTACCTGTGAGGCGAGTACATCAACAGCCTGATGGCACCTTCAGACTTCCAGACACCCCAAAATTTCTGCTATGTCTTTGGCCAGACCCCCAAAAAATTGTTCTAAATTTTAATATAGCCATGCCAAGGGGCCAAGGATGAAGCTAAGTGACAGAGCACAGGCTTCACATATGTCAGGTCCTGGGTTTTATTTCCAGCAAATCTCAACCTTTCCCCTTTCAACAGCCATCTCAAGGAGGAATAATAAATATTTGCCTACTCTCAATGGCTATCTCCAAAAGATACTTTTGAATTCCAAAGGGAGATAAGAGCCACTTTATAGTGCAGAAGCCTGGCAGACAGCACCTTAACCCAGTGATACAAGGCATCACTCTCCTAGTGGAACAGGTCAGTGTTCTCTGTTTCCTGGAAAGATTCAGAGAGGACGCACAGCACTACTCAGAAACTCCTGCCAAAATCACATAACCCAAGCATAATCAAACAGAGACATCAGACATACTCAAAAGAAGGGACAGTGTGCAACACAATTAAACTATGCTCTTCCCAAGTGTCAAGGTGACAAGATACAGAAAGTCTGAGGAACTATCCTGATTGTGGGAGATCAGAGACATACAGTTCAAAGCAATGCTTGAGCCAAGATTTTTTTTTTTTGGCTATAAATGACAAATCCAAATGATGCCTATAAATTATGTAATAGCATTTTATAATTGTTTTATTTCCTGATTTTAAAAACTGTCTTGTCCTTCCATAAGAACATATTGGGGGCTGGGGGTATGATGCTGCCAGCAGGTCAATCTGTACCTGTGAGGCGAGTACATCAACAGCCTGATGGCACCTTCAGACTTCCAGACACCCCAAAATTTCTGCTGTGTCTTTGGCCAGACCCCAAAAACTTGGGGCAAAGTTTACCAAGTAAAGGACTAAAAGTTAAGTATGTGGGAGACACACCCACAAACCACCTCTAGCTCAGCTATATAATTGGAGGCAAGGCCTCTCCGGATCCTGATCGAACTGCTTAACGGCCATGATCTCAGAGACTCAGAGACAAATCTTAGAACTCAGTGGCTTTTGGCAAAGATTTGTTTAGTCCCCTCAGTAAGTTACTGTTGCCTGGCCACCCCAGGGGGTGCTGTCCCTCCGCCTGCTCCCCGTTGGCAGCTCGGTGGCTGCCATCGTCCAGAGGCCACTGGACAGTCAGATTTGGGCCCTCAATGACAAGACACGTGGGGCCTCACAGGACGAGGGTGGAGCCGGCCCTTTCCTCCCTGCCCCAGTGAGACCCCAAGTCATCTCCCATGAACGGCCTCTCTGGCTCCTGATCAAGCTGATTAATGGCCATGACCCAAGAGACTCAGAAACAAATCTCAGAACCAAGCAGGTTTTGGCAGAAATCCCTTCAGATTTGATTGTTAAAATTTCGGAATTCCTGGGGCTGGAGCGATAGCACAGAGGGTAGGGTGTTTGCCTTGCACGCAGCCAACCCAGGTTCAATTCTCAGCATCTCATATGGTCCCCTGAGCACCGCCAGGAGTAATTCCTGAGTACAGAGCCAGGAGTAATCCCTGAGCATTGCCGGGTGTGACCCCCCCCCAAAAAATGGCTGAATAAATAGCAAAACTCTTACATAAAAAAGAAGATATTGGGGAAATAGACTATAAAGAATAGAGAGGAAAATAATCAAAGAGTGGAAGAAAAACAGAGTTGTAAGTTAGACACCAACAGAAAAACTAATTCTTACACCTTTTCTGTAATTATGAAATTGCTTCAAAATGTAAATATCAGAGAATAGCAAAAACTGCCTCATTGCATTGCCACTCTTGGTTTTTTGTTTTATTTTTGTTTGTTTGTTTGTTTTTTGCGAAGTGAAGCTACCAAACCTCTCCCTCTCCAGAGCCTCTCTCACCTAAAGAGTCCTGTGTCCCTCTCTCTGTCACTCTCCTCCCCTCTGGCTTTCCAGAGCCTTCACCACAGCCTCCTGCTAATCTGTGCTTCTGTACCCCTCCTACACTCCACCTGCACCCCCATTCCACAAGGGCCCCTCCCAGCCACCACCACACTGATCAAAATGATTTTTCTTAAAAGAAAACATTAACCTTATTTAAAACCTTTTTGTGAAAGTCTAGAAGAGTTCAGTCTTCTCTGATTGGGTGCAACCCACCCAATCTCCATGCCAAGTCCACTCTGGAGCCTAGGCTTATGTAGCACCAGGGAACAGGATGACCGGATACTATACTTTCCCCAAACTCACCACACTGTATTCCACTTCCACTCTTTTGTACGTGCTATTTATTCTTCTAGAGTACCATCCCTCTCTAACCCACAAAACAGAGACTCCTCTTTAATTTCCCTGATCCATAACCCCAAGCCCCAGACAAAACTAAATTATTTCTACTTACACACCATTAAGCTTCATCTGCTTCCACAAACATACTTGAACTTAGAGGAGACTCTCAACCACCCAACTCAGACAACTATATACATTATTTTTAATATTCTAGTTTACTTGCTCCTTGACTGTTATTACATCTAACCTTTTCTTTACAGGCTACTTTCTCCCACAGTCTCAAGCTGCAATGGTGACAGATATGAATACACACTATTGGTTACCTTTTCTTCCTAGCACCATCTCCCATTTTCCGTATTGGGATTTCTTTCATAGCTCAAGTAAAGTATTTTCACTTGAATTCTTCCTCCAGCTCAGCTTCTGGGGATAGAAACTAGAATAATATGGCTCGGTCATGTGAGCTTCCACCCTTGGTCCCTCTGTTTACACAAACAATCCTGTAATCCAACATGTCTCCTTTTCTCAAGCCTCCATAATGCATTCGTTATTCGTGTCAGAGGATTCCTTGTTATGTTTTCCTATCAGAGATTCCTTTGAAATAAATGAAGTCAAAGGAAAGTATTTCTCTCTTTTCATACTTTTTGATATAAAACTCTTTTAGATTTTGTTTTTTTATTTTTTTTAATTTTTTAATTAAATCACCATGAGATGCAGTTACAAAGCTTTCATGTTTGAGTTTCAGTCATACAATCATCAAACACCCATCCCTCCACAAGTGCACATTTTCCACCACCAATGTCCTCAGTAACACCTCCCATTCTACCCCTCCCCTGCCTCTATGGCAGATATTTTCCCCCATATACTTTCTCTGCTTTTGCAGATTTTGTTTTAACCTTGAAAATAGCAAGTACAGCTGATGAAGGGACAGGTTTTGACTCAAATTCAAATTGAACAACTTTGTAAGTGTATGTCTCACTGGAATTCAGCTAAAAACCCAAGCACAAAAAATTGTAAGTCTACAATTGTACCTCATGGTGTTTCACTAATAAAAATTTTAAAATAAATAAATAATTTTTAAAAGAAAATATCAAGTACAAGTTTTCAGCCTTCCACACATCAAGAACTGAAATAAAGTACTGACAACAACCCTGTGTTAGTATATTTTTTGGTGAAATATTTAGAAAATAGACTAATTTTTCAGTAGTTCCAGTTTTATCAAGATTAAGCAGGGTGCAGAGATTTCCCATACCCCCATTTCTCATACATTCACAGATTTTCTACTATCATAGTGACTTATCAACTTTTTGTAAATGTTTAATTTACATAAATACATTATAACTAAGGTCTGAGGTTTTCATTATGTTTCACTTATGGTGTTACACATACTACGTATTTTGACAAATGCCTGATGACCCACCAATAAACTATCTTACAGAATATTTTCACTGTCCTAACATCCTCCATGCTCTATTTGTGTCTTACTTCTCTACACTCCCAAGGACCACTATCAAAACGTTTCAGTTCCCATAGTTTGCCTCTACACTTTATTAAAGTTATTTTCTTTCACCCCACAGCACGCATGGAAGTTTCTAGCTTTTTCTTTTATTTTATGGCTCTTTTCTTAGAATTGAATGCTATATTGTTAGGATGTACCACGAGTTATTTACTTATTCAACTTACAATGGACAACTGCTTCAAAATCTTGTTAATTTTGAATAAATTTGCTATAAACATCCATATACAGATTTTTTAATGAATTTACCCAATAACTCCATTGGGTAAATAGAAGTGTTGAGATTGCTGATATGTATGGTATAGGAAAGCTTAACTTTGTTTAAAAAAAATAGCCACGTTTTCTTCCAAGGAAGCAAAGCATCGGGAATTAGTGACACAAAAAGTTTCTCCACATCTTTGTCACTAATGTTTTCAGAGTATGATCATTGTGCTATAGTCTCATTACCATTTAAATGACATTTCTTTGAAGACATATGGGTGTGGAGCATATTTTCATTTGACAACTTTCTGTATATTTTCTTTGGGGATAAGAAGATGGCTCTTACTCGTTTTTTTTGTTAAACTTTCAGGAGTTCTTTGTATATTTTTGGTAAAGCCTTTTTCAGATTTATCTGCTGCAAAAATTTCCTCTCAATCCATTAGATTTAGCTGCTGCAAATATTTCCTCTTAATCCATCATTCCATTAGTAATGTCTTTGTAGAGAAGATGTCAGTTTCAATAAATTTTTAATTGCCAATTATTTATTTTATTAAATCATACTTCTTATATCTAGAAAGTCGTCTCTATACCCTGGGGAGTCTAGATTTTTATATTATCTTAAAGGAGGTTCATAGGTTTACATTTTACATTTATGTCTATAATTCTTTTATTAATTTTGTGGATGTCTAATTGGTACCATCACCATTTGTTGAAGAAACTATCTTAGTTCCATCATATTGCCTTTCTTTGTCAGAAAGCAGTTTATTATATTTATGTTGATTTCTCAACTCTTGAATTGATTTGCCTTTGCATTATTTCACCAATATCTTACTCTCTTGATTACTGTGGAGCATGGCAACAGTCGCCAGAGCAGATAGATCTGTCCCTGTATAGCAGATAAGATCTGTCCCTGCATAGCACCCAACAGGGAGTGTCCAGCGCATTTTGCAAGCACCAGGCATCAGGCCTTGAGTCTCACCTCCCCTCAAGAGTCATTCCTAACTAGCCCTAATTGGGATTGAACCAGGGCAAAGCAGAATTGGAAAGGTGATAGGTCAGTAATGCTAAACTTTATGTGATTGTACCATCCTCTTAAGCCAAGACCCCTGTATAAAATATGTGTGTATTTGGCAATAAAGTGAGTGGCCATCAGCTGTCTTCTGGAGTGGTTTCTCTGCACACCCATTATCCTCCACCCTGCATCTGCCCAGACCCAGTGCGCAACATGTCTGGGCACATTGGGGTGGAGCGGGGGAAGAGTGCTCTCCAACGAATTACTACTATTTATGTCTTTGTAAGTACAATAGTACTGGTTTTTTATTTTGTTCTTCTCTTTCAGTATTGCGTTACCTATTCTGGCATATCTCTTCACATAAACTATGATAAGTTTGTTGAAACCAAAGTGTTGAGGCACAGATGCTACCTGAGCTCATGTGTTGCTTGCGTCCATGTGGCTGAGCACATGTGGGCTGAGCACATGTGTTGCCTGCATCTCCCCTCTTGAGATGTGTACTTTCATGTTTTTCTGTCTAATGCTAGGATGTGTGTAGGGGCTCTCTCCACCCTTGGAGAAGCCTGGTTTCTCTCTTGAGTACGTTATTCTCTCTCATTCTCTTCCTCTCCAAAAACCTCCAAATAAAATATATTTATTTCAAAAAAAACAAACAAAAAACAAAGTGTTGACTGTTGTTTAGGTTGCTTCCCTGTTCTAGTAATTGAACATTGGAAACTAAGATAAGGTCTGGGAAAAATGATTGGATAAAAGGTATATCTTTATTCATTTCCCTACCAACCTAAAAAAAATAAAAAACATAAGTTGTTGATATCCACAAAGCAGCTTGCTGAGATCTTAATTGCAATTAAATTGAATTTATAGATCAACTGATAAATATAGGAAAAGCTTACATTCTGACATACTGAATTTTCTTATGCATATAGAATATTTTCACCCCGAGCAGAGCCCCGACAGCCGCAGACCTCCAGTACCCAGCCACAGCCATGCTCAAGGCCACTTTCCACATGCTCGGAAGAGCCTCACACATAAAGGAACCAGTAGAGGAACCCAGGTGCATGTGTCCGGAGACTGAGATCTCCAAGCCTGCTCAGATTGGGACTCGGCCTCCTCCACCCAGATCCCCCATTTTCCAGTAACTAGGCAGTTACACCCACAAACTGCCTCCAGTGCAATGAAAGCCCATCAATGGCCAAGATCCAGAGACTATAAAACAAAACTCCCAGAAGCACGTGGCTGCATATGCAGCTGCGCAACCTCTTATAGTCTAGTTTTCCTTCTTGGAGAACCTGGCAAGCTACCAAGCGTATCCTGCCCGCACAGCAGAGCCTGGCAAGCTCCCGTGGCATATTTGATATGCCAAATACAGTAACAATAACAATGATGTGTTTCATTCCCCTGACCCTGTAATAGCCTCCAATGTGGCACAGTTGGGAATGGTAAGTAAGGAGAAGCTGCTAAAATCTCAGGGCTAGGACAAATGCAGACGTTACTGGTGCCCTCTCGAGCAAACTGATGAAAAACAGGATGACAGTGATTCCCAATTTCTTTTTTTTTCTGCCTTCATCAGAGTTTTGTAGTTTTCCTCATATACATCTTGCATTCCTTTTTAGTCCTTTTTAATTTTAACTTACAATTTAAAATTAAATTAAAGTGGTTTATAATACTGTTAATCATATGAACACAGGAAGAAAATTAAAAAGACATGCTTTTGTAACTTGGGAACTAATTGACTCTAGATAATATTACATCCTGGACAGCTGCTCTCTCAACTTAAACCTCAGTTGCCCTTACTTCCTAGATCTCCAAATACAGGGTTCTGCTGAGGTTGTTACACAGTTAATGATAGGATTTTATGCATAATACAAGCCCCCACCAGACTATCCACTCCCTTCACTATTGTCCCAGTGGTTCTCCCCATCTTAATCCCCCAGCCCCTTGCCAAAGGTAAACTACCTACTGAAAACTCATTCTTATTTGTTATACCCCTACTATATTTTTTATATCATTTGGTGGCTTTCTCTCTTATTCTTATTTTACTCAGCATGATACTCTACAAATCTGTTCTCATAGAAGCAAATTGCAATATTTCATCTCTTCTTATCGCCAAGTAGTACTCCATTGTGTTTAAGTACTATAGTTTCTGTATCCAGCCATCTGTTCTTGGAAAAGTTGTTGTTTCCAGAATTTAGCTATGTGAATAATGTTGCAATGAATATAGGAGTTCAAATATCTTTTCTGAATAGTCTTTGGAGTCTTGCATTAGATGCCAAGAAGGGAAATTTCTAGGTCTTATGGGAGTTTTATTCTTAATGTTTTGATGCATTCATATTGTTTCCAAAAGGGTAGTCAGACAGAATTCCCACCAACAGTGAATGACGGTTCCTTTTTCCCCACATTCACTCCAGTGCTAATTGTTTTTGTGATATGTGCCGATCTCACTGGTGTGAGATGTTATCTCATTATTTTGTATTTCACTTATACGTGATGCAGAGCATATATATATATATATATACATATATATACATACACATGTATGCCTTGAGGAAGTTTCTGTTTATCTCATCTGCCCATTTTTCATGGGGATTTGTTGGGGTTTTTTTTCCTTGTAAATTTTTATCAGTGCTTTATGTATCTTGGATACCAACTCTCTGTCAGATGAGCGGTAGGAAAACATTTTCTCCCAATCTGTGGATGTCTTTTTGTTCTAGTCCTCATGTCTTTTGTGTTGCAGAAGATTCTTAGTTTTGTGTGGGGTTTGGGCATTGGGCTTTTCAAGCAATTCTCAGAAGGCCTAGAGTCCCTCCATCAATTCTCCCAATTGGGAGGTGACTCAATGGAAAGCCTGAGGATTCATTGCTGCGTGAGCCCTGTGGAGTGAAATAAGAGGGCTACCCTAACAGTTCTGGGGACCTCCAAGGACACATCTGGAGATGCATAGGTACCTCCAGGACCGCATCTAGTGATATTCAAGGGACCATATGCTGTCAAGAGTCAAAACTGGGTCAGGTGTATGCTGAACATGGGCCTCAAACACTATTATTTCCTGGAACCATTTCTAGTCTTCTTGATGTGTGCCAGTCTCACTAATGTGAGATGATGCTTCATTGTTTTATTTGCAAATGATGAAATGATGAAAGAACACTTATTGTATATATATTAAGCATCTCATTTTCTTGAGGAAATGTCTCTTTGGATCTCTCTCTTTTATGATGGGGGCTATTTGTCTTTATTGTTAAGGTTGGCAAGTTCCTTACATATTTTGGATTCTAACCCTCTACTAGATTTGTAATGAGTAATTTTTGCACCCAGTCACTAGGATGTCTTTTTATTCTACTTTTTGTCTCTTTCACAGTACAGAAGCTTCTTAACTTTATATAATGCCATTTGATTGTTTTTTTTAGCTTGGCCAAAGGCATTTAGTCATTGAAAACACCTCTACAGTCAGTGTCATGTAGAATTATGCCTATGATGTAGTTTATGGATATGGGTCTAATAATAAGGTTGAACTAACTTCTGAGAATATTGTGACACAAGGACCCAGCTTCTTTACTTTGCATATAGCTAATCAGTTTTCCTAACACCACTTGTTGAAGAGTCTTTTCTTGTCCCACTTCAAATTATTTGCTCCTTTGTCAAAGATTAGCTATCCATGTATCTGAGGACATGTTTTTAGGCTTTCAATTCTATTCCATTTGTCTAAGAGTCTGTTTTTATTTCAATACCACAGTCTTGATTACTATAGCTTTATAGTACTATTTAATGTGGGGAAATAAAAAAAGGTCTTCCATCTGTTTTTCCCCAGGATTGCTTAGGCTTTTTGGAAAGTTTATTACTCCATATAAATTTTAATAGCATTTGGTATATTTCCTTAAAATTGTTGTGGGATTTTTTATGGGGACTTCATTTACCTGTTATAGTGCTTTAACTGGAATGGTCATTTCAACAATGTTAATTCTTCCAACCCATTTACAGAGAATGTGTTTCCATTTCCTGTCTTTTCTATTTAAGTTAGTAGTAATTTATAGTTTTATTTTCATAAAAAAATTTATCATTTTTGTTAAGCTAATTCTCAAATACTTTATTTTGGAAGGGCCAGTTGTGAATAAATTTTTTTCACTCTCTCTTCTACTTGTAGAAGAGAAATTAATCCATAGAAATTAAATGGATTCCTGCAAATTGATTTTGTAGGCTGCAACTTTACTGTATCTATTTGTTTCTAGGAATTTTAGTAGTCTAGTGTCCTCTAGGTGTATGATGTCATCTGAAAATAAGTTGTAGTTTGACTTCTTTTCCAATACGAATACCCCTAAGAGTTCTTTCTTCTCTAATTGCTATGGCAAGGACTTTAGTCCTATAATGAATAGTATTGGTGAGAATGGACAGCCTTTTCTTGTGCTGAATCTTCAAGGAACAGCTTTCAGTTTTTCACCAGTGAGTAAGCTTAGACTATTGGATTTGTGTAGTAAATGGCATTTGCTAGACTGAGAAAGGTCCCATTTATCCCTATTTTGCTGAGGCCTTTTATCATGAATAAGGTTTTCAATATTTTGTGTTTTTTTGTTGTGGAGGCAACAGTGCTCAGAGCTTACTCCTGGCTCTGCATTCAGGGATAATTTCAATTGGCTCGAGAAACCACATGGGGTGCCAGGGATTGGACTAGGGTCAGTCACATACAAGGTAATCACACAATGTAATATGGTGTTCTAATTAATGAAAGTCAACCAATGCAATACACAGATATTGAGATTATCATGTTGGTTCTTTACCCACTTTTATATGCTGAATCCTTTTACATAAAGACCCCAGTGACTCACCCTTCAATATAGTGGGTTTGGGCTGCCAGAACTCCTGTACTCAGAGTTCTTCCCTCTCTCCTCCAATTCATCTCCTTCTATAGCTAGATAAATGCCTTCCCTGACATGGAATTGTGTGAGGATAATACTGTTTTGTATTTAGTGCCACCTATGGCCATATTTCTCTAGCTTAAGTGCTATGAAGAATAGGATTCCTTGACTGTATACATAGACTCATCCCACTGTTATGGCCTGGAGTCAGCTGGGCCCCAGAGCAGCTTTTTGCTGAGATTTTGTATAAGTAGAAATCTGAAAGAATGTAGGTGTATTTTCAGCACAGCAATTTTCCAGGACATCATGCATGTAAAGTATTGGCCTACTACTGAACTACTTTCCCAGTCCATCCCTCCACCCTCCCTGTCAACACTTTCACTTTTTACCATTTTAGTGAATGTGCTAGAGTTTGCAATAAGCATTTACAACTAATCCAAGTCCATTTTCAAATGATACTATAAGCTTCACAAGTGGTACAGTACCTTGTAAAGCAAAACATTCTTAATTATTCCTTTTCCTTCCATGTGTCATCACTACCATTTATTTCAATTATATAAACTATAATTATTGACTATGAACTTTACAAGTAACACTCTATGTTTTTTTTTCCATCCTTTAAGTGGAACAAGATGACTAGAGAGGATGGGAATTGGGTATTTTCATTCCCCAGAGTTGATTAGGCTCTGATAAAGCTCCAGAAGTTTGGGGTCTAATAATACCCCAATAGATTAGGCTCTGGTAAAATAGCTTCTATTGAATGCTGTCATTTCTGTGAAGAATATAATATTCTGTATTATTTCAAAGTGGCTCCTTCTGGTAGAATTTTTTTCCAGTCTTCATAGTAAAAAATGCCTCATTTGCCAAGGCGTTGAAAATAAGATGGGCTGGACATGTAATGAGATTTGGAGATGACCACTGGACTAGAGCCATTACCCACTGGATTCCACGGAACATCAAAAGATCGCATGGCCGCCCACCTAAGAGATGGTCAGACTTCTTCATCAAGACCCTGAACGATTGGTTTGAGACTCTTCATGTTCCTAGAATGAGCAGACGCCATTGGGTTACACTAGCACGCGACAGGGATGAATGGAGACGTTATTGGCGCCCACTTGAGCAAATCGATAAGTAACGGGATGTGAAGTGATCAAGTGATCATTGTAAAAATCATGTAGATCTCCTGAAGGTAAAAGTTACAAAAGTTTAAGGTTGGGCACTGATTAATTGGTTCCCCTAGAGATTTTATATCTCAGGTTTGTTCATACTGAGTCTCTACTAACTTGCCAGTTGCAATTTACATTTTCCTTACCTTTAACTGGTCCCCGTGAAGTTTTTTGATCAGGGGTTTTTGCTCCAGTAAGTTCTCATTCTCTATATTCATGTATCAGGCTCTCTAATTTGACAGTTCACATTTGTAACACATATAGGAGTTATTAATATATTTAATTTGTTTAGTTTCTTACTGGTCATTAAGACAGTGCTATAAACATGTTTATTAAGTTATAAGCTTCTAACAAGTGAGACTGGGAACCAAAAGTTAGTAATAATTTCTCAGTATTATTTGCATATAGTTATAAAGTGAATAAATGTATTTAATTCTCTAATGAGAGAGTAATGAAGTTATAGTCACCTCAAAAGAGAACTTTAAATAAAATCTATCCATATATAATATAAGTACTGAAATTAATTTGCAAACAAATGAAAAATTTTCCAATTCCCGGTGGACAAAACTAATTTCATCTCTATAGCACATAATTCATTCTTATTTTTTGAACAAGAATCATTTAAAATCTTTTAGCTTTGCTAAATACACTGAATAAATATCTATTATTTGAAATATATTATTTCACCACTATAAGTAACTCTAAGTATATGACTGTAACTAAGTCATCTCTTATTATAATAGCACATAACATAGTGTCTACAAAAAATTAAATGGGTCATATTCTGGGTCACTGAATGTAGTACTTAGCATGGTTTCATAATTCGCTATCAATTTCACAGAAGGCTATCAATTAACATTATGATTTAGAGTACCCGCTGTGGACATGGACAAATGAAGGTTCTAATTTTCCATTTCCCACTTGCAAAATAAAGGGAAAACTGCATGCTTCCTAAATCCCAGTTTTTTAAATCTTATTATGAGGAAAATAATCCTGAAGTCTTAAGATCATTACGGAGACTTGATGAGATATAATATCATGCATGTAGCACAATGCCTGACACATAAGAGGTTCTCAATAAAGTCTGGGTATTGTTATCAGCATTGCCATTACTCAGACCCTAATTATCTTTCCCAGTACCTACTTTAGTCAGATAATCTATGAGAATGAGTTCCTATAGTAAAATGGTATCTAATACTACGTAAATAGTGCTGGGGTGGCAATTATATCACTTGATCCAAGTGAAAAGGCTTTGGTGAACTCCTGGCTATGAGAAATCTCAGAGTTATTGTGAGGTGGGAGCATGTGAGACATATTCTGCCCCTCAGTCCCAATTTGGGTCATGCACACAAGCCATCTGTCGGATCAGTACCACAAGAAGCAAACTGAAAAGGGAGCAGTCACTAAAATCCAAGGACTGTGCATTTTGAAGCATTCACCTGAATCTGGAGAGGCCAATTCTCAAGTGTGTGAACTTAGGTGCCTTCTCAGCATTACAAATAAACTAGACCGGGAATCACCCTGGTGGGTGATCCATCCTCCATGCCTGCACCCAAGCCCTGTACCCCAAGGCAAGCTCCTCCCAGCATCTGGCTGTACCCACAGCCCCTGCCAGTTGCTGCTCCTCCAGAGCCTAGCTAACTTCCTGCATCAGGAGTGTGGACCCCTAGAATCAACCCCACATCTTTCATACCAGCATACCCTTTAAAACTCTAACCACAGAACTGCACGGACGCTAATGCATCCACATGAAAAAGTTATTTTGTCTGCACCCCACATTTGAGGTAATAGTTAACCCATACTTCTCACGTACCTATCAATAAGCCATGCCAACACACAAAGATAGCCCAAATGCAGGGGCCAAAACATACAATATGAGAGAAAAAACTCCAAAAGCAAAGGTCAGTATGGTAAAACAATGCAGCCTAATGATTGAAGTTGCTACCCCAGATTAATCAAACAATAATAATAAACTCTATAACCTCTCAGATAAGGAATTTAAAATGGAGCTTTTAAGGATATATAAGGAGCTCAAAGAAGCAATGGAATGCAATGCTGATAAAATACAAAAGGATATGAAAGTGGAGATGAGGAAAATGCAAACAAAAATACAACAGAAATGAACGACCTAGAAAAGGTGATAGGTGAAATGAAAAACTTAGTGGAAGGCCTCAACAATAGTTGTTGAAGACAGAATCAGTGAGCTCGAGGATGAGGTGCCGAGAATCTCCAGACAACAGAAAATTGAAAAGAGCCTCAAAATTAACCAACAGATGTCAAGAGAAAACCGGGATGAAGCCAAGAGGAATAACATAAAAACCATTGAAGTCCCAGAAGAACAAAAAGAAAACCCTGACAAAGAAGAAACTGTCAAAGACATCATTGCTAAGATGTTCCCAGAGCTGAAGAGCACATGCGACCAGATTCAGGAGGCCCAAAGAGCACCAGCTAAAAGATCCAAATACTCCAAAAAACATCCCTATCAGAATGATGAAAACCATAGACAGCGATAAAATTCTGAAAACAGCAATATCAAAGAAAGAAATTGCTTATAAAGGTGCATCCTAGGGGTATGGTGCTGCCAGCAGGTCAATCTGTACCTGTGAGGTGAGTGCATCAGCAGCCTGATGGCACCTTCAGACTTCCAGATACCCCAAAATTGCTGCTGTGCCTTTGGCCAGACCCCAAAAGCTTGGGGCAAAGTTTATCAAGAATGTAAATGGCCAGAAGTTAGGTATGTGGGAAACACACCCACAAACCACCTCCGGCTCAGCTATATAATTGGAGGCATGGCCTCTCTGGTTCCTGATTGAACTGCTTAATGGCCATGATCCCAGAGACTCAGAAACAAATCTCAAAACCCAGTGGCTTTTGACAGAAATGAGTCCGGTCCGTGCAGTAGGTTACCAGTGCTGGGCCAACCCAAGAGGGAATAGGTTTCATGCCTTGGCCTGTTCCCCCTGGTGGCCCGGTGGCTGCCATCCTCCAGAGGCCACTGGACAGTCAGGTTTGGGCCTGCAGTTATGAGGCACGCAGGGCCTCATGGGATGGGGGTGGAGCCGGTCCTGTCCTCCTGACCCCAGCAAGACCCCAAGTCATCGCCCATGAATGGCCTTTCTGGCTCCTGATCAAGCTGCTTAATGGCCATGATCCCAGAGAAACAAATCTTGATACTCAGCGGCTTTTGGCAGAAATGCGTCCAGACCACACAGTAGGTTACTGTTGCCGGGCCAAGCAAGGGGGAAAAGGGTATTGTCCCTCTGCCTGCTTCCCCCTGGCGGCTCGGTGGCCATCATCTTCCAGAGGCCATTGGACAGTCAGGTTTGGGCCCACAGTGACGAGACATTTTGGGCCTCAAGGGATGTGGGTGGAGCTGGTCCTCCCCACCCCAACGAGACTCCAAGTTATCGCCCATGAACGGCATCTCTGGCTCCTGATCAAGCTGCTTAACAGCCATGATCCCAGAGTCTCAGGAGCAAATCTTGGAACCCAGCAGATTTTGGCAGAACTCCCTCCAGATTTAAGTGTTAAAATTTCGGAATTTCAAAATCATTCGGCCAATACTGCAGCCACGCAACATCATATGTTATTCATAACTAGCAATAGAAAACAAATTGTCTACTGTTGCCTTTTCAGCAGGTCTGAGTGTTGAGGTAAAATCTCAAATAATAATGATGGGTTTGGTGTCAAAATATTGAATGTGATCAAAGTAGAGAGAGAGAGAGTAATGTGGAAATCATCTGCCCCACAGGTAGGGGGAGCGTGTGGGGTGGGGTTATACTGGGGTTGTTGGGGGTGGAGAATGGGTGCTGGTGAAAGTATGGGTGTTTCATTGTATGACCGAGACTTAGACCAGAAAGCTTTGTAACTGCTGTCATGGTGATTCAATAAATAAAATTATAAAAAATGAAAAAAAAGTAAGGTGGAGTTCATGCACAACTCAATCAGCTAATCAGTGGCTGAATAAATAGCAGTACTCCTACATACAAAAGGTACATCCTTAATATTCACAGCAGACCTATCCGATGAAACCCTAAGGACCCAAAGAGAGTGGTGGTATATAGTGAAAAAACTGAATGAAAAAAATGCCTCATCTAGTATACTTTATCCAGTTTGACTCTCAATCATCACAGAAAGAAAAACACACAGCTTCATAGAGAAACAAAAACTCAGGAACTTTATAGCCTCAAAACCATGGATAGAAGAGCAATTAAATGGGCTACTTTAAGACAAGACAACTCCCCCACCAAATACAGCAAACTGCAAACAAGATGGGACAGAACCCCATAACAATAATTTCTCTCAAAATTAGTGGGCTAAATGCACTTATTAAAAGGCACATAGTGAGGGACTGGAGTGATAGCACAGCGGGTAGAGCATTTGCCTTGCACACGGCCGACCAGGGTTCGATTCCTAGCATCCCATATGGTCCCCTGAGCACTGCTAGGAGTTATTCCTGAGTGCATAGCCAAGAGTAACCCCTGTGCATTGCCGGGTGTGACCCAAAAAGCAAAATAAATAAATAAATAAAAAACACAGAGTTGAGAGGATGGACCAAACATTGAACACAACATTATGCCACCTGCAAGAAACACATCTGAGCAGGCAGAACAAACACAAATTCAAAGTGAAAGGATGAAAAACAATCTATAAGCAAACAATTCCCTCAAAAAAAAAAACGGGAGTGGCCATACTAATATCAGACCACAAAGACTTCAGACTGAAGAAGGTTTTAAGAGACAGTGAAGGGCATTTCTTAATGATCAAAGAATCTGTACACCAGGAAGAACTCATGCTCCTAAATGTATATGCACCGAATAAAGAGCCAGCAAAATTAAAACGACTACTCAGAGACTTTAAGAAAAACATTGATAGGAACACAATAATAGTTGGAGATTTCAACTCCACCTTATCACCTCTCGATAGATCAACAAGACACATCAAGGATATACTTTATCTGATGAAATAAATGAAAGACAGGGGTCTAGTAGATATACATAGGACATTTCGTTCCCCCAAAAGCTGAATACACATTTTTCTCAAGTGTACTTGGGACGTTCTCCAAGATAGACCACACACTGGGTCACAAAACATACCTCCATAAAATTAAGAGGATAGAAATGGTATCAATGATCTTTTCACACCATGATGCAATGAAAATCGAAGTGAATCACACCCAGAAACAGAAATTCAATCCAAACACCTGGAAATTAAACAGCTATCACTATTGAATAACGAGTGTCTTAGAAAGGAAATCAAAAGATTCCTGGAAACAAATGAGAATGAAGACACAAGTTACCAGAATTTATGGAACACAGAAAAAGCAGCGTTAAGAGGAACTTTTATAGCTCTACAAGCATTCATCAGGAAGAAAGAGTGAGCCAACATGAGTAATTTAACCTCACAGATAAAAATCTTGGAGAATGAACAACAAAAGGAGCCCAAACCAGACAGAAGGAAAGAAATAATAAAACTTAGAAGAGAAATTAATGACACGGAAACCCAAAAAACAATCCCAAAGATCAGTGAAACCAAGAGCTGCTTCTCTGAGAAAATAAACAAGATAGATAAACCACTAGAAATACTCATCTCTGTCACTGTCACTGTCCTCCCTTTGTTCATCGATTTGCTCGAGTGGGCCCAGTAACTTGTGAGACTTGTTACTGTGTTTGGCATATTGAATACGTCACGGGTAGCATACCAGGCTTTGCCATGCAGGTGAGATTCTCTCGGTAGCTTGCCGGGCTCTCCGAGAGGGGCGGAGGAATTGAACTCGGGTTGGCCATGTTGGTCGCATGCAAGGCAAACGCCCTACCTGCTGTGCTATCGCCCCAGTCCAGCAATAATCATAAACAATGAAAAACAGAGACCCCTAATAAACAGAATCAGAACAAAACAGGAGACATCACAACAGAACCCACAGAATTTCAAATGATAATCAGAGATTACTTTGAAGAGTTTTATGTTATGAAACTAAACAACTTCAAAGACATGGATAAATTCCTGGACTCTTATAATCTCCCAAGTCTGACCCAAGAAACTTTGACAAACCTATCACTATCAAGGAAATTGAAATAGTAGTCCAGTCTCCCAAAAACAAAAGCCCTTGCCCAGATGGATTCACTATTGAATTCTTCCAAACCTTCCAGTCCTGTTCAAGCTTTTCCAAGAAATTGAAGAAACAGAAACACTTCCAGTTTCTATGAGGCAAATATCACCTTCATACTAAACTCAGAGAGAGATACCACAATAAAAGAGAGAATTACAGGCCAATACTCATGATGAATACAGAGGCAAAGATCCTCAATAAAATACTAGCAAATAGAGACTAACGACTCATCAGAAAGATCATACACCATGACCAAGTAAGATTCATCCTGAGGATGCAAGGATGGTTTAACATTTGCAAGTCAATCAACATAACACACCATATCAATAAAAGGAAAGATAAAAACCACATGATAATATCAATAGATGCAAAGAAGGCATTTGACAAGATCTAGCTCCCATTACATATAAAAACTCTCAAAAATGGGAGTCAAAGGAACCTTCCTCAATATAGTCAAAGCCATCTACCACAAGCCCACAGCTGTTGCATGAAGTGATATCAATCCCTCAGAGGCACAGAGGTAAGACTTCACAAGAGGAATGTATAAGCACGGAGGGTTAAGTCATAGCTCAGGCTCATAACCAAGAGCAGCTGCCAGAGGTCTCCTTCTACTCTATTTTTTTATCAGTTACATCCTAATGACTTCATCACAGAGAATGAATTGCTAACAAGAGTACAAACAATTATAGGATAAGCATTCATCAAAAGAACACCAGGGTATACATTGTCTTGTCAAAGCTATGCTCTCAAAGCTATGTTGAATGATTAAAATGATTAAATGATTAAATGATTAAAAGGTCAGAGGAAGATGCGGAGCTGGACAAGTAGGCTCTGCAGATCATGTCCCCCACATGATCGTGGTTGGCTACACAAAAAAAAGGGTCATACTGATTCTTAAATGTCAAACAAGATTAAGGATTTGTAAGAGAGGGGGAAACTGCTGCTTTGTATTGCCAAGATAATGCATAACCAGGCGGGTGTATGAGAACATGCTGTACTTTTCCAGGTCAATTGAACTCACAAGCTTTAGCTTGCTCACTTAAGTCAAAGTGGGGTCTCAGTTCTGCTTCCTGCTTGCAGCTCAGCATCCAGAGGCTCATCCTTAACGATCTGGCTTAGCACCAACACACAGAAGCATTATTCTCAATGGGGAAAAGCTAAAAGCCTTCCCTCTAAAATTGGGAACAAGACAAGGTTGCTCACTTTCACCACTTCTATTCAATATAGTACTGGAAATACTTGCTATAGCACTTAGGCAAGAAAAGGATATCAAAGGCAACCAGATAGGACAGGAAGAAGTCAAATTATCTCTATTCGCGGATGACAAGATACTATGCATAGAGAACCCTAAAGGCGCTACAGAAAGCTCCTAGAAACAATAGGTTGCTATAACACAGTGGTAGGTTACAAAATCAATACCCAAAAGTCCATGGTATTTCTGTACACACATAATGGAAAAGAAGAAATAGATATTAAAAAATAATCCAGTTCACAATAGTGCCTCAGAAAATTAAGTACCTTGGAATCAGCTAAGCTAAAGAGGCGAAAGACCTTTACAAAGAAAACTACAAAACAATACTTCAATAAAGAGGACACTAAGAAATGGAGACACATTTCCTGCTCATGAATCATAAATATTAACATCGTTAAAATGGCAATACTCCCCAAAGAATTTTACAGATTCACTGCAGTCACTATAAGGATATCCATGACTTTTTTCATTTATTTTTCAAAGAAATAGACAAAACACTCCTTAAATTTTTATGGAGTAAGAAACCTCCATGAATAACCAAAGCTATCCTTGGGAAAAAGAAGGTGAGTGGTACCACCTTCCCCAACTTCAAACTGTACTACAAAGCGGTAATAAATAAAACAGGATGGTATTGGATAGAAACAGACCTGCAGATCAATGGAACACAGTTGAATATTCTGTCACAGACTCTCAAGTAAATTATCATTTAATCTTTGATAAAGTACTAAGAAATGTGAAGTGGAGAAAGGAAAACGTCTTCAACAAGTGGTGTTGGGAAAACTGGAGAGCTACATGCAAAAGAATGAACTCAGATCTCTGTATAATGCCAAATACAAAAGTCAGATGAAAATGGATTAAAGACCTCAATATCAGACCTGAATCCACAAGATACATGGAGAAAAAATGTGTGCAGAACCCTCCATAATATTGAAGCTAAAGGCATTTTTAAGGATGAAACACCACTGACCAAGACAGTGGAAATAAATATAAACAAATGGGACTACATTAATCTAAGAAGTTTCTGCACCTCAAATTAAAAAGTGACTAAAATACTTAAAGATCCCATGGAATAAGAAAAAAATATTTACCCAATGCCCATCAGATATATCCAGGATATAAAGGTGAAAATTCACAAGAAAAAGCCCTATAAGCCCATCTAAAGCTGGGGAGAAGAAATGAACAGAAACTTCCTCAAAAGGGAAATTCAAATAGACAAAGGACACATGAAAAATGCTCTACATCGCTTATCACCAGGAAGATTCAAATCAAAACAACATTGAGGTATCAACTTACACCACAGAAACTGACACACAACAATAAGAACAAGAACAAACAATGTAGGTGCAGATGAAGGGAGAAAGGTACTCTCATTCATTGTTGGTGGGAATGCTGACTGTTCCAGCCTTTTTGGAAAACAATATGGACATTCCTCGAAAAACTAGAAATTGAGTTTTGAGCTTCCATATGACCCACCAATACCATTCCTGGGAATGTATCCTGGAGATGCCAATAAAAAAAAAGTAGAAATGACATCTGCACGTGTATGTTTATTGCACCATTATTTTCAATAGCCAGAATCTGGAAAAAACCTGAGTGCCCGAGAACAGATGACTGGTTAAAAAAACTCTGGTACACTACACAATGAAATACTATGCAGCTGTTAGAAGAGGTTCTTCAGGTGTTTGGGTCTGACCTTATCTGGGCCCGGTGCTGTTTGCTTTTATACTGATGAAATGGCCTGACGTATTTAAAGGGAGAACTTCAGGAACAACATATCCATCCTGCGGAATTTGGTTTTGGGGCAGGTGGATGTGCCTATTGAAGAGATCCGAGTAGAAGTCATGGATAATCTCCATTGCCCTTCTGGAAGATGTAATAGATCCATCAGGACGTCGGAGGGCAGTCATCTTGGTCTTGTAGTTGGCGAAGGACAGGCAGGTGTTGCGAATACTTTTCCTGGATTCTGCCACATTGGCCAGCACTGATGCTCTTCTCTTTTTGAGGTCTTCCTTTATGGCTTCTCTGCATTGCTTTGCAAGCTCAGATGTTCGCTTGTGATTGCCTGAGGCTCACGCCAAGCCATATTTGTGAATAAGCTCGAGAATTTTCAAAGACAGGCGTCTTTTTGTGACTTTCTCTCTCTCGACATTCCTTGCACAATCACGGAGGTACTGAAACCAGGCAATCGTATTCTTCATCAATGTTGTCAAGGATGACATCTTCCATGTTGCCGCACTTGGTGGTCGTTCTGGGAGTTCTCTTCTTAAACTTTGCAGCCCTTTCTCCCTGCTCCGTGAAGTAGAATTTTGCACAAAGTATATGGTGGTCTGATCCCATTTGGAATTTTGGGAGAACAGCGACATCAGTCAGGCAAAACTGTGGATTGAATATGATGTAGTCAATTTCATTGTGGAACCGTCCACAGGGTGACACCCATGTCCAATGTTTAGATTTGGCCTTCTGGAACTGTGAGTTATCATGGACAGTCTTGGTCGACATGATGCACTCAGACAGTCTCTCACCCTGTTCATTCCATTCTAGGCCATGGGTCCCGATGTGGAATTCTTTGACTGATCTTCTCAGTCCTGTCTTGGCATTAAAATCACTGCCAATGATCTTGAAGAACGTGTGGTCTTCTTTATAGAACTTCTCCAGCTCCATGTAGAATTTCTCAATTTCTTCTTCATCATAATTGGATGTTGATGCATAGGCAATGAAGATAGAAACTGCTGGCAGTGAGCCACATATATTCAAGTGTAATCGTCGAATTCGGTTTTTAAGCATTCGAATGAATCAATGCTCATGGCCAAGTTTGTGTTGACAAGGATACTGACACCACCGACGCCTCTTTTGTTGCATGTTCCAAGGAAGAGTTCTCCTCCAGTGTCAAAAATGGAGTGATGTGGTTGATGCCTTCTTGTCTCGTCAGAGCAATGATGTCGTACTTAATCTTTCACGCTTGCACCATCAGGTCCTTGATGGCTGCACACAATGCCAGTGTACATGCATTGAAAGTACAGACAATCATTTTAGTCCTTCTTCATTTTGGCATCCTAGATCAGCCTTGAGATTTTGTCAGTCTCTCATTCCACATCCTTCTTAACACTGCCATATTGGTGGCTCTTTCAGGGTCAGGGGAATGACACCCATTATATATATATATTTTTTGCATATTGAATATGCCATGGATAGCTTGCTAGGCTATGCCGTGCTGGCAGGATACTCTCGTTAGCTTGCCAGGCTCTCCTAGAGGGATAGAGGCTTTCAAGGCGGACTCTAATCGCCCTTCATGTGTTCCCATGGTTCAAACCATATTTGAACCCCATAAAATATGATTCGGTAATCTTGGAATATGGGTATTAAGTGTCTTATGATGTGTTTTTCAGCTATGAAGTGGCCGCGCAGTCCGGAAAGTGGCCTGGAGCATGGTGGCAGCTGGGTAGAGGAGGTAGTGGAGGTAGTGGAGGTCTGTTGATGAAGTATTTATCTGGTACCTGTAGGGTGGGGCTTCTGGGTGTGATCCCTGGGTCATCAGAGATTGGTGGGAGCAGGCAGAGTATCTTTGTTTTCAGGTCCTGTTGAGCCTGGAGTCCAAGGTCACAAAGTTCCGCTTACGTGGTTCTGTAGGGCTTGCTCCTGTGTGATTCTCGCCCGAGTGTCCGGGAAGCGGCCTGGAGCATGGAGGTGGCTGGATAGTGGAGGTAATGCAAATCATAATGCCCAAAATTAGAGAGAGAAGAAGAAGGATTATAGTTTCCATAGAGGCAGAAAGTGGGATGGTGTGGGGGTGGGGGGAAGGACACTGGAAACATGGTGGTGGAAAATGTGCACTGGTGGAGGGATGGGTGCTTGAGCATTGTATGATTGAAACGTAATCATGCAAGTTTATAACTGTACCTCACGGTGATCCAATAAATTTTTTTTTAAAAAGTGCTCATTTAATTCAGAATACCTTGTGGTTATATATTGAATAAATGTGATATTTCCAATTTTTTAAAAAAAGCTAGAACTTAAGTTCAGTTCCATATCAAGTACAACATTGAGTTTATAATTGCATATAATTTATTAATATGGTTTGGGTAGGTAAATAATGCCATATCAATATAACATGATTTAGATATTAATGCATATATGTTTTTTAATTTTTTTATTGGTGAAACACCATGAGGTACAGTTATAGACTTACAAATTTTTGTGCTTGGGTTTCAGTCATACAATGATCAAGTACCCATCCCTCCACCAGTGCCCATCCTCCACCACCACGGGTCCCAGCATCCCCCCACCCCCCACCCCCCCATTCCACCCTGCCTCTGTGGCAGGGTATTCCCCCTTGTTCTCTCTCTCTTCTTTTGGGTACTGTGTTTTGCAAGAGAGGCATTGAGTGGCAATCATGTTTGGTCTATAGACTACTTTTAGCATGCTTCTCCCACCCTGGGAGGGTCCTCACAACACCGTTTATTTGGTGCTCTCTTCTCTATCTGAGCTTCCTTTTCACCTAGCACGTGTGGAGTCATGGAGAAAAATTCCTGGTACTAATCTCAGCCATTCCTGGGTGTTAGTCTCCCTTTTTGTTGCTTTATGTTCCCCAGATGAATGCAATCTTTCTGTGTCTATCCCACTCTTTCTGACTCATTTCGTTTAACATGATACTTTCCATTTAGTACCACTTGTATGTAAATTTCATAACTTCATCTTTTCTAACAGCTACATAGTTCTCCATTGTGTAAATGTACCAAAGTTTCTTTAACCAGTCATCTGTTCTCGGGCACTCAGTTTTTTTCAGATTCTGGCTACTGTAAAGAGTTAATGCATATATTTTTAAAGTCTGGAAATATGTATGTTAAAAATGTTCATCCAGGGTGGTGAATTTGTAGGTAAATTTTCTATCTGAGTTTTACATAATTTTTATTGTGAAAAACTTGTACATTAAGCATATACTTACCTGTAGCATAAATAAATGCATAACGATGTGACTGAATTTACAAACAAATGTGCTTGTTTAAAAACATTAAGCTTATATTTGCTATTTCTTAAGCTCATAATATAGCATATCTAGTCAGATATTATTTCCTATAACAACTAAATAAAGTAGGCAGCTGAAATCAGCGCAGAAATTTTTAAGTTTTAACTTGCATGAAAATAATCTGCACAGCTGTTTAAAATCCACTTTGCTCTTGGGCTGGAGCTATAGCACAGCGAATAGGGCATTTGCCTTGCACATGGCCGACCTGGGTTTGATTCCAAGCATCCCACATGGTCCCCCGAGCACTGCCAGGAGTTCCTTAGCGCAGAGCCAGAAGTAACCCCTGAGCATCGCCAGGTGGGACCCAAAAAGGAAAAAAAAAAAAAGAATGCACTTTGCTCAAAGTGGTTACCACCTGGGAACTTCAGAATTTTAAATTTCCTAATCTCAATTATAGTTATCATATTTTCAAATAAAAATATATTTCCTAATCTCAATTATAGTTATCATATTTTCAAATAAAAATATGACTTTCAGTTAGACTTGAATTCCAACTATAAATAACATTTCGGTGACTAATGCAGAACATTAAAAGAAATATACACTAGAAAAGTTAATGCTGTTTATCTCAGAAGTTGGGCTGGATCGAGAGTACAGCGGGTAGGGCGTTTGCCTTGCATGTGGCAGACCTCGGATCGATACCATCACCCCTCTCGGAGATCCCAGCAAGCTACCTGGAGTATCCCACCCGTAAAGCAAAGACTGGCAAGCTACCTGTGACGTATTTGATATACCAAAAACAGTAACAAGAAGTCTCACAATGGAGACGTTACTGGTACCTGCTAGAGCAAACCCATGAACAACAATAGGACAGTACTACAGTAATAGTGCTATCTCAGAAGGTCTCGTTTGGGACTGGAGCGATAGCACAGAGGGTAGGACATTTGCCTTGCATGTGGCCGACACAGGTTTGATTTCCAGCATCCCACAAGGTCCCAAAGCACTGCCAAGAGTGATTCCTGAGTGCGTGAGCCAGGAGTAACCCCTGTGCATTGCCAGGTATGACCCAAAAAGCAAAAAAAATAAAGAAGTTCTCCTTTATCCAAGAGTCCAGCATTTATTTGGCAACCTCTATAAAACAGATCCTTAACATTTTCCTATTTAGCAAGTCCCCACAAGGTAACTACTGTGAGAAATGCTGAAAAACTCAAACACTTGGCAGTTTCTGAATCTTTTTAAATTGAATCACTGTGAGATAGTTACAAAGCTTTCATATTTGAGTTTCAGTCATACAATGATCAAACACCTTATCCCTCCACTAGCACATTGTCCACAACCAATATCCCCAGCATACCCCCCCCTCTAACCCTCCCCCTGCCTCTATGGCAGATAATTTCCTCCATACTCTCTCTACTTTTGGGCATTAGGGTTTGCAATACAGATACAGAGGTTATCATGTTTGGTTCTTTATCTACTTTCAACACGTATCTCCCATCTAGAATGATTCCTCCAACCATCATTGTCTTAGTGACCTCTTCTCTCTTCCAGCTGCCTTCTCCCCAAATCATGAGGCAGACTTCCAACCACTGGACAATATTGCTCGCCCTTTGTC
Source organism: Sorex fumeus (assembly GCF_029834395.1). NCBI lineage: Eukaryota > Metazoa > Chordata > Mammalia > Eulipotyphla > Soricidae > Sorex > Sorex fumeus. The sequence continues at coordinate 37,918,379 of NW_026606101.1, read as the reverse complement.
TACTGTCCTTGGGTGTCAGTCTCATATTATGTTATTTTATATTCCACAAATGAGAGCAGTAATTCTATGTCTGTCCCTCTCATTCTGACTCACTTCACTTAGCATGATACTCTCCATGTCCATCCACCTATAAGCAAATTTCATGACTTCATCTCACCTAACAACTACATAGTATTCCATTGTGTAGATGTACCAAAGTTTCTTTAGCCAGTCATCTGTTCTTGGACACTTGGGCTGTTTCCAGATTCTGGCTATTGTGAACAGTGCTGCAATGAAAATATAGGTGCAGACATCATTTCTACTGTGCTTTTTTGCACCCTTGGGATATATTCCCAGAAGTGGTATTGCTGAGTAATATGGAAGCTCAATTTCTAGTTTTTTGAAGGAATGCCCATATTGTTTTCCAAAAAGGCTGGACCAGTCAGCATTCCCACAACAGTGAAAGAGCATCCCTTTTTCCCCACAGCCATGCTAACACTGGTTGCTTTTGTTCCTTTGAATGTGCGCTAGTCTCTGTGTTGTGAGATGATATCTCATTGTTGTTTTGATTAGCAATGTGGAGCATTTTCTCATGTGCCTTTTGGCCATTTGTATTTCTATTTTGAGGAAGCTTCTGCTCATTTCTTCTTCCCATTTTTGGATGGGGTTGGAGGTTTTTTCCTTGTACAATTCTACTAGTTTTTTGTGTATCCTGGATATTAATCCCTTACTAGATTCGTATTGGGTAAATATTCTTTCCCATTCTGTGGGCTGTCTCTGAATTTTGGCCACTGTTTCTTTTGAGGTGCAGAAGATTCTTAGTTTAATGTAGTCCCATATATTTATGTTTTTTTCCACTTGCTTGGGTGAAAGCCCACAGAAAGCATCATATTCACTGGGGAGAAACTAAAAGCCTTTCCTCCAAGATAGGGCGCAAGACAAGGTTGCACAGTCTCGCCACTCCTATTCAACATAATACTGGAAGTTCTAGCCATAGCTCTTAGGCAAGAAAAATATATCAAGGGCATACAGATATGAAAGGAAGAGGCCAAGCTATCACTATTTGCAGACGATAGGATACTATACTTAGAAAACCGTAAAGACTTCACAGAAAACAATTGGTTTGTATAGTAAAGTGGAAGGCTACAAAATCAACACCAAGAAGTCTATGTCTTTGCTATATAAAAATAATGAAAGAGAAGAAAGAGACATTAAAGAAAACAATCCCATTCACAATGGAAATTCACAATCAGAAAATCAAGTACCTCGGAATCAGCTTAACTAAAGAGGTTAAATGCAGAGAATGGAATGAACGGCAACTGGTCATCAACCAGCCTGGCCCTCATTTTCTCCTTTGTCTGCCCTTGACATCGACCATCCAGGGTGGGAAAGTGCACATTGACCACTGAATGCAGGTGGTGAGAGAGAGTTGCGGGATTGCAAGTCACTTGGAGATTACATAGTCAAATGCTTAGATATATTCAAGTGGAGCTCAGGGAGCCAGCTAACATGTACCATGACCAATTCCTCACTGACTTAGTGAATGAGAAGAGACAAACTCACCATTTAACCCAGAGATTACAATAACTTTTAAAATAGATTTAATCCTCTTGGGACAATGGAAAATTAAATTTTCTTGGATAAATTTGTGCAAACTGTCATAAAAATTCACATTACTAGATTTTAGAGAAGAAAATACTGTTTTTCCTCTAAAGAGCTATTCTTTCATTTTGAGAAATCTATCTTCACCTTCCTTCTATTTTAGAGTAGAGACACTCACCTGTGCCTGGTAGATGACTCCTCATTTCTGTTGGCCACATGGTTGTTTTCTCTTTATAATCAAGTTCAGGTCTGTGAGAAGTAGTTGCAGCTTGTTAAGGGGATAAGTGATTGGTTTTTTCCCCATTGATTTTACTTTTTATATTTAAAAATGATACACATAAAGATCATGAGTAGGAGAATATATTTCATCAGTAATGTACTATATAACAATTCTGCATACAGCTGTGTTCTGTTTGAGCTTCCTATATTCCCTGTTTTAATTTTACCTTTCTACTTTCCCTGGTTTTATCAGTAACTGTCCACACTGACCTTAAGACCTCTGCTCCTGGGGTGGTGGTGAAATGTCAAATTAACTGGTCTGAGAGTGGCCTGATTAAGAGAAGTTTTCAAAGTTCCATAGGTGGGACAATCACTGTATCAAACTCTTAGACAATATATATTAAAATTGAACATATAGTCAATTCTAATTATTCACAGGAGTTACATTTTACAAAGTCACCATAAACACTGAGTTTGTGGAATACTAAACATTTTCTCTTTGTAAGTAGAGGATTATTTTCCATGAGCCTCTGATCCATTTTTCATCAGTCGAACAATAAACAATCTTGTTTAATGTGAGTTCTATTTATATGTACCTTATTATATATGTTTTTGATTAAAGAGCATGAAATCATAGTCAATAGCACTATAACTTATGCCAGAATAAAGCTTATCTAAGACAATTATTGTCTCCCATAAGGCATATCACAGCCTCCTGAGTTTAAGAACAATAATACTTCAGCGTTAAGGTCTGCTGTGTTTTTTTAACAGAAATTACTGATTAAAAGCACCAGAATTTACAAAAGCTCTAAATAAACAGTAGGAAAGACAGTTGTTTACATCAAAGAGCTGAAACAAGAAGGCAGAGTGTTTCCTTTTTGACCTCAGCTGGGAAGGATGACTCAAATTTTCCACCCCTCTGTACTCGTGGGTGACTGCTGAAGTGCCTGAGTATCGGTCTGAGGGGGCTATAATGAATTTGGAAAATAGGCAACTTTACAATACAGAATATGTGAATAACAATGTTCAAGTGCACATCCACCCTCAGATCCAGCAATCCAACCTGCTTATAGAGAAATGAGTGCTTCTTCCCACTGAAAGTTAAGTACAGAATGCTCCAAGCAGCTTTCCTCATGGTAGTTCAAACCTGAAAATAACTCAAACATTTTTCAATAGGGAAATGGGTAAATGGGATATAATTGAGGTTGGGGTGTGATTCAAATTGCAAATCATATGCTTTGTCTGTTAGAGGCCTAGAGTTCAATTCCAGCACTGAGTGGCTCTGCAAACACCACCACGTGTGACCTTGACCCCAAATACTGTCAACAGTTACTCCTATAGTTAACAACAAAAATATGTGTGATGTATTCATATAGTAAAACACTAATTGAAAATACAAAAAACTAACTTGAAAGGTGTTCCACAACACTGATGAGTCTCCAAAGCACTGGACTGAACAGAAGAAACAGACACAAAAGACCAACAGAGCATCGAAGATCAGGTGAAATTAATCTGCACTGAAAGAAAACAGAACACTGGTTATCTCCAGGGGTAGGTACTGATGGAAACAGACATAAAATCCCAATGTGAAGTGCTGGAAATGTTCTAAATCCCATTTAGGGTAGATATTACACAGACATAGAAATAAAAGCCTACCAAGCTTCACACCTAAGATATATGAACTAAGTTGTACATATAATATAATTCCACCTCAATTTTTAAAAATATGCCAAGGTGATTCTGGCTTGCAGCCAAAACTGAGAAGTGCATGGTTGGAGAGGTGATTAATCAGGTTATGTGGCTGACCAGAGTTTTGTCCCTGGCACCCTGAGTCTACCAGGAGTGATCCCTGGTCTCAGAGCCAGGAGAAAATCCTGAGCAGAGCCACTTATGCCCCCACACTAATTCCCAAAAAAAACACAAACAAAAAAACCTGAGAACTACTACATTTTTTTACTTTTTTATGGAATCATTTAGGATAGATCCTTAAAAACCTGTTCATAATTATACTTCAGTCAAACAGTATTCCAACACCCTTGCATCCACCAGTGTACATTTCTCAGTACCAGTGTTCCCTTCCATCACCCTCACCCCCTAACACCTGCCTGCCTCTATGGCAGACTCTTCTCTCTCACATGAATGAACTCTCTCTCTCTCCCCCTCCTCCCTCTCCCTCTCCCTCCCTATCTCTCTCTATCTTTGGAGCATTGTGGTTTTCAATACTGATACTGAAAGTTTATCAAAAATATCCCTGATCTACTTTTAACCCTCAGATCTTGTCCAGTATGATCATTCCCAGCTATTATTGTCATACTGGGCTTTTCTCTATCTTACCTACCCTCAGCCCCCAACACACTTGTGGTTAGTTCCAACCATTGACCAGTCCTCCTAACCCGTTTTTCCTGGCCATTTTTATATACCACAAATGAGTGCAGTCATTCTATATCTGTCCCTCTCCTTCTGACTTATTTCACTCAGAATGATATCTCCATGTCTATCCATTTATAGGCAAATTTCTTGACTACATTTTTCCTGACAGCTGCATAGTATTTCATTGTATAGATGTGCCATAGTTTCTTTCTCTATCCGTCTGTTCTTGGGCACTCAAGTTGTTTCCAGATTCTGGTTATGGTGAATAGTGCTGAAATGAACATAGGAGTTCAGATGGGTATGTTCCCAGAAGTAGTATTGCTACATCAATTGGGAACTCAATTTCTAGTGTTTTGAGAAGTGTCCATATTGTTTTCCAAAAAGGCTGAACCAATCGGCATTTCCTCCAACAGTGACAAAGAAATGCCTTCATCGGCATTTCTCCCCATATCCATGCCAAACACTGGTTGGTTTTGTTCTTTTGGTTGTGTGCCAGTCTCTATGGTGTGAGATGATATCTCATTGTTGATTTGATCTTCACTTCCCTGATGATTAGTGATGAAGACCATTTTTTCATGTGACTTTTGGCCATTCAAATTTCTTCTTTGTGAAAGTTTCTATTCATTTCATCGCCCCATTTTCTGATGGAATTGGATGTTTTCTTCTTGTAGAGTTCAACCTATGCCTTGTATATCCTTGATATTAACCCCTTATTAGAAGGGTACTGTATGAATATCATCTCCCATTCCGTGGGCTGCCTTTGTATCTTGGTCACTGGGTTTTTTTTGAGGTGCAGAAGCTTCTTAATTTAAAATAGTTCCATTTGTTTATCTTTGATTCGACTTGCTTGGTCATGGTGTTTCATCTTTGAAGATACCTTTAGCTTGAATATCATGGAGGTCGGCAAACCTTTTCTTCAATGTACCTTAAGGATTCTGGTCTGATGTTGAGATCATTAATCCATTTTGATCTTACTTTTGTGCATGGTGTTAGAGATCTGAACCCGTGTTGTTGTTGTTGTTGTTGTTGTTGTTGTTGTTGTTTTTGCATATAGCTGTTTAGTTTTGCTACAGTGCTGGGAAGAGCCTGTTTGGATGATTTTGGAGTGACAGTTCTGATGTAGTTTACAATTTCATGCGATGCTATGGGGTGTCAGAAAGGTTGTTGTGTTAAGGAAGACAAAATATGATTTTTATTGGTCTAAAAATGCAACCACTCTGTGTCCAAAGATCCTGGAATTGTCCTTGTTCTTCAGTGTGTTTGGAAGAATTGCAATACAAATAAACAACTTCTCTTCAAAACTTCAGCAAGCAAAGGAGCATAATAAATTTAAGTGTTTTTTGCAAATCATGTTTCACAAATTTTGACAGGCTTTTTGACAAACAAAATTAACATCTACAATATGCATAGTCATATACTAGAATTTCTAAAAAATATCACAGAAGTGAACACATGATTAATTTAGTAACAAATTATAATAAAAAGACCTAGATTTAGGTAAGATGCCACTTAGCAATTAATGAAGTAGAAATACTCGCCTTCACTTAGGTCTTAGTCACAAAGTTAGTTTTAAATGAATTCCCACCTGATAGAATCCTGCTAAGAATTTAATGAAATGTGAAACTATTTTTTGTGCAATAAAGCAATGCTTTTATAGACAGATAATTCCAACGTCAAGTAATAAGGTCAAAATCATGCAAAGTCAAAATTGAATAAAAACTGATAAATATTAGTTTTGAGATGCCTTAAAGTGGGTTGTCTTAATGCTCTACCATGATGACCTCCTGGATAATTAGATAACAAGACTGGAAGGAAATCCAAGTCCATGTGGATTTTCCAATTCCTGCTAAGTCCCTATGAAATTATGAAATTATGTCTTAAAGAAAAAGTTTGAGCAATAATTCTACATTTTTAATCACTGGTCACTTAATCACTTAACTTCCCATTAGTCGTCGATTTGCTCGAGCGGGCGCCAGTAACGTCTCCATTTGTCCCTGTCGCGTGCTAGTGTAGCCCAATGGCATCTGTTCGCTCCGGGAACATGAAGGGCCTCAAACTGATCGTTCATGATCTTGACGAAGAAGTCTGACCATCTGGTAGGTGGGCGGCCACGCGGACAAGGTCAGACCTGAACACCTGAAGAACCTGCTGTCAGTACTCATCAATACACTGGCTCGGCTCTTCACTCACTACCTGTCTGAATGCAAGGTTCCGTCCCAATGAAAAACCAGCAGGACCGTACTACTGTTCAAGAAGGGAGACATCCATGACATTGGCAACTATCGCCCGATCTGCCTATTGTCTGTCATCTACAAGTTGTTCACTCGAGTCATCCTAAATAGGATTGGCAGAACACTAGATGAAGGACAACCATGAGAGCAAGCCGGGTTCTGCAAAGGATTCAGCACCATCGACCATATCCACACGATAACCAAGCTCATTGAGGTTTCTCGGGAGTTCAAGATGCCGCTCTGTTTAACGTTCATTGATTTAAAGAAGGCCTTTGATTCTGTTGAGACGGAAGCGGTCATTGAAGCCCTAGCCAATCAGGGCATTCAAGCCCAATACATCAGGATCCTCCATGAGCTGTATTGTGGATTCACTACCAGGATCTCACCATTCTACAAAGAAGTGATCGTTGATGTCAAGAGAGGGGTGCGGCAGGGTGATACCATTTCACCGAAACTCTTCAGTGCCACCCTCGAGAACATCATGCGACGACTGGAATGGGAAAACATGGGAGTGAAGATAGATGGTCGGCAATTACACCACCTCCGCTTTGCTGATGACATTGTTTTAATAACACCAAACATCAGCCAAGCAGCACAAATGCTGGCCGACTTTGACCGTGAGTGTGGAAAGGTAGGACTACAGCTGAATCTTATGAATACAATGTTTATGAGAAACAGCCTCGTTCCTGACGCCCCATTCGCTCTCAATGGAACGACCATCTCCGAATGCAACAGCTATGTGTACCTAGGTCGAGAGGTCAACATGAGAAATGACCTGGCACCCGAGCTGCGCAGGAGGAAGAGAGCAGCTTGGAACGCCTTCAAGAACGTCGAAGAAATAGCTAAAAGGACGAAGAACCTCCAGCTCCAGGCACATGTCTTTGATTCCACTCTTCTTCCTGCATTAACATATGCCTCAGAGACCTGGGCCATACAAAAACAAGATGAGAACACTATTTAGGTCTCCCAAAGAAGAATAGAAAGAGCTATGCTTGGAATATCACGTTTCACTCAAATGAGAGAAAGAATCCGGAGTTCTGACATCCGTCCACAATCAAGAATCAGGAACGCTGTCTCATTTGCCAAGGTGTCGAAAATCAGATGGGCTGGTCACGTAATGAGATTTAAAGACGACCGCTGGACTAGAGCTGTTACAGACTGGATTCCACGGGATGTCAAATCACTGGTACAAACTTAAAATAACTCGTGTCTTGGGCTGGAGCAATAGCACGGTGGGTAGGGCGTTTGCCTTGCACGCGGCCGACCGGGGTTCGACCCAGCATCCCATATGGTCCCCCGAGGACTGCCAGGAGTGATTCCTGAGTGCAAAGCCAGGAGTAACCCCTGAGCATTGCTAGGTGTGACCCTAAAACCAAAACAGAAAAAAATGACTCATGTTTGAGTTACATGCACAGCGGTAGGGCGTTTGTCTTGCACGCAGCCAACATGGCCAACCCGAGTTCGATTCCTCCGCCCCTCTCGGAGAGCCCGGCAAGCTACCGAGAGTATCTCGCCCGCACGGCAGAGCCTGGCAAGCTGCCCGTGACGTATTCGATATGCCAAACACAGTAACAACAAAGTCTCCAATGGAGATGTTACTGGGCCTGCTCAAGCAAATCGATGATCAACGGGAGGGCCTTTACCTTTACCTTTACCTTTTTAAAATTACCCAGATTATATCCTGCGTGCTGCCAAAATTGAGAAGAATTGAGAAAATAAGTCTGTATGAAATTGTGAAGAACCCTAACAATATTAGACACACTGATAACAAAGATTCTTTTCCGGACCCTGGTTAACTATATGACCATAACAGTATGAAAGCTAAAGAGCCAAAGGCTTCAAAACCACCACTCCCATAGAAAATAAGACAGCAGAGCAACAAACACAGGAGGAAGGCTGCTGACCTACCTACATAGGGTAGGGATGACCAAAGACATCTCAAAGATCATTTGAAGTCAAACTGAGGGATAGATATCAGGGAAGCCACAAGGTAGGATTATCATAGCTGATAGTCAAAGAGATCATAAATTTATCCCATCATATTTGTGAGCCTCCCAAGTCGAGACCAGAGTAGGGTGAAACAGTTTCTGGAACTTAGCATTCCTTCCCTTATAGCATCTCCTCTTCCTCCAACTTCCACTGAATCCCAGTGGTTGAGAAATAATAAAATTATAATGCCACACTATTTCTATGGCCTGCACTCAGGTTTTACTTGGGGGCAGACTCAGCACCTTCCATGTGTGTAGTCTTGTCCTTAAAACATAAATACTCTACATGGATGCTAAGAAAGAGAAAGTGTAAAGGGAAATTTGATTCTATCAGGCTGCTATGGTACGGTATTTTATTTGTTTTGTTTTGGAGCCACAAGCGACTATCTATACTCAGGGCTCACTCCTGGCTCTGTGCTCAAGGGTCACTCTTGGCAGGGCAGGTTGTACCATATGGGATGCTTAGGATCAAAACTGGACTGGCTGTGAGGAAGACAAGATGTACTATGGTTCTACCCGAGGCACAGTATACATTTAAGTGAATCCTTACATAGGAGAACACAAACTACAAAGTTCCTACTAGCTGACTTTTATTTTAAAAAAAAAAGTTCTTATCTCAAATCAGTCTTGGGCTACTGATCAAGCTACTTAACTGTCATGATCCCAGAGATACAGAAATGAATCTCAGGACCCAGCAGCTTTTGGCAGAAACGCATCCGGACTTCGCCTTAGGAAGCTGACGCCAGGCCATCGCAGGGGGAAAGGTGTCATCCCTCCGCCTATTCCCCCTGGTGGCTCGGTGGCCGCCATCTTCCAGAGGCCATTGGACAGTCAGGTATGAGCCAGTAGTGACAGGAAGAGGGTGGAGCCAGACATTGTACTGCCCTGCCCCAACGAGATACCAGGTCACCAACCACGAATGGTCCCTCTGGCTACTGATCAAGCTGCTTAACGGCCATGATCCCAGATACAACAAATGAATATCAGAACCCAGCGGCCTTTGGAAGAAATCCCTTCAGATTTAATTGTTAAAATTTCAGAATTCCAAAACTGTGTGGTCACTATTGAGGCCCCGTGACAACATATGGTATTCATAACCAGCAATAGAAAACAAATTGTCTAATGTTGTCTTTTTGGCAGGTCTGAGTGTTGAGGGAAAATCCCAAATAATAATGGTGGGTCTGGTGTCAAAATATTGAATGTAATAAAAGGAGAGAGATTGTAATGTGGAAATCATCTGCCACAGGGACGGGGAAGGGTGTGGAGTGTGGGGATACTGAGGTTTTTTGGTGGTGGAAAATGAGCACTGGTGTAGGGACGGGTTTTTCATTATTGTATGATCGAGACTTAAACCCAAAAACTTTGTAACTGTTCTCACAGTGATTCAATAAATAAATTTATAAATAATAATAATAATTAATCTTAACGTCAACAATTATGGAAAAGGTGGACATGATCTCTCTCCTAATAGGATCCACTAGAAAGAACATATATTACTTATGGGATACTTCTGCCCAAAACCCATTAAGTGGATCTAATCATAAGGAACATCATTTCATTTCATTTCATTTCATCATCCTGTTATTCGTCGATTGCCTCGAGCAGGCCCCAGTAACGTCTCTTTCATCCTAACCCTGAGATTATATTCAAGGCTCTTTAGGAGAATGAGACCCATCATTGTTACTGGTATTTGGCATATTTGGTACGCCACGGGGAGTTTGCCAGACTCTGCCCTGTGGGCAGGCTACATTCGATAGCCTGCAAGTTTGTCCAAAGTAGGAATGAGATAGTAAGATGTGATAAAAGATGTCCTGATAAGATGTGGCTGGTCCTGGAGGTCTTCGGCTGTCGGAGCCCTGGTCGGGGCGGGGAGGAAAGCTCAACCCGCTCCCCTCCAACGGGCTCCGGCGAGGAACAGCCAGGAGCGGGGGCAGACTGCCCTGTTCTCGTCCGGGAGCTGGATTTTATAGTCTCTGAGTCTTGGCCGTTGATGGGATTACACGGCGCCAGGGGGCCAGGTGGTGAGTGTGACCCCCGCCTACTGGAATTTGGAGGATCTGGGTGGAGGATGCTCGACTCCAATCCGAGCAGGCCGGGAGATCTCGGCCCCAGAACCCGCGTGGATTTGTCCCTCTGCCAGTACCTTCAGGTGTGCGGAGAGTGGTCTCTGCATGGTGGTGGCTGCCCCCCGCGCCTGGCTGTTCCTCGCCGGAGCCCGTTGGAGGGGAGCGGGTTGAGCTTTCCTCCCCGCCCCGACCACGGCTCCGACAGCCGAAGACCTCCAGGACCAGCCACCACCATAAGGAACATCAAACAATCTTAAATTGAGGGACATTTTACAAAATAAAAAAACTAAACTCTTGTAAGTCTACAACTGTACCTCATGGTGTCTCACTAATAAAAATTAAAAAATAAAAAAACTATATATTCTTTTTTTTTTAACTTTTTTTTCCCTTTATTTTATTTTATTTTAAAGTTGTAGATTTACAATTTTTTGTGCTTTGGTTTCAATTATACAATGATCAGATACCCATTCCTCCACCAGTGCCCATTTTCCACCACCATGGATAATATCCCTCCCACTCCCATTCCCCCATCCCCCCTGTCTCTGTGGCAGGGCAATCCCCTGTGTTCTCTCTCTCCTTTTGGGTGTTGTGGTCTGCAAAAGAGGCATTGAGTGGCAAACATGTTCAGTCCATAGTCTACTTTCGACATGCATCTCCCGTCCTGGGAGGATCCTCCAAACATCCTTTATTTGGTGCTTCCTTCTCTATCTGAACTGCCCTTTCCTCTAGGATACCCGGCTGGCCTCTAAGTTATGGAGTAATCCTCCTGGTGCTTATCTCAGCTATTCTTGGGTATTAATCTCATACTTTGTTACTTTATATCCCCCAGATGAATGCAATTTTTCTATGTCTATCCCTCTCTTTCTGACTCATTTCGCTTAGCATGATACTTTCCATATTGTACGACTTGTATGTAAATTTCATGACTTCATCTTTTCTAAGAGCCACATAGTACTCCATTGTGTAGATGTACCAAAGTTTCTTTAACCAGTCATCTGTTCTTGGGCACTCAGGTCTCTTCCAGTTTCTGGCTACTGTAAAGAGTGCTGCAATGAACAAACAAGTGCAGATGTCACTTCGGCTACACGTTTTTGCCTCTCTGGGATATATTCCCAGGAGTGGTATCGCTGGGTCAAATGGGAGCTCAATTTCTAATTTTTTGAGGACCGTTCATACTGTTTTCCAGAAGGGCTGAACCAGTGGACATTCCCACCAACAGTGAAGGAGTGTCCCTTTCTCGCCACATCCGCGCCAGCAACGGTTGCTTTTGTTCTTTTGAATGTGGGCCAGTCTCTGAGGTGTGAGATGGTATCTCATTGTGGTTTTGATCTGCATCTCCCTGATGATTAATGATGTAGAGCATTTTCTCATGTGCTTTTTTGCCATTCGGATTTCTTCTTTGAGAAAGTTTCTGTTCATTTCATTGCCCCATTTTTGGATGGGGTTGGATGTTTTCTTCTTGTGGAGTTCAACCAGTATTTTGTATATCCTTGATATCAACCCCTTGTCAGATGTGTATTCGGCGAATATTCTTTCCCATTCTGTAGGCTGTCTTTGTATTTTGGTCACTGTTTCTTTGGAGGTACAGAAGCTTCTTAGTTTAAGATAGTCCCATTTATCTATCTCTGTTTTCACTTGCTCAGCCAGTGGCGTGTCATCTTTGAACATACCATTAGCCTCAATGTCATGGAGGGTTTTGCCAACTTTGTCTTCAATGTATCTTATGGTTTCTGGTCTGATGTTGAGGTCTTTAATCCATTTTGATCTTACCTTTGTACATGGTGTTAGGCAGAGTTCTGAGCCCATTTTTTTGCATGTAGCCATCCAGTGATGCCAGCATAATTTGTTAAAGAGGCTTTCCTTACTCCACTTCACATTTCTTGCACCTTTATCAAAGATTAGATGATCATATGATTGGGGGTTGATGTCAGTGTATTCAACTCTGTTCCATTGGTCTGCAGTTCTGCCTTTGTTCCAGTACCATGCTGAAAAACTATATATTCTTCTTAAAATTTTAAGGTCATGAAAATTTTTAGTTAGATTAAAAAATTAAAGAACTGTATTAAATTTTTTAAAGAACTCCAAAAGAAGAAAACCTCTGAAAGAAGAAAAATGGGAAGATGAAATGAACCGAAACTCTCTCGAAGTAGAAATACAAATGGCTAAAAGGCACATGAGAAAATGCTCTACATCATTAATCATAAGGGAGATGCAGATCAAAACAACAATGAGATATCAGGTTATGCCACAGAGACTGGCCCACATCCAAAAGAACAAAAGCAACTGGTGTTGGAGCAGATGTGGTGAGAAAGGGACCGTCCTTCATTGCTGGTGGGAATGGCAACTGGTTCAACCCTTTTGGAAAACAGTATTCTCAAAAAGTTAGATTCATTTATTCATTGAATTCATTCATTCATTCACTCTCAAAAATTTATTCTCAAATTATAATTATATCTCAAAAAATTATTCTCAAAAAATTAGAAATTGAGCTCCCGTTTGTCCCAGTAATATCACTCCTGGGAATACATTCCAGAGAGGCAAATAAGTATAGTCGAAGTGACATCTGCACTTGTTTGTTCATTGCAGCACTCTTTACAATAGCCAGAATCTGGAAAAAACCTGAGTGCCCGAGAATAGATGACTGGTTAATGAAACTGTGGTTCATCTTCACAATGGAGTACTATGTAGCTGTTAGAAAAGATGAAGTCATGAAATTTACATACAAGTGGTACTGCATGGAAAGTATCAAGCTAAGCGAAATGAGTCAGAAAGAGAGGGACAGACATAGAAAAATTGCATTCATTTGGGGAACATAAAGTAACAAAATAGGAGACTAACACCCAAGAATAGCCTAGATAAATACCAGAAGGTTTACTCCATGGCTTGGAGGCCAGGCACACACGCTAGGAGAAAAGGCAGCTCAGACAGAGAAGGGAGCACCAAATAAAGGGTGTTATGAGGATCCTCCCAGAATGGGAGATGCATGCTGAAAGTAGACTATAGACAGAACATGATTGCCACTCAATGCCTCTTTTGCAAACCACAGCACCCAAAAGGAGAGAGATAACAAAATGGAATGCCCTGCCACAGAGGCAGGGTGGGATGGGAGGGATGGGGGGGTGGGAGGGATACTGGGTCCATGGTGGTGGAAAATGGGCATTGGTGGAGGGATGTGTACTTGATCATTGTATAATTGAAACGCAAGCACAAAAAATTGTAAGTCTACAACTGTACCTCATGGTGTTTCACCAATAAAAATTTTTTAAAAACTTCCAAACAGTTTCTATGAAGCAAATATCACCCTGATACCAAAAGCAGACAGAGATACCACAAAGAAAGAGAATCACAGGCCGATATACCTGATGAACACAGACGCAAAGATCCTCAACAAACTATTAGCAAATAGAATCCAACAACTCAAGAGATCTTTCTCCACGATCAAGTAGGATTTATCCCAGGGATGCAAGGATGGTTTAACGTTTGGAAATCAATCAACATAATTCATCATATCAACAAAAGAAAAGATAAAAATCATATGATCATATTAATAGACACAGAGAAAGCATTTGACAAGATCTAGCACCCGTTTATAATAAAAACTCTCCGCAAAATAGGCATTGAAGGAGCTTTCCTCAATATAGTCAAAGCCATGTACCACAAGCCCATGGCAAGTATCATTCTCAATGGGGAAAAACTAAAAGCCTTCCCTCTAAGATCAGGCACAAGAGAAGGTTACCCACTTTCGCCACTCCTATTCAATATAGTACTGGAAGTCCTGGCCATTGCAGTTAGGCAAGAGAAAGGTATCAAGGGAATACAGATAAGAAAGGAAGAGGTCAAACTATCACGATTTGAAGACGATATGATACTATACTTAGAAAACCCTAAAGATTCTACAAAAAAGCTCCTAGAAACAATAGGTCAGTTTAGTAGAGTGGCAGGCTACAAAATCAACACCCAAAAGTCCATGTCTTTCTTATATACAAATAATGACAGAGAAAAAAGAGATATTAAAAAACAGTCCCATTCACAATAGTACCTCAGAAAATCAAGTACCTCGAAATCAGCTTAACCAAAGAGGCGAAGGACCTACACAAGGAAAATTACAAAACACCACTTCTAGAAATAAAAGAGGACAATAGGAAATTGAGACACATCCCCTGCCCATGGATAGGGAGGATTAACATTATCAAAATGGCAATATTTCCCAAAGCACTATACAAATTCAATGTGGTCCCTATCAGGATCATGGTCATGATCATCCTGTTGTTCATCAATTGTCTTGAGCAGGCCCCAGTAACGTCTCCTTCGTCCTAGCCCTGATATTCTAAAAAGTGTCACATTCAAGGCTCTTTCAGGGTTAGCAGATGAGACCCATCATTGTTACTGGTATTTGGCATATTGGGTACACTACAGGGAGTTTGCCAGACTCTGCCATTGGAGAGGTTACATTTAGTAGTCTGCCAGGTTGTCGAAAGCAAGAATGAGATAATAAGATGTTGCTTGGCCGCATATGTGGCCACGTGCTTCCGGGAGTGGGTTTTATAGTCTCTGGGTCTTGGCCATTGATGGGGTCTCTGGGTCTTGGTTGTTGATGGGATTACACGGCGCCAGGGGGCAGTTGGTGGGTGTGACCCCGGCCTACTGGAAGACGGAGGATCTGGGTGGAGGATGCTCAGCCCTATCAGGATACCCATGACATTTTTTAAAGAAGTAGACAAAACATTCATGAAATTCAGATGGAACAATAAACCCCCACGAATAGCTAAAACAATCCTTGGGAAAAAGAAGATGGGTGGCATCACCCTCCCCAATCAAACTGTACTACAAAGCAGTAGTAATTAAGACAGCATGGTACTGGGCTAGAAACAGACCTGCAGACCAATGGAAGAGAGTTGAATATTCTGTCACTGACCCCCAAATATATGACCACTTATTCTTTGACAAAGGAGCAAGAAATGTGGAGTGGTACAAGGAAAGCCTCTTCAACAAGTAGTGCTGGAAAACTGGATAGCTACCTGCAAAAAATGAACGCTGACTTCTGTCTAATGCCAGGCACTAAAGTCAAATCAAAGTGCATTAAAGACCTCAATATCAGACATGAATCCATACGGTACATAGAGGAAAATGGAGGCAGAACTCGCCATGACATTGAAGCTAAAAACATCTTTAAGGATTAAACAGCACTGACCATGCAAGGGGAAGCAAACATAAACAAATGGGACTACATAAAACTAAGAAGCTTCTGCACTTCAAAAGAGACAGTGACCAAAGTAAAGAAAGAGCCCACAGAATGGGAAAGAATATCTACCCAATATCCATCTGTTAAGGGATTAATATCCATCATATACAAGACATTAGTAGAATTGTACAAGAAAAAAATTCCAACCCCATCAAAACATGGGAAGAAGAAATAAACAGAAGTTTCCTCAAAAAAAATACAAATGGCCAAAAGGCATATGAAAAAATGCTCCAAATCACAAGCCATCAGGGAAATGCAAATCAAAACAACAATGAGATATCATCTCACACCACAGAGACTGGCACGCATTCAAAAGAACAAAAGCAACCAGTGCTGGTGTGGATGTGCAGAAAAAGAGACACTATTTCACTGTTGGTGGGAATGCCCAGCCTTTCTGGAAAACAATATGGACAGTCCTTCAAAAACTAGGAACTTAGCTTCCATATGACCCTGCAATACCACTTCTGAGAATATATCCTGAGTATACAAAAAAGCTTACTAGAAATGATATCTGTACTTATATGTTCATTGCAGCACTGCTCACAATAATCAAAATCTGGAAACAACCTAAGTGCCCTAGAACAGATGACTGGTTAAAGAAACTTTGGTACATCTACACAATGGAATACTATGCAGCTGTCAGGAGAGATGAAGTCATGAACTTTGCTTCTAAATGGATAGACATGGAGAGTATCATGCTAAATGAAATGAGTCAGAAAAAGAGGGACAGACACAGAAGGGCTGCACTCATTTGTGGAGTATAAAATAACATAACATGAGGCTGAAACCTAAGGATAGTAGATACATGAGACAGATAGATTGCTCCATAGCTGGAATCCTGCCTCATGAGCAAAGGGGAGAAGGCAGCTGGAATAGAGAAGGGATCACTAAGAAAAAGATGGCTTTTTAATTTCTGCTCTCATTTCTTCCTGTGGGCTGGAACAATAGCACAGCAGTAGGGTGTTCGCCTTACAAGCGGCCAACATGGCCGACCCGAGTTCGATTCCTCTGCCCCTCTCGGAGAGCCCGGCAAGCTACCGAGAGTATTCGATATGCCAGACACAGTAACAACAAAGTCTCCAATGGAGACGTTACTGGGCCCGCTCGAGCAAATCGATGATCAACGGGAGGGCCTTTACTTACTTTACTTACTATTGTTTTTATTCATAATATCCCCAAAAGTGAAGTAGACCAGCAACCGACCCTGTAGTGGATCATGCTACAGAATCTAGTTAGTAGTTACAGCCTTCTCCCTGCATCCATGCAGCAGTGGTTGGTGGGAATGCAAAACAATATGAGCATTTCTCAAAAAGCTATAAACAGAGTTTCCATATGACCCAGCAATACCACTTCTGTGAATATATCCCGGGGACCAAAAAACACACATCAGAAATGCTATCTGAACTTCTATGTTCAGCACTATTCACAATAGCCAGAATCTGGAAACAACCATAGTGTCTGAGAACAGATTACTGGTTAAAGAAACTATGGTACATCCACACAATGGAATACTCTGCAGCTGTTAGGGAAAATGAAGTTTTGAAATTCACTTATAAATAAATGAATTTGGAAAGTATCAGGCTATGTGAAATGAGTCAGACATATAATTATTGGGCTCATTTGTGGGATATAAACAAACATAATCTGATATTAGTACCCAAGGACAATAGAAATGAGGGCTAGGAGAACTGGTCCACGGTTGGAAGCCTACCTCAGGTGCTGGGGGTGGGGAGGAAGCAGCTGGAATAGAAAAGGGACCAGTCTGACAAAGATAGCTGGGAATGATCACTCTGGATAAGAACTGTGTGCTGAAAGTGAGGGAGGGAGCATGATAGCCTCTCAGTATCTGTATACGAAACCATAATGCCCAAAAGAGGAGAGGGATAGAGAGAGAGAGAGAGAGAGAGAGAGAGAGAGAGAGAGAGAGAGAGACAGACAGACAGACAGACAGACAGACAGACAGACAGACAGAGACAGAGAGAGAAGAAAAGTACCTTCCATGGAGACTCTGGGGGGAAGGGTTGTGGGAGGGAAACTGGGGACATTTGTGGAGGGATGGGTGTTGAAACACTATATAAATGAAACCAAACCATGAACAGGTTTGTAACTCTTTATCTCAGAGTGATTTGATTAAAAAGAGGAGGAAGAGGAGGGGGGCAAGACTCTTGAAATATACTCCAACTGTGATGAGTCTTCAAGGAATTATCTAAATGAAAAAAAAGTCAATCCCAAAGTTTTAATAATACATTATTGCATTATAGAAACTGAGAACAAATTAGTGTTTGCTCAGAATTAAGGATGGTGTAAGGAAGAGAAGCAGGAAGAAAACAAGCTTTTCTACAACTCAAAAGATCTTTGTGATGATGGAAATGCTCTATATCTTAACTATGGTAGTAAAAACACAACCTGTGAACCAGCAAGGGTCAAGAAGATGCTAGGGAATAGGACCCAAAAACTCAGGAGTCTGCAGGAGCAGAGTCATAAGAAGGAAAATGGATTGACCAAGAGACTACAAAGACCAAAGACCAGAGAGAACACAGTATTTCTAAATATGTCTGCTTTTGTCCAAGACATTCTGCCAAGCAAGAAGCAGACACCATAAAATCAGATTTTCTAATTATTTAGAAGTAAAATCTGAATTTTAATTTGTAAAAGTTTCCATTTGGGCTAGAGTACACGTTTTGCTTATGGTGCTGTACAGGTTTAATCCTCGACACTGAATGGGCCCTGGAACAGTGGACCAGGAGTCACCCTTGAGCACTGTGTAGGGAGTGGTCTCCAAAAATATTTAATCCCAATTTTTAAGTTGACAAGTTAAAAACCCTCAAATATTGTGCATCCAACAAAATAAAAATTGTGACTCATATTCAAACTACAAGTTTGTGATTTGTGATTTCTCCTTCCCTTTTGTTGTTTTTGCAAGAATTGAGGGGGACACACACTTAATTGTAATGCACATATATCACTTTAGTTGTAGGACTTTCACACACTTGGTTGCAGTGTTCCTGAGACTGCACACTCTGTTGTGGTGGCAAGAATCAGCCTAGCAGTGTCACCAGGATTGCATTTGATATAGCATTTGCATCAAGGTTAGGAGCCGAAAGGCCAATTTATAGCCAGTACTTAGCAAGGACCAGTGGGTCCCACTGCTATGGTGGCAATCAATCCAAGGTGTGGGGCTGGCTAACCCCAAGAGTCACTTGCATAAAATGGGACAAAGACACACTTGCTCTGCTAAGGGATAGGGAGCACAGAGCCAGATGCTCCCTGAATCTTTGTCATCTTTCCTCCTCACACACTAATCTCCCCACCAGGGGGCTGGGGGAGGCTACTATTTCTGGGTTGTTTCCTGCAGTTTGATGTTTGAGTTTCTAATAGCTATTGCCACTTTCTGGCTTCCTGCTTGGTATATGTACAGTTTAATCCACGTAAATTTTGTGTATGCTTGCCTTCTGGGCTACTTAAAATAAAGGTGTTATTATATTTGCTAGGAAAACTGAAGTTCATTTCTCCCTTCAGAGGAGCTTGTTTCCACTGCTGTGTCATGGAGGCAGTTAATAAAATTCTAAACGCTCCTTTACAAAGGATTCAGAAGAATCTCTCACCGCCCCTCCTAGAAGACCACAAAGAAGTGATCAGTGGCCCCAGTTCTGTATAATTTCATTTTTTTTAGCTGCTGGTTAAGAAAAATCAAGTTCCAGTGATTGGAATTTTTTTAGTTGTTTTTGGTTTCTTTGGTGTTTTTGGTTTGGGTTTATTTTACTTTTTTGAATAACTGTGTGGCCTTAACAAAGCTCCCTGATTTTCGTACGATTTAATTTCAATCTGAAAAATAAAAGTTAACTAGGGCTGCTTTCCTTGCACAAGGTTCAATCTCTGGCACTCCACAAGGTCCCCAGAGCCCACCAGTGATCTCTAAGCACAGAGCCAGGAGTAATCACTGAGCACTGCCAGGTATGACCCCAAAAAAATTTTAAAGAGGGGGTGAGGGGGTGGAGGGGGAGAGTGGGGAGAACCAGGTGAGGTGGGGAGTTAACTAGATTTATGTTTCTGGGAAAGAGGCTTAAAACCTAGAGGTACAGGGGCTAGAGCAATAGCACAGCGGGTAGGGCATTTGTCTTGCTCGCAGCCAACCCGGGTTTGATTCCCAGCATCCCATATGGTCCCCCGAGCACCGCCAGGAGTAATTCTTGAGTGCATTAGCCAAGAGGAGCCCCTGTGCTTCGCCGGGTGTGACCCAAAAACAAACAAACAAAAAAAACCCTAGAGGTACACCTCAGACTCAGAGCATCTAAACAGAGGGAGAGGCTAAAGAGCACACAGAACCTCAAGTCGAATGTAAAGTTACAGAATCTTCAAGGAACTTTACCAATAAAAAAAAAAACCGCCATGTTTTCATTATCTTTAATATAATCACACACGACTGGCTGCTACAGAGTGGCTGCTTCCATCCACACTCTACACCCAAAATATGATTTTTCTCTTCTAACATTAGAGGTTCCTGGTATAAAACTGTGAGTAACTCTGAGGTCACTACCGGTTCTCGCATTGATTGAATCTGAAAATCTAGAGGCAATCAAATATCTAAATTTCATCCTGAGAAGAAAAATAAATAAAACCAATTTGAGAAATGTATTAGCCAGTTTCTATATAAAGCTAAACATACCTTTGTCTATGACCTATAAATTTTGTGCATTGTTACTCAAAAAAAAGGTGAGAACATATGTCCACAGATATTTATACATTAGTGTTTATAATAGACAAACATGTAAAACAACCCAAATGCCGAACAACAGAAAAATAGATATATGGTCCATCCCAAGAAAGAAATATTTCTCTGAGGCTGAAAACAAATAAGCAGTGCAATGATTTGGATGTCATAGACTAAATGGAGCCCCTGAAAATACATGTTGAATTCTAACTCTCATTGTGATGATGTTTGGAGATGCAACATTTGGGAGAGAATTATTAAGTAATAAGGACACTTTCATGGTAGAATAAGCACCTTTATTAAGGAAACATATGAAACATTCTCCTGTGCTCAATGCTCCTCTCACCCCTTAAGCTCTCTTTCCTATTCCTCCCCTCCTGGTCCTGCTCTAACATGTAAGGGCATAGAAAGAAGAGAAACACAGAAGCCAGAAGGAGGACTCATCAAAACCAACTTTGTTGGCACTCTGACCACAGGCTTCCTAGCTCCATAACTTCAAGAAACAGATTTTTGTTGTTAAAATGTATGAGTATTGGAACTGGAGCAATAGCACAGCGGGTAGGCTGTTTGCCTTGTACAGGGTCAACCCAGATTCGATTTCCAGCATCCCTGAGCACCACCAGAAGTAATTCCTGAGTGCAGAGCTAGGAGTAACCCCTGTGCATCGCCGAGTGACTCAAAAAGAAAAAAAAAGTATCACTCGGGGTATCCTAGAGGGGACTGGTGAAAGTCCCCTCCCACCACCAAGGGACCCAGCCCCAGCACCGAGAACCTCCACAACCCAACTACAGCCATGCTCAAGGCCACTCCACAAGCCTCACACATGAGTGAACGTATGTCTGGACCATGCGGCCGTGAATCATAAGACACTCTCCCCATTCTCCAAGAGTACCACATCACATTTGATGGGGTTCAAATAGTAGACAACTAAACATAGAGGGAAATATATATATGGATATATACATATTTTCTGATATATATACGAAAGCTCACATCACTAAACAACAGGTTAGTGATATCCTAAAGAATGTCTTAATGCTGGGGCTAGAGCAATAGCACAGCGGGTAGGGCGTTTGCCTTCCACGTGGCCAACCCGGGTTCAATTCCCAGCATCCCATATGGTTCACTGGGCACCGCCAGGAGTAATTCCTGAGCACAGAGCCAGGATTAACTCATATGCATTGCTGGGTGTGACCCAAAAAAAGAAAAAAAAAAGAATGTCTTAATGGGTCCTGCCAAAATAGAACAATCTTCACACTGTTTCCCTTATGGATATTTTTTGTAGCATTTTCAGTGGTTTTCCATTACAGACAATACAAAATATATTATTTCGGTTGTGCTTTTGGACAAGGATTGGGCCTTGGGATGAAAACATCCCAATTATGATGGTGGGAAGGTATAATGGTGGTGGGATGGATGTTTGAATATTAAATGTAATCAAATAATTGAATTGTAATCAAATATGTGAACTACCTTATAAAATAAAAAAGTTTAAAAAAAGCAAATGTGTACTTTTAATAGAAACCCAAACTCACTGAATAAATAAATAAAATTTTAATAGAAGCCCAACTTTGGATAAATCTCAAAGTCATTCTGTTAAGTGAAAGAAGGTCAATAGAGTGTATACCTTATCATTTGATTGATGTGAAATACTAGAAGAATTCATATAAAATTCATGTGTAATAGAAACAAAAACAGGAACTGTTTGGGGTGAAGGATAAGGGGCACAGGACAAAGGGTACAAGAAAATGTGGAAGGCAAGAGGGTTATTTTTTATCATGGGAGGGCATTGGTTACACAAGCATAAACATTTGTCAATGCTCAACCAGCACAGAATCTGTCCACTTTGCTCTATGTCAATTATACCTCAATTTAAAATAAAACAAACCTCTCATTCTAACAGCAAAAAGAGATGTCACAGAGAAATGTGAGCTGACACTTGCTCCTCAAGCCTCAGAGTAAACACAGTGCTGTGAGTCTAAGAGCCTTCTTGGTCTGACACAAAGAAGAGATGTGAACAGAAAGATGAACATAGAACAAGTCCAGTCTCTTCAGACACAACCAGGAGCTTATCCAGCTGAGGACTGTTATTAACAAGTACTGTCATAAATAATGTCTCAGGCACAGTTTGGGTTTCCTGAAAAACAAAGTCTGGAATGAAGATTAGCTTTTAGGAGATTCTTTGAGAGAACTCTTTCAAAAGGGTCTAGGACAAAGATCAGCTTATAGGAGGTCTTTGAGAGGGATTGAAGTTAGTGGAAGGGGAAAGCTAGAGTAAGTACAGCTTAACTAAGACTCCATGTTCTTCAGAGTTGAATCCTGAGAGGAGAGGATCCAGGCCTTCGTTCACTGCATGGAGGCTGCCCCTGGAGGAAGGTCTGACCCTAGCTTGCCTATGTTTACGTGGTTTCACAGCTTAGAAGCATCTGTTGACTAAACTTTTAAAAGCCAGGAGAATTCATAAGGCACATCTATGCAGCTCTTCAGAATCAACCACTGTCTCCAAAACTTAATGTGTAATTAGTAATAGGATATTGTTATATAAAAAAACTGCTTGTTATTTGATATGTGTATATATATATATATATATATATATATATATATATATATATATTCTCATCATTCCCAGATCCTTCATTTAATTAGTATGTGTGTGTTTGTGTATGTGTGTATTATCCACTCAAATGCCATAGGGTACTTGGACTGTTTTTATATCTTTGCAATTGTACATAGTACTATAGTGAACATAGGTGTGTATATACATTTTACAGTCAGTATTCTGGTGTTCTTTGGATAAGTATCTAGAAGGAGAATTGCTATTCATGTGAGAGTTCTATTTTTTAAGTGTTTAGGAAATATCCATATCATTCCCATAGACACCAAATCAATTTACATTTCCACCAGCAGTGAATGAGGTTCTTTTGTCTCCATACCTCAGTCAGCACTTGTATCCTACCTTTTTAATATTGGACATTCTAATTGGTGTGGGGTGATATCTCATTGTCATGTTGATTTACATTCCCTTTGTAACCAGTGTTATGGAGTTATCATGTGCCTATTGGCAATCTAAATGTCTTTATTGGAGAATGCCTGTTCAGCTCTTGTCCCCATATTTTGATGGGGTTGTTCTTAATGTATCTCAGATCTTAGCCCTTTGTCAGAAGTATGGCGCTCAAATGTTTTCTCACTTTCAATAGGAAGTTTTTTTGTTTTAATGATAGTCTTTTTCACAATGCAAAAGCTTACTAGTTTGATGCAATCCCATTTATTTATTATTGTTTTATTTGCCAATGGAGTCAAATCACTGAATACCTCTGAAATACTCAAGTGTTTTTCTTGAATTTTCTTTATTGTTTGAAAGATTCAAGTCTAACATCTTAGTCTTTAATTCATTTAGGGTTAACTTTTGTTCAAGTGGAGCTACCTCCTGTGACTTTGTGTAAATTCTTGATGTGGGGCAAGTTGAGGTACCTCCTGTGATTTAATGTTAAGTCCTAAAACGTTACAGAAATGTGATGCTCTGCTTAGATCTCCATCAATATTAGACATGCTGTGAAGATTTGACATGTTTGGTTGGTTACAAGAGCCCAAGCAGTAATTCCTGGTTTTATAAGTTAGAAGCCCCTCCAGTTCAATGTTATACTGACACCATTTTTACATTCTTAGTAATATTTTAGTAAAAGAATCCCATTTTTATTTTGTACGAGGCACTAAAATTATGTTACTGGTCCTTCTGACAGACTCTAACTTTTAATCCACCTTGAGTATAAAGTTATTTATTTTCCTTTTGAGACAGTTCTGAGTCAATGACTGAGCAGGGCAATGATGTTAGATATGGGAGGGACAGGCCAACACATAATCATGGAACGTGGGACTCCTATAATGAAAGTTTTAATACAGACTTTTCTATAACTGCATCAAGGTCTAATGACTTCCTCTACCCACAACTGCTCTTTTTTCCTAGCTCTTACTAGCCAGAAAATCTGAAGACTTTCTTTAAACTCTGAAAGCATTCCACCTGAATTAACTTTATTTTTCCATTCCTAATCTGAGAGCTTTCTTCAGGACCAGGATCCTTTGCTCAGACCACACTCAGAGCAATCCCAAGTTCTAAGATATCCAGATCACCAAACATCAACTAATAAGAAAAGTGAGTTGATAAATTATCACTCCCATTCTTCTACATATCAATTTGATGTGGATTGTCTGTGTTAGTGGTTCTCAAACTTCAGTGTGCTTCAGAATTATCTGAAAGACTTGAATAATGTAGATTATTGAGACCCAAACTACAGCATATAATTAGTAGATACAGAAGAAGTGGTTATAAAAGAAACTGGGTTTATCAGGAGCTCTCAGGTTGGGTCAAT
Organism: Sorex fumeus; assembly: GCF_029834395.1. NCBI lineage: Eukaryota > Metazoa > Chordata > Mammalia > Eulipotyphla > Soricidae > Sorex > Sorex fumeus. Next base: position 37,893,604 of record NW_026606101.1, on the reverse strand, counting down.
GATGCTGATTCAGAGACCAATTACACCTCAAGGAGCAGTTCTTCAAAGGGATGTCATAGGTGAAGTAGATGCAGCACACAATTTATTGACTTCCTTCTTTTTCCCCACGACCTCATTTGGGTCTTCTTGGGATTATCGCCCAAGTAAAGTCATGGCATGAAATCCCTGTCTCAAACTGTCTGCTGTTAGAGGTAGACAAGCATATACCATGGATTTATTAGTCCTCAACTTTAAGGTACAGCTAGTAGTGTAATATTCCTGACATCCCAAAATATTGAAAATCACTGACCTAAATAAAGCTTTAATTATAAAAGATTTCATAAAATTTTGAGGTCATCATAAAGAATACTCAGATCAGAATTCAGATTCTGACCCTACTCTTGTGCTTTTTCTGCCTACTTGAGATGATTTTTCTCATTTCACATGCTGAGCTCACCTGAATAATCAAAAGGAACGAGTATTAAGTAGTGAGCGAATGAGTGGGGCATGTTAATAGGCACAGAATAATATGTGATAGAACCCCCATATAGGCATCCTTTGTCAGCTCTCCTGAGATTTTCTCCTATTATGTTCCAAATGACCTTTATTTTCAAGGCCTTGGAAATTTTCTTCCCACCCATGCCACATTTCCTTTTTTCAAAAAATTAACTATTCACAATATATCATTTTATTTTAATTGAAAGTATGCAACACAGTGATTTGATATTTGTACATATTGCTAAGCCATCTTATTAAGTCTGGTTAACATCCATAATCTCATATAGCTGGAAAAAATATTAGAATGAAGAATTTTAATCTGTTCTCTTAACTTTAAAATATAAAATACAGTACTATTAGCTATTATTATATTAGTGATAATATAGTACATTTAGGCCCAGAATTTTTATGGCTGGAAACTTGCACTTTTTAGCCTACTTCACCCATTCCACCTATCCCCACATTTTCATTCTGGTAATCACAAATCTGATAACTTACTCTTTCCCTACCTTTTCATTTTTTGGTTTTGGCTTACACCTGGCTCTGTTCAGGGCTTATTCCTGGCTCTGTGCTCATCTATCATTCCTGGTGGGCTTGGGAAACCATATGAGGTGTCCAGAATTTAACCTGATTGGCTGCATGCAAGGAAAATGCCCTAACCTCTGTACTATCTCTCAGCTCCCAGCACCTTTTTTCTTAGTTTAATTTTTTTAGATTCTAAACAGAAGTAAGAGTATACAAGATTTTTAAAATTTATGTCCCTTATAATATCTTCTTAATGAAAAGATTTTCTTTTTATGGCTAAATGACAATTCTGTGTGTGTATGCACTCATCACATTTTCTTTATCTATTCATCTGTTAGTAAATGCATAGGTTGTTTTTATGTCTTGGAAATTATAAATACTTCTACAATGAATGTGGGTGTATCTATATCTTCTAAATTAATTTTGTTCATTTCAGTTATATATTCCAAGAAGTGGAATTGCTAGATCATATGGTAGTTCTATTTTTAATCCTTTGTGGAACCTCCAGCCTGATTTCCATAGTGACAGCACATTTTGTATTTTTATCCATCTGGGCAGGGCCTGGGATTCTCTGTTCTACCCTAAATGAGAAGAACTTCCCCATCAGTGAAGCACATTCTGGGTCATTCCTTCCCTAAACCTGTTTTCTCACTTTTGTGGTAAAAGGACCCAATTTTTCTATTCTCCTCCAGTCTGTAGACTAAGCAAAGACAATAGTGAAAATCCCTGACAAGGCTTGAACAAAAACTCCGACTTATTTGCAGACAGTGGATAAATGGCAGAACTCAAGAAACCCTGGTCTAAAGAGCAAGGAGAACAAACAAGCAGTCAAGGATTCTGAAACCACCACCAGATGTGTTAGCTGAAGCCAGAGTATCCCCTGGGTCGCTCCAAGGGTTTCCATCTGGTTGCTTCCCTTGGGCTACTGTCTGTGACACTGTGCCCTGTTTTCCACCACTCTCTTCATGATCTGTAACTCGTCTGACATTTGAGATTTTGTTTTCTGTAAACATTCTGAACATGTTACCCCGTGATGCCATCTGCTTGTCTACATGGCCTCCACCTCGATCAATATGTCCTTAGCTTTTACAGTGTGTGGCCTTTTAGGAGCTGCCAAAGAGCATTGTTTGGGGGACTCACAGTCTTTAATTTTCCTCTTGTAAATTAAAGGAAAATTTTAAGTTTGTCCAGTTCAAAGAAATCAACATTGCCTGAGGATAGTCTATTTGGTGTCATTGGCCTTGAATAAACATGGCATTCATTTTTCCAAAAGGTCAATCCTATGTAATTCTGAAGCAAACTGAATAATTATCTCCACATATGCTCATATTGTAATCCCCTGAACCTGTGAATGTTACCTTACATGGGAAAAGGGTCATTGCAGATATAACATTAAAGACCTTGACATGGGGAGATTCTCCTGGACGCTCAGGGACAATTCATAATGGAATTTATAAGGAGGAGCAAGAGAGTCATAGTGAGAAAAAATGATGGCAAGATGATGAAAGCAGAGATTTCAATTATGCGCTTTGAAAAGGGATGTGTGATAAACCATAGAATGTGAGTGGCCACTTGAAACTGAAAATTAAAGAAAATTAATTATCTTAAAGTATCCAGAAGGAAACAACACCACTGAAACCTTGACTTTTGATTTCATAACTGAGATTGCCAAGCAGTATGGTGAGTAATGAACAAGATGGCGTGGACCAACAATGACACAAGGACAGTAGTAGAGGGTCTCGGGCACTTTGGTTATGGTGAAGGTAAAATAACTTTGTTCATCAAAACCATGAAAGTTAACAGCACTGTAACCACAGTAATCTAAACTACAATAAAAATTAAATTTAAAAACTTGCAAGAGTTGTAAAATAAAAATCTGCAATAGAATTAGTCACACGATGTTGTGTAGAAAGTTTTAGCTCTGTAAAAGAACTATAAAAAATAAATTATTAGAAATAATCTTGTCATTGGCCACCATCCAGATCACATGTCCTTCTCTCCTATAAGGGAGCAATATGATGCTCGCCATAACCATGCTGGTGGACCCCATGCCAGGCTATTTCACTTGGAGCACACTAGAGAGGGGGCAGATGAGAACCCTCCCTGCCCCAAGGGACCCAGCCCCAGCAGCCGAAAACCTCCAGCATTCGACCGCCGCCCTGCTCATGGCTTCTCTCCACATGCTCGGCAAGCCTCACCCATGAGTGAACCTTTTCCTGGACCATGCAGCTGCATTTGTGGCCACATGGCACTTCATAGGACACACCCTATGCATGGCCCAAGAGTACTGCACCACATTTGATGGGATTCAAATTAGGAGGCAACCAACCTTAGAGAGAAATCTATTATTTCAGTTCTGCTCTGGGGCAGGGATTGGAGTTTGGGATCAAAACACCCAAAGTATGGTGGTGGGAAGGTGTAATGGTGGTAGGATTGGTGCTTGAATATTAAATGTAATCAAATATTGTGAACTACTTTATAAAATAAAAAAATTTAAATATTTTATCAATTTTAAGTTTTTCTAAATTGTGAAATTATATCCATAAACACAAAGCTAAAAATAAAATTCAATCTGGGGATTGGGATAAATTAATTACATACAAGACACATTACCAATTGTCTGGCAACTTAATTATTTTAAAATAATTCAAGAGGGACTGAAGGAAATAGCTCAAGTTGAAGAGTGTATACTTAGGACCCACAAAGTCCTGAATTTGATCCCTAACACCAATAGTTGGAGCCCTCCTTGCCTCTGAGCTACTACTACTACTACTACTACTCAGGCTGACCACCAAAATGTCAGATCCATATTGTTGAACTACACACTGCTAATGTGGTCCATATAAAAAATAAATAAACCTAATAATTCACTGAACAAACATTCCCTGTATATTGGTTCTTCCAATTATGTGTAGTCTACAGTATAAAAACCATGGTTAACATGTATTGAGCCTCTAGAAATCAATTGTTTTGTGTAGAAAATATTGAATAAGGTCTGAATTTTGAAGAATATAATGGATTAAGACTTTATCTTTTGAATTTTATAGAGTTTTGAAATAAAAATTGATCAAGTATTTACAAGAAATTAATTTTTAAAGCCCCTGAGGAGAAAGAAGTAAGTAACTTAAGTGAACAATTTATAAATGACTACTAAATATCAAATTAAGTATCTTCTCTCTCTAGTGATCAAAGACTACAAACCAAAATGACAAACCATTTCTACTCATTGTTTTTATGACTCCTGGTGCCAATAAAAATCTGGGCAAATTACTCACACACCCTGAAATGACAAACCAGAAATGAGCTCCAGAGTGAAAGTGAAGTGGGTTAGGAGCTTGCTGCTGACAAGAATTCAATGCCCTGCAATGCACATGGTCCCTGAACACAAATAGGTGTGATCCCTGAGCACGAAGATGGGAGCACATAGCTGGGTGTGGACCCTTCCCACCCAAAAAAGATGAAATCTACCTTTCAGAAGAACATTTTGGGTACAGATCAATGCCTTGCATCAGGTGCTCACTAAGTCGTCAGTTTGCTCCTCTGAGCATAAATTCTTTGCCGCCACATGCATGTCAGCTCTCCATGAATGCAGGCTTGACCTCAGAACTAGCTTACACATGGAAAACAGCCTCCGGAGGAGTGAGTAGTTCCAACTTTGAAAAGTTATTTAGCTCACAACTCCTACAACATAGAAACTCCCCAAAAGGTAAGTCTCTTCTCCCTACCTCCAACCGCACTTCTTTCTATGACAACTGTGGTTGCTGACAGGATCTCTTATTCTCCTTTCTCTCCCTCTTCAATTTTCTGCTAAAAACAAGTTTATGAGAACACAAATGACTTAATCATCTGTGGTATATAGAATAACTGGATGAAATATAATGTAGTAAAGAGAGGATGCCTTGATCACCCTTGACCCCAGAGTTTAGGGAGGAAAAAGAAAGAAATTAAGGCCGGGATGGGGGCGGGGTGGTGGTGGTGGGAAGGGGACACGGGGAATAAGATGAGAAATGAAAGTAATTGAAGAAAGAGGTCAGGGCTTCAGTTATACTGATGATGTGGGAAGTGTGGTATAGTTATATATCTAAAGCACAGACTCAATATCACTGAAAACATGAGATCTAAGCTGCAATCACCAAAATTTTTTTAAATTTTTAAAAATTTTTATTAAAGATCCATGATTTATTTTTAATGTGACTATCAAGTGGCAGGTGGGTATTTGGGGGACAGAGGTTGGAAGTTGACACTGGTAGTAGGATTGGTGTTGAAATACACCTAAGACTCAACTATTAATCATTTTGTAAATCACAGATCTTTAATTAAAATTTAAAAATAAAATAACAAAAAAGTTTGTGGAGCCAAAGAGAAAATTCAAAGTGGAGGAATGCGTGCCTTGCATGTGCAAAGCCCTGACCTCAATACCTATTTTCTGGACTACACCCAGCAGTGTACAGGGATCACTCCTGGAAATTCTGGGAAACTATATGTGGTACCATGGGTTAAAACCAGGTCAAGACAAATGCCTTAGCCACTTTTCTATCTCTTCAGCCCTTAGGCGAAGGTCTCATACCATATACATCCCACATCCACACCCCAGCACTGCTTGGCTGTGGTGTGGCCTTCAAGAACCTTGGCAAGCTCAAACACTGAACCATTAGGCAAAAATGCCACCAGGCTGAATATCACCTGGTGTGATTCCTGGTTGCCCAGTAACACTGCAGATCCCTTCCTAAAACTACTAATTTTACTCAACTTTAGAATTCAGGCACACCCTCCTATGTCATCACCTTGCCCTTGAGTTCACACTAAGGACACCCTATAGACACAGAATGTGAATTTCAAGAGCAGTCAAGAAGTGTGAGACATTTCTTCCTACACAGCCCAGAGCTCAGGATCTCCAACATCCCTGAGCTCACCCAGCTATATAGCTGGAAACGTGGTACCAGGAAGCTAGCACCATGTGTTTGATAAACAAAATCATCTTGTAAGCCTGCAGGAAAGAACTATGGGGGATGCGGGGGGGGGGGGGGGGCGGAGGAGCAGTAAAACTGGGCTCTGCTGCCGCCAGGGAGCTCTCATTTCCCTTCATTCATTGCCTGCTATTGTTCCTGATTACGGTTCTTTGCTCCAGTCCATCTCATATCCTTATGTTAATCCTTCCAATTTTGGGCAATTTTATTACATTGTGTTTGCTAATTTCATATTTAGAGTAACATGGAGGCAGGTTCTCCCTGCTTCCTGGATGGCTGAGAAGCCAGCTGAACAGTCAAGACGTGGAAATTCTTTGCTTCTGCAGTTTTTTGTGAAAGACCATTAGCTTTGAACGACAGGCATTCCAGAAGTAGGAAGCAGCTGCGTCCAGGAGGAAAGCAAAGAGAGAAGAGAAAGGACACAAGACAGAAGTAGCAATGGTGAAAGAGGAGGGAACCAACAAATTTTCGTTCATAGATGGAATAGACACAGGATAGAAGTAACTGCTTTGCTGCTTTCCCCTTTCCTTTATTAAGCTTAATGACAAAGGGGCTTTTCTTTGTCTCTTACTAATGAGAAAAAGGTTAGAAATGTAACTTTCTGATGTAACTAAAATGGCCACCCACCCATCATACCCTTAAATATTTCTGGGCCATTAAAAGGTCAGATATTAACTTGCTAGGGCTTTAAAACCCCACTTTTCTGAAATAGCAATAATTTATAGAAATAACAATTCTGTGGGTCAGAAATTTAGGCTCAGCTGGACAGTTCTTCTGGTCTCAGCTGAAGCAACCACCTGTAAAATGGTTTTACTAACCTTACCTGGCTCTCTCACATGTAGGGGTTTCAGGTGGTTCAACTTGGCTTCAGTGCACTCTCATTCTACAGCAGATTCTCTCTGGCATATTTGTACATGGAGGTAGGGGGTTACAGACAGTAAGCGTGCAAGGCCTCTTGGGGCATGCCAAGATTTTACCTACAGGCCAAGACTACACCATTCTATCAGCAAAAAACCAACTCAAACCAATGGGTAGATGAATAGATTACCCTGTCAATACAAACTCCCATTGAAAAGCCTGATGGAGACAGCAAGGAATGAACATGTGTGGCGCTTCTCCAATCTTGAAAACCTTCCACCATTTTCCAGAGTTCCTGCCTGTTTATCACAGACTCTAATCACTGGAAAAACACACTCGGGGTGTCAGGTTTGGTCATGAAGTGACTTGGGTCAAAGAATACCCCAGATCAGTCCCCACCACATAGTCTTAAATCAAGACATGCCTTGATTATGATACCCATGGGACATTTTTTTAACCTCAATATTATCCACCCTACACAAGCAGCAACTTTGCAAAACCCAAGTCTTGGCAGAGAAGTCTCCCAAAAGTATAACAAAAATCGGAAACAGAAAATAACTTTTAAGTTTAATAAGGAAATTTATTAAAATGGAAAGATGAAAGGAATTAAAAAAAAAATAACAAGGTCTATTGAAGTGCCCAAAGATTAGCACTGGTGGAAATTTATTTCTATCCTAGCTCCAGTGAGTGCTGGAGTCTGAGAGAAGTGATCACCTGACACGAGCTTCATCCATGGAAAAACATAACCACCTCCAGAAACTTGGCTCAAGGCAGAGGCAGGTTGGAAGGGAGAGACACTTTAACCTCTGCCTTCTCCTTCCCTTTTGGTGCCACCCAGTGGCCAAACACAACTGTAATCCTGGAGGCAAATGAGTCCAGTAATGTGCTTCATGACACCCATCTGGAGTGAAAAATTAACTGGAAGGTGACAGGAATTAAAATGCATAATGCCAACCCATCGGGTAAGATGTCTGTTTTGCACGCGGCCGACCTAGTCGGCCGAGGTTCGATTCCTCCGCCCCTCTCGGAGAGCCAAGCAAGCTACCAAGAGTAAAGCAAGCTACCAAGAGTATCTCGCCCGCACAGCAAAACCTGGTAAGCTACCCGTGACGTATTGCTCGAGCTCGAGCTCGAGCGGGCCCAGTAACGTCTCCATTGGAGACTTTGTTGTTACTGTGTCTGGCATATCGAATACTCTCGGTAGCTTGCCGGGCTCTCCGAGAGGGGCGGAGGAATCGAACTCGGGTCGGCCATGTTGGCCGCTTGTAAGGCGAATGCCCTACCCGCTGTGCTATCGCTCCAACCCGTGACGTATTAGATATGCCAAACACAATAACAATAAGTCTCACAATGGAGATATTACTGGGCCCGCTCGAGCAAATCGATGAACGGAGGACAGTGCAGTGCACAGTGAAACGCCAACCCAGCACACTCCCACTCTATCGTGACATTTGTACACTGACATTAGCCTCAGTGGACAGTACTACAGGAACCCTCACCACTGTATCCTCAGGGAATGGGACAGGTCCTATCACCATTTTTACCACCCTTTCAAATGGACTCTGCCCAACTTCTACTTCTTTCAAACTCCAGACAGTCACTTTGATAGGGTCTATGGTATACATCTGAATCCTGGATGTAAAGAAGAGTAAGAATAATAGAATCCAGCAATTTAAGTCACTATTTCAGTGGGCTGGAGCGATAGCACAGCAGGTAGGGTGTTTGCCTTGCATGCAGTCCACCCAGGTTCGATTCCTCTGTCCTTCTCGGAGAGCCCGGCAAGCTACCGAGAGTATCCCACCCGCACAGCAGAGTCTGGCAAGGTACCTGGGGCGTTGATATGCCAAAAACATTAACAACAAGTCTCACAGTGAAGATATTACTGGTGCCTGCTCGAGCAAATCAATGAACAACGGGAGGACAGTGCTACAGTGCTATTTGAGAATATGTCTTATATTTCATCAAGATAATTCTTCTATTTCATCAAGGTAGAAATGGTGCTAATGCTGGGACAAAGAGAATGAATGACACCCAGGCAAGTTGCTTGAGCAATTGTGTGCCTATTTCATGCAGTGGGTCCATCCCCCCATTTCCTTCCACCTCAACTCTAAAAGAGTTCAGGCTGTAACAGTGGCTCCTGAAAACACTTATGTCCTTCCATTGCAGGAGAAATCTCTGTACTAGAACCTAGAGGAGCATCAGGGGCACTGGTAAAAATGGCACTGAGACATCAGGAAGGGATAATTGCCCTTCAAAGTAAACATAAATAGCCCTTTGGTAGGATAACTAAGAATATCTAAATGATTCCTTATTAAAAGAGAAACAAGATTGCAACTATCTTTTACCCAATGTTTCTTCCAGAAGCTACTAAATTCCATTAAACAAATGCTTGTGTAAAGACTCGAATCCTGCCATCTGCATTTAGTGTTCATTACAACTTCACTAAGTTGAGCCACATGCTCCATCTTGTCCTGACATATGGTACTAGCAATGAAGATGACTTTGTTGAAAAGGAAGGATCTGCAGTTTATCATATTGTAAATTAATCCTTGGACTAATTTAAATTTATCATTTATCTGACCTGGGATGGTTTTCAGCATTCACCTAGCCCATGTTTCCTATGAATTTGAATCTGACCCAGACCTCCAGTATAAATACAGTAGCTGCTATGTAATGTATGCTCACTATGCATCTACATAAACATTTATCTACATAACTCCACTTAGCTCTTCTGGCAACTGTGCATCATGGTCACCATCATTATTTTGCTTTTATTGTTGATCAACTTAGAAAGTTTCAGTAATCCACCCAGGTCATATAGCTGATGACTGACAGAGCCAGAATTTGAACCAAGGCAGAATGTACGTTTCTGATCAATAAACTATGGTAGCAAATGGTTGTTGCAAAAGAGGCATTGAGTGGCAATCTTGTTTAGTCTATAGTCTACTTTCCACACGCTTCTCCCATCCTGGGAGGAACCTCCCAACACCTTTATTTGGTGTTTCCTTCCATATCTGAGCTCCCTTTTCCCCAGTATGTGTGGTTGGCCTCCAAGCCATGAAGTAAAATTCCTAGTACTAATCTCGGCCATTCTTGGGTGTTAGTCTCCTATTTTGTTACTTCATGTTCCCCAGATGAATGCAATCTTTCTATGTCTATCCCTTTCTTTCTGAGTCATTTAGCTTAACATGATACTTTCCATGTAGTACCACTTGTATGTAAATTTTGTGACTTCGTCTTTTCTAACAGCTACATAGTACTCCATTGTGTAAATGTACTAAATTTGTTAAAATTATATTCTAATTGTCCAGTGCTATAAAACAACTTACCCCCGAATCTAGTGGCTTTAAAACACAATATTTGCTTGCCTATCAATCTTTCTTTTTTGTGGGAGCTTGGGTCTACAGTCTACAGCTGAAGGAGCCTGATGCTTCTCCCTCAAATTTTGGACTGGCCAGTTTTCATAATTATGTAAGCCCACTCTTCTGGAAGATAGACTAGATAGATAGATAGATAGATGAAAGAAAGAAAGGAAAAGAAAGAAAGAAAGAAAGAAAGAAAGAAAGAAAGAAAGAAAGAAAGAAAGAAAGAAAGGCTTTTTGGTTTTATTTCTCTGGTAAAACTTACACACCCATAATTTTGGTATATTACTTGTGACATTTCTTATTTAAATTAAATGGTATCAGTTCAATAGTCTCTGTACCTTTCAGGGATCTGATAAAACTTTATCCACACCCAATTTCTATATCCTTATGTGGCTCCAAATCTCTTCCTATGGCTTCTCTTTATGCAAGGCTTCTAAATACTTCTTTTTCTCTATTAGTAATTCAGACATAAGCCCAACTCCTTACTGAAATTCATTCTTCTTTTTAAAACATCATACATTCTTTAATTTTAAAAATATGATTAGATTGAACAATAGCATCAGTTGGAGTTTTATTGCTTTTTTCATATGTGAATAATATCAACCTTTTCTATTTTTTCCCTCACTTTTATTGAAACTCCATGACTCACATTATGGTTGATGATAGTTTCTTGCATACAATGTTCCAGCACCACATCCACCATCCTCGTGTAATGTCTCCTAATAGACCACTATCCAAATTTAGTTTAATGGGAAAATCTAAATCAAGAATCCAAGGAAACATTTGCCCCCACCTCATCACTGAGAACCACAACAAGGGTTAGTGCAGAACAATACCTGGGAGGAGAGAATTGAGATCAATCACTCACACTCCCATGTGGTGTCCCATCATTGTCTCCTCCCCCAGCATCATTCCAACTCCTTTTCTCCTCCACATCATCTCCCTCTGAAGAATATATTCTCTTCTACTTGGAATTGATAAATCATTTTCTTCCACACAGCTCAAAATTTATTCTGAATAAAAGTGGGATGTCTACTTAACCATTCCCTGGAAGTTTGATAAGTAACTAAATTTGTTCAAAACATATCTGTAAAATAGTCAGGAACCCTCAGTCTTTAACCATAATGCTGCTGAACTATCCACTGTGAAATTTTAAAAAGAAAAATAGTCCTTTCTCAGACAAGTACCAGAGATGATATAAAATCTCCAGGCTCCCAAGCTATCAAAAAATCAAATTCCCCTAAAAAATTGCCTGTCTTTTTTGCTAAATAAATCTCTATCCAAGAACAAATGAAACAAACTTTTATGAGTCATGCGAGAAGCACTTTAATGGAGTAACAAGAAATAATAAAGCATCCATCCACCATATTCAAACATCCCCGGGTTGACTGGGGAAAATCAAGTATTAATATAAGATTTTTTGCTATATTTTCTCCCAGACTTTATTCTCCTTATCCAGATCTTCTTCCGCATCCTTCTTAATGCTGCCGTATTGGTGGCTCTTTTGGGGTCAGGAGAATGAGAACCATTGTATTTACTGGTTTTGACATATCGAATATGCCATGGATAGCTTTCCAGTCTCTGCCGTGTGGGTGGGATACTCTCAGTAGCTTTCCAGGCTCTCCGAGAGGGATACAGGCTTTTAGGGTGGCCTCTAATTGCCCTTGCAGGTGTTCCCATGGTTCAAATCTTATTTGAACCCCATCAAATATGGTGCAGAAATCTTGAAAGATGGGTATTATGTGTCTTATGATGTGTCTGGAAAGCAGCCTGAAGCATGGCAGCAGCTGGGTAGTGGAGGTAGTGGAGGTCTGCCAACGAGGTATTTATCTGGTAACGGTAGGGTGGGGCTTCTCGGTGTAATCCCTGGCTCGCTGGAGATTGGTGGGAGCAGGCAGAGGATCTCTGTTACCAGGTCCCTTTGAGTCTGGAGTCCAAGGTTGCAGAATTCCACTTACCTGGCTCTGTGGGGCTTCACTTGTGCGTTAGTCTCGGCCTGAGCATCCGGAAAGTGGCCTGGAGTGTGGCAGCGGCTGGATAGTGGAGGAAGGCCAAACTAGGCTGCCAAAACGAAGGACAAAAATGACTATCTGGTTTTCAACCCCTGAGCTGCGCGGGACGGGCACGGAGGCCCAGCTCTGGGCAACAAAGCTGAACGGCTCCAATTCCAAACAGGTACAGCCCACCTCCAAGGGCCTGGGACCCTTTCTGGGCATGCGCACCTAGATCCAGCCCCTAGACAGCCGGTTTTCAACCCCTGAGCTGCGCGGGACGGGCACGGAGGCCCAGCTCTGGGCAACAAAGCTGAACGGCTCCAATTCCAAACAGGAGACATTCCCAACTCCTCGCCAGTGCCAGGGACTCTTTCCGTGGGGCTATTTTCCCACTACGTATGCCATAGGAACCATAAGCTACCTTCTTAGATGGAAACCTCTCTATTTTAGCTCAGCCACTAGAAACACAGTAGCCAATAACTCATAAGCCTATCTTAACTCACACTGCATATCAAGCAGAATAGTAACAGTGAACGTGAAGGACTAAACCACACCTCTCACAATGGTAAAGCAACGCAAAAGCCCACAAAACTTTCATATTGAAGAGTCTAGCCCAGATGACACCAACAGTACTGTAGTGTTAGACAACCTCTCTGACAAGGAATTCAGGAGGGAGCTACTTAGGATGCTTAGGGAATTAAAAGAAACAATGGAAAGCAATGCCAATAGAAGACAAGAGGATCTGAAGGCAGAAATGAGGAAAATGCAATCAGAAATATCAGACCTGAAAAATCTCGTAGGCGAATTGAAAAGCTCAGTGGAAGGCCTCAGCAGCAGAGTAACAGCTGCTGAGAACAGAATCAGTGAACTCGAAGATGAAGTTCAGAGACTCTCCAGAAAAGAGCAGAAAATGGAAAAGAGACTCACAATTCGCGAACAGATGGCAAGAGAAGATCGGGATGAGGCCAAGAGGGGTAACATAAGAATTATTGGAGTCCCAGAGGTACAGGAAGAAAACCTTGATGAAGAAGAAACTGTCAAAGACTTCATTGCTACAACGTTTCCAGAGCTGAAGAAAACCTGTGACCACATTCAGGAGGCCCGAAGGGTACCAGCCAGAAGAAATCCGAATAAAAATACCCCAAGACACATTCTGATCAAAATGACCAAAACCTTAGACAGAGACAAAATTCTGAAAGCAGCAAGATCGAAGAAAGAAATCTCTTACAAAGGAGCATCCTTAAAATTCACAGCTGATTTTTCTGGTGAAACCCTCATGGCCCGAAAACAGTGGTGGGACATAGTGAAAAAACTCAATGAAATAAATGCCTCTCCAAAAATACTTTACCCAGCGAGACTCTCATTCATAATAGAAGGAACAACACACAGTTTCACAGACAAACAACAGCTCAGGAACTTCATAGATTCAAAACCATGGTTACAAGAACAACGAAATGGGCTACTTTAAGGCAAGAAAGGCCCCTCAAATACACCAAATTTTAACAGAACAATGGGACAAAATCCCATAACAATAATCTCTCTCAATGTCAATGGGCTAAACGCACCAATTAAAAGACATAGAGTGGCAGGATGGATTAGAAAATTGAACCCAACATTCTGCTGCCTGCAAGAAACGCATCTCAATAGTCAAAGCAAACACAGACTCAGAGTCAAAGGCTGGAAAACAACCCTACAGGCAAACAGCTCCCATAAAAAAGCTGGGGTAGCCATCCTTATATCAGACCACATCGATTTCAGAGTGAGGAAGGTCATAAGAGACAGTGAAGGCCATTTCTTATTGATCAAAGGATCTGTACAACAGGAAGAACTTACAATAATAAATGTATATGCACCTAATGAGAGACCAGCAAAGTACTTAAAACAACTACTCATAGATTTGGAAAAAGACATCAATAGCAACACAATACTAGTGGGAGACTTCAACACTGCTTTGTCACCTCTTGATAGATCAACCAGACTCAAGCTTAGCAAGGACATACTTCATTTGAGGGAAACAATGGAAGAAAGGGACTTAGTAGATATATATAGGACACTTCATCCACAAAAAGCTGAATACACATTCTTCTCAAGTGTGCATGGAACATTCTCCAAGATAGACCACATGCTGAGCCACAAAACATGCCTCCATAAAATTAAGAAGATAGAGATTGTATCAACAATCTTCTCAGACCATAATGCGCTGAAATTAGAAGTAAATCACACACAAAAACAGAAAACTAAATCAAACACCTGGAAATTAAACAGTGCACTATTGAACAACGAGTGGATTAGATAGGAAATCAAAGAGGAAATCAAAAGATTCCTAGAAACGAATGAAAATGAGAACACGAGTTACCAAAACTTATGGGACACAGGAAAGGCTGTGTTAAGAGGAAAGTTTATAGCTCTACAAGCATTCCTCAGGAAGGAGCAGCGAACACACATAAGTAACCTAACCTCACAGCTTAAGAGCTTGGAGAAGGACCAAAAAAAGGAGCACAACCCGAACAGGAGAAAGGAAATAATAAAACTCAGAGCAGAGATTAATGAGATGGAAACCCAAAAAACAATCCGAAAGATCAATGAAACCAAAAGCTGGTTCTTTGAGAAAATTAACAAGATCGATAAGCCGCTAGCAAAACTCACAAAGAAAGGGAGAGAGAAAACCCTAATAAACCGAATCAGAAATGAAAAGGGGGTCATTACAACAGAAACCACAGAAATTCAGAGGATCCTCAGGGAGTACTTTGAGAAACTGTATGCCACGGAACATCAAAACCTCGAGGAAATGGATAAATTCCTAGACTCCTACAGACTCCCAAGGCTGAACCAAGAAGACCTGGAATACCTGAACAGACCTATCACCATCAAGGAAATTGAACTGGTAATAAAAAGTCTCCCCAAGCACAAAAGTCCTGGCCCGGATGGATTCACTAGTGAATTCTTCCAAATCTTTAAAGAGGACTTACTCCCAATGCTCTTTAAGCTTTTCCACGAAATTGAAATATCAAAAACACTTCCGAACAGTTTCTACGAAGCAAATATCACACTGATACCAAAAGCAGACAGAGATACCACAAAGAAAGAGAATTACAGGCCGATATCCCTGATGAACACAGATGCAAAGATCCTCAACAAACTACTAGCAAATAGAATCCAACTACTCATCAAAAAGATCATACACCATGACCAAGTAGGATTCATCCCAGGGATGCAAGGATGGTTTAACATTCGAAAATCAATCAACATAATCCATCATATCAACAAAAGAAAAGATAAAAAGCATATGATTATATCAGTAGATGCAGAGACAAGATCCAGCACCCCTTTATGATGAAAACCCTAGCCAAAATGGGTATAGAGGGGACCTTCCTCAACATAATTAAAGCCATCTACCACAAGCCTACAGCAAGCATCATCCTCAATGGGGAAAAACTGAGAGCCTTCCCTCTAAGATCAGGGACGAGACAGGGATGCCCACTCTCTCCACTTCTGTTCAATATAGTACTGGAAGTACTTGCAATAGCGATTAGGCAAGAAAAAGATATTAAGGGCATTCGGGTAGGAAAGGAAGAAATCAAGCTCTCACTATTCGCAGATGATATGATACTCTACTTAGAGAACCCAATAACCTCCACCAAAAAACTCCTAGAAACAATAGACTCGTATAGTAAAGTTGCAGGTTATGAAATCAATACCCAAAAGTCCATGGCTTTCCTATACGCAAACAGTGAGAGAGAAGAAAGCAACATGAAAAAAACAATCCCGTTCACAATTGTGCCCCAGAAAATCAAGTACCTAGGAATCAGCTTAACTAAGGAAGTAAAGGACCTGTACAAAGAAAACTACAAAACGCTACTTCAGGAAATAAAAGAGGACATGAGGAAATGGAAAGATATCCCCTGCTCATGGGTCGGGAGACTTAACATTGTCAAAATGGCAAAACTACCGAAAGCATTGTATAAATTCAATGCAATCCCTATAAGGATACCCATGACATTCTTCAAAGAAATGGAGCAAACACTCCTGAAATTTATATGGAACAATAAGCCCCCACGAATAGCTAAAGCAATTCTTGGGAAAAAGAAAATGGGAGGAATCAACCTCCCTAACTTCAAACTGTACTACAAAGCAGTAATAATTAAAACAGCATGGTACTGGAACAAAGGCAGAACTGCAGACCAATGGAACAGGGTTGAATACACTGACATCTCCCCTCAATCATATGATCATCTAATCTTTGATAAAGGTGCAAGTAATGTGAAGTGGAGTAAGGAAAGCCTCTTTAATAAATTATGTTGGCATCATTGGACGGCTACATGCAAAAAAATAGGCTCAGAACTCTGCCTAACACCATGTACAAAAGTAAGATCAAAATGGATTAAAGACCTCAACATCAGACCAGAAACCATAAGGTACATTGAAGATAAAGTTGGCAAAACTCTCCATGATATTGAAGCTAACGGTATCTTCAAAGATGCCATGCCACTGGCCGAGCAAGTGAAAACAGAGATAGATAAATGGGACTATCTTAAACTAAGAAGCTTCTGCACCTCCAAAGAAACAGTGACCAAAATACAAAGACAGTCTACAGAATGAGAAAGGATATTCGCCGAGTACACATCTGACAAGGGGTTGATATCCAGGATATACAAAATACTGGTTAAACTCCACAAGAAGAAAACATCCAACCCCATCCAAAAATGGGGCAATGAAATGAACAGAAACTTTCTCAAAGAAGAAATCCGAATGGCAAAAAAGCACATGAGAAAATGCTCTACATCATTAATCATCAGAGAGATGCAGATCAAAACCACAATGAGATACCATCTCACACCTCAGAGACTGGCCCACATTCAAAAGAACAAAAGCAACCAATGCTGGCGTGGATGTGGCGAGAAAGGGACACTCCTTCACTGTTGGTGGGAATGTCCACTGGTTCAGCCCTTCTGGACAACAGTATGGACGATTCTCAAAAAATTAGAAATTGAGCTCCCATTTGACCCAGCAATACCACTCCTGGGAATATATCCCAGAGAGGCAAAAATGTATAGTCGAAGTGACATCTGCACTTGTTTGTTCATTGCAGCACTCTTTACAATAGCCAGAAACTGGAAGAAACCTGAATGCCCAAGAACAGATGACTGGTTAAAGAAACTTTGGTACATCTACACAATGGAGTACTATGTAGCTGTTAGAAAAGATGAAGTCATGAAATTTACATACAAGTGGTACAATATGGAAAGTATCATGCTAAGCGAAATGAGTCAGAAAGAGAGGGATAGACATAGAAAGATTGCATTCATCTGGGGGATATAAAGTAACAAAGTATGAGATTAATACCCAAGAATAGCTGAGATCAGCACCAGGAGGATTACCCCATAAGTTAGAGGCCAGCCGGGTATCCTAGAGGAAAGGGCAGTTCAGATAGAGAAGGGAGCACCAAATAAAGGATGTTTGGAGGATCCTCCCAGGAGGGGAGATGCATGTCGAAAGTAGACTAGACTATGGACTGAACATGTTTGCCACTCAATGCCTCTTTTGCAGACCACAACACCCAAACGGAGAGAGAGAACACAGGGGATTGCCCTGCCACAGAGGCAGGGGGGGATGGGGGGATGGGGGTGGGAGGGATATTATCCATGGTGGTTTAAAACGGGCACTGGTGGAGGGATGGGTATCTGATCATTGTATAATTGAAACCCAAGCACAAAAAAAATTGTAAATCTACAACTGTAAAAAAATAAATTAAAAAAAATGACTATCTGTACTTTCAATGCACCTATGCTGGCATCAGATGCTGATGGTGCAAGCATGAAAGATCAAGTACGACATCATTGGTCTGACCGAGAAGAGAAGGCATCGATCACATAATGCCATTTTTGACACTAGAGAAGAACTGTTCCTTGGAACAAGTAATAACATAGGTGTCAGTGGTGTCAGTGTCCTTGTCAAATGAACTTTGCCATGAACATTGATTCATTCGAATGCTTAACAACCTGAATCAGACGATTACACTTGAATAGATGTGGCTCACTGCCGGCATTTTCTATCTTCGTTGTCTACTCACCAACATCCAATTATGATTAAGAAGAAATTGAGATGTTCTACATGGAGCTGGAGAAGTTCTATAAAGAAGACCACACCTTCTACAAGGCCACTGTCAGTGATTTTAATGCTAAGATAGGACCGAGAAGATCAGCCAAAGAACTCCACATCGGGATCATGGCCTAGGACGGGACAAAAAAGGGAGAGAGACATCATGTCGACCAAGACCATCCATGGTGACTCACAGTTCCAGAAGACCAAATCTAAACGTTGGACATGGGAGTCTCCTGGTGGACAGTCCACAAAAAAAAACACATCATATTCAATCGACTTTTGCCTGACCGATATCGCTGTTGTCCCAAAATTCCAAATGGGATCAGACCACTGTCTCCTTGGTGCAAAATTCTACTTCATGGAGCAGGGAGAAAGGGCTGAAAGATTTAAGAAGAGAACACCCAGAACGACCACCAACTGGGAGCCTTTTGGCACTACTGCGGCAACATGGGAGGATGCCGTCATTGACAACATTGACAAAGAATACAACCAACTGGTTCAGTACCTCCATTATTTTGCGAAAAACGCTGAGAGAGAGAGAGAGATAGCCACAAAATGACGCCTGTCTTCAAAAACTCTTGAGCTCATTCACCATTGTGGCTTGGCGCAAGCCTCAGGCAACTGCAAGGGAACAAGTGAGCTCGCAAAGCAGTGCAGAAAAACAATAAAGGAAGACTTCAAAGAGAGAAGAGCAGCAGTGCTGGCCGATGTGGCAGAAGCCCACATTTGCAATGCCCACCTGTCCTTCGCCAACTACAAGACCAAGATAACTGTCCTCTGATGTCCTGATGGATCTATCACATCTTCCAGAAGGGCAATGGAGAAGATTATCCATGACTTCTACTTGAATCTCTTCAAGAGTCACGTCCACCTGCTGACATACCAAATTCTGCAGGATGGATATGTCATTCCCAACATTCTCCCTTCCAAAATCCGACAGGCCCTTTCATCGGTAAAGAAACGAACAGCACCCAGCCCAGACAAGGTCAGACTCTAACACCTGAAGTACCTGCCATCAGTTCTTATCAATACACTGGCTCAGCTCTTCACATACTACCTGTCTGAATGCAAGGTTCCATCCCAATGGAAAACCAGCAGGACTGTACTATTGTACAAGAAGGGAGACATCCACGACATTTGTAACTATCACCCGATCTGCCTATTGTCTGTCATCTACAAGCTGTTCACTCAAGTCATCCTGAATAGGATTGGCAGAACACTAGATGAAGGACAACCATGTGAGCAAGTTGGGTTCCGAAAAGGATTCAGTATGATCAAGCATATCCACATGACAACCAAGCTCATTGAGGTTTCTCAGGAGTTCAAGATGCCACTCTGTGTAATGTTCATTGATTTAAAGAAGGCTTTTGATTCTGTTGAATCTGAAGCAGTCGTCGAAGTCCTAGGCAAACAGAGAATTCAAACTCAATACATCAGGGTCCTCTGTGATCTGTATTACAGATTCACTGCCAGGATCTCACCATTCTACAAGGAAGTGATCATCCATGTCAAGAGAGAAGTTTGGCAGGGTGATACCATTTCACCAAAACTCTTCAGTGCCACTCTCGAGAACGTTATGCGATGACTGGAATAGGAAGGAATGGGAGTGAAGATAGACGGTCAGCAACTACACTTCCTCCCCTTTGCTGATGACATTGTGCTAATAACACCAAACATTAGCCAAGCGGCACAAATGCTGGCCAACTGCGACCATGAGTGTGGAAAATTCGAACTACAACTGAATCTCATGAAGACAATGTTTATGAGAAATGATCTCGTTCCTGATGTTCCAGTTGCTCTCAATGGAACAAACATCTCTGAATGCAAAAGTTATGTGTCCTAGGTTGAGAAATCAACATGACAAATGACCTGGCACCTGAGTTGCACAGGAGGAAGAGAGTGGCTTGAAATGCCTTCAAGAGCGTCAAAGAAATATCTAAGAGGATGAAGAACCTCTGGCTCTGGGCACATATCGTCGATTCCACTGTTCTTCCTCCATTAACATATGCCTCAGAGATCTGGGCCCTACAAAAACAGAATTAGAACACTATTCAGGTCTCCCAAAGAGGAATCAAAAGAGCTATGCTTGGAGTATCACACTTCACTCAAGTGTGAGGAAGAATCCAGTTCTGACCTCCATCTACCATCAAGATTCAGGAACGTTGTTTCATTTGCCAAGGCGTCAAAAATCAGATGGGCTGGACACATAATGTGATTTGGAGATGACTGCTGTACTAGAGCCATTACCAACTGGATTCCACGGGACATCAAAATATCGCATGGCTGCCCACCTACAAGATGGTCAGACTTCTTCATCAAGACCCTGAACAATTGGTTTGAGGCTCTTCGTGTTCCTGGAGCAAGCAGACACCATTGGGCTACACTAGCACGCAACAGGGATGAATGGTGATGTTACTGGCACCAGCTCGAGCAAATCAATGAGTAATGGGATGTCAAGTGATCAAGTGATCCAGATTTTCGGCTCTCCCCAAAAAAGGCAAGTGTGTGCGGAAGACTGAGAGTGGAGGAAGAAAACAGCACTGTTCTCAACCCTGCCCAAGGCCATTTTGCTATCACATAATTTCACGACTGATTAATGAATATATCCATAGCTTTCCTGGACCTAAAATCTGATCATACTTTTACATTTTGCTCCAGAAAAACCTCTGAGTTGTTTTACTGGAATTAATTTGAAGGCTTATATGGAGTAGAGCAATGTTTATGCCAGGTGAAGGAAAAAAATAAGTATTTAGACAGAGGTTTCATCCATGCAAGGAAGCAAATTGCTTTCTGGAGGGTCATGGTTGGAAGGGATACAGCTTGCTGTGGAATTATGGTGTTCGCTTTGTTTTTTCTTAATAAAAGTCTTATTGTTTTTAATGTAGACAGGAGTCAGAGCTGTTGATACAATTCTAGAGTTGAAATTGATTAGATAACAAAAATCCAATATTAAAATTGATAAGTTTAAAACTCAATTTTATGTGAAAAATAGTTTAATCATATCACAGGTTGTTCAGTTCTTGTCTAAGGATTCACTAAGCTAGTTCTTTGCTAGACGAGCCTCTGTTTTATTGTATTTTTTGTTGAGTTTAGTTGGCTTCCATGCTACTTTCCATCTAATTTGGTTGCTCCTTGTATTTTCTTTACTGCGAGATGCACTGTCCTCAGCAGAGATATATTACAAGGGTGAGGGAGAAATGGTTCATAATGTGGCCAATCTTGGTTTTAACCCCTATACCATATGGTCTTCTAAGCAACACTTAGTGAAGTTCTGGACGCCCTGGAGAACCACCAGAGTGGCTTGGGAACCAAACGTTTGGGCCACCACAGGCCCCACACAGCACTGCATTGCTTCCTAGTGCCCTTACATAAAATCACCAACCCAGTTGGCCAAGAATCTCAAGGAGGGGACACTGCCCACTGCAGCACAGCTTGAATAGACAAAAAAAAAAAATACTATTTTCCTCCCGTTGTTCATCGATTTGCTCGAGCGGGCCCAGTAACGTCTCCATTTTGAGACTTGTTGTTATTGTGTTTGACATATTGAATACATCACAGGTAGCTTGCCAGGCTTTGTCATGCAGACGAGATACTCTCGGTAGCTTGGCAGGCTCTCCGAGAAGCCCTATAATACCTAAGACCCTTCTTCAAAACTTGCTATGGTTGTCAGGGATGTGTGAGGGATATTTATTACACTTACTGTGGCCAATATAGGAACACCCAACTCTGGAGGAGTTAAGAGGTAAGTGAAATGGGTGCTCAGAAGCCCTTCCAAAACAGGAATAAAAATCAGGTTAGTGAATACACATCTGACAAGGGGTTGATATCAAGGATATATAAAGTACTTGTTGAACTCCACAAGAAGAAAACATCCAACCCCATCCAAAAATGGGGCAATGAAATGAAAAGAAACTTTCTCAAAGAAGAAATCCGAATGGCAAAAAAGCACATGAGAAAATGCTCTACATCATTGATCATCAGGGAGATGATGATGAAAACCACAATGAGATACCATATCACACCTCAGAGACTGGCCCACATCCAAAAGAACAAAAGCAACCGATGCTGGCGTGGATGTGGCACGAAAGGGACACTCCTTCACTGTTGGTGGGAATGCCGACTGGTTCAGCCCTTTTGGAAAACAGTATGGACAATTCTCAAAAAACTAGAAATTGAGCTCCCATTTGACCCAGCAATGCCACCCATTTGACCCAGCAGCTCCCATTTGACCCAGCAATGCCACCCATTTGACCCAGCAGCTCCCATTTGACCCAGCAATGCCACTCTGGGAATATATCCCAGAGAGGCAAAAATGTATAGTCGAAGTGACATCTGCACTTGTTTGTACATTGCAGCACTCTTTACAATAGCCAGAAACTGGAAGAAACCTGAATGCCCAAGAACAGATGACTGGTTAAAGAAACTTTGGTACATCTACACAGTGGAGTACTATGTAGCTGTTAAAAAAAGATGAAGTCATGAAATTTACGTACAAGTAATACTCCATGGAAAGTATCATGCTAAGCAAAATGAGTCAGAAAGACGGGGATAGACATAAAAAGATCGCATTCATCTGGGGGACATAAAGTAACAAAATAGGAGATTAATACCCAAGAACAGTCAAGATCAGTATCAGCAGAGTTACTCCATGGCTTAGAGGCCAGCCGGGCATTTTAGGGGAAAGGGCAGCTCAGATAGAGAAGGGAGCACCAAATAAAGGGTGTTTGGAGGATCCTCCCAGGATAGGAGATGAATGTTAAAAGTAGACTATGGACCGAACATGATTGCCACTCAATGCCTCTTTTTCAGACCACAACACCCAAAAGGAGAGAGAAAACAAAAGGGAATGCCCTGCCACAGAGGCAGGGTGGGATGGGGAGGGTGGGGGTGGGAGGGATACTGGGATCCATGGTGGTGGAAAATGGGCACTGGTGGAGGGATGGGTATTTGATCATTGTGTAATCGAAACCCAAACACAAAAATTTGTAAGTCTACAACTGTACCTCATGGTGTTTCACTAATAAAAATATAAAAATATAAAAAAATAAGGCTAGTTTTTTATTTGTTACAAAATCATTTTAAGAATACAAAACTAAGGTTTGCGTGGATTATAGCACTGTAGCACTGTCCTCCCATTGTTCATCTATTTGCTCGAGAGGGCCCAGTAACATCTCCATTGTGAGACTTGTTGTTACTGTGTTTGGCATTTGGAATACGTCATAGGTAGCTTGCCAGGCTTTGCCGTGCAGGCGAGATACTCTCGGTAACTTGACGGGATCTCCAAGAGGGGCGGAGGAATCAAACACGGCTCAGCCCGGGTGACTGCGCGAAAGGCAAATGCCCTACTGCTGTGCAAAAGACTCTGATGGTAACAGACTGGGGAGAGGAAAGATCACAGAAATCAACAATTTTCACTCAAAAGTGAATCAGAAAAATTGATCTTTGAATGTTAACAAATTTAGACATTAACCAATTTCTTTTGCTTGTTGTGTGTGTGTGTGTGTGTGTGTTCACCTGAGAGGAATCTATGATAAAATCTTCATGTAATTAAGTCTGAAAGAGCTTTTTTAGTGAGTTAAAGACAAATTCTGAGTGTTAAGAAAGCAGAGTGCCATAGTTTTTATTGCAATGTATTTTATTTCTTAGTGAATCAGCACATAAAGGTGTGCTTGCAGATTAAGTTGAGTTAAAGACAGCATTCTGTCCTCAGCCACAACAAATTTCAAATCAAATCTCAGACTTTAGTCACAGTGCCAAAAATGGGTCAGACAGGCTGAGTCAAGAGCCAGACAGAGTTTTCCTTCATCCTGTTTCACTCTCTCTCTCTCACTCGCTCTCTCAAAAACATGGGGAGAAGAAATGAACAGAAACTTCCTAAAAAATTAATTTGAATGACCAAAAGGCACATGAAAAAATGCTCTACATTGCTAATCATCAGGGAGATGCAAATCAAAAGAACAATGAGGTATCATCTCACTTCACAGAGACTGGCACACATATAAATGAAGAAGAATAACCAGTGC
Organism: Sorex fumeus; assembly: GCF_029834395.1. Taxonomy (NCBI): domain Eukaryota; kingdom Metazoa; phylum Chordata; class Mammalia; order Eulipotyphla; family Soricidae; genus Sorex; species Sorex fumeus. Next base: position 37,869,293 of record NW_026606101.1, on the reverse strand, counting down.
TGGAACTTATTCGGGGAGAACTTAATTACTGGTGGGAATGCCTACTGGTCCAAACTTTCTGGAAAACAATGTGGACATTCCTCAGAAAACTATAAATTGAGCTCCCATTTGACCCAGCAATCCCACTTCTGGGAATATAGCCTGGGGTTCCAAAGACAAACAGCAGAAACACCATCTGCACTTCTGTGTTCAATGCAGTACTATACACAATAGGCATAATTTGTAGACAATGAATGCCCAAGAACAAACATATGATAAAGAAACTATGGTAAATGTATACAATGGAATACTCTACAGCTGTTAGAAAAATGAGTTTATAATATTTGCCTATAAATGAATAGATTTGCAGAGTATATGCTAGTGAAATAAGTCAGGAGAGGGACAGATATATAATGATTGAAATTATTTGTGGGATAAAAAAAACAGTATGACACTAATACCCAATGCCAGGGAAAACAGGCCAGGAGGACTGGTCAATGGATGGTCAGTGATGTGGGAGATGTATGGTAGTTAAGATAGAGGAGGATCCATTATGATAACACTAGTTGGAAATGATCACTCTGCACAAGAACTAAGTCTTGACAACAGGTAAAAAGGATATAGATGATAACTTTTCAGTATCTGTATTGCAAACCATAATGCCTAAAATGAGAGAGAGAAAGAGAAAAAGCATGGGAAAGAGAGGTGCCTGCCATAAAGGCTGGCTGAAGTGAGGGTAGCTTGAAGGGGTGGGAAGGAAACTGGGGACACTGGTGCTGGGAAATTACACTGGATGGGGGATGGGTGTTCGACCATTGCATGAATGAAAGGCAATCATGAAGAATTTTGTAATGCTCTATCTCATGGTGGTTCAATTTTAAAATTTTTTTTTAAAAAAGAAAAAAACATCCTTCTTATCAAGTTCCAGGCAAATGTTTTCAGGTGTTAGAGACAAAGATAAAGAACCTGCAAGCTGAGGAGACAGATGTAAAGCAAAACTGGAAGCGATCCAACAATATTCAAATAACTACATGCATTTAAAAATATTTCTAAAATTTAGAGGAAAGAGGATGAAGAATCGAAAGTTTGTACTCATGAATTCTGGACCAACAAATTCACAAACAAAGTATACTGAGTTTTGTATGATACTGTTTAGATACAATGAATAGTGACTGGCTAAACAACCGTTACTTTTAGTTGGGGGTGTGGTTTCACACAGTGAGGAGATAAGGTATGGACTGTGAGGATAGTATCAGTTGGATTTCCAGATTGCTAAAAATATGTTTCTTCATCTAGGTGTTCGTTAGTTGGGAAAAACCACTGAACTATTGATGTACTTGGCACATGTACACCTTCTGTACATATGTAGTTTGTCAACAGATTTTAAAAAATAAAGATCTTAAAGATCCATCTGGATGCTGATAGTGGAGAGAAATTCCAAGAAATTGGCTATAGGTTCTGAAGAAAGACTACACTTATTTATTAGCCTCCACTTTCACCAGCCAGCCACAAAAAACCTCAAATGAATTATATTTCGTATGCCACTTCAACCTAATGAAATAAAATTCAGCAAAGAAGTGTTTCCTTGAGAACCTTAGAAAACAAATTTTGCCAACAAAAACAAAAAGTGTCAATTTCTTTCTCCAAACTTCAACCCCGAGTTTCACTGCAATACAATTGACATATAACATTGTATAGTTGAGGGAGGCAAACATTTTATATATTTGTGTATTGAAAACGATTGTCATAATAATTTAGTGAACATTCATTGCTACTATCTTTTCATCTTTTCTTTTTTCTATTATGAAAAGACATTTTTGTTATAGACTAAACCTATAAGCAAATACACTTGACTGCATATTTGAAAATGGCAAATAAAACAGAATAACTTTTCCTTTAATTTTTAGTAGTCTCAATATCATATATTTCTTTTTCTGAAAGTCCAGATCCTTGTGACATCTATGATCCTATCAAGTTATTAAAAACAACATAGTCCACCAGTTTAAGGCGGTTTTGGTAGCACAGATCTCATAGATCCTTGCTCAAAGTACTTATATTTTTCTTTGAATCTGGTTTTCAGCACTTGATCATATATTTATTCATTATTATGCATGGGCTGGAGTGATAGCACAGCGGTAGGGCGTTCGCCTTACAAGCGGCCAACATGGCCAACCCGAGTTTGATTCCTCCGCCCCTCTCGGAGAGCCCGGCAAGCTACCGAGAGTATTTGATATGCCAAACACAGTAACAACAAAGTCTCCAATGGAGACGTTACTGGGCCCGCTCGAGCAAATCGACGATCAACGGGAGGGCCTTTACCTTACCTTTACCTTTATTATGCATGGGATCCAATTGAGATACAAGTTTTATGTGTTCACATGAGATATGCACAGGAGTGTGGTAGTGTAGGTAGTACTGCCATCAAAGAAAGCTATACTGGTCAGTTTTAGTGATTTTGACAAAAGTTCATATCTTGCCTCATTCCAAGTCCTCTCAGCCTCCTTTGAAAGGAAGACTTGCAGCAAAACGCAAGTATACACATCCCCACTCAGAGGCAATGACTCAGCCACCTCTGATAATCATCACTTACAATCTGGGTTAAACCAATCTGGGTTAAATCTCTGTTATAGTTTATTTGCTCATATTTTGTCCCCAATCTCTCCCTAATCAGTTTTTACCCCCTCTTCTTCTCACACTATCCAAGCCAAATGTTCTCTGAGAGGAGGCCTCCCAAACAGTGCTCAGTTTCTTGCAGGCAATCTCAATGACACTTAGCCAGATTGGTGAGTAGTAGTAGGCTCAGGAGTGCAGCACTGCTCAGACCCAGACACAATGGGCTGAGACCTCCAGGACCACACTCAACATTGCTCTGGGAATTATGTGGTAAAAAGGATTAAAATTCTACAAGCAAGGCATGCACCCCTGAACTATCTCCCCAGTCACTAAGCAGTGTTTAACAGTAAGGTTATTGGTTCTATTGAATAACTCATTTGACTGCATACCTGCTATGATCCACAACTGTGGTAGATGTTTGACATAATTGTACTAGAAACTGGAACCTCACTAAACCACCAAACTGTTCCAACTCCTAAATCTCAACAAGCCACCAAACAGTTCCAGGAAGATCGGTCTCTGGGCTGAAAACTCTAAGGTCTTTGTGGAATGAGGCAGACAGGTTTCCCTCCCTGTCAGCTAGACCCAAGAGCCTCCACGCCCAACCTTTCCCACCACACAAACAGGCCTCATCCACAGCTCCTGAAGCCTCGCCTCCTCCAGATTTCACATTACTAACAGCTCAGCAGGTACAAATACTGCACCTGATCTCCTCAGCCTCTGCCAGCCTCAAAGGCACACACTCAGCTCCAGGTCAGAGGTCACTGGATGGTGTTCTATGAGAGGAGATAAGAGAGTTTGGGGAGTCTCAGACAAATCCTTGGAGTTGAATACAGACACTATGTTTCTCTGAGCAAGACCACTCATCTAAGCTTATGTAGCTCCCAGAAAAATGATTATTCCCATACTAAGCCACTTTTTTTGTTGTTTATTCTGCAGTATTCGAGAGTAAGAACATTAAAGTGACAGTGTCTATAAGGGAAAGGAATTGGGTGAGAGGCATAGAAGGGGGAAGATGCATAGAAGCCCACCAAACTCAATGATTGAAAACAAGAATACAGAAGGATTAACTAGCACCAACCAGCTCAGTAAATCCTCAATGACTTCAGTAATATCGTTGTGAAATATAATAATCACAAATTGACTTATTGTTTTGTGATAATTCCATTTGTCATTTTGTTGGAGCAAGCAATATGAAGTAGATTTTTATGTGCCTGCTAAGAAGCAATTGTGGTGCGGGAGGGAAAGTGGGGGACATTGGTGGAGGGAAGGCCAAACCAGTGTAGAATTGGTGTTGGAACATTGTATGCCTGAAACAAATGTATTGTCACAGTATTATATTTTTAAGGGGAAAATATTTTAGATAGAAATTACTCATTTAAAAGTATAAAAAATTACTACTGTATGAATTCAGGAACAGGGACATTCTGCATATGGAGAAGCAGAAGCACAGAAGAGTCACTGATTCAAGGTCACAGATTAGGCAGTGGGTATCATTCATTCACCATCATCCCTTTACCCATCATTCCTTTCCCTGATAGACACTGTCACTTTAATGTTCTTACCCTCAAATACTGCAGAATAAACAACACAAAAAAGAGGCTTAGTATGGGAATAATCATTTTTCTGGGAGCTAACTAAGCTCAGCTGAGTGGTCTTGTTCAGGGAAACATAGTGTCTGTATTCAACTCCAAGGACTCCTCTGAGACTCCCCAAACTCTCTCATCTGCACTCAAATAAAACTATTCAGTGACCTCTCACCTGGAGCTGAATGTGTGTGTCTGTGAGAAACTGTCAAAGGCTGAGGAGATCAGGTGCAGTATCTCTACTGCTACATTCTATTTATGAAGATGATAGCTCAGCCTTCTCCATTCAAGGGAAAAGTTCTGAATTCTAGTTCCCAATAGTTCTATCAGTGTTAAATAATCTGAAGGTTTGCTTTAAAATGGTCACAAACTATCTATTATCATAGTACAAAGAGAAGAGACAGTAATTATTGTTCTAAATTCTCACTCTTTTCCTCTACTTCTCACTATGGAAATGCTTCCCTTTAGATACTGGATTTAACCAACAGTCTTGGCAGGGCTAGTATGTGCATCAGGTTGAAATAATGTCTGCCATGGAGGCAGGGGGAGGGTGGGGAAGGGGAGTATACTAGGGAGATTGGTGGTGGGGAATGTGCACTGGTGGAGGGATGGGTGTTTGATCATTGTGTGATTCTAACCCAAACATGAAAGCTTGTAACTTTGTCACGGTGAGTCAATAAGTAAGTACGGTGAGTCAATAAAATTTTTAAAAAAAGAAATATTCTTTGCACAAATATGATTTCTCCGATAAAGAATTCTGAGATGAAATGTTGAGGACGTTCAAGGAACTCAAAGAATCAATGAAGCAGACATCTAGAAAATTAAAGGAAGAAATGAAAGAAACAGTGGAATGAATAGTCGAGAAAATACAGGAAGAAATGAGAGCAGAAATAAAAAAGCTACAAAAAGAAGTGTCACAAATAAAGGATTCGGAAGATAAAATTAAAAACTCAGTGGGTCCCCTCAGCATAGAATGACTACAGCCGAAGACAGGATCAGTAAGCTGAAGATGAGCAGTAGAAATCATATAGGCAACAACAAACAATGGGAAAAGACCTCATAATAGCTCTAAGTCCTTGGGGATGAAGCCAAGAGGAACAGCATTAGAATCATCAGAGTACCAGAAATACAGGGAGGCAACCCCAATGAAAAAGCGACAGATAAATATGTCATTACTGAAAAGTTCCCAGAGTTAGGGAATGCAGGCATCCAGATCCAAGGAGCCAGAAGGGTGCCAGCTAAAAGAGACCCTAATAGAAACACTCCAAGGCATATCATAGTCAGAATGATGGATCCTGAGGATAGAGACACAATACTGCAAGCAGCAAGGTCAAAGAAGGAAATCACATACAAAGGAGCACCCCTTAGATTTACAGCAGACATGGAGAGGAAACCCTCCAAGCCCGAAGACAATGGTGGGATATAGTGAAAAAACTCAATGAAATGAACACCTCACCAAGAATACTTTATCCGGCTAAACTCTCACTCAAACTCGAAGGAACAATACACCATTTTGTAGAGAAACAAAAGCTCAGGAAATTAATAGACTCAAAACCAAACCTAAAAGAAGGACTAAAGAGTCCTTGTAAGACAAGAAAAACAACTACAAGCACAACAAACCCATACAGAAAGATGGCACAAAACCCCAAAACAATAATCTCTCTCAGTGCAAATAGCATAAATGCACCAATTAAGAGACACAGAGTGGTGGTGAAGAATGGGCACTGGTGAAGGGATGGGTACTCGATCATTATATAACTGAAACCCAAGCACAAAAATTTGTAAGTCTACAACTGTACCACATAGTGTTTCACTAATAAAAATTTTTTTTAAAAAAAAAGAGACACAGAGTGGCAAAATGGATTCAGAAACTGAAACTAGCATTCTGTTGCCTACAAGAAGCGCACCTGAACAGTCAGAGCAAACAAAGACTCAAAGTCAAAGGATAGAAAACAAACCTGCAAGCAAACAACTCCCTCAGAAAAGCTGGAGTGGCCATACTAGTATCCGACAACATAAATCTCAGGTTGAAAAAGATTAGAAGGGACAGCAAAGGCCATTTTCTATTTATCAAGGGATATGTACAACAGGAAGAAATCACACTCTTAAATGTAAACTCACCTAATGAGGGATCCGATAAATACTTAAAACAACTGTTAACAGATTTTAAGGAGGACATTGTTGGCAACACAATAGTAGTCAGAGACTTCAACACTGCCTTATCACCCCTCAATAGATCAATGAGAATAAAACTCATCAAGGAAACACTGGCTTTGAAGGAAGAAATAAAAGAGACAGGGGACTAATAGATCTATACAAGGCTTTACACCCCAAAGAGAAAGAATACACATTTTTCTATAGTGGACACGGAATATATTCCAAAAAAGACCATGTGCAGGGTCACAAAACACATATCAATAGAATCAGGAAGATAGAAATTGTATCAACTATCTTTTCAGACCACGATTCAATGAAGATAGAAGTGAATCACACACAGACATGGAAAAACAAATCAAAAACCTGGAAACTAAACAACTCAACGCTGAACAACGAATGGCTCAGGAAGGAAATCAAGGAAGAAATGAAAAGATACTTGGAAACAAACGAGAATGAAGACACAAGCTACCAGAACCTACGGGATGCAGCTAAAGCACTGTTAAGGGGAAAATTTATGGTGCTGTAAAAATTTCTCAAGGAAGAGGAAAGGGCTCACTTAAATGACTTGACTTCACAGCTAAAGATCTTAGAAAAGGACCAACAGAAGAGCCCAACCAGGCAGTAGGAAAGAAATAACAAAATTTATAGCAAAAATTAACAACAAGAAAACCCAAAACACAATATGAAAGATTAGTGAACCAAGAACTGGTTCTTTGAGAAAATAAACAAAATTGATAAACCACTAGCAAGACTCACAACGAGAGAGAGAGAGAGTGAGAGAGAGAGAGAGAGAGAGAGAATCCTAATAAACCGAATCAGAAATGAAAAGGGAGGCATCACAACAGAAACCAATGAAATTTAAAAGATCATTAGAGACTACTTCGAAAGTCTGTATGCTATGAAACAAGAGAACCTAGAAGAAATGGATAAATTCCTGGATTCCTATACTCTCCCAAGATTGAACCAAGAAGACTTGGAATACTTGAATAGACTCATTAATATCAAGGAAATCATACACCACAACCAAGTGGGAATCATCTCGGGGATGCAAGGATGTTTTAACATTCAGAAATCAATCAACATAGTCCATAATATCAACAAAAGTAAAGATAAAAACCACATGATCATATCAATAGATACATGGAAAGCATTAGAAAAGATCCAGCACCCATTTATGATGAAAACTCTCACCAAAATGTGTTGAATAAACCTTCCTCAAGGTAGTGAAAGCCATCTACCACAAACCTATGGCAAGAATTATTCTCAATGGGGAAAAACTAAAGGCCTTCCCTATAAGATCAAGGACAAGACAAGGATGCCCACTCTCACCACTTCTGTTCAATATAGTACTGGAAGTACCTGCAATAGCGGTTAGGCAATAAAAATATATTAAGAGCATCCATATAGGAAAGGAAGAAATTAAGCTATCACTATTCACAGATGATATACTATATCTAGAGAGCTCTATATCCCCTACCAAAAAACTAGAAATAATAAGCAGTAAAGTACAGAAACAATGTACAATAAAGTCACAGGCTATAAAATCAATACCTAAAAGTCCATGGCTTTCCTATATGCAAATAATGAGACAGAGGAAAATGACATGAAAACAGCAATCCTGCTCAAAATCGTGCCCCAGAAAATCAAGTACCTTGGAATCAACTTAACTAAGGAGGTAAAGGACCTGTATAAAGAAAACTACAAAACACTACTCCATGAAATAAAAGAGGACACGAGGAAATGAAAACATATCCCTGCTCATGGATTGGGAGAATTAACATTGTCAAAATAGCATACTCCCCAAAGCATTATACATATTCAATGTGATCCCTATAAGGATACCTGTAAAATCTTATCACGCCAAAGGTTGTATGTTCACGGGCTCACTGGACGGCACTGTTTCACCGCCTGCCTTCGGTGCTCTTGAGCTGCTGTGTGTGGCCTGGATTGGAACGGCTGTTGGCCAAGGGCAGACGGAAGAAGAAACGGGGGCCAGGCCGGTCTATATCAATAGTAGTTTATTCCAATCCTCTTCACTCCTGTCTTTCTCTGCCTCCCTCTCTCCTGGGCCCCAGTCTTGGAAGCTCTCTCCTTCTGGCTCTGACTCTGGATCTCTGGAGCCCGAGCTCTCTCACTTCTGACCCCTTTTCCGAGCTTACATCTTAGTTTATATAGCAGTCACATAAGGCGGTGACATAAGGTGGGTTGAATACTGACGAATCAACAAAGAGAGGTAAGACCACTCCTCCAGGATATTAACTCAAGGATAAAATCTCATCTACAGAGATTACTTCAGATTACTAGGAGATCCACCCAAGGGTGGGATCCCAACAAGGGTGTGTTCTTCCTTCAGTTAGTAATCTACTTAAATAGTTATAATAAATCTACTTCCAATATTTCTAGCAATGTCATGCTGTATGAGCACAGTAAGAGATATAAATTTAGTTTGGTTCTTCCTGAGAACATCTCACTATACATTTCGCAGTCCTCAGGCCAGGTTAATCTTCCTAGCTCCAGCAGGGTCCTAGTCTCGTTGTTACTTACTTTTGGATCATGACAGCATTTGTCCATGATCAAGCCCTCAACTTATAGTTGAGTATCGTGGCTCTTTGGCCTGGCCCATTTCGATGCCAGGGTAGCTCACTGCTTGCCCTGGGTCCATTCAGTCCCTCGTCGGGACCCTGCTTTTGGGGTGCTAGGAACTAAGGGCAAATGAGTCAAGAAATCAGATGCCCAGGAGTAAATATTATTCGGAGTCAATCAACTCCCAAGTTACAAAGCATAATATTAACTGTCTTCCTGTGTCCACACAGAAAGGACATTGCTTACAATACAAGTTCAGTGTTCTTAGATGGGTGTGACCTGACAAACCTAAGCTAGCTGAGGAAGGACAAAAGAGTGTTATCCTACAGATACCCATGAAATTCTTCAAAGAAATAGATCACGCACTCCTGAAATTCATATGGAACAACAAATGTCCACGAATAGCCAAGACAATTCTCAGGAAAAAGAAGATGGGAGGCATCACCCTCCCCAACCTCAAACTGTACTACAAAGCGGTAACATTTAAAACAGCATGGTACTGGAACAAAGGCAGAGCCGCAGACCAATGGAACAGGGTGGAATATCCATATACACAACCCCAAATGTATGAACATCTAATCTTTGATAAGGGAGCAAAAAATGTGAAATGGAGAAAGGAAAGCCTCTTCAACAAATGGTGCTGGCATAACTGGACAACCACATGCAAAAGAATAGGTTTAGACCTCGACTTAACACCATGCACAAAAGTCAGATCAAAATGGATTAAGGATCTCAACATCAGGCCAAAATCTATAAGGTACATTGAAGACAAGGTCAGCAAAACCCTTGACAATATTGAGGCTAACGGTATCTTCAAAGATGACATGCCACTGACCAACCAAGTGGAAACAGAGATAAACAAATGGGACAATCTTAAATTAAGAAGCTTCTGCACTGCAAAAGATACAGCGACCAAAATACAAAGACAATCTACAGAATGAGAAAGGATATTCACCCAATACCCATCTGATAAGGGGTTGATATCAAGGATATATAATGCACTGGTTGAACTCTGCAAAAAGAAAACGCCCCACCCCATCAGAAAATGGGGTGATTAAATGAACAGAAACTTTCTCAAGGAAGGAATACGAGTGGCCAAAAGGCACATGAAAAACTGCTCTTCATCACTAATCATCAAGGAGACGCAGATTAAAACAACTATGAGATATCACCTCACACCACAGAGACTGGCACACATCGAAAAGGACAAAAGCAACTGGTGTTGTTGTGGATGTGGGGAGAAATGTACCCTTCTTCACTGCTGTTGGGAATGCCAACTGGTTCAGCCCTTTTGGAAAACAGTTTGGAAGATTCTCAAAAAATTAGAAATTGTGTTCCCATTTGACCCAGCAATACCACTCCTGGGAATATATACCGGAGATGGGAAAAAAAGTATAGTCAAAATGACATCTGCACTTGTATGCTCATTGCAGCACTGTTTACAATAGCCAAAATCTGGAAAAAAAACCCGAGTGACTGAGAACAGATGACTGGTTAAAGAAACTTTGGTACATCTACACAATGGAGTACTATGTAGCTGTTAGAAAAGAGGAAGTCATGAAATTTGCATATAAGTGGATCAACATGGAAAGTATTCATGCTAAGTGAAATTAGTCAGAAAGAGAGGGACATATATGGAAAGATTGCACTTATCTGTGGAATATAAAGTAACAGAGTGGGGTACTAACACCCAAGAATAGTTGAGATAAATACCAGGAGATTTGTTCCATGACTTGGAAACTGGCAGCACATGCTAGGGGAAAAGGCAGTTCAGATAGAGAAGGGAACACCAAGTAAAGGGTGTTGGGAGGATCCTTCCAGGATGGGAGATTCATGCTGAAAGTAGATTATAGACCAAACACGATTGCCACTCAATACCTCTTTTGCAAACCACAGCATCTAAAAGGAGAGAGAGAACAAAAGGGAATTCCCTGCCACAGAAGCGAGGTGGTATGGAGGGATGGGGAGCTGGGAGGGCTACTGGGACCATTGGTGGTGGAGAATGGGCACTGGTGGAGGGATAGGTACTCGGTCATTGTATAACTGAAACCCAAGCACAAAAGTTTGTACGTCTACAACTGTACCTCATGGTGTTTCACTAATAAAAAAAAAATTTTAAAGATGTTATACAAACCTATTATTTCTAGGACTTTTTCCGTAGAGCTTTTAAGGTTCTCAAACTATAGTATCTTGTCATCTTTACATAGTGAGAGCTTGAGATCTTACTTTCTTATCTAGATGCCTTTGATATACTTTTCTTGACTAAATGCTACAGCAAGTACTTCCAGTGCTACATTGAATAGAAGTGGTGACAGTGGGCAACCTTGTCTTGTTCCAGATCTTAGAGGGAAGGCTCTCAGCCTTTCCCTATTAAGAATAATGCTTGCTGTACAAAAGTAAGATCAAAATTGATTAAAGACCTCAACGTCAGACTGAAATCCATAAGGTACATTGAAGACAAAGTTGGAAAAACCCTCCGTGATATTGAAGTTAATGGTATCTTCAAAGATGACACGCCACTGGCCAAGCAAGTGAAAACAGAGATAGACAAATGGGACTCTCTTAAACTAAGAAGCTTCTGCACCTCAAAAGAAACAGTGACCAAAATACAAAGACAGTCTACAGGATGGGAAAGGATATTTGCCAAATACACATCCGACAAGGGGTTGATATCAAGGATATAGAAAGCACTGGTTGAATTCCACAAGAAGAAAACATCCAACCCCATCAAAAAAACGAGGAGACAAAATGAACAAAAACTTTCTCAAAGAAAAAATCCGAATGGCTAAAAGGCACATGAGAAAATGCTCTACATCATTAATCATCAGGAAGATGCATATCAAAACAACAATGAGATATCATTTCACACCACAGAGACTGGCCTACATCCAAAAGAACAAAAGCAACCTGTGTTGGCGGGATGTGGCGAGAAAGGGACCCTCCTTCACTGCTGGTGGGAATGCCGACTGGTTCAACCCTTTTGGAAAACAGTATGGACGATTCTCAAAAAATTACAAATTGAGCTCCCATTTGACCCAGCAATACCACTCCTAAAAATATACCCCAGAGAGGCAAAAAAGTATAGTCGAAGCGACATCTGCACTTGTTTGTTCATTGCGGCACTATTTACAATAGCTAGAATATGGAAAAAACCTGAGTGCCCGGGAACAGATGACTGGTTAAAGAAACTTTGGTACATCTACACAATGGAGTACTATGTATCTGTTAGGAAAAAATGAAGTCATTAAATTTACATACAAGTGATACTCCATGGAAAATATCATGCTAAGTAAAATGAACCAGAAAGAGAGGGACAGACATACAAAGATCGCATTCATCTGGGTAACATAAAGTAACAAAATAGGAGACTAACACCCAATAATAGCTGTGATAAATACCAGGAGGTTTATTTACTCCATGGCTTGGAGGCCAGCCACACACTCTAAGGGTAAAGGCAGCTCAGATAGAGAAGGGAGCACCAAAATAAAGCATGCTGGGAAAATCTGCCCAGGATGGGAGATGCATGCTGAAAGTAGACTATAGACCGAACATAATTGCCACCCAATGCCTCTTTTGCAAACCACAGCACCCAAAAGGAGAGAACAAAAGGGAGTGCCCAGCCACAGAGGCAGAGTGGGATGGGAGGTGGGAGAGGGTGGGAGAGATACTGGGACTGGTGGGGGTGGAGAATGGGTACTGGTGGAGAGATGGGTACTTGATCATTGTATAACTGAAACCCAAGCACAAAAATTTGTAAGTCTACAACTGTACCTCATGGTGTTTCACTAATAAAAAAAAATAATAATGCTTGCTGTGGGCTTGTGGTAGGTGGCTTTAACTATATTGAGGAAAGTTCCTTTGACTCCCATTTTGTTGAGAGTTTTTATCATATATGGGAGCTAGATTTTGTCAAATGTCTTCTCTGCATCTGTTGATATGATCATATGGTTTTTATCTTTCCTTTCATTGATGTGGTCTATTATATTGTCTGACTTGTAAATGTTAAACCATTCTTGAATCCCTGGGAATAATCCTACTGGTCATGGTATATGATATTTTTGATGAGTCGTTGGATTCTATTTGCTAGTATTTTGTTGAGGATCTTTACATCTGTATTTATCACAGATATTGGTCTGTAATTCTTTTTTTCTGTGATGTCTCTCTCTGCTTCTGGTATGAGGATGATATTTGCCTCATAGAAACTGTTTGGAAGTGTTTCTGCTTCTTCAATTTTTTGGAAAAACTTGAACAGGATTGGGAATAGGTCCTCTTGGAAGGTTTGGAAGAATTCACTAGTGAACCCATCTGGGCCAGGGCTTTTGTGTTTCAGGAGACTTTTGACTACTATTTCGAGTTCCTTGATAGTGATAAGTCTGTTGAGATATTCCAAGTCTACTTTGGTCAGCTTTGGGAGATTAAAAGAGTCCGGGAATTTCCAAGGACTTTCAGGTTGTCTGGTTTCATAGCATAAAGCTCTTCAAAGTAAACTTGATTATCCTTTAAATTTCTGTGGGTTCTGTTGTGATGTCTCCCTGTTAGTTTCTGATTTTGTTTATTAGGGGTCTGTCTTTCTCATTCTTTGTGAGTCTTGCTAGTGGTTTATCAATCTTGTTTATTTTCTCAAAGAACCAGCTCTTGGTTTCACTTTTTTTTTGGATTGATCTTTGGGTTTCCATATCATTAATTTCTGCTCTAAGTCTTACTATTTCTTTCTTCCTGTCTGATTTAGGACTCCTTTTGTTGGTCGTTCTCTAAGATCTTAAGCTGTGAGGTAAGTTACTTATGTGGGCGCACTCTTCCTTCCCAAGTAATGCTTGCAGAGCTATAAACTTTTCTCTTAACACTACTTTTCCTGTGACCTATAAGTGCTGGAAGCTTGTGTCTTCATTCTTATTAGTTTCCAGGAATCTTTAGATTTCCTCTTGATTTCCTTTCTAAGTCACTTGTTATTCTTAGTGAGCTGTTTAGTTTCCAGGTGTTTGGTTTGAATTTCTGTTTCTGGGTATGATTTACTACAATTTTCAGTGCATCATGGTCTGAAAAGATCGTTGATACAATTTCTATCCTCTTAATTTTATGGAGGTACGTTTTGTAGCCCAGTGTGTGGTCTACCTTCACTATTTCTTGGTACCTTCTTCAGTCTGAAGTCTATGTGATCACTTGATCACTTGATCACTTGAAGTCCTGTTAATCAGCGATTTGCTCGAGTGGGCACCAGTAATATCTCCATTTCTCTCTGTCACGTGCTAGTGTAGCCCAATGGCGTCTGTTCGTTCTAGGAACATAAAGAGTCTCAAACCGATCGTTCAGGATCTTGAGGAAGAAGTCTGACCATCTGGTAGGTGGGCGGCCACGTGGTCTTTTGACATCCAGTGAAATCCAGTTGGTAACAGCTCTAGTCCAGCGGTTGTCTCTAAATCTCATTACGTGTCCAGCCCATCTGATTTTTGACACCTTGGCAAACAAGACAGCGTCCCTGATTCTTGATTGTCCACGGAGGTCGGAACTCCGGATTCTTTCTCTCATTTGAGTGAAATGTGATACTCCAAGCATAGCTCTTTCAATTCCTCTTTGGGTGACCCGAATAGCATTCTCATCCTGTTTGCGTAGGGCCCAGGTCTCTGAGACATATATTAATGCAGGAAGAACAGTGGAATCAAAGAGATGTGCCCAGAGCCAGAGGTTCTTCATCCTCTTAGCTATTTCTTCAACGCTCTTGAAGGCGTTCCAAGCCGCTCTCTTCCTCCTGCGCAACTCAGGTGCCAGGTCATTCATCATGTTGACTTCTCAACCTAGGTGCACATAACTGTTGCACTCAGAGATGGTCATTCCATTGAGAGTGAATGGAGCATCAGGAACGAGGCTGTTTCTCATAAACATTGTCTTCGTAAGATTCAGCTGTAGTCTGACCTTTCCACACCCACAGTCGAAGTTGGCCAGCATTTGTGCCACTTGGCAAATGTTTGGTGTTATTAGAACAATGTCATCAGCAAAGCAGAGGTGGTGTAGTTGCCGACCACCTATCTTCACTCCCATTTCTTCCCATTGCAGTCATCACATGATGTTCTCGAGGGTGGCACTGAAGAGTTTCAGTGAAATGGTATCACCCTGCCGAACCCCTCTCTTGACATCAATGATCACTTCTTTGTAGAATGGTGAGATCCTGGTAGTGAATCCATAATACAGCTCATGGAGGATCCTGATGTATTGAGTTTGAATGCCCTGATTGACTAGGGCTTCAATGACCGCTTCCATTTCAACAGAATCAAAGGCCTTCTTTAAATCAATGAACGTTAGGCAGAGCAGCATCTTTAACTCCCGAGAAAGCTCAATGAGCTTGGTTATGGTGTGGATATGGCCGATGGTGCTGCATCCTTTTCGGAACCCGGCTTGCTCGCATGGTTGTCCATCATCTAGTGTTCTGCCAATCCTATTCAGGATGACGAGTGAACAGCTTGAGATGACAGACAATAGGCAGATTGGACGATAGTTACAAATGTCGGGATGTCTCCCTTCTTGTAAAGTAATACAGTCCTGCTCGTTTTCCACTGGGACAGAACCTTACATTCAGACAGGTAGTGTGTGAAGAGCTGAGCCAGTGTATTGATGAGTATTGACAGCAGGTTCTTCAGGTGTTCAGGTTTGACCTTTTCTGGGCTGGGTGCTCTTTGTTTCTTTACCGACGAAATGGCATGTCAAATTTCGGAAGGGAGAATATTGGAAATGACATATCCATCCTGTGAAATTTGGTATGTCGGCAGGTGGACATGGCTATCGAAGAGATCTGAGTAGAAGTCATGGATAATCTTCTCCATTGCCCTTCTGGAAGATGTGATAGATCCATCAGGACATCGGAGGGCAGTCATCTTGGTCTTGTAGTTGGCGAGCATTACGAATGCTTTTCCCAGCTTCTGCCGCATCTACCAGCACTTCTGCACTTCTCTCTTTCAGGTCTTCCTTTATCGCATCTCTGCACTGCTTTGCAAGCTCAGACATTCGCTTGCGGTTGCCTGGGCCGTGCGCCAAACCACATTGGTGAATAAGCTCAAGAGTTTTCAAAGACAGGCTTTTTTTTGTGGTGATCTCTCTCTTGGCATTCCTTGCACAATCGTGGAGGTGCTGAACCAGTCGATCGTATTCCTTGTCAATGTTGTCAACAACAGCATCTTCCCATGTTGCAGCAATAGTGCCAAAGAGCTCCCAGTTGGTGGTGGTCCTGGGAGTTCTCTTCTTAAACTTTGTAGCCCTTTCTCCCCGCTATGAAGTAGAATTTTGCACGAAGGAGACGGTGGTCCGATCCCGTTTGGAATTTTGGGACAACAGAGACCTCGGTCAGGAAAAACCGTCAATTGAATATGATGTGGTCTATTTTGTTGTGGAATTATCCACCAGTAGACTCCCATGTCCAACATTTAGACTCGGCCTTTTGGAACTGTGAGTTACCATGGATGGTCTTGGTCGACATGATGAACTCAGACAGTCTCTCACTCTGTTTGTTCCATTCTAGGCCATGGGTCCCGATGTGGAGTTCTTTGGCTGATCTTCTTGGTCCTATTCTTGGCATTAAAATCACCAACAATGGTCTTGTAGAAGGTGTGGTCTTCTTTATAGAATTTCTCCAGCTCCATGTAGAACTTCTCGATTTCTCCTTCATCATAATTGGATGTTGGTACGTAGACAACGAAGATAGAAACTGCAGGTAGTTAGCCACATCTATTCAAATATAAATGCCTGATTTGGGTTGTTAGGCATTCAAATGAATCAATGTTCATGGCCAAGTTCGTGTTGTCAAGGACACCAATGCCTCCGATGCCTCTTTTATCGCATGTTCCAAGGAACAATTCTTCTCCAGTGTGGAAAACGGCGTGATGGGATTGGTGTCTTCTTGTCTCAGTCAGACCAATGATGTCAAACTTGATCTTTCGTACTTATACCATCAGGTCCTCAATGGATGCATCCAGTTCTAGCTTACATGCATTGAACGTACAGACAATCATTTTTGTCTTCTTTCATTTTGGCAGCCTAGATTAGCCCTGAGATTTTATCAGCCACTCCTTTCTCATCCTTCTCAACACTGCCATATTGGTGATGCCTTCAGGGTTTGGGGAATGAGACCCTTTGTAGTTACTGGTTTTGGCATATTGAATATACAACGGATAGCTTGTGAGGCTCTGCCATGCGGGCGTAATACTCTTGGTAGCTTGCCAGGCTCTCCGAGAGGGATAGAGACTTTTGGGGCGGCCTTTAATCGCTCTTGTGTTTCCATGGTTCAATCCATATTTGAACCCTATCAAATAAAGGTAAAGGTAAAGGTAAAGGCCCTCCCGTTGATCGTCGGTTTGCTCGAGTGGGCCCAGTAACGTCTCCATTGGAGACTTTGTTGTTACTGTGTCTGGCATATCGAATACTCTCGGTAGCTTGCCAGGCTCTCCGATAAGGTACGGCAATTCTGGAAGATGGATATTAAGTGTCTTATAATGTGTCAAAGCACGGCAAAGCGGCTGCACGGTCTGGGAAGTGTCCTGGAGCATGGCGGCAGCTGGGTAGTGGAGGTAGTGGAGGTACTGGAGGTCTGCCGGTGAGGTATTTATCTGGTACCAGTAGGGGTAGGGTGGGTCTTCTGCATGCAATCCAATCCCTGGGTCTCTGGTGGTTGGTGGAAGCAGACAGGGCAGGGTAGGGTGGGGCTATGTGATCTAATATTAATATGGCCACTTCTGCCTTTGAGGGAGTTGTTTGCTTGTAGTTGTTTGCTTGTTTTCCATCCATTCACTTTGAGTCTGTGTTTGCTCTTCCTGTGTTTCTTGCAAGCAGCAGAAGTTTGGTTTCAATTTTCTGATCCATCCTGTCCACTGTCTTTTAATTGGTGCATTTAACCTATTGACATTGAGAGAGATTACTCTTATGGGGTTTTGTCCCATATTTCTGCCAAATGTGGTGTATTTGGTGGGGGGGGTGTCTTAAAGTAGCCCCTTTAGATGCTCTTGCAGCCATGGCTTTGAGGCTATCAAGTTCCTGAGTTGTTGTTTGTCTGTGAAGCTTTATGTTTTTCCTTCTGTTATGAATGAGAGTGTAGCTGGGTAAAGTACTCTAGGTGAGGCCTTTATTTCCTTGAGTTTGTTCACTATATCCCACCCCTGTCTTTGGGTCCTCAGTGTTTCACCAGATAGGTCTGTTGTGAATATTAAGGATGTTCCTTTATAAGCAATTTCTTTCCTTGATCTTGCTGTTTTCAGAATTTTATCTTTATGGTTTTCATCGTTCTGATCAGGATGTGTCTTGAAGTATTTTTATTTGGAATTATTTTAGCTGGATCCCTTCAGGCCTTCTGAATCTGATCGCATGTGCTCTTCAGCTCTGGGACTGTCTTAGCAATGATGATTTTGACAGTTTCTTCATCAGGGTTTTCTTCCCGTCCCTCTGGGACTCCAGTGATTCTTGTTATTTCTCTTGCCTTCATTCTGAATTTTTCTTGACATTTGTTGGTTTATTTTGAGGCTCTTTTTTATTTACCATAACTTTAAAAAACTTCAGATGGAAGACCGCCTAGGAAATATCTATCTCATTTTCATGAATTAGAAGAATCAATATCACTTAAAGAACTATCCTACTTAAGCTATTATATAGATTCAATTCAAACCTCACCACCAATGTCCCCAGTATTCTTCCCACCATCCCGCCCCACTCCACCCCCTGCCTCTGTAGCAGACAATTTCCTTCTTACTGTCTCTCTAATTTGGGGGCATTAATGTATGCTATACAGATACTGCCTTAAAAGTCACCAGAAATTTAAGAAGCCTTAGGTCTTAATCAGAAAGTGTCAGAGAGTTGCAGAATCTAACCTGTAGAAATGCGACAGGAGAGAGATACTTGGTTGGATTTATTCCACAAATAGGAATTCTTGATTGTAGATCCAGGAGTAACCCCTGAACTTTGCCAGTTATGGCCCCCAAACGAACAAAACAAAACAAAAGGAGGAACCGGAGAGATAGAGAGTAGAGGGCTTGTCTTACACAGGTTCAGTCCTCAGCACTCCACATGACCCTCTGAACTCTACCAGGAATCATTCTTGAGCAAATCCATGTGTGACCCCCAAACCAAACAAACAGAGAGACACAGAGAAAAATCTAGCTGAAGATGATTTCAGAAAACAACTACAGCTAAAATGGAAGTGTGACAAAGGGGGAACTGAGTTATTAGGAGAGCCTTTCTGAGAAGGTGCCGATTGATTTCTTTGGGTGTTGGGGAAGAGATTTCAGGCCATTCCTATGGGTGCTCAGAGACTATTCCTGGCTCTGTGCTCATGAGTGACCTTTGGCAGTGCTCAGGGGACCATATGCAGTATTAAGGATCAAACCAGGCTTGACTGAAAGCAAGGCTAGGCCTTAAACCCCTGTACTATCTCTCCAGTACTGCTTAATTTTGTTAAGTGAGGTATATATTTAACATATAATCTGCTCTGTTTCAGGTGTACCTCATTATAATTAAGTCTGATGTCCCAGCACATATGCTGCCTGGGCCCATGTGCTACTACTCCATACCAGACTGCACTCAGGGCCTACTCCATTCCGGACTGCATTCAGGGCTTACTCCTGGCTCTTCACTTAGAGATTACTCCTAATAAAACTTTGTGGAACATAGGGAATGTTAGCGATCAAACTTGGGTCAGCTGCATGCCCTGTAATCTCTTTCTGTTATTTTGTATTTGTTAGTGTCTCGTTCACATTTTCAGTCACAGTCATGGGAAGGGGGCACTGGATATTTGAAACAAGTGGAGTATACAGCAATGGCATGTCTTGCACATAGTAGGCCTTCTCTGAATGTTCGCCGTTAGAGTCAGGAGTCAGGGAAAGTCCAGAGGCACAGAAGCTGCCTGTGTTGGGATTGGGTCCCTGATGTACTTGGCATTTCACCTTCTTAAGAATCATGGACCGGGTTTTTCTCCCCTGATCTGCCCGGGACGGGCACGGAGGCCCAGCTCTGGGCAACCAAGCTGAATGGCTCCTATTCCAACCAGGTACAGCCCGCCCCCAAGGGCCTGGGACCCTCTGTGCGCATGCACAGCTAGCTCCACCTCCTAGAAAGCCGGTTTTCTCCCCTGATCTGCGCGGGATGGGCACGGAGGCCCAGCTCTGGGCAACCAAGCTGAACGGCTCCTATTCCAACCAGGTACAGCCCGCCCCCAAGGGCCTGGGACCCTCTGTGCGCATGCACAGCTAACTCCATCAACATTCCCAACTCCTCGCTCAGTGCCAGGGACTCTTTCCGGAGCCGCGGCCGCATTAGCGGCCGCGAAATATTTTCCCACTACATATGCCATAAGAACCATAAGCTACCTTCTTAGATGGAAACTTCTCTAGTTTAGCTCAGTCACTAGAAACACAGTAGCCAATAACTCATAAGCCTATCTTAACTCACACTGCATATCAAGCAGAATAGTAACAGTGAACGTGAAGGACTAAACCACACTTGTCACAATGGTAAAGCAACGCAAAAGCTCACCAAACTTTCTTATTGAAGAGTCTAGCCCAGATGACACCAACAGTACTGCAGTGTTAGACAATCTCTCTGACAAGGAATTCAGGAGGGAGCTACTTAGGATGCTTAGGGAACTAAAAGAAACAATGGAAAGCAATGCCAATAGAAGACAAGAGGATTTGAAGGCATAAATGAGGAAAATGCGCCCCCGACTCTCGGAGGAAAAGGGGATCTGCATCCCTCTCTGCCTGTCCCTTTGGTCCGGCCGCCCATCACAGCTGCTTTCTTGTCCCCCATCCCCCAGGTTGGTCTTTGCGCCTCCCCCCTGACCTGGGACTGGAACCCCACCATGCAAGTGTCTGCAGGTGCCCCCCCCCAACGCTCGGAGGAAAAGGGGATCTGCGTCCCTCTCTGCCTGTCCCTTTGGTCCGGGCGCCCATCACAGCTGCTTCCTTGTCCCCCATCCCCCAGGTTGGTCTTTGCGCCTCCCCCCTGACCTGGGACTGGAACCCCACCACGCAAGTGTCTGCAGGCGCCCCCCCCCCTGACGCTCGGAGGAAAAGGGGATCTGCGTCCCTCTCTGCCTGTCCCTTTGGTCCGGCCGCCCATCAGAGCTGCTTCCTTGTCCCCCATCCCCCAGGTTGGTCTTTGCGCCTCCCCCCGACCTGGGACTGGAACCCCACCACGCAAGTGTCTGCAGGCGCCCCCCCCCCCACGCTCAGAGGAAAAGGGGATCTGCGTCCCTCTCTGCCTGTCCCTTTGGTCCAGCCGCCCATCACAGCCGCTTCCTTGTCCCCCATTCCCCAGGTTGGTCTTTGTGCCTCCCCCCTGACCTGGGACTGGAACCCCACCACGCAAGTGTCTGGAGGCGCCCCCCCTGATGCTAGGAGGAAAAGGGGATCTGCGTCCCTCTCTCCTGTCCCTTTGGTCCGGCCGCCCATCAGAGCTGCTTCCTTGTCCCCCATCCCCCAGGTTGGTCTTTGCACCTCCCCCCTGACCTGGGACTGGAACCCCACCGCGCAAGTGTCTGCAGGCGCCCCCCCCCCAACGCTCGGAGGAAAAGGGGATCTGCATCCCTCTCTGCCTGTCCCTTTGGTCCGGCCGCCCATCACAGCTGCTTCCTTGTCCCCCACCCAGTCTTTACTTCCTGGACAAAAAGCAGGTATCCGCGGAGGCGTGGCCACTTCAGAGTTGGGCGTGGCTTTTAAAAGTGGGCGTGGCTTAATTTTCGTCGGGACAAAGCTCACGCGGCCGCAGGTTGTTCACTCAAACCAACAAATATTACCCTCCACATACACAACAACATGAGGAAACAACGCAAATCCCCACCACAGGAAGACCATGAGGAAATCCCTCAAGAAGCCTCAGTAGGAGCTAGCCACCTTAGGGACCTCTCTGACAAGGAATTCAGATATGAAGTCATCAAGATATTCAATCAACTCGATGAAACAGTCACACACATATCCGCTAAACTGAAAGAGGACATGAAAGAAACAATCGATCGCACAATTGACAAAATACAGCAAGAAATGAGAGCCGAAATTGGAAAGCTCCGCACAGAAATGGCACGCATCATAGATTCCATAGACGAAGTCAAAACCTCACTCACTGCCCTCAACAACAGAATGACCACAGCTGAGGAAAGAATCAGTGACTTGGAAGATCAGCTGCACCAAGCCAACAGACAACAGCAAACGATGGCAAGGGACCTCAAAATAGCTCAAGAGCAAATCAGAGTCCTATGAGATGATTCCAGAAGAAACAACATTAGAATCATTGGACTACCAGAAGCTCAAGGAAACAATCCCAATGAAAAAAAACCTGCTGAAACAAATTATTGCCGAAAAATTCCCAGCGCTCCATGATACAACCATCCAGATTCAAGAAGCCCGAAGGGTGCCAGCTAAAAGAGACCCCAACAGAAACACCCCAAGACATATTATAGTCAGAATGATCGATGCTGCCGATAGAGACACAATACTGCAAGCAGCAAGGGCAAAAAAGGAAATCACATACAAAGGAGCACCCCTGAGATTCACAGCAGACCTCTCAGAGGAAACCCTACAAGCCCGAAGACAGTGGCGAGATATAGTCAAAAAACTCACTGAAATGAATGCTACACCAAGAATACTCTATCCGGCTAAACTCTCACTCCGAATAGATGGAAAGCTACACTATTTTCTAGATAAACAGCAGCTCAGGAACTTCATAGACTCAAAACCAAACCTAAAACAAGGACTAAAGGGGCTACTATAAGACAAGACAAACCCTACAACCACAACACACCCGCACAGAAACATGACACAAAACCCCATAACCATACTCTCTCTCAATGTCAATGGTCTCAATTCACCATCAAAGAGACACAGAGTGGCAAAATGGATACAGAGACAGAATCCAACATTCTGCTGCCTACAAGAAACTCATCTCAACACTCAGAGCAAACACAGACTCAAAGTCAAAGGATGGAAAACAATCCTGCAAGCAAACAGCTCCTGTAAAAAAGCTGGGGTGGCCATACTAGTATCTGACAACATTAATTTCACCCTGAAAAAGGCTAGAAGGGACAGTGAAGGCCATTTTCTATTCATCAAGGGATACGTACAACAGGAAGAGATCACACTCTTAAATGTATACGCACCTAATGAGGGAACAGCCAAATATTTAAAACAACTGCTAACAGACTTTAAGGAGGACATTGCAAGCAGCACAATAGTACTTGGAGACTTCAACATTGCCCTATCACCTCTGGACAGATCAACAAGAACAAAACCCAGCAAGGAATCATTGGCTTTGAAAGAAGAAATAGAAGAGAGAGGGCTTATAGACTTATACAGGGCTTTACACCCCAAAAATAAAGAATTCACATTCTTCTCCAGTGCACACGGAACATTTTCCAAAATAACCATGTGCTAGGACACAAAACATACCTCAACAAAATAAGGAAGATAGAAATAATATCAGCCATCTTTTCAGACCATGATGCACTGAGGATAGAAGTGAATCACACACAGACACGGAGAACCAAATCAAACACCTGGAAATTAAACAACTCGATGCTGAACAATGAATGGGTCAGGAACGAAGTCAAGGACGAAATCAAAAGATACCTGGAAACAAATGAGAATGAAGACACGAGCTACCAGAACCTATGGGATGCAGCGAAAGCTGTATTAAGGGGAAAATTTATAGCTCTGCAAGCATATCTTAGGTCTGTAGAAATGGTGCACATAAACAACTTGACCTCACAGCTCAAGTCCTTAGAAAAGGATCAACAGAAAGAACCTAAATCAGGCAGAAGGAAAGAGATCATAAAACTTAGAGCAGAAATCAATGACATGGAAACCAAATAAACAATCCGAAAAATCAATGAAACCAAGAGCTGGTTCTTCGAGAGAATAAACAAGATAGATAAACCACTCGCAACACTCACAAAGAAACAGAGAGAGAGAACCCTAATAAACCGAATCAGAAATGAGAAGGGGGATATCACAACAGAAACCAAAGAAATCCAAAACATCATCAGAGACTACTTTGAAAGTCTGTATGCCACGAAACAAGAGAACCTAGAAGAAATGGACAAATTTCTGGACTCCTATAAGCTCCCAAAGCTGAATCAAGAAGACCTGGAGTATCTGAATAGACCTATTAACATCAACGAAATAGAAACTGCAATCAAAAGCCTTCCCAAAAACAAAAGCCCGGGCCCAGATGGATTCACTAGCGAATTTTTCCAAACATTTAAAGAGGACCTGCTGCCAGTCCTTCTCAAGCTCTTTCAGGAAATTGGAAAAACGGAAACACTCCCAAACAGTTTCTATGAAGCCCATATCTCTCTAATACCAAAAGGAAACAAAGATATCACGAGAAAAGAAAACTACAGGCCGATATCCCTGATGAACACGGATGCGAAGATTCTCAACAAAATACTAGCAAATAGAATTCAACAACTCATCAAAAAGATCATACACCATGACCAAGTAGGATTCATCCCGGGGATGCAAGGCTGGTTTAACAGTAGGAAATCAATCAACATAATCCACCACATCAACAAAAGAAAAGATAAAAATCATATGATCATATCAATAGATGCAGAGAAAGCATTTGACAAGATCCAGCACCCATTTATAATGAAAACCCTAGCCAAAACGGGGATAGAGGGGACTTTTCTCAATATAGTTAAAGCCATCTACCACAAGCCTACAGCAAGCATCGTCCTCAATGGGGAAAAACTGAGAGCCTTCCCTCTAAGATCAGGGATGCCCACTCTCTCCACTGCTGTTCAATATAGTATTGGAAGTACTTGCAATAGCGATTAGGCAAGAAAAGGATATTAGGGGTATAAAGGTAGGAAAGGAAGAAATCAAGCTCTCACTATTCACAGATGATATGATACTATACTTAGAAAACCCTAAAACCTCTATCAAGAAACATCTAGAAACAATAGGCTTGTATAGTAAAGTGGCAGGTTATAAAATCATTGCCCAAAAGTCCATGGCTTTCCTATATGCAAATAGTGAAAGAGAAGAAAAAGACATGAAGAAAACAATCCCATTCACAATTGTGCCCCAGAAAATCAAGTACCTAGGAATCACCTTAACTAAGGAAGTAAAGGACCTGTACAAAGAAAACTACAAAACTCTACTTCAGGAAATAAAAGAGGATACGAGGAAATGGAAAAATATCCCCTGTTCATGGATCGGGAGAATTAACATTGTCAAAATGGCAATACTTCCCAAAGCACTGTATAAATTCAACACAATCCCTATTAGGATACCCATGACATTCTTTAAAGAATTGGAACAAACACTCCTGAAATTCATATGGAACAATAAGCCCCCACGAATAGCTAAAGCAATTCTAGGGAAAAAGAAAATGGGAGAAATCAACCTACCTAACTTCAAACTCTACTACAAGGCAGTAATCATTAAAACAGCATGGTACTGGAACAAAGGCAGAGCTGTAGACCAATGGAACAGGGTTGAATATACTGATGTCCCCCCCCCAAGTATACGAGCATCTAATCTTCGATAAGGGGGCAATAAAAGTGAAGTGGAGCAGGGAAAGCCTCTTTAACAAATTATGCTGGCAAAACTGGACGGCTATATGCAAAAAAATGGGCTCAGATCTCTGCCTAACTCCATGTACAAAAGTAAGATCTAAGTGGATTAAAGACCTCAACATCAGACCAGAATCTATAAGATACATTGAGGAAAATGTTGGCAAAACCCTTCATGACATAGAAGCTAATAGTGTCTTCAAAGATGTCACACCGCTGGCCAAGCAAGTGAAAACAGAGATAGATAAATGGGACTATCTTAAACGAAGAAGCTTCTGCACCTCAAAAGAAACAGTGACCAAAATACAAAGACAGTCAACTGAATGGGAAAGGATATTCGCCAACTACACATCTGATAAGGGGTTAATTTCAAGGATATACAAAATACTGGTTCAACTCCACAAAAAGAAAACATTCAACCCCATCAAAAAATGGGAAGATGAAATGAATAGAAACTTTGACAAAGAAATACGAATGGCTAAAAGACACATGAGAAAATGTTCCACATCATTAATCATCAGGGAGATGCAGATCAAAACCACAATGAGGTATCACCTCACACCACAGAGACTGGCCCATATCCACAAGAACAAAAGCAACCAGTGCTGGCATGGATGTGGTGAGAAAGGGACACTCCTTCACTGTTGGTGGGAATGCCGACTGGTTCAGCCCTTCTGGAAAGCAGTATGGATGATTCTCAAAAAACTAGAAATTGAGCTCCCATTTGACCCAGCAATACCACTCCTGGGAATATATCCCAGAGAGGCAAAAAAGTATAGCCCAAGTGACATATGCAATTGTCTGTTTATTGCAGCACTCTTTACAATAGCCAGAATCTGGAAAAAACCTGAGTGCCCGAGAACAGATGACTGGTTGAAGAAACTCTGGCACATTTACACAATGGAGAACTATGTAACTGTTAGGAAAGACGAAGTCATGAAGTTTACATACAAGTGGTACTACATGGAAAGTATCATGTTAAGCGAAATGACTCAGAAGAAAGGGATAGACATAGAAAGATTGCATTCATCTGGGGAACATAAAGTAACAAAATAGGAAACTAACACCCAAGTATGGCAGAGATTAGTACCAGGAATTTTACTCAATGACCCGGAGGACAACCACACATGTTAGGGGAAGGGAGAACTCAGAAAGAGAAGGGAACACCAAATAAAGGGTGTTGGGAGGATCCGCCCATGATGGGAGAGCATGCTGAGGGTACACTTTCGACCAAGCATGATTGCCACTCAATGCCTCTTTTGCTGACCATGGCACTCAAAAGGAGAGAGAGGTAAATGCCTTGCCACAGAGGCAGGGTGGGATAGAGGCTGGGGGGCGAGGGGATGCTGGAATCCGAGGTGGTGGGAAATGCGCACTGGTGGAGGGATGGGTGTTTGATCATTGTATAATCGAAGCCCAGGCACAGGGATGTGTAGGTCTACAACTGTACCTCATGGTGCCTCACTATTAAAAAATAAATAAATAAATAAATAAATAAATAAATGAGGAAAATGCAATCAGAAATGTCAGACCTGAAAAATCTCGTAGGCAAATTGGAAAACTCAGTGGAAGGCCTCAGCAGCAGAGTAACAGCTGCTGAGAACAGAATCAGTGAGCTCGAAGATGAAGTTCAGAGACTCTCCAGAAAAGAGCAGAAAATGGAAAAGAGACTCACAATTCGGGAACAGATGGCAAGAGAAGATCGTGATGAAACCAAGAGGGGTAACATAATTATTGGAGTCCCAGAGGTACAGGAAGAAAACCTTGATGAAGAAGAAACTGTCAAAGACTTCATTGCTACAACGTTTCCAGAGCTGAAGAAAACTTGTGACCATATTCAGGAGGCCTGAAGGGTACCAGCTAGAAGAAATCCGAATAAAAATACCCCAAGACACATTCTGATCAAAATGACCAAAACCTTAGACAGAGACAAAATTCTGAAAGCAGCAAGATCAAAGAAAGAAATCTCTTACAAAGGAACATCCTTAAAATGCACAGCTGATTTTTCTGATGAAACCCTTATGGCCCAAAAACAGTGGTGGGACATAGTGAAAAAACTCAATGAAATAAATGCCTCCCCCAAAATACTTTACCCAGCGAGACTCTCATTCATAATAGAAGGAACAACACACAGTTTCACAGACAAACAACAGCTCAGGAACTTCATAGACTCAAAACCGTGGTTACAAGAACAACTAAATGGCTACTTTAAGGCAAGAAAGGCCCCTCAAATACACCAAATTTCAACAGAACAATGGGACAAAATCCCATAACAATAATCTCTCTCAATGTCAATGGGCTAAACGCACCAATTAAAAGATATACAGTGGCAGCATGGATTAGAAAATTGAACCCAACATTCTGCTGCCTGCAAGAAACACATCTCAATAGTTAAAGCAAACACAGACTCAGAGTCAAAGGCTGGAAAACAATCCTACAGGCAAACAGCTCCCATAAAAAATCTGGGGTAGCCATCCTTATATCAGACCACATCGATTTCAGAGTGAGGAAGGTCATAAGAGATAGTGAAGGCCATTTCTTATTGATCAAAGGATCTGTACAACAGGAAGAACTTACAATAATAAATGTATATGCACCTAATGAGAGACCAGCAAAGTACTTAAAACAACTACTCATAGATTTGGAAAAAGACATCAATAGCAACACAATACTAGTGGGAGACTTCAACACTGCTTTGTCACCTCTTGATAGTTCAACCAGACTCAAGCTTAGCAAGGACATACTTCATCTGAGGGAAACAATGAAAGAAAGGGATTTAGTAGATATATACAGGACACCTCATCCACAAAAAGCTGAATACACATTCTTCTCAACCGTACATGGAACATTCTCCAAGATAGACCACATGCTGAGCCACAAAACATGCCTCCAAAAAATTAAGAAGATAGAGATTGTATCGACAATCTTCTCAAACCCTAATGCGCTGAAATTAGAAGTAAATCACATACAAAAACAGAAAACTAAATCAAACACCTGGAAATTAAACAGTGCTCTATTGAACAACGAGTGGCTTAGACGGGAAATCAAAGAGGAAATCAAAAGATTCCTAGAAACGAATGAAAATGAGAACACGAGTTACCAAAACTTATGGGACACAGCAAAAGCTGTTAAGAGGAAAGTTTATAGCTCTACAAGCATTCCTCAGGAAGGAGGAGCGAGCACACATGAGTAACCTAACCTCACAGCTTAAGAGCTTGGAGAAGGACCAAAAAAAGGAGCACAACCCGAACAGGAGAAAGGAAATAATAAAACTCAGAGCAGAGATTAACGAGATGGAAACCCAAAAAACAATCCGAAAGATCAATGAAACCAAGAGCTGGTTCTTCGAGAAAATTAACAAGATTGATAAGCCTCTAGCAAAACTCACAAAGAAAGGGAGAGAGAAAACCCTAATAAACCGAATCAGAAATGAAAAGGGGGTCATTACAACAGAAACTACAGAAATTCAAAGGATCCTCAGGGAGTACTTTGAGAAACTGTATGCCACGGAACATCAAAACCTCGAGGAAATGGATAAATTCCTAGACTCCTACAGACTCCCAAGGCTGAACCAAGAAGACCTGGAATACCTATCACAGACCTATCACCATCAAGGAAATTGAAATGGTAATAAAAAGTCTCCCCAAGCACAAAAGTCCTGGCCCGGATGGATTCACTAGTGCTTTCTTCCAAATTTTTAAAGAGAACTTACTCCCAATCCTCTTTAAGCTTTTCCACGAAATTGAAATATCAAAAACACTTCCGAACAGTTTCTACGAAGCAAATATCACACTGATACCAAAAGCAGACAGAGATACCACAAAGAAAGAGAATTACAGGCCGATATCCCTGATGAACACATGCAAAGATCCTCAACAAACTATTAGCAAATAGAATCCAACTACTCATCAAAAAGGTCATACACCATGACCAAGTAGGATTCATCCCAGGGATGCAAAGATGGTTCAACATTCGGAAATCAATCAACATAATCCATCATATCAACAAAAGAAAAGATAAAAAGCATATGATTATATCAATAGATGCAGAGAAAGCATTTGACAAGATCCAGCACCCATTTATGATGAAAACCCTAGCCAAAATGGGTATAGAGGGGACTTTACTCAATATAGTTAAAGCCATCTATCACAAGCCTACAGCAAGCATCATCTTCAATGGGGGAAAACTGAGAGCCTTCCCTCTAAGATCAGGGACGAGACAAGGATGCCCACTCTCTCCACTGCTGTTCAATATAGTATTGGAAGTACTTGCAATAGCGATTAGGCAAGAAAAAGATGTTAAGGGCATTCAGGTAGGAAAGGAAGAAATCAAGCTCTTACTATTCGCAGATGATATGACACTCTACTTAAAGAACCCAATAACCTCCACCAAAAAACTCCTAGAAACAATAGACTCGTATAGTAAAGTTGCAGGCTATAAAATCAATACCCCAAAGTCCATGGCTTTCCTATATGCAAACAGTGAGAGAGAAGAAAGCAACATGAAAAAAACAATCCCGTTCACAATTGTGCCCCAGAAAATCAAGTACCTAGGAATCAGCTTAACTAAGGAAGTAAAGGACCTGTACAAAGAAAACTACAAAACGCTACTTCAGGAAATAAAAGAGGACATGAGGAAATGGAAAGATATCCCCTGCTCATGGGTCGGGAGACTTAACATTGTCAAAATGGCAATACTACCAAAAGCATTGTATAAATTCAATGCAATCCCTATAAGGATACCCATGACATTCTTCAAAGAAATGGAGCAAACACTCCTGAAATTTATATGGAACAATAAGCCCCCACGAATAGCTAAAGCAATTCTTGGGAAAAAGAAAATGGAAGGAATCAACCTCCCGAACTTCAAACTGTACTACAATGCAGTAATAATTAAAACAGCATGGCACTGGAACAAAGGCAGAACTGCAGACCAATGGAACAGGGTTGAACACACTGACATCTCCCCTCAATCATATGATCATCTAATCTTTGATAAAGGTGCAAGTAATGTGAAGTGGAGTAAGGAAAGCCTCTTTAACAAATTGTGCCGGCATTACTGGACGGCTACATGCAAAAAATGGGCTCAGAACTCTGCCTAACACCATGTACAAAAGTAAGATCAAAATGGATTAAAGACCTCAACATCAGACCAGAAACCATAAGGTACATTGAAGACAAAGTTGGCAAAACCCTCCATGACATTGAAGCTAATGTTATCTTCAAAGATGCCACGCCAGTGTCTGAGCAAGTGAAAACAGAGATAGATAAATGGGACTATCTTAAACTAAGAAGCTTCTGCACCTCCAAAGAAACAGTGACCAAAATACAAAGACAGTCTACAGAATGGGAAAGGATTTTCACCGAATACACATCTGACAAGGGGTTGATATCCAGGATATACAAAATGCTGGTTAAACTCCACAAGAAGAAAACATCCAACCCCATCCAAAAATGGGGCAATGAAATGAACAGAAACTTTCTCAAAGAAGAAATCCGAATGGCAAAAAAGCACATGAGAAAATGCTCTACATCATTAATCATCAGGGAGATGCAGATCAAAACCACAATGAGATACCATCTCACACCTCAGAGACTGGCCCCCATTCAAAAGAACAAAAGCAACCGATGCTGGCGTGGATGTGGTGAGAAAGGGACACTCCTTCACTGTTGGTGGGAATGTCCACTGGTTCAGCCCTTCTGGAAAACAGTATGGACGATTCTCAAAAAATTAGAAATTGAGCTCCCATTTGACCCAGCAATACCACTCATGGGAATATATCCCAGAGAGGCAAAAATGTATAGTAGAAGTGACATCTGCACTTGTTTGTTCATTGCAGCACTCTTTACAATAGCCAGAAACTGGAAGAAATCTGAATGCCCAAGAACAGATGACTGGTTAAAGAAACTTTGGTACATCTACACAATGGAGTACTATGTAGCTGTTAGAAAAGATGAAGTTATGAAATTTACATACAAGTGGTACAACATGGAAAGTATCATGCTAAGCGAAATGAGTCAGAAAGAGAGGGATAGACATAGAAAGATTGCATTCATCTGGGGGACATAAAGTAACAAAATATGAGATTAATACCCAAGAATAGCTGAGATCAGCACCAAGAGGATTACTCCATAGCTTAGTGGCCAGTCGGGCATTCTAGAGGAAAGGGCAGCTCAGATAGAGAAGGGAACACCAAATAAAGGGTATTTGGAGGATCCTCCCAGGAGGGGAGAAGCATGTTGAAAGTGGACTATGGACTGAACATGTTTGCCACTCAATGCCTCTTTTGCAGACCACAACACCCAAAAGGAGAGACAGAAAACAAGGGATTTCCCTGCCACAGAGGCAGGGAGGATGGGGGGATGGGGGTGGGGGGGATATTATCCATGGTGGTGGAAAATGGGCACTGGTGGAGGGATGGGTATCTGATCATTGTATAATCAAACCCAAGCACAAAAAATTGTAAATCTACAACTGTACCTCATGGTGTTTCACTAATAAAAAAATTTTTTTTTAACTATGAAAAAAAAAGAATCATGGACCACTGACCTACTTGCTGGTCTTCACAGGGACATTTGGGCCAAAAAAAAGAATTTTTGGGGTCCTTTGCTATTCAAGTATCCCTGCCCCCTTATGGGAGGGGATTTTCTCCGGGAGAGAAACTTCTTCAGAACTGTGACTTGGCTAATCACAAGAAACAGCTGTAGTCTAAAAACATCTGCCTTGTACCATTTTGTAGAGCACAATATTTATATAGCCCAGCAGTGTAATTAAATTGATATTTAGTTAACTCTTCAAAACAGCTGGAAGCTTCCAAGTTTGGGATGAGATTTGTAGGCAAATGGTCTGGAAAGGGGATTTGAAGGATGTTCTGAGGTCAGAGTGGGACTAGAAATGACCACAGAACCATCCATGAATGAAGAATGAAGGAAAAACTGATGCTGGAGGGCTGCTTAGCACATGAGGTAATTGGATGAGGGTTATGTTCATATTGTCATTTGGCTGCTTCCAGCACATCTCCTACTGAGGGAAGGTTTTTCCCTAAACAACAAATCAGAAAACGCATTTGCACTAAGTGATATTTTTGTTGTAGGTTAAGTGGGAATAGTGGTAGTCTTTTTCTGAAGATGTTTCTGTTTGTTTGCAGGAAACCACATATATGAAAGTCCAGATTGCAATCTGGAAAGGGTGGAGCCATATGCTTTTTCTCCTTTTCCTCACTAGTGATGAAAGGCACGCTGCTAAAGACATTTTTCAAACAAATATTTCCTATAGCATTTCAAGAGAGAAAATTTCTTTTGTTCTTTTTCTCCCAAATTAGCTTTTATTGTTCTATACTTGTGGTGCTGCTACACCATGCCCACAACCAGGGTCAAGAGTCATGATAAATTTACCATTTTTATCCCAAGTCTTGCCCACACTTTCATAGACTCCTCAGTTCTAGCCAAATTTCCTCTCTACCTCAAGCCCCAACCCATCTCCACCTGTCAACTTGACAGACACATTACAAAGTTTCAGTGGTTTCAGCTTAGATCTCATGTTTTCAGTGTTGTTAAGTCTGTGTTTTTGATATACAGCTGTACCACTCACCCATATCATCAGTGTAACTGGAGCCCTGATCCCTGTTCACCCATTGATTCCCCTTTTCTCCATATAGCCTTGGTTTCTTTCATTTTGTGTTCTTATAATCTCTAAACAATGGGGTCAAGGGTGATCTAGGCATACCCCTTGTACTACATTTCTTCATTCAGTATTCTATACACCACAGATAAGTAGATCATCCTGTGTTTGTACTTGAAAGAGACCAGTTAGCTGCAAAATTTCTTGGCTACACCAGTGCTCAGCTGTGACCTCCAAGATAATCTCTGGAGGGAGGGTGGGCCAAGATCTTACCCGCACCAAAGGCCCAGCATCCACAGTCAATATCCAAACAGCTGCTGCCAGGCCTGTGGCAGACTCCACTGCCTCCTCTGAGCGCCAAAGAGATGCTGCACTGCCAAAAAGATCAACTACGCCAGGCTTGGGGACATGAAAGTCCAGGTTTTCTCAGAGTCAGGGTGGGTGACTTCTCCCCACCTCCTGGAAGCCCCACAAGCCAAACGCACATTCCACCACACTACCATGTTAAATATTCTAGATTTTCTGGAGTGGCATCTCCACACTCTACAATACTAACATCTGAGCAGGAGCGCACCAGATTGGATGGGAATGTGACCATGTAACAGAAGCTAAGCTTGACTAACAAA
This sequence comes from Sorex fumeus, assembly GCF_029834395.1. Lineage (NCBI taxonomy): Eukaryota > Metazoa > Chordata > Mammalia > Eulipotyphla > Soricidae > Sorex > Sorex fumeus. Next base: position 37,835,592 of record NW_026606101.1, on the reverse strand, counting down.
AACATTAATTCAGCTAGTAACAACAGTTTAGTAAACCTCAAACAAGGACGACTTACTATCCTCTTGGTGAGATACAACAACTTTCACAAATTTTCTTTTACTAAAGTATTTTTGATCATTCTATTAGGCATTTAGTGGTAAAAAGCAATATGGTTGGAGGGATCTCTTGGGATGGGAGATGTGTGCTGAAAGTAGATAAAGGACCAAACATGATGGCCTCTCAGTATCTGTATTGCAAACCATAATGCCCCAAAATAGAGAGAGTAAAAAGGAAATTGTCTGCCATAGAGGTGAGGTGTAGAGTTGAGTGGGGAGGACAGGAAGGATACTGGGGACATTTGTTGTAGAAAATGTACACTGGTGGAGGGATGGGTGTATGATCATTTTATGACTGAAACTCAGTCATGAAAGCTTTGTAACTATATCTCATGGTTATTCAATAAGATAAATAAATAAAGAGCAAAATAAATAAATAATTATTTTGGTCTTGCTAATGGGGACAGACTTGAGGGATAGTTGGGAAAATGGAGACAATGGTGGAGGGAAATTGACAGAAAGGAATTTGGTGTTGGAATATTGAATGCCTGTAACAAATGTATCATGACTGCCTTTGTAAACCATAATGTTTAAATAAAAAATAAAAAGGAATCAACAAGAGTGTTTATGCAATGAGGGAAGATAAATGCCACCTTTTAGGAAGAAAGAGTTCACTGTATCCTTAACTTATAAAATAAGCTTTTTTGATTTTTTTTCCAATACAGGTAAGCTGTCAGAAGATAGCTCTGGTAGTACATGACTTGGATGCTCAAAGACCCATGCATGATTCCCCAGCTGGACCTCACATACTGCTGCACGAGGCCCTGACTGGCCCCAAGATCAATCCAGAGCCATGTTATGGGCGAGGCAAAAAGGGAACAGAAGAACCAGGGGCAGAAGTGGACAAGTGAATTGGTAATGTTTCATGCAGAAGATCTGGTGGGATTTAGATGGTAGATTTAGGGGAAGGCAAGAAGACATGTTCCCAAAAAGGCTTCCTCCCCCCTCATCCCCAGATCTTTGAGCTAGGCTGACACCACACCCCATCCTATGAATAAACTACCTGTCTGTGTTTGCTCAGGTTACTGCAAAGAAATTACCATAGACTGTGTGTCCTAAACAGCACACACTTATTTCTTCAGTTCTGAAGTCTGAGAGTCTGGAATCATGGGCCCAACATAGTCAGGTTCTTGTCAGAGTCCTCTTCCTGACTTGTGGCTGGCATCTTCTTTCTGTCTCCTCCCGGAAAAGACAGAGTGCTCATAGGATTTTGGGTGGGAAGGAGGCCTGATCATTCCAATCATATCACCCTACAAGTCAAAAGGGACTTTGCAGATATAATTAAGGTTACTAATCAGTTGTCATTAAGATAGGGAGAATATCACCCAAGTCTGTCAATTGGTTGAAGGACTTAGAAATTATCTATACTGAGGATATATATATAATATATGGATATATCCATATATTATATACATATATGTATCACTGTCATACTGTATCACTGTCATTCCGCTGTTCATCGATTTGCTTGAGTGGGTGCCAGTAATGTCTCCATTCATACCTGTTGCCTGCTAATGTAGCCTGATGGCATAGTGGGGACTCTTTCAGGGTCAGAGGAATGAGGACTGTCATTGTTACTGTTCTTGGCATATCGAGTATGCCACGGGTAACTTGCCAGGCTCTGCCGTAGAGACGGGATACTCTCGGTAGCTTGCTGGACTCTCCGAGAGGGATGGAGGCCTTTGGGGAGGCCTCTAATTGCTTTTACAGGTGTATGGAACTGGAGCAAGAGCAAAGTGGTAGGGCGTTTGCCTTACACGCCGACCTGAGTTTGATTACTTTGCCCCTCTCAGAGAGCCTGGCAAGCTACCGAGCATATCTCGCCTGCACGGCAAAGCCTGTCAAGCTATCCGTGATGTATTCGATATGCCAAACACAGTAACAAGTCTCAAAATGGAGACTTTACTGGGCCCGCTCAAGCAAATCGATGAACAACGGGAGGACAGTGATATATATATATATATATATGTATATATACATATATATACATATATATATTCCCCTCTATGATTTGTTGCCTACCGTCTGAACCCCATAAAATATGGTGTGGTGATTGTGGAAAAATGAGTAGGGAGTGTCTTATGATTGTCAGTCCAGGAATATGTTCACTCATATGTGAAGCTCGGCCCTAGTGCATGAGAAGCAGCCTGGAGCATGGCAGCGGTTGGGTAGTAGAGGTCAGCTGCTGGGGCTGGGTCCCTTGGGGCGGGTAAGACCCGCCCCCCTCTGGAGCGCCCTGAGTGAAAACAGCCTGGCGTGGAGTCTGGTGGCATGGCCATGGGGTCCTCATTTTATGCTCCCTTCCCGGAGAAGCAGCCATGAGTTCTGGAAGGTGGCCGATGAGATTATCTGGCACCAGTAGGAGGTGGCTTATGGGTGTGATCTCTGGGTCGCCAAAGACTGGGGAAAGCAGACAGAGGATCTCTGCTCCTGGGTCCCATTGAGCCCAGAGTCTAAGGTCACAGAGTTCTGCATTACCTGGGTTCCGAGGGACTTCACTCATGCATAAGGCTCGGCCCAAGCATGTGGAAAGCGGCCTGGAAAGAATATATATGCTTTCTTAGTCTGATATGTGCATGCCGCAATATGTAAGAAAAGATGTATAATAGCTAAAAATAGTCTAAGCATGGAAAAGAATTTTTTAAGCTATTGGAGACAGTGCAGATGCCCAAAGAAATAAGTTATTCACTCTAGGGGCTATCAAAGAGGAGATACTGGAATAATTAAAGAAATTATTAGCCAAGTAGATGCCATAACTAGGAACACCACCTTAGTTCTTAAATTATAAGACTTGTGGCCCATATAGAGAATATTTCTATTTAGCCAGCATACTCTGAGTAAGAGAAATAGTAAGACTTGCAACATGGTCTCTAAAAGGAAACTAATGAAAATAATTTATCAAACAATGAAAACTACTTATTTCTGATCCAATGCAGAGGAAAATAAAGGACAACAAAAGGCTTCCCACATAGGAAGAGACATTATAACAATATTAGTAAAAATTATCTTCCATAGGAAAGATCTAAAGAGTAAGAGAAGTACCTTAAATCTGTGCTTTGTGTGCTATTAATTAACACAGTGAGATTCCTAGGCCTCTTCTCCCCACCCTGTTCAGAACTGAGAAATTTATCCAAGGGAAAATTGAGAGCTTGACTTCATACAAATGACTACATTCTCATATACTTATCACAAATATTTATTGGTCCTAGTATTGACGGCATCTGGTTGGAGCAATAGCACAACGGGTAGGGTGTTTGCCTTGCACGCGGCTGACCCGGGTTCGATTCCTCCGTGTCTCTCCGAGAGCACAGCAAGCTACTGAGAGTATCCCAACCGCACAACAGAACCTGGCAAGCTCCCCATGACTATTCCATATGCCAAAAACAGTAACAAAAAGTTTCACAACAGAGATATTATTGGTGCTGGCTAGAGCAAATGGATGAACAGCCGGAGGACAGTGATACAGTGTTACAGTGCTACATTGACAGCTTTACTGACTATAAGGGAATAAAAAGGGTTTCCCACCCTTACTGAGAAACCCAGAGAAGTAACAGTGTGTTACTTAAGGAAATAATCCTTAGATTTAACTTAGCCAGGTAACAACAGAGTGATAATGAAGTTTTTTTTATTTCTAAAGTCACCCGATATTTAGTCTCAAATTTAAATACCCAACATTTAGTGTTATATTTGTCTCAGATTTTAAGAGCTCTACACATCCTGGTAAGCCCACTGTTCCCAAAAGGTAGAGAAATTTAAAACAACCTACAAAAGATATTAGGGAAATTATGTCAAGAAACTTTTGAGTCTTGGCTCTGACTCGTACATATAACCATTCTTAGGTCCAGAATAGGTCCAGACATAATGCCCAAAAGAGGGGGCGGAGAGCGAGAGAGAGAGAGAGAGAGAGAGAGAGAGAGAGAGAGAGAGAGAGAGAGAAAGTGCCTAAGTGCCTTTCATGGAGGCAGGCTGGCTGGGGAGAGGGGGGCGCTGGAGGAAAACTGGGGGAAATTTGTGGTGAGAAATGTACACTGGTGAAGAAATGAGTGTCAGAACACTATATAAGTGAAATCCAATCCTGAACAACTTTTCAACTGTATCTCATGGTGATTCAATTTAAGGGGGCTGGGGGGGTAGGGAGAGAATAGGTACAGAGTAGTTCCTAAGGCAAAACTGCTTCTTAGTCCCTTTGAGCTACTGTACGGTAAGTCCATTTTAATGACATTTTTCATAGTAAACTCGGAACATCTCAAATTAACTAAGTAGTATGTAATTAATTCAGAAGAGGTGCAGCAGGCAGTTCAATATGCGTGCTGAAAGTAGACTATAGACCAAACACGATGGCTACTCAATACCTCTATTGCAAACTACAACACCCTAAAGGAAAGAGAGAGCATAAGGGAACGCCCTGACACAGAGGTGGGGTGGGGTGGGGGGAATGGGGTGGGGAGGTGGGAGGGCTACTGGGATCATTGGTGGTGGAGAATGGGCACTGGTGGAGGGATGTGTACTCGATCATTGCATGACTGAAACCCAAGCACAAAAGTTTGTAAGTCTACCACTGTACCTCATGGTATTTCACTAATAAAAATAAATAAATAAATAAAATTTTTATAAAAAAGAATATGAAAATGCTGTCTTGCTGGTTAATATAGAACTAACCAAAATTCAGCCTGGTCCCTTTCTTAAGGGAAAACCGTATTCCTTTCCAATCAACTACTGCCTGAATGGATGGGACCTTATCAAGTTACCTTAAGCAGTCTCACTGCTATAGAATTTAATTTCTAGTTGGGCTCATCTCTTCAGAATAAAACCAGAAGCTAAGTTTACATAATTCAGTGAGCAAATTCTGACAGAGTGAATCGAACTATTGCTGTGGACCAGTGTGTAAGGTTTGCTCGGGAACGAGATGGGGGAGGGGGAGAGGCTGGACTTGACCTATCTCTCCTCATATGCACTAGAAATGATTTTCGAGGACCATTAAGGTCCAATATAGTCAAAGGTCCCATTTTAAGCCCACTTAAGACCAGCAACCAGGGAATATTGAGTTCAAACTCCATTACAGATTGTATCAGATGCTTGGGTCAAATATCAGGCAAATCAAGTAGCTTCAGGGAAAGCAAAGGCACCTCAGAGGGGTATCGGGCTTAGGTTTTAAGTTTCCCTTCTAATCTGTCAACAACCAAATCATAGGAAGTTATAGTAAATAACTGAGGAGTTTCGACCGAGTGCTGATGTCTCAAGTATTATTCCATACTCCCAGAAAACGCAGTGATTAGCAGAGGGAAAAGAAAAATTTTTTTCTTTTAATGAATCACTGTGAGATACAGTTACAGACTTTCAAATTTTCGTGATTATGCTTCAATCAATGTTTGAGAACCCATCCTAACTCATCTCTTCACCGTTCATAGGGAGAAACTTGGGGGGGAGGGGCGGTGGAGGGGGAGGAGAGAGATGAGCAGGACTTCAAACATCTCTTTAAGAAAACCCAGCATTGATCCAGGTACCCGCTCTGAGGCAGGGCTCCTTCATGGGGTTACACATCTGCTGAGACCCTTGGAGAATTGCCGGTTTACATCCTCGGTCTGCAGGGGACGAAAATTGAGGCACACCGCATGTACACAAAGCTGAACCGTTCTGGGGACCCTCTGCTCATATACCCAGGTACCCTCCCAGCAGCAGGGCCCCTTCCCAGAGCCGCAGACAAGAGTTATTCTCTCCCTACATATCCCATAGGAACCACCTAAAAACACAGTCAATAATTCATTACGCTCATCTCAATTAATTCTGCATCATAAGCAGAGAGGTAACAGTGAGCATGAAGATCTAAACCGCACAGGTACAATGGTAAAGAAACGCAGAAGCCCACCAAGCTTATTTATTAGGGAGGCTAACCCAGAAGGCCCAGAAGTAATGAACTCCTAGACAACCTTTCTAAAGGAATTTAGAAAGGTGCTACTGAGGATGCTTAGGGAGCTAAAAGAAACAATGGAAAGCAATGCCAATAAAAGACAAGAGGATTTGAAGGTAGAAATGAGGAAAATGCAAACAAAATTACAAACAGAAAAGTTAGACTTGAAAAACCTGGTAGGTGAATTGAAAAACTAGTGGAAGGCCTCAGAAGCAGAGTAACAGCTGCAGAGAACAGAATCAGTGAGCTCAAAGATGAAGTCCAAAGACTCTCCAGAAAAGAGCAGAAAATGGAAAGGAGACTCACAATCTGGGAAGAGGTGGCAAGAGAAGATCGTGATGCAGCCAAGAGGAGTAACATAAGAATTACTGGAGTCCCAGAGAAACAGGAAGAAAACCCCGATGAAGAAGAAACTGTCAAAGACATCATTGCTATGACGTTTCCAGAGCTGAGGAAAACATGCAACCACATTCAGGAGCCCCGAAGGGTACCAGCTAGAAGAAATCCGAATAAAAATACCCCAAGACACATCCTGATCAAAATGACCAAAACCTTAGACAGAGACAAAATTCTGAAAGTAACAAGATCAAAGAAATAAGTTTCCTATAAAGGAGCATCCTTAAGATTCACAGCCTATTTGTCTGATGAAACCCTCACAGCCCCAAAACAGTGGTGTGATATAGTGAAAAAACTCAATGAAATAAATGCCTCACCAAAAATACTTTACCCAGCGAGACTCTCATTCATAAGAGAAGGAACAGCACATAGTTTCACAGACAAACAACTGCTCAGGAACTTCATAGACTCAAAACCATGGTTACAAGAACAACTAAATGGGCTATTTAAGACAAGACAGGTCCCTCAAATACAGTAAATTTCAACAGAAAAATGGGACAAAACCCCATAACAATAATCTCTCTCAATGTCAATGGGCTAAACGCACCAATTAAAACACACAGAGTGGCAGGATGGATTAGAAAATTGAACCCAACATTCTGCTGCCTGCAAGACACTCATCTCAATAGTCAAAGCAAACACAGGCTCAGAGTCAAAGACTGGAAAACAACCTACAGGCAAACAATTCCCATAAAAATATTGGGGTGGTCATCCTAGTATCAGACCACACTGATTTCAGACTGAAGAAAGTCACAAGAGACAGTGAAGGCCAATTCTTATTGATCAAGGGATCTGTACAACAGGAAGAACTTGCAATACTAAAGGTATATGCACCTAAAGAGGGACCAGAAAAGTACTTAAAACAACTACTCACAGACTTGGAGAAAGACATCGATAGCAACACAATACTAGTGGAAGACTTCAACACTGCTTTATCACCTCTCGATAGATCAACCAGGCTTAAGCTTAGCAAGGACATACTTCATCTGAGGGGAAAATAGAAGAAAGGGACTTAGTAGATATATACAGGACACTTCATCCTCAAAAGCTGAATACACATTCTTCTCAAGTGTGCATGGAACATTCTCCAAGATAGACCACATGCTGAGCCACAAAACATACCTCCATAAAATTAAGAAGATAGAGATTGTATCAACAATCTTCTCAGAACACAATTAGAAGTAAAAATTAGAAGCAATTTTTTACTGAAATTAGAAGTAAATCACACACACAAAATCAGAACTAAATCAAACACCTGGAAATTAAAGAGTTCACTCTTGGAAAACAAGTGGCTTAGAAAGGAAAAAAAAAAAGAGGAAATCAAAAGATTCCTGGAAATGAACAAAAATGAGGACATGAGTTACCAAAACTTATGGGACACAACAAAAGCTGTTTTAAGAGGAAAGTTTATAGCTCTACAAGCATTCCTCAGGAAGGAGGAGCAAGCCCACATAAGTAACCTCACAGTTTAAGAGCTTGGAGAAGGACCAACAAAAGGAGCCCAACCGGAACAGGAGGAAGAAAATAATAAAACTCAGAGCAGAGATTAACAAGATGAAAAACCAAAAAACAATCCTAAAGATCGATGAAACCAAGAGCTGGTTTTTCGAGAAAATAGACATTATCAATAAGACTCTAGCAAAACTCACAAATAAAGGGAGACAGAAAACCCTAATAAACTGAACCAGAAATGAAAAGGGGGTCATTACAACAGAAACTACAGAAATTCAAAGGATCCTCAGGGAGTACTTTGAGAAGCTTTATGCTACAGAACACGAAAACATTGAGGAAATGGATAAATTCCTAGATTCCTATAGCCTACCAAGGCTGAACCAAGAAGACCTGGAATACCTGAACAGACCTATCACCATCAAGGAAATTGAAACGGTAATAAAAAGTCTCCCACGCACAGTAGTTCTGGCCCAGATGGATTCACTAGTGATTTCTTCCAAATCTTTAAAGAGGACTTACTGCCAATCCTCTTTAAGCTTTTCCACTAAACTAAAGTATCAAAAACACTTCCAAACAGTTTCTATGAAGCAAATATCACCCTGATACCAAAAGCAGACAGAGATACCACAAAGAAAGAGAATTATAGGCCGATATCCATGATGAACACAGACACAAAGATCCTCAACAAACTATTAGCAGATAGACTCTAACGACTCAAAAAGATCATACACCATGACCAAGTAGGATTCATCCCAGGAACGCAAGGATGGTTTAACATTCAGAAGTCAATCAACATAATCTATCATATCAACAAAAGAAAAGATAAAAGTCATATGATAATATCAATAGACGCAGAGAAAGCATTTGACAAGATCCAGGACCCATTTATGATGAAAACTCTCCGCAAAATAAGCATTGAAAGAATTTTCCTCAATATAGTCAAAGCCATCTACCACAAGCCCACGGCAAGTATCATTCTCAGTGGGGAAAAACTAAAAGCCTTCTCTCTAAGATCAGGCACAAGACAAGGTTGCCCACTTTTGCCACTCCTATTCAATATAGAACTGGAAGTCCTGGCCATTGCAATTAGGCAAGAGAAAAGTATCAAGGGAATACAGATAGGAAAGGAAAAGGTCCAACTATCTCGATTTGCAGACGATATGATACTATACTTAGAAAATCCTAAAGATTCTACAGAAAAGCTCCTAGAAACAATAGGTCGGTTTAGTAAAGTGGCAGGCTACAAAATCAACACCCAAAAGTCCATGGCTTTCTTATATACAAATAACGAAAGAGAAGAAAGAGACATTAAAAAATACAATAGTACCTCAGAAAATCAAGTACCTCGGAATCAGCTTAACCAAAGAGGTGAAGAACCTATACAAGGAAAATTACAAAACACTACTTCAAGAAATAAAGGAGGACACTAGGAAATGGAGACACATCCCCTGCTCATGGATAGGGAGGATTAACATTATCAAAATGGCAATACTGCCCAAAGCACTATACAAATTCAATGCGGTCCCTATCAGGATACCCATGACATTTTTCAAAGAAATAGACAAAACACTCCTGAAATTCAGATGGAACAATAAACCCCCACGAATAGCTAAAACAATCCTTGGGGAAAAGAAGATGGGAAAAGAAGATACAAATTTCAAACTGTACTATAAAGCAGTAGTATTAAGATAGCATGGTACTGGGCTAGAAATAGACCGGCAGACCAATGGAACAGAGTTGAATATTCTGTCACAGATCCCCAAATATATGACCACTTAATCTTTGACAAAGGAGCAAGAAATGTGAAGTGGAACAAGGAAAGGCTCTTCAACAAGTGGTGCTGGGAAAACTGGATACCTGCAAAAAAAATGAACGCTGACCTCTGTCTAATGCCAGGCACAAAAGTCAGATCAAAGTGGATTAAAGACCTCAATATCAGACATGAATCCATAAGGTACACAGAGAAAAATGTAGGCAGAACTCTCCATGACATTGAAGCTAAAAACATCTTTAAGGATGAAACAGCACCGACCATGCAGATGGAAGCAAACATAAACAAATGGGTCTACATCAAACTAAGAAGCTTCTGCACTTCAAAAGAAACAGTGACCAAAATTAAAAAAGAACCCACAGAATGGGAAAGAATATTTACCCAATACCCATCTGATAAGGGATTAATATCCAGAATATACAAGACACTAGTAGAATTGTACAAGAAAAAATCTTCCAACCCCATCAATAAGTGGGAAGAAGAAATGAACAGAAGTTTCCTCAAAATAGAAATACAAATGGCCAAAAGGCACATGAAAAAATGCTCCACGTCAGTAGCCATCAGGGAGATGCAAATCAAAACAACAATGAAATATCATCTCTAGTACACATTCAAAAGAACAAACACAACCAGTGCTGGTGTGGATGTGAGGAAAAGGGGACACTCTTTCACTGTTGGTGGGAATGCACACTAGTCCAGCCTTTCTGGGAAACAATATGGACAGTCCTTCAAAAACTAGAAATTGAGCTTCCATATGACCCTGCAATACCACTTCTGGGAATATATCCTGAGGATGCAAAAAAGCCTAGTATAAATGACATCTGTACCTATGTGTTCATTGCAGCACTGTTCACAATAGCCAAAATCTGGAAACAACCAAAGTGACCTAGAAAAGATGACTGGTTAAAGATATTTTGGTACATCTACACAATGGAATACTATGCAGCTGTCAGGAGAGATGAAGTCATGAACTTTGCTTCTGAATGGATATACATGTAGAGTATCATGCTAAGTGAAATGAGTCAGAAAGAGAGGTACAGACATAGAAGGACTGCACTCGTTTGTGGAGTATAAGACAACATAACATGAGACTGACGCCTAAGGATACTAGATACACAGGACAGTTAGATTGCTCCATAGATAGAAGCCTGCCTCATGAGCAAAGGGGAGAAGGCTGCTGGAATAGAGAAGGGATCGCTAAGAAAAAGATGGCTGGAGGAATTGGTCGGGATGGGAGATGTGTGCAGAAAGTGGATAAAGGACCAAACATGATGACATCTCAGTGTCTGTATTGCAAACCATAATGCCCAAAAGTAGAATGTCTGCCATGGAGGCAGGGGAAAGGCGGGAAAGGGGGTTATACCAGGGATATTGGTGGTGGGGAATGTGCCATGGTGGAGGGATGGGAGTTTGATCATTGTGTGATTGTAACCCAAACATGAAAGCTTGTAACTATCTCACAGTGATTCAATAAAATTTAAAAAAAAGAAAACCCAGCATTAATAAAACTAATAAATATAATAAATTTACATGTCAGTCAGCTTTTTCAACATGCCTTTACAGATGTCCTGTAAAAGCAGAAACTTAAACAGTTTATTTTGCAACAGATTTATACCAGTATAAATCTGAAAAAGAAGGAACCCAAAACTCCACTCTAAACAATGTCTTGTTAAACCAGCTCTATTCTCCCCTGAAAAAGCTTTTCACTCCTCAATCATAATCATGTTTTGTGTTTCAGACTTTGATCACATTGGAATCCCCAATAAATTATCGTCTGGACCCATTTATGCTAAATTAGCATAAACTTTTAGATTTCTGCATTGGCAGGATCTGCACCCTTTGTCACCATAACATAATTACAGAAAATGTAAAAGAGAAAAAAAAGAAATTACAGAAGATGGACCTTCATACACATATTACTTAAAGACTTAAGAGGATAAATGTCTCTAGGAGAAAAATTAGAAATGAGAGGCTCTTAGAATACAAATTGAGAAAAACACTGGAATCTAAACCAACCTAAAAATATTTGAAACACAAGACCGATCTCAAGAACTTGATCTTGCAAAGCCATTGAAGTGCAGAATTCCAGGCCTACAGCAGGTCTGGATCCCCTGGAGGGACTACATCAGAGCAAAGACCAGGCTAGGGATATCAAAAGGAGATTAGCAACAGCTCCAAGCTCAACCCCCTAGGTAACCACCCTAGTTATGGACTTTGGGGAGCTGGCTGCTTAGGAAAAAGTGTACAAGCTAACTTAGCAGAAGAAGAGACTGCCATTTGCTTCCATCTGTCCCTGAAGATGCACATTTCCTCATCCTGGAGAAATGGCCAACATCTCCCTGGTCAGGATGTGTACTTTGTTTTCCACTCTGGAGAAGCTCATGTTCTCTCCTGGGCATGTATCTCTCTTTCACCCTCTCTTTATTTCCCAAATAAACTTGTCTTTTAAAAAAGGTGGAGAATATTATTCTTGATTATCTGGATAGGCACAGTATAATCATCAGGTCCTTTAAAGTAAGGCAGAAGGGGCCAGAGAGATGGTGCACTAAGTTGAACACATGTTTTGCCCATGAGTGGCCCCAGTTTGTTCTCAGACACTGCATGGTTTCCCGTGCACTCTCAGGAGCTACATGGCACACATTGCTGGTGTGACCCAAAGGCAAAACAACAATTAATGAATAAATATAGAAAAGTTTAAGGAACTTGAGGACAGGGAGATTGGGGTCAAACTGGCAGTACTCAAGGGAATATGCTGTGAGAAGGCCTCAACAAGTTCAAGCACCTCCTCTCTGTATGCACGGATGGAGACTGCAAGGCAGGGAAGGGCTGCCGTGGTAACGGAATTCCTGGGAAGCAATATCAACCTAGCTGTAGCTCAGGAACTAAGACCTGATAAAACCTTTACCTGGAGCTTTTTTCTTCTTGCAGACTTCAACTTTTTTCTTCTTGTATATCCTTAATATATCAGAAGGGTATTGGGTGACTATTCTTTCCCAATTCGTTGGGTGTCTTCATATCCTGGTCATTGTTTCTTTTGAGGTAGAGAAGCTTCTTAGTTTAAGATAGTCCCATTTGTTTATCTCTATTTCCACCTCCTTTGTCAGTGGCATTTCATCTTTGAAGATACCTTTAGCTTCAATGTTTTGGAAGGGTGTCCCAACCTTTCCTTCAATGTACCTTATGGATTCTGGTCTGATGTTGAAGTATTTAATCTGTTTTGATCTGACTTTTGTGCATGGTGTTAAGTAGAGGTATGAGCCCATTTTTATGCATGTAGCTGTCCAGTTTTGCCAGAACCATTTGTTAAAGAGGCTGTCCTTTCTCCACTTCATATTTCTTGCTGTCTTATCAAAGATCGTATGATCATATATTTGAGATTATGTGTAAAGATAGGTAAAAGGTAAAGGTAAAGGCCCTCCCGTTGATCGTCGATTTGCTCGAGCGGGCCCAGTAACGTCTCCATTGGAGACTTTGTTGTTACTGTGTTTGGCATATCGAATACTCTCGGTAGCTTGCCGGGCTCTTCGAGAGGGGCGGAGGAATCGAACTCGGGTCGGCCATGTTGGCCGCGTGTAAGGCGAACGCCCTACCCGCTGTGCTATCGCTCCAGCCCTTTTCCATCAGTCTGCAGATCTTTCTTTGTTTCAATACCATGCTGCTTTAATTATTACCACTTTGTAGTACAGTTTGAAGTTGGGGAAGGTGATGCCTCCCATATTTTTTCCCAAGAATTGCTTTAGCCATTCGTGGGAACTTGTTCTTCCATATGAATTTCAGGAATATCTGATCAATTTCTTTGGAGAATGTCATGGGTATCTTTATCAGAAAATGGGACAAAGAAATGAACAGGAACTTTCTCAAAGAAGACATTTGAATGGTCGAACGGCATGAAAAGATGCTCTTCATCACTAACCATGAGGAAGATGCAGATCAAAAGAACAATGAGATGACAACTCACACCACAGAGACTGGCACATGTCAAAAAGAACAAAAAATAACCAGTGTTGGCATGGATGTGGGGAGAAAGGGGACTCTCCTTCATTGTTGGTGGGACTGCCGACTGGTCCAGCCTTTTTGGAAAACAATATGGACGTTTCTCAAAAAAACTGGAAATTTTGCTCCCAATTGACCCAGCAATACCACTTCTGGGAATATATTCAGGGGGATGCAAAAAGTACAGTAGAAATGACATTTAACCTGTATATTCATTGCAGCATTGTTCACAATAGCCAGAATCTGGAAACAACCCTAGTGCCTGAGAACAGATGACTGGTTAAAGAAACTTTGGTACATCTACATAATGGAATAACATGCAGCTGTTAGGAAAGATGATGCCATGAATTTGCTTAGAAGTGGATGGTCATGGAGAGTACCACGCTAAGTCAAATGAGTCAGAAAGAGAAGGACAGATGTAGAAGGACTGCACTCATTTGTGGAATATAGAAAGGCCCTCCCGTTGATCGTCGATTTGCTCGAGCGGGCCCAGTAACGTCTCCATTGGAGACTTTGTTGTTACTGTGTCTGGCATACCGAATACTCTCGGTAGCTTTCCGGGCTCTCCGAGAGGGGCGGAGGTATCGAACTCGGGTCGGCCATGTTGGCCGCTTGTAAGGCAAACGCCCTACCCGCTGTGCTATCGCTCCAGCCCTGTGGAATATAAAATATCATAATATGAGACTAACACCCAAGGACAGTAGAGACAATGACCAGGAAGATTACTCCACAGTTGAAAGCCTGCCTTATGAGCTTGGGGAGCAGGCAGCTGGAATAGAGAAGGGACCACTGAGTCAATGATGGTTGGAGGTATCTCTTCGGATAGGAGATGTGTCCTGAAAGTAGATAAAGGAACAAACATGATGCCCTCTCATTATCTGTATTTCAAACCATAATGCCCAAAAAGTAAAGAGAGAGTAAGAAGAAAATTGTCTGCCATAAGAGGCAGGGGGTGGGGAAAGGGGTTAGGGATATACTAGGGACATTGGTGGTGGAAAGTGTACACTGGTGTTCAATCATTATATGGCTGAAACTCAAACATGAAAGTTTTGTTATTGTAGCTCACAGTGGTTCAATTTTTTTTTTAAAAAGGCCCTTACTTAGAGCTAGCCAAGGCCAGAAGGCTGGAAATACCCTCCAAGAGAAGCTCCAGCAGGAACAAAGATCAAGAAAACAAGTTTCACACCCAAGAATAGTAGAGATAAGCACCAGGAGAATTGCTCCATGACTTGAAAGCCAGCATCACATGCTGGGGGGAAAGGCAGTTCAGATAGATAAGGGACTGCCAAGTAAAGGGTGCTTGGAGGGCCCGTTCGGAATGGGAGATGCATTCTGAAAATAGGCTATAGACCGAACACGATGGCCACGCAATACCTCTATTGCAGACCACAACACCCAAAATGAGAGAGAGAACAAAGAGGTATGCCGGGGTGGGGGGATGAGGTGGGGAGGCACACTGGGATCATTGGTGGTGGAGAATGGGCATTGGTGGAGGGATGGGTACCCGAGAATTGTATGACTGAAATGTAACCATCAAAGTTTGTAAGTCTGTAACTGACCTCACAGGGATCCATAGAAAGAAAGAAAGAAAGAAAGAAAGAAAGAAAGAAAGAAAGAAAGAAAGAAAGGAAAGAAGGAAGGAAGGAAGGAAGGAAGGAAGGAAGGAAGGAAGGAAGGAAGGGAGGGAGGGAGAAAGAAAGAGAGAAAGAAAGAGAGAAAGAAAGAGAGAAAGAAAGAGAGAAAGAGGGAAGGAAGGAAGGAAGGAAGGAAGGAAGGAAGGAAGGAAGGAAGGAAGGAAGGAAGGAAGGAGGGAAAGAAAGAAAGAAAGAAAGAAAGAAAGAAAGAAAGAAAGAAAGAAAGAGAGAAAGAAAAAGAGAGAATGAAAGAAAAAGAGAAAAAAACAGAGGATCAGGGTGATAGTTCAGAGGATAGGGCATTTTGCTTGAGGTTGATTCCCTGCATCCCTTATCATTTCCCAAACCTTACTAGGAGTGATCTTTGAGTGCAGAGCCAGGAGTAGGCTCTGAGTACCATCAAGTGTGGCTCAGAAACAAACAAACAAAAAAAAAATGACCTCATTCAAATCTTAAACACACTGCACAGACCAAACAACATACAGAGGTATGTTTTGAGCAAGATGTGACCTTGGACATAAACAGAGAATAAAAGAAAATACAAAAAGGTCTTTGGAATAGT
Source organism: Sorex fumeus (assembly GCF_029834395.1). Taxonomy (NCBI): domain Eukaryota; kingdom Metazoa; phylum Chordata; class Mammalia; order Eulipotyphla; family Soricidae; genus Sorex; species Sorex fumeus. Next base: position 37,819,780 of record NW_026606101.1, on the reverse strand, counting down.
TTAAACACTGAGTGTGGACTTTTTCAGGAGAAAAACAAGTCACTGGAACAAGACTGTTCAAGGGATGATAGGAGGTGTCTTACATGCACAAGATCCCAAGTTTGAACCTGGTACTTCATGGTCCCTCAAACACCACCAGCACCACTGGGCTGAGCAGCACCACAGCCAGGCTGAGCTTACACCACTGGGCTAAGCTCCACAGCGTGGACTCCTAAGGTCCAGCACTGCTAGGGAACCTCCCCCCATCCCAGAGAAAAAATATTCTATCCGGAAGAAAAAAATACTGGCATGAACCAGTGTCCACCACTAAACAGTGTCCACACCAAGGGACCTACTAGATGCTCCCCATAAACCAATGTCTGAAGACTTCTGGTCCCATTTCCAAATGAGGCACAGTCATTCTGTCATTGGCTGTGATGTGTGCAAAACTGTACTTCAGATTCAAAACTGAGTCCACCAGGTGTTTAACTAGCATCCTAAGGTGGGGACACTTTGATCCTTGATAGGGACGTAAAGGGGGTTGCTGCCATATTTCCTTATCCCTGAACTCTCCTCACTCATTACTACCTCCCTGTCATTGCTCAAAGTTTCTGCTCTTCCATATCCCCAGATTCTCACCTGATGACTACTTAAGCCCCCAAGAATCTCCCCCAACTCACCTAAATCCCAACCTATCAAATCCCATTCTCAGTGCTCCCTTTTGGCTCAATCTTATCACCATTTCCCACTTCTAATTCCCTGGACTCTAAGCTAATTAATTCTGGGATTGGTACAAAAGAAAGTGAAATTCACCCCATAGGTTAGCCTATTCCTACTTGAGACAACAGCATGACCAGAATTATGGTCACCCTTTGTCATCCATCCTGCCTTTGCATCCCTCTCCATCCTCTACCCAGTTGTCTCTAAGCAATCCCATTTCCAGGTCAACCCCAGAGGCCACAAGCCACACAGGGAATGAGCAGGACCCTCAGGGAGAAAATGACTTCGGAGCAAATGACTTGGGAAAGTCATTTCCTGAAAATACATTCCAAATACCTGCCCAGACCAGCCTAACACACAAGTTCAACTTGGTCAAAGGCACCCAGGACAGGCATGGTAAACCTTCACAACAGTGCTCAAAGGCAGACTGCAGCAAAGAATGTCTATCACCACCCTGCAATTTAGCGCTGGCAAGAGCACTACCTGGACCACCTACAGAAGGGCCCCCACAACAAACCTCAGCAACGCCTCACTACAGACATGGGCGTTTTCAGGATGAATGCTTTTGCTTCTCACTGAGAGGACATGCTGATGTTAACACGGTTCCCTCATGCTGCCCCTTTTCTGACAGAGAACTCAGGGAAGCCTCTGCAGTGCCATCAAACTAGGAAAGGGGTGAAGAGATCAACACATATACTGGGAAAAGGGTAAAGTTTCCTATATCTTTAGAGTAATCCTTGTCCTAAATGGAAGGCAATGAGTTTCAAAAGTAGCTTCCTAGAGGTTATATTGCAGATCAATATAAAGTGTACAGCTCCATATACACATATGAAAACCAAGATCACAATCGAGAGTACATCTAGACACTACACCCCAATTTTCCTTGTGACTATTTGTATTATTCCCTTCCCATCCATTCCTCTTGGTAACTACTAATCTATTTTCTTTAACAAGTATTTGCAATTTTCTAGTATAACTGAATAAATAGAACTCTACATAAATAGAATATATGATATGTACATGGTTGTCTCTGATTTCCTACACAAGGAATTAGTCACTCATTTGTATTATAACATGAACATCAATAATTCATTCTTTTTATTGTTGAGTAGTATCCTAGGGTACAACATAATTCAATTTGTCCATTCACCTATTGGTGGGACTTTTGCTTATTTATAATTTGGAATGATCACAAATAGAGTTGCCTGGAGTTTAATGAACAAAGTTTTGTGCTTTGTACATATACTTTCATTCTTCCTGGGAAAATATCTACAGAATTCAATAGCTGGGTCATTTGTTAGACATGTTTGAGTAATGCCACATTCATGAGATATTTTTTTTCTTAGTCTCAGAGTGTTCACCCAGTGCACACATAATGACAAGGTAAAGGTATACACTGATCACATGGATATTAATGGCCCCCACACTCACCCAAAAGGAGGTCACATCAGGACTCAGTCAGCTTCATTTCTTGTCTGCCAGTATGGACGATTTCCCAGGAAGAAAACTTCCCAGGATGAGCTCTGAATTTTGAAAAATGTTTACTGAAAAAGCTCCTGCATTTCAGACAGTCCACAATAGGGCTATGCAATCGGTCTCTGAAAGATTGTTTTTAAAGGGTAATTCTGATTGGTCTAGGGGAAATATAGTTCAGATCAGTATCAAGAATTATTGCATGAACTAGAACAAGGTTCTCCAAGGGTGGACTCCTCAGCATCCCTAGAAACTTATTAGAAATGCTCATTCTGCTAGTTCAGAACTATAGAGTTAAAACACTGTCTGGGGCCCAATACCTATACTTTCATCAGGTTGATATAATCAGTTGCATACACTTTAAGAACTAGTAGCCTAAAGGCCAGAGAAATAGTACAGCAGGATGGGCACTTGCCTTGAGCACAGTTTGACAGGAGTAAGCCCTAAACACTGCTGGGAATAGACAAAAACAGGGGAAAAAAGAAAAAATAAAAGAGAAAACAAAGAACAAACGTCCTAGGACATTGTTAAGGCCTTTCAACATCAAGCAAGTAAATCAGAAATCATGCTAATCAACTAAAATCCCAATTCCACCCACACAGCTTTTGAAGGTATTGTTAGAATTCTTCAAATCTTGTTAAATTCTTGGTGAATAACCAAATTATCAGCTGGAGTACAAGCTTGTGCAATAATGATTTTTCACTTCTTTTCCCAAAGCACCAAATTAAAAATAATTTTTTCAGAAGTCCAATCATTTAAAGTATCTGAATTCAGCAGTCAACACCTTTTCTCTACATGTGGCTTTCATGCTCACAAATTAGGCAAAACTGAATCTAAGAAAAGGACAAAGATTTGAGGTGATACCTTCCATCATTCTTTACTGCTCTAGAACCCTCTATTTATCAGCAGAAAAAATAATCGAACTGGAATAGGAAAAATTTGAGTAAAAAATTATTGGATAGATTTTGCTTTATCTTCCATTTATGCATGGTTTCTACTCAACACTATAATTAGAGAGAAGTTTTGATTACTTCCTTGGTATCTTTTTATGCTTAAAATTTAGCTCCGTCTATAAAAACCCTTTCCAATTTCTGGCCAAGCAGAACTTTGACACTCACTTTGACTTGCAAGGAATGGTTCTGAGGATTCATTTTGCCCAAAACTATCTCCTTTAACACAGATTTTGGAAAGCTGAAGAGAGTGTCTTCAGGAAGTCAGGAAGTCTGGCAGATCCTAGATACATGTCCCAGAACCCATTATTCAAATCAATGGTCCACTGCAACATGATCTTCCCATCTTTGATGATGTCCATTTGAAAAATGGCATTGACTTTCTTTACCACTTGGGCCCCAACCTCTATAATGCTAATATCCTTGAAGACCTGGAAACTCCAGAATTCTTACAGCTCTAGGGGATGTGGCATGGCAGGTTCCTGGGTTGACTCTAACTCCTTGAACTTGCCGTCTGGAAGTCTATCCCTTGCTTTGATATTGAGTTGGTGGTCAGTTCTCTTCTTCATCTTTCTGCACTGGTCTACTTGACCTTTCCATCTGGTTTCTGAGCAAGAGTGGTCACATTACTGTCTGTAAGTCAAATTGTGACATCAAAGCTAAGACCCAGTCTTATTGGCCAAGCAAATGCTAAAATATGACAGGGGATGGGGAGTCAAACAAGTTATTGTGATGCATATCTAACCCATCACCATCCCAAACCAATCAGGGCTTTTGGTTTCAAAAGCAAAAAGAAAATTATATAAATCTCCTCAAACTGGACCCCATGTTGGGAATAAGGGAAATTGGTCCCAGATTGTTCTTTGCTGCTATGAGTTTTGTGGACTTCTGTCTTTCCAACCCTCCAGAAGCAATCTTGAAGAAAAGTTATTTTTATGCCTTCAAAACTGAGTAAACATTTAAGTTGTGATATTTGACTTATCTAGATGCTGCTAGTAAAAGGGGGGAACCCAGGTGTGTGGGACCCGGGGCGTAGATCTCCAAGCCTGCTCGGATTGGGACTGGGCCTCCTCTACCCAGATCCCCCACACACATCTTCCAGTATGTAGGATTTACACCCACCAAATGCCCCAGTGCTGTGTAATCCCATCAACAGCGAAGACCCAGAGACTATAAAACCCAGTTCCCAGAAGTGTGCGGCCACATTTGTGGCTGCGCAACATCTTGTTGTCTAGTTCTCACTCCGGAGAATCTGGCAGGCTACCAAAAGTATCCTGCCTACACGGCAGAATCTGGCAAACTCCCCATGGCGTGTTCAATATGCCAAAAACCAGTAACAATGATGGGTCTCATTCTCCTGACCCTGAAAGAGCCTCGAATGTGGCACTTTCTAAAATCTCAGGGCTAGGACGAAGGAGACATTACTGGTGCCTGCTCAAGGCAATCGATGAACAACAGGATGACAGTGATACAGTTATTATTATTATTATTTGTTTTCTTGCCTAAATTTTTCCTGATTTGGCTCGTGGGGACACAATATGAATCCCAGTATTAATGGCCAACACACATGCAGAAGAGATCTTATTACCTTTAGTCATTAGAAACCTGCATTCCATATCCATCTAGTTACTAATAAGCTAAGAATATTTTGCCCAATGAAAAGGAATCTCTCAAAATCTAAGGTTTTTGTAGTTAGTACACTTTCAATTCTAGTGCTTGTCTTTTCAAAATTTTGTGGGCAAAGATTAAATTGATCTTCTAGTATGTTTTTCTTAAAAAATTAAAATCGGGTCTAAGAATGTTTTTCAGTAGTAAAGCACTGCGTGGCAAGCATGAAGTCACAAAACCTTATTTATAGTCCCACAATACCATTGTGGTACCAGCAGCACTGCCATTGTGGCACCTAGCGGCACAAGTGTGAAATCTGTAGTGCACTGCAGAGCACTATGACCAAGTTTGTGACCTCTGTACATCATAACAGTGAAAAGAAAGGAAGTCAAGAGGATCAATTTAAAAATTGTAACTGCATAAGATAAAATAATGAGTTATTACTTATCCCAACTTTAGTTGCCACTAATATAGCTAATATTTGAAAGACAGATAGTATCAACTGTTCGCAAAGATACTGAGTGGCTAGAACTCTTGTGCACCACTGGTATGAGGGCAAAATTATGCTGCTACTGTGAGAGGCTGCTAGGAAGTATCATACAAAGCCAAGCATGTTTATCTTACAACCATTCAGTCACAGTCCTAGGTATTTATACAAGATAAATGAAGACATATATATCTACAGAAAGATGTATAATGAATGCCATTTGCAACATTGTGCATTAAAGCAAAAACACTAGAGACAATACAAATCCTTTCTATGTTCTTAATCTTCTGTTCATGAAGAGAAGGCTGAATTAACAAATTGTATGATCATAGAATGGAATACTACATGGCAACAAAAAAGGAATATGCATAAAACTTGTGCATTTTGCGAAAAGATGCCATATTCAAAGGCAATGATACTATATGCTATTATATCCTATGCTACTATATAAAACCAAGAAACTATCATTCATCCATATACATTCTAAAATGTCAAAACTGTGAAACAAAAATGACACTGGTTTGTAGGGTGAAAAGTGAACTTGTTTACAAGGATAAAAGATAAGTTACGTTTGGGGGGTTCAATCACAAATAGCATGTGTGAGGTCAGGAGAGCAAAGAGAAGGGTAAGCAATGTCTGTAGAGTACCCAGGAGCAAGTCTCCAAACCATGAACCAATCCTAAATTATGGTAGAAAAGTTCCACAAGATTTTTATGGCTGGGGGCTGGAGTGATGGTACAGCGGGTAGGGCATTTGCCTTGCACGCAGCAGACCCGGGTTCGATTTCCAGCATCCCATATGGTCCCCCAAGCATCGCCAGGAGTAATTCCTGAGTGCAGAGCCAGGAGTGACCCCTGTGCATCGCCGGGTGTGACCCAAAAAGTAAAAAAAAAAAAAAGATTTTTATGGCTCCCTGCAAAGATATCTCTCTTTGTTTCAGTCAGGAATAACAAACAAGGTCAATTTTCAAACCATTTAGCAAATGATAGCTCATTTATGTCCTCCATCGTCATGACAGTTTTATAGCTACCATGGAAACCTATGAAAACGGTCAAATATGGTCAGAATCTCAGATCCCAGGTACACACACCCATTTTTGGAGAGTGGGGCAGAATAGGAAGACAGTCTCAAACTATAAACGGAGACAAAACAAAGACTGGCAGCATTCTGACTGCAGAGCTCCACCCCCTGAGCTCAAGGGGAATATCTTTTGGCTTTCTCTTTTCTTAAATAAACACTTGATTTATCCTCAGTTGGGTGCTTTCTCATTTGCCTTCTATAATACTTATTTTAAATATTTTTGTGCTTACTCCCTAAGATTTCCTTATAGGGAGACACCAGAATCAGGAACCAGAGGGCTGTGTGCACTAATGCTCCCCACTCCCCCACCACCTCATGACTCCTCATGCTTTATCAGAGGGATAACAAAAATTCCTTGATTCCACTGGTGGAAATACTCCTGTATATATTTGTCAAAAGTTATGTAATCAAAAGAATAACTTTTTCTAATTTTTTTATTAAAAAACTGTGATTTATGAAGTTTTTAACAGTTCGGGAATTTTTATTCTCTTGTTTTTTTCTTGGTGGGGGGACATGTTGAGCTACACCCTGCCATACTCAGGGCTTACTCCTGGATCTGCACTCAGGGATCACTCCTGGCAGGCTCTGGGGTGGGGAGCCGGGGTATCAAATCCTGCCAGACAAATGTAAGGCAAGTGCCCTACTAAACGTACTATTGCTCTGGCTCAAGAGTTTTAATCATATATTTCAACACCAATCCTGTCACCAATGTCAGCTTTCCTCCACCTGTGTTTCCATATTCCCTCCCCACCTCAAACCCCTGCCTCATCCCTGCCTAATAACCTAATAGGTGCATTACAAAGTTCCACTGGTTGCAGCTTAGATCTCATGTTTTCAGTGTTGTTGAATATGTGTTTTGGATATATGGCTATACCACGCACCTATATTATCAATATAATTGAAGCCCTGACACCTGACACCCACTACTTCCCATTCTCTTCTTCCCTTCTTGATATCATTCCTTTTCTGTCTTCTCCTCTCTAAACACTGGGATCAAGACTGATCTAGACATCACCACAATACCCTTTGACTACATTTCCTCATCCAGTATTCTATGTGCCACAGATAAGCGAGATCATCCTGTGTTTTTCTTCTTCTGGCTTACTTCACTCAACATGATACCTTCCAGTTCCAACCAGATTACAGAAAATTGCATAAATATTTCATTGTTCTTTGTGGATGCATAGTATTGCTTTGTGTATATATACTACGGGCTGGAGCAATAGCACAGCAGGTAGTGTGTTTGCCTTGCACGCAACCAACCCGGGTTCAATTCCTCCCTTCATGCCTCTCAGAGAGGGAAAAGCTACCAAGAGTATCCCACCCGCATAGCAGAGCCTGGCAAGCTCCCCATGGCATATTCGATATGCCAAAAAAAGTAACAAGTCTCACAATGGAGACGTTACTGGTGCCTGCTTGGGCAAATAGATGAACAATGGGAGGACAGTGCTACAGTGCTACATATACAGTACATCTTCATGGTTATGAGGTACCTAGGTTGATTCCATATATTAGCTGTTGTACTAAGTGAAAAAAATGAATAAATGGAAAGAAAGATGGCAGCCGCACGGGAGCCTTGTGGAAAGCGGGTTTGAGCCGGGCTCGGGGGAGCGGCGGGGACCTCATGGGAAGGGGGGCTTTGTGGGCCGTCCCCCACGCCCCACCAAGGTCGCCAGCTGCCCCCCACGAGCGGCTCTCCGGCACGGCCACGGCCCCGGAGGCACAAGGACTTAGCACAGAGAACCAGCCGCTTGGAGCAGAAAAGCAAATGGACTTGTGTTGATCCGCGCCACCAAGCCTGCCCGGAGGGGGAAGGGCGTTGACCAGCCCGCCCGCTCCTCTCTGGAAAGAAAGATGGCAGCCGCACGGGAGCCTTGTGGAAAGCGTGTTTGAGCCGGGCTCGGGGGAGCGGCGGGGACCTCATGGGAAGGGGGGCTTTGTGGGCCGTCCCCCACGCCCCACCAAGGTCGCCAGCTGCCCCCCACGAGCGGCTCTCCGGCACGGCCACGGCCCCGGAGGCACAAGGACTTAGCACAGAGAACCAGCCGCTTGGAGCAGAAAAGCAAATGGACTTGTGTTGATCCACGCCACCAAGCCTGCCCGGAGGGGGAAGGGCGTTGACCAGCCCGCCCGCTCCTCTCTGGAAAGAAAGATGGCGGCCGCACGGGAGCCTTGTGGAAAGCGGGTTTGAGCCGGGCTCGGGGGAGCGGCGGGGACCTCATGGGAAGGGGGGCTTTGTGGGCCGTCCCCCACGCCCCACCAAGGTCGCCAGCTGCCCCCCACGAGCGGCTCTCCGGCACGGCCACGGCCCCGGAGGCACAAGGACTTAGCACAGAGAACCAGCCGCTTGGAGCAGAAAAGCAAATGGACTTGTGTTGATCCGCGCCACCAAGCCTGCCCGGAGGGGGAAGGGCGTTGACCAGCCCGCCTGCTCCTCTCTGGAAAGAAAGATGGCAGCCGCACGGGAGCCTTGTGGAAAGCGGGTTTGAGCCGGGCTCGGGGGAGCGGCGGGGACCTCATGGGAAGGGGGGCTTTGTGGGCCGTCCCCCACGCCCCACCAAGGTCGCCAGCTGCCCCCCACGAGCGGCTCTCCGGCACGGCCACGGCCCCGGAGGCACAAGGACTTAGCACAGAGAACCAGCCGCTTGGAGCAGAAAAGCAAATGGACTTGTGTTGATCCGCGCCACCAAGCCTGCCCGGAGGGGGAAGGGCGTTGACCAGCCCGCCTGCTCCTCTCTGGAAAGAAAGATGGCAGCCGCACGGGAGCCTTGTGGAAAGCGGGTTTGAGCCGGGCTCGGGGGAGCGGCGGGGACCTCATGGGAAGGGGGGCTTTGTGGGCCGTCCCCCACGCCCCACCAAGGTCGCCAGCTGCCCCCCACGAGCGGCTCTCCGGCACGGCCACGGCCCCGGAGGCACAAGGACTTAGCACAGAGAACCAGCCGCTTGGAGCAGAAAAGCAAATGGACTTGTGTTGATCCGCGCCACCAAGCCTGCCCGGAGGGGGAAGGGCGTTGACCAGCCCGCCTGCTCCTCTCTGGAAAGAAAGATGGCGGCCGCACGGGAGCCTTGTGGAAAGCGGGTTTGAGCCGGGCTCGGGGGAGCGGCGGGGACCTCATGGGAAGGGGGGCTTTGTGGGCCGTCCCCCACGCCCCACCAAGGTCGCCAGCTGCCCCCCACGAGCGGCTCTCCGGCACGGCCACGGCCCCGGAGGCACAAGGACTTAGCACAGAGAACCAGCCGCTTGGAGCAGAAAAGCAAATGGACTTGTGTTGATCCGCGCCACCAAGCCTGCCCGGAGGGGGAAGGGCGTTGACCAGCCCGCCTGCTCCTCTCTGGAAAGAAAGATGGCAGCCGCACGGGAGCCTTGTGGAAAGCGGGTTTGAGCCGGGCTCGGGGGAGCGGCGGGGACCTCATGGGAAGGGGGGCTTTGTGGGCCGTCCCCCACGCCCCACCAAGGTCGCCAGCTGCCCCCCACGAGCGGCTCTCCGGCACGGCCACGGCCCCGGAGGCACAAGGACTTAGCACAGAGAACCAGCCGCTTGGAGCAGAAAAGCAAATGGACTTGTGTTGATCCGCGCCACCAAGTCTGCCCGGAGGGGGAAGGGCGTTGACCAGCCCGCCTGCTCCTCTCTGGAAAGAAAGATGGCAGCCGCACGGGAGCCTTGTGGAAAGCGGGTTTGAGCCGGGCTCGGGGGAGCGGCGGGGACCTCATGGGAAGGGGGGCTTTGTGGACCGTCCCCCACGCCCCACCAAGGTCGCCAGCTGCCCCCCACGAGCGGCTCTCCGGCACGGCCACGGCCCCGGAGGCACAAGGACTTAGCACAGAGAACCAGCCGCTTGGAGCAGAAAAGCAAATGGACTTGTGTTGATCCGCGCCACCAAGCCTGCCCGGAGGGGGAAGGGCGTTGACCAGCCCGCCTGCTCCTCTCTGGAAAGAAAGATGGCAGCCGCACGGGAGCCTTGTGGAAAGCGGGTTTGAGCCGGGCTCGGGGGAGCGGCGGGGACCTCATGGGAAGGGGGGCTTTGTGGGCCGTCCCCCACGCCCCACCAAGGTCGCCAGCTGCCCCCCACGAGCGGCTCTCCGGCACGGCCACGGCCCCGGAGGCACAAGGACTTAGCACAGAGAACCAGCCGCTTGGAGCAGAAAAGCAAATGGACTTGTGTTGATCCGCGCCACCAAGCCTGCCCGGAGGGGGAAGGGCGTTGACCAGCCCGCCCGCTCCTCTCTGGAAAGAAAGATGGCAGCCGCACGGGAGCCTTGTGGAAAGCGGGTTTGAGCCGGGCTCGGGGGAGCGGCGGGGACCTCATGGGAAGGGGGGCTTTGTGGGCCGTCCCCCACGCCCCACCAAGGTCGCCAGCTGCCCCCCACGAGCGGCTCTCCGGCACGGCCACGGCCCCGGAGGCACAAGGACTTAGCACAGAGAACCAGCCGCTTGGAGCAGAAAAGCAAATGGACTTGTGTTGATCCGCGCCACCAAGCCTGCCCGGAGGGGGAAGGGCGTTGACCAGCCCGCCTGCTCCTCTCTGGAAAGAAAGATGGCAGCCGCACGGGAGCCTTGTGGAAAGCGGGTTTGAGCCGGGCTCGGGGGAGCGGCGGGGACCTCATGGGAAGGGGGGCTTTGTGGGCCGTCCCCCACGCCCCACCAAGGTCGCCAGCTGCCCCCCACGAGCGGCTCTCCGGCACGGCCACGGCCCCGGAGGCACAAGGACTTAGCACAGAGAACCAGCCGCTTGGAGCAGAAAAGCAAATGGACTTGTGTTGATCCGCGCCACCAAGCCTGCCCGGAGGGGGAAGGGCGTTGACCAGCCCGCCTGCTCCTCTCTGGAAAGAAAGATGGCAGCCGCACGGGAGCCTTGTGGAAAGCGGGTTTGAGCCGGGCTCGGGGGAGCGGCGGGGACCTCATGGGAAGGGGGGCTTTGTGGGCCGTCCCCCACGCCCCACCAAGGTCGCCAGCTGCCCCCCACGAGCGGCTCTCCGGCACGGCCACGGCCCCGGAGGCACAAGGACTTAGCACAGAGAACCAGCCGCTTGGAGCAGAAAAGCAAATGGACTTGTGTTGATCCGCGCCACCAAGCCTGCCCGGAGGGGGAAGGGCGTTGACCAGCCCGCCTGCTCCTCTCTGGAAAGAAAGATGGCGGCCGCACGGGAGCCTTGTGGAAAGCGGGTTTGAGCCGGGCTCGGGGGAGCGGCGGGGACCTCATGGGAAGGGGGGCTTTGTGGGCCGTCCCCCACGCCCCACCAAGGTCGCCAGCTGCCCCCCACGAGCGGCTCTCCGGCACGGCCACGGCCCCGGAGGCACAAGGACTTAGCACAGAGAACCAGCCGCTTGGAGCAGAAAAGCAAATGGACTTGTGTTGATCCGCGCCACCAAGCCTGCCCGGAGGGGGAAGGGCGTTGACCAGCCCGCCTGCTCCTCTCTGGAAAGAAAGATGGCAGCCGCACGGGAGCCTTGTGGAAAGCGGGTTTGAGCCGGGCTCGGGGGAGCGGCGGGGACCTCATGGGAAGGGGGGCTTTGTGGGCCGTCCCCCACGCCCCACCAAGGTCGCCAGCTGCCCCCCACGAGCGGCTCTCCGGCACGGCCACGGCCCCGGAGGCACAAGGACTTAGCACAGAGAACCAGCCGCTTGGAGCAGAAAAGCAAATGGACTTGTGTTGATCCGCGCCACCAAGCCTGCCCGGAGGGGGAAGGGCGTTGACCAGCCCGCCTGCTCCTCTCTGGAAAGAAAGATGGCAGCCGCACGGGAGCCTTGTGGAAAGCGGGTTTGAGCCGGGCTCGGGGGAGCGGCGGGGACCTCATGGGAAAGGGGGCTTTGTGGGCCGTCCCCCACGCCCCACCAAGGTCGCCAGCTGCCCCCCACGAGCGGCTCTCCGGCACGGCCACGGCCCCGGAGGCACAAGGACTTAGCACAGAGAACCAGCCGCTTGGAGCAGAAAAGCAAATGGACTTGTGTTGATCCGCGCCACCAAGCCTGCCCGGAGGGGGAAGGGCGTTGACCAGCCCGCCTGCTCCTCTCTGGAAAGAAAGATGGCAGCCGCACGGGAGCCTTGTGGAAAGCGGGTTTGAGCCGGGCTCGGGGGAGCGGCGGGGACCTCATGGGAAGGGGGGCTTTGTGGGCCGTCCCCCACGCCCCACCAAGGTCGCCAGCTGCCCCCCACGAGCGGCTCTCCGGCACGGCCACGGCCCCGGAGGCACAAGGACTTAGCACAGAGAACCAGCCGCTTGGAGCAGAAAAGCAAATGGACTTGTGTTGATCCGCGCCACCAAGCCTGCCCGGAGGGGGAAGGGCGTTGACCAGCCCGCCTGCTCCTCTCTGGAAAGAAAGATGGCAGCCGCACGGGAGCCTTGTGGAAAGCGGGTTTGAGCCGGGCTCGGGGGAGCGGCGGGGACCTCATGGGAAGGGGGGCTTTGTGGGCCGTCCCCCACGCCCCACCAAGGTCGCCAGCTGCCCCCCACGAGCGGCTCTCCGGCACGGCCACGGCCCCGGAGGCACAAGGACTTAGCACAGAGAACCAGCCGCTTGGAGCAGAAAAGCAAATGGACTTGTGTTGATCCGCGCCACCAAGCCTGCCCGGAGGGGGAAGGGCGTTGACCAGCCCGCCTGCTCCTCTCTGGAAAGAAAGATGGCAGCCGCACGGGAGCCTTGTGGAAAGCGGGTTTGAGCCGGGCTCGGGGGAGCGGCGGGGACCTCATGGGAAGGGGGGCTTTGTGGGCCGTCCCCCACGCCCCACCAAGGTCGCCAGCTGCCCCCCACGAGCGGCTCTCCGGCACGGCCACGGCCCCGGAGGCACAAGGACTTAGCACAGAGAACCAGCCGCTTGGAGCAGAAAAGCAAATGGACTTGTGTTGATCTGCGCCACCAAGCCTGCCCGGAGGGGGAAGGGCGTTGACCAGCCCGCCTGCTCCTCTCTGGAAAGAAAGATGGCAGCCGCACGGGAGCCTTGTGGAAAGCGGGTTTGAGCCGGGCTCGGGGGAGCGGCGGGGACCTCATGGGAAGGGGGGCTTTGTGGGCCGTCCCCCACGCCCCACCAAGGTCGCCAGCTGCCCCCCACGAGCGGCTCTCCGGCACGGCCACGGCCCCGGAGGCACAAGGACTTAGCACAGAGAACCAGCCGCTTGGAGCAGAAAAGCAAATGGACTTGTGTTGATCCGCGCCACCAAGCCTGCCCGGAGGGGGAAGGGCGTTGACCAGCCCGCCTGCTCCTCTCTGGAAAGAAAGATGGCGGCCGCACGGGAGCCTTGTGGAAAGCGGGTTTGAGCCGGGCTCGGGGGAGCGGCGGGGACCTCATGGGAAGGGGGGCTTTGTGGGCCGTCCCCCACGCCCCACCAAGGTCGCCAGCTGCCCCCCACGAGCGGCTCTCCGGCACGGCCACGGCCCCGGAGGCACAAGGACTTAGCACAGAGAACCAGCCGCTTGGAGCAGAAAAGCAAATGGACTTGTGTTGATCCGCGCCACCAAGCCTGCCCGGAGGGGGAAGGGCGTTGACCAGCCCGCCTGCTCCTCTCTGGAAAGAAAGATGGCAGCCGCACGGGAGCCTTGTGGAAAGCGGGTTTGAGCCGGGCTCGGGGGAGCGGCGGGGACCTCATGGGAAGGGGGGCTTTGTGGGCCGTCCCCCACGCCCCACCAAGGTCGCCAGCTGCCCCCCACGAGCGGCTCTCCGGCACGGCCACGGCCCCGGAGGCACAAGGACTTAGCACAGAGAACCAGCCGCTTGGAGCAGAAAAGCAAATGGACTTGTGTTGATCCGCGCCACCAAGCCTGCCCGGAGGGGGAAGGGCGTTGACCAGCCCGCCTGCTCCTCTCTGGAAAGAAAGATGGCAGCCGCACGGGAGCCTTGTGGAAAGCGGGTTTGAGCCGGGCTCGGGGGAGCGGCGGGGACCTCATGGGAAGGGGGGCTTTGTGGGCCGTCCCCCACGCCCCACCAAGGTCGCCAGCTGCCCCCCACGAGCGGCTCTCCGGCACGGCCACGGCCCCGGAGGCACAAGGACTTAGCACAGAGAACCAGCCGCTTGGAGCAGAAAAGCAAATGGACTTGTGTTGATCCGCGCCACCAAGCCTGCCCGGAGGGGGAAGGGCGTTGACCAGCCCGCCTGCTCCTCTCTGGAAAGAAAGATGGCAGCCGCACGGGAGCCTTGTGGAAAGCGGGTTTGAGCCGGGCTCGGGGGAGCGGCGGGGACCTCATGGGAAGGGGGGCTTTGTGGGCCGTCCCCCACGCCCCACCAAGGTCGCCAGCTGCCCCCCACGAGCGGCTCTCCGGCACGGCCACGGCCCCGGAGGCACAAGGACTTAGCACAGAGAACCAGCCGCTTGGAGCAGAAAAGCAAATGGACTTGTGTTGATCCGCGCCACCAAGCCTGCCCGGAGGGGGAAGGGCGTTGACCAGCCCGCCTGCTCCTCTCTGGAAAGAAAGATGGCAGCCGCACGGGAGCCTTGTGGAAAGCGGGTTTGAGCCGGGCTCGGGGGAGCGGCGGGGACCTCATGGGAAGGGGGGCTTTGTGGGCCGTCCCCCACGCCCCACCAAGGTCGCCAGCTGCCCCCCACGAGCGGCTCTCCGGCACGGCCACGGCCCCGGAGGCACAAGGACTTAGCACAGAGAACCAGCCGCTTGGAGCAGAAAAGCAAATGGACTTGTGTTGATCCGCGCCACCAAGCCTGCCCGGAGGGGGAAGGGCGTTGACCAGCCCGCCTGCTCCTCTCTGGAAAGAAAGATGGCAGCCGCACGGGAGCCTTGTGGAAAGCGGGTTTGAGCCGGGCTCGGGGGAGCGGCGGGGACCTCATGGGAAGGGGGGCTTTGTGGGCCGTCCCCCACGCCCCACCAAGGTCGCCAGCTGCCCCCCACGAGCGGCTCTCCGGCACGGCCACGGCCCCGGAGGCACAAGGACTTAGCACAGAGAACCAGCCGCTTGGAGCAGAAAAGCAAATGGACTTGTGTTGATCCGCGCCACCAAGCCTGCCCGGAGGGGGAAGGGCGTTGACCAGCCCGCCTGCTCCTCTCTGGAAAGAAAGATGGCAGCCGCACGGGAGCCTTGTGGAAAGCGGGTTTGAGCCGGGCTCGGGGGAGCGGCGGGGACCTCATGGGAAGGGGGGCTTTGTGGGCCGTCCCCCACGCCCCACCAAGGTCGCCAGCTGCCCCCCACGAGCGGCTCTCCGGCACGGCCACGGCCCCGGAGGCACAAGGACTTAGCACAGAGAACCAGCCGCTTGGAGCAGAAAAGCAAATGGACTTGTGTTGATCCGCGCCACCAAGCCTGCCCGGAGGGGGAAGGGCGTTGACCAGCCCGCCTGCTCCTCTCTGGAAAGAAAGATGGCAGCCGCACGGGAGCCTTGTGGAAAGCGGGTTTGAGCCGGGCTCGGGGGAGCGGCGGGGACCTCATGGGAAGGGGGGCTTTGTGGGCCGTCCCCCACGCCCCACCAAGGTCGCCAGCTGCCCCCCACGAGCGGCTCTCCGGCACGGCCACGGCCCCGGAGGCACAAGGACTTAGCACAGAGAACCAGCCGCTTGGAGCAGAAAAGCAAATGGACTTGTGTTGATCCGCGCCACCAAGCCTGCCCGGAGGGGGAAGGGCGTTGACCAGCCCGCCTGCTCCTCTCTGGAAAGAAAGATGGCAGCCGCACGGGAGCCTTGTGGAAAGCGGGTTTGAGCCGGGCTCGGGGGAGCGGCGGGGACCTCATGGGAAGGGGGGCTTTGTGGGCCGTCCCCCACGCCCCACCAAGGTCGCCAGCTGCCCCCCACGAGCGGCTCTCCGGCACGGCCACGGCCCCGGAGGCACAAGGACTTAGCACAGAGAACCAGCCGCTTGGAGCAGAAAAGCAAATGGACTTGTGTTGATCCGCGCCACCAAGCCTGCCCGGAGGGGGAAGGGCGTTGACCAGCCCGCCTGCTCCTCTCTGGAAAGAAAGATGGCAGCCGCACGGGAGCCTTGTGGAAAGCGGGTTTGAGCCGGGCTCGGGGGAGCGGCGGGGACCTCATGGGAAGGGGGGCTTTGTGGGCCGTCCCCCACGCCCCACCAAGGTCGCCAGCTGCCCCCCACGAGCGGCTCTCCGGCACGGCCACGGCCCCGGAGGCACAAGGACTTAGCACAGAGAACCAGCCGCTTGGAGCAGAAAAGCAAATGGACTTGTGTTGATCCGCGCCACCAAGCCTGCCCGGAGGGGGAAGGGCGTTGACCAGCCCGCCTGCTCCTCTCTGGAAAGAAAGATGGCAGCCGCACGGGAGCCTTGTGGAAAGCGGGTTTGAGCCGGGCTCGGGGGAGCGGCGGGGACCTCATGGGAAGGGGGGCTTTGTGGGCCGTCCCCCACGCCCCACCAAGGTCGCCAGCTGCCCCCCACGAGCGGCTCTCCGGCACGGCCACGACTCCAGGGCACAGAAACCAATCTCTTAACTAGCTAACTTTTAATAGAAATCCTTCCAGGGTCAATAAGTAAAATAGCAGAAATTCAAAACCGCGCGGCCGCTATCGCGGCCGCGCGACCTCATTTTATTCTTAAACCAAGTTGTAGAAAGCAAATCATTTCACAACGCTGTTTCAGCATGTCTGATGGGGGGGGGGGGGGGGTCGTAAGCTCTAAACAATAGTTGTGCATCTTCTATCGAAATAATCTATCTAGTCAAAGTAGATAGAGTATTAACTAGAACTCATCTGCCTCACAAGAATTGGGAGGGGTGGGAGGTGGGGGTCTATTGGGGTTCGGGGTTAAAAATGAGTATTGGTAAAGGGAAATGTGTTCGGTATCTACATGACTGAGACCTAAACCCGAAAGCTCTGTAACTTTTCCCACAGTGATTCAATAAATAAATAAATTATATAAAAAAAAAAAATGAATAAATGAATAATGTTGTGTATATGTCCTTTTGAGAGAGCATTTTTATGTCCTGGGGGTAGATGCCAAAAATTGGGATTGCTAGTCATATGGCAGTTCAATTCTGCACTTACTGAGAACTCTCCAGACTATTTTCCACAGGGGTTGAACCAGACAACATTCCCATAAGCAGTAGATGAGAGTTCTAAAGAGGTAAATTAAATAGTAAATTATGCTTCAGTAAGTGACTTTAAAAATAGAAACATGTGGGGGTATGGTGCTGCCAGCAGGTCAATCTGTACCTGTGAGGCAAGTGCATCAGCAGCCTCATGGCGCCGTTAGACTTCCAGATACCCCAAAATTGCTGCTGTGCCTTTGGCCAGACCCAAAAAACTTGGGGCAAAGTTTACCAAGAAAGTAAACGTCCAAAAGTGAGGTATGTAGGAAACACACCCACAAACCACCTCTGGCTCAGCTATATACTTGGAGGCAAGGCCTCTCTGGTTCCTGATCAAACTGCTTAATGGCCATGATCCCAGACTCAGAAACAAATCTCCAAACCCAGCGGCTTTTGGCAGAAATGCATCCAGTCTCTGCAGTAGGTTACTGGTGCTGGGCCAACCAGGTGGGAATAGGTTTTGTGCCTTGGCCTGTTCCCCCTGGCGGCCCAGTGGCCGCCATCCTCCAGAGGCAACTGGACAGTCAGGTCTGAGCCTGCAGTGACGAGACATTTGGAGCCTCACGGGATGGGGGTGGAGCCAGTCCTGTCCTCCCTACCCCAACGAGACCCCAAGTCATCGCCCATGAACGGCCTTCCTGGCTCCTGATCAAGCTGCTTAATGGCCATGATCCCAGAGACTCAGGAACAAATCTCGGAACCCAGAAGGTTTTGGCATAAATCCCTCCAGATTTAAGTGTTAACTTTTCGGAATTCCAAAATCACACGTCCACTACAGCAGCCATGCGACATCATGTGTTATTCATAACCAGCAATAGAAAACAAATTGTCTACTGTTGCCTTTTTAGCAGATATGAGTGTTGGGGTAAAATCTCAAATAATAATGGTGGGTCTGGGGTCAAAATATTGAATGTGATCAAAGTAGAGTGAGAGTAATGTGGAAATCATCTGCCCCACAGGTAGGGTAGGGGGAGGGTGTGCGATGGGGGTACACTGGGGTTGTTGGGGGTGGAGAATGGGCACTGGTGAATGTTACGGGTGTTTCATTGTATGACCGAGACTTAGACCTGAAAGCTTTGTAACTGCTCTAACGGTGATTCAATAAATAAAATTATAAAAAAATGAAAAAAAAATAGAAACATGTGTGAGAAGATTTACATGGCCCCTTCTATTATCTCTTTCTAAAACAGAAGTCAAAAGCCAAATCTAGAGCAATCTTCCTGACCCTTGTCTCTACTATCATTGAGTGTCAGTTTCATATTATGTTATTTTATATTCCAAAAATGAGTTCAGTTATTCTATGTCTGTCCCTCTCTTTCTGACTCATTTCACTTAGCATGATACTCTCTATGTCCATTCACTTATAAGCAAATTTCATTACTTCATCTTTCCTACAACTGCATAGTATTGCATTGTGTAGATATATCATAGTTTCTTCAACTGTCACTGTCACTGTCACTGTCCTCCCGTTGTTCATCGATTTGCTCGAGCGGACCCAGTAACGTCTCCATCATGAGACTTGTTGTTACTGTGTTTGGCATATTGAATACATCATGGGTAGCTTGCCAGGCTCTGCCGTGTGGGCGAGATATTCTCGGTAGCTTGCCAGGCTCTCCAAGAGGGGTGGAGGAATCGAACTCGGGTCGGCCATATTGGCCACTTGTAAGGCAAATGCCCTACCGCTGTGCTATCGCTCCAGCCCCATACAACCAATTATAGAGGAAAATATATGTATATATGCATATATACATATTTTTGATATGTATATGAAAGCTCACATCACTCAACTTTTAACAACAGGTTAGTGACAGCCTAAAGAATGTCTTAATGGCCCCTGATAAAATAGAATAATCTTCACTCTGTTTCCCCTATGGATAGTTTTTTGTAGCATTTTCAGAGGTTTTCCATAACAGAAAATACAAAATATATTATTTCAGTTGTGCTTTGGTTCAGGGATTGGAGCTTGGGATGGAAACATCCCGAATATACTGGTGGGAAGGTGTAATGGTGGCGGGATGAGTGTTTGAATATTAAATGTAATCAAATATTGTGAACTATCTTGTAAAATAAAAAAATTTTAAAACCCTCTCAGTAATAATAAACCAATAAAAATGGCATGCTACAAATCACTACACAAAAATAAATTGCATTTCTATATGCAAACATACTAGAAGAGAAATAAATCAAGAAAACAATCCTGTTTACAACTGCATCAGAAAGAATCAATTCCAAAATGCAACTTAATAATGAATGTGATAGGTTTATACATAAAAAATTAAAGTCACTATTAAAAGGAACAGAAGATACAAGGCAACAAAAAGTATTATAAGTTCAGGATTGGAAGGATTAACATAGATCAGATGATCACCTTAACCAAAGAATTATGAAGAGACAATGCAACCCTTATCAAAATTCCAACGCCATTCTTCAAGTACTAGTGCAAACATTACTAAAATTTATACAAAATTTCAAAAGTTATAGCCAACGCCAAAGCAGTTATGAGAAAATAGATATAGGAGGGATTCCATTCTCTGAGTTTAAACTATACTATAAAGCTATATTAGTAAAAATAGTGTGCGATATTGGGGGAAAAGCAAGCACTAAACCAATAGGATAGAAATGGAAAACTAAGAACAGTCTCAGAGATATGGATAGTTAATTATGAAAACAAAAACTCTGATTTGTAGACTGTGGATTAAAGGAGAATTTAATGTAATTAGTGCCAAAAAGGCAAGTTTGAGTTTTATAAAATAATAGAAAGTAATGTCATTTTTCTAAGGGAGTATATAGAGTTAGAGACTGTCATAGCCAAGTGGCAAGCAGAAATCAGTTCAGATCTGAACCGGTCAATTTGAAAACATGCTTTGAAAACAGCTATCCCCAACAGAAATTTCTGCAATACTGAAACCATGCTGTATCTATTCTATCCAAAGACAAAGTCAATAGCCATATGTGATTATTGGATACCTAACATGTGGCTAGTGGGTCTGAGGTAGCAAATCAATTTTAGTTAGCTACAATTAATTTAAATCTATCTAGTCACATGTGATTTCCCATCAGCATCCTGGGAAACAGTCCAACATTATCCCTAACAACCATAGTGCAGTAACTTAGGCAGCTAGGGCATTGCTCTCATTTTTAATCACTAAATTAAACAAATCCTAGATAAAAATCCCGTCCTAAAACCTTCAAAACACTGATACTCTTATACATGTGGAACAGAAATTTGGCCAATTTGTGGTATCTGGTTCATATGACAGTCTACAAATTTGGAGGCTAAGCTAAATGCCTTAAGACACACCGAGAAGAAAGATCAAGTTATCTCTGAATAATGCCTAAGCAGATATTTGGGGGATAACTTCTGAGTTACATGGTATAAAATATACCTGCAAATCCAACACACTTACTCCCTTATCCATCCAAATGGTCCCTGATGTATAACAATATGCATCATTTTTAATGATTACTCCAATAATGCTGCATAACCATATAACCTCAAAGTAACCAGTTTAAAATAATAAACACTTATTTAGCTCATACGTTAATAAACTAACAGGTTGGTTCAGCTAGGCAATTCTTTTGGTGTCTTCTGGACCCATGTCTAGAAGTTGTCTGGCCATCAGGTGCATAGTCAGTCTGGGCTATGTGATGTTCGTCACTCACAGGCACTGCCCTGGTAGAAGCAGATCAGGAGCAAACCATACACCACTATGAGTGCTTTCCCAGCCCCTACTTTACCTACTGGACAAAGAATATCACATGAGCAAATGCAAAGTCATGATTAAGCTCTATTAGGCTAGTTGGCAAAGGCTGTTGAGAATTGAATGCTCACCTCCCTTCGAAGTTCACTTGACAAAAATCTACCCCCACTCTCACCAATAATATTAAGAACTAGGGCCTTTGCATGGAGATAGGAGATGTAATTAGGATTACATAAGATGCAAAAGTGTAGTCTCTCTGCTCTCTGCCATGTGGGAATACAAGAAAAAGTCAGAAATCTGAAGCCAAAAGAAAGCCCTCACCAGGGATCACTTGGGAGGGAGAGGTGTGCTGGAATAGACTAAGGTTCAAATATGATGGCTTCTCAGTATCTGTATTGCAAACCATGATGCCATAAAGTAGAGAGAGAGTAAAAAGGAAATTTCCATAGAGGCAGGGGGTGAGGTGGGGTAGGGTGGGGATGGCAGGAGGGATACTGGAAACATCGGTGGTGAAATATGTGTACTGGTGGAAGAAGGATGGGTGTTCCATCACTGTATGACTGAAACTCAATCAGAAAAGCTTTGTAAGTGTATCTCATGGTGATTCAATAAAATAAATAATTTTTTTTCCAAAAGCCCTCACCAGAATCTGTCCATGCTAGATCTTGGTCTTGAAGTCTTCAGAACTCTGAGAAATAAATCTCTGTTATGTATGTCATTCTGTCTGTGGTATATTTATCACAGCAACCATCACTGAAACAAAACATTAGTACTATCATGTGAGGGTTCTGTTATATAAATACCTAAGAATGTAGACACACAGCTTTGGAATTAGCAAGTTGGTAGAGATCAGAAGAGTTTTGAGATTGTACTAGAAATAAGACTATATTGTCATTAACCTTGAAATTGAGAAAGAAGAGGAGAGCTATAGAGAAAGGCTCAATCTTCTTAAAAAACAAATAAGTAATCAAAAAATGTTCATAAATATGGCTGAGAAAGGCCATTCTGAGCATAATTGGAGACAAATGAGGAGCATGCTGTAAAGACAGAAAGGGGTTAAAGCCCTTGCCTTGGATGCAACCAACTCTCACTGATTCCCTGACATTGCATATGGTCCCATAAGCACCACCAGAAGGACCCCTGAGCACAGAACACTGAACACTGCTAGGTGTGGACCAACCACCACAAACAAACAAGCAAACTGCAAGAAAGGCAATCCTTACTATAAGGTGGCCCAAAAAAATCTCGACAGAATTTTCTCACTGAGTATCCTGTGAAAAGTATAGAACTTGAAAGTGATGAAACTGAAAATTTAGCTTAGAGGGTCCTAAACATTTGTTCACCTACCATTTCCTTTTCACAAAATAATCTTTCAGTTAACTCCTGAGAATCTACCTTCTTTATGCAAGGAAGGAAGGAAGTAAGGAAGGAAGGAAGGGAGGGAGGGAGGGAGGGAGGGAGGGAGGGAGGGAGGAAGGAAGGAAGGAAGGAAGGAAGGAAGGAAGGAAGGAAGGAAGGAAGGAAGGAAGGAAGGGAAAAAAAAACCCTCCTGATTGCCTCCAAAGACTAGTGCCTGCCCCGGATCACCTCAGTGCTCACAAGCAGTGGTATTCCACTCTGACCTCACTGCTGTGATTTCTGAGCAATGTTGAAGAAATGACTTGACTCCTAACTGCTTATAGTAAAACAAAAAGAGAGAGAAATCACTTACAGACAGGATGATTAGGCAAAATGAAAGCAGCATTTATAAGATTTGGAAAATTCTCAGTCCACATTGAAAAATATGAAAACACTAAGAGTGTGTCAAGGGACTATAGGAGAGGGAAATTTATATAGCTATGCATAACAGGCTTAGCTAACAACCACCCTCAAAAAAACAAAAAGAAAGAAAGAAAAGAAAATAGCCAGTTGAAACAATTGAAGGGAGTAAAGAAAGGCTGCTGGGCTTGTTGCATTTTATAAGACAAGAAGGTAAAATATTCTGTGGGGGAAAATGCACCATTCTTCAAAACAGGGGGAAGGAAGGATCCCAGAGGCTATTCTGAGATCAAGACTGCCTACATGGTTTCAAAAAGGAAGATAATTGTCTTGTATCCTACAAGCCAAGTGGCATCTGCCCAGAGCTGTGGTGTGTGGCTGCCCAGCAATACCCTGGAGACAAGACTTTTGCCTGTTGGAGTTTTAGGGCAATATTTCTACCATGGTGGCTTGGAGGCAGGGCCACTTCCTGGCAGCCCAGAGGGTCCCCCTCCAGCTTACATCTCTGAGTTTTCCTTACTTGTTTTACATTTGCCGCACCTTGCCCTTCCTTCTTTTCTCTTTCTGCTTTTTGCAGTCAAACTATCTTTCCTATTCCCGTTCTACCATTGCATTTTGTAAACATAATCTATTGGTTTCACAGTTTCACAACTGAAGAGAAATCTTGCCTTGGAATAAATCAGACTTTGACTCTCGCCCAGATCTGATTAAGAGCAGAGCAGTGCTTCTAAAGCGTTTTCCACTCACAACCCCTTTTGGCCTGAGAAATGTTTATGCAACCCCAGATATACTAAATAAGCTTACAACTAATTTGCTGATAAGAAATCATAAATATACTTTCATACAAAATTTTCATGACCCCTTATATACAGTTGCACCATCCTATGGGGGTTGCAACCCCCAATTTAAGAAGTTAGGATTCAGAGAATATTTGGATAAAGATTTTTTTACTTTCGACTTTTTATTTAGAACAGGTTAAGGTTTGGCTTGGGGGCAGGGAACAGTAAGAATAGAGGATGGAAAGAAAGTATTTTCCAAGCAAAAATGACAAATTTGGGGCACATAATGCATATTGTTACGAATTGAGTGTGCAACCCTTAAAGTTATTTGTTTAAACCTAGTTCTCCACCCATGTGTTGGATTAGGAAGTGGGGCCTTTGGGAAATAATTTAACTCAGATGAGGTCAGGAGGGTGAAGCCTGTGTAAGTGCCCTTATAAGACTCATGAGAGATCTTGCTTCCTCTCTCTATTCTCTGCCCTATAAGGCTATAATAAAAATTTGACAGCCTGCAACCCAGAATAGAGTTCTCACCAGAACCTGACCCTGCTGGCAACCTGTTCTTAGTTTTCTTGCTTCCCAAACTCTAAGAAATAAATTTCTGCTGCTTATAAATTTCTTGTCTCTGGATAGTTTTATTATAGCAGCACAATAGAAGACAGGTGTGGAAACAATAAAAAGGAAATAATCTACCAAATCTTAAGAAGAACAGCACCAAGCTCTAGAAGTTCTTTCTCTTTGAAAACTATCACTGAACAACACAAACTCATTTACAAATATTTTAAAAACCCCAATAACTTGAGATTTTTATTTTTTTAGCTTACAATGTTTATTTTAGTCACTTAATATTTATTTTTTTAACTTATTTATTGAATCACCGTGAGATAAGTTACAAAGCTTTCAGGTTTAAGTCTCGGTCATACAATGATCAAACACCCATCCCTTCACCAGTGCATATTTTCCCCCACCAAGAACCCCAATATACCCCCCATCCCACCCCTCCCGATGTCTATGAGGCAGATGATTTCCACTTAACTCTCTCTCTCTCTTTACTTTGATTACTTTCATTATTTTGACAAAAGATGCACCATTATTATTTGGAATTTTCCCCCAACAATCAGACCTGCTGAAAAGGCATTGTGAACTAGTTTGTTTTCTATTGCTGGTTATGAAGACCATATGATGTCATGCGACCACGATAGTGGCTGTGAGAGTTTGGATTTCTGATATTTTACTAATTAAGTCTGGAGGGATTTCTGCCAAAAGCCGCATAGTTCCAAGATTGGTTTGTGTGCCTCTGGGTCCATGGCTGTGCCAGAGAGCCGCTCATGGGGGGCAACTTGTGGTCTTGGTGGGGCAGGAAGGATGTGCCAGTTCGGCCCCCCATCCCATGAGGCTGCAGTTGCCTCATCACTGCTGGCTCATACCTGGCTGTCCAATAAGCTCTTAATGCGGCAGCCACCATGCTGCCAGTGGGGGGAAGGGGAGGCAGAAGAGACAAACACCCTTTCCCTCCGGGGGGGGAGGGGAGAGAGGACACGGCACCGCAGCTTAATGCATAGTCCATTCACATTTCTGCCAAAAGCTGCTGGGTTCCGAGTTAGGTTTGTGTGCCTCTGGGGCCATGGCTGTGCTGGAGAGCCACTCATTGGGGGCAACTCCAACTTGAGATTTTTAAACCTAAAGAACAGAGATGACCCTCTCCCTTCCTGCCCAAAAGATAGCACTGTTCCTCTTTTAAGACAAAACTAATGGTCCTAAGACAAGCAAATGCCTAAAATAGAATCATAAAAAAGAATCTCTTTCAATATATTGCATGCACATTCAAGGAGAAATTTTTTTAATCAGGCAAAATCGGTAAGTTATGATTGCCCAGAACCTAACAAACTTATTTTGAACAAACAAAAATGACATTTCTAAGATAAGAAAATGCATTTTTCAATGATTATCACATTACTCAAATCATTTTTAAGGCTACCTCTGTCAGAAAGAAAAGACACACTGCCCCTTGCCATTCAGAATGTTCCCAGCTGTAGCACCAAAAATAGCCACAACTCAAAAGACTAAGTGAGTAAGGTGTGCTGTCTTCCATTAACCATCAGACTTTGTTCATTGTAACACAATGGCCAAAATATGAAAGTAACCCAGGTGTCCAAGGACGGATGAGTAGATCATGAAGAGGTGGTGGATATAAACATTGGAATACTACACAAGGAATGATAAGAGCATGCAATTTTCTGCAATTCAGATGGAACCAGAGAAATTCTTTTTTAAGTGAAGTCAGAAGGACAAGGAAAATTACCAGATGTTCTATAATTTATATATAGAATAACATGACAAAAGAGTGGAAGATATCAAAGGTGGGAAAACCCTTGGTTGTAGATTACAGAAGTGAAAATGCCCGTGAAGGAGAGAAATGGAGGGATTAGGCAAGTAGAGGCATCTGGAAGTAATATAGGAGCAAGGGTCGGGGACTTTGGCCGTGGTGGTGTAGAGGCAAGGCATCTAGACCACTAGAACCAACAGGACTCTCAGCATGAGACCCAAACTACAACAATTAAATTAAAAAGTATATCTGTCAAGGAAACAGATTGGTTGTGAGGGAGGGGAGAGGGGAAGGAGGGGCACTGGGGCCATTGGTACAGGGCTGTGTATACTAGTGATGGGATTGGAGTTGGAAAACTGTATGCCTGAAACTGGTCTGCCAGCAGCTTTGTAAATCAGAGTGCCTAAATAAAAATAATAAAATTTTTAGTGACATAGTATACAGGATTTGTTACAGGGGTGTGACCTTACATCAAGTGAAAGGAAACTGATTAAGCAGGTGTCTCTGTTGTTGGGTGCTGGCCCTGAAGGCAACAAGCCCAGAAAGCTGAGGGAAATTGGCAGGGGTCTGAAGTGCTGCCTTGCCTGGAGGCCATTTATTTGCCCTCCTGACTCCTGTCCAAAAGGCTAGGGAAGAAGCTGTCCCCCTTGTTCCATACATACAAGGTGAGCAGGGCACCCGTCTCATCTCCATAAACTCCAGCCATAAAGCATTTCCACACTCACCTTTTAAGGTGCATGATAGGCTACAACCTAGCTTTCATTTTCAGGTCTTCCAATGTGTATACAACATTGTGTGGTACCTCCAAAAGCTGAGAGGAAGGGAAATCTGGGAAATGCAGTTCCAGAGTAACTGCACTGACCAGGAACAAAGCCAGGAGCCACACTGAATGTTGCTTTCATTTTTAGAAGCAGCCTAATTAAAACCTCAAGCCAAATCTGGACATAAAGTGGTTAAATCTATCAAACATAATAGCATTTGTGGAAGAAAACGTCATTTGATTCTTGCTTTTCTTTCTCTCCCCTCCTCCCACCACCAACTCCATTCACTGCTAGAATGCTGACTGTCCAACCAGAGGAAAGTAAGGAAAAGAATTTGCCATGACTTTCACATCATTCCCACTAACCCACAGCTTGGACACACTTGATGTGAGGCCTGTGAAGGATAAACTGCTGACGAGCCTCTGGGGAAAAGTCAGATGGAATTAATTCTAAGAGCTTGGTCAGCCCTGCGTCTTACTGAACTCAGTAAATCAAAAGCCCTGTGTCTCTGAGACAAATCTCAGTAAATTCCCTCTGTAGTTTTTAAAGATTTATCAACCTTAACTAAGGGGGAGGTGGTGGACAGGCAAAGATCAAGGAAGAGATGTGCCCATTTCAGAAGGCTATTTGTTTTAGTATGATTTCTTTAACATTGATTCACTGTCACTGTCACTGTCCTCCCATTGCTCATCGATTTGCTCCAGCGGGCCCAGTAACGTCTCCATTGTGTCACTTGTTACGGTGTTTGGCATATCGAATACATCACGGGTAGCTTGCCACACTTTGCCATGTGGGTGAAATACTCTTGGTAGCTTGCCGGGCTCTCCGAGAGGGGAAGAAGAATTGAATCTGGGTTGGCTGGGTCAGCCACATGCAAGGCAAACGCCCTACCTGCTGTGCTATCGCTCCAGCCCATGATGAAATTACTGTTTGTGATCATCACAAAAACCAAAGATTGAGTCTAAAAGACCTAATTATTTTAAAAATGAGAACCCTCAAAACAACAGGATATGTGAAGTAATTTACAACACTGAGCTTATGGCAGGGGTGGGGATGGGGAGAAGAAAGCCCTGAGATAAGGTGGAAGGAAGCAGACTCTGGTGGCGGGTGCAGGGTTGAAATGCTGTATGTATGGAACCCTAAAAATAACAGAATTGTATATTATTTCAGAAAACATTAAATTTTTTAAAAGGTAAAATGAGAATGCTTAGTAAAGATAGAATATGGGCATATGTATAATCTCCCCCTCGCCGCCCACGTTCAGGGGGCCTTGGGCCACTACCTGAGTCAGGGAAGCCCATGCCATGGGGCAGATGGGTGAGGAAACGAGGGCTAAGTCAGTTGATTGATCAATTGCCGTTTATTCCATTCTCCCCACGTGCCTGCCCCAGTCTCTCTAGGCCTCCCATTCTACTCTCATGCTGCCCCTTATTCCCGTCTCCTCCTGTCTCTCCCACTCATCATTACGTGCTCCATCTCATCTTGCAGCCTGGGCTCTCTCTCTCTCTCTCCATGTGCCTGCTCCCATATTCTTCTATATTCTTCTCCCTCTGCCCCCTTGCTAGTCTCTCCATGCCACATCTTGCTACTCTGCTCTCTCTCTCTCATCTTCTCCAACCAACACTCTTGTCTCTCCAACTCCCCAGCACTCAGGGCAGATGCTACACCCAGTCTGGTAGCAAAATCAACATAAGAAAGCCCTTCCTTTGCTCATGGGCAAAATACCACTTAAGGTGTTTTTCTCCTTTCCTCAGTCCAGTAACTTAATTAACATCTTAATTCTACTTCTTAATATTAGTTATTGTTGTATGGACACAGTAAGAGATACATTGAGTAGGGAGCTATCCTGGGAACATCTTGCCACAGACTCAGACTACAGTGCTCAGGCCAGATTAATCTTTCCTAACCCTAGCAGGGTCCAAATCTAATTATTATTTTTTGGAACATGACAGAATTTGTCCAAAACCAAGCTCTTGACTTATTAGCTAAGCATTATGGCACTTTTGTCAGGTTCATCTTGATGCCAGGGTAGCACATAGCTCACCACTTGCCCTGGGTCCATCCAGTCCCTTGTCAGGACCCTGCTTTTGGGGTGCTAGGAAGTAAGGGCAACTGCGGCTTAAGTTGAGAGAACAGATACCCAGGAAGTAAATATCACTGAGATTCAATTAACTCCCATGTTACAAAAGCATAGCATTAACTATCTTCTTGTGTCCATACAAAAAAGAACATTGCTCTGAATTAACTATGCAAAGGACTTAAGGAGAAGAGAAAAACAATATTTACAAGGCAACAGAGCACAGAGAAGGAAATTACAAATAAACATAGAGGAATGGGAGCTCTGTGATGGGAGTAACCCAATAAACCTAAACTCCTTGCGCAAGGCAGAAAGGACAAACCAATGTTATCCTACAGGCATATATCAAAAAAACGTAAAATAGAAGACGGACACAAAAGAATACATAGTGTTTAATTCCATTTATGTTACATACCTATTAAAATGAATATATGATGATAAAAATAAAAGTTTACTTTGAAGGTGGTGTGGGACTGATTGCAAAGGGATAGATAGAAAGAAACTTTCAAAGGTGACAGGTATATGGATTTGTCAAAATTCACCATAGGAGTGAGTGTGCTGATGTCTGCAACTTATTTTGAAATGCATCAAAGAATACAATAAATTATGGATGGGCAGGGGATATATAGATACATGAGCAAGTAACAAGACAACTGCAGCAAAATGGTAACTGTAGAATAATCTAGTCAGTGGGTTATGTGGGTCATGGTGAATAGCTCAGGATGACTCATGGTTAGATACTAATATACCAACTGAGAATTAAGTCATTAAAGAATAATTCATATAGGTTATAGACAACTAAAGAAAGTATTGACAGGCAGGTCAGGCATGCATATTGTATGACTCACATTATTGTTGTTTAGATATATAAAATATCAAGCTTTTTTAAAAAATATATGAAATCATCCTATTGAATTAATTTACTTTCACAGGTCCATGCTTGTTCTGTGATTATCAGAAATCAAACACTCTTGCAATTTTGT
This sequence comes from Sorex fumeus, assembly GCF_029834395.1. Lineage (NCBI taxonomy): Eukaryota > Metazoa > Chordata > Mammalia > Eulipotyphla > Soricidae > Sorex > Sorex fumeus. The sequence continues at coordinate 37,790,120 of NW_026606101.1, read as the reverse complement.
TCACAACACATTAAGAACCCTCTTTGCAATGGCTCTATCTCACTCAGCTCTAACAGAATGTATTTCATAACAAACCAACAAAAATTTAGTAACTCATAACTATAAGCAATGGTATCTTGCTTACATATCTGCAAAGAGGCTAGGAACTGACTCCATGTGTTCCCCCACCCCCACACCCATCCTCTTCAACCTCAGGTCCCTGATGGCGATGTACAAATCAAGAGGGAAAGATTTTCACAGATGGTTGGAGAAAGCTCACATCATCTCTGTTAAAACTCCATTAATCAAAGCAAGTAGCACAACTAATCCAAATAAACCCTGGCTCCCTTGTACCCAGATCTGGAAATGGAAGGTTTGCTTCCAGCTCTTTCTCACTCTCAAAAGAATCTAGGACTGCCAGAACATTTTCTCTGATATTTCTCTCTGCTCATAAGGGTTCTCCTTGTCTTCCAAATGCAGTAAAAACAAACCTGAGTGTTTTAACTATACTAATTTAAGTGAACTATTTTGCCTCTCTAGCATTCCTCAAGGTAGAATCTGAGAGAACACTGCAAACAGCCAAGAATTGCAGAGCCCTTGTTTTTCCTACTTCAGAAGTCAGTAGGAGTTTCAATTTTCTGTTAAATGTCATATTTTTACAATATCTTCTAATGCTGGCACTCTGTCATTTGCAATGGCAGATGTGGAGGTGGAGGGTTGCGGGAGGAGAGGAGAGAATCTTTCCAGGTAAGACTTGAGTCTAAATAGACTCCGAAAGGTCTAGAGATTAAAGGACCCACTCAGACAGCCTGAGTTTCCAAGAGCTCTTTTGAGTTCTATTTCTGGCTGAACCTTTGGTACCTCCTGTAGCCTAAAGTGAGCATTTTCTAGCCTCCCTGCGCCACTGTTTTGCCACAGTGGTACAGGGAGGCTACATAATAAGACTGGCTCTGGATTATGCAAATATAGTTCTCTGGGCAGCGCAGCCGGAAGGTAGGCTTCTCAAGGGATAAGCTGTCAGCACGTTCCTCCTGGTCTCTAGTAATGCTCAGTGTCTGGTTACCCTCATTAGAGCATCTGGTCCTTTCTAGGAGAAGTTAGACGAGAGCCAGAATAAGTGGAGTGGAAAGGATTCCTTCCCCTGCCTCTGCTGCAAAAGAGATATGTCAAGTTGAGTGATGAACGGTTACTATTCTTCACTTGCTCACACTTTGTATCCTATTTTCAAATTAAGGAGCACATTGTTGGCAAGCCTGAAAGGTTAAACACTCCCACTCCATTGCTGCAGTCGCTAATTGACGCTTTGTCACAATTTCTGTGGAGGGAACGTCTAGTCCACAAAACCCTTCCACTCAAGCTGGGTGAGATTTCTGAGAGCATCTCCAGCTCCTAAATTTAGATCATAAATCACTCTTCTGCTTTGTAGGATGGCATTGCCCCTAAAAAGACCCCCACCTGTTCATTGTCTGCAACTTATTTTGAAAGGCATCAAAAGTAAGATTAATGTCTTTTTAATTTTTTTATATTTAAATTCTTCCCTTTTAGTTAAAAGACACCTTCCTTCTCCTGCTATCTATCTATAGATCAAGAATTTGTACCTTTTCAAAGGACTAGGAGGGAAGGAGATGGGCAATTAGAACTCTGATAATACTTCCATTGCGCATGCCAAAATGTTCTACTCTGTGGGGGTCTGGTGCCACCAGCAGGTCAATCTGTACCTGCGAGGCGAGAGCATCAGCAGCCTCATGGTGCCTTCAGTCTTCCAGATACCCCAAAATTGCTGCTGTGCCTTTGGCCAGATCCCAACAACTTGGGACAGAGTTTACCAAGAAAGTAAAGGGCCAAAAGTTAGGTATGTGGGAGACACACCCACAAGCCACATCCGGCTCAACTATATAACTGGAGGCATGGCCTCTCTGGTTCCTGATTGAGCTGCTTAATGGCCATGCTCCCAGAGACTCAGAAACAAATCTCCAAACCCAACGGCTTTTGGAAGAAATGTGTCTGGTCCCTGCAGTAGGTTACCGGAGCTGGGCCACCCTGGGTGGGAATAGGTTTCGTGCCTTGGCCTGCTCCCCTGGTGGCCCGGTGGCTGCCATCCTCCAGAGGCCATTGGACAGTCAGATTTGGGCCCACAGTGATGAGACACCTGGGGCCTTATGGGATGGGGGTGGAGCCGGCCCCTTCCTCCCTGCCCCAATGAGACCCTGAGTCGCTGCCCACAAACAGCCTCTCTGGCTCCTGATCAAGCTGCTTAACGACCATGGTCCCAGAGACTCAGAAACAAATCTCAGAACCTAGAGGCTTTTGGCAGAAATGAGTCTGGACCCCACTGTAGGTTACTGTCGCCGGGCCACCCCAGGGGAGAAAGGGTGCTACACCCTGTTGGAGGTTTGGTAGCAGCCATACTCCAGAGGCCATTGGATGGTCAGGTTTGGGCTCGCAGTGAAGAGACATGTGGGACCTCACGGGATGGGAGTGGAGCTGGCCCTTTCCTCCCCGTCCCAACAAGACCCTGAGTCACCTCGCCCACGAACAGCCTCTCTGGCTCCTGATCAAGCTGTTAAGGGCCATGATCCCAGAGACTCAGGAACAAATCTTGGAACCCAGCAGGTTTTGGCAAGAAATCCCTCCAGATTTAATTGTTAAAATTTCGGAATTTCAAAATCGCGTGGCTACTACTGCAGCCGCATGACATCATATGTTATTCATAACCAGCAATAGAAAACAAATTGTCTACTGTTGCATTTTCTTCAGATCTAGTGTTGGGGTAAAATCACAAATAATAATGGTGTGTCTGGTGTCAAAATATTGAATGTAATCAAAGTAGAGAGAGAGTAATGTGGAAATCATCTGCCCCACAGGTAGGGGGAGGGTGTGCAATGGGGATATACTGGGGGTTTTGTGGTGGAGAATGGACACTGGTGTAAGTACAGGTGTTTCATTATATGACCGAGACTTAAACTCAAAAGCTTTGTAACTGCTCTCACGGTGATTCAATAAATAAAATTATATAAAAATGGGGGGGGGAGAAGTAAAGTGGAGTTCATGCCCGATCCAATCAGCCTAATCAGTGGCTGAATAAATAGCGGTACTCCTACATAAAAATAAAATTCTACTCTGGAAAAATAGTGTGCTCATAGGAGGGATTCTTGGGTCTGTAGGGCCCAAAATCACTAGGCGCTTTTGCTGATTTTATCTCTAGGGTTGGAATTAAAGGAAACAATGGGATATTTTTAGTATCATAGAAAACAAGAAATACCTGCATATTTTCACAAAAGAAACATAATTTTTTGATAAATCAAATCTGAAAACTGCCTATAAACCCATCAAGATTATAGTAGATAACTATATCATGGTGTAATGACAATGTGGACTGCTTCATAGCAATAATAACTAAAAATTTATATTTATAAACAATTTAACAAACTTCTCCAGACAAAAATGACTGTATTTAGCTTTTGTGGAGTTGTAAAACTCCAATTCTTCAGTCACGTGAATCATTTTATTTTGTGAAAATGTATTAAACTATTCATTGATTATATGTGTGCCACTCTATATGTATTATGCTTCAATAAGAAATGAAAAATAATGCACATTAAAATGGAAAAATGTCAAAAACAAAAATAGCGAAGGAAAACGTTCACCCTACCTTGCATTTTCCTCCTCATTCCTCAATTACTAGTGGTAAAAAGGGAGAAAGAGTGACATCCACACATTGCCCATCCTCTCTCCTCTCTCCTGCTGCTCCTGAGGCCTCTTGATCCTTCTTTCTTGACTGCATGACCTATAAGAGGCAACAATTTCTATCTGGCCTTGTTGGGTCAGCGTACCTGCCCTATAGACCCAGGAATCCCTCCTATGAGCACTCTAGGTCTTTCTTCAAGGACAAAACAAGAAACCCTGCCTGGTTGAAGCCAAGTTGCAGTTCTGAACCAGGCTCTCAACAATAGAAGGGCTATTTCAATCTCCAATTCCTATTGCTTGCTTTTTTTCTCAACTAATTAAGACAGAAGAGAAAGAAGCATGATTAATTATCATCTCTAAAACCCCAACTTGTTTTTCAGCAGTAAGAAGTGTACAAGAAAAAAATGTTATGCCTTTATTTCAGTGATGAGTGATGTTCTGGGCCCAATTCCAACATTTTTGTATATGGAGGCTTCCCTACATCAGCAACTATCCATTCTCCAGTACCAGCAGGTGTCCTACAATGCAATGCAATTCTGATCACATCTACCCAGAGATAGTGCCAGGCTCTACAGGTTAAGTGTTAGTCCCATGAAACTTTCCTTAACCCCCACTCCAGAAGTCAATACAAGTACAGGTTTTACCTTTTCTATGCTTCTGTTCAAGTGACAATAAATCAGAAGTTCCTAAAAACCCCTCTTGTGTTTGATTTATTTAATAGAGCACCTCACAGAATGCAGGAGATGTTTAACTTCCTAGATCTCTGATATACAATGAAAGAATCTAATTCAGAAAGAGTCAAATGAAGAGATACATAAAACTAGCTTCCACATCTTCTCCAAGTGCACCTTCTCCTCAGACTTCCACATGTCCACCAACCCAGAAGCTTTCTGCACTCCATCAATTTGAGATTTTTCATAGACATGAGTGATTAATTTATTTTCCACATTTGGCTTTCTGTGGGTGGGACTGGAGCTTCTGATCAAGGCTGGTTCACAAGGCTGGTTCTGCAAGCCACCAGCCCCCATCATCAGGTAGAATCTAAAAACTGTCTCATTAAAAGAATAAAAACAGCTTATGATTCTAAACAATTAGAATATTCCAAGGATTTTGGAAGTTATTTGTCAGAAATTGTGAATAAAGACCAAATAGCAACAAGAAATACATTTTTATCATCTGAATTATTAAAACTTATTCTTGAAGTCACAATGTTACAATGAAACATTAAAGCAGAGATTGTGAATTCTTAATGCTAGGGTCTGAGGGAAAAAAGAATAAATAATTCCTCAGCTGGATAATATCAACTCAATAGTTATAAAAGATTGACTCATATAGTATTTCCCCGTGTTTACTAAAAACTTGCTTTTCTGGGTATCCCTAAAATAGGAATTTAGAGTTCTTTAATATAAAGTCAAAGGTTAGCCCTGCACTGATTAAACATTGCAATCACCAATTGCAGATCCTGGTTTGATCCCTGGCTCCCTACATTGCCAGGAGTGACCCATGAGTATGCCTGAGCATCACTGGATGTGACTCCCCAAAAAATAGTGAAATAAATTTCTCCATCACTTTAATATGCACTTGGTCGTGTGACTTGCTTTTAACCAAGCATAAGAGAAGCAAAGTCTTGAAAAGTACTGTAGAGTTGTACTTGCCCTTTTTCACTATTGGAATTCCCCCACCATGTAAAGAAGCTTCGGTCTAGCCACTAGATTGAAGAGACCCCAAATATCCATGATGTGACATCACTCTAGTCCTAGCTGAGTTTTACATGTGAGGAGGGCAAGCTAAGTTCTCCAGAATCACTTCTCTTTTCCCTGCAGTGCTAGGGACTGAACCCAGGCCATGGTACACCACTAAGCCACATCCCACCCAAGAATCTTGAGAAATGGAAAATATAAGTTATCACTACTAGAATGGCCTAAATTTAAAACAATTACAACATCATAATATTATTAAGGGTGTGGCACAGTGAGAACTCTTTTATTGGTGATGGTAAAGCAGAATCATGCAGTCACCTGGGGGCTGGAGCGATAGCACAGCGGGTAGGGCATTCGCCTTACAAGCGGCCAACATGGCCGACCTGAGTTAGATTCCTCTGCCCCTCTCGGAGAGCCCAGCAAGCTACCGAGAGTATTTGATATGCCAGACACAGTAACAACAAAGTCTCCAATGGAGACGTTACTGGGCCCGCTCGAGCAAGGAGGGCCTTTACCTTTTACCTTTACCTTTCTAAATTAAGCTTATCCTTAGCATATGAGCCAACAATTATATTGTTTGGCATTAACTCATTTAATTGAAAACCTGTCTGTCCACATAATAAGCTATGGATATGTTATAGCAGCTTTATTTATAGTTGCCAAAACGTGAATGCTATAAATCTTTTTTAAATAGGTGAACGGATCAATAAACTGTTATTATCCAAGAATAGTATATTATTCAACAATTTTAAAGTGCTCTCAAACCTTGAAAAGAAATTAAGGATTCTAAGGAGCTTATTTCTAGGCAAAAAGAAATCATATGAAAATGCCACCTACTATGTACCATTCTATAAGAAGCAAAACTATGAGGATAGTTGGAAAGATAAGGGTTTGTCGGAGCTAGAGGGAGGCAAAGGGGTGAATAGACAAAGTAAAGAATACTTTGACAACAGTGAAACTGTTCAGTATGCCGCTATAACAGTGGGTACCGTAGCATGAAACATTTTAATGTATAATGCAAAAAAGCAAAACCCAATGTAAGCTATGAATGTCATATAATTAAGTGCCCATGTCAAATTTTGGTAACAAATATACCATTTGGGGAGGGGGTGGTGGTAGCAGAGTTGGCTGTGGACTACTGTGAAGACAGGAGTCTAGGGAAACTCTCTGGACTTACCACTTAATTTGTGCAAATCAAAAACTGGTCTAAAAAACAAAGTCTATCACAAGTAATATGTTATTCTAAGTAACCAAGTTTGGGGGAGCATGGGAAATCAAGTCTGTCACCTCAGTATCATATACACAAGTGAGAAAACACAGTGAAACTACAGCCATTGAATACAGGAATATGTTATAGCTATGTTTGTCATTTTGCATATGAGCTAGAACCAGCAAACTGCCACACCTGACATTTTACAAGAAGCACATTTTTCAGATCTCATTTTGTACTGTTTCTTTTGCTGTTGTTCGTTGGGGGGTGATTTGTTTTTTTTGGGGGGCCACACCTGGCTTACTCAGGGGTTACTCCTGGCTCTGTGCTAAGGGAATCACTCATGGCAGGCCAGGGGAGTGGGCGGGAGGAACCATATGTGACACTGGGGATTGAACCAGGCCAGTCACGTGCAAGGCAAGTGCCCTATTCACTGTACTACCACTCCAGCCCTGTGCTATTTCTTTTCTTTCTTATCATAATGGGAAGGGATTCCCTATAATCAAGACTAATAGAAAAATATCCTATTTCTTGGAGCAGCAAAGTGAAGCATGAGCTATTGTTAGCAATTCTCCATGAACAGGTTCTACTTGCTAAGAAGTGGATGGGATGAGGTGCTTTCACTTGAGCCATTCTGCTGTGTGTGGCCCCCTGTCACAGATCAGCAGCAAGGAGGGAAGAAAACCCACAGGAAATGCTGGAATATGGATTATCTTGAGTAATTTATTTGGCTCAGTGGAATGAGTTAACTCTTTACCCCTCTGCCATTTCTCTCTCTCCTCTTTACTTGCTCTGTCTTAGACACATTAACACACATACACTTATATGAGAACACGTGGACCAAAGGCATGCATGCATACACAAACACCTAGTTTCTTTATAAGAGACTCAAACACCAATAACCAATAACTAAGGATTTCTTTAGATGTCAGGGATCATGTGATATGCCCATTACCTTAGGGATTATCATGTTTAATACTCCCCATAATCACTCCATAATGGCAGGGTCCTGAGATCAAATGATGGCCTAAAAAGGTTTGGATCTTGGTTCGCATGCAAATGAAAATCCTCATTTAGCTCTGCAACAGATTTTGGGAGTCATAGAGGAAGCTTGGGGGAAGTGTGGGGAAAATACAACACAGCTTATTAACAGAGGGAGCTGGCAATGGTTGCAAATTAGTGCAGTCTCCTGAATTGATAAGAATTCCATCAAGGCCGCTAATTAACTGCTAACCATATGCCTCTTGTCTTTGAACATGTTTCCTAATTCAACATGAAAATGATGACTAAATTACAGTATCATCTTAGCACTAAACCTCTACACCTGAGCCATTTTTTTTGTCTTCTCTCCCTTTCAGAGGGTAGTTCAGGGACATGCAGAAACTTCTGGACTGACAGCAAAACTTTCTGTCCACAATCCACTCAACTTGCAAAAACAGAAGACAGGAACAATTGGGAAAGTCTATCAATAGATACAGAGAGGTTTTACTAGTAGAAATTAAACCACCATCAAGACTTTTGCTAACTTCTTTGAAATATTATAAGTCAACAAAATATTTGAGTAATGGACTCAAAAGTATCCAAGAACATGATTATAATTTTTACTGCAATGCAGGTTTTTAAGATGAGGGTGGGAGACTGTGTGTGTGAACATTTCATTAACCCCACCACCAAAAGTCACATCATAATATTGTAATTTCTAAATAACATTTCTGCTACTATCACTCATATCACTTGTCATCCCCTTGCTCATCTATCTGCTCGAGCAGGTGCCAGTAGCATCTCCATTCATCCCTGTTGCGAGCTAGTATAGACCAATGGCATCTGCTCACTCCATAAACACGAAGAGCCTCAAACCGTTCATTCAGGGACTTGATGAGGAAGTCTGACCAACTTGTAGGTGGGCGGCCAGGTGTTCTTTCAACATCCTGTTGAGTCCAGTTGGTAACAGCTCTAGTCCAGCGGTCATCTCTGAATCACATTACATGTCCAGCCCATCTGATTTTCAATGCCTTGGCAAATGAGGCAGCTTTCCTGATTCTTGATCATTGATGGAGGTTGGAATTGCGGATTCCTTCTCTCACTTGGGTGAAACATGATATTCCGAGCAAAGCTCTTTCAATTCCTCTTTGGGAGACCAGAATAGCGATCTTATCCTGTTTTTGTAGGGCCCAGGTCTCTGAGGCATATGTTAATGCAAGAAGAACAGTGGAGTCAAAAGATGTGCCCGGAGCCGGAGGTTCTTCAGCTCTTAGCTATTTCTTCAATGCTCTTGAAGGTGTTCCATGCTGCTCTCTTCCTCCTGCACAGCTCAGGTGCCAGGTCATTTGTGATATTGACTTCTCAACCGAGGTACACATAACTGCTGCATTCAGAGATGTTCGCTCCATGAGAGTGAATGGAACATCAGGGACTAGTTCGTTTCTCATGAACATTGTTTTCGTGAGATTCAGCTACAGTCCAACCTGTCCACATTCACGGTTGAAGTCAGCCAGCATTTGTGCTACTTGGCTAGAGCTTGGTGTTGTTAGAACAATGTCATCAGCAAAGCAGAGGTGGTGTAGTTGCCGACTGTCTATCTTCACTCCTATTCCTTCCTATTCCAGTTGTCACATGATGTTCTCGAGGGTGCCACTAAAGATGCTGGTGGTGAATCCATAATACAGCTCACAGAAGATCCTGATATACTGAGTTTGAATGCCCTGTTTGGCTAGGACTTTGATGACTACTTCAGTCTCAACAGAGTCAAAGGTTTTCTTTAAATCCGATTAGACAGAGCGGCATCTTGAACTCTCACGAAACCTCAGTGAGCTTGGCCACTGTGTGGATATGGTCAATCATGCTGACTCCTTTTCAGAACCCGGCTTGCTCGCATGGTTGTCCTTTGTCTAGTGTTCTGCCGATCCTATTCAGGATGACTCAAGTGAATAACTTGTAGACGACAGACAAGAGACAGATCGGGAGATAGTTGCCAATTTCGTGGATGTCTCCCTTTTTGTACAAAAGAACGGTCCTGCTGGTTTCCATTGGGACTGAACTTTGCATTCAGACAGGTAGCATTTGAAGCGCCAAGCCAGTATATTGATGAGTACTGGTGGCAGATTCTTCAGGTGTTTGGATCTGACCTTGTCTGGACCAGGTGCTATAAGCTTCTTTACTGACAAAATGGTGTGTTGGATTTCAGAAGGGAAAATGCTGAGGAACAGTTCTTCTCCAGTGTCAAAAACAGTGTGATGTGATTGATGTCTTCTCGTCTCAATCAATCCAATTACCTCGAACTTGATCTTCTGCATTTGCACCATGAGGTCCTCTATGGATGCTTCTGATGCAGTGTACATGCATTAAAAGTGAAGATAGTCAATTTAGTCCTTCCTCATTTTGGCAGCATAGATAGGCCCTGAGATTTTAGCAGCCTCCCCTTGCTCATTCCTTTCAATGCTGCCGTACTGGGGGCTCTTCCAGGGTCAGGGGAATGAGGCTCATTTCTGTTACTGTTTTTGGCATATCAAATATGCCACGGGTTGCTTGCCAGACTCTGCAGTGTGGGTGGCATGTTGGTTCGCTCTTCACCGATTGGCACCGTTGCCACCTCCACACCACGATGAGGTGGTGAGCCATCAAGGGGTTTCTGCTACTGATGTCAATAATTCTCACTGTCACTGTCCTCCCATTGTTCATCAATTTGCTCGAGCAGGCCAAGTAACATTGTGAGGCTTGTTACTGTGTTTGGCATATTGAATACGCCAAGGATAGCTTGCCAGTCTTTGCAATGTGGGTGAAATACTCTCGATAGCTTGTCGGGCTCTCTGAGAGGGGCGAGGAATCAAACTCGGGTCGGCTATTTTGGCTGCATGCAAGGCAAACGCCCTACCCACTGTGCTATCTCAGATTCTGGGAAGAAGACAATGCAGTTAGAACTCATATGCTATTGGCAGAAATGTAAAATGAGTAAAAAGTTTATTGTGAACAGAGTTATAAATCATAGAGCCTCAAAATAAATACATGGACAATAAAGGAAAACCATAAAAATGGCACAGAACTTTTCTGTCCAAAGCATTAGTGGTTAGTGATTCAGCATTTACACTACAGCACTGAAGACGCTAATGAGCATCTAGAGTAGGCAGTGTTCACAACTGCTCACAACAGAATCTGCTCCAAAAGGAGCCATGTAGTGCAAGAGTTAATAGAGTTGCCTTGTACAAGTAGACAGTTTTCCTAGACTCCTGTCTTCACAGTAGTGCATAGCCTGCTCTGCTTCCACCACCCCTTCCCAAAATAGTATATTTGTTACCAAAATTCTACCAAAATTCTCTCTCTCTCTCTCTCTCTCTCACTCGCTCTCGCTCTCTCAGTGCTGTTTATGGTCACCTGACCACAGCCAGGAGTAACCCTTGATCATAGAGTCAAGAGTAAGCTCTGAGCATCACCAGGTATGACTCAAAACAAAACAAAACAAACAAAAGTCACCCCAAGAATGTAACCAGAAAATATTTACTCCACTATGTTTCCAATTTTCCCACTGAGCACTGAACCCAAACCTAGTGCACCATGGCCAGCAGCAAAGCTGCACTATGTACAAACTCCTGCACAGAAAGATTCTAGCAGAAACCCTGCTGTTTCCACCAGCCACAGTGTATGCTTGGAGTATTTAGGGAGAAGTTTTCATGTGCCCCAGAAGAGCCAGATGCCTTTGAGACAGATGCAGCAAATGCATGGCCTGTTAATATGGCTTCCACCAAGGCACCAATTACATCTCCTCTCCAACTTCTGCATACTACACCTCACATCCATGGATCTAAGTGGTGGATCCACTCAAGCATGGCACTCAGTTCCACAGGAGTTTGTAAAAGTCACTTGATGACTTGATCACTTGACATCCCGTTACTCATTGATTTGCTCGAGCGGGCGCCAGTAACGTCTCCATTCGTCCCTGTCAGGTGCTAGTGTAGCCCAATGGCATCTTCTCGTTCTAGGAACATGAAGAGACTCAAACCGATCATTCAGAGTCGTGACGAAGAAGTCTGACCATCCCATAGGTGTGTAGCCACGTGATCTTTTGATGTCCTGTGGAATCCAGTGGGTAATAGCTCTAGTCCAGCGGTCGTCTCCAAATCACATTACATGTCCAGCCCATCTGATTTTCGAAGCGTTGGCAAACGAGACAGTGTCCCTGATTCTTGACTGTCGATGGAGGTCAGTACTCCAGATTCTTTCTCTCATTTGAGTGAAGCGTGATACTCCAAGATAGCTCTTTCAATTCCTCTTTGGGAGACCCGAATAGCGTTGTCATCTGTTTTCCTAAGACCCAGGTCTCTGAGGCATATGTTAATGCAGGAAGAACAGTGGAATCAAAGAGATGTGCCCAGAGCCAGAGGTTCTTCATCCTCTAAGCTATTTCTTTGGCACTCTTGAAAGTGCTCCACACTGCTCTCTTCCTCCTGCACAACTCAGGTGCCAGGTCATTCGTCATGTTGACTTCTTGACCTAGGTACACATAACTGTTGCATTCAGAGATGTTAGTTCCATTGAGAGCGAATGGAACGTCAGGAACGAAACTGTTTCTCATAAACATTGTCTTCATGAGATTCAGCTATAGAGTATAGTCTGAGTATAGTATAGTCCGAGTATAGTCTGACCTTTCCACAGTCAAGGTCGAAGTTGGCCAGTATTTGTGCCACTTGGCTAATGCTTTGTGTTATTAGAACGATGTCATCAGCAGAGCAGAGGCGGTATAGTTGCTGCCTATCGTCACTACTATTTCTTCCCATTTCAGGTGCCGCATGATGTTCTTGAGGGTGGCACTGAAGAGTTTCGGTGAAATGGTATCTCCCTGCCGAACCCCTCTCTTGACATCAATGATCACTTACCTGTAGAATGGTGAGATCCTGGTAGTGAATCCATAATACAGCTCAGGGAGGATCCTGATGTATTGAGTTTGAATGCCCTGTTTGCCTAGGGCTTCGATGACAGCTTTTGTCTCAACAGAATCAAAGGCCTTCGTTAAATCAATGAACGTTAGACAGAGCGGCATCTTGAACACCCGAGAAACCTCAATAAGCTTGGTTATTGTGTGGATATGGTCTATCATGCTAAATCCTTTGCGGAACCCAGCTTGCTCGCATGGTTGTCCATCATCTAGTGTTCTGTCAATCCTACTCAGGATGACTCGAGCTTGTGGATGACAGACAATAGGCAGATCAGGCGATAGTTGCCAATGTTGTGGATGTCTCCCTTCTTGTACAGTAGTACAGTCCTGCTGGTTTTCCACTGGGATGGAACGTTGCATTCAGGCAGGTAGCGTGTGAAGAGCCGAGCCAGTGTATTGAAGAGTACCAATGGCAGGTTCTTCAGGTGTTCAGGTCTGACCTTGTCTGGGCCTGGTTCTGTTCGCTTCTTTACTGACGAATTTTGGAAGGGAGAACATTGGGAACAACATATCCATCCTGCAGAATTTGGTGTGTGGCAGGTGGACATGGCTATCGAGGAGATCCGAGTATAGTCATGGATAATCTTCTCCATTGTCCTTCTGGAAGATGTGGTAGATCCATCAGGACATCGAAGAGCAGTTATCTTGGTCTTGTAGTTGGCAAAGGACAGGCAGGCATTGAGAATGCTTTTCCTGACTTCTGCCGCATCGGCCAGCACTGCTGCTCTTCTCTCTTTGAGGTCCTTCTTTATCACTTCTCTACACTCTTTTGTGAGATCAGACGTTCACTTGTGGTTGCCTGAGGCTTGCGCCAAGCCACACTGGCAAATAAGCTCAAGAGTGTTTGAAGACAGGCATTTTTTTGTGGCTATCTCTCTCTTGGCATTCCTCGCACAATCATGGAGGTGCTGAACCAGTCAATCATATTCCTCATCAATGTTGTCAACACTGGTATCTTCCCATGTTGCCGCAATGGTGCCAAAGAGCTCCCAGTTGGTGGTCGTTCTGGGAGTTCTCTTCTTAAACTTTGCAGCCCTTTCTCCCCACTCTGTGAAGTAGAATTTTGCATGAAGGAGACAGTGGTCTGATCCCGTTTGGAATGTTGGGACAACAGTGACATAGGTCAGGCAGAACCATCGATTGAATATGATGTGGTCTATTTCATTGTGGAGCCCTCCACCGGGAGACTCCCAAGTCCAACGTTTAGATTCAGCCTTCTGGAACTGTGAGTTACCATGAATGGTCTTGGTCGACATGATGAACTCAGTCTCTCACCCTGTTTGTTCCATTCTAGGCCATGGGTCCCAATGTGGAGTTCTTCAGCTGATCTTCTTGGTACTATCTTTGCATTAAAACAACCCACAATGATCTTGTAGAAGGTGTGTTCTTCTTTATAGAACTTTTCCAGCTTCGTGTAGAACTTCTCAATTTCTCCATCATAATTGGATGCCAAACACAGTAACAACAAAGTCTCCAATGGAGACGTTACTGGGCCCGCTCGAGCAAATCGACGATCAACGGGAGGGCCTTTACCTTACCTTAAATTGGATGTTGGTGCGTAGTCAACAAAGATAAAAACTGCTGGTAGTGAGCCATATCTATTCAAGTGTAATCATCTGATTTGGGTTGTTAGGCATTCAAATGAATCAATGCTTATGGCCAAGTTCATGTTGACAAGGACACCGACACTACCGATGCCTCTTTTGTCACATGTTCCAGGGAACAGTTATTCAGATCTGGGAACAGAGATCCTCTGCCTGCTCCCACCAACCTCAGGTGACCAAGGGATTAAAATCAGGAGCCCAATGGTATCCTGCTCTGTCTGCTTCCACCAACTGCGGGTGACCCAGGGATTCCACACAGAAGACCCACCATACCGGTACCAGATAAATACCTCACCAGCAGACCACTACCTCCACTACCTCCAATACCCACCGCCACGCTCCAGGACAAGATTAATCTTTCAAAGTATAAAAGGAAGTTTTCAAAGAATATTTTCAGTTTTGATAGGGTGAGGACAGGAGAAGCAGAGTTATTGAGATACAATGGATGTGGTTCATATACAAGGCACTTCCAGGTCCAAAAGATTTAAACAAATTACCATACGGAGTGGTTAACAACCAATCAGTGGACAATTTGATGCCTAGTAACTTTCCTACTTTATGCAGTATCTCACTTTTCCTATTGAACACTCCCCTCTGCCTCCTGATGTGTTCTCATCAATTAAATTGCCCTGTCCCATTACCTACCCAAGGAGTCGGAATATGTCCCATGCCATCTTTTTAATAAATATAATGGTATTCAATATATAATTATCTTGTATCAAAGGACATCAAGACACCCACCAGCAGAGACATTATCACATGGTACTTCCAGTAGTAGTTCCCTTTCAACTCCACTTCAGAGATCCCCTCAGTTAACTTCTTTCTGTCACTTTCAAGCTCTCATTGAAAACTTCCAAAAGAGTCTCCAAACGTCCAAGTGCTTTTGTTTTATTGGGGCTTTATTTAGTTTTGGTTTTGCTTTGTGTTTTTTGGGGGGTGGGTATGTGGGAGCAGGCCTCCCAAGCAGTGCTCAAGGGAACAAGGGGAAATTTCTGGTGATACTTAGCCAACCAGGCTTGAAGTTCAGTGCTAGGACCAGGGATACAGAGCTGCTTGGGCCCTGTGGTACCATCCCAGTGATGCTTGACCTCTATGGCTGTACTCAGCAATGCTCAGGGGAAGCATGTGGTTCCAAGGTTAGAATACAGTTGTTCCAGTGAATGCTTGACATATGCCTCTGACCACTGAGATGTCTCCCCAATCCCATGAGCCTTTTGAATCTTTCTAATAGTGACAGTTTCATTTAAGTTAATAGCAACTGTCTACTGTTTTCCAAAAAAATAATGCTAGCTGGCATGCAAGTGCTGTTATAGAAAGATATTTGTTTTTCCTATTGTGGGTACGTTTCCATTTAACATTGTTTAATAGATCAGGGGGTATGATAAACCATTATAGTAAAAACTTCCAGTAAATCAAAGCCCCTTTGCAATGGGGACACAGGCCCCTTCCATAAGACTGCATCTCATCTTTGAAGGCTATTTGTTCGCAGGTCTTGAATGTGAGATGGCTTTCTGATTTATTGCATCTTTAAGAACACAGTGGACAATGATATTGTTCTACAGTTTCATGAGTCTAGGCCTTAATCTTTATAAATTTTACCTTCACCATCTTGCAACAATATTACTGCTTTACTGTGAGGAAGTCTGGAATAGTTGGCAAAAGGCCATTTAAAGGAAAACCAAGGGCCAAAGAAATAATTCAATGGCCTGACCACATGCTTTACATGCTAAAGGTCTAGGTTCAATCTCCAGTATTACCAGGAGTGACCCCCCCAGCACAGAGGCATGAGTAGCTCCTGACCATCACTGAGTGTTACCCCAAAACCAAAAGCAAAACAAACAAGTGAAAACTCATTTACATTCAGACATGAGAGAGGATAGCTTGGATTCTTTGGCCCTGGTTTACTCATCAGAGGATCAATCCACATGTGTGAATGTAGGCACACCAGGGAAACCTCCTAGAAATGGAAAATGATTGCTGTTTCAACACACCTAAATATTAAGAATCAAACTCAGAACCCTGCAACTTATGAAATGTTCTGCAACTTGAACAGCTGCCTGCGTTCCAGATTGGGAGTGGGTGTGTACCTGCTGTATAGAAGGAAGCTGAAATGGGTCTAACTTAAAGGCACAAACAGCTCCTTCCTGCATCTGCCAGTGGGAGAGGCAGCTGGTTCACATCTGATTCAATGTGCTTGGTTAGCGTGGGAGGCAGCAGGGCAGAGGCCAAGCATATGAGCAACAGCAGGAGGCGTGAGACTTGGGCTCCAGTCCTGGACCTGCTGCCATCTGGCTTCAAGGAGCTCCCTCTTCAAGTTTCACTTACTTTATGTCCCAAATGAACATGAAAAACTTGGAATCAACCTGCTGTGATTAGCGAGGCATCGAGCTATAATATCCAGAAATCACTGGGCACTGGTTTATTCTCAGTGTGTTAGCAAACATGAGAATAATAATAGCCATACCATTAGAAGTGCTTTAATTAACAGGTAAGAGGCAACTCTTAGGGATGCTCAATAGCAAATCATGACTCTGTGTGTGTGATTAGTCTCTAACAGTACCCAGAAAATGTCTATTGTTGAAATAGGTCTCATAGTCAGTCTTGAAGTTTTCATTTTCAGTCCTCCCAGCTAGTAGCAATATTCTTTGTTCACAAGATCTTACTTAGGGTTTCAAAATCTTTTTCTCATTTTATTGTGATCCATGACCTCTAAACCCCTTTCCCTTCACCTCCAAGCCAGTTTCTTTCTGTGATTTATTTGTTCGCTTTTTTGGTGTTTTTGGGGGGGGCGCAAGGGGGGTGACAGGTATTTGGGGGAGAGGCATACCCGACTCAGAGGCTATCTCTGGTCATTCCCCAGTGGGCTTAGGGGGAACTTGTGGTGCTGGGGATTGAACTGCACTTCCCCTATTTAAAGACTCTATTCCAGTCCTTTGTACCAGTTTTCCCTCTACGATTTCTTGAAAGCTATTAACAAATCACATTTACTCCATTAGTTTGTTTCCTGTTCTCTCTAGTCTTCTTTGAACATTACATATTCCTAATCCCTGGCCTCATAATTTATCCAATGGTATGTAAAGTTCCTTTCCTTAACAAAATAGCAAATGGTCATTCCTTTTGGATGGAGAGGAGGTGGGGTTGGGGCCACATCCAGCAGTGCTTAGGAGCCATTACTAGCCCTGTGCTCAGGAGTGACTCAGTGAAGTGCTCAGGAGACCAAATGCTGTGCCAGGGATGAAACCAGGGTCAGCCACATATACAAGACAGTACATTTAATATCAACTCTGCATTTCCACCTAACAAATGAAACCATTCTTCCATTTGCAAATATGGTAGTCTTAGAACATAACTGTAAACTTATTTGATAATTCATGGAGAATGGGTACTGTTTTATCTTTCTTTGAATCTCAATGGACTTGTGATTATTTGGAGCAATAGACTACAGCAGAAATGATGGATATGACTTCATGGCTGGATCAAAAATGAGGCAATGTAGCTTCCACCTTGCTCACCAGAATACCAGGAACTGAAGCCTGACATGCCCTCAGAGAAGGTCATCCATGTGGAAGTAGCCAGGTGGTGGGAATTCCAGTGACATGAAGAAGCCATGGGTATGTGCTCTGTGTAACTGTTGGAGTCTTTAAGTCTTCCTACCTCAGGCAACAGACATGAGAATAAAGATACCTTCAGATAATTCTCATCCCAAAGACTAAGACCCTCCAACGTTAAAGGCTTTACAGGTAGCGTCTTAGAAACTGGGGAGAAATTGAGTTTATTAAACATAATAAGAGATTGTTTAAAGCTAATAATATTTAGAATAATTTCATAAACATATAATTTCATGATAATCCAAAAACTATCATGAATAATATTTTATGATAAACTTAAAACATTATGTGCAGTATCAATAGGTGATTGTACATTTGAAGCTTCAAACTACTTTGCTAAATTACTCACATGTAAACTTGTAGGGAGAGTGATTCAAAAAGCTACACCACCGGTAATTCTTTTCTGATGACACCTCGTTCAAACTGAACTTTAAATCTTGGAGTAGCTTGAATCATAATCATTAATTGACCCTAATGTATCAGTGGATATCAAAATTAGTCTTGACCAAGGGCATCCTATGAGCTTTCTTAACCTATCTATTATCTGCAAAGTTGATGGTTTGCCTTTGTTGTAGATCTCTGAAATCCTCAGTATTTTGTGTTTCTTTCCTGACCCTCCTTGGCATTTGTAAGAAGTCCTTTAGTTAAAATGTCTTGAATCAACTGAGATATATTCCACTTCTTGACTATTGGTTTTTTTTTTTTATTTTTATTAGTGAAACACCATGGAGTACAGTTGTAGACTTACAAATTCTTGTGCTTGGGTTTCAATTATACAATGTTCAAGTACCCATCCCTCCACCAGTGCCCATTTCCACCACCACTGATCCCAGTATCCCTCCCACCCCCCAACCCACCCTGCCTCTGTGTCAGGGCATTCTCTTTTGTTCTCGCTCTCTTTTTGGGTGCTGTGGTTTGCAAAAGAGGCATTGAGTGGCAATCATGTTCAGTCTATAGTCTACTTTCAGTATGCATCTCCCATCCTGGGAGGATCCTCCCAACACCCTTTACTTGGTGCTCCCTTCTCTATCTAAGATGTCTTTTCCCCTACGGAGAAAAAAGGTAGCATGTGCGGCTGGCCTCCAAGCCATGGAGTGAACCTCCTGGTACTTATTTTGGCTATTCTTGGGTGTTAGTCTCCTATTTTGTTACTTTATGTTACCCAGATGAATGCAATCTGTCTGTCCCTCTCTTTCTGACCCATTTCACTTAGCATAATATTTTCCAAGTAGTACCACTTGTATGGGGCTGGAGCGATAGCACAGCAGGTAGGGCATTTGCCTTGCAAGCGGCCAACATGGCCGACCCGAGTTCGATTCCTCCACCCCTCTCGGAGAGCCCGGCAAGCTACAGAGAATATCTTGCCCACACGGCAAAGCCTGGCAAGCCACCTGTGACGTATTCGATATGGCAAACACAGTAACAATTGTCACAATGGAGAAGTTACTGGGCCCGCTCGAGCAAATTGATGAACAACTGGAGGATGGTGACAGTGACAGTGACCACCTGTATGTAAATTTCATGACTTCATCTTTTCTAACAGCTACATAGTACTCCATTGTGTAGATGTACCAAAGTTTCTTTAACCATCTTGACTATAGTTGTTGATGAACCAGTCCTTTAGTAAATGCAGAGTCCACAAAGTTGATCACTTTTCAAAAAAATTGTGAGTTTCACATCACCTATGGGGTGACTCATTTTTCAGTTAAATTCAGTTGTGCATCACATTACAATGTTCTAGTCAATAACAAACTGTACGTACAATGATGTTCCAAAATTTCTACTACCTAATGACATCATAAACATTATGTTATAACCACCATGTTATTTCATAATCATCATAAGCATCACATTATGACCATCATGTTACTTCAGCCTGTTTCATGTATTTTATTTCACTATTTCTTGTTAACACTTTCCTCTGTACTTGATTTAATCTCATTTTGTTTTGTTCATCAAGGTCTTTGAGTATGAAAAATTCACTGCTAATGTTACATTCACATGATTATTTAATAGCCTGATATTTTAATTAAATTTCCACATTTCTCAGAACATATCTCTGTTGTTTATTATTGCATGACTGCATTCAGCTGCAAGTAAATAGGGGGGGAGAAAGAGGCTTAAAGAGTTGAAAATAGTTTGCCTTTCTTGTTGATTTTGGGGCCTCAATAGTGATTAGGGGCTACTTCCAGCTGAATGCCCTGTAGACCATGCAGTGACAATGGTCAAACATGTGCTCCAAACTTTGCAAAATCTCCCAGTCCTCATAAACATATTCTTAAAGGACCAGATAAGACAGTAAGTACTATAGGCTGCAGGCTACATAATCTGTCATACTATTCAATCCTGCCCCTTTAATGAGAAAACAGTCACAGACAATATGCAAATAAATCAATGTGGCAGTGTTCCAATAAAACTTTATTTACAAAAAGCAAGCAACCAAAGTATGGGCTGGAGAGGAGAGGCAGTCCCTCCTTCCCCCTCGAGTTTAGATAAATGAGTGATTTACTTTTCTCAAGTAAAGACCTGAAGTACAATAGCTCAGTAAGTAGTTGGTGCTGAATCTACTGTTTAAGTGTGGCTACAGGACTCATCTCACATGTCTGGAAAGTTGCCACACTGCTCAGTTCTTTTCCTTGGGGGTCACCCATGTTTGAATATCTTACTTACCTAGTTTCCCTCAGAGCAAGCAATCAGAAATCAAGATTAAAGCAACAATGCCTTTTATGACATACTTCAAAAGTCTCACATTATTTTTTTTCTGTGTGCTATTAATCACACAGATCAAGCTTAATTTTATGAAGTGGGAACCACACAGAAACTGAATACTAGGAGACAATACTTCTTGATGACAATAGTGAAGTCTGGCTGCTACACCACCACTGGGAAAGGTTGCATATTCACAGCACATGCCGCACTTCAAGAGAAGGGAAGGCAATGAGGAACCAACTACGCTGGAAAGGAGATTCTGTGCATCAGTCAAGATAGTTTTCTGCACCTTTATTACTCCCAAAGCCCTCAGTCCTTTAGCACACCTAATGACAGTTTGGGAAGTCCAAAACTGAGAAACATGACTAAGAATGTAGTGAACCTAGGTGAGGAACTCTTTGAAGGTTCAAGGCTAGAAATGTTGGGCGGCATCGTTGTAGAGTCTACTAATGCTGTGTGACCTTAGGTGGCTGCTGAGAACTAGACTAATCTTGGAAGGCCTGGATTCTCATACTGCAATTCACTGCTCCAAACAACCTGGACTTCATTACTGGGACAACCACTGTCTAACACCTGAGACAAGCAGTTCTCAAGCCTATTGTTAATCCAATCTCTGGGAGAGGGTTCATTCATTTATTCCCTCATCTCAACCCAGACTCATCTAGTCAACACCTATGAGAGTTAGGCTTCGGCTTCAGATTTTAAAAGACTCTGATTAGCGAGGTACTGAGGATGCTTAGGGAGCTAAAAGAAACAATGGAAAGCAATGCCAATAAAATACAAGAGGATTTGAAGGTAGAAATGAGGAAAATGCAAACAAATTAGAAATGGAAATTTCAAACCTGAAAAACCTGGTAGGTGAATAGAAAAACTCAGTGGAAGTCCTCAGCAGCAGAGTAACAGCTGCTGAGAACAGAATCAGTGAGCTCAAAGATGAAATCCAGAGACTCACCAGAAGAGAGCAGAAAATGGAAAAGAGACTCACAATTCGGGAACAGATGGAAAGAGAAGACCATGATGAAGCCAAGAGGGGTAACATAAGAATTAATGGAGTCCCAGAGGGACAGGAAGAAAACCCTGATGAAGAAGAAACGGTCAAAGACATCATTGCTATGGCATTTCTAGAAATATAGCTGAAGAAAACATGTGACCACATTCAGGAGGCCTAAAGGGTACCAGCTAGAAGAAATCCAAATAAAAATACCCCAAGGCACATCCTGATCCGAATGACCAAAACCTTAGATAGAGACAAAATTCTGAAAGCAGCAAGATCAAAGAAAGAAATTTCCTAAAAAGGAGCATCCTTAAGATTCATAGCTGAAACCCTCATGGCCCGAAAACAGTGGTGGGATATAGTAAAAAACTCAATGAAATAAATGCCTCACCAAAAATACTTTACCCAGCAAGACTCATTCATAACAGAAGTAAAAACACACAGTTTCACAGACAAACAACAGCTCAGGAACTTCATAGACTCAAAACCATGGTTACAAGAACAACTAAATGGGCTACTTTAAGACAAGACAGGCCCCTGAAATACACTAAATTTCAACAGAAAAAAATGGGACAAAACCCCATAACAATAATCTCTCAATGTTAATGGGCTAAACGCGCCAATTAAAACAAACAGAGTGGCAGGATGGATTAGAAAATTGAACCCAACATTCTGCTGCCTGCAAGACACTCATCTCAATAGTCAAAGCAAGCACAGGCTCAGAGTCAAAGACTGGAAAACAACCTACAGGCAAACAATTCCCATAAAAATATTGGGGTAGTCATCCTAGTATCAGACCACACTGATTTCAGACTGAAGAAGGTCACAAGAGACAGTGAAGGACAATTCTTATTGATCAAGGGATCTGTACAACAGGAAGAACTTGAAATACTAAAGGCATATGCACCTAATGAGGGACCAGAAAAGTACTTAAAACAACTACTCATAGACGTGGAGAAAGACATCGATAGCAACACAATACTAGTGGGAGACTTCAACACTGCTTTATCACCTCTCGTAGATCAACCAGTCTCAAGCTTACCAAGGATATACTTCATCTGAGGGGAAAATGGAAGAAAGGGACTTAGCAGATATAAACAGGACACTTCATCCTCAAAAAGCTGAATACATTCTTCTCAAGTGTGCGTGGAACATTCTCCAAGATAGACCACATGCTGAGCCATAAAACATATCTCCATAAAATTAAGAAGATAGAGATTTATTAACAATCTCCCCAGACTCTAATGTGCTGAAATTAGAAGTAAATCACACACACAAACAGAAAACTAAATCAAACACCTAGAAATTAAAAAGTTCACTATTGGACAGTGAGAGGCTTAAAAAGGAAATCAAAGAGGAAATCAAAAGATTCCTGGAAACAAATGAAAATGAAGACACGAGTTACCAAAACTTATGGGACACAGCAAAAGCTGTGTTAAGAGGAAAGTTAATGGCTCTACAAGCATTCCTCAGGAAGGAGGAGCAAGCCCACATAAGTAACCGTAACCTCACAGCTTAAGAGCTTGGAGAAGGACCAATGAAAGGAGCCCAATACGAACAGTAGGAAGGAAATAATAAAACTCAGAGCAGAGATTAATGAGATGGAAACCCAAAAATCAATCCAAAAGATCAATGAAACCAAGAGGTGGTTCTTCAAGAAAATAAACAAGATTGATAAGCCTCTAGCAAAACTGACAAAGAAAGGAAATGAAAAGGGGGTCATTACAACAAAAACTACAGAAATTCAAAGCATCCTCAGGGAGTACTTTGAGAAGCTTTATGCCATGGAACACGAAAACCTCGAGGAAATGGATAAATTCCTAGATTCCTATAGCCTCCCAAAGCTGAACCAGGAAGACCTGGAAGACCTGAACAGACCTATCACCATCAAGGAAATTGAAACAGTAATAAAAATTCTCCCCAAGCACAAAAGTCCTGATGGATTCACTAGTGAATTCTTCCAAATTTTTAAAGAGGACTTACTCTCAATCCTCTTCATGCTTTTCCACAAAATTGAAATATCAAAAACACTTCCAAACAGTGTCTACAAATCAAATATCACCCTGTTAACAAAAGCAGACAGACATACCACAAAGAAAGAGAATTACAGGCCAATATATCTGATGAACACAGACACTAAGATCCTCAACAAACTATTAGCAAATAGAATCCAACGACTAATCAAAAGATCATACAACTTGACCAAGTAGGATTCATGGATGGTTTGACATTCGGAAATCGATCAGTATAATTCATCATATCAACAAAAGAAAAGATAAAAAGCACATGATCATATCAAGAGATGCAGAGAAAGCATTTGACAAGATCCAGCACTCGTTTATGATGAAAACCCTTGCCAAAATGGGGATAGAAGGGGCTTTTCTCAATATAGATAAGGCAATCTACCACAAGCTGTAGAGCAAGCATCATCCTCAATGGGGAAAAACTGAGAGCCTTCCCTCTGAGATCAGGGACGAGACAAGGCTGTCCATCCTCTCCACTGCTGTTCAATATAGTACTGGAAGTACTTGCAATAGCGATTAGGCAAGAAAAAGATATTAAGGGCATTCAGGTAGGAAAGGAAGAAATGAAGCTCTCACTATTTGCAGATGATATGATACTATACTTAGAGAACCCAATAACCTCCACCAAAAAACTCCTAGAAACAATAGACTCATATAGTAAAGTTGCAGGCTATAAAATCAATACCCAAAAGTCCATGACTTTCCTATATGCAAACAGTGAGAGAGAAGAAAGTGACATGAAAAAAACAATTCCGTTCACAATGGTGCCCCTAGGAATCAGCTTAACTAAGGATGTAAAGGACCTGTACAAAGAAAACTACAAAACGCTACTTCAGGAAATAAAAGAGGACACGACAAAATGGAAAAATATTCCCTGCTCATGGATTGGGAGAATTAACATTGTCAAAATGGCAATACTTCCCAAAGCATTGTATAAATTCAATGCGATCCCTATAACGATACCCATGACATTTCTTCAAAGCAATGGAGCAAACACTCCTGAAATTCATATGGAAAAATAAGTCCCTATGAATAGCTAAAGCAATTCTTGGGAAAAAGAAAATGGGAGGAATCCACCTCCCTAACTTCAAACTCTACTACAAAACAGTAATAATTAAAACAGCATGGTACTGGAACAAAAGCAGAGCTGCAGACCAATAAAACAGGGTTGAATATACTGACATCTCCTCTCAAACATATGATCATCTAATCTTTGATAAAGGAGCAAGAAATGTGAAGTGGAGTAAGGAAATCCTCTTTAACAAATTGTGCTGACAAAACTGGAAGGCTACATGCAAAAAAGTGGGCTCAGATCTCTGCCTAATGCCATGTCCAAAAGTAAGATCAGAATGGATTAAAGACCTCAACATCAGACTGGAATACATAGGTACATTGAAGACAAAGTTAGCAAAACCTTCCATGACATAGAAGCTAATGGTATCTTCGTAAATGTCATGCCACTGGCCAAGCAAGTGAAAACAGAGATAGACAAATGGGACTATCTTAAACTAAGAAGCTTCTGCACCTCAAAAGAAACAGTGACCAAAATACAAAGACAGTCTACAGAATGGGAAAGCATATTTGCCAAATACACATCCAACAAGGGCTTGATATCAAGGATATACAAAGCACTGGTTGAACTCCACAATAAGAAAACATCCAACCCCATCAAAAAATGGGGCGACAAAATGAAGAGAAACTTTCCCAAAGAAGAAATCCGAATGGCAAAAAGGCACATGAGAAAATGCTCTACATCATTAATCAGCAGGGAGATACAGATCAAAACAACAATGAGATATTATCTCACACCACAGAGACTGGCCCACATCCAAAAGAACAAAAGGAACCTGTGTTGGCGCGGATGTGGTGAGAAAGGGACCGTCCTTCACTGCTGGTGGAAATGCCAACTTGTTCAACCCTTTTGGAAAACAGTATAGACAATTCTCAAAAAACTAGAAATTGAGCTCCCATTTGGCCCAGTAATACCACTCCTGGGAATATACCCCGGAGAGACAAAAAAGTATAGTCTAAGCGACATCTGCACTTGTTTATTCATTGCAGCACTGTTTGCAATAGCTAGAATATGGAAAAAACCTGATTGCCCGAGAACAGATCACTGGTTAAAGAAACTTTAGTACATCTACACAATGGAGTGCTATGTAGCTGTTAGAAAAAATGAAGTCATGAAATTTACATACAAATGTACTACATGGAAAGTATCATGCTGAGCAAAATGAGCCAGAAAGAGAGGGACAGACATAGAAAGATTGCATTCATCTGGGTAACATAAAGTAACAAAATAGGAGACTAACACCCAAGAATAGCTGTGATAAATACCAGGAGGTTTACTCCATGGCTTGGAGGCCAGCCACACACTCTAGGGGTAAAGGCAACTCAGATAGAGAAGGGAGCACCAAATAAAGGGTGCTGGGAAGATCCATCCAGGATGGGAGATGCATGCTGAAAGTAGACTATAGACTGAACATGATTGCCACTCAGTGCCTCTGTTGCAAACCACAGCACCGAAAAGGAAAGAGAGAACAAAGGGGAAATGCCCTGCCACAGAGGCAGGGTGGGATGGGGGGATGGGGGTGGTTGGAGGGATACTGGGATTGGTGGGGATGGAGTATGGGCTCTGGTGGAGGGATGGGTACTTGATCATTGTATAACTGAAACCCAAGCACAAAAATTTGTAAGTATACAACTGTACCTCATGGTGTTTCACTAATATTTTTTTAAAAAGTATAGTCAAAGTAACATCTGCACTTTTTTTTCATTGCAGCACTGTTTACAATAGCCAGAATCTGGAAAAACCTGAGTGCCCCCCAAAAGATGACTGGTTAAAGAAACCATGGTATATCTACACAATGGAGCACTATGCAGCTGTTGGAAAAGATGAAGTCATGAAATTTACATACAAGTGGTACTATATGGAAAGTATCATGCTAAGCAGAATGAGTCAGAGAGAGAGGGACAGACATAAAAATATTGCATTCATATGGGGAACATAAAGAAACAAAATAGCTGACTAACACTCAAGAATAGCCGAGATAAGTACCAGGAGGTTTACTCCATGGCTAGGAGGCCAGCCACACATGCTAGGGGGAAAGGCAGCTCAGATGGAGAAGGGAGCACCAAATAAAGGGTTTGGGAGGATCTTCCCAGGATGTGAGAAGCATGCTTAAGATAGACTATAGACCAAACATGATTGCCACTCAATAACTCTTTTGCAAACCACAGCACCCAAAAGGAGAGAGATAACAAAAGGGAATGCCCTGCCACAGAGTCAGGGTGGGACAGGGGGGTTGGGGGTGGGAGGGATACTGGGATCCGTGGTGGTGGAAAATGGGCACTAGTGGAGAGTGGGTACTTGATCATTGTATAATTGAAACTCAAGCACAAAAGTTTGTAAGTCTACAACTGTACCTCATGGTGTTTCACTAATAAAATTTTTTTAAAAAGACTCTGATTGTGGTGTCTAGCTTGAAAGCCTCTAGCACAAACACCAGATCCCTTTTAATGTGACTGAAGATAGAACTAGATGTTTTGGCAGCTAAATCACACTTGCAACTCACTTGTCACTTGTGACTTGCTACACCCAAATACATTTTTACAGAAATTCCAACTTAGCTATATCCTGCCAAGCCTGTATTTTGCAAGTTTTGTTTAACCCATAAAAATTGGTGAAGCCAGTCAGTACTTAGAGTTTCCTCCTGATTTATTTCACTTCTTACTGGAGAATCACATTTGGGGCTGGAGAGCTAGTGCTGCAGGTAGGGAATTTGTCTGGAAGATGGCCAACCTAGGTTCACTCTCTTGGCAACTGTGAGCTCCACCAGGAGTTATCACTGAGTGCAAAACCAAGAGTAACCCCTGAGGGCTGCTAGGTGTGCCATCCCCCCCAAAATAATAACAATTCTTATACTTGCATGTATTTGTATTGTGTTGAGACTGTCATTAGTTGAGACTATTCCTCCAGCTTTGTGTATCAGTCCATCTGATGAGTTTGACTCACACAAAACATTGATAAAAGTGTGTCTGGAGTGTAGTCACGTGGCATTTCCCAGGCAGTTTCCTGTGGAGAGTTTCTCAGACACAAAGCTGGCAGTCTTCCAAACTGCTGTGGTTTCCCATACATGAATAAGAGCCCAAAAGGTCATCAGAGCAACTGCATTTCTTGCACCATTGTAATGGCATTCTAGGCCTCACCTTCTAGCTTTATAGATTTCTGGTCTTTTAACATTTCTTTTGGGGGCATCCAACAGCATATACTAGTTTGTTTTCCTTTTGCTATTTTCCAGGTAATTTTGAATTTATTCTTTGATTTCTTTGTTAACCTGAGAGTTATTCAGTCATTGTTTAGTCTACATGTGTTTTGAGGAGTGTTTTCTGTTTACTTTTTGTCATCAAACTCAAAACTCATGCCACTGTGATCAGAAAAGGTACTGAATATGGATTTCAATATCATATAGTTATTAAGATTAATATTTACTTTGATTTATTTTTGTACCAATATGTGACTAATCTTTGAGTAAAAGATTATATATTCATTTGTTTGGGAATGAAAATTTTTGTATACTTCTGTTAGAATCATCTCATGAACGATTTCATTTAAAACCAGGATTACTACCATCTTCTCTCTTGACCACATTGTTCTCTCTCTCTCTCTCTCTCTCTCTCTCCTTCTCTCCTCTCTCTCTCCTTCCTCTAATTTCTAAATAAAAGATGTTTGTACTTCAAAAAAAAAGATTGCTTGGGGCTGGAGCAATAGCACAGTGGGTAGGGCATTTGCCTTGCATGCGGCCGACCCAAGTTCAATTCCCAGCATCCCATATGGTCCCCCGAGCATCGCCAGGAGTAATTTCTGAGTGCATGAGCCAGGAGTAACCCCTGTGAATCACTGGGTGTGACCCAAAAAGCAAAAAAAAAAAAAAAGATTGCTTTATTTAATACAACTATTTTTTCTGCATGGTCTATTTACTGCTGTATGTGGTTAATGATCGTTATTATATTGTTGTCAGTGTGTGCCTTGTGATGTTAATTTTTTGTATATTTGGGCCTTGAGTGCAAAAACATCTATAGTCATTGAATCTTTCTGATATATTTACCTCTTTGGTCATTTTGGTGATTTATCTTCAGGTATGGGAATTATAATTTTTGTAATTTTCTCTGCAATATTGGTTCAAAGCAACTTTCTCCAGACTTTCTCTATCTTTACACCTAATAGAGACCCTTGTATGAATAGCATAGTCTGATCCTGACCGTTTTATCGATCTCATTGCAGAACAAACTCAGGATCTCATACATGCTATGCATGTGCTCTGTCACTGAGTCCATCCACAACCAGATCCTTCTTTTTTGGCCATCCAATCAGTCTTTTGATTGGTTATTTAAGATCATTCAGATTTAGTTATTTATTGATATCTGGGAATTAGCTTTATATCTTTCATTTTATGATTTTTTAAATATTTCTATTGTTTTTCCCATTTATAGCTATTTCCCATTTATAGCCTATTTATTTTGACTGTTTTCCTGGTGATTCCACCAAGGTATTCATTTTTTTCCTTCTAAATGTCTCTGCTTCACGACTAAAACCTCATGGGAAGGGGGGCGTTCCGGTCCGTCCTTCACGCCCTACCGAGGTCACCAGTTGCCCCCCGCGAGCGGCTCTCCAGCACGGCCACGGCCCCAGAAGCACAAGGACTTAATGCAGAACCCGGCAGCTTGGAGCAGAAAAGTGAATGGACTATGCGTTAATCCAGGCCATCAGGTCTGTCCAGAGGGGAAAGGGTGTTGCCCCAGTCGCCTTCTCCTCTCTGGAAAGAAAGATGGCGGCCGCATGGGAGCCTTGTGGACAGCAGGTATGAGCCGGGGGACTGGGGGCGACTAAAACCTCATGGGAAGGGGGGCGTTTCGGTCCGCCCTTCACGCCCTACCGAGGCCACCAGTTGCCCCCCACTAGCGGCTCTCCAGCACGGCCACGTCTCCAGTGCACAGAAACCAATTTCTTAACTATCTGACTTTCAGTAGAAATACTTCCAGGGTCAATAAGTAAAATAGCAGAAATCCAAAACCAACATTTAATTCTTGAACCCAGCTGTAGAAAGCAAATCACTTCACAATGCTTTTTCAGCATGTCTGATTTGGGGGGGGGGGTAAACTCTAAATAATAGTGGTGAATCTTTTATTGAAACAATGAATCTAATCAAAACAGATAGAGTGTTAACTAGAATTCATCTGCCCCACAGGGACTGGGAGGGGTGGGGGTGGGGTTTTATTGGGGTTCTTCATGGTAAAAAATAAGTTTTGGTAAAGGGAAATGTGTTTGATATTTGCATGACTGAGACCTAAACCTGAAAGCTTTGTAACCTTTCCCACGGTGATTCAATAAAGAAATAAAAAAAAAAGTCTCTGCTTCAGACTTTTTATAATTATCATGAAGATTATATTTGTATTTCTGTGTCTTAAATAGTCTTTGGGAGTATTAATTATTGCCATAAAGATCATTTCCCATTTTTCTCTCTTTAGAAGCACTTATTTTGTTTATGTTTCTGATTTTGTATTATTTATCACTATGCTAAAGATTTAATGTCCTCTTGCCTTTTCTTTTCTTGCTCAAGAACTCTTTTCAGCATTTCTTGTAGGTAAACAGGTCTGATTGTGGTCAATTCCATTAGCTTTTTTTTGTTTATCTGAAGAAGCCACCAATAGTCTATCATAATTAAAGGCTAAATTTTAGGATATTCTTGATTTAAAGTTTTTATTTTTTACAGTTTAAAATGTGCCTCTCTACTCTCCTAGCCTATAGGGTTTCTGACGAGAACTATGATCATTGATGACCTGATCTGGTGCCTTTGTGTGTTACATTTTTCTTAACCTTTACCCTCTCTGTTCCTTTGCAGTCTTACTATTTTTTGTCACTGACTTTTATAATTAAGAATGATGTGTCTTGGTTTATGTATTTTTGCATGTAGAAATTTGGGTTATTGGTGTGACTCTGTAAAGAACATGCCTTAAATGTGTAAAGCCTTGGGTTTGATTCCTCACACTGGAAAAGTAAAATGTGTTTGACACAGTTCCTGGGCTTCTATGGTTTCTTGTTTTCTTAGAAAATTTTTCAGTTATTATTTCTTTGGTGAAGCAATCTGTTCACACACACACACCCTCCCCACCCCCATCTCTCTTTTTCTCTCTCTCCCTCCCTCCTTCTCTCTCTCTTACTATCTCTCTGTGTTTCTCCCTCCTTCCCTCTTATTATACCCATTATCCTGATGGGTATGGATTTGTTCTCCTAATGGACAACAGAGTATAGGTGTGAATTTCCACTTCCAATTTCCACTCCAATGATTTTAAATAATGATTCTAATAATTTTCACTTCTAATGACTTTCTTTTGGGGGAGGGGTGAGCCACACTCTACTGTGCTCAGGGCTTACTTCTGGTTCTGTGCTTGGGTCTTCTTGGGATTATATGGATACTATGAATTGAACAGGAATTTGCTGGATGCCGTTCACATGCCTTACAAACCATACTATCTGTATAGCTTCTTAGTTTCTTATTTTTTCTAACTCTTTTTTCTCCTCTTTACTCACACCTTTACTGGGATTTTATTTTTCATTTTACTTACTTATTCCCTTATAAGATTGGGACTATTCTACTTTCCATGGATATTTTATTTCATTCTTTGTGTTTCTCATATCCATACATTTCATTCTAATTTAGAATGCAGTTGATGTTTTCTTGATTTTTCTTCAAAATGAATTCTTAAAATTGTCTGTTAGAATCCCCATTTCCATGACATTCAGATGTATTTTGGAAAATAATTTTTTGTCATTCATTCTGCAACAGAATTTACCCTTTTTTGACATTTTTTTGGTTTTCTTCTTGAATACTGACTCCTGGTTTGAAGATCTGTTTTGGCTTTTAGAATCTCAAGTATGTGTTTGAAGCAGGGGGTAGAGGGTACTGAGTTTATTTATCTATTAGGTTTATTGACGGGTTTATTGATTGCTACTGTGGTGGGGAAGACCAGGGCTGGGTATGAAGTTACTTGTTGTTTCCTCTCCTCTTGTAATCAACTTTTTTCTGCCTTAGTTCAATAGATCCTTCCTTTAGACTTACTAGTGTCCACTACAGTTACTGGCATACTTTTTCTTAAGGCTGAATAATTTTTTAACTTTATTTCAACACTAGTTTATAAAATTGTTCATAATATAGTTTTTACAGGCAGTCAATGTTCCAAAACCAATCCCGTCACCAGTGTGACCTTCCCTCCACAATTTTTTCCTATTTCCCATCCCCCCCAATGCTGCCTCCCTTGCAGGCACAAAATAATTTATTTTTTATTGCTTGTTACAACAAAATGACAGATGAAATTGTCAAAAATAAGTTCAGTAAAAGAAAATTTGTGAAAATTGTTATATCTCACCATGGAGTCACTAAGTTATTGTCTGGGGGGGGGGGGGTTACTAAACTCTTGGTTTTGTGTTACTGTTTTTGACTATTGAGCTTAGTTGGCTTCTATGACACTTTCTTGTCTAATTTGGTGTGCTCCAACTGGAATTTCAGTGGCAGACTTTGGAGGTGTCCCACTCCAGGAATCCAGGAGCTATGGGTGTGGGCTGCTAAGTTTGCCTGGCAGCGGCTGTGGGGTGTGGGTTTGGCTGCTGGGGCTCTAAACACTGGCATGGTTCTGAGATAGATTTGTTTGAACTTCCAATGAAGAAACAAGGGTTTTCAAACTTGGAAGCTTTGCCAGTTTTTGCTCTTTGGGGCCCGAGTTAGAGGGTTTCCATAGCCTAAGGCTTTTGTGGTTGAAGGTGCTTCTCATCACTGGTGCATGGAGTGGAGCCTCTCTCCTGCCATGCCATATCTGCTAAAACTCCTGGTATTTTTTCTAGCCATAATATCCACCTTAGGAGTTCCATGGCTCCTTCTTACCATTGTAGAGAAGCTGGCTGGTACCCCCAATGTACCAAAATCTGGGTACTTTTCCTACTTGTATTATAATCAACGCAGCAGTGATCTGCCCCCACAAGGCCAGGTGGCATCCTATGTTCTGATCTGGAGGACTTAGCAGTGATGGTGCAGAAGTAATTCCCCTACAACACTGTAGCACTGTATCACTGTCCTCCTGTTATTCATTGATTTGCTTGAGCGGGCCCAGTAACATTGTGAGACTTGTTGTTACTGTGATTGGCACATCGAATACGTCACAGGTAGCTAGCCAGGCTTTGCCGTGCAGGCAAGATACTCTCAGTAGCTTGCCAGGCTCTCTGAGAGGGGCAGAGGAATCAAACTTGGGTTGGCCGGGTCAGCCACATGCAAGGCAAATGCCTTACCTGCTGTGCTATAGCTCCAGCCCACTTACAGCACTACATGTATCAGAATTACCAAAGCTCGAGACCAGTCCCAAGACACCTCCTCCTACAGCTAAGCAGGACATGCCCTTCCCAGGTCTGCAGTGCAGGTCTGAATTCCCGGACAGGCTGCCCCCTGCCACTTGTACTGCAGTTCTTACCATGGCAGGTCTGCCCACCTTAGTCTAGGCAGTAACAGGAGCTACAGCTTTGCCCATTTCACTCCCACTACAGGCCACTGGTCACTCACTTTCAAAAGTGCAGACGCTTGTATTCATCAGAAGCCTTACGTAGGGGTGGGAGATAGCTCCAGGGCTATCTGCCTTGCAAGCATGAGACCTTGATTTCAATCCTCAGTGCCACCATACAAACCAAGTGCAAGTCTGGCAGCTCTGCTCCCTGTGACCCCCAACATGATTTCTGGCTCAGACACAGCCAGGTTTATGCTGCTCTATGCACTCTGCTAAGTACTACTCCAACAACAAAAGAGATCTACAAGTACTGGGACTAAGAATAAAACCCCCAGCAAGCATGTGTCTGATCACTGTAGCAGCCCCCAGTAAATATTATAACCGGAATGTACATGAGCAACAACTAAATATTTGCAACTCCAGATGAGCACTATGCAAGCTAAAGCACATAACTAAAGGAGTACAAGCTGTGGCTAACGCCACAATAAAAACTATGTTATGAACATCACAGCTATGTATATGTACAATTTCTGTCATCAAAACAACATCAACAAAGGGAAGGAAAGAGGGTGGAGCATTCTTCAGTGATAAACTGATGTGAATTGTGATATATTGTTGATTTCTGCTTTATTTCCATGGTAATTTTTCTCAGTCAAGGTCCATTTTTCTATGTTTTTCTGGGTCTCAGTTTTAATTTTCTATCAAGCTTTCTGTTTGACCTTTAGAATATTTAGAAATGTGCTTTTTGTATCCAAATATTTTGGGACATTTTAAATATTTTGCTATTAATTCCTAATTCCCCTGTTTTCTACGAACTGAATTTATATCAGTTGACAGTCTTTTTAATTTAGTGTGGTATACTTCATAACCCAGAATGTGATCTATAGTATGAATGTTCCATGCAACCTTGAGAAGGAAAATGTGTATTCTGCTAGTGGTGGATGGATTACCTGGTAAGTGTCAGTTAGATCAAGCTGATTGATAGTGTTGCTCGGGTCAACTCTATTTTTATTGATTTTCTATCTGCTTGATCCATCAATTACAAACAGAGGGATATTGAACACTCCAACTAAAATAGTGCATTTGTCTATTTCTCTTTTTGGCTCTATCAATTTTAGCCTCATGTATTCTGGTGATTTGTTTTTAGGTGTGTGAAGTATTAAGTCTGTTTAAAGAATTTATCTATCACTATGCAGTACCCCTCTTTGTCCATGATAGTTCTCCCTATCCTTATATCTTCTCTGTCTAAAATTAATGTAATTATGACAGTTTTCTTTTAATTAATGTTAGCATAGTATATCTTTCTCTTAGTCTTCGTATTTAAATTAAACTCTTATGAAAAAAACATGTAGCATTACAGTTTAAAAAAACGCATTTTAACTTCATCTAATCTACCTTCAAGTAACACTATTCCAGGAACATGGTGTCATGTGTAATACAGGTACTTCTTAGCAGTGTTCTCAGTTCCTCACCTCAAATGATAGTGATATTGCTCTCATTTGCTTATTATCTATAAACTACAAACACCAAATACAGTGTTACCACTACTGCTTCAAATAGTTGAGGATAGAGCATTTATATGTTTACAATGCCAGTAGTTCCCTTTAAAAAGAAAGTTAAGATGCAAGCTCCATTAAATAGAAAAGTACTCCCACTCTTTTTGGAAAGCAGAACTTTTATTAAATATATATAGAATGCCTATCATGGGAAGTACTCTGCTGGATCCCATAGGCCATCAGATAATCACAGAACTCTGTTGTCAGGTACTCTGGTTTTTATATCTTACCGATAAAGATCTACAGCTCAAGACTGGGATAGTTTGGAGGAAAAAGAATCCACAGAAGGCAGCCTAGCCCTAGACAAAATTCTATATTGATGAATAAAAATGTAGCAACAGGGGTCCCTGGAGAGGTAGCACAGTACATTCCAGGACCTGTAGGGCTTGGCTGTTTATAAATTGGAGAAGGCTGGGTGAGGGCTGTGGGGGATCTCTAGGAGGGAGGGGAATCTGTATTCCCCATTCCAAGAAGGTCTCCGAGTTTTCAGCCCAGAGCTTGGTCCACCTGGGATAATTTAGTGGCTCAAATTTAGTGGCCCAGTATTACTTTGCTGATAGTAATACTTTAAATACTGTATTATAAATTGTAATCCTACATATTTGAAGTGTAGGCTTTTCTCCACTTTCTAATATCTTCGGATCTAATGTCTTTTTATATAATTGTTGTTATTGCTGTTTTTATTAACATAGAGACAATTTTGCTACAACGAATTATTGTTATCTTGAGGGTAGCTGAAATAGTACCTATTTGGGAAGAGACTGAGGCAAATGTTTCTAAAGTTGGTGGGATTATAATTATACAAGGTACTTACTGTCCAGACACAATGGGATTTGGAACTCTATGGAACATCCCCTGCACAAGGAGGACATCTTCTTTACCTGCACTTCTTCGGAGATACCCCATATTCAACAAGGAGTTTAAAATGTAGGGAGAGCATTCTTTGCTATCAGTTGCCCTTGGTGTGATCCTTTTATTCTGAGACCCAGGCCAGCACAGGAAGCTTCAGAGAAATCAGGCAGAACTGTCATCCTTCTTCCCACCACCGCAGTTACACTGCGAGCTGCCACTCAGCTGCTGCACCTGTTCTCAGACAAGACAGCTACTAGGTGCAGGAGGCAAGATCACCCTGCAGATTTTTAAAAAGATGAAGAAAGGGCAGCGCCTGAGCAATAGTACAGCAGGTAGGATGTTTGTCTTGCATATATCCAACCCAGGTTTGATCCCCAGCACCCCATAGGATCCTCCCAGTACCATCAGGAATGATCCATGAACTCAGAGCCAGGAGTAAGCCCTAAGCAATGCTGGGAATGGTTCAAAAGCAAATGGAAACACTTGCTGTAGCTAAACCAAGCTTGGAAAAAATGAAAAGTCACAAATGGCCTATTAAAAAAAAGAAAAAAAAGCAGCTGAACCCAACAAGAAAAATGGCAATACAGACTTTTATATAGTCTCTTTGAACATCAATGAACTAAACTCTCCTATCAAAAGGCATAGAGTCACTGGATGGATCAGGAAATAAAATCTACTGATTTTCTGCTGACAGAAAGCATACCTTAGAAATAAGCTGGGAAGCTTATACCTAAAAATAATAAGCTGGGACAGACACATTTATATCAGGCAAAATAGCACTTGATATAAATAAATAGAGACAGGGATGGACACTACTTATTTGTAAGAGTACAACAATATATCAATAAGAACTCTTATCAACATATGTACACTAAATAATGGGTCAGCAAAATATATAAAGCCTTTGCTTACAAACCTAAACACATCAAAAGGAAAACAATAGTATTGTGAGACCTAAACAGTCCACTTTGTCTTTTTATAGGTAAACCAGACAGAATAGCAATAAAGATTCAAGAACCCTAAATGAGGAGTTAGAATAAATGGGATTAATGGATATATACAGAGTCCTCCACCCCCCAAAAGTCAAATGTACCTTCTTCTCTAGTACCCATGAAACATTCTTCGTGTTATATTAGAAGTTAGGGTATAACTCAAACATACATAAATTTACAAAAATAGAAATCAAACCAACCATCCTCTCATACCATAATGCCATGATAGAAATTAACCATTAAAAGTAGACAAGAGGGGCCAGTCAAGGAAAAAGGGGTTAGGAGGACTGGTCAATGATTGGATCTAACCACAACTGCATGGGGGGCTGAGGGTGTGTAAGATAGAGAAGATACCACTATGGCAATAATTGCTGGGAATGGTCACGCTGGACTAAATCTGAGAGTTAAAAGTAGGTAATAAGATATTCTTGATAACCTTTCAGTATCAATATTGCAAACCACAATGCCCAAAAGGAGGGGGGGAAGCACTTGTCATAGCGGCAGGCAGGGGTAAGGGGAAGGGGTGATGGAATGGAACCCGAGGACACTGGTGCTGAGAAAAGTACACTGGTGGAAGGATGGGTGTTGAAATACTATATGACAGAAATTCAATCATGAACAGCTTTGTAAGGGTTTATCTCACAGTGATTCAATAAAAAAATTTTTAAATAAAAAATCTCCTATAATTAGGCTATTTTAAAAAGAGGGGACACGAGGCTGGAGCAATATAGCACAGCAGGCAGGGCATTGCCTCGAACGTGGCCAACCTGGGTTCAATTCCCAGCATCCCATATGGTCCCCCAAGCACCGCCAGGAGTAATTCCTGAGTACATGAGCCAGGAGTAACCCCTGTGCATTGCTGAGTGTGACCCAAAAAGCAAAAAAAAGGGGGGGCAGAAGGATATAAAGCAAATAAGGTGCCTGTCTTGCATGTGGCCAACCTGGGTTTGATACCTGGCACCTAATATGTACGGAGTAATCCTGGTAGAGGATTAAGCAGGAGGATTAAGGCACTGTGAACTTCCAGTTGTGGCCCCCAAACAAACAAAAAAAAGTGAGGGGAGTGGACATCAGGAAAGTGAACAAAACACTGCTAAATAACAACTGGATTAAAGAGGAAATCAAGGACAGAATAAAAGAATCCTTGAAACTAATAAAAATGAAGAAACAATCAGAATCTATGGGATATAGTAAGAGCATTGCTAAGGGGGAAATTCATAGCAATACAGACCAGTTAGAAAGGAAGAAAAGACTCAAATCAACAACTGAACACATAGCTAAAAAATCTGTAGAAGTAATAATTGAATCCAAAAGGTACCAGGAAGAAGGAAATAATAAAAATTAGAGAAAAATAACAATAATACAGAAATAAAAAATAATCAAAAATAAAAAAATAATCAAAATAATGCAATGAATAATGAAACTGGAAACTAGTTCTTTGAAAGAATAAAATAGAAAAAACTTTGTTTAGGTTTATAAGGGGAAAAAAGCCAAAATGCCCAAATAAATTGGATCACATTCAAAAGGGGAGAAATTATGAAAGATGCTTTAGAAATTCAACATATTATGACAGGTGAGAGCCTAGAAAAAATGGATAGATTCTTAGGATCATGTTGTCTTTTAAAACTAAATGAGGAGGAAATAGAAAATTCAAACAAGCCAATCACACGCAAAGACACTGAAACAATAATTAAGAATCTCCCTAAAGGGGTGGGAGGGATACTGGGACTGGTGGTGGTGGAGAATGGACACTGGTGGAGGGATGGGTATTCGATCATTGTATAACTGAAACCCAAGCACAAAAAATTTTAAGTCTACAACTGTACCTCATGGTGTTTCACTAATAAAAATTTAAGAAAAAAAATTTACATAAGAACTTCCTTGAATTACTCTTATATACTGTACTTTAGATAGACCAGCAGGAGGCAGTCTAAAGAAAGCTTTGTTTTAGCAAATGTTATGTACAAACAAAAGTGAAAATATATTCTCACCAGCTCTTGGTGAATCATGAAAAAAAAAAAAAGAATCTCCCTAAAGGGGCTGGAGCAATAGCACAGCGGGTAGGGCATTTGCCTTGCATGTGGCCGACCCGGGTTCAATTCCCAGCATCCCATATGGTCCCCTGAGCATCACCAGGGGTAATTCCTGAGTGCAGAGCCAGGAGTAACCCCTGTGCATTGCTGGGTGTGACCCAAAAAGCAAAAAAGAAACAAACAAAATAAACAAAAGAATCTTCCTAAGAATGGGGGGGTGAGGGGGCTGGTGATGGGAGGGAAACTGGGGTTACTGATGGTAGAATATGTACATTGGAGAAGAGATGGGTGTTGGAAAATTGTAGGAATGAAACCAAATCATGAACAACTTTGTAAGTGTGTATATCATGATGATTCAATTAAAAAATAATAATAGTAAGTTTAAAAAGTTAAATGGGACTACATCAAATTAAAGAGTTTTAATTTGATTTCTTCTCCATGACAAAAGAAATATAGGCTAAAACTAAAAGACACCCAATGATAAAAATATTTGCACTCAATAGCAGAAAAAGGGTTAATATCTTTATTAACATAAAAGGGCTAAAATAAGATACTCGTAAGCATACGAGTTACGAAGCACTAAGAGATATAAAGTACTACAAAAATAAACCAAAAAAATCCAAAACGTTATCAGGAAATGAAGAGAAATGAACAGACACTTCTCTGAGGAAGGAATAAGATGGCCAATAAGCATATGAAAAATTTCTCAACACTTATTAACAGGAAAATCCAAATCAAACTGACAATATGTTATGGAATCAACCTGTGTTTTCAAAAAAGCATGGTAGGTTGTTTTCTGTGTGTGATCTGTGG
Organism: Sorex fumeus; assembly: GCF_029834395.1. NCBI lineage: Eukaryota > Metazoa > Chordata > Mammalia > Eulipotyphla > Soricidae > Sorex > Sorex fumeus. The sequence continues at coordinate 37,750,884 of NW_026606101.1, read as the reverse complement.
CCATGAGTCACTTTCCCACCCCAGTCTGCTGCCGCCAACAACAGACACATGAAAGAGGGAACAGGGTCGCCAAGCTGGTTGGTGATCCATATAGAAATAAAATAAGTGCTACAGTGATTGCCGTTTATTCCAATCTCGGTCCCACCATTTCTTCCATTCTCCCCACGTGCCTATTCCAGTCTCACTGCTTGCCCCATTCCAAAGTTATCCTACACAACCGAGGTATCCAATGGACAAGTGGATAATGAAGGTGTGATATGCATGCCCCATGGAACCTCACACATGTAAAAAGTTGATAGATTAAAAAAAAACCTGGAACAATGTTTGTTGGTGGGAATATGTTGAAAAAGAAATTCTTATCCGCTATTTGTGGGAATATTGACTGGTTCAACCCCTGTGGTATAGAGATTTCTCAGAAAATTTAGAATTGAGCTGCCATGTAATCAAGCAATTCTACTTCTTGGAATATACTATAGGACACAAAAATATTCATTCAAAAAGATATTTGTTGCTCAGAAGGAAGGAGAGAAGGAGGAGGAGGAGGAGGAAGAAGAGGAGGAGGAGGAGGAGGAGGAAAAAGGAGGAGAAAGAGGAGGAGAGATACTGGGATTATTGGTGGTGGAAATGGGCACTGGTGGAGGGATGGGTACTCGATAATTGTATAACTGAAACCCAAGCACAAAAACTTGTAAGTCTACAACTGTACCTCATGGTGTTTCACTAATAAAAATTTTTTTAAAAAGAACAAATAGAATTAAGCTTTAGACAATGGCTTTGAAGTAGGGAGTCATGAGGGCAAAGAATTTCAAAAAAATCATAAAAATAAAATCTGATCTAAAAAAAAGAAAGAGGAGAAGGAGAAGGAGGAGAAAGGAGGAGGAAGAAGAGGAGGAGGAAGAGGTAGAGGAGGAGGAAGGAGGAGGAAGAGTAAGAGTGCCTGCCACAGAGGGGTGGGGCCAGAAAGCAGGTGGGATGGGTGACAGGAGGGAAACTTGGCACATTTGTAGTGGGAAATGTACTCTGGTGAAGGGCTGAATATTGAAGCATTGGATAAGCAAAACCCAGTCATGAACATGTTACTGTGCATCTCACAATGATTCAGTTAAAAAATTAAAATAAAAAATACATATGTACACTATTATGCATTTCAACACATAGCATAATAGCTAAATTATGGAATCAACCCAGGCATCCAATGACAGACTAGTGGATAATGAACATGTGGCATGCATACCCAATGACATACTATGCAGCTGCAAGGAATAATAAAATCGTGTAACTTGAATTGAGCTGAAGGTTATCAAGTTAGTGAAATAAGTCAGAAGAAGGACAAATACTGGATGATCTCACCTGTGTTATGTAGAATCACAGGACAAGAGAACGTAAAGTATCAAAGATGGGAGACATAAATTTCCCTTGACCCTAGAATTTAGAAGTGATAAGGACAGAGAAGGAAAGAAGATGAGGCAGGGGTAGTAGGTAGAGGCAAACAGAAGGCCATGGGGGCTTGCTCTTCAGGCCTATTTCTCCCTGGAACACATATCTTGTTGCTATTTACTTACTTATTTCCACTTATTTCCAAGCCCATGTTCTCTCGCAAACATGCACATCTCTCATTTTCTCCCCTCACATCTTTTCCCCCCAAAATTGTATTTTTTTTTTTTGCTTTTCGGGTCACACCCGGTTACTCCTGGCTCATGCACTCAGGAATTGCTCCTGGCAGTGCTCAGGGGACCATATGGGGTGCTGGGAATCGAACCTGTGTCGGTCATGTTGGCTGCGTGCAAGGCAAACGCCCTACCCGCTGTGCTATCACTCCAGTCCCCAAAATTGTATTTTATTAAAGCACCATAAGTTACAAAGTTATTCATACTTGGGTTCTTTGATGTGTGATGTTCCATCAACAATCCCACCATATCTTTCTAAATATGTTTTAATAAAAACTTCTTGGCTTCATTCGCTGGAAGAATAAAAGAAAAGAATGTGACAGTGGTCGAGGTCAGTGGCCTGAGGCACATGGGTGACATATAGATTTGCCATATGCATGTGTCTAAACCACACAGTAAACAGCACTGTAGCCATGAGATCCAAAGTACAACAACTAAACTTAAAAATATGTCAGAGAGGGAGAGAGAAAAGAGAGAGAGAGAGAGAGAGAGAGAGAGAGGGAAGGGGGAGAGAGAGAGAGAGAGAGAGAGAGAGAGAGATACAAGGGGGGTGGGGGGAAATGCCTGCCATAGATAAACATAGACAGGCAGGGGAGGGTTGGGGGAAACTAGGGACTCAGTGGTGGGAAATGTGGAGGGATGGGTGTTGGAGTATTGCGTGACTGAAATCCAAACATCAGCAGCTCTGTGACTGTGCATCTCATGGTGATTCAATTAAAAAAGAAATGTGCCAGTCAGGTGAATGAATTATGAAGGTGTAGTATATATAAACAATAGAATACTATGCAGTTTCAAAGAGTGATAGAATTATGCAATTTGATGCAACCTGGCTCAAACTAGAAGATATCATGTTGAGTGAATAACCCCTCCCCAAATTACATTAAACTATTTTTCTAAAAGTCGATGCCTATTACATTTGCTATATTAGCATTGAAGACATAAGCCCACAGTTATGCTGTAATAATATTTTGATGATTGTGTTGAATAGGTTCATTATTTTGAATATTAATAACTTATTAATCACAAAGATGGTTTGCAAATATTTTCTCCCATTCCATAGGCTGCCTTTTCATTATGTCGATATTTCCTATGCAAAAGCTTCTTGTTTGTTTGATTTAGTTCCACTGGCTTATGCTTTTGCTGCCTGTGTTTTTGTTGTCATATCCAAGAAATATCATTTAAAAAATTGTCAAAGAATGTATTTATGTTTTATGTATACAAAACACAAATATATATAGGAACATTTTTCAGTCCTGAGAAGAAAACGATGCCATTTCCAACAACATAGATAAACTGTGAAGGCATTATGCTAAGTGAAATAGGTTGCAGGCAGACAAGTTTTATATGGTTTCACATGGGATATTTTTTAAAGTCAAATTCATAGAAACATATAGTAGAAACATAAAAACAATTTGTTACCTGGGGACTCAGGGACAACGAGATAGTAGTTGAGGGCATAAGTCTTCAGTTAATCCATTTTGGGAATCTAGTGTATAGCATGGTGATAATAGTTAATAACACTGTATCACATTTCTAAAATTTGCTGAGAGTGTATTTTATGAGTTCTCACCACACAAAAAGAAAATGGTAATACATGAGTGGATGGGTGGGAAGGTAATGAGGGCTGTGAATGGCAAAAAGGAGAGAACGGAAAGGGTCGCACCACAGGGCACTGCCCAGTAACTGCAAGGAGGGGTCCAGACAGTGTGAGTCTAAATTCTGGAAGCATCAGCAATTTCTACACAAAGTACTTACAGAGAGAACAGGTGTTGGGGGAGAAGGACTATCGCCACTCCCAGGAAGAAATTCATCTGCTAGAGGAGACAGAGGACGTGGTCAAATGGGGCATGCCAAGACAATGTCCTCTTCCTAGGCTCATGCTCAGTCCTGCGGGGAGAACTCTGTTGAGACACGAGCCTTTCAGCCCCAGGCTGTCCTGTTCCTGAGGAAACGGAGGGTCCTGGGTTCTCCAGCCACAGGAAAGTCAGATTTGGTGATATGTGCAGCAATGACAAGTTTGGCCTTTCTGCAGGTGGAACGGTCTATGTGCACATGTCCTGAAGACTGCCGCGGGTGGCTACTGAAACTGCAGGGAGACTGGTGGCCTCTCATTCCATGGGAAGGAAGTAGGTATTGTGTGGCTCGGTGAATGCTTTAGTATGGTGTGATTCTGTACATTCTGAAATTCTACTTGGAACCGAGTGCCTGGAAAGACATACCTTCCTTTCAGATCAGGTGAGCAGTGAGAGAAGGAAGTCCAGCTTTCTCTGCCTGCAAGGTCAGCTCAGGAAGCCCTCAGGATGGAGAACCTCAACCAGGGCTTCAAGTAAAGGGGGCAAGATGAACAGATAAAACTGTTAAATAATACATATGAAACAAATAACTGAAAAAAAATCATAAATTCCCACTGCCTGCAAGTTGGGAACAAGCCCTTCGTGCTTCGTTCTCAGCCAGAGAGGACAGTAGGGCGACCTTTATTCTTCAAAAGAGTTCCTGGACCAGCTGCAGGCCCAGGACAGCAGACTGTGAAAGGTCTCGCTGGGTCCAAGAAGCAGTTCAGCTGCTCTATTGGCTAGACTTGGAAGCTGCTGAAAGCAGAGGGATGCCAGATGAGAAAGCATTTGGGAGCCAGCATCCCTAGGCACTGTGTCCAGCCATCCAGATGAGGCCACAGGAGGGAAAGGTACTGGACAGCAGAAATGGCTAGAGGTAAGGTGGCTAGGGAAACCCCAACCAACCCCACTTCTTTCAGTCCTCTGATGGCCTGCAGGTAACTCCCCTTGTCCAGAACCCCAAATAGCAGGGAGCAAGGGCTCCAGAGCCAGCCCCCAAAGAGCAAAGGAGAAAGAGATGGAGAAATAATACAACTTCCAAGGAATGCGTGAGTGGTGAGAAAAGGGGCAACTAGACAAGATTGATACTCTGCGCAAGAATATTGAAGAGGAATCGAAGCAACAGTACAGCAGGTAGGGTGTGTGTCTTGTCCACGGCTGGCCTGGGTTCAATCTCCAGCATCATTCATATGCTCTCCCGAGCACCATCAGGAATAATTCCTGAGTGCACAGCCAGGGGTAAATCCCCAAGCATCACCAGGTATGACCCCCCTCACACACACACACACACACACACACACACACACACACACACACTATGAAAATATCTCTCTTGGGGCTCAGGATGAAGCTTAGTGATGAAGTGTGAGTTCAAAATGTGGAGAGGTGGATTGATGCTCAGTTTATTTGGATAAACATAGTAAGAGACAAAGATTCCAAAACAGTTCTCTGAGCTCTGAGGGCAAGCAAGGATTTTACCACAAATCCCAGACTAAACCCTCAGGCTGGTTTAGTTTGTCCTTCCCCATGGGAGTCCTGTCATAATGGCTTGCATCAAGACCATGCTTTTATGCTTTCTAGACTGTCCCATTTCAATGTCAGTGTAGCTTTGCTGTCACCCTGGGTCCATCTCAGTCCCAAGGCAGGACTTCCCTTTCTGGGGTGTTAAGAACTATGGCAACCAAAACCTGAGTCAAGTAATTATGACAGATGCCCAAGAGTAGATATATTTCAGAGTCAATCAACTCCCAAATATTAAGGGCGTAGCATTAATGGTCTTTCTGTGTTTAAGCAAAGAACATTGCTCTATAGTCAAATATGAAAAGGCTATAGAGGACATAGAAAAGCAAGCAATTCACTATAAATACAAAGTCCAGAGTTACCAGAAAGTTTGACTCATAAGTAACCAAGACTGACTTGGGGAATGTAACAATGAGAGATATAGCACAAAGGAAAGGTCAAGGATAAGCTCAGGGAATTAGGGGTACTCTCAAGAGCACTGTAAGCTTCTCTGGGGGGAAGAAAAGGGGCAATTCACGGATGAAGCCTAAAACACTTAGGGTCAATATACAACAGTCAAACATATGCCTCATATGTGTAAATCTCTGAGTTTGATCTCTGGCCCCCCAAAAATAAACCACACACCATGGCTGTGTGACCATGGTTCCTTCTTCCTTTGAACAGTCTAGTAGTGGTGAGAAGAGGAAGAGATTTTAGGCTTAGGGCTCTGATGCTAGCTCTGCGTCCTGACTTCACCACCTCAGGAGGAATGATTGGACTGGTTCCCCTGCACAATAATCTTCCCCAGTTTCTGGAATTTTGTTTATATCCAGTGAACAGTTCTATTGACTGCCTTTGCTCTGAGACTATTTGTGATGTGCAGATGGCAAATCCAATGCAAAGGTCAGGTATTGTAAAAAGATTTGGAATAAGAAGCCCCTCTTATCCGTCCTTCACGCCCTACCGAGGTCACCAGTTGCCCCCCGCGAGCGGCTCTCCAGCACGGCCACAGCCCCAGAAGCACAAGGACTTAATGCAGAACCCGGCAGCTTGGAGCAGAAAAGTGAACGGACTATGCGTTAATCCAGGCCATCAGGTCTGTCCGGAGGGGAAAGGGTGTTGCCCCAGTCGCCTTCTCCTCTCTGGAAAGAAAGATGGCGGCCGCATGGGAGCCTTGTGGACAGCAGGTATGAGCCGGGGGAGTGGGGGCGACTAAACCTCATGGGAAGGGGGGCATTTCGGTCCGCCCTTCACGCCCTACCGAGGCCACCAGTTGCCCCCCACTAGTGGCTCTCCAGCACAGCCACGACTCCAGAGCACAGAAACCAATTTCTTAACTATCTGACTTTCAGTAGAAATACTTCCAGGGTCAATAAGTAAAATAGCAGAAATCCAAAACCAACATTTAATTCTTGAACCCAGCTGTAGAAAGCAAATCACTTCACAATGCTTTTTCAACATGTCTGATTGGGGGGGGGGGGGTAAACTCTAAATAATAGTGGTGAATCTTTTATTGAAACAATGAATCTAATCAAAGCAGATGGAGTGTTAACTAGAATTCATCTGCCCCACAGGGACTGGGAGGGGTGGGGGGTGGGGTTTTATTGGGGTTCTTCATGGTAAAAAATAAGTATTGGTAAAGGGAAATGTGTTTGATATTTGCATGACTTAGACCTAAACCTGAAAGCTTTGTAACCTTTCCCACGGTGATTCAATAAAGAAATAAAAAAAAAAAATTTTTGCTAATAATGCAAAAAAAAAAAAAAGCCCCTCTTAAGCATCACCTGCTGTGCATGAGGTGTCACCTGACACTCTGTCAGACATGAAAGCCAGGGTTCAAGCTAGCACAAATGCTGACAATGACTACTAATCACAGTAGCAAAATTGTCCAATCTCTGAGAAGGATGCTGAAAGTAGACTATAGACCAAACATGAGTGCCACTCATTGCCTCTTTTGCAAATCACAACACCCAAAAGGAGAGAGAGAACAAAAGGGAATGCCCTGCCACAGAGGCAGGGTGGGATGGTGGGGATGGGGGTGGGAGAGATACTGGGATCCGTGGTGGTGGGAAATGGGCACTGGTGGAGGGATGGGTATTTGATCATTGTATAATTGAAACCCAAGCACAAGAATTTGTAAGTCTACAACTGTACCTCATGGTATCTCACTAATAAAAAAAAATTTTTTAAATTGTTCCATCTCTGACTCAGGTTCCCTGAATTGCACCAGTAACCAGATACAACAATTGAAATGGTGGCTTTGTAAGAGATAAAATCTTACACTCTTTGTATCTCCTGATAGAAAGCTCACTGCTCTTTCACTTTCTTCAACTGCACAGGGAAACTATACAAGGATCGTGGAAATTTTAAGATCTGATATACACAGAAGGTTTAAGATGTAAAAAGGAACTTTGAAGCCCAAAGTAGGCAAAAAGGCAAAAAGAAAAACTTACTAGGGTCTCTGAGTAAAATGAAGTTTCAAAAATTCTGATATAAGGAACAGAGAGACAGATTCAGATGTTCAGCTCTTGTTTTGCATGTGGCCAATCCCATTTTGATCCCCAGCACTGCATACGGTGCCCCAAGCACTCAGGAGGGATACCGGAGCAGAAGCCACGAATAAGTCCTGAGCACCACCAAGGGTACCACAAAACTCTCCCATAAAAAAATTCTGAAGTAATTTAAAGATGTGACTGTGGAATAGGTATATCATTGATAACTATGAAAACCCCCCAAAATAAAAAATTTCCAGTTTCAAAAAGATAAATTCCAATACCATAGATACGGAAGTGTCTGGATCACACAGTGCATGAAGCAACAAAAATCTTAATGAATCTCAGACAAGAACTTACCAACAACCCTGCAATCAGATATAACAATGTTTACATAAATTTATTTTCTATATCTATTGATTCTAATATTGCAACTGTGTTATCTAATCAATTTTAATCCTAGAATTGTATCAACAGTTGCCACTTTTTTATATACTAAATAAAATTTTTTTAAGATTAAAAAAAAGGAAGACAAATTCCAGACACTTCAGACAGCTGGTTAGATATGTATTCCTGAAAACATTCTAGAATAGAAGATTATCCAGATGGTTTCTGAGTCTGTGGAAAAGAACACAGTGATCATTGGAAGCTGATATAAGTTCACAAGAAACAAGTTGTTCCATATTACATTTTTTCTAACATGGTAGGATCATTGGATCAATCATGAAAACACTATAAAAATATCTTGGTTTCAGCAAGAACAAGCAATGTGGAAGAATGTGATTTGAATAAGAATATTTTTAAAAATCTAATAACCTCTGTGATTCCTAATGTAAATCTATCTTGTATTAATGTGTTTATCCAAAGTTGAGTAGAGAAAATATATCTGAGAATCACACGTCAGTATTTGGAATACTGATTATTCCAAATCAGTAAGGAAGGTAAGGTAAAGGTAAAGGCCCTCCCGTTGATCGTCGATTTGCTCGAGCGGGCCCAGTAACGTCTCCATTGGAGACTTTGTTGTTACTGTGTCTGGCATATCGAATACTCTCGGTAGCTTGCCAGGCTCTCCGAGAGGGGCGGAGGAATCGAACTCGGGTCGGCCATGTTGGCCGCTTGTAAGGCAAACGCCCTACCCGCTGTGCTATCGCTCCAGCCCTGTAAGGAATAACTAGTACAATATTTGAAACATTTAAATAATACAGAACCATGGCTGGTTCAATAAGACAGAACCAGAACTGGCCAGTGATTATTTGGAATAATACAGGCATGCCAAGAACAGATGACTAGGTAAAGAAACTATGGTACATATACATAATGGAATTAATACTCGATGATAAGAAAGGTAAAATCATGCAATTTGCTGTTATGTGGATGGATCTGGAGGTTGTCATGCTGAGTGAAGTTAGTCAGAGGGAGAGGGATACACACAGAACGATCTCTCATATGCAGGATATAAAGAAAGATAGCAGGGGAACACCAAATGCCCAAAGGCAATAGAAACAAAGAACATGAGAACTGGTCTTCAGGAAGAAGCTGCCACAGAGGAGAGAAGGGTGGGAGAGAAATAGGACAGGGAAGTAAACACCACATTGGTGGGGGGAGTGGTCAACTCAGGAGGAGGGGAGGAGATGAGAGACCATAAAGAATTATGCATGATTTTCTTTAACCAGTCCTCTGTTCTTGGGCATGGGGTTGTTTCCAGATTCTGGCTATTGTGAACAATGCTGCAATGAACATACAAGTGCACATGTCATTTCTATTGTGCCTTTTTGCACCCTCAAATATATTCCCAGAAGTGGTATTGTAGGGTCATATAGAAGCTCAATTTCTAGTTTTTTGAAGGAATGCCCATATTGTGTTTCCAAAAGGCTGGAGTGGTTGGCATTCCATCAACAATGAAGGAGAGTCCCTTTCTCTCCACATCCACGCCAGCACTAGTTGTTTTTGTTCTTTTGAATATGTGTCAGTTTCTGTGATGTGACATGATATCTCATTGTTGATTTGATTTGCATCTCCCTGATGTTTAGCGGTGTAGAACATTTTTTCATGTACCTTTTGGCCATTTGTATTTCTTTTTTGAGGAAACTTCTGTTCATTTCTTCTCATTTTTTGATGGGATTGGAAGTTTTTTTTTCTTGTACAATTCTACTAACGTGTTGTATATCCTGGATATTAATCCCTTATTAGATGGGTATTGGGTAAACATTCTTTCCCATTCCGTGGGTTCTATCTGCATTTTGGCCACTGTTTCTTTTGAGGTGCAGAAGCTTCTTGATTTAATGCAATCCCATTTGTTTCTGTTTGTTTTCACTTGCTTGGTCAGTGGTGTTTCATCCTTTAAGATGCTTTTAGCTTCAATGTCATGGACAGTTCTGCCTACACTTTCCTCCATGTACCTTATGGATTAATGTCTGATATTGAGGTCTGTAATCCAGTTTGATCTGACTTTTGTGCCTGGCATTAGACAGAGGTCAGAGTTCGGTTTTTTGCAGGTAGCTGTCCAGTTTTCCCAGCGCCACTTGTAGCAGAGACTTTCCTTGTTCCACTTCACATTTCTTGCTCCGTTATGAAAGATTAAGTGATCATATATTTAAGAGTCTGTGACAAAATATTCAACTCTGTTCCATTGGTCTTCAGGTCTGTTTCTAGACCAATATCATCCTGTTTTAATTACTACTGCTTTGTAGTACAGTTTGAAGTTGGGGAAGGTGATGCCACCCATCTTCTTTTTCCCAAGAATTGCTTTAGCTATTTGTGGGGGTTTATTGTTCTGTATGAATTTCAGGAGTTGTTTTGTCTATTTCTTTGAAAAATTTCATGGGTATCCTGATAGGGACCGCATTAAATCTCTGTAGTGCTTTGGGGGAGTATTGCCATTTTGATCATGTTAATCCTCCTTATCCATGAGCAGGGGATGTGTCTCCATTTCCTCCATTTCTTTCATTTCTTTAAGTAGTGTTTTGTAATTTTCCCTGTACCTCTTTGGTTAAGCTGATTCCGAGGTATTTGATTTTCTGAGGTACTATTGTGAATGGGATTGTTTTTTTTAAATGTTTCTTTCTTCTCTTGTTATTTATACATATATAAGAAAGCCATGAAGTTTTGCAGGTCCATGGGTGTTGATTTTGCAGCCTGCCATTTTACTATACAAACTTACATCTACACAATGGAACAGTATGCAGCTGTTAGGAAAGATGAAGTTACAAAATTTTCTTATAAGTGAATGGTCATGGAGAGTATCATGCTAAGTGAAATAAGTCAGACAGGGACAGACATAGAATGACTGCACTCATTTGTGGAATATAAAATAACATAATACAAGACTGATACCCAAGGACAGTAGACACAAGGGCCAGGAATATTGCTCCATAGTTGGAAGTCTGTCTCATGAGCTGGGGAGAAGGCAGCTGGAATAGAGAAGGGATCAGTAAGTCAATGATGGTGAAGGGGGATCATTTGGGATTGGAGATGTGTGCTGAAAGTAGATAAAGGACCAAACATGATAGCCTCTCAGTATCTATATCGCAAACCATAATGCCCAAAAGTAGAGAAAGAATATGGGGAAAACTGTTTGCCACAGAGGCGGGGGGAGGGGGGTTAGAAAGGGGTGGTGTATACTGGGGACATTGGTGGTGGGGAATGTGCACTGGTGGAGGGATGGGTGTTTGATCATTGTATGACTTAAACATGAAAGCTTTGTAACTATATCTCACGGTGATTCAATTTAAAAAAATGTTCTTGGCTGGAGCGATAGCACAGCGGGTAGGGAATTTGCCTTGTATGCAGCCGACCTGGGTTCAATTCCCAGCATCCCATATACCATATACCCCCGAGCACTATCAGGAGTAATTCCTGAGTGCAAAGCCAAGGGTAACCCCTGTGCATCGCCAGGTGAAACCCAAAAAGCAAAGAAAAAAAAAGTTCTCTAACTATAATGGAATGAAAATAGCAGAAACAAAATTCAAAAATCAACGATATGTAAATGAAGCAACATAGTCTTGAACAATCTGTGAGACTGTAAGATCAAATGGTAAACTATGAAATACTTCAAGAAAAATTATAATGAAAATACAACATATCATAATGTGTGTAATGTTAGTTTTTTTCACTCTGAAGAAGCTCATATTCTCTCGAGATTATGAGAAAAAAATAATCAAATAAAAATCAGAGGGAAAAATATCATGCATGAAACCTCATCAGTAACAGTGCTAGAGACAGCGGTGGCATGCAGACTCACTCCCAGCCTTCCTCTACGAACTTGCGACTAAATCTACAAGCACCTGCAAGCCAAGCAGTTCATGGATACACTGGTCCCCGCAGGTGAACACTCTAAGGTCTCTCCATGTGAAGGCAGGCCAGCCTAGTTCCAACCTGCTGAGGCCCTGGCAGCTGTGCTCACACCCACCACTGCATCCAGGCCAACGGTTCAACCACTTCACTAATATTCTCGGGAGACTCAAGCTGCAAATAATTCCAAGTATCCTAGTGCCCAGACTGAGAACTCGGAGGTCTTCTCAGTGTGGGGGCAAACAGCCTCTCCCCATCCACCCCCCCATCGCTGCCCAAGCCCTGGAAGCCACCCCCAACCCCCACAGTCAACACCATGTCAACTCATTGGCCCAAACCATAGATTCTGAAGTCTCTGGACCACACAGCCGCCTATTCCTAATATTCCTAATTCCTCAATACTGAAATTCCAGTAGGAGCACACCAAATTAGATGGAAAAGTAACATAGAAGCCAACTAACCTCAACTGGAAAAAAAAAAAGGTAATGGAGAAGGCTCAACTAGAAACAGTTTACTAAATCCTTAGAAAAGGATTTAACATCACTTAATAACACTTAACAAACTTGTGATGAGATATAACAATGTTCACATGAAATTTTTTATACTTACACATTTTTATATTGTAGCTTTTTTATCCATCAGCTTTGGTCACATCAAACTGCATATCACAGGAACTTGCCTGGCTTCCAGGTGCCATCCACTTTGAGGGATGGTGTACCTCATTTATCTCTCACAACTTTTATTTAAAATCATACCAATGGGGCTAGAGCTATAGTACATTTAAAAGGGTGTTTGTTTTGCATAAAAGCTGACCTGGGATCAATCGCCAGTACCCCATATGGTCCCAAGGGTCACACTAGAAATGAGCCCTGAGCACCATGGAGTCGGCCCGAAAAAAACTAAAGATAAAAATTGAACTAATGGTTGTGGGCTGGGAAGCAGATCTCAGAGAGCTAATGAACAACTGTGCTGCGGTCACATGGAATGTCTATAGCCCAGCCAAGATCCAGTCTGTCCTGTGCTCGCTTTGGCAGCACATATACTAAAATTGGAACAACAAAGAGAAGATTATCATGGCCCCTGCGCAAGGATGACATGCAAATTCATGAAGCGTTCCATATATACACCCAGTGTTGCACAGGAGTTAACTCCTGGCTCATGCACTCAGTAACTACTCCTGGCAGTGCTCGGAGGACCATATGGGATGCTGGGAATTGAACCTGGGTCAGCGGTGTGCAAGGCAAATGCCCTAACCACTGTGTTATTGCTCCAGCCCTGTGTTCCATATTTTTTTCTCAGCAATATATTTAATTTTTTTAATTTTATTTATTTTTATTAGTGAGACACCATGAGGCACAGTTGTAGACTTACAAATTTTTGTGCTTAGGCTTCAATTATACAATGATCAAATACCCATCCCTCCACCAGTGCCCATTTCCCACCACCACAGATCCCAGTATCCCTTCCACCCCCCATCCCCCCCCCATCCCACCCTGCCTCTGTGGCAGGGCATTCCCCTCTGTTCTCTCTCTCATTTTGGGTGTTGTGGTTTGCAAAAGAGGCATTGAGTGACAATTATGTTTGTGGTCTATAGTCTACTTTCAGCATGCGTCTCCCATCCTGGGAGAAGGATCCTCCCAACATCCTTTATTTGGTGTTCCCTTCTCTATCTGAGCTCCCTTTTCCCCTAGCATGTGTGGCTGGCCTCCAAGCCATGAAGCAAAATTCCTGGTACTAATCTCAGCTATTCTTGGGTGTTAGTCTCCTATTTTGTTACTTTATGTTCCCCAGATAAATGCAATCTTTCTATGTCTATCCCTCTCTTTCTGACTCATTTCGCTTAACATGATACTTTCCATGGAGTACCATTTGTATGTAAATTTCACGACTTCATCTTTTCTGACAGCTACATAGTACTCTATTGGAATGCCGACTGGTTCAGCCCTTTTGGAAAACAGTATGGATGATTCTCAAAAAATTAGAAATTGGGCTCCCATTTGACCCAGCAATATCACTCCTGGAAATATATCCCAGAGACGCAAAGAAGTACAGTCGAAGTGACATCTGCACTTGTTTGTTCATTGCAGCACTCTTTACAATAGCCAGAATCTGGAAAAAACCTGAGTGCTCGAGAACAGATGACTGGTTAAAGAAACTTTGGTACATTTACACAATGGAGTACCGTGGTCCATATTTTTTACTAAAACGTAAGCACAAAAGTTTGTAAGTCTGTAACTGTGTCTCATGTGATTCATTTAAAAAATAAAATCACATTTAAAAAGATCCAGTCCATCTTTGTGACCTCTCAAGCTTTGTGACCACTACCCCCACTGTCCAAATGCCATGCTTTCTATTACACCGTAACAGCAGCAAAGTACTTGGTTCTTAAGGTCACTCTAGTGCCATATTATAAGCTGTGAGAAACTGCTTAAGAACTAGAGCAAACCAGGAAGGAAAATGTGAAGGAGAGAAGATAAAGCCTCAATGCATTTTCCTGACGCAGTAGACCTCTATAAGTCCAGGCCGCAATTCACCTTTTCTCATTCCTGGCTTTGTCTCTCCACGTGCCTCTGTCTGCCCAAACCTGATGCAACTGTCCTGCAGGCCGTTTTTAGAAGCTGCCCTTCCCACACCCCGAGAATACCTACTGCCTCTCTCCAGGCCTCTCTGCCTCCACTGTGCCAGCTCCAACTCACTCTACAGATCTTCACTTCCTCTTAAAGCTTTCTCCTTTGACTCTCTGACCTGAAATTCAAGTCCGATCTCCTATTGAAAGGAGGGTCCCAACTAAGGCTCCTTCAATCCCCAGTACATCCACTGCTCTGCAACTGAGCCTAACTAACCCTTAAGGAAAATTCTCAAGCAAAAAATTATCTTAAGTCCCAACACAAATATATTATAAAAATAAATTTAATAAATCTAAAATAGTAAGATTTAAGTTTTATTTGCCAGAAATTTTATAAAAATTTAATGTGTTAGCATTGGCAAAAGGAGAGAACAAAAATAGCAGCAAACATCATGAGGTAAATTCTCCTGACAATAGATTTTCTATCTTCTCTAATATGATCAATGGGAGGTTCTACCCTGATAGTATTTCATGCCTCTGAGATGAGGTTCTTTTCTTAAAAAGAGAGAGAAAAAGAGAGAAATATTCATATGAGCAATGCTTTGTTTTTCGTTTATTTTATTGAATCACCATGAGATACAGTTACAAGCTTTCATGTTTGAGTTATAATCATACAATGTTCAAACACCCATCTCTCCACCAGTCCACCACCAATCTCCCCAGTATACCCCCCTTCCCAATCCTTCTCCTGCCTCCATGGCAGACAATTTCCCAAATACTTTCTCTCTCTACTTTTGGGCATTATGGTTTGCAACACAGATACCAAGAGGCCATCACTTTTGGTCCTTTTTCTACTTTCAGCACACATCTCCCATCCCAACCGATCCCTCCATCCAACATTTTCTTAGTGATTCCTTCTCTATTCCAGCTGCCTTCTCCCCACATTCATGAAGCAGGCTTCAAACTATGGAGCAATCTTCCTGGCCCTTGTGTCCACCATCCTTGGGTGTTAGTATCATGTTATTTTATACCCCACAAATGAGTACAGTCATTCTGTCCCTCTCTTTCTGACTCATTTCACTTAGCAAGATACTCTCCATGTCTATCTACTTATAAGCAAATTTCATGATTTCATCTCTCCTAACAGCTGCATTGTATTCTACTGTGTAGATGTACCAACGTTTCTTTAACCAGTCATCTGTTCTCAGGAGCAATGCTTTTCAAATTAAGAATGTTAAAAGTGCCTGGCTGAAAAGAGCAGAAAATCTGACAAATCAGTTTGATGAAAAAGATGATCTCTGCAAGTTTTAAACTTACTAAAATGACACTCTGTGAGAGGAAATATAGTCTTTGTAGATCAGTTCCATATGATCATGTCACTAAAATGTAAAATAACCCTGTCTACTCATTGGATCCACCTCTATTATGGATGGAGCTTGGGAGAAAAATATTTTCTCCAAGGCCTCCAAGCACGAGGTGATCCTGTGGAATGTCTTCACTTGGTCTTAGTTTTGTGCCATTGAAATAGTTT
The DNA here is from genome assembly GCF_029834395.1 of Sorex fumeus. Classification (NCBI taxonomy): domain Eukaryota; kingdom Metazoa; phylum Chordata; class Mammalia; order Eulipotyphla; family Soricidae; genus Sorex; species Sorex fumeus. Next base: position 37,735,006 of record NW_026606101.1, on the reverse strand, counting down.
AGTCTTCTAAACTCTAAATTAAAGCAAGAAAGCACATTTGATTGGACCCTGCTAACCAATGTTACAGGACTTGGAGATGTTATAAAGAACGTAAAGGCCGAGCACTGCTGAAGCCCAGGCAGCTGCACTCACCCACAACAGCTGCCGCCAAGTCAACGGCCAATTTCACTGCCTCACAACTGAGCTCTGTAGAGACGCCAAACTGCCTAAGGTTTCAGGCACTCTGGTCTTTTGGCTGAGAACGCTGGGGTCTTCAACACTGACTTGTAAGCTCAATACCCAGTTCATTATTCTGGAGTATTTGGAGTATACGCAGCTACGACTCCACAACAGTGACATCCTGGCAGGAGCACACCAACTTAGAAACCAAGTAAGGTCAATAAACAAAAACATGAACACAGAAGGTCCAACTACCAACAATGGCTCAGTAAACCCTCAGAAATGTATTTAATGTCCTTATTCCCTCATGGTGAGATATAATAATTTTCACAAATTATTTTTACTTAAGTATTTTTGATAATTACATTAGTAATTTAGTTGCAACAAGCAGTATATAATGAATTATCTTAGGCCTGCTAAAGGGGCAGGCTTCAGAGGTGGGTGAGAAGGTGACATAGTAGTGGGATTGGTGTTGGAATACAGAATGCCTGCAACAAATGTACTGTGAACAACTTTGTAAATCATGGTGTTTAAATAAAGTGGGAAAAAGTGTTTTTTAAAAATGCAAAGGCTGAGAAATATGTAACCTGAAAGTAGAATTATACCTCAAACCATATTTTAGCCAGTAGTCCTATACTAAGAGTTAGAAAAGCTTCAAAAAGAGAAGACAGAAATCATCTGCCTTTTGATGTGATGTTAGATGCCAGGGGTTCTTAGGTTTTCATTTTTTTATTAATAAACTTTCCCTGTAGTTAGATATGACCCTTTGAGCCAGCCTTAAGTATAAATAATTGATATTTCCAGTTGAAAGTGACCTTAAGGATGACAGAAAGGCTTCCTTCAAATCAATGCTGCACAGAGGACATAAAGATACACAGCAAGGCAGCAACAAATGGCCGAGGCAACACAGTGGGAGACTGAACCACACAGCTGGCTTGGCAGTGGAGGTGGGTGGTGAGAAGGAAGGGCTGGGGCCTTGAGGGATAAATGTAGGCACACAAGTGATGGGTATGGTGTTGGAATTATGTGCTTGGAAACCATCATTAACAATATTGGAGGGCTGGAGCAATAGTGCAGCTGGTAGGGCACCTGTCCTGCATGCAGCCAACGAGGGTTTGATCCTCAGCATCTCATATGCTCCTCTGAGCATCACCGGGAGTAATTCCTGAGCAAAGAGTTAGGTGTGCACTCCTCCATGGCACCCCCTCAAAATAAAAAACCAGTATTATAAATCACAGAACTTCAATAGGTTAAAAAGTTAACTCTGAGGTCTTCTCAGAGTGGTGGTGGCAACTTCCTCCCAATGCCCGTACTTCTGGAAGCCACCTCCCAGTCCCCACCATGTCGCCTTACCCAGTGGCCCTTCACTTTACAATCTAAATCTCTGAGGAGATGCAAACTAAGCAGCTGAAATTCATGGACTTACCAGTTTCCCTGGTTGAAAACCCCCATGGTGCCCTCGGGAGGGGGTGGGCCCAGTCCAGTCCTGCCAAAGCCATGGAAGCTGCACTCACACCCCATTGCCACTGCCACGCCAATGGCCGATCTTCCGGGCTTCACTAAGATTCTCTGCAGACTCATCCAAATTCTGCAGATCCCAAAGTTTCTGGAACACACAGGCTGTGTATCTCCAAATTTCACAGTACTGAAATTCCAGTAGAAGCATACTGAATTAGATGAAAACGTAACATAGAAACCAACTAAACAACAAAAACAAACGGAAGGCTCAACTAGTGACAAACAGCTTAGTAAATCCTCAAAAATTTACCAAAATCGTGATGAGATATAACAATTTTCACAAATTTTCTTTTACTGAAATATTTTTTATAATTCCTTTAGCCATTTGGTTGTAACAAGCAAAATAAAACGAATTATTATGTACCTGTTAAGGGGGCAATCAGGGGTGGTGGCTGGGAAAATAGGGACAACAGTGGATGTATGAACAACTTTGTAAACCATGGTGTTTAAATTTAAGGTTTTTGTCTTTTAAAAAAAAATCAATGCTACAAGGTAACAAACATGTTATGGCTGTATTTCCAGCATACTGTGAGATTCTTTGAAAGAAATTTTTAATAGACACATGTAGACTCAGAACCTTTGCTCAAACACTATAAATTCCTAACTATACCATCAACTTCTAAATCATGTTGTTAGAAAACTTCAACTTACATCAAACTGTCATCTCATTAATGCCACCCATTTGTTCCATGTCTCATCCAGGTCTTTCAAATATTCCAAGTTATTTTTTTTCCTTCCAGCTCTTCATGGTTTTCAAAACCCTAAGCACACTGACAAGAAGATGCTGCTGCCACATCATTTACATGATTTCAATTCTAAATTCTTTTAAAAAGGGGATCTTCTGATTGGGATAGTGAGCTACAGGGTTTTTAATCATTCTACCATCAACATCAAGCACATCAGCTGTTTGCATCACACCATTCTTTTTTTCCAATAACTTCAAGCACAGGTTACAGCTACTCAAAAATTATTAATTGGCAGGAATAAATGTGATAGAGAACTGTAAGACATTTGTTCAGTAAAGCAAAAACCAATTTTAAAAATTATAGACCAAATTAACTTTAGAATGAATTTTAATTCACTCTATTAAACTCAAGGAGAGCTTCATGAACCTTACATCCAACATATTTGGGGAAGAGTTAACCAGGTATTCAATAATTGCCAATCTAGAGGTTTAACTTTTTGTGGGTTATACTAGCACATCTCTACGGGTTCTGAATAAATCTGGCAAACCTATTCCCAACTGCATATTCCCAAGTACTTAAATAAACATTGGAGGTGTGATTTGAGCTTTATACAAACACATACTTTCTATATTTTTATTTCAAGTAGACAACTGCATCAAAATACATAGACTCAGAAGTTATGATAAAAAAAAATCAAGACATACCAAATAGTGTATCTCAGACAAGAAGTGCTTTAAGAGAGGATAGTTCTACATATGTAAGTCTGTAAATAATGTCACTCTATTTAACATATATTTATGATAGCATTGAGGAGGAAAAACAATTCACAGATATAATCAGTGTGTGGAATTTGCATAATCTCTCCATTTCTGCATGGACTTTTCTCTTAGTACTTTGGTTAGTACTTTGGCTTCCTGCTGCCTATCCCCCCTTCCCGCTACACACACACACACACACACACACACACACACACACACACACACACACACGATATATATGTTAGGTTCATTGGTATTTCTCAATTATCCTAGTCCAAATGAATGTGGGGAAGTGAGTGTGATGGAAGTCCTGTAATGACGGGGTTGCCTTTCCAAGGCTGGCTTCCATCTTGCATCTTGACCTGATGAGACAGACTTTGGTCACCCTCAACCCTGAACTGGAATAAGACTGTTAAAAAATGAATGGATACAACTACTGTTTAATATTAGAAGAGTCGGAGGGTGGGGTTTATTTAGAAATTTGAGCTAAAATATATTTTGTGAGGGGGTTGGAGAGATAGCACAGCGGGTAGGGCGTTTGCCTTGCACGCAGCCAACTCGGGTTCGATTCCCAGCATCCCATATGGTCCCCCAAGCAACACCAGGAGTAACTCCTGAGTGCAGAGCCAGTAGTAACCCCTGTGCATCGCCAGGTGTAACCCAAAAAGAAAAAAAAAAGAAAATATATTTTGTGACCAGAAATATGCCAGAGAACCCTAACTTCTGTTTATATCCATTTGTCTACAATAAAATCGGTTTTATTACAGGATGGTCTGCAGTTTTCAAGAACCTATTAATGGCATTAAGACAGGATTTACTATATATAATATATTAAGCAGAGATGCAACTATTGACATCATATAAAATCTAAATTTTACCACTGCAGCTATGCCACTAGTTAACTAAAATTAAGCAAGAAACTCTTTGACAGGATGTAGTTCTTTTTTTTACATAATGGTGGGGATCATTGACCTGGAGATATGGACAGCCGTGAAGCTCTGAGGAACAGGCATGCATACAACCAACATACCGCAGCCTTTCTTCCACTTTCCAACAATGGATAAATCAGATGTAGCAATCACACTTGATCTCAGTCATGTGGCCCTGTGAACTGAACTCCCTTGCCACATGGAGTATGTTGCTCTGTCATGTCATTTCCAAGTAAGATGCCATCAACAATCAACCACTATAAACAGGAATCATAGGTTTCTGTGGGACACTCCAAAATTGTGTAAAAAGAAATGTGGATACAAAGAGGACTTTGACATACTGTATTTTATAATCAAAACGATCAATTAGAAACATAGCAGGATTTGTTGAAGTTGTTTGAGGTTTAGAGTTTTATTGTCATTATTTCTTTTTCAAATAAAGAAGAGATTTACAGTGTGCCAATTTCTCTAACAATACATTATCACCGATGACATGTTCTCTTTTGCCTTAACATAGCCCCTCGCTTAGCCAGTTTGGGAAAGAATAAGGAGATCCTGAATGCGTTTGAGAGCCATCATGGACATCCTCAGTGTAGAAGGAGAACTCAAAGACTAATAATGTTGGGTCATTCTGTTTTTAAAAGCAAACCAAGGTACTGTGAGAACCAATCAAGCTTTCCTAACGGAGTCACGGTGGACACCCTGCACCATACGCCTCCGCCAGCAGCTCCACTTCCTCTGTTTTGTCACAGCCACAACAGAAAACGACAATGTTCCTTCAGTTGTCCTTTGCAAGAGCTATTCAGGTTCCCAATTTCTTTCCTCTTTCTTCTCATTGTTGTTTTAAGTTCTTAAACGAGTGCAAGTGCTCAGCATCTTTCATAAATCTTCAGGATCCAGTTCTTTCCAATGATAATATACTAGAAATAAAAAATATATAAGGCACATTACTCAAAGGGTCCCAAAATTGTCCTTCAAATCCTGTTTTAGATATGATCAAGGGGCCGAAGAGTACAGCAGGTAGGGCAACTGCCTAGCACACATCTAACCTGGATTCAATCCCTGGTACCAACACCCTTAAGGTCCCCAGAGCTCACCAGGAGTGATTCCTAAGTGTATGGCCTGAGCACCACTGGGTATGCCCCCTGCCCCACTAAAAAAAGTAAAAATATGATCAAGTGTAACAGTTAAGGATAACTTTTTAACTTCACAGTAAAACCTAACAGGTTTTTCTTTACTCTGAAAAATCTGCCATGCTACCATGTATAAATTCAGATACATTCTTACCAAAGATTTCCCAATTTACTAGAATATCATTCTTAAAGCTCAACAAAAAGGGGCTGGAGCAGTAGCACAGCGGGTAGGGCATTTGTCTTGCACGCGGCCAACCCGAGTTTGATTCCCGGCATCCCCGAGCACCTCCAGGAGTAATTCTTGAGAGCATGAGCCAGGAGTAACCGCTGAGCACCCACAGGGTGTAACCCAAAAAAAAAAGAAAAAAAAATCTCAAAAAGATATTAAAAAGACACCTGAGAATCAATACAACTGGTTTTATTGAAATAACCACTACATCAAAGACATGTCATGGACAAATTAGGAAATTTTTTTTAATAAGAGTTATACCCAGCAGGGTACATGGGGGACAACAGGGTCAGGAACTGACGTGGGGCTTCTAATTCCCTGACTCCTAGAAAATATATTTCAATGAATAAAAATTTAAAAAATAATTCTTATCAAAATGCAGCATTCACCCAAAACAGTGCTTAGAGGACAACCTACAACATGAAATTCTCCACTAGGGGGCCAGAGTCACAGTACAGTAAATAGAGCAATTGCCTTGCTCTCAGCTAACCTGTGTTCTACCTCCACGCCACATTTGGTCCCCTGAGCCTGCCAGGAGTGATACCTGAGCACAGAGCCAGGAGTAAGCCCTGAGCACATCCAGGTGTAGCCCACAATTCAAAAACCAAAAGAAGAAAGATGGCAAATCAATAATCTAAGTTTTCTTCCTCATGAGGAAATTAAAAGAATAAATAGAAAGTAAACCCCCTAAGAAGCAGGTGGGGAATAATAAAGAGCAAAAACTAACACAATTTTAAACAGAGGAATAAGAGAAAATAAAAAGATCAATAAAATTTATAATTCTTTTGTCAGATTTATCACCAGAAAAGGACCATCATGAATCAAAGAAGCACTGTCGAAGACATTAAAAACATTTGTTCGAGCGGGCCCAGTAACATCTCCATTGTGACAATTGTTACTGTGTTTCGCATATTGAATATGTCACAGGTAGCTTGCCAGGCTTTGCCGTGTGGGCGAGATACTCTCAGTAGCTTGCCGGGCTCTCCGAGAGGGGCGGAGGAATCGAACTCGGGTCTGCCATGTTGGCTGCGTGCAAGGCAAATGCCCTACCTACTGCGCTATCGCTCCAGCCCAGTTAAATATAAAAACACTTAAAAAATATAGAAAACTTTTTATTTCCTTAATGATGAGGGAAGCAAAAGGGAAAGGATACCTAAAGAAACATAAGGAATATGCAAAACACTATTTTGGAACTTTGGGGGGGGGGGGGGTGATGCTCAGGGCTTATTCCTAGCTCTGTGCTCAGGGATGACTCTTGGTATTCCTCAGTGGCCCAGAGGAGAACTAGGGTGAATATATGCAGGGAAAGCACTTACCCCCTGTTCTACCCCTCCAGCTCTCATATTCTGAATATTTTTAGTACCATTCAAATAATTACAAGGTAAGTTCTTTCATATGAAATATCCAAGTGTCTTGAATTTCCATTTGAAAATCTTGGGCACTGTTTGATTAACAAAAACATTAACAGAAGTCTCAATTAGCAACAATAGCTTAGGAAACCCTGAGAGACTTAATGTTCCCATAGTGAGATGCAACAATTTTCATAGATTTCCCTTTACTGAAGCATTTTTTGATAATTCCATTAGCCATCTAGTGGTGATCAGCAATACTAAATAAATTATGTGGGGCCTGCTAGCAGGCAAGAAGGGTGGCTGGAGATGGAGATAATGGTGAAGGGAAGGTAGATCACCACAGTGGTGGGACTGAGCTGGAACACTGATGCTTGTAACTAATGCTCATGATAAGCTCACGGAAGCCAGGGTGCTTTAAACAAAGTGAGGGGTGGGGGGAGAAAATCTTGGGGCTGTATTAAAAATTGGCTGGTCTTTGAGAGAGACCCGTGAAGCAGGAATTTGTCACCCAACGGTTTAAATCCCAAAGTTTAGGAGGTTGGGGATGTGACTCAGTGACAGAGGTGTGCCTGCTGGTGCTGAGACCAACAGTCCAACCCCAGCCCAGCCCACGTCAAGCACTATCATGGCAGCACCACCATTTGTGATCCCTGGTGCCACACAAAGTGTGTGTGTGGTTTCTGGTGCATGCGAGTGCTACACAAGAAGCATGCACAACCACCCATCATGAGTGCCACAAATACAGAGTGTGCACACCACAACCAAGGATGTGTCACCCCCCACTCATCGCAATAACGATGAAAAGAAGGGAAGGTGGAAAATAACTCTAAGTTTAACAAGGCTGTTTCTCTACCTTCACATATAGATTATATCACCAGATATAATCATATAGATTATATATAGACTATAACTGAATGAACTTATAGATTATAACTGAATGAACTTCAGTAAAGCAAAGGAATTTTATAATAAAGAGGTGACTTGCACAAAATGACAGTGACACCACAAGTGTGAACTCGCTTCTGGGTACCTAAAAGACATGTCACAACCACCCCCTCACCCCCACCTCTCCATACCCCCAGGCCTCCTTCCTCTCCCTCCTCCCAAGACAGGCGTTTGGGCCCCAGGATGCTGGAGGTGGGGGTGGGGGCAGGGCGGGGGGAGACACTTCCATGCCTAAGACAGGGTTGTATTATGCTCAGACACCTACATGGAATAAACAGTCTCTACTCATACAGAACCCAGCTGGATATCAAGACCACAAGTTTACATGAGAAAGGCTAAGAACAACAGAGAATTCATGTTATTTGATTCTATCAACTGAACTTTCCCCGAGACTACCCTATTCTGAATCCACTCACAATCATGCTCTGCCTTCTGAGAGAGAAGACCACTGGGGCATGGTTCACTTACGATAAAACTCTAAGGTTCTGTACTATCATCATTTTTTAAGTCAAGAAAAGTGACTCATCTACTCCTTTATTTGAATCAAGATCCCTACTGTATCTCTTCCCTCATGGGCAGCACCAATCACTGACACCCTCAAAGTAGCCCCTTTAAGGCAGCTTTTGTTATATGGTCTGTATGGAGCCCAGGATACTCTAAAGATGCCACAGGTTTAACATTACATAAAGCATAAGGGGGAAGCATGGAATAAGACAGAGGGCCAGCCAGCAGGATGGTGGGGGCACATCAGAAAGACAGTGTGGAAGAAGCCACTGCCAGGAGTGCCTTAGGGGACAACACTGTCCTATAAGGAACTCTGTCTTCACGGCACAGACTAAGATCTTTGTTTTTGAACTTAGCATGAGGCTTGGGATCCTTCTTGGATACATTATTCTATCCTACTACTTCAATTAAATATCCTACATATTTGAATAATTTGGTATAATAAAGTTATGCTTCAAATGTTTAAAGTACAGATGGAAATGATAAAGTTCACTACATAAAAACAAATGCCCTATAAAATCTTCATGATATTATTTGATGATAAAAAGCTGTGACATTACATAGACAGCATGTCTTTAACTTTGTAAAATTAGAGGAAAATATACAGAATTATCTGCTTAGAGAAAATATAACAAAAGCATTATGTTAATAATGATAATAGAGTGAGTGACGAGATGGCAGATTACTTATTTTCTTCTCTGAGCATTCTGGCATCTTGAGATGTTTATGTAAGGCCATGGAGATAGATCAAAGGGTTGGAGCCCAGACTTTTCATGTTCGAGGCTCCAAGTTCAATGCCACTCTGGCGTGCCCCTACCAGCACCACTGGGCCTCAACACCAAACCATGGGCATGCGCAACCTTAGCACTGGAAGGAGTTAGCCCTCCGATCTCCAAGCATTGCTGGGAAGCCCTCTATCCATTCCCCCCCGCCACCACACACACACACACACACACACACACACACACACACACACACCTTTCTTCTACTATAAAGGACTTCATTTTATAATAAAAATGGCTTTTGAAATAAAATTTATAAGAGAATGTGTTACAAGATACAAGGACCAGTTGCCACCCACCCAAACAACAATACTGGAGAGGTAAGAATTGGCATGATAAAAACATTTGTTTTTCCAGCTGTGGGGTGACCCATGTAACCCTGGCACAGCTGTGAGCAGTGCTATGTTCTGAGGCCAGTGCATTGAACTACTCTCTAAAAAAAAAAAAAAAAAAAAAAAAAAAAAAAAATTTGTTTTTCTCAAGTGCTTGCAAACTGAGAGTGAATTGAACTTTGTTTACAAAACAACTGAGTCACTTTTTTGAGTTGGAACTTTGGGGTTATAAATGGCTGGTGGATGATGCCGGCAAAAGTTAAAAAACAAAACAAAACACAACTCTAACTCTTGAGCTAGAACTTGAGGGTTATAAATGGCTGGTGGAGGATGTAGTGGTGGGTTGGCAGGAAAGAAGTCCAAGTATGGAGTGTCCTGACAATGTCACTGGGCTGACAGTTCACTGAGCCTCATCTGTTCTTTGGAAAACTTTAACTGACACCACTGTACAACAGCAGCCTCCAGTGGCTGATGTGACATTATTAAGGAAGAGACATCTATCTGTTCTTTTTCTCTCATCCATGAGTGATTCCCAGTTTAACACTAAACACACTATGTTTAATTTCTGTCTTTTTAGAGGAAAGGCAGCAGCAAAGGATGAGAGAAAGATCTATAAAATTCTATGAAAAAGATTGAGTTTATAGTCCCTATTTACAAAAAAAACATGATAGAGAATTCTAATTTGTTACTAGAAAATGATAGTATTGTATGCAGTCTCCCCGCCTTCTCTAGACGGAATCCCAGCAACCATGAGCTTACACAAGCAAGGCTCCAGTATGTGACTTTCAGGACTAAGTCTCCAAACCGCACGGCAGCAGTGGAGTGGCCAGTCTCACCCAGGCTTCCCGTCAGCTCCTGAAGCCAGAAGTCATGCCCACAACCCACCCCAGGGCGCCATCTGGGCACACCAACAGCTCGGGCCCAGAAACTCCCAATTGAATCCCAAAATGGAACAGCTCCCTACAGAGATGTCTCTGGAACCCAACCATTTATAATCTTAGAATTTTAGAAACATGTGGCCACTTATGATATGCAACCTCTCATGAGATGCAAAATAAGCAATGGAAAATAAATGGTCTAACGTCTGCCCCTGGAAAGCAGGCTTGAATGGTGGTGAGAAAATTCAAGCATAATATATTGCCCCAAAATAGAGAGAGAGTATCTGAGCAAATGTCTGCCATAGAGGCAGAGTGAAGACTGGGGTTAGGGTTGGGCGCGAGGAATAATGGGGACATTGATGGTGGAAAGTTTGCACTGGTGGAGGGACGGGTGTTTGATCATTGTATGGCTGAATCTCAAACATGAAAGCTTTGTAACTGTATCTCACAGTGGTTCAATAAAAAATAAATTAAAAAAAAGAAAGGAAGCGTTGTAACAGAATTTGCATAATCAATCATACTGAAACCATCTTTAGGTAAGAAAGCAAGGAGATTTGTTTATTTAATGTTAACATGGACCACAACGAGGCAATCACCTGAGACTGTGGCCCAGAGCAGGGTTACAGGGCACTTTCTACAGGAGATTCTCTGGCAATCACAGCAATGGTGAAGCAGAGAAGGACAGGAGAAGGAGCTCCTAAACTGGCTATAGTGACGACAGGCTGAAGTACACTAGAGCAGGGTGACAGACACACAACTCATAGGGGGCCCTTGATGCCGGGTATCTTTGTGGCAGACACATTTGTTTTAAGGCCTGTAGACATTTATTCATTTACTAATTGTTTCGGTGGCCCCACTCCCCTTCCCACCAAGGTAACAGGTGGGTTTGGGTCTTTCTGTTCTGTAGCTGAACTTAATGATTTATGACCTATTCTTTTCTGCATGATTCCCAGAACAGGCCACACAGAACTCCCATCTCTGACTGCCCTCTGGATACTTGTACTAATTATCTGCTCATCTTCCTGAATTTCCTATCACTATAAGAATACATCGAGATCAAGCATTTCTTAATTCAAAGGGTACAGGAAGAGCAAAGCAGTATCTTACCCTTACAATCTAACCCTTAGATATCACACCCTCCCTTTTTTCAAGTGCATATCAAATCAATGATATATTATGACTTTTATTAGCATAATTCCTCATTCTCCTTTCGCATAATAGGATTATAATGGGTGCACATAAACATCAATTTAACAGAAGAATTTATTGATTAACAACAAGGGAATTCAGTAAGCACCAACAGAAATTAGGAATCAGTCCACTGGTTCTCAAAGTTTACAAACTTACTCCTGGGAACCCAGTAATACAGCTCAGCCGTAGAGTACCTTCCCTATAGGCCCAAGACTGAGCCTGATCCCTTGCACCACCCCACACTCTAAGTGTGATCCCACAACACTGCTAATTTGGTTCCTGGGGGTCAAACAAAGGAATTTTTGTAATACCTCATCCACATGTGTGCAAGCATTGTGACTAAGGTACAAATCTTCTGGAAAGCAACACAACCAAATGTATGCAACAAATGGTCAATCCCAATGACAATAGCTATGTGAAGGAGAAGCCAAGAACCTACTTCCAGGTAAGAAAAGTGAGTGTAGACAGAACATAATATTTGAAGTAATAGGATCCACAAATTCCCCAAACAGAGATACATTTACAGATTCAAGAAGTTCAGAAACAGATTCAAGAGGTTCAGAAACCCAAAGCAATCTTCAGAATGAGATTTACACATGATAACAAATCTTTGAAGTATCCAACAGGAACTGGAAATAACTATGATTAATATGAAAAGGTTTATGGTAGGCGGAAGCAGACAATATTCAAAGACAGATGAGTAATGTTAAACAGTGAGCTGGAATCCGAAGAAAATACTAGGGCCATGCTGGCCCCAAATGAGAGCAAGCTGAGATTCCATAGCATCAAAACTGAGTTGAAACAGAATTTCACATGAGGTCTCACAAGAAAATTTAGTAGCAAACCCAACCACCATTTCCAGATATTTTTCTGCTGAACACAGAGCAGTAGCAATCTGAAACCTAAGGATCCCAAACCCAAGGAGGGAAGGAGGGAAAGCACAGAGACTCTGAAGAACTGAAAATTTGCTCCAAGAAACAGAGGGCAATCCACAAACAGACAGTCCAAACTTAATGCTATATTCCAGCAAAACCTGATCTGGAGACAGGAACAAAAGCAAACAAGATACCCACAGCCCTGAGAAGCTCCCTGCAAGCCAGCAGGAAATTCTGAGCAGGAACCAATGCAATGGCAAGTCACACTAGTCCAAAGCAAAGAGGGAGTGAAAACAGGAACAGCACCTGTTTTCACCAGGCAAACAAAACCAGCCCCACCCATTCCCACTTCAGGAATAAAAGCCTAGAGTCATAAAGGATACTTCCTGCAGAGAATAAGGAAAGCTGGCAAGGGACCTACCTTTACAGCCTCTGATCACATTCAGTAATTGTTTGAACAAGTGAGCATGTTTCACTGGGGTCCAGGTCTACCCAAACTTAGGGTGGGACCACAGGATACACTCCAGGTCAGATGGAGTTTAGGAATACAGACTGGCCAGTGCCAAGTGCCATGAAAGGCAAATATACTAAATGACATAATCTGCTTTCTGTTACAGGAGTTATAAAAAGCACTCCTGACCAAAGGTCCTCATTTGCTTCTCAAGTCTTGTATCAACACCACTGGCATCTAATACGATCATCAGTATTGGAAGTCCCAGACACAGCAATTAGGAAGGAAAAAATAAAGGAACTGAAATTGAAATGAAGTTAAAATAACGTTATTTAGAAACGGCATGATAAAATTTATAGAAAACCCTAAAGATTCCGCCAAAAAAACTTTTAGAAACACTGAACCAATGTTGTAGCAGGTACAGAATCAATACTCAAAAATCTGTTGCACAAGCAAACAACAAACCAGGATAGGGAAAAATTTTAGAAGCATTAATGTGTCCAAAATGATCAAATACCTAGCAATCAATACAACAAAAGCCATAGAAGATACATATCAAAACTTACATCACTATTAAAATGAGAAATAGATAAAATGAATTGAAAATTAGTTATGTCTATGGGTTATAAAAATTAATATTGTTAAAAGGTCATCTTACCCAAAGCATTACACAAATTCAGTAGAATACAAATGGAAGTCCAATGGCCTTCTTCAAAAATATAGAATACTACTAAAATATTATGAAATCATAAAACTCCCTGAATAACAAATGCAATTCTGAAAGGTAAAAAAGAAGATAGTAGGCATTTCATCCCCTAACTTTGTATTACAAAGTTAAGTGGAGGAAGAAAAATTCTTCAACAACTTGTGTTATAAAAACCTGTTAGTCATTTACAAAAAAATAAAAGAATCTGGGCTATCACCTCATGGTTAATTCAAAATAAATTACAGACCTAAAGGTTTGATCTATATCCATTAAATACATCAAGGAAAATAGAGGCAAATTCCTCATATACTTACTTCAGCTGTGTCTTTAGTGAGTTAACTCGGTAAAGAAAACAAAACCCCCATAAAAGAACTATAACAAGACTAAATAGTAAAACAGTACTGGAAAAACAGTACTGTTGGGAATGTAGTAAAACAGTAACCCTCACTCACTGTTGGAAACATCAACTGGTTTAGCCTTTCTGGGAAATAGTATGGAGACTTTTCAAAAACTAAAAATAGAACTACTATGTGACCAGGTGACTTCACTCCTTAGAGGCTATGCCCAAAATTCAAAATATTTGAAAAGATATTTACACACCTACGTTCACAGTAGCACTATTTTCAATAGCCAAGATCTAGAAAAACCCAAATGTTCAACAACTGCTAAGTTGCTAAAGAAACTATGGTATATATAAACTATGACATATTACTCAGATGTATATACATTTTTTAAAAGATGAAATCTTGCCTTTTATTACAAGTTAGATGGATCTAGACAGTTTTGTGTTAAATGAAATCCGAGGGAGAAGGACAACTTCCAGATAATCTTATTCATGTGGTATCAAAGAAACAAAGCAATGGATAGCATCCAAGAAAAAGAATGCTTTGACTATGACAACAGAACTGAGGTCACAGGGAAATTGTGGAGGAAGGGATGTGGCCAGCTAGAAGTGACACAAGAGTGGCGGAGAGTTGTGGTGACAGAGGAGCAGTAACTTTTTCACCATAATAAACGTTAACACTACTGTAGGTCTATTACCTCAAAAACAAAGAAGAAAATGCTGGAGAAAAGTATTGTCAACAGAAATGTGCAATGCCTTTGAATAGGCTTATAAATAGACTGGACACATTAGAGAACATATCAATAGGCTTGGACACACCTCAATAGAAACTTCCTAAATGAAACGCAAAGAGTATATACGTAAAATAATAATGACCAAAACCACTCCAAACTTAATGACAGGTACCGTATCACAGACTACAGAATTTTAGATTGTATTAAGTAAGAACCACAACTAAAAATTGTATTGACACTATAAAAATCAAAGAGAAAATATTGAAAAAAGTTCAGATAGATGAAAGAGGGATGTTGTGAATCTACCTTCCCAAATAGAATTGAAAATTACAGAAACCTCTAAGAAAAAGCTGCAAGAAAGAGGTGAGTGGAATGAAATACTCAAAACATAATCAATTAAAAAATATTGAAAGGAAAGAAAATACCAATCTAGAAACTTATACCCCTGAAATTATCCCTCTAAAGTGATGAAAATCCATTTTATAATATCTATAGCAGAAATAAAAACTAAAAATTCTTTAGAAATAAGGAATAAGATGTAGGTCAAAACTTTGAATTCATATAATTAAAAGAAAGTATCAGAAAATATGAGCAAAACAAGGTCTTTTATTATTATTTTTAATTTATGTAAAAAGCAACAGGGCTAGAGAGACAGTTCAGCAGGTAAGGCCAGGTATGCTGACCCAAACAGGACTCCAGGAGCCCTATAATGTCCCTCCCCCATCTGCCAGGAGTGACCCCTATTGAATAGCAAAGCATATGAAAGAGTGAAATGAATGGCTCTGATGTCAGCGATGGGGTAGGAAAGGGAAAAAACTGAAAGGTACTCCAATATAGTAAAGTAGTATCAGTTATTTGAAGACAGACTTAGGTCGTAAACTTGGGAAACCACTAAATGTTTCCAATTTTAACAAAAGCTATAGCCCGGCAAGCTACCGAGAGTATTCGATATGCCAGACACAGTAACAACAAAGTCTCCAATGGAGACGTTACTGGGCCCGCTCGAGCAAATCGACGATCAACGGGAGGGCCTTTACCTTTACCTTATTTCCTTATCCTAGCTACAGTACAAAGTGCTGCGGTGAATAACGCCATGCATGCCTCCTTTCAAATGAACGCTTTTGTGTTCTAGGAGTATATTCCCAGCAGTGGAATTGCTGGGACTTAAGGTGAACACTGGAGATGGGACAGGTTTTGGAAAACTGTATACCTGAAACTCAACTATGAAAAACTTGGAAAATCTTGGAGTTTATTTGGTACATTTACACAATGGAGTACTATGTAGCTGTTAGAAAAGATGAAGTCATGAAATTTACATACAAGTGGTACTACATGGAAAGTATCATGTTAAGCAAAATGAGTCAGAAAGAGAGGGACAGACATAGAAAGATTGCATTCATCTGGGGAACATAAAGTAACAAAATAGGACTCTAACACCCAAGAGTGGCTGAGGTTAATACCAGGAATTTTGCTCCATGGCTTGGAGGCCAGCCACACATGGTAGGGGAAAAAGGAGCTCAGATAGAGAAGGAAGCACCAAATAAAGGGTGTTGGGAGGATCCTCCCAGGATGGTGAAAGTAGACTATAGACCAAACATGCTGAAAGTAGACTACAGACGAAACATGATTGCCACTCAATGCCTCTTTTGCAAACCACAACACCCAAAAGGAGAGAGAGAACAAAAGAGAATGTCCTGCCACAGAGGCAGGGTGGGATGGGGGGGTTGGGGGAATACTGGGACCCGTGGTGGTGGAAAATGGGTACTGGTGGAGGGATGGGTACTTGATCATTGTATAACTGAAACCCAAGCACAAAATTTGTTAAGTCTACAACTGTACCTCATGGTGTTTCACTAATAAAAATTTTTTAAAAAATCTTGGAGTTTAAATCTTAGAAAATAAATTATACAGAAAACAATGATAATATGCCCATTCTTACACCCTGGCAAAGGAAAAAAAAATATTCCTCAGAAGCACCATTAGTTTCACATCATGATATATTCAGAGTATGAATGCTGACACATCCTAGTGTGGACCATAAAAGGTAGATGGGTGAGTGCAAGCAGGAAGCATAGCTGGAGCCTCAGAAATTCTAGAATTCCCCACCTTCATTAAAGTGTGTCCCATTAGATAAGGGCTTAATATCCAGGATATACAAGACTTAAGTACAACTGTACAAGGGGGAAAAAAACCCCAACCTCATTAAAAAAAAAAAACAGGGAGAAGAATGAACAGACACTTCTTCAAAAAAGAAACTGCCCTTCTCTCTCAGAAGAGAGCATAAAACGATGCACCACAGCCAGGCCACTGGACCCCGTGCTGGACATTCATGGCCGAGTGAGATCTCATACCTCACACCACTCATACTCCAAGAGCAGCACTCCACATTTGATGGGGTTTAAAACAGAAGGCAACCAATCTTAGAGGGAAATATATTTTTACAGATGTATGTATGCATGTATGTATGTATAAGCACACAAGGCTCAACCCTTAACAACATATTGGTATTCTCTTATAGAAGGGCTTAATGGCCCCTGGATGAAACACAACAATCTTCACACACTCTCCTCTAAGGAAAGCTTTTTGGAGCATTTCCAGTGGTTTATTCATAACAAACACTACAAAATAAGTTATTTCGGTTCTGCTTTGGAGCAGAGGTTGGGGTTCAGAATGAAAACATCCAAAATATGGTGGTGGTAAGGTGTAATGGTGGTAGGATTTGTGTTTGAATATTAAATGTATCAAATACGTGAACTGTAGCACTGTAGCACTGTCCTCCCTGGTTCATTGATTTGCTCCAGTGGGCCCAGTAATGTCTACATTGTGAGACTTCTTGTTACTGTGTTTGGCATATCAAATACATCAAGGGTAGCTTGCCAGGTTTTGCCATGCGGGTGAGATACTCTTGGTAGCTTGCCGGGCTCTCCAAGAGGGGTGGAGGAATCGAACCTGGCTTGGCCTCACCAGCCACGTGCAAGGCAAATGCCCTATCCGTTGTGCTATTACTCCACTCCAGCCCAATACGTGAACTACTTTATAAAAATTAAATAAAAAAAAAAGAAATACAAATGGTCAAAAGGCACATGAAAAAATGCTCTATATTACTAATCATCAGGGAGATGCAAATCAAAACAATAGTCAGATATCATCTTACACCACAGAGATTGGCACACATCAAAAAGAACAAGAGCTCACATAGCCAGAATCTGAAAATAACCCAAGTGACTGAGAAGAGATGGTTAAAGAAACTTTGGTACATCTACACAATGGAATACTATGCAGCTGTTAGAAAAGACGAAGTCATGAGATTTATTTTTAAGTGGTTGGACATACTCATCATGCTAAGTGAAATGAGTCAGAAAGAGAGGGGCAGACAGAAGGACTGCACTCATTTGTGGATTTTAAAATGACATAATATGAGACTGAAACCCAAGGATAGTAGAGACACGGGCCAGGAAGACTGCTCCACGGTTGGAAGCCTGCCTCATGAGCTGTATTTGGAAGCTGGACTAGAGAAGAGATCACCAAGTCAATGATGGTTGGAGGGATCAGTTGGGATGGGAGATGTGTGCTGAAAGTAGGTAAAGAACCAAACATGATGGCCTCTCAATATCTGTATTGTAAACCATAATTCCCCCAATGTAGTGAGAGTATGGGAGAAATTGGCTGCCATAGAGGCAGGGATAGGGGTGGGGTGGGATGATACTGGGGACATTGGTGGTGGAAAATGTGCACTGGTGGAGGGATGGGTGTTCAATCATTGTATGACTAAAACTCAAACATGAAAGCTTTGTAACTGTATCTCATGGGGAAAGAAGGAGGGAAGGAAGAAGAAAGGGAAGGAGGGAAGACTACCAGTGCTGGCATGGATGTATGGAGAATGTAGGATGTACAGAGAATCTCTTTCATTGTTGGTGAGAATGCTGATTGGTCCAGCCCTTCTGGAAAACAATATCGGCATTCCTCAAAAAACTAGAAATTGAGCTTTCATCTGATCCAGCAATACAACTTCTGGAAATATATCCTGGGGGTACAAAAAAGCACGGTAGAAATGACATCTGCACCTGCATGTTCATTGCAGCACTGTTCAGAATAGCCAAAATTTGGAAACAGCCCCAGAGCCTGGCAAGCTACCCGTGAGGTATTCAATATGCCAAACACAGTAACAACAAAGTCTCCAATGGAGACGTTACTGGGCCCGCTCGAGCAAATCGAAGAACAACGGGAGGACAGTGACAGTGACAGTGACAGTTGAAGAAACTATGATATATCTACACAATGCAATACTATGCAGTTGTAGGAAAGATGAAGTAATGAAATTTGCTTATAAGTGAATGGACATAGAGAGTATCATGCTAAGTGAAATGAGTCAGAAAGAGAGAGACAGACATAGAATAACTGAACTCATTTGTGGAATATAAAATAACATAATATGAAACTGACACTCAATGATAGTAGAGACAAGGGTCAGGAAGATTGCTCCACGACTGGAAGCCTGTTTCATGAGCTGAGGATCACTAAGTTAATGATGGTTGGAGAGATCGCTTGGGATGGGAGATGTGTGATAAAAGTAGATAAAGGACCAAACTGGATGAACTCTCAGTATATGTATCGCAAACCATAATGCCCAAAAGCAGAGAGAGAGTAAGAAAGAAACTGTCTGCTGTAGAGGGGATGGGGGTGGTGGGAAGGATACTTGGGACATTGGTGGTAGAAAATGTATACTTGTAGAGGAATGGGTGCTCAATCATTGTATGACTGAAACTCAATCATGAAAGCTTTGTAACTATATCTCACAGTGATTCAATAAATGAATAAATAAGTAAATAAGGTAAAGGTGTCTGAGAAATGAGAAAGAGGACAAAAACAGAAGCCAATTTTTAACAGTTTTCTGTCCATTTGACGCAATAAGTGCTTGCAGTATGACAGAAAAATGTTGACACTCCAGGAATATCCTCTGAAGGATGAAGGACACACATGCACATGCGCGCGCGTACACACACACACACACACACACACACACACACACGATCATGCATTCTCTCATTCCATTTGCTTTAGCATTCTCTCTCTCTCCTCTCCCTGTCCCGCTCTCTCTCTCTCAAACTCAAAGCTGCATCCCTTTGGGCCTTGAGGCTCCCCACAGGATTTTGTTTTCAGAGGAAAAAAAAATGAAAAGTGCAGCTCCCCTCACTAAGAAGGCTGGGGTCTGCTGTCTCTCCGTGGAGCAAAGCAAGGTCATTTTCTATCAGTACTTCATTCAGCTCTTACAGAATCTGAGGATAGGATGGAAACTGTGCGGGTCTGCTGGGATGAAGGGGCTAAACACAGATGAAGTTTCATAGATGAAATTTCTATTCAGATAAAATTTTAGCTGAAGGAGCAGCAAAAAACCCACAGCACCACATTGATTATTAACTGGAGGACCACTGTCATTTATCCTGGGATCTTGGGAATGTAAATCTGAGAATAAGGCTAAAACACCAAAAGCAGAGGTGTTTACACACTCCCTAGTCCATGGCTAGTTCTCCTGCATCAAGCATGAAGGTTCAGAGGGCCCCTCACTTACATCTCTACCAAATCAGCACCAGCTACCATGCCTCTACTATCTCTAGAATGACTAATTCCAGTTTAAACTGTCAATAAACAAATGCACTTAGTCAAAAACACAGATGGTAATATATAAAGGTGCCAAAAAAACAGTGGCTTCTGCATTTCCATGGGCTCATCCAAACTCTCTTGCAGGCCTCCACCCTGCTGAGGAGCAACAGGAAATAGTGAATACACAGTAACTTGTTCTGGTGTGAAGCAGCTCTCTCCCAAGAGGGCACTGAGGCTGGGTGGCTGGGTGGCTGGTGCAGCTTTGCACTTGGGCTCTGGTACAGGTTACTAAGGAGCTTTTGCTCAGGTGCCAGGGGAACTCCAACCTCCTGGCTGACCAGGCCTCACCTTACTAGCTCTCACCAGTCTTACAGATCACTCAAGTCTTATCCAGGAAGCCAAAAGGGGGATGGCAGAGTCATGGAGAGACTATTGGTGCCACAGAAGACTCAGGTCATACTGCCACCCCCACCCTGCAGATTCCTGGGTGAGGCTGCACCTTCCCAGACCAGGGCAGCAGCATCTCAGCTCTCCCTGCAGGACTGACAGGTAGTCAACAGACATCTCCCCCCCTCCCCCCCCCCCACTCTTCTCTTTATGCTAACAGAGCAGATTGGGCCATCACAGCACTCCTTCCCCTCCAGAGTCTCGCCTTGCTTGCTGCCCCTCCTCTTCAGCTGCAGAAGCCTCCTGGGGACTTGGAGCCACCGCATTCTCCCACCAGAATTCCCAATAGGACCAAAGCACAGGCTACGGGCTTCTAGCAGAGCAACCCCCACCCCAGGTAATCCTGATGGAACAGGGAGACGGCCAGACGCCAGGCATGGCCCTTGGCTGCCCTCTCCACTGACTCGCAACTCACTGACTCACAACTCTCAGGTTTTTCTCCCACTTTCCTCCTGCACAGCAGGGTTTCCACCCTCTCCCCTTCCTAGAATTCCAATAATGCTGCAGTGCACAGGGTGAAGAGAAGGAAACCACATTTGTCTGTCTTTCCTAACACTGTACCCCTCAACTCCCTCCCTCCATTGCTACAGCCCCCTCTCCGTCCAGCTCTTTGGGGTGGCTGATACAGCAACAGCATCATTTATTCCAAATTCTGTGTTGTTACCCAATCTATATTACTCTAAGAATAAATACAATTAAAAGCTTATAATTTTTCACCAATTTCCAAATGGCAAAAAATAGAAACACACAAGTCTTTGAGGAGCTTTGCCTCTTAAACTCAGGAGACAATGGAAAGAAATGACCACTTTACTTCCTGCTCTTTTTGCACTATAAAGGTACTGTCTCAAATGCTCTATAACATACTTACTCTCTCTTTGAAGCAGGCAAGCAGGTAGGTAGGACAAAGGACCACACAAGGCAATGAGTTCCTGGAAGTAACAAAAACCAACTAGCCCTAAGGTTGCCAGGAACCGCCAGAACTAAGGTCTGAGAAGACCTGGAGCTACTTCAGGCCCAGAGAATGCTGGACCCTCCATCTGAGAGACTGCAGTAGGAATAAAGGCTAGGGAAGGAATATCAAAGAAAACTGTTATCAACTGCTCCAAACCCTTCCCCTTGGCAAACACCCTAGCAAATGACTCTAACCTAGATATAAAACCCCAGGGGTGGGGCAGCTGAGGAAAAAAAACTTAGTACTGGGTACTGGGGCTCTCACTCTACTCCGAAGAACCCTGGGTTCTCTCCCTCTCCCTCCTCCCGTCCTCCTCCCCACTCCAACACCCACCCCTGTTCTTTCCCTTCCTCAAAATTTCTACAAAGAACCTGTTTTTACTTAACTGCTCTTTCTGGAATTCTTTTCTGAAAGGCAATGGACCCAAAGGCCTAGGAATGACCCCTTTTCTGCAAAGCGCAAGACTTATAGCAGAATCTTCTCAGACTTAGGTTCCCAGCTGTTTCCAGGTGGCAGGGGCGGGTAGAGAGAAAGCAGCAGATGTCCTTCTCGAGGCCTCTGCCTGTCTCCTCCCCACTTAACATAAATCACCCAGGGTCCACCACCAGCACCAGCTTTCTCCACACATGGGCCCTCGAGTGTTTTCTTGACCATTCTAATGGCAAAAGCAGTCTCACGTTGCCCACTGTACTGTCTCCTGGAATTATTTAGGCCAAATGCAGCACAAATGGAAAGCTCTGTTTTGCAGTGATCTAAAACTTAATAACCCTCAGTACACAGAGCCGAGGTCTGCCTGCCAAGATCTTAACTAAGAAACTGACCAGAAATAGTCAAAGCAAACATGAAGACATTAAATTTATAAACCATATTAGCAGGCTAATAAAATAATCAAGAAAGAAATTAATTATGTGACATGACAATTTTTAAAGCCATTCTGAAAGTTCCAAGACATATTTGAATTTGTGTGTGTGTGTGTGTGTGTGTGTTTAAATTGATAAGCTGGGTTTGGTTAATGGGTTAATGAAAGAGGGGTGCTTATATTTGTATTTATACCGTTCTTATGGAGGGTCTCCCAACTAGTACTCAGGGGACCTAGGGACCATTCTCACTAGTATTCAAGGGCTATGCAGTGCTATAGGTCATACTTGGGGCCTCTTGCATGCCAGACAAGCTCCCTTGAGTTATCTCCTTGGCCTGAGCTCTTCTACTCATTGACTTCATCATGGGAGTCTGAAAATTTTATATGGGTGGTGGGCACAGAGGGTTGGAAGCCATAACTGGCTTTTCTTGGGGATTACTCCTGGCTCTGTGTTCAGGGATCACTCCTGCCCGTGCTGGAGAAAGATATGTGGTAACAGAGATCAAACCAGGGTTCTCCATGTACAAGGCAGTCTCAAAAAATTTGATTTCTAAAACATATAAGGTTCCAACTCACTAGGGAATAGGCTGTAATTCATAATATTAAAACTACAAAGGAAAAGACAGTGTTGTGTCTGAATAGCACCTAGAGAGTGAAAACTTATGAAGACAGAGCAGGAATAAGAAGTAACCAGTCTCGAGGCTGGAACGATAGCACAGCAGGTAGTGTGTTTGCCTTGCATGCAGCTGACCCGGGTTCGATTTCCAGCATCCCATATGGTCTCCAGAGCACCGCAGGGAGAAATTCCTGAGTGCATGAGCCAGGAGTAACCCCTGAGCATCGACAGGTGTGACCCAAAAAGAAAAAGAAAAAAAAAAGTATCCAGTCTCTTTGAATACTCAGTATTCAATCACCATGAAAACCTGGCCTACGGGCAAAAGTGCTGATACAACAGGTAGCGCCAATTGCCTTGCAAGCAGCCAACCTGGATTCAATCTCTAACACTTCATATGGTATCCCAGGAACCCCAGGAGTGATCCCTGAGCACAGAGACAGGAGTAAACTCTGAGCACTGATGAGTGTGCAACCACTCTCACCCCAGAAGAAAAACGTGACCTACGGATTCGCCAGTTCTTTGTTCTGGTTCAGGAGGAAGTGCTGAGATGGTGGCTCCAGCACACTCCCTGGAGAGAGGAGAAGCTTGGAAAGAAGTTCCACAGATCAAGGAGCAGCATCCTTCCACCAACCTCTCCTCCCTCCTCCTGCAGAACAGTGACTGGGCAGACAGCTTCACCTGCTGACTCCAAACACTCCACTAGGAAAGGGATAAGGTCTACTCATTAAGTTAATTGAAAATCTAAGGAAGCAGAAATTGTATAACTTACTCACTGTCACACCAAATCTGATGGGATGGAAAAAAGAAGAGAGTTACAGCTCAGCCCACTTGATTAGCATAATTACAAAACTAGCATCAAGAGCAACTCTCTGTGTACTATCTTTTTTTTTTTTCTGGAGCACATTTCAACCTCTCAGATTCAGCTCTTTGAATATTTGGGATGACAAAACTGGCCTGACATAAGCATATCATCACAACATTTTGGAAGAAGTAGGGATGAAAGTTTTATGTGATATAAATGCCACATAAAATGTTATTGTGTACTCATGAATATTTAACATTATTTAACACCAAATACCACAGTTCAAATACCACATTTCAACAGACTCTCTGTAACTCACACCAACTGTTCTAATTCATGAATAAAAATTAATGGCTTCAGGCCAGAGCATGAAGACCAAGAGAGAAGAGGGGGCTGTGTGTGGGACAAATGAGGCTGGATGGGAAAGAACTTCCCTGATCCTACTTCAGCTCCAAGTGAGTGTATGAGATAAAACAAGATCAGTAAACACGGTTCTGTCATCTCCCTGTAGTGATAAAACAAAATAAAACACAGTGACTCGGAGCCAGGGATATGGCTCAAATGGCACCACATATGCTTAGCACGTGTGAGGCCAAGGGACCAATCCTGGCACCACACGCCTCCCCAGGACCATTTACATGCCAACTTTGCTCTCCTGAAAGGCAGCAGGTTTAAAGAAGAATGGAAAGATGCCCACAAATTTGATCATAAATAAAAAAGCTTCAAAAGCTACTCTGTCCTCTAATCACTATGTAGGGTGGTGAAGCTCCTACCTTGGCCCCAGTTCCTCGGCTACGGCTCCCGCTCAGAGGAGACGTCGCCCTCGGCCCCGCTGCTCGCGCTCCGATCTTCCTTCCGAGCCACATTTCGTTCTTTGCTGGATTCAGAAGGCCCTTTGGCTCTGTTTTTTTCTTTTCTCTGCTGTTGTTTTTCAAGCTTTGAAAGCTGATAAAAAAAAAATGTGAAAGAGGGGAGAGAGAAAGAAGGAATTATTACATATGCAAAACACGGAATTAGTTCACAGGTGGCAACACCCAAAAAAAATGTCTTTTTCCTGATATCCTTCTGCATCACAGTGTTCCCACTGTGCCAAATTACATACAAAATTAGGCTGGTACCTGATCCATTAGCACAGATTACTCATAATCTCTCTTAGATTTATCCTATTTATAATTTGACTTGCCATGTCATATTGGGAATGGGCAACTAAAAGCCTCTGACATATTTACAAGAGCCAATAAATGAAATGGCTGTTAATCAGTTATTTTTCCTTTGATGTCTCTATATCTTTTTCACCAAGTTGTCTTCCCACTTAGTGTTTTCTAAAGAGTCATCAAAACACTCTACTATCGCTGAAGATAACTAATAAGGCTGTGAAGAAAGTACTAGCACATTTTTTTTATTTTTTAAAATGTTTTTATTTATTATTAGTTTTTTAAATAAATCACTGTGAGATGCAGTTACAGACTTAGAAACTTTCATGATTACATTTCAGTCACACAATGGTCGAGGACCCATCCCTCCACCTGTGCCCATTCTTCATCACCACTGTTCCCAGTATTCCTCCCGCCACCCTTACCCCATCCCCCGCCCTGCCACCTCTATGGCAGGCACATTCCCTTTTACTCTCTCTCCTTTGGGGTGTTATGGTTTGCAATACAGGTAGTAAGTGGCGATCATGTTTGTAAGCGTTCGCAAGTAAGTGGCCCACACATTCAGATATTTTCTCAAAGACTGAAGGCTGACTCACCTACAGCTTAAAACTTAATGCTCTTAGCAAGCTGCACGGTGGCTACATGCAAACAGACAGTCTGCCATGAAGCTTCTCTGATTTCCTTCAGGTCAGCTGGGGTACACAACTCTGACCTCCAACACCAAAGGAACATGGATCCACTTCTCCCACAAACGTTCAAAGAAACCACAGGCTAGGCCTGGGTGAACAAACTCAGAAAGTCCCAGCAACAACAGCAAGGCCACTCCAGCAAGGCCTGCGGAGAACCGTGTAGGAAAAGATTGACCATTGAGACCCATGGGATTCTCTTGGAACAAGTAAGTAAATACTTGTAACGAAGACAAAACAGAGAAACATCCATTTTCATCTGCCTCCCAGACCAAGTCTACAAACAGTTCACAAGGAAAAGTGAAAACAATGAAATGGCTGGTTTCTCTCTTGGTCCTTACCCCACATTCAAAGAAACAGAAATGAGACACTAGCCAGCCTGCCATATTAGAGAGATCCTGTGAGATCAACCATCAGCGCTAGCTATATATTTAGTGCAGAAAATCAAATTTACTAATGGGTGACTTCATAATATTTTTCCAGTCCCTGTTAATCAAAAAAAAACTGTAGAAAACAACTAATTTGGTTAATGCTAGCAATATTTTGTGAATGAAGACATCATTATGCCTTTGATCCAGTAACTGATCTCCCAGATTAACTCCCTCCTGTGTGCACAGAACGGCTCCTAGGTATGTGAACTGGATAGCACTCAGAAAAAACCAAATGTTCATTAACATGAGAACAGATAAAAGAATAATGTGGCATATAGTCACACACATACTATAATTACATGTATCAAAATAAATGTCTTTACATCGTGTCATGTGAACCAAATTATTTCAGAAATTTTTTTATAGGATTCCATTTATACAGACAATAGTATACATTGAGCTCATACAGTTAAGTATGATCCAGAAGAACATAAACCAACCACAACATACTATAGTTAATTTGGGGAAGAAAGAGAATGAAATCACAGAGAAATGACTATTATGTAGGTTTTAACTATAATAGTCAATGTTAACTTCTTAAGAACAAAACTAGGGGACCAGAGAGATAGTACAGTGGGTAAGGTGCTGGTCTTGCATGCAGCACAGCTGACTCTGGTTTGATCCCCAGCACCCCATACAGTGCCCCCTACTCCCAGGCTCCAAGCATCGCCAGGACTGATCCCCAGAGCCAGGTTTAAGCCCTGAGCACTGCTGGGTGTAGACCAAAAACAAACATAAGACAAAGAAACAAAACAAAATCAGAACTTCATCAGGGCTGCTGACTAGTGTGAGGATGTGAATGCTACAGTTTACTACTAAACTTACTTGGGCAATAAGATGTGTGTGCCAGGATGCAAACCAACACACAGTTTTCCTCGTCAACAGTCTGACTGCGCAAAAGTATCAGTTACTGAACCAGGTACTGATACAGCTGGTTTCGTCCTGGCACAAGCCATTCATTCTGCCGTAGCCTAACAGCAAACAGCTTGGCACGGGCACTTTGAACAGGAGAGCATGCCAAGGTGATAAAGGTTAGCACTTTTAAATCTGGGTAGAGGCTACAAGGCAATCCTTACTATTCTCTGCACCATGATTTGTCCATGGACAGTAACTTTTCTCTTTACTATTCTAACACAGATAAGAAGGAATTTTCTGCATCTAAGATGACAGCCTGTGTTCCTTCTTGCTTCCCTACTGGTGTCTAAATGCTACTTCTTTTATGAAATAATAGAGTGCAGTAGACAGAAGTCCTGCCTAACTCTTTTGGAAAATGATTTGGATAGCACAATAATGTGCACGTACACACCATTACTAAACTATACAAGTAGTTGGTAAATTTCAGATGTAAATTTTAGATGTATTTTCCCACTACTTAGAAAAATGTATGGCAATATAAGTGACATGTTAGTTTCAGGTATACAACATTAAATTAAAAACTTAAATTAAATTACAATTTTAATGTTTGTATATATACTGCATTATCATAGAGTAAATCTAGTTAACACCCATAATCTCTTCCCAATTTTTAAAATGATCTTGAAAAATATAAAGCTGGCATCTAATTTATTTGTTGCTTTGTGTTTTGGGGGAGACTCCAGAGCAATGCTTATGGGACTGGGACACAAGGGTGACCCTCTGCCACCCAGGCCATGGGCTCAGTGCCAATGGCCAGGAGACATGGAGGCACCTAGGACTACCCTGGCACCCACCCCTGCCCCCCAGCAGGGCTTAGAGCCACCACGGGTGCAAGCTCTGGTCCCACTGTGACACAATTCCAACTATGTGTCCCTGACCAACGAACTACCTCCCAGTTCCTTATTTTTGTTTGTTATATTCCTGACTCATAAAATCCAAGAAATTAAGATTGTTCTACAGTAATTATAATAAGTATTCTTCTGCTGCCAGCAGTTTACATGATGGCAGTGTCCGTATATACTTTTGTACATGCACGGACCTGCTTTATGTAAGACACTGAGGAAAAAGTAGATTATTCTTTTCTTTCTTTTCTTTTTTGGAGGGGCATGGGAGTAGACCTGGGCCACACCTGGTGATATTCAGGGATTACTCCTGGCTCTACACTTAGGATTACTCCTGTTGATGCTTAGGGGACCAAACGGCATGCCAGGGATCAAACCCTGGTGCAAGGTAAATAAATCCCTACCTGCTGTACAGTCACTCCAGCCTCCTGATATTTATTTTCAAGTCTCTCCACAGTTTCCCAAGAGGGAAGGATAAAAATTCTGTCACCAATAAGTTAAAAGTAAACCAAATTTTGCCTCTTTTGCCTCTCTACTAAGATTCAATCTGCTGGAAAGGGGGGCTGGAGCGATAGCACTGCGGGTAGGGCATTTGCCTTGCACACGGCCGATCCAGGTTCGATTCCCAGCATCCCATATGGTCCCCCGAGCACCTCCAGGAGTAACTCCAGAGTGCATGAGGCAGGAGTAACCCCTGTGCATGACCGGGTGTGACCCAAAAAGCAAAAAAAAAAAATCTCCTGGAAAAGTCTGTTTGTGACCCAACCTACAAGTACCTTTGTACTCATTACCACTGGTGAGGAGCCAGATCCTGGGAGGGTGATGGAGAGTAATTCCCCAAATGAGCCGCTCTGCAGGTGCCAAGGTCCCTGTGGCACTCATATGATTTTCCACCAACTCCCAACAGAGGCAACAGCAACGGGGAGTGCAAAACCACACAAATGCCCAGTTTGACCTTCGACCCCACCCCATCCTCTACTACTGTGAACCAAGCTTGCAAATCACATGCAGCCATTATTTAAGTGACAGGCATACCCCAGGTTCCTATAAACTATATAATGATTATTCTTTTAAATTATTTATCTTAAAACAACCCCAAGAGTATATGGCCAGATGCCTCAGAATAAAGTTCTCTGTGAGAACACTGTGAACTTAGCCTTTTCTTGGAAAATGTGGAATCTAATGTAGCCAAAATGTGGTATTTACATCTCAAGACAAGAAAGGAGTTGGATTTTTTTCAGGAAAAAAATGAGAAATTTGAAAAATGAAATTGATACTACATATGGGCTTGTATAGAGTGTCAGTATATTTCAAATTAACTGGAAGATATATGTCAAGAAGACTATATACTACTAAAAACCCTGTAAACATATAATGGAAAACACCAACGCTTTTATTTGCTTACTTTTGTATCAACAGATGAGAGTATCCAAAATGCAGAGGAGACAGCGTCCAAACATCCTGGTTCTAGTGCCTTAGAGAAAATCCACAAGCCAGAGGCAGTTCTGGCAGACACAACAGAGGCCAGGGAACAATCCTCCTGTCAGCTGATTTCTCTCAACAAGGTTCTCGGCAACGGGACTGAAATAATGAGATCCAAGCTTCCCCAACATGTGACTAAATCCATGGACAAAATAAAGGATTTCCTTTTTAATTAAATGGCCATGCTCTTACTTGAATAATGTAATAATAAGCTAGTCAAATGTCAAATGTGGTTATTACAAGACACTCCTACAGGGCCTACCAACCTGAGAGACTGGGTAGGTGGCAAAATGAATGAAATACTATGTAGAGGATAATAAGACATAGTGGAGACAGTGGCTGCATCAGGGAATGCGGCATTCCATTGTTTTTAAAACCTGACTCCTGACAAATGTAGTGTCATTGGGATATATAGTCACCTGCATTTTCTCTTGCACCTATGTCATCCTGTGTGCTCTGAAAACACCGACAGCTGTTTACCATCAATATCCCAAGGAGAAAATACCCTTCACTGCCTCCACCGTAGCTAGAGTCTCCTTTTAGCTTCTTCCTCCATCCCTCTGGACAAGCAGCTACTACTACTGAGGCAGCAAAGTTGATCCTGATATTATGAGGATCTGTGCTGGAAATGAAAGTCAAGGGACTTGAGGGGGCTGCAAGGACGCTTCAGAGAAAGGTTTCCTCCCAAATGAACACAGATGCAAGGAG
The DNA here is from genome assembly GCF_029834395.1 of Sorex fumeus. NCBI lineage: Eukaryota > Metazoa > Chordata > Mammalia > Eulipotyphla > Soricidae > Sorex > Sorex fumeus. Next base: position 37,705,006 of record NW_026606101.1, on the reverse strand, counting down.
TTACTGGTCAAAGAAGGGAGCTCTCCAAGTGAGGTGGGTCTCCACAGCTAAACAGACACCTCTGAGAGCCTTGCAGGGCAGTATTGAATAAATCCACTGTCCTAATGAAAGCCATCAAAGCTTCTTATTGTTGAAAATATACTTGGATAGGTTTGTAATTATTGCATCTGAACCAAAAATATCTCAGAACATGCTGGCTGAAATAAAGAAAACAGTGGCTATTCAGTAGATGATAGGATTTGCATAAGATTTCACAGCGTAACAATGACTTAGATAGGTCTAAACTCTAGGTTTCTGCCCCCAAACTCCAGTCTTCCCAAAGAGCCACATTTGATTCATCTCCTAACTTGATCTATCTAACCGCTCTCTGGTAAGCATTGGCTGCATGTCATGAACTAGTCAAGGTGTGAGGGACACAGTGGGAGCCAAGCAGTCTCTGACTTCCTGGGGCTGATTGTCTACCAGATAAATAACTGGCAATAACCCCCACTTATAATATACCAGTCTTGTTCCAAGCACTTGACATGTATAAAGGGTATTATTATGAGCCACATTTAAAAAAAAAAAAAAAGGAAGCTGGAGGTACTGGCATGCCCCGCACTCCAACTCAGAGGGCGCACAGCATTCTGCCTACAGCACATGGCTGGTCAAGTTGTCAGCCTTCTTAGCACTTGTGCTCATTGGTGAAAATATGTTGGGTCATCTCCCTTTTGCCAAATTAAAAAGAAACTGGTCCGAACACAGCTCAAGCTTCTTGATAATAAAATACTGCAAGACCACAGTCTATCTACATCTTTCTGCCTTGGTGGCATACATACCACTTGGAGAATAAGTGCAGAGGCAGGTGTGTTGATGTATAAACAGGCCTGTTTTGTTTGGAATAATGACAGTAATAGAATTGAAGGGAAGGGAGGTGCCAACTTCTGTTTATGTCAGTTAATCAAAAAGCGCTTACAGAGTTACTAAATTGCTCTTGGCTGGCATGTAAGAAAAGAAAATGGCAGCGGAGGTGAGGGGCCTACCTCTACAGTAAGAATATCTGTCACTTAAGTGAGCAGCAATTCACTGGATACAGAAATACAAAGGCTCTCAGGCAGCCATTTAATCCTCCATGCCCAGAGTGCTTTTCTATAATGATAGTCTAGCCCTGCCTGGGCACTTCCCGGGACACTGCAAGATCAGAATGTGGCTGTGCACACCCCCTGTGATAGATGAAGTGCCAAATAAACCAGGAGTCATTCTTACCTGCCCTGCTCACTCACAGCCGCATGGCACACTTCTGAAGCATCTAAAGACTTATCCCTTCACAGTGAACACTGACCCAATGTGATAACACAACACACAAAATGGGAAATGGGTACCTTTACACTCCATGGACATTAATGAGGGCAGAGAAAAGCCTACTGAATAACCAGTGCTTAGCACTGCATGTACTGCTAGATTCTGGGATTCCTTTAGATTCTACTTTCTCCAGGAGAAGATCAGTCAAAGTTCACTGCTCTGCAACTGGGAACAGTCACAGAGACTGGTTTAAAGCAGTTGGCTGAGCGGATGTGTGTCTGTTGTTGACACCAAGCCTGCCTGTCACTCAAAAAATCCAAAGTAAACAGGTCATTAGTTGCTAAGTGCAGTTTTGAAAGGATTCTAGGAAACCACTTACTTTGTGAGTCACTATGAAACAAACTGGTAGGCAGGCACCTGATGGAAAGATTATTCTTAAAAGTGAGATGGGGGCTGGAGCAATAGCATAGAGGGTAGCGCGTTTGCCTTGCATGCAGCTAACCGGGATTCGATTCCCAGCATCTCACATGGTCCCCCAAGGGCCACCAGGAATAATTCCTGAGTGCATAATCCAGGACTAGCCCCTGTGCATCGCCAGGTGTGACCCAAAAAGCAAAAAAAGAAAAAAAGATGTGTGGAGCTGGAGCAATAGATAGAGCAGTGGGTAGGGCGTTTGACTTGCACACAGCTGACCTGAGCTCGATCCCCAGCATCCCACATGGTCCCCTGAGCACCGCCAGGAGTAATTCCTGAGTGCATGAGCCAGGAGTAACTCCTGTGCAATGCCAGGTGTGACCCAAGAAAGAAAAAACAACATCAACAACAACAACAACAAAAAAGTGAGATGGTATCTTCAACTTGTTTCCAGCATGATTTGGGAGAATGATCATAAAAATTCCCAGTCTTTTTGTAGATATCCTTTGTTCTGTTCTCATGAGTCCCACAAAAAACAATTTTTTATTTCTTTTTAAAAACTGCAGTTGATGGCAAAATAATAATAACTCCTTTTCTCAAATCTGAAATTTTAATTTCTGCTCTTTTAAAAATCTGTCTTCATACACAAGAAATAAGTGACCCTTAGATTCCGATAGCAAATTTGTCACCTTTAGAATTCTAAGAGATTTAGGACGGATACTTACTATTCCTAGATTGCTCTGAACACAACAGATATGAGTCAGCTTAGAGACTCTAGCCTGTAGGCAGCAGTGGTGGCCAGGAGGGGAGGAACACCAGATCTCCAAAGAGACAACCTCCCCTCCCATCAACCCTGCTCCCCACAGAGCAGACAAACGGGTTTTGAGAGTTCACTAATGGCCTCGGGGAGCAAACCCTGCCTACTCTTGCTAGGGTTTTATTAAGTACAACTCTAGCCTTAAGCTATTTTAAGGCTGGTTACTTTCTGCCAGACTGTTCTGTCCACATATGAGCAAAATCTAATTAAAAAGTAAAGAGGAAAAGAGAAAAAAAAAAGAGAGAGAAAAAAATCAGGCCCCATGAAGTTAGTTACTGCAATTTTTATAGCACATAGTGTAGATGGAAAAGTTCTGTTTCAACCAATCCCTTGCAAACATTCCAAGTAAAGTCTTATGGACGAGTTGTAAAGATCAAATGTCTCCTCTACAATCACGTTTTAAAATATCACAAGGGATGATTTCTCTTGAGGGTGCTGGTCCACACCTGTGACACAGCAGATGTCACAGGGCACAAATGGCAATGACAGGATGCTAAAAGAAAGGGCATCCCTAGACAGGTTCCTTTAGAAGAGCAAAATTAGAGAGCAAAACACTCCAAACTGCTCAGTCATCTTGTGAACTCTAATAGCTTTAGAACTTTCCACAATGCTCCTTCTCTTTCCTAAGACCCCATTACTCTAACCACCAGTAAAAAATGCCTGACTGTCAAGCCACTTAAACTGTCCGGACACTAGTTATTTGTTTTGTTGAGTAATTTCAAGGTAATATATAAGTGCAAGAAGCTGGAGGATGCAAAAAATCCTGAGTAGTGATATGTCTTCTCAGGGTTAAGCTAAGCCAGTTAGACCCCCTGAGCCTCCATGCTGGGTGCCACCATGTTCTCGAAGCCAGGAGGTAATAGCACCACCATTTACTGGCAATACCCTAAGCCCAAAGGAGCCAGCACACTCACTGAAACAAGTTGTGTCCTTTAGTAGTAGACATTTAGAGAATGAGGAAGCCCCACTGCACACAGGCAAGGACACATCTACCTACTAGTCCTATGACTTAGTGTCAACTTCGTACCGACTCACTTTGCCTTCATAACATGAACAGCTTCTGAACTATTCTAAGCCCCTAAGTCTGTGATCTGCTATTTCTTTCTGCTGCATACAAGTAAGCACTGGGCTGGAGTGATAGCACAGTGGGTAGGGTGTTTGCCTTGAACACAGCTAACCCAAGTTTGATTCCTCTGCCCCTTTTGGAGAGCCTGGCAAGCTACCGAGATTATCTCGCCCGCACAGCAAAGGCCTGGCAAGCTACCCATGACGTATTCAATATGCCAAAAACAGTAACAACAAGTCTCATAATTTGTTGTGAGACGTTACTGGTGCCCTGCTCGAGCAAATAGATGAACAACGGGAGGACAGTGCTACAAGTCAGTATTGCAGAAAGAGAAAAGGAGACAAACCCAATCAGCAACTGATGTGTCAAACGTATGAATCCATGGAGGGATTCTAAACAATCTGTAGAGATCTATTTCCAAAGGTTACCATCTCCAGTTGATTTATTCGTCGATTGCCTCGAGCAGGCCCCAGTAACGTCTCTTTCATCCTAGCCCTGAGATTATATTCAAAGCTTTTTGGGAGAATGAGACCCATCATTGTTACTGGTATTTGGCATATTTGGTACGCCACGGGGAGTTTGCCAGACTCTGCCCTGTGGGCAGGCTATATTCCATAGCCTGCAAGTTTGTCCAAAGTAGGAATGAGATAATAAGATGTCATAAAAAGATGTCCTGATAAGATGTCTCGCGGCTGCGAATGCGGCCGCGCGGTTCCGGGAGCTGGATTTTATCGTCTCTGAGTCTTGGCCATTGATGGGATTACACGGCGCCAGGGGGCCAGGTGGTGGGTGTGACCCCCGCCTACTGGAATTTGGAGGATCTCCAGTTGATTCACTGATTTTTCAAGAGAAGCTACATCAAGTAGCTTTTATTGGGTGAAGAGGGATCCAGGGCTGTTCCAGGGACTCATCTTAGTGGTGAGGTCTCAGGAATCTCCGGGGCTATATCCAGTGGTGCTCTAGGGGGCACTCAAGGTTAGGAATTGAGCTCAGGACCTCACACTTACTGGGCTCACACTTACACGTGCTCTTCTGCTAGAGCTATCTCCCAGGTCCCTAGCTGACTAATCTTTTTTTATTTTTGCTTCCTCTTTCTTTCCATTGTTGCTATGACTAAGCTCTCACACCTGACTGTGGGATTTGCACACTACTGGTTGTGATGCTCAGGGGGTTGCACAGCTGACTGTGGTGTTTGTTCACTTGGCCACCGTGCTCACTGGGGATTGCACACTATAGTTATAGTGCTTGCACACATACTTTCAAGTACCTTAAATAGGAGACTCATGCACATGCTGCTATGGAGATCACAAGGGATCACAGTGATTCTCCCACAGCTATTAGTCATGCGATGTACTTCTGGGACCCAAGACAGCTGAGTTAATGGGAATACACTCACTACCTGTGGTCAACACTGAATATCAAAACACTCAAGACCTCAAGTTTGAGAGGCAGATGCTTCCAGCCACTGAGACAAACCCCACGCCCATTAAGCTATTTAAAAAAAAAAACTGGGGTTTATATCTGGACAACTTGGTTTATCAAATTACAACGGTATAATTTATATTATGTGATAATTTCAAAAACTTAAAAAAAAATTTGTGTAAGGAAAAACCTCACAGAATGTTAGAAAAGAATGTTTCCATACACACCACAATGCCTGCCATTATGTCAATTGTCGTGCTGTTATTTTTAAATCAACTGGCTGCTTAATAAAAACATTACGAAGCAAAGTGCACACATGGTTCCTAATTTCCATACATTATTAACTCTGCTTGAGGTTTTTGTGGGAATTAAAAAAAAAATCAAGCAAGCAGCATCTGTTCCCATCTGAAATCATGCAAGCTAATTTTATTTTCTAATTCCCCATTGTTTACAATAACCCTCTTAGGCATGCAAAAATAATGGGGGTGGGGTGGAGTGTTCAGTTGTCTTTTGTGTTATTCTTCCTTAGCTAAGTCCCAGTTGGTCTCCATCTTCTCTGCATGGGCATGCTGGAACAGCTCCAGCCTCAGGCCCCAGAGGTGCTTGTTAAGCCAGGAAGGGATGCTTGGGAGTTCAGCAGCAACCCAAGCATGTGTTGCTCTGCTAGTTCAGCTGCCCTCAAGTCATCCTAGCTGACCCGTGCTGCAGCTGCTGTCAGTGTCCACTGCACCCCATACGCAGAGGTCACCCACAGTAGCAGTAAAGAGGCGCTTGCCAGCCTGTTACTTCCAATCATGGGGGTGGGGAGTGCGGGGGGGAGGTGGAGTATAGTATAGCAGGTAGTCCTGCATGAAGCTGACCCAGCTTCAAACCCCTGTACTCCATATGATTCCCAAACCTGCCAAGAGTGATCCCTGAGCACAGACCCAGAAGTAAGCCCTGAATACCACTGGATGTGGTAAAAAACAAAACAAACAACAACCAAAAACAACCTCTGTGAACTGAAGCCCCTGCATCTCTGGCCCTGAGGGTACTATCTGACCTGGAAGAAGATATTAGGCTTGAGTGCAGGCTGGTCCAGAGTAGTTAATACCTCTTGGAGTTACCTCAGTTACTGAGAACTCCAAATGAAGGGCTTCAGAACATTCTGTACCCCTCACAGCACCAACTCTGTAGAACAGTCCCCCAAAGGTCCCCGAGAGGGAATCATCAGCATGGCCTATGTAGACTTTCCCCTTCCAATATCACCTCCACGCAGCAACACCCAGCCTTGGAAAACCTTGTAAACTACTGTACTTACATCCTTTTTCTCAAGGGAAGGAACCCCCCCAAAGGAATTATTTTTTGTGCTTTGAAACAAGTTGTGTTGTAGTGGGATCATATGTTAAGTGTAACTAGTTTTTTACCTGATCCTTTGCTAGCCAGAATTCCACAGTGTGCCTGGACATTGACAATGTTTAGTTTTAGAATTATTCTCATTCAAGACCTGAAAAATCTTACAACATGAAGGGATGACTGGGCATCTCTGAATAGGGTGTGTGTGTGTGAGTGTTTGTGTGTGTGTGTGTGTGTGTGTGTACACATATGCTATTTCTCTTTTGTTTTGTTTTTGACCTTACAAATTTTTGTACTTGGGTTTCAGTTATATAATGATCGAGTACCCATCCCTCCACCAGTGCCCATTCTCCATGACCAAAGATCCCAGTAGCCCTCCCACTCCCACCCCATTCTCCCCACCCCACCCAGCCTCTGTAGCAGGGCATTCCCAGAACAAAAGTTCTCTCTCTCCTTTTGGTTGCTAAGATTTGCAAATGAGGCATTGAGTGGCAAACATGTTTGGTCTATAGTCTACTTTCAGCATGCATCTCCCATCCTGGGAGGATCCTCCCAACACCCTTTACTTGGTGTTCCCTTCTCTGTCTGAGCTGCCATTTCCCCTAGCACATGCAGCTGGCCTCCAAGCCATGAAGTAAACCTCTTGTAACTTATCTCAACTATTCTTGGATATTAGCCTCCTATTTTGTTACTTTATATTCCCCAGATGAATGCAATCTTTCTATGTCTGTCCCTCTCTTTCTGACTCATTTCACTTTATGCTATGTCTTAAAAAAAAAAACTAGTCTCCCATTACATAAATTATATATTCTACTAGACAAGATTTTTATTATGCTGTAATCCTATTAGGCAACACAGTGGTATCAGATGCATTTTTGACACTTCTGAAGTCTTCATCACACCTAGGACTTGGGCTTTTCCTTATAGCAGAGCTAAGTGTAAAATATCAAGAGTCACAGGAGGGAAGTGAGCATTTCCTTACGCTGACAGAGAAACAACGACCTATGCTAGTTGGCGGCCAGAGCTGGCATCTCCACAAAATGAGTGAACATGGCTTCTGTCTCTTTCTCCATCCTATCTTCCTTAGCTGCAAGCTGATATGACAGAAATAATAAGGCAACTATTTAGTAAACATCAACTTTAAATTTAGACTTAATTCAACATCTACCATGCTGTTGGCACATGTCTGGTTAATAATCATGAACTGTAGCAAAGTTCAAGGAGACGCTAAAACATTTTCATTTTGGTATTCCAATGCATAATTGGTAACAGAAAACTGCTCATGAAGATTTTAAATTAATAGGGTTCTTTAAATGTTTCAAAATGTTTCTTCAATTTGCAAGAGTCTTTAAAAAAGGGGTGGGACCTTCTCTTTGCCCCACTTGGTCTATATGTTGTACAAATGCCAATGGAGCAGATTGGGAACAATGAAGAATTACTGGGCAAAATAATAAAAATCCAGAAAGGAGAAATACACAGGGTGCAGAAAACAGTAGATACAACTTGCGAGAGAAATCAAGGCCAGATTTAGGCAAAAAAAAAAAAAAAAAGTCTTCAGCAGTAAGGAGAGCAACTGTCCAAAGGGGACTGGATATGGCGCTCCAGGGTGTGGGTTGCTACGCAAAGAGTCTAGAGGGACAATGCCTAGAAAAATCAAAGTTTAAGAACAGAAGAAATAAATACAGTGCTTTCAGCGAAATTTTAAGAAGACAAGAAAGGTAACTACATATTCTCAAAAAAGCATCAAACTAAAGAAACAAACAAACAAAAATCATAGGCTACATCTGATTCTGTAGTGATTAACAGAGTTTATTGCTTCAATTAGAATATCAATTAAATATAACAATGTTGTAAAGATAAACTGTGGGATGAACAGTGCTAATTCCTCAACTGTAAGTGGTATGAAGAAAACAATGTAAGAATTTAATAAATATAGAGTAAAGGTCAATTACTTAAGGACAGAGATGAAAATATCAAAAGATATAGCTATGATATGTTAAAGTTAATTGTTTATGGAGAAAAGGTCAAGGACAAAGAAAAATAAAAAGAGGGAGTTAGTTTCTATTCTAAGCTATTATAAGATTTTATTCCTATTTTAGCTTCAAGGCTATACACAAAGGTACTTAGTGGTCATTCCCAGAGGTGTTCAGGGATTCAAGACCAGGAAAGAACCCTGGCCTCACATACAAAGCATGTCCTCCTACAACTGAATTATCTCTCCAGTTCCTGTATGATTAAAAATTATAAAATTATATAATTAAATGATTAAAAATAATTTTTAAATTATGCATGTAATTACTTTAATTAAAATTTTGAGTTTATCAAAGTAAGAAAACACTATGAATACAGATCTTCTCCTTAGAATGGATTCATTTCCAAGGCTGTGATAATAGTACAGAAGGTAGGGCACTTGTCTTGCACATGGCCAACCCAGGTTCAATCTCCAGCATCCTATATTGCCCACCAGGAGTGACACCTGAGTGTAGAGCCAGGAGTAACCCTTGAGCATTGACATGTGTGGCCCTAAAACAAAACTGAACATTAATAGAATGGGTTTATTTCCTAATTTTTTTGAAAAAATGGTTAAGTTGAAAATACCATAAAATGAACAAGTTAGTACTCTCAGGAGTACCACTGTTACCCCCCATGGTGTTAACACAGCGCCAACTGGGAACTGATACGTAGCTGCAGCTCCTGACCACTCTCCAGAAACACATGTCACAGTATGACAATGTTACAGAGGTAGTGATGGCGGGGGAGGGGAGGCGTCACACCCCACATGGGATGGAGAGGAAGACAGCAAGATAATCTAGAAGGTTCAATTGGTCATTTTAATTTTTTCTTAGTTGGGGTATAGCCAGAGAAATAACAGAAACAGCTAAGGACAAGGACAGCTCGTCCTTGTGCGTGTATGTGTATATATATCAGAGCTGGTTACTGCATAAAAGCTTAGCTATATAAAACAGCACAAACTGACATCAAGGCAGGCTGAACAGGCTGGTGTGAAGAGTGAAAGGAATACATAAAGGGGCAGAATGCTTGAACCAACAGCAAAAAGAAAATGATTTAGAGCACCTAACTGCGCAATGAACAATTCAAATTAGCAGGTGACGGAGAGCACAGAGCAGCAACCAGTTCCTGGCGAGAGAGGCAAGCGGCAGAGCAGGGGCAGAGGCCCCACAGTGAGAATGATCACGAGCGAGTTGGGAGGGGAAGCAAGTGGGGATGCGGAGAGCAGCACTGGGTTTGGTTCTGGATGCAGAGACTCTGTTTCCAGGGCTGTTTGTCCCTAGAGATATACACTTACATGAGCTGTGAAATAAAAAGAGCTACAACAGTGAATATATCTGGCGATTCTTGGGCTACTGCTGCCAAGTACTGTAGAGCTGGCCGGTATCTACCGTTACAGTGCTGCTAACCTGCCCCCACCCCACTGCCATATCAGTAGGTCCAAACCCATTTTTCAGACCCCCACTTGCTCTCCCAAGATTTCAGGAGAGGTAAACTTCCTGATTGCTATTCCTGGGGCTTCTTATGGAACTGGAATCCAACTTCTCTCCCTTCCGCCCAGGTCCCAGCAGTCTCTGCCCACCCTCCACCATCTGAGCACTTCCACCCACCTCTCCTAACCCACACGTCTGCAGATACAGCTCTGCACAGCTCTGCCCATGACACTCCTCACTGCTCACATTCTCACCGCCTGCCGCTGATGGACACCCAACAGGGAAGTAAAGAGCAGTAGCTAGTCTGATCCCTCAGAGGCTTTCAGGGGAGCCAACTACTGAAATTCACCCAAAGTACAGGAGGAACACAGCAAACCCTGTAGAAAAGACACATTAAATGGGAGGAAAAATGTAAGTATAAGCATATTACTTTAAAAAGAGTTCAACTGGGGCTGGAGCAATAGCACAGCAGGTAGGGCATTTGCCTTGCATGCGGCCAACCCAAGTTTGATTCCCAGCATCCCATATGGTCCCCTGAGTACCGCCAGGAGTAATTCCTGAGTGCAGAGCCAGGAGTAACCCCTGTGCATTGCCAGGTGTGACTCAAAAGAAAAAAAAAAGGGTTAAACTTTATTTATTTTTTTATTTATGCTTTTTGGGTCACACCGAGTGATGCACTTGGGGTTACTCCTGGCTCTGCATTCAGGAATTACTCCTGGTGGTGCTTGGGGGACCATATGGGATGCTGAGAATCAAACCCGGTTAGCCGCATAAAGGCAAACACCCTACCCACTGTGCTATCGCTCCAGCCCCAAGAGTTAAACTTTAATGGGTCACTTAATTCATTCAAATGAAAATAATGAGACAAGTTAAGATTCATCTAATTGATGAGAATTTAACAAAGATGATTCTTGGGGGCTGAACGGTTTAAGAAAATAGGGCATGACTATACAATGGAATACTACTTGGGAATTAAAAAGACTGAAGTACTGCTAACACTTCATAGTATGAATGAATGAACAATGAAAATACATTAGGTGAAAGAAGCCAGACACAAGAGTGTAATGGTGGCACAGGTCCTTATCCTCAGGCAGTCTGGCCAGAAAGTAAGGGACTGGATACAAAGTGGCCAAGTTCAGGAAAGACTTGAGGGGAAGAAAAATGAAAAGAAGGCAGGGAAGCTCCCAAACTATGGATGGGTCACCTAAAGAATCTCTACTGGAGAAAGAGACTACAGTACACGATGTAATACTACTCAGACATAAGAAAAGATAAATTCGTGCAATTTCCTGATACATGAACGGATCTGGAGCGATAGCACAGCGGGTAGGGCGTTTGCCTTACAAGCGGCCAACATGGCCGACCCCGAGTTCGATTCCTCCGCCCCTCTCAGAGAGCCCGGCAAGCTACCGAGAGTATTCGATATGCCAGACACAGTAACAACAAAGTCTCCAATGGAGACGTTACTGGGCCTGCTCGAGCAAATTGACGACGATGAACGGATCTGGAGAGTATCATGCTTGGCGATATTAGTCAGAGGGAGAGAAGTATCTATATAAAAGGACATAAAGAAACTTAGTAGGGGAATAACAAATGTCCAAAGGCAATGGAAACACCAGAAGAACTGGTCTTCAGTAGGAAACCTGCCACTGCAGTGGGGATGGAGGATGGAGAGGGAGGCAAGTTAGAGGAGGGAACACTAGGACACTGGTGGAGGAGCTGAGGCCTGCCACAGAGGCAGGCTGGTGAGCAGGAGAGAAACTGGGGATACTGGTGGAAGGAAGTGGCACCGGTGAAGAGACTGGTGTTGAAACATTGAAAAGGAATACTAACAACTCTGTGGGGCTGAAGTGATAGTACAGAGCATAGGGCATCTGACATGCATGTGGCAGACCCACACTGGATCCCTGATACCCCGTACGGTCCCTCGAGCCACCAGGAGAGATCTCTGAGCTCAGAGTCAGAAGTCTGAGCACCACTGTAGTTCCCCAAACCAAAATAATAAAAAAGAAACTGTACCTCTGCAATTCACAGGGATTCAATAAGAAAATTAAATTATAAAAGAATATTACTGGTGAAGTTATAACAAAACAAAAACAAAACCAGGAGGATTCCTGAAAAAGGCAAAAGGCTTTTATACCTTTATAACAAAGGGGCTTGGTTGAGCACTCTTTTTGCCCTCCAAGAATGTGGACCATTAAGGCAGGGGTAAGATGACCATCTTCTGATCCCTAGGTCATCCAGGTTATCAACACAGGCCAGTTCATCCAGGTTATCATGCATCACTCGGGCTCATCCTCCTGAAATTCCATTCTGGGATCTCTATTTCTCTGGGCAATATTTTTAAATCTTGCCCTCTCTGTTCCCCTTTTGACCCTGTCAAAAGGACTGAATGACATTTATATGAAATGTCCAGTACAGTCTTACCCAGAGAAGGAAAGTAGATTAGAAGTGGCTTGGGGAGAGAACGAATAGGACAGACAAGCAAAGGACTCAGGACCTCTTTTGGGAGTGGTGGAAATGTTCTAAAATCAGTAGTGATGGCTGTAGAACTCTAAATAAACTAGAAGTCTGAGAATCAGATACTCTAAGTGGGTTTATTATTGATATGCTATATGATATCAATACAACTTTATTTTAATTATTCCCCACTTACAATTATTCAAGGGCTCCCATTTCCAACCAGTCCAAGTCAATACTCCTTAATAAAGTTCTCTAAGAATTGTCCTAAATTGCTTCATGAGATTCATTTCCCCTCTACCCTCATGACCCTTTTACACTCTAGGAATTCCAAACTCTACCCACCCCACTCTCACCAGAGTTCCTGTCCAGGCCTAGATTCCTAGTTGCCTGGTTCCTAGCCCTCTTCAAAATTTCAGTGGTTGAATCCTGGTCTTCTCTGAAGAGCTGACCCGAGAGCCTCTCTTTCAGGTTCTCAGTACAAACCGGGCACCTGTCTGGCATGTGGCTCCAGGGCTCACAGAAGCCCCCATTTCCATCCAAGGCAGACCAGGTCTATAAAAGTGGCAACTGAGCTTCGAGCCTTGTTCAACCACCTTACCACAGCCCACCTGTGAGGGGCCTCACTTACATTCTGCTTGTATTTGTTCTCTACTGCCACAGCCTTGAACATAAGCTGTCCTCACAAGCTCTCAATTGGCCAATGTCAACAAAGAAAGCAAAGATGCTAATTCTTCTGCTTCCCTCTCCAAGATTCCATATCCCTTCCATGATAAAGACTATTCCAATCAGAGGCCCTTCTGACCTCCCCCCTCTTATGGGGGATTAACATCTTAGGGAAACATTTTGTGAGGCTAGAAACAGAAGTATACAAATGCTATTACTACAAGAAAGGAAGAGCAATATGGCAGGATGTTTGTCTCCCAATAAAGTAGAAAGGAAGAAGAAAGAGGAGAAAATCGTGTAAAAGTCCCTAGGACTTAATCTGGGTCTTCCCTGGTGACCAAAGTGACTTTCCTACAAAACCCAACTTCCCCACAACAAAGGAAATACGTCCCAGTCATTTCAGTGGGTCTTCCCTCAGAATAATCTCTAAAATTATAGTCTCTTCACATCCATGCTCAAGGCCCCAAATTTGGGTGAGGGCAACTGACATTTTTACTAATGATTTACTAGCTGGATTATGTCAGCAACTCGGTAAAGAAAAAATGTTGATTTGCACCCTTTCTTCAAGGCTCTTATGATGATGTATTACCTACAATGCAATTTCATGATGAGAATTAATGTAAATACAGGGTTCAGATGCCAACAAATAAGCTGCATGATTTTCAATTATTAAATCAAGATCAGGAATATTTCTGGACAAATAGAACAAGAATGAGTTTGACAAAGCATGAAAAGAATATGCCTTCCCTGTCACTAGGAAGGTCAGACTGGCAAGATAAATATCTAGATTTCAAGCTCAGTTAATTAAGGCCATCTATGCCAAAAGCATTCCAATTCCATATCTGTAAACTTGGAAATATCCCTGAGCCTGTGAATTTGAGGACAATTCAATGTTTCAACATAAAGCATCTTCCTCCATTAAATGAAACAATCCAATGGAGGGGGCAGGAAAGACACCAATTCTCTAAAACCAGCCACAACAGATAGAGACAATGAAAAGAGCAGAGAGCAGGAAGCTTATAGAGATGCTCTACCTCTGAAGTCTAAGAGGTTTAAAATAAGGAATGAAAGAAAATGTCTTGGAAATTTCCTGCAGGCCAACCACAGAAGTACACTTAAAACTGGGAAGCCCCATATAAGGTGCTTGCCTTGCATGTAGCCAACCCAGGTTCAATCCCCAGCACTCTACTCTCTGCCAGGAGTGATTCCCAAAGCAAAACAAAACAAAAACAAACAAACAAAAACAAAAAAAGAAAGCCCAATCTAAAGCAATGCTGGGAACACTGACTGATGTCACTAGAGAGTTAGAAGTCCTAAAAAACAGTGTGTAACTTGGAACAGTACTGTGAGGGCAAGTCATCCAGAAAGCACCTCAGAAGAGTTCAACATGAGGCTGTCATGCACTTTACACGAACAAGACTGAGGCAGACCCTACAGATAGACCTAACAAACTCTCACTAGGAAGACTGGTCCATGAGTGGAAACCTACCTTGTAGGCTGATAACATTGGTTTGTCCTTTGTGCCTTGCCACAGGGAGCTGAGATTTATTGGCTTACTCCCAATACAGTGCTCCCATTCATCTGTGTTTCCCTGGTCAATCACTTTTATCTCCTAATCAGACTCTGTTAACTTGTAAATGTTTCTTTTCTCTTCTCCTTAAGTCCTTTGCATAGTTAATTCAGAGTAATGTCCTTTTTGTATAGATACAAGACAGTTAATACTATGCTTTTGTAACTTGGGAGTTAACTGACTCCGAATGCTATTCACTCCTGGTTATCTAGACTCTTGACTTAAGTCTCGGTTGCCCTTACATCCTACCACCCCAAAAGCAGGGTCCCGATGAGGGACTGGATGGATGCAGGGCAAGCTGTGCACTATCCTGGCATCGAAATGGGCCAGGCCAAAGCACCATAGTACTTAACTATAAGTTAAGAGCACTGTCATGGGCAAATTCTGCCATGATCATCCAAAAAGTATCAACTAAATTAGGACCCTACTAGGGTTAGGAAAGATTAATCTGGCCTGAGCACTGTAATCTGAGATCTATAGCAAGATGTCCCCAGGAGAGCCACCCTAATAAGCTTAATGTATCTCTTACTGTGTCCGTACAAAATAACTAATATTAAAAAGTAAAATTATGATGACAATTAAGTTACTGGACTAAGGAGAGGAGAAACACCCGTAAGTGGTATTTTGTCCTGGAGCAGAGGGCTTTCCTATGTTGACTGGGTGTGGTGGTTATCCCCAATGCGGGGAGTTGGTGAGAGACTAGAGACCACAGTGGCGAATGGGAGCAGTGGGGAGAGATGAGCAAGGGGGACAGGAGGAGATGAGAATGGGGGGCTTAGTGAGACTGGAACAGGTGCATGGGGGGGAATGAATAAATGGCAACTTTTATCACCAGCCAGCCTGGCGGCCCTGCTCCCTCCTTCATGTGTCTGTTGGTGGCAGCTGCAGGCCAGGTGGGGAAGTAGCCCAAGACGGCCGAACGCAAGGGGGGAAGGGGGGGAGAAAGAGAGGGGGGGGATTTTCCAAGCCGTCTCGTGACTACACGCAGATGGGATGGAGAAGGGATCACTAAGTCAATGATGGTTGGAGGGACTGCTTGGAATGGAGATGTGTGCTGAAAGTAGACAAAGGATCAAACAATGATGGCCTCTCAGTATCTGTACTGTAAATCATAACGCCCCAAAGTAGAGAGAGAGTAAGAAGGAAGGTGCCTGTCAAACAGGCAGGGGTGGGGTGGGATGGGTGGTGGCAGGAGGGATAATGGGGACACTGGTGGTGGGAAAGCTACACTAGTGGAGGGATGGGTGTTCGATCATTGTATGACAAACTCAATCATGAAAGCTTTGTAACTGTATCCCACAGTGATTCAATTAAAAAAATTTTTTTAAAGTTTTTCTTGCCACAGCACAAAAAATTAGCTATATAAGAGAAATGAACCTGCAAATTGTATTTGCCCAAGTAGGTCAATTACTTTAAACCTTTTATTTCAAGACAGAGGTTGAGGAATAACTTCAATCTATGTCATCATACACTGCAAAAATACTTAAATATATGCGAACTAGCCTGGCAAGCTACCAAGAGTATCCCGCCCACACGGGCAGAGTCTGGCAAGCTCCTCATGGCGTATTTGATATGCCAAAAACAGTGACAACAACAGGTCTCACCCTGAAAGAGCCTCTAATCGTTGGGAAAAGATGAGTAAGAAGAGGCTGCTGAAATTTCAGGGCTGGGAGGAATGGAGACGTGACTGGCATCCACAACAATCAACAGGATGACAGTGACACAGTGATACAGTGATGGAAACCAGAATTACAATTATCATAATGCAGAACATATGTACATATATAATATGACATCTGTATTTACTTCATTATGATCATCACAAATCTAGTTTCCATGAATCTAAATATTTTTGCATTGTATGAAAAATGGAGTCATATGTATCTATACTGATAAAACAAAAAGGGATATGCCAATCAAATTTTGACTGGTTGTGATCTACTTTGCTCTGGGGAGGCTTACAACAGGTCTTTGACAGCTTACAAATTCCCTTCCTTAGAAACTTTACAAGAAAATAAAATAGATCCCCATTTAACCTGAAATTAAAATAACAATTCAAATACTTTTATATCTTGCCAGGGGAGGGAGAGCTCTTCATTTCAGGATAATTTGAAGAAAATATAAAAGTATAAACTATTTAGTATCCATTACCAATCCCAAATCAAATGAATTAGAAACGTAACATATAAACTATAGCTAATGATCACACATTATAATTTATTTTGATGATAACTGAATATTAATTACTTTGACAAATATTACTATTATATAATACAACTAATACGTTTACTTTAAGCATCAAATTTTAAGCTTTCTGTTATTAAAAATTAAACTAGAAATCTGATACCACTAGGATAAATTAATTTATGGAAAGCAATGAGCTGTAGGGGCCCGCAAATGGTTCAGTGACAAAAACTGCCTGCCTTGCAAGCAGGAGGTCACAGTTTGCTCCCTGGAGCCAGACACAAAGCTGAGCACAGGCCTGCAGGGCTCTCTGGGGGCCTGAGAATTGCGGCAGAATATGCGGCTCTAACACACTGCCAGGTGTGCACAAATACCACAATTAGCAAGTGTGACCACCACCACAGACGGTCTGGAACTGAAAGATGTGTGAGCACCTCTACAGGAATTCTAATTCCATCAAGCACAGGTGCCAGCACTGAGAATAAGGAATGTGGCCGTCATGAGCACTGTGGTAGAGTGCATGAACAATGCAGTCAGCACATGTGGGTTCCTGCCCACCCCAACAACAGCAAGGCGAAGGGAAGAGTGAAGGACAGGGGAAACAATAAACAACTATGACAGAAGAATGAGGTTACTGGCAAGTGAAGTTCCCAAATAAGGTTAAGGACAAAACACACTCAAAACATAAAACCTGTGTCATTGCAAGGTCTTTTCACAGATGGATTTTAACCAAATGGCACAGGCATGTTAGAATTGCAAAGAATACAGGGTTAGATAGCACAGTCAAGTTCTGTGAGCTGAGCAAGACCAGGGGAACCCATTCTAACCAACTGAGGTACAAACAGTTTGTACTATCGCGTGGGCTGGAGCAACAGTCCAGAGAGCAGGATGCTTGCTTGCATGTGGCCTACTTGGGTCCGATTCCCCACAACTCATATGGTTCCACAAGCCCACCAGAACAAACCAGTGGGTGCAGAAGCAGAAGCAAGCCCCTGAACACCACTAGGTGGGGTCTCCAAACAAAAACATACATCCACTGGAGCGCGAAGGACCTGTGACTATACCAAAGAAGATACAGGAGGAGAACGAAGGCTGTGGTAGAACAGAACTAGAATTGGTGTGTGTCTAAGGATGGGGCCTGAGCAATCAAGCTGCCATCTGGACCCTGACTAGGAGCTGTAAATCAGATGAAAACAATGTGCAGACCCATGTGGAGCCCAGGAGAGTTCCAGTCTAACTCTAGAGGATACCCAAAGAGGCTGGCATCTCCCACGTGTCTCACATGGTGTACAGAGGCAAGTGTGACCATTCACACCCACTCTAGGAGAGAACCCAGGTAGAAGACTAAAGAAACAGCACTGTCCAGCTGGGCCCTAAAGCTTCTCACTTGTTCCTCCACCATCATCCCAAAAGACCTTCACATACCACATTTTTTTAACTAAAAAAAAAAAACAAGTGTCATTTAGAAATGAGGGGGGGTAGGAAGTTGGGAATCACAGGGTTCAGATGGTTTTACAAATACATTCCTGAAATAATGATCAAGGAACAGATCTGTTGTTTACATACTGACACCTCTGCTCCTTTAGCTGGTGTAGATCTGGTGTCAACACAGGGTAGAAGGCAAGGCCTTAGGCAACAGAAAGTTACAAGTGGAAGGTGCCACAAACTCAAACCTTCCAAGAGGCCACCAGTGTCCGAGCTGGAAGGGAAACACCTTGCAATCATCTCTGGCTGGCTCAGCAGTGCAGGTTTCACCAGTTATTTCGTATCATTAGCTGAGATAAAGTTCTGACCCTTCAGTTCTGCTGCCCAAACCTTTCAGATGGGTGCAGAGAGGAGAGGAGCAATCTACGAGGTTGCAGCAACAGTCTTATTAACAGACACTGGGAGGCACAAGGTGTTGTCAGATGCTGTTGGTTAGAACACTGTCTCCCTTGTGCTAGACAGACAGTTCAGCAGGCTGGGGCACTTTCTCTGTATGCAGCCAACCCGGTTTGATCGTTGGCACAGCATATGGTCCCCTAAGCAACATGTCAGGGTATTCCCTAAGCACCACTGGGGATGGCCCCAAAACAAACAAAAAAAACCGTTATCCCCAGCAATCTATTTTCAGTTCAGGTGTTCTAGGCTATGGCCAATGAAACCCTGCATATCACAAACCTGGAATTGGAAACTGTACTAGGAATAAAACTCCTTTCTTGATCTTAAAATATTATTTTTCCTCTGTAAAAATTTGTGGAATAATATACTTTTCTTTTAAAGGGGAGAATCTGGAGATCAAAGGATAAGAACATGAACCAACATTAGGATAAACTGAGTGAAAAAGAACCACATGAATTACATTTACTCAAAAAAAACAACAATATGGTCTTAAAAATGGATAGAGAAAGTACTATTGTAACATGCTGGTTTTTACTGAAGGCTAAATTCCTAAAACATTTTCTAAAACATCCAGTAAATCCACAAAGTTGGCTTTTCCATAGCAGAAACTATGGAATACAGCAGATAGTTTCAACTATAAATTATTCAATCTTCTTTCAAACAATGACATAAAGTCCAGACAAGACTTTATCAATAAAAATGACAGAACCCAGATACTCCTAAAACAGCTGTGTCAGAGATTTAACACCAAAATCCTCCCAAGAAAAATCTGTGAGGAAAATGGACGGCTGTTATTTGACCAAAACATAAGCCTGTGAACAAGTACCTGATACACTAACCATTCAAGCTTTAAGGCGGCCTGTTTTCCCCAAAGGAACCCAAGGAGTTATAAAGAAAAAGCAAAAATACCTCTGCCGACTTTCATCATCACTTTACCAAGTATGTCCAGAGAAACCCCAGAGTTCACTCTGAACAGTAGTTTCAACCTTTTCCTCTACCAAAAGAAATCTCCAAGGTCTGCTCTACTGGGGTTTGGCACTTTCTTTTCTGCCAGTTCTCTGTCCTCTGATGCTGTCACCAACTCAGTTGTACAGGATAGGGAAGAGCCGGAGGGGGCTTATAAGATGCGGCAGATTCAGAAGAACTCCCCAACTTCTGGGGTAGAAGAAAGGCTAATTTAATATACTGCATACTCTGGAAAAGCGAGGAGCTGGGAAATGAGAGTGGGTAACGGGGTGGGGGTGGGGGGAACGACGGCAAGCTTAGGGACAGGCGGGAGTCTTGGGGCACTACAGGAATTGGGGGAGTTAAGACAAAAGTACATGTGATGACAGGTACAGCCCCAAAGCAGAGAGCTGATATCCACTATCAAAACTGGCATCCCCTAGTGTCCAAAGTCAGGAGTACCCAGACGCTGCTGAGCATGAGATTGGGGATGAGAAGATCTGTATCTGTGGAACCTGGGATCCAGTCAGGGCAGGGTGCTGGAGTCAATGACTTCTCAGCGTCCTCATATTAAGCACAGGAGTTTGGCTAAAAGGGAAGGAGTGTCAGCAGCCCAGTCTTCCCTAAGGTTCTAATGGTAGTGTGTCTTTAAAAATATCTTTTAATTGAACTAAGATACAAATTTTTTTCTGAGGGAAAAATTTTAGAACTTCTCCCATACACAAGCAAACCCAATACATTCTAACTGATCCCAGTTATGCAAAGGGGCCTGCACTCTCCTTAAAACAGGAAGAACAGCACAGTATAAAGGAGGAGCATGACCAGTCACCCACACCTTAGAAAAAAGCAGTACGCAGAGGTGGTTAAAGTCAACATCCAGGACTTGTGTTTTATCAGCTCACAGATGGCAAGAATCACTAACTGAACAAAGCAGGGAAAACACTTGTTCCCATTATTTTCCCAGCAGAAACAACTTTAAGGAAAAATAATTATTCCTGTAGCAAGAAGTCACTGGCACAGAGTATGGGTGCTTGTGTCAGTAAAAACAACTTCAACTCATATGGTGATACATTAGAACATGAAATGTAATGAAACAGACCTTCAAGTCAAACAAACCAACAAAAGGTTAAAACTAGGAATATTGAAGGGGTGATTTGTTTCAAAAATACATAGAGATACTATTGGCAAGGAAACAGGCTTAAAAGGCTTAGCTGATCTGACACAAACTTCCTCTATATTTACCTGATAGTCTCCACTTTTCACCCTTCCCTTTATTTGGGTGTTGCAGTTATCTGGGAGGAAGCTTCGCAAGCATCCCCATCTGCTAGACAGAGTAAGCTCAGAGGGTGGAAGGACTTCCTAGGAACACAACAGATCATGGCAGAGTCACAGGGTAAGTTTCCTCCATCTAGACCAGGACTCTGAATATGATCCAAGATAAGGACCTGATTCATCTCAATCCTGCCAGATCCTTAAAGAAAAAATGAAACCAAGAAAGACAGAATCTTCCCTTGTACAGAGAACTACACGATGCTGAATATCAAGATTTTCTGGTTGGAGGTGGCACCCTCAAGAGGGAGAAAGCTCAAAAAAGGTGGTACATGAAAAAAAGCACCCAGAGATTAGTAAAAGAATGTCCAAGGATGACCAATGTAGAAGAATCCACTAAAGGCAAATCATAAAATATGGTCAGACTGAGACATGATTCTCCCCCACTCCTAGTCCTTGATCCTGCACCTTGATCCATTTTGTTGGGGCCAGGAGCCCTGGGGTAGAGCAACCAGCCAGACCACAATGATGCTGCAGGGAACTTTCTCCAGCCCTTAAACATAGAGTGCAACACTCCTAAAGGATGTGTGGCATGTGGCCAAGCTGGCTCAAACAAGCAACCTGCAGAGAGAGCCTCGTCCTCGACAACCGGGGCCCCAGGGGAGATTTGAACTAGAGGACATTTCTTAAGGATCAAAAAGGTTTACTGAAGAAAATCACCGTGAAATATTAAAGCCTTTTCATTATCGTGGGGCACACCCTTGAGAAGTCACACACTACACGAAACAGCACCTGAAATGCCAAGAGGACATGTGTTGAGAAGAAAAAGCAGTTGGAAGAAGAGCACAAACGGCAACTTTCAAAGGATGCCAGTATGTCAGACTGCCAGAAGGCCCAGAGCGGGGGACCACTGCCACTAACCCTGGGCGCAACTCTCCAGCAGCCTCTGCTAGCCACAGCAGACACGGAGGAGAGGCCGGGAAAATGGAAGTCCTGAGGCAGGGGAGGAAAGAGAGACTTTTAAAAGGGCAATCCCATTAGCAGCAGATCTAGTGACAGTCAAGCCACGAGAGCTTTGCCTGACCCCTCCATGTAAATTGGTACCTTATGTGGTATGGTGAGGAGGGAGGTCTGCTTGTAAAAGGCTTTGCATGGACCAAGAAGGAAAAGACTCCCGCAACAGCATCAGCAATTGGTAGAATCAGTTTCATAAGAGTCCGCAGAAGGTTCTGACCTCTTTCAGTTGAGATAACGAGATGCACGGTAGAGGCTGCAAGAAGCTTGTAGATATAACTGTGTGCATCTGGAGAAGTTCTTTTCACTCCGGATCTAAGCAGAAACTGAGAGCCCAATGACACTTCAGCAAATAATATGTGAGGGGGAATGATTAACTTTTAAGATGTTGTCTCAATTGTCAAGGCTTAGTTTTTATATGATGTTTCATATCACATTTCATTTGGTGTATCAGGTCAAGTTTCATGCTGAGCGTGACCCAATGATTTCACGGCCAATAGAACACCACCTGAAACACACACTGCCAGTCTTCCATTGTATTAAAGGCAGTTTTGTTGACATGACCACAGAATGAAAGCCACCGCTTCACCCCTACTCTATCCCCAAACACTCTCTCTCTCTCTCTCTCTCTCTCTCTCTCTCTCTCTCTCTCTCTCTCTCTCTCTCCCCACTCAAAATGACAGACCATATGTATCCTTTACTGCAAAGACAAGTCTTCTCACAAATATACTTGCTGACATTACATGGGCTCTTCCTCTGCTAAACACCACAAGGGGTACAGGAAAGTAAAAGCATGGAATGCTGGCTCAAGAAGTTTGAAAAGGCACATGTTTCTCACTCACTGTAAAACAAAAATGAAGCAATGCAAGATTTCATACCACTGATTGCTGAAGTTACTAAGAAAGAAAAATCCCACACAAATTAGTTAGTGAAGAAAGATTCGTGGAACAGGCTAAAATTTGAGCTGGGCATTTAAAGAAAGCCTGGGCCTAAGTTAAGAAGAATGAAGATAGAAAAACTTCAACACAGATGTCATCCCCGATCTTAGAAAGAGAAGAGTGCCCCCAAAGAGCTCACACACACACAAAAAAGAATCATATATGCAATCAAGATTTGGGTGGGACAGGGCGAAGTGTACATCCAGTGCTGGCCAAGGGCTACTCCTGTCTTGTTGCCCAGGGTCACTTCTGGTAGTGTCTAGGGGACCATGTAGAGCCAGAGACTTAAAAAAAAAATTGGGGCCTCCACCACTTATAGCATGCACTCCAGCTCTTTGGGCTACCTGCTGGCTGAAAAGTAAAGTGTTTTTTTTTAATTATTATATTTTAGTTCACATGTTTAAAAGTGTTAAGGTTTAGTTACAACTCACCACCACCAAAGAACCCAAAAGTCTCCACCAATGTTACTTCTAGTCCACTTCATTTGTCCCCCACCCAATCCCTACATGGTAATCTCATTTTGCATAATATTCTTTTGTGCATATATATCACAACTTCTTTAACCACTCATCTGACATTGGATATATGTGTAATTTCTATATCCTGGCTATAGTACTAAGTTCCCAATGAACATAGGTCTATGTATCTACCTTTTCAAATTAATTTATTTGTGTTTAAAGGGTAGTTGCCACAAAGCAGAGTGGCTTGGCTGTATGGATGTTCTATTCTTACTGTTTTTAAGAAATCTCTATGTTGCTTCCCATAGAAGCGAAACCAGAAAACATTGCCATCAACAGTGAAAACAGGTTCCTTTTTCACCAACACCCACTACCAGCTTTTTTGATAAATATCATTCTCACTTGTGTGGGATGATATATCTCATTGTCATTTTGATTTGTATTTCCCTAGAAACTAGTGCTGAAAACTTTTTCATATGCCTGTGGCTGTCAATATGTCTTCTCTGGGGAAGTGTGACTGTTCACCACCTCTTCCCACTTTTTTGATGGGTTTGGTTGATTTTATTATTGTTGAACAAGTTGAGTGCTTTATGTGTCTTGGATATTAGCCCTTTACTTGAGGTATGGTATGCAAGTATTTTATCCCATTCAATACGATGTCTTTTTTATTTTAGTCTGAGTTTCTTTTGCTAGGAAAATCTTTTTAATTTGATGCAGTCCCATTTACTTATTTTTGTTTTTGTTATGTCTGCCAGTGGAATCAAGTCACTGAAAACTTCTGAGGTCCCTATTCTACAGAGTTCTTCCTAAGTCTATCTCACTGCATTTTATGGACTCTGATCTCATCTCAAGATCTGTAATCACTTTGAATTCACCTTTGTGTATAGTATGGGATACAGAAATTTTCTTAGAAAGATGTAAGGAAAAAAGAGAGCAAGAGGAAACAGGCTTGAAGAGCAAGCCTACAGGTTTAGTTTTCTAAGAGCATTAGTGAAGTCCTTAGTCTGCTATGAATGGTTTTTGGAAGTTGTGGCCACAGCAATCAGGCAAGAAAACAAAACAATGGGATCCAAATTGGAAAAGGAGTTTGACTATCTACAGATGACGTAATAATGTCTACAGAAGACCTTAAAGACGCCATTTAAAATACTCTTAAAAATAAAATCAGTATTTTCTTTAACACAAACTATAGGACCACATTTAGATGTGTCAAATATCTCTGACCCCTTCCCACCCCATCGCTCCAAGTGTCATCACCTCTTCCCTGGTAGTGCAGAAGCCCTCAGGCTCAAAACAACTCTACTGGCACACAGCAGTGAAGAAACCTGACCGGTGGGCACCACAACACCCAGAGAATTCTCCAGGCCCCATACCGAGCCAATATGACCAGGAGGTCCCAGATGGGGTAGGTGCAGTCTCCCTGTCTTCTCGAGATGGAATCCCGGCAACCATGAGCTTCTACAAGCATGGCTCCAGTATGTGGGCACCAGATCTATTCTTCCCACCTTTCCTGATATGCAAAGTGAGCAATGGAAAGTAAATGATCTAGCGTCTGTCCCTGGAAGGCAGGCTTAAATGGTGGTGGGAAAATTTAAGCAAAATATAATGCCCAACCAAAATGCATCTGGACTGTGCATTAAATTATGATGCTATGCCACCCCAGGAGGGTAAGGGTGTTTGTCCCTCCACCTTCCCCCTCTGGCAGCGGTGGCATGGTGGCTGTCATCTTTTAGAGACTAATGGACAGCCAGGTGCCAGACTATAGTGCCAAGACATATGGGGCCTCATGGGATTGGGGGGGGGGGGGCAGAACCAGCCCTGCTCCCCACCCTGACAAGGCCTTGAGTTGCCACCCACAAATGCCTCCTCCAGCTCCTGAACAACCATGATCCCAGAGGCACACAAACCAATTTCAGAACCCAGTGGCTTTTGGCAGTAATCCCTCTAGACTTATTACTAAAATATCAGAAATCCAAAATCAAGTGGCCACAATAGCGGCCATGTGACATCATATGCTCTTCATAATCAGCAATAGAAAACAAATTATCTATGATGTCTTTTTGGCAGGTCTGAATGTTGGGAAAAATTCCAAATAATAATGGTGGGTCTATTGTCGTAATATTGAATGTGACCAATGTAGAGAGAGAGTAAAGTGGAAATCTGCCACACAGGCAGGGGGAGGAGTGGGACGGGGATATATTGGTGGTGAAAAATGTGCACTGGTAAGGGGATGGGTGTTTGATCATTGTATGACCTACCGAGACTTAAACTGAAAGGCTTTGTGACTGTTCTCAAGGTGATTCAATAAAAAAAAAAAAAAAAGCTTCAGTCCCACTAACTTCAAAGGAATTCAGGTTCTGGTATCTATCCTCAAATACCACCATCATAAAACCCTGGTGTATAAACAAGAGTAATTAAATATTTACCTTCCTGACTAATGGAAATAGCACTGTAAGTGCATAGGAAATTATTAGAATAACAGATCACAGGTAGTAACCTCTTTCTGAAAAATAACAAATCAGATAAGATCTTAGATAATTGGAAATCTGAAGCTCAAACTGAAGCACCCATCAATCTATAAAAGCTGCAAAAAACAAGGAATTCATCTACTCTGGTAGACAGGGAAACAATTCCCAGCAAATCATAGAGCTCAAGTAAAGTCTCAGACCTCATCAAGGAGGACCTCAAATCAACACTCCATACAATGCACTGGAAATGAAACAATGACTGGAAAAATAATTCAATCAGCTAATGATGAACTGATCCTGGGTATCAAAGAACCCATACAGATAGAACTAGAGGAGGTAAAGAATACAACCAGCACAGCAAAAATTCAGTATGTGGATGAACCATATCAGTAATACTGAAGTTAAAGTACTAGCCATCAACAATAATGAAGCAGGTGGGAAATACAATGAAGAAACACTAAGTCTTCCTTCTAAGATCAGGCATAAGATTGCCCACTCTCACCACTCCTACTCAGTATAGTACTGGAAGTAATTGCCATAGCAGTTAGGCAAGAAAAACATATGAAGGGCATCCAGATGGGAAAGGAAAAAGTAAGGTTCTTTGCAGATGACACTATGCACTATTTGCAGATGACATGGTACTGTACTTAGAGAACCCTAAAGTCTCTACCAAAAGGCTTCTAGAAACAATAGATTTGTATAGTAGAGTGGCAGGTTACAAAATCAATACCCAAACATCCATGGTTATCCTATATGCAAATAATTAGAGAAAAAAGTGATACTAAAAAACCAATTTTGTGCACAATTGTGCCTCAGAAAATCAAGTACCTTGAAATCAGTTTAACTATGGACGTAGAGGACCTGTAAAAAGAAAACTACAAAACACTTCTGCAAGAAATAAGACATGAGGAAATGGAGAAACATTCCCTGCTCATAGATTAGGAGCATTAACACTGCCAAAATGCCAAAAGTCTCCTACAGGTTCAATGCAGAACCTATTTGGCTACGCATGACATTTTTCAAAGAAATAGATCAAACACTCCTGAAATTCATATGAAACAATAACCCTGATGAATAGCTAAAGCAATCCTTGGAAAAAGAAGATGGGAGGCATCACCTTCCCCAACTTCAAACTGTACTACAAAGCAGTAGTAATTAGAATAACATGGTTTTGGAATAAAGGCCAAAGATCAAGAAATTCATGGATGGAAAACTGTTACAAGGGCAGTCTTGGGGAAAAGGCAGTCAGGATAGAGAAGGGACCACTATGATAATGATAATTGGAAATTATCACTTTGGACAAGAACTGAGTGCTGAAAAGAGGTAAAGAGATATACGTGACTAACTTCTCAGTACCTAAGCCATATGGGTAATTGGTTTTATAAGCCATAATGCCCAGAAGGAGGGATGGTGAAAGAAAGGAGAAGAGAGAGAGAGAGAGAGAGAGAGAGAGAGAGAGAGAGAGAGAGAGAGAGAGAGAGAATATGCCTGCCATTGAGGCAAGCTGAAATAGGGCAGGCGGGGCAGATGGGGACAGTGCCGGAGGAAAACTGGGAACATTGCTGGTGGGAAATGTACACTGGTGAAGGGACAGGTATTAAAACATCTGATGACTGAAACCCAATCATAAACAATTTAGCAACTGTGTATCTCATTGTGTTCAATTAAATATATACATATATATATATATTTGAAAAAAGAATAAAGACAGACCCACAGACCAATGGAACAGAGTTGAATATCCTGACACAGACCCTCAAGTGATCATTTAATCCTTGATAAAGAAGCATGTAATATGAAGTGGAGCACAGAAAGCCTCATCAACAAATGGTGCTGAAAAAACTAGGCAGCTACATGATAAAAAATGAACTCAGACCTTTTTCTAATGCCATGCACAAAATTCAAATCAAAATAGATTAAAGACCTCAAAATGAGACTGGAATCCATAAGGTACAGAGAGGAAAATGTAGGCATAACCCTCCATGACACTGAGTTAAGACAAAACCCACTGACGAAGCAAGTGGAAAAAAAGATAAATGGCTCTACATTAAACTAAGACGCATCAGCACCTCAAAAGATACAGTGACCAAAATACAAAGAGAGCCCAAGAGAAAAACTATTTACCCAATATCATCTGATAAAAGTTTAATATCAAAGATATATGAGGCACTGGTAGAACATTACAAGTAAAATACATCCAACCTCATCAATAAAATGGGGAAAACATGAGAGAATCTGCAGAAAAACCCAGGTATGCAGGACTTGTGACCTCAAACTCCAGGCTCAATGGAAATGGGAATGTGTGATCTACCCCCATCTCCCTTTTTCCAGTAGCTTGGCAGTCACACCCACAAAGTTGCCAGCTGCCACTAGCACCATATAATCTCATCAATGGCCATGATCCAGAGACTCATTATAAATCTCTCGGAACAAAACGAGACATCACGGCCATGCCTCCAGAACCCATGCCAGGCAATTTCATTCAGGGCAACCTGGAGGGGGGTAGGGAGGCTCCTCCCTGCCCCAACAAAGTCAGCCCCAGCAGCCCAAAACCTCCAGAACTCAACCACTACCATGTTCATGGACAAGCCTCACCCAGGAGTTAATCTATTCCTAGACATCTCATACTTTACATCACCAATATACCAAGAGTAGCACACCACATCTGACTGGGTTTAAAGTAGAAGGCAACCAATCTTGGGGGAAATATACTTATAGATATGTGTGTGTGTGTGTGTGTGTGTGTGTGTGTGTGTGTGTGTGTAAGCACACAAGGCTCAACCTTTAACAATAAGTTACTAATCTCTTAGAGAAGGGCTTAATGACTCCTCGGTGAAATATAACAATCTTCACATACTTTCCTCTAAGACACCTTTTGTCTTATTTTAGCAAATTATTCATAACAAGCAATAAAAAATAAATTATTTCAGTTCTGCTTTGAGGACAGGGTTTGGGGTCCGGGATGGAAATATGGTGGTAGGAAGGTGCAACAGTGGTGGGATTGATGTTCAAATATTAAATGTAATGTAATATTGTGAACTTTAAAAAATAAAATTAAAATTAAAAAAATGAGAAGAAATGAACAGAAACTTCCTCAAAGAAGAAATACGAATAGCCAAAAGGCACATGAAAAAACACTACATCACTAATCATCAAGTAGATACAAATCAAAACAACAATGAGATATCATCTTACACCACAGAAACTAGCACACATCAAAAAGAATAACCAGTGCTGTTGTGGATGTGGGGAGAAAGGGACTCTCATTCATTGTTGGTGGGAATGACAACTGGTCCAGCCTTTTTGGAAA
Source organism: Sorex fumeus (assembly GCF_029834395.1). NCBI lineage: Eukaryota > Metazoa > Chordata > Mammalia > Eulipotyphla > Soricidae > Sorex > Sorex fumeus. The sequence continues at coordinate 37,676,065 of NW_026606101.1, read as the reverse complement.
ACGGTACGGGCATTCCTCACAAAATTAGAAATTGAACTTCCATACAACCCACAATATCATCCTGGGAATATACCCTGGAATCCAAAACAGCAGAAATGCCATCTGTACTTCTATGTTCATTGCAGTACTATCCAAAATTGCGAGTATCTGGAAACAACCTGAGTGTTTGTCTGACTACAGATGACTAGATAAAGAAACTCTGGTATATCTATACAACAGAAACACTTTGTAGCCACCAGGAAAAATGAAGTCATAACATCTGCTTACAAATGGATAGACATGGCAGCGTATATCATGCTGAGTGAAATGAGTTAGGAGAGGGACAGACATAGAATGAATGCACTCAGTTGTGGGATATTAAATTAAAAAAAAGATAGTATGAGACTAATACCCAAGGACAGTAGAAACAAGGGCCAGGAGGACTTGCCCATGCTGAAAGTCTGCCACGAATGGTATGGAGAGGGCAGTCAAGGTACAGAAGGGACCACTGTTTGACAAAGATAGTTGGAAATGATCACTCTGGACAAAAACGGAGTGCTGAAAGTAGGTAAAGGGATATACACTAACCTTTTAGTGTCTGTCTTACAAGCCATAGTGCTCAAAAGGAAAGAGGAGAGAGAGACAGAACAAGAGAGAGAGTGAGAAGAAAAGTGTTTGGGTGTAGGCAGACTGGGGGTAGGGGCTACAGGGAGGGAAACAAGGGACACTGGTGGAAGGACAGGTGTTGAAACATTGTATGACTGAAACCCAATCAGGAACAACTTTGTAACCATGTATCTACAGTGATTTAATTTAAAGTACAACGAGGACTACTACTACTACTAATAATAATAATAATAATAAACATTGTTCTAAGATTTGTGTTTTAATTGATGATGAAGCAACAGGAAATAGATCTGCCCTTTCAAATGAACTTAATAAAAAAAGACAAACATAAGAAATGAGAGTTTAAAGGCACAATGTAAGGTCACAAAAACCAGTGGTACCTGAGGTTGGAGACAGACAATGTGAGCTCATCTGAGGTGAGGGCCACCAAAAAAAAAAATAGTTTTTAAAATAGTTATTCTTTATCATCAATAAATATTTTATTTGCATACCTATTTTATAAACTTAGGGGTCACACCAGTTGGCCACCTTGATAGAGTTTCAAAGTCACAGTATAGAGAATGGAAACAGAGACCAGAGTAGAAATTATGACTTGAAAGTTCTGGAGGCAGAGCTCTCCAGGGAAGGGTATTCTAAAGGGACAGGCAACAGAGAACCTTGGAGATCTGGATTAAATGAACACTCAGTGGTGCCTGTGGCAGAAGAAACTATGGAGATGGGAAAGAACTAATCACTGAAAAGTATTAGAGACTTACAGTGCCCACTCTTCAGTGCAGAACTGGGTAGAACGACTAGACAACCTCACAGTACATGAGGCAGCAAATAAGGCCTGAGAAATGTCTTGCCTCAGCAGTGAGAACAGTCACCCTAGACTGAACAAACTCTAGACTCAGTAAATCATAAAAGCAAACTGATCCCAAGTAACACAGCTAACTGCTCAAGAATATTTATAGGAATATAAAAATTTGCTCGAGCGGGCCCAGTAACGTCTCCATTGGAGACTTTGTTGTTATACTGTGTTTGGCATATCGAATACTCTCAGTAGCTTGCCGGGCTCTCCGAGAGGGGCGGAGGAATCGAACTCGGGTCGGCCATGTTGGCTGCTTGTAAGGCGAACGCCCTACCGCTGTGCTATTCCGTACCCAATAAGGTAAAAACCGTCTAAAATTCATCCAAACTTTTCAAATAGTCAAAGGAGAAAGTGCATGGAAACTACAAATCATTACTCCGATGAAACCATTGCTAGGGAAGCACCTGGCTTCAGAAGCGCACATCCCAGGACAGAGGACTCCTCACCAGCTTGTGACATCTTTAAATCTTGCCTGACAGCCACCTCTTAGTTAAGAGCTACTATTTGAAAAGTAGCATATCTTTTCCTACATATTCTAAGCCCATGCTTCTTAAAATGTGGGTTGGGACTACATATCTTAGTGTGAGGTGAGGGTCACCAAAAAAAATGTTTTTAAAATAGTTATTCTTTATTAACAATAAATATTTTATTTGCATACCTATTTTATAAACTTGGGGGTCACTGAAAATTTCTTGGACCAAAAGGGGCTATGAATGGAAAATGTTTAAAAAGTTCTACTCTAAATAAACTAAAGGTAAGTCTTAAATACTCCATGGTTTCTTATGCTAAAATTATTAAAAATTATTTAAGTGCTAGCTTTTCCTCTTGTGCTTTATAAAGCTTATCAAACAAAATTCTGTAATGGATTATATTTTTATTAGAAATTTCTATCATAGAAAAGTTATCACATATTTGAGTAAGATTTATGAATCACAAAGATAAATTTAAGTAGCACTGTACCACTGTCCTTCCATAGTTCATCGATTTTCTCTAGCAGGTACCAGTAATGTCTCCATTGTGAGACTTGTTACTGTTTTTGGCATATCGAATACGTCATGGGGAGCTTGCCAGGTTCTGCCATATGGGCGGGATACTCTCAGTGGCTTGCCAGGCTCTCCAAGAGGGGCAGAGGAATCAAACCCAAGGCAAACACCCTACCTGCTATGCTATCGCTAGGGCCCAAATTTAAGTAAGGAGTTTTTTTATATGTGGATTCTTAATAAACTCACTACCTTCACTATCTACAAAAAAATTCAGACCATTTTAATACAATTTTAATACACTATTTTAATACAATTAAAAGTACATGATCTTTCATTTTATCAACTCTATCTTTAGTGAAAGTATCTAGATGCAAATTTATTTTTTTAATTAAATTTACAGCTTGGGGGCTAGAGAGATCATAGTAGGGTAAGGCAATTATCTTACATACAACCAACTCAGATCCAATCTCCAGCACAGAATACGGTCCACTGAGCCCCAGGGGAGAAATACCTGAGAGCAAAGCCAGGAATAAGTCCTAAGCTGTTGGCTGTAGCCCAAAAACCAAAAAATAAAAATGAAATAAATTTATATAGTGTTAATAGCCATGTTTCCATTATTATATGATTGTTATTTCTATTGTATTACTTTCTATCATCACTATTATTTCCTAAACAGAGTATAAGAGATGATACCTCTGATAACTCATCTCTCACTTCTATCAAAATTGCCAATTTTAGGACAAATAACCCAAACTTATCTTCATAATTAAAGTGATTATACCTGTGGTTTGCCTAGATAACCAAATCATCTGTATCCTCCACCATTTTCATACATATACCCCAAGTTTGGACAATATATTATAGGATTGTCCAATTCATAAAGGAAGTAAGTATACTGTACTTTTAAATGTGATCAAATTCCTCTAATACAAGCAGAATAAGTGACTTATCTTTCTAAAAATCCTGAAAATGAATTAGTACTTGGGAGCGATGTAATACAGTGATTAGGGCACTTGCCCTACATGTGGCTGACCCAGTTCTGCCCCTGGAATTCCATATCCCTGGCACCCCAGCACTGCCAGGAGAATTTCTGAATACAGAGCCAGAAGAAACCCCTAATCATCGTTGGATTTGACCCTCCACAAACAAGAATTAGTACTTAGGTCCAATGTTCCCAGACTGTTTGTTTCCAATATGGTTTAGGAGCATTTACAAAGAACACACACAACACACACACACACACACACACACACACACACACATGAAAACTTACCACCCCTCTCAAGTACCTAGTTCCTGGGTAAGAGGACTCTCATTAAGTCCTCACCAGCTAATTCCATTCCCCCTTAATTCAATTATATGGTTCTTGAGAGAAACTTAACATTTTTAAGCTAAATCAATTACATTATAAATCATGTAATAGGTACACTTGCTTTCTAAGAATACAACCATTTGTAACTCAGGAAAAAAGTAGCAATAGCCAGAGGCTGACTACTCTGCCCATCCTTGCCTTCGATGATCATCTGCCGAATGGCAATGGCAACACAGAGGATGGGGGGCTCAGGGACTGCACAACCTAAAGAGGTCTACGACAAGAATTCATGGGTCTCAGAACTCACACTATGACAGGCGTCTTCTGAGACCAGCAAGGTAGGTGGTGAGGCTTTTTCAATACCTTCCAGAAAGAAATAAAAGGAAAAAATTCACAGAAAAACAATGAACACAAGGGAGAACAGGAATAACTGTTTTCCTAAATAGGTCGGACAATGACAGGGAAGAACTGTAGCCTCAAGAAATTACCATTGTGGGGCTGGAGAGATAGCACAGCGGGTAGGGTGTTTGCCTTGCATGCGGCTGACCCGGGTTCAATTCCCAGCATCCCATATGGTCCCCTGAGCACCGCCAGGAGTAACTCCTGAGTGCAGAGCCAGGAGTAACCCCTGTGCATCGTCGGGTGTGACCCAAAAAGCAAAAAAAAAAAAAAAAAAAGAAATCACCATTGGATAAAAATTTTTTTAAAAAAATCAGCATTGGAACCCAAACAATACGATAAATGCAGGGCACTGGCCTTGCACGTGGCTGACCCAGCGTCAATCCCTGGCAACCCATATGGTCTTTTGAGCCCACCAGGAGTGATCCCTGGGTACAGAGTCAGGAGTAAGTCCTGAGAACAGACATGTGTGTCCCCCTCCCCAAAAAAGCAAGAGAACCACCATGAACGTACTTCATGGATTTCATCCTGCACATTGGTACCCATCAAACAGATTTATGTAACTATGAACCTGATATGAAGGACTGCTATACAAAACCAACAGCTTTGGGGTATGGTGCTACCAGCAGGTCAACCTGTACCTTTAGGGCGAGTGCATCAGCAGCCTGATGGTGCCTTCAAGGCTACCTGATACACCAAAATTGTCACTGTGCCTTTCGCTGGACCCCAACAACTTGGGGCCAAGTTTACCAAGAAATTAAAAGGCCAAAAGTTAGATATGTGGGAGCACAGCCACAAACCACCTCCAGCTTAGCAATACAAGCTCATTTATTGGCCTTATTTCAGAGACCCATAGATAAATATCAAGTGAGATCAAAAGCCACAGTTAATCTCAAACCCACGTATGACTGAACAGACTGGGGGTGGGGGGTGGGAAGCAGGCTGGCCTGTGCCTACCCAAGCAGATCCCCCAGCAGCCCCTTGCTTCCACAATCCAAAATCACCACCATATCCCTGGCCTGACTCCATCTCAGGACGAACCTCAACAAGATATGATCTGTTGAAAATTCTGGTATGCGGTTTTGTGACTGAAATCTCCAGGCCTTCATGGAGTTGGGGTGGGCTACCTCCCCCCCACTTCCGTATTGGAAGCACTGGTCGTCACCCCAACGAACCAACTCCAGCGCCACCATGGAAGCTCTACTACTGGTCTTGCTGCAGAGACCCATAAATAAATATTGAAAGAGATCAAAAGCCACAGTTAATCTCAGACCCACACATGGCTGAACAGATCAGGGTAAATCACAGGGGGTCAGGTTGGTCGGTGCCTGCCCAAGCAGAGCCCCTGGCAGCTGGTTGCTTCCACAAATCCAAAATCACTGCCATACCCTTGGCCTGACTCCACCATCTCAGGACGGACCTCAGCAAGATATAATATGTTGAAAATCCCGGCTTTTGTGATTGAAATCTCCAGGCTTTCTCAGATTTGGAATGGGCTACCTCCTCCCACCTCCCTGCACTTCCAGAAGCCTCAGTAGTCACATCCACACCCCGAAGCTGCCACCCAACTGAAAAGCTATTCCAGTCCTACCATCCGGATAAAAATACTGAATGCCCTGAACAAAGACCATAACCTCTTAGCACCTCTATTGCAAGCCATATCGCATGAAAGGAAAAGGAAAGGGAGAGAGCAAGAAGAAAAGTGCCCCACCACAGAGGGAGCCTGGGAGTTGGGGGTCAGGGGCTTTGGGATAGTAATGGGGAAATGGGGGACATTGGTGGTGGGAAATGTACAATGGTGGAGGGAGAGGTGCTGGATCATTGTATGATTGAAGCCCAATTATGAACTGCTTTGTAATGGTCTCTCTCATGGATATCCAGTATAAAAAAATTTTTTTAATGTGAATGAAGTTCATGCCCAATTCAATCAGCTTAACAGCTTAATCAATGGCTAAATAAATAGCAGTACTCCTACGTTGAGAGAGAGAAAGAGAGAGAGAGACAGAGAGAGAGACAGAGAGACAGAGAGAGAGAGAAACAGCTTCAGAGAGGAATTTTAAGTGATTTTTAAAAAGCTAAATCCAATTTCTAATCTGTATCCCACATTTACTACCAAGGGCATGTGAAGTCAGGGGAACCAAACCCAATACTTTCAGATGGTAAGAAATGCCCAGCCTCATGCAAGGTTCTCAGAACTGAGGAAAGAGCAAACACCTCTTGCAAAGGTGGCAACTGATATCAATAACTATCAGTCTATTTCTGCAGACCTATAATAGCCAAACTTTTGAATTTTGGGAGAAATGTTAAAAGTCAACTTTTTATAATAACAGCAAACAGATTATCTAAAGGCATAAAATTAAACTGGCCAAACGCTTGTGTGGGATTCCAGTTGGCAATACCTAGTGTCGGAGCTGAGCATCCTCCACCCAGATCTTCCATCTTCCAGTAGGCAGGGGTCACACCCACCAACTGCCCCCCAGGTGCCGTGTAATCCCATCAACGGCCAAGACTCAGAGACTATAAAACCCAGCTACCGGAAGCGTGCAGCCACATTTGCAGCCGCGCAACATCTTATTATCATTCTTACTTTGGACAACCTGGCAGGCTACCGAATGTAACCTGCCCACACAGCAGAGTCTGGCAAACTCCCCGTGGTATACCCAACATGCCAAATACCAGTAACAATGATGGGTCTCATACTCCTAACTCTGAAAGAGCCTTGAATATTGCACTTTTTAAAATCTCAGGGCTAGGGCGAAGGAGACGTTACTGGTGCCTGCTCGAGGCAATTGATGAACAACAGGATGATCGTGATCATGATCGTGATCTATTTTAAAATAGAAAATAAAAATTTATTTAGCAGCACTGCAGCACTGTCCTGTAGCACTGCCCTCCCATTGTTCATCTATTTGCTCAAGCGGGCACCAGTAATGTCTCCATTGTGAGACTTCTTGTTACTGTTTTTGGCATATCTAATATGTCATGGGGAGCTTGCCAGGCTTTGCCTGTGGACTGTAGACTCAAAAATTTATTTAAAAAATAAAAAATAAAATTGAAAACCACAGATTTCAGGTAAATGGTAAGTGAAGTGGGCACTGCACAAACTGCAAAATCGTGGAGTATATTCAGGCTACGCCCAATCTTCCAAAGACCTGATGAGTCACAGGTGAATCAGCCCTTTCCCAGGAGACATTAACACTCACTTAGGAGAGAGACATAACCCCACCAGGCAGACAGGAGAAACCACATGTGACCACTGAATTCAGAGAGTCGACACTATCATAACATGTAAAAACTAAATCCATTTTGTGGACAGTTCTAACCATGGAATGAACCCGTGGAAGCGTTCTGCTCTTCCAAACAGCACTTCCTAGTGTGGACAGAACGGGAACATGAGGAAGGTGCTGCTGGTTCCAGAAGAATCTGCCCATCTCGCAGACCTGGCAGGGCTAGATCACAGCTACAGATGCTCCCTGGAACACGAAGCTCCTGGAAATGAAAAGTGGTTTGTAAGGAAAATAAATTTTCTGGCTTACAGGTTAGCAGGAAGCTTCTTTGATGAATGTATTTTAAGACTCACTTTCCAATGTGAGTTCATTTTACGTCATGACCGACGTCCTTTGAAAGAGGAAAGCTAGCCTCTTCTAAAAGAACAAAAATATCACTGAGCAAGTGGGGATTTTTATTTAGTGTGTACATCCTTCAGTTATATTCTTTAACAAAGCCTAGGAAACAGCAAGGTCACTGTTAAGCCTTCCTTTCAAAAAGCGTAATGAGCATGGGTTAGCAAAATACCTTTCCTCTAAAGGGGCCAGCAGGAATATCTTCCAAATTATATAAAGGGGCTTAGCATGGCAGTTCAGTTCAGCGAGGGGGGAGGAGAAGGTGTACCTTAAAACTGTATTTGCACTACAAATGCATCAGTTTAATACTACACTTTATCTTGACCAGTTAATGGGCTTAGATGGAGTACACAGAAAGTTAGCAGCTGAACAACTCAAAGCCACTCCTAGATCCACCGCAGGAGCAGATGCAGGAAGTGTGCACCTTTCTGGCTGATAGCCGAAGGGACACCTCTGAGCCAACAACCTCTCAAAGGGAGGGCAGCAGACCCTCATCTGCCCCAAAGGACAGGAACAGGTCTCTAAGGAGTATGAATGTTTATACTTGGAACTTGACTCAAATTAAGCAGTGGGAGATACAGAATTGGCTAGAGAATGTCTCACATATGCAAATTACCAAATGTAGGGTCCAGCATACTTTTCCTCTTCCATGAAGGTGGTGCTCTTCCCCCTCTGAAAGAACCTCTTACCATAAAGGCACTAACCAATCTGTCCTCTTTTTTGTTGTTTTAGTTCCAAATAAACCCTACCTGTTTCAAGAATAACTGACTGTCTTTGAGATCAGCAGGAGGTGAGTAGAGAGAGTGACAGTTTTCAGGGATTTTTCCAGCAGTTGGACAGAGCTGTGCAATTTTATTACATTGGTCCCCAACAGATTGAAACTTTCAAAAAAAATTGTAAAAACCCTACCTTTCTCTACAGACAATGATCCATGACCTCGTCCAGGAAGCCCTGGGCATTCAGGCATGGTTGTTAAGAGTCAGACTGCAGAGAGTGAGGGAAGAATGGAGAAAATGGGTCGCGGAGAAGACAGGAAGGAAGAAACAGTATAAACCTAAAGGCCCATATGGCCTCATGTAAACCTGAAATATGCAAAAACTCCTTAAAGTTTACAAGAATAGGAAAAGCCATGAAGACTTATAGACACTAGGAAAGCCTCAGCCTACACTATTAGGAAATGGAGAAGAAATAGCCAGAACTTAGAAATGAGGCCCCCAAATGAATCCTCTTTTAGTACTGTCCCGAATAACAAGCTCCACCTCGTTCTCTGGGAATGGGAAGCTTGTATGACTTAAATGATTAGGGTCCAGGCCCTGGAAAGCTAAGACTTTAAAGCAGTTTATCACCACCAGTCCAGGGACCAGTATCAGTCCAGGAATGAAAAGGCTGAAAACCACTACCTTAGAACATTGATCTTCAAAACTGATGCACATTGGAATCACCTGAACAGGATAGCAACTCCTGATGCCTCAGTACCACCCTCAGAGATGAATCTGATGTAACTATCATGACACCAGCCATTTTATTATGAACATTAGAAAACCATCAGGAATTCTGAATGATCTCCAAGTGTTTTAAATAATAAAAAAAAGTTTGAGAAGCTCTGCCTTAGAAGACAGAATGAACAAATGACTTTGGTAGAAACAGAGAAATCCCAATGGTTTTAATTTCATGGTCACTAACCAAACAAATTTGCCCCATGGATCAGATTCTCACACTCTAGATTTCTCTTCAAGCCTATAGGATTCACATCAGTGTTGGTCAGGTAAAAATATAACTAAAGTTACAAACCAGAGCACATACATAGTTTTAGATTTCTAGGAGGCACATTAAAAAGAAAAAAGCAAAGGTCCAAAAGTAACACAATTGCAGAACTGATCCACAAAATTGGTGTGTGTGTGTGTGTGTGTGTGTGTGTGTGCCGTGTGTGTGTGTGTGTGTGTGGCAGGGTGGAAAGAGTGTGGTGGACTGAGAAGGATTGTGCTGGAGTTCTCAAGGGAGGGAGGTGGGTATACTGGGTGTAGTGTTGGAATTATGTTTGAGAAACCATTACTAACAGTACTGTAAATCAAGAAATGTCAATGAGTAAAAGTAAATAAAATTTTAAAATGAAATTGATAACAATCACCAGAGAAAAATGATGAAAGCCAGAAAGATAGGTCAAAGGGCAAGAGCAGAGGCTTTACATGCAGGGAGCCAGGGTTTGATCCCTAACACCATATGTTCCCCTGAGCACCACTGGATGGGGCCCAAAACCCAAAATAACAACAGAAGTAAAATTTAGTATAGTCACTGTCACTGTCATCCCGTTAATCATAGATTACTCGAGCAGGTGCCAGTAGCATCTCCATTTGTCCCAACCCTGAGATTTTAGCATCGTAAACTTTATGCTCTCTCTCTCTGCAGATGGGTCACGCCAGCTGGATGACATTGGGCATAATGGTGATGCGTTTGGCGGGGAATGCACAGAGGTTGCTGTCCTCGAAGAGCCCCACCAGGTAGGCCTTGCACGCCTCCTGCAGTGCCACAACAGCCAAGCTCTGGGAGCGCAGGTCAGTCTTGAAGTCCTGCGCAATCTCATGCATCAGCCGCTTGAACGGCAGCTTGTGGATGAGCAGCTCGGTGGACCTCTGGTAGCAGCAGATCTCGCGCAGCGCCATGGTGTCAGGCTGGTAGCGGTGTGTCTTCTTCACACTGCCCGAGGCTGGCACACTCTTTTGAACTGCCTTGGTGGCCAGCTGCTTACAGGGCGCCTTCCCACCCATTGACTTGCGTGCCGTCTGCTTAGTACAGCCCTCTCGTTCTTCCCAACTCCTTCCCTGAAGGAGACTCCTTCAGGGTTAGGGAGATGAGGCCCATTTTAGCTACTGTTTTTGGCATATTTGGTACGTCACAGGTGGCTTGCCAGGCTCTGCCGTGTGGGCTGGATACCCTTAGTGTAGTATTTTATGTAATCAAAGTAATCTTAATGAGCTACTTTACCTTATTTCCATATGAATTCCTCAAAATTCAATGTGTACTTTATATCACAGCATATAGTAAATTGGACTAGCCATATTTCAAGACACAGGGTGAACTGTGCTATCCATCTTAAGTCCCCCACCACCCTCTGTATTCACAGGCCTAGAGATGTAGCTCAGTGACATAATGCGTGCCTTGAAGGAATGAAGTTGCAAATTCAATCCCTGCACTCCATGCTCATACCACAACAAAGTGAGCACTCTACAGAACACGCTAACAGGTGTGTGTATCACAACTAAAATTGCAAACAACAACTAAAGCATGAGCAAACAGCACAACCAAGTGTGCAAACAACCGTGTCTGTGTGTGTGTGACACCCACGGCCATCACAACAACAAAAAGAGGCACGGCAGAGGGAAGAGATGGGGTGGAGGGGTGGGGAATTGTGGTCTACAAGAGCCCAAACCTCACCTAAGTAATTGCACTTGTAACAAGTTAGGCCCCTTGTTCTATGAAAACTTCCTCATGCAGACATGCTCAAATAGGTCTCCTATCCCAATCATCAAAACTCTGAGCAAGGAAGTTTGCAGGCCAGTGAGCAGGTGCCAGGCTGGAGTCTAGACCTCTGCCCGGGGGGACATCCTGTCCCACTCCTAAGAGCAGCTCTGAGGATCTCTTGTCCTGTGCTCCCTCTTTGATGGGGACTCCTTTCCTCCTAAGCTGAACTATAAAGAAATAGAGGCAGCATTAATATATGACCATATGTGTATGTTACACCAGTTCACAAGTAATCATACATTACTACATATTATAAGCTTTTCTGTGGCAAAGTCCACATGTCTAGAGAGAAATGAACCAGCTGTGCAATCAACCTTCAGTGGTGAGTTTCCACAGGATTAATACGTGGTGCCTTGGGAGAACCTGTAAACACAAAGCCACCAGGAGAGCATCATATATTTTTTCAAGCAAGCTGGGCTCTATGTGGAGTCCTGGTACTGCGATACAGCATAGCACCCCATTCAGTCGATAGGACCCCAAGACGTTCATGGCCACACCTTGGTGTGTTTTAGTTGGCTGGTTTATTAATCTCATCTGTCTGATTTGGTTCCACCCAAGCAATGCTCACAACCTACTTCTACCTCAGTGCTGGAGGTTGCTCCCAAAAGTGTTCTGAGATTGAACCCAAGGCTCCCACATACAGAGCATGAATTCCAGCACTTTGAACTATCACCCATCCACCTATGTCTAGTTTTCTTTTTTAATTAGTGAGATACCATGAGATACAGTTGTAGACTTAAGAATTTTGTGCTTGACTGCCCTGCCACAGAGGCAGGGTGGGATGGGGGGGATGGGGGTGGGAGGGATATTATCCATGGTGATGCAAAATGGGCACTGGTGGAGGATGGGTATCTGATCATTGTATAATCAAAACCCAAGCACAAAAAAATTGTAAATCTACAACTGTACCTCATGGTGTTTCACTAATAATAAAAAAAAAAGAATTTTGTGCTTGGGTTTCAACTATGTCTGGTTTTAAAACACTAAAGAGGCTGTTCAAACTGAAGAGCCTGATTGAAACTATGCAGATCTCCAGTAATCCCTATTCAATTAACCCTGTGCTTTCTGGGTCAGAAATGTAATCTGTGGTAAGGCACATGCTTTTCCTGTCTGAGATCCTAATTCAAACCCTTGCACTCCAAAATAACTATGTCTTAAATTTAAAAGCAACAACAATAACAACAACTCTGTATGAATATAAATGAAATCCTGATAATGTCCAAGGGACCTAAAATCAGAGTGATCAAAATTCTCCTTCTCTCTCACTGAGGTATTAACTACTGAAAGTTCGTGAAATCAGTTTCCAGCAAGTCATGGGAATACTGAAATCTGCAGGAGGTCCCAAGACATACCCCCTCATGCCTGGGCTAACTCCACTGTTTAGCCATTTTAAGTATGCTAGCTCTCCACAGGGTACACCTGAACTGTACGATGCTAACATTCAAAAATGCCTCACCTGCCAAATGCTGAAATGTTCAATTAAAATATGTAAATGCACCACAAAAGAGATTAAAAAGAACTCCATTACAAAGGCAGCATTGCTTTTTAGAAGCTCAGACATCAGGACAGGGCTAATTACAGAGCACAAGTTACATTGCTTCCTTGGGTATATTTCACACAAAATGGTTTTTCTGCCTAGAATGCACTTTACTTGATCTGCCTCAAAGGACAGAAGTAAAAGGTCATTTTCTGTGTTATTTTTTCAAGAGATTAGCTATTAATCTAGCTTCTTGGATGTAACTTCCTATATCATTGTCAACGCATCAAATTTCATTTCTTAAGTGTAGTGAGTCTCCACCCACAAAGAAATTCAAACCCCTTTGCCTTTTCCAAAATCAGCCATGAAGCTCTGAACTGCCCAAATTCGGAAGCAATCCCGCCCATCTACTTGTTTGATTGGACTCAAAGGCAGAGCTTAAATTCTTAAAGACATTACCATACAGGAAAAATCTAAAGCACTAGCAAAAATATTATAAGTGTTTTGTCTTCCAGTTGCAATGATGCTCTTCATAAAGAGATCTTTCCAGGCACTGAAGAGACAAAATGCCCCAAATAATCTTGTGTGGGACGACAAATCAGCTCCCATGAACAAAAGGTGTCCCTGGCAGTAGCTGCCTCTAAAATACAATCACCTTTGGGAGTCGAGTGTGCTCCAAACTCTGATGGATAATGATTCCATTATTTTTCTACTCCGAGTCAACAACTGTTAAATATCTAATTTCAAGCTATGGCTGCTGACAGCAATTCAGTCTTTATTCTCTTTATCCAAAACTAAGAAATTGTTGGGAACCAGTGGTGTGGCCCTAAAGGTAGCCACCACACAAGGCCTTAGCAGATCCACATCCTTGGACCTAGTATTGAACTGTCTGGCCCCACTGTCGAGTATTACAGGGAGGCCCTGGGCTCCCTCACTGTGTGCAAAGCATTAACCACCCCCACCAAAAAAAAATAGATAAAATATGATGAGTATTAATGACACACAACTGTAAGATTCAACAGCCAAAAAAATAATTAAGAGCTTATTACAAACAAGGTGTGTGTGGTGACGGGGGGAGGGGGGGGTTGGGGGGGGAGGGAGGGAAGTTAATATACTCAGCTGTAAAGACTTAGGTTATTTAGAATGGAAACTAAACTCTTCTTGCTTTGAAAGATTTCCAGCTCTTCCCTCTCTGTCTTAGTTCAAAGGACCAATAAGCTAAAAGGTCCTTAGCTCAAAGGACCAACTTTACTATTTCTGCTTCATCTCTTGGGTCCACTATGAAGGACATACAAGAGAGATGCTTATTCCAAAGACCTCTGACATGGAAGTATGAGGCTCTCTAAACACTTATTATTCAACAAACTGAAATAATCATAGAAAAATCTCTTGTTATAACAATGATATGGTTACATACAGGTCTTTCAACATGGCCACAGGCCTCACACTCCATTAGTCTACACAGATTCAACATTTTTCTTCAACATTTACAGTCTCATCAGAATGAACATCTCAGAATGACACTAAAACTCAGTGTTTTTCGAAGTGTGTAATACTGACCCCTGGACTCGAGAAAGATCTAATAGGGCGATAGTAGCCTTCAGAGCAGTTGTGGGGGAACCTGTTTGTTCATTTAAAAAGGCAGATTCTAGGGAGCACTGAGTTTGGGACTTTTGTTTTCGAGAAAGTGGGCAGGGAGGTCAAATAAATTTGGGAAGCTCTCTTTTACATCAGCCAAAACAATGCATTTTGTTCCAACTCAGAAACATCAGTTTGCTTATATATTGTATCTGACAGATGTACAAATAAGCCATCATAAATTATATTTTATCATAAATCTTCATTTAAAGGAAAAGTCAAAGCAAATAGAACATTACGCCCTCATAAAAATTTTGCTATATCTCATGCATTGGAGCAAGCCAAATGTCAAGTGACCCAAGTAGCATGCCTGTACAGTACACAATACTCAGTACACAAGTACTCAGACCAAAATGTCCCCCAGAACACTCCAAGGCCAGGCAACCTCCAGAGCGCATTCAGTTCACACAAGGCAGTTGAGTCACAGCTATATCCTATTCTACTGCCAAAATCTGTCTGCAAAACTGCATGTACAACACGGGTCGGGTCCTACGAACACTTTTCTTCTCTGGGTCCCTCTTTAAGTCTTCTTTCTCTTTACCATCAAGCTATCCAGAATTTCTGTTCATATCTCAGGACACCACGGCCCTGACCTTTACTCCATTCCACCATCTGCTGAAACTAGGTCCAAAAGGTCACCACTGCGTACAGAGAAATTTTCAGGAGAGATTCATGAGAAGACTTTTAATGATTTGCAGTGGTCTACAGTTGAAATGTTCTAGTCAAGTGCATGTTGTTGTTGTTTGCATACAGCACAAGAAGACGTTAGAAATATTCAAGCGACAAGCCATTTTTTAAAAAACCATCTGTTTCTTTAAACATATACCTAGGAAATAAAATTTTTAAAAATGGAGAAATGAGATGATGCCATCTTATCAAGTGAGCAACTGTGTTCCAAACTACTGGTAACAAGACAGAGAGCCAATAGGTGCCCAGATACGATACACTGAAAAAGGCATAGCCCACGTCAGTCGTTTCCCTGCCTAAGTGCAGAAGCCGAATCATGGGGAAGTATCAAATCAACTACAAATTGAGAGATATTCTACATAACAATTGCCCAGTGTGCTTCAGAAATGTCAAGACCATGAAAAACAATGACTGTGATTTGATTTCAGAGCGGAGAAGAATGAGGAGACACAACAGTGAAATGCAATATAGAATTCTAGTCTGGACTCTGGACCAGTAAAGGGACACTGGGGAGACAGCTGGCAATTGAAAAGGTCTGTAAATTAGTAAACAGAGTCAGGGAACCAGCTGGGTTTGATTACTAACTCAAGATATCTGAGATGTTAACTAATCTTTGGCGAAGCTGGCCAACAGCGTACATGATAGTTCGGCTTTTGTAACGTTATATTCAAAGTCTGAACCTATTTCAAAATTACATGCTTAAAATGTGTCTGTGTGTGCACATACACACACTGGGGTATGTAAATGACAGTGCCTGATTATGGCTAGTGAGTGTCCTGATGCCTTCCCACATCCACTTCCTCAGTCTCTTCACATCAGAGACACTGCAGAGCACACTCACACGACTGCACACACGCAGCTCCCCATCCACCCCTGCTGCTGTCCGCATAGGACTCAGAACGTCTCAAAAACCACCACTAAACGAATGACACTGGGGGCTAGAGAGATAGTACACAGGTAAAGCACTTGCCCTGAACACGGCTGACCCGGAAGAACACAGAATGACACCAAATCCCTCTCTCAGTAGTATGTGCTCCTCATTTTGTTCTGTATTGCCCATGAGCGGTAGCACAAGTTCGCCCCACACCGAAACCTGGAGAGGAACCTCCAGTCCCCTTCAGGTGATACCCAAGGCTGCTGGCCTCATGCAGAGACCCTACAGCCAAATTCATATTCCTATCTGTATCTCTCACGCTTCTGCGTCCGCTCTCACTCCTTCCACTGTCCCACGCACTGCCTCCTCTATTCCTACTGCCCAGTCTATTTCTAGCCTCTGCTCACCTGGACACCAAAGCCCAGGGGTGGTACAGCAGAAGAGAAAGGGCAGAGCACCAGGTGAACTTAGCCATCACTTTAAATCTTGTTCACAGGAACAGGTAGCCAAATCGGGATAAGAGGGACGGCTGGGGGACAGAATATGGCAGCAGATGAAAGGAAGCCCCTAGCCCCGTCTCGCCCTTCTGTCTCTTCTATTCTCTCTGCTCTTCTCTCTCCTTGCTCCCTCTCCAATCCTCCCTCTCTTCTGGAACCTGCAGGATCAGGAAGGACTGAGCACCCAGACAGATGGCCAAGGACAGGCAGGCCTCGGAGGCCCAGACAGGGGCAGAATACAGGCAGGGTGCAGATGCCCAGGTAGCTTCGGTGGATGCCCAGATTGTGACAAGTGGAGCACAGGAGCCTCACCGATCCCCCGTGGCCGAGACAGGCGACAGGTAGTGCTAGGGTACAGCTGGGAGGCTCAGCAACAAGTACAGAGCACGCACATGTGGCCCTGGCCAGAGACAGAAGGGTACACCAGGGATAGACAGAGCAGCACAGGGGCACAACCTGGCCATCATTCGCAGGAACAAGTGGATCGTGGGACAAGAGAAGGAGGTTGCTCACTAGACAGGCAACGACAGGCACAGGACTGGAGACATTCATCGTAAAAGAGAGGCCTGGGCATGTGGGGAGGACATGGACATATATACTTAATCTGTACAATAAACTAACTTAATTTCATATGCAACTCTTTTATACAATTCTTAAGAACCCACCAGTGCAGGAAAATCCACTTTCACACCAACAAGAGGAACATGAGAAAAAGTACTAAACTCAGGAAAGGAGACATGAATTTGAGGTGCAGCTCTGGCACACCCTATGACTTTGGAAAATCTCTCCTATGCTAGGCTTTTCCCTACCATGTAAAACAGATCGCTAAATGACAGCCCTCTAAGTTAGATGGACTCTCCTGCCCTGCCTTCTCTCACATTCCCTCTTTGCTGAAGCCCCCCCAAACACACACACACACACACACACACACACACACACACACACACATCCAGTTCCCCAGGGAAAACTGCCAGAAATTGACATTCCCACTTCCAGGGTGACTCCTCAGTTACCTCTCAGCTCTGCCAAAGGAGTGAGAGGGGCTGAAGAGCTGGTACAGCAGGTAGGGTGCTGGCCCGCGAGGCTCTATTTCCAGTACCCCATATGATCCCAAGCCCAGCCAGGAGTGATCCCTGAGTCAGGTGGAGCCAGGAATACCCTCTCAGCATTGCCAGGTGTGGCTCCAAAACAAACCAACCCCCAAAATCAGCAAATTCCTTGGAAAGTTTAACAAGAGTAACAAAATTTTAGGTGATTTAAATAAAGTTTTACTGATATTGCTTATGTATATAATGAACCATAAGGTATTTATTCCCATTTCTTGAAATTTCTCTTTGACTTCTGAACAAAGAAAGACATTATTAGAACACTGACGTCCCCTGTTTTATCACTCATAACAGTGAAAAGGTTCAAAATAATTCAGGGATCCAACAATAAGGAAAATGAATAAACTATGGCATGCTGACATACAAGCACAAAAACATTCAAATTACCAATACAAAAGTTACTCAACCTCAGTGAAATTTTAAGTGGAAAAGTATATAATTATACCAAATGAAGGGTGTGTGAATATTTGGGAAAGACTATAGAGATACTAAAATAGTTGCGTTCAGATAAGTAAATGGGGCTGGAGGAAAGGCTCAGAGGGCTGAGTGTGTGCCTGACATACAGAAGGCCTGGCGTCAATTTCTAGCATCATATTGTTCCCTGAGCACTACCAGAAGTGATCTCTGAACAAAGAACCAAGAGCAGCCTCCAAGTCTTGCCAGGGGGTTGCCCAGAAACTAAAATATCAAAACAAAATGAATAAGTTGGTTTTCTATATTCAGTGTTTTAGGGTAATGCTTTAATCATTTTAAAGAGATGTGGCTCAATCATAAGCATAAGCTGTTTTTCTCATTTCTCAAAAAAAGTTTAATGAAGAGCAATATAAGAGTTTAGTTCATCTAGAAGCAGAGGACTTTTCAGATTGCTGGCCCATGCTGTTCCTGCCTTTCACACTAAAATCTGTTTCACACTAGAACTTTCACACTAAAATCTGTTTCAGCTACCCATAGGCAGAATCTGGGGAGGGGGGAACAGTCAGTAAGAGCAGGAGTAGGAGACGCAGAGAGACACGCAGCACGCACACCTCACCCGCCGACCCTTTGATCGCATCTCACCACTAACGAGCATATGTTGGGTAGGATGGCTGCTGTGCTTGCTCAGAGACATACAGTTCTGAACGGTGGCACTGGGCTGGAAGTTCTCCCTGTTCTCACTTCTGGAGAACTCAAAGATGAAAGGACTCATGAGAAGAGATATGTTTGTTTGGTTGACTGGTTGGTTAGATTGGGTTTGGTTTTTTGTGCCACACGCAGCAGTGCTCAGGGCTTACTCTGAGCTCGGTGTTCAGGGATCACTCAGGGCAGGCTCAGCGGACCATATGGGTGCTGAGAATTGAACTCGGGTTCGCTACATGCAAGTTAAGTGCCCTGCTCACTGTGCTGTCCCAGAACTGTGCTGTTCTATGCAGAGATGTGGGGCTTCTTTTTACTAAATCAAGAAAAATAGAGCCTGGATATAAATATCAGAGTATTTTTAAGTATCCATTTAAAAATTTGGTCTGCCGAGTGTCACACTTACAAGCAGGACCTCCCTCTGGGGCCGGGGTCTTCCAGGGCGGTGCAGTCACTCCCCAAAGTGCCACAGGCTCTGTCACCCTGCTCCCATTCCAGGAAAGGCGCCTCTTGACCCTGCTGCCAGCTGAAGCTGCTGTGGTGGATTTTTTAAGTGTCTAAACCATTTTTATGATAAAAAAAAAAAGTCAAAGTAATAATAGTTCCAATCTATTTAAAGTTGAGTGCTGAGCACTGGATTTTATAAACATCGTTTTTCTTTGACCCTTCTTCACCACTGCTGCATAAGGCTAGCAGTAAAAGCTCACTATTAGAATGGAAGAAAATGAGGTTCAAAGAGGTTAAAGGACTAAACCACAAGCCATGGCTAAATTTCTTTGCATTAATCATTCTCCTTTTTTTTTAAGTAAAATATTCTGCTTAACCATGTTCCTTGCAGAGCAGAGAGAAAAGTCTCCAGTATCACCTGTTTGTTCCCCGGAGGAAGCGAGCACAGAGGTGCTGGTATCTGTCATGTGGGAATTCTGCCCTAGCTTCCTGTCCCTCAGTCCTCACCAACACCCAGGCTCCTTGAGTTCCAGGTCTGACCTTCCTTGCTCTTCATGGTGTCCCTGGAGTCAGAACTGAGAGTAATCAGTATTCTCAGTAAAACCTAATAACTGGATATACATAGCCTGTTCCAACAGTGTCTGCACCAGCACTGTTCTGTAGAATTTTGTATGATGGAAAAGTTCTATGTCTGAGCCAATGCTGGAAACACCACACACATGTGGCTACTGAGTATTTGAAATATGGCCAGTGGATGAAGGAAAGGAATGACTTTAATTATCCATGAACTAAAATTTCAGTTGCATTATTGCTCAAAAAAAACACTAAAATTAAAAAGAAAAGAAGAGGTCAAAGTGACAGTGCAATGGGTAGGACATTTACCTTGCATGCCACGGATCTGGGTTTGATCCTCAGCATACCATATGGTCCCCCAAGCACTCGCAGGAGCCAGGAGTAACCTCTGAGCACTGCCAGGTATGGGAAAGAAAGAAAGACAAAGGGAGGGAGGGAGGGGGGAAGGAGGGAGGGAGGGAGGCAAGAAGGCAGGCAGGCAGGGAGGCAGGCTAATATGTGCTTACTCTGCCCCAACAGAACTAAAATTATCTAAAGACAGTCTAGCCTTGGAGCCCAGGGAAGTGGCAGAGCTCCTCTCTTGCAGGTGTGAGGCTGCAAGTTCAACTCCAGACACTGCCCCACATGCCGAGTGTGATCTAACAACCCTGGCACCATAACAAGTGTGCAAACTCTGGCACTCTGTGGTAGGGTATATGCAAGCCCCACAACCAAGTATGCACCCTCAGACATCACAATAACAACGAAAAAGAAATAAAAGCACACTAAAGCTTTAGACTGATTCCTTTAAAAAAATCTGAAAAAAAAATGGATTTTTAAAATGTGTAATTAACTATGTGTATAACTATGTATACCCCCTAAAAACTATATACAAAAGTAGGCTGTATAAAATATAAACCATTTGTTTTCTTTCTAATTCATCACAGAAAAGGACAGAAAAGGCATGTGCGGCTCCAAGATCTCAGTCATGGGAGGCTCCGGTTCCCAAACTAGACCTAAAGGAGAAACCAACTTCTTTCCTCTGGACAAGGCTGGAATAAACTGAGCCATGAGAGTTACTTAGCTCTCTGTTATGATCTATGCATTAAACATTAATGTACTAGTCTTTTTTCTAACAGAATATTAAAAATGCACACAACATTTCTAATTTCAATTCCCATAATGGTCTGTAATGCTTTCGAATGGTTCTGAATCTTTGATTTCTCATTCCGTCATCCCCTCCTGAATTCTTCTGGCTCGAATTGCTGAGCTACGCCTCCTCCTCCATACTCCACAGCCAAAGCGGGAGGTCACACTTGTAGGTCTCTGACACAATGTTCTGCTAGCATTTCCTACCAGCAACATGTCTGTCCAATGAAGAATCTTATTCCTAGAAGGAATTTTTGTCCCAGTAATTTCTGCATATGCACCACAACTTAAAAAACCAAACTCTAGAAAATAAACAACAAAAGCAGAACCAAAGAGAGAATATATATGTAAGGCACTTCTCTTGCATGCACCTATCAGGATTCAATCCCTAGTACTACAACATATGGTCCCCTAAGAACTGCCAGGGGTCACTACTGAGTACAGAGCCAGGGAAAGCCCCTGAGCACCACAAGGTGTGGCCCACCCACCTCCCAAAAGAGAAAGAAGGGGGTGGAGTGAGAGAGAGAGAGAGAGAGAGAGAGAGAGAGAGAGAGAGAGACGGGGGGAACAACAGAACTGGCATACCATTATTTATTATAGTAGAGAGAGAGAGAGAGAGAGAAAGAGAAAGAGAGAGAGAGAGACGGGGGGAACAACAGAACTGGCATACCATTATTTATTATAGTAGAGAGAGAGAGAGAGAAAGAGAAAGAGAGAGAGAGAGAGACGGGGGAACAACAGAACTGGCATACCATTATTTATTATAGTAGAGAGAGAGAGAGAGAGAGAAAGAGAAAGAGAGAGAGAGAGAGACGGGGGGGGAACAACAGAACTGGCATACAATTATTTATTATAGTAAGGTAGATTGTTCCAGGTAGCAGAGCTTCTAAATTCTCAGTGGGTAACTGTCATATGCAAAAGTCTATCTAATGCCTAATGAGTACGATAAACAACTATTTCAAGTAGAAATGAAAGTGCTAGAGATCAAGTCTCAGCCACATAAAGACTCAACAGCAAGACTCAGCAAGAGAAAGGATGAACTGAAAACTGATTCAATGACTTCAAAAACAAGACACATAATTCCAACAATAATGAAGCATTAATAGGAAAGAGAATGAGAAAATAAAGACAAGAATTTAAAAGGTTTTGCTGACAATACTAGAAGGAACTAATCTCAGAATCATGGAAATTCCAAAGCAGAGAGAGAGAGAACAATGGCTAGCTAAAGAAATAACAGCTGAACTTTTTTGCCTCTCTGGGATATATTCCCTGGAAAAAACCTGAGTGCCTGAGAACAGATGACTGGTTAAAGAAACTTTGGTACATCTACACAATGGAGTACTGTGTAGCAGTTAGAAAAGATTAAATAATGAAATTTACATACAAGTGGTACTAAATGGAAAGTATCATGTTAAGCGAAATGAGTCAGAAAGAGAAGGATAGACATAGAAAGATTGCACTCACCTGGGAAACATAAAGTAACAAAATAGGAGACTAACACCCAAAAGTGGCTGAGATTAGTACCAGGAGTTTTGCTCCATGGCTTGGAGGTCAGCCACACACTCTAGGGGAAAAGGGAGCTCAGACAGAGAAAGGAGCACCAAATAAAGCGTGTTGGGAGGATCCTCCCAGAATGGGAGAAGCATGCTGAAAGTAGACTACAGACCAAACATGATTCCCACTCAATGCCTCTTTTGCAAACCACAACACCCAAAAGGAGAGAAAGAGAACAAAAGGGAATACCCTGCCACAGAGGCAGGGTAGGACAGAGGCTGGGGGGTGGGAGGGATACTGGGACCCGTGGTGGTGGAAAACGGGCACTGGTGGAGGGATGGGTGTTTGATCATTGTAAAATTGAAACCCAAGCAGAAAAATTTGTAAATCTACAACTGTACCTTATGGTGTTTCACTAACAAAAATTAAAAAAAAATGTACATGATGGAGAATGGGCACTGGTGGAGGGATGGATATTAGATCACTGTATAACTGAAGGACTTGGCAGAGTCTCCTGCCCCCACACCTGGCTGTCCTCGCTGGGGCCCCTTGGAGGGGAGCGGGTTGAGTTTCCCTCCCCGCCCCGACCAGGGCTCTGGCAGCCGAAGACCTCCAGAACCAGCCACCACCATGCTGAGACCACTCTCCACACGCACGAAGGTACCGGCAGAGGAACAAAGGCATGTGGGTCCTGGGACTGAGATCTCCAAGCCTGCTCGGATCGGGGCTGAGCATCCTCCACCCAGATCTTCCATCTTCCAGTAGGCAGGGGTCACACCCACCATCTGACCCCCAGCCCCGTGTAATCCCATCAACGGCCAAGACCCAGAGACTATAAAACCCAGCTCCCGGAAGTGCGCGGCTGCATTTGCAGCTGTGCGACATCTTATTATCTCATTCTTACTTTGGACAATCTAGCAGGTTACCAAATGTTACCTACCCACATGGCAGAGTCTGGCAAACTCCCCATGGCATACCCAATATGCCAAATACCAGTAACAATGATGGGTCTCATTCTCCTAATCCTGAAAGGGCCTTGAATATGGCATTTTTTTTTATTAGTGAAACACCATGAGGTACAGTTGTAGATTTACAAATTGTTGTGCTTGGGTTTTGATTATACAATGATCAAATAACCATCCCTCCACCAGTGCCCATTTTCCACCACCATGGATCCCAGTATCCCTCCCACACCCATCCCCCCCATCCCACCCTGCCACTGTGGCAGGGCATTTCCTTTGTTCTCTCTCTCCTTTTGGATGCTGTGATCTACAAAAGAGGCATTGGGTGACAATCATGTTCAGTCCATAGTCTAATTTCAACATGCATCTCCCCTCCTGGGAGGATCCTCCAAACACCCTTTATTTGGTGCTCTCTTCTCTATGTGAGCTTCCCTTTCCCCTAGAATGCCCGGCTGGCCTCTAAGCTATGGAGTAATCCTCCTGGTACTGATCTCGGCTATTCTTGGGTATTAATCTCCTATTTTGTTACTTTATATCCCCCGGATGAATGCAATCTTTCTATGTCTATCCCTCTCTTTCTGACTCATTTCGCTTAGCGTGATACTTTCCATGTAGTACCACTTGTATGTAAATTTCATGACTTCATCTTTTCTAACAGCTACATAGTACTCCATTGTGTATATGTACCAAAGTTTCTTTTACCAGTCATCTGTTCTTGGGCACTCAGATTTTTTCCAGATTCTGGCTTTTGTAAAGAGTGCTGCAATGAACAAACAAGTGCAGATATCACTTCGACTATACATTTTTGCCTCTCTGGGATATATTCCCAGGAGTGGTATTGCTGGGTCAAATGGGAGCTCAATCTCTAATTTTTTGAGAATCATCCATACTGTTTTCCAAAAGGGCTGAACTAGTCGGCATTCCCACCAACAGTGAAGGAGTGTCCCTTTCTCACCACATCCACGCCAGCATCGGTTGCTTTTGTTCTTTTGGATGTGGGCCAGTCTCTGAGGTGTGAGATGGTATCTCATTGTGATTTTGAAGTAAGGAAAGTCTCTTTAACAAATTGTGCTGGCAAAACTGGATGGCTACATGCAAAAAAAATGGGCTTAGAACTCTGCCTAACACCATGTACAAAAGTAAGATCAAAATGGATTAAAGACCTCAACATCAGACCAGAAACCATAAGGTACATTGAAGACAAAGTTGGCAAAACCCTCCATGACATTGAAGCTAATGGTATCTTCAAAGATGTCACGCCACTGGCTGAGCAAGTGAAAACAGAGATAGATAAATGGGACTTTCTTAAACTAAGAAGCTTCTGCACCTCCAAAGAAACAGTGAGCAAAATACAAAGACAGTCTACAGAATGGGAAAGAATATTCGCCGAATACACATCTGACAAGGGGTTGATATGAAGGATATATAAAGTACTTGTTGAACTCCACAAGAAGAAAACATCCAACCCCATAAAAAAAAAATGGGGCAATGAAATGAACAGAAACTTTCTCAAAGAAGAAATCCGAATTGGCAAAAAAGCACATGAGAATATGGCATTTTTTAAAATCTCAGGGCTAGGATGAAAAGACGTTACTGGGGCCTGCTCGAGGCAATCGACAAACAACAGGATGATCGTGATCATATAATTGAAACCCAAGCACAAAAATTTGTAAGTCTACAACTGTACCTCATGGTGTTTCACTGATTAAAAAAAAAAAAAAAGAAAGAAAGGGAAAAGAAAGAAATCACAGCTGAAAACGCCTCCAATTTGAAGGAGACTGTTATTCTGATCCTAGATGCCCAAAGCGTGCCAATTAAAGGACTTCCAAATAGAACAACACAGATATATTTTGTAATCAAAATGGCAAAAACCACAGACAGGGATAAAATCTCTTTAAAGTGACAAAAGGCACATATGTGGCTGATCCCACTTTAATACGCAATACCACATATGTTCCCCAAGCTTCATCAGGAATAATCCCTGAACACAGAGGCATGAGTAAGTCCTAAGCATCAGCAGGTGTAACCCAAAAAACCAAAACTAAATCTAAAAATAACAAGAAATATGAAAGACCTCAAAAACGAAAAACCATGAGTCATATCAAATTTCTCAAATAAAACTGTACAAGCCAGAAGAGAATGATACAGTCAAAGTAATGATGAAAAGAACCTCCATCCATGAATCCTCTACACCCTGAAAAATTACCATTCAGACGTAACAGTGACAAAAACATTCTCAAACAACAGCTGATAGCACTTGTCACATCTAAACTACCTCGGCCAGGAAGGAATACAGAATGGTTTCATATAAAAAGCAAAAGTCAACCAAAATCTTGAAAACCTGAACAGACCAAATTACGAGAATAATGAGACAGTAATCAAAAATCTTCCCAAAATCAAAAATCCAGGTCCAGACTGATCCAGTAGTGAGTTCTAACAAACCTTCTCAGAAAAGTTTGTTATCTATATTTCTCAAGCTCTTCCAAAATACTGGAGAAATGGGAATCATGCCCAATAGCTTTTATGAAGACAGTATTACCCTAGAAACAAAAGAAAACAGAATATTACTTTAAAATAAAATTACAAACCAATAATCCTGATGAATACTGATGCAAAAGATCCTCAACAAAATATTAGTGAACACAATCCAACTCTATCTCAAAAGGATCATACACCATGACCAAGTAAGATTCATCCCAGGGATGCAAGTGTAGTTCAATATATGCAAATCAATATAATATAGCATATAATAAAGGAAGAATAAAAATTATCTGATCATACCAATAGATGTAGAGAAAGCTTATGACAAAATTCAGCATACATTGATGATTTTTAAAAATCTCAACAAATTAGATTTGGGTAAGAATAAATGTAAGAATAAATGTACCTCAAGCTACTACAACCTGTCAAAAAGGTGTGGTACTAGGATAAAGTTGATCTCAGACCCCTGGATTGAAACTGAGAGTCCAAAGATAACCCCCAAGAAATATGGTTAATTTATAATAAAGGGCTGGAGCGATAGCACAGCGGTAGGGCGTTCGCCTTACAAGCGGCCAACATGGCCGACCCGAGTTCGATTCCTCCGCCCCTCTCGGAGAGCCCGGCAAGCTACCGAGAGTATTCGATATGCCAGACACAGTAACAACAAAGTCTCCAATGGAGACGTTACTGGGCCCGCTCGAGCAAATCGACGATCAACGGGAGGGCCTTTACTTACCTTTACCTATAATAAAGGAGCTAGAAGAAGCTGAGGATGAAGAGCCTATTCAACAAGCGATGTGGGAAAAACTAGATCACTACATGCACAAAAGAAAAATAAAACCTGGATCCATATCTAATATCATATATAAAAGATCCCTCAAATTTTTATAGTATCTATTATAATATCTCCCCCTTTTTCTGATTTGTTTACTGAAGTTCTGTCTTTTTCTTTCTTTTTTGGTGAGTCTTGCTAACGGTTTGCCAGGCTTGTTTATTTTTTCAAGGACCCATACCTTGGTGTTGCTGAACTTTTGAATTATTTTTTGTTTTCCATTTCATTAATTTATGCTCTAAATTTTATTTTCTTCCTTTTGTTTGCTTTGGGTTCCTTTTGTTGATCTTTTTCTAGTTGCTTAAGTTGTATGTCGGGTTATTTACATGGGCCCTTTCTTTCTTCATAATGAGCACTTGCATTGATATGAAATTCCTCTTAACAGTATCTGCAATGTCTCACATATCCTAGTATCTCATATCTTCATTCTTATTTGTTTCCAGGAGTCTTCTGATTTCTTCTCATGTTTCCTCTTTGACCCATTGATAGTTCTATACAGAACTGCTCCATTTATAAGTACTTGATTTTTCCAAGTTCCTGAGCCCCACCAGGAGTGATTCCTGAGCGCAGAGGCAGCAATAAGCCCCGAGCCTGTACAGCTGTATGAGGTCACCACCCAAGGAAAAATAAAAGAAAAAAAGAAGAAAAAAAGATTGGTGAGAGAAACTGACCTAAACAGGCACTTTTATTAAAAAAAAAAAATGGCAGCCAGAAGGCATATAAAAAAGTTTTCTTCACCACTTGTTATCAGGAAAATACAAATCAAAACAACAATGATATTTCATCTCATACCAGTGGAAATGGTTATCTACCAAGAAGACTGAAAACAAACAATATCGATGGGAATGCAATGAAAAAGAAACCACTTTCACCATTGATGGGAATGTTGTCTGGTTCAGTCTCTATTAAGAATTACTAATAGAGCTTCCACATGATCTAGCAATCCCATTTCTCAGCATCTATCCCAAGAATGCAAAACTATTAACTGAAAATAGGTATGCACACCTATGTTCACTGAAGTGCTTAGTACAATAGCTAGGACACAACCCAAATCTCCAGTGACAGATAAATGGGTAAAGAAATTGTAGTATATATACACAATTAAAAACTTAAC
The DNA here is from genome assembly GCF_029834395.1 of Sorex fumeus. Taxonomy (NCBI): domain Eukaryota; kingdom Metazoa; phylum Chordata; class Mammalia; order Eulipotyphla; family Soricidae; genus Sorex; species Sorex fumeus. The sequence goes on along the minus strand of NW_026606101.1, from coordinate 37,648,350 downwards.
AGTTGTAAGAAGAAATGAAATTTCGCAATTCACTGCAACTGGAATGGAACTGGAGAATATTGTGTTAAATGAAGTAAGTCAGAGGGAGAACAACTCCTGGATGATCTCATTCATCTGTGGTATACAGAGAAACACAACAAGCAAGTGAGAAAAAACCATTAGCGTCCTGTTGCAAAACTCAGATCACCATGCAGCAGGTGTAATGAAATGGGAGAAGGAGGGAGCAGACAAGTGGAGGAGGGTCTTGGGCACTTTGGTGGTAGGAGACACTCCGTAACTGTTTACATCAAAACCAAAATATTAACACTAATGTAACCATTTTACCTAAACTTTAACAAATAAATTTTTAATTGATAGTCATCAAATATAGAATAATCATCAAATATAGGAGAGTCATCAGATATTTGAGGCAAGTTCTCCATTCCTAATAAGACATAAAAATCTACCATGGTCTGTAGCCTCTACACCTAGGAAAGTGACTAAGGTTTAACGGCTAAGCAAGTTATATAAACTGATCCTGGATGAGGCTCCAACGCAGAGTAAGAGTTTCTGCCTCCAAGGCTAGAAGATACAGTACCTGATGGAACACAGGGGCTTTAGCAGTTCAGCAGAGCAAGTCACAGCAACTGTTTTATGTCTGATTATTATGCATGATTTTCCCAAATCCTTTAGAGCATAATTGTGCCTGATTCTTGTTTCCATCAGGTATGACAGGAAGTTGTGGGGGTGAAAGTTAACCCTAACTCAACTCAAACAGTCCAGTGGTAACTATTACTAACTATAAAAGATTTAGAGTGCCATGGCCAGGTTAATTAAGTCAGTCTTTGATACTAGCTTTCTCCTCTCTTTTGCCCGTAAGACAGTTGTTGAGTGTTATATATAAATCATAACAGAAATGGTAATTATAAGAAAACTCATTTTCAGAAAAATGCAGCTCAAGTTTCCAACTCCTTAGAAAATTATACATATCACTGACAAATTACAATCACTACCACAGTTTGAATATATGTCATACAGACCCTGAGACTATAATCAGAGAGAAGAGAACAAGGTTGTGGTGAGTGACTTTCAGATGCTTTATTAGAGAACCTCCTTTCATACTGTGAATAAAGAAGCACGGATGCTCTTGATAAGGGTAACCACTAACAGCACTAACCATATCATCTCCATAGCAACTGTTGCCAGGACAGCAGGGCTTTCAGATCCAATAAAAACAAATGTAAATCAAGAAACATTTTCACACTCAAGCATATGGTCTCAGATGACCACAGTGGGAAAGACAACAACAACAACAACAACAAACAAATAGGACCACCTTGAATTCAAACACTTTTTCACAGCAAAAGAAACTCAATCTAAAATAAAAACCTAATGAATGGAAGAAAATATATGCACACAATATAGCAGACAAATGGCAGCTGGGATGGAGAAGGGATCACTAAGTAAAAGATGGTTGGAGGGATCGCTCAGGATGGGAGACGCATGCTGAAAGTAGACTTACACCAAACATGATGACCTCTTAGTATCTGTGTTGCAAACCATAATGTCCTAAAGTAGAGAGAAAGAAGAAATGTACCTGTCACAGAGGCAGGGGGTGGATGGGGTGGGGCGGGGGAGGGATACTGGAAATATTGGTGGTGGAAAATGTGCACTGGTGGAGGGATGGGTGCTCAATCATTGTATGACTGAAATATAATCATGAAAGTTTGTAACTGTATCTCATGGTGATTCAATAAAATAAAGGGCTGATATCTAGATCTATAAAGCACTCACAAAACTTAACAACAAAAAATCCAATGACCCGATTTACAAATGGGGCAAGAGGATGAATACTTTTCCAAAGAAGACATAATGGATAGCCAACAGGCACATGAAAAAGTGCTCATTACCACTCATGATTAAGGAAATGTAAACCAAAACAACATTGGAATATCATCTCACAACAGTGAGAATGGTACATATCAAAAAGTTTGTAAACAGCCAGTGTTGGGAGGATTGTTGTAAGAAAGACAGCCCTCACCCATTGCTGATGGGAATGTCATCTGGTTCAACCCCTTAGGGAAAGCAATATGGAGATCTCTCAAAAAAAAAAAAAGTAGCAATAGAACTCCCATATGACCTAGCAATACCATTTCTTGGCACCAATCTCCAAAATATAAAAACATCAATCGAAAAGAATAGTTCATCGCCACACTTAGTATAGTAGCCAAGATTTGGAAATAACCCAAATGTCCAATGACAGATGAATGAATCAAGAAGCTGTGGCATATATACACAATGGAATACTATGCATTTCTTAGAAAGAACAAAATCTTGGAATCTGCAGCAACATGGATGGAACTAAAGGATATCAATCTAAGTTAAGACAATAAGAAAGAAAAAGATAGAGAATGATCTCTCTCATATTTGGGACCTAAAGATACACAGTAACATAGCAACAAAAGGCTAAAGGCAACAAAACAGAAAAACTAATCCACACAATTGAGCTGTGGTGGGAGATTTGAAAGGGAGGGGCATCAAGGTCTTTGGGGAAGGTAGATGGGTACACTTGTAATGGGTGCGGTATTGGGATTACGAGCATTGGAAATCACCAACATCACAGTACTCTAACTATATATACACAGAACATAGGTGTATACCTATTCTTTTGGATTATAAATCACAGAATTTCAATCAATAAAAATTTGAAAGTTTTTAAAGTATGGTCTCAGAAAAACAGAAATAAGCCTTGCTCAGGAATTTGGATGTATGTAAGGTTAACTATATGTTTAACTTGTATCACATCCTGACATTTCTGTAATATTCAGAGAATACTAATGATAGAAAGTCTGAAGTCTTGCAAGCTTTTCTTTCCATTCCTCATAAACTATCCTATAAATACAAAAGCCAAAAAGGGAGAAAAGACTTTGGATCCTAGATAGCCAAAGGACGGAACAAGAAGGAGAAGCACTATGTCCAAAAGCATTTAAAAAATCTAAGTTCAAAGTATCACTGTATCACTGTCCTCCCGTTGTTCATCGATTTGCTCGAGCAGACCCAGTAACATTGTGAGACTTGTTACTGTGATTGGCATACTGAATACGTCACAGCATTACCATGCGGGCAAGATACTCTCGGTAGCTTGCCAGGCTTTCCAAGAGGGGAGGAGGAATCGAACTCAGGTCGGCCATGTCAGCTGCGTGAAGGCAAATGCCCTACCCACTGTGCTATCGCTCCAGTCCAAGTTCAAAGTACTAAAACGAAATGAATTCAATTCTTTTGGGAATTGGGGGTGAGCAGGTGAGAACTAGTAACACAAGTAGAGAGGATGAGTGGTGACAAGGGTCAGGAGAGGTGAGAAATGGAGAACCTGAGACAGAATATGGGTCACAGTATGGTACCAAAATGATAAAAATATTATCATCTTGGAGGGGAAACAGCCCTCCTCCACAACTTCATTTCACATTGCACATTTGGCTACCTTGCATTTTAAATGATAAAAGTTTATTTCAGACATTCTTAAGATCTTTTATAAGAGATCATTATTAAATATGGCCTCACCTGCCATCAGGTTCCAAAAATATAAATTCCTTGAAATATTTATGAGTTTCCAGAAAATAATGTCAAAATTCTAGAGATGACACCTCCAACCTAAAAACATAGATCCAACAAGACATATGGCATTATTTACAACAGCCAATATCGGGATACATCCCAAATTCCCAGCAACAGGTGGGTACTTAAAGAAAGGTTTGTGGTATATATACACAACAGAATACTAGGCTGCACCAGAATCTTCCATCAAATGCCTCCAATACTCAAGAAATTTCACTTCCTTCTCCCATTGGTTGTCCTATCTAGTTCTTTGGCATTTAAAGCACGTCTTGGTTTTAAATTTGTTTTCTAGAGTTTCTTTTATACATCAATGTACAATACTCCCATCATCTCAAAAATGTCAAGAAAATCTACAGAAACAAACTATCCCACAAGAGACTAAAGTATCAAGGAATGCAGTGTGCCCTGTTCGTTCCTCTCACCAAGCACAATTCAAGAGGATCACACTTGTGTGTCCTGTTAAAGAGAGTTGAGATTTAATATTTTGGGGGAGGTGGGGAGAAGGCAGACACCTGGATGTGCAGGATTTACTCCTGCTCTGTGTTCAGGAGTCACTCCTAACAGGGTTTGGGGGACCATATGGGTGCAAGAGATTGAACCTGCTTTGGCCCTATGCAAGGAAAGTGCTCTATCCACTGTACTTTCTCTCCAGCCCCAGGTTTGATGATATTTTTTAAAGCTCAATTCCAGTTCTCAAAATACTATGTAAGACCTTAGTGGCAGACTGAGATTTTTAGATTTAGAATGTGTGTGGGTCTTCCAGGCCAGGGTGAGTCATCCGGTGCACCCCAGAGGGCTTGGCCTGGCCCAAACAGAGCTCAGGCAGTTGAAATCCTCCACACACCACAATCACTGCCATGCTCACAACACGACTCCACTGCTCAGGAAAGCCTCACTAAAAAATGGAACTGTTCGAAACCTCATGTATGCAAGTTTTGTGACTGAAATCTCCAACATCTCAAACTCTATACCACCGATATGAGTAATACAAGAGTAATACACCACACTGGATGAGATATAAAATAGAAAGCAACCAGTTCCAATTAAGAAAATAAAAACACACAAGCTCAACCTGTAACATGTTAGTAATCTCTTCTAAAAAGCTTAAAGGATCTATGGTGAGATACAACAATATTCATACACTGTCTGGATCATTTTTAATGAATTAAAACGATCAATATGCAACATTAAATTATTCAGGGCCTGCTATAGGCGCAAGCTTGAGTGGTGGTTGGGAAAACTGAAAATAATGGTGCTGGGAAGGTGCAATGGCAGTGAGACTGGTGTTGGAATACTGAATATAATAAATCATGAACAACTTTGTGAAAATAAATAAATAAATATTTTTTTTTTAAAAAAAAAGAATGCCTGGGTCTAGTTCTCATCTGACTTAGCCTCCTGCTTTCTGGCCTCTCCTATCCATGAAATCAAGCAGGTTTTCTTTCACATGTGGGAAGAAATAAACAAAACAGCATTTGTGGAAGGTCAGAACACTTAGGAAAGGAAGACTTCCTCATGAAGCCGTACTTCCTGAATATCCAAGACACAGACACAGACACAGAGAAAAATATGGTCTTTGGTTTCCATAATTTTCCATATTTCCATATCATTGGAAACAGACTGCCACCACAGAGACATCAGAGTAACAGGTCCTACTGGACATGTGATGAACCTTTAGGCACACGTCAGTTTCAACCACCTGCCCTCTGGCCTCAATGAAGTGGAGCAGGGAAAGCCTCTTTAACAAACTATGCTGGTAAAACTGGACGGCTATATGCAAAAAAATGGGCTCAGATCTCTGCCTAACTCCATGTACAAAAGTAAGATCTAAGTGGATTAAAGACCTCAACATCAGACCGGAATCTATAAGATACATTGAGGAAAATGTTGGCAAAACCCTTCATGACATAGAAGCTAATAGTGTCTTCAAAGATGTCACACCGCTGGCCAAGCAAGTGAAAACAGAGATAGATAAATGGGACTATCTTAAACGAAGAAGCTTCTGCACCTCCAAAGAAACAGTGACCAAAATACAAAGACAGTCAACAGAATGGGAAAGGATATTCGCCAACTACACATCTGATAAGGGGTTAATTTCAAGGATATACAAAATACTGGTTCAACTCCACAAAGAGAAAACATTCAACCCCATCAAAAAATGGGAAGATGAAATGAATAGAAACTTTGACAAAGAAGAAATCCGAATGGCTAAAAGACACATGAGAAAATGTTCCACATCATTAATCATCAGGGAGATGCAGATCAAAACCACAATGAGATATCACCTCACACTGCAGAGACTGGCCCATATTCACAAAAACAAAAGCAACCGATGCTGGCGTGGATGTGGTGAGAAAGGGACACTCCTTCACTGTTGGTGGGAATGCCGACTGGTTCAGCCCTTCTGGAAAACAGTATGGATGATTCTCAAAAAACTAGAAATTGAGCTCCCATTTGACCCAGCAATACCACTCCTGGGAATATATCCCAGAGAGGCAAAAAAGTATAGCCCAAGTGACATCTGCAATTGTCTGTTTATTGCAGCACTCTTTACAATAGCCAGAATCTGGAAAAAACCTGAGTGCCCGAGAACAGATGACTGGTTGAAGAAACTCTGGCACATTTACACAATGGAGTACTATGTAGCTGTTAGAAAAGACGAAGTCATGAAGTTTACATACAAGTGGTACTACATGGAAAGTATCATGTTAAGCGAAATGACTCAGAAGAAAGGGATAGACATAGAAAGATTGCATTCATCTGGGGAACATAAAGTAACAAAATAGGAAACTAACACCCAAGTATGGCAGAGATTAGTACCAGGAATTTTACTCAATGACCCGGAGGACAACCACACATGTTAGGGGAAAAGGGAGCTCAGAAAGAGAAGGGAACACCAAATAAAGGGTGTTGGGAGGATCCGCCCATGATGGGAGAGCATGCTGAGGGTAGACTGTCGACCGAGCATGATTGCCACTCAATGCCTCTTTTGCAGACCACGGCACTCAAAAGGAGAGAGAGGGAAATGCCCTGCCACAGAGGCAGGGTGGGATGGGGGATGGGGTGGGAGGGGATGCTGGGATCCGTGATGGTGGGAAATGCGCACTGGTGGAGGGATGGGTGTTTGATCATTGTATAATTGAAACCCAAGCACAAAAATGTGTAGGTCTACAACTGTACCTCATGGTCTCTCACTATCAAAAAAAAAAAATGAGAGAACATAGCTACAAGAAAAAAAAACAAAATAAAAGCAAAATAAAACAAGAACAATTCTTCATCAAAACGGTCTCTAAGGGGGCTGGAGTGATAGCACAGCGGGTAAGGCATTTGCTTTGCACGTGGCTGACCCCGGTTCGATTCCCAGCATCCCCTATGGTCCCCTGAACACAGCCAGGTATGGTCCCCTGAACACAGCTAGGAGAAATTCCTGAGTGCAGAGCAAGGAGTAACCCCTGTGCATTGCTGGGTGTGACCCAAATAGCAAATAAATAAATAAATAAATAAGATCGCTAAGGAGTTCTTACCTACATGGAGAAAACATGGATAGCTTAGAGGTTCAACAGTCAAAGTTTCAGGTCATAAAAATGCCATACCTAATATCTCCTCAATGAAAAAAAGTTAACTGTTTTCTTTAAATTTGCAAGAAAAGGCATAACAAAGCTTCAAACCACTGAAGTTCTTTTCTGTTCTTTTTTGTTTTAATTCTGAGACATACCCACTGGTGCTCAAGGGTTACTCTGTGCTTGGGAATCACTTCCAGAGGAACTTCCTGTGGCCTCCAATTGCCAAGGATCAAACCTGGGGCTCATGCATGCAGACCACGCATTCCACTAGTTTGAGCTACCTCCCCAGTCTGTTATAAAGCTCTTGAATCCAGAAAAAGAAAAAAGTCCCCCCAAAGAAAATACTTACTTATCTAAAGTTCACATGTAGGAGAAATGTCTAAGCTGTACATTATTTATGAATGTGATTTATTATTCTGTCAAACGAATAAAATAATGTATACAAGATGCGTGTTTCTTTTCCCTTTTTCTGGACTAGAAAGAGACAATTAGTAAGAATGAAACAGGGGAGCAGAGTGAAAGCACACCAGATAGGGCACTTGCCTTGCACATGGTGACCTGGATTTAATCCCCAGCATCCCATGCAATCTCCTGATCCTGCCAAGAGTGATACTTGAGCACAGAGCCAGGAGTAACCCCTCAGCACTACCAGGTATGGCCAAAAAAAGAAAAAAGAAAAAAGAAAAAAGAAAAAAAAGAAAAGATGAAAACAAAAGAAATCCCTGGCAAGTAGAAACCAATAGTTGAGAGAGCTGTCATTCCTTTCCCATTCCCAACCCTTCCCTTTTGAAGGCCTGGAACTGACTTATCCACAACACGCAAGCCTGAGACCCTAGGCTGAGAACCAAAGGCCTGACCTTCACTGAGTCCAACATCAGTCAGCAACAGCAGCCAAGACCATTCTCTAAACAGCAGGAGTCAGTAAAGGCACACAGGACATCACCAACATCAATACCTTGAAGTCATGTAAACCAGCCGCACAAGGGGGATAAGAGCTCTGGTGTTTGTGCTCTTTATTCTGGCCTATTCTGCAGCTTAAGAGAGCCTTCAGGTTAGAGTGGGTGGAGAGAAAGGAAGAATGAAACATAGTCAATTTTCCAATTGATAGGCTAACAGCAAGAGTGGAGAAAATAGCTTCACGCAGAGGAGGTTACTCAAGTTTCTGCCTGAACTGCTTGGCAGTTTCATTCCAAACAGCCAGGATATTTCCTATCCTCCCTCCCCCACTATCCCCACACAAGTCCTTTGGCAATTAGGAATTAATGCCTTAGAAAAAGCAGTTAAAAGAAAAAGAAAGAGAGCAAAAGAAGCAAATCCTGGATAAACAAAATTTCTATCTTTTTCCATTTTTCACTTCATCAGGTTGGCAAAGATTCATAATAATGTGCTCAGCCAAGGCTGGAGAAGAGCCAGCTGCCGGGGTTTACTCTACAGACATCACAGCGGGGAGCCTGGTTTCAAAGTCAAAACTGTGAACACTGCCCTGCTACATCTGGAATCTGTGCCTAGAACCAACTCCAGTGACAGGACAAGATTTAATATGTAATGCGGTCACTGTCACAAGGTCCTTAGAGGAAAAACTAGTACATAACTAAAATGCTGCATCTTAAGACAGAATAGTGGAGTCCTATTGAAATTGAGGTTGGAAAAGATTATTGGAACATAGACAAAAATGTTCATGACATTAGAAATGGAAAATTAGTTTATAAAATAAGCACAGAATGATCCAATTTTGAAAACATACACATAGGCAAAGAGGGGTGTAGGCAATGAATAGGCATTAAGAAAAAGAGATTCGGGGCCTGGAGCAATAGCACAGCAGTTAGGGTGTTTGCCTTGCACGCAGCTGACATAGGTTCGATTCCCAGCAACCCATATGGTCCCCCGAGCACCGCCAGGAGTAATTCCTGAGTGAATGAACCAGGAGTAACTCCTGTGCATTGCCAGGTGTGACCCAAAAAGCAAAAAAAAAAGGGGGGGGGGAATTCAATAGAAAAAAAACTAAAAGGATTTTTATTTAGGTTTTTTTTATTTATTTTTGGTTTGCTGGGGGTCCCCTAGGCAGTGCTCAGGCATTTGGGCCCCTCCAGCAATTCTTGGTGCGAGGGACTAAACCAGGGTTGCCACATGCAAGGCACATGCCTTCACCACTCTACTGTATCTCCAGCACAGAAAAGCATTTGGTACTACAGGGAGTTGAATTTAAAGGAGATTTTTATTTTCTTTCTTTGTTAAGACTGAATGTGACCTGTGAGTTTAAAAGAACATCTGAATAAAGCACTGCTACCACGGCCCACCGCAAGGGCTGTTTTCTTCCTCTGGTGTCTGCAGCTGCCCCAGCCAGCTCCAGCACAGCGCAGCAGAGCCTGAGAAGAACTCGCTATCATGGGGGCCTGGGCGGGGCCAGCAGGGGAGATGCCCACCTGGAAGGAACAGTTGGAAAGATGCAGCAAGAACCTTCAGGCAGGTGCCCTCCGGACCTTGTGTCACAGTGGTGAGGACTAACCTGCACAAGCAGCAGGACAATGCAGGAGGGACAGGGCGCTGCCTCAGAGCTGGTCTCGGGAAAAACCACGCTCTGAGGATGCCAGGCAGCCTGTGGGACAGGCCACATGTCAAGACACAACACAGGCCTCCACTGACAGCCAGCACCAGTTTGCCGGCCCCGGTGGGCCCCGAGAAAGCAGGTGATCCCTCCTGTCTCACTAGTGCCCCGTGCCCCAGAACCACGCAGCCACAAGATCCAAATTCATAACCTATAAAAACTATGTGAAATATTTATCGCTTGATAATTGAAAATGATTGCTCTCCGCAAGAACTGAGTGTTGAAAGTGGTAATGGGATATACATGATAATCTTTCAGTACCTGTGTTGCAAACCATAATGCCCAAGAGGGGAAAAAGAGAGAGAGAGAAAGAGGGAGGGAGGGAGGGAGGGAGGGAGAGAGGAAGAGAAGAGAGAAAGAGGGAGAAATGTCAACCAAAGAGGCAGGCTGGTGGGGGGAGGAGGGAATGACTGAGGGAAACTGGAGACATTGGTGGTGGTGGGAAATGTGCACTGGGGAAGGAGTGGGTGTTGGAACACTGTATGACTGAAACCCAATCAGAACAACTTTGTAACTGTGCATCTCATAATGATTCAATTTAAAAAAAATTTTTTTAATGTTCATTGCTACATTAAGCCACTAAGTTTGGGAATAATCTGCTATGTAACGTTAGGTAATTAACACAGGTGGTCTCACTTAAAACCAGCCCCATGTGACCCATGCAGAATTCACTTTGCAGGGGCCGATGCTGGAGGTCTTCCCTGGCACTCTGCAGACAGAGCAGAGGGCTGGTGGTCTCTGCACCGCACACTTGGCAGCTCCATGGAAGCTACACTGGGAGCACCAGCAGAAACCGACCCTGCCATCAAGGTACCCAGCTCCTGCAGTGACATGTGGGAGGCCAGCTGGCGTCCCAGACTCCTTACTGAACCCCAGGACTGGGGCTGGGGGGGAGCTGGGGTGTATCCCCACCTTCTCTAGAGGAGACAGCTTCTGAGAACTTGGAATTAATCAGAGAATTACAAGATCATGCATGTAGCCCCAAACTGCAGCCTAATCCCCAGAACATATGAACTTCCACAAAGTAACACTTGAAATTGTTCAAGTTGCCCAACTGTTCCTTTGATCCTTCTTTAAACTCATTTGAGCTTTTTTGATACTTGCTCCTGAGGTCCTCTCCAAGTAGAAATATTTTTAACTCTCAGTATTATGACTATATTTTAAATGGCATGAGTTAATTGCTCTCCTCTGTAACTGTAACATGCAGTTTCTAATTTAAACAGCACTTTTTCCATTCCCCCACCCTATACCCCTTTTTTTTCTTAATTGTAAACTTTGGGTAATGGTCTCAAGGTTGTCAGTTATTTTAAACACTGTAAGCAACCACTAGAAATCAAAATAACCCAAGTTGACCAAACAATAAAACACCATAGTTCCGAATATTTCAATTGCAACAGCTGTTCATATTTATACCATCAAATCAAGTTAATAAACTAGAAAAATTAATCACTAAAGTAGGAAAGAAAAACCTCTGATAAAAGTCTACATTCCAATACAGAAATTTAGCAATGCAAATATAGAGGGAAAAAAACATGAACCTAAGAGATTTGATTTAGAATTTCAGAAGAGAAATTAGGCATTTTTCCCCTAAATTTAATCACCGGCATTTTTGAAAAAGTTATTCAAAGGTAATATGCATCAAGACATATCAAATAGAATAAAAGTATTAAATTGTGAATTATATACAGAAAATATATTTATAAAAAAGTAAAAATTTTATTAAAAAATATGAAAAAAAATGTATCTCTCCCATTCCCCACCTTCCCTTCCACCTGTTGATATTGTTGTTGCAATGACCAGATGTCACAGGGGCTTGGTTGTGACATTCAAACATTTAGCTGTGGTGCTCACTAGGGAGTCTTTGCCGGCATATTTTTTGAGCTACGGTGCTTTCTGGAGGTTTCTCAAGAATATTGGAGGAAGGGCAAGCTACCTCCTGGCCAATGCTCAGGAGGAGGCTCAGGGGAGGGCTTCTCCCAATGATTCTCAGTCAGCTGAGCTAGCAGATCAGTGATTCAATGTAAAATCAGTGGTCAAATCAGTGTCAAATCAGTGGTCCAAGGATGCAGTGCTGAAGTCCAGAGTTGCTACCCTTGTGGGTGGAGTGGCGGAGAGAGGGAGAGAGGACTCCAGGCTGCACCCAGCAGTAGCTACCCACATGGCTCTGGGAACCAGGAGGTGAGTCATCCAAACAGACTTGGCCATATGCAAAGCAGAAGCCTGTAAGCGCCCCACCAGCCTTTCTTCTGCTGTGGCACTCACTGCCCTGGTTCCAGTGTGCTGCAGCAGAAAATGACTTGCAGTGCTGGGATCAAAGACAGCAGCGCTGCTAGACTGGACTGCACCTGGCACATGCACTAGCCAGAGATGAAACTCAGAACTCCACAAACGCTTTAGCCATCTCCCATCCCATATTCCAGTTCCCTGGATACTGTTTTTTTCCCATGAGAAGAAATATACACATGTGTCAGAGTAGTTTAGAGGAATAATGGAGGCAAATAATTTAGTTGCTACACACAAGGTAGCAACAGAGTCAAAGGCAACACAACTGGAAACTGATACTAAAATGAGTTTGGGGTAGGGGGGGTGGCAGGGAGGGGTGTTAAAGGGCCACTGAGGGAGGAAGATGGCCCTGAATGCATGAGACCTGAATTCAACTCCTAGCACTGAAACAAAAAAGTCCATAATCACTAGTAGAAAGACTTCTGAATTTATTTTTTCCAGGCAATAACCCAGAAATACAATTTCTCCTAAGAAGAGTGAGGCTTTCAGTGTCGACTGAGATGTCAACAGCTTTAAAAGAGTTAGAAATCTTTTGAAGATGAGTGACAGCAATTCAAAGAAGCCACATTTTAATTTTTCTAATTTACTGATATCACTGTCACTGTCACTCCCGTTGCTCATCGATTTGCTCGAGCGGGCCCAGTAACGTCACCATTGTGAGACTTGTTGTTACTGTGTTTGGCATATCAAATACATCACAGGCAGCTTGCCAGGCTTTGCCGTGCGGGCGAGATACTCTCGGTAGCTTTCCGGGCTCTCCAAGAGGGGCAGAGGAATTGAACCCAGGTCAGCCACATGCAAGGCAAACACCCTACCGCTGTGCTCTACATTCTATTATATAATTATAAACTTGATGAGAACATTTCCATTACTCTAGACCTTTCCTTCACCATACATAAATGTAAGAATGAATAAGAATTAAATCCCTCCCAGTCCTGCTTCCTATGGCAGGTAATAGTGAACAGTTAAAAATGAACAATGATCACAAAGGAAAATATGATTCAGAAGTTCTACCAATGTCTTTGATTTGTAACATTATTCATTCCAGAAAAGGTTTAATATTTTATTAACTCTGTAAGTTGGGTACCAAATACCAAAAAATGAAGGGGGAAAAAAAAGACCAACTGATGTCACATCATTGAAGGTAGCACATTAAAAAGAAAAAGTCATTCTAACATCAAAGAAAATGCTTAATTTCAATTTAATACTTTAAATTAATAAATTTTAAATAGCACATTAAATTGATACATTTTAAGAAAACTCCTAACACTGTAAATTAACAAAATTTAATAATAACAGATTTTCTATCTAAAAACTTGCAGATAATAAAGTCATGGAAACCACACGCCACTCCAGTAAATTACTTCCTTTGTATAAAAGTCATCAGTCACTTGTTAACTCTTTTGTTTATTCATCAATTAGATAAGCCACTAATAAACACGTGCTATGCACCACAGAGTACCATAGGATGCCTTGCATCCTACAGGGTTCGAATTCTGACTCCCCATATGGTCCCCAGAGCACTACTAGAGGTCACTCCTAAGCACAGAGCAAGAAATAATTCCTGAGCACCACCAGGTGTGGCCCCAAAACTCCAAATATAAATAAATACCAACAATTATCATCATCACTATATTACTTCCCTATCACATATGAACTATGTTCATATCCATTACAGTTCTTACAAAGGTATGGACATTTGCAAAAGCCTTAAATGCCTCTAAATACACAGATTGACAATTTTCTTCTTTAATCTTGCTTACCTTAAAACAATGGTAGCTTAGTTTTGGGGTTCTTAAAAGCCCTCTTACAAGATGGTTTGTGATTTGGATTGCTATGTTCCATGAACATTAAAGCACAAGTTTCTGCATATTCTCTCCAGCTTTTTAAGGTTATGGTTTCTTCCCTCAAACATCTCCCCAGCACAGCTCACCCTAGTCTCCTTAGCATCTACCACCAGGACCAGGTCTGAAAGGGCAATGGACTGAACTGCAATCATGGTCCACAATCCTCCTTTTTTTTCAAACATAGGTCTAAATGTCCTGCAAGTCATCAGAAATTAAATAAGCAAATAAAGTCATGCCAAAATATTCCTTTTAAAACATCTGTTCTACCAACAACCAATTAAAGTGATGACAGAGCCTATGAAAAATAAAACAGATGACCATGTAAGTGCTGTTTTAAATGCTTTGTGCAATAAATAGCACAGAAGTAAGTTGTCCAGCTTACTCTGGCTTCAGCCTCTCGGTTATGAAGTCAAAGCTTTAAAAGTAGCATAACTATGAATAGAGAAGGAATCACTAAAAAAATGATGGCTTGGGGAACCGGTCGGGATGGGAGATGTGTGCAGAAAGTAGATAAAGGACCAAATATGATAACCTCTCAGTGTCTGTATTGCAAACCATAATGCCCAAGAGTGTAGAGAGAGTATGGGGAATATTGTCTGCCATGGAGGCGGGGGGGGTGGCGGGGGAGAATATCTGGGATATTGGTAGTGGAAAAAGTGCACTGGTGGAGGGATGGGTGTTTGATCAGTCTGTGATTATAACCCAAACATGAAGCTTGTAACTATCTCACAGTGATTCAATAAAATTTAAAAAATAAAAATATATTTTAAAAAATAGCATAACTCAGAGCTCAATCAGTCAAATACACGAAGCTGATTGAGATGGGATAAAGGTCTTCAGAAATAATGAAAAGGAGGCACTTAACCGGGGAATTAAATTCATTCATCATAAGGATCAATTAAAACCTCTACATGACCCCCGGTTCTTAACAATGTCGATGTTTTAAACATTTTTTCATTGGAATGTTCTCAATTAAACAAGCCATGAAAATAAGAGAACGAAATTTAAGCTATAATGAGTCCAAGGCCTCCGAATAAAATCAACAGTAGAGAATGGGAAGGGAGCCTGTTGGTCTAAGAATGGCACATAAGGGGCAGCAGTCCCTTCCACACCCCTTATTGGTCGATGCTGTAACAAGCCCAACTGCTCTGCAGATTCAAGCAAATGTATCCGGTCTTGAAGAAGGCTGACTACAGAATGAGTCTCAATTCCATTCCTATGAGGCTGCCAACTACAAGCACCCCAAATTTTTGCAGCGCTAGTTCACATCATAAACAGAAAAATTATGCAAAATAGTTCCTGATGAATGCCACCAGAATCCAGGCTTAAAGGGTTTCCCCTATTATTGGATCTTACTGATGGGAATCCCAATGTTTCCTCTATTCCTACCCCCTAGATAGGAACCCTCAGGAAATTTCATCCCTCTGGGTCCTTAAGTTCTCCCTCTTACAGCTCTGTGCAGCCTTTTCCTCCATCAATGAAGAAGGAAACCGGAGAAACAGGAAGACTGTGTCTTGTTCAGGGACACAAGGATTCTTTATCACACTAAGACTTTCTTTATAACTATAAATCTGCTGCCTATTTCATGCACTGGGATGGGTGTGGTGAAGGATTTTTATGTTCTTGTTCTCTGTTAAAGAGTTCAGTATTTAATTGAAGAAAGGAACAGACTCTTGAGAAGTCAGATGGAAAGGACTTGATTACACTTCAAGACAATGAGTGCCAACAAATGGCTATCCACAATAGCAGCAGTCACAGACAAGCCAAACAATGCAATTAATATGCAAAAAAAAATTATTTTTTTTAATTCCTGCTGGGGAATGGAGAGCTGGAAAAGGTTCACTATTTTGCAACCATGTCGGTGAAAGTGTTGGAGTCGTCTTGGACACAAGAAAACAAATGTGGGCTTCTGCTGACAGTGCCTAAGGGGAAGCAGTGGGAGACAGTCTGGGAGACATAGACCTGTGCAGGGGAGTTTGGTCTTTACCCCTGAGGAAGCGGAGCCAGTGAAGAAAGGCTTTTCAGAGGAGACTGCTGTGATCAAAGTGTCTGGGAAGTAATAAATACGTCCTGGTATGCAAGGCTCAGTAAAGGAACCCTTGGCATGCCAGGCTGCTGGGGACAATTAAACTAATTCTCGTTTGAGGTGAGAAGGCAGTGGGTTCAACTGTGATGCTGGATAGGGATGCAATGGCTCACCTGTACCTCAGGGGAAAGACCACAGTGAGGGGTGAGTGTGGTCAATGAGCAAAAGCAAGCCCTAGCCGGGGGGGGGGGGGGGGGGGGGGGGGGGGCGCTTAATCAATGTTAACCACTAATCCTGTTTTCATTACTACTAAGGCGCTGATAAACAGGCTCTGGCTACAGATGAGAAACAGGAGGCCAGTTAGGAGGGGAAGGTCGGAACAGGCCAAATGATGACAGACTCTGAATTCGACATGACCAGTAAAGAAAGCAGCAAAGCAAATGCCAAGACTGCCAAACTTCCAGGCAGAACTATCTGCCCTCCAGTGTAATGCAGGTTCAAAGCTTGGATGGAATCACTTGAGAGTGTGACAGGAAGTACCAAAGACAGATCCTTGGCCTGCTAAACGTAAACACGGTTGATTCACCCCAGAACTGTGCCTTCCATTCTGTGACCAAAGGCTCATGGAAGTGGCTTTCCACTATCTCCCGTAGATACAAGTCTAAGTTCTCTGTTGCCTTAGTACACCAGCCCCCACCCCAGGCTAAATTACAACTAATTTGGAGTTATTTTGACTGCAGCGATAGCACAGCGGTAGGGCGTTTGCCTTGCACGCAGCCAACATGGCCGACCCGAGTTTGATACCTCCGCCCCTCTCGGAGAGCCCGGCAAGCTACCCAGAGTATCTCACCCGCACGGCAGAGCCTGGCAAGCCACCCGTGATGTATTCAATATGCCAAATACAGTTACAACAAAATCTCCAATGGAGATGTTACTGGGCCCGCTCGAGCAAATCGATGAACAACGGGAGGGCTTATTTTGATACTAAGGATATAATTATGTGTCTACTAAAAGGTCCCCTATCAACAAAGCATGAAAACAAATGTTCTGTGGTCTACTCTTTCCTGACTTCACTAAAAAGGAAGAAGCCCAGCAGCCCTGAGTAGCCAGACCTCTCACAGACATTCTGTTCCAGTGGGTGACTCGGGACCGCCAAGGCACTTGTTAGCCAGAACTAAGGGGAAAACTCCTCAAAATAAGGTGCCACAGCTGCAAAAATTGTTCGATTCAGTAATATTAGAACTGAGAAGGAAACTTTCTAGCGACCTCATATTTAGTTATAAAGGAAATAGAAATCTGGGTAAGGACAAGTTACCCAGAAACAAAATGGCACCAGACCCAGAGAATCACATCTCAGAATAATTAATGGAAGGCACAATTCCTAACCACAAATGGAGCAAAGGCTGCCATGAGCACACACTCAAGAGAGAGCTTTGCTGGGTCACACTCAAGAGAACATCGCCAACAGGAGTGGGTCAAGCTGACTTGACCTAATAAGAGGTCTACAAATGGTGCGACTGTACCTATACCCAGCCTCAGCTTTCTCAAGTCTAAACAAAGCAGAATTCAGCTGTCACTCAGGGATCACTCCTTTACTCCAAAATTCTCTACAAAGATATAACTGTTCACTCTTTTTTTTTTTTGGTGCTATTAGGAGCTGACCTCACTGTTTACAATTTATATATTTAACATTCTAGCATCCCATAAGCAGAAATAAATATATATATAGGTACATATATAAAACTTTAACTCAAAACATCTTGCCAAAACATATCCTACAATCAGGTAGCACTCAACACTCATTTCAATAGCAATACACCAAAATGTGTTTTTAAGTTTCAAAACATAATTAAAAAAACAGATAATAAAAACATGCAGACATCTGGTGTCTTAAAAAATATAAACACATGGACAAACATATGTTGTTTGATTCAACAGGATTAAAAGAACCAAGTATAGACATTTGTAGTACCTTCAGGAAACTATTTAAAAGTAATGCCCTGAGAGACTCAAATAAAGCTCCCAGAAGAGAGCAAAACGGAACAACAGGCCACTAAGAGGCCTCCAGACATCATGTCAGGCTGTCTTATCCGAGGCCACTCCAAGGAGGATGGGCGAGTTTCCCTCCTCACCCCAACAGAGCCCCAGTAGCTGAAAACCTCCAGAACTCAATCGTCACCATGCTCACAGCCACTCTCTATGGACTCCAATGAGCCTCTCACCCATGAGTGAATCTGCTGTATCACCGTATTCTAAATTTTAGAATTCCTGGACTGTGTGGCCGCAAGACCTCTCATACTCTACAACACTGATGTATCAAGGATATACACTAGCTCAACTCTACAAGAAAAAAAATCCAACCCATTCAGAAAATGGGGCAATGAAATGAACAGAAACTTTCTCAAAGAAGAAATTCGAATGGGCAAAAGGCACATGAAAAAATGCTCTTCATCAGTAATCATCAGGGAGATGCAGATCAAAACAACAACGAGATATTATCTCACACCACAGAGGCTGGAGCACATCCAAAAGAACAAAAACAACCGGTGTTGATGTGGATGCAGGGAGAAAGGGTCTCTCCTTCACTGTGGATGGAAATATCGGTTAGTCCAGCCTTTTTGAAAAACAATACAGACGTTTCTCAAAATACTTAGAAACTGAGCTCCCATTTGACCCAGCAATACCACTTCTGGGAACCTGGAGGCCCAAAAGCACACAGTAGAAACACCATCTTCACTTCTATGTTTATTGCATCACTATTCACCATAGCCAGAATCTGGAAACAACCTGAGTGCCCAAGAACAGATGAATGGATAATGAAACCATAGTACATCTACAGGCTGGAGCGATTGCACAGCAGGTAGGGTGTTTGCCTTGCACACGGCCGACCTGGCCGACCTGAGTTCGATTCCTCAACCCCTCTTGAAGAGCCCGGCAAGCAACTGAGAGTATCTCGCCCGCACGGCAAAGCCTGGCAAGCTACCCGTGACATATTCAACATGCCAAACACAGTAACAAGTCTCACATTGGAGACGTTACTGGGCCCAATGGAGTAAACCAATGAACAACTATAGTGCTACAGTGCAGTACACAATGGAATACTATGCAGCTGTCAGGAAAAATGAAGTCATGAAATTTGCCTATAAATGGATAGACATGGAGAGCATCATATTGAGTGAACTGAGTCAGAAGGAGAGGAAAAGATATAGAATGACTGCATTCATTTGTGGTATATAAAAGATACATATAGGAGAAGACCAATCTCCATAGCCAGGGAAAACGGGCTAGGAAGACTGGTAAATGGTTGGAACTAACCACTTACCAGTGTGGAGCCGAGGGTAGGGAAGATAGAGAAGAGACCAGTATGACAATAATAGTGGAAATGATCATGCAGGATATGATCTGAGAGTTAAAAGTAGGTAAAGGGATATTCTTGATAACCTTTCAGTAACAGTATTGCAAACCACAATGCACAAAAGGAGAGAGAGAGAAATAGAGAGAGATTAAAAGCATCTGCCATGGAAGCAGGCAGTGGGCTGGGAGTGAGGGGTAATGGGAAGGAACCTGGGTGCTGAGAAATGTACCCTGGTGAAGGGATGGGTGTTGGAATCTGTATGACTGAAATCCAATCATGAACAGCTTTGTACTGGAGATTTAATTTAAAAAAAAGTGGATCAACAAAAAAACTTAAAAAGAGGAGTAGCACACAACATTTGACGGGGTTTAAAGTAGAAGGCAACCAATGTCATGGGGAAAAATACATATATATACACGTATATACATATACATATAAGCATACAAGGCTCAACCTTTAATAAAATGTTAGTAATCTCTTATACAAGGGTGAGATACAACACTCTTCACACACTTTGCTCTAAGGAAACTTTATTGGACCATTTTTAGCAGATTATTCATAACAAGCAATACAAAATAAATTGTTTTGGTTCTGTTTTGGAGGCAAAGTTTGGGATTTGGGATGGAAACATTCAAAATATGGGGGTGGGAAGGTGCAATGCTAGTGGGATTGGTGTCTGAATATTAAATGTAATGAATTATTGTGAACAACTTTATAAAACTAAAATTAAATTTTAAAAAAAGTGATGACCTCTTGTTTGCTTGTGAAACAAGGATTAGCGACATTTATTAACTGTACACATAGGCAGATGTTTTAGTGACTTGTTCTGGCATATTTGTACCTGGCAAACATTTCTTATTGGGGCTATATAAGTAAATTTAGCTTCGGGCACCAATTTACTCACTCCCCATGTCTCTACTGAGGACCTTCTGCAGACCAAGAGCTGGGCCTGCCAGTGCCAGACAACGGGCAACATTTTCCAGAAGAACCAGAGGCAGCCCCACCGTCCTGGGACAAAGGAGAAAAGCACCACAGGGCTGGGAGCACGGGAGGCTTTCTATGGAGACTGGACAGGAGCTCTATACGGCCACAAAAGCACATGGCATGGCCCTGCTTTGTCACAGGTATGCTCCTTATTGGCCACTTATAACCCATCTGCCTGTTCGGCCCACGCAGGATATTATAAATATCCCAAAGGGCCCTGGAGAAAAAGGCTTTCCAACCCTAGTTTAGGAAAAACTGTTCTGGTAAAACATGCCAAGTGACTGGTGGTGCTGACACAGATGATGACGGGCAGCTTAGGAAAGGAAGATGGATTCATGTCACAGCTACTGAGGACCACCTAAATGCCTTCATTCAATGGACAAACTTTTAATTCAACACCTACTCTATGTCAGGCAGGATCTCACCTTCAGATGGCACAGATTGCCCTGCTGCCATCTGTTCGAATGAACCAATAGGAAGGCAGCAGTCAGTTCCCCCAACAGCAACCTCCCCACACCTGTCCTATCAACAGACCCTTGAGTCAACAGAGGGTCTGACAGCAATGCATCTCCTACCAGGCAGACCTGAGCCATCTTTAACCTGTGCCCACCCTTGCCACTTCCTGGAACACCTGCTGCAGCTGCTACTGAGACCCAGCCTTGGTGGGTAAGAGCTAAGAACCAAATATCAAGGTAACGGTGCTGTACAACTGCACTTTTTATGAAGCAGCAAACTCTGATGGGCAGATGTACCTCGAGGAAATGTGAGGGCTGCTTTTCCCTAATAAGTAAGACTACACACATCCTCTCAGTACTCCCACCTCTCCAGCCCTCCATTTCCTCCCTCTCTCAGTTAGCTTTCTCTCACACCTGTTAGATGTTGGGTCCAAGCAATCACAAGAGCTTCACTCTGCCAAGTCAGCTGGAAGCCATGTGCTTGCTGCTGCTTCAGCCACCTGGGGCTGCTTAAGGAACACGTGGGTCCTTCTTCCCTGCCCTCCCACGAACCACACTTGGAACTTCAGCACAAATCTCTTGTTTCCTTCAACTCTGGATTTCATTTATAGGGGTTAGAAACTAATGTATTTTCTGGCTCATATAATGAGAAAAAAGCCTTTGATTAAACACACACTAATTCATTTTTGAGACAAACAGAGCAAAACTATTTTTTTATGTTGGACCTTATATTTTGAGTGTTGGGGGGGTCAAACACAGGGCCTCATACATGCAAAGCATGCACTACGCCCTTGAGATATATCCCCCAGTCCCTTCATGCTATTTGAAATGAAAAGCAAGTAGACAAAATGCATCACTAAAGCATATCCCTGCTAAAAGACAACAAAAAGTGGAAAGAAACCTGAATCAACAAGAAGGTAGAGTCAAACAAAAAATCAAATTCATTGGCCAATTTTTCTTAGAGAAGAATTTTAAATAGGTTTACCGGATTTTACAAAATTAAACTTGAAGCTCAGATATCTCAAGGGATATACGAACACTAAGAGAACCAATTGTTCTGAAAATCAAATTCATTTGAGTACTCTGAAAGTACAAGTAAGACATATGGAGTCCCTCGGTGGCCACAGACTTTCAGAAGGAAAACCCAGGTAACTTGGGAACGAGGTCTGAAGACGCCCAGGCCACATGGCCGGCGGAGAAGGTTAGTCCCTTTCTGTCTCCCTCGCCCCTCAGGGTCTTGGCTGTCATGCCCAAAAACTGCCTCTGGGCTATATTTAAGCTTGCCACCAGCCTTGATCCTGGTGGTGAATCCGTAATACAGCTACGGAGAATCCTGATGTAATGAGTTTGAAGACCCTATTTGGCTAGGGCTTCGATGACCACTTCAGTTTCAACAGAATGAAAGGCCTTCTTTAAATCAATAAACATTAGACAGAGCAGCATCTTGAACTCCAGAGAAACCTTAATGACCCTGGTTACCATGTAGATATGGTTGATCATGCTGAATCCTTTTCAGAACCTGGCTTGCTCACATGGTTGTGAGCAAGCATGGTTGTGAGAACACTTCATCTAGTGTTCTTTCTACCAATCCTATTCAGGACTCAAGGAACACCTGCAAGGGTGATTAGAGGCTGCCCTAAAAAGCCTCTATCCCTCTCGAGAGCCCGGCAAGTTACCAAGAGTATCCCACCTGCACAGCAGAGCTTGGCAAGGTATCTGTGGCATATTTGATATGCCAAAAACAGTAAATACAATGGGTCTCATTCACCTGACCTTGAAAGAGACCAAATATGGCAGTGTTAAGAAGGATGAGCAAGGAGAGACTGATAAAATCTCAGGGCCGAACTAGGCTGCCAAAACGAAGGACTAAAATTGTACGCTGGCATCAGAAGCACCCATCAAGGAACTGATGGTGCAAGCGTGAAAGATCAACTACTACATCATCGGTCTGACTGAGATGAGAAGGCATCGATCACATCACGCCGTTTTCGACACTGGAGAAGAACTGTTCCTGAGAACATGTGACAAAAGAGACATTGGTGGTGTCGGTGTCCTTGTCAACACAAACTTGGCCATGAGCATTGATTCACTCGAATGCCTAACAACCTAAAAATCAGACGATTACACTTGACTAGATGTGGCTCACTGCCGGCAGTTTCTATCTTCATTGTCTATGCACCAACATCCAATTACGATGAATAAGAAATTGAGAAGTTCTACATGGAACTGGAGAAGATCTATAAAGAAGACCACACCTTCTACAAGATCATTGTCTGTGATTTTAATGCCAAGATAGGACCGAGAAGATCAGCCAAACAACTCCACATCAGGAGCCTCGGCCTAGAATGGAATGAACAGGGTGAGAGACTGTCTGAATTCATCATATCGACCAAAACCATCTATGGTAACTCACAGTTCCAGAAGGCCGAATCTAAATGTTGGACTTGGGAGTATCCCAGTGGACGGTTCCACAACGAAATTCACCACATCATATTTAATCGATGGTTTTGCCTGACAGATATTGCCGTTGTCCCAAAATTCCAAATGGTACAGGATCACCATCTCCTTCGTGCAAAATTCTTCTTCACAGAGCGGGGAGAAAGGGCTGCAAAGTTCAAAAAGAGAACTCCCAGAACGACCACCAACTGGGAGCTCTTTGGCACTATTGTGGCAACATGGGAAGATGCCACTGTTGACAACACTGACAAAGAATATGATCGACTGGTTCAGCACCTCCATGATTGTGCGAGGAACACCAAGAGAGAGAAAGCCACAAAAAGTTGCCTGTCTTCAAAAACTCTCAAGCTCATTCGCCAACATAGCTGGGCCGTAAGCCTCAGGCAATCACAAGCGAACATCCGAGCTCACAAAGCAATGCAGAGAAGTGATAAAGGAAGACCTTAAAGAGAGAAGAGCAGCAGTACGGGTCAATATGGCAGAAGCCAGGAAAAGCATTCACAATGCCTGCCTGTCCTTCGTCAACTACAAGACCAAGATGACTGCCCTTGGACATCCTGATGGATCTATCACATCTTCCAGAAGGGCAATGGAGAAGATTATCCATGACTTCTACTCGGATCTCTTTGATAGCCACATCCACCTGCCCACATACCAAATTCCGCAGGATGGATATGTCATTCCCAACGTTCTCCCTTCCAAAATCTGACATACCATTTTGTCGGTAAAGAAGCGAACAGCACCGGGCCCAGACAAGGTCAGACCCAAACACCTGAAGAATCTGCCGTCAGTTCTCATCAATACACTAGCTCGGCTCTTCACACACTACCTGTCTGAATGCAAGGTTCCATACCAGTGGAAAACCAGCAGGATCGTTCTACTGTACAAGAAGGGAGATATCCACGACATTGACAACTATCGCCCAATCTGCCTGTTGTCCATCGTCTACAAGCTGTCAGTGTCTTAATTTTGACAAATGTGCCGTGAAAATGTAAGAAGTCAATAATGGGATATGCTGGAGATGGTACTGGGAAACTATCTGCATTCATGGTAATGTCTTAACCAAAAACAAGAATTTACTTGTAAGGAAGAAGAGAGTATCAAGGAACTGCTTCAAAACCCTCTTGCAAAACATAGAAAGGAAGTTGATTAAAAAAAAAAAAAAGAGTAACATGTTAGTAAACATTGTGTTTTTTTTAACATCGTTTAAAGTAACAAATTAAAAGGGATATTAGTAGGTGTAGAAGGTAATAACCAGATACTCCACACTGGGGAATAGTTTAGATCTCACAAAGCTACTTCTTTTTTGAGGGGAAGGGGGGGCAGGGAGGGGGGACCGTACACAGCTATGCGCAGGGTTTACTTCTAGTTCTGCACTCTGGAATGGCTTCTGGCGGTCCTGGGGGAAGCACATGTGGTTCTGGATAGAAAACCTGGGCCAGCTGAGTAGGATGCAAGGGCCTCACCTAGTGTACTGTCTCTCAAGTTCTTCACATTACTTTCTGCCTCAGGTTGGTCCTCCCCTGGGAAACCAACAATCCCAGCTTGCCTATCTGTGTGCACATGTGAATGTGCCAGAGAATACATAACTGTCATACACACGTACACATGGATTCTTGAGTTAAGTACACAAAACACACTACCACTACAGGGTGCTGTTAAATAATTCATTTTCAGAAAGTCCAGAAAACAAACCTCCCTCTTTTCTCTGTCATCCATCTACCACCACTGTATAATTGTGCTCACTCATCGAGAAAAGAATTCTTTGCCACAATCTGTAAACACAATGTTACCTTTATACACAGGCTTCCAGTCTTGGATATATTCCTAGAGCACCCTAAGACTCTTGAGAAAGGCCAGTATCTAAGCAGTGGAACTACCAGAGACAGCACAGCTCACTGTGCACAACCCTGAATGGTAAGATCTTTCAGGCTTGGCATGGATGCAAAGAAGCACCAAGTAAGAGTGTCAGTAAGAGAGAACATGAACAGAGAATTGCACCAACGTCCTGAGATTTGAAACAGACACTTCCAGAGAAAAGCCTGAAGCCGAAGCACCTCCCTAGCTCATATCTGCATTAGGAAACACATATTTCAGAAGTTGAAAGATTCTACCCATAGTTGCAGTGCACAGTGTCCAGTGATAAACTTCTCCATAAGTAAAAGCCCTAGGGACTAGAGACTGGCCCAACAGGTTTAGTGCAGGTTCTGCATGCAGGTAGCCAGGTTATATCCTCGCTACAGCAGGGTCCCCAACCACCAGAAGACAACCCCTGATTACCCCCAGGAGTGACCCCAAGACAAAAATAAAGTAATTAAAATTCTCATGGAAAACCAGTGATGATGCCTGATATATAATCAAATACAAGAAACTAACACTAAGCAATTGTTATAGTCACGCACATCAAAAATATTTCTAAACTCTCAAATGTGCATATTTAATATTAAAAAATAATAAAATAAAAACAAAATAAATTAAAAAAAAAAGAATGAAAACCAAGACACCATTCCAGACTGATGAAAGCCAAAGGGACATAGATTAATGGCATCCCAAACTGGACCCTAGAATAGACAGGGGAACCAGGGAAAGAAGTCAAGTAAGGACTGAAGAGTCCTGCCTGTGTACCAGTGATGTCTTAGTTGTGGTGGCGGTGCTACACTCACTTAAGATGCTACCATCAGGAGAAGCTGCAGAATGTATAGAAACATTAATATTTTTGTGACTTCTTTAAATCTAAAATTATTTCAAAATAAAAACCTTAAAAAGATACATTTTGCAAGTAACATGCAAGGGGTTATAAAAATAAATCCTGTGGACCAGATGCATTCTTTTGTTAAGCTATTTCAAAGTTATTGAAAAGACTCTGAAAAATGACTTTGATTCCTTTTTTCACATTTCAAACTACAAAGTGGCCGTGCAAACAAAAGCTGCAAAGGATGGCTCCTCATCAAAGACGAGAGGCTGCTGCTCTTCAGGAACAGAGGCAGACGCTAAGAACATCTCACTTTGTTATCAAAGCTACTTTTAACGTGGGAGCATAACGTAAAGAAATGTTGAGAACCAAGATGGATAAGCTTTGTTCTACCTAGAACTCATTTTCTTATGAGGGCCCATAGGTGTAGGGATAATGGCAGGCCTTGGAGTCCTGACTAAGAACCCTGTGGGGAAGGAGTCTCCAGCCTGTCTTGACCTGTAGTATGTAACATTGGAAATGGGGAAGGCAAAGAACCCTACATGCTGAAAACACTGAACTGAGGGTCCCTTCCCAAAGGAGCTTCTCACAGGCTATGGAGTGAAGATCTACCCCAGTGCCCTTCACAGGAGGAATGTCCTTGTTTTGCAAGCCGAGAATGGTTTTAAAGGAACTGACAATCAGCTCTCAGCAGAATCACCCCTAATTCCTGCAAGTAACATGAATGCAGACCTAACTCCAGGCCAGCAATACGACACCATAAGGGATCCCTGAGAAGAGTCCCCAAACTGACATATGTCATAAAGGGCAAAAGATGGGAGCCGTCACCAGAGGGCTAAGTGGCACTCAGCCAGCACAGGTCTCTGAAGATGGTGCTAACAGTAATGTCAGTGTCCCTGTAAAAGCTGCCAGTTACAGCAACAGAGAGCTCAACATGCTGAGCATGTGCTCTGCAAGGTCCCAAGCACAGAGCTGAGAGTAGCCATGAGCACTATCAGGCGTCACCCCTTCAAAACAAACAATGGGAGAACACACTGGCACAACTTCTAAAACCCCTCAGTTTTTCAGTGATTAACAATCCCACTGGAAAAAAAATCAGAGGCATGTACCCCCCATAATGCATTCACTTACAAATTAGATATATTTGTATATACATCATTAAGCAGCTTGAAGAATTAACATTTTTTTTCTGAGATACCAAGATGGGCACCAAGAAGTGAGTGTTAGAGTGCTTCCCTTCATATGGGAGGTCCTGAGTTCAAACCCCTAGCACTGATCATATAATCACATGCAATCTCTAGTACAGCAACAAACGCCACCATCTAGGGCAAACTCCCCATCACAACAAAAAAAAATTTTATGAGATACATACAAATAAGAGTCATACACTATTCAGAAGAAGACAGGCAGATGACCAGTAGGCACATGAGAAAATGCTTAGCATCACTTATCATCAGAGAAATCCAAATCAAGACGACAATGAGATACAATCTCACACCAGTGAGAATGGCACATTATCAAAAATAGTGGGAACAATCTGTGATGGCGGGGATGTAATGAAAAAGGAACGCTCATCTGCTGCTGGTGGGAATGTTGCCTGATAGTACCCCTGCAGGAAACAGTATGGAATGTTCTCAGTAAACTTAACATATGACCCAGCAATTCCACCTTTGGGCATCTACCCCAGGAAATAAAAACACTCTTTCAAAGGGCATATGCACACCATTACTCACTGCTGCACTCAGTCTAACAGTTAAGATATGGAATCAGGGGCTGGAGCAATAACACAGCCCGTAGGGCGTTTGCCTTGCACGCAGCAAACCCGGGTTCGATTCCCAACATCCCACATGGTCCCCTGAGCACTGCCAGGAGTAATTCCTGAGTGCACAAGTAACCCCTGTGCACTGCCAGGTTTGACCCAAAAAGCAGAAATGAAATAAAATAAAGATATGGAATCAACCTAGGTGTCAAAAGAAAAGTGAATGGATTATGAAGATATGGTATATAAACACAATGCAATATTATACAGCTGCAGGACTGATGAAATCATGCAACTTGCTGCAATTTGGTTGGAATTAAAAGATACCATGTTGAGTGAAGTAAGCCAGAAGAAGAAAGACAAACAGGATAATCTCACTTATTCATGGCATATAGAATACTGGACGAGGAAATGTATTGTAGTAAAGGGGGAATGCATAGATTCCTCCGTATCCCAGTGTTTAGAGGGACAGAGAAGGAAAGATATCAAGGGGCGAAGGGTGCAAAGAAGTGAACAGAAAGTAATTGGTGAACAGGCAACAGGGCTTCAGTTATACTGGTGATATGGTTGAGTTATCACTCACCATATATCCAAAACACAGACTCAAAGAAACTGAAAACATAAGATCCACTTTGTAACGTGCCTGTCAAGTTGACAGTGGGGACTTAGGGGTGGGGTTGGGATGGAGAGGGACTATGGGAACACTGGTGGAGGGAAGCTGACACCAGTGGCAGAATTGGTGTTGAAATCTTATATGACTAAAACTCAACTATCAATAACTTTGTTAATCACAGATATTAAATTATTTTTTAAAAAAAGAAAAAAAACAACAAATAAGAGTCCTCATACTAGTTTCTCTTCCTTCAAACAACTAGTAATCTCCTTTAAGGAAATGGGTTAGGTGACAAGTGGGAATGTAATACAGCCCACTGTCCCAAAGAGGGGAGGCCTGCAGCGTTTCTCTAAAGAGGACTCCACCAGTACTGGAATCCCATATCTGCCACCCAACCACTTCCTTCCATTCCACATTTCTACCAGAGTTATAAATTGAAAACCATCGAAGTAAGCATGCTATTTCCCTGCTTTCAATCCTACAGGGCTCGCCGAAGTTTGCAGATATTTTTTAATGTGCTGAAAACAGTGTTCAATGACTAATACCAAGCTCCTGAGCCACTTCCAATAGCAGCTGGCCCCTGCTGTGCTGAGCAGCGTGCAGATTCCAAACCCCATGATGTACAGCAGCCACCGCCTTGAGAGTACAGATAACTTACTTCCTGGGATCCAAGTCTTTCTGTAGGTCCGACCCCTGCTCCCAGTGGCATAGAACGGCCTGTGAATCAAGGACTCAAAGAGCATGGGCTTCTGAAGCTAGACCACAGAAGACCCAGGAGCTTCTGCCATGGTCACCTGGAAGCTTTCTCCAAGGAAGTCAATAGCTTGCAGTAACAATATTCAAGAAATCTTGGAGACAAGTGTCAAACAGCTGTCTAAGACCTATCAACCTGTCACTCATGTGGCTGAACCTGGAAGCAGACCCTCAGAAGACTATGGCCATGGACTGACACACTGAATGCGAGTCCATGTGAGACTGCCACAACCAGCCACACTACTCCAAAATCCCTGATGCTCTAAAACAGTGGGAAGTAACAAAAGTTATGTTGTTATTGTAAGCAAGTTAAAGAAGGCAGTTTCATTGGGCATCAACAAATAATAAACAATGTTCACCCTCCCGCCATGTCTCTCATGTCTCTGCAGCAGCTTATCCCTTGGTCAGGAATGTTCTGTCTTCTGTTTTATGCAGACATAAATTCCTCCTTGTCTTTGATTTCTTACTTTTCTTTCTTTTCTTCCTTTCTTTCCTCTCTCTCTCTTTCTCTCATACACACTACGCTGAGATGTTCCTATCTTAGAGAAACCCTTAAAGTAAGACAGAATCACCCAGTTCTCTCTCCAGGACACACTGTAGGAAGAGGGGCCCCGCAAGGACACCATCAGCCACACAGAGCTATGGGAGCAGCGCACTCTTCACGGCACTGTCACCTCTGACACCTTCAGGGCATGCTCTGCTTGAAGGCTTCATCCACAGGAACTGACTGCTCACCCACCCTCACCACAAACTCCCTCCGTGTGCCTTGAACAGAGTTCCTAAGCGGGGGGCATCTACAACCCCTGAGAGTCAATAGCCAGAGGTGGTCTACAGTTGCCTCTAGGTATTAAGCAGAACTCGAACAGCATTAATAACCACTTACAAAGAAGTCATGAGGAGCCATTCTTGGAGTCTGCAGGTGACTCGTATCACATGTACAAAGGTGTTTACAGTCTTAAATTTCTTTTTATCTGGCTCAAATAATTCACAGTGAAAATAGTTTTAACAGAAAAAGAATATATAAAAAATGAGCTCGGCTCACAGAAACAATTCTGTTCTGAAATTCCTCAAAAAATAAAAATACTGTGATTCACTAATCAACTGAACAATGCATTTTGATGGGAGTACAGATCAAGGTACTGATTAATCAAGTTGTCTAGAGACTTTCAATGAAACTATTCGCCCAACAGGACCATGGGAAACAGACTTCTTCAGGATACCAGGCTATTAAAACCTTGCTGAAGGCAAAGCCAGTCTTCAGACAGGTGAGCAATGCCTTTCTGCCCTGAGATGTTTAATGAAGGCCCAGGCCGCCGTGAGGTCAGGAGCACAGGCAGAGTCAGGACACATGGCTCCCATCTGTGCACAATCCCTGCCCCTGCCCTGGACCTTTATTCTCCTTTCCCAGGACACTATGAGAGCAATTTAAAAATAAATTTTAAAAATTTTTAAAAACTTCAAGAGCCATAAAAATACAGCTAATTTATCAGTAGCTTAGACTCCTTGAACAACAGAATTATCTGAAGCAGCTGTATCAGTTTAACAAAGTGCCAAAAAAGTCAGTACTGACAACATGGCTGTTTTCTATGTTTTATTTTTCCCCTTGTTAGTCTTTTTTTAATTTTTTTTAATAACTGTGTCACCATGAGATAGTTATATTTTTATGTTTCAAAGGAAAATAGAAAAGGAGGGAAAGGAGGGAGGGAGGGAGGGAGGGAGGGAGGGAGGGAGGGAGAAAGAAAGGACCCACAGAAGGAGTGAAGGGTCTTGACTTCTATTCCTATCTAACTCAAAATGCCAGTACAAACAGGTTAGCTTCATTCTTTGTTGGCGGGGCGGGGGGGGTCGGGGGGGGGGGCGGCGGGGGGGGGGTTGCTATGCTCAGGGCTTACTCCTGGTTCTGCACTCAGGAATCATTCCCGGCGGAGTTTGGAGACTATATGGGGTGCCAAGTTTCAAACCCAAGTTGGCCTCATGCAAAACAAGTCTCCTGCCTGCTGTACTATCACTCTGTCCCCAGTTTCATTATTTTAAATGGAGAACAATATTCTGTGCTGTGGATGCGATACATGCTTCTAACTTTTCTGCTACTTACATATATATGGTTGCTTCCATAATACAGTAGAGAGCAATGATATATTCATGCATATATCTACACATTTCTGAAAGAGAGGCTCAAAGAAATGGCATTTATTACAGGAGAGAGCCAAACGAAGTGCCACAGCCATGGCCTGTACACAGGAATACCCCAGAATTATTCCTCTTCTGTAACGGTATCTCAGAGACCAGATGACGGTAACATGGTACCCTGTGATATAGTTTTCTCTGTGTGTTTGCAATTTTCTCTGATACACAGTTTTATAAATGCATCTCAGGAAAAAAGCTGCATAATTAAAACCCTTGCAATAAACAGAAATTATTACACTCTCTAATGAGGCAAGCCTCACTATGCCTGGACAAAAAGCAATTGGTCTAATATATTATGGTTAGAAAACCCTGCTAACTGATTAATTCATTATTCTACTATAATCGCTCACATAAATTCAGTGGTAATTGAAGCTATTTGTATCTAGATTAAGAGAGTTCATGACCTTCTTTGAAAAATAAAAATATTGAATAAAAAGCATTCCTGAAGGACTCGTATTTCCCAGCCAGTATTACAGACCCCGAACCTCAGAGTTCTTGTTTTGTTGATAGTGGAATTAAATTTAAATGGAATTTAAATTTATCATAACATAGCTAAACTTTCTACTAACCAAGAACACTAAATGAAATAACTGTGTATCTTAAATAATACACTAAAATAAAATACAGAAGCATAATCCATAATGTTACATTTCCAAGCTATGAATTTTTGGAATAACATGATCTTACAAACAATAAACACACAATACTGATTAAAATATTCATTGTATTCAAAAGAGGAAATTCTCTTAACACTGTACCATACTTTTATTTGCATATGTATTAAACTGAAATAAAAATTAAGCCTTCATTAATTCAACCTTTTATTCAGCAAAACTTCTAAGAGGTTTAGCTTTATTCAGTTCTGTGTGTGTAGTGTCAGCACCTGCACAGTAAATAAAAAATTTTTATTTTGTTGCCATGCTCTGGCAATAAGTATGGCAACAAAACATGAGCATGGCCCGGCAATGCTCAGGGGTCACTCCTGGCTCTGCACTCAGGAATCATTCCTGGCGGTGCGCAGGGGACCATATGGGTTGACAGGAATCAAACCCAAGCTGGCCGCATACAAGGCAAGCCCTGTTACCCATTGTGCTACTGCTCTGGCCCAAATTTTTATGAAATATCTCTCTTATATATTGGATATAAATAAACACAGTAAGGGAACAACAAAAAGTCAAAGTCATTAGGACTGGGAATTTGTCTTCAGAAATGAGCTGACACTGGGGCAGGGACAGGTGCTGGGAGAGAAGCAGGCTCCCTGGTCATGAGTGTAGGGCTGGAATGATGCACGTACAGAAAACTATTCTAAATCCCAATGCTTCAAGAAAAATGGTAAATAATAATAAAGCTAATTCTGCTGAAAAAGGGTAAAAATTCCATCCTGTCAAAAGCAGACACTACTAAGAACAACAAGCCACAGAGATGCCTCTAGACCTCGCGCCAGACTGTCTTATCCAGGGCAACTCAGAGAAGTGAGTTTCCCGCCCCACCCCAACAGAGCCCCAGCAGCCAGAACCCAGCAGCCAGAACCCAACCGCCAGCAAGCTCACATCCTCTCTTCACAGGCTCAGATGAGCCTCCCCGGGAGTGAATCTGCTGTATCATTCTATTCTAAATTTTAGAATTCCTGGAGTGTGCAGTAGCAAGACCTCTCATACGCTACACCACTGACGTACCAAGAATATTACACAACATTTGATGGAGTTTAAAGCAGAAGGCAACCAATCTCATGGGGAAAATATGCATATATTAGCACAGCATGTAGGGTGTTTGCCTTGCACGTGGCCCACCCGGGTTCAATTCCTCTGCCCCTCTCGGAGAGCCCGGCAAGCTACCGAGAGTATCCTGCCCACACGGCAGAGCCTGGCAAGCTCCCCGTGGATATACTGCCTATCCCTTCATTTTATTTCTCTATGTACCACAGAACAGCGACATCATCCAGTATTTGTTCTTATCCCTCTGACTTTTTTTTTCAGGGTACCTTAAATATCCTTACCGCACGGCAGAGCCTGGCAAGCTATCCGTGGTCTATGCCAAATAGACCAAATTGATATGCCAAATCCAGTAATAAATGGATCTCATTTCCCTAACCCTGAATATGCAGAGTCGAGAAGGATATGGAAGGAGAGGCTGATAAAACACCAAGGCAGACATAGGCTGCCAAAACACAGAAAAACAAAAATGATTGTCTGTACTTTCAATGCTCGTACGCTGGCATCTGCTGCATCCATTGAAGACCTTATGGTACAAGCGCGAAAAATCAAGTACGACATCATTGGTCTGACCGAAACGAGAAGACATTAATCCCATCATGCTGTTTTCGACACTGGAGAAGAACTGTTCCTTGGAACATGTGATAAAAGAGGCGACGGTGGTGTCGGTATCCTTGTCAACACAAACTTAGTCACGAGCATTGATTCATTCCAATGCCTAACATCCCGAATCGGACGATTACACTTGAATAAATGTGGCTCACTACCGGCAGTTTCTATCTTTGTTGTCTATGCACCAACATCCAGTTATGGTGAAAGAGAAACTGAGAAATTCTACATGGAGCTAGAGACGTTCTATAAAGAAGATCACACCTTCTACAAGATCATTGTCGGTGATTTTAATGCCAAGATAGGACCAAGAAGATCAGTCAATGAACTCCACATCGGAACCCATGGCCTGGAATGGAACGAACAGGGTGACAGACTGTCTGAGTTCATCATGTCAACCAAAACCTTCCATGGTAACTCACAATTCCAAAAGGCTGAATCTAAATGTTGGACATGGGAGTCTCCCGATGGACGGTTCCATAATGAAATAGACCACATCATATTCAATCGGCGGTTTTGCCTAACCGATGTTGCTGTTGTCCCAAAATTCCAAACGGGATCGGACCACCGTCTTCTTCGTGCAAAATTCTACCTCACAGAACGAGGAGAAAAGAATGCAAGGTTTAAGAAGAGGACTCCCAGAACAACCACCAACTGGGAGCTCTTTGGCTCTATTGCGGCAACATGGGAAGATGCCGTCATTGACAACAATGATGAGGAATACGATCGAATGATTCAACACCTCCATGATTGTGCAAGGAATGCCAAGAGAGAGATAACCACAAAAAACCGTCTTTCTTCAAACACTCTTGAACTTATTCGCCAACGTGGCTTGGCACGTGCCTCAGGCAACCACAAGCGAACATCCGAACTGGCAAAACAGTGCAGAGAAGCCATCAAGGATGACCTCAAAAACAGGAGAGCAGCAGTACTGGTAGATGCAGCAGAAGCTGGGAAAAACATTCGTAATGCCCGCCTGTCCTTCACCAACTACAAAACCAAGATGACTGCCCTCCGACATCATGATGGATCTATCACATCTTCCAGAAGGGCAATGGAGAAGATTATTCATGACTTCTACTCAGATCTCTTTAATAGCCACATCCACTTGCCCACATACCACATACCACATGATGGATATGTCATTCCCAATGTTCTCCCTTCCGAAATCCAACATGCCATCTCGTCGGTAAAGAAACAAAGAGCACCTGGCCCAAACAAGATCAGACCTGAACACCTGAAGAACTTACCATCAGTACTCATCAATACATTGGCTCGACTCTTCACACGCTACCTGTCTGAATGCAAGGTTCCATCCCAATGGAAAACCAGCAGGACTGTACTACTATACAAGAAAGGAGACATTCACAACATTGGCAACTATCGCCCAATCTGCCTATTGTCTGTCATCTACAAACTATTCACTCGTATCATCCTGAATAGGATTAGCAGAACACTAGATGAAGGACAACCATGTGAACAAGCTGGATTCCGAAAAGGATTCAGTACCATCGACCATATCCACACAATAACCAAGCTCATTGAGGTATCTCGGGAGTTCAAGATGCCGCTCTGTCTAACGTTCATTGATTTAAAGAAGGCCTTTGATTCTGTTGAGACGGAAGCGGTCATGGAAGCCCTAGCCAATCAGGGCGTACAAACTCAATTCATCAAGATCCTTCGTGAGCTCTATTACGGATTCACTACCAAGATCTCACCATTCTACAAAGAAGTAATCATCCATATCAAGAGAGGGGTTCGGCAGGGTGATACCATTTCACCAAAACTCTTCAGTGCCACCCTCGAGAACATCATGCGACGACTAGAATGGGAAAGCATGGGAGTGAAGATAGATGGTCGGCAACTACACCACCTCCGCTTTGCTGATGACATTGTTTTAATAACACCAAACATCAGCCAAGCGGCACAAATGCTGAACGACTTTGACCGTGAATGTGGAAAGGTCGGACTACAGCTGAATCTTACGAAGACAATGTTTATGAAAAACAGCCTTGTTCCTGACGCTCCATTCGCTCTCAACGGAACCACCATCTCCGAATGCAACAGTTATATATACCTAGGTCGAGAAATCAACATGATGAATGACCTGGCACCTGAGTTGCGCAGGAGGAAGAGAGCGGCTTGGAATGCCTTCAAGAGCATTGAAGAAATAACTAAAAGGACAAAGAACCTCCAGCTACGAGCACATCTCTTTGATTCCACTATTCTTCCTGCATTAACATATGCCTCAGAGACCTGGACCCTACGAAAACAGGATGAGAACGCTATTCGGGTCTCTCAAAGAGGAATCGAAAGAACTATGCTTGGAATATCACGATTCACTCAAATGAGAGATAGAATCCGAAGTTCTGATCTTCGTCAACGCTCAAGAATCAGGGATGCTGTCTCATTTGCCAAGACAACAAAAATCAGATGGGCTGGACACGTAATGAGGTTTACAGACAACCGCTGGACTAGAGCCATTACTGATTGGATTCCACGGGACATCAAAAGATCACGTGGACGCCCACCTATAAGATGGTCAGACTTCTTCGTCAAGACCCTAAATGATCGGTTTGAGGCTCTGCATATTCCTAGAACGAACAGATACCATTGGGCTACGCTAACACGCAACCGGGATGAATGGAGACGTTACTGGCACCCGCTCAAATAAATCGATGAATAACGGGGATTAAGTGATTAAGTGATTAAGTGATCCCTCTGACTTATTTTGCTTAACATGACACCCTCCAGTTCATCCAAGTTTTAGCAAACTGCATGAAAACATCTTTTCTTGTGGCTAAATAGTATTTTACTGTGTGTGTGTGTGTGTGTTTGTGTATGTGTATTATAACTGTTTTACCCACCCAGCTATTGCTGGTATTTGGTTTGTTTCCATATCGTAAAGATTGCAATGGTGCTACAATAACCATAGGTTTGCATATATCTTTTAAAGTTAATGCTTTTGTGTTTGGGGGGTAGATGCCAAAACGAGGAATTACTGGGTCATATGGAAACTATTCTTACTTTTTTATAGAAATTTACATTATTTTTTCCATAGAAACTAACCCAGACAACATTCCTACCAATAGCGTTTCACTTTTAAAAAAGAGAAAAAATTGGAACACCAGAATATTATATAAACTGAAAATACTAATTAGAAGTATATGTATCTACATCTAACTTTTAAACAAGTTATTTTTCTGCTTAGCTTATCTACTTCTCAGATTAATTATATGTCACTAATAAGAAAAAGTTCATTTGACTTTAATAAGCTGCCCTTTTTCAAGAGCATTTTTATTTTGAATTCAAAAACCAAATTTGGGAGTCAGAGAGAGAGTATAG
The DNA here is from genome assembly GCF_029834395.1 of Sorex fumeus. Taxonomy (NCBI): domain Eukaryota; kingdom Metazoa; phylum Chordata; class Mammalia; order Eulipotyphla; family Soricidae; genus Sorex; species Sorex fumeus. The sequence continues at coordinate 37,611,511 of NW_026606101.1, read as the reverse complement.
GGATTAATGCATTTGCCTTGCATGCTACAAACCCCAGTTTGACATCTGCATTTGGTCCGCTGAGCACCACCTGGAGTGATCCCTGAGCACAGAGTCAGTAATAAGCCCTCCACTCCACCGGATTGGCCCAAACTATCCCAAAAACTTAATCACTTAATCACTTAACTTCCCGTTAGTCGTCGATTTGCTCGAGCGGGTGCCAGTAACATCTCCATTTGTCCCTGTCGCGTGCTAGTGTAGCCCAATGGCATCTGTTCGCTCCGGGAACATGAAGGGCCTCAAACCGATCGTTCATGATCTTGACGAAGAAGTCTGACCATCTGGTAGGTGGGCGGCCACGTGGTCTCTTGACATCCCGTGGAATCCAATCAGTAACAGCTCTAGTCCAACAGTCGTCTTTAAATCTCATTACGTGACCAGCCCATCTGATTTTCGACACCTTGGCAAATGAGACAGCGTCCCTGATCCTTGATCGTCAACGGATGTCAGAACTCCGGATTCGTTTTCTCATTTGAGTGAAACGTGATATTCCAAGCATAGCTCTTTCTATTCTTCTTTGGGAGACCTGAATGGCGTTCTCATCTTGTTTGCGTAGGGCCCAGGTCTCTGAGGCATATGTTAATGCAGGAAGAACAGTGGAATCAAAAACTAACCAAAGTCAACTACTCTTTCCATAGTGTCATGTTCTTAGACAGTGGGAGCGATAGCACAGCGGTAGGGCGTTTGCCTTGCACGCAGCCAATATGGCCGACCCGAGTTCGATTCCTCTGCCCCTCTCGGAGAGCCTGGCAAGCTACCGAGAGTATCTCACCCGCACGGCAGAGCCTGGCAGCTCCCCGTGATGTATTCGATATGCCAGACACAGTAACAACAAAGTCTCCAATGGAGACATTACTGGGCCTGCTCGAGCAAATCGATGATCAACGGGAGGGCCTTTACTTTAAATTAATATTTACATGCAAAATAAAAGATCACTCAGATGCAGAGAGACAGCTCAAGCACATGCCTTGCATCCATGAGATCCTAAATCAAGTCCCTGGTCCAGTGTGACCCGAGATTAAGTCTTGGTGCCCCTCCAGAAACCTTTGGAGCAGCATTCTTTGTCAAGTTTTTTTTTTTTTTTTGGTGGCTCAAAAGGAGGAATTCTTACCAGATCCAGCTAGAATAGTTTTCCTCATTAGCAACTCACTGAAATTACCCGGGAGCTCTACAAGGTCTTGCTGCTCAGACAACACAACAAACAACTGCACTGTTTCAGAGTAGAGTAGCCTTGCCTTCCTCACCAGGACCTGGAGCTTTACCAGTGACCAGGCCCACAGAGAGAGGCAAAGAGGCAGGGACGCAGCTCTGTATAAGACCAGTCAAAAGAAAAAAGTCCTCTCGTGACAGCTCAACAAACAGAATACATGTTCTGGAATCCGGGGTTCGATTCCCAGCACTGCTTGGTCCCCCAAGTACTGTCAAGAACAACCTCAAAGCACAGAGCCAGGAGTATTTCAAGGGCACTGCCAGATATGGCCCCCAAACCAAGTAACAAATACCAAAAAAAAATTTTTAAATAACCTCTTTAAAATAAAATTATAGGGACTGGGGATGAAACTCAGTGGCAGAGCACTTGTCTTGCATGTGTGAGGGCCTAAGTTCAATTCCTGATGCTACCAAAAACTTGAATAATAATAAAAATATAAAAAACTTCAAATACTTGTATCATTAACATGCATGGGGGGGTCATTCTAATTTCCTCTGTATCATTCCAGTTTTAGTGTATATGCTGCCACACTGAATGAGTTGAAAGCATTCAACTTTTCAAACTAGCCAAATGTCCTAAGATCTATATTAAAAGCCAGTTGTTCATTGTTGGTGGAGAATAGGTACTGGTGGAGGAATGAGTACTTGATCACTGCATGACTGAAACATAATCATGAAAGTTTCAAAGTCTATAACTGTATCTCATGGTGATTCAATTAAAAAAAAAAAGCAAGCCAGTTTAAAATCCACCTGTTGCCCACTGATCTGAAATGTCACCTCTGTTACATACCAAACTGCTCATAAGCAGGTTATTTTTGAGGTTTCTCATGTAATCTCCTACTATGCTTCTCTCTTACTCTGCCAACACCAGCTGCTTTCATTACAACAGCATTAAGATACATTTTGATATTTAAGATGACCAGTAAGTACTCTCTGCAAGACTTTTAATTACCTTTATCTTTTTAATTACATTGGAATTTACAGATAGTATGAAGTATGTATCTAAAATTATTCATTTTTCTACAACCCCCAACCAGTAGCCCAATTACTGCTGAGAAATCCTTGCATCTGCATTAATTTGTAATGCCTACTTTATATCCTTCATTCATGCAACAGCATACATCACATATTCAATTCTGGACTATGGCACTCACTCCTTTCCCTGGTCTAAGGTCTCATGTCCATGAAGAACTTAAATTCTAGGAAGAGAAATAGAAAACAAATTCTTACAAGTAAATAATCAGTAGATATAGTTAGAATATTTTAGAGGGTGGTACAACTTAGAATAAACGAAGAGCTCTGGAAGTAAAGAATAGGGATAGGGGTTGGGGCAAGCTGCACCATGAATCGGGGTGGATGGGGGAGCATAAGGAGAACGATCCACTATGGAGAAGGGAAGGCACAAGAGGAGGTGCCCACCAGTGTGGTGTGTTGAGTGTGGCAGACTATAGCAAGACAGCAGGACTGTCTTTCTGGGCACATTACCGTAGTAAGCAAGCACACAGAATCCTGGCACTGCTATCACCATGCTGAAATTGTTAATAAATGCCTCTTAGAGTTGTGTCTGTGGATGAAGTCTACTGGGACAACAAAGCATGCGCATGGCAGAGGACATTGGCACAATCTGGGTCCCCGGCCTTCCCTTGCTGCCCCACTCACGGATTGCAGCACTCAGCAGGGATTTCAGTGTATCCTCAGTATCAGAGTACAGCAGAAGTAAAAGGAGCGCAGAGAAATGAGTGCCATCTGTTATGAGAAGGAAGGGGTGCTGGCAGCACCAAGGTCACATTTTCCAGACCTTGCTTTGAGTACACCATGAGGACAATAATGCAATAAGAAATATGAAAGAGCGAGGCCTGACCATAATTTTTCTTATATTTGTCACTTCCCTGTAGTAGACCCTATTTACCCTGAATGTAATGACACCGAAGGAAAAAGAAATAGAAGGCAAACTATACTTTCTCTTCCTGTTGGTCCTTCCTTATTAACTAGCAAAAGGTAGGAAGAGTTGGTATAATATACATGAAGTGAGACCCGAAAAAAAAAAAGGCAACTTGTAAAATCTTAGCACACCAAAGGTTGTATGTTCACAGGCTCACTGGATGGCTCTTTCTCACTGCCCGCGTTCAGTGCTCTTGAACCCCTTAGTTGGTAGCTCGAGCCCGCCCAAGGGACGCCAGCTGTAAAATCTTAGCACGCCAAAGGTTGTGTATTCATGGGCTCACTGGATGGCTCTTTCTCACCACCTGCGTTCAGTGCTCTTGAGCTCTGTGTGTGGCCTGGATTAGGACAGCTGTTCTTTCTCTCAAGCTTGAGCCCCTCTCGCTCTGACTCTCCATTCCCCAAGCTTACAGTCTTAGTTTATATAGCAATCACGTAAGGTGGTGACATAAAGGTGGGTTGAATATTGACAAATCAACAATGAGAGGTAAGACCACTCCTCCAGGAGATTAACTCAAGGATAAAATCTCATCTAAAGAGATTACTCCAGATTACTAGGAGATTCGCTCAAGGGTGGGATCCCAACAAGGGTGTGTTCTTCCCTCAGTTAGTGATCTACTTAAATAGTTGTAATAAATCTACTTCTAGTATTTCTAGCAATGTAATTCTGTATGAGTACAGAAAGATATAAACTTAGTTTGGTTCTTCCTGAGAACATCTCACTATACATTCCGCAGTCCTCAGGCCAGGTTAATCTTCCTAGCTCCAGCAGGGTCCTAGTCTCGTTGTTACTTACTTTTGGATCATGACAGCATTTGTCCATGATCATGCCCTCAACTTAGAGTTGAGTATCGTGGCGCTTTGGCCTGGCCCATTTCGATGCCAGGGTAGCTCACATCTTGCCCTGGGTCCATTCAGTCCCTCGTTGGGACCCTGCTTTGGGGGTGCTAGGAACTAAGGGCAACTGAGTCAAGAAAGCAGATGCCCAGGAGTAAATATTATTCGGAGTCAATCAACTCCCAAGTTACAAAGCATAATATTAACTCTCTTCCTGTGTCCATACAGAAAGGACATTGCTTACAATACAAGTTCAGTGTCCTTAGATGGGCGTGACCCAATAAACCTAAGCTACCTGAAGAAGAACAAAACAGTGTTATACTACAGTAACTGCTTTGCTTATTTCTTTGCTTATTTCTACCATTTAAGTAAAGACAAAATACCATGGGTCTAGAGAGACAGTCTAGCTGGAAGACTCCTGTCTTGCACGTAACATCCAGATTCCATATCTGGCATCCCTTATGGTCCCCAAGCACTGCCAGAAGTGATCCATGAGTGCAAAGCCAGAAGTAAGTCCTGACCACAGCCAGGTGTGGCCCAAGAACAAAAGAAAAAAAGGAAAGTTTTCGTTATGCAAATAAAAGCTACAAAATACTAACTATATAATTTCAGTTATACTCAATTAACATGAGTTAAATTTGCTGGGGGATTATAGGAAGCCTCCCCAGCAGAGTCAAAGAGCACACTAAATCTGCTATTCTAAATGGCACTGACAATATATCACTACATCACTGTATCACTGTCATCCCATTGTTCATTAATTTACTCGAGTGAGCGCCAGTAACTTCTCCATAACCCTGAGATTTTAGCAGCCTCTCCTTATTCATCTTTCCCAACGCTGCCATACTGGAGGCTCTTTCAGGGTCAGGGGAATGAGGCCCGTTACTGTTACTGTTTTTGGCATATCGAATAAGCCACAGGTAGCTTGCCAGGCTCTTCTGTGCAGGTAGGATATTCTCGGTAGTTAGCCAGCACCAGGTAATCTCATTGGCCACCTTCCAGAACTCACGGCTGCTTCTCCCAGAAGGGAGCATAAAATGAGGCCACCAGAATCCACACCAGGCTGTTTTCACTTGGGCGCCCCAGAGGAGGGCAGGTGAGAGCCCTCCCCGCCCTGGCAGCAAACCTCCACTACCCAACCACAGCCACACTCCAGGCTGCATTCTACATGCACGAGCCGAGCCTCATGCATGAGTGAAGTCCCATGGAACTCAGGCAATGCGAAACTTTGTGACCTTTGTGACTGGCAATATAAAGATAACCAAATTCATATTAATAACTTACTTATTCTCAGTAGAATGATTCTGGGGGGGGGGGGGGGGTTGGGGGCCACACCTGGCTATGCTCAGAGCTGACTTCTAGCTCTGGGTTCAGATTTCAATCCTGGTAGTGTTCAGGAGACCATGTACTATGCTGGGCTGGCCATGTGCAAGGCAATAAACTTACCCACTATCCTATCTCTCTGGACCCAGTGGAATAGATTTAAATAGCATGTCTTTGTTTCTGGCAAAAGTCCCCAAGAACTCCAAGGGCTTGGCAATGCAGTGACACACAACTCTCTCCCTGCGGGTGTATGAAAAAGGAGACAGGATCCTCCTTCTCCGTGCTCTTTTCCTCAGGTAAAATGAGACTGTTCAATAAAACTTTTGAGATTACCTATTATTACTTCTCTGTCCTGAAGTTATGCATTTATTTACCTCTAGAGAATTCTAATTCACCTAGCTTGGGGAGAAAAGCTGGGTTCTGATTCCTTTCCTTCTTCCCTTGACTGGTTTAACATCAGGCATTAGTATGGACCTACCACAAATATATCCTGGGGACTGAAAGAGGCTTGAAATGAGTTCCTGAACAAACTCCTCATCTTCCCCAATATCAGAACTAATACCAGAACCAAATAAAGTATCCAAGGTAGAATCTCAACTGGTTCTGAGCATGCATGTTCTCAGGTACACTATGCTTAACCTTCCATGAGTCATCCTCCCATTTCACTTTACTAAATTCTAGTAAGACATGAGGAAACCTGAAAGAAAAACTGGCTGAGTCTACCTGGTGTTTATTCACAGTCAACTCTGGGTGTTAAGTATGTACATTTATGCTTTTTAAAAATCTCACTGCTTTTCTGAAAAATATCTCTCCCTCAAATAAAGCCACACTTTTGAGACTATGTCCTAATAAGCAATGATTTTCAACCAATGAAACAATAACTTTGAGCAAGTCCTATTAGTAGAGGTGGGTGTTACTATACTATTCTCTGTATGTTAGCATGTTTGAAGTATTTCAATTTTTTTAATCATAATAAGTCTACTGCCTAGAAGGTCAACAAAAAGAAGTCTACACAAGAATGATTTTTTACATCAACATCATTTTGCTGTTTTAGTAACAGCAAAAAAAAAAAAACTGTCAATAACCCCAAAGGTCAACCAACAGGGGAACAGTTCAATTAAAATATAATATATCCACATGATAGACTCTTAAAGTCAAAAAATACAAATTAGATGTAAATTTCTTCACCACTGTCTACTTCCCTTCACCAATATTCCTAGTTTCCCTTCACACCCCAGTCTGCCTCTACGGGAGGTCTTCCTTTCTTTATCTTGTTCCTTCCAGGCATGGTAGTTTACAATATTGTTACAATATTTAAAAAGCCCTTTGATATCATGAATATCACTTTAGTACCTTCTATCACCTGTTCGTCCTTCAGAGTGACCCCTTCCCTCTATCATGGCTAGTTGGGGCCCTACCCAGCAGTGCTCAGAGCTTACTCTTGGCAAGTGCCTGACCTTCTGTGCTATCTCTCCAGCCCCTACTACTCTCACTTTAGTAGATTTTTTTTAGGTCTTTGAAAGACTGTCCTTAGAGATGGGGAGATGGCTCATAGGGAGATGGCTCATACACATGCTCTGTAGCACATGCGCTGCATGCAGGGGCCCTGGGTTCAATCCCTGGCACCACATGGTCCCATAAGCATTATCAGATATGGCAAAAATATATATATTTGATTACATGAAGTAGACGATAATGGTTTAGGGAACAATGAGACATCAGATTGATCACTTACTGTCAGATAGTTCAGGAAAAAAGCCCTTTCATACTGTTCTTCCAATGTGTCTCATCACTGCTAGCCCGTACCTGGATTGTCTAATGAGCTCTGGAAGATGGCAGCCACAGAGCTACTCGGGGAATAAGCGGAAAAACTTAATTAAAGTGTAAACTTTTGTGAATCATAGGGCACTATCAATTGAATAAAATGGAAATCACTGGAATGGGAGATGATATTTGTAAATGAAACAGCTACCAAAAAGTTAATATTCAAATTAGAAAACAAATTTTGACAATTCAACAATAACCCAAAACAAATTTTTTAAACCTAATTCAAAAGAGAGAAAAGATCCTGAATGGTTGTTTTCCCAAAGAAGACAATAAAGTAACCAAAAAGCACATGAAAATACCCTTATGTGCAATGGTGAAATGACAGGTGTTGGAATATTATATGACCAAAACCCAATCATGAACAAGTTTTTACTTACTGCTAGCCCAACTGTACCAAATAGTTAAAATTGTATGTCTTATGTATATTTTACCATAATTACCAAAACAATTATATTTACAGATATACAGAAGCACCATGTTTTCTATGGGTATGTATAAATATGAGTCAACACTTTTATTCAGTCTGAAAGAAAGCAGATTTACTAATGGTGTTTCCTCTGGAAATGAGTGATTATAAGCAAAAGTATATTTAGTGAACTATTTAAAGGACATCGATTTTATGTATTATATTAAACAAAAATGGACATAAAACTCATGAGAAAAAAAAGACAAGAAAAGTGCTGCTACTATAAAAATAACTTTCTACCCAGGAATACTATAAAATTCTTGCTAGTGAAAAATAACATTTCTAAATGGGTACTTCCCAGTTAATAAACTGCATGAAATTTTTTTACTAATAATATGAGACTCTTCCCTGGAGAAAACATAGGTGACAAATGGACAACATGAAATCCCCCCCCCCCAAAAAAAAATACACAAAGCATGAGGTCATATCCCTTCTGAATTGGGAAATGAAATTTTATAGAAATTGTACTGGTTCCCTGAAGGTTTCATGACCCAGCAATGACACCATCAGTTAATAACATTCTTTGCCCTGCCTCTGCAGTCAAACAGCACTGTGACTCCTGAACAGAGCCACTGCTCGGGGGATATTATGTGGGCATCATGTTCCTGAGCGAGCAGGAATGGAAAATGGAAACAAAGCCACAAAGTTAGATCTTTCCATTACACAGAAATTGAAGCTTCCGGGCTTTACTTTCATGATTAAAAATAGAAAAGAAATTGACTTCACATTTTATGGAAAGTGGTCAAAGGAATACATTTTCTGTGAAGACTCTTCATAGAAGTGCTATTCTTTTGCTTTTCATATTGACAAAAATAACTAAGTTGATGGAACAAGGCAAGTAGAAGGCGGCTATTATGCGCGTAACCCACTTCCAGCACGGGGTACACTGAGTCTAGCACTGCAACCTCCCACAGTTCGGACCTCTGCTTGGCTTCTGCAGCTGCCGCCATGTTCCTGACAATTATTTTCCATAATTTCCACGATCAGTGAATGCCAGGAGGCATACTTTTCTTAAAATAAATTCTTTAGTTCTCTGACAAGCTCTGAACACTCTAATTTAGAAACTAACCTTATAAGTTAAAATGGCATATATGTGTACATACACACACACACACACACACACACACACACACACACACACACAAACCAGACCAACTACAGTGTATCTTTGGCTCTTTACAATTTCTTTTCATAATTAAAGTGTTTTGTACAGGGCAGAGGGGAAGCTAAGCAATAGTGAGACATCTGGCTTCATGCTGAGCTGAAAAAAATTGGACCCTGATTGCTGAAATTTGCTTCCTTTTAACACCATCAAAACAAGATTCTGGATTAGTCTTCGGACTGCCCAACTATCACTCAGGGCTGAAGAAATAGTTCAAAGGATTGCGTGTACAAATTTCATGTAGGAGGCCCAGGTTTGATACCTGACACCACGTGGTCCCCTGAGAAGCACCAAGTGTGGCCCCAAAACCAACAAAAAACAAAATGAAATATAAAAGAAAGAGAGATGAATATCACTTCCTTTGATGTGTAAATTTCAAGCTCCATCCTAGAAACTCACACCATGGAATCTCTTTACCATCCTGTCCATGGAGTCAGGAATGGGTCTTTATCAGAGTGCATTAGGGAAAATGAGATTTTGCTGTAAGTCTCTATGCTCAGAACATGGTATAAAAGAATTTCAACATAATCAATTACCTAAAGGTCCTACTGTGGCAGACAGACCATCAGAGCGGCTCAGATACCTTAAAGCTAAAGACTCTGTCTCTGTTTTCTGTTGTAGGCGCTCCTAACTATTCCCTTGCCCCCCTTCCCCAGTCAACACTGCAATCCAGGCTTAGCTACCTCTGCAAACACTAGATGCTCTCAATTTCTAGTACAATAAATTCCAAATTCCTGGTCTTGTACCCTGCAGGCTCATGTCACACAGACCTGTCTTCATGTTCTACCTTCTCCCCTTCACTCTCTAAGTTCATACAGTGTATCCAAACATACATGCAGTGTATTCAAGGGCATGAAGCCCTTCCCTCCAAGATGCAGAGGGAAGCGTCACGGACAAAGCATTACCCGAAATGAACCTAAGAAGATATGAGAGAGCAACAAGTAAAAATGGGAAAGGAACTCACTTCAGGTGAGAAAAGAAATGACAAATATTCAAGAGACAGTCAGCAATCTGCAGAAAACCCAAAAACCCAATCTAAAAGAAAGTTTTTACCAGAAACTTAAGCAACACAATATGAAATAAGAGTGCTTGGACCTGGAGCAACGCTATACAGGTAGGGCACTTGCCTTCCATGGAGCCTACTCCAGACGCCAGGAGTAACTGCTGAGTACAGAGCCCTGAGCACACTAGGTATGACCCCAAAACAATAACAAAAAATATATGAACCCTTAACAATGTTCCACGTATGTTTGATCAGCCAAATGCCTCCAAAGCCTATACATTTATATAATTCCTCATATAGCAATAACAGATACTTCGATGTCACTCATTCTGGAGTCTTGCTAATCCAATCCCAAATGGTGAATTAAGTCAGTCATGTCTGGCACCCAAGAACCAAGAAAAATTTCTCCCAACTGAAAATCTAAGAGGATCCACCCCAGGGCAGTCTTCTTCAGTCACTGGGAAACCCACACATTGGGTTCACCACTCTTAAGAAACAAGTAAATTAATTCCCTATAAAACGATACTGAATGTAGCCTGCCCACACGGCAGAGTCTGGCAAACTCCCTGTGGCGTACCCAATATGCCAAATACCAGTAACAATGATGGGTCTCATTCTCCTAAAGAGCCTTTAATATAATCTCAGGGCTAGGATGAAGGAGACGTTACTGGGGCCCGCTCGAGGCAATCGACAATTAACAGGATGATTTGCGATTTGTGATTTGTGAAAACAATACCAAACCACTAGGCTTTGGCTACAGTAACGAGAGTGTCAAGCAGAGGAACAAGAAGACTGGGGAGTGTGGGGAGGGGAATCAGAAGTGACATGATGACAGTGGTGGAGGGTCCCGGGCACTTTCATGGTGGTGGAGGTACCATAACTCTGCTCAACCAAATTGCATAAAGAGTTCCACTATTTTAACCATGTGATCTCACCTATGAGTTAAAAAAAAATCTTTAAAAAGAAAAAAAAATTCCACCAGCACATGTCTTGATGTCGGTTGTTACTCTCCTGACTTTTCTCTGACATATATGTAGCAGTGCAGAGAATGACTCATGCTCTGGAAATATTCTCTTCACCATGTAGATGGGGGTGGGGGAGGGTGACTAGAAAAGTAAGTGGTATTGATGAATGAAAATATCCTCATGTGTGACCTCAAGAACCAAGCCCAACTACTAATGTAATCATGTTACCAAAACTGCAAAAAAAAAAAAAATTGGGGCTGGAGCAATAGCACAGCAGGTAGGGCGTTTACCTTGCACACGGCTGACCAGAGTTCGATTCCCAGCATCCCATAAGATCCCCTGAGCACTGCCAGGGGTGATTCCTGAGTGCAGAATCAGGAGTAACCCCTGTGCATCGCCAGGTGTGACCCAAAAAGCAAAAAAAAAAAAAAATTAAAGAAAGAATGGGACCAAACAAAGCAATAATACAGCAGAAGAGGCACTTCACCCTTCACACAGCTGATCAGTTTGATCCCCAGCATCCAATATGGTCTCTGATCCCCGCCAGGAGTACAGAGTTAGAAGTTAGCCCAAAGCATCACCAAGTGTGCCCCCCTCTAAAAAAAAGGGAGAGAGCTTGGGCTATGGGCACTTGGAGGATGGTGAGCTGTAATTACATCAAACTCCTAAATGTAATTACATTTGTACATCAAACTCCTAAATGTTAAGAGTATTATAACCATTTACCTAAGCTACAATGACATTTTTTCTTTTAATTTTAAATAAATTTTTTTTAAACCAAGTCCAGTCATCTTGCTTCCCGGCAGCTGCAGTAGCACAGATTTTTTTGATTGTTGTAGACATGTGATCTGAGGGTTGTGCCTGGAACACAATAAATAGCCCAAAGGAGATCAATGCCCGCACAGATGACAACAGCAACATCTCCGCATCTCCGCTACTGTTCTCAGCACTGCCGTAAGTTACTAGGTAGCTCAAAGAGAGAACAAAATAATGAAATTTGCTGTGATGTGGATGGAACTGAGTTAAGTTCCAAGAGAAAGGAATCAGAAGGGGCAAAATGACAGTGGTAAAGGGTACTGAGCACTTTCCTGGTGGTGAAGGTGCAGTAACTCTGCTTAACCACATCCAATCCCATGCTGAGTGAAGGCATTCAGAAAGAATAGGATTGATACAAACTGATCTCACTCCTATGGAGGATTTAAAGATACACAGCAAGATAGCAACAAAGAGCCAAAGGTACCACAACAGAGGAACTGAGCCACACAACTGACTTGGGGGTAGGAGGAATGTTTGAAAAGTGAGGGGCACTTGGGTCCTTGGGGGAGGGAAGTGGGTGTACTTGATGTTGAAATTATGTGCATGAGAAGCCATCATTACCATACTGTAAATCACAGAACTTCAGTCGATAAAATAGTTTACAAAGGAAAAATTAATAAAAGTTTAAAAAAAAAGTAGCTATGTCTAATATCCTCTGTGCCAGAAATTTCTCCAATGCCCACGCACTTAAGGAGCACATGAACATCGTTATAAACATAGGTCACTACTCTTCTGCTTTCTACCTCTAGACTCACGAGCAGATGCTGGTTTAGAAAACCTGGGAGACTCAGACTGCATTTCCCTCTTCCCCTCAACGGCAGTAGTCTTCCGACAGTCCTCAGAGAACAGTGACCCCCACCCTGAGGGGCTTTGGTGGAGAGAGAAAAACAGACACCAAACTGCCTTCTGAGAATCTAAGGAAAGACTTGAACTCTTTTTTCCTCAAAAAATGCACTCACGCACATAAAAGTACACTAAGTTTAGAGGTTAAGGCCATATCAGTTCATGATCCACCCAAAACCCACCTGACCCAATTTGTACTCCACTCATCCTCCTTATCTTCTCCTGGAGACCAACCAGATAAAGGAGAAATTCAGGTCAGAAAGCACCTAGACTATGTTTCTGATGGCAAAGCATCCCTGAATAGGTAAGTACTGTTGAGCACAACTTATATATGTGTATGTATATATGTATGTATACATACATATACACATAAATATATTATACGTATATTACATATGTATATATAATAATACATGTATAAAAAGAGCTTCTTTTAATTTTTATTACTTCCACATCATTCTTCTCCTTTAAGCAAGGCTATCTACAATACAACACTAACAAAATGATTCCTATAATGACTATGAACTATAAATCTATTAGTAAATCAACTAAAATGCTGAAAGTTCTCAATTCAATCTTGAGTCTACATAATAAAATTGTTATTGCAGCCAATACATACATTCATATATAAACATAAACTTTAGCTCCTCCAGAATTTTTTTAAATGAAAAAAAAAAAGATGCTATTAATCTTTGGCAAGTCAACAAGGTAAAGAATTTGGTGCTATTTTTTTTTCAACACATCCACAAGTGAGATAGATTAAAATAACTAAGAATCTACCCAAAACACATACATAGGAACCAAGTCCTTCAACCTTAAATGCACTAACCTACCAGTGCCCTGAGAAAGTGTTTAAAATAAAACAGATGTTTTGCTGCAGTCAAAGATTAAAAATGTTTTATGTATCAATGACAGGAAAAGAAAATATAGTTTTCCATTTACCATCCATATTCCAGAAGCAGTAAATGAGGGTTCTTTTTTCATTTTTACCATTTCATGCATGCTACAGATTTAAGAAAATAAAATGGAGGTAAACTGATCAACAGTTCCCTGGGCAGAGACAATCTTGTATTTCTTAGGCTTTCTTTTTAAATATTCTACAGTATGCTAACTTAGGACAACCATCTAGGTGGACACAAATAAAATGCTAAATAAAAGTTATTCCTTACAACTTCCCAACTCGGAAGCCAGTCAGCTGAGAAACCATTGTAAGACCTCCAAATTTTCCTACCAAGCAGCTCCACCTGTGTCAGGAAGTACACACCCCTGCTGACCCCCACACAGAGGAGTCTCAGTACAGACCGGCTGCTGAGGGGCAGAGAACAGGGCTGAAGGAGGCTGGGCAGAGCCCACTAGACTCTGCACATGAGCCTTTCTCTGGAGGGCTGAGCTGCCTTTCCAAAACAGCAAAGCAGACACTCACCCTTGAAGTGATCAGAAAATAGGGAGATCCCTGGAGTCCAAGGTCTGGCCTGACATCTCCCTCACCCTGTCTAGGTAAGGATCCACCCTCTCTGCATATGAAGTTTGAGGGCTCAAGACCTTGAGTTCAACACCTGACACCATGATCAATGTCAATCATAACAACAAAAACACTGAAATGAAGATCTAGCTATGTTCCCACTTTCGTTTGAATAACGCTTCAGTCTAAACAAAACAGGGCTCTCAAGTCAATATCTGCTTAGTACGTCAATGTGACAAAATGAATTAATGATTTGGGGACTGGAGTGATAGTACAATGGGGATAGGTAGAGTATCTGCCTTACATTTGGCTGACCCAGGTTCAACCCCTGGCATTACATATGGTTTCCTGAGCCTCACCAAAAGGGAGGAGCCAGGAGTAAACCCTGAGCACCATTGAGAAAGAAGGAAAGAAAAAAGAAAAAGAGAGAGGGGGAGATAGAGAAGGAAAGAGGGAGGGAGGGAAGGAGGGGGGAGGGAGGGAAGGAGGGAGGGAGGGAAGAGAAAGAAAGAGAAAGAAAAAGAGAAAGAAAGAAAGAAAGAAAGAAAGAAAGAAAGAAAGAAAGAAAGAAAGAGAGGGAGAGAGAGAGAGAGAGGGAGAGAGAGGGAAAGAGGGAGGGTGGGTAGGAGGAAGGGAGGGTGGGTAGGAGGTTGGGAGGAAGGGAAGGAAAGAGAAAGAAAAAGAAAAAGAGAGAGAGGAAGGAAGGAAGGAAGGAAGGAAGGAAGGAAGGAAGGAAGGAAGGAAGGAAGGAAGGAAGAAGGGGGAGGGAGGGAGGGAGGAGGAAGGAAGGGAGGGAAGGAGGATGGAAGGGAGGGAGAGGTGGAGAGGTTGAGAGGTGGGAAGGAGGGAGGGAGGACAGATTTGACAGCATGGGGGTGTCATTTTTACAGACTTAGCAGCATACTGCTGTGGCAAGTCAACCTGAACCTGGACAGACCAGGTGAAAGCAAAAGCTGAAGCAAAGAGAAACTGGGCACACTATCTGGAGTTAAATCACTGGTGGAGGGATGGGCATTTGATCATTGTATAATTGAAACCCAAGCACAAAAATTTGTAAGTCTACAACTGTACCTCATGGTGTCTCACTAATAAAAAAAAAGTGATAGAAAGAATATACGCATTAAATAAATGTTTTATGAAGAAAGGCTAACTTCTGTTACTCGATATAACTGTTGCTTTTCAGAACACTTCACATTAGATTTGGTACCATGTGAGATGTCCAGAAAGTGACAGTTCATCTCTACACCTCTGAAGGGGTTTCCAGAGTCTTCTATTTCATCTTCTAGATTCCATAATGTATGACTGAAAGCATGCCCTTGTCACCAGAAGAAAAATACATGAAACTTAATGGAGTTCTTATCCCACCTCCGCTACCCAACCTTTTTCTCTTATCCCCTACAAAGCCATGTCTCAACCTAGACATTTCCAGGCTTCTGGGTATGGTGGGAAATTTCAGGTGAATGATGGTGCTATTCAAAGGAGCATTAAAACCTCTGCTCTGCACAATTTTTTCACTGGGTCAACATATTTCAGTGACTTATTAGTAACCATGTAAGCAAATTCAAAGATGTGGATTTAAAAATTCATTTTTTTCAAATTCTTCAAGCATGTCAATTTAGGAAGTTTTTAATAATCTACTAAAAGAATGAGAATATAAATAATGAAACATCAACACAGATTTAGTGGAAATAAAGCCCCACCCCCAATTACAAAATCTCCCTCCACATCAGAAAAAATCTGCCACACTTACAAGCCCACCCAGATGAGATCCAGGCGAACATCCTCCATGAAGGATAAAAACAGAGTAAGAGGAACTACAGAGAAAGTACAGACAGACAGCAGAGCCAAGTTCAACCCCCAGCACTGCATATGGTCTGTCCCAAACCATACACCAAGCACCTCTGACTGCCAGGAGGAAGCTCAGCACCCCCAGGTATGCTCCTCCCCAAGGAAAACATCTGTAGCACTGTCCGACCGTGGTTCATCGATTTGCTCGAGTGGGCACCAGTTACATCTCCATTGTGAGACTTGTTGTTACTGTGTTTGGCATATCAGATACACCAGGGGGAAAGCTCCACCAGGCTCCACTGTGCGGGCGGGAGACTCTCGGTAACTTGCCGTTCTCTCCGAGAGAGATGAAGGAATCGAACCCGTGTCAGCCATGTGCAAGGCAAAAGCCCCATTTAAAACAAAGCAAGATTATGTGGCTGATGAGGGTCTTGAAACTGCCCGTTCTCTAGTCACCTAGGAAAGAACTCACACCCAAGCAATCTTCTCGAGATAATAATCAGGATATTCCTACTAATTCCTCTTCTTCCACCAACATGCTTCTGCCTGGGGATGCTGCTACACTCCTTTGAAGGTACATCATTCACAGCAAGAACCTGATGCTCTTCTTCCAACTTCTCCCTGTTAAAATCTATCATGGTCTCCACATGGCAGCCTATAAACACACCAAGCAAGCTATTAATGAGTGAGGGAGAGACACACAGAGGCTACAGGGACAATTTCAAAGCCAATCAGATAACCTTCAGTATTTGTATTACAAACCCCAACCCCAACCCAAAAGGGGAGCGGGGAGATAGACAGGGAGAGGGGGAGGGAGAGAGAGAAGGGGCAGGGGAGAGAAAAATAGTGCCCGCCCGGGCATGATGGGAAGGAAACTGGGGACACTGGTGCTGGGAAATGTACACTGGTGGAGGGATGGGTGTTGGAACACTGTACAACTGAAACCTAATCACGAACAGTTTTTGTAAGGGTCTATCTCACAGTGATTCAATAAAAATAAAAAATACAAATGAGAAAGTAAAAATATCACACACACACACACACACACACACACACACACACACACACACACAGCCAACTAAAGAGTGGGCTGAGGCAGGCAAACCACCACTTATCCTTACTAGCCTTCACCATCCTCACCATCAAGAGCTCTGAGACCCTCCCAACCACGACCATACCACTGTTTGGAGCCCACACCTGGACCCATCAGCTGGGAACCCCCCTCCTCTCCGAGTGCACAGAGCCATGCCCCCGGCCACCAGAGGCCTGTCCAGCTCGGTGGCCGCAGCAATGGCATTTTCTTCTCAGAACTCAAACAATGCCTGCCTCGATGCATTTCAGAACTCCATTCCAGAACCTGATCCGCGCCCCAAGCTCTCCTCCCAGACTAGGCGGTGAACAAGTCTCCGTTCACAATCCAGAAGTGCTCTGAACAGACGCAGAACAAGAAACCAACACATAGCAACAGATGGTCCTGAGTGCCGTGCAATGGATCACCCTCTCCACAGCACAGAGGGGCCGGCAGGGGCTCCAACAGGAGAGCGGGGCCAGAGGTCCTCTCTGAGAGGAGGCCGGCACAGAACACAGAATCCAGAATGGGTCCGACCGTTCTCAGCTGGAGAGGAGGACTGGGAGGCCGAGGCCTACGGAGGCTGGGCGAGCACAGAAGCTGGGTCAGGTGGCCAGGATCAGCAGCGGGAGGGAACCAAATCGAAACAAAATGCATTTGGGAAGCAATGAGGAGGGGTGTTCTGACAACACAGACAAAGTTAACACACGCTTTAGCACCGCAACTGTCAGATCTCCCAGACCGGGGACAGACAGGGCTAGAGTGCCTGCTTTGCATGCAGGGGGCCCAGGTCCAATCCCCAGGACTGCAGTACCCCTGCACAGCCTCCCCTGCACCCTGAGAATTACCATGTATGGCCCAAAACTAAAACAAACCAAAAAAGTTCAGGTTTCTGTTACCCTAACTCTATCCCTGGGAGCAGAAACTAAGTCTTGAGCACATCTTTCTTCCTTCTCTCTTTGTCAGGTGCACAGCACAGGGCTGGCTAAGAAGGCACAAGCTGCATAGATGCACACGCGCACACACAAAAACACATATACATAGAACTATGTTTCATTTGCTCAACTGGTCTAAAGATTCTATGTTAGGGCTCTGGAGATAAGCTTTGAGGGTAAAGCCCCAGCTTACAGGTGTGAGGCCTTGAATTCGACCCCAGCACTACCCCACATCACCAAGTGGAGTCCCCGACAATACTGCCCATGTGGTTCCAACCTCCACAACAAGCATGTGACCCCCAGCAAGCCCCTCAACCAAGGATATCACCCCCAACATCGCAACAATAACAACAACAAATGGACAGGAAGGCGGAGAAAAGAATCTCCACGTAAGAACTACCAAAGAACTACTCTATAATGTTTGCAGTTTCCCTTCTAGTTGCATTATCAGTGAAAAGTCATGAAGGCCGTTGATAGAAGTAACTGCTTCTCATAACTGCTTCTCTACCACTGAAAAGGATTTGGTTGTAGTCTTCCAATCAACAGAAAAGCAAGCAAATCAGCCATCTACTCAAAGGAAAAACCCTTCTTAGAAGGGAAAGGCAGAGAGACCAAAGGCAAAGGCCTGCGAGACTCCACGGGAACCAGGCATCCTTCCATGCCTGCTTGCTGCCACCTACTGGACACTCAGAGAGAGAGAGAGAGAGAGAGAGAGAGAGAGAGAGAGAGCGCTCTTGCAGCGTTCTACGTTCTGCCACTTCTCCAGTCAACCAGTGCAAATAGGCTGACACAGGTCAATTCACAGTGTTCTTTTATTTGTTTAATTTATTTTAGGGGCCACCCTTGGCAGGGCTCAGGGCTCACTCCTGGCTCTGCGCCTAGGGATCACTCCTGATGGTACTCAGAGAGCCATACAGGATGCTGAGGATCAAACGTAGATCAGTTGCGTGCAAGTCAAGTGCCCGACCTGCTGTACTATTCTTGCTGTCCCATAAGCCACGCTTTTGAAGTGAAAATTCTTAAATTCTGAAGTTAAAAAAAAAAAAAAAGGCCTGGGGCCGAGGCAACAGTACAGGGGTATCGCATTTACCTTGCACACAGATGGCCCAAGTTTAATCCCCAGCAACCCATGTGGAGCCCCAAGCCCCGCCAGGAGTGATTCCTACACACAGAACCAAGAACAAGCCCTGAGCATCGCTGGGTGTGACCCAAAAATAAAAAACCAACCAGCCAAAACACGAAAAGGTCTTTTTAATCCTAATAACTTACAGCTTATTAGAAGTTACAAAAAAAATTTTTTTTTGTATTGTATATTTTAGGTTTTTCTGTTTGGGGTTTTTGTTGTTGGGGGTTTTGTTTTGTTTGGTTTGGCTTGGTTTGGCTTGGTTTGGTTTGGTTTGGTTCGGTTTGGTTTGGTTTGGTTTAGGGACCACTCCTGCAAATGCTCGGGGATCACTCCTTGGAGGTGCCCAGGTATTTAAGCCAGTGTGATTCACATGCTGCCTTGCCTTCTGTCCTAACTTCCTGGCACTGTTTTGTTTTAAATAAGAAAGGAGAAACTATTAGCAAAAAGAGGTTTGGATAACATAATACAGGGGATATAGTACAGGACTTGCACATAGCCAATCTCAGTTCAATCCCTGGCACCACCAAGAGTGACTCCTGAGCACAAAGCACTGCCAACGTGTGGCCCCAAAACATATCTGCACACAGACCTATGTGTTCAGGATGAGGAGCTAGGAGAGGAACGCAAGACTTCTACACACAAAGTTCCAAGTTCAGTCCCCAGCAACATGTGACTCCTTGAGCACTGCCAGGTCATAGGCCTGGTGATCCCTGAGCACCATCTGCATGGCCCTGTTGGTCCCTAGCACCACAGGACCCAAGGAGCACTGCACTATCAGGCCCAGCATTGCAGGGCGACGGTCCCCAAAAGCATCCCCGTGGACTCCACCACAGCTGGTACGGTCCCCCACTTAAAAAAAAAAAGAATTTAAAAATAATTGATTGGGGCTGGAGAGATAGCACAGCGGGTAGGGCGTTTGCCTTGCATGCGGCCGACCCAAGTTCAATTCCCAGCATCCCATATGGTCCCCTGAGCACCACCAGGAGTAACTCCTGAGTGCAGAGCCAGGAGTAACCCCTGTGCATCGCCAGGTGTGACCCAAAAAGAAAAAAAAAAAATTTGATTAAAATGTTTCTCCAAATGGAATCACCCAAAATTTTTTTTCAATTTTATAAAGGAGTTCACAATATTTGATTACATTTAATATTCAAACACCAATCCCACCACCATTACACCTTCCCATCACCATATTTCAATGTTTCCATCCCAAACCCCAAGCCCTGCCCCAAAGCAGAACCGAAATAATATATTTTGTATTGTTTTTTATGAAATTTGAAACTGAGAATGCTATAAAATGAGAATGCTATAAAAAAAAGTATCCTTAGAGGAAAGAGAGTGAGGATTGTTGTATTTCACCCAGGAGTCATTAAGCCCTTCTATAAGAGATCACTAACATGTTAAGGGTTGAGCCTTGTGTGTTTTATATATATATGTATACATATATATATATATACACACACACACACACACACACATATATATATATATCAGTTTTAAAATGTTTTATTTCCCTCTAAGATTGGTTGCCGCCTATTTTGAGCCCTGTCAAATGTGGTGCAGCAATCCTGGAGCATTTGAAGTGTCACGTGGCCGCAGATGCACTTGTGGGTGAGGCTCCGCCGAGCGTGTGGGGAGCGGCCATGAGCGTGGCAGTGGCTGAGTTGTGGAAGTTTTCGGCTGTCGGGGCTGGGTCCCTGGGGCGAGGAGGGATCTCATCCAACCCGCCCCCCTGCAGGGCGCCCCGAGTCAAACAGCCTGACGCGGGTCCGGTGGCACGATCAACCAAAACTTCAGAATAAGAATACTGTTCATATAAAACCTGAGGGAGCAGCTAGAGACAAGAAGAGAAACTTCCAGAGAGCAGTGTCCTGTACAGCAAGGTTCAAGATGGAGTAGATGGACAACAAAGCAAAAGCTCCAGCAGGGACCAGACCATGGCAGAAACAGGCAGCCTTCGGGAGGCTGGTTGCGGGGGAGCCCCTGCAGAGCAAACCCAGGGGGCAACACAAAGGAAGATGGAGGCGGCTGGAGGCAGGCATCAGCGAACAGGTCAAGGCCAGCGAGAGAGAGGAGCTCACTGGGAGGCCAGGCCTGGATCTGAGAGGAGTGCTAGGTGGCTTTTCCCTTTCATCAGGGACAGCCTGGGGACCCGCAGCTGGGATAACCGCGCTCGGCAGGGCTCCCGCAGAGGGGCTCACTCTCATCCCTGGTGAGCCTCTGCTGTCGCCACCTCCAGGTGATTCTCAATCCTGCTTCAACACAGGTCCTGATATTTGGCCCTGGGCCTCATAAATTCCACGGCTGGTCCCAGCACTGAAAGAAGTACTAGAGGGTCAGCTCCACTACCCAGTGGGGTAAAGGACGAAGGACACAAGGCCAAGGCCATGAGCAAGAAGAGACAGAGACAAGAGCAAGGCTGAGCTCACGGTTGGTGGAGAAACTGGGAAGACTACACACTGAACCCGGGAATAAGGCCATCCCCTGTGTGACGTGACAAATGTCATGGCCGTCCCATCTGGTACCAAAAAGGGCACCCTACTTCTGTGCTTCTGCTGCTCCAGTCATAAGCTCAAGGTGACCCAAGAAAACCCATGTGGAAGAACATCAGCAAATAGCTGACAGCACTCGTTGGGGTACCAGTGATGAAAGGGAAAAGCCACAGGCCTCTCACCGACCAGCAAGCACTAAGAAGAGGTGACAGCTAAATACAAAGTGGAATCCAAGATTTTTCTGCCAGAGAAAAGGGACCTTAGAAAATCTGCTGGTGAGCCTGTGGGACAGCGCCTAACCTTAGAGCACTGGCTCAAAAGTGCACGACCACAAGTTCCAATCTCTGCCGTCCCACACACGCCAAGTAAGATCCTGCAAGTTCTGCGGGGTCAGCCGGCAGTGCTGCTGTGTGCTCTGTCCACAACACAAGGGATTTCCGGCCCACCACAGTCAGGTGTGTGTTAGTACCACAGAGAGGTGTGTCACTCCAACACAGAAATTCAATGACATGAGAACACCACACCCAGGAAGTTTAAGTCCTGGGCAACTCCTGTGTGGCCCTGCAGGGGCCCCAGCAGGCACCCCACCCGGATCTGTGTGCCTCAGTAAGGGTGTGACCCCAAGTAAGGATGTGGGAGCACAAACAAGGATGTGCAAACCACAGTGGGTAATTGCAGCAAGGAAGCAAGCATCACAGTCTGATGCGCAAGCACACCCAGAAGCACCGAAGCTAAAGCTCTACACGCACCACTAGGACGTAGTCAACACTGGTGAGAGCAGCAGAGGTAAGTGGAGCAGAGAAAGAAAATAAAACGCAATGGGGGCCAGAGTGCTAGGACCGCCGTTAAGGCACTTTTCTTGCATGTGCCCAGCCCAGGTTCGATCCCAGCACTGGTTATGGTCCCCTGAGCACTGCCAGGAGTAAGTCCTGAGAATAATCAAGTGTAGCCCAAAACAAAAACCAAAACCAAAACACATGGGTCTCGGAAAATAGCTCAGCAGTCAGAGGTGTACACTTTACACACACCAGGGCCTGACCTCAACCCCAGCAGGGCATGGCCCCCCAGTACCTCTAGGAGTGGCCTGAGGGCCCTGAGCACTCAGGCATCACTCAGCAGGCCCCCGAGGCTCTGCTGAAGCAGTACTAGTGGTCCCCAGCACCCCAAGGCGAGCAGCTCCACATCCTCAGATCCTGGCACAGAACTGCCCAACCTGGCGGACCTACTACCACCAGCACTGAGGTCCCTGGCTTCCTGAGTATAACTTAGGGGCTCCCAAAAATAAATAAGTAAAACTATTTTTTTTTAGGTAAAGGCCAGGTAAAGGCCCTCCCGTTGTTCGTCGATTTGCTCGAGCAGGCCCAGTAACAGTCTCCACTGGAGACTTTGTTGTTACTGTGTCTGGCATATCGAATACGTCACGGGGAGCTTATTTTTTTTAAGTTTTAATATATTAAATATTACTGGTGAGCAGGCTAGAAATGGTTCACGGCTCAGGGCAAATACACCTGTTCTACAGGATGAATTTGATCCTCGGGGCCCCACACATGTGCTGAGCGAGGTCCCCACTAGGTATGATTGAGCCACAACATGAGGACAACCCCCAGGTAAGCACCACAACGCTAAGTGTGGCGACTCCACCAGGCCAGTGACCTTGCTCACTGCAATAACAACAAAGGGGAGGGAGTGGGGACAGATGCAAAGGACCAGTGAGACCTCAAGAGAGAGGATTTCTAGAATTATTCTGACAGCGTTTCATCAGTATTAATAGCAGTCTGGATCACGTACGATGAGATTAAGTGAAATTGAGAGGAAACTGGACAGAAGATAGAGGAACAGTGATCTTTTTATCAACTTCTCTGTTAGTCTCAAATTTCAAGTAAAAAATTTGTTTTCCTGTGTGGGTCAGAACACGAGTACAGTGCAGAGGGTGCGTGTGTTGCACAGGGATCCCACATGGTTAACCAAGCACCACCAGGAGTGAATCCTGAGCACGAGGCAGGAATAAGCCCTGAGCACCACTGGGTGTGGCCCCCAAACCAAAAATAAATAAATAAATTTCATGTGGATTTTGTTTGCTTGTTTGCTTAAAATGTTAACAGGAGTTCCTGGAACCTCAACCCTGTCACCTTTGACACCTTGCTTTACTGAGTTAGACAGATTCCAGCTTCTTTATCAAAGGATCAAGAACCAAAATAAATAATCTGTCAGCTGTCAACTCCCATTGTTCATCGATTTGTTCGAGCGGTTCCAGTAACGTCTCCATTGTAAGACTTATGGTTACTGTGTTTGGCATATCGAATATATCACGAGTAGCTTGCCAGGCTTTACCGTGCAGGCGAGATACTCTTGGTAGCTTGCCGGGCTCTCCGAGAGAGGCGGAGGAATCAAACCCGGGTCAGCCGGGCCAGCTGCGTGCAAGGCAAATGCCCTACCCACTGTGCTATCAAAGATACTATTTTTCCTCAGAATCACAACATGAGGGAACAGGAAGACAGCTCAAGGAGCAGGAGCACAGGTTACCTGTGGGAGTTCCGGGTCAGGCCCCTGGCATCAGGTGCTTCCTGAGCACCACACCAGGCACACCCCTGCATCACTCTACCTCACAGCATGCAACAAGGGGGGAAGGGCAGCAGCAGAGCAAGAGCGTCCCTTCTCTCACACCTCTGCCAACCCCCAGGTGTCCAGAAGGTGATTAAGTGACTGCATTAATTAAAGCCAGAAGGGTTAAGCACCTATGAGAGAATTACACAGGGCACAAGGAATGTCATGGAGCTTTCTCCGTTTCAATTAAAAATTTTTCTGAACACTTAAACAATCCACAGAAAACCCAGAGAGGCATTTAGAAAAAAATATGAGGATTTACACAGATCCATAAACTGCATAACTACCCACACCTAGACAAAACCCGCACAGGGTTCAGGATGAAGAGCAGCTGTGCTGGTATTCTGCTGCCACCCAGTGGCTAGTAGCCGCCAAAGCACCATCCAGGGCTGAGGAGCCCAAAGGAAGCACGAAGGGTTCTATAGGGCATTTTCTCTGGAGTCCAAAGATAGGACAGTCAGTAGTGTCACACTGTCCCAACCAACAGCGTTAGGACGGCGCTATGAAACAGATGACCACCAAAATAGCCAAAGACAAAATGTTTCTCCATCTTGAATGACAACTGCTCCAGGGATAAAACCAAAGTGGGGAGTCTGCAGCCTGACTCAGGCTTACCTGTTTGGGGTCGGAGGCAGACGCGCCGGGAGCGGGAGACTCCAGTTCTATAGTCACGGGGCCATCGTTCTGAATGTGGACCTGCATATACGCACCAAACTTGCCATCTGCAAGAAAAATTAAACAGAACAGATGAGGACCCTACATTACCCGATCTGAAAAACACACTCAGATCACCATAATCAGAAGCCTGGGGAACAGACTGGTAGGAGGGAAACATAAAGCAGCAGGTATGCCACCGGGCACACCACACATGCAAGAACAAAAAGAACGAAGAGAACGCGACGCCACAGCCATGCCTCCAGACCCTGTCCTAGGCAACCCGGAGGGGGGCTAGTGAGGCCCCTCCCCACCCAACTGAGCCAGGCCCAGCAGCCCCAAACCTCCAGAACTCAACTGTCACCATGCTCATGGCCACTCTCCAACCCCACACTCTTGGACAAGCCTCACTCAGGAGTGAATCTATTCCTAAACATCTCATACTTTACACCACCAATATGCCAAGAGTAACACAACATATTTGATGGGGTTTAAAATAGAAGGCAAACAATCTACGGGGCAAATATATATATATATATATATATATATATATATATATATATAAAATACACACACATATATAAGCACACAAGGCTCAACATTTAACAACATGTGACTAATCTGTTATAGAAAGACTTAATGGCTTCTGGGTGAAATATAACAATCTTCACTGACTTACTTCTAAGAAAACTTTTTTGGATCATTTTTAGCGGATTATTCATAACAACCAATACAAAATAAGCTTCTTCAGTTCTGCTTTGGAAACAGAATTTGGGGTTCGAGGTGGGAATATTCGAAATATAGTGGTGGGAAGGTATAATGGTGATGGGAGTGGTGTTCAAATATTAAATGTAATCAATTATTGTGAACAACTTTATAAAAATAAAACAAGAATTAAAAAAAATAAAATGAAAAGAATGGATCCCACTACCAGCAGGGGATAAAGCCAGTAACAGAACTGCAACATTGAGATCGCATGTCCTTCTCTCCCGGAAGGGAGCATAACACGACGCTCGCCATAACCATGCCACTGCTGGACCCTGCGCCAGGCTGTTTACCCCAGTCGCCCCAGAGCTGGGCGGGTGAGAGCCCCCCTCCCCACCCCGAAAATCTCCAGAACTCTGTAGAAAAGCTTAATGGCCCCTGGGTGAAATACAACAATCTTTACACTCTTTCCTCTAAGGATACTTTTTAGTAGCATTTTCAGCGGTTTTTCATAACACAAAATGTATTATTTCGGTTCTGCTTTGGGGCAGGGATTGAGCTTTGGGATGGAAACATCTGAAATATGGTGGTAGGAAGGTGTATGGTGGTGGAATTGGTTTCTGAATTTTAAATGTAATCAAATATCGTGAACTACTTTATAAAATAAAAAATAAATTTTAAAAATTTAAAAAAGAACAGTGCGTTCAGGGTGGTATGGCCATAGACAAAAAAGAACAGCAACATCGAGGCAAAAACTGGTATGATACTGGAGAGCATTGTGGTACTCCATCCAGAAAAGTCCAGTTGGACAAAGACTGTGAACTGGACTTCCACTTTGGGAAGTCTACTCTGGTAACTCTCGCACTAGAGGAAACTTTCAAGGGGTTAACTCTGGCAATGTTTACAAAAGGAAAAAGTGTGCAGTCATGAATGAACGTGATTTCACTTCCTTCATGGAAAACTATACAGCAGACACATCCATCTCAAAAATGTAGCATTTTCTTTTAAAAGTAAGCTGCAGGGGCCAGGAGACAGCAGAAGGGAATGGAGTGCACACCATGCATTCTGAACCCTGGGCTCAATCGCTCACACTCCAGGGATTGAGGAGCCCCACAAGGGGTTAATCCCCCAAACACCACTGCCTCTGATCCAGACTACTAGTATTCCCCCTCTCCACCAGAGAAAGTAGTTTGCAATAAGAATACACAGCAGGTAGGGATTTGCCTTGCACGCAGCGGACCCAGGTCCTATTCCTAGCATCCCATATGGTCCCCCAAGCACCGTAAGGAGTAATTCCTGAGTGCAAGAGCCAGGAGTAACCCCTGTGCATCGCCGGGTGTGACCCAAGAAGAAAAAAAATAAAAATTAAATTAAAAAATTTAAAAAAAAAAAGCAAGTCAAGTCACATAAGGTCTGGAAGATTAGAATGCTACAGGGACACCACCCTCCCTTTATGGAAGGAACGGAGCCAGTGGGGGGGGGGGGGGGGGAGGCTATGTCCCCCTGCTCCACATAGCCTCATCTGCACTAGTGAGGCAACAGAACCATCTTGCTGCCCAGGAACTCCCTGCCTAACTGGCACAGACTGCCCCCAAACACACACCTGTCTTTATCCTGAGCCAAACTTTCTGGGCTTGCAGAGTTGTGATATTGTTATAATTGTTTTTTGTTTGTTTGGGCATACCTAGCAGAGCTTACTCCTGGTTGTGCACTGCTCCGGGAGGCTTCAGGAAACCATACGCAGTGCCAAAGATTGAGCCAGCATTGGCAAGGCAAGCCCCTACCTGCTAAACTATGGCTCTGGTCCCAAACTTTCTGTTTTAACACCCAAATCACTCAGTAGTTTCTAATCCATTCCCAAACACTAAAGTACATCTATAACCAACAGCATACTTTGAGAAACGTCATGGCAATTGTCAGAATGTCACTCCACCCACCCAGGCTTCTCTGTCAGGCTGTGGTCCTGAACACCAATGCTGACACTATGGGCAATGCGCAATGAACACACCGTTCTTAAGGGGTAGGAGGTCACCTGCATGCCAACCTGATCAACTCAGAAATGTGCATCAAATGGGCTCCACAGGATCCAACATAATGAACCCTCAGAAGCAAAGACACACCAGGTACTCTTCTGTTCCACCCTCTTTCCCATTCCACCCAACACCCCAAAATCAACGAGCAAAGAGCATCTGAAAACCCCTCAACGCTTCTAACTTCACAACAATGACCAGGCATGAAGCTGGAGACTAAAGAGCTGATGGACACAAGGACAAAGGCAAAGACAGCCCCGAGGTACATGGCCCCTGAGGCAGCGTGAGCACCAGACAGGTAGACCACATAGAAGATGGTGCATGGTAAGGCCACAAAGGAATCTGGTCTGGAGGTCAGAGATGGGTCATGCAACTCCCAGAGGGGAGAGGTGAAAGTCACACTCCTCAGGTAAGGTCTCACAGGGTTCAAGATTTAAGGATAACCAGGATGGAGGAAGACCAGGCCACACCATAACTGGCTCTGAGACAGGGTGAGTTTCTTCATCATCTCATACCAAGTTGCTCATTTGCACCATAGGGATCAATCCAAAGAACCTACACCACAGTGAAAATTTTGCTAGACTCGAAGTACCTGGGAGAATGGCTTAGCAAGGAAGTGTGCAAAACCAGCGGTGGTTCTCATGATTATAAAAAGGCATGTCTGACAGGCTCCACACACCCAAATGCTTCTGACATGGTGTCCTGACAGACGTCTACTGAACAAAGCATGCCACAGTCATGCTTGTTTAAACTCTCCCGTGGAGACTCACAATGCACAGTAGTGTGTAACCAGTTCTCAAGACATTCTTGAGAATAGAAACCTACTTAGAGTCTTGACTGTGGTGACCCCCTCCCCCTGCCCCCAGCTCACCTGAGCCAAGAGCCTTTACTTTACATGAGACACCCTCTAAAGTATGAAAGACCTTATGCGGGAGATTTTAAAAAAGCAGCAAAAAGATCCTACCAGGGGGCTGGAGTGATAGCACAGTGGGTAGGGTGTTTGCCTTGCACATGGCCGACCCGGGTTCAATTCCCAGCATCCCATATGGTTCCCTGAGCACTGCCAGGAGTAATTCCTGAGTGCAGAGCCAGGAGTAACCCCTGTGCATAGCTGGGTGTCACCCAAAAAGAAAAAAAAAAAATCCCACCAGCCCTAGTGTAAGCCAATCTGGACTCCACCTGGCCACATCCTCAGAGACAGCTCTGCGCTGAGACCCACGGGTTCCCCACACACTCAATGAGTAGCCACAATGGGGGTGATTTCCATAAGCCTTGGCTTCCCACACACACACAATTTGATTTCCATCTTTGATTTTCGCCTGTCTGGTCTCTCCTTCCAGTGATCCTCAGCCTCAGTGAAGGGCCTTGGCAAAATGGTTGCATGACTATTTGGTTTCCTTCAGCCCACAGACTTGGCTGGATTAGACGTAACATTCTCACAGACAGGACTGATGCATGCATACAGATAGGGAGGGGCCTCTGGTGTAACATTTGAGGAAGGTAACACCACCAAATGGGATTTAAAGTAGCTGCCAACACACTAGTCCTGAAGTACCCAAGGCCCAAAGGCAGAAATTGAGGCACCATACAGAGAAGGGTGGACCCCTCAAAAAAGAAACTCCAAGAAAACAAAAGGCCTTGTTAAGATTGTGGAAAAGCGTCTGGGGCCAGAGACAGTACTGCTAAACCATTCTAACCCCAAAGCCCCACACCACAGTACCCAAGCACCACTAGGAAGAAGTCCTGAACACAGCCAGCTATGGCCCCAAACAAATAAAAAAGGCCAAAGGTTACAAGGATTACCCTACTATTAAAGCACCTCTATAGAGACAAGTGTCTTCTTTTCCTGAAGATTCACTTGTATTTCAAACTAAGATGTGTAGTCTCAGTTTCTCTTTCCCTCTCTCTCCCCACACATCTCCCTCTCTCCCATGTTTCTCTACTTCTCTCTCTGTCTACTCCCCCTCCCCAATTACTCTAAATAAAACTACTTCACATTTCCTGACCTTCTGAAATTCTTTTCTGCAAGAGAAAACTAAGATCTAGCATAATCAGCACACTCTCCTGACCCGCGCCAGGCTGTCTTCAACAGGGCACCTCAGAGGGGGGTGGGTTGAATCTCCCTCCCCACCCAAGCAGAGCCCCAGCAGCTGAAAACCTCCAGAACCCAACCGCTGCCATGCTCAAGGCCACTCTCCACATGCTTGGACGACCTCACCCAAGATGGGACGAGCCTCACTCAAGATGGGATGAACCTCACTGGAGAGCAGACCAGCCAGAAAACCCAGGTACATGGGAACCCGTGACTGAGATCTCCAAGCCCACTCAGATCGGGACTGTGTGTCCTCCCCACAGCACCCCAGTTTTCCAGTAGCTTGAGTCACACCCACAAACCACCCCAGGAGCCATGTAATCTTATCAATGGCCAACACCCGGAGATTATAAACTAGAGCTCCTGGAAGAGAGCACCGCAGATTTTCTGGAGTGTGCAGCCACATACGCAGCCGCAGGACTTCTTACTTTACCTCACTTACTTATCAAAAGTATCACACATTTGTTTGGTTTCTAACATACTTGCTTGTATTCCCTTATATTCGGGCTTAAATGGCTCCAGAATGAAATACAATAACCCTCACAGACTTACCTCTTATTGTGTGGGAAGATGCACGGTGGTGGGAAATCATGTGTTTAATTGCATGCTAAAATTATGACAATTAGTCACAAAACTCAGCCGCTGTGCTCTTCAGAGAAGCTACAGGCCAACGCAGGAAGAAAGGAATTGTTTCCAACCTTGAATTTCTGTCACCAGGATATATGACATATGCTTCATGGTGTTTATCATTCCAACTAGAAAGAAATTCATTTTCTTTTCCTGTTTTTTTTTCTTTTTTCAGTTAAGAAAAGTAGTATTATCTAAATATGTTTGCTCAGACACTAAAACCAGAAATATCCTTTAAGAGGTCTTCTTGTAATTGTTTTTTAATTCAAAGAATAATACCCCCAAGAAAAATCATATTTGCCACGGAGACGTGGAGAGACATTTTTTAAATAGTCATAAAGGGCAGAAACATATCTAAAGAACCACATCTGGGCTCCAATGGTGATGCTGAAACCTGACCAAAGAAAACTGATGCAAGCAACATTGTCCTTGCCTCATCCTTCCCCAAAAGCCTAAAAATCAAGCTTCAGTTTACCTTCCCCAAAAATGCCTAATCCTAACTCTACACAGGGTGAGTAAAGTAGATAAGCAGAAAAGTGCCTCAGGGGACCAACACACCAGAAAATTTAATTCTTCATTCTGGTACCCTGTCGTTTACAAATCCATACTTAAATAAATGTTTAAAAGTACTTTATAAGACTCACTTTTTGTGACAATGTGAACAAGAGGGTTACTTTGATGAGTTGATTGTCACCCAATCTGCCATTGTGGAAAGTCAGACTCCATTTTGTGCCTTAGGGTCATGAGCTACAATCTAGTAAGAAAAGCATGCCAGACTCCAAGGGCATGGACATAAACGCCCAGACACATGATTACAGAACAAGGATGATTCAAACCACTGTTTTGGCTCTGTACCCTCCAACGACTTGCTCAAGGCTGTGAGAATACACCAGGCAGAGGGCACCCAGACACACAGGCATGCACCCAGGCACGTAGGCAGGAGGGCATAGGGTTTAAAAACTGTGCTACACACTCTTTACAATAGCCAGAAACTGGAAGAAACCTGAATGCCCAAGAACAGATGACTGGTTAAAGAAACTTTGGTACATCTACACAATGGAGTACTATGTAGCTCTTAGAAAAGATGAAGTCATGAAATTTACATACAAGTGGTACAATATGGAAAGTATCATGCTAAGCGAAATGAGTCAGAAAGAGAGGGATAGACATAGAAAGATTGCATTCATCTGGGGGATATAAAGTAACAAAGTATGAGATTAATACCCAAGAATAGCTGAGATCAGCACCAGGAGGACTATTCCATAACTTAGAGGCCAGCCGGGTATCCTAGAGGAAAGGGCAGTTCAGATAGAGAAGGGAGCACCAAATAAAGGATGTTTGGAGGATCCTCCCAGGAGGGGAGATGCATGTCGAAAGTAGACTATGGACTGAACATGTTTGCCACTCAATGCCTCTTTTGCAGACCACAACACCCAAAAGGAGAGAGAGAACACAGGGGATTGCCCTGCCACAGAGACAGGGGGGATGGGGGGATGGGGGTGGGAGGGATATTATCCATGGTGGTAGAAAATGGGCACTGGTGGAGGGATGGGTATCTGATCATTGTATAATTGAAACCAAAGCACAAAAAATTGTAAATCTACAACTTAAAAAAAATAAAATAAAATAAAGGGGAAAAAAAAATAAAAAAAATAAAAATAAAAAAAAACTGTGCTACAAAGCAATAGTAATTAAAACAGTATGGTATTGGACTAGAAACCACAGACAAATGGAACAAAGTTGAATATTCTGTCACAGACTCTCAAATATACGATCACTTAATCTTTGATAAAGGAGCAAGAAATGTGAAGTGAAACAAGGAAAGCCTCTGCAACAAGTGGTGCTGCGAAAACTGGACAGCTACCTGCAAAAAAAAAAAAAAAAAGAACCCGATCTCTGTTTAACACCAGTCACAAAAGTCAGATCAAAGTAGATTAAATACCTCAATATCAGACCTGAATCCATAAGGTACATGGAGGAAAGTATAGGCAGAACCCACCATGGCATTGAAGCTATAAGCATCTTTAAAGATGAAACAATACTGACCAAGCAAGTGGAAACAAACATAAACAAATGGGACTGTATTAAATAAAGAAGCTTCTGCACCTCAAAAGAAACCGTGACCAAAATACAAAGACAGTCTACAGAATGGGAAAGGATATTCTCCAAATACACATCCGACAAGGGGTTGATATCAAGGATATACAAAGTACTGGTTGAACTCCACAAGAAGAAAACATCCAACCTTATCAAAAAGTGGGGCAACAAAATGAACAGAGACTTTCTCAAAGAAGAAATCCGAATGGTAAAAGGCACATTAGAAAATGCTCTACATCATTAATCATCAGGGAGATGCAGATGAAAACAACGAGATATCATTTCACACCACAGAGACTGGCCCACATCCAAAAGAACAAAAGCAACCTGTGTTGGCGTGGAGGTGGCGAGAAAGGGACCCTCCTTCACTGCTGGTGGGAATGCCGACTGGTCCAACCCTTTTGGAAAACAGTATGGACGATTCTCAAAAAATTAGAAATTGAGCTCCCATTTGACCCAGCAATACCACTCTTGGGAATATACCCCAGAGAGGCAAAAAAGTATAATCGAAGTGACATCTGCACTTGTTTGTTCATTGCAGCACTGTTTACAATAGCTAGAATCTGGAAAAAACCTGAGTGCCCGAGAACAGATGACTGGTTAAAGAAACTTTGGTACATCTACACAATGGAGTACTATGGAGCAGTTAGAAAAACTGAAGTCATGAAATTTACATACAAGTGGTACTACATGGAAAATATCATGCTAAGCGAAATGAGTCAGAAAGAGAGGGACAGACATAGAAAGACTGCATTCATCTGGATAACATAAAGTAACAAAATAAGAGACTAACACCCAAGAGCAGCTGTGATAAATACCAGGTTGTTCACTCCATGGTTAGAAGCCAGCCGCACACTGTAGGGGCAAAGTCAGCTCAGATAGAGAAAGGAACACCAAATAAAGGGTGCTGGGAAGATTCACCCAGGATGGGAGATGCATGCTGAAAGTAGTCTATAGACAGAACATGATTGCCACCCAATGTCTCTTCTGCAGACCACAGCACCCAAAAGGAGAGATAGAACAAAAGGGAGTGCCCTGCCACAGAGGCAGGGTGGGATGGGGGATGGGAGGGGTGGGAGGGATAGTGGGATTGGTGGAGGTGGAGAATGGGCACTGGTGGTGGGATGGGTACTCGATCATTGTATAACTGAAACCCAAGCACAACAACTTTTAAGTCTACAACTGTACCTCATGATGTTTCACTAATAAGAAAGAAACAAACAAACAAACAAATAAACAAACACAAATGGCCAAAAAGTACATAAAAAAAAAAACACTCTACATCACAAACCATCAGGGAGATGCAAATCAAAACAACAATGAGATATCATCTCACACCACAGAGACTGGAACGCATCAAAAAAGAACAAGAATGACCAGTGCTGGAATGGATGTGGGGAGAAAGGGCTCTCATTTGTTGCTGGTGGGAATGCCAAATAGTTCAGCCTTTCTGGAAAACAACATAGGTATTCCCCAGAAAACTAGAAACTGATCTATCTTCGGGTTTTGACCCAGCAATACCATTCCTCGAAATATACCTTACGATGGGATGGGTATTTAACCATTGTATAATTGAAACCCAAGCACAAAATTTGTAAGTCTACAACTGTACCTCATGGTGTCTCACTAATAAAAATTTTAAATATATATATATATATGTAACAGGTCCAAAACCACAATGCAGAAAAGCCATCTGCACTTCTATATTCACTACAGCACTATGCACAATAACCAGAATCTAGAAACAACCCAAGTGCCCGAGAACAAATGACTGGACAAAGAAACTACGGTATAGAGGGTGCGGTGCTGCCGGTAGATCAACCTGTACCCATGGGGCGAGTGCATCAGCAGCCTGATGGTGCGTTCTGGCTTCCTGATACCCCAAAATTGCTGTTGTGCCTCTGGCTGGAACCCTGACAATTCAGAACCAAGTTTCCTGAGAAATTAAATGACCAAAAGTCAGGTATGTGGGAGCCACACTCACAAACAAACCCTGGCCCAGCTATATATGTTCATTTATCGACCTTGCTTCAGAGACCCATAAATAAATCTTGAAAGAGATCAAAAGTCCAGCGAGTCTCAAACCCACACAAGGCTGAACAGACCAGGGTAAATCAGAGGGGGGCAGGTCAAAACTTCCACAATCCAAAACCACCATCATGTCCCTGAGACGCCACCATCTCAGGACGGATCTCACCAAGATATTAACCTGTTGAAAATTTGATATGCAGGTTTTGTGACTTTCTCGGAACTGAGATGGGCTACCTCCTCCCCTTTCTCACCCCCACAAACCAATACCAGCGCCACCATGTAAGCTCTTCTACAGGCGTTGCTTCAGATACCCATAAATAAATTTCTAAAGAGATCAAAGCAGCAGTTAATCTCAGACCTACGCAAAGCCAAACAGACTGGGGTAAATCGGACAGGGGAGGGAGCATGGTGCCCTCTCAAGCAGAGTCCAGGCAGCCACTTGCTTCCACAATCCAAAATCACCACTATGCCCCCAGCTGGACTCCACTGTCTCAGGTCAGACCACACTGAAATATAATCTGCTAAAAATTCAGGTATGCAGGTTTTGTGTCTGAATCTCCAGGCTTCGTCAGGGTTGGGAAGGACTACCAGCAGCCCTGTACTTCCAGAAGCCTCAGGAGTCATGTTCACACCCCAGAGCTGCCATCCAGTTAAAAAAGCAGGCCCACCTTTACCTTCCCAAGAAAAATACTGAATGCCCTGAAGAAACACAGTGACCCCTTAGTACCAGTATTGCAAAACACAATCCACAATGCACAAAAGAAGAAAGAGGAAAAGAAAAGTGCCTGCCATAGAGGCAGGCTGGGTTGAGGGGCTGGGGAGAGGGGAACTGTGGCAGGATGGAAAGTGGTGACACTGATGGTGGGAAAT
Source organism: Sorex fumeus (assembly GCF_029834395.1). Taxonomy (NCBI): domain Eukaryota; kingdom Metazoa; phylum Chordata; class Mammalia; order Eulipotyphla; family Soricidae; genus Sorex; species Sorex fumeus. Next base: position 37,576,501 of record NW_026606101.1, on the reverse strand, counting down.
GGTTAAGGAACAGGTGTGGGAACACTGTATGACTGAAATCCAATCATGAACAACTTTGTAACAGTGCATCTCACGGTGATTCAAAAAAAAAGAGTAAGATGAAAACTTGACAGCAACCCCAAGCCCACTGTGGACCTGGTCTCCAGGACTCTAGTTCCCTACCAGACTCAAACTAGAGCATCCCACTTACCTTCAAACAGTGAATTCTGAGGCAGGAAGCTAGTACAGATGGTAAGGTGCTTACCCTGCACACCACCAACCCTAGTTCAATCCCTGGCACCACATATGGTTCTCTGCGTACAGACCCAGAAGTATACTGTTAGACATAAGCCCAGAAGAGAAACAAAAACAAGAGTGAAGTATATCCCATTCTTTATGGGGGCCATACACCTCAGTATGGGTAGGAGATGGAGGGCCACTTCCTCTGAAGCAAAGCCCAGCAGTTCTCAGGCCCAGTGTCGCAGTGTTACTTCGGGATCCAGGGACCACCCAGCAGGAAGTGGACGTGGGAGGACAATGATAACACAAGCAGTGCCAGAGAAAGAATCAAGGTTTCACACACACCGAGCACAGGCTCTGCCGCTGTGTTCTCTCCATGCCCCCACTCCTTTGTCATCAAATTCTCCCCCTCTTGGTTATTGTGGATCTCACAATGCCCCGAGACTGAGTGCACACCTGGCTGTGGGATTAGCATGTTTCACTGTGCTGCTCCCCAGGGTTTCCCACGGGCTCAGGGACAGCCACCCCCTCTCTTTAAGCTGCGGCTCACCCAAGTGCACTGTTCCATCGACCCAGGCAGGCCTTGGAGGCTGCGGAAGTGCTCACAAAGAAGCCCGCCCCAGTTGTCTTCCCTGGCCACAGCAGTCCCACATCCTTCCAGCTGCAGTGCTGCGGGGTGACCCCCGTTAGTGGTGCTCACGCCTGCCTGCCTGTGGCCCAGTAGGACAGCTGGCAGCACCGAGGGCCACAGCAGCCAGGCCGACAGCGCAGCACTCTGGGTTCACCCATGGCCGCAGGGCAGGCCTGCTAATAGCCTAGCAGCTATTCTACCAGGGTCCTCATTAATTTTTTCCCTCCCCACAGTTTTCTTTGCTGCTGCAGTTGCAGCTATGACCAGGGGTTGCATCTCTTGGTTGCAGTTCGCCCCCACGTGTGTGGAGGCACTGAGAACCCCCAAATGCAGGTGCTGGGAACATACACTGATGGGGGGGGGGGGAGTGGGGAGGGGGGGAAGAGGACGAACTCGACAGCCCCATGAACACACAACGCTTTACTGCCTGCCCCCACAGTAACCTGGGGCAGGTTCCTTCTTTCCCCAGGTGTTTTTACTGAACCGCAGCTGGAAGCGCCAGGGAGAGGACCCAGAGGGCAGTCTTGCAGTCAGTCCGAAGGAAGGCTAAGTCATAACTCCATTATCCAAAGTAGAAAATGACAAAAGGTGGCCAGAGTGCAGGAGAGACAGAAAACCCTATGGGGAAAAGGCACACCCTTAAAGAAAAGTGGGGCAAATGGAAGGTCCGTATTTCTGCTCTGTAGAGCTGGCCCTGTATGTCCATGTCCAGGGGAGGCTTAGCCAGTTGCTAGAGAGCAGACCTGAAAACTGGACCTATCTATCAGTACATTCCCTAAAGAGGCTGACGTGGCCATCAAGGCCATGTCCTCCATACCCAGCTTCCCTTTGGGTGTTTGGTTGGGTTCAGGTGTGAAGGTCACATCCAGAGCTGCTATTCCTAGTATATTGTTCCAGAGGTGCTTGGGAGAAATGTGAGGTGGGGCTGGAGCCCCGGGATCCAGCCTGGAAAGCAGCTGCTCCAGCCTTCTGAGTCTCGCCCATACCTGGGCCCTGTGTCCCAGAGCCTGGACTGCAGGGCAGAGGTGTGAGTGATGAACACCCACTGAGCGGTCGGGCTGAGCGCTACAGAGCAAGGCTCCTGACCTCCCCACCCCAGCTCCACTGAAAACATGAGATCTAAGCTGAAACACTGAAACTACATAATGTGCTTGTCAAATTGACAGGTGGGGGGTGGGATGGAGATTAGGGTGGAGAAGGAATCTGGGAACACTGGTGGAGGAAAACTTGACTTATTTTGATTTTTTTTAATTTTTTAATTTAAGAACGGTGATTTACAAAGTTCCTGATATTTAAGTTTTTGGCATACAATACTTCAATAACAATCCCACCACCAGTGTCACTTTCCATCCACCAAGTTAGATCTCATGTTTTCAGTGCTGTTGGATCTGTGTTTTGGATATATGGCTATATTCCTCACCCATATCACGAGTATAACTGAAGCCCTGACACCTGTTGACCCATTACTTCCCATTCTCTACTTATTCGCCCTTGATTTCTTTCCTTTGTCCTTCTCTCTGTAACAGTGGGGTCAGTGGTGAGCAAGGCATCCCTCCCTTTGCTACATTTCCCCATCCAATATTCTGTATACCAGAGAAAGTGAGATCATCCTGTTTGTCTTTCTTCTTCTGACTTACTTCACTCAACATATCTTCCGGTTCTAACCAGGTTGTAGGAAACTGCATGATTTTATCATTCTTTGCAGCTGCATAGTATTCTATTGTGTATATATATACCACATTTTCACAATTCATTCATCTGTTGTTAAACACCTAGGTTGATTCCATCTTAGCTACTGTTACTGAGTCCAGTAATGAAAAATAGTGCGTATATGTCCTTTTGAGAGAGTGTTTTTATGTCCTAGGGAGATACCTCCCAGTTTCTTATTTTTCAGTATGGTTTTGGCTATTTGTAGTCTTTTATGATTCCATACAAAGTGTATTATTGACTTTCTAAGTTCTTGAAGAATGTCGTCTGAATTTGGAAAGGGACTGTGTTGAATCTATAGAGTATCTTAAGTTGTATGGTCATTTTGACACTATCGATTGAAAAATAATTTTTTTAGGGATTACACCCAACAGTGGCAGAGTTGTGGGTACTTCTGGATATGCTTGGGAACTACTGGGGTCATCCTTGAGGTAGTCAAGGCCATACCTGACATTGCCCAGACAGTACACATGCTAGGCACATGCCTCACCATTCACGCTCTCTCCCTGGTCCGTAAAAGAAACCATTTTAAAGTGTAGAATTCAGGGGCATTAGAATATTCAGTATTGCACAACTATCTTATCCCAAAGTATTTTCACTACACTGAAAGGAAATGTTGTGCCCATTCAAGAGCCAACTCTCACTTAACCCTAGCCTAACTCCTGGCAACTACAACCACTGTTTTGCTTTTGGTCTTTATGAGCTTGCCTATTCTGGATATTTCATTTAAAAGGATTCATACAATACATATGTAGCTTTTTGTGTCTGACTTCTTTCACTTAGCCTATTGTGTTCAAGGTTCATCCAGTACATAAATCGGTCGATACCACATTTCATTTATCCATTCATCTCCTGATGGGCATTTGGTTTGTTTTCAACTTTTTGGGTATTGTGAACAGAACTGCACTGAACATGCAGTACAGGTTTCTGTTTGAACACCTGTTCTCAGTTCTTTTGGCCACATACTCAGAAGTGGAACTGCTATAAGCATATGGTAATTGTGTTTAAGTTACTGAGGCACTGCCAAATTGTTTTACACAGTGACTGAACATTTCCATCGGTACTAAGGGCTATAATTTTTCTGTATCTTGTTAATATTTGTGACTTCCCATTTTTTGGTTTATAGCCATTCACTTGGTATGAACACAGTGTATGTGAAGGCACATCATTGTGATTTCAATTTGCATTTTTCTAATGATGAATGGTACTGTACATCCTTTCATATCCTTTCTTGGCCATTTGTATGTCTCCTTTGGAGATTATGGTTATTCATTTTTTTCTTATTAAACATTTCATGGGGTGGTGGTTGGGGGCTTCCAAGAAATGCAGAAGTCCAGGGGCCACTCCCGTTAACTTGGCCAAGTGGCCAGCTAGTTCAGTGTTTGGGGCCAGCATGCAATGCTTCTCAGCCCCATCACTGCACACTTTGTTGCAGTGTGGGAGTCACACTCGTGGCGTGGGGATTGCATCTGGCAGTGCTGTGGCTCCAACGGCAGTGTAGGGCAGGGCTAGTAACTGAACCCAGGACTTTGTACATGCAAGGCATGTGCTCTGCCACTGAATCACATTCTTGGGCCTATCTCTACAGTATTAGTGTCTTCTGTTTGTTTTTGGTTTTTGGGCCATGGTGCTGGGCTAGTTCTAGGTTGGTGCTGAGGGTTTGCTTCTCTGTGTTGCTCAGGGATCATGTACCACGGGTAGAACTTGGCCTCCCATGTGCAAAACATATGCTCCAGCCCTTTGAACTATCTTCTTGGCCCTAATACCTGATCTTTTTTTTTGGGGGGGGGGGTGGGGAGCAGGGGAGGTGACACCTGGAGATGCTCAGGAGTTACTCTTGGTTCTGCACTCAGAAATTACTTCTGGCATTACTTGGGGAACCATATGGAATCCAGGGATTGAACCTGGGTTGGCTGTGTGCAAGGCAAATGCCATCCCTGCCAGGGAATGCAAGGGAAGCACTCCACCCTCCAGTCCCAATAGTTTATTTCTAAAGAGCAGGGGAAGCTGATTTTCCCCATGGTCTTTTTCTTGTTAACTGATAACCATAAACTGTTGATTCAGCCTTTACTTGTTGGTCATGGCATAGTGTGCTAATACACATTTGCAAGGGATTTTATAAATGCTCCTATAAAAGTTTTGCATGTGCATTCAAAGACTATTTGAATCTGTATCCAAAGACTGCATCTGTGTCTCTGTCACAGTTTAAGTATTTGGGTAACGTTAACCTTGCAGGATAAGCAGTTTTTTATAGTCTAAACTAATTTAAGTAAATTGAACAGCCATTTTAAATAATACGAGTTAGGTATCCTAATAGAACTTGTCAGCATTCTTTTGGCTTCTCTTCCTTGGTCATGGCTCTGATCAGACTTTCCAGCACGCCTGGGCCCTCTTGTAATCTGATATTTCAAATGCATTCAAAGATTTTGTTTCTTTGTTTTTGGGCCACATGCAGTGGTGCTCAGGTTTTAATTCTGACTCTGTGCTCAGGGATCACTCCTGGTGGGGCTTGGAGAACCATATATGTAGCCAGGATTTGAACTTGATTGGCCGTGTGCAAGGCAAGTGCCCTGCCTGCAGTACTACAGTTCCAGTCCCTCAATATTATTGTTTTTAATTACAAAGATCTCAATTCATCATGCACAATATGGTATGTGTCACAAACAGACATTTTGTTTTCTTGTTATTCATTTTTATTGTGATCATTAAAAGAAAATGTTTGGAATCCCTCCTCCCACCCCACCCCCCAAAAAAAGGTCTTGAATCACCAATACAGCAAAGTGCCTGGCTACACAGTCAATATACAAAAACTGGAGGTGCAGTGCCATCCAGCAGATCAACCTATAACTGCAGGGCAAGTGCATCAGCAGCCTGATGGTGCCTTCAGGCTTTCTGATACTCCAAAATTGCCTCTGTATTTCTGACTGAACCCCAACAATATGGGACCAAGTTTCCCAAGATATTAAGTGGCCAAAAATTAGGTGTGAGAATCACACCCACAAACCACCTCCGGCTCAGCTAAACAAGCTCATTTATCTGCCTTGCTTCAGAGACCCATAAATAAATCTCAAAAGAGATCAAAAGCAGGACATTTAAGGGTATTAATGGCCATGATTCAGAGACTCACAAGTGAATCTCGGAGGAGAGCCTCCCCACAGAGATGCCTCCCCACTCTGCACCAGGCTGATTTCACTGGGGCACCTCAGATGGGGCAGTGTTCCCCAGGGTTCCCTCTGCATGCCCCAAATGAACCCTGGCAGCTGCAAACTTTCAGAAGCCAGTCACCATCACGCTCACGGCCAAACTTCACAGTCTCATCCCGAGTCCTCCACACATGAAAATGAATCTGCTGAAAAACCCAGGTATCAGGGACTAGTGACTGCAAATTCCAGGCTTCATGGAGTCAGGGATGGGCAACCTCCCCCATTTCCCTGCCCTTCTGGTTCCCTGGCAGTCGCACCCAAGAACTGCCTCTGCGCACCATATAAATACATTAATGGCTATAATTCAGAGACTCACAAATGAATCTCGGAAGAGAGCAGCACTCCACAGAGATACCTCCAGATCCCAAATATATATAAAAAAAAAAAATTAGAATTCCAGGAGTGCACAGCGACTTTCTCAGCCACACAACATCTTATGCTATTCACAACAAGCAATACAAAATAAAGTATTCAGCATCTGCCTAAGAACAGGCTTGGGTGGTGGTGGGAAAATTCAAAATGATGGTGGTGGGAAGGTCGGTGGTGGGAAGATGTAATGGTGGTGAGACTGGTGTTGAAATGTTAAATGTAAACAATTATTGTGAACAACTTTTTGAAAATAAAATTTTTAAATGTATAAATACACAAAAATTCCTTATATACAAATAATAAATCAGAGGAGAAGGAGATCAAAGAGTCTGTCCTATTCAAAATAGTGCCCCCCCAAAAAATAGTGCCCCATGGGGCCAGAGCCATAGCACAGCAGGTAGGGCGTTTTCCTTGCACACAGTCAACCAGGGTTCAATTCGAGCACCCCATATGGTCCTCCAAGCACCATCAGGAGTAATTCCTGAGTGCATGAGCCAGGAGTAACCCCTGTGCATGCCGGGTGTGACCCAAAAAAGCAAAACAGTGCCTCCAAATGTCAAGTACCTAGGAGTCAACTTAACAAAAGAGGTAAGAGATCTGTACCATGAAAACTTTAAAACACTTAAGAAATAAATAGAAGACTTTAGTAAACAGAAAAATATTCTATGCTTTTGGATTTGAAGAATCAATTTTATCAAAATGACTATCCTACCTAAACTACCACATAAATTTAATGCAATCCCTATTAAATTCAACAGCATTCTTCAAGAACTTTTTGTATGGAATCATAGAAATCCCTAATAGCCAAAGTTATACTAAAAAAGAAGCTGGGATATACTTTGGTACCTAAATTGAAACTATACTATAAAGCCATAGTGATCAAAACTCTGTGGTATTAGAGTAAGGATAGACTCTCTGACCAAGGGGTCAGAATAGAATACCCAAGAACTAACCACCACATATATGGTTGGCTAAATTTTTGACAAAGGAGCTGAGAGCATAAAATGGAGTGAAAACAGCCTCTTCAAAAAATGTGCAGGCAAAACTGGATAATCACATGTAAAAATTAAAGCTGATCTGTATCTCACACCTGACACAAAATTCAATTTAAAGTGGATCAAAGAACTTGAGATCAGACCAGAATTTATAAAGCAGCACTGTAGCACTGTCCTCCCATTGTTCATCAATTTGCTCGAGCAGGCACCAGTAACGTGTCCATTGTGAGACTTGTTGTTACTGTTTTTTTGATACACTGAGGAAAATATAGGCAGAATACTTTTAAGATCTGAACCTCAAAGGTGTCTTTCAGGGGCTGGAGTGATAGCACAGCGGGTAGGGCTTTGCCTTGCACGCAGCCAACATGGCCAACACAGGTTCGATTCCCAGCATCCCATATGGTCCTCCGAGCGCTGCCAGGAGCAATTCCTGAGTGCATGAGCCAGGAGTAACCCCTGAGCGTCACTGGGTGTGACCCAAAAAGAAAAAAAAAAGGTGTCTTTCAATGATACAATGCCACTGGCAAAGGAGAACAAAATAAAATTTAAAATGGGAGTTGGAGCAATAGAACAGCAGGTTGGGCATTTGCCTTGCATGCTGCTGACCCAGATTCAATCCCAGCATCCCATATGGTCCCCCAAGTCAGCAAGGAGTAATCCCTGAGTACATGGCCAGGAGCAAACCCTAAGCACCACCAGGAATTGCCCAAAAATAAATACATAAATAAATAAATTGGTTGGTTTCATATATTTTAGTATAACACAAAATTAATTTTAGAAAAAAAATGCTACAAATGAAAAAATAAATGATGGATTTAAAATTCAGATGATAGGTTAAAATCTAAACTGCACATAGTCACTGAAATAATTAGTACACTGGAAGATTCACAAGACACAGCAAAAAGAAAGTGATTAAGCTGGGGTTGTGGTGAGAATCGAACCCTCATCCATCACTGGTGGGAATGTAGTCTGCTTCAGCCTCTATGAAAAATAATATGGATATGTACCCCAAAAATAGGAATAGAACTCCCATACAACTCAACAATACCACTTCTTGGCATCTATCCCCAAAGCAGAACACTTAATGCAAACTAAAATATACACACTTAGGTTCAGCACAGAGTTTTGTACAATAGCCAAGACACAGAAACAACCCAGATGCCAAATTACAGATAAAGGGATCAGGAAGTTGCAGTAGATACAGTGGAATACTATGCAACTCTAAGAAAGAACAAAGAGGCTGGAGAAATAGTATAGCAGGTAAGGGACTTGCCCTGCAAGTGGCCAACCTGGGTTCAATCCCCAGCACCTCAGATAGTTCCCCATGTCTGCCAGGAGTGATCCCTGAAAATAGCCAGGTGTGTATGTGTGTGTTGGGGGAGAGGAAGGCTACACATGTAATTTGCAACAACATGTATGGAACTAGAGAATATCATACTGAGTGAAGTCAGTCAGAAAGAGAGGGATAGATACGGTCCCCTGAGCTCACCAGCAGTGATCTCTGAACACAGGGACAGGAGTAACCCCTGAGAATTGCCAGGAATGGCCCAAAACCAACAACAGTTTTTTTTAAATAAAATTAAATAAAAAATGGGAACATTTAAAACCCAAGTCTGACAACTGGGCAGAAAGAAAGTAAGTCGTAGCCATAAAAAATATGTAGAAACAGTGTAAGATCAAAGAGATGGGCCAGTAACCAACAGGCTGCGTCACAAGCATTAGGCCATGTTTGCTCCCCAGAGCCTCCCCATACACTGGTGCAGTCCAGGCAGCTCTGCCATAGGGCCTGGTACACCTGCATTCCCAACAGTTTCCTGCCACTCTACAGCCAGATGTTCACCAGCACTACAACTAAAAGGGTATGACCCTTGGTAAAATTGCTATTAGAAAAATGCAGGAGTACTGTAGACATGAGTGCAACCCACACCCAGTGAGCACTGCAGTAACCCCAGTGAACACTACATCTAAGAAGTACAATCCCCAATAAGTACACGCACAAGACTGAGATCAAGGGACCGTGCCCCTATGTGCAATTACTACTCATTCAGCTTTATGAAAAGATGAAATGATGCCATTTATGGTTACATGGGTGAATCTGGAGAGTATCGTTCTGAATGAAGTTAATAAAAGAGAGGGACCAGGCACCCCAGATGGAGCAGGTACACTCTCCCCACCCACTCCAGAGAGAATCCCAGCGACCAAGAGCTTCCACAAGCATGGCCCAGGTATGCGGGTTGCAGAATCGCCCACTCTTGATGTCACACCCACAACCCGCCCCCAGGTACCATCCCAGTGCACCAACAACCCTGGTCCAGAAACTCCCAATTGAATCCCAAAGTGGATCAGTGCCCTACAGAGATGTTTCTGGAACCCAACCATTCACAATCTTAGAATTCCAAAAGTGTGTGCATACAACCTCTCATGATATTTAAAAAGAGCAAAGGAAAATAAACTATCTAGCTTCTGCCCCTAGCAAGCAGGCTTGAATGGTGGTGGGAAAATTTGAGCAAAATATAATCACCAAAAGTAGGTAGAGAATATCAGGGAAATTGTCTGCCATATAGGCAGGGTGAGGACGGGGAAGGGGGAATGGATAATGGGGACATTGGTGGTGGAAAATATACACTGGTAGAGGAATGGGTATTTGATCACTATATAGCTGGATCTCGAACATGAAAGCTTTGTGACTGTATCTCATGGTGATTCAATAAAAAAAAAAAAATTTAATTTAAAAACGAGAGGGGGGGGCTGGAGCGATAGCACAGCGGGTAGGGCGTTTGCCTTGCACGCAGCCAACATGGCCAACACAGGTTCGATTCCCAGCATCCCATATGGTCCCCTGAGCACCCCCAGGAGTAATTCCTGAGTGCATGAGCCAGGAGTAACCCCTGAGCATCGCCGGATGTGATCCAAAAAGCAAAAAAGAGAGAGAGAGAGAGAGAGAGAGAGAGGAACCAGCACCTGTATTGCAAACCATGATACCCAAAAGTAGAGAGAAAGAAGGAAGGTGCCTGCCATGGAGGCAGGGGGTGGGATGGGTTAAGGGTGGTAGGAGGGATATTTGGGACATTGGGGGTGGAAAATGTACACTAGTGGCGGGATGGGTGTTTGATCATTGTATGACTGAAACTCAAACGTAACTGTATCTCATGGAGATTCAATTAAAAAATTTTAAAAAAGAAAGAAACAGACACAAAATGATCTCTCTCATATGCAGGACATAAAGAAACATCATAGAGGGGCTGGAGCGATAGCACAGCGGGTAAGACATTTACCTTGCACGCAGCCAACATGGACGACACAGGTTCGATTCCCAGCACCCCATATGGTCCCCTGAGCACCGCCAGGAGCAATTCCTGAGTGCATGAGCCAGGAGTAACCCCTGAGCATCACCGGGTGTGACCCAAAAAGAAAAAAAAATCGTAGAATAATAAATACCCAAGGGATCAGAAACACATCTGTCTTCAGCAGGAAGCTTAGGGAGGAGGGGTGGGTACGGGCAATGGGAGGAATAGTGGGAAATGGTGGGCGAAGTAAACTCTCTGGTGTGGGGGTTGGTACTGAAATTCTTTATGTATAAACCCTATCAATATCAGTTTTCTAAAACACAGTGCCTAATATTTTAATTTAAAAATAAAATGTTTAAAATGAGCCCTCGGTGAGCCACAACAGACAGGTGTGACCCAAAAAACAAAAATAACAATAAAGTAAGAGATATGCAGAAAGAAAGACAGTGGTAAAGAAAGACAGTGAGGATTCAATAAAGCATCCTTAACTTCTGGCTCATTATTTTTCTGCTCAATGGATAAAAAATTATTAACTTGTGCCCTAGGGTTTTTTTTTAACCCTTCAGTAATTCATTAATTACTGAAGAAAGTTAATGAAGCAGAAACTATAAATTAACTTGGCCAAAGTAAATCATACATCCATGTCCAGCTTCTCCATGAGGATGCTGACCCTGTTATTTATCAACAAGGAAAACGAGGCCCCACACTGTCATCTCCTAAATACACACAAGCAAGAATGCCTCTGGCATCACAGTCCTTGCTGAAGTGTGTAGAACAGCCTTCCAATAAAAGTTCACTCATGCTGCTAAAATGTTTTAAGTACTAGAAAGAACAGAAAAATTAAACAAATCTATAAAAATTAAACACTAACCACGGAGCAAAACCCAGATGTGGTCTTCTTCCTCCTGGCGCTTTCTCTCTGCCTTACGCGCCTGCAGGAGTCCAGGCTCTAACGGCCTTCCCACAGAGTGAACAGAGCCACAGCAATCAGCAGCTGCTGCTGCCTGAAATGTCTTTCCACATCTCTCCACAATAGGTCAGACCCCACAGAGAATATATAGGCAGCTTTTTTTTAATACCATAGCAGTTTCTCATTTACTGAACAAAGCCAATAGATGAGTACTTTCCTGCGCCCATTACAAACAGCTCACTCACAGTTGGAACAAGAAGCTTTAAAAGAAGAGATTTTTCCTTCCAAGGATTCCATTTTGGTACAGCATTTAGTTCTTTCCTGACTATAAAATATGCATACTCAATACTCAGATATGAGCATGTTAAGTGTCTCACTAAACCACAACCTGAAGTGGGTGCTAACCACCTCCAGGGGACACTGGAACAGTTCAAGGGGGTGGCAGTGACCCCCTTGGGGCTGCTGTTTGTTCACTTAAAAAAGGCAGATTTCCAGAGGGGTGCTGAATGATTTTTTATTTCCTGAAAAGGAGGCAGTAGGCTAAATAAGTCTGGAAACATTTGCACAGAATGTTCTTTCAGCATTCATCTAAAGGACGAGGTTCCTGGAAGAACTGCAGAGGGCAAAATCAAAGCCTTTTCCTTGGGTCACTCAGTTGAGGTTCAATAAAGCATCCTTAACTTCTGGCTCATTATTTTTCTGCTCAATGGATAAAAATTATTAACTTGTGCCCTAGGGTTTTTTTTTAACCCTTCATACAATTATTTGAAGAACAGTCTCTTTTGAGAGCACTAGAATTTTGAGTCGTGGAAGGACCAACACTGGACACAAACTCTCTGGCAGGCTGTGAGAGGATCTGACCAGCAGTACATGACTAATGATACAGGCCTCTGTCTGACAGATGTCAGCCTCTAGGGGCTGACAACTCTATTTCTAATCTCTTGAAACACCTACTCTTAGGATGCCTGCTCTGCGAAAAGCCACCAATCATAAACAAAGGCCAACCATCCCGAGATCGGTGAGAAACCCAAGCAATGGAGGATGAGATGAGATGAGAAGGAGGAGGGGGAGGGAGGCAAGACCAACAGAGGTTAACTCAGAAGATCCCTACACCCACTCAATACCACATTCATCAAAGACAAGCTCCCAAACAAGTCCTGACCCAGAGAATTGAAAAGAAAGTACAATGGTGATTGTTTTGTTTTCTTTTGTTTTGGGTCACACCCCACAATGCTCAGGGGTTACCCCTGACGCTGCACTCAAGAATCACTCCTGGCAGTGCTCTGCTCAACTGTGTACAAGGCAAACTTCCCACCCACTGTACAAATGCTCTGGTCCCACAATGGTGATGGTTAGGCCACTAAATGTTAAGGTACTAGGATTTGGAGTAACAGGGAACTGAAATATAAGAGAAGATGCCACAACAAAGCCTGTCCAGGAAGCATAAACAGACTAAATGGTCTGCAGGAAGCACTCAATGGACTTAGCATGCTTGACTGGGGCAGCATGGTCCCATGCATAGCCAGGAAGACCCCAGAGCACCAAACTTGGAATACACTGAAAATTTTCAAGTGTGACCACCTAGACAGAGGCAGAACAAAAGTGAAAAGTGAAAGCAGAGGTTCCCAACAGACTGAGATTACTGGTCATGCTGATATAGTAGAACCTACAACCAAGACAGTGTAAAGTAATAAATCTTCCAGATTGCCATTCAGGGTCACTATGGCACTAGTCAGTCTTTACCCTCTCATTTTTCCAAGTAAAAGGGAGAGAGGGAGGGATGGAGTAAGTAAATGTGTGTACTGGAGGGTGGGGAGGAGGGGAATGGAGAACTGAGAAGAAATGAAAGAGGAAAAGTCTCTGAGCAGGTGACGCTGCACAAACACTTTCTTTTTTTTTTTTTTATTAGTGAAACACCGTGAGGTACACTTATAGACTTAGAAATTTTTGTGCTTGGGTTTCAGTTATACAATGATAGAGTACCCATCCCTCCACAAGTGCCCATTCTCCACTACCACTAACTAATCCCAGTATCCCTCCCACCTTCCATCTCCCCAATCCCACCCTGCCTCTGTGGCAGGGTGTTCCCTTTTGTTCTCTCTCTCCTTTTGGGTGCTGTGGTTTGCAAAAGAGGCATTGAGTGGCAATCATGTTTGGTCTATAGTCTACTTTCAGCATGCTTCTCCCACCCATGGAGGATCCTCACAACACCCTTTATTTGGTGCTTTCTTCTCTATCTGAGCTTCCTTTTCCCCTAGCACGTGCACAAACACTTTCTGATGCTTGAATTCCCATCTTCCCTTTTGGTCCTGGATGAAACATGTCTTTGATCCTTCCTAATGTCTTTGCTACTAACAAGCAGGCCCAATCCACCAGAGAGATGAACAAGTTATCAGAAAGCAAACACTTTCTAGCATTCTGCTCTCACTCTTCCTCCCAACTGTTTTCTGAACCTCTAGGGTCCTATCAGGTGAGTCGTACACCTGTCAGGAGAAAGGCAGGCATATAAGCATTTCTGATCCTGCAGTCAGGGTATGTGGTCATCCCTTCTGCTCTGAAACTCGACCTCATTCCTCATCTCCTAGGTATGCTCTGCTCCAGACACTGGATGGTACGCTAAATAATTCTGGGAACCCCTGAATTAACAAATTCTTTTAGCATTCATTGGAAGGATGAAATACCTGGGAGACTGAAGAGGGCCAAATCAACACTGTTTCCTCTGTCTGCTCAGTTGAGGATTCAATGAATCACCCTTTAACTTCTGGCTCATTCTGCAGTGTCCTGCCTCATTTGGAAATCAGCTGTTGCAACACCAAGAACTGCTCTGCTCCACCGCTATTTCCTAGGATGACCAGCATTCTAGTTGGAAATTCCTACAAATACTTGATTTTTGCTCTGAGGTTCATCTCTCCAGTGCCCAGGTTCACTACATGAGGGAAAAAAAAAAGGGGGGCTCACAGAGTTTGGGCAAGGGGAACAAACGGAGGTGTTATAATGCGCACAGCCGCTGTCTAGCAGTCCAAGAGCACTTGCATCCACAGCAACAACCTTCCCTGTGAGCATCAGGATGATGAACAAGAAGTTCAACACACAGAAATAGGATGGAAGTGGGTAACTAAAATCATCCACAACTGAAAAAAGAACTAAAAACCTGAATTAACACTATCACTCCAAGTACTACTCCCCTCTTACTAGAGCCATGTAAGCCCAAAAATATTCCACTAATTTTCCTGTTCATAGCAAAGGCAAGAATGTCCCTATAAATGCAATGAAGAGAGAAGGCTAAAGAAAAGGCCAGCAAGTCAAGAGGATGAGTATTCTACAGTAAGTCAAAATTGTCACTGAAACTGAGGCTCTAGAGATGGCTGCTTGTTCCTTTGCCACTTACATGCTGAGTGATGTTCCACAGGTTACCTTTCCCCGTGCCTCACAAAACCTCCCCCTTTGTAAAACGAATGCAATGCTAGTGACCATCTAATAGGTCTATTGGGAAATTCCATAAATAAGATAAACAACAGAGAGGAGGGACCTTAGAAATATTACAGTGAGGGAGCTGTCCGCCTTGCACATGACTGACCTGGATATTTTTTTTTCCTTTTTATGACCTGTGTTTAATCACCAACACCCCATCTGGTCCCCAGAGCCTTGCCAGGGATAACCCCTGAGCACAGAGCCAGAAGTAAGCCCTGAGAACTACCAGGTATGACCCCAAAACAAAATAAAAGGAGAGCATTTACTCTGTCTAGCCCTGAACAGATATACTTTTGACACTCTTTGCATGAATAATAATGATGATAATAATATTAATGGTAAAGGAATTCTGCTCCATGGCTTGGAGGCCAGCCACACATGCTAGGGGAAAAGGCAGCTCAGATAGAGAAGGGAGCACCAAATAAAGGGTGTTGGGAGGATCCTCCCAGGATGGGAGAAGCATGCTGAAAGCAGACTATAGACCAAACATGACCGCCACTCAATGCCTCTTTTGCAAACCACACACCCAAAAGGAGAGAGAGAACAGAGGGGAATGTCCTGCACAGAGGCAGGGTAGGATCAGGGGGATGGGGGGTAGGAGGGATACTGGGATGGGTGGTGGTGGGAAATGGGCACTGGTGGAGGGATGGGTATTTGATCACTGTATAATTGAAACCCAAGCACAAAATTTGTAAGTCTACAACTGTAGCTCATGGTGTCTCACTAATATAAATAAATAAATAAATAAATAAATTGATAAATAAAAATACCCAAAATTCACCGGCCAAAAAGTAATAATAATAATAATAATATGAATTGTAATAACAACAGTAACCGTGAGGACCAAACCATAACCAGCTTGCTTTCAGGATTCCTAATTGGTAGAGAATCTAGAAAAACGCAAATTGAGATCGTATCACAAAGCAGCAGAGAAACTCTAAACAAGGAACTCTGCTGTCTAGCACATGAGTCCCAGCTGGGCCAGTGCATTACTATGACTGGCAAATCCCTGAAAGCATCTGGGCAGAGGCTGCAGGCATGAAAGAACAGAAAGACAGAATAAAGGAGACAACAATCCTTCCTCTTATTCAATCCTTAACAAGAAAAATAAACTAAGGGCCAGAGATAGTACAGGGGGTAAAGCACTTGCCTTGATGCAGATGACCCAGATTTGATTTCCAGCATCCCGTAGGGTCCCCAGAGCCCACCAGAGTGATTGCTGAATGCAGAGCAAGGAGTAAACCCTGAGCACCAAAAGGTGTGGTCCAAAATCCAAAATAAGTAAATAAATAAAAATCTGAAGTCGTTTTATGGGGCCAGAGAAATCATACAGCAGGCAGGGAGCTTTCCTTGCTTGTACCCAACCTATTGGTTATAGTATGACCTATATTCAAACATTAAATAAAATGTTTAAATAGTTTTAGTAATTAAAGAGAAAGAAATGAAACAAATATTAAATGCAATTAAATCAATAATCAAGATAAAGACATAACCTAAGTTATATATTCATCAATAGATAAAGAAAATGGAAGATATAGCAATATACAGATATATATATATAAACAAGTCAGCCATTAAAAAAAGGAAACTGGGGCTGGAGTGATAGCATAGCAGGTAGGGTGTTTGCCTTGCACGTGGCCGACCCAGGTTCGATTTCCAGCATCCCATATAGTCCCCTGAGTACCGCCAAGGGTAATTACTGAGTGCAGAGCCAGGAGTAACCCCTGTGCATCACCAGCATGATCCAAAAAGAAAAAAAAACGAAAAAAGGAAATTGGGGCCAGAGCACTTGTATAGCGGGTGGGGAGCTTGCCTTGCACATGGCTAGCCCAAGTTTGACACCTGGCATCCCTTATGGCTTCCCAAGCCCACGAGCTTAAGTTCTGAGCACAGAGCCTGGAAAAAGTTCAAAAAAAAAAGAGAAACCAAAAAGACAAATATCACATAATCTATTATATATTGACACTAAAAAAAGAAGCAAAAACCCCAACTACAGAAAACATGCTGGAGGGCAGCAGGTGGGGGGCAAAACAAATGAAAGTAGCCAAAGGTATAGGTAAAGTTTTCACTAGGAGAAAAAACTTCTAGTTATGAGGTAAGTAAGTTCTGGAATATAATATACAGTATGGTGATTATAATTATCATACTCTACCAAATACTTGAAAGTTGCTAGGAAAACAGACTGTAAAAGTTGTTGGTATAAGAAAAAAATGTTTAAACACAAGGACTTAACACAGAAAACCAGCCGTTTGGAGCAGAAAAGCGAATGGACTATGTGTTAAACCACGCCAGCATGCCTGCCCGGAGGGGAAAGGGTGTTGCCCCATTCGCCCTCTCCTCTCTGGAAAGAAAGATGGCGGCCGCACTGGAGCCTTGTGGTGAGCAGGTATGAGCCGGGGGTGTGGGGGCGACTAAAACCTCATGGGAAGGGGGGAGTTCCGGTCCGTCCTTCACGCCCTACCGAGGTCACCAGTTGCCCCCCACGAGCGGCTCTCTGGCACGGCCACAACTCCAGAGCACAGAAACCAATCCCTTAACTAACTCTTAATAGAAATACTTCCAGGGTTAATAAGTAAAATAGCAGAAATCCAAAACTGCGCGGCCGCTATTGTGGCTGCGCGACATCATTTAATTCTTAAAACCCAGCTGTAGAAAGCAAACCATTTCACAATGCTTTCTCAGCATGTCTGATTTGGGGGGGGGGGGGGGGTCGTAAACTCTAAATAATAATGGTGCATCTTTTATCGAAACAATGAATCTAGTCAAAGTTGATAGAGTGTTAACTAGAACTCATCTGCCTCACAGGAATTGGGAGGGGTGGGAGGTGGGGTTCTATTGGGGTTCGCGGTTAAAAATAAGTACTGGTAAAGGGGAATGTGTTTGATATTTACATGACTGAGACCTAAACCTGAAAGCTCCGGGGCTGGAGTGACAGCACAGCGGGTAGGGCATTTGCCTTGCACGCAGCCAACATGGCCGACACAGGTTCGATTCCCAGCATCCCATATGGTCCCCCAAGCACCGCCAGGAGCAATTCCTGAGTGCATGAGCCAGGAGTAACCCCTGAGCATCGCCGGGTGTGACCCAAAAAGCAAAAAAAAAAAAAAAAAAAACCTGAAAGCTCTGTAACTTTTCCCACAGTGATTCAATAAATTAAAAAATTATTAAAAAAAAAAAAGAAAAAACTGTTTAACTACGTGAGATGAGGGATGTGCACTGAAGCTATAGAGCTAATCATTTAAATTATCTAATAAAGGTAAGGTAAAGGTAAAGGCCCTCCCATTGATCGTCGATTTGCTCGAGCGGGCCCAGTAACGTCTCCATTGGAGACTTTGTTGTTACTGTGTTTGGCATATCAAATACTCTCGGTAGCTTGCTGGGCTCTCTGAGAGGGGCGGAGGAATCGAACTCGGGTCGGCCATGTTGGCCACTTGTAAGGTGAACGCCCTACCGCTGTGCTATTGCTCCGTGGTAGGGCGTTTGCCTTGCACGCAGCCAACATGGCCGACCCAAGTTCGATTCCTCCACCCCTCTCGGAGAGCCCGGCAAGCTACCAAGAGTATCTCGCCCGCACAGCAGAGCCTGGCAAGCTCCCCGTGACATATTCGATATGCCAAACACAGTAACAACAAAGTCTCCAATGGAGACGTTACTGGGCCCGCTCGAGCAAATCTAATAAATAATTGTTAAATTATTTATATATTTATATATTAAATTATCTAATAAATAACTTAAAGAGTGTATTTATGGCAATTATAGTGCAATAAAACTGGGTAGGGGGATAATTAAACTACCTCAAGCCTTAAAGTTGATCAAATGGCCATAAAAATCTTGAAATAAAGAAAATTAATTTAGTGGTTTGTTTGCTTTCCAACAGCCCTTCAGCTCACAAAAAGGCCTTTTCATAACAGAGTTGGAAGCCAAATTCTCAAAGTCAAGCCAAGAACAATAAGCCTGTAAAAGACGCCCTTTGAATTTTGTTCCACTGAAGATTTTTAAAGTTTTTTTTAAAAAAAAAAAAAGTGAAGCATTATATCATTGTGTGCTTCTGAAAATCCAAAGAATATGAAAATAAATTCTGATTAAAATTCTCTGCATAATTCGTGACTTTTCATCAAAATGCTCAGATGGCTTATCTCCCAGCACATTTAAATATTAATTCATTATAAAATTACGTTGTTTATAAAATATTGCTTTATGGTACTTCATATAATGATCTTGATCAAATACACAAAGCAAAAGGTACTTTTAATAACACATAGCATCATAGCACTTACTAATATACGAAACACTCTTCTTTAAGGACTTATATGGAAGCTGTTTTGTATTCACTCAGTCATTCCCTAGCAAGCGTCAGTATTCTCCCATTCGAGTATCTTCACTTATGCTTTTATAATATTCCTTGTGCTCATTCCTTCAAAGGACTTCAGTGTATTCTAAAATACATCTGAGACTACTGAGAAAAGAGATGATCCTATAAACATCAAGCAGAGAAGATCATGCCAGCAGCATTTAATTCTTGGCTCCGTAAAGAAAAATAATTATTCAGAGGACTTAATTACTAATTCTGGGAAGAAACATCTGAAGCAAAGCCAAATTGAAAGATCCCAGTGGACATGGAGTAGAGAAAAAAAAAAACACTAGAGGCATTCATGATGAGATTTTGGAATGGAGTGCTAAACATGGCTATTTCCAGAAGAATAAAATATTATATTTTATTATAGCTCAGGTAAGATTGTTACATTAGTGCCAAAATATATGGTATTGATGAACGAAGTTATTGCACCATTATACCACCAAAATGACTGCGACCCTTCCCCCTTGTCCTTGTGTCACCTCTACTCCAGTCCTTGTTTCTTCCCATTCCTCACTCCAGGACTTGGTAATCAATATTTTCATCAAGGTCAAGAGTTTGCTATTCTTTGAGACTCTTTTAACTTGTTTGCCACTCTACAGTCTACAAATCATCTGGTATTTGTCCTTCTCTCTCTAACTTATGTTACTTAACATGATACCCTCCAGTTCCATCCACATTTCTGCAAAATAACTGGTTCCTTATTTCCTTTGAACTATGTAATATTCCACTGTATATATGCCACAACTTCCTTACCCATTAGAAATTTAGGTTGCTTCCATATCCTCGGCTATTGTACTAAGTGCTGCAATGAACACACGTATGCATTTAACTTTTCCAATTAAGGTTTTTGTATTTGGGGAGAAGATGCCAAGAAGTGGTATTTCTGAGTCATATGGAAGTTCTATTCTTGCTTTTATGATTAATCTCCAAACTTCTTTCCATAAAGGCTGAACCACGGGTCAGCACGTAAGGCACTTGCCTTGCATGCAGGTTCAATCCCTGGCACCACATATGGTCCCCTGAGCCCTACCAGGAGCGATCCCTGGGCATAGAAAACCAGGAGTAAAACCTCAGCATCACTGGTGTGGCCCAAAAAAAAAAAAAATACTGAACCAGATGGTATTTCCATCAACCGTGGATGAGGGTTCCTGTTCTCCCCATCCCACCAACACTGTTTCAATCTTGTTAATAAATCCCATTTTCACTGAAAAGATATCATTGTTGTCTTGATTTGCATTTCTCTGATAACAAGTGATGATGAACACTTTTTCATATGCCCACTGGCCATCAGTAATTTTTTTATTTTTATTTATTAGTGCAACACCATGAGGTACAGTTATAGACTTACAAATTTTTGTGCTTGGGTTTCAGTTATAAAATGATCCAGTACCCAACCCTCCACCAGTACTGTGTAGCTGTTAGAAAGGATGAAGTCATGAAATTTACATACAAGTGGTACTACATGGAAAGTATCATGCTAAGCAAAATGGGTCAGAGAGGGACAGACATAGAAAGATTGCATTCATCTGGGGAACATAAAGTAACAAAATAGGAGACTAACACCCAAGAATAGCCAAGATAAATAAATACCAGGAGGTTTACTCCATGGCCATCAGTATTTTTGGGAAAAATGAGCTACATGAATGCTTTATATATTTTGGAAACCATTCTTTATCTAATACATTGTGTGCAAATATTTTCTCCCATTCATTAGAGTATCTCTTTATTTTAATCCAAATTTCTTTTGCCTTTCCATGCCATGCAAAATCTTACTAGTTTGATACAGTCACATCTGCCTATTTCTGCTTATGTTTTCTTTTTCCCCTAGCACTAAATCACTGAAGATACCTCTAAAGAATAAAGTGTTTTCTATTCTATCAGGACCCAAGTAAAGTATGAAACTTTATTTAAGGCAGAAATGTTCTGATCACACAGAATTCATTGTCCTTGTGGCAAATGTTTTACACAAGCAAATAGAAAATTAAATGAAAAATCAAAGAGAGGTAATCTTACTCATCTAAACAAGAGTGGTTTATGATCTGACAATCCTCACGATAAGGTTCTGCCCGAGATTAAAAACATGTAATAATTGTATTATTGAAGAGTGAAAATGGTTCAGTAAGAAAGATATCTGAGGAGACAGAGAAATAGTACAGTAGGAAGGGACTTGCCTTGCAGACAGTCAACACAGATTCGATTCCCAGCACCCCACATGATCCCCCAAGCCCCACCAGGAGTGATCCCTGAGCTCTCAGGAATCAGTTCTCAGCACTGCTAGGTGTGGCCAAAAACCGAAAGAAAGTAAAAAGAAAATGAGAAATATTTGGTTTTGTTCATTTTAGAGAAAAATTAATTACAGGATACACTACAAACTATTAACAACTACTAGATATCTAGCCCTCCCGTTGATCATCGATTTGCTAGAGCAGGCCCAGTAACGTCTCCATTGGAGACTTTGTTGTTACTGTGTTTGGCATATCGAATACCTCACGGGGAGCTTGCCAGTCTCTGCCGTGCAGGCGAGATACTCTCGGTAGCTTGCCGGGCTCTCCGAGAGGGGCGGAGGAATCGAACTCGGGTCGGCCATGTTGGCTGCGTGCAAGGCAAACGCCCTACCACTGTGCTGTATGTCAGCAAAAGAAACTGCAATTAGATATAGAAAGAGAGCTATACTTAGATGGGTCCCACATAGAGGTGCAGTACCAGACGCTACATATTCTCTTCTGAAAATATCTAAAAGGGGACCAAGGAGATAGCTCAGAAGGTGGAAGCACGTGTTTTGCACGCTATAGCCTAGGGTTCCATCCTGGATTGAACCACGTGGTCCCCAGCACTGAGTAAGGATAGTCCCCAGGTACCACTGGGTGTAAAAAACTACCAAAAATTTGGGGCTGGAGTTATAGCACAGCAGGTAGGGCATTTGCCTTGCACGCAGCCGGCCCAGGTTCGATTCCCAGCATCCCATATGGTTCCCCAAGTACTGCCAGGGGTGGTTTCTCAGTGCATGAGCCAGGAGTGGCCCCTGTGCATTTCCGGGTGTAACCCAAAAAGCAAAAAAATAAATCAATAAAAAATTTAATAAATTGTTCTGTCCTCCTGTTGTTCATCGATTTGCTCGAGAGGGCCCAGTAACATCTCCATTGTGACACTTGTTTTTACTGTGTTTGGCATATCGAATACATCACAAGTAGCTTGCCAGGCTTTGCCATGAGGGCAAAATACTCTCGGTAGCTTGCCAGGCTCTCCGAGAGGGGCAGAGGAATTGAACCCGGCTCAGCCTGGCCGGCGGCTTGCAAGGCAAATGCCCTACCATTGTGCTATAATAAATTGTTAATTAGTAAAAATTAGTAAGTAAATGCTCTGATGTGACAGGCAATATATGATGACAGTTAAGTGCAATTTAAACTCCAAAACATGAAAACAGTAGAAATGAATGGTCATCCTAAAGGGACTCCAAATTTCAGATTCATATTCCTATGACAGACTAGGATAACTATTCTAAGGCATTTCCTAAGCTAAATCTGGGTTAGTGAAACTAGGCATTTCCAACACCAAATAGGTAAGTTAAGACCTAACCCTACAGGTACAGTATGGCAATTGCTATCCACATGTTACTGGACACTTGAATATGGCTGGTTTGAATTTAAACAAATGTGTTATGAGTATATTTAAAGATTTACTATTTTTTTTGAGATTTACTATTTTAAAAAATGCAAAATCTGAATATTTTAGATATACTAGATTAAATTAAGATCCACTTTCAAAGTTTATTTTACAGGACTGGATATGTGGCTCAGTGGTGCAACAACTGCCTGGCCCCGGGTTTAATCCGTAGCACCAAAGAAACAACACTCCACGTACTTGTTTTCCTTTTTCCTTTTTTTTCTTATTATGGCTTCCAGAAATTTTAAATTTTTAATTTGTGACTTGCAACATACTTTTGTTGGCCAGCATAAATATCCAAATTAAAATCAACACTGAGACAGTTTGAGATAAAACACAAGTGTTGCTTTTATGTAGTTAAATATATGCGAATATAAGCAGAAGAATGAGGCATTTGAAGTAACTGGTATTGATGGAGCATTTAGAGTGTTCAAGGGCAGTAGCAGTGGTTACTATACTGTTTTTTTTTATTTTTTTATTAGTGAAACACCATGAGGTACAGTTATAGATTTATAAATTTTTGTGCTTGGGTTTCAGTTATACAATAATCAAGTACCCATCCCTCCACCAGGTAAAGGATATGTTGCAACTGCAGATTCCCACACCCCTCACCTCACCATAACATCACCAAGACTCCTCCTCTGCTACATGGGTCTACCTTTTCGGGTTTTGTTTTGGGGGAGAAGGGGAGTGTGAAAGAGCCTTGGGCCATGTGCTGCAGTGCTCATGGGCTATTCTTGGCTCTGTGTTCAGGAGTGACCTTTAATGGTACTAGAGGGACCATACATGGTACTAGGGATTGAACTGGGATCAGCTGCACACAGGTGAGCAAGCACCTTAATCCCTGTGCTATCTGTCCGGCCCCATTCCTACTTACCTTTGATGAGCTCTGGCTTGTACGTCTTCCGTAGCTGCTCCAAGAAGCTTTTGTAGAAGGTCTCCGCCTGCTCCGTGGGCATTGCCAAGTGGAAGTCGGGCTTGTTCCCCTTGAGGACACATTGCAAGGTAAACTGGCTAACACACAGCACCTCATACTGTTTGTCCATCACACTCTTCGACCAGTGTTTTCCACTTTCATCCTCAAATATACGCAGGTTTAAAATCTTTCGGACCCTACGAGTGAAAAATAACAGTGAAAGCTAACTGAAGAATTATAAGTGCCCTGCTCATGGGGCATTTTCCTTCCACGAACTCAACCATGATTCAATTTCCAGCACCTTATATGCTCCCCGTGAGAACTGCCAGGAGTGATCCCTGAGCGCAGAGTAAGGAATAAGCCCTGAGCACAGCCATGTGTGGCCAACACACACACACACACACACACATGCACGCACGCACGCGCGAAAGAATTGTTGGTGCCCTAAAACTCAGTACCCACAATGTTATGTTACTGGCATTCAGCCAAATAAAGACAAAAGGCTAAAACCATCACTTATAGGAGGCGTGTCCTTGGGCAGGTTCCTTATTCATTGGAGGGTTTCCTTCTGTGTAATATGGGTTAAATAATAATCCTACTCCAGGATGTTGTATGAGAGTTCCTTCTTTTTCTTCTTCAGTCCCTCCAATTCTGCAACTGCCAGCGGAAAAGTGGAACTCAGGAAAGAACCACTCATTAACTGCCCTTTGGTCAAAACACAGGTCTCATCTGAACTTTTCTAGAATCTTTACAATGACAGTGCTTTTTATATTCAGCTACTAAAAAAAGACTCAGCAAATTTTTCTTAAGAAAACTCATGGTAAATGCAAATACTCAAAAAGATCTGAGGAGCAACCAGGGAGATGTTCAGAGGTTAAAGTACATGTCTGCCATGCAGCTAACCCCCAGTGCAATCCCCAGAAATATATGGTGCCCCAAGCATGGCCAGGAATAGTCCGGAGGGTCCCCAAGCTCTACAGGTGTGATCATGGAGGCCCCAGAGCATGCCATGGTGGCCCATAGAGGTCCCCAAGCAACACCATATCCTCAGGCCCTCCCACTGAATTATCAGGATGAGATCCCACACCTCATAAGCATCATAGCCTTCACCAAATGAAGATCTGAGGAAATATACTCATGCTTCTCGAGACTCAGAAGGGTGCACTCCCTGTACGTGTGGTTGATTAAAACTTACCTTGGCAAGGAAGAGGACCAGGTAAGATGAATATGGTCAGATTTGAGAAACATGACAAAGAATTATCTGTATAAAAATTCAAATTTCAGAGCCAGAGAGATAGTACAGCGGGCAGCCCTTGCACAGGGCCCAGTGGTTTCAATCCCAGCACCATATACAGTGCCATGAGCCACACTGAGGGTGATCCCTAGAGAAGAGCCAGCAATTTGAGTAGAGAGCAGCAAGAGCAGTTGGGTGTCACTCCAAAACTAAACAAAAATTAAAATTCCACCACTTGAAAGCCACCTTTTTGAATGATGCTAGAAACATATTCAAGCACATTAATTGAGTAACTGACTAACTAAATGGATACCCTATGTGGTGGGCACCATTTTCCACCCCTTCCCATACCTCTGCCTTATGTTAAGTCACACCTCTAAATCTCCTAAACTATTACATTCAGGGCCCCTTTTTTCAACTATCACACAACTCAACTGACTCTGAGTTGACAGGAAACATCTGGGAAATCACTTCAGGCCAGAGCAATAGCCCAAAGGACTGGAGCACACACCTGGCATATGCAAGACCCTGGGTTCGATCCCTAGCACCACGTGGCTCACAAACACCAGCAGGTATAGTCCCAAAGTCCCTCAGCATCTCTAGGATAGAACCCTGAAAGCAAGCACACAAATAAAACATCATCATCCTGAAATGAGAATGCACAGTCCCACTGGTCACCAATGCATCACTAGGAGCTAGGTTCCAAGTCTGATTTTCAATCTATTACAAAATACCCAAAATCAATACCCAGGCTCTGAGTTATACCCAAGTGGCAGAAAAACAGATCCAAGCACAGGAAATGGATGTGCAACGTGGTGCTGGCAGGGAGGTTGAACACCAGGAGAGGCAACTGCCAGAACCTAGGAGAGTCAGCTGGACAACAATGATACAATCCCCTCTCTTTGCCAATGAACAGTGCCAGCCTCCTGGTAAGCTAGCCTAGGTTCAAGTTCAGAGTCAGGCTGTGTGTGTGTGTGTGTGTGTGTGTGTGTGTGTGTGCGCGCGTGCGTACATCAACTCAGAAAATCAGATTTTTTTAATTTTATTTTTATAAAGTGGTTCATAATAATTACATTCAATATTTCAACACCAATCCCACCACCATTACACCTTCCCACCACCATTATGGTTTTTTTTGTTTGTTTTTTGTTTTTAGTGAATCACCGTGGGGTACAGTTACAGACTTGCAAGCTTTCATGCTTGCATTTCAGTCATACAATGGTTAAGTAACCATCCCTCCCAGTGCCCATTTTCCCCCACCAATGGTCCCAGCATCCCTCTCACCACCCCCGCCCGGTCCCCTGCACCCCACCCCGCCTGTCAGGGCATTCCCTTTTGCTCACTCTCTCCTTTTGGGTGTTGTGGTTTGCAGTAGAGGTATTAAGTGGCCATCATGTTTGGTCTAAGGAATGGAGCGATAGCACAGTGGTAGGGCATTTGCCCTGCACGCGGCCGGCCAGGCCAGCCCGAGTTCAATTCCTCCGCCCCTCTCGGAGAGCCCGGCAAGCTAACGAAGAGCCCGGCAAGCTAACAAGAGTATCTCGCCTGCACAGGACAGCCTGGCAAACTACCTGTGATGTATTCGATATGCCAAACACAGTAACAACAAGTCTCAGAATGATGGAGACGTTACTGGGCCTGCTCGAGCAAATCGATGAACAACGGGAGGACAGTGCTACAGTGCGTGTTCAGTCTATAGTCAACTTTCAGTCTGCATCTCCCATCCCAAGTGGGCCCTTCTAGCACCCTTTACTTGGTTTCCCCAGCATGTGAGGCTGGCTTCTAAACTGTGGAGTAATCCTCCTGGTACTTATCTCTACTGTTCTTGGGTGTTAGTCTCCCATTCTATTGCTTTATATTCCACAAATGAGTGCAATCTTTCTATGTCTGTTCCTCTCTGACTCATTTCACTTAGTATGACACTTTCCATGTTGATCCACCTATATGCAAATTTCATGACTTCATCTTTTCTAATAGCTGCATAGTATTCCACTGTGTAGATGTACCAACATTTCTTAAACCAGTCATCTGTTCTTGGGCACTTGGATTTTTTCCAGATTCTGGCTACTGTAAACAGTGCTGCAATGAACATGTAAGTGCAGAAGTCATTTCTACTATACATTTTTGCATCTCCGGCTACCACCATTATTTGGATGTGTCCCACCACCACTCAAGCCTTCCCTATAGGCAGATGCAAGATAGTTTATTTTGTATTGCTTGTTATGAATAGTATAAGATGTCTGTAGAGGTCTATCTCACAGTGATTCAATAAAAAGCAAAAAAAAACAAAAAATAGTATGAGACGTCAGCCACGTGCTCCTGGATTTCTAAAAATTAATATAATTGGGGTCCGGAGCCATCCCTGCAGTGAGCTGCTTGGTTCCGAGATTCATTTGTGAATCTCTGGATCACAGCCTTTAACACGCTTAAATGGCACACAGAAGCAGGTCGTGGGTGTGACAGCCAGGGCCCCAGAGGGCAGGGAGATGGGAAGGGAGAACCCAGTCCCGACCCCCTGAGGCCTGGCATTTTCAATCACTGGTCCCGCATACCTGGTTTTTTAAATGTACTTATTCTCTGGCATGGGGGGGTCCAGGACTGGCCTGTGAAGATCTGCCGTGAGGGTGGCAGCGATTGGGAGAACCAGTTTTTTTTTTTTAATTGTCCTCTCATGCCTTTAAGAGTCAGCTGTAGGCTCAGAACAGCTCACCTCTACAGAGAGGGAAATTGCTGTGTACCCCACAGACTTCACTGTTAAAGCTAACGCACAGTGAGCCGGCAAAGCACGGGCTAGAGCTATCAGACGCCCAATTCAATCTGAGTACCAGACCCTCTATGTATGATAAACAACTTGGAGGTTTTAAAAATGTGTGAGTTATATTGCTCAAATTTAAAAACCAGGTAAAGAAATGCTGGGGTTTTGCATTTATAGAATGGTTGGCAGATAAGATAAGCAAAACAGGACACAGGGCATTCCCTTTTGCTCACTCTCTCCTTTTGGGTTCCTGTTCTGCTGACATTGTTGGTGATTTGCAACAAATCTCTCTGTCCTGGCCTCCTTCCATACGGGCCACGGAGATGGCTCAAAGAGCTGGAGTGCATGCTTTGTATGTAAGAGCCCTGGGCTCAATCCCTGACACTGCACAGGCCCCCAGAAACACTGTGGGGAGTAACAACCTAAGCACCAAATCAGGAGCAACCCCTGAGCACTACACTGCATGGAATAAAAACCAAAACCCCAAAAAATATTTACTTTAAAGAAAGCATAAAGGTAACCAAACTATGTTAAGTAGAACATATACAAAAGCGACATGTTCTCTATGGAGACACAAAATACTATGGAAGTTCCCAGAACAGATGTACAGATAAAACAAACACAGACAGAAAGAACCAACACACACACCAACCAAATAGCAGTAACTCAGATGTGTGCATCTTGGAGCAGTGATACTACAGAGGGCTGGAGAGCATGCTTTGGATATGGAGGCCCAGATTCAAGGATCACACTACTATAAGTGGCCCCTATGCATCATCCCAGGAGCACACCCCCTGGCACCCCGGGTATGGCCCTCCCTGACCGAAAGAAGAAATCTGCATCTTACATGTGGTCCAGTTCCTTCTGTGTATCTTCCAGAGAAATACCCAGTAACACGCAAATGCCCTGTCCAATGGCACTTATCTGCTCGCCGGCCACTAAAGAGGAAACAAAAGAGAAAAAGAAGACTCAGAACCAGAAGGCTCCTGAAGCATGTTAAGTAACCACAAGAATGTTTAGGCATCACACACTTCTTTTTTTTTTTTTTAAATGGGATAGTAGCTTTTATTTTTTATTTATTTATTTATTTATGGATCACACCTGACAATGCACAGGGGTTACTCCTGGCTCTGTACTCAGGAATTACTCCTGGCAGTACTCAGGGGATCATATGGGTCACTGGGAATCGAATCCCGGTCGGCCGCGTGCAAGGCAAATGCCCTACCTGCTGTGCTATCCCTCCAGCTCCCATCACACACTTCTTATAACTTCTCTAGCAGTCCGTAGGTATTCAAAAATAAAAGGAGTCATGTAAACGGAGTAAGATAATCAGAATTCATGTTTATTCTGTTTTGTTTTATGGACATGCCCGGCTACGTTCAGGGCTTCCTGGAGGCTTTGTGTTCAGGGGTCAGTCCTGGCATATGTAGTGCTTGGGAATCGAACCCACGCTGACCGTGTGCAAGGCAAGCACTTTACCCACTATATTCTCTCTCCAGCTCCCTAATGTCCATTCTGATTTTGTACCTGGAATGAGTGAGTTACAAAGTAAACAACCATTAAACAAGATTTTAAGGCTACATTTTTATCTGTGTTACCTTGATCAAGATACCTGAAACTTCCTATAAGCAAGTCTATCCATCTGTAAGAACCAAATACTTGTTTTCTCCCAGAGAATTCAGTTCAGATATATTAATTCTCAGTTTTTAATTATTGATTAAAAATTGATACCGATTTTTCCTGGAAATCAACAAATCATATAGCACAATACACAGCATAAGATGGACACATTTATGTCATAAAAGCAAAGAAATTATGTTTATATTATCAAAGAGAAGCAAAATATACATAAAACTACCATTTATATATCAAGTTTCAAATTGTCAACTTCTTTAAATTCCCAGCTTAGCAAAGTCTAAGTCAATGCTTGCAAATCTGGTGACTTTTCTGATGGGAGGACATGAGTCTTAAAGTGTTTTAAGGGGGCTGGAGCAATAGCACAGCGGGTAGAGCGTTTGTCTTGCACGCAGCCAACCCGAGTTCAATCCCTGGCATCCCATATGGTCCCCCAAGCACAGCCAGGAGTAATTCCTCAGTGCAGAGCCAGGAGGAACCCCTGAGCATCAATCACCAGGTGTGACCCAAAAAGCCAAAAAATAAAAAATAAAAAAAATAAAGTGTTTTTAAATTATTGAGAATAACTATATCAATATTAAAACATATTAACATTCATAATTCTAGCATAATCAATAACTATAAATGTTAATAAATGTAATATGTCTAAATTTATATTAATATCTAATTAAAACGTAGTATTAATGGAGATGTTACTGGTGCCTGCTCAAGAAAATCAATGAACAATGGGAGGATAGTGATAGTGACAGTGACAATGATTAATGTTTTAGGTATATAGTAATACTGCACCACACCCACCACCAGAGAGCTAATACCTTTCTACAGTCCCTTGGCCCCTTCTCTTCTGCTTCACATGTCAACTTTCCAAATGCTTTTGGGTTTTTTTTGGTTTTTCTGGTTTTTTGCTTTTTGGGTCACACCCGGCAATGCACAGGTACTCCTGGCTCTGCACTCAGGAGTTACCCCTGGCAGTGCTCAGGGGACCACATGGGATCGAACCCAGGTCAACCAAATCAAACTGAGAATCGAACCCGGGTTGGCCGCGTGCAAGGCAAACACCCTACCCGCTGTGCTGTTGCTCCAGCCCCTTTCCAAATCCTTTTGAATCACTGACCTATGCCACACACACACACACACACACACACACAAAATTCTCATCACCTCACACCAGTGAGACTAACACATCAAGGTGTGTACAAACACCTAGTGCTGGCAGGGATGGGGGCGGGGACAGAAACCCTCTTCCACTGTTGTTGTTCAACCTCAGAGGAAAATAGCATGTAGACTTCTTCAAATGTTAAGAATGAGCTTCCTGGGGCACGGATAGAGTGGGTGTACTTAAATTTACAACACATTCAAATAAATAATGAAAAGAAGTTAATGTAAATTAATACAAAAAAACAAAACTATCTGGAATATTTATCAAGACTTTTATTAATTATGGGGCCAGAATAGCAGTACAGTGAATAGGGCACTCGCCTTGCACAAGGCCAACCTAGGTATGAAACCAACTTCAAATGGTCCTGTGAAACATGCCAGGAGTGATCTCTGAGTGCAGAGCCCTAAGAAAAGCTGAGTATGATCCCAGAACCAATAAATAAACAAATTTTTTACTATTACAAGCAAATTAATTTTTATAGCCAAGTATGGCTCAAAAACGGAAAAAAAGAAATCTTTTATTATTACAACTAATTTCCACAGTAGAAAACTTGAGAATTATCATTTTAAACAAAAGACTACAAGGAAAGCTTGAAAAATTATTTGGTCATTTTCATGTATGAGTGGAATCAATCAAAGACGTTTTCCAAATTAACAAATTCGAGCCCAACCATTTTCATGTTCTCTTCCCACTCCTGACTTCCATAGAATCCTATTTTGTGATTCTTTTGGGATTTTAGTTGCTGCTTCTAAATAACAGAACATGGAAGTTACTGTACTATTCCATCTGTGTAACCAGATGAATGTCTGAAATGTTTCTCAAGCTAGACTGTCACAGTAACCATGCCACAGCATCAAAATGTGTTGAACCAACCTCATAAAGTGAATCACTCACATAATAAAATATAACTCCTAATATTTATACTTTGTCCCAACCATAAAATAGGAAATGACACTTTAAAGCCCCTGAAATAAAATGCTATTTGAGTACAGCCACTTTTCACAGAAGCCGGCCACATTCTGAAGGAATCAGAAAAATCTTTCACTGCAATTCACTAAAAGGCTTGACTAACAGGAAGCACTAAAAATCCCATCCTATTAGCACCAAATTAATAACATCTTCACATAAATAACAGTATTTAAATTCAGGCTTCTTTGCTTCTAAAAGAACACAACATAAATCACTTATCACTTAATCACTTAACTTCCCGTTAGTCCTCGATTTGCTCGAGCGGGCGCCAGTAACGTCTCCATTTGTCCCTGTCGCGTGCTAGTGTAGCCCAATGGCATCTGTTCGCTCCAGGAACATGAAGGGCCTCAAACTGATCGTTCATGATCTTGACGAAGAAGTCTGACCATCTGGTAGGTGGGCGGCCACGCAGTCTCTTGACATCCCGTGGAATCCAATCAGTAACAGCTCTAGTCCAACGGTCGTCTTTAAATCTCATTACGTGACCAGCCCATCTGATTTTCGACACCTTGGCAAATGAGACAGCGTCCCTGATCCTTGATCGTCGACGGATGTCAGAACTCCGGATTCGTTCTCTCATTTGAGTGAAACGTGATATTCCAACCATAGCTCTTTCTATTCTTCTTTGGCAGACCTGAATGGCGTTCTCATCTTGTTTGCATAGGGCCCAGGTCTCTGAGGCATATGTTAATGCAGGAAGAACAGTGGAATCAAAGAGATGTGCCCGGAGCCGGAGGTTCTTCGTCCTCTTAGCTATTTCTTCGACGTTCTTGAAGGCGTTCCAAGCTGCTCTCTTCCTCCTGCGCAGCTCGGGTGCCAGGTCATTTGTCATGTTGACCTCTCGACCTAGGTACACATAGCTGTTGCATTCGGAGATGGTCGTTCCATTGAGAGCGAATGGGGCGTCAGGAACAAGGCTGTTTCTCATAAACATTGTCTTCGTAAGATTCAGCTGTAGTCCTACCTTTCCACACTCACGGTCAAAGTCAGCCAGCATTTGTGCCACTTGGCTGATGTTTGGTGTTATTAAAACAATGTCATCAGCAAAGCGGAGGTGGTGTAGTTGCCGACCATCTATCTTCACTCCCATTCCTTCCCATTCCAGTCGTCGCATGATGTTCTCGAGGGTGGCACTGAAGAGTTTCAGTGAAATGGTATCACCCTGCCGCACCCCTTCTCTTGACATCAACGATCACTTCTTTGTAGAATGGTGAGATCCTGGTAGTGAATCCGCAATACAGCTCACGGAGGATCCTGATGTATTGGGCTTGAATGCCCTGATTGGCTAGGGCTTCAATGACCGCTTCCGTCTCAACAGAATCAAAGGCCTTCTTTAAATCAATGAACGTTAAGCAGAGCGGCATCTTGAACTCCCAAGAAACCTCAATGAGCTTGGTTATCGTGTGGATATGGTCGATGGTGCTGAATCCTTTGCGGAACCCTGCTTGCTCGCATGGTTGTCCTTCATCTAGTGTTCTGCCAATCCTGTTCAGGATGACTCGAGTGAACAACTTGTAGATGACAGACAATAGGCAGATCGGGCGATAGTTGCCAATGTCATGGATGTCTCCCTTCTTGAACTATAAGACCAAGATGACTGCCCTCCGACGTCCTGATGGATCCATCACATCCTCCAGAACGGCAATGGAGAAGATTATCCATGACTTCTACTCAAATCTCTTTGATAGCCATGTCCACTTGCCGACATACCAAATTCCACAGGATGGGTATGTCGTTCCCAACGTTCTCCCTTCCGAAATCCGACACGCCATTTCGTCGGTAAAGAAACAAACAGCACCCGGCCCAGACAAGGTCAGACCTGAACACCTGAAGAACCTGCCGTCGGTACTCATCAATACACTGGCTCGGCTCTTCACTCGCTACCTGTCTGAAATCAAGGTTCCGTCCCAATGGAAAACCAGCAGGACCGTACTACAACATAAATAGTAAACTAAAATTATTCAAACTCGGGGGCTGGAGCGATAACACAGTGGGTAGGGCGTTTGCCTTGCACGCGGCGAAACCGAGTTCAATTCCCAGCATCCCACATGGTCCCCCAGCACCACCAGTCCTGAGTACAAAGCCAGGACTAACCCATGAGCATTGTCAGGTGTAACCCAAAAAAGCAAAAAATAAATAAAATTACTCAAATTTCCCCACTTGAATGTATTAGGGAAACTCCTCGTAGGAGGGAAAGTCTATGCTTGTATTTTCTTTTTCTTTTTTTTTAATTTTTTATTGGTGAAACACCATGAGGTACAGTTGTAGACTTACAAGTTGTTGTGCTTGGGATTCAGTTATACAATGATCAAGTACCCATCCCTCCACCAGTGCCCATTCTCCACCCCCACCAATCCCAGTATCCCTTCCACCCCTCCCATCCCCCATCCCACCCTGCCTCTGTGGCAGGGCACTCCCTTTTACTCTATCTCTCCTTTTGACTGCTGTGGTCTGCAGAAGAGACATTGGGTGGCAATCATGTTCGGTCCATAGACTACTTTCAGCATGCATCTCCCATCCTGGGCAGATCTTTCCATATGCTTGTATTTTCTCAGGTAACAGACCCACAAAGAAATTTTGGGTCTCATTACATCTCGTCACAAGTTGAATTCACCAAATTCAACACTTAAACCATCAGAAACTACTTAACCCTCTAAATTCCAGTCAGCCAAACCAATTTCAGCTAGAAGTCACAAGGAAATCGGAGGAGTCAGCATCAGAGAAAAAGGTTTTTTTTGCAATAAAGTTTTCTAGCTTCTTTACAAAACCACCTGACAATTTGTTAGACTTCTGATTGAAGTTCTCCAGAGACTCAGTGATGTGACCACTACCGTTGCTGTTGCCGGAATCTTCGAACCTCATCAAGACCCATGATGTCGTCAAAACACGGAAAAGTGACTCTCATCATCCCTGGACAGTGCAGGACAATGGACGCTTTATTACAAGCACTGCTCTGGGTCCAGGGTTGGACTGAAATCTTAGTACAACTAATAAGACTGTATTGTGATTTGGAATTGTTCCTCTAATTCAAATTTTTGTGTTTTTGTAAACAGAAAAAGGGGAGATTTTGGATAACATTGGTTTGTCCTTTCTCCCTTGCCACAGGGAGCTTAAGTTTATCCGGTTACAGCCATCACAGTGCTCCCAAGTCACTCCCATTCCTCTGTTTATCTGTAGACGCTTCTCTGTGCTCTCCTCCCCAGCCAATTAATCACCTTTTTCCCTAATCAGATTCTGTAAGATCAGATCCTTTTAGGACGTTGAACTTTTGTAATTTAAAAATTGCATTCTCCACCTTTTACATAGTTTACCTTAGAGCAATGTCCTTTCTGTATGGACACAGGAAGACAGTTGATATTATGCTTTGTAACTTGGGAGTTGATTGACTCCGAAAAATGTTTACTCCTGGGTATCTGTTTTCTTGACTCAGTTGCCCTTAGTTCCTAGCACCTCAAAAGCAGGGTCCCAACGAGGGACTGAATGGACCCAGGGCAAGCTGTGGCATATCGAATAGGCATCAAAATGGGCCAGGCCAAAGCACCACAATACTCAATTGTAAGTTGAGGGCATGGTCATAGACAAATGCTGTCATGATCCAAAAGTAATGACGAGACTAGTACCCTGCTGGGGTTAGGAAGACTAACCTGGCCTGAGGATTGTAGTATGGTCTAAATACACACACATACACACACACACACACACACACACACACACACGCACACACACACACATATATATATATTCTATATATTCTCACTATATATTCTAGTGTGTATGTATACATATATACACACTAGAATATATAGTGTGATGTCCTCAGGAAGAACCAAACTGTAAGTTTGTATCTCCTACTGTGCTCATACAGAATGACATTGCTAGAACTATTTAAGTGAATTACTAGCTGAGGAAAGAACACATCCTCATTGGGATCCCACCGTTGAGGGGATCTCCTAGTAATCTGGAGTAATCTCTTTAGATGAAATTTTATCCTTGAGTCAATCTCCTGGAGGAGTGGTCTTACCTCTCTCTGTTGATTAGTTAATGTTCAACCCACCTTTGTGTCTCCACCCTACGTGATTGCTATGTAAACTAAGACTGTAAGCTCTGAGGGGGCTCAGGCTCCAGAGGGCAGAGTCAGAAGTGAGAGAGGCTCAGGCTTGAGAGAGAGAAGCAGAAGGGGAGTGAAGACTGGAATAAACTACAATTGACACCCTCATTCCTTCCTTCGCCTACCTATCCCCATTGGCCTCCCCAGGGTGGGGGAAGCGGCCAGAGACCACCGAACGCATGCGGCGAGAGAGATAGAGCGCCTGCAGACCTTTTGAAAACACACACTCAAACTCCACTCGGTGTATTTTCAATAATCTAGATCAACAGGTAGCACAGCAGGTAGGCATTTGCCTTGAATATGGCCCGACATGGCCAACCTGAGTTCGATTCCTCCACCCCTCTCTGAGAGCCTGGCAAGCTACTGAGACTACCTCACCCGCCTGGCAAAGCCTAGCAAGCTACCGTGACCTATTCGATATGCCAAACACAGTAACAAGTCTCACAATGTTACTGGGCCCATATCGATAACTAACTGGAAGACACTGACAGTGACAGTGACAGAGCAACAGGATGAAAAGTTCAGGAGAGAAAGGATCAAACTTAAACTCTCATGAGACCAGAGGACGTGGACCTGTGGTACCTGCCTTACAAGCTCAAGGTCCTGGCTTGGATGCCCATTACTGCCCCAGAACCCCCAGGTGTAATCCCCAGACAAGACCCTCAGCACCCCAACAACCAAGGGTGCGACCCATGTCACACCACAACCAAGCATGCAAACTGAACAAACTCGTAATGCCCAATGCACCGACACTAGAGAAGGGGAGAGAAAGAACTCTTTCTTATGCTTTCTGGAAATGACCACACAAGCAAATTATTTTCAAGCCAAAAAATAATATTAATAATAATTTCATTGATGATCTTTTGTAGTGAACTTAAAAATTAACTGAAATATGCTGAAACACGTTTAAAAATCAACAAATGGAGGGGTGGGACTGATAGTGGGGACGGGGTGAGAGTACACCAGGTAAGGCTTCTCGCCCCTGGTTCCTGTGACCCCCCCCCCCCCCATTCCCAGGAGTGACCGCTGAGGACAAAGTCTGGAGTCAGCCCCAGCCTAGGCAGGTGCGGCCCCACCGAACCCAAGTCGATTGTCAGGACTGCTATTCTAGTCCCTCTGACTCCAGAACCACATCCAAAACCCGCTATCCGAACGGCACAAAAAAAAAAAAAATCACTAAACAAAGTTGAAAAGTAGAATCTCAAACGGGATCTGGTGTTTTCTGGTGAGATTTTGTTGTTAGTGTCCAGTGCTGGGGACACCACATGAACACATTTGGTGTCGCCTGAAAAGCCGGAAAATGAGGACACCTGAAATCCCGTGGGCACGAACACCATCCCTCTGCCGGCGCCCGAGGGGGCAGGGAGGGGTCGCCGCCCCGCGGACCCGGTGCCCGGCGGGGGCGCCCGCACCCGGGTGAGGGGACGGCGCGCAGGCGGCCCCACACGCTCTCGGTGCCGGCGCTTGCTCGGCGCGGGGGCTTCAAACGGGCCCAGGGAGAAGTGGCGGGCGGGGGGCTCGGGGCCGTCCGCTCTCCGTGGGGGTCACGCCCCGGACGCCGCTGGACGCCTCGGCCCAGACCCGACCCCGAGCCGCCGGGCACCTCCCGCGGGGTGGGGAACGCGCACGAGCCGGGAATCCTGGGCCGGACCCACAGCAGCGCGGGGGTGATCCCGGTCCCCCTACGTCCCCGAGCGCCGCTGAGCACCGCCGGGTGCGACCCAAAAACAACAACAACAACAAAAACTGACAGGTGCTGAAATGCCTTGCACGCGGCCGACCCGGGTTCGATTCCCAGCGTCCCATATGGTCCCCCGAGCACCGCCAGGAGTAACTCCTGAGTGCAGAGCCAGGAGGAACCCCCCCTGAGCATCGCCGGGTGTGACCCTAAAAGCAAAAATTAAATAAATAAATAAATAGATAAATAACTGACAGGGGGAGCCTGACAAAAGCAGCCCGGATCCAGGAGGCGGGTTCCGGAGACGCTCCCAGTCGGGAACGCGCCCGGGTCCGCGCGCGCGGGCGGGACAGAAAGACCCGAGATGCCGCGGGACGAGCGCGGGCGCCCCCGGGGCGGGGTCCCGAGCCCGCCGGACTCAGCCCGACCCGGAGAAAGCCGAGCCCGGGCCCGGGAGGCTCCTCCCGCCCCGGCCCCGCCCGACTGACCTGTGACGCTAGCCCGGGTGACGCGCTGCACCACGGCCTTCATGGCGGCGACGGGGGCGAGCCAGGCGCGAGCCGCGCCCCTTCCGGCCGCGACTCGCCGGGGCCGCCCCAGAGCCGCGCCCCCTGCCGGCGACACCCGGAAGCGCACGCGGCGGCCGGGTCGACCGGGCTCAGCAGCCACGCCCAGCCGCGGGTGGGGGGGCGGCGGGGGCCGCCCACGTGCCCCACCCCTGCCTAGTCCCACCCCCAGGAGGGGAGCGGGCACCGGGACCAAGCCAAGCCTGAGGCCCCTTATCTGGAAGTGTTATTTATTCCCTTTATTACCCACTCTCATCCCCACGCCTTAAAGCCGGGCATCCCTAAATTCTCATCTTGTCCTGTTCCTGTGTGCCCCTTCTTTTTTTCCTCTTCTCTGCCCCAGAACCCCAGATTCTTTAACCTCTTGTTTTTATGACATCTCAAAAGTCAACTAGAACAGAATTTATCTAGAACACCATTTATCTATTATTTGACTTAGCTATATCGTGGTAGTACTGAGAAATGTCATTCGAAGTCTTCTTTTATTACAAGTATTCATACTTAGCCTTCTTGACAGGTCATTAGATTTAGTCTGTGAAAGGGCTTAGAAAGTCGCAAAGGACTCCCCAACTATTGCCTTAACCAATTTATCAGCACTGATAAAAAATAATTCCTTCTCAGTGGCTCATATCAAAAACAGTAGGAACTATCTGTATTGGCAGGGATGTGGTGAAAAGAAACTCCTATCCATTGCTGGTGGGAATGTAATGTGGCTCAAAGCCCATGGAAAACAGTATGAAGAGCCCTCAGTAAACTTAGAGTTGAGCTACCATGTGATCCAACAACTCCACTTTGAGGATGCTACCTCCAAGACAAAAAAAAAATTCATTCAAAAGAACATATACACACCAATATTCATTGCTGCACTTGGAAAAATAGCTAAGAATCAACCTAGATGTCCAATAACAGATGAATGGATTATGAAGATTCTGTATATATACAATACAACTGCAAGTAATGATAAAATCATGCAATTTGCTGAAACCTGGTTGGAACTCAAAGATATGTTGTGTGAAGTAAGCTAGAAGAAGAAAAAAAAACACAGGATAATCTCACTTATGTGTGGTATATAGAATAACTGGATGAGGAAAAGTAATATAGTAAAAGGGAGATGTCTAGATCACCCTTGGTCACTGAGTGTAGGGAGGAGAGAACAGAGAAGGAAAGAAATCAAGAGTAGGGCTGGAGCAATAGCACAGCAGGTAGGGTGTTTGCCTTGCATGTGACCAACCCAGGTTCGATTCCCAGCATCCCATATGGTCCCCCGAGCACTGCCAGGAATAATTCCTGAGTGCATGAGCCAGGAGTAACCCTTATGCAACAACTGGGTGTGATGCAAAATGAAAAAAAAAAAGAAATCAAGAGTAAAACAGAGATGAGAAAGGGGAGTAATGGGAGAACAGGGGGCAGGGCTTTAGCTATCCTGGTGGCATGGGAGAGTGGTAGAGCTACATACCCAAAACTGACTCAACAGCACTGAAAACATGAGAGCTAAACAGCAACCACTGAGCTTTGCCTTTCAAGGTTGTAGGTGGGGTTGAAAGGGGATGGGGTGTGGGAACAGTGACAGAGGGAAGTTGACACCAGTGACTTGATTGGTGTTGAAATATCATATGCCTAAAACTCAACTATCCATAACTGTGTAATTCGTAGTTCTTTAATTATTTTTTTAATTTCTTCCCAGTATTCTCTCCTTGAAGTTCTCTAATAGCATTGTTGAGTGGATAATGATGGGATTCAGGACATATTACCACAGAACACAACACTTCAGCATGTGGAATATTTTAATCTGAAGGGTAATAAAGATTTTAATTCCCTGAAATAGGGCCATAAAATCTTCAAGTAAAATCTTCTTTTTCTTTCTTTTTATATTTTGTTTGTTTGTTGTTGTTGTTGTTGTTGTTGTTGGGGAAGAGCACACCTGGGGATGCTCAAAGGTTATGCCTGGCTCTATGCTCAGGAATTACTCCTGGCAGTGCTCAGGGAACCATACAACATGCTGGAAATAGAACTGCAGTAGGTGCCCTCCAAGGCCCTCCCTATCCACTGTACTATCTCTCTGACTACCTAAAAGTTTCTTTCTCCTACTCCAAGAGTAAAGGAGCATTCTCATCTCTGAAGACAGAGTAAGAAGAACCCTAACCAATAGGCCTTGCTTTCTCTCCTAGTTTGCTACAATTTCTTCCATGGCTTCCCTGAATCACAGTGAGATACACAGTTACAGAGTTGCTGGTGATTGGGTTTCAGTCATGGTGTTCCAACACCTATTCCCTCACCAGTGTACATCATTTCCCATTGATGTGGGCAGGTAGACAGGGAAAGGCCCTTGGCAATGAAACTTAGGTCAACAATCGTAAAAGAAAAATTTTAAGATTGATCCACCTTGTGGATACAAAAAACAAAACCCCGATAAGACCATCAGCAGACCCTGAGGAGATTGGACCCCTCCCCATGAAGTTCCTCTCCTCAAAAATCCTCGGACCTTTCCTTCAATCTAATTAACTTCAGTGATTCAGCCCCAGAAGACTCCAGAATTTCTGGATCAAGACAACCCGCAAAAAGCCTGTAAAAGACACCTTGAACAAAGGAAGGGTACACACATGCTGCCTAAGCCCATGTGCTGCTTGCGCCCGCGTGGCCGAGCACATGTGGTGCCTGTGCATATGTGTCGCCCGCATCTCCCCTCTTGAGATGTGTGCTTTCATGCATTTCTGTCTAACGTATGTAGGGGCTCTCGCCGCCCTTGGAGGAGCCCATGTTCTCTCTTGAGCCCGTTATTCTGTCTCTCTTAATCTCCACTCTCTCCCACTTTTCTCTTCTTTCTTCCCTTCAAGAACCCTCCAAACAAAATCTGTTAACTTCATTGCTTGTCTACTCCTGAAATTCTTTTCTGTGAACGAAACAAGAACCCTGAAAACCCTGGGTCAGGCCTGAGGCTGGCCTCTCCTTTCCTACAAAGAGCAAATCCTCGCCTCAGCCTGAGCCCGTGGCTCCCCGAGAAATCGGGTGGTGGGGATCAACTCCCATGCCTGGCAGACCAAGCAGACTTCAGGTGTGGCCTGATGGCCACCTGGTGGGGCTGGCAGGGGCTCAGGTTCATGCCGAGTATGGGCTGATCGCAGACTTTACCGGTCCTAGTCTTCTCAGTGGGTCCCGGGTGGCAGAGACGAAGTGGGAGAAGGTAACCTGTCCATCTCCTGTTTCTCCTCCTGACTCACAAGAGCCACCCGTGGGGTCCATCGACATGATCATCATAAATGTCCCAGTTTCTCTGCCACCAACCCTCCCCAGCCTGCCTCTATGGCAAGCATCTCTCTCTCTCTCTCTCTCTCTCTCTCTCTCTCTCTCTCTCTCTCTCTCTCTCTCTCTCTCTCTCTCCATGTTGAGTTCTCGACTTAGATACACATAACTGTTGTATTCAGAGATGTTTGTTCCGTTGCGAGTGAATGGAATAAGACATATATAAATAAAATAAATAAAATTTATAAATAAAAACTTAAAAAAACACTTTTACATTCTTAAAAAATTACTGAGGAGACTCACAAATGAATCTTGATATCTCATACTATTCATAACAAGCAATACAAAATAAATCATTTAGCATCTGCCTGTGGGGCTATGAGAAGCAGAAGATTCCTCAGTATGATCATAGAAAAGGAGGGAATGTGAGGAGCAGAAAATTCCTCAGTGAGATGCTAGGAAAAGGGGAATGTGAGAAGCAGCTAGCTCACCTCCTCTCACCCTGGTCGTGAAAGTTGCAGGGGGCAGCTCTGGCCAAGAGGGATAAATGATTTAATTGAGTTAACTAGTTTACAGCAACAGGCCCAGAGAAGCTCCTGCAGGAACATAAGGCCAGGAAAGGAATTTCAAAGAAGACCATCACCATTCCCAACCCCCCTGGTAACCGCCTTAGCAACGGACTTTTATCTGCGGGTAGAAGCCCACATGGGGGCAGTTTGGAGGAGCCCTATAAAGACCACCTTGAACAAAGGAAGGGTGTGTATATGCTGCCCCAGCCCATGTGCTGCTTGTGCCCACATGGCCGAGCACATGTG
Source organism: Sorex fumeus (assembly GCF_029834395.1). NCBI lineage: Eukaryota > Metazoa > Chordata > Mammalia > Eulipotyphla > Soricidae > Sorex > Sorex fumeus. The sequence continues at coordinate 37,534,614 of NW_026606101.1, read as the reverse complement.
CCTGAGCACATGTGTTGCCCGCATCTCCCCTCTTGAGATGTGTACTTTCATGTTTCGTATCTAGCTGATAAGATGTTTTCTTTATGGGAACTGGGAATATCTTCTTAATTGGAAATGTTTGTTTTCTTGATAATTTGCTTTTTTATGCCTTTGTTCGCTTTGGACTCTTCGTAAGTTACTTTTGCCTTTGGAATTGTTTTTCTTCGAGCTCTGACCTAACTGAAGTCAGGACGCCTCGGCCCCAGCTAGCTGGAATAATAAAGCCTGGGTTTGTGGTTTGCAATCCCGCTGGACTCTTTGTCTCTCAGAATACTGAGGGGTGGTCTCGGTCCTAACAGGGCAGGCTTGAGTGGTGGTGGGAAAATTTGAAATAATGGTGGTGGGAAGGTGTCATGGTGATGTCGGTGGGCCCCACGGGTGACTTATGTGAAGCAGGAAGGAGAAAGATGGTCACTTTCTCCCCAACCGCCTCTGCTACCCAGGACCCAGGGTTACTGGGTTCTTGTCTCGCCTCGCAGAAAGGAATTTCAGGAGTAGACAAGCAGTGAAATAAATATATTTTATTTGGAGGATTTTTGGAGAGGGAGAGAAAGGGATAAGCAGATAAGCAGGGAAATGGAGAGTAAGAGAGAGGGTAACTCGTCCAGAGTTAACACGGGCTTCTCCGTGGGTGGAGAGAGCCCCTACACACATCCTAGCATTAGACACGAAAGCATGAAAGTACACATCTCAAGAGGGGAGATGCGGGCGACACATGTGCTCGAGCACCACATGTGCTCAGCCACCTGGGCATAAGCACACATGGGCTCAGGCAGCATATGAGTGCCCTTCCTTTGTTCCAGGTGGCCTTTATAGGGTTTCTCCAACCTGCCCCCACGTGGGGTTTCTTCCCAAGTAAAAGTTCATTGCTAAGGAGGTTACCAGGGAGGTTGGGAGTAAAGGGGAGGTCCAAAAAGAGGAACTTCATGGAGAGGAGGCCTGTATCCTCAGGGTCTGCAGATGGTCTTGGATGGTCTTAGCAGGCCTTTGTTTTCTGTATCCACAAGTCGGGTCATTCCTAGAATTCTTCTTCCATGAAACTTTGTTTCATTGCAAAGGGCCTTTCCCTATCTACCTGCCTACATCAATGGTGGTGAGATTGGTGTTAAAATATGAACATAACAAATTATTGAACAACTTTCTGAAAATTAAAACAAAATTTAAATACTGAGGATCAACCCTCTGTGTATAGAGCCAGGACTGACCCCTGAGCACCACTAGATATGGCCCCCAAGCCAATCAATAAAAATGTATAATAAATACTCAACCAACAGGGAAGTGGGATTTGTTTTCCTATTATGAGTTACATTTACATCCACTGGGACAGAAGCTGTAACTTGAATTGCATAGAATTTGATTTTTCCCACCACCCTTGGGACTGATAGAGTACGTAGAACCAAATCCCTCTGTCCTGTGGTGCTATCATCCCACATGCATAGTTTTCATCTGAGTGCTAGGAGGCTCAGCACTGGGCTGGAGCGATAGCACAGCGGGTAGGGTGTTTGCCTTGCACGCCACCGACCCAGGTTCAATTCCTCCGCCCCTCTCTGAGAGCCCGGCAAGCTATAGAGAGTATCTTGGCAGCACGGCAAAACTTGGTAAGCTCCCCGTGAGATATTCATTATGCCAAACACAGCAACAACAGTAACAAGTCTCACAATGGAGACGTTACTGGGCCCGCTCCAGCAAATCGATGAACAATGGGAGGACAGTGCTACCATGCTACAGTGTTAGGAGGCTCAGAGCCTCATCCCTACAGACTCAGAGGTGGGTGCATTGGGAGACGGGGTACCAGTCCAGAAAGCCCTCCTCACTTTTCCTCAGTCACCTTTAGGAAATAACACCTACCTGCAAGAGAAATCATGCTGTGTTCAGAGACACCATCCCCCCTGCACCCCACCAGTAGTGATCCCTGAGTACAAACCCAGGGGTAAGACCCGAGCACCTGCCAGGTGTAGCTTAAAAACAAAAGAAAACAAACAAAAACAAAAAAGAAAGTATAGTTTAAACTTTTAGCCCCAGTCTTATCTTCCTTCTCTCCTGCCTCCCTCCTCATTCTCTTTCTTACTCTATTGTGGTGGACACACCCAGAATTACTAAGTGCCTCTCATTCCCTGTGGTGCTAATGGTGCCCCGAGGTGCCATGAATCTAACTCAGGGCCTAGAATATGAAAGGCTTGTGCTCTACCATTTTAGCCACATCTCCCATCCCTAGCCTCAGTCTTATCTGTAAAGTGGGGATAATAATTTATCTGCACTTAGTGAAGAATAGATGTAATACAGGAGTTCTCATAAAATTATGTCGATAATCTGAGCGCATTTTTAAAACCTCATATAGACTGGGCTACATATGTTATTTTAGAAGTAGAGACCATATGAATACTATAAAAATATTAGTTTTGGCAGTTAAAATAGTTCCCCCCATAAAGTAACAAAATAAGAGACTAACACCCTGGAATAGCCGAGATAAGTACCAGGAGGTTTACTCCATGGCTTGGAGGCCAGCTGCACATGCTAGGGGAAAAGGCAGCTCAGATAGGGAAGGGAGCTCCAAATAAAGGGTGTTGGGAGGATCCTCCCAGGATGGGAGAAGCATGCTGAAAGTAGACTATAGACCGAACATGATTGCCACTCAATGCCTCTTTTGCAAACCTCAGCAACCAAAAGGAGAGAGAGAACAAAAGGGAACGCCCTGCCACAGAGGCAGGGTGGGATGGGAGGATGGGGGGAGGGGGGTGGGAGGGATACTGGGACCCATGGTGGTGGAAAATGGGCACTGGTGGAGGGATGGGTGTTTGATCATTGTACAATTGAAACCCAAGCACAAAAATTTGTAAGTCTACAACTGTACCTCATGGTGTTTCACTGATAAAAATTAAAAAATAAATAAATAAATAAACAAAAAAAAATAGTTCCCCCTGGAACCCAAAGCTCTGCAGCTGTCAGACATTAGATCACAGTGCCCTAAAAAGAGTGTCCTTCGGTTTCCTTGTGTGAATTTCTGTTGCAGGAGAACCTCATTCCTCTGCTTCTTAGATTTTGCCATTCTGTTTGTATTTTGGGGGCCCCACTATGCAGTGCTCAGGGCTTACTCCTGCCACCACACTCAGGAATCACTTCTGGTGAGCTCAGGGAACCCTACGGGATGCCCGGGATTGAACCGATCTGCCACAGGCAAGGAAAGCACCTACCTGCTATCCTCTCTCCCCAGCCCCGACATCTGCCACTTAAATTTTTGTCTTGTTTTCTTTTTTTGTTTTGTTTCTATCTCTAATATAATCAGTACACAATTCGATACTGACTTTGTTCTCTGAAAATGTACCCAGAGTCTTATGTTCATTTTGACAAAGATTGTATCAAAGATGAAAAAGCACAAAAAACTATCAGCAAGCTTTTACCAGAAAGATCCTCCAAGAGTGCCAGAGATTTGGTCTCTTACAGGAAACTCTCTCAAAATACCTCCTATTAATACTTGGCTCATCTACAGATCACAGATCACAGATCACAGATCATCCTGTTATTCGTCGATTGCCTCGAGCAGGCCCCAGTAACGTCTCCTTCATCCTAGCCCTGGGATTATATTCAAGGCTCTTTAGGAGAATGAGACCCATCATTGTTACTCGTATTTGGCATATTGGGTACGCCACGGGGAGTTTTCCAGACTCTGCCATGTGGGCAGGCTACATTCGGTAGCCTGCCAATTTGTCAAAGTAGGAATGAGATGTCATAATAAGATGTCGTGTGGACGCGCGGTTCCGGGAGCTGGTTTTTATAGTCTCTGAGTCTTGGCCGCTGATGGGATTACAGGGGGCCAGTTGGTGGGTGTGACCCCCGCCTACTGGAATTTGGAGGATCTGGGTGGAGGATGTTCGACTCCAATCCGAGTAGGCTTGGAGATCTCGGCCCCGGAACCCACGTGACTTTATCCCTCTGCCGGTACCTTCAGGTGTGCGGAGAGTGGTCTCAGCATGGTGGTGGCTGGTCCTGGAGGTCTTCGGTTGCCGGGGCCCTGGTCAGGGCGGGGAGGAAAGCTCAACCCGCTCCCCTCCAAGGGGCCCCGGCGAGGAATAGCCAGGCGCGGGGGCAGGAGACTGCACTGTTCTCCCCCCGGGAGCTGGTTTTTATGGTCTCTGAGTCTTGGCCGCTGATGGGATTACACGGCACCAGGGGGCCAGTTGGTGCCCCCCCCCCCGGCTCATCTACATTGTTTGGTAAATCAGAAATTCTTGGGCAGAGCTGGCAACTAAGCAGCTGAGTCTGGGATCCTGAGTTCCTGAAGGAGGTCTCTGGGATGCAGTCAAGGGGAATTATCCAAAACCTGGAGGAGACAAAAGGAAGCTGGGACTGCAGAGATAGTTCAGGGGGTACGGCACTTGCCTTGTACACAACCAACCCCATCCAAATACCTACACTACATATGGTACCCTGAGCACAACCAGCGGTCACCCTTGAATACAGATCCTGGAATAACTCCTAGGCATCAGTGGATGTGGCCCAAGCCCTTTCCAGCCAACAAGGAAAGAGGCAGTACTTTTCAATATTTTCTTTGGGTGCAGGAGTTTAGCTTTTTGAGTCATGCCAAAGATTCTTCCATTGTTCAGGGCAAGATGCTTTTTTTTTTTATCATATGTGCTTATGATTAAGCCTAGATTATTTTGTTCTGTTTTGGGGTTATGATGCTTAGGGCTTCTTCCTTGCTCTTCTCCCAGAAATCATTCTTGGTGGTGTTCGAAGACTCTATGGGAAGCTAGCACTGGAATTCGGGGAGGACGCATACAAGGAAAGTGCCTTGCTGACCCGCTAGACTGTCTTTCCTGCACAAGCCATTGTGAAGTTACATGTTAACATAAATATTTACCCAATGAAGAGAAAAATGCTTTATTGCACCAGAGAAATGGTCCAGGGATTAAGATGCTTTTTTTGGTACACAAGTCAACCTTGGTTCAATCCCCAGCATGCAATCAGTCTCCTAAGCTCCGGGAGTGGTGCCAAGTGAAAGCCCTGAGTACTCATGGCAGTGCTCAGGGAACCATATATGGTCAGGAGATCAAGCCTGGGTCTGTCCTGTGCAAGGCAAATCCCCTACTCTCTGTACTATTTCTCCAGCCCACAGCAATGTCTTTTTATAGTGAAAGAAAATAAAGTATAATCAGCAAATGGAGTGAAGTCTGAAGGAAAATATATGCATGCTTCCAAAATCTTCTCCAGCTTTATCACAAAGGAAACGCTTAATTCCTCCCACTTTTGCTTTTCTGGGTAAGTGGGGAGGGGATGGGGAGAAGTACCCAGCAGTGCTTAAGAGCTACACTTGGGGTCGGAGAAATAGCACAGCGGGTAGGGCATTTGTCTTGCACGAAGCTGACCTGGGTTTCATGCCCGGCATCCCATATGGTCCCCCAAGCACCGCCAGGAGTAATTCCTGAGTGCAGAGCCAGGAATAACCCCTAAGCATCGCTAGGTGTGACCCAAAAAGTAAAAAAAAAAAAAAAAAAAAACCCTACACTTGGCTCTGTGCTTGGGGGTCACTCGGAGCAGTACTTAAAGACCTAACCAGGGTTGACCCAAACAGGACCTTAAGCCCTATACTCTCTCTCTATTCCCTCCCCTCCTCTCTCTATTCCCTCCCCTCCTCTCTCTTTCCCTCCTCTCCTCTCGTCTTCTACTCTTTTCCTTTCCTTTCCTGTGCCAGAGACTGAACCCAGGCCTCCCACATGAAAAGCAAGCGCATGCATCTCTTATGCTGTCTTCCAAGAAGAAACCATTACAAATTTCAGTGTCTGTGTTTGGGCCTCTGTTGATACAGTTTTCATGATATAAAACCTATGTTCAAGCAAACAAAATTCGGACTAGAGAGTAGTATAGTGGGACGAGCGCTTGCCTTGCACACAGCCAACCAGGATTCAGACTCCAGTACCCCAATGACCCCTCGAGCTCTGCCAAGAGTAGTCTCTGAGCACAGAGACAGAAGGAAGCTTTGAGCACTACCAGGTTGGGCCCCCACAAAAAACAAAACTGCTCTGAAGGCCATCAGGCCTCTCTGAATTTAAGGACTTATTTCCTATAAGGCACTTCCTGGACAGACTTCATCAACAGTTCCCAATTTCTACATACTGTGTGCATTTGTAAGTTAGATGTTAAAAATTTTGCAAAATACTTCCCCAGAGAAAAATTATAAATTACATTTGTTCTTAGATTAGTCCAAAATTATTACTACTAATTATATGTAAACATTATATTTCTATTTATTATATTATTATTACTTATATCATAAACAAATAAATCATTTTTAAGCATGACAACTAAACTACAGAGATTGCTGTACCTCCAGGCTGTTTTAGGCCCCAATTGTTTGGGTTGACTGGCTGGTCTGAAATAAGTGTTATGAAGAAAGAAACTTTTTTTCTTCATTTGGTTTATTTTTTGGTCACATCTGTTGGTGCTCAGTGCTTACTCCTGGGCTATCTGCTTGGGAATCACTCCTGGCAGGGCTCAGGAGACCATTTGTAGTGCTGAGGATCAAACCCAAGTTAGCCATATTCAAGGCAAGTGCCCTACCCAGTGTGCTATCTCCCGACTCCCAAAAGAAACTGACATAATGCAAGCAGTAGGGGTCAACGTTTATACATAATTTTTGTTAATTTTGGGGCCACATCTGGCAGTGCTCAGGGCTGACTCCTGGCTCCTGCACTCAGGGATCACTTATGGTAGTGCTCGGGGACATGTGAGGTGCCATAGATCAAGGCCAGATCAGCCATGAGCAAGGTCAGAGCCATATTGGCTGTACCATCATTCTGGCTTCATGGGGCCAAAGTTTTTTAAAATAAGGCCATAAGGGTCGGCCGTATTGTTAACTGGTAGCACTCACATAGGTGAGTCCCTAGATTCAATCACCAGCACTGTCACTATCACTATCACTGTCCTCCCATTGTTCATCGATTTTCTCGAGCAGGCCCAGTAACATCTCCATCATGAGACTTTGTTGTTACTGTGTTTGGCATATCGAATAAATCACGGGTAGCTTGCCAAGCTTTGCTGTGAGAGTGAGATACTCTCAGTAGCTTGCCAGGCTCTCCCGAGAGGGGCAGAGGAATCGAACTCGGGTCAGCCATGTTGGCTGCATGTAAGGCAAACGCCTACCCTCTGTACTACCACTCCAGCAATCACCAGCACTGTCAAAAAAGACAAAACATCTAAAAGAAAATATTGGGACTGGAGCAATAGCACAGCAGATAGGGCATTTGCCTTGCATGCAGCCAACCTGAATTCGATTCACAGCATCCCATATGGTCCCCTGAGCACCGCCAGGAGTAATTCCTGAGTGCAGAGCCAGGAATAATGCCTGTGCATTGCTGGGTGTGACCCAAAAAAGGCAAATATATACACACACACATATATATATATCTATAGCTATATAAAATAAAACAATGCACATGTATTTTAAATATCTTTAAACATGTATCCTCAAACTTCAACTCTAATGAAATTAGGAGGCACGTGTCTCCCAGACAGTAATCTGTAAAGATAGGAATCAGACAGAGTGGTAACTGACACAATGCGGCAGAGTCAGAGGTCTAACGGCTATTGAGGAAATAGAGATTCAATGACCGTTGTTCAAATGTGGTAAGGAATGCTTTGCTCAGGGCAGGGGGTTCTCTCCGTGGGCATAGGGCCACTGCTGGGGAGGAGAGAAAAAGTGGATTCTATTTCAGATAGAGCAGGAGCAAATGGAAATTTTCCGTCAAGGCACAGGGTGGAGGTGTTAGTGGGTGGAAAATGACTGCAAGAAAACATCAGGAATAAGAAAGAGTTTAGTTCAACTAACAAGACTTTGGAAAGACTGGAAAAGGTAGTCACATATCAAAGAGGAGGAATCTGATTAAATTGACTTAGCAGGATTCTTGCTAAAACTGGAATGTGCGTTGAGGAGTTCAAATAGTTCTGGAAGTGGACTTGGGAGTCTGGCTAGTGTTTGGTGGGGAAGAGTCTTGGTTAGGGACCACCAGAGGCCACTGCCAAGAAGCTCTTGGCCCCATACACCCTTGAACAGGCTCTGTGACTGGAAGCAGCAGGTCACTGGGATAGAGGTGGGGATAGGCTGAAAACAGAGGGAGGTTTGAGTCATGAGAAAAGAAAAAAGAGACTGTTCCGCACTGGGGCTTTTGTTTTTTTAATCACCGTGAATTACACAGTTACAAAAGTATTTATGATTGAGTTCCAGGCGTGCATTGTTTCAACACCCACCCCTTTCCTGGTGCCTATCAAGTATTTCAAGCAATGTCCCCAGTTTCCCTTCTGTTCGTCGGTGTTTTACAGAGCAATGTATCCACTCCGTGTGCCTGCACAGTGGGCCTCCCTCACCCTCCTGAGAAGACCCATGGTTTCTCTCTGGAGACACTCATGGCAGCTGACCTGAGGTCCAGGTCCAGCCCTGGGTCACAGCGAGGGCAGACACATGAACAAGCACCCCATGTTCCTCCCACTACCCAAATATTAGAACTCCCACAGTGTGGCATTCGGCCACCCCCAACCCCCCAACCTCTGCCCTGTATCTCCCTCCCACCGAGGGAAGCTGGGGAAACAGTGCAAATGCTGGAATGTCGACAGCTTGTTTCCTTTTTTTTGGAGGGGTGCAGAATTGGGGGAAGAGGTCTTGTGGGAGAGACCACACTCTGGTGCTCAAGGCTTACTCCTAGATCTGAGCTCAGGGATCACTCCTGCCTCAGAGGACCATAGGAGACGCCAGGGAATTGACCCCGGTCAGCAGCGTGCAAGACAGTACCCTACCTGCAATACTATCCTCCCGCCCTCACAGATGCTGAAACTCTGTAACTCCCCGGAAAGCCTGGCTTGATGCCGAAAGGGCATCTGTCATGTTATTTGCCAGTTTACCAACCTGTGAACATCCTTCCTATGTTGGGGAACTTCCTGCCTTACAAGCCCACATTTCCTCAGAAGGAATGGAAAAGCCAGAAAATTCATTTTTCCCCAGCCTCCTTTGCAGTTTAGGCCCAGTTCTGTGATCAAGGCCTTGGGAGCTAAGCATCACTGCATGACACTGAGGATCTGGTGGTGGGAAGCAGACTGCTCGGGAAGCCGCCATGCTGTGGGATCCACAAGACTGCAGGGTCAGGGCCTGTGGCACGTTGGTTCCGGTGGTGGGTGCTTGTCCTGGGCAGGGGTTTGGCTGGCCTGGACTTCCATTCCTGGTTGCAACATCTTCTATCGGGCTTCCTGACCCTTCCTTCAATTCTGAGTTCTCTCCAGTGTCTTTCTCTTCAGATTGGCACCAAACCCGTTCCTGTCCCCTTGTGTCAGCTGAGATCTTCGACTGGCATACCAGTCACCAGTAGAAAGCTTATTCTTATTGATCATAACTCCTCCCCTGATTTCTGAGGATAGTTTTTCATGAGTGTCTTCCCAATAAAAGGGTATACTAACAACCATATTAATCTTGAAAGCATGCAAGACACTAGTAGAAAGGATAATGCAGTATAGTAAAACAGGTTATAATACCTACACCTGGTTAAAATGTGGTGTTTGTTTTGGGAGCTCCTTTAGTGGTGCTGGGGGCTATTAGCCCTAAAGCTCATAGTGTGATGGAGCTCAAATAGTGCCAGGAAAAAGACACAAACCCTGCACAGGGCAGGCATGTGCTCTAGCCCTTTAAACTATCTTGCTGTTCTCAAAATAGTATTTTTATATTCTTCAATTTTATATATTTTTCAAAATATAATCACAACTACAAAGCAGAGGAATCTAAGAGCTAAAAAGGACCAGAGAAATAGCTCAATAGACTGAGCAAATGCTTTGCATGTGGGACGCCCAGGTTTGATCCCCGGCATCATACATGGTCCCCAGAGCATGGAGTTGGGAGTAGCCTCCAAGCATAACCAGATGTGGCAGAAAAAAAAAAGAAACAAAAAAAATTAAGCAAAACAACAACAACAATAAACTCACAAAGACTAACTCTGTTTCATACACCAAACATGCAATCTGATACACATTAATCTTTCCCAAAATATTTACTAACAAACTGCTCTCAGGGGGCAAGAGAGATGGTTCAGTTGTCAGCGATCATGCCTTGTATGCACAAAGCCCTTGAGTTGGATCCCAGAAACCACATGGACCCAGAGCACTGGAAGCTATGGGCTTGTGCTTAAACTTATCACAGGGTCCTAGCACTGAACAGGGCACTCAGTGGTCCCCAGGGTGCCCTGAGCACCAAAAGAAAAAAAAGACAACTGCCATGGAGAGTTAAAAAATAAAGCAATATTCTAATTTAGACAAAAACATCATCTGGTTACTAAAGTATATTATTCTTCCCCCTAATTTTATACTTCCCTTTTCATCCTATAGAAATGGTTTCATTCATGGCCTCATATATGGTCCCCTGAGCAGGACCAGGATAAGCCCCTGAGAACCCCCGGGTATGCCCCAAACTCCCCACCTCCCCCCAAAGAGTGAAGCTATAAATGAACAAAACATGAACAAATTCTGTCATGATATAAATGTCTTACTCAAAAACACCTAGGTTCAAAAAAGAGAATTACAGGCCAAATCCCTGATGAACACAAATGCAAAGATTCTCAACAAAATACTAGCAAACTAGAATTCAATGACTCATCAAAAAGATTAAAAAGATCACACACCATGACCAAGTAGGATTCATCTCAGGGATACAAAGATGATTCAACACTCACAAGTCAATCAACATAATACACCTTAAAATAAGAGATAAAAATCATATGATCATATCAATAGATGCAGAGAAGGCATTTAACAAGATCCATTTATGATAAAAATCCTCAACAAAATGGGAGTCGAAGGAACTTTCCTCAGTGTAGTCAAAACCATCTACCACAAGCCTACAGCAAGCATTATCCTCAATGGGGAAAAACTAAAAGGCTTCCCTCTAAGATCAGGGACAAGACAAGGTTTCCCACTTTCACCACTTCTATTCAGTATAGTACTGGAAGTACTTGCCATAGCAGTTAGGCAAGAAAAAGATATCAAGGGCTTCCAGATAAGGAAAGATCCAGGAAAGGAAGAAGTCAAGCTATCACTATTTGCAGATGACATGACACTATCCTTAGAAAATCCTAATGATTCTACCAAAAAGCTCCTAGAAACAATAGGTTTGTATAGTAAAGTGGCAGATTACAAAATCAATACCAAAAATTCCATGGCTTTCCTATACAAATAATGAAAAAGAAGAAAGAGATATTTTTTCAAAAATCCCGTTCACTGGCCATGATCCCAAAGGCACATAAACCAATCTCAGAACCCAACAGCTTCTGGCAGAAATCCCTCTGGACTGTGAACTAAGCTATGGCCCTGTGCTGTCCCAGGAGTGGAAAGGCGTTCTTCCTTCCGCTCCCCCCCTCCCCCCTGTGGCAGCAGCATGGTGACCACCATCTTTCAGAGCCTATTGGACAGAGAGGTACAAGCTTGCAGTAATGGGGATCACGGGGCCTCTCGGGAAGGGGAGGCAGAACCAGCCCTTCCCCCTACCCAGATGAGATACTGAGTTTCCGCCCACGAATGGCTCCTCTGCTCCTGAATGGCCATGATCCCAGAGGCACACAAACCAATCTCGGAACCCAGTGGCTTCTGGCAGAAATCCCTCTGGACTTAATTACTAAAATATCAGAAATTCAAAATCACGCAGCCACTATTGTGGCCGCGCAACATCAAGTGCTCTTCATTATCAGCAATAGAAAAAGAGTTATGTATTGCCTTTTTGGCAGGTCTGATTGTTGGGGGGAAATTCCAAATAATAATAGTGTGTCTTCTGTCAAAAAAATTGAATGTAATCAAAGCAAAGAGAGAGCAAAGTGAAAATCATCTGTCACACTGGCAGGGGGAGGTGTGGGACGAGGGGTATATTGGGGTTCTTGGTGGTGGAACATGTGCACTGGTGAGGGATGGGTGTTTGATCATTGTATGACCAAGACTTACACCTGAAAGCTTTGTAACTGTTCTCATGGTGATTCAATAAAAAAAAAAATAAATTAAAAAAAATCCCGTTCACAATAGTTCTTCAGAAAATCCAGTACCTTGGAATCAGCTTAATCAAAGAGGTGAAGGACCAATACAAAGAAAACTACAAAATACTATTTCAAGAAATAAAAAAGGACACTAGAAAATGGAGGCAGATCCCCTGCTCATGGATAGGGAGGATTAACATTGTCAAAATGGAAAACTGCCCAAAGCATTATACAGATTCAATGTGGTCCCTATAAGGATACCCATGACATTTTTCAAAGAAATAGACAAAACACTCCTGAAATTTATATGGAGTAGTAAACCCCACGAATAGCTAAGGCAATACTTGGGAAAAAAAGATGGGTGCCATCACCTTCCCCAATTTCAAACTGTACTACAAAGCAGTAGTAATTAAAACAGCATGGTATTGGGATAGAAACAGACCAGTGGAACAGAGTTGAATATTCTGTCACAGAGTCTCAAATATGTGATCACTTAATCTTTGATAAAGGAACAAGAAATGTGAAATGGAACAAGGAAAACCTCTTCAACAAGTGGAAAACTAGACAACTGGAGCCATAGCACAGCGGGTAGGGCGTTTGCCTTACAAGCGGCCAACATGGCCAACCCGAGTTTGATTCCTCCGCCCCTCTCGGAGAGCCCGGCAAGCTACCGAGAGTATTCGATATGCCAGACACTGTCTCCAATGGAGACAACAAAGTCTCCAATGGAGACGTTACTGGGCCCGCTCGAGCAAATCGACGATCAACGGGAGGGCCTTTAGACAACTACATGCAAAAAAAAAAAAGAACACAGATCTCAGTCTAACGCCAAGCACAAAAGTCAGATCTAAATAGATTAAAGACCTCAATATCAGATCTGAATCGATAAGGTACATGGAGGGAAATATAGGCAGAATCCTCCATGCAATTGAAGCTAAAGGCATCTTCAAGGATGACCACTGACTAAGCAAGTGGAAACAAATATAAACAAATGGGACTAAATTAAATTAAGAGAGTTTAATGTAGTGAAGAGAAACAGTGCACCTCAAGAGAAACAGTGACCAGAATACAGAGAGAGCCCACAAAAATACTTACCCAATAACTATCAGATAAGGGATTAATATCCAGGATATACAAGACATTAGTAGAATTGTATAAGAAAAAAATCTCCAACCCCATTGAAAAATGGGGAGAAGACATGAACAGAAGTTTTCTCAAAAAATAAATACAAATGGCCAAAAGACATATGAAAAAATGTTCTACATCGTTAATCATCAGAGAGATGCAAATCAAAAAAATGAGATACCATCTTACACCACAGAAACTGGCACACATCAAAAAGAACAAGACCAACCAGTGTTGATGACGATGTGGGGAAAAAGGGACTCTCTTTCATTGTTGGTGCGAATGCCGAATGGACCAACCTTTTAGGAAAACAATATGCACATCCCTCAAAAAACTAGAAATTGAGCATCCATGTGACCCAGCAATACCACATCTGGGAATGTATCACGAGGGTGCAAAAAAGCACAGTAGAAATGACATCTGCTGCAGATCAAAATCACAATGAGATACCATCTCACACTTCAGAGACTGGCCCACATTCAAAAGAACAAAAGCAACCGATGCTGGCGCAGATGTGGCGAGAAAGGGACCCTCCTTCACTGCTGGTGGGAATGCCTCTTTGATTAAGCTGATTCCAAGGTACTGGATTTTCTGAAAACAGTATGGACGATTCTCAAAAAATTAGAACTTGAGCTCCCATTTGACCCAGCAATTTCACTTCTGGGAATATATCCCAGAGAGTCAAAAATGTATAGTCGAAGTGACACCTGCACTTGTTTGTTCATTGCAGCACTTTTTACAATAGCCAGAATCTGGAAAAAACCTGAGTGCCCAAGAACAGATGACTGGTTAAAGAAACTTTGGTACATCTACACAATGGAGTACCATGTAGCTATTAGAAAAGATGAAGTCATGAAATTTACATACAAGTGGTACTACATGGAAAGTATCATGCTAAGCGAAATGAGTCAGAAAGAGAGGGATAGACATGGAAAGATTGCATTCATCTGGGGGACATAAAGTAACGAAATAGGAGATTAATACCAAAGAATAGCCGAGATCAGTACCAGGAGGATTACTCCATGGCTTAGAGGCCAGCCGGGCATTCTAGGGGAATGAACAGCTCAGATAGAGAAGGGAGCAACAAATAAAGGGTGGTGGGAGGATCCATCCAGGATGGGAGATGCATGCTGAAAGTAGACTATAGACTGAACACGATTGCCACTCAATGCCTCTTTTGCAGACCACAACACCCAAAAGGAGAGAGAGAACAAAAGGGAATGCCCTGCCACAGAGGCAGGGTGGGATGGGGGGGTTGGGGGTGGAAGGGTTACTGGGATCCATGGTGGTAGAAAATGAACACTGGTGGAGGGATGGGTATTTGATCATTGCATAATTGAAACCCAAACACAAAAATTTGTAAGTCTACAACTGTACCTCATGGTGTTTCACTAACAAAAATTAAAAAAAAAAAGAAACAACAAAAAACAAAAACAAAAAAAGAGAAACATCTAAGGAAATGGTTTTCTTGTTTCATAGAACTTAGAAAATAGTGTTCTATAAGGGTGTGTGTGTGTGTGTGTGTGTGTATGTGTGTGTGTGTGTACCCATGAATTAGGACAGTAGAAAATTACACAGGTATGGCTATACTCAAATAAATTAACCAAGAAAGAAAAAGAAATGACATCTGCACCTGTATGTTTATTGGAGCACTGCTCACAATAGCCAGAATCTGGAAACAGCCCAAAGGCCCAAGAACAGAGGACTGATTAAAGAAACTTTGGCATATATACACAATAGAATACTATGCAGTTGTTAGGAAAGAGGAAGTCATGAAAATTGCTTATAAGTGGGTGGACATGGAGAGTATCATGCTAAGTGAAATGAGTCAGAAAGAGAGAGACAGACATTGAATGACCACACTCATTTGTGGAACATAAAATAATATGAGACCTAAGGACAGTAGAGACAAGAGGCAGGATTACTCCACAGTACGGAAACCTGCCTTATGTGTTAGGGGAAAAGGAGGCTGGGATGGAGAAAAGACCACTAAGTCAATGATGACTGGAGGGATTGCTCAGGATGGGAGATCGTGTGTTGAACGTAGACTAAGAACCAAACGTGATGGTATGGCTTCTCAGTAGCTACATTGCAAACCATGATGCCCAAAGTCGAGAGAAAGAAGGAAGGTACCTGCCACAAAGGCAGGTGGGAGATGGGATTGGGGTGGTGGGAGGGATACTGAGGACATTGGTGATGGAAAATGCACACTGGTGAAGGGATGGGTGCTCAATCACTGTAGACTGAAACTCAATCATGAAAGTTTTATTAATTGTATCTCACAGTGATTCAATCCCTGGCACCCCATATGGTCTCCCAAACCCCACCAGGAATGATCCCTGAGCACAGAACCAGGAGTAAGCCCCAAGTACCAAAGGGTTGTATCTCCCTCTCTTTTCCAGAAAAAAAAAAAATCAGCTAGCTCTTCAAGCCTGTGTCCTCCCTTGAACATATGTCTTGCTTGTCTTTATGTATCTTTGCTTGCTTGGTTTTCCACTCTGGAGAAGTCCACGTTCTCTCTTAAATATTTACTTCCTCTCTCCAGCTCGGCCACAGCCCCAGAAGCACAATGACCTAATGCAGAACCCAGCAGCTTGGAGCAGAAAAGTGAAAGGACTATGCGTTAATCCAGGCAATCATTTCTGCCCAGAGGGGAAAGGGTGTTGCTCCCTTCCGCCCTCCTCCCTCTGGAAAGAAAGATGGCGGCCACATGGGAGCCTTGTGGACAGCAGGTATGAGCCGGGGGAGTGGGGGCGACTAAAACCTCATGGGTCGGGGGGCGTTCCGGTCCGTCCTTCACGCCCTACCGAGGTCACCAGTCGCCCCCCGCGAGCGGCTCTCCAGCACGGCCATGGCCCCAGAAGCACAAGGACTTAATGCAGAACCCAGCAGCTTGGAGCAGAAAAGTGAATGGACTATGCGTTGATCCAGGCCATCAAGTCTGCCGGAGGGGAAAGGGTGTTGCCCCATTCGCCCTCTCCTCTCTGGAAAGAAAGATGGCGGCCACATGGTAGCCTTGTGGACAGCAGGTATGAGCCGGGAGTGTGGGGGCGACTAAAACCTCATGGGAAGGGGGGCGTTTCGCTCCGCCCTTCACGCCCTACCGAGGCCACCAGTTGCCCCCCGCGAGCGGCTCTCCAGCACGGCCACGACTCCAGAACACAGAAACCAATTTCTTAACTATCTGACTTTCAGTAGAAATACCTCCAGGGTCAAAATAGCAGAAATCCAAAACCAACATTTAATTCTTGAACCCAGCTGTAGAAAGCAAATCACTTCACAATGCTTTTTCAGCATGTCTGATTTGGGGGGGGGGGGGTAAACTCTAAAAAATAGTGGTGAATCTTTTATTGAAACAATGAATCTAATCAAAGCAGATAGAGTGTTAACTAGAATTCATCTGCCTCACAGGGACGGGGAGGGGCGGGGGGTGGGGTTTTATTGGGGTTCTTCATGGTAAAAAATAAGTATTGGTAAAGGGAAATGTGTTTGATATTTGCATGACTGAGACATAAACCTGAAAGCTTTGTAACCTTTCCCACAGTGATTCAATAAATAAATAAAAAAAAAAAGAGAGGAACATAGAAGGACTTATTTGTGGAGGAAAAAACAACATAACATGAGGCTGACACCTAAGGATAGTAGATACACGAGACAGATAGATTGCTCTATAGCTGGAATCCTGCCTCATGAGCAAAGGGGAGAAGGCAGCTGGAATCGAGAAGGGATCACTAAGAAAAAGATGGCTGGAGGAATCGGTTGGGATGGGAAACGTGTGCAGTAAGTGGATAAAGGAACAAACATGATAACCTCTCAGTGTCTGTATTGCAAACCATAATGCCCAAAAGTAGAGAGAGATTATGGGGAATCATGTCTGCCATGGAGGCAGGGGGAGGGTGGGAAAGGGGGGGTATACCGGGGATATTGGTGGTGGGGAATGTGCACTGGTGGAGGGATGGGTGTTGGATCATTGTGTGATTGTAACCCAAACATGAAAGCTTGTAACTATCTCACGGTGATTCAATAAAATTTAAAAAAAAAAAAATATTTACTTCCTCTCTTTCTCCTCTTGCATCTTTCTAAGCAGGTTGCATTCAATAAAAACTATCATGCTTCACTTAAAAATTTCTTACTAAAAAAAAAAGTAACAAATATTCAATTTTGTTTGTTTGGGGCCTACACCTGGTGTTACTCAGGACTTACTCCTGATTCTGTGCTTAGGGATCACTCCTGGCAGTGCTGGTACAGAACAGCAGTCAACTATACAATGTTAGGTCAATGAGTTTCAGAAAACGGAGATTATAGAAAAAAATGAGATTATGCTCAACGTGCAATTTGATTTCAACCTTATTCTCAGGTAAGTAGAGGGGCATCACTTGAAAATTTAAGTTTCCTTTACCCCAGGGAAATATTTATTGGATATTAATAGTGATTCTATTTTACAAAAAAATTCAATACACCTTTTTTCACAAACATAAAATGGAAATCAAGGCATCAATCACATAATATGTTAAACCAAAGTCCTGATTTTGAGAATTCAGCAGTCAGTCATGATTTTGGCCCAGGACCACCAGTCCATGAATTCCAATAGTTGAGAATCCTGTCAGTTACTGGAACAAAATCTTCTCTAGCTGTGACAATTGTTTCCATATAAAACCCCTTGGGTGGGGGCTCAGCTATTTCATTTGTTGAAATATCCTTTTGCTTTACTTCACCGCCTTGAAAAAAAAAACAGAGGAAAAATACCTGAATCATTAATCTTTACATGACAATAGTAATTAAAACCATTAGCAAAGTCTTGGAAATTTATTTCCTTCCCCATATGATTTATCTCCATAGGATTTATTTCTATTCTCAAAATTCTGACACGTTCTTTCCTTAAAAAAAGAATAAAAGAAAGGGAGAAAGAGAAGGAAAGGAAGAAATGACTTTTATAGCATAAAAAAGAAAATGTGTAATATAATCACTATGGACATAGAAATGTTTATAAAATGTTCAATACAAACATTCGCATGGCACACGAACTTTGTGATCATTGATGATGTTCCTCACAAAATGTCATTTTCAGCACGTTTTTACTTAACATTAATTTATGTGCACCTCACATATACAATTACCTTGTTTAAAAGGATATTTAAAATGTCCCATTCAATAGTTTTTAATATATTCAGCTTTGTGTACCCAGCACCACTATTAATTTCGAATATATTCATCCACAAAAAAAATCTGCATGTTTTGTCAATCACTAATATCTCTGTATCTAATAAGAGTTCCAAGTCCATTTCTGAAGGCTGAAAAATTTCCTTTTCCTACCCCAGAAATTGTTAACATTTTAGGCTCTCTTGGTTGCTAGGAGACCTGGAATTATTTGCTCTCCAAAGGCGACCAGGGCTATGTCACAGAAGCATCGCTCAGTTCTCGTCCAGAATCTGAGAAACTCCACCCGGAATCGCACAAAGATTTATGAGAACGTCTTCGTTCAAAATATAACGAGATTTACGTAGCGGATGTAGTGGGTATTTCCCGGGGATTCCATTAGAGCAAATGCTCTGGGCTAGTTCTGCAGAGAAGAACTGCTCGTTCTGCTAGTTCTGGGCTAGTTCTGGGCTAGTTCCTGGCTAGTTAGGCAGAGAAGCGACCAGCAGCGGCCCCGGCCGAAGAACCATACCTGATGGTTTGCTCTCCTTCCGGTTGTAGAAATACAAGGAGCCCAACACTGTCCAGGCGCCCACCGCATAGACCACGGACATGCGCCGGTACCACGACGAGGCCTGATCCACACGCATGATCCGTCTCGGGTTAGACCCAGATCTCAGGGAGGCCAAGGGCGGGGACGGGGCTTCCTGTCCCGGCCAGCCGCCGCCTCCAATGGAATGCCTGCTCTGCTGTCTCTTCCGTCTTGGACTCCAATGCATCCTGGGACATGTAGTTCCGAAATTCACTCTTAGGTGCCTCCGCTTGGCCCTGTGAGGCGGGCTGAGTCTATATAGCCTGTTAGAGGACTCAAATAAGAGATTCTCTTCAGCCAGTGTCTCATTTGCAAGACGCCTTCCTTATGTAGCCTGGTGGGATCTTTAAAGGCCAATTCAATTCTGCCTCCAGCTCTCAGATTTGTGAGGATACCACTTTGTCCTACTGTCCCATGGATCAAGCCAAGGATCCCTACACGCAGACATCAATCTAGCCACTGTGCTCTCCTAGATCTTATGCTCTATTGTCTCCTCAGAGGAATTCCCCATCAATTGCAATCTTTCTTCCCCATATTTTATCCCATTTTCATGATAGTGACTTCTACCCTTCATCATACAGATGCCCATACCTCAGAAACAAAATATTTCCTTGAACTCTGACTGCCACGAGTTTTCCTTTTAGCCATACATTTCCTCAAAACATAATTAGTCTGGGGGTATGGTGCAGCCAGCAGGTCAGTCTGTACCTGTGAGGAGAGTGTATCAGCAGCCTGATGGTACCATCAGCCTTTCAGATACCACTAAATTAGTGCTGTGCCTATGGCCAGACCCCAAAAACTTGGGACCAAGTTTATCAAGAAAGTAAACGGCCAAAAGTTAGGTATGTGGGAGACACACCCACAAACCACCTCCAGCTCAGTTATATAATTGGAGGCATGGCCTCTCTGGTTCCTGATCGAACTGCTTAATGGCCATGATCCCAGAGACTCAGAAACAAATCTCCAAACCCAAAGGCTTTTGGCGGAAATGCGTCCTGTTCCTGCAGTAGGTTACTGGCGCTGGGTCACTCCAGGTGGGAATAGGTTTTGTGCCTTGGCCTGTTCCCCCTGGAGGCCCAGTGACCACCATCCTCCAGAGGCCACTGGACAGTCAGGTTTGCGCCTGCAGTGATGAGACACGTGGAGCCTCACCAGATGGGGGCAGAACTGGCCCTTCCCTTCCCATCCCAATGAGACCCCGAGTCACCGTCTACAAACGGCCTCTCTGGCTCCTGATCAAGCTGCTTAATGGCCATGATCCTAGAGACTCAGAATCACTTAATCACTTAATCACTTAATCCCCGTTATTCATCGATTTATTCGAGCGGGTGCCAGTAACGTCTCCATTCATCCCGGTTGCGTGCTAGCGTAACCCAATGATATCTGTTCGTTCTAGGAACATGCAGAGCTTCAAATCGATAATTTAGGGTCTTGACGAAGAAGTCTGACCATCTTATAGGTGGGCGTCCACATGATCTTTTGATGTCCCGTGGAATCCAATCAGTAATGGCTCTAGTCCAGCGGTTGTCTGTAAACCTCATTACGTGTCCAGCCCATCTGATCTTTGATGTCTTGGCAAATGAGACAGCGTCCCTGATTCTTGAGCGTTGACGAAGATCAGAACTCCAGATTCTATCTCTCATTTGAGTGAATCGTGATATTCCAAGCATAGTTCTTTCGATTCCTCTTTGAGAGACCCGAATAGCGTTCTCATCCTGTTTTCGTAGGGTCCAGGTCTCTGAGGCATATGTTAATGCAGGAAGAATAGTGGAATCAAAGAGATGTGCTCGTAGCTGGAGGTTCTTTGTCCTTTTAGTTATTTCTTCAATGCTCTTGAAGGCATTCCAAGCCGCTCTCTTCCTCCTGCGCAACTCAGGTGCCAGGTCATTCATCATGTTGATTTCTCGACCTAGGTATATATAACTGTTGCATTCGGAGATGGTGGTTCTGTTGAGAGCGAATGGAGCGTCAGGAACAAGGCTGTTTCTCATAAACATTGACTCAGAAACAAATCTCAAAACCCAGCGGCTTTTGTCAGAAATGCA
The DNA here is from genome assembly GCF_029834395.1 of Sorex fumeus. Taxonomy (NCBI): domain Eukaryota; kingdom Metazoa; phylum Chordata; class Mammalia; order Eulipotyphla; family Soricidae; genus Sorex; species Sorex fumeus. The sequence goes on along the minus strand of NW_026606101.1, from coordinate 37,513,690 downwards.
TCTGGACCGCATACAAGGTGGCCGCCGCCTCAGATCTTATTGGAAAGCCAGGTATGGCCAGCGGTGATGGGGCAACTGCAGTCTCATGGGAACTGGGGCGGTACAGGCTCGTCCTTCATGCCCTACCGAGGTCACGAGTTGCCCCCCACGAGCGGCTCTCTGGCATGGCCATGGCTCCAGAGGCAAAAGGACTTAGTCCAGAGCCCAGCAGTTTGCGGCAGAAAAGTGAATGGACCATGCATTAAACTACAGCACCATGCCACCCTGGGAGGGAAAGGGTGTTGCTGCCTTTCGCCTCCCTCCCCCCCCCCCCCCCCCCACACACACAGGCAGCAAAGTGGCCACTGCCTCAGAGCTTATTGGAAAGCCAGGTATGAGCCGGCAGTGATGGGGCAACTGCAGTCTCATGGGAAGGGGGGCAGTACAGGCTCGTCCTTCATGCCCTACCAAGGTCATGAGCTGCCCCCCATGAGCGGCTCTCTGGCACAGCCATAACACCAGACGCACAGAAATCAATCTCGTAATTATCTGGCTCTTTGCAGAAATCTAAAATCATTGTATGATTCTCATAACCAACTATAGAAAACAAAGTATTTCACAATGCCTTTTCAGCAATTCTGATTGTTGGGGGGAAAATTCTGAAAAATAATGGTGCAGCTTTTGTTGAAATAATGAATGTAATCAATATAGAGAAGAGTTAAGTAGAAAACATCTGCCTCACAGGCATTGGGAGGAGTGGGAGGGGGCATATTGGGGTTCTTGGTGGTGAAAAATGAGTACTGGTGAAGGGAAAGGTGTTTGATCATTGTATGACTGAGACTTAAACCTGAAAGCTTTGTAACTTTCCCCACAGTTATTCAATAGATAAATATAAGAAGAAAATAAATAAATAAAATTATTTTTAAAAAAAGTAAGGTGGAGTTCATGCCCAGTTCAATCAGCTAATCAGTGGCTGAATAAATACCAGTACTCCTACATAAAAAAATAAAAACATAATTAGTCTACCCTCCACTCCAACAGACTGAATAACGTGAGCGCAAAAGTGATGTACTTGTTAATTGTCACCAACCCGCAGTGACAGTGTCCTTTGGTGCATTCAGGACCTATATACCTTTTCCCCGCTAGTGGATGGAAGAATGGGTTACAGACTGGTGGCCGACTACATTCTTATTGGGATCAGACAGGGCTTACATCGGAAAAGAGAAACCATGCTCCGTAAGGGTGTGTGTGAGGGGACAGGGACTAACGTGGGTTTGATTGAACATAAGTATTAACAAGGGTTTGGTTGAATATAAACATGTAAAGTGCTTCCATCATGGGGAATTCTTCTAAGAGATCCTCCCAGGAGTGGCACTCCATCTCAGGGGATCCAGCATTCTGGATTCTGATCCCCAACATTTACTGAGTGGACATCAGGTACATCGCCATACCAAGAACTACTTTTCAGCCAAAATCAAACTTGATGTTGTGTGCGTGTGTGCATATTATTTCTTCTCCTCTCCTTCCTCCTCTCTTCCTTCTTATTGTCTTGATGATCCCAGGTCATAGTCATGCATGATTGTGATGTTTTCAGGAGATTGTATCAATTTGAGAAATGAAGATTGTAGGTTTACTGCTCCATAAGGGTTGCTGTGGTAGTCATATGTGTGCTCGCCACGTCAACAGTCACATTTCCTGGCAGTGGGGCTTTAATATTAAGCACCATGCCAGCAACTGACTCTGGTTCCATCCTGGACACAGCACATTGTTTCCAGAACCCTGATAGGAAGTGATTTCCCACTTCCTAAACATAGGACCATCAAACCCCCTCAGGATCTCACCATCAGAGTTGCTTCCCTTTGCAGTGCTTGCATATGTGGCTGTTGTGTGTCCAGAACTTGCTTATGGGACCAGAGGTCTCAGAGCTGACAGTGTTGCATTTAGCACATGTGGCAACATGGGGGAACTGAACTCATGCCCATACCCTTGCAAGGCCGGCATTCTAAACCGATGAGATATTTTCCAAGCTCAGATTTTATTTCTAAAGCATTTAACGATGTTTCACAGTTTCAAGAACATTTCTGGTAACGTTAAGGACTCACAATGCCCATACTCTAGAAAAAACAATATTGATAATTGGACTTAGTTTTGCTCCTCAAAAGTCAATGAAAAAATGAAAAACAGTCAAGGAGAGAGATTGAAGAGTAGACTTTGCATGTTTTGCATGTAGGATACCAGGTTCAACTGGCAGCACCGCATTGTCCCCTCAGTAACGCCAAGTGCGCCCCCCATACCAAACAAGTGAAACAAGTCAGATAGTAAAATATTCAAACACATATTCAATAGACTTGTATCAAGATTATGTAACGATCCCTTAAAATTAGATTTAATAAGGCAAACCAACTAAGAAATTGTCAACAAATTCAAACACTTATCAAAAGTAGGCAATAGCCAATAAACATAAGAACATTACAAAACCACAAATAAAATGACCCCATTAAACATATATCAGAATAACTAGAAATTACCTGGAGAATACCAATAGTTGCAAAAATGTAAAGCAATCAGAACTCTCTTTTGTTGCTTCTTGTGGGGCTATACCTGACTGCTCAAAGTTTACTCCTGCTCTGGGCTCAGGGGTCATCCTGGTTGGGCTTGAGTGAACATATGTGATACAAGAGATTGACTCATGGGTTAGTTGTGCGCAAGGCAAACACCTTCCCCCTGTACTATCTCTCAGGTCCAGCAGTCAGAACTCTTACTTATTGGGGACTACCATTTCAAAAAAAATATATAGCTTCTAAACAACTCAAATATTTTATTCCCAGCTGTCCAAAATAAAAGATTATACCTGCACAAAGCTATAAATATGTTCAGTTTTCTTTTGTTGTTTGGGGGCCACACACGGTGATGCTCAGAGGTCACCCGTGGCTCTGTATTCAAGAATTACTGCTGGCGGCGCTCGGGGGCCCATATATGATCCCGGGGATCGAACACGGGTCAGCCATGTTCAAGGCAAGCATCCTTCCTGCTGTACTATCTTTCTGACCTTGGGTGTTCACTTTTATTCCTAAAAACTCTAAAATAGAAGCAATGTAAATATCACCACAGTGATGAACGAAATGGGATAAATCACTCAGCAATGAACTAGAATAGTACTTGCAACCACCAATACTTGGAACAGATTAATTTTAAAAGATTTATGCTAAGTGAAAGAAGCCAGACACAAAATTCTAGCAATCAAATTTATACTGCAGTGAAATTGACAAGTGGAGAAAGGGAAGAACCAAAAGGGGCTCAAGGACACTTTTGTGGAGGGGTAATGGAAATACTTTTTATATTTTGTTTTGCATTGGGGACATACCAATGGTGGAGCTAGGGATTGCTCCCTGCCATGCTAAGGGGACCATGAGGTGCCAGGGAACCGATATAGACCTCTCCTGTGCAAAGCATGTGCTAAGTCCTTTGAGCTCTCCAGTTCCAGGAATGAACTTTATTGACAGTAGGGGTGGCTTCTTAAACATTCACATAGATCAAGATTCAGCTAAGTTGTGGATTTGTTTGGATCCACACTCAGCAGTGCCCAGAGCTTACTCCTAGCTGTGCACTCCTTACTCTGCACTCTGCACTCGTGGCAGGGTTTGGGGGACCATATGGAGACCAAACCTGGGTCAGCCAAATGCAAGTCAAATGCCCTACTCTCTGTACTATCACTCCAGTCCTAAGATTTTTTTAAAGCAGAAAAAATTGGTATTGTTTTAACAAGCAACATTACTCATTATCTAAGTTAAATATTAGTCTTGTTTGCTCCAGGTTCTCCTGAAACTAAATTCGTATTACTGTTAACCTGCTTGGGCATTTCCATTGTTATATCATGTACCCTCCTTAAGCTACTCAGGATAGAACCCAAGGATGCAACCTCCCAACCAGTAACCTTTCCTTCCTTTTCTGTAATACAAAAAATGATCATGACCCACAAATCTTGACTTATCTTCTTGCCTAACATCCCACCCATCAGTTAAGACAACTGCCTCTAAATGAGCCTCCCCTGGACTCCAGCCTCAACCATTCTTGTCTATCCCAGAGTGCTTAAGATCCTTAACTGATCATTTCACCCCTGCTTAAGAAAGATGAGAGCTTCACTTATTTTGATGTTATTTGGCGGGGAGGGGGTAGCATTCACACCAGTGGTACTCTGGGGTCATTCCTAGTAGTGCTTCTAGGACCAGATGAAGTGCCAGGGATCAAACTGGGGTAGACCACATGCAAGGCAAGTACCTCTGAACTCTCTTCTCTCCCATCCCAGTCAGGGGTTTCTGATAGGTCCGATGTGATGTAAAATGGATGAATAAAAATACAGGACAGAGACAATGTGAAGAAAATAAAAGTTTACTCTATAGAGGGCAGAGATCTTAGGAAATTTTGGCCCCTGAGAATGGGGTGTACAAGGAGGCTGGCAGTTACACAGAAAATGCAGATGACTCAACAAGAATCAGTGTCATTTGCCAGCAGTTTTTTCTCTAGCTGGTTACAAGGAGTTAAGACAATTACAGGGACAAGATGTTGATTTCCAAGGCCACTTGTTTCTCTTTACAGGGGAGCCTTTTGATTTACTTTCAGTCTTTCATTTGCTTGGCGATTCGCCTTGTTCCTTCTGTCCTTGTGAGAGACCGATGACAGTTAGTTCCCAAGACTCCATCTGGATAATGTCCTCTCAGTTTTCTTTTTGCCTTCAGGATGGAGGTTCTTCTGGTTCTTCGTTAGGCAAATCTGGTTCAGTGATACCCTCCTGGGATAACTGTTCTCAAGACAACAGGCCCCTCCATGTTCATTTTGAACAGCCTTTGATTCCCTGAAGTAGGACCTGCTTGACCATATGTTATGTTAGAAGAAAGGGGCCACCCACATCTCCCCAGCCCAGTGCCTTAACTCAACATCTTTAAGAGAACACCAGCATAAGTCGTGTCTCTCACATTCATCTGCCAATTTCAGATGAAATATTAGAGGAGGAAATTTCAACCTTAATCTGCATACAGTTTTTGTGTACAGTTTTATGTATGGCCTGGGTTCAACACCCAGCAAAGCATGATCCCCTGAGAACCAAGCAGTAAGGAGTAATGCACTGCTGGGAGTGGTCCCAAAACAAACAAACAAACAAATGTAATCTCCAATAACTCAACACAGAAAACTTTCCAGAATGCAGAGCAGAGTCCAAAAAGGCAGCAACACAATTAAAAGACATAGTCAACCAAGATCCAACGTTCAGTTAAGTTTTCCACAGTACACATTACCTTCTAGTCAGTTATGGAAGTTATTTCTATTTATGTTGTTTTATTTTGGTGTTTGGGTCACACTTAGTGGTGCACAGGGTTTACTCCTAGCTCTGTGTTCAGGGATCACTACCCACTGTATGACTGCTCCATCCCTATTTCTAATTTATTATCAGTCTTTCTTAGAACATCAGATCGTTAATAACTTGAATCTTGGTTTGTATTATACAGTCTCTGATTACCATATCCTCAGTTCTTAGATTACTTTATAAATACAAAATACATATTTGTTCAGAGAATCAAGGAATCAAGTATGGCCCCAAAATTCTTGGGCCTAAACTCAGTATATCTGCCAAGTAAAAAGACCAAATAGATGCAGTGATCTACCTCACATTTATCCTAGAAAGGGGGCTCTCTCAGCTGTTGGTGGGAGGGCCTAGATTTTCAACGGAGGCCCACAAGCCTGATAATTTGATGCACTGGCTTGTGGTGCTCAGGGATCACCATAGATAGACCTGACAGTGCTCAAAGTAGGGTGGAAGGCCAGGCAGGGCCAGGGACCAAACTCAGGGTCCCGAACAAGTGAGGCATGTTCTCTACTGCCCAGAGCTATTTCTTCAGTCCAACTTTCTGTACTCTTTTTAGAAAAATCATTACAGAACAAAGAGATAGTACAGTGGGTAAGGTGCTTGCCTTATCTAAGGTCATCCTAGGTTGGTCAAATCACTGGAGAAAATATTATCTAATGTCACATAAATAATGTTTACATAATCACAAAGATGTTTAGATCATCCATATTAGTTTTCAACCATTAGATTCAGCTGAGACACTTTAGGCCCAAAGGTTAAATCTTACCAAACTTGATAATATAAAAAAGGTATAGTTGATCAAAAGTGAATGATGAAAAAATTTTAATTTCCTCAGTCTATAAAAATGGAAGCTAAAATTAATATATAAAGAAACAAACAAAAAAGAACTTGGAGGGACTAAAGCAATTACCTCTAAAGTGTAGGATCTAGGTTTAGAGATTAGAGGAAATTGTTAAAAGTCTCCTTCCCCCATTTATTAGGGTTCCTGTTTTAACAAGTATATACCTCTTAGAATTAAAAAAAAAAAAGTACAGGTTCAAATTAAATCTTTTGTGTGCCCAGATACGGGCTGGAGCGATAGCACAGCACATAGGGCGTTTGCCTTGCATGCAGCCAACCCGGTCGACCTGAGTTCAATTCCTCTGTCCCTCTCGGAGAGCCTGGCAAGCTACCGAGAGTATCTCACCTGCACGGCCAAGCCTGGAAAGCTACTCGTGATGTATTCGATATGCCAAACACAGTAACAACAAGTCTCACAATGTTACTGGGCCCGCTCGAGCAAATCGATGAACGGGAGGACAGTGACAGTGACAGTGTGCCCAGATAAAAGTGATGTTACTGTTAGAACCACTTATGCCCACCAGCTATTCCCTATATCTTCCTTGGTTAGACTGTTTATTTACAGTATTACACAGTGATGTATTTTATGTGTGTGTGTGTGTACATACACACATACACACTTGTTATTTTGGGGCAATATATGGCTGTACTGATGGCTTACTCCTGGCTCTGCACTCAGGGATCACTCACTCCAGGAAAGGCTCAAGGGACCATACAGGGTGTCGGGAATTGATCCAGGTCAGCTGCCAGCAAGGCAAGCATCCTACCTTCTGTGCTATCTCTCTCTTTTTTTTTTTTTTGCTTTTTGGGTCACACCTGGCGATGCACAGGGGTTACTCCTGGCTCTGTACTCAGGAGTTACTCCTGGCGGTGCTCAGGGGACCATACGGGATGCTGGGAATCGAACCCGGGTCGGCCGTGCAAGGCAAATGCCCTACCCACTGTGCTATCTCTCCAGCCCCCTGTGCTATCTCTCTAGCCCCTGATTAGAATGATTTAACTGTGGCAACAAAATTTATCACCTCTGATTTCCGATAGACTGATATTAGGATACAAAAAGCATAAACATTTACAAGTACCAACATTTATGACCTTCTATGGAAGAAAAAAGGGGACACAGATCAGGAATACAAATAAATTATCATCTTAACAGCTACATACAACACTTCCTTTTTTTTTTTTTAATTAAAATCCACTGGAAAAAATGAGAGGAATGTTAGTAAGACTTTAAGCAACTGTCAACATGAGCTGACAATGTTTGCTTCGATTCCCTGCTCATATCCTCTGCTTAACTGGCACTGGAGACAGCCAGCTTCTTCAAATGGTCCATGAACACCTGCAGGCTGACGTCATCAGTCAAGATGGGAGCTCCCGTTTCCTAGAGTTCAATAATAAGGGTTTATTGGCAAGAGTCTGAAGAGCTGGAGAGAATCCCGAAGTTGCTGAAGCCCTTCCTAACTCAGAAACATACACAAGTGTCGCTGTCTTCTGCAAGGACTCCCACCACTCCACCCTCTACCAGCTCATTTCTCTACCTGAAGAAAATCTGGGGAAAAGATCAGAGGAGAGAGACTAAGGGTGAGATGAAGAACATGTTTTTGTCCTGCACTCCCCAGAGGAAGAGAAATATGCTGTGTTCTTGGGCCTTCACCTGTCACTACTGCAAACTGCAGAAGGGAATTCACACAGAAGGGGTGCTCCTGCCCTGCAATACCCTCACCCTCCACTACAATAAAGGTTTTTGGCAAAATAGTTAAGTTTTTCTGTCCCTGAACCAAAAGGAATCTAGTTTCTAGCATTTAAAAACAAGTGTTAAAAAAAGCAGTCTGACAATTTCTTACCTGTCCCCAAGCATACAGATTATTATGTGTTTGAGATGGGTTCACCTTGGATAGAAGGAATCGAGCCTTAAAAAAATAAAAAATTAAGAATAAAAATTAGCATTAATAGAACTGGGGGAAAGTGTTTACTTTTATTCTGTTAAATTTGATTTTTTTTTAAAAAACTACATATGAACCTGTCTTTTATACTTTCAGCCCAACCACACTCCATTTATTAGGGTTCCTGAAACATGAAACATGTTTTATTTTGGCAATTCTCTACTTTAACATCAACATTTTGTAACAGCCCTCAGCTTACTCCTGCTCAGAGATCACTCCTAGAGGGGCTAAGGGGGCCACAGAGAATGTCCAGGGATCGAAACCAGGCTGGCTGCAAGCAAGGCAAGCACTTAAGCCTGTACTATCTCTTCAGTCTTAACATCAACATATTTTGTTGCTAGAACAGGAGAGCGAATACATTAAAAATCATGGAGCAAGAGTGATAGTACAGCAGGTAGGGCATTTTCCTTGCATGCTGCCAAGCTGGGTTTAATCTAAAGCACCCAGTATGGACCCCTGAGCACTACCAGAAGTATTTCTGAGTGTAGGGCCAGGAATAACCCTTATTGCTAGGTATGGACTCCCTAACTCCCCCAAATATTTTAGAAGTTTATATTTTATGTTGCCACATAACTATTATCCATGCTGTCTGGATTTGTAGCCACCCCAATACACAGTAAACTCACAGAGCAGCAGAGGTAGGCTCAGTTCCCATACCTGACTGCCTCCGTGCTCCGTGTTAATGTACCGGGGCATTGGGAAGCGTGCTTGCAGAATTTCCTGGGCGTCATCCAGTGGTGCCTGTAGAAGGTGCTTGAAGTTTTCATACTCGGGCATATCCTGGTAACCAGCTTTACGCCACTGGGCTATGGTCTATAGCAAAACAGACAAACCAAAACATTATGGAAAACTGAAAATCAGGATTGACATTTGACTAACATGCCCCCCCCCCCCCGCGCGCATCAACACTCAATTCTTTTCTGATAATTAATTTTATGTAAAGAACATAAGAACATTCACATCTATGGGTAAGGGGTTTGAAAGGGAAGCAGGTTTACTGTAACCAAACAAAGTGTATGGAAGTTGTCATTAACGAAATTTCGCAACACAATTTTTTAGGACATTTGAAATCACTTCTCATAAACAAATCCTAAAAATTCAATCAATTATCAAAAATTAATGAAGGTAAAGTATGTATAACAGTAGGGAGAAAAGCACCAGTGAATATAATGTTCAATAATGGGTATTCTTTAGAGGAGCCATTCTCTTTCTTAGGGCATGAACTCTTTTAAAGAAGAAAGAATGTCTCCCCTGAAAACCATTTCTGCTATCCTGGAGCTCGAGAGACCCTATGATAAGGCTCACTGTGCCTCAAAGAAAGAGTCACAAACACGTATTACTAGTAATGCCAACATAACTCTGAAAAAGACAATAGTGTGAATACAGTTGAGCCAAGTAAACTAATCTTGTTAAACAGCTCAGAAAGTAATATATTACAGGGATTTCAAAGGCCAACAAGAGATTAATTTACAACGATTAAAATGTGTAACATAAAAATATTCCAAGGACCTGAAAAAGGTTTAATTCATTATAGTACAAGACACTGTAAAAATTAAACAATTGTAGTATTTTTAGGGGTGGAGCAGTGGGAGAGGGTGTTTTTGTGCCATACCTGACTGTGCTGAGTCAGGGTTTACTTCTGGCTTTATGTTCAGGGGACCATGTGTGGTGGCAGGGGGTGAAGCAGGGTCACCTGCATGTAGGTACCTTGCCCCCCATACTAACTCTAACGACCCCTCAATGAAAATAAACTTGGGTTGTATGAGCACAAGTTCCTTTTTTTTCCTTTTTTTTTTTAATTTTTATTAGTGAAACACCATGAGGTACAGTTGTAGACTTAACAAATTTTTGTGCTTGGGCTTTAATTATACAATGATCGAGTACCTATCCCTCCACCAGTGCCCATTTTCCACCATCACTGATCCCAGTATCCCTCCCACCCCCCATATCCCACTCTGCCTCTGTGGCAAGGCATTCCCTTTTTTTCTCTCTCTCCTTTTGGGTGCTAGAGCACAAGTTCTTATGTTTCTGGTTCAGTGCTTGCACCTGGTGATGAGGTGCTGCTTAGGCCCAAGGGGTTAAGGGGCCACCAGAGGTTGCTGGAAGCCCCCAGGGATATACCTTGTGGTGCTCAGGAGATCAGAAGTATCAGAGATCAAACTTGAGGCCATCACATGTCACATGTATTCTCAGCCCACTGAACTATCTCCCCAACCTCCCAATTTCTTATTTTAAATAGCAGCCAAGGATGTATCTCAAGGGTAGAGCACATGCCTTATAAGTGCAAGGCTCAAAGTTTGATCCCTGGCACTGTAGAAAAGGGAAAAAAAAAATTTTTTTTAAATTAATACCATCTTACCTCACCAAGATAAATGACAATTTGGAAGAAAGTGTCCATCAGCAAAATCCTGTCAGCTAAGATGCTGCTGCTGTCCAAGAGAACTGGCTGAAGAGAGAAGAGATGGCATCAGCACCCCTGCTGCTCCCCAGGGGCAACCACTCAAACCCCACACCTCAGCACATACAACAGCTCGGAGGGTGTTTCCAAAGGTTCCTGGCATGATGGCTCTCCACCACTCCATGCCCATTCCTGCTTTCTACTCCCTGACTCAAAGCTGTCTCAGAAGAAACAGGCTCTAAATAATCCCTTGTCAACTGGAAAGGAAGATTAATTCATTGTTCTACCCATCAAGGTAATACCCAACAACCAAAATGACTCTATTTTGTATAAGAAAGAGAGAATTTGGTGGGGAGGGGAGAGAGGTTACAGAAAAGATTAGCACAACCATTGTGCAAGGAAGACTCGCAAATTCATCAAACATTCCATTAAAAAAAAGAAATTGGGTCTGTTTTGTTTATTTATTTTTTGGAGGGGGCAGTGGGAGGGACACCTGGTGGTGTTCAGGCATCACTCCCAGCACTGCTCAGGGGATAGTATGTGGTGCCAGGGACTTAAGGTCAGCTGTATGCAAGGCAAGTGCCATATTATATAGCTCTGGTCCTAGAAAGAGGTTTTATCTATCTTGGACACACTCTCTCAAATCTACTGCTATAGGTAAGAAAAAAGTTGGAAAGAATTTTATTGAGTTTTTTTCATATAACACTTAAACATAGTGTTTGATAAATGATAAACATTTATCACTGGGGCTGGAGCAATAGCACAGCGAGTACGGTGTTTGCTTTGCACATGGCCAACCCGGGTTCGATTCCCCATGTCCCATATGGTCCCCTGAGCACCGCTAGGGGTGATTCCTGAGTGCAGAACCAGAAGGAACCCTTTTGCATCACTGGGTGTGACCAAAAAAGCAAAAAAAAGAAAAAAAAAGAATTTATCATTTTTTTTTTTGTTACATAAATTTTGTGAACAATGTGAGATAATTAATTTATTTTCCTACCATTGCTTACTTAGGTTGTTTTTTAATTTTGCTGTCCTTTTAAAAACTTTCTTCTAAGACACTGTGATTTCCAACACTGTTAATGGTCAGGGCTCATAAATAAAATCTGCCACACCCTCCAGAGTGTCTGCTTCCCCCATCACTGTCCCATCAAATTTTCTATTAAAACTGTTATTTTTTGTTTTTATTATTTTTTTGAACAAAATTTTTCTGATATGGAGAAGTTGTTCTTTCAGATAACAAGACATGAAATAACAAAGCCAAAGGACATCATAGCACTGTGGGAAGAGAAAAAGATTTTTATAATCCTGTTTTCCACAGATGACAGCTTCATATAGTTTGAGACTTTTCCTGTCACTATCACTGTCACTGTCCTCCCGATGTTCATTGATTTGCTCAAGCAGGCTCAGTAACGTCACCATCATGAGACTTGTTGTTACTGTGTTTGGCATATCGAATACGTCACGAGGAGCTTGCCAGGCTTTGCCATGTGGGCGAGATACTTTTGGTAGCTTGCCAGGCTCTCCGAGAGGGGCAGAGGAATCGAACCCAGGTCAGCCTCACACAGGGCAAATGCCCTGCCCACTGTGCTATTGCTCCAGCCCTATTTTTTAAAAATTAATTTGCTGAATCACTGCCTATGTATGTTTTTATTACTCAGAAATGTTAAACTAAGTAAATTTTCTAGGAAGAAGATGTGATTCCAATTCTGAAAAAAAGCATTTACAAAAACTCTTACCTCTGGAGGTCCATGGAATGAGTAGGAATAGAGAATAGGCTGGATCATGATGAGGGACTGGGTTAGATCCTGTCGGGCAAAATGGTGTCTGTAATACGATGACTCGTCAGGACTGTTGTTAAACACTTGAAGAAATGGAGATCTTCTAAGATGGAACATGAACTACATTTATAAGAGAGGAAAAAAAGACATGCATAAACCTGAAACCTTCTTATGGATCAAGAGAGAAGAGCTGCTTTTTTAAGGCATCTAAGGAAGGAGAGCCTAAACATCAGGGCAAAGGTCTGTGGGTTCACTTCACAGAAATTAAAATGGGGCAGAAGGGGATCAGGAAAGAGGGAAATGAGAGTTGCTCAGTTTTGCAAGGTGAAAAATGTTCTAGATGTCTGCTGCATAGGTATGTGGCTATATTCAACACTACGAAGACGTATACTAAAAAAAAGGTGACGATACAGAGTATTAAAATAGATTACTTTTGCAAAGATTAAAAATTTTAAAAAAAGATAGGAGATGCCATGCCATAGCCATGCCACACCAGGCTGCTTATTGGGGGCAATCTGGAGGGGGGCAGGTGAGGCCCCTCCCCACCCCAAGAGACCCAGCCCCAGCAGCCAAAAACCTCCAGAACTCAACACTGCCATATAAAAGCCACTCTCCAGGCATGCTCAGGCAGAGCCTCACCCATAAGTAAGTCTATTCCTGGACATCTCATACTTCACACCACCAATATACCAAGAGAAGCACGCCACATCTGATGGAGTTTAAAGTCGAAGGCAACCTTGGGACTGGAGTGATAGCACAGTGGGTAGGGCATTTGCCTTGCACGTGGTCGACCTGGATTCAATTCCCAGCATCCCATATGGTGCCCTGAGCACCACTAGGATTAATTTCTGAGTGCACGAGCCAGGAGTAACCCCTGTGCATCACCAGGTGTGACCAAAACAGCAAATAGATAAATAACAGAAGGCCACCAAATTTAGGGGGAAGTATATTTATACAGATTATATTAAAGGTTGAGCACACAAGGCTCAACCTTTAACAACATGTTACTAATCTTATAGAAGGGTTTAATGGCTCCTAGGTGAAATACAACAATCTTCACACACTTTCCTCTAAGACACCTTTTCTGTCCCATTTTTAGTGGATTATTCATAATAAGCGATAAAAAATCGGGGCTGGAGCAACAGCACAGCGGGTAGGGCATTTGCCTTACAAGTGGTACACGCGGCTGACCCGGGTTCGATTTCCAGCATCCCATATGGTCCCCCGAGCACCACCAGGAGTAATTCCTGAGTGCAGAGCCAGGAGTAACCCCTGAGCATCGCTAGATGTGACCCAAAAAGCAAAAAAAAAAAAATTGGTTCTGCTTTGGGGGCATGGTTTGGGGTTTGGGATGGAAATATGGTAGTGGGAAGGTATAATGGTGGTTGGATTGTTCGAACATTAAACGTGATCAAATATTGTGAAACAACTTTATAAAAATTTAAAGCAATTGAAAAAAGATCTAAATAAAGATGGCCAATAGGCACATGACAAGATGTTCAACATTCTACTGGAAAAATGCAGAGCAAAACAAAGAGACAGCATCTCTCAGGCATAAGGGGATTATGACCTGAAAGTCAAGGCACAGGCCAGGGTATAAAGCGTTTGACTTCCATCTGGTCAACCCAGGCCCGGTTCCTGCATCACTTATGTTCCTCTGAGCTCAGCCAAGAGTGATCCCTGAATGTAATCAGGAGTAAGCCTGTTGGGTGTAGTCCAAAAAGGAAACATTGAAAAGTCAAGGTTCAAGTATGGACAGGATATGGAGAAACAGGGGCCATTATATACTGTTGGTGGGGGTGTAACCACTAACACTGTATGTTTCTAATATTAACTATGGTCTCCTGTTTAAGTAATCTTTCTCACTGTGCTTCACTTCCTTGGCCTGTGGTAGAGGTGGCCAGTGACCCAGCATGCCTCCTATAGATGACCATATATTTGGTCTTTTCATAGTCCACGCACTTATTTTTTGCTCTCCATTTGCATCTCTCCCCTGCATGATGTAGGGCATATCTATCTTGAACTGAATTATCTTCAGGATCTACAGTGTAGAATCTTAAAATAGTCTTTCGTCTCCCCCTAGACAGCATTAGTTTGATCACAATTTATATGCAATGGTTATGTTAGAAGAGTATTTCTTACCTGAGGATACAGAGAGAAAGAATCTGATAACCTAAATGAAGTGGGGTCGTCTTTGTTATACTGTCCAAACTTCTGACACTGTTAAAAGAAAAAAGCAGAGAGAAGAAAAAGAAATCAGTGCCACTGGAAAGCTCCCTCGGGTGAGAGGGCTGCATTTGATGCCAGCCTTGCGGCACCGAGTCTGTGACCTGCGCTCCCCAAGCACGGCAGGCAACAGCAGGAGTGTGATGGAAAGGCGGATGCTGCTTTGGCAGAGCTGGAGATTGGCAGGCGATGTGGCGTTTCTACCAGTGCCCAGCCAGTGCTGCAAAAGGACCTCTCTGACCAGTGAGCGGTAGAGGAGTTTGTCTCAAGAGCTTCTTCCCAAAGGAAATCTTTTGAGACCATGAAATATTGGCAGTTACAGGCGAGCCTTAATGCTGTATTCCCCTACAGCTCAATTCTCTTCTTCTTTTTACAGGGGCATTTCTGAGGTCAGAGTGGCAAAGGACAGAAGATAGGGCACTTGCCTTGCAACTGGCTGACCTGGATTTTACCCCTGGTATCCCATAGTCACTTGAGCCCTGCCAGGAATGATCTCCTGAACACAAGGAGTAAGCCCTGAGCACTGCCAAATGTAAAATAAAACAGAAATAAAATAAAACACAAGGACATTTCTGAACAATGTTTTCTCTTCCTGCCTTTAACTTCCCCTTTATTTCCCCATTCCCTCTGGCCACGAGAGATTCAGACTTTTTACCATTTAAAGAGTTTTTTAAAACATTTTTATTTTCCTTTAAGCTCCTGAGGATTGAAACAAGGACCTCACACATGCAAGGCAAATGTTCGTACCTCGGCATTACATCCTCAGCCCCCCACAATTTACTTCCTGCTCCCAAACCTGCTCTCCCTCTCCCAGTCCTCTTTCTCCTGAACTCCCCAGAACCATAAACCAACTAACCCTTCCACTTTCTTGAAATTCTCCTGCTCAGCTGCTGAAATACCTTTTTTCTATTCCTCGTCATCTCTTTGACAAATCCTTCTCTGCCTTCTTCCTCCAGATTCCTTTAAGGTGAGTTTTTATTTACTGTTTGGGGGGTGGAGGAGGAGCACACCTGGAGGTGCTCAGAACTTACTCCTAGCTCTGTGCTCAGGGATCACTCCTAGCAGTAGAATTGGAGTAGGAGGCTTGACTCCAACTCCAGGGGCAAGACTCAAGGGGCTATATGAGTCACCGGGGATCACACCTTAGTCAGCCATGTACAAGGTAAGTGCCTTACTGGCTGTACTCTCTCCAGCCCAAGATGAGTTATTGTAACCTATCCCATCCTCACCTCTTTGGCTACTAGAGTTAGATTCAAGTTATTCAGATCCACCCACAAGTCCTGTGCTCACCTACTACCTGAGATCCTGTCAAGGTTTAGTTTTCCTTGGACTTACTTTTAAAAGTTCATGTTAAGAAACACTTATATTTGGGACTAGAGTAATAGTACAGAGGGTGGGATACTTACCTTTCAAACAGCTGACCTAGGTTTGATCCCCAATACCTCAAGCACCACCAGGAATAATTCCTGAGTGCAGAGCCAGGAGTAAACCCTGAGCATGGCCAGGTGTGGCACAAAAACCAAAATCCAAACCAAACAAACATACATTTGAAAACAAAAAGTGAAATACTTCCCTCCAACCAAAAATCTCTTTCCCTTCTCACTTTTATATCACAGTCTTCCTGTGGTTCCCCACATTTGAAATGAGTCAAGATATTTCAATAAATGATTCCACAGAGTTTGAACAAATGTTACCAATTCTTTCCCAGTACACATCCTGATTTCAAGCCTCCTACTCCAATTCTACTGCTATCAACACCAGTGTCAGCTAATGGGAGCCTACATAATCTCCCGGGTGCACCCTTAATAAAAAGCCTTGAGACCTCCAATATACTTAACGTGGCAATGGTAACTCAAACACTGTGCTGGATTCACAACTCTGCTCAAATCACTCTCTCGATCCTTCCGATGTTAAGGTAGTAGCAACTTAAAAATTCAGACATTTCAGAGGCTGGTGAGATGGCACAGGGGCGAAGACACTTGCCCTGCATGCAGCTGACTCAGGTTCAGGTTCTAGTCCTCCCTGGCACCACATATATTTCCCCCAAGTACCACCTGAGCACCCCAGGGTATGGCCCAACTCTTCCCCTCTCCCCAGATCAAGAGATGGCTCAAAAGACTAGATTACACGCTTTGCATGTAGGAGTACTGGGTTCAACCCCCAGCACCACATGGTTCCCCCAAATCCAAGCTCTGCTTGGAGGGTCCTCTAAGCACAACACCAGGCTTAGCCCCAGAGCATTGCCAACTGTGATTACTCCACTATCTACTCCTGAAGCAAACAAATAAATAAATAATTAAAATCAAGGCATTTCTCAATGAAGTAATTCCTGCTGTCCAAGCTGGATTCTTGCAACAGAGGCATACTCCAGCGGTGCCAGCCTCAGTCCACATACGCAGCAACCTCCCATACGCTTGCTCGTGCTGGCCTGGCATTCAGCTGAAGGCCAGACTCAAGACTCTTTCCTCACAGAAAGCCTTGCCATCTTCTTCAACTCTCAAATTTCTAACTGAAATCTCAGCACTCCAATAAAAAAAAAAGGTTCCTTGAGCCAGCAAGGGCAAATGTACAGTTAAAGAGAGTTAAATAGGGACCGCTCAGCAGCGGTGATGATAAATATGTGCTGTGACTTTCCAGGAAGTTAAGATATGTCAAGTTGACACATTGCCACTGGCTCCAAATATCGCTTCTGACCTGTTATCAAGAGGATCCGGGTGCTTTATTTTCCCTTGTCCATTGGCAATGAGATTAACCTTTGCCAACAGAGGGTGCCAGAGGCAAAGATTTGCTTCCGGCTCATCTGCAAAGGCTGAGGCTCGCTGAGCTGAGCTCCAGGAACGGTTCTGTCACCTGCTTTCTGGTGGGTTGTTGTCCAGGTCTAGCGAATTCCTCATGGAAAAAAAATCACTGCACCTTCTCTCCCTGCCTTGCTCGCCCAACTAGATTTAGACCAGCGCAGGGGAGATGGGCGCTTACTTGGGTACTTACTCTATTTCAGCCTAGAATTAGAGGTTCCCCCTTTAATCTGCTACTCCTATATTCCGTGCATTACTTCTTAGTAGCAAATCCCTGATGATCCTGATTTTCACAAAATTTATAAGAAATCTACATTTCATCTGATCCTCCTGATCAGAGCCCAAATGGAACCTGAGGCCATTCCCTACATCTGCTGACACATGCACCCCTCTATTTCCAGAAACACCTGAGATCTGGAGGGAGAACTGGCCACTGCATTCAGTGACTCATCCAATTCAACTCTTGGTGATTGTTTTTCTGCTTTTGGGTTACACTCAGCAGTGCTCAGGGCTTACTCCTGACTCTGCACTCCGGGATCACTCCTGGCGGTGCTCAAGTGACCATCTGAGATGCCAGGGATCCAACTTGCACTGGCCACATGCAAGGCAAACACCCTAACTGCTGTACTTTTGCTCCAGGCCCTGATCTAATTCAATTGTATTCCCCCCTTTTTTTGACTTTTTGGGTCACACCCGGCAAGGCACAGGGGTTACTCCTGGCTCTGCTCTCAAGAGTTACTCCTGGCGGTGCTCAAAGAATCATATGGATGCTGTGAATTGAACCCAAGCTGGCCACATGCAAGGCAAACGCCTTACCCGCTGTGCTATTGCTCCAGCCCCTCTAATTCAATTCTTGACACACGCGGGCTATACACCATTGTCTGCATGTCCCATGCATGCACTTTCTTCCCAGCCCCAAATAATTCCTGGAGAGGAAAACACCTACTTAACACTCCTTTCATCCCAGAATTTCCAGTGTTTGGTATACAAGACACTAAATGCCACATACTTACTGAGTGACCTCATAAATGATAGGTTTAAATGATAATGTTCCCCCTCTCAAAAATAGAGCAAACGCAAGACCAAGCCTACTACCACAATCCCTGACTTACCAATCGAATGAGTTGTCGGTCCAGCCACCGGAGCACGTCGGGCCCTTCCTCTGACTCAGCTCGGAACACTCCCAGCCGCGCCATCAGGACTGCAGCGGCCTCCTGGTCAAATGCCGCTTCTATGTGTCTGATCTGACTCTGCGCATCTGCCCAACTGACAACACCAGAGTTAGAACCACACTCACAGCCAAAGGTTAAAGCCAACTCTCCGTTAAGAGAATGGAACGTGATCTCCTAGAGAGCGCAGCTAGGAATCAAACCATTAGGAATCACACATATCCAGTAACCTTCATAGCACTCTGAAGGCTCTCAGTGCAAGAGAAAAATTAAAGAGCCTGGAGCCAGGGGATGGTTCCACAGGCAGGAGCATCAGCTTCACACGTGGGCGTGCTGCAGAGGTCCCCACACTACCAAGAGCGACCCCTAAGCAAGGAGCCTGCAGTAGGCCCCAAGCACTGCCACACTTGGCCTAGACAAAATGAACCAAATCCAAAATGAAGAAACTAAAGAAAAGAAATACACAAGGACCTAAAAGTACAGAATACAGCTGCAGTTAGAAGGAAGGTAGAACCCCAAACATCCTTTAGCAAGATGGATACATCCCATATAAACTATACAATACTATACACACCTTAAAAATGAAAGCTATGGTACCA
Organism: Sorex fumeus; assembly: GCF_029834395.1. Lineage (NCBI taxonomy): Eukaryota > Metazoa > Chordata > Mammalia > Eulipotyphla > Soricidae > Sorex > Sorex fumeus. The sequence continues at coordinate 37,494,607 of NW_026606101.1, read as the reverse complement.
GGTCTATGACGCAGTGGCAAAGTGCATGCCTGACATGCATGGGGTCTGGGACCAATCATTCTGGATTATATGGGCGGGAGGGGGGGAGGGGGAGAAAGAGATACGAGGCTTGTTGTATTGACACAGATGTCCTTGACACATGAAGGAAAGCTCATGAATATATCAATGTAAGAAGCCATATATTTATGTAATTCACATTATATGTCAATTACACAGAAGGGATTGTTAAGTGCCAAATGGGAATGAAATTTAATTTCTGAGGAGAGTGGATGAGGAAACCCTTTTATTTGAAAAGGCACCTCTATCAATAGTGCGCAGGAGACAGGTGCGGCTGGAGATGAAATATGCAACTACATGTGCTGCTCTATGAGCTACCTCCTGGGTCAGAGATCCATTCCCTCTGCTATTTGTTTTGGGCTTCATCTGACTCAGTGCTCAGGGCACAGTGTGATGCCAGATATTAGCCCAGGGCTTCCAGACGCAAAGTATGTGCTCCAGCCCGAGCTGTTTCCCCTGTCAGAGACCCATTCTTTATATATTGTAATGCAATATGAATTTTTTACAAAGAGGATGATTTATGACTTATTTACTTGATAAATCAAATATTTAAGGTGTTTCTTTTTCAGATCACAACCAGTGACGTGCAGGCCACTCCTGGCACAGTGTTGGAGGAGCAGAGGGCAACTGAATCTCAGCAGGGCTCCGGGCACCATGGAGGGCCAGGGATTGAATCCAAGGCTTTAAGCTACATTTCTGGTCCTGAAAACTGAAAGAACTTATTCCTACTCAAAGATTTTTCTGTGGCCTAGCTGGATTAACAGACAATGCTGGTTCCCGTTCTTGCTCCTCCTCATCTGATAAAATGAATCATGAGAATTGGTGAAAACCATTTTCATGGAGTTTCAAAGATAAACTAATAGATGTTAAGTTACATCTTCACAGAAAAACATCAGGCATGGTGGGGGTGTGGCTCAGCAGCAGAGCACTTGCAAGTGTAAGGGCTGAGGAATGAGAGAAAGGCAGGGAAGGAGGAAGGGAGGGGAGAAGGGAAGAAGGAAGGAAAGAAAGAAGAAAAGCAAGATGGCCTCTCATTATCTGTATTGCAAACCATAATACCCATAAGTAGAGGAAGAGTAAGAGGGAAATTGTCTGCCATAGAGGCAGAGGGCGGGTGGGATAGTGGGGGGGGGGGAGGGCTATTCGGGACATTGGTGGTAGAAAATGTACATTGGTGGAGGGATGGGTATTCGATCATTATATGACTGGAACTTAAACATGAAAGTTTTGTAACTGTAGCTCACAGTGATTCAATAAAGAAATAAATAAAAGAAAAATAAAATAGAAAAACATCAGTCGGTGGGACCAGAGAAACAGCACACCAGGTAAGATGACCTGAGATTCGATCCCTGGTACCACACTTGGTACCCTAAGTCATACCAGGAGTGATCCCTGAGCACAGAGTTAGGACTAAGCCTTGAGCACCATCAGGTGTGGCCCCAAACACCAAACCAAACCAAAACATCAGTCAGAAAAGGAACACGCTGCTCACTTGCGGGCAATAGTGGTCACGCGGATGCGCCTTTGGGTGCTGGAGTGCTGGTACTGTGTGACAAACTGGACGGCGCCTCTGCCTCCTTGTGGGACGGGAGCATTGTGCTGCAAGATGAGGGGCACACCGGATACTGTTACAGGAGCACTCAGACATGAGCAATAGCAGAGCTTACATTTCCTTCTAAAACGACTGACAACCATGATGATAAAGTTAGTGGTGCAGTTTTTAGTGTCACACTTAAGACCTGGGTAATTTTATGCAGAATATTTACCACAAAAATAGTTTTTTGAAAAAGAGAATTAGATTCAAACTTTTCAAGGAACAATATATATGTCAAAATGTTTGGGGATGAAACACCCTGATGACCAGAATTTGCTTTTGAAATGCACCAAAAATCAGATAGATTGATGGATAGATAGATTTATTTTATGTGACAGAATAAAGAGTCAAGTGTCATTTCATAATCTAAGTGGTAAGTAGATGGCTGTGTGATCTCTTAGTTTTTCTGTATGTCTGAAAATTTTTTAATAAATTTTGGGAAAAGAACTGACACTAAAATATTGACCAACATCCATGACGGGTGATAAAGATACTACTCTTCTTAGGATTTTATCAGTTTACCAATAACATAATCATACAACAGGTTGTCCAGCTCTGCCCCAACCCTTGAATGAATAAATGAGACCATGCCAGACTGGTATCAGGCCACACACAGGCCCAAATTAGCATCAGTTATAAAGAACTAACAGTGGCCTCCAGTCTATAATGAATCAGAAAATACAACACAGGGACACGAATATTCCTAAACAAATTCACGTACCTGGTTGACTACTTCAAAGTAAATGCCAATTGTAGATGAGGGATCCAAGCCACACATTTTCCACTGACTTGTGCCACCAATACCAAGCTCCTAGGATAGAAGAGAAAAATTAAAAAACCAAAAAGCTACTCCTGTGGTTAAGTGCTGATGCAAAGTACCGAGAGGGTAGGCCACATAGAATATCTCATTCCAAACGGAAATTCAAATCCTACTGAAAATAATATAAAGTCCAGAATCAAGTTAAACACTTAACAGCACTTTAAGAGAGTACAGCAGGTGGAGCACTTGCTTTGCGTGCGGCTGACCCAGGTTTGATCACTGGCATATGGTCCCCTAGCACCAACAAAAATGATTCCCGAGAACACAGCCAGGAGTCAGTTGTGAGCACCACTGAGTGTGGGCCCAAAATAAAACAAATAAAATGAAAGGACCAGAGAACTAGTACAGTGGGCAGGGTGCTTGCCTTGAATGCAGCTGACCAGGGTTCAAACCCTGGCACCACACATGTTCCCCTAAGCACCGCCAGGAATGACCATTGAGCACAGAACCAGGAGTAAGCACTGAGCACTGCCGAGTGTAACCCCAAACCAAAAAGTACAGTATTTTAAAATAAAGTGTTTGGGGTCCAGAGTGACAGCAGGTTCCTTGCACGTGGCTGATGCAGGGTCAATCTTCCGCATTCTATGCAATCTCCTGAGCCCCACCAGGAGTGATGCCTAAGCACAAAGACAGGAATAAGTCCTGCACACCACTAGGTGTGTGCCAAAAACAAAGAAGAAATACTATGTGTTTGGGTCAGGGATGTGACACAGTGGAAGAGGATATGCATTTAGTTTGATCCTTGATATATAAAACAAAACAAAACTAAACTAAAATTAACCTCTTTATCTTGGAACTGAATTCTTATTTTCCATCAACTATATCTATACATATATACATATATATCATACAAACACTGAAGTCAACAAAAAAATCAAATCGGGCTGAGAGATCGTATAGGAGGAAAGGGGCTTGTATTGCATGCAACCAATTCTGGTTTGAATTCTGGCAACACATATGGGTCACTGAGCAACACTGGCATTTGAGTTCCAGCAGGTGTGCCCAACTCTCCCCCAACACTAACAAAAAATAATAACACACACACACAAAAAAAGAAAAAGGGAAAAGAAATCAAATCAGGGTTGGGATGAAGTGAATAGCAGAAAAGAAACTGACTACTTAGCTTAAGAGTCAATTTTTAAACGAATTTCTTTAGACAAAAGCTACATAGAAATTCTTGGTACAGAGATGAGATGTTAGTTGTATAAAGGCTTATTATTGTTTCCAGTGGTAAATATGAGTTAGTAAAATATGAAATATTACTAAAAGTTACTGTGTTTTGTTTGTTTTGTTGTGCAGCCACACATGGCAGTCCTCAAGGCTTACTTCTGGCTCTACGCTCAGGGTTCACTCCAGATAGTGCTCAAGGGATCAAAGTACTGGGAACTGAACCTAGATCAGCAGCGTGCAAGGCTATTGTATTTACTGTACAGATAATTACTGCTACTAATTCTCTGGCCCAGTCACTATTTGGAGGGAGTAGAGGGGTTGCTCACCACACCCAGCAATGCTTAGGTGTTACTCCTGGAGGGTTTAGTCGACTATATAGAATGCTACAGATGAATCCAGATCAGCCACTGTACTATGGTTCCAGCCCCACAGTCACTACTTTTTAATTTTTCACCCCCACCTTCCCTCTCCTTGGATGCACCTTTAGTACACACACACATTCTCAATGTAGTGCCTTCCACTTTAGCTATTGTGCACCAGATTACATCCTGGTGTGGCTCTCACAGCAGAGCTGTAAGACCTTGCTTGGAACATGTGGGTAGCAGTCAGGATGGAACTCGGGGCTACGCATTTGCAAGGCACTGAACTTTGCCCTGGGCCTAGGATCAGTGTCTGGAAGAATGATATCTCAGAGTCCAGAGATGTGGTCTGGCAGCAGAGCCCCTACCTTGCCCATGTGAGTGAGGATGTGAGTTCACTCTTCAGTACTGCTCTGCACTGTCACCAGCACTGACACTGTGATCATCCCTGGCACTCCACGTGTGACCACCAGCTTATACATTCCAACCAAAGACGATGGCTCCCAGGTATTACAGCAACAACAAAGGAAGGGGCTGGAGCGATAGCATAGCGGGTAGGGCATTTGCCTTGCATGCGGTCAAGCTGGGTTCGATTCCCAGCATCCAATATGGTCCCCTGAGCACTGCCAGGAGTAATTATTCCTGAGTGCAGAGCCAGGAATATCCCTGTGCAACACTGGATGTGACCCAAAAAGCAAAACAAAAAAACAAAAAAACAAAAAAACAAAAAAAAAAAAAAAAGGAAAAGGGAATGGAAAGCAAAAAAAAGAAAAAAAGAGGGTTCCTAGAATTATCAACAGAAGAATATGACCAGACACTGAAACACACCTTCTGTGAATATAGAGAGCAAGTGCTACAAAATCCAACATACCTCATCAAAAACACGAACATCATATGCAGAAAGTAATGTGCTTATGGAATAAATAAGACAAACTGTATGACAGTCTGCAGCTTCTACAGAGCCACGCCAGGATCACCTGGCCTGAGATCCAGGGGTCTGAAGGAGGCTTGTGGCTTCTGGGTGACACCTGCCAGTACTTAGGGCTAACACCTGGTTCGGTGCTCAGGGATCACTTCTGGTGGGGGTTGGGGGCCTATATGGAGTGCCACAGATCAAATTCAAGTATCTTACCCACTGTACTACCACTCTTGCCTCAGTGAAGACTTGAATGAAATCTCAACACAGCTCTAAGATAGAGCGTAAGACATGCCGTATTGCAAACATTTCCTACGCAGGATCATGATATCTGTGGGTGTTCAACTTCTCTGTTCTCCATCTTTTTAATGCAGCCCCTACCTTGCTTGTGTGAGTAAGGCTGTGAGGTCACTCCTGGAATATCCCCTGAAAGGTGAAGGGTGACATGCAGGCAATAAGAGAAGCTTTGCAAGCCTCCCTGGTTGACTTGGTGAACTTTCTCCTAAATCTCTATGCTTACTGATTCAAGGTACACAACAAGTTCAGGTATCAACTATGGGAATCAAGGGGGGGTCAAATCTCAGTATGATTAAGTACCATGCCTAGGTCACCCCCAAGCAGTACAGACTCATACACTGAGTCCATGTCATGCTCTCTTGCAGTCCTTCCTCTCACTCATCATCAGTGACAGGATAGACAGAACATGATTGTGATTGTTTCTGCCCAGAACCACAAGGAATGACCTCACTGGACCAAATAGGTTGCCTCTTGGCAGCTAAGGTACAATTGGAAAAGGTACAACTGGAAAAGGAAAACCATCAACAAAGCTACCGCTCCTCTAGTACCAACTAAACTTCATAGATACACAAAATTTGTTACTGGAAGAACAAAGATGTCTACATATGTGTCAACCACTGGCCAAGCAACTCAACTGTCTTGCTGAAGTGAGACAGGGTGACATTCTGAATGGCAACAAGCACAGAGATTTATTCCAGATTCTGTGGAATGTGCTGAACAGGCACCACGTATCTCTGAGCCTCAGTTTCCTGTAAGAGTTGTTGTGACCGGGCTGGAGTGATAGTACAGCAGGTTGGGTGCTTGCTCTGCCATCGCCAGACCAGGTTTCATGCCACATGGTCCCCTGAATCTGTCAGGGGTGAACCTTGAGTGCAGAGCCAGGAGTAATCCCTGGGCACCACCAGGTGTGGCCCCAAAACAAAACAAAATGAACAAAAAAAGATTTGTTCTGGTCATCAGTGAGAATGAGCAAGTCCCTCCACAGACATTTCTCAAAAAGTGAAATAATGATCTCTGACACTGCTAATGGGCTCAACCCCAGCACACAGGAGGTAAGGGTGAAGGAGTTTCCTTACATTTTCTGACACACAAGGTCCTTTCACATTCAGAGATATACAAGGTCCAATGGCTCCTGAAATCTTCAGTTCCCTAGAGGTCTAGAAAAGAATTACATAAGAGTGTCAAAATAAATAGATACAACCGCCCTGCTCCACTGAGCTACATTTACAAGATTAACAATTCTACCAACAATAGATTCTTTTCCTATCCCTTATAAATAGTCATCATGACTTACAATTTCTTATCTATCACCATAATACTTTTTAAAATTTATTATTTTTAAGGTTTTTTTTTAATGAATCACCATTGGGTACAGTTACAGACTTACAAACGTTTGTGCTTATGTTTCAGTCATACAATGATCGAGTACCCATCCCTCCACCAGTGCATTCTCCACCACCAATGATCCCAGTATCTCTCCCCCCCATACCCCTCTTACCTCTGTGGAACATAATGTTTTTGTGTCGCTTTAGAAACAATTCAAAAATTCTAGCATAGTGACAAGGCTAAGATTTTAAAATCAGAGTTCATCAAAAGCCCATCACTCTGCATCTTAAATGATAAACACGTAAAAACTTTATTTAAAGTTTAACTTAATGATTACATTCAATTCTCAAATGAGCAATTCTAATCATTTGGTCCAGTACTGTTCCTCCCCTCGCTTTTTTACTAAATTACTCAAAATTAAGAGTACAGGCTACCAGTTCCTAATGGAAAAACATAAACCCCATTCACAATGCCACAGCCCTGGAGTGCTCTGGCGAGTCTGCAGCGCACAGACTACAGATCTGTGCATGCAGTATCCCATACCAATGGGTAGATGAGCATCTGACACCCAGTGTGACTGCTTCTGCTCAGTCCTCTACCACTTCTACTTCCTACTGTCTGAAGTAGAGCAGAGAAGAGCCTGCAGAGAAGCAGACTACTCTGTTTACAATACCCATTAAATATGCTTGTCAGCAGATAGAAAGAATCCCTGGAGAAGAATATGCCTCGAGGGCTGCCTTTTGTAAACTTTCAAATCCACCTGTATAAGCCTGTGCTGCTAAGTTGAGGATTCCCCAAGTCAACAATTAAATAAGAATCCTATTCTTCTACTGAAAATTTAGAAATCTCTAGTACCTTTACATCCAAAGTAGCCCCAAATGCCATTCGGAAATCTCCATTAAAATCTTTACTAAAAATCCTCTGAAATGTCTGTTTGAAGAGAGAAGTATTGAAAGAATCTCCCATCACCATGTGGCCCCTAAAGAAGAAAAAAAAAAAAAGAAAAGAAAAGTGAGCAAATGTTTAGGATTACTAAAGCCATTCAAACATCCCCTCCATATTTATGAATAACAATTCTAAAAAGAAAGAAAATATCTCCAGGGCAAATGGGGGTGATTAAATCAAGACAAATAAAGGGGACAATACATAAACATGATTTTCAACAATGCACACTTGAAACCTATATAAGGATATGGTTCTACTTGAATAAAAATTAAAAAAAAAATAAAAACCATAAAGGTTGGGGACAGAGCTCAGAGACTGGACGGCATGTTTTGCATATAGGAGCACCAATAGAACCAATATCCAAACTTTGACACTATATGCTCCCTCAGGAAGATCCGTGTCTACAAAGGTGCTGCCTATGAATTTAAATGGAAAGTAGGAAATTAAATTTGTATTGAGAAAATATGCTTAAAATATTTCAAACAACTCTATATTATCTTAATCACTGTGGTTATTGCACAAATTATAAAGACGATAAAATCTCTCTTAAAAATATACACACACAACACCAAAACAATAAGTGTGTAAAACCTGGTGAAATCAAAGCGGATGTGTAATATAAATTGCATTGTGTCCAGATGGACCAAATCCACAGTGGGTAGGCACTTGCCTGGCATGCAGCCAACTAGGATTCGACCTCTGACACCACATATAGTTCCCTAAGCCTTGCCAGGAGTGACCCCCGAGCACAGAGCCAGGAGTAAGGCCTGAACACGAAATCAAACAAACTGTGTGGCCCAAAAACAAAAACTGCATTGTGTCAATGTCATTTCCTAGTTTTGATATTGTGCTGTACTTAGGTGATATAATGTCAATGCGATTTCTTGATGAAGTGTACTTTTGCAATGCATTGTTTTTTGGTTTTTGATCATGGTGCTCAGGGTACCTTATGCAGTGCTGGGGATCAAATGCAGGTCAATCACATGCAATGCAAGCACCATAAGTCCTGTACTCTCTTTCTAGCCCCTGCAATTTCTTTAAATTTTTTTTTTAAGTGAATCACCTCGAGACACACAGTTATAAGGCTGTGCCTGATCAGGTTTCAGTCCTACAATGTTCCAACACCCATTTCTCTACCAGTGTATATTTCCCACCACCAATCCCCCACTTTTCTCTCCTGCAACCCCTCTCCCCACAGTCTGTTTCTACAGCAGGGACTTTCTCTTTTTCTTTCTCTATCTCTCTCTCTTTCCCCTCATCCTCCCTTCCTCTCCCCAACCCCCTTTTGGGCATTATGGTTTGCAATACAGATATTGAGAGGTTATCATGTTTGTTCCTTTACCTACTTTCAGCACACAGTTCTTATCCGGAGTGATCATTTCCAACTATCTTTGTCACAGTGGTCCCTTCTCTATCCCAACTGCCTTTTCTACAAGGACTTAAAAAGCAGGTTTCCAATCCTCCTGGCCCTTGTTTTTACTGTCTTTGGGTATTAGTCTCTGTATGTTTTTTACATCCCACAAATGAGTGCAATCATTTCTGTCTGTCCCTCCCCCTCTGACTCATTTCACTCAGAACTGACACTCTCCATGTTCATCTATTTATAAGCAAATTCCATGACTTCAATTTCTTATAGATCAAATTATTTCAGTTAAAAAAAAAAAAGAGTCCTTCCATCACGAAGCCACAGATAAATGGGTTAACTAGTGAGAAAATATCTCAATGCCCTCACAATTCTTTGGCATGGGAAAATATCCAGCGCACTAGGACATCCTTTCAAGCTAATTCACTTCTTCAAAACATTAAATCCTTGGCTTTGAGTGAATTATTTTTTCCAGTTTATGAACACTCATCCCTTTTTCTTTTATTAATTTTGATTTGATTTCGGGGTCCTCCCAAACAATGCCTGGGGATCCTTGGGCCACGCTAGTGATGATAGACCACCTGGGCCAGATGATTCAACACTTGGACCCAGCAACATGGAGAGCACAGGAGTCACGCCCTATGGTCCTTAGAGCCTTGCATGTACTCCTGCCCTTCATGCTATCTCCTGGCCCTCTTCACCCCCTTTCTAAGGTCAGAGGACTATACTGTTCACAGATTCAGCATTTTATGCATCGGGACAGATAAATCCAGCTTTGATGTAATGTGTGGTTCCAATTACCATTTATAACACAGGATTCTCAGAACTGATAAGAGTATCTGGCCCAACTATCTCTTGTATCTGACTTCCAGTGACAGAGACGACTTGATCCCAAATATTCACCCAGTCCCTCTCTTCGTTAGTCACAGGACGCAGGGCTTGCTGGAAGAAAGAGCTATCCCAGCCCCTCCTGCATATGGCTTCTGACTCTGGCAGTGGCCTCTGTGATGTGAGGGAAGGGAACCCTTCCTCCTTCCTGCAGAAACATGGCTAGAGCCCAGAACTGACACAGAATGGTAGTGGAGATGCACAGGAGCCGCTGACCTTGAGATGATGAAAACCAATGATGGCCTCCAGGGAAGAGATGGTTTGGGGTCCCCTGATACACTTACACCAGCTCTCAGGTCTAACTGCTGAGTCAGTTACGGGGAGGAATCACTTGTGAACTCCTCCAGCGCAGGCACTGTCTCGTTCATATGCTCGTCTTAGGCGTCTTCCTTTGCAATACGTGAAATTCTGTTTCCAGCAACTTGAACCACTGATTCAAGCTCTACCCTTTCGTTCCATAAGGAACAAATATGATGTCTTCCCCTTAGAACAGCCCTTCAGTTGCAGAATACAGTTTTCACACTTCATTCATGTTGAATGTGATTTTCTGCAGAATTTTCTCCACTGGAAGTTTTCAGTGACTCTCACCACTCACTCTTACTGCTTCCCTTCTTCTACACACCCCTTTCCCATTGGCATGCAGCCAGACTATAATCTTCAGGTTTATACCTTTCAGGCTATAATTTTCTACAGAAACCAAGACTGTAATCTTCACTGAGAACGACTCCTATTACCACGGAACAGAGCCTTTTAAGAGTCAATCATCCTCACTGATGTGAGTGCCCAGAGAGTGAGTGCCCAAACTCAAGGGCTTAAAGCACCTGCCCTGAAAACATATGGTTCCAGATTAAAAATCCTGGTATCCCACATATGACAAATATGATCCTGGCAGTTCAGCTGTTTCAGTTTAGGAGTTCTGCTGCCTGTGATCCAGGTCCCACAAGAATTTCTAGACACACTGCAACCAGGTATAGAAATTCCATCAAAAAAGTAGCATGACCTCCAATGAGTTCCACGACTAAAATGATGTGCAGGAACTGGGGGAAACGCTTAAAGGGCTAGAATACATGCTTTGCATGCAGGAGCCCCAGGTTCAAGCCTATCACTGCATATGGCTGCTCTGGTACCACTGGATATAGTCCAAAAGAAAAGGAAAGGAAAAAGAATAGAAAAAGGTGGATGAACTACAGCCAAGAACTACAACCTCTGGCAAACACATGTGTGTACCCTGACGAAAGCACATGGGGGGTGGGGGAGAGGGGGAAAACACGACCAGATGAATGCAAACTTCAGTGAGCATCATGGCCGACTGTAGGCACCAAAATCTAATGCACAATTTGGAAAGCACTGGTGTCAGGCCTGTGTGCAACCCCAGGTCACTACAATAGCATTAACCCCCACAAAAAAAAGGGAAGAACATCTGGGGCGACCCAGAGCAGGGGCAGTGGGTGAGTCCCTCTGCCTGCCCCACGAGAAACCCGGCAGCAGAAAACTTGCAGAACCAAAATGCAGCCATATTCATGGCTGATCTCCACAGGCTCGGGAAAAGCCTCATCCACAAGAATGAATCTGCTAAAAAACTCAGTCATGTGCGTTTTGTGACCAAAATCTCCAGGTTCTCATGGAGTCGGGAATGGGCGACCTACCCCCATCTCCCTGTGCTTCCTAGAGCCTGGCAGTCACACTCACAAACTGCCTCTGGGGCCATATAAGCTCATTATCAGCCATGATCCAGAGACACATAAACAAGTCACGGAAGAGAAAGAGAGCAACATGCTGCAGAGATGCCTCTACACCCCAAAGTTACCATTCAGTTAAAAATTTTAACTCTAGCTGTATCGTCTGATTTAAAAATTTAGAATTCCAGAGATGACATCTCATACTCTACATCACTGACGTATCAAGAGTAGCATATCACATTTAACTGGGTATAATGTAGAAAGTAACCTATTTTGATTGAGAAAAAAATATATATATGTTCATAAGTACACAAGGGGCAATCTATAACATGTTAGTAGTATCTTATACAAGAGCTTAATGGCTCCAGGGTGAGATATAACACTCTTCACACACTTTCCTCTAAGGAAACTTTTTTGGATCATTTTTAGCGGTGTACTCATAACAAGCAATAAAAAATAACATTCCGTATGTGCTTTGGAGGCAGGTTTGGGTAGTGGTGAGAAATTTCAAAATAATGGTGATAGGATGGTGTAATGGTGTTGGGATTGATATTAGAATATTGAATGTAATAAATTATTGTGAACAACTTTAAAAACAAAAAAAAAGAAAAAAGAGGAAAGGGGTGGGAGACAAAATATTTTAAAACGTGTTTTAGAGCCAGAGCAATAGTACAACAGCATTCCAAAGGCATTAGTCTTGCACGTGGCCAAACAACCTGGGTTGGATCCTGGTACCACATATGGTCTCTGAGCACCACTAGGAATAATCCCTGAGTGCAGAGCCAGGAGAAAACCCTTGCCAGGTGTGGCCAAACACAACAATTTTTTCAAATGAGATTTAAAAGAATCTGATCTAAGTGATGGCCTCTTTCCAGATACACACAACACTGGTATAAAAACTAAAGGAAAGTCACAAACAACCTCGAACTTTTTGTTGTTGGAGTTTTGGGGGAATATCTAGTGAAGCTCAGGATTTCTTCCTGGTTCTGCACTGTCAGGTATCACTCTGGGTGGAGCTCCAGGACCCATAGGCGAAGCTGGGGATCAAAAAGCCAGGTCAGTTGTGTGCAGGGCAGTGTCATACCACTGAGCCATCACTCCAGTCCCACACCTAACACTTTTAAGCTCCAAGGCAAGAACTGAGAGAAGACATAGGGTGGGGTGGCGGGAGGTGGGGAGAATGGACAGAGCGGGGAGTTCCATGTTGCCACACGGTTGCTCAATGACAAAACACTATCAGTTGTCATTTGGGACTCCATCACGTGACAAAATTTCTTCTGTCCTCTAGGACAGCTTCAGGTGACTAAGTCTCTATCTTCTACCTTCTACGTTCTCCTGAATACAATCAGCAGAAGCACCATAGTCTCACGTACGAGCAGAACACACCCTTATTCAGCAGTGCTCTTTAAACTGCACTGCGCAGGAGCTGAGGGGCAACTCCAGGGGCTGACAGCACGCTCTCAAAATCCCCAGGATGACTGGTAGCAACCCCAAAGCACAGAGCTGGGAGAAGCCCTAGAGTACCAGTGTGTGTAACCCAACCCCCACCCCCACCCCGCAGGAACCCAACTGTTCTGTGCATTAAGATTATCTGGGATACAATTCAAATGCTTGTTGGTTCAGTCGCTAGAGGGCAGCAGTTCCCTGATTTACTTGGCCTACCAGCTTCTTTTCAGGAAAAAAAATTAAAAATTACTCAGTGGTCCTGTGGGGTGGGGGGAGGGAGGAAGAGGCGGTGGGGGGCGGGTGCAGGGAATAAATCTATTTTCTAAGCCAGAGAGATTATAGCAGCTTGAGGTACTTGCTCAGGGACTGCATATGGTTCCCCAACCAAGAGTGACCCTGAGAAAAGAGTCAGCCTGAACACAAGCAGGTATGGCCCAAAACCCAACAGAAAAGACACTTTCTTCAGCAAATAAAATGTGCAATTGCACTCAAGGATACTTCCACCTCGATTGTCCCGTATCCCAAGGTGACAGTCCCATCACTTTGGGAATGCTGCTGTAGTGTGCAGGACCAACATGCTGCATGTCTGGCCTGCTCTCCAGCAGGGCTCATGCTTTTCAAGCCCAGACACTCTGAGCTCTAAGTGGCTCTCAGTACTCCCAAATGGTTCTTTAACTCTGCTCCACATTAAAATCATCTGGGAGATTTTTTAAAATGTGGAGGTCCAGGCAATACCCTGTGCTGATGAAATCAGAATCTCTGGGGACAAGACTTAAAGCCCGAACTGTTTTTTCAAATGTCCCCAGATGATTCAGACCAGCATGACTTACCAGTGGTCATACCAGAATCCCCTGGGAAACTGGCGAAAAATTGACTGCTGGCCCATACACAGAGAGTGTATGACTTGGGAGGTTGGAGGCGGGACTGGGGGAGACACAATTCTTATCAGTTCCCCCAAGAGGCCCTGAGGTGGTGGCCAGGCACTGCCCACTGAGAAGCATGGCTGGACACTATGACCTGAGCACAGGGGGACTTAGACTCAAAGGCAGGTGCCAGAGAAGCACCCTCCAAAGCTGGCTGAGCACTGGCAAGGGTCTCCTAACTGAACTTCCCGATTCCCCCCATTCCTTCCTACATGGCTCCACTGAAGGCCACCTCCTTGAGACTTCTCGGCCTGGTCTCTGGAAGTAGGTTCTCTGGGAGATGCAAAGGGAGAAATGAAGCTGCTCTGCTGTAACTTGTTCACAGTGCATCCCAGGGATCTGCAAGTAACTGCTCCTTCCCAAGAGGGTATGGATCCAGCCCACGCACTAAGTCTGCAGCCTACAGCGACTGGGAAGGTTCTTTAGGTCGGCTTTGTACATTCCTGTGCTTTCATCCCTCAGTTCATTTCTCTTACTTAAACTAAACATGTACTTTCTTAGGTGCTGAATAGCAACATACCCAGTCAGATTTGTACAACACTTCATCTCCAAAAGTCCAGTTTGGTCAAGAGCGCAAGCATAAATATCAATGCAGTGCCCATTGGTAGCAGTTCGATTAGCCAGCATCTCATAGTGCTGTGAAGAGAGGAAAACTATCTTTATGACACAGTAACATTATTTTCTGGTATGCCTTACTATGCCTAAGTGATATAATCAAATCTAGGAACACAAGAGATCGTTTCCTTTAATTATTTCTGTGAAGCAAAATAGCTTTAAAGGACTTTAGAGAGATGTGGGTGGTAAGAGTGGGAGAGAACACATATGTTTAAGAGAAAACACAGGCTTCTCCAGAAAAAAAAAAAAGCAGAAGAAAAAAAAAACTTTGTTTAAAGACAACAAAGGCTTGGGAGATTGTTTCTTTTAAAGCATCCAAATAAAATTGTCATTTTTCATCTTAAAACACCTTGAAAATTTTTGGCCACCTCTTCTGATGAGGGCATCAGGGTGAAGTAGTAAGTTAGCAGAAGTCAGTATCTGCAAGCGAAGCCGCAGGCCACAAAGTCTGGTCTTGGTAAAAGAGCTGCAACTTCACACTACCCTAGACCCCACCAGGAATTACCACACCACCAGTGTGTGAAGTGAGCAGCACCTACCTTGGTTGCCTTTTTCATGAAGCGTGCATTGTCTTTCTCAATATCATGCCAGGAACGAATAGGAACCTTTAATTCATCTCCAACCACCATGCCAGGTCCTTGGGTGGGAGGACCCCCAGTGAACAGCATGATCCTGGCTCCAGTATTTGGAAAAGTGCCCTAAAACAGTAAAGTCCATGCTTTAAAAGCCACCCCCACCCCACCCCCAAGAAAAGGGGTGTACTTCTCTAAAGAAGTACACCAAACCTAAGTTCTCTTCAGCTGTTCTGAATCCTCACAGTACCACAGAACAATGTAGATGACGATATACAGAGCAATTTTCCAAGCCTAAATGTTTTGTATACTTTTGTTTGGTTTTGGATTTGGGGTCACACTCGACAGTATGCAGGACTCACTCTACGCTCTGAGCTTACTTCTCTGGGATCACTCCTGGCAAGACACAGGGGACCACATGTGGCCAAGGGCTGAACCCAGGTTTGCAGCATACAAGGTACAACGCTTTACCCAGTGTACTATCCCTCTGGACCCTCAAACAATTTTACTCCTTTAACTGGGTGGTTACTATTTTTTTTTGGCACCACACCCAGCAGTGCTCAGGAATGACTTCTGGCTCTGCATACAGGGATGACTCCTGGCAGTGCCAGGGATCAAATCCAGGTTAGCTATGTGCAAGGCAAGTGCCCTATCCGCTGCTGTACTATCTCTCCAGCCCATACTTTCGTTTCTCTACTATGAGCACTTCTGTGGCCCTAATGGCTTTCAGCTTCTCATTTAAACTGCTGGTATTTTCAAAACACTGAGAAGCTCCTAAATGTGGAGAGAAAGACAGAAGCACTTTCTGAGACATAAACATAGCTAACATAGGTCATGACTGAGCTCCAAACAAAGCCAAACAAACTACTGAGAGCAAGCTTCGTCATGTGAAAGGTTCCAGTAAATTCTGAGTTACCTCCAATAAGCCAACAGCAATGGACAAAGCAACACCAGTGGATCGCAAAGGCCTCTTTCCCTGCGTTACAGGCCACGGGTCCCTCTGCAGCTCCCCAAGAAGATCAGTCAGGGTCATGTCAATCTTATGAACAGGCTGTAGGAATCTGCATGATTTTGAAAGGACACATCAATCTGGGTCTAGTAATGTACTCTCATCTTCAACTCTGGGAGATATAGTTAGCACCTCTCAAAATAATTATTCCAAAATTTTTTTTAAAGTATTATTTCCCTCTTCACAACTATTTTAAACTATAACATGGAACAACTCAAACCAACTTTTTTCTTTTTTGCTTTTTGGGTCACACCCGGCGATGCACAGGAGTTACTCCTGGCTTTCACTCAGGAATTACTCCTGGCGGTGCTCAGGGGACCATATGGGATGCTGGGAATCGAACCTGGGTTGGCTGCGTGCAAGGCAAACGCCCTACCCGCTGTGCTATTGCTCCAGCCCCAACTCAAAGCAACTTTATTTAGGAATTTAAGTTAAAGCCAACTATACAGTAATGTATATATGCACTGGGGGGAAAAAAATCAAGTCAAGGAAGAAAAAGTGAATTCAGTTTTAAAATATTTTCAGGGGAGTGGATTTTGGGCCACACCTGGTATTCCTGAAAGCTTACTCCTGCACTCAGAGATCACTCCAGGAGGTGCCTGGGGCACCATATGTAGTGCCAGAGAAGACATCTGGGTCAGCTGCATATAGGGAAAGTGTCCTACCTACTGCACTGTCACTCTGGCCCCAATTCAAATACTTTTTATGCAGCAAAGAAGTCCTAAAGACGGGCCTCAATTTCATGCAAAGGTTCATGCAAAGGTTCATTTAGGAGAATAACCTTCTACTGTATTCCTTTTGAGACTTGGGGGCAATAAAGCAGCACTGGTTTCTTACCATAGTAAGAGTGTTGTCGCCCAACATGTCAGGCAATGCATTTTATCATGTTTGCCAACTGTTAACCTGACTGGAGGCATGTCTAGGAACCCAAGAAGATGACTGAGTGGAGTAGGTGCCTGGTGTCAGATTCGTTTGGGGAAATCCAAGAGAAATCTTTTCGGTTTCTCAGTTTTACTTGCGTCTAACAGAAGGCAGTTTACAGAGATCTCAAAACCCTGATGATGATATAACACTATCAGGAAAACCATGACGGGCAAATTGCCACACACATATATAGACATATAACTACTCTGGAGGGGAAGAGAGAAGAGTATCAGGGATTAAATCCAAGATCTTAGAAATAAGCACTTTACTAATGAGCTACATCCCCAGCTCCTAAATACGATCCACTTGTACATTCCAAATATAGTCTAATATACCATGAACATTATGAGACATTAAGTGTTGATTAAGACAATCATGGGGCAGGAGTGAAAATACAGCTTGTAGGGCACTTGTCTTGCATACAGCCAACCTGGGTTCAATCCTCCAGTACCACAAATAGTCCCTGAGCATCACCAGGAGTGATCCCTGAGCACAGAACCAAGATTAAGCCCTGATTTGCTGGGTGTGATCTCCCACCGCCCCCATTCTCCCCCAAAATAAATATAAGTTAGACAATCACAGTTTTCTCTCTAGAAATCAGGAAGTCACAGTCATACCGTGACAGCCCCTTCTGTTCCCTGCCAATCACACCATGTACTGTGGAGGCTCACCTGCTGGAGATAAACGGGTGCTCTTGTGGCTGAGCGGGTCTTCCTTGCTGCATGGGCATGGCAGGTTTGGACAGGCCCAGCATGTCCTAAAAGACCAAAATGAGTCATTTCCTGGAACACGGAAAGTGAATAAGGAACTCATTCTAAGATAACGCCCTCCCTGTTCAGGTACAAACCTGTATTTGCTTTGCAGTTAAGTCTTTGGTCCCACGGAAGACATAACTTTTGGAGATTCCTTCACAGCTGAGCTCGTGGACCTGTACCATCCTCCCAAATGTGATCAAACCCACCAGAGCATTTGGAGGCAGGAGACTCAGGGACATCTGAAGGGATTCTTTGAGGGCTTGAAGGTCATCTTCTTCTAGGCATGTGTCAACCACATAGAGGAAGATCAAAGGAGTCTGGGGACCTCGCTTTAGACAAAGACCAATACACAATTAGACACTGTCCATTCTATTTTTTAAGTCAATGATGTATGAAAATAAGTTTTTATCTGTGTTTATTATCCAGTGGGAAGGACATCTAAACAAACCTCTCCTTACCTCATTACGAGACAGGTTCTATTAAAATGGATTAAATGAAAAAACTATTGGTATCCAAAGCTTATACAATTCTGAATGTTTTCTGTGTGCCAGACATTATTGTAGGTTCTGAGAAATGTATGTGAGCCACATATCAAAGATCTCTACCTGCCTCAAGATGTTAACTTTCTGGATTGAAAGAGAAGAGCCCAGAGCGATAGTATAGTGGGTGCAGTGTTTGCCTTGCATTCCGCTGTATGTGATGACCCAAGTTCGATCCCCGATACTCCATATGGTCCCAGAGCCCACCAGGAATGATCTTTGAGCTCAGAGTAAGCCCTGAGCACCACTGGGTATGGCGCAAAAACTGGAAAAGAGAAAGACAGAGAAAGGGACAGAGGCAGGGGGCGGGGGGAGCAAGAGAGGGTGGGGGAGAGAGGGAGAGAGAGACAGGCGGTATGTGAGTTGTGGGTACAGAAGTTGGGGACAGTCAGGACAGCTTAATTAAAAAACAAACAAAAGACAAACAACCCATCTGGGTTTGCTTGCTTGCTTTTCTTCCAAGTCTATGCTCTCTCTGAAACACGAATTCCTCTTTCCCTCCCATCACATCTCTCTCTCTCTAAACTTTACCTTTCAATAATAAATAAATAATAGCCTGGCTGGAGCGAGAACTCACTGAGCCAGAGCTCAGACTTTGCAGGCAGGAGGCCCCGGTTTGATCAAGGGCATCTCCGAGGACCTTGAGCACTGCTGGGAGACATCTCCAACCCCCAAGCAGGGAGCAGACCCTCAGCACAGCTGGGTGTGGCACAGAAACCAAAAGCAATACCAAGTAACATCTGAGCATAAACTTCATGGGAAAAAATTGAAGAAGGAGTAACAAAGGGGATAGAAAATTCTAAGAAAAGTTGAGGAAAGAAAATTCTGAGAAAAGCTAGAGCTAAGGCCCACCGGCTTGAATGTGCTGGAAACCGAGTAAAGGCCAGGGGAGAACCACCTGAAATGCATCAGGACAAATGTTGACATGAGTGGAAGCAGAGGGCAGACTCACACATAGCTATGAAGACTGACTCTGGATGAAAAAGAAAGATTCCGCCATGCTCAGACACTTGCAGGGGTCTGAACATAGAAGAAATGTGTTATGTCTTTACAGAATTACTTTCTGCTTGATGGAGAAAAAATGTATAAGCAACAATGGGTAAAATCAGGCAGAAGAGATGAGACTGATCAAGTCAATAAAATGTTAGGAGAAGTGTGGTGGCCTCACCCAAGAAGGGATTTGGAATACACAGACCCAACAGGATTTCCTAGAAGATAAGAGATGGAGAGGGCAAAGAGAGGTCAGGGAGAACTGCAGGGTTCTGAGCAATTAGAAGATGGAATAGCAACGGAGATGCAGAACAGCTTTGACACTGAACTGGTGCTTCCTTTTGGGGGAGGAGGGGCCAGGGTGTGTGTCTTCTTTCCAGACCTGAAAACGATCCCAGTAAACGCACAGATACCGTAACTGAATGTTGAGGGCTTTGGCCCTCACAGCTTTAAATCATCAGATATAAAAGGCAAGGAAAAGAAGATATTTTGAGAGAAACCCAACATTTAAAATGCTCATAAAATGCCTAAGTTACCTGTATCACGTACTCAATTGTAGAAAACTGAGGCATCAGTTCGGCAGGCTGATTCGTCTCAGCGATGCCTGTATACGCTGGAGGAAACTGAAGAAAACAAAACAAAACCAAAAAACATTTTACTAAGGCTAAAAAATATTGATAGCTTTTCAATTCAATGAATTTTTTGGCTTCTGGACCACAGCAGGCAATGATTAGGTGCTACTTATGGCTCAGTGTTCCAGAGCTGAAACTCAGCCCTGCCTGGGGACCATGGAGTGCTAGTTCTCAAAAGCGAGCCTCCTGGGTTGGAGATAGGACAGTCGGCATGACACTTGCTCTGCAATATGACTGACCCAGGTTCGATCCACAGCAACCCGTATGGTCCCCTGAGCTCCCCTGAGCATAGAGCCAGAAGTAAGCCCTGACACCACCAGGTAGGAGCATCACTCCCAAGAAAAAATCAAATGTGGGCCCCCTACAAAGCAGGCACTCAGTCCACTGAGTTGGCTCTCTGGCCCTCTTTGCTAATTCATAAAAATAATTGCTGCAACAAAGTACAAAAGTACTTTAGAAAGTAAAAAAAAAAAAAAAAGAATAAACTACTAAGATTTCCAACAGAATTTAAAACCTAAAACCTGCCTTATATCTATATATAAAACTTTTATAAAATGTAGTTTAAGATTCTAACTACTTAATGATTAAAAATAATACTATTTAAGGCTAGTCCAAGTGCGATGGTGTTTACGATTAAATGATCACAGTCAGTTACAGATTTCTTGGGGCTGGGAGAGATAGCATAGCAAATATGACACTTGCCTTGCACGCAGCCAACCCAGTTTTGATTCCAAGCTGAGTCCCTGCCAGCAGTGATAATCAGGTGTGGCCCAAAATTAAAAGATGATTTTTGGGGACAGGAGGGCCACACCTGATGGGGCTCAGGATTTACTCCTGGCTTTGTGCTCTGGGATCACTCCTGGAAGACTCAGGGGAACTATGGGAAGCTGGGTATCACACCTGGGTTAGCTGTGTGCAAGACAAGTGTCTTACCCACTGTACTATCGCTCTGCAACCCCACCAAGATAAAAAGTTTTAAAAATCATACCAGTTAGTTGGGTCTTATTTATTTATTTGGGGAGGGGGTTGGGGCCATCTCCGGTGATCAGAGGTCACTCCTTGTCACAGGAGACCATATGCAGTGTCAGGGTTGATCTGGAGTGATCTGGGTTGGCTGCATGCAAAGCAAGTGCCCTTACTGCTGTACTATTTCTCTGGTCCTTTAAACCATTGTAAGTGCTGCTCTGCAACAGAAGACTGAGATTTTAGCTATCTCATAACCAGCCTATAAGGATGATTAAAGATTTAATTTTGAGTTGGCTATTATCATGAAGTGACATATATTCATTGTAGAAAAATATAAAGAAACTGTAAAGAAAATGTGAAGGAAAATTCTCTCTTTCTGTAGTCTTTGCAACATTTTCAGGTTATAGCTTATAGGATTATTTGTTTAGTTTTGTTTCATTTTCAGTTCCCACCCCTCCAGTGCTCAGGGATTACTCCTGGCAGGTTCAGAGAACCATATGGATTACCAGGGATCAAACCTGATCAGCCGCATGCAAGGCAAGTGCCATACCTGCTGTACCATCATCTCTCAGGTCCCTAAGCTGATTTTTTTATTATAATAAAACACATATAAATTTTACTATCATCTTTTTATAAAGTCTAATTAAAAAAACTTTTTTTCCCTTTCCACACTGAGCAATGTTCAGGGCTTACTCCTGGCTCTGTGCTCAGGGATCGCCTGTGGTGAAGCTGGGGAACCATATGGAATGCCAGAACTTTGGTCGGCTACATGCAAAGCAAGCATGCTACCCATTGTTATACCGTGTGTGTGTGTGTGTGTGTGTGTGTGTGTGTGTTGGGGGGAGGGGTGCAGACACATCCTGCTGTACTCAAGGCTTTCTCCTAGCTCTGTGCTCAGTCACTTCTGATAGTGCTGAGGGTCACTAGGGGACCATGTGCGCGGCAAATGTCCTACCCACTGTATTGCTCGATCCCTGGCTCTGCATTTTAAATAATTATAAATATGCAGAGTTGGGAATCAAACCCATATCAGCTATGTGCAGGGCAAGTGCCCTATCTACTGTACTCTCTCTGTGACCTTTTAGTGGTTTTAAATATAGTTCATGCTGTACATCCATCTCCCCCGTCCGCATCAAGAGCGCTTTTTATCTTGGAAGACTGAAATTCTAATATATTCAAACAATGGTTCTCCATTCTCCCTTCTCTCCACCCAGGCTCCTGAATACCACAGTTCTACTGTCCCACTCTGTGAGTCTGATTACTCCAAAAAACTCATAGAAGAATGATACAGCATTAATGTTTTGTGACTAGATTATTTCCCTTAGCAAAATAACCTCAAAATTCATGCACACTGTGGCACAAACTGGAATTTCCTTTGATTTTAATGTCAAATATTTCATGATGTATTTGTACTACATACTGTATATTTGGGCTGGGACGATAGCACAGCGGGTAGGGCATTTGCCTTGCGTGCGGCCGACCCAGATTCAATTTCTCCATCCCTCTCAGAAAGCCAGGCAATACTACCAAGAGTATCCCACCCACATGGCAAAGCCTGGCAAGATCCCCATGTCATATTCGATATGCCAAAAACAGTAACAACAAGTCTCACACTGGCGATGTTACTGAGCAAATCGATGAACAACGGGAGGACAGTGCTACAGTGCTACTGTGTATTTATCAATCAGTGGAAACTTCTACTTTTTTGCTCTGATGAATAAGATTTCATGAAGATGGGCGTACAAAGCACCAAGACCCTGCTTTCAATTTTTTGAGTGTATATCCAGAAGTGGGATTTATAGATAATCTGGCAAATGTCACCAACAATTTCTAATGCAGGTATTTTTCATGTGCTCTGATCCATTGTCCATTTATTTTATTTTATCTTTATTATTTATTTTTCCACTGCCCCCCCCCCTTTTTTGCTCTTTGGGTCACACTCGGTGATGCACAGGGGTTACCCCTGGCTCATGCACTCAGGAATTACTCCTGCTGGTGCTTGGGGGACAATATGGGATGCTGGAAATCGAATCCGGATCGGCCACGTGCAAGGCAAACATGCTATGGCTCCAGCCCCCCCCCCCCGCCCATTTTTTAACTGTGTGTTTTTGTTGCTATTGTTAGTACTCCATATCTCCAGGATATAAATCACTAGTCATGGAACTTGCAAATATAAATATAGAGGAGAGTTTTTGGCAGCACCTGGGCTGAGAATTGAACATGGGATCTCACACATGAAAGGCAAGTATTCTACCACTGAGCCATAGCCCTTAACCCTTTATTTGCAAACATTTTTATCCATTCCGTGGGTCACTGTTTTACTCTAATGACATTGCTTTTTTTAATGCCTTTGCCTTTTGTTTTGTTTTGGGACCACACCTGGGGGCACTCAGGGCTTACTCCTGGCTCTGTGCTCAGGTATCAGTTCTGGTGGGCTCTGGGGAATACCTGGGATGCTGGAATTCGAACCCAGGTTGGCCATGTGCAAGGCAAATGCCTTACACACTATACTATTGTTCAACCCCTGGCTTTGCCTTTTTTTTTTTTTTTTTGCTTTTTTGGGTCATACACAGGGGTTACTCCTTGCTCTGCATTCAGGAATTACTCCTGGCGGTGCTCAGGGGACCATATAAGATTCTGGGAATCCAATCTGGGTTGGCTGCATGCAAGGCAAGTGTCCTACCTGCTATGCTATCACGCCAGTCCTGGTTTTGCATTTTAAATAAATCATAAATTATATTACAAACATAAATTCTGAATGTAGTATTGTAGAAATGTCTTAGAGGTCCAGGTGGGTAAAGCAACTCCTTGTATGCAGTTAAACTCAGTTTGCTCTCCAGCACACACAATCCCCCAAGGTCCTCCAGCAGTGACCCTGAGCAGAGCCAAGAGGAAGTCCTGAAAACACCTGAACAGGGTGTGGGCCAAATTTTAAGTTTTAAAAGTCTATATATACTTCTGAATGAAATGGAGCAAATTTTGCATGATATCTACCCATAGTTTCCAAGCCTATGTCATCATCTACATAATGGTCTCTGAAGAGGACTGGACTTACTGTGACCTGAACCTGACCATGAAATTATATGATAAAATATATGAATATGTTAATATGGTACTGTATCACTGTCATCAATTTACTCGAGTGGGTGCCAATAATGTCTCCATTTGTCCAGCCCTGAGATATTAGCAGCCTCTTCTTACTCATCTTTCCCAACACTGCCATATTGGAGGCTCTCTCAGGGTCAGGGGAATGAGACCTGTTATTGTTACTGTTTTTGGCATATCGAATATGCCACGGATAGCTTGCCAGGCTCTGCTGTATTACGGTACTAATACCTAAAAATGTGCTAAAAAGACTTGTGCAAACAGGGCTATATAATATTTTTCTAGCAATTTAACTGAGATATAGTCCATATGTCCTAAAATTCAACTATTTTAAAAGCATTCAATAGCATTTATGTAAATGTACAGAATTTTGCAATGATCACCACAAACCAGTTTTAGGTCATTTCCAAAACTCACAAAAAGGTTTCTGCTCATTTTGAAGAGAACTCTCTTTGTGACTTGTGAACTCCTTCTAGTTTAGTAATTTTAACAATTTATTTCTTTATTATTGGGGGGGGGAAGCTTCCCAAGCAGTGCTCAGGGAGCCTGAGTCCCCTCCCAGTAATACTGACCCAACTGGGCTGGCATTTCAGTACAAGAATACAGAGTTGCTCAGATGCCCAATACCAGAGACCACCAGAGTTATCCCTGCAGGGTTCAGGGATCTCCAGGGACACATCCTAGAGGCCAGGTATGGAGCATGTGGTGCCAGGGATCAATCTGGTATGCCCTATACTATTTCTCTCACCTCAAATAGTTTCAACTTTGTGTATTTTAAATTTTTTAGGTTTTTGGGTCACACC
This sequence comes from Sorex fumeus, assembly GCF_029834395.1. NCBI lineage: Eukaryota > Metazoa > Chordata > Mammalia > Eulipotyphla > Soricidae > Sorex > Sorex fumeus. Next base: position 37,469,914 of record NW_026606101.1, on the reverse strand, counting down.
TAGATGTGCTCTGATGGGCCTGAGGGAAATATATGGTGTCAGGGATCAAACTGGGTCAGTTGCATGGAAGTGCCCTATATACTATACTACCTCTCCAGCCTCAGTTTCACTATTTTTCTTTTTCTTCTTTTTTTTTTTTTCTTTTTGGGTCACACCAGGCAATGCATAGGGATTACTCCTGGCTCATGCACTCAGGAATTACTCCTGGTAGTGCTCGGGGGACCATATGGGATGCTGGGAATCGAACCTGGGTTCGCAGCGTGCAAGGCAAATGCCCACTGTGCTATGGCTCCAGCCCCCCTCAGTTTCACCATTTTTAAGCAGAAAAAAAGCACAGCTTTAATACTAAGATCCTCAAAATCTGACAGACAAGAAAACAGTCATTCCCTGCACTCATTTATGGAATATAAAATATAATATGAGAGTAACACCCAAGGACAGTAGAGACAAGGGCCAGGAAGATTGTTCCATAGTTAGAAGCCTGCCTTATAAACTGGGGGAGAAGGCAGCTGGGATAGAGAAGGGATTACTAAGACAATGATGGTTGGAAGGATCATTCGGGATGGGAGATGTGTGGTGAAAGTAGATAAAGGACCAAACATGATGGCCTCTCATTATCTGTACTGCAAACCCTAATACCCGTAAGTAGAAAGTAAGAGGGAAATTGTCTGCCATAGAGGAAGGGGGGAGGGATACTGGGGACACTGGTGGTGGAAAATGTACACTAGTGGAGGGATGGATGTTCGATCATTGTATGACTGAAACTCAAACATAAAAGTTTTGTAACTGTAGCTCATGGTGATTCAAAGAAAATGGTCACTCAGTCTAAGGTACATATACAGCTAAAATCAGTTGCAATAATGAAGATATACAACCTGTTCACATAGGGCAATATATTCATTACTTACAAAGAACACACACACACACACACACACACACACACACACACGGAAATTCTCTATCCCTTCCACAGCAAATGGCAAGAATACAAGCAACAAAACCGAGATAGCATTCAAAAGAAAAATAGAAAAGAACAGTGGGTAGGCTGCTTGTCTTACACGTGGCTGACCTGGGCTTGATCTCCAACATCCCACATGGTCCCCTGAGCAATGCCACATAATTCCTGAGTGCAAAACCAGGAATATCCCGAGCATCACCAGGTGTGTTCCCTGACCCACAAAATAAAAAAATCACAATGTTCACCATTCAATATTAGGTTTTGTGAAAACTATCACAACTTGATTTTAGAAGAAATAGCTGAGTACTGAGGTAGATCCAAAAATCTCGGTCTCATTTATTGTTTTCAGAATAGTATCAATTAAATGAAACAGAAAAGACAGTTTAAAATATTTTACATACCTGATTTCTTTGAAAGCAGAAATTACAGGCCCAAAGTTTTGCTCGATAATCCACCTGACTGTGGGGGAAAAATACATATGAAATACACACGAAATACAAATATATACTATCTATGAAATATATACATTATTTATTCACATATATGTATATATATATAAGTAGCTCTGATGTGTATGTGTGCGTATATATACACACACACAGAGATATACATAACATTATAACATATACCAGGACCACTTTCATTTTTAAGGTAGGAAATATTCAAATATAATTGTAAAGTTTAGTATATGAGACAGATACATATTTCTGTGTGTAATGAAAGGCACACAAACTTTCTCTACAGCTGGAGATCTGGCAGCTGAGGACAGCAAAATTTTCTCCAACAGACAGTAATGAAGAACTGGCCGATCCTGTTCTTTGTTCTAACTTCCTGGATAATACTTACTATTTCATTTTATATATATTAAGATATCAGGGCAGAATACACACATATATATATACACATACATACATACATATATACATGTATACATTTACATATGTATTCTGCCCTGGTATCTTAACGTAGTCTATGTGATTTTTAAAACCTTTTTACTGTTCAGATAAGCACAATGATTAAATTTCAGTAATGAAAGTCCCTTTCTTTTATACAGGATAAACTGCCCTGATTTTAATCACAGTTAGGTTGCTTGAAGAAAAGCTGGACAGGCAGGCAGGCAGGCAGGTATCTAAGTTGAACTGGTTCAAGGTAAAGTTTCAGTTGCTCTTTTACCTTTCTATACTTAGAAAATTAACAAATTAACAACCTATCATTTTAAAAGGACAGCAATGGGGACTAGAGTGCTAGCACAGTGGGTAGTGCATTTGCCTTCCACGTGGTCGACCCGAGTTTGATCCCTTTCAATTATGGGCATCCCCTATGGTCCCCCAAGAACTGCCAGGAGTAATTACTGAGCACAGAGGCAGTAGTATTGATGAGTATGTGCCCCCCCACAAAAAATAAAAACAAAAAAATAAAAACAGCAGGGGCTGGAATGATAGCACAGCATGTAGGGCTTTTGCCTTGCACGTGGCGGACCCGAGTTCAATTCCAAGCATCCCATATGGTCTCCTGAGCACCGCCAGGAGTAACTCCTGAATGCAGAGCCAGGAGTAACCCCTGTGCATCGCCGGGTGTGACCCAAAAAGCAAAAATAATAATTATAATAATAAATCTAAAAAAAATAAAAACAGCAGCAGTCTGCTAGACATGGGCATATCAGGTAAAAGAGGACTGAAGAAAATAAAAGTTCCCTAATGTAAAAATTTTATCTTTTAAAAAGTATTTATATTTGTTACAAAATAAAAATAGTGCCCATATCTAAGAAATCTCACAGCTCATTATCTTGGGTACAAAATTATCATGCACAATAAAATCATTGAGAGTTCAAGTTTCTTCAGATTAATATTGCTTCTTGTCATATAGCATCACCAAGCCAGGTATAAATAAGAAATCATCATTTTCAAATGATTATTTTCAGGAAATGTTTTAAGGGCACCAATGAAATCAACAGGTCAGCAAAAGAAAACTGAAAATTGGGCTGGAGCAATAGCACAGCAGGTAGAGTGTTTGCCTTGCATGCGGCCGACCTGGGTTCAATTCCCAGCATCCCATATGGTCCTTTGGGACACTGCCAGGAATAATTCCTGAGTGCATGAGCCAGGAGTAACCCCTATGCATCGCCGGGTATGACCCAAAAAGCAAAAAAAGGAAAAAAAAGAAGAAAACTGAAAATCAGTAGATAGAATTAATTCCAAATCATTTCCCTCTACTTCTGCCTCATTCCTGTAAGTTTCCATTTTAGCTACATATTAGGCAGGGAGATTTATACAAACTTTCATCATCCAAGAATCTCACCACCTACTACTCATCTCAAGTTGATGACTTGCTCAACTGAATCATGAGATATCACTCATTGTATTCATAATTTTTACTAATTTTTAAAAGAATTCATACCAAAGTGGATTGAGAATGGCTTTGCAGGTTGGTCTGCTGCACAGCACAGGTTCATACTGGACAGGAGGCAAATCTGGACGTTCTTTTAAAGGTGTAAGGAGACAAGCCAGGGGAACAACCATCCTTGTAGCCTCGAGACGGCTGGAAGGCCACACATTCCAACTAAAGCGCACACCATCTCGTTCTTCATTCTGCTGAATGAACTCCAAGTATGTTGCCATGGTCTGAAAAGGAACTGAAAATATGTTATGTGAAACTCAACTAAAACCAAAAAAAAAAAAAAAATGGAGCGATAGCACAGCGGTCGGGCGTTCGCCTTACAAGCGGCCAACATGGCCGACCCGAGTTCGATTCCTCCGCCCCTCTCGGAGAGCCTGGCAAGCTACCCAGAGTATTCGATATGCCAAACACAGTAACAACAAAGTCTCCAATGGAGACGTTACTGGGCCCGCTCGAGCAAATCGACGATCAACGGGAGGGCCTTTACCTTTTACCTTACACATAGAGCAACCAACTAAAGCAATGTTTCTTAAAGCACAGTCTGAAAGAACTGGCCACTGTGCAATGACATCTCCCTTCTTGTTGACACCTAAACTTCAGTTACCTTTGCCTGCTGCTCCTTGTTCTCATTTTCATCTCATTAGCATTTAAAATAATAAAGGACCCAGGGATGTGGCACAGTGCAAGGTCAAGCCCTGCAAGATGCAACCCCAGCCCTGCAAGATGTAATCCCAGGAGCCTCAAGTACAGATCTCCTTGTCCCACAACAACTAACACAGAGGTTAGAGGCTGGAGAGATAGCACAGCGGGTAGGGCGTTTGCCCTGCACGCGGCCGACCCAAGTTCGATTCCCAGCATCCCATATGGTCCCCTGAGCACCTCCAGGAGTAACTCCTGAGCGCAGAGCCAGGTGTAACTCCAGTGCATCGCCGGGTGTGACCCAAAAAGCAAAAAAAACAAAAAAACCACAGAGGTTAGAATTTTTTATCATCTTGAAGTTGCATGCTACTGAATAACATAACCACCCTTATCAATCATATGTCTTATCAGCCAAGACAATTTCAGATACAAGTTTCAAACCCTGTTTCAGCATTCAAGCTTCCTTCTTTTCTTACTTCATTAAGCAGTATTAAACATTACACACCAAGGCTGCAGAGACATAGGTGATGAGGTGCATGCTTTCAACCGACTCCAGCTCAATCCCTAGTTCCACAGTCATGAGCTTCGCTGGGTGCAGCCCTGGAGACCCCCAATCACCACTGCAGTGCCCAGATAATCCCAGGTGCAACAGGGTGCAAGCAGCACTTGGACCTGTCACTGAACTGCTTGCCCAGGTGGCAGAGAATACTGGAGTGGCCCCTAGAGCCCCTAAGCGCCTCTTGGGAGCACCTACCCCTGCAGAAAACAACCCAAAACCTCTACATTCCAAGTAATCTTGGTTTGGGCCATTTCTTCTGCTCCTTTTGTTAGCTATGGAGAAAAAAACAAAGCAGGTGGGGGAAGGGATATTGATGGGCCAAATCAACCGTCCGCAGCAGTTGTAAAGCAAAACTATTACAAAAGTTTTCAACTGTGCTGTATTTCGCCAAGATATTGATTAGGCTCATTCATGCCTTAAAAGATAATGGCTAAAAAAGCAATTATTCACAGACTATAATGCCAACTCCTTTGTGTCTTTTATTTAACCAGCTGACATCCTAAAATCTGGGCTAACAAACATTTCCACCCTTAGAGTTCAAGAGACCAAATCCAGCAAGAAAAATGGGGGAAAGGCAAATTAAAGAAATCTGTGATATTAGTGATCTCAAGTGTTCACTTCATGTCCTGAATAATAACTGCCTCCATATTATTACGAGAAGTGCCATACAAAAAAAGGCTTGCGGGCTGGAGAGATAGCACGGCGGGTAGGGCGTTTGCCTTGCACGCGGCCAACCCGGGTTCGATTCCCAGCGTCCCATATGGTCCCCTGAGCACCGCCGGGGTAACTCCTGAGTGCAGAGCCAGGAGTAACCCCTGTGCATCTGCCAGGTGTGACCCAAAAAGCAAAAAAAAAAAAAAAAAAAAAAAGCTTGGACTAGAACAGTACCTAGCTAGAAAAACTCATCAATGAATTATTCTTTTACCTACCTACAATGCAGAGCACAAAAATTCCAAAAATTTGCTCCAACTGAAACGAAAAAGGCACAGGACTGGAGAGAACAGTACAGCAGGCGGGCTGCTGCCCAGGTTCAATCCCCGATACCCCAGAGGTCCCCTGCAGCACTGAAGGGAAACGATACCTGAGTGCAGAGCCAAGAGGAAGCCCCGAGGACTGCCGCATGTGGCAACAAACCAAAACCAAGCAAGTGACTCAAAGGAATCTACTAGTACTTCTGGATATGGGGGGAAAATGAGTAGTTTGCACACAAAAGGCATTTCATCCTTGTCCTGGCGGCACCGGGACAATGCAGGTGGGAACGAAAGGCAAGGTTTTCTACCACAATTCTCAGCAGGTCACTGAACATTATCAAGAAATCCTACTGTCCTCAAGCGTCTCTGCATTGAAACCTACTCTCCGTTTCTCACTGCTCCTTCCCTCACTCTGAGAACACGGACCTTCAATCCCGAACACAGGACCCACGGGAGTTCATAACATCATCAAATTCTCTCCAAGACTGCAAATTGTGTGTGTGTGCGCGAAGGTGTACTTTCCTAGAGAAGGGCCAACGATTCTGAGCAAGTTCTCAAAGGGCTGATCAGTCTCTCTAAAGAGGTCATCATCTGAATGAACGAAAGAACAAATACTGCGGAAGAACAGACCTGGCAGTCCCGCCAGCCCCCACCTAATCCCACGGGGCACTAACATCCCCGCCCGATTTCAGTCTGACTCTGGCGGTGGCCCGAGCCCGCGGTCCCCACTCCAGCTCGACCAGGAAGCCCCTGGATGTGAACCTCAAGCCCAGCCAGAAAGCGGGAACCGGATCCTTCAGTCCCGCGGCCTCAGGACCCTCCGCCCCACGGAGACTGGCCGCCGAGTCCCGGCGCGCGGAAAGCATCGCTCTCCGCGCGCCCCCGGGCCCAGATCCGCTCGGGCCCTCTGCTCGCCGGGACCTCGAGCCCGGCCGGACACCCGAGACTCACCCGGGGGAGGGGGGGGGATGAACCCCCGCGGCCCACTCACCCGCACTCAGCTATGCACCCTCCGCTCCGAGAATCCGAGCCCGGCCGCGAGCGCCAAGTCCAGCTCAGCCTTCATCCGATTGGCCAGCGTTCCCGTCACACACGCCAGCCGGCCAATCCGAGACGGGCTTCACCCCCCGCCCCCCGGCGGCGAGCGGAAGCCACTCGCGTAGGGGCGCCGCGCCGCCACCTTGAGATGGGGCGAGTGAGGCGCCTCGGAAGACGCGTTTCGCCGAGCCGCTTGTAGACGTCTCCACGGTAACGGTACGCTTCTGCTGAGGCCTGCCGGGCTGGCTCCTGACGCGGCCAGCGGGCTTCCGGGCGTTGCCCGGATCCAGTGTGACGTCCGCAGGCCGCAGGAGGAAGTCCCTCAGCGCCGCGGTGGCCGGGAAGCAACACGGTGACGTCGCCGTGGAAAGCGGGGGCAGCCCCGGCGAGAAGCAGGCGCGGCGGCAGGTGTTAGCGGAGGGGGCGGGACGGGAGGGGCGAGGCCGGCGCGCCGGGCGCGGGGCAGCGGGCGTCCCTCGCCTAGCTGCCCCTCGCGGCCCCGGCGCAGTTTCTGTGTTCGGGGCCCGTCGCGGGTTCGCGAGAAAGTGAGCCACCGAGACCTGTCACACTCGAGCGACTCCGAGCTTGGCAGAACGCAGCCGTCCACAGCCACCACTCTTTTTTTTTTCCTCTTTGGGTCACACCCTGCGATGCACAGGGGTTACTCCTGGCCCTGCACTCAGGAATTACTCCTGGCGGTGCTCGGGGGACCATATGGGATGCGGATGCTGGGAATCGAACCCGGGTTGGCCGCGTGCAAGGCAAACATCCTACTTACTGTGCTATCAACTCCAGCCCCAACACAGCCACCACTCCTAACATTGCACCCCTTCCTATAAATGAAAAAAAAAGTTTCTTTTCTTTTTTTTTCTTTTCTTTTCTCTTTTCTTTTCTTTTCCTTTTCCTTTTCCTTTTCCCCTTCCTTCCTTCCTTCCTTCCTTCCTTCCTTCCTTCCTTCCTTCCTTCCTTCTCTTTCTTTCTTTCTTTCTTTCTTTCTTTCTTTCTTTCTTTCTTTCTTTCTTTCTTTCTTTCTGTTTATTGATCTCACACAGAGATAGCCTTGCTGTAGCATGAAAACAACACAAAATTAAAAACAAGCGGACAGAAAGCCCGGGCGGGAGCCTCGGCGGGTAGGTGGACGGCTGCATTAAGGAGCTTGCATTGCCGGCGTCTAACCTGTCTGGTCCCCTGGTGTCTCCTTAGAGCCCCGCCGGGAGCTACCCCTGTGCGCAAAGTTAGAGTAAGCCCTGAGCATTGCCGGGTGCGGCACTCAAGCAAAACCCCATGAAAGTTTTTTTGAAAGAAGTTTTAAAAGTGAGTAAACATAAACTTAGGCCTGAAACATTTCTAGACATCCAAGAACTACCTCCTGTTTGCTCAATTTGCTAAATTTAACGTTTGAAACAAGTTTTAAATTATAGCACCATAGAAATTAGTTTGTCTACAACTGTAAGTGGTAGTAACTACAAAAAGTTTGGAGAACAATGAACGATACATTTCTATTCAGAACAATATACATTTTTCACATTTAGCTGGTAGGATGTTTGCTTTGCACGCAGCCCACCCGGTTCGATTCCTCTGCCCCTCTCGGAGAGCCGGGCAACCTACTGAGGGTATCTCACCCTCATGGCAAAGCCTGGCAAGCTACTCATGATATATTCAATATGCCAAAAACAGTAACAAGAAGTCTCACAATTCGTTGGTGCCCGCTTGAGCAAATTGATGAACAATGGGAGGACAGTGCAGTGCTACAGTGAAAGAGTCAGGGCCAGAGTGATAGTACAGCAGGTAAGGCTGTATATGGCTGTACACGGCCCAGGTTTGATTCCCCCAGCACCCCATATGCTCCCCCAAGCACCGCTGGGCTTAATTCATGAGCACAGAGCCAGGGGTAACCCCTGCCAGAAATCAAGTAGTCATGTCAAGGGCCTAGAGAAATACAATGTGGACTTAACACAAGTACTTTGTAATTCTTTGGTCATGGATTCAAATCTCTGATGTCCCACATGTGCCATATGCAGTCCTGGCAGCTCCACTCTTTGAGCCTGGCAGTTCAGTTGTCTTCTATCCTTGGTGCCACAAATGATTTCTAGCTGTGACATGGGTATGTGAGCAACACAAAAAGGAGTGTGACCCTGATAAGTACCACAATTCAGATGTGTGAAGTCTGAGAAGTGATCACAAAGGACTGGAGTGCATGATTTGCATGTGGGAGCCATGGGTTCAAACCCTAGCACCTTTGGGTGTGACCCAAAAGGAATAAAAAGTGTACAAGTAACCACCAGAAAGTGTGACCACTGGTAAACACATCTAAGTACCCCCAAATCCCCAGCAATCCCCATAACTATAAGCTGTGTGCCTCAACTGAAGAAGACTTACTTCAGAGGCTATGCATGTAAATACTGTAAAGAAGTGCAAAACTCAAAAAACAGAGCTCAGTATGTATGCACATATACATACACACACACGTACCCAAAGAGTAGAAAGAAGACAAAAGTTTCAATGATGACCATCATGCCAATTTAAAATGAGCATTGGTCAGAAAGTCAACTCATTTAGTCCAGTAATGAGGGAACCTGCAGGGATGCTCAAACTTGGGGCTGGAGTGATAAAACAGTGGATAGGGTGTTTATCTTGCACATAGCTAGCCTAGGTTTAATCCTTAGCATCCTATATGGTCCCTAGAGCCCCAGGAATGATGCCTGAGTATAGGAAAGCCTGAGCCAGGAAAGCCCCAGGCACTGATAGGTGTGGCCTTACTAATGACTATGTTCAGGGATCACTCCTGTGGTGCTTGGGAGTGGGGACATACGGGATGCCAGAGATTGACCCTGATATGGAATGCCAGGGATTGACATGCAAGGCAATCGACCGCCTTCCTCACTACTATTGCTCCAGCCCGAGAATTTTATTTTTTTTTTCTTTTGCTTTTTTGGGTCACACCCGGCGATGCACAGGAGTTACTCCTGGTTCATGTACTCAGGAATCACTCCTGGCTGTGGTCAGGGGGACCATATGGGATGCTGTGAATCGAACCTGGGTTGGCCGCGTGCAAGGCAAACGCCCTACCCGCTGTGCTATTGCTCCAGCCCCCCAAGAATTTGATTTTTAAAGTCAAATTATCTATCTATAAAATTCACTTATATTGGTCAGGAAACAATTTCATTGCTATAAGTTTTCATTTTTTGTTTCTTTTTGGGTCACACCCAGCGATGCACAGGAATTATTCTTGGTTCATGCACTCAGGAATTACTCCTGGCCATGCTCAGGGGACCATATGGGATGCTGGGAATCGAACCTGGGTCGGGCCGCATGCAAGGCCATCGCCCTACCTGCTGTGCTATTACTCCAGCCCCCTGCTATCAGTTTTCAGTAAGTGTGTTCCTCTCTCCAGAGTTGTGAAATAGCTTAGTCAGATGAAGGCACGATGATCACGATCACGACCATCCTGTTGTTCGTCGATTGCCTTGAGAAGTTTCCAGTAACGTCTCCTTCGTCCTAGCCCATAGATTTTTTTAAAAAGTGCCATGTTCAAGGCTCTTTCAGGTTTAGGAGAATGAGACCCATACCGAATGTAAACTGCCCACACGGCAGAGTCTGGCAAACTCCCCGTGGCGTACCCAATATGCCAAATACCAGATAAAGGCACACACTCCCTAAAATCAGATCATTCAATGGGGTCATTTTTAAAATGCCCAGCATTACATGGAAAATTTCTGTTGACTATTAAAAGAAATCTATGATTTTCATGACCTAATATTCATCATCTTTAACCCCAAATTCCGTTTTTCTCAATCAGACTTCACGAATATCAGTCATATATTTAACAGTCTGCTGGATATCTCTGGTATTTTTTGAGTGCCCCAATCTTATCATGGCCTGAAAACTTTTTTTTTTAATTTTTGGGTCACACCCGGTTATGCACAGGGGTTGCTCCTGGCTCTGCACTCAGGAATTACCTTTGGCAGTGCTCAGGGGACCATATGGGATGCTGGGAATTGAACCCTGGCTGGCTGCATGCAAGGCAGATGCCCTACCTGCTGTACTATCACTCCAGCCCCCGGTCTGAAAACTTTCAAAGTAAACTTTTGCCTCTTGACTTTCTATTTCACTTGGAAGTACTGTTCTCTTTCCAGTTAACAGCCTTGAAACTAAAGTGTTACCCTTAGTACCTTATCTCTGATGGGGTTCAGGATATGGTATACAAAAATACAACTCACACTTTGTTATCTTACCAAGAGCTTCACACATTTAAGGCATGTGCTTTATGGCCGAGTCACTTCTTCAGTCCTGTGAATATTTTAAGTTGAAATAATTTGAGAAATTGGGGCTAGAGATGTTATAGGAGTAATAAAGCCAATTTGGGTTCAATTCCCAGCTGCAGCAAAGGTTCCCCAAGTTCATGCAAAGTGTGAATCCGATTACAGAGCCAGGAACACAGCCTGGTAAGACCCAACCAACTCCCAACCGCCTCAGACAAAACACAGAAGCATTCCTATAATGAAGAAAGTATTTGTTTATTGGTATTTATTTCAAGAAACAATGGCACTCTCAATAGGAACTATGTACTAAAACATGATTTTTTAAAAGATTCCTTTTTAAGTTTTTCTTTCCTCTCTCAGATGATTAGTTCTTCCTTTGAGAATAAAAATAAGGCAATGGCCTCAACTTTCACCTTTTTCTCTTGTTTATGTTAATAATGTTTGCAGAGATTATATAATGACACACAGATCCGCTTTTTCTTTTTTTTTTTTTTTAACTTACTGGTACAATTTACTATTGTACCTTGATTTCTTTACTTATCTGTTGCACAAGCAGGGTTTTTGTTGTTGTTGTTGTTTTTTTTTTTTTGTTTTGCTTTCTGGGTCATACACAGCGATGCTCAGGGATTAGTCCTGGCTCTGTACTCAGGAATTACTCCTGGAGGTTACTCCTGGAGGTGCTCGGGGGGCCATATGGGATGCTGGGAATCGAACCTGGGTAGGCCTTGTGCAAGGCAAACACCCTACCCACTGTGCTATCGCTCCAACCCTGCACAGCAGTTTTTGACCTTATCATTGACCAAAGAAGAAATAGCTAGGTTTCGAAGGCAAAATATAAACTTCTTTATGATTTGAAAAATATGAAGCCAGAGAAGTAGCTGAGCGTGTTTTATTTGCATAAGTAGGCCCAGGTTCAATTCCTGACACTGCTTGATCCCCCAAGTACTACCAAGAAAGACCCCCTCCTCTGTACAGAGTTGGGAATAGACCCTGAGCACTGCTGTATGTGTGACCTAAACACACACACACTCTAGAAATGAGCACTTACATCTGCTGCATCATTTGTTAATTTTGAAAGAGCTATCCTCAAGAACTTGCTAACGTAGATTTACTCTTATAGCAGATTCGACCACCCTCCTCTAAAGTTCTCTTTCTGAAAAATCATCTTCGTTTTCACTTTGTTTTCAGATTAGGATCTCTTCATTGGGCCATTTATATATAACTCTTCAAAATCCCTGTCAAAACCCTCACACCTCTTCTATCATCCCATTTCTGTTTAATTCACATGTGAGTTAGTATTTTATAAGAGAAAGGGACATTTTAAAAAAGAAGGCTTTGGAATTTAGTAGGATTCCTGGAGAAAGAGAGGGAAGTGAGGAGATTGTTCTTAGAAGAGAGGAGGGTGTTCCAAACCCCCTAGTGCTGGAGCGATAGCACAGCCAGCGGGTAGGGCTTTTGTCTTACACGCTGCTGACTGGGCCGACCCAGGTTTGATTCCTCCCCCCCTCTCAGAGAGCCAGTAAGCTACTGAGAGTATCTCGCCCGCCTGGCCCCTGACGTATTCGATATGCCAAACACATTAACAACAAGTGTCACGATGGAGATGTTACTGGGCCCTCTTGAGCAAATCAATGAACAACAGGAGGACAGTGCTACACCTGGTGGTACTCAGGGAACCATATGCAGTGCAAGGGATGAAACCAGAGCCACAGGCGAGACAAGGGCCTTACCCTCTGTACTGTCTCTCTGACCTTAGGATTATGTATAAGTAAAATAACATCAGGGTCATATGTGAGATTTTAAAAAGATCTATCTGGCATCCAATGTGAGATTTTGGTTTGGAAAATTCGGGCAAAGATTATGTGGGAGGTTGTTGAATTTTGGCAAAGATTGTGGAGAGAAGAGTGAGGACCTGAACTAAGCAGTTAAATGAAATTGAGGGATGCTTAGAAAAGTAAATCAACAAGGGTGATAATTTATTATTAGTTTCAGAGTTCTGGAGGTATAGATAAAGGGAAAGAAAATATTTTTATCCGTCTAGATTATTGACTGGGGCTCTCTAATGAAAAGACAAAAGAAGAAAAGCATATACATTTAGTTGATAGATGTTTTACATGCAACTGGAATCATCATAAGGAAATACAAACCTGAAGAAGTAAACTGCTTCCCCTACCAATTTTCGTTTAGTTATCTACAGTACTGTGAATAACAGTTTCAGGCATACAATATTTCAATTCCAGACTACTAGTGTTCACATCCCTCCACCAATAACCCCAGGTTCTCTCTTACCTCAATGCCCTTGAAAAACTCATTTTGTTTTATAAATTTTAATTTAATGATAGTTTTAGTCATATGTTTACCATACTGTTAATGCTTGTGAGTTTTTTTGGGGGGGGGTTGGGGGCACACCTGGTGTTGCTCGCAGTTTATTCCTGACTCTACATTTAGGGATCATGTGGGATGCTGGGGATTGAATCCAGGTTGGCTTGTGTGTAAGCCAAGTGCCCTACCAGCTGTACTATGGCTCCAGCCACATATGGTTTTAATTTGATTTGATCTTTGGTTTTTGGATCACATCTGGTGATGCTCAGAGGCTATTTCTGACTCTGCTCAGGAGTGACCCCTAGCAGTGCTCAGGGGAATCATATGGGGTTTTGGGGCCAAACCTGTGTTGGTCACATGCAAAGCAAGTGCTTTAATTGCTCTACTGTCTCTTTGGCTCTACTTGTTTTTGCTTTTAATCAAACTAATTATTTTTTTCTCAATTCAGATGAAGATTTTAAGAGAAGGGAGAAGAAAGAGCAAAGTCCAGGAAGCCTCCTCTAATGGGAGGGGACCTCAAGCAGGGTTCCTTATTTTAAATGTTATTGTTGCTATCATAACTATTGTTATTTCTCCTTCAATCCTCTTTTTGCACTGTTGTGGTGATAACTGGGGATTGCACATCTTAGTGGCAGTGCTTGCAGGAGTGGTCACATTCATGGAACTGTGGTGCTTGTGCACATTCTGGCTTTAGTGCTCAGCCCAGAGCATTGTGGTGCTCACACACATGTGCTAGCTGGTGGCTTCACTCCTGGCCAAGGTGCCCGCATGTCTGTAGTTGTCATGCTTGCATACATTTGGAAGAGCCCCGGAGATGGAGCATTGTGTGTGTGTGCATTTATAATCTGTGGACTTTTATTTCATTTTATTAAATGTTTTAATGAATTGAGGTACTGATTTACAGTACTGTTAATGGTGGTTTAATTCCTGTTGGGGCCATCAGAATGAGCCTGTGGAGACTGACCCACAAACGGGCAGGAACACAGGGACCCATAAAAATGGGCAAGCAATGACTCATGTGTCCAGACTGGTTTGGATGAAGCTGAACATCTCTTTCTTTATGCTGCCTTCAGTAAATAACCTAAATTCCAGTATACCAAAACAGTCATTCTTCCTCTTCTCAAAAAATCCAAGCCCAGCTTCCCAGCTTGTCTTTGATGTGTAAACCCCAGGTACTTGTGCCCTCCCAGAAAAAAATAAAAAATAAAAAATAAAAAAGCATTTCTTTCTGGCGGTTGAATCTAACTGGCTTGCAGACTTAAGGAAACAATGCATGCCTCAATGCCTCAAAGTTCTTCCTGTATTTTTTTTTCTTTAGAGCTGTGTGTGGTAGGGTGATAATAGAAGGAGATCTCAGAACACTCTACCTTTGTCACAGGATCTGAGTGAGTCCCATGATCCTCTGTAAAAAAATAAATTCTCTCCCATTCCTTGTCTCAACGCCTCCAACTGAACGAATATTTGTAAAACAAATTCCAACACCACATCCATCTCCAGTGTACCTACCTCTCTCCCCCAAGGTTCCCAGTGCCTCTTCTTTTCAAACCCACCACCCCCAAACTCAGTACTGTGGTTCAGTGCTTCTGTTCTGTTGCCTTTGATCTTTTGTTGCTACCTGGCTACAGATGAGAATGTTATGTATCTCACCCTCTGTTTCTAACTGAATTCACTAGCTTGATATCTTTTAGCCAAAAAATTTGAATGATATCATTCATTTTTTGGCAAATTGCACGATTTTGTCCTTTCTTAGAGCTGCATAGTATTCCATTGTGCATATATCACAACTTCTCCATCCATTCCTCCTCTACTTGGGCACTTGGGTTATTTCCATATCTTTGCTTATTTTTCTGAGTGCAGCAGTGAACATAGAGGTGCATCCATCCTTTTGGATAAATGAATGCTTTTGTATTCTGAGGGCAGATAAAGATGGCACACACTTTTGCAGCTTCTAGGGTCCCAGATAGTAGAACTGCCATTGGGTCATATGTGGCTCAAATAGGTGATAGCAGGGATCAAACTCACAGCCTGTCACATGCAAGACTCTATTTTCCCCTTCTAAGCCATCCTCCAGGCCCCTATTTTTTATAATGACTTTGTGAAGTAAAATTGATATGCAAGACTGCATATACTTAATGTGTGCAAGAGTTTTGTTGTCGCAATCATGATAATGAGCATATATGCCACCCCACACTGTTTGTGTCTCAGCAATTTTCCCATTGGAAATCAATAAAATCCTATGCACTCTTTTTTTTTTAACCTAGCATAGTTTATTCAGCAGAATTATTTCAAGATTCATCTATGGAGTTTTCTATCAGCATTCATTCCTTATGAAGTGAGTAAGTTTATATATAAAACTTAAATAACATTGACTTTTGTTTGGGGTGAGGGCCACACCAAGCAGTGCTCCTAGGCTATGTGGGTGAGCAGGGCTTCCTGTGGTGTCTAGGAAACACACAGCCCTGGGGATTCAATCTGGGACACACGTCTTACAGACAGCTGACCCTGTTTCCATCCCCACACTGAATATGATCCCTTGAGAACCACAAGAAGTGACCCCTGAGCACAGGGCTAGAAGTAAGTCTAGTACTCCTATCCCTGTGTTTAGGATTGTTCCTGGAAATGCCTAAGCAATCATGAGGTTCTAGGGATCAAACCAAGACCTGTAGCATGCAAAGTATCCTTTCAGTTCTTTAAACTATGTCTCTAGCCCAGACTTAATTTTCTTCAAAAGGTCATTGTTTGGAGGCTAAGAGTAGATTCATAATACCACTAGGTATTGTCCAAATCCCAAAATAAATACATAAGAATAGAAAAAGAGAAAAGAAGAGGGAAAAGAAAAAAATTGAAAATGAAAGAACAAAAACAAGAAAGAAAGTCTATCCTAATGTTCAAGAGCAAGGAGTATCCTGCATTTTGATCTCTGAGCGACCTTCAAGCCTTCTGGCTGTGATCCAAAACCAAAACCAAACAGAAAAAGAATGTGATGGTAAGGCAGCATATCATTAAAAAAACTTAGGTGCTAAAGAAGTTTTTCAGGTGCTAAAATACATTCTGATGTACAGTGTGGGTCAGTCCAAGGGAGGGGCAAGAAAAAAGCACTTGTTAATTTCCATTTACAACCATGCAAATACATGCCTTCCCTACTCCATTCAATCAGGTTTAGGTATATTTGTAAGGTCTTACTAGTTCTTAAAACTTCAGGACTGCCATATTACAATTAATAAATAGTGTCACTGATATCTTAGGTTCCACAGTGCCCAAATTGCTCTACATGTGAACATTTTCCTTCTTTTTCACCCAATAATGACATCTTTTAAAAGGACGTCATCTGAAGCTATTTTAAAAAAAATAACAACTAGGGCTGATATTGGCTATACTGTTAAGAACTTTTTTCTTCTTTTTTTGTTTTGGGCCACACCCAGCGATGCACAGGGTTACTTCTGGCTCTTCACTCAGGAATTAGTCCTGGCAGTGCTCGGGGACCATATGGGATGCTGGGAATTGAACCCGGGTCGGCCACATGCAAGGCAAACGCCTTAACTGCTGTGTTATCGTTCCAGCCCCAAGAACTATTTTTGAAGTCAGATGAAAAGTAATATGGATTCCAGGACTCTGCAAAAAATATGTTGGTTCTGCCTGTTTGGAACAAAAGTCACTGTTCTATAGAAATATCAGAAATTACAATAAGGAATTAATAATTAATAAATAATAAGGAGAGGAAATGAGAACAAGTGAGAAGCAAGAATAGCTGATTCTTGGCTTTTGGCAAATGCAGTAAGGGACCACTATGACAATGATAACGGGGAAGTGACTACTCTGTACTAGAACTGGGTGCTCAAGGGAGATAAAGTGATATATGCATTGGTCACTGGTCACTGTCCTCCCGTTGTTCATTGATTTGCTCAAGCGGGCCCAGTAATGTCTCCATCGTGAGACTTGTTACTGTGTTTGGCATATCGAATACACCATGGGGAGCTTACCAGGCTCTGCCGTGCGGGCAAGATACTCTCTGTAGCTTGCCGGGCTCTCTGAGAGGGGCAGAGAAATCGAACTCTAAAAGGACATATATGCATTATGTCCTTTTAATAACAGTATTGCACACAACAGGGCCTAAAAGGAAAAAAGGAAAAGGAAAACGTGCCTGCCATAGAGGCAGGCTGGGAATGCTGGAGGGAAAGTGGGGACTTAGGTGGCTGGAGGGGGAAACTGTTGTTGTACTACTGTATGCCTGAAACTCCGTCATGAACAACTTTATAATTCATAGTGATTTAAAAAAAAAAAAAAGTCAGTTCAAGAACAGCCCTGGGGCGCCTTGCAACTACAATTCCCAGAATGCCGCGGTGCAGCTCCCGGATGCAGCCCCGGGCGCTGGAGCTGCGCTGGACTGGCTGCAGGAGGACCCCAGCGTCTCTGCACCATGGCTACTCCCAGCAAGGCCGTTATTGTTCCCGGGAACGGAGGCGGCGATGTCGCCACCCACGGCTGGTACGGGTGGGTGAAAAGGGGGCTGGAGCAGGTAAGTGAGATGCACTTTGCCGCTCTGGGGAAATCAGTGTGGGCTGGTTTTCGGGTTGGCTCTGAGCATGTGTGCTCTTCCGCGCAGCTGGGCCCATCGGGAACCCCATGTGTTTTCTTTCGTATACCTTGCTGCTCCGACATAGATTCTCGTCTTCGTGGGGTTGAAATTTTGTTTGATAACATCGAAAGGTGTTTTGGACTCAGTTGTTAGCATTGTGAGACACCAACTTTTAGAACTACAGACGCCGAGCTCCTCTCGCTCCCTGGTGCCTGTTGGGACTTCCCAGGGAAGTTTACATCTGTCTTCTCTGCGCCCAGCAGCAGCCTTGTGAAAACCTCACCGTGTGGTATTAATATGCAAAAGGATGTAACGTGTATATCATTATGAAATGTAATGTAATGTAATAAATACTGAACTAAAACCTAGAAACATTTTCACTAGTACTGTCAAACCCTCCGGTATGCTCTCCAGCCCGTTTCCCTGCCGTGCTGAAATGATTTTCATTTTCTCCACCTTCAAAAATTAGTTTTGCAGCCTGTGTGATTTTTAAAACAATCATTGTGCAGTACATGACTTTGTAATGAACTTTATAAAAATGCTGTCTGGTGTAGGTTGTCTGATGCATCTCGGTTTCCATATCGAGGCAGGAAGAATTTCTTCCTGGTTGCAGCCCTCTTAGCATAAAATTGCTGGATTGTGACTGAAAATCATGGTCAGAATTGCAAATGGAACGGTCAGGGCTGGCGCTGGACAGGAGGAGGAGGAGGAGGAGGAGACTCCAACTTTCTCGCCACCCTTAATTACTCATTGGTATAGTGTTTGGTAATAGTGTTCAAGGTGCTTTTGGTTGGCGTTTGGTCCACCAGCACTGCCAGTGATCAACTCAGAGCAAGGAGCCAGACTGTCTCCCTGAATATGGGACCTCCAGTCATCCCGTCCCAACCACTGGAAGCACACACCCACCCTGGTGCATTATTTGACATACACAGCACAGTTTGACATACACATACCCTGGTGGATAATATTATACACAAGTCCTCTTGTGCACAGTGTGTGACACACACAAAACACGCAGTGTTTGACACACACACACATCTTCCTCACACCCTGGTATAGTGGCACACAACCCCCTGTTTCTCTCTCATACATACATAGTGTTTCACACATACACACATATACCGCACCCCCCCACCCCAACCCCCCATTTCTCTCACACACACATATGCTCTGGTGCAGTGTTTGACTCTGCGCAATCAGTCTATAATGCATTCACTCATGGCCTACCTAGAGATAGAGCTAGATGCTTATTTTTATGACAGTTATAGATACAGATATAAGCCAGTCTAGAAATTTCACAGCTAGTCAGAGGACACATGGAGTTTGTGAGGAGAGAGTGCTTATTCATGGGTGATGCTGTACCACACAACTCAATTTCATAATGCTTATGAATTGATAAAGATTATATCCAGTGTCTTTATTTCATATTAATTAGTTATAAACAAGCTCTTTATTATAGCTGTTTTCCCCCCCTGTTATAGATACCTGGTTTCCAGTGTTTGGCTAAAAACATGCCTGACCCAAGTAAGTAGTTTTCAGCCTGTTTAAAAATATCCTTGTCTTTTCTTTTTTTAATAAATTCATTCTTGATTGAAAGGAATATCCTAGTAGAGAAGCCAAAAGCCAAAGGGAACATCTACCCAAGAATGGAATGGTGGCAAACACTTTTGAACAGTTTGGGGAGGAGGGTGTAATCCAAGGAACATTAAAAAAATTCTAGAAAGGATGGTGCTGGAGAGATAGTATACTGGGTAAGGTGCTTGCCTTGCACGCGCCAACCTGGGTTTGATTCCCCGACACCCCTTATGGTCCCCTGAGCCCCACCTGGAGTGATTCCTGAGCATAGAGCCAGGTCACAGCACTGCTGGTGTGACCCTCAAACAAAACAAACATTCTAGAAAGGATCAAGCAGAGCACCTGAAAGTGATAAATTTTCAATTTTGCAACCAACATATTTATCCTTTCCAAAAGTCAGAAAGTATCTTCATGCAAAATTTATGGGTGTTTTATGAGGCAACAATACACCTTTATAGTATCTATATGAAATCCTAATATTAAGAAATGTTATACTGCCACTTTTGTCCTGAGTTTATCTGTGACCTTTTTAGGAATTCCATTTTTGAGAAAAAAATTTATATATATTTAGGGAAGAATAATCTCAAGGATTTAAAAAAGTTTTGTTATTTTGGAAACACTCCTGGTGGTACTTAGGCCTTAAAACCGGCTCTGCACTCAGGAATACTCCTGGCAGGGTTTGGGGAACCATATGTGCTGCCTAGGAACGGACTTGTGTTGGCCATGTGCAAGGCAAGTGCCCTACCTGCTCTATTGTTTTTCCAGCCTGTTGTTGTTTTAAACTTCAAAGTTTACACTTTGTATCCACACGAAAGCTTCAGAGCTATGTTCTACTATTTCCTCAGTATTTTCTTACAACATCATAGGGGTTTTTTTGTTTGTTTTTTGTTTTTAAAAGGATACTTGCTTATCCAAACTCTGGATTTGAGCCTACCAAACAAAAATGTTTGGCTCTATCAAAGCAATCCCCAGGGTCTGGAGAGAATAGTGTAATGGATAAGATTCTCGTTTTCCATGTAGCTGACCCCACTTCCATCCTCAGCACTGCTTATGGGTCCCCAAGTATTTTATTACCAGGTGTGATCCTTGAGCACAGAGCATGGAGCATGCTCTGAGCACTGCCAAATGTGGCCTCCAAACCAACAAAACTGAACCAGCAGCCCCATATCCATATTCTGCAATTTTAGAAGCTGTAAATTGCTTACAGTAGTGGGCTGATAGAAAGTGGGACATGATTTAAACACAACTATCTTTATCCAAATGATGGACACGTGACTTTGAACCTCAGTTACAGCGCGAGAGAGCATCTGGCTGCCCTTCATGGAGACAGAGCTTCACTGTGATGAAAAGACCATCATCATAGGCCACAGTTCCGGGGCCATTGCAGCCATGAGGTGCGATTCGTGAGTGGTTAGCCCCTGTGTGGGCTCCAGCCACACTTGCATGGAAAATACCTGTGTGCATCTTAAAAACTTGGCTGCAGAGGAAAACAGTGCTGACCTCATGAGTGGTAACCTAATCTGTTCTAAATCCTTCCTGGTTTGGTTAGTGGATTAAAAAAGGTTTTGCATTTCCTCAGGGATACATTAATCCTTTTAAAACATGTGGTTTCAATCCACCCTGGCTTCCCATTACCCTGGAAGAATTCCTCAGCCTCCAAGGCCATGCCAGTTCTGATTGGCTTCCTCTTCCCTGCCCCAAGTCTGATTTACAGACCTCATGGCAGTTCTCTGAACATGCCAGGCACCAATCTACCTTAGGCCTTGCTGTAGTTTGATCTGGGACACTTCATCTCCTATACCTGTATGGCTTTCTCTTCTAGCCTCTGCTCAGATATCTCTTTCCGTCAACGTCTTTCCTAATCATTCTGTGAAACAGCAAACTCATCTTAATGCTTCTACTCCCACTCTATCTCCACTTGCCCCACGCCCCTCCCAGCTCCCCAGTGTATAGTACTTTTTACCATCTAGCCCTGGTTTATTTCCTATCTCCAGCCAATAGAATGTAAGGTCCATGAGGGTGGGACTTTGTTGATTCTGACACTGAAAACCAGAGCCTGGAAGAATGTCTGACATATGGTAGGTGCTCAGTAAATATGTGTTGGAGGGCGGAGGCTGTTCCCTCCCACACCACTCCCCTTATCCTTGGGACTCAAGGTATGTCTTTGATGTTCTCCATAATAACAGTATATCTTTCCTTTTGGACTTAAGGTTCAGGGACTTAATTGGCCTTTAGAGTTGTGTTTCTTCCATAGCTAGGCTGGATGATAAAGGATTCTAGTTTTTTTTGTAGTCTATTTTCCCAAGCAGTTCCTTAAGATGTCACTTGAATTGCAAATTCCATAACTTCCCAGGCATGCTAATTCAAGCTATAAAATAATGCATTTCCTTGTGAATCTACAGAATTATAGTATAGGCATAGTGTTTATAAACTGCCAGGGATTCTAAAAAATGGAGACGCTTACTTAGGCTGAATTTTTAATTTTTTTTTTCTTTTTGGGTCACACCTGGCGATGCACAGGGGTTACTCCTGGCTCTGCACTCAGGAATTACTCCTGGCGGTGCTCAGGGGACCATATGGGATGCTGGGAATCGAACCCGGGTCGGCCGCGTGCAAGGCAAATGCCCTACCTGCTATGCTATCGCTCCAGCCCGAATTTTTAATTTTTTTCAGGTGAATAAACGTGCTTTCTGAGACCACAAAATGTGGCTCAGCTTAGAGCCCCTGGAGGAAAAAAAATAAGGAAAAAGAAAAAAGTGGGTAGGGCACTTGCCTTGCTTGTGGCAGATGTAGGTTTGATCCCTGGCATCCCATATGATCCCCCGAGCCCTGCCAGGGATCATCCCTGAGTGCAGAGCCAGGAGTAAGCTCTAACACCACTGCTGTGGCCTCCAAATAAAAACAACAAAAAGATGTGCCCTCTTTTAAACATCCCTGAAACTTTTTGCAGGATTATCAGCAACCTTCTAAGAATTAGCTTCTAGAAAAGATAGGCAAGGAGGAAAATGGTTGAGGAAAGAAGAATAATGGCTTCTAAAACCACTGTTATGTGAGGTTGTAGGGGAACAGGATACTGACAGTCACAGAAGACCATCCCACAAATTATTTAGTAACCACAGAGGGGAAACTGTGTCTTCACAGCGTAAGGGTCCAATGGATATCACCTAGTTGACATGCTGATGCTGGTACCTGCCACTGGTGGCTCATAATTGAAAACTGCTAAGTGTGTAATCACAAAATAAGTGAGCACAGCAGCAGTGGTGGTCTCTCTTGTCTGCTACATGTGTTCGGTGGCCATGAGCCACTTCCCTCCCTCGGCCTGCAGCTGTCGCCAGCAGACCATGAAGGAGGGAACGGGGTCTTCAGGCTGGTTGGTGATCAGTTGCCGTTTATTCCATTCTCCCCACATGCCTGTTCCTGTCTCATTAAGCTCCCCATTCCAGTCCCACCCTGCCCCTCATTCTGGTCTCCTCCTGTCCCCCATGCTAGTCTCTCGGCTTGCAGTCTTGGTCTCACACCCAGCCTCCAAGCATTCCAGGTAGCAGCTACACCCAGGTGAGGTAGTTCAATCAACAAATGAAAGCCCTTCCTTTGGAGGGAAGAAGAACAGCTCCTGCAGCCAGGAGATCGGCTCAAAGGCAAAATACCACTGACAGGTTGTGTTTCTCCTTTCCTTATTCCAACAGTCATCTTAGATTTACTTACTTCTAAATAATCTTTCTAGTCACTTTGTATGGACACAGTAAGAGATACATTAAGCTTGTAGAGGGCTCTCCTGGGATCCTGCTATAGATCCCAGAAATACAGTGCTTAGGCCAGATAAATCTTTTCTAACCCTAGCAGGGTCCTAATCCAGTTGTTATTCTGTGGATCATGAAGAATTTGTCAATGACTGTGCTTTTAACTTACAGTTAATTATTATGGCACTTGGCCTGGTCCATTTTGATACCAAGGTAGTGCAGAGCTTGCCCTGGGTCCATCCAGTCCCTCGTTAGGACCCTGCTTTTGGGGTGCTAGGAAGTACAGGCAACTGAAGCTTAACTTGAGAAAACAGATGCCCAGGAGTGAATATTATTCAGAGTCAATTAACTCCCAAGTTACAAAAGCAGTCTTCCTGGGTCTATACATAAAAGACACTGCTCTGAAGTAAACTATGCAAAAGGACATAAGGGAAGGAGAAAAGCAGTATTTCACTTACAAATACAAAATCAGGTATTTCTGAGGAATTTGACTTTACAAGTCACAGGTACTGCTTAGGAGAAATAGGTGATTAAATGGTTGGGGAAGCAGAGCACAGAGAAGAACACTGTGAATGGGTGCAATCCAACCAATCCAAGCTCCCTGCAGCCAGGGAGAAAGGACAAACTATTATCCTACAGTTAATAATTACATTAATCTCATCAATAATGTGACATATTGGCATAATATTCCTCAGATAGAGTGAGATGAACATGGTGCTGTCTATGTAGTATTCTTATCCAAAAATATTTAACTTCATTCTTATCATAAGGAAAAAGACAAATTTCATTTATGGGATAATAGAAAACAGGTTTAAATTCTTATATCCTACATGGTATTCCCAGGTGATCTCCCATCCAAGTAGTAACCAGGCCTGACCCTGCTTAGCTTCCGCAATCAGGCGAGTACAGGGTGGTCTGGCCATAGGCTGGAGCGATAGCACAGCTGTAGGGTGTTCGCCTTACAAGCGGCCAACATGGCCGACCCGAGTTCGATTCCTCTGCCCCTCTCGGAGAGCCCGGCAAGCTACCGAGAGTATTCGATATGCCAAACACAGTAACAACAAAGTCTCCAATGGAGATGTTACTGGGCCCGCTCGAGCAAATCGACGATCAACGG
The DNA here is from genome assembly GCF_029834395.1 of Sorex fumeus. NCBI lineage: Eukaryota > Metazoa > Chordata > Mammalia > Eulipotyphla > Soricidae > Sorex > Sorex fumeus. The sequence goes on along the minus strand of NW_026606101.1, from coordinate 37,445,760 downwards.
GAGGGCCTTTACCTTTTACCTTTTATCCTACATGGTGCCCTCAGCACCGCCAGGAGTAATTCCTGAGTGCAGAGCTAGGAGTAACGCAGAACATTGCCAAGTGTTCCCACAAAACAAAAACAAAGTCTAGGTGGTTTAAGATAAAAAAAAAATTAAAAGTAGCTTGAGAGTTATGAAAAATGCAATCTTCTTTAACTGGAACTGGAATTGAAAAATAATTGTAAGGAACATTTTGGGCACCATTGGGGAAAAATATCAATTTTATTACTACAGAAAACACCCTTGTAATTACTATATCAACGTAAATTTACTAGGTATAGTAATGATATTGTGGTTATAGAATGGTAGATCGAATGGTTTTTCTTAGGGTATACATGTCAAGGTATTTTGGGGTGTGACAAAATTAATGAATTTAGGTGCTTATTCTAGCTTCTCTGTTTGAAATATTTCAGAATAAAAGGTTGGGGGTGGGGAGTGGAAGCCCGAAAAGAAAATACTAACCAAAACATTTGTTTTTGGGCCACACCCAGCAGTGGTCAGGGATCATTCCTAGTGCGCTTGGGGGACTATACCGGGTGCTGGGGATTGAAGCTGGCTTGGCTGCACGTCAGGGAAGCACTTGACCTGCTCTACTATCTCTCCGGCCTCCCAACCAAATTTTTTTCCTGGAACAGAGGCCTCCCGAAACTATTACTGTTCCACTTCTTTGCTTAGCCTAGTTTTTGCTAAAGGACTGATTCCAAATAGCTGTCTGCTGTTAGCTACTGGGACCACAAAGATCAAGAAAGCTTGAATCTGTCTAGATAGCTAAAGGTTTATTGGGGAAGACAGAATAAGACATACAGGAGTCAGTAGTGTACTATGTGAAGTAAATGATAAAAATTTCTGGGCTGGAGAGACAGTACAAAGGATAAGGTCCTTGTATGCGATCGACCCAAGGTTTGATTCCCCACACTACTTAGGGTTTCCTAAGCACCACCAGGAGTGATCCCTGAGCACAGCTGTCTATGGCCCAATCCCCCAGCCTCACTCAAAAAACAGGTATTTTTCTGCTATGGTACATTATTTTTTAAAAATTTGGTAGAGGGGCCAGAGTGATAGCACAGTGGGTAGGGTGCTTGCATTGCACAGGCCTACCTGTGTTCAGACTTCAGTATGGTCCCCTGGGCACAGCCAGAGGTCTAGAGCCAGGAGTAAGCCCTGAGTGCCACCAGGTGTGGTCCAAAAACAAGGATCACATGCAAAGCATGTATGCATTTCAGCCCTTTGAGCCATCACCCTAGCTTCCAGACCACTTGCCATACTCACCTGGGATAGGGGAGGTGTGATAATATGTAATGAGGTTCCTGGGCCTCAGTTCCAATCCTCTCAGTCCGATACTTCAGGTACATTATTTGTAAACTAAATAATGCTGATAAATTGACTAGAAACTCTTCAAGTAGCCAAGTGACTTTGGTGATGAGATTGTGAAATATTGGTTAACATAATTTTTCTCTCTCTAGGTATGCAGAAACACATCAAGTATATGCTATTGTATTAGTGTCTGCTTATACCTCAGACTTGGGGGATGCAAATGAGCGCGCAAGTGGTAAGTTGAAAGGCAGAAACCCTACAAGAGTCCATCTTCCAGTCCTGTAGCTACTTTTTCAGGATATGAAATGGGATCCTTTCAGATAGGCTAAAATATAAGAAGAGAAGTATCTACACCCATGAATTGATATGGTTAGGTATACTACTACTAGACTACTACTAATCCATAGACTAAAATTGTAGTCTGGAGGCCTGGTTTTATTTAAACCCTACAGATGGGTAAACTAAAGAAGTGGACTTACTTAAAGTTAAATTCTGGTTCTTTATCTAGTATGATAGTGGTAGTTGCTCTTAGACACTGAGAAATATGATACCTGTATTTTCTCTCCCATAGGATACTTTAACCGTCCCTGGCAATGGGAAAAGATTAAAGCTAACTGCCCTCACATTGTGCAGTTTGGCTCTACCGATGATCCTTTCCTTCCCTGGAAAGAACAGCAAGAAGTGGCTGATAGGTTGGAAGCGAAATTGTACAGATTCACTGACCGTGGTCACTTTCAGAACACAGAGTTTCACGAACTGATAAATGTGGTAAAGTCTATGTTGAAAGTACCAGGGTAGACAGGATTTCTGCTATTCTGTGTCCCAAGATATAGGTAGAGCAACAATCAGATTACTGTTAGATACTATGAGGTGATTACTGGACACGAAAGAGATCAAAGTAAGTTCTTTTAAAAAATGCCTTAAAAACAAACACAAGTCTCGGTGCTCAGAGTTTAAGTGACAAGAAGCATTTCCATTTTCCTTTAAATCTACAGTTCCTTAAATTGCTGTGAAATATAGCACTTTCCTGTTTGGTAGGGGACATAAGGATTGCTTAACTCCCTATATCTATCCAGAGTAAGACAGAAGAAACCCAGTCGTCCTGACTCCCAGTCCAGATTAAAGCTAAATGGGTATCAGCTGTTTTAAGATTTGCATTCCTCTCTGAGATAGAACTTTTCTGTTGGGTAAAGAAAACATGACTAAAGGTCCAGAACTGGCTTATAGCTCAAAACACCAACTGCTGCTTCAAACTGTCCCAAGATATTAAACCCAGACTTAAGCCTTAATGGTTGGACACTGTTTGAATGATTCCACTCGTTCAAATGTGCTGAGGTGGTACCACCTCTGGATACCACGAATTGAGCATGCAAGGATCAGGCAGTGACTGTAAGCATAGCCCATATATATATATAGCTACTAGAACATACGGGACAGAGCAAATGGTGTTGAGAAAACTTCTAGCAGTTCAAGCATTCATTATAAAGCATAGCACTGTAGCACTGTCCTCCCGTTGTTCATTGATTTGCTCGAGTGGGCCCAGTAACATCTCCATTGTGAGACTTGTTCCTGTGTTTGACATATTGAATAGTCACGGGTAGCTTGGTAGCTTGCCAGGCTTTGCCATGCAGGTGAGATACTCTCGGTAGCTTGCCGGGCTCTCCGAGAGGGCGGAGGAATTGAACCTGGGCCAGCCAAGTCGGCTACATGCAAGGCAAATGCCTTATCTGTTGTGCTATCGCTCCAGCCTATATGATATATACATATCATATATATGTATGTATCTCAGCACAGTCAATGAGACTGACATAAAAATAGTTGAGGATTTGGGCAATGTGGAGGACTTAAGTATGAATTATTAATGTATGAACGTGGCAAGGTATTGCCATTGGTGATTTTTATTTTTTAGGATAAAACTTGAGAGTGGTTTGTATAGTCAGGGAATATGTATGTTGGTACATTATATTTACATGATTTATTTGAATAACGAAATTATCAACGAGTTATTAGATTACCTTGCATACATAGGAATTATTTGAATTATCAACTGCAGTGCAGCTGCAGTGTAAAACTAATACTGCAAAAATACAAAATTCAAGCCATCCATATGACTACTGCCATAGTATTTTTTTTTTTCTTTTTCCAGTTGTGCCTGTGAATTTTAACTCCGAATGTGTCCTTACGTACGGGGCTTAAGAAATTCATGGGGTTTTTTTTTCCTTTTTGGGTCATACCTGGTGATGCACAGGAATTATTCCTGGTGGTGCTCAAGGGACCATATGGGATGCTGGGAATCGAACCCAGGTCGGCTGCGTGCAAGGCAAATGCCCTACCCGCTGTGCTATTGCTCCACTCCCAAGAAATTCATGACTCTTGTTTTAATGCTGCACTTCTTAAATCCAGCTGTCATATAACAAGCCTTTCATCAAGGCTCCGCTACAGATAGCTTGGCTAGTATGAAGTGCTACACTGCCATGGTATTTCCCTAGGTGCTTGAAATGATTCTTTGTAAAGCTTGAGAAATAAAGATGTCAGAAGATGAATCCTGGGAACCATTTGCTTTTGTTACAAATACCGATCCTTTTCTTGGGGGGAAGGGTCTCACCCAGCAACGCTCAGGGCTCACTCCTGACAGTGTGCAGGGGAACATATGGGATGTCACAGCAAGGCAATCATCCTACCCATTGTACTACCTCTCCAGCCCTGGTCTAGCTATCTTTTAACTTTTATAATAAAGATCTCTTTCATGGACCAATTCATGATTGTTTAGATTATATTCCCTCAAAAAACCTTTTTAATTTCCTGACACTTTCGGGGCTGTAATATCCTTTATGATGCCTCAAACAATTTCCAGTGAATCCACGCCTAATGTACAACCTGATGTTTGCTGCAGTGTGAATTCTCACTGTGCCTAGAAGGTACCCAAATCCATCAAATAAACCTCAAAATACTTTTGACCTCTAAATCTGCTTCCTACTTCAAAAAAACGTATGTTAGAAAAGACTAAATTTCAGCAGTAGTTATCTTTAGAGAATGAAGATTCTGGTAGGTTTGTTTTGGTAGAAATCTTTTTAATTTCATACACATTAATGGTTATTTGAAATTGTCATATTAAATGTGTTCATAATGAAAATATAATTAATATTAAAACAATATGGTAACTTAAAATCAAATTAGATAAATTAGTTGAATGTCTTCCTTAAAGAGGCTCCTTAGCATTCATTTAACTTTAATTAAAGTCTGATTCTACTTGAACTATTTGGAAATAGTAATTGCTCTACTAACTCTTTTCTTAAGACCTTTCTCAAACAAAGACACGCTTGTACAGATAAGTGTTAACACTTTATTGTCCTTTTCTTCCATAGGAAAAAACACATATAAACAATTGAGGATAAATTTTATATTATTCCCATAAAAATTAATAAACATTTATGTGATTGTTAAGTTGTTCCTCACAATATTATAACCAGTAACCATAAGAGTTATAAAATTAAAAATTCAGGGATTGGTCCTGGCTTGGTTTCCACCAGTTCGTATACCTTCCCCCACAATTGCTGCAGCCCCCATAATAGTAACTCAGTTCTTCACTCTGTCCTTATCCAAAGTTCTACTGGATAGCAGTAGTTATGCAACATATATTTTATATCCTTCCCTCACCCTCTAATAATGAGTAATAAAGGAAAAGCAACTAAAAACCTAAAATTACTTATATGGCTAGTTTACTGAGTTGGTCAGAATAAAAATGACATATTAAAGCTCATTTCTCCAAATGGAAATCAAGGAATTTCAAGGGGAAAAGCAGCACATAAATATCCTTTAAATCATAGAAGCATGGCATTTTATAAATTTGCCACACTTATATGCCATACACTCTTATAAATATGCTGCTTTATGGGTTATTATTAAGTATACGTGGGTCTTGACAGACTTCAAGAAATATCTATTTTTGTGTGTATTCATTTTAAAGGATGATAGTCTGGGGAGCGAGGGGAAATAATACAGGTGAGCCATAAAGTGAGACTTGTAAAACTAACAAAGGCTAGGTAGAAATACGCCCACTAAATTTACACAATGGAAACAGGTCCCTGACAACAGTTACCACTTGAGTTTGTGATCTTGTATTTCACTGAATATTGTCACAGATTTCATGCTATTAAAAATTTTTTTGTTGTTTATTTTGCAACAAAAAGTGGGGCATAATCATGTGTATTATGTGGAGCTTTTGGGGTTTGTTTTATGTATGTAAGGCTTGTAAAAATTTTTGTTGTTTCTGTTTTGGGGCCACAACTGGTGGCCTATACTTCTGACTACAATCAGAAACCACTCCTGGTAGAGCTCAGGGGACCATCTGAGGTGCCAGGAATTAAAATTGGTTTGGCAGCATGTAAGGCAAGTGCCTTACCTGCTGTATCTTTCCAGCCCCTTAAAATTTTGTCAGTATTCCTGAAAACACAGGATACAATCATGCAGTGAAATGATTATGTGGTGAAACATGGTAAATACAGTGGCATAATACTCATAAAGTATTTCAAATAAAAAAGAAATTAAAGTGTGGAAAAGGATATTCCATTCATTTCTCTCCCTCCTTCCCCAAGTTTGCATACGCGCCCATTATTCCTGGATTTACCACTTATAATTTAATCTTAATGAAACTTCTGAGAAACAGAGAAAGTGATAATGAACCAAATAATAAAATTTCCAATGAAAATCTTAAACTTGAAATGTGCATTTTAAATCCTAGCCATTACAACAGAACTCAGTAAATGGTGACTTTCAGCTTCTTTTTTCTTGAAGTGTGTAGACTCAAAAGCTTCAGAGGAGTCCTCCTCCACAACTTACAAGCATATTATTTATTGAAGAATGGATTTCACTACTAACTTACCTGCCCATTACTGTTGGTTATTCTACCAATATAAAATTTAGTCTTGGTAGATTTTAAACAAAGACCATTCTTCATAGCAGCAAATCGGATATCCAATACTATAGTTTGCTCCCAGGGAATTTGGTGATCCATCATGAGTCAAATTATTTTCTTCCAAAGTAACTTCATTTGTAAAATGCCATGGAATTTAATGAATCCCATTAAAATTCAAGCCACTCTGTCATATAAATACAATTTGATGGTGAAATTTCACCACCTTCATGGCAGTCATCAAAAACCTTTAAAAAGAAAAAAGTTTATATTCAGTTTTGAGAACCATTCCAATATAAAGGTATAAACTCTACAACTATAAAACGACTTCAAAAAACCTTTTTAAACAACATGATTTTATTAACATATAGTGCAAAGGTATCAGTGATATCTGTTTAAACATTAATTTTTTTTTTAAATACCCAGATCTTGGATTTAATGTTGTGGATACTGCACTCAGGAACCACTTGGCACTACAAGTAAACACATCAAAATATTTCCCATTTTCATGCATAGATACTGAGCTACATCACTATTACAGATTATTAAAGACAAAATAACATTTGTAATAATACTCATTTGAACAATCAAGTGTAGTAGTCTTGCTTGATCTAAGCTCAATATGATGTAGATCAAGTTTTAATTTTGATGTTATTAAAAACTTTATTTTCTTTAAAGGTATCTTCAAGTTTCACAAAGTATTTTTTCATAAAGTATCCTTATGAAAATAAAACAAATTTAAAATAAATTAAAAAACCCAAAACTATTATAGGCAAAGATCTTAAATGTCAATCACAACTAAAATTTCTCTTAAATACCCAGGCTCCAAGCATTTAAAGCAATAGTAAAAATAAAACTCTCAAACTGAAAGAGATTAACATATTGACACGGACACCTCAATTTGTATAATTAAAGCATAATCAAGTGTGAGCCACAAGTGGCATATGTCGGTGTCAATGTGTTAAGGTTATATATAATAATAGAACCTAAGAGGTCAGAGAGATAGATGGTACAGCAGGTAAGGCACTTGCCTTGCAAATGGCCGACCTGGGTTTGATCTCCCGCGCCCCGTATGGTGCCCCAACCCCGGCCAGGACTGATCGCTGAATGCAGAGCCAAGAGTAAGCTTGAGCATCTCTGCATGTGGCCCCAAAGCAAATAAAACAATAACAAAAAAACAGGACCTGGGGCTGAAGCTATAGTATAGTGGGCAAGGCATCTGCCTTGCATCCAACTGGCTTGTGTTTGATCTTTAGCATCCCATATGGTTCCCTGGAATCACCAGGATTGATTCCTGAGTGCAGATCCTTGAGCTTCACTGGGTGTGGCGCAAAAACCAAAGTGTGTGTGTGTGTGTGTGTGTGTGTGTGTGTGTATGGGGGGGGGGTGTTGAAAAAAAGACCTTTGTGAGAGTTAATGAACCCTTTTACTGTAGCCTTAAAATAACCTTGTTCACTTCCCCATTGGCCTAAGTCTCAGAAGGTAACAGGAGTACAGAAAATTAAGATCTAAACTGACCAGTAACTTGGTTAGTCAAGCATTGCATGTTTAGAATTTTGTTTTGTTTTCTTTTGTGGCCACAACTGGCTATGCTCAAGAGACCATATGGGGTGCCAGGGATCGAATCTGGGTTGGCCACATGCGAAATAAGAGCCCTGCCCGCTAATCTATCTCTCCTGCCCATGTTTAAAAATTTTATGTGTGTGAAGCAAGAAACAGAATCAGAAAATATGGAATATGCTAGCCTTTTTTTACTGTAGGAGTTGAAACCATGGTAGAGAACACTGGTTATATATACAGGGACCCAGTATATAATGAAATAAAACAGACCAGCAGCCCATAAATCCGAGTGCCATCAGGATGGGGCAATGCCCACGGCACACAGCTGGCACTAATAGGTCTTAAAGTGATGCTACAGGGTAAAGAATATTAGGTTAGGAATATAACTCAGTAAAAAAGCACTTGCATTGCCTGGCACCACAAAAAAAAACAAAACCAAAATTAAACTAAGAACATCATGTTTGTTACTTTTCAGCTTGTGATCTTAGGTCTCCCAAGGCCACATAAATCACCAAGAACATAGCATGGTAGATTCCTAACAAAGCTTCATTCCCTTCCCACTTACATTAACATAGCCCTTATCAAAAAGAGCAGGAAACCCCAATTTCTTTAACCTAGTTATTCTAATACAGGAAGTAAAGAAGTGATTTATTCATTAAAGCTCCATCACATGCAGCTCTTGGTCATCCCTTATAGTCTGAAATAAATGTACTGTGCTTGCTGGGATGTTATGTGGCACGTGTGTTTTCTACAATGGTTTATGGCCAAGTGTTAAATGAAACCACTTTAACTTACTGGGCAGAGTCCACAGGGAGCTCGGACCAAACCTGTGGGAGGGATAATCGGATTGACTGCCCTGTACAGTTTCATGTGTCCATCAATACTGCCAACCGTGCCTTCTTTCGCAGCAATGATAGTCATCTCCACTTTCCCATCATAGATGAGTGTATTCAAGATGGTTTCAATATCCTCCATGGACAACTCTACCTGAAAAGGGAAACATTAGAAAGGGCACAAAAGACGAGGAGATGTCCTTTTGAAGGGTGTTACAAACAGTCACAATTAGGCTGGAGACAGTACAGAGGGTAAAGCACTTGCCTTACATACTTGCTGACCCTGTTTCAAATTGCCAGCACCACACAGAGCTACCCTGAGCACAAGGCCAAGAGTAGCTCCTGAGTACCACAGGGTGTGTCCCCGAACCCCCCCCCCCCCCCCAAAAAGTCACAATTCTTCAGTGAAATGGGGAAGCACTAAGAATAGCTGAAAACACAAAAGGCTGAATAGCTTAAGTTAGCACAAACACGAGGGGCAGAATTTTTTCCAAGTAAAATCTTGATTTTATTATTAGGCGGGGGTAGGGAACTGAGCCACCCAGCATTACTCAGGGACTATTTCTGGCTTTGTACTTGAGTGGATCTAATGGCGCTCAGAGCACCATTTATATGGTGCTGAGGATTGCACTAGGGCTGACTGTATACAAGGAAGTGCCTTAACCTATGTACTAGCTCTCTGGCACTCCTAAGTGAAATCTAGAAACTTCATAAAAGTCACTTTTTTGTGTGTGTGTGCTTTTTGGGTCACACCTGGTGATATTCAGAGGTTACTCCTGGCTCTGCACAAAGGAGTTACTCCTGGCAATGCTTGGGGAACTATATGGGAAGCCAGGTATTGAACACAGGTCAGCCACGTGCCAAGGCAAATGCCCTACCCACTGTACGATTGCTCCAGCCCAAAGGTCGTACTTCTTTGGCAAGAATTTGATGCTCTCCATAAGCCACCTCTGGCTGGTGCCAGGTAATCACGTCATTGGCCACCATCCAGACTCTCATGTCCTTCTCTCTCAGAAGGGAGCATAACATGCCACTTGCCATAACCATGCCACCAGACCCTGCGCTAGGCTGTTTCACTTGGGGAGCCCGGGGAGGGAGCTGGGTGAGACCCCTTCCCACCCCGAGACCCAATTCCAGCAGCAGAAAAACTCCAGAACTCAATCACTGCCCTGCTCACGGCTGTTCTCCACATGCTCAGGCCGAGTCTCACCCACGAGTGAACCTATTCCTGGACTGCGCGACTGCATTTGTGGGCACACGACACTTCATACCACACCCCCCATCCCCATATTTCAAAAGTATCACACCACATTTTATGGGGTTCAAAACAGGAGGCAACCAATCTTAGAGGAAAAAAAATTTTTTTTTCACGGATATATATAAGCATACAAGGCTCAACCTTTAACAACACGTTAGTGATCTCTTATAGAAGGGCTTAATGGCCCCTGGGTGAAATACAACAATCTTCACATTCTTTATCCTAAGGAAACTTTTGTAGTATTTTCAGCCGTTTTTCATAATAAATAATACAAAATATATTATTTTGGTTCTGCTTTGGGGCAGGGGTTGGGGATTGGAATGAAAACATCCGAAATATGGTAGTGGGAGGTGTAATGGTGGTGGGATTGGTGTCTGAATATTAAATGTAATCAATTGTTGTGAACTACTTTATAAAATTAAAAAAAAAAAAAGAATTTGATGCTCAAGCAGAAAGTTACTTAAAGCATCAAGTAGTCCAAGTTTCTAGTTTTACTTTTCTCCCCACTCTTCTTAAATAAGAAATCTAGGACTCAGGAAATGGAAACGAAAATGATTTGTTTAAGAAACCACTTTAATGTTTTCTCTGGCCATGAAAAGCATCCAGAAACCATTCTTTTGTAGAGGTCTTCTAAAGACTGTAACACCTCTTATATCTCCTAAGAAGGTAAATGCTAATCGATGACAAGTAACTGGCATTTGGCACATATGTTAAAATGCCCCTGAGAGAATTAAGAACTTGTCAGCACAGACTTTTCAATTTTGATAATGAAATGCATTGCCAAGACCCTCTCTGCTGCTCTGTAACCCAAACTCAGAAACCCACAGTTCCAGACAGTGTTTAATGGCAAGGACCACCTGGCCTAGTGGCTAAGAAGAGCACTTTCTCAGAATTCTCTAGAAGAACATTTATAGGTATCACTTGAAAAAAATGAATCCGTCAAATTATATTTGGAATATACTATAAACTATGTAGCACAGATTTTTAAAAAGATGAATATTAAAAATTGAATTCTGACCTTACTGATCCCTAATTCACAGATATATTTCCAAACTTCATGAGACGAGGCAAACGAACTGTTTCTTTGGATCATTGGATTCTGTTTGCTTTCTCGTGCTGTTTCTGCCTAGAGGGGTAAAAATATAAATCTCAGTAAAAATTCTGGTGGTTTCTGAATACAGTTTATACAGAGAGAAATCAAGAGCAAAAATGACAACTTCACTATTTTCAATTCCTATTAGTCTACAAGTTAAACTTAAAGATTGAAAAAAAATTTTTTTATAATGTACCTTCAGTGCATTTTTTTTGCATTTACCTTGGATTGAAGGAATTTAAAACACTGTTGGTTAAGCACTTCCACAAATTCAGATTCAAAATCTTGGTCACTGTACCAAGCTCCACCGGTTACAGAACGGTCTGGCTGCAAGTTATACAGCATATATACCTTTTTTTTTGAGGCCTAAAAAACAAGCAAAGCAAATCTGCTTATAAGGCAACACAAATTTCTAAATGAACTGTTGTACTGATGAGCTACATTCCTGGTCATAATACATTATTAAATCCTGTTCTTTAGTCAGGCTTCCTTAGTTTCCCCCTAATATTCTGCTTCTGGGCAAGGATCCTGTCCAAGATACACATTACATTTGGCTATCAGGTCTCCTTAAGTTTTTGATTACATCATTTTCTGAGACTCCTTACTGTGTTCTCAGTTTCCTTGACAGCTGAGAATTTCTGGCCAGATATTGGATGTCTCTTTACTGTAAATTTTCAGCCTTTCTCATCACTTCCTAAAAAGGGTATTTGTCACCAGGTCACGACTGTAATAACAGTAATGTGACTGATCAGTGTAGATACCAATCATGATCACTAGGTGTATTTCTAAGTTTTCTCCGACATGAAGGTATTTCCTGTCCCCATCATTTCCGCACATGGAAGGAAGTCACAGGCACAGTCCACACTAGAGTGTGGATTCAACTTTGAGGCTGGAGTATTCACATAAATTATCTGAAACTCTTCTTCATGGGAGATTTGTCTATTCTACTTTATTAAAATATTTATCAAAGAGAAGCCAGAGAGAATGCAGCACGTTAAGGCGCTTGCCTTACAGCTGACCAGGGTTTGAGCCCCAGCACCCCATATGGTCCCCCAAGCACTACCAGGAGTTATTCCTGAGCTCAGAGCCAAGACTAAACTCTTAACAAAGTTGGATGTGGCTCCCCCCCACAAAAACAATCAATCAGTATGGACTCATGAATGCTTTATAATTTGGATTATAATCTCAACCTCAAAAATACTAAGTAAAAAACCAGACACAAAGACCACATACTATATGAATTTATTTATATGAAACATCCAAAATAGGCAGATCTATAGAAAAGACTGTACAAGTAGTTTTCAGGGCCTGCAGGTTGTTGTTATGAGATCATGTAGGGTTGTTTTATGAGATCATGAAATAGCCTAAAATTAACACAGTGTGATGGGTACATGACTTGATGAGTATACTAAAAAACACTGAACTATACACTTTAAAAGGATCAACTTGATGATATACTTAAACGATGATATGCTAATTATACCTCAACAGAGTTATTAAAAGGATGTATGGGTTGGGGAGAAAGAATGGGCAGGGGGCAGTTAGGGAGGTAAGGCGCTTGCCTTACACATGGCCAATTCCAGTTCAATCCTCTGTACCACATAAGGTTCCTTGAGCACAGAGCCAGGAGTGATCACTGAGTATAGAGCCAAGAGTAAGCCTTGGGCACTGTCTCGTGTGGCCTAAAACCAAGCCAAACAAAAAGAGAAGTAGAAGGAAAACTAGTGAAATTTTGAAACTAGTAACTAGGTACTTGGGGGTTTACTATATTATTTCCTCTAATTTTGAATATATTTGAAACTATCAGTTAAAGAAATTATGAAACAGTATGATACAAAATCACTTGATAAAATCACACTAGGTGAAATGAACTAAATCAAATAAGCTTGTGCAACATCACACTTGACTTTTGATGATATCCACTTGAAACCTCCATTATAATACAATGATATTTCAATACAAAAGGTAAACAATAAATAGGTAGTACTGCTCCCGGGAAGGAACCGAGCGGTCCAGGCACTGGTAGTCATCTTGGGTGTGTGGGTGCATTCTGTTTGCTTAGAGAAGGTAGGTTTACAGGGTCTGAGTAATTTGTTCTAAGTAAGTCTGGGAACATCTGGCAGGAATAGCTTAGCTCCTCTATTGCCTAAAACCGTTGAGGTCAGCAGTTAAAAGTCCCGGCTAGAGCTAGCTCTGAAGAATGGAGCCTGAGGGATCTGACAAGACTAGGGCAGGATAAGGGGGAGAATCAGCAGTGTGCTGCAACAGAGGTTCAACCAGGACAAGGATCTTTCTGGCTTTCCCTCTAGGCATCCAGAACAGAGCCTGCCACATAGCAAATAAATGCAAGGCATTTGTTTAATGAGTATGTTAATGTGCCAGGATGAAATAAATGACCAGACATACCATAAAATATTTTCATGACCTCAAAAATTCTCTATAAAAGAGAGCAAATTAAAAAAAAGTTTTTTTTATTAAATCACCGTGAGATACAGTTGCAAAGCTTTCATGTTTGAGTTTCAGTCATACAATGATCACACACCCATCCCTCCACCAGTGTATACCAATGTCCCCATATTCTACAACCCCCAAACCCCCCATGGCAGACAATTTCCCCCATACTCTCTCTCTACTTTGGGGTATTTGGTTTGCAATACAGATACTGAGAGGCTATCACATCTGGTCCTTTATCTACTTTCAGCACAAATCTCCCATCTAGAACCATCCCTCCAATCATCATTGACTTGATCTCTTCTCTATTCCAGCTGCCTTCTCCCCTAGCTCATGAGGCAGGCTTCCAACCATGGAGCAATCTTCCTGGCCCTTATGTCTACTGTCCTTGGGTGTCAGTCTCCTATTATGTTAATTTATATTCCTCAATATAAAATAACAGTCTTTCTATGTCTGTCACTCTCTGACTCTTATCACTTGGCATGATACTCTCCATGACCATCCACTTACAAGCAAATTTCATGACCTCAACTTTCTTAACAGCTGCATAGTATGGAAGAGAGCAAATTAGTTTTAGATCTTTAAGTGGTTAAAATACAAGAGTTGGTGTGGGTTTAACAGGTAGTGCATGTGCACAGAGATACACAGCTGGAGCAAATGTATATATAGTAAACAATCGGGAAGTAAAAGAAAATTACTCACGGCCACAGACTTAACAGCTTTGATAAGCTTTTTACTTTCCAAATTCTTTAGGATTTTGTTAATCTCTGTTAATGGCAAATTACTTTTGTATCGGATATCTCGGCTCCATATTCCTGTAAGAGGAAAATAAATTAAGTTAGGCACTTATGGGATTTGTGCATATATCTTATTACTTATATTTCATTCTAAAACTAGTAAAACACGTGAATATATACTCTTAAGGCCAGGGAGATAATATAGGGGGTTAAGACTTGCCTTACATGCAGTAACTCCAGTTCAATCCCCAGTACCACAAATATTTCTTTAAGCACTGCCAGGAGTGATCCCTGACCAAAGAGCCAGGAAAAGGCCCTGAGTATATCGCCCAAATCACCTCTCGCCCTCCAAAATATGTTCTTAGAGCATAGTTAAAGTCCTATTGTTGTACCTTTTTTTCCTTTTTTCTTTTGGGTTACACACGGAGATGCCTAGGGGTTACTCCTGACTTTGCACTCAGGAATTACTCCTGGCAGTATTTGGGGGACCATATGGGATGCTGGGAATCAAACCTGGGTCGGCTGCCTGCAAGGCAAATGCCCTACCCTCTGTACTATCACTCCAGCCCTAGTTGTACCTTTTAAAAACATTTTATGGGCTGAGGATGAACTCAGGGGCTGAGTATTTGCCTTACATTGTGAGGCTGTGGGTTTGATTTCTGGTACCACAAAAACAAAGTGGGGGAAAAACATAAAAAAGGGCCCAGAAAGATGATTCAAATATATGCAGCAGGACCCAAGTGCAATCCGTGGCACTTAATTCTCCCCTACACCCCCCACTTCACTAAAAGGCATGGCCCTGGTCTCCCCAAGTATCTGCAGTTCTCAGACAAGGCTGAGAGAAGCCCAGATACTTAGTACTTACTAGGGAGGTCTCCCTCACATATAAAAAATACATATGAAAAGCCTAATTTTGTAGTGAAAGAAAAATCTTGAGCTTTTTGGGATGCTGGGGGTGGAGTGTGGTTGGGTAACACATAGGATGTACCTCTGGGCCTACTCCTCGCTTTGTATCATTTATTTCTCCAGTTCCATCATCCTATTTTCTTTTCAAAGTAGAGGCATAATGAAATAATATTATTTTAAAGAATTTGAAGCATTTTTTTTTTGACATGCCAGTTTACTCCTTGCTCTGTACTAAGGGATCATTCTTTGTGGGCTCAAGGGACCATATGGGACGCTGGGGATCAAACCTTGTCGGCGATAAGCAAGGAAAGCAGTCTACCCACTGTTCTCTCTCCAGTCCAGAAGAATTATTTTTTAATAGAATTTTTTTATGTGTCCATTGTTAAATCTTCATTTAAATGATAATCATAGAAACCAAATGATCTCAAGTTAATACATAATTGTTAATACCAGAAGTTAGAATCAATCATTCAAACAGACTAAGTGGGGGGGGCTAGAGAGATAGTACAGTGGTAAGGTACTTGCCTTGCATGTGGCTGGCATAGATTCAATCCCCAAGTCTCCTGAGTACTGCCAAGAGTGAACTCTGGGCACTTCTTGGGAGAGGCCAAAAACCCAAATCAAACAAACAAAACAAAAATAATCGAACAAACTAATGATAGCAATCTAAATAGTTCTTTGAATGGAATAGGAGAGGTATTAAAGAGCTGTGGAGGGACCTATCTTATCAACACGGCATTAAATATATCTGTAGTTTCTGCAAAAACCTCAGAGATGTTATTCACAATTAACAAAAAAGATGAAGAAAGTTAGGCTTCCTTTCTAAACCGGGATCAAACTCTGCTCAGATCCTTTGATCCGCATTTGATCACTGGTTTAGAAATAATTTACAATGGGGGCTGGAGCGATAGCACAGTGGGTAGGGCATTTGCCTTGCATGCGGCCTACCCTAGTTCGATTCCCAGCATCCCATATGGTCCCCTGAGTACTGCCAGGAGTAATTCCTGAGTGTAGAGCCAGGAGTAAACTCTGTGCATTTCCAGGTGGGACCCACAGAAAGAAAAAAAATTACTAAACTCTCAAGTTTTAGGTCAGAGGGATAGTACAGGGGCTAAGTCTGACCCCGACTGAATGCCCAGAATTACTTGGTCCTCCAAGCTTTGCTGGATACGTGTGTGCGGGCCTGGAGGAACCCTGAGTAACTCTGGGGTACCTCCTGGCACCATAGGGTGGGCCCTTACAGAACTGTATTGTTGGGTTATCACATTCAACTACCAGAAGTTTCAGGTCTTCTGACTGAAAGTCAACCCCTCAAAACCAAACCAAACCAAACCAAACCAAACCAAACCAAAAAAACCCATTGTTTTATTTTGAATTGGTAATACATTCATGTGGTTCAGAATTCAGATATTTCTTTCCATTCCTGCCTATAGTAATCTAATGAGGCAATGATTGCACTGCTCCTGGGTGTCCATTAAGCATCTATGTTACTCTGTATGTTACACTCATCTCCTCTTTTAACAGCCGAGGCACAGAAATCTCCACCAAAGAAGCCAGTCCCGACATCTGGGTTCAAAACAGTATTTTTTCTTTCTCATGCTTACCTTTGTTTCCAGCATCCTCTATTATTTGATATACTAGTTTTTCTTGGTTATCTGATCCTTTCATTTTACTGCAAGAGAATAAAGTAGAATTAAAAGGGCAAAGGAGAACAGACTGATCTACATGATTATGAATAAGCATAAAGGCCAAAAGATTGACTTATCGATTAAAAGGACCCACTACAAAAGACAGGGCTATATGGGCCAGAATGAATAGATGTCCAGGCACAGTAAATGTAATGAGACAAATTGCAAACAGTATATAAAGCAAGATCTCGTTTTTTGTTAAAAAAAAAAAAGAGAGATTATATGTAGTATATAAACAGATAAATAGCTGCACATATTTATACAGGTTCAGAACTAAAGATATTTGCCAAATTATTAAGGGCAGTTATCTCTGAGAAATAGAAACCATGATAGGAGGCGCGAATGTTTACACTATGTAATTCTGTACCAAATTAATGGCCCCATGAAACAAAGGACTTTTGTAATAATTAGATTTTCTCAAATTAAAAAAAAAATAAGTGCTTACCCAGCATTCTGAGAATCCTTTATTCTATACAGGAGACCTGTACTGCTCCTTAAAAGATCCAACTGACCCTAAGGTTTAAAAAAAAAAAGAAAGTGAATTATTTTTGAAATATATCCTAACTCCCAGGCTGGAGTGATAGCACAGTGGTAGGGCGTTTGCCTCGTGCAAAGCCGGCCCGGCTGAGCTGGGTTCAATTCCTCTGCCCCTCTTGGAGAGCCCGGCAAGCTACCAAGAGTATCTCACCCACACGGCAAAGCTTGGCAAGCTACCCGTGACATATTCAATATGCCAAACACATTAACAACAAATCTCACGATGTCACGATGGAGACGTTACTGGGCCTGCTTGAGGAAATCGATGAACGATGGGAGGACCGTGCTACCATCCTAACTCCCAGTTATTTTCTTTTTTTTTTTTTTGCTTTTTGGGTCACACCCGGCAATGCTCAGGGGTTACTCCTGGTTCATGCACTCAGGAACCACTCCTGGCCATGCTCAGGAGACCATATGGGATGCTGGGAATTGAACCCTGGTCAGGTTGCGTGCAAGGCAAACACCCTACCCACTGTGCTATCACTCCAGCCCCCTCCCAATTATTTTCAAGCTCCTCATTTGACGCCAAAGTTTTTGCTTATGGGAATGTATCTTTAAAAATTTAGCTGTTGGGGCTGGAGTGATAGCACAGCGGGTAGGGCATTTGCCTTGCACACGGCTGACCCAGGTTTGATTTCCAGCATCCCATATGGTCCCCTGAGCACCGCCAGGAGTAATTCCTAAGTGCATGAGTTAGGAGTAACCCCTGAGCATTGCCAGGTGTGACCCAAAAAGAAAAAAAAATCCAGCTGTTAAGTTCATAATATTCTAAAATATTAATATCTAACATTTCTTGGGGGTGTCACACCTGGTGATGTCAGGAATTACTCTGCTCTCAGGAATTATTCCTGGCGGTGCTCAGGGGACCCATCTCATATGGGTAACCATATGGGATGCTGGCGATTGAATATGGGTGGGCCATGTGCAACGCGTTATACTCTGTACTATCTCTCTAGTCCTATCTAGCAATTTTTATATTCTGGATTCTGACATGGTTATACAATCAGTGCTAAAGGTTTTTGTTTTGGGGCCACAACTGATGATGCTCGAGGTTATGCACTCAGGGATTACTCCTGGTGGTGCTCAGGGACCATATGGCATCGAACCCAGGTTGGCCACATGCAAGGCCCCACCTTCAGCCACATGCATGATAAAGAATTTTAAAAAAGCAGCTTCAGAATAAACAAAAATTCATATTCAAATATATTCAATAAATATATAATAAAATGGTAGAAATAATTTACATGAGTTCAAGTAAAAGCTGTACATGCATAAATACTCTATAATAAAGTTAACAAGGTTAACTGTCACATTTACTGATATGTGTGATTTCTATAGTGTTATAAGAAATTAGGCAAAGAAATAAACCTATGAATAAAAAGATAAAATTTTGTTTTTATACCACAAATCAAAAAACACCCTTCTAGGTGAGAGATAGTTAAGAGGTGAAGGTGCTTGACGTGCATGCATGTAATCAACCGTGGTTGGATCCCTGGCACTAGATGGTTCCCTGAGCATCACTGGGAGGAATCCCTGAACACTGTTGGGCATGGCTCTGCTTCTGAATTTTTTTGGATATCAACTCTAGAGCATTCAAGTGTGTTGCACGACTAGATGCCTAAGAGTGATCCTATTCCTCTGAGTTAAGAATGGGAAGACTTATGACTTGGAAATGTTCTTATGTATGAATAGTTAACACCATCCCTTTATCCTCAAGGTGATTATATGACAAATTCAATTTGAAGGCTCCATTTAGCCACTGGATTCACCGAATACAAGCATTCACTGTGAGGTGTTTTGTGGAGACAAATATGAATTCTAAAGGAGAATCATGAGGATAGAGGGATAGTACAGCGGGTAGGGCGCCTGCCTTGCAAGCAGCCGACCCAGGTTCAATCTCCAGCATACCAATGGTCCCCCGAGCCCTTCTAGGAGTGATTCCTGAGCACAGAGGCAGGTGTAACCCTTAAGCATGCCAGGTGTGGCCCAAAACACCAAAATATATAAAAGAGAATCACACACTAACTTCAATACATATGGTTGAACTGAAATAAAGTTAAGGGGAAGATGGGATGGGATCTCAGATAAAGTTCTGGCCCACCCTGAGTGTTCAGGGAAACTTATAGAAGTTGATAGCAAGAATCTTGAAATATAATGACAGGCCATCTAGGAATTGAAACAGTATTAAGTCTCCCCTCAAAACGAAAATCCTAGCCCAGATGGATTCACCAGTGAATTCTTCCAAATCTCTAAAGGACTTACTCCCCATTCTTTTCAAGCTTTTCCGGGAAATTGAAGAATCAGAAACATTTCTAGACAGTTTCTATGAAGCAAATATCACCCTGATACCAAAAGCTGACAGGGATACCACAAAGAAAGGTAATTACAGGCTGATATCCCTGATGAACACAGACACAAAGATGCTCAACAAAATCTTAGCAAACAGAATAATCCAAAGACTCATCAAAAAGATCTTAGACCATGACCAAGTAGGATTCATTCCTGGAATGCAATGATGGTTTAACATTCGCAAGGCAATCAACATAATTCATTTTATCAATGAAAGAAAAGATTAAAACCATCTGATCATATCAATAGATACAGAGAAAGCATTTGACAAGATTCAGCACTGTTTTATGATGAAAACTCTCAGCAAAATGGGCACTGAAGGAACTTTCCTCAATATAGTCAAAACCATCAACCACAAGCCCACAGCAAGCATTATTCTCAATGGGGAGACACTATAAGCCTTCCCACTAAGATCGGAAAAAGACAAGGTTGCCCACTCTCGCCACTCCTCTCCGATATAGTACTGGAAGTTTTTGCCAAAGCAGTTAGACAAGAAAAAGATATCAAGGGCATAAACTAGGAAGGGAAGAAGTCAAGCTATCACTATTTGCGGACGATATAATACTATACTTAGAAAATCCTGAAGACTCTACAAAAAAGCTCTTAGAAACAATAGGTTTGCATAGTAAAGTGGCAGATTATAAAATCATCACCCAAAAGTCCACAGCTTTCCTATATACAAATAATGAAAGAGAAGGAAGAGAGATAAAAAACCAATCAGGTTCACAATACTGCCTCAGAAAATCAAGTACCATGGAATCAGCTTAACTAAAAGAGGTGAAGGACCTATACAAAGAAAATTACAAAACACTACTTCAAGAAATAAAAGAAGACACTAGGAAATGGAGACACATCCCCTGCTCATGGATAGGGAGGACTACAATTATCAAAATGGCAATACTCCCCAAAGTACTATACAGATTTAATGCTGTCCCTATCAAAATATCCATGACATTTTCCAAAGAAATAGACAAAACACTCCTGAAATTCATATAGAACAATAAACCCCCACGAATAGCTAAAGTAATCCAGGGGAAAAAGAAGATGGGTGCCATCACTTTTCCCAACTTCAAACTGTATCACAAAGCAGTAGTAATTAAAACCGCATGGTACTGGATTAGAAACAGACCTGCAGACCAATGGAACAGAGTTGAATATTCTGTCACAGAGTCTCAAATATATGATCACTTAATCTTTGATAAAGGAGCAAGAATGTGAAGTGGAACAAGGAAAGCCACTTCAACAAATGGTGCTAGGAAAACTGGACAGATACCTACAAAAAAATGGAACTCTGACCTCTAACACCAGGCACAAAAGTCAGATGAAAGTAAAGACCTCAAATCAGACCTGAATCAGTAAGGTATGGGGAGTAAAAAGTAGGCAGAACCCTCCACATGATATTGAAGCTAAAAGCATCTTTAAGGATGAAACACTACTTGTTTGTTTCCAAACAAGTGGAAACAAACATAAACAATGGGACTATATTAAACTAAGAAGATTCTGCACCCCAATGGAAACAGTTACCAATATACAGAGAAATCCCATGGAATGGGAAAGTATATTTACACACTACCCGTCAGATAAGGGGTTAACATCCAGGTTATATAAGACACTCGTAGAACTGTACAAGGAAAAAACCTCCAACCCTATCAAAAAATGGGGAGAACTGAATAGAAGCTTCCTCAAAAAAGAAATGCAAATGGCCAAAAGGCACATGAAAAAATGCTCTACATTGCTAATCATCAGGGGATGAAAAATCAACAATGAGATATCATCTGACACATATCAAAAAGAACAAGAACAACCAGTGCTGGCACGGATATGGAGAGAAAGGGATTATCTTTTATTGTTGGTGGGAATGCCGATTGGTCCAGACTTTTTGGAAAACAATATGGGCAATTACTTCAAAAACTAGAAATTGAGCTTCCATATGACCTCACAATATCACTTCTGGTAATATATCCTGAGGGTGAAAAAAATCACAGTAGAAATGACATCTGCACATGTATGTTCATTGAAGCACTGTTCACAATAGCCAGAATCTGGAAACAACCCGAGTGCTGAGAACAAAAAACTGGTTAAAGAAACTTTGGTACATCTCAACAATGGAATATTATGCAGCGTTTAGGAAAGATGAAGTCATGAAATTTGCTTATAAACGGATGGACATGGAGAGTATCATGCGAAGTGAAATGAGTCAGAAAGAGAGGGACAGACATAGAATGACTGCACTCATCTGTGGAATATAAAATAACATGAAACTGACATCCAAGGACATAGAGACAGGGCCAGGAATACTGCTCCATGGTTGGAAGCCTGCCTCATGAGCTAGGGGAGAAGGCAGCTGGAATAGAGAAGAGATCATCAAGTCAATGATGGTTGGAGGGATAGTTCTAGATGGGAGATTTGTGCTGAAAGTAGAGAAAGGACCAAATGTGATAGCCTCTCAGTATCTGTATTGCAAACCATAATGCCCCAAATTAGAGAGACAGTATGGGGGAAATTGGTCTGCCATGGGGGTGTGTGGAGAATACTGGGGACACTGGTATGCACTGGTGAAGGGATGGGTGTGTGATCATTGTATGACTGAAACTCAAACATGAAAGCTTTGTAACTGTATCTCACAGTGATTCAAAAATTGAAAGAAAGAAAGAAAGATAGGTACGTAGATAGATAGATAATGGACAGCAACCCACGTTCAATCCCCAACATCTCAAGCACTGTAGAAGTAATTCCTGTGTACAGAGCCAGCAGTAATCCCTGAGCATTGCTGAGTGTGATCCAAACACACACAAAAAACAAAAAACAAAAACAAACAAAAAAAGAATGGGCAAAGGACCTGAGCCACACAGCATAGAGTAGCAAGGACACAGAACCAATCTGTCCTCTCAGAAACCTAACTTGTCAGCAACAGTAATAGAATGTAGGATGACTTTGGTTTGTCCTTTTTCCCTTACCACAAGGAGTTTAGGTTTATCAGTTGCACCCATCACAGTGTTCCCGAGTCACTCCCATTCCTCTGTGCTTATCTGTAACTTCTCTATGCTCTCTTCCCCAACCAATTAATCAGCTTTTCCCCCTAATCAGACTCTGTTAACTTGTAAGGTCAGATTCCTCTGAAATCTATGATTTTATATGTAAGTTAATATGCCCTTCTCCTCTCCTTACATCTATTGAATAGTTTACTTTAAAGCAATGTCCTTTTTGAGTAGACACAGGAAGACAGTTAATATTATGCTTTTGTAACTTGGGATTTAATTGGCTTCGAATATTATTCACTCCCAGGCATTCTGCTTTCTCTACTTAAGCCTCAGTTGCCCTTTGTTCCTAGCACCCCAAAAGCAGGGTCCCGATGAGGAACTGAATGGGACCAGGGCAAGCTGTGAGCTACCCTGGCATTGAAATGGGCCAGGCCAAAGTGCCACAATACTCAACTATAAGTTGAGAGCATAGTCATGGACAGATGCTGTCATGATTCAAAAGTAATGACCAGATTAGGACCCTGCTAGGGACAGGAAAGACTAATCTGGTCTGAGCACTGTAGTCTGAGATTGAGATGACCCCAGGAGAGCAATTCTATAAGCATTAATTAATGTATGTCTTCCTGTGTCCATACAAAATGATTACTATTATGAATGTTTATATATTTGTTGGATAAGGAGAGGAGAAACACATCCATGGGATTCTGCTCTTGGGCGGGTCGTCCTGCTGAAAGAGAATCTGTCCTAGAAGAAGACTCCCCTGAGGGAAAGAACTTTACCCCTACTGATTGTGACCACACCTATATGTAAGCCCCAATCCCTCATGTTTGGGGACTGAACTAGGCTGTAAGAAGGGGCTGGGGTATCCAGAGCCAGGAGGAGGAGGAGAATGAAGGAGGTAGAAGGAGAATGAAGAGGAATCGAGAAGGAGAATGAAGTAGCATGACTGGGGTGAGAAGCAGAGGGAGAATCAGAAGTGAATGGAGATGAGATTAGAATAAACGGCAATTGAGACCAACTTAGCCCTCATTCCTTCCTTCGACTGCCCATTGCCATCGACCTCCCCAGGGTGGAGGAAGCAGCCTGAGACTAGGGAGGTGAGGAGGGATAGAAGTTGCAGCCCTTTTGTTTACACAATAGAAGGAGATGAGTCAGATGAGGAAGGTATGAACTAGATGTGAAAAATGCAGAAAACTGGACTTAAATCTCTAGCATAGAAAAGTAATTTGTGGGGAGGAGGGAGTTGTGTGGGATGGGAGGCAGAATCGATTTGGTCAGATATGTATTGAGAGAGTTCAGCTAGGGCCAGAGATAGTATAGGGGTAAAGGTGCTGCCTTGAATGTGGCTGACCCTAGTTTGATTCATGGTGCCACATAGGGTCTCCTGAATTCTGCCAGGAATGACCCCTGAGAACAGAACCAGGAGTAGCTCTTGTGTGCCACTTGGTCACAAACTACTCCACCCTCCAAAAACAAAGACAGATCAGCTGGGTGCTGTGAGACAGACGGAGCCAAGAAGTACTATATTACAGTCCAGGTAAAAAGTCAAGAGCCTGAAGAAATTCAATAGCAAGAACATAGATTGGGAAATAAGTGTGTGAATTAAGAGCACCCGACTTCATCTTTTCTTACAGTCAAATTAGTATTCCACTGTGTATCTGGACCACGGGTTCTTTATCCAGTCATCTACTCCTGATCACATGGGTTGTTCACACATTTGAGTTACTGTAAGTAATGCTGCAATGAACACGCAAGAGCAGATGTCCTTTTTGCATTGTTTTTGGGCCCTTGGGAGTGGAACTGCTATGACCAGTCATATGGAAACTCAACTACTAGTTTTTGTTTGGGGCCATACCTGGCAATGCTCTGGGGTTACTTCTGACTGTGCTCAAGAGCTACTCCTAGGGGGCCCAAAGAAACATATGGAGTGTCAAGGATTGAACCTGGACGGGCTGCATGCTAGGCAAACACCTTATCTGCTGCACCACCTCTCCAGCCTCTCAATTACGAATTTTTTGAGGAATGTCCGTATTATCTTCCAAAAAGGTTGGGCCAGTTAACAACCTCACCAACAGTGAATGAAGGTGCCTTTTCCTCTACATTTTTCATAACTAGTTGTTGTTCTTTTAAATGATTTTCAGTCTCACTGATGTGAGGTGACATCTTGTTGTTTGCCTTGATTTGCATTTCCTTGATTACCAGTGACATAGAGCATTTTTTCATATGCCTTTGGCCATTGTATTTTTTTTTTGATAAAGTCTCATTAATCTCTTATCCTCATTTTTTGATGGGGTTGGATTTTTTTTTTCTCATAAAGTTCTATAAGTGCTTTATATACCTTGGATATTAACCCTCTATGGTGGACAAATAGTATCTCCCAATTTGTGGGCTGTCTTTGTATTCTGGTCATGATTTCCTCTGAGGTGCTGAAGCTTCTTAGCGTCTCATTTTTTTTTTATCTTTGCTTCCACTTGTCTGGTCAGTGGTGTTTCGGTCTTAAAGATGTTTCTAGTATCAATATCATGAAGAATTCTGTTTTCCTCTATGGAACTTACAGATTCAGGTCTGATAGTGAGGTCATTAATCCATTTTGACTTTTGTGCATGTGTTAGAGGTCTGGGTTTATTTATTTATTTTTTAGTTGACCAGTTTTCTCAGCACCATTTATTGAAGAAATTTTTTTCTTGTTCCTCTTCATAAATTTTGCTCCTTTATCGAAGATTAACTTACCCGAGGGTCCAGTTCTGAATTTTAAATTCTATTTCACTGATATGTGGGTCTTGGAAGAGACTTCTTCTACTTGAAGACCTTTACCTCAGAAACTGACTAAAAGTCTGCAACAGTCCTTTATCCTTGTTTTGAATGAGGGGTCAGCAATCTGATCCCCTGCTTATTTTCAGAAATAAAACTTTACAGGAACATAACCACACCCATTTATTCATATATGATCTGAAAGTAAGTACAGAGCGGAACGGTTGTTAACAAAAACTACATGGCCTGCAAAGCTTATATATGCTATGGGGGAACCTACATCCGGTGGTGCTCAAGGCTTCATCTTGGCAGGGCTCAGGGGACTATATGTGGTGCTGGGGACTGAACCTGGGTTGGCCATGTGGAGCATCTTGATAAATTGGTTCTGAGACTGCTTGAAGAAAAATTAGGTGGGGAGGTGAGTATTTTATGATGACTGGTCCAACAGCAGCAGTATAAAGCAAACAAAAGGAGAAACAAATAATTGCTTATGTGCCCCATGTATTACAATAACAATCAGTTAATAAATATAAATAGTCATCGTACGGTTACTTCATTGCAAAGTAATGTGCTTATTTCTTCTTTCCTCAGTT
This sequence comes from Sorex fumeus, assembly GCF_029834395.1. Taxonomy (NCBI): domain Eukaryota; kingdom Metazoa; phylum Chordata; class Mammalia; order Eulipotyphla; family Soricidae; genus Sorex; species Sorex fumeus. The sequence continues at coordinate 37,419,758 of NW_026606101.1, read as the reverse complement.
CAGGCACATTTAAGATAGTTCTTAGTTTGGGAACTTATTTGCCGTTTTTTGTATTGGCCACGTCTGGCTGTACTCAGGACTTACTCTTTGCTCTGTGCTCAGGGATTATTCCTAGCAGGCTTGGGGACCAAGTGGGGAGCTGGTGATTGACCCCAGATCATCAGTATGCAAAGCAAGTGCCTTATCTGCTATACTTACTTTCTGGTCCCAAAGTCTGGAATCTTTTTTGTTTTGGGGTGACACCCATTAGTGCTCAGGTATTGTTACCCCGTCTCAGTGCTCAGGATCACTCCCAACCATGCTTGGTGTACCATATGGGGTGCCAGATTCAAACCCAGTTTGGTCATGTGAAAAGCAAGTACCTAACCTGATCTCTCAGCCCCAGTTTGGAGTATTTTATCAGATACAACATAATATTTTCAACCAGTTACATGAAAAGGCTGTAGAGATAGTAAGAGGGTAGGGTGTGTCTCGCATGTAGTGAATTCAGGCTCAATCTCGGGCACAACGTATAGTTCTTAAAATAGGAGTGATCCGGGAGCACAAAGCCAGGAGTAGGCTCTGAGCATAGCTGTGTGTGGCTGAGATACCCAAAACACACCCAAAACAAACAAACAAACAAACACACACACACACACACACACACACACACACTCCAAATGACTACATGAAACACAATAAGAAGTAACAATAATCATAACACATAATTGCAAGCACTGGTCGGATTCAACTTACCATGGACAATAGTCTATTGATGGCCACAGCTCGTTGTTGGGCTTCTATATGAGGCATTTCATTTTGAATTACTTGGTCTGTAATTCCATGAGGGAACTGGTGGCATAATTCTATAATCCTGGAAACAAAGACATTCATATTATTTGTGCTCTCCCCTATTCCATAAGGCAATGGGGTAAAAATATTAGCAGAACAGTTTTGAAATTGTGCTTTTTCTTACATTTGACTATTTGGGTTTCTAATGATTGTGAGTTAAAGCATGATACTGTGGAGAATCTTTCAGAATACAAATTTACATTATTATTATTATTTTTCCACTATTGATGCTTTTAATTTTATTTTTATAAATTAATTTATTGAATCACTGTGAGAGCAGTTACAAAGCTTTCAGGTTTAAGTCTCAGTCATACAATGATGAAACACCGGTCCCTTCACTAGTGCAATTTCCTACCACCAAAAACCCCAGTATAACCCCCATCCCACCCCTTCCCTACTTGTGTGGCAAATGGTTTCCACATTTCTCTCTCTCTACTTTGATTACATTCAATATTTCAACACCAGATCCACCATTATTTGGGATTTTACCCCAACACTCACATCTGCTGAAAAGGCAACATTAGACAACTTGTTTTCTATTGCTGATAATGAATAGTATACAATATCTATTTTGAAATTCTGAAATCTTAATTAAATCTGGAGGGATTTCTGCCAAACGCCGCTGGGTTCAGGGATTCGTTTCGGAGTCTCTGGGATCATGGTTTAAGCTGCTTCTTGAGTAGCCAGAGGGCTCGTTCATGGGCAGTGACTCGGGGTCTTGTTGGGGCAGGGGAGGAAAGGGCCAGCCCGGCCCCCATCCCATGAGGCCCTGCATGTCTCCTCACTGCGGGCCCCTACCTGGCTGTCCATTCAAAGGGAAGATGGCAGACCCCAAGCTGCCAGGGGGAACAGGCCAAGGCACAAAACCTATTCCCACCTGGGGAATTTACATTATTATTGCTAAGAGTACCTTCTCAGTAGTAATATGAACTTAAAATTAAAATAGAAGTCACATGAAAACACAAATATGTTCATGCTAAACCTTCAAGTATTTCATCTGTAACAAGTATACAAGGTGAAGATACAAAGCATTGGGAAGTATTAAGGCTGTAAACTAGGCAATTAGACACTTCTAGAAGCAAGGCAGATTTTGATACAATAATTGGGACTTGCTCTTGGAGTTATTCCTGTACACAACAACAACAACAGCAACAACTACTACTACTTAGGGTTGGGGATATGGCTCAAGCCTGGCATCACAAAGCCACTTGAACAGGCAAGGAGTGGCTCCCGAAATGAACAAAGAAGTCAATAATACATCAGCTTGTGCTGTTAGCATGTCAAGCTGTACCTGTGGGGCGAGTGCATCAGCAGCCTGATGGGGCCGTCAGACCTCCAGATACCCCCAAATTGCTGCTGTGCCTTTGGCCAGAGCCCAACAACTTGGGGCCAAGTTTACCAAGAAATTAAATGACCAAAAGTTAGGTATGTGGGAGACACACCCACAAAACACCTTGGCTCAGGTCATTTATTGGCCTTATTTCCGAGACCCATAAATCTCGAAAGAGATCAAAAGACGCAGTTAGGGCCTGTTGCGTGGAGGTAGGTGGGAATTCGTGACTGAGATCTCCAGGCCCGCTTGGATGGGACTGGGCCTCCTTCCCTCAGGTCCCCAGTTTTCCAGTAGCTTGGCAGTCACACCCACAAACTGCCCCTAGCGCCATGCAATCTCATCAACGGCCAAGCCCCAGTGAATATAAACTAGAGCTCCTGAAAGAGAATGACACAGAATTTCCTGGACATTATATTCTATCTATAACGAGCAATACAAAATAAATCGTCTAGCATTGCCTTTTCAGCAGGTTTGAGTGGTAGTGAGACTGGTGTCAAAATATCTAATGTAACCAAAGTAGAGAGAGAGTGTGGGGGAAATTGTCCGCCAAAGAGGCAGGGGGAGGGTTGGAACAGGAGTGGGAGGGGGGGCAATACTGAGGATTCTGGTGGTGGAAAATGTGCACTGGTGAAGGGATGGGTGTTTGATGATTGTATGACCAAAAGTCAAACATGAAAGCTTTGTAACTGCATCTTATGGTGAATCAAAAAAAAAAAAAAAAAAAGGTGGGGTGGGGGAAATAATAATAAAATAAACATTCTGAATAAAAAAAGTAATGTGAAGTTCATGCCCAATTCAATCAGCTTAATCAATGGCTGAATAAACAGCAGTACTCCTACATTATTAAAAAAAAATACATCAGCTTGCACAGGATCACCACAGATGGTACATGTTAAGACCATGAAACTAACACAGCACAGGCACACTACAAAACCTGGAAGAGGCTTTGGTACCCTAAACTCGTAAATGCGGCACTAAAACCATCTGGCCAGGTCTCGTCCTGTAATCACAAACCGCGCCGGGACTTCGCCCATTCTGTCGCTCCTTCCCTTGTGAGGCCGCCCACCGCCACACGTGCCGGGGGGGAAACACGCAGCCCCAGAGGCGGGGGCGCCACGCGGGAGGGCGGCGCACCAAGGAACTTGCCCGAAGCCGCCAGCGCGTGTGGACTCCCTAAGCGTCCCGCTCTGCCAAAACGCAGCGGCCTCCAACCCCGGACTCCGCGGGCTCCAGGACCTGCTCTAGCGCGCACCAAGACGGGGTCGGGTGGAGGCACGCCCCCGAGGCGCAGTCATTACAGGCTTACCTGTTTTCTATTTCAACCGGGTCCGCGTCAGGCGGCTGTACCTTCACCTTCACTTCGGCCATGAGGGGCAGCCCTCCGACGGGGCCAGGTGTGTGTGTGTGGGGGGGAGGTGTGTGAGGGTGTGTGTGTGTCGGGGTGAGTGTGGGGGTGCTGGGATCATGCAGCTGCAGCAAGAAACGGGGGAGACGGGCCGGCCCGGAACTGCACAGACCGCGCCGTGGGGCCTTCCTCTTCGCGTCGCAGCCGGTCCTTCCTCTCCCTCGGCTTGAGGTGTCCGCGTGGCGCCTGCCCCGCTTCAGACTTCCACAATGTCAGTGCGGTCGGAACGACGAGCCTGGTTCCGATCGGACGCTTTGAATTGGGTGTCCTCCCCCCCTCCACTTTCTCTGTTTTTTTTTCTTTTCATTCTAGAACGCCCCCGATGAAACTTTATCGAGAAAAGGCGCTGCCGCTAGGCAGCCGCGGCGGGGCGGGGCTAGTTGCCAGGAAGCCCGGCTCCCACCAATCAGCGTCCTCGCCTGCATGGGCGGGGCGCGGTCGCGGCGTCTCTGGTAACCGGTCTGTGCGTGAAGAACCGCGGCGGTGAGAGGGGCTCGTTCGGGAAGTGGGGTCGCGGGGAGCAGAGAGGCAGGCGGACCCCTCACTCTCGGGGGCCGGGACGGAGCCAGATTGGGTGACGGGTTCGGGCGGGGAGGGAGCTGGCGGGGGGCGCCGTGTGCAGCCTCCCTGGACGTTTGGGCTGTGTGTATCCATCTCCGAGTTTCCTTCAGCGCCTCGCATACCCGAGCAGACCGCCGACCCCCTTTACGATGATTCCTACTTCCAACTGACTTTTGTTTCAATGAAAATATAAGGGCTCCCCTCTCAACCCCGCCGTCCTTGTTCCTTAGTGGGTACTGCTCCCTTGAGCACTGCTCCGTCATGCCGAAGCCCCGCCTCCTGCCGGCACTTTCCAAGAGTCCAGTCCTTGCGTGTAGGCGCCTCAGTGTGGGAAGGCGGGTCCGCACAAGCAGGACCGCGAGGTGTTCGGGGAAGCCTCGTTAGAAACACACGCGCACACACAGAATAAAGTGTGTGTGGATAATAGAAACGAATAATAGCCTTAAATGTTCAGTCCACAAGTTGATAAATAAGATTGATGATTACGTCGATAAGTAAGCTAGCAAACTGTAAATAGAGTGAGGGTGCAAGAAGTATACCCTCAGGGCATGGAGAGATAGCACAGCGGGTAAGGCAGCAGGGCTGGGATCAAATCATTTGGGATGGTCTTTGAGTTGACATGTTGATTTAACATGTCCTCTGAAAGATTTCCATCCTCTGTTTCATTCATTTGTGTTCCTTATACATAACTGAGCTGTTGTAAATCACTGAAATACAGTAATACAGCTAAAATAATAGTTCATCTATGCAGTAACATTGTAGCACTGTAGCACTGTCCTCCCATTGTTCATAGATTTGCTGGAGCAGGCCCAGTAACCTCTCCATTGTGAGACTTGTTACTGTGTTTGGCATATCAAATACTTCTAGTGGATTCTTGCCAGGCTTTGCTGTGTGTGTGTGTGGGGGGGGGGGGCGGGAGGAGATACTCTAGGTAGGTTTCCGGGCTCTCCGGGAGGGGTGGAGGAATTGAACTCGGCTCGTGGCCAGGCCGGCGCCTGTAAGGCAAACAACCTACTGCTGTGCTATAAGGAGTATATTTAAAGTATTCTCTTTAGTTTGTACCAGTTTTACTATCCTTAAAGGAGGCTTTTCTATTGAGTTTTAGTGTTCAAGTGTAAGACCTCATTGTAATTAATTATCACCTATTTTTCATTGTAAGGAGGCAAAATGACAGCTGGTTCAGTGTGTGTCCCCCAGATCATACCATTGCGAGTGCCTCAGCCGGGAAAAGCCAACAATGAAATTAATAACAACACACTTTTGGAGATGAAGTCAGGTAAGAATCAGATGTCCTCGAAGTCATTTAACTTGTCCTGTGGTTCATATGGTTGTTGATTTAATTGCAGTTATAATCAGGACCTTTAATTTATAGTACTTTTCAAAATTTGAAAGTGTTGTACTTGGTGCTTTTAAAGATCTGTGTACTTAGACAAAATGGTCAGCACTGATCACAGTAAGACATCCTGGTGCTTCTCCAGACTTTCTCAGGATATTCACTATTTTAGTGGGAAAATATATTTGGTCTATGAACACCGACAGGTTGGAGATTAAATCTTGATTTTTGATAGCTCCTAATAATTATAAACATATTATTTAACCTTTCTGAGTCTTGGTTTTCTCACTGTTCAATTGTGATAGTAATATTTAATTGTTTTACCTTGCAGAACCATTGTGAGGATTAAATGAGTTAAGCTATAAGGTGTAGAAAGTCTGGAATGTAGTAAATCTTAATTATTATTATACCATGCAGAACCATTGTGAGGATTAAATGAGTTTACCTATAAGGTACAGGGAGTCTAGAATGTAATAAATCTTAATTATTGTTACTGAAATAGAGTAAATATATTTCTTGGTAATTCCATGAAAATACACACATATACACACATGTAATTAACATGAGGAAAAGGGGAAGTTTTATAGATAAAATATCTGAAAAATACTTGTAACAATCACTTTTGGATTGCATTGATACACTGTAACACTGTCCTCCCCCCCCCTCCCCCGTTGTTCATCGGTTTACTGGAGCTGGCCTCTCCATCATGAGACTTGTTGTTACTTATTTGACATATTGAATATGTCATGGGTAGCTTGCTAGGCTTTGCTGTGTGGGCGAGATACTCTTGGTAGCTTGCCGGGCTCTCCGAGAGGGGTGGAGGAATCGAACTGGGCTCGGCTTGGCCAGCTGCACGCAAGGCAAACACCCTACCGCTGTGCTATCACTCCAGCCCCACATTGATACATAATCAATAAATATATAGTTATATATTTAATAACTGACATGTTTAAAAACTGCTTGTGAAGTCAGAGCTGTGGCCTAACTGTAGAGCACTGCAAAAAAAAAAGTAAAGATTTTTTAATTTATGGTGTAACCCTTGTGCTTCCTAGACTGCAAATTCCAATCAATAGTATATTATAATTTTCTTTTATATTAGAGCTAATATATTTTTAGGTTGTCAAAATAAAATACAAATTTTATCACGTGTCTACAATGCTTAGAATATGTTGAACAATTTTGAACAAATGATGTCATGAATGATAGGGTATGCAATTTTTTTAATATTTACGATTAAAAAATCCCGCCCTCCCTCCTTTCCTTCCTTTCTTGTTTTTGACCTACATGTGCCTTTGTACTCACCAATCATTTCTAGTGGGTCTCAGGAGACTTTATATGGTGCTGGGGATCAAACTAAGTTTGATTGCTTGCACCCACTGCACTCTCACTCCAACCCTGAAAGCACATTTCTTTTGGGGGGAGGGTGGTTTGGGTCACACCTGACTACACTCGGAGCATATTGCTGACTCTGCTCAGGGGTCATTCCTGGTAGCGTTCAGGGACCATATTTGGTACTGGAGATCGAAGCTGGGTCTGTTGTACAAGGCAAGTGCCTTTCCCACTGTACTATCTCTTCAACCCTTAGAGGATACTTCTTTTTATTTTTGTTTTGTTTTTTAATTTACATGTTTTTTTTCCCCTTTATTTTATTTTATTTTTACGTTTTTTTTTTTTTAAGGCACTGTGCTTTACAAAATTATTTGTGATTGAGTTTTAGGTATACAATGTTCCAACAACAATCACATCACCAGTGCCAAGTTCACTCCACCAGTGTCCCCAGTTCCTTTCGACCCTCTCCCCCTCAAGGGAGAATTAAAACTACAGATATTTCCATTTTTGAAATATAGGAGATCAATAATAATAGAAATATTTATAACACTGTATAGATGAGTAGAAAGCCTAAAATGTTTTTCTGTAGATTGGTTAAAAATTGGTTTATTGGACCAGAGATATAGTACAGTAATGGTTCCCAAAGCTTCACCAGGAGTAATCTCTGGGCATAGGGCCAAAAATAAGTCCTGAACACTCCTGAGTATGACCCCAAATTAAACAAACAAAATTGGTTTATCTGCATAGAGAATATGATACAACCTTAACAAAGAATGAGGATATACATTTTTAATTTTATTTTAATGAATCACCGTGAGATACAGTTACAAACTTACAAACTTTTGTGATTACATTTCAGTCATACAATGTTAATGGGGATATTTTTTATGTACCAGTATACATTGTATCAGTATACCTATACCAAGATATGTTTGTTGTTCAATTAAAATAGGAAAGATGTGAAATCAAATATGGTATATGTGGTAAATTGGGGTGGGTCATATGTATATATGTGCTTATATTAAGTATTATGACTGCTGTGGGGCAACTTATTTCGAGTGGCAGGAAGATTTTTATTTTATTTATTTTAATTTGTTTTAGTTTTGGGGCCAAACCCAGTGGTGCTCAGGGCTTACTCCTGGCTCTGCACTTGGGGTGCCCAGGACCAGGTTGGCCGCTTGCAAGGCAAGCAAGCATCCTGACTGTTTTACTGTCTGACCCAAAGAGTATGAGGAGAAGTTTTAGTTATGTGTCTTCTTTTGACTTTCTGAGTCTTAAATTTTTTTTTAATACTTTTAATGTTTGCTACTAAGTTGTGGAACCACTTTCCAATCCAATAAAATATGACCAAAAAATTTCTTAGCAGTGCTCAAAAAATGAAAACTTCAACCTTTGCTTTTAAATTAGTGACATGGTCTTAGAATCAAGCTCTAGTCTGTTGTATCAGTGCTCATGTGGAGAGCCAAAATCACAATAGCAGAGCTATTGAACCAAGCAAACAGAAGGTAAACTGTCAGAAGACTTGGGCCACAGCTCAGGTTATTACAGGCTGCTCCTGGTTCTGTGCTCAGGACTCACTGCTTGTCATCCTTGGGGCACCATAAATGGTGCTGGAAATCAGACCAGGGTTTTCACTTGCAAGGCAACTGCCTTAACTCCTGTAATATCTTTCTGGTCTTTAACAAGTTTCTTGGCCTCTTTGGACTTTAGTTTCCCCACCTTTAAAATGGATATAAATAGGACCTATTTAGGGTTGTAGTGATGAAATCAGTTATTTTGTTTAAAGTACAGCACCTGGCATGGAGAACTAAATTGTTATCACTGCTTATAAGTACATAAATATGTTATATACATTTCTGTATATAATGTATATAAGCACATATGCGCCTATTGTAGCTTATAAGCATTTTTGTTCAGTACAGACTGGAGAGACAGGAATCAATGCTTTTCCTGCATGTGATTGATCCTGCTTCTATCCCTTGCATTGATCACGGTTTTTGAGCACCACAGGCTCCAAGCGAAGCTCAGGTTCGGCTAGGAGTGACCCAAAACAAAATCATTAAAAAACTGAGCTGTAGGCATTATTTGGGGACTTGTTACCTTGCTATTAACTACAATTTTACTCTATTTTTTCCCAGACACCCCAGATGTCAATATATACTATACCCTGGATGGCAGCAAACCTGAATTTCTAAAGAAAATTGGTTATGGTGAAAATAGTACATTTAAGTATACAAAGCCTATTACTCTACCGGATGGAAAAATACAAGTTAGAGCTATTGCAGTCTCTAAGTAAGTTAAGAACATTTTAATTAATTTATAATGTAATTATGTTGTTTTAGTGTGATTTAGTTCTATGAAGTCAGTGCTAGATTAGAACACTAACGAGAAATACTTATTTCAACAGACATATGTGACTTTTTGCTTGTTTGTTTTGGGGCAATAGCTGACTATGCCCAGGACTTACTCCTGGCTCTGCACTCAGGGATCACTCTTAATGGGGCTTGTGGGACCAAATGCAGTGCCAGGGATTGAACCCGGGTCAGCTATGCGCAAGACAAGAGCCCTACCCACTGTACTACTTATCTGGCCCTTGTATGTGACTTTTTTTTAAAATTTTTTTTTTCTTTTTTGGGTCACACCTGGAGGTGCACAAGGGTTACTCCTGGCTCTGCACTCAGGAGTTACTCCTGGCGGTGCTCAGGGGACCATATGGGATGCTGGGACTCGAACCCGAGTCGGCTACGTGCAAGGCAAACGCCCTACCCACTGTGCTATCTCTCCAGCCCCTGTATGTGACTTTTGTGTTTTATTAAGGTGTAGTACACAAGTCATCAGGTTACAACTCAGTAAAGTGCTACTATGTATATCTTATTTGTAATAGTTTAGGAAGTTAGTGTAAAAGCTTATGGTTTGATAACAGCCCCTCCACCACCACTACTAAAGTATCCTCAACCCTCAGCCACTGAGCCTATGTATCTTTCCGTCCTGGCTTTTCCTCCCTAGTAATTCTGTATATGTTAATGTAGTTTTAAGTTTGACTTCCCAATGGGATTATACAAAGGAAGAACATTTGTCAGACTTAGAACCTATAAAGAGAATCTGGCTCTAAAAAAAAAAGGTTTTAGTAAATAGTTCTTGTATTTTCCAGGGCACAGCCTACCTACTCTTGGTTCAAAATTTTGTTTATATTGATTTCATTGGCCTTCAAAACTTTTCATTTCCATTAATTGGATATTGACTACATTCTTTATTCTTTATGTTCCAGAAAATAACTTTTACACATTTTAAAATATAAAAGTATAACTTAATTTTAATTTTTGGAGAAAAAATGAGATTATGCGAGAGGAGTTATTTTGCATGGCAAGATGAATTTGGTCCCGTTGTTTGTATCATTTTTAAAAAATTTTTATTAGTGAAACACCATGAGGTACAGTTGTAGACTCACAAATTTTTGTGCTTGGGTTTCAATTATGCAATGATCAAATACCCATCCCTCCACCAGTGCTCGTTTTCCACCACCATGGATCCCAGTATCCCTCCCACCCTCCATCCCCCTCATCCCACCCTGCCTCTGTGGCAGGGCATTCCCTTTTGTTCTCTCTTTCCTTTTGGGTGTTGTGGTTTGCAAAAGAGGCATCGAGTGACAATCGTGTTTGGTCTATAGTCTACTTTCAGCGTGCTACTCCCATCCTGGGAATTGCAACGCTTTTTAAGCCAGTACTTGTCAGATCCCTGTACTTTTATACTTTAGAAAAAGACTCCAGGTTCCCCCTAGTGGCTGAGCTACCTCATCACGGCCTGTTACAAACTCTTAAAAAGAATATTTCACATTTGAGCTTTGACATTTGAAAATTATGAAACCGAATAAAAATAAAACAAAACAACACACATACAAATTATTATATCTTACTAAAGATTGTAATTTTCATCTTTTTCTTACTTGACGAACCACTTTTGTCAAACAAATAATCTTAATTATCATTAAAAATTAATAGGACTGAAGAGATGGTACAAAGGGTTTAGCTTGCACTCTGCCAACCCGGTTTAGATTCCCCTGGAGTCCCATATGGTGCCTTGAGCCAGTCAAGAGTAATTTCTGAGTGTAGAGCCAGGAATAACTCCTGAATTCCCCTGGTGTGGCCCCCAAACAGACAGATAAACACAATTAACAAACTTGACTGGAAAGAGGTTAGAGCTGGCAGGGTGTTTGTCTTGCATGTGGCTGACCAGATTCAGACAAACAAAAATTTAAAAAGGTTATCTAATACTATAAAGAGGTCTTTGATAAGCTGCAGGTAGTAGAAATATGCAGCAGTAATTAAGGACTAGTGTGTAGTTCAAGGAACTAATAAAGAGTCCAAGAGATTAGAAAAAATAAGGTAATTCTTGTGTCTTCCCCATTTTCCCACTAAATGTTTGTGGTGAAAATGTCAATTTAGTGTTTCAAGTTTGCTTAGCTTAGGGAAAGTATTTATTCACTCTCTTTATTTGCATTTTTCAGGACAAAAAATGAGTGCTGTGTACATTTTCAATAAAATAACTTTGGCGGGGGGAGTTAGAGCCTCACTCTCCTGTGCTCAGAGCTTACTCCTAGCTCTGCACTCAGGAATTATTCTGGGGGACTATAGGGGATGCTGGGAATCAAACCCTGGTCAGCCACATGTAAGGCAAGAGCCTTACTCACTGTACTATTGCTTCTGTCCACAGTAAAATAACTTTGTGGAAACTTGTATTACTTTAAGTCTTTTTTTTTAAGTAAAAGTACTTAATTTCTTTAAAACTTCAAGAGACTTAAGACTGTTAACAACTAAAGGTCTTTAAAATCTTTATTTTTCAGTAATATACCTGTTTTATTTAAAGCATTTCAAAACATTTAATACTAGAACCCGATGATATATTGCTCATATCATTTGTCACAAAAAGTGATGACATCTTAGAGGTAGCACACTCACTGTGAGATTTGGTGGTTGCCATGGCAACTATAATATTTTACTGAACAGAAGAATAAATAACTACACATATTCTTTGCAATTTATTAAGCTTGTAATGTACAGTACAATTCTTTAATTGTACTTGATTTAATGTACAATAATGTACCTGTTTATTCCTTTTTAAAATTTAGATTCTTAATATTGAAATATAAATATACCCATTTTCATTCATTTTTATTCTTTGTAGTTATTCTAAAGCATTAGAGAAAAAGTAGGTTTCTAAGACATTATCATCTTCAGAGGAAAAATAGTGAATTTTGAAGTTTTGAATGAAAAGGGAAAACTTTTATGATATTACTGGTGAAAGTAATTAATATCTAATATTACATGAGATCGTTTTAACCACTCTCTAGAAATATACTGAAATGAAACTAGAGAACCATGGCCAGAGGTGGCAAAGCAGAACTGGGTGCCAGGTATCAGCTATGCACAAGATGCTTCAGTACGCAGGGCCAGCAGAATCATCCTCCTGTCCAGCCCAGGCCCCCAGGGCCACTAGGATGTCTTTGTTTGAAAAAGATCAGTTGAGGGCAGGACTGGTTTCTTTCTATTTCATATAAGTGTGCCAAAGGTACTGATGTCTAGCTGTTCCCTGATGTAAGCTTTCGATATGGTTTGCTTCTGAAGAATTAGGTCTAAGGGAATTGAAAACAAAAATGGACTGAAGGCATGCCAGCATCAGCCTTGCCTCCATGGTCTAATCAGTTAATTTTTTTACCTGATAGTTTTTGTTGTTTCCAAATTTGCAAGGAGCATTGCTTTTATAACAAATAACACTAGTATTCATAATCATCACATAACAATGCTTCTCCACTTTGGGGTTTTTTTTTTTTTTTTGGCACTTTGGGTCACACCTGGCGATGGGATGCTGGGAATCAAACCCAGGTTGGCCGTGTGCAAGGCAAACGCCGTACCCGCTGTGCTATTGCTCCAGCCCCATCCACTTTGGGGTTCTTTTGGGGGTGCATATCTAATGGTTCTCAGAGGCCACTTTCAGTTCCATGCTCTGGGGTCACTCTCGGCTGTGTGCAAGAACCATGTGGGGCTGGGGATTTAACTCAGGTCAGGCCTTCTGCATGCAAAGTATGTGCAGTGGCCTAGTGAGTGCTCTCTCCAGCCCTCAACTTTGGTTTGAATCAGTTAATACTCATAACAAACTCCTCTCAACTTTAGTGTCTTTTTGTTGTTTTTGTTTGTTTCGGGGCCACACCCAATGATGCTCAGGTGTCACTCCTGGCTCTACACTCAGGAATCACTTCTGATGGTATTCAGGAGGCCATATGGGATGCCAGGGATTGAACCCAAGTTGTCTGCATGAAAGGCATATGCCCCATCTTCTCTGCTATTGCTCTGGTCCTCAACTTCATTGTCTTAAGAGATAGGTTACTTTACTTGCTCATTACTCTCTAGGTGAGCATCTTGGGGTGCATTCACAGGGGCAGTTCTGGTTTTGTCTGAGTCGCTGATGTGGCTTTAGCTGTTAGTTGATTGATGTAAGAAAACCTAACTCATTTCTGGTGGCTGTGAGGGCTGTTGACTGAGCCATAGGTCTTCAGCAAATGACCGAGTTTTCTCACACGGTGTCTCATTTCCACCAGTAGCAAAAGAGGAGGAGAGACCTAACACTCAGTTATTTTTCTCATCTCTGTCTGTATCGTTTGTTAACATTTCACTGAGCAAGACAAGTCACATGCTTATACCCCTAGTCCATATGAGAGAGTGTCTCCAAGGGCACGGACTCGAGAGTGGATTCAGGGAGATCTGGTGCATGGAGAACCGTATTTGCAGCAATCTACCAGAGATGCACATGACCGTCTCCCTGGGAACTTGGCAGAATCTGTAATTTCCCTGCCAAGTCACACAAGTCACAACAAAATAGCTGTATCTTGGGGTGGTGAGGCATCTGTGATTTTTAGGTTTTCAGATGATTCCAGTGTGCAGCCCATAGTGAAAGGTGATATCAGTGAATGGGGAAATGTTTCAGGTCAGAGAACTTTAATCAACTAAACTCTTGGAATACATTTTATTGGTGTAATATCTCAGTACTAAAGGAAAGGAATAAGAGAGCTGTTATGTAAATATGCTCTTATGTGTCCATTTGCATGTCCAAACATTTCACATTAGAGTATAATTTGGAATGCCAGTGGGAAAAAGGAGGACAGGAACTCAAGAACATATCAGCTAGGGGCTTGTCAAGATCTTGGAGGTGCTTAGGAGGCCTGTGGGCTACTCTAGGTGGTTCTGGTATGATGCTGGGGGTTGTATCAGTTGGTGTAGCAGTGCTAGGGGTCACCAGGGTCATAACCAGCAGTGCTTGGAGACCATCAGGTACCCTGGGGGCTCAAACTTGGCATCTCCACGTACCAGAATATTTTCCATCCCTTTGAGCTATTATCTCCAGGCCTATCACATGTCAAATGTTGATGGTAAAATAAATTTCTTGATTTACTATCATAAATCTTTATTTGGGTACCTCTTTAATAACCTATAGACTGGGCTCATTAAAACTTTCTTAGGAGGGAAGTAAAGGACTTGTACAAAGAAAACTACAAAACGCTACTTCAGGAAATAAAAGAGGACATGGGGAAATGGAAAGATATCCCCTGCTCATGGGTCAGAAGACATAACATTGTCAAAATGGCAATACTACTGAAAGCATTGTATAAATTCAATGCAATCCCTATAAGGATACCCATGACATTCTTCAAAGAAATGGAGCAAACACTCCTGAAATTTATATGGAACAATAAGCCCCCACGAATAGCTAAAGCAATTCTTGGGAAAAAGAAAATGGGAGGAATCAACCTCCCTAACTTCAAACTCTACTACAAAGCAGTAATAATTAAAACAGCATAGTACTGGAACAAAGGCAGAACTGCAGACCAGTGGAACAGGGTTGAATACACTGACATCTCCCCTCAATCATATGATCATCTAATCTTTGATAAAGGTGCAAGAAATGTGAAGTGGAGTAAGGAAAGCCTCTTTAACAAATTGTGCTGGCATCACTAGACGGCTACATGCAAAAAGCTCAGAACTCTGCCTAACACCATGTACAAAAGTAAGATCAAAATGGATTAAAGACCTCAACATCAGACCAGAAACCATAAGGGACATTGAAGACAAAGTTGGCAAAACCCTCCATGACATTGAAGCTAATGGTATCTTCAAAGATGCCACGCCACTGGCCAAGCAAGTGAAAACAGAGATAGATAAATGGGACTATTTTAAACTAAGAAGCTTCTGCACCTCAAAAGAAACAGTGACCAAAATAGAAAGACAGTCTACAGAATGGGAAAGGATATTCGCCGAATACACATCTGACAAGGGGTTGATATCAAGGATATACAAATTACTAGTTGAACTCCACAAGAAGAAAACATCCAACCCCATCCAAAAATGGGACAATGAAATGAACAGAAACTTTCTCAAAGAAGAAATCTGAATGGCAAGAAAGCACATGAGAAAATGCTCTACATCATTAATCATCAGGGAGATGCAGATCAAAACCAGAATGAGATACCATCTCACACCTCAGAGACTGGCCCACATTCAAAAGAACAAAAGAAACCGATGCTGGCACGGATGTGGCGAGAAAGGGACACTCCTTCACTGTTGGTGGGAATGCCGACTGATTCAGCCCTTTTGGAAAACACTATGGACGATTCTCAAAAAATTAGAAATTGAGCTCCCATTTGACCCAGCAATACCACTCCTGGGAATATATCCCAGAGAGGCAAAAATGTATAGTCGAAGTGACATCTGCACTTGTTTGTTCATTGCAGCACTCTACAATAGCCAGAAACTGGAAGAAACCTGAATGCCCAAGAACAGATGACTGGTTAAAGAAACTTTGGTACATCTACACAATGGAGTACTATGTAGCTGTTAGAAGAGATGAAGTCATGAAATTTACATACAAGTGGTACAACATGGAAAGTATCATGCTAAGCGAAATGAGTCAGAAAGAAAGGGATAGACATAGAAAGATTGCATTCATCTGGGGGATATAAAGTAACAAAATATGAGACTAATACCCAAGAATAGCTGAGATCAACACCAGGAGGATTACTCCATAGCTTAGAGGCCAGCCGGGCATTCTAGGGAAAAGGGCAGCTCAGATAGAGAAGGGAGCACCAAATAAAGGGTGTTTGGAGGATCCTCCCAGGAGGGGAGATGCATGTTGAAAGTAGACTATGGACTGAACATGTTTGCCACTCATTGCCTCTTTTGCAGACCACAACACCCAAAAGGAGAGAGAACCAAAGGGAATGCCCTGCCACAGAGGCAGGGTGGAATGGGGGGGGTGGGGGTGGGAGGGATATTATCCATGGTGGTGGAAAATGGGCACTGGTGGAGGGATGGGTATTTGATCATTGCATAATCGAAACCCAAGCACAAAAAATTGTAAATCTACAACTGTACCTCATGGTGTTTCACTAATAAAAAATTTTTTTCTTAGGAGAAAGGCATCTCAAACATAAAGGTTTAAAAAGCACTGTTTTAGCCTAAAGTCTATAAACTTTCCAGTCTTCCTGGCTTCTTTATTTACTATCATTTTATTATTAGTTTGGGGCCAAACCCAGAGGTGCTCAGGGCTTGCTCCTAGCTCTGTGCTAAGGGACCACTCCTGGCAGAATGCATTGCCAGTGCCTTAAGCCTTGGACTATTTTATGGGTTCCTGATTGGCTTCTTTAAAAGTATCCTTTGTGGTAAGGAACTTCACCTCTCGTGTATCATCATTTTGTGATACATTGTGGTGGAAATAAACTTCCAAAGAGTCTTTCTCTTCTTTGTCAGCGACTTTATTTTATGGTCCAGATAAATCAAGTAGGCTGAGATAAAGAGTGCTTTGAACTGAAAGTAGAGCTCTGGATAATCAAAGTTGCATAACAGAATAATTTCCTTCCATAGATGCAGGAGGGACTCCCTTGTTTTATAATAATGGTTGATGAAACAAAATGTTTTTTGACAAATTAGCAGGGCATTTCATGGACCTCATTCTGTAGTTCCTTAGAATATAAATTTGCTCTTTAAAAATTTTGGGTTTTTTTTTGTTTGAAGAAGTAATGTAACAGGTATCAGGGCTTCGGTTATCCCAGTGATATGAGTGAGGGGTACAGCCATTAAACACGGATGCAACATAACTGAAAACTTAAAATCTAAGCGGCAACCACTGGAACTTTGTAATGTGCCTGTCAAGTTGACAAGTGGGGGTTGGGATGGGGAGGGAATCTGGGAACACTGGTGGAGGAAAGTTAACACTGGTGGAGGGATTAGTGTTGAATTATTGTATGCCTAAAATTCGACTATCAGTAACTTTGTAAACCATAGCTTTTTTATGTAGTTTTTTAAATTAATTTTTATTAGTGAAACACCATGAGGTACAGTTGTAGACTTACAAATTTTTGTGCTTGAGTTCCAGTTATATAATGATCGAACACCCATACCTCCACCAGTGCCCATTCTCCACCACCAATGTTCCCAGTATCCCTCTCACCCTCCACTCCCCCCATCCCACCCTGCCTCTGTGGCAGGGCATTCCCTTTTGTTCTCTCTCTCCTTTTGAGTTCTGTGGTTTGCAACAGAGGCATTGAGTGGCAATCATGTTCGGTCCACAGTCCACTCTCAGCATGGATCTCCCATCCTGGGAGGATCCTCCCAACACCCTTTATTTGGTGCTCCCTTCTCTATCTGAGCTGCCTTTCCCCCTAGCGTGTGCAGCTGGCCTCCAAGCCATGGAGTAAACCTCCTGGTACTTATCTCGTCTATTCTTGGGTAAACCATGGCTTTAAAAAATTTTTTTAAAAATTTTGTTTGTATGGAGAAAAGATGTAGATGGCACCTCCATAGGCAGCAAGAAAGGCAAAGGTCACTGCTGTGGGGTAGAGCCTGGCGGAGTGGGGAGATGATCCAGTTCGCTGGTCAGGCCTCAGTCACTGACTATTGCTCACTCTGTGTGATCATTATTAATGTATGTGACCTTCTGAGTCTCCATTTCATTTTTTTGTTTAGTAGGATTAATCAACTGATTTGGCAGCCCCTGTGAAGGTTAGAGGTAATCCATTTAATATTCTCTTGGCAGTAAGCACACTGTAGCTGTTATACTTGTTTTTATTAAAATTCTTAGCCAAAGGCTGCAAGTTGCTGCATGTGACCTAATTCAGAGGCTTGACTCCTATTTAAAAAGTTTATGCCTGGGTGCACACAAGCGGTATTTGCTCAACCCCTTCATGTTTCTCAGCCAGAGGTTTTCAGCTTGGCAGGATTTGGCCTTCCAGGGACATTTGGTAATGTCTGGAATTTTAAAAAAATTTCTTCTGGGGCTGGAGCAATAGCACAGCGGGTAGGGCATTTGCCTTGCATGCAACCAACCTGGGTTAGATTCCCAGCATATTATATGGTCCCCCGAGCACCACCAGGAGTGATTCCTGAGTGCAAAACCAGGAGTAACCCCTGAGCATCGCCGGGTGTGACCCAAAAAGAAAAAAAAAAAAAGAAAAGTTCTTTGGGTACTTGATCATTGTATAACTGAAACCCAAGCACAAAATTTTGTAAGTCTATAACTGTACCTCATGGTGTTTCACTAATTAAAAAAAAATTTCTTCAACTGGGAATGGGAATGTGTTAGTGGCATGTAGAGAGTAGAGTCTAGGAATGTGGTGAACCTTTTACAAAGCTCAGTATAACCTCCTGTATCAAAGGATTATCTACCTCAAAATTTCATTAGTTTTTAATAGATTGAGAAAATAAGACTTTGTTGTAGAATTCATACAGATTGAGTTTTGTAACTCCCCTATAATCACATAAATAATTCTGGTGTTTTATTTTATTTTATTTTGGATTTTGTGTCACACCTGGCTGTGCTCAAGGCTTACTCTTGGTGGGACTTGGAGGACTGTTTGTCATGCTGGAGATCAAGTCCAGGTTGCAAAGCAAGTGCTTTGCCTGCTTCACACTCTCTGACCATTCTGGGCTTTTATCTAAAGGATGACGATCTTTGTGGGTATATAAATACATATAATTAAAAAATGTTAGGTACACCTTATATGGGTATTCCTAAAGATACCTAAGCGAGGTGTTTGATTCTAACCCTAGCAAATATCTGTGTGTTCAAATGAAATTTGGGTGTGAGTGAGACTTCTGGCTCCCTCCTCCAATATAATCCTTTTTGGGGAATCTTCATGCTTAGCAGGTAGATTCATAGCTGATGTCTGGTCTCAGGAGAGAAAGAGAATGTGTGTGGGTGAAATCCCTGGCTGATATAAAGGGAGGGGCCTACTGTTACAGGGTGATGACTGGACCTTACAGGGCAGAAAAGTGAAGCAGACTTATAAGCAGTTTGATGGCTGGACCGTAAGATCACACTCAAGGAACCAAAGATTGAAACCATCCCTGAATTGGAGATGGTTATGTCCGTGAAGTGTGCTGACAAGGGGACAGATTTGGGACTGAATGGGAAGCATGACTCAAGAGAGTAGTTCATCTGAAAAAGATCTCCATCTTTGGGTCTAGGTTTATGCATCTGTCACTTAGGGCTTGTTACGAAAAACAAAGCAGAACATTTCTTCTGTAAGGGTGAGCCTCCCTAAGTCACTCCTACATAAGTGAGGATTCACTGGTCAATCATGGAACGCCAAGCTGGGTTTTTTTTTTTTTGGTTTTGGGTCACACCCAGCAATGCAAAGGGCTTACTCCTGGCTCGTGCACTCAGGAATTACTCCTGGCAGTGCTTGGGGGACCCTATGGGATGCTGGGAATCGAACCTGGGTTGACCATGTGCAAGGCAAATGCCCTACCTGCTGTGCTATTGCTCCAGCCACCACGAAGCTTATTTTTAATTTTTCTTGTTCGGTTTTTGTTTTTTGGGGGTCACATCTGCTCTGTACTCAGGGTGCATTCCTAGTGTGCTTGGAGGTCCATATGGGTACCAGAGATTGAGCCCATGCAAGGCCGTACCTGCTATTATTCTGGCCCCAAGCTTATTTTCTACCGGAAAATAGTGGCTGTTTTGATGGGGGAAAAAAGTTGAGGGGAGCTTGGGTCATACTTGGAAGTGCTTGGGGCTTACTCTTAGCTTGGTGCTAAGGGATCACTCCTGGTTGTACTTTGGGGACCATGTGTGGTTCCTGCTCTATTTCTCATTGAAAGATCCAATGGGGTTGGCTGCATGTAAGACTAGCACTTCACCTTCTATATTCTCTCTCAGGTCCAGATGAATTAATATTTGTGAAAAATTTCTCTTATAAAAATGTTGCTGTCATCTGTCTCTACACAGCTTTGCAATGTTCTATCTCACAGTGATTCAATAAAATTAAAAAGTGATATTAAAAAAATAAGTCTACTTATTAAAAAAATAAAGTAAATCTGCTTACTTAAGGTAAAAAATATAGCTGTAAACTTTTGTTTTTGTTTTCTTTGGGGCTACCCCAGCAATGCTCAGCAGTTTTTTTCTGGCTCTTTATTTAGGAATTACTCCTGGTGGTGCCTGGGAGACCACATGGGATGCTGAGATTGAATACAGGTTCGCCATGTGCAGGGCAAGCACCCTTCCCACTGTACTATCTCTCCAACCCCTATAGTTGAAAGCTTCTATATAGTTTAATGTTAAACATTTCTCAGGGACTGGGGAGATATTACAGTGGGTAGGTGCTTGCCTTGCACACAGTGGACCCTGATATGATCTTGGCACCACTTATGGTCCCCTGAGCCCTGCCAGGAGTTATTCCTGAGCACAGAACCAAGAGTAAGCCTTGAGCACCTCAGTGTGTCCCCCCTGCACCCAAAATTCTTAACTCTTTTTGATCTTTATTTCATTTATTAGTTTTTTTTGTTCTTTGTTTTTTTCTTTTGGGGTCACACCCAGCAATACACAGGCATTACTCCTGGCTCATGCACTCAGGAATTATTCCTGGCAGTGCTCAGGGGACCATATGGGATACTGGATATAGAACCCGGGTCGGCCGCGTGCAAGGCAAACTCCCTACCTGTTGTGTTATTGCTCTAGCCCCCTCATTTATTAATATTTAATCAGAGGATTTAAGGCTTTGCGGGGATATTTATGTATTTAAGAATGGGTGCAAGGACATTTTTTGTGCCAAAGGCTATTTGGGTATTTATCACATCCTATGTGGGTTATACAGTGCAAGCTGGGCCACAGACAGCCAATGAGAAGTGTACATAGCTGTCTTGTTTTGTACCAAGGAAAGATCACGTGATTTCAGAGACTTTATATGGCCTGCGAACTGGGCATTCCCCACTCCTGACTTAAAGGTTCAACAATTTTAAGAAATAAAAAGCAAGTCAAGGGCTGGAGAGACAGTACAGTGGATTAGGCATTCTCCTTGCACATGTGTGACATGGGTTTGATCCCCGGCACTACATACGGTTTCCGGAACCCTACACAAGAGTCATCCCTGAGTGCAGAGCCAGGAGTAAGTCCTGTGTACTGCTGGTGTCACCAAAAAACAAAAACTAAAAAACTAAAAAACAACAACAAAAAGAAAACCCCCAAGTATGTAAAAGACCTAAGAGATTGAAAAAGAAAATGCTAGTGAAACACATAAAATGTGTCAGAATCATTATGGGAATTGATAAGAGCAAAGCAGACTTAGAATATGTAAGAAAGAAGATAGTTGGAAAGGTCAAATGTATTGCTAAGTATTCGGACATATCAAACAGAATCACCTGGATGGTTTAGGGGGTGGAGTTATAAAATAAATATCCCAAGTACAATTATGATGATGTGGCAGGGTTTGCTGCTTGCCCCCCACGATCTCTATTTACTTTTCTATAATAATAGAATTAGTTGTTCGAAGTGAGCTACAGAGAGAGAAAGGTATTATTTATCTGGTCCTTGCACCTAACGAAA
Source organism: Sorex fumeus (assembly GCF_029834395.1). Lineage (NCBI taxonomy): Eukaryota > Metazoa > Chordata > Mammalia > Eulipotyphla > Soricidae > Sorex > Sorex fumeus. The sequence goes on along the minus strand of NW_026606101.1, from coordinate 37,398,101 downwards.
GCCATGTTACCAGGTGGTGACCAGTGGGATGTGTGTGAAGTGATGTGTATAACTTCTGTTCTTGAGAAAGAGGTGGGTGGTGTTTCCAGCTGGCTGGTGCATTCCAGCTGGAATGTGGAAGTGTGACTGTTCGCCTTGTTGGATTAGGAGGGTAAGTGCAATGTCCAAGGGAGTGGTGGAATACTAAGGGTGGAACCTGATACCATGCCCGTGTTATCATGGCACCTCTGTACCAGCTCTGGACTGATTGCACTCCACTGCTTATTTTGTGGACAGGTCTCTATCATTTTAGGTTTGTATTGAAACAACCAGAGCTGTATCCTAATGCACAAGGGACACATCTCAAATAAATATCTATAAATACCTATGAAGAACATCATTAGGAGCACAGGTGATCCAAAAAGGCTATCATAACTTTCAGTATTGATATTGCAAACCACAATGTCCAAAAGGAGAGGGGGTGGGGAGAGAGAGAAAAGAAGAGCACCTGCCATAGAGGCAGGCAGGGGGTTGGGGGTTTGGGATGATGGGAGGAAACCTGGGGACACTGGTGCTGGGAATTGTACATGGTAGAGGGATGAGTGTTGGAATACTTACGACTGAAACCCAATCATGAACAGCTTCGCAATGGTCTGTCTCACAATGATTCAATAAAAAAGTTAAAGAAAAAAGAGACTATTGAGTGTTGGTGGGTTTATGAAGGAACTGAAAGCCTCAGATGATGCTGAATTGGGGGGAGGCAAAACAGAGCAGCTATAATTTAGTAGTTTCTAAAAAGTTAAGCACTCATTGTATGGCCCACCAATTCCTCTTTTAGATATTTATCCAAGAGGAATAAAGACATATCCACACAAAGACTTGTGTCTTTGTGGATGCTCATAGAATTACTCATAATCGCCCCAAACTGGAAATATTTCAAATGATCATCAGCCGGGGAATGTATGAACAAATTTCAGTATGGCTATAAAATGGAATATTACACAACAATAAAGATGAATGAGCTACTGATAAATATAACTACGTGAATAGTAATAAGTAAAAGAAACCAGGCATGTTGGACTACATTTATACAATTATATTTATTTTAAATTCCTGGTAAGAACAAACCTACAGTAACAGCAATCAGACTGGAATTTTCCTGGGGTGTTGGATGTATTAGGAAAAAGTGACTAAAGATGCAAATGATCTTTTTTATAGTGGCCACACTTGACAGTACTTGGAGCCACAGAACTATGCTTAGGCCTGTGGTCCTTGGACCATTAGGGCCATCACCAGTGTCTTGGAGGGCCATGGAGGCCAAACCAGAGCTCCACAGTGTGGTGCTGAGGGTGGAACGCAGGGCCTTGCTTTTGCTAGGCATGTATTCTGCTACTGGAGCTCTCTCACATGCCCTCATGGTCAGGGGTGGGGGGATTGGTGGGGTGGAGACAAGTATTCTGCAGCTGAATTGTGACTGTATACAGTTATACATATTTACTAAATCTTGTCAAACTTTTCTAAAAATTGGTGAATTTTGTATCACATAAATAATACCTCCATCAAGTTGTTTAGAAAAGCAGAATATAAATGAGGATAAAACCACCACACATTTTGAGTTGGAGCACCTCTGCATTGCTTTCTTATGGAACCTATATTACATCATTGGGGAGCAAGGTTAAGAGAATAAATTGAAAACATATCGATATTTGAGAAGTATCAGTTAAAATGATCATAACAGCACATAGTATACTACCTATAGTTGGAGTAAGGAAAGCTTGAGCCTTTATTTTGGAATTGCTTGTGGCTATGATTAGATGCCTTTATAATCACTGGAGTAGCACTGTAGCACTGTCCTCCCGTTGTTCATCAATTTGCTGAAGCAGGCCCAGTAACGTCTCCATTGTGAGACTTGTTACTGTGTTTGGCATATCGAATACGTCATGGGTAGCTTGCCAGGCTTTGCCGTGCATGCGAGATACTCAGTAGCTCACTGGGCACTCTGAGAGGGGCAGAAGAATTGAACCCGGGACTGGAGTAGATGGTCTTACATATGGATCCCAGCTAACCATGCTTCTCAGATTTATCTTTTGTAACTCTCCCTTGAATCTGGATTGGCTCTATGGCTTTTGATCTCCAGAATGCTTCAGAAATGATGCTACAGACTTCTAAAAGTAGATCACAAGACATGTTACAGTTTTTGCTTTGGTCTCAGAATGTAAGCACTAGGGGATGTGCTGTCACCCGAGGGGCAGGGGGAGTTTTGCTTTCATATTGTGAGGAAACCTCAGTTAAACAAAAGGAGTGTGAGGGAGAAAAGGGGGAAGACCATCTGTGAATAGACAGATGATGCTATTGAGAGTGATGCTTGAGGAGCTACCAGCTATTCCTTTATCCTAGTCCAGGCTCTAAATACTAGGGAAACAACCATTTGGGTCATCCAGTCAAATTGAGCATTCTGTTGACGGCCCTAGACACCACTGAATATCAACCACATTTGAGGCCCAGCTAAACCTGGTTAAGTCACAGGTTGATATTTTGAAGTGGTTTATTGTATAGCAATAGATGGCCTAAACATGAAAAAGTAAAGTGATAGAAGTCATTTTTATTTCTCCAATTTTAAAATATAAAATTAATAACTAGACCAAGGGATTTTTATGAGTTATTTTCATTGCTAGATCAGCTTTTCTTTAAATTTTCTGTAACAGACTTTTCCCACTTGAATTCCTTTTCAGAGACTGCAGAGAGAGTGGCATTGTCACAAAGGTGTTTCAGGTGGGCCAAGGAACACCAAGTGCACTCTCCTTGGAAGACAGTGTGGATGCTGTTCTCAGAGAGTCCTCAAAGCAGGCAAGTAAAGAAGTGCCAGCACATGCAGATAGATACCACGTTATCTGTTCTTTCTCAGCATTGGTGTCTTCTCATTCGTTTAATAATTTCTATTCACAAATCCCGGCATCAGTCACTGCCAGTATCTTCAATGATTTCTTGTAAAGTAAAGTAAAGTAAAGGCCCTCCCGTTGATCATCGATTTGCTCGAGCGGGCCCAGTAACGTCTCCATTGGAGACTTTGTTGTTACTGTGTTTGGCATATCGAGTACGTCACAGGGAGCTTGCCAGGCCCTGCCGTGCGGGCGAGATATTCTCGGTAGCTTGCCGGGCTCTCCGAGAGGGGCGGAGGAATCGAACTCGGGTCGGCCATGTTGGCTGCGTGCAAGGCAAACGCCTTACCGCTGTGCTATCGCTCTGATTAACCCTTCCTCTCCCATTAGAAATTCCCACCTTGTGTCACTGCCCATGCTTCAGTATCTTCAGCAAATCCCGTGCTATTTAAAGAAAGCAGAAACGTGTAATCTCAAATCCCAGGGGATTAGTGTCCATCCTCAATCACCCTTTCTTGCTTTCTTTCTCCAGCAAAGCTGAATTGTGTTTTCATTGTCGTTACTGCTTCTTTTATAAAATGATGTCAGTAAATGGTCACTCTTTCTTCTGATCGATCTTCCCTATGCATAGTAAGCTCTAATGTGGCAGAGAACATGCTGCCTCGCTCAGGTCATGTAGGAAACGGCGATAACATGAGTGTGTCTGTTGAACAGATGCACCAGACTAGTAAAGTCCTGGGTGGCAGAGACTGCTATTATGGTGAAATCTTTAACTCCACATAATTAAAATATTACCTTTCTGGAGGATGAATTAAACTGTTTCAAAAGAAGTTGAGATTTCAGACCCTGGGTTGTGGATATCAGTGTAGTAGATCCAAGGGCCAGAGAATAGACCAACCCATAGTTAAGCAACCAACCAAAAAGTCTCAATCAAAAAGTTCTCATGGGGAGACATTTTGTTTTTGGTGACTCTTTAGCCAGAGGTAGGCTAGAAACTAGAGAGATGTGATAGGACCCAAAGAATAGATTCAGGCATAGTGTGAGGCTCAAATATGCTTAGGGCAGGAGTCTGCATTGGACATGTACGACCAGTAGAGAGAGGCTGAGCTTCTGTGTATCGGCATATGCTTTAGTCTTAAATTTAGCACAAGAGTATGAATCCACAGTGAAGAAATTATAGATTAGAGTTTTTATTATTGATTTACTTTAGTTTGGGGGCCACACCCAGCAGTTCTCATAGCTCACTCCTGGAGGTGCTCAGAGATTGTCCCAGGCCTCCTTATGTAACGTATGTGCTTTGACCTCTGTCTCTGATCCCAATGGAGTTTTTAAAACCCAGTAAATGATAGATTATACATATATATGTTTGTGTATATATCTATATATCTATATATCTATATATATCTTGGACCAGCTGCCTGTACCTTTGTATCTTTGATCCTTAGCCCTGTGATTATTGTTTAGACTCCTGTTGTTACAAGATTTTGTTCACTCATGCTACCCTTCCCTTCACTTTTGGTCACTTGTCTAGGACTTTCCAGCTAGACATGCTGCCACACCAGATACAGAGCTGTGTCTTTCCAGAGTAAAGTGAAACATTGGTCATTTAGTAAAAATACTGTAAACAGGTTCAAATAAGAAGTGCACATTGTGGCATTGCTTCTACCATCGTTTTGCTTTGCTTTGTTTCATTTTTCCTTTGTCTGAGGGCTGAGGCTCAAACCCAAGGCCTCACACAGGTGAAGCATGCCCCAGATCTCCACCATGTGGCTTAATTTTCTTTCAGACTCAGAATCAACCAAATGCTTGACACACAATCTCTTCATTTCTAGGAACTGAAAAATGGATTTGTTGGATCAAAACTAAGGAAGAAATATAAAAATGTTGAAAGTAAACTGGGTTGGAATGTTAACCTTAGAAAGTTTTCAGGTATGATATGATAGGATAAATACAAGGTTTAGTATTTGAAACTGCTTGTTTTCTTGTCTGTGAAAGGGTTGGAATAAGATGGGAACAAGAAAGTAAGCTTTAATTTTAACTTTCGAGCTGCCTTGGTTGACAGCTGAAGCCCATGAGAGATAATCATGCAGTTTAACAAAGTGAAATTTGTTGACTCATGGCCAGGGAAACCATATAGCAGGGAAACCACAGGGGTGTCTCAGCAAACCAGGGAAAATATGAGTTAGAGGGCTTGGGGGGAGAGTGGAGTCTAGGTAAAATTCAGGTGGAAGCAGACATTTGATAGTCACAAAGCAAAGTGGCGCTGAATGTGAAGTGGTCACCATCTGAGCACTAACTGAAGGGAGGGATCAGTTACCTCTGCACCTGCAAGGATAAACGTAGGATGTGGTACTCAGAAATCTTTCGATGAAGCTAAGCACCAGGGTTGGATACTGAGGCTGCTTCTCAGTGTCAAGGTGATTTAGGTCCTTCAGGTGTGAACAGGATACTTTATTCTTACCCACCTCACTCCGAAGAATAAAGTTTCTATAAATTTCTGATTTTAGAGAGCAAGAGTTTCCAATAAGAAACAACAATCACTCAGAGGAGGAACTTTGTACAGTTACAAGTCTCTGAGGGAAACACTGTAACTTCCCCTTTTGGCTATTGGAACAATCTATTTCCCCAGTCTGATGTGAAATGTGGAGTGTAAGCGGGGCAGGTTTTCTGCCTGTCTTCCCCCCACCCCTGCATCTGTGCTCATTTCTTTCTTGGTGGTATTTCACTGAAGTGGGGCTTCTCTACATAATTGCTACTTCTAGGGAAAGAATGTGTTGACAGCAGTCCTTTATGAAAAGCTTTTCAATTATGAAGATCTGTGTGCACAATCCATATATAATTACAGGTATTTACAGAGGCTGCTTTTGATGTAATTGTAGATCTCAAGGTGGGAGAAAGAACGGACCCTAAAACTCTGAAAGATCTTCGCTTCTCACACAACTCACTGCAAACTCCAGCTTACAGTGAAGAGGCAGGCTCTAGAGTGCCCCCGCACCAGTCCCAGGTAACTACATATCGTCCATATATTTCACATTCTCATGAAAAAATTTAAGGGTGTCTCTTGGGCTTTCACTGAGCACCAGCAGGTTTGTTTTTTTGTTTTTGTTTTGTTTTGTTTTGTTTTGCTTTTTGGGTCACACCCGGTGATGCTCAGGGGTTACTCCTGGCTCTGCACTCAGGAGTTACTCCTGGCGGAGCTCAGGGGACCATATGGGATGCTGGGAATCAAACCTGGGTTGGCTGCGTGCAAGACAAACACCCTATCTCTCCAGCCCCAGCACCAGCAGTTTTGAGGGGTTGAGAATATTGCGATACACAAGAAAGGTTCCTCAGTCCTAGGAGCTTACATCTTATTGGGCCTGAGGGCAAGTAGGTAATAAAGATGTAAATAAACAAAAAATTTAAATGGTAAGGCTGGTGGTGCGATGGGTATTTGATCACTGTATAATTGAAACCCAAGCACAAAAATTTGTAAGTCTACAACTATACCTCATGGTGTTTCACTAATAAAAATTAAAAAATAAAACAAAACAAAAAAAGAGAAATCAGATATATTGGAAATATATTAAAAAATGTTAAGGTCATGATAAAGGTAAGGATAAAATGGTGATTCTCAAAATAAATCTCTAGAGCAAGAGCATGAATATCACACTAGAAGTGCATGTCCTTAGCCCCACACACGAAACTGACTGGACTTGGTGCTCTGTGGGGGGCCCATTAATCTGTTTTAATTGCTCCTTTTGGTAGATGCTCAAAGTTGAAGCTACAGAGGAAGTAAAGTGCATAATTCCTAAACTTGGTTACGCATCAGAATCACCTGGAGGGAACTGGAAGAGACTTTCATCCATGGGCTTCATCCCAGGTTTATAGAATTATACAGAAGGATGTCAAGAGGGGTTAGGTGGGACTCTTGACATCCTTCTGTATAATTCTATAAACCTGGGATGAAGCCCATGAATATACTTACACTCCCACCTAATATACTTACACTCCCAACCAGCGAACTGGGTTATCTCTGCTCGGCTCTGGTCAGTCATTGACATGAAGGCCAGCAGGTTCATGTTGCTTCTGAATTTGCAAGAGAAAGGAGAAACCTGCATCTTTAGACTTTAGGACTTAATTTCAAATGCTAGCAGCTAATTCAAAATTGGAAATGTGTGTGGACTGATATAAAATTTTACATGCCAAATAAAAGCCAATAGCAGACCAAATTTGGTCAGTAGACCACTACTTTGCAAATTTTGGTCAAAACCATGTTGGATCTGACACAAAGCAACTAAAAATAGGACTCTTCCCCATTGTCTATAGTGTTAAATCTGGAATCATAAACCCAGCCCACAGGAGTCTGTTATTCAGAGACTATTAGGGTACATAGGGCTGAGTGCGAGAGAAAATACAGTGTTGACTTCAAGTAAGTGACTTTCAGAATTTTCTTCTTTTTTTCATTCATTCATCATCCTGTTAATCGTCGATTGCCTCAAGCAGGCCCCAGTAACGTCTCTTTCATCCTAGCCCTGAGATTATATTTAAGGCTTTTTAGGAGAATGAGAATTGAGAATTTCTTCTTAAATTGGAGATTATATATATCTCTTGATATAAATTGATACACTGAGATGGATACAATATCATTTCTGTGATATTTGTGTCAAGATGCATAAAGACAAAACCAAATTGAAGGAGATTCTGCCAATGAACTGGCCCGTTTCTCTTCCCAAAAAGTCAAGATCATAAAGGTATAGGCAGATTGAACTCTGGCAGATTGAAATCTTTTAGTTTAAATGAGACAAAAGACAAGAAACTAAATGCAAAATGTAATACTGGACAGGATCTCAAGACCAAGGAAAATTAATAACTGTGAAGGACATCATTATTAATGAAATAGCATAATTAATGAAAATTGAATTGATTAGATAGTAGTATGTTTTCACAGTAAAAGTTTCCATTTTGGTGATTGTACTGTTGCATGGAAGGAAATGTATTTGGAAGTGTTGAGGAGCAAAGGGACATCCTGACTGCACCTTCCTCTAGTTACTTATACTATCATTGCAATTTTTCTGTTAATCTGAAATTATATCAAAACATAATGTTACCAAAATAAATTAGTAAAATGAAGATACTATTACCTGCTTCAGCAGGTCATTCTAAAATGCTAGGCACATTTGGTTACTATCAGACCCTCTGTACGAGTTAGCTTCTCCCCTCCAGGAGTCTTCTCCTTTTGTTCCATTCCCCTGATACTCAATGCCTTGGGTGCATTGCATTCTCAACAGACTTTCTTTTAACTTGTATTTTATTATTATTATTTAGATTTTTATTAGTGAAACACCATGAGGTACAGTTGTAGACTTACAGACTTTAGTGCTTGGGTTTCAGTTATAAAATGATCGAGTACCCATCCCTCCACCAGTGCCCATTCTCCACCACCACTGATCCCAGTATCCCTCCCAACCCCCATTCTCCCCATGAACTGTCCTGCCATTGTGCCTTTGCAACTGGATTTCCTCCACTCGGACTTCCCATTTGACAAACTTAACTTTTCTTTTTTTAATTTTTTTTGTTTGCTTTTTGGGTTACACCCAGCAATGCTCAGGGGTTACTCCTGGCTCTGCACTCAGGAATTACTCCTGACGTTGCTGGGGAACCATATGGGATGCCAGGGATGAAACCTGGATCGGCCTCATGCAAGGCAAACACTCTACCCGCTGTACTATTGCTCCGGCCCTGACAAACTTTTCTTTACCTTCCACTTGACGAACTTTCTTTTCCCTTCCCAAGCCCTGTTTAGGAGAAGCTGTCTAGTACAAATGAATCAGATGATACTGTTCTCTGCTTTTCCCTTGTGGCAGGCGCCAACCCTGCGTTACCATAGAGATGTCTGTGTTCCAGTGTTTTGTGTGTAACCAGTTCAGCTACTTAGACTCAAGGACCATGTAATACTTACTTTTGTCCACTTTCCTGCCACAAATACAGTGCCTGGTATAAAATGAATGGACACAAAAAAATGGATAGTGAGCTAAATGTTCACTATTTCTATGTAACTGTGCACAGTTTGTTTTTGTGGCAAAGTACTTTTATGTTTTCAAGAAAAATGGATCCTAACTAAGGTTTTGTCTTTAAATTTTATCCAAGGCACCATAATTTACAGTACTCTAGTGATAGGGTCTTATGCACACAACATTCTAATAGCACACCCTTCACCAGGATGTCCTCTTCCTGCCCCCCTCTGTCTCAGGTTCACCCCCACATGGTACAATTTTGCCCTGCCGTGGAAAGCTCAGTTCTGTATAACTCAGTTATTTGTATTTTATTTTATGTTTTATTCCACACCCAGTGTTGTTGACTGAGAGTTAACCCTGGCTGTGTACTCAGGACTGCACCTAGCAGTGCATGTGGGGCCTTACATGATGCTGGGAATTTGAAGCAGGGTCAGTTAGATACAAGGCTAGTGCCTTAACTCTTGGACCATTCCTTCAATAAACTTCAATTTTTGTTTGTTTGTTTGTTTGTTTGTTTGTTTTGGGGTCACACCTGGTAGTGCCCAGGGCTTACTCCTGGCTCTGTGCTCAGAGATCACTCCTGGCAGGGCTCGGGGACCATATAGGGTACCAGGAACTGAACTAAAGTCAGTTGTTTGCAAGGCAAATGACCTACCTGCTTTAATGTTATTCCTGCTTTACTATCATTTTATTTATTTATTTTTAATTAATTTTTTCAAAAGGAATAACCATGAGATGCAGTTACAAGACTGTGCATGATAAGATTTCAGTCATACAATGTTCCAAAACAATCCCTCCACTAGTTTTACTATCATTTTAAACGTCTATCTGAAGTAAATTAAAATATCTTGTAATAACCTTTTATTTATGAAATATATATCTAAATGTGAATATTGCTAATAGTTTTAATGTTGGGTACTAGGGTTATAATTACTTATGACTTTCCACAAGTGATTTGTTAAGAGAATTCTGGATATAATACAAAAGATTAAATGAAACTTTAATGGAAGTTTTAAAAACTTTTATCATAATTTATCTATAGTCTTAATTTTAGTTTCCTAGTTTTGCACACATAGCTGGCCAGAAGAGTTTGACAAGCACAGAGATCACAAGAATTCAAAGGGAGACAGACTTTCTTAAGTAAGTATCACTTACTCTTTGCTATTTCTTAAATTCTAAGATGTATTGTGGATAAAACCAGAATAGTAAATAATAGTGGCGTTGCCCAACTCTTAACTTTTTTAATTAAAGTTTTGTACATAATTCCAGGAGGATTACTCCATAACTTAGAGGCCAGCTGGGTATCCTAGAGGAAAGGGCAGTTCAGATAGAGAAGGGAGCACCAAATAAAGGGTGTTTGGAGGATCCTCCAGGAGGGGAGATGCATGTCGAAAGTAGACTATGGACTAAACATGTTTGCCACTCAATGCCTCTTTTGCAGACCACAACACCCAAAAGGAGAGAGAGAACACAGGGGATTGCCCTGCCACAGAGACGGGGGGGATGGGGATATGGGGGTGGGGGGATATTATCCATGGTGGTGGAAAATGGGCACTGGTGGAGGGATGGGTATCTGATCATTGTATAATCGAAACCCAAGCACAAAAAATTGTAAATCTACAACTGTAAAAAAAAAAGAAACAAAAAAAATATATATATTACTTGAATAAAAGTAATCACAAAAACAAAGAATGAAAAGAAAAAGTTTTGTACATAATTTTAATTTTGGGGGGGCTGTTGGGCCATATCTCGTGGTACTCAGGGTTTACTCCTGGATCTGAAATCAGGGATTATTTTTAGTGGGGCTCAGAGGACCTTATGGGGTGCCAGGGACCAAGCCCAGGTTGACTGCATACAAAGCAAGTACCCTCTCTGCTGTACTGTAATAAAAATTATGTTTCAGGGCTGCTCCAGCCACAAAGTTTTGTGTATTTTAAAAGTATTATGGGTATATAGTAAACTGTCTTACTTAAGGAGTATAATTGACACATGAACATAAATGTATGTACAAAATGTGTATATAGTATATATGTATATATAAAAAACTTGAAGCCCACCACAATAAAAAAATTAACAGCTTTTATAAAAGCAATATGAAGACTTCTCAAAAAATTGAAAATAGAATCACATATAACACTAATTTCATTCCATATATTTAAAGAACATTAATGCACTAATTTGAAAAGATATATGCATGCCTATATTCATTGCAGCACTTTCAATTTTTTTTGGAGACAAACCAGACAAGTTTTTTTTTATTATTATTATTTTTGCCTGAGAAAAACCTGGATTTATTGATTTACAAATTGTTTTTCCAGTTACATAACTGTTGTGTATTGGGGTTCAGTAGTTCTTGTCCAGCTGAATCGAGGAACTTCAATAATATTTGAAGCTAGTTTCTTCTTTGATCTCACGTTTATTTCTCTTTTTGAACATTTTTTAATTAAAGCACCATGATCTACAAAGTTATTTATAGTTGATGTTTAGACATACAGTATTGCAGCTCTGATCCCACTTCCATTGTCAGCTTCCCTCCACCAATGTTCCCAGGTTCCCTCCTAAGTTCTCCCCCAACTTCCCCCTCCCAACCCAGCCTGCCATCTTGACAGGCACCTTTCTAAGTTTGGATGTCTCTCGATTTCAGTGATTTTGACTCTGGTTTGGATATTTGGCTCTCTCATTCCTTAACACCACCTACAAGTGATTTCAGCCTGGCTTTATCCTTATTCCTCTGTCTTCATTTAACATGATGTATTCCAGTTCTATTCATGTTGCCGTGAATTGCATGATTTTATCATTCCTTACAACTGTTTAGTCTTTCCTTATGTACATATACCACATCTTCATGATCCACTTACCTGTGTTTGGACATCTAGGTTGATTCCAAATCTTAGCTATTGTACTGAGTACTCATTGTAGAACTTTTTAGAATAACTGAAATCTGGAAACAACCCAAGTGTCCAGTGAAAGATGAGTGAGTATAGAAATTGTGTACATATACAATGGGACACTACTTAGCTTAAGAAAAGATGAAATTTTTAAAAATTGTATAACATTTTTTATTAAAGAGCCATGATTTACAAAGTTACTGATAGTTGTGTTTTAGGCATACAATAATCCAACACCAATCACTCCACCACCATCAAATTCCCTCCACCAGTGTTCCCAGATTCCCTCCACATCTGAACTCCTGCTCCACCCCCACCTGTCTACTTGATGGACACATTACAAAGTTTCAGTGGTTATGTCTCCTGTTTTCAGTTCTGTTGAATCTGTGTTATGAGCATATGGATATATCCCTCATTATAGAAAAGATGGACTCTTTAAAAAAATCTTTATTGTGGTACTGTGATATTTACAATATTGTTAATGATGAGTTCATGCATACATCATTCTAAAACCACACCCATCACCAGAGTACCCACTTCCTTCCAACAAGATCCCAAATGCTCCTCCATTTCCACACTCTTCCCACTCACAAACTTAGTACCATGGACTAACCCTCCAGTTCTGTTGCCTTTGGACAAGTGTTGCTCCCTTACTGTGTGCATCTTTATTAATTTGGTATTTTTGGATTGAGATTCTGTGGTTTACAAAACTATTATTAATGGCCTCTCATGCACATACTTCCTGTACCACAGTCATCACCAGTGTACCCATCTGCCTCTCCAAAGGACTCCAACACCTTCTTATCACCTCATCCACTCCAACTCAATTGTATGGATCAGTTCCCGCATTATATTGCCTTTGGATCTTTGTTGCTACCTTGCTGTCTATCTTTAAGTTCCACATATGAGAGAGATCATTCGGTATATGTCTCTTTCATTCTGACTGACTTCACTCAGCATGATACCCATTGACATAGTGGGAAATTGCATGAATTTTTTCTTATAGCCCAGTATATTCCATGGAGTAGATATTGGATTTTGCCCATAACCTCTTCTCCATTTATTAAACAATAATATAGGGATGAATTACAATGATTCATACTCAAATATTAAATTAAACATTCATTCATGGGATAAATTCCATTTAGGGTTTTATCTATAATTTTATTCTTTAATTTGGTTTGATATAATATAAATTTTTTACACATGTATCTATGTGATGGACATTGGTCTGTATTTTTTTGTCTAATACCTTGATTCGTTTTTAGTATGAGGGTAGTTTAGTTTTATAAAATGAGTTGAAAAATATTCTCTGAACTTTTTTAGTTTATGTAGTAGTAGTATTATTTTCTTACTTATTTGTTAGAATCTACTGGTGAAGGCATTTCACTCCAGAGTTGGTTTTTTGTTTGTTTGATTTTGGACCATACCCAGTGGTGCTCAGGGTTACCCCTGGCTCTATAGTAAGGAATTACTCCTGGCGTTGCTTGGGGTACATATGAGATGCCAGGGATTGAACCTGGGTTGGCCACATGCATGACAAACATCCTACCCACTGAACTATCATTCCACACTCTGGCACCTCCAGAGATGTTTTTTATTTTTTTATTTCATTTTTTCTTTTTTGCTTTTTGGGTCACATCCGGCGATTAACAGAGGTTACTCCTGGCTCTGCACTCAGGAGTTACTCCTGGCGGTGCTCAGGGGAACATATGGAATGCTGGGAATCGAACCCGGGTTGGCCGTGTGCAAGGCAAACGCCCTACCCGCTGTGCTATCTCTCCAGCCACAAGAGATGCTTTTTATTTTTTAATTTTTTTTCAGAGTTTTTTTTTTTTGGTCACACCTGGCGATGCACAGGGGTTACTCCTGGCTCATGCACTCAGGAATTACTCCTGGTGGTGCTCAGGGGACCACATGGGACGCTGGGAATCGAACCCGGGTTGGCCGCGTGCAAGGCAAACGCCCCACCTACTTACTGTGCTATTGCTCCAGCCCCCAGAGATGTTTTTTAAAGTAAGATTTTATACTATACATTCAGTTTCTTTAATATATATATACATGTATATATATATTCAGATGTATGGTAAGGTTGAGCTGATAGCATTATCTTCCCTATCTCTACTGATTTTCTATTGGTTAGTCTATTAAAAATATGTTGGAATTTATGACTGTACTTACGAATTCATCTTCTTATCTTTGCATTTCTGTCAGTTAATCCTTCATGTAATTTGAAGATCTATTGTAAAGTGTGTGAAATTATTAGGTACTCTTGATAAACTGGTCCCTTTTTCATTATGAAATACCTTTATTTTTCTTCCCTTTTTTTTTTTTTTTTTTTTTGGTTTGTGGGCCAAACCTGGTGGTGCTCAGGGCTTATTCCTGGCTCTGTGCTCAGGGATCATTGTTCCAGGTGATGATCAGGAAACTATAATTGATGACATGCATTGAACTTGGATTGACTGTATGCAAGGCAAAAATATAAACTCCAACATATTTTTAGTTGATTAAACAATAGAAAATCAGTAGAGAAAGACAGGATACAACCTTTTTCTTTGTAGTCTTATTCTCTGTAGTCTCTTCAGCCCAACTTTCTTTTACCCAGGAAATATTCTTTGCTCATAAATATTTGTTTGGTATTAATATAGTCACTTCTGAGTTTTAATTTTTGTTTTCATATATCTTTTAAAAATTCTTTTTACTTTTGGGCCTGGCCTTGCATGTTGCATGTGGCCCACCCAGTTTAATCTGGCATCCCATATGACCCCCCCTAAGTACTGCCACTATAATTCCTGAATGCAGAGGCAAGAGGAAGCCCTGAGCATTGCCAGATGTGGTCCAAAAACAGAACCAAACAAAATTATTTTACTTTTAACTTATTTGTGTCTATTTAAAGTTGACTTTTTTTAAAAGTTGACTTCTTTTAAGTAGTAAATAGATGAGCTTAGAATCTGACAATATTGGCATTTTAATCGGGGTATTGGGAGTATTTGTATTAATTCAGTTATCTTTGTATTTTAATTTAAACCAAACATCATGCAATTTTCTGTTTGTCTTATCAATTCTCTGTTGCCTTTTCATTTTTTCTGCTTTCTTTTGGATTTATTTATGGGTATGTTTTATGTTTCCATTTTATTTCATATTATTTATTGTCTTATTATCTATAGCTTTGTGGTTGATAGCATGTTTTAAACTTGTAGTGTATCTGAAAATACTATTATGCCACTTTCTGTATAGTATAAGAACATTGTGGAAATACACTTCTAGTAATAATATTCTTTGTGTTATTGTGACCATCCTTATTATACAAATGTTACTTATCTTTTTATTTATTTTTAAAATTATTATTATATTTTATTGAATCACTGTGAGAACAGTTATAAAGCTTTCAGGTTTAAGTCTTGGTCATACAATGATAAAACACCGATCCCTTCACCAGTGCACATGTTCCACCACCAAGAACCCCAGTATAACCCCATTCCCAACCCTCCCCCTGCCTGTGTGGCAGATGATTTTCACTTTACTCTCTCTTTACTTTGATTACATTCTATTTTTCAACAGAACACCCATTATTACTATTTGGAATTTTTCCCCAACTATCAGACCTGCCGAAAATGCATCATTAGATAATGGGTTTTCTATTGCTGATAATGAAGAGCATTTGATGTCGCTCAGACACGATAGTGGCCCCACAATTTTGGATTTCTGATATTTTAGTAATTAAGTCCAGAGGGATTTCTGCCAGAAGCTGCTGGGTTCCAAGATTGGTTTGTGTGCCTCTGAAATTATAGCCGTTCAGGAGCAATGGAGCCGTTCATGGGCGGCAACTCAGGGTCTTGTCCAGGCGGAGAGAAGGGCGAGTGGTGCCCTCCACTTCCAGAGGCCTCGTGTGTCCTGTCACTTCAAGCTCTTACCTTTCTGTCCAATAGGCTCTGAAAGATGGCAGTCACCATGCTGCCGCGGAGGAGGAAAAGGCAGAGGGACAAACACCCTTCCCCCTCCCAGGGCGGCTCGGGATGGGGGCGTAGCTTACTTCACAATCCAGAAGCATTTCTGCCAGAAGCCTCTGGGTTCCGAGATTGTGTGCCTCTGGGATCATGGCCATTCAGGAATGGAGGAACTGTTCGTGGGTGGCAACACGGGGTCTCTTCCAGGCAGGGGGCATTATTTATCTTTTTAAAAAAATTTTAATTAAACTATAATACATAAATTATAATAGTTATTCATAGTTGAATTTTAGATATAATCATGTTCCAGCATGATTCCACCACCAGTGTCAACTTCACTCCTTCCCCAACCCCCCACCCTAGCCTGCGTCTTGATAGGCACTTTTGAAAGTTTGTGCTACTCATTTTCTTGATTAATTATTGTTATAACTTACAGTGCTATGTTGAATCAAAGTGAAAGTGAGATTCCTTGTCTTCCTGACCAGGGGAGAAGCTTTCATGATATTAGTTGTGGGTTTTTCATATGTACCTATTCTGTACTGAGAGTATTTTTCCTTTTCAGATTTTTTGAGTGTTTTTATAAACGAATGTTTAATTTTGTCAAGTCTTTTTTTTTTAATCCAATTAGATCGCAATCTATTGGGATAACCATGTGGATTTTTTCTTCATCCTATTATTGATCAATGTTCACATTTTGAGGGCCTGTTTGGGCTATACCTAGCTGTTTTCAGGACTTACTCCTGGCAGTACTTGGGGGCTTATCTGGAGTGTTGCAGATTGTGCTAAGGTCAGCAGTGTGCAAGGCAATCACCTCATCTGTGTACTATATTTCTGTCCCTGAATTTTCACATTTTGTTTTGTTTCGTTTGGGGCCACACCTGACATTGCTCAGGGATTACTTCTGTCTCTGGGCTTTGGGAACCCTTCTAGTGGTGCTCAGGGGGCTATCTAGGAACCGTGGAATTGGAACTTTGGTCGGCCTTGTGCAAGGCAAGGGAAGGCAAGCACCTTACTCCAAGTACTGTCACTAGGCTCCTGAATTTTCACATTTTGAACCATACTTCCATTCCAGGATTAAATATCTCTTGAGCATAATGGGGGCTGGAGCGATAGCACAGCGGGTAGGGCGTTCGCCTTACAATAGGCCAACATGGCCGACCCGAGTTCGATTCCTCCGCCCCTCTCGGAGAGCCCGGCAAGCTACCGAGAGTATTCGATATGCCAGACACAGTAACAACAAAGTCTCCAATGGAGACGTTACTGGGCCCGCTCGAGCAAATCGACGATCAACGGGAGGGCCTTTACCTTACCTTTACCTTTTTGAGCATAATTTATAATGATTTTAACAAGCTACTATAATTTATTTTAAATATGTTGATAAGAGAATTTTAAAAATTTATTCAATATTTACTGTTTCTTGTGTTGTTATTTTCTTTGTAGATCTAGATTCTTGTTTGATATTTTCTTTGTTTGTATTATTTTTTGCTAAAGAAAATGCTTAGACATTTCTTGCAGTGCAAAAAAGCTAGTGATGAATTCTTTTAATTTTATATGTTAAAAAAATTCTTACTTTTCTCCTCATTCTGTTGATCACATTTTGTTGAGAATTCTAGGTTTATTTTATTTCATTAAAGATGCTGCTTCTTTATGTTCTGGCTTGTATTTTTTTTTATGATGACTTGTTGTCACTCTTCATTTTTGTTTATTGTTTTTTGGGGGCACATATGGCAGTGCTCAAGGGTTGCTCTTGGAGGGGCTCAGGACAACATATTTGTAGCAGAGACCAAACGAGTTGTCTGAATGCAACGCAAGTGTCTTACCCACTATACTATCTCTCTGGCCTCTTTCATCTTTTGTGGTTTGTTTGTGGGCCCTACTCAGCGGCACTCACAACCTATTTCTGGCTCTGTGCTCAGGGATTACTCCTAGCGGGGCTTGGAGAGGACCATAAGGATGGCAGGGGTCAAACCCTCTTCAGCCAGCTTCAAGGCAGGCACCCTGCTTACTGCACTGACCCTCTGATCCATTCTTTTTGTATGGTGTGTGTGTGTGTGTGTGTGTGTGTGTGTGTGTGTGTGTGTGTATTTTCTCCCCTGTAGCTTTTTTTTTTTTTTTTTTTTTTTTTGCTTTTTGTGTCACACCTGGCAATGCACAGGGGTTATTCCTGTCTCTGCACTCAGGAATTACTCCTGGCGGCGCTCAGGGGACCATATGGGATGCTGGGAATTGAACTCGGGTCGGCCGCATACAAGGCAAACGCCCTACCCGCTGTTCTATTGCTCCAGCCCCGGCTATTTGTTTTTTTGGTTTTTTGTTTTTTTTGTGAAGCAAGATTTTTTTTTATTAGTGAAGCACCATGAGGTACAGTTGTAGACTTACAAACTTTCGTGCTTGGGTTTCAGTTATACAATGATCCCTCCACCAGTGCCCATTCTCCACCACCAATGATCTCAGTAGCCCTCCCATCCCCCCACCCCATCCCCCCGCACCCACTGCCTCTGTGGCAGGGCATTCCCTTTTGCTCTTTCTTTCCTTTAGGGTGTTGTAGTTTGCAGTAGAGGTATTGAGTAGCCATCGTGTTTGGTCTATAGTCTACTTTCAGCATGCATCAGGCATCCCGAGTATGTGCAGCTGGCCTCCAAGCCATGGAATAAACCTCCTGGTACTTATCTCGGCTATTCTTGGGTGTTAGTCTCCTGTTTTGTTACTTTATATTCCCCAGATAAATGCAATCTTTCTGTCACTCTCTTTCTGACTCATTTCACTTAGCATGAGACTTTCCATGTAGTACCACTTGTATGTAAATTTCATGACTTCATCTTTTCTAATAGCTACATAGTACTCCATTGTGTAGATGTACCAAAGTTTCTTTAATCAGTCATCTGTTCTCGGGCACTCAGGTTTTTTCCAGATTCTGGCTATTGTAAAGAGTGCTGCAGTGAACAAACAAGTGCAGGTGTCACTTCGACTGGACTTTTTTGCCTCTCTGGGGTATTCCCAGGAGTGGTATTGCTGGGTCAAATGGGAGCTCAATTTCTAATTTTTTGAGAATAGTTCATACTGTTTTCCAAAAGGACTGAACCAGTCAGCATTCCCACCAGCAGTGAAGGAGAGTCCCTTTCTCACCACATCCATGCCAACACTGGTTGCATTTGTTCTTTTGATGACCCACACTTTATTTAAACACTGTGGTTTGCAAAGTTGTTAATGATGATTTGTTACAGGCATTCAGTATTGCAACACCAATTCCATCACCTTCCCTCCACCATTGTCTCCAATTTTGCCAGTCACCCCTCAAGACTTCCCTTATAGCAGTCCCATATTAATCTGTTTTATATTCCTTTTTACCAGTAAATTGATAACATAATGATCAAAAAGTATTTCTTTAGAATAAATTAGTGTAACTTGTTGTATCTAACCATGAAGACATTAAGTTCTTGTATGAGGGACTACTGAAATATTGTTACAAGTTAAGCTTTCTGTGTCAATTTTTTGTTAATTGAGATTAGTTGGCTTCTGTGTTACATCCCATCTAATCTGGTGTGCTGCTACTGGATTATCAGTGTTGTAGAGTTTGGAGATGTTGTGTGGCCACATGGGTTCTCCAGGAAATCTAGAATTTTTAAATGGGCAGTATACCTGGAGTTAAATTTTTAACTAGGTGGCAGCTTTAGGTGTAACTGTGACTTCTGGAAATACAGGCAGGTGTGTGTGTGGCACGGAGGCATCCTACCCATCTTCTAGAAAGTCTGGAGATTTCACTCATAGGAACCTGTGGACCTGAGTTTTGGGCAGGTTAATTTCCAGGTGGGACAAAGGAGTAGTTTAGCAGTGACTTTGGAGGGTGGGAGTGGCTGCTGGTGCTGATGTCTCAGCCTCTGGAGTGCCCGATGTCTCAGCCAGGAACAGGCATCTGAGAAGTGTTTTGGGCTAGTTTATCTCTCTTGAAATTTATTTATGAGTCCCTAGAGCAAAACCGGTATATGAGCTCACATGACAGTGGAGGCAGTTGGTGTGCATGACTGTTGGGGCTCCGTTGAACAGCTTTGATGTATGGGTTTCATAGTTTTTTCCAAGTGTTTGTTCCCTTAATTTTTTTTCTATTTTCAAATAGTTCTTTAATATCAATATGATTTTTATTTGGATTATTTTGATACTCTCCAAATCTTCCCTTAACATGCTTATACTTTCCTCTTCCTTAGATAAAGTGTTTCCTCCCTCATGGAAACATGAGAATGAGGAAAGAGCTACTAGAATTTACGGAATACAGCAAAAGTAGTGCAATGTAAGGAATTCATAGAAATACTGGTGTTCGTAAAGATACAAGAAAAGCTAACTTATCTAACCACACAGCTCAAGAAACTAAAAAAAGAACTACAAATGAAGCCTAAAGTAAGTAGGAGAATTTAATAAAACTTTAGTGAAAATCAACAAGATAGAAGTAAGGGGGAAAAACATAATACAAAAGAGAAATAAAACCAAGAGCTTTAAAAAATTATTTTTAACAAAATTGAAAAATCCTTAGATTCCTGGAGGAAATAGAGTAGAACACTTTGATAAATCGGATCAGAAAGGAAAGGAGGAGGAGGGGCCCCAGGGATAGTTGAGTGGTAAGGGAGCTTGCCTTGCACATGGCCAACCTGGATTTGACCCTGGAGCATCCCTGAATATCGCTGGGTGTGGCCCAGAAACAAAACAAAAAAAAAAGAGTGGAAGGACAGAGAAAAAGTTATAACACACAGCACAGAAATACACAAAGAACCTTATACCACTAAATTGGAGAACCTAGAAGAAATAGATATATTTTTAGAATCCTAAAACCTCCCAAGACTGAGTCAGGAGGGAGTAGAAAATCTGAACAGACCAGTTATTAGCAAACATTGCAACAAATAAAAATCTCCAAAATAAAAACCTAGGCCCAGATCACTTCACTAGTGAATTCTTCCAAACTTCCAAGGAGGGCCTAATCCTGTACTTCTGAAACTCTCCAGAAAGTTAAAAAAAAAATACCAGGGGCTGGAGCAATAGTACAGCATGTAGAGCATTTGGTTTGTATGAGCTGACCCAGGTTTGATTCCCAGCATCCCATATGGTCCCCGGAGCACTGCCAGGAGTAACTCCTGAGTGTACAGCCAGGAATAACCCTTGTGCATCGCCCGGTGTGACACCTGTCCCTCCCTCCTCCCCCCCCCAAAAAAAACACCAAACCAGGAATATTTGAAAACAGCTTTTTTTTTCACTGTCCTCCCATTGTTCATCGATTTGCTCGAGCGGGCCCAGTAACATCTCCATTGGAGACTTTTTGTTGTTACTGTGTTTGGCATATAGAATACAATCACGAATAGCTTGCCAGGCTAGCTTGCCGGGCTCTCCGAGAGGAGCGGAGAAATCGAACTCGGGTCGGCCATGTTGGCTGCGTGCAAGGCAAATGCCCTACCACTATGCTATTGCTCCAGCCCTGAAAACAGCTTTAATGAAACAAAAATAACCCTGTTACCAAAAGCATGAGCTGGAGCAATAGCACAGCAGTAGGGCTTTTGCCTTGCACGCAGCCAACATGGCTGACCTGAGTTCGATTCCTCTACCCCTCTCAGAGAGCCCGGAAAGCTACCGAGAGTATCTCGCCCGCACGGCAGAGCCTGGCAAGCTACCTGTGATGTATTCAATACGCCAAACACAGTAACAACAAAAGTCTCCAATGGAGACATTACTGGGCCTGCTCGAGAAAATCGATGAACAACGGGAGGACAGTGACAGTGACAGTGACCAAAAGCAGAGACACCACTAAAAACAATATTGCAGACAGTTTTCCTGATGAAGATAGATTCAAATATCCTCAAAGTTTTATTATTTTTTTTTTATTTTTTGCTTTTTTTTGGGGGGGGTCACACCCGGCGATGCACAGGAGTTACTCCTAGCTCTGCACTCAGGAAATACTCCTGGTAGTGCTCGGGGGACCATATGGGATGCTGGGAATCAAACCCAGGTCAGTCGTGTGCAAGGCAAATGCCCTTACCCACTGTGCTATCTACCTCTCCAGCCCCTTCTCAAAGTTTTAAGACACTAAAAAATAGTATATTAAGTCTAAAAAAAATCAAATAAAGAAATGGGACTATGTTCAAGATTCTGTACTATCAAAGAAATGGCTAAAATTAAAGGACACCCTACTGAGTAGGAGAAAAGTGTTTGCAAATCATATGTTGAGCCAAAGGGCTAATACCTGAGATGCATAAAGAACTAACAAAATTCATCAACAAAAAACACTCAACAAACCTATTAAAATGGGTAGAGCAGATGATCAGACACTTCTTCAAAGTAGACTTAAAGAGGATCAACAGGCATATGAAAAAGTGTTCATCACCACCGAAAATCAGGGAAATGCAAATTAGAAACTTCGACATGACCCAGCAGTTCCATTCTTTGATGGTAGTGGTGTCAAAGAATGGAATGGTAATTCCATTTCCAGGAACACAAAACTATTAATTTGTAAAGGTATGTGCACATCTCTGTTCATTTCAGCACTATTTATCATAACTTGAAAACAACACAAGTATTGTTACATAAGTAAAGAAATTAGTATATTTATGTATATATACATATATATACACACAATGAAACAGAGTTCAGCGATAAGAAAAGATAAGATGTTGCATTTTATTATGTAGAGCAGGTTGATCTGGTTTTGATCCCTGGCACCCCATAAGTCCCCCAAGACAGTTGGAGGGCATCATGCTAAGTGAAAATAGTCAGGAGAAAGGGAATTACTGAATGATCTTTCATATGTATAGTATAAAAAAACAAGGCTAGAGAGTAGGCAATAAACAAGAAAATATAAGCATGATACTGTCAACAGAACTGATGAAGTCAAAGTGGAGGCAGAGGTGTGAGAATGGACTCATGTTAGGGAGTGAGAAATATCAGCTCTCTAAGTGATGGGTATGGTGTAGTAGCTCTGTAAGCCTAGAATGTGAGTATTATACCTGCAAATATGAATATTTGACATTTTTTTCAGCCGACAAGATTGGAATAATGATGTGGTTCATGATAACAAAAGATTGTACAAGCAACTAAACACTCCAGTGCACAGTATCCAAACATGATAGATACTACGGAGAGATCAGATAAATTAAAGGATCAAGAATGAACCTTCTCAATAGCCTTCCAGAAAGCCAGGAAAGATCTAGCACTCAGTTTGGGCTTGGTGGCAAGGAAAGAAGTCAGAAAGTATAATTCAGACATTTCTGGAATTTGGGGGCTCACTCTTCTACACATCAAATTTAGTGTAATAGGAAAAGCCAGAGTCCCACACAACTAGAGATCAAGGCTGCTGATTAAATTCAGTCAGAAAATGAGATAAACCAGCCACAGGCCAAGTGCACCTGTGGCTCTCGGGGTGAGTCCACTTTGCAGTAAAATAAGTAGAGAAATTTCTTTCGCTCTGACCTGGCTTCATAACTCTGAGAGTAGTCTGCTTTTTCTTTCCTTGTATTTTTAAATTTTGTGTTTAAACAATATTTGAAAATTTTAGATTTCTACCTTATTTTCTTAATATAAACTCTGCGCACTGTGCCCAGCTAGGGTCCTCTCCTGTTGCAGGTGTGCCCACTGCCTTGCCACCCGCCCAGCCGATCCTTTTGCTCGCTTCTGTCAAGAATGTGGCTCTCCTGTCCCGCCCGTATTTGGCTATCGTCTCCCACCACCAGAAGGAGCACAGGTGAGCAACAGAATTCTTCAACACTTCTTTCATTTGTTTATCTGATTTTGGGAGGTTTGTTTTGGGGCAACACTCAGGACTTACTCCTGGCTCTGCACTCACTCAGAACTGTCTTGGGGGACTTATGGGTGCCAGGGATCAAAACCAGATCAACCTGCTCTACAATCTCTCCAGCTCCCTGATTTATCTGATTCTCATTAACAGTGATAGCACTGTACCTAGCTAGCTTACAGGCATCACGGATATAAATACTTACTGAAAGAACTACTTGTAAATTAATCTCTTAATATTGAGATTTCTGCTTAATGAAAATTCTGTCGTGGCCGCGTGACATTATGATTCTCATAACCAGCTGTAGAAAACAAAATATTTCACAATGCCTTTTCAGCAATTCTGATTGTTTGGGGGGAAATTCTAAACAATAATGGTGCATCTTTTGTCGAAATAATGAATGTAATCAATGTAGAGAAGAGTTAAGTAGAAATAATCTGCCTCACAGGCATTTGGAGGGGTGGGAGAGGGGGTATACTGGGGTTCTTGGTGGTGAAAAATGAATACTGGTGAAGGGAAAGGTGTTTGATCATTGTATGACCGAGACTTAAACCTGAAAGCTTAGTAACTTTTCCCACAGTGATTCAATAAATAAATATAAAAAGAAAATAAATAAATTAATTAATTAAGATGGAGTTCATGCCCAATTCAATCAGCTAATCAGTGGCTGAATAAATAGCAGTACTCCTACAAAAAAAAAATACAGAAAATTCTGGTTTGCAGTGCCATTTCTTTTGCCATAGGATCAACTAGGTATGCTGTAGAAGTTAATTTACTTTCACTATGTATTTTTTTTTTATGTAGGAGTACTGCTATTTATGGCTGGAGCGATAGCACAGCGGTAGGGCATTTGCCTTACAAGCGGCCAACATGGCCGACCCGAGTTCGATTCCTCCGCCCCTCTCGGAGAGCCCAGCAAGCTACCAAGAGTATTTGATATGCCAAACACAGTAACAACAAAGTCTCCAATGGAGACGTTACTGGGCCTGCTCGAGCAAATCGACGATCAACGGGAGGGCCTTTACCTTTACCTTTACTGATTAGCTGATTGAATTGGGCATGAACTCCACCTTATATTTTTTTCATTTTTAATAATTTTATTTATTGAATCACCGTGAGAGCAGTTACAAAGCTTTTCGTTCTAAGTCTCGGTCATACAATGAAACACCCGTTCCTTCACCAGTGCCCATTCTCCACCACCAACAACCCCAATATACCCCCATCCCACACCCTCCCCCTACCTGTGGGGCAGATGATTTCCACATTACTCTCTCTCTACTTTGATCACATTCAATATTTTGACACCAGACCCACCATTATTATTTGATATTTTATCCCAAAACTCAGATCTGCTGAAAAGGCAATAGTAAACAATTTGTTTCTATTGCTGGTTATGAATAACATATGATGTTCTGTGGCTGCAGTAGTGCCCGTGCAATTTTGAAATTCCGAAATTTTAACACTTAAATCTGGAGGGATTTATGCCAAAACCTGCTGGGTTTTGAGATTTGCTCCTGAGTCTCTGGGATCATGGCCGTTAAGCAGCTTGATCAGGAGCAAGAAAGGCCATTCATGGGCAGCGACTCGGGGTCTCATTGGGACAGGGAGGAAAAGGCTGACTCCATCCCCATCTCATGAGGGCCCGCGTGTCTCGTCACTGAGGGCCCAAACCTGACTGTTCAGTGGCCTCTGAAGGATGGTGGCCACAAAGCCGCCTAGGAGGAGCAGGCAGAGGGACAGCACCCTTTCCCCCCTAGGGTGCAAGGTGACAGTAACCTACTGCCAAAAGCCACTGGGTTTCGAGATTTGTTTCTTGAGTCTCTGGGATCATGGCCGTTAAGCAGCTTGATCAGGAGCCAGAGAGGCCGTTTGTGGGCGATGACTTGGGGTCTCGTTGGGGTGGGGAGGAAAGGACTGGATCCACCCCCATTCCGTGAGGCCCTGCGTGTCTCCTCACTGCGGGCCCAAACCTGACTGTCCAGTGGCCTCTGGAGGATGGCGGCCACCAGGCTGCCAGGGGGAATAGGCCAAGGCACAAAACCTATTCCCACCTGGGTTGGCCCAGCACCGGTAACCTACTGCAGGGACTGGACGCATTTCTGCCAAAAGCCATTGGGTTTGGAGATTTGTTTCTGAGTCTCTGGGATCATGACCATTAAGCATTTCAATCAGGAACCAGAGAGGCCATGCCTCCAATTATATAGCTGAGCTGGTGGTGGTTTGTGGGTGTGTCTCCCACATACGTAACTTTTGGCTGTTTACTTTCTTAGTAAACTTGTCCCAAGTTTTTGAGGTCTGGTCAAAGGCACAGCAGCAATATTGGGGTATCTGGAAGTCTAAAGGCACCATCAGGCTGCTGATGCACTCACCTCACAGGTACAGATTGACCTGCTGGCGGCACCATACCCCCTTCACTATGTATTTTGAGCTTCTTGAAGAAGATAATAATCATATGAAATATAGAAGCACCCATTGGTTTTAATTTTCCAAACTTCTTTTGGTTGGTGCACTGTTAATGTTACTTCACAGACCTCCAAAAAGGTCTATCAAAATTTTCCTTGGTTTCAAAGAAAGTTAATCAGATATTATATATTTTAAATAGATCAAATTTGTCAATATCTATATTGTCCCTAAAGTTATATTGATCAGTATTCTATGATTTGTAGACATTTTATTTTATTTTTTATTTCCCTCTTACACTTTATATATACATTGTGGTTTACAATAATATATAGACAGGTTTGTAATTTAAGCCCTTTTAGTTAGTTTTTTTTTTTGGCCATACCTGGCTGTGCTCAGGACCCACTCCT
Source organism: Sorex fumeus (assembly GCF_029834395.1). Taxonomy (NCBI): domain Eukaryota; kingdom Metazoa; phylum Chordata; class Mammalia; order Eulipotyphla; family Soricidae; genus Sorex; species Sorex fumeus. Next base: position 37,371,837 of record NW_026606101.1, on the reverse strand, counting down.
GACTTTTTCCAGGGATCACTCCTGGTGGGCTCTGGGAACCAAACCAAAATGGGGTGCAGGGAATCAAACTTGGGTTGGTTACATGCATGGCAAGTGCCCTCCCAATGGTACTATTACTCAGACGCTATAGGGTTTCTTTCTCATAGATGCTTTGCTATTGCTACAGGACAGGTATGATGCTAGGAGTTGTTGTCATTGAAATGAGCTCCCTAATTTTGTGAGGCTATTACACCAGAATGGCAGAAGCAAAGTGACAGCACTTAACTGCCAAAAGAAGGTAGCACATGTTTGTAAAGGGAGATAGTGACATTAATAATTTGAAATCTGGGTTGTATTTAAGGTGTTTGCCTTGCAAGCTGCTGACCCCTGTTTGGTCCCTGACATCACATATGGTCCCATGAGCACTGCCAGGTGTGGCCTCCAGACAGACCTAACAAAAAATCAGTTTGGTGAGAGTGTTCCCAGGAATGGAGTAGAAGAGCAGCCTACTAGTGTATTTGTTGATCTATATTGGAAAAAAGAAAAGAGAAGAAAAGAAAAGAAAAGAAATACCAGTAGATATTATTGTCACAGTCCTGCTTAATACAGTAGGCCATCCAAATCATCCAAACTCTAGATTGAAGTAGTTTACAAACCTGAGTTCTTTGAAATGGTATTGGTTCATGGAAATGGACCTCATATAATTATAAGTACATCATAAATCCTCCTCAAAGTCTTTTTCAAGATTTCTTTTCTTTACTAAAGTGACTATTTATTGGGGAAAAGGAGTTTCCCAATCCTTTGGGGATTATTGGCACTGAATGATACTAATTTTAACAAAACCAAAATAGCGACTCTGGTGCACCAGAAAAAGTTGGTTAACTTAGAGTGGTCAGATTTTTTTTTTCCTTTTTAGGTCCCACCCAACATTGCTCAAGGGTTACTTCTGGCTCTGCACTCAGGAGTCACTCTGGATGGTGCTTGGGGGGACCGTATGGGATGCTGGGAATTGAACCTGGGGTTGGCCACATGCAAGGGAAACTCCCTACCTGCTATACTATGGCTCTAGCCCTAGAGTGGTCAGAAGATTGAAGGAGTTTGACACAGTGTTTTGCTTTGTGCATTATGAGAATTTATGTTTTATACATTTGTGTTTACTATATATTCCTGATTTCATAAACCTTTTATCAGCACAAAATGTCTCATAATGGGTATTTTTTCAACTTTTTAAAAATTGAATCACTGTGAATTACAAAGTTGCAAATATGTACCTTTTTTCATGTGTTTTTTATTTATGTAAATAATTTTTATGGTTACTATTTACACTATATGTCTTGTTCTATAGCTTTACTTGCTACCTACTTGTATCTCTGAATTTATGGTTTGTGTCTAGTAGAAAGCACCTAGTTGGATCTTGCCTTATCTCCAATCTGACTGCCTCTGCCTTTTGAGTGTGGTGTCTCATTTGTTTTTATTGATATGGCAGAATTAATGTGTACCATTTTTTGTTTTGTTCATCTGATGTCTAATATCCACCATCTTTTGTGTTAAGTAATTTAAAATTACTCTTAAAATCCTCCGTGAATTTTAAAAACTAATTTTTGAGGTTATTATTGGGGGTTGTTTGGGGCAAACCTGGTAATATTCAGGGACTCTGTGCTCAGGAGTCAATCCTGACTGTGATCAGGAACCATATACATGCTGGGTTTTGAACCAAGATCAGCCACACGCAGGCAAGCATCTTAATCCTTGCACTATGTTTTCCGACCACTTTCATGTAGTGCTTTAGGGATTGTAATATGCCCTTTTAAAAGGTATCATAGTCACTTCAGAAAATTATCTTATTTTTTCTTTTTGGGTCACACCCGGTGATGCTCAGGGGTTACTCCTGGCTCGTGCACTCAGTAATTACTCCTAATGGTGCTTGGGGGACCATATGGGATACTGGAAATCGAACCTGGGTCTGCCTTGTGCAAGGCAAACGCCCTACCTGCTGTGCTATTGCTCCAGCCCCCAGAAAATTATCTTAAATTCAGTAAAAGTGTTGAAATTTTACTCTATCTTCTTTATCTCTCCATTTATTTTATATATTATTATGTATATACATATATCACCTCTAATTATTATAAAATAAAATCGCAGGTTCAAAAAACTTTCGTTTAGAGAGGAGAAGTAATGTTATTGACTCATTTATTATTTATCCATGTATTTATAATATATGGTCTCATTTTTCTGTAAACTCAAGTGTAAAATCTAGTGCCACTTATTTTCATTTATTAATTTATTTTTGAATTTGTTTTTTAAATTTTTTATTAGTGAATCACAGTGAGGTACAGTTACAGGCTTGCAAACTTTCGTGCTTGCATTTCAGTCATACAATGATCGAGTACCCATCCCTCCACCAGTGCCCATTTTCCACCACCAATGGTCCAGGATCTCTCCACCACCCCCACTCTGTCCCCTCCACCCCAACCACCTCTATGGCAGTGCATTCCCTCTTGCTCTCTCTCTCTCTCCTTTTGGATGTTGTGGTTTGCAATAGAGGTATTAAGTAGTCATCATGTTTGCTCTATAGTCTGTTTTCAGCCTGCATCTCCCATCCCGAGTGGGCCCTCCTAGCACCCTTTACTTGGTGGTCCCTTCTCTATCTGAGCTGCCTTTTCCCCCAGCATGTGAGGCCAACATCTAAGCTGTAGTGCCACTTATTTTCTACCTGAAGGAATTCCTTTACTAAAGCATATTTACTCTTAATTTTCTGTCTTTCTTTCTTCTGAGAATGTTTATTTTACCTTCACTTTTGATAGTATTACTATCAAAATAGTATTACTATTACTGTGTATAATTCTCATTTGACGTTTTTCTTTAATTTTAGCTTCTGTCATTCTCTTTTCCTCTTGCCACTCTGTTTTTTTTAATTAAAAATTTTTTTTGCCTAGGTGGTAAAAATAAAAGCTTTTATTTATTTATTTATTTATTTATTTATTTTTAAAAAAATTTTATTAGTGAAACACCAAGAGGTACAGTTGTAGACTTACAGATTTTGGTGCTTGGGTTTCAGTTATACAGTAATTGAGTACCCCTCCCTCCATCAGTGCCCATTTTCCACCACCACTGATCCCAGTACCCATCCCCCCCCCCCCCATCCCCTTCATCCCACCCTACCTTTGTGGAAGGGCATTTCCTTTTGTTCTCTCTCTCCTTTTGGGTGCTGTGGTTTTCAAAAGAGGCATTGAGTGGCAACATGTTCGGTTTATACTCTACTTTCAGCATGCATCTCCCATCCTGGGAGGATTCTCCCAACATCCTTTATTTGGTGCTCCCTTCTCTCTCTGAGCTGCCTTTTCCCCTGGCTTGCTCCACCATGAGTTTTGATGTTTATTCTAGTAGTTTTATTCTCCTGCTACTTTAAAGATTTTCTACTTGTCTTTAATGTTTAACAGTGTTTTGATATGGATCTTATTGCATTTATCTTTCTTTTTTTTTTTTTAAATTCATTTATTGAATCACTGTGGGAAAGGTTACAAAGCTTTCAGGTTTATGTCTCAGTCATGCAAATATCAAACACATTTCCCTTTACCAATACTTATTTTTTACCATGAAGAACCCCAATAAAACCCCACCCCCCACCCCTCCCCGTCCCTGTGAGGCAGATGAATTCTAGTTAACACTCTATCTGCTTTGATTAGATTCATCGTTTCAATAAAAGATTCACCACTATTACTTAGAGTTTACCCCCCCCCCCCAATCAGACATGCTGAAAAAGCATTGTGAAGTGATTTGCTTTCTACAGCTGGGTTCAAGAATTAAATGTTGGTTTTGGATTTCTGCTATTTTACCTATTGACCCTGGAAGTATTTCTACTGAAAGTCAGATAGTTAAGAAATTGGTTTCTGTGTTCTGGAGTCGTGGCCGTGCTGGAGAGCCGCTCGCGGGGGGCAACCGGTGGCCTGGGTAGGGCGTGAAGGGCGGAGCGAAACACCCCCCTTCCCATGAAGTTTTAGTCGCCCCCACACTCCCGGCTCATACCTGCTGTCCACAAGGCTCCCATGTGGCCGCCATCCTTCTTTCCAGAGAGGAGAGGGCGAATGGGGCAACACCCTTTCCCCTCCGGCAGACTTGATGGCCTGGATCAATGCATAGTCTGTTCACTTTTCTGCTCCAAGCTGCTGGGTTCTGCATTAAGTCCTTGTGCTTCTGGGGCCGTGGCTGTGCTGGGGAGCCGCTCGTTGGGGGCAACCGGTGACCTCGGTAGGGCGTGAAGGACGGACCGGAACGTCCCCCTTCCCATGAGGTTTTAGTCGCCCCCACACTCCCGGCTCATACCTGCTGTCCACAAGGCTCCCATGTGGCCGCCATCTTTCTTTCCAGAGAGGAGAGGGCGAATGGGGCAACACCCTTTCCCCTCCGGCAGACTTGATGGCCTGGATCAATGCATAGTCCGTTCACTTTTCTGCTCCAAGCTGCTGGGTTCTGCATTAAGTCCTTGTGCTTCTGGGGCCGTGGCTGTGCTGGGGAGCCGCTCATGGGGGGCAACCGGTGACCTCGGTAGGGTGTGAAGGACGGACTGGAACGCCCCCCTTCCCATGAGGTTTTAGTCGCCCCCACTCCCCCGGCTCATACCTGCTGTCCACAAGGCTCCCATGTGGCCGCCATCAATCTTTCCAGAGGGAGGAGGGCGGAAGGGAGCAACACCCTTTCCCCTCTGGGCAGAAATGATTGCCTGGATTAACGCATAGTCCTTTCACTTTTCTGCTCCAAGCTGCTGGGTTCTGCATTAAGCCCTTGTGCTTCTGGGGCTGTGGCCGTGCTGGAGAGCCGCTCGTGGGGGGCAACTGGTGACCTCGGTAGGGCGTGAAGGACGGACCAGAACGCCCCCCTTCCCATGAGGTTTTAGTCGCCCCCACACTCCCGGCTCATACCTGCTGTCCACAAGGCTCCCATGTGGCCGCCATCTTTCTTTCCAGAGAGGAGAGGGCGAATGGGGCAACACCCTTTCCCCTCCGGCAGACTTGATGGCCTGGATTAACGCATAGTCCTTTCACTTTTCTGCTCCAAGCTCTGGGTTCTGCATTAAGTCCTTGTGCTTCTGGGGCCGTGGCTGTGCTGGAGAGCCGCTCGTGGGGGGTGACTGGTGACCTCGGTAGGGTGTGAAGGACGGACCGGAACGCCCCCCCGACCCATGAGGTTTTAGTCGCCCCCACTCCCCCGGCTCATACCTGCTGTCCACAAGGCTCCCATGTGGCCGCCATCAATCTTTCCAGAGGGAGGAGGGCGGAAGGGAGCAACACCCTTTCCCCTCTGGGCAGAAATGATTGCCTGGATTAACGCATAGTCCTTTCACTTTTCTGCTCCAAGCTGCTGGGTTCTGCATTAAGCCCTTGTGCTTCTGGGGCTGTGGCCGTGCTGGAGAGCCGCTCGTGGGGGGCAACTGGTGACCTCGGTAGGGCGTGAAGGACGGACTGGAACGCCCCCCTTCCCATGAGGTTTTAGTCGCCCCCACACCCCCGGCTCATACCTGCTGTGCACAAGGCTCCCATGTGGCCGCCATCTTTCTTTCCAGAGGGAGGAGGGAGGAAGGGAGCAACACCCTTTCCCCTCTGGGCAGAAATGATTGCCTGGATTAACGCATAGTCCTTTCACTTTTCTGCTCCAAGCTGCTGGGTTCTGCATTAAGCCCTTGTGCTTCTGGGGCTGTGGCCGTGCTGGAGAGCCGCTCGTGGGGGGCAACTGGTGACCTCGGTAGGGCGTGAAGGACGGACCGGAACGCCCCCCTTCCCATGAGGTTTTAGTCGCCCCCACACTCCCGGCTCATACCTGCTGTCCACAAGGCTCCCATGTGGCCGCCATCTTTCTTTCCAGAGAGGAGAGGGCGAATGGGGCAACACCCTTTCCCCTCTGGGCAGAAATGATGGCCTGGGTTAACTCATCGTCCGTTCGCTTTTCTGCTCCAAGCTGCTGGGTTCTGCATTAAGTCCTTGTGTTTCTGGGGCTGTGGCCGTGCTCCAAACTTAACTCTGACTTTCAGGGAGAAAGATTGGGTGGTTTACTTCTCATTGATCACTTTGTATATAGAGAGATGTCGCGCGGCCGCATAAGCGGCCGCGCGGTTTTGAGAAAAAGTCCTCATTTCCGCATACTCGAGCTGTGTTTGTAGAGGCTTCTGGTCACCAGGGTTCCATCTGGGGGAGGCGGGATGTGGCACCTACTCCATCTGGAACTTGTGGGGGATCTCGGCTCTTTTTGGAACCTGTTTTTTCTTTTTTTTTTTTTCCTCCGGGATCCCGCACCCTCCATGTGTTCCTTCTCTTATGCTGAACGCTTCAAAGATGGCGCTGGGGGGCGGGCTGTGGGCGTGACTTCCGGAATCAGAGGTTACCTGGGAGGTGTAGTCCGGCAGATTTGAGAAAAAGTCCTCGTTCCCGCATACTCGAGCTGTGTTTGTAGAGGCTTCTGGTCACCGGGGTTCCATCTGGGGGAGGCGGGATGCGGCACCTACTCCATCTGGAACTTGCGGGTGATCTCGGCTCTTTTTGGAACCTTTTTTTCTTTTTTATTTTTTTTCCTCTGGGATCCCGCACCCTCCATGTGTTCCTTCTCTTATGCTGAACGCTTCAAAGATGGCGCTGGGGGGCGGGCTGTGGGCATGACTTCCGGAATCAGAGGTTACCTGGGAGGTGTAGTCCGGCAGATTTGAGAAAAAGTCCTTGTTCCCGCATACTCGAGCTGTGTTTGTAGAGGCTTCTGGTCACCGGGGTTCCATCTGGGGGAGGCGGGATGCGGCACCTACTCCATCTGGAACTTGCGGGTGATCTCGGCTCTTTTTGGAACCTGTTTTTTCTTTTTTTTTTTTTTCCTCCGGGATCCCGCACCCTCCATGTGTTCCTTCTCTTATGCTGAACGCTTCAAAGATCTGTATTTATCTTTCTTGAATTGACTGCATTTATTGGATCTGTAGATTAATTTTTTTTCTAATGTGGAAATTTTGGAGCCATTATTTCATCAAATTTATTTTCTGTCACTTTCTCGTTCTTTCCCTGTCGGGCTTCTATTTGGAGTTGCTTGCCCTATAGGCTATGATGCTTTGTTTTCTTGTTAACTTTTTGATTAATAAATGTATTTTCTGGAGGGACCCACATCCAGCAGCAGTGTTCAGAGGCTATTCCTGACTGTGTTCAGAGGCCACTTCTGAAGGGGCTGCTGCTCAAGGATCACTCCAGGTGACGGTCATAGGATTAAAATGCCATGTCAGGGATTCAAACCAGGATCAGCAGATGCAAGGCATGCGCCTTTCCCCCTGTACTATCTCACTGATTCCTATTTTTCTCAATCTTTATTCTCAACATAAATTTAGGTAAAGGTAAAGGTAAAGGCCCTCCCATTGATCGTCGATTTGCTCGAGCAGGCCCAGTAACGTCTCCATTGGAGACTTTTGTTGTTACTGTGTCTGGCATATTGAATACTCTCGGTAGCTTGCCAGGCTCTCTGAGAGGGGCGGAGGAATCGAACTCGGGTCGGCTATGTTGGCCGCTTGTAAGGCGAACGCCCTACCCGCTGTGCTATCGCTCCAGCCCAACATAAATTTAATAGAAAATTTATATTGAATTATATTAAGGCTCACTGATACTTCTGACTACTGTTGATCTCTCTGGAAATTTTAAAACTTCAGTTGTTTAACTTTTCTATGTTAGGGTTTAAACTTGGTTCTTATTTTATAATTTATGACTACTGAGAAGAGAGATTTGCTTGAGCGGGCCCAGTAACGTCTTCATCCTGAGACTTGTTGTTACTGTATTTGGCATATCAAATACATCACGGGTAGCTTGCCAGGCTTTGCCAGCGAGATACTCTTGGTAGCTTGCTGGGTTCTCTGAGAGGGGCTGAGGAATCGAACTCGGGTCGGCCACATGCAAAGCAGAGGGCTGGAGCGATAGCACAGCAGGTAGGGCGTTTGCCTTGCATGTGGCTGATCCAGGTGAACCCTGGTTTGATTCCTCCACCCCTCTTGGAGAGCTCGGCAAGCTACCTAGAGTATTGTGCCCACACGGCAAAGCCTGGCAAGCTACCCATGACCTATTCGATATACCAAAAACATAACAAGTCTCACAATACAGACATTGCTGGTGCCCACTCGAGCAAATTGATGAACAATGGGAGGACAGTGACAGTGATTGAGAAAGAATCATAATTTAAAAATTAGATTTCCTAATTTTTATAGTTATCACCATACTTTATCTAATTTTTAAATAGGTTTCTTTTATTTTTTGAACATGTTGATAATAATTGTGTGAATTTTTTGCTAAATCTAATATCTGGAGATACTCAGAGAAAATTTCTTTTCTGAGTATAGATGATCACCTTTTTGGTTCTCTTTTTTTCATGATTTTTCCTTTAATTCTTGGACCTTTAGATAATATACTTCAACAGTTCTGAATTATTATTTCTCCTAGTATTGTTTATTTTGTTTGCTTCTTGGATTTAATCTTTCATGTCTGTAACTCTTGACCTTGTATTTTAAAATTTTATGTTATTATTAAAATTTATTTATAAAATTTATTTAAAAATTTTATATTACCAAGCAGTAAGGGAAGAGATGGGGAGAAGGAAGAGGTGTACTAGAAGTAACATAAGGAAATTGGTGGAAAGTGTGGTGGCAGAGTAAAGTAAATTTTATATCAATACCATAAAAGTCAATGCTATTATAACCATGTTACCTATACTATACTAAAAATCTTACCTGAAATGTCTGGAAACTGTTAGGACCTGAATTTGTGCTTCAACACCTTGATTCAGTGAGGCTTCTACTTTTTTGCTGATGGAGCTATGTATGAGTTGGGAAGAATATTCAAACTTTAGGCTATTTTCAGGTCTGTCCTAGTTTTTTTCATCTCCTTGTCCAGTCTTCTCCAGCTAGGGCATATCCCTGGCTAGCTTAGACCCATGATATTATTATGTTTGTACACAAAATATATGAAATTGACAACAGTTAGTAAGTTAATAGCTCTGAATAGAATCCATTTTAATTTCTGAAAAAGCATTTTGCCTCAACATAGGCCCATTCTGACTACGGCGTACATACATGTAGCCTATGGTCAACTGAGCTGAGTGTATGCCAAGTTCTCTCTAGATAATTTACCTCATGAGCTCCTGTTAATACTTGCATAGTTTGCTGGTCTGTTGGCTGCCTCAGACAAGACTGTGATCTCAGTCTTGTGGAGCCCCTGGATCTTCTGATTGTTTGCTACTAAGATTGTTAACAATGTTCTAAATCAAGTGAGTGATGCTTATCAGCAGCCACAAAATAGCTGGTTTACACAGCCTGGAAGAACTAGTCCTTGGCAATTTACACAGTCCTTGGAAAAACTACCATACCGATAAAACTGGAGAAGGATGGGAATGGCCCCACACAAGAACCATTCAAACTTGTAGGATTTTTTTCTTTTTTTTTAGAAAAAAATTACATTAGACACTTTGTGGTTTACAAAACTGTTAATGGTAGGGTTTCATGCTCGAAACATTCCCGCACCACACCTTCTACCCTAGATTCCGTCCGCCACTGTCTCAATATCTCACCGCCGCCCCTCCGCCCCACCCCTCATGTTAAACTTTCTACTGAAGACAAGTTCTCAGTTTCTATTGCCTTTGGGCATTTGTGATTCCACTATTATGTTTAGCATAGAAGAGCAATCATTTGGTTTCTGTTGCTCTCCTTCTGACTACTTTCACTCCACATGATTCTCTCCAGATCCATACACAGAGCAGAAATTTGCATGATTTTGTATTTTCGCTGAATAGAATTCCATTGTGGATATGTACTATAGTTTCTTTATTCAGTCATTTGTTCTCAGACATGGGTTGTTTTTGGATTTTGGCTTTTGTAAATAGTGCTTCATTGAACCACTGGAGTAAAAATATTTTTTTCTTAATAGAGTTTTGGGCCCCTGGGGAATCCTTGCCAAGAAGTGGAATTGCTGGGTGATATAGAAACTCAATTCCTAATTTTTTGAGAAATGCCATATTGTTTTCCAAAAAGGAAACATTTCCAACAGAGTGATGAGGGCCCCCTTTCACCCCACATCCACGCTGGCGCTGGTTCATTTTGTTCTTTGTGTTGTGTACCAGTCTCGCTGTTGGAGTCTGATAACTCCTGGCTATTTGATGTGCATTTTCCTTCTGATCTGTGACACAGACCATTCTTTCATATACCTTTGGCCATCTGTATATCTTCTTTTAGGAAGTTTCTGTTCATTTCTCTCCTCCGTTTATTGATGAGGTTGGTTTTTTTTTCTCATAAAGTTCTACCAGTGCTTTATATGTCTTGGGTATCAACCCTTTGTCAGATGAATGGTGGGTAAATATTCTTTCCTGTCTGCCTGCTTGGGTTGGGACTTGGCCTCCTCCACCCAGATCCCTCATTTTCCAGTAGCTAAGCAGTGGCAGTCACTCCCACAAACTGCCCCTGGCACCATGTAATCCCATCAATGGCCAAGATCCAGAGACTATAAAACAAAGATCCTGGAAGAGAGTGGCCACATTTGCAGCCACACAACTTCTTATAGTCTAGTTCTCCCTCTTGGAGAACCCGGCAAGCTACCAAGAGTATCCTGCCCATGTGGCAGAGCCTGGCAAGCTCCCCGTGGCATATTTGATATGCCAAAAACAGTAACAATAATGGGTCTCATTCCCCTTCCCTGTTGGAAGAGTGAAAGAAAGGCTGCTAAAATCTCAGGGCTGGAACAAATGAAGACATTACTGGTGCCCGCTTGAGCAAATTGATGAACAATGGGATGACAGTGATAGAGTGATATCTGTAGTATATCTTCTTATTTTGGCCATCATTTTCCTCGTGGTACAAAATCTTGTTCATTGATTTAGTCCCTTTTGTTTATCTTTGTTTCTGTTTGCTTGGCCATTCAGTGAATCATTGAAGATAAGCCTAGATTCATTGATTCAAGTCTGATATGAGGTATTTAATCCATTTTGATTTGTCTTTTGTGCATGGTATTAAAAAGGGGTCTCAACACTATTTGTTGAAGAAATTTTCTTGCTCTACTTCATATTTTTTGCTCCTTTATCAAAGATTAGACCCATATGCCCGAGACTCTGTCTCTCTCTGGACTCTAATTCTATTCTGTTGGTCTGAGAGTCTGTCCTTATTTCAGTACCACACTGTTGTGATTACTGTAGCTTTATAGTATGGTTTGAAGTTGGGGAAAAAGAAGGCTCCTGTTTCCCCCCTCCTCCACCCAGTGATTGCTCTGGCTATTCAGGGAGGGTTCATTACTCTTTATAAATTTCAACAGATTATCTGCAGTCCCATTCTTTTAAGTTTGTTGTCTGCCTTTGGTCAACTTTCAAAGTCTGAAATGGTTATTTAGGAAGTTACTCAACATTCTAATTGTACTCTGGAAAGATTTGTATTCAGTTATGCTGGTAAGACCTTTTTCTTTTCTTTCTTATGACATTTTGTTTTCTATAATAAATGTGGTCTACTCTTAATGGGAAAATAAGAATAAAGGTAATTATTTTACAAAACCAAATTAAACCTCACATTCTAAGATCAGCTTGTTCCTAAATCAGTCTTTGACCTCTTTCTTTGTGCAGATGGGTTTATGTGCAGAGTGTGGAACCCTGGTGCCCATGAACACCCGCATCTGTGTGGTGTGTGAAGCCCCTCTCGCTCTACAACTGCAGCCACAGGCCAGCCTACATTTGAAGGTAATTAAAAATGTGATTCAGTGAAGAAAAAAAGGAACAAATATGTAGATATAAATGTTTGAATAATCAGATGTCTTTCTTCAAATGATGGAATTGGTTAGCAACTAATAGGCCAGTGTCTATGTGGTGACCATTCTATTGGAAAGGCATGCTGCCTTAGAGTAACTTGCCAGGATAATTTCTAGCGTCAAGGGAATATATATATACATATATATATATATATATATGTTCTCTGAACATGAAATTTGAAAAAATTTCATTACTACCAATGCTGAAAATATTTTTTAAAATTTATTTATTGAATCACCATGAGAACAGTTACAAAAGTTTAAGTTTCAAAGGTTTAAGTTTCAGTCATACAATGATCAAATACCCAAAATGCTGACAATTTTTTACTTCGTATATTTAAATTTGAGTATTGAAAATAATATGGACTTGCACATGGTCAATCTGGGTTCAATCCCTGGCACCCCATATTCTCCCCCCAAGCACCGCCAGGAGTGATCTTTGTTTGGAGTTGACTTGGGGGCCACACCCAGTGGTGCCTAGGGCTTATTTCTGGCTTTACACTCAGGGTTCCCTCCTGGCAGTGCTTGGGGGCCTATCTTGGGTACTCAGGATCGATTTTACAATGAGAATTTGAAATGGAAAGAGTAAGAATTTTTAGCAAGAAACTAAATGCTTGTATTCAATACAAAATTAGAATGGTAATTTTCTAAAATGACCTGTGGTCTCTATTTGGGTAAAATATATAGAATTTTAGGAGAAAAAAGAGAAGCCCATTTTTCCATTTATTCCCAAAGTCTTCTTCACTATGAAAAGATCTAAAGTGGCAGGATATACAGACCTCCAGAAAAGAGACTGGCCTATAAGTTCCTCCCATGAGGTCCCCGAACCAGGTCAGAAATGATTCCTGAATGCAGAGTCAGAAGTAAGCCCTGAATACTTCTGGGTGTGGTCCAAATCCCAGACCCCAAACCCAGACTTCAGAAATGGAATTTTGAAGAATTGGAGGAGCCAAAGTTAAGCTTATGTAAATTTTCTAATTTCTTTATTAGTTGACTATTTTCAGAATAGATTTTGGGGATTGTTGGAGGTGAGGGCAGTTTTTGGTACACACCCAGCAATGCTCAGAACTTATTCTTGACTCTGAGTTCAGAGATCAGTCCTGGAGGTGCTTGGGGGACTATATGGGGTGCCAGAGATTGTACCCAGGTTGACCATGTGCAAGGCAAATATCCTACCTGCTGTACTATTACTCCTGCCTTTTTTTAATTTTAAGAAATTTTTAAAAAAATTTTATTAAATACTGTTATTTACAATGTTGATTATAATACAGTTGTTTCATGTATTCAGTGTTCAATCACTAATCTCACCACCAGTGTGATCTTCCCTTCACCAGTGTTCCAGTTTCCCATCCACCCCCCTAAGCCTACCTTCATAGCAGCCGCAAATAATTTACATTATCATGATCACGACCATCCTGTTGTTCGTCGATTGCCTCGAGCAGGCCCCAGTAACGTCTCCTTCGTCCTAGACCTGAGATTTTTTAAAAAGTGCCATATTCAAGGCTCTTTCAGGATTTGGAGAATGAGACCCATCATTGTTACTGGTATTTGGCATATTGGGTACGCCACGGGAGTTTGCCAGACTCTGCCATGTGGGCAGGTTACATTCGGTAGCCTGCCAGTTTGTCCAAAGTAAGAATAATAAGATAATAAATCCAGCTTCCGGGAGCTGGGTTTTATAGTCTCTGGATCTTGGCCGTTGATGGGATTACATGGCGCCAGGGGGCTAGTTGGTGGGTGTGACCCCTGCCTACTGGAAGGTGGAGGCTCTGGGTAAAGGATGCTCAGCCCTGATCTGAGCAGGCTATATTTCTAATTACATATATCTCACAATGGTCTTACTATAATCATTGTCTGGGGATTTACTGAGTTGTTTGGTGCTAGCTATTGTTTTCACTCATTGAGCTTAGTGGGATTCTATGCAACTTTTTTTTCTAATTTGCTATGTTCCTATTGGGCTGTCTGAGTATGAAATTTGGAGATGTAGAACTGGGGCTGTGAAACTGGGACAAATCAACTAGTGTCTTTGAGATTAGTTGTGGAGCTGTGAAGCTGGGTCATTATATGCTGAAGGATGTTGGGTGTGGGTGGGGTGCGGTGCTGGCCCTCTTGGCAGTGTGGGCGCTTGGCCCACCCCATTCTGAAGAAGACTCCAGAGAGCTCAGCCTGAGATCAGCATTACCCAGTCTGACTCAGCAGCACCAAGATTAGTCCAATCTTAAAAACCTTTCAAAGTTACCATAGAAGGCCACCATAGAACTCTAGAAGCTTGTTTCCATATTTTTTATGCATGAGAGAAAGGAATAAACTTTTTTTTTCCTCTTTTAAAACCACTGTTACTTTGTTCAGCCATCACGGCAGAACCTAGTCATACTAAAATATTATTCAGAATGCATGAACATAATATTACTCCAAACTCTTTGAAACAGGAAGAGCAGGGGCAATTGTTGTCAGTCAAGTTCATTTTACAGTGATGCACCACATAATACCATTTCAGTTATGACCTATTGCACATACAAGTGTATTCCCTATATAGCCTATCTGTGTAGTGGGCTGACATCCATGTTTATGCAAGTATACTCTTTAGCATGTACTACCTTCAGTTTTGAAATCTAAAGTCTTCCCATTTTGTGGAATGATAGAGAGGAACAAATGTATGAAGTCATTTTCCTTTCAATAGGCAGAATCCAAACTGAAGATAAATACAGGATGTATATAGTCATTGTATCATTAAATCCAGGAATGATCCTTTCTAAAAATGCAATTCGTATGAAAGAAAAAGATTGTCACTTATTTCATCTTCTACTACTTTGACAAGAAAAGTTCTACTCCTGTGACTAAATTGGTTCCATTTTTTACTTTAATTCATCTATATTTGTTCCAAGTACTGTGAAGAGATGGAAAATGAAAGTACTGACTTTTTCCTTCTTTTTTAGCAGTGCTGAGGATTGAACGTGGGACCTTATAATATAAGACTGTGCTCTCTACATCTGAGACACGTCTTTGCTCCCTGATTTTTTTGTTTTTGTAGTTTTTTTTTTTTGTAGACCAGGGGCCATACCTTAGGGCTTCTCTTGGCTCTTTATTTATATATCAGAAGTGCTCAGGAGAACATAGGTGGTTGTGGGGATTGAACTGGGGTTGACTACATGCAAGGTAATTAAGTGTCTTACCCCCTGTACTTTCTGCATAGCATTGGCCCCTGACTTTAAAAAAATTCTTTCAGATGTGTTTAACATTCTTGGTATGGAAATCTAATGGCGACCTCATTCCCAGACCATTCCTATGAAGGTATTTGAGTCTATGAGTATATACAAAATGATTTTTGTCTTTGGGTCATGTTCATCACTCTCTTAGGAAATGAGTCCTAGAATAGTACCAGATAATTAACTCAAGAGCCACACACACACACAAAAACACTACTTCCCCAAGAAGGGCACGGTTATTGAACCCAATACAGAATGGCAGAGCACCACAAGTGTTATCACAGGAAAAGGTATTACCTCATTAGGCAATCGAGGTTATTTTAATTAATTTTAGGTTCTCTATTGTAGTGTTCAGAGGGGTTAGGGGACCACTCTCAGTAATACTCTGCCCTTTTATCAAGACCAGAGAGTTCAGTGCTTGTCTCCACCCATGTGGTGCTAAGGCTCAAACTTGAGGCCTTCTTACTGTAAGTTTGAGCTTCAATCCTTTGAGCTCTGACAAATGCAGATTACATAATGAAAACGTTACACAGCTTTAAAGAAAGCTGTAACCAGGAAGCACCAGGAACCTCTGAGAGCGAGTCTGTGGTGCTCTGCCATTTTGAAGAGCAGGTCGTGGGTCTTTCACTTCAGGAGATCTCTGGGCTGGGAACTGTGACTTTCTGGGGTGACCAGTTTCCCAGTAGGCAGGAGACCTTAGAATTTCCCACTAATGTCTAATTAGTCAGACTTTCCATGTTCAAATGTATATTCTTTGCCAGGGTAGGGATATGTTTCTTTTAGAACCAGGCTCATTTGTCTGACATGGTTGAAATTGCAATAAACCAATCCAGCTTCAGGGTTTGTTTATTCCAGTAAGGTCTCTTGCTGGCTGATGAACTGAAACAACTACCTGGTGCTCTCTCTGCAGTGGTTTGCTCAAAGGACTTTGCATTTTTTTTTTCTGTTTTTCAAGGAGAAAGTTATCTGCCGCAGCTGTGGCACAGGGAATCCGGCTCACCTGAGCCACTGCGTCACCTGTGAGGGGGTCCTGCCTGCATCACCACAGGTAAATTGACTGTATGTGCCAGAACTTTATTCAGTGGATCCTAAATGTTCAACACTAATGATAACGAAGATACGTGATTTGTGGAAGGAGGGAGGAAGTTGAAGGACAAACAGAAACCAAAATAAATAAATAAAAAGCTCTGTGGTAAACTGAAAATGGCATTTCTGTATTTGGAGATGATTTTGTATATACATCAACATGAAAATGTTTTAATTTTCTTATGTTTGTCCTTCTTTGTTTTCAAACTGCTCAGGAGTCACTCCTGTCTGAACCTGAGCCTCAGGTAAAGCTGTGCTCAGCCTGCTAAGTTTTCCCTCCACCCCCATTTTCAAATTCTTAACTTTAAGGGGACTCTATAAATAATCAGCGATTTCTTACCAATTTTTTAAATTACTGCATGGAAGGCTGACAGCAGCCTTGGGGAAGTAGACCCATTCATGGCACACTCATACTCACTTATATCTTTATTTTATTTAATTTTGTTTATTATTTTGGCTTTTGGACCACACCCAGCTGTACTTAGGATTTACTCCTGAATCTGCGCTGAGGTATTACTCCTGGTAGAGCTCTGATGCTGGGAATCAAATCTAGGTTAACCACATGCTAGGCAGGCATCCTACCTACTGTTTATTGTTCTAGCCTTCACATGTTTTTAAAAAAATTTTTAATAGAGTTCTAAGTTTTATTTATTTATTTATTTCATTTTGATTGAATTACCATGATCACGATGATCACAACCATCCTGTTATTCGTCGATTGCCTCGAGCAGGCCCCAGTAACGTCTCCTTCATCCTAGCCCTGAGATTTTTTTAAAAGAGCCATATTCAAGGCTCTTTCAGAGTTAGGAGAATGAGACCCATCATTGTTACTGGTATTTGGCATATTGGGTACGCTACGGGGAGTTTGCCAGACTCTGCCGTGTGGGCAGGTTACATTCGGTAGCCTGCCAGTTTGTCCGAAGTAGGAATGAGATAATAAGATGTCCCAGCTTCCGGGAGCTGGGTTTTATAGTCTCTGGGTCTTGGCCGTTGATGGGATTACACAGCACCAGGGGGCCAGTTGGTGGGTGTGACCCCTGCCTACAGGAAGGTGAAGGCTCTGGGTGGAGGATGCTCCGCCCCGATTCGAGCAGGCTTGGAGATCTCAGCCCCAGGACCCTCATGCCTTTGTTCCTCTGCCGGTACCTTCATGCGTGTGGAGAGTGGTCTCAGCATGGTGGTGGCTGGTTCTGGAGGTCATGAATTACCATGATATAGAGTTACAAAGTTGTCATGGTTCAGGGAGGAGTGGGATGAGGAGTGTGTGTGTGTGCGGGGGGAGAATACTGGGGACATTGGTATATTGGTGGTAGGAAATGTACACTGGTGGAGGCATGGGTGTTTGGTCACTGCATGACTGAAACTCAAACGTGAAAGCTTTGTAAGTGTTGCTCACAGTGATTCAATAAAAAACAACAACAGCAACAAAAACCTAAGTTGTCATGTTGTCATGGTTCAATGTTTCAACTCCAATTCCTTCACCAGTGTCCACTTCTCTCCACCAATGTGTCCCCCAGTTTCCCTTCAGTGCCTCCACCCCATCAGCACCCCCACCTTTGTGGCAGACACTGTTTGCTCCTCCCCTCCCTTTTAAGCACTGTGATTTACAGTATTGTTACTGATAGAATATTATGCATGCCACTTTACCTCCTGTTAGTACCTAGTCCTGGTCCAGAATGCTGCTTCCCCGTATCATTGTGGTAGTGGTCCCTTTCCTGACCTATATCATCTCCCACTCCCTTTTCCTGAAGTGGCTAGCTTCCTACTCAGGGCCAGTTCTTCTGCTCTTTGTTTTCATTGCCTTTGGGCATTAGTCATTCCCCTTCTATGTTTCTTTATATCCCACATATGAGTGAGCCCATTCTGTGTCTGTCCCTCTCCCTCTGATCCATTTCACACAGCAAGCTACTCTCCAGATCCATCCATGTCTCAGCAAATTGCATGACTTCATCTTTTCTGATGGCTGGCTGAGTAGTACTCCATTGTGTATATATACCATAAATGCTGCTTTTTAAAAATTTTATTGAATCATTGTAAATGATCAAGTTACAATATTATTCATGATTAAGTTTCAAGTATACAGTGTTCGCACCAATCCCTTCACTAGGGTCCCCTTCCCTCCAGCAGTGTCCCCCGTTTCCCTCCTCCCTACCCTTCCTCTCGCATCCCCCAGCAGATCTCTGTGGTAGGCACTTTCCCCTTTTTCTTTTTTCTTCTGCAACACTGTGGTTTGCAATACTGTGACTGAAAGTGTACCATGCATATCACTTTACCTGTTTATTTCTTTTTAGACGTTCTCCTCCACCTTCTGTTGTTTTCTAGCAGTTTCCTCCATTTATCTTGGAGTGCCTTGATCTTTTTCTCAGCTGCTATATTTCTGCTGCTCAGAAGTTCTATTGAGTTTTTTAAAATTTTCTTTGTTTTTTGTTTTGTTTGGTGGGTCACACTCAGTGGTGCTCAGGGGTTACTCCTGGCTCTGCACTCAGGAATTACTCCCAGCGGTGCTCGGGGGACCATATGAGATGCTGGGAATCAAACTCGGGTTGGCCGCATGCATGGCAAACACTTTACCCTCTGTGCTATTGCTCCAGCCCCCCTCTGTTGAGTTTTGTTTTTAATGTCACCTACCATACTTTTCATTTCTTCTTGTAGTTTTATTATAGAGGCTCTCATATTTACTTGTGCTTTGCTGACTACTGGTTCCATCTTTTCTTTGAGCTCATTTAATGTCCTTACTATGACGTTACTAAAATCATTATCTGAGCTGTTTGGTGCTGTGTGAGCCTTTTCTGTTATTATTTTCACTCATTGTGCTTTGTGGTGTGAGTTCTCACTCATTTTATTCAGGTTTTCCAAGGAGATGTATTCGATATGCCAAACACAGTAACAACAAAGTCTCACAATGGAGACATTACTGGGCCCACTTGAGAAAAAACGATAAACAACAGGAGGACAGTGACAGTGACAGTGCTTTGTGGGTTTTCATGTGTCTTCCCCATTAGGTTTACTGTGTTCCTCGTGGTAGGGTATGACAATAGGCACAGAGGTTCAGGAGATGTGGAGGGTGTTGTTTAGCAGGTTGGATAGTGAGTTGGATATCAAGTCAGGGGCAGTTCTCAGCAGTACCTGCACAGAGTAGATCAGGTTGCAGTGATGAATCATAGCATCCCCAATTTAAGAAAAAAAAACTCTCAAATGAGCAATAGATAAGGAGCAACAGCAAAGATTCCCAGTCCCGGTCTAACTAAAAAAGACTCAGAAATTTTCACAAAGCAATTCTTTCTTGTATTTGAGGGGAGTTGAGCCATCTTTTGTGGTGCTCAGGGGCTATTAAAGTTCTTTGCTATTAAAGAACTTTCATATTGTAATTATAACATAACATTGTTATAGAACAACTACAGTTAACTTTCTACCTTTGCTGTTAAAGATACTGAAGACTATCAAGATGTGAAAGGCTCCAGTATCATCAACATTTTGTGAATAGGGGTGGAGAGATAGTACAGGGATTAAGGCCTTGGACGTGGCAAACCTCAGTTCAATCCCTAGCACCACATATGTTCTCCTGAGCACTGTCAGGACCTATCCCTAGGGATAATAGAGCCAGCGTTAAGCCCTGAGCATTGTCTTGAAAGCTATTTGTACTAACTTTCTGTTGAAGTTCTCATAGTTTTCTTTTCCATAAACTTAGTGTGTTTCCTGGGCTTGAATTGATTTTGGACTTTTTCCTTCTTTCCTGGATTGGGCGGGACACTAGAGAATATAGTGTTAATCTGTTCATGCCATTGTGCTCACCAGACCTTGTGTGGGGGAAATAAAGCCTCTCCTCCATCCACTCAGAAAGGGGAGACCATTTCCTGCTCCAAATGTGGCCATCAGAATCCCCAGAAAGCTTTCTTCTGTGACTTATGTGGAATCACGGTAGGTATTTTATTCTACTATTAGTTACAACTTTTTATTACTATTAATATTTATGCCTTTTGTGTGAAATGTTACTCATTCACACCCACAAACAGAGTATACACCCACCACCATCCCTTAATCACTCCTAATTCCTTCAGACCTCAATCCCGCTTAAAAATTCAGTTCTGCTGTTTGTTTTCATTGGCTATTGTTTGCTCTCTTGCTTTGTTTCTTTTTTTTAAATGTAGGAATATTACTATTTATTCAGTCATTGATTAGGCTGATTGAATTGGGCATGAATTCCACATACTTTTTTTTTCTTTTTGTAAATTTATTTATTGAATCACCATGAGAGCAGTTACAGAACTTTTGGGTTTAAGTCTCAGTCATACAATGATGAAATACCCGTCCCTTCACCAGTGCCCATTTTCCAGCACCAAAAACCCCAGTATACCCCTCATCCCAACCCTCCCTGTGGGGCAGATGATTTCCACATTACTCTTTCTCTAATTACATTCAATATTTTGACACCAGACCCACCATTATTATTTGGGATTTTACCCCAACACTCAAATTTGCCAAAAAGGCAACCATAGAAAATTTGTTTTCAGTTGCTGATTATGAATAACATATGATGTCGTGCAGTAGCAATAGAGGCCGCACAATTTTGGAATTCTGAAATTTTAACAATTAAACCTGGAGGGATTTCTGCTAAAACCTGCTGGGTTCCAAGATTTGTTCCTGAGTCTCTGGGATCATGGCCATTAAGCAGCCAGAGAGGCTGTTTGTGGGCAGCGACTCGGCGTCTCGTTAGGGCTGGCTTCACCCCCATCCCATGAGACCCCATGTGTCTCATCAAACCTGACTGTCCAATGGCCTCTGGAGGATGGCAGCCACTGAGCTGCCAGGGGCAACAGGCCAAGGCACGAAACCTATTCCCACCTGGGGTGGCCTGGAACCGTTAACCTACTGCAGGGAACAGACACATTTTTGCCAAAAGCCACTGGGTTTTGAGATTTGTTTCTGAGTCTCTGGGATCATGGCTTTTAAGCAGCTTGATCAGGAGCCAGAGAGGCTGTTCATGGGCAGTGACTCAGGGTCTTGGTGGGGCGGGGAAAAAAGCACCGGGTCTACCCCAAACCCGTGAGGCCCTGCGTCTCGTCACTGCGGGTCCAAACCTGACTGTTCAAGTGGCGTCTAGAGGATGGTAGCCACCGAGCCACCAAGAGGGAGCAGGTGGAGAGACAGCACCTTTTCTCCCCTGGGGTGGCCTGGCGCCAGTAACCTAGTGTGGTGGAAACTGGGCGCATAGCTGTCAAAAGCCGCTGGGTTCCGAGATTTGTTTCTGAGTCTCTGGGATCATGGCCATTCAGCAGTTCAATCAGGAACCAGAGAAGCCTTGCCTCCGATTATATAGCTGAGCTGGGGGAGGTTTGTGGGTGTGTCTCCCACATACCTAAGTTTTGACCATTTACTTTCTGACAAACTTGGCCCCAAGTCTGGCCAAAGGCACAGCAGTAATTTTGGGGTATCTGGAAGTCTGAAGGCACCATCATGCTGCTGATGCACTCGCCTCACAGGTACAGATTGACCTGCTGGCAGCACCATGCCCCCCTCTTGCTTTGTTTCTATATGTTTCAAGCATCAGCAGGAACATCCAGTATTTATATTTTTCTCCTGAGTTACTTTACTAAATCTGACACCATCCAAGTTGTAGTGAAATGCCAGATTTAATTTTTTATTTTAAGTTAGTAGTATTCCATTATATGTGTGTGTGTGTGTGTGTGTGTGTGTGTGTGTGTGTGTGTGTGTGTGTATGTTTCACAGTTTCTTTATCACCTTGTGTGTTGTTTGACATTTGTTTTTTTCTAGTTCTTGGCTATTATAAATAGTGCTATAATGAATGTAGGTATGCATATCTCTTTTCAAATTAGTGTTTTTTGTTCTTATGAGAGATGCGAAGGAGTTAAGTTACTGTATCAGATATAATATGGCGGTTCTTTTCTCAATTTTTGAGTAGTCGTCACACTGTTTTCCATAGAGGCTAACTAGATTGCACTCCCATAACAGTGAATGAGTTTCTTTTTTCAGCACATACCCGTACCTACTGGTTGTTTCATGTCTCTTTTTTATAGGCTGCTCTCAGTGGTATGAGATGATATCACAGTGGTATATTTTTTAATGTAGGAGTAATGCTATTTATTCAGCCACTGATTAAGCTAACATGAACTCTATATCCACATTAATTTTTTAAAAATATTTTTTAAATTTTTATTTTTATAAAGTTGTTCACATTATTTACATTCAACATTTCAACACCAATCCCACCATCATTGCACCTTCCCACCACCATTATTTTGAATTTTCCCACCACCACCCAAGCCTGCCCCAGAGGCAGATGTTAAATAATTTATTTTTTATTGCTTGTTATGAATAGTATGAGATATTGTGTGACCACAAAAGTGGCCGCACACTCCTGGAATTCTAACATTTTTTAAATAGGTGGGGTCTGGAGGCATCTCTGTGGTGTGCTGCTCTCTTCTGAGGTTCATTTGTGAGTCTCTGAATCATAGTTGTTAATGTGCTTAAATGGCCTGATTTTGATCTCTTTTGAGATTTATTTATGGGTCTCTGAAGCCAGGCCGATAAATGTACTTTTATAGCTGAACCTGAGGTGGTTTGTGGGTATAACTGCCACATACCTAAATTTCAACCATTTGATTTCTTGTGAAACTTGTTCCCAAGTTGTTGGGGTCCAGCCAAAGGCACAGCATCAATTTTGGGGTATCAGGAAGCATGAAGGCACCATCAGACTGCTTATGCACGCCCTGCAGGTACAGGTTTATCTTTGGGGAGGCACCATACTCCCTCACAATGGTATTTTGATTTGTATTTCTCCAATAATTAGTGCTGATCAATGCTTTTTATTATGTCTTTTGGCCACCTGCATGTCTTCTTTGGAGGAATGTCTGTTCAACTGCTTGCCCCACTCTTCAATTACAGTGTTAGTGCTTTTATTGTTGAGTTTTGTGAGATGACGTGCAGAAGCCTGCTGAAGTACAGCCTACTGAAAATTCTGGCCCTAAATATTTTGTCTCGTTTAGTTCTTGTATCCCAATCAGATTTTGTAGAAGTAGAATTTTAAAGCTGGGGTGCCAGTTTTCAGCTTGTCTCTCCGTTTTCCCTTGCTCACTTATGTACTTCAGCAGTCTCTGCTTTGTCTCACCCTCTCCCTCTCCTTAGCTTTGACGTCCCCACTGCTGTCTTTGTTCCACAGCAGGGCTCTTTCATCAGAGATGATGATTGATATTCTTTTTTAAATTTTAATGAATCACCATGAGATACAGTTGCAGACTTATAAACTTTCATAATTGTGTCTCAAACAATGTTCAAGTACCCATCCCTCCACCAGTGCCCATTCTCCACCACCAATGGTCCCAGTATCCCTCCCCCCACCCCCACCCTTCCCATCCCTGTCTCTGTGGTAGACACATTCCCTCTTACTTTATCTCTCTCTCCTTTTGGGTGTTATGGTTTGCAATAAAGGTATCAAGCAGCCATCATGTTTGGTCCATAGTCTACTTTCAGCACATGCATCTAATATCCTGAGCATTTCCTCCAACCATCATTTACTTAGTGCTCCTCTCTCTATTCCAGCTACACTTTCCCTCAGCACATGAGATCGAATTCCAAGCTGTGGGGCAATTCTCCTGACCCTTATTTCAACTGTCCTTAGGTGTTAGTCTCCTGTTATGTTACTTTATATTCCACAAATGAGTGCAGTCATTCTATGTCTGTCCCTCTCTTTCTGACTCATTTCACTTAGCATGATCCTCTCCATGTAGATCTACTTATATGCAAATTTCATGATTTCATTTTTTTCTAACAACTGCATAGTATTCCATTGTGTGGATATACCAAAGTTTCTTTAACCATCATCTGTTCTTGGGCACTCAGGTTTATTCCAGATTCTGGCTATTGTAAATAGTGCTGCCATAAACATACAAGTGCAGATGTCATTTCTACTGTACTTTTTTGCATCTCCGAGATATATTCTCAGAAGTGGTATTGCTGGGTCAAATGGGAGCTCGATTTCTAGTTTTTTGAGAAATGTCCATATTGTTTTCCAAAAGGGCTGAACCAGTCGGCATTCCTGCCAGCAGTGAAGGAGAGTCCCTTTCTCCCCACATCCATGCCAACACCGGTTGCTTTTGTTTTTTTGGATGTGGGCCAGTCTCTGATGTGAGATGATATCTCATAGTTGTTTTGATCTGCATCTTCCTGATGATTAGTGTTGAAGAGCATTTTTCAAGTGCCTTTTGGCTATTCATTTTTCTCCTTTGAGAAAGTTTCTGTTCATTTCATCACCCCATTTTCTGATGGGATTGAGGTTTTCTTCTTATAGAGTTCAACCAGTGCCTTGTATATCCTTGATATTAACCCCTTGTTGGAAGGGTATTGGGTGAATATCCTTTCCCATTCTGTAGACTGTCTTTGTATTCTGGTCACTGTATCTTTTGAGGTGCAGAAATATCTTAGTTTAAGATAATCGCATTTGTTTATCTCGGTTTTCACTTGTTTGGTCAATGGCATTTTGTCCTTGAAGATACCTTTAGCTTCAGTAGAGTATTTTGCTGACCTTTTCTTCAATGTACCTTATGAATTCTGGTACATGTTGAGGTCTTTAATCCATTTTGATCTGACTTTTGTGCATGGTGCATGGTAGGGCTGGAGCGATAGCACAGCGGGTAGGGCGTTCGCCTTACAAGCGGCCAACATGGCCGACCCGAGTTCGATTCCTCCGCCCCTCTCGGAGAGCCCAGCAAGCTACCGAGAGTATTCGATATGCCAGACACAGTAACAACAAGGTCTCCAATGGAGACGTTACTGGGCCCGCTCGAGCAAATCGACGATCAACGGGAGGGCCTGTACCTTTACCTTTTGTGCATGGTGTTAGGTAGAGGTCTGAGCCCATTTTTTTTTTGCATGCAGCTGTTCAGTTTTACCAGCACCATTTAAAATTTAATTTAAAAATAAAATTAATTTTGCCAGCACCATTTAAAAATTTTTTTAGTGAAAAACCATGAGATACAATTATAGACTTACACAGTTTTGTGATTACGTTTCAGTCATACAATGCTTGAGTACCCATCCCTCCCCAGTGCCCATTCTTCACCACCAGTGTTCACAGTATTCCTCCCGCCACCCTCACCCAGTTGCCCCCACCCTGGACTCTGTAGCAAGCATATTCCCTCTTACTCTCTCTCTCCTTTTGGGTGTTATGGTTTGCAATACAGGAAGTAAGTGGCCATCATGTTCGGTCTATAGTCTACTTTCAGCACACATCTCATAACCCAAGCAGACCCTCCAAGCATCCTTTGCTTGTTCACAGCACCATTTGTTAAAGAGACTTTCCTTGCTCCACTTCCCGTCTCTTTCTCCCTTACCAAAGACTTTATGCTCATATATTCGAGGGTATGTGTAAGGATGTTCAACCCTATTCCACTGGTCTGCGGGTCTGTTTTTATTCCAATACCATGCTGTTTTAATTACTACCACTTTGTAGTACAGTTTGAAGTTGGAGAAGGTGATACCCCCCTCCACCCCCCCCCCCAAGAATTGCTTTAGCTATCGTGGGGGTTTGTTATTCCATATGAATTTCAAGCGACATCATGCGACGACTGGAATGGGAATGAATGGAAGTGAAGATAGATGGTCGGCAACTACACCACCTCTGCTTTGCTGATGACATTGTTTTAGTAACACCAAACATCAGCCAAGCGGCACAAATGCTGGCCGACTTTGACTGTGAGTGTGGAAAGGTAGGACTACAGCTGAATCTTACGAAGACAATGTTTATGAGAAATAGCCTCATTCCTGACTCCCCATTCACTCTCAATGGAACGATCATCTCCGAATGCAACAGGTATGTGTACCTAGGTCGAGAAGTCAACATGACAAATGACCTGGCACCCGAGCTGCGCAGGAGGAAGAGAGCGGCTTGGAACGCCTTCAAGAGCGTCGAAGAAATAGTTAAGAGGACCAAGAACCTCCAGCTCTGGGCACATCTCTTTGATTCCACTGTTCTTCCTGCATTAACATATGCCTCAGAGTCCTGGGCCCTACGCAAACAGGATGAGAACGCTATTCAGGTCTCCCAAAGAAGAATTGAAAGAGCTATGCTTGGAATATCACGTTTCACTCAAATGAGAGAAAGAATCCTGAGTTCTGACCTCCGCCGACGACCAAGAATCAGGGACGCTGTCTTGTTTGCCAAGGTGTCAAAAATCAGATGGGCTGGTCACGTAATGAGATTTAAAGACGACCGCTGGACTAGAGCTGTTACCCACTGGATTCCACGGGATGTTAAAAGACCGCGTGGCCGCCCACCTACCAGATGGTCAGACTTCTTTATCAAGATCATGAATGATCGGTTTGAGGCTCTTCATGTTCCTAGAGCGAACAGACGCCTTTGGCTACACTAGCACGCGACAGGGACAAATGGAGATGTTACTGGCGCCCACTTGAGCAAATCGATGATTAACGGGAAGTTAAGTGATTAAGTGATTAAGTGATGAATTTCAAGAGTATTTGATCAATTTCTTTGAAGAATGTCATGGGTACCCTTATAGGAATCACATTGAATCCGTATAATAATGCCTTAGGGAGTATTGACATTTTGACAATATTAATTCTCCTATCCATGAGCAGGACATGTGTTTCCATTTCCTCGTGTCCTCTTTTATTTCTTTTTTAAAGATTTATTTTATAAGTTAATTCATAATATTTTATTACATTTAATATTCAAACACCCATTCCCACCACCAAATTCGGTTTCCATGTTTCCATCCCAAGCCTCAATCCCTGTCACAAAACACAACCGAAATAATATATTTTGTATTGTCTGTTATGAAGAACTGCTGAACATGCTTACAAAAAAGAGTTCATATAGGAAAAAGTGTGAAGATTTTGTTTTTGGCAGGAGCCATTAAGACATTCTATAGGATATCACTAACATGTTAAATGTGATGTGAGCTTTGGTGTATATATATATATATATCTGAAAATATGTATATATGCATGTATATATATGCATGTATATATATTCCCCTCTATAATTTGTTGCCTACTATCTGGATCCCATCAGATATGGTGTGGTAATTATGGAGAATAGGTAGGGACTGTCCTAAGATGTGTCATGCAGCTGCAAAAGTGGCCATGCAGTCCAGGAATATGTTCATTCATATGTGAGGCTAGGCCCGAACATGTGGGGAGCACCTTTGAGCATGGTGGCGGTTGGGTTGTGGAGATTTTCAGCTGCCAGAGCTGGATCTCCTGGGGCAGGGAGGGTTCTCACCCGCCCCCTCTGGAGTGCCCCGAGTGAAACAGCCTAGTGTAGAGACCCGTGGCATGGCTATGGGTGCCTCATGTTGTGCCCTCTTTTATTTCTTGAAGTTGTGTTTTGTAGTTTTCTTTATACAGGTCCTTTACCTCCTTAGTAAAGCTGATTCTGAGGTACTTGATTTTCTGAGGCATGATTGTGAAAAGAATTGCCTCTTCCATATCACTTTCTTCTCTTATTATTTGCGTATAGGAAAGCCAAAGAGAGTTGGAGAGTTTCTTTTGGGTATTGATTAAATAGCCTGTGACTTTACTGTACAAGTTTATTGTTTTTAGGAGTCTCTTTTGATAGAGGCTTGAGGGTTCTCTAAATATAGTGTCATGTCATTTGCAAATAGTGAGAGTTTGATTTCTTCCTTTCCTATTTGGATGCCCTTAATGTCTTTTTCTTGCCTCACTGCTACAGCGAGTACTTTCAGTACTATATTGAATAGTAGTGGTGAGAATGAGCATCCTTGTCTTGTCCCTGGTCTTAGAGGGAAGGCTGTTAATTTTTATCCATTGAGGATAATGCTTGCCATAGGCTTGTGATAAGTGGCTTTGACTATATTGAGAGAAGCTCTTTCAATTCCAATTTTGGTGAGTTTTCATCATAAATGGGTGCTGGATCTTGGCAAATGCTTTTTCTGCATCTATTGATATGATCATATGGTTTTTACCTTTTATTGATATGATGGATTATATTGATTGACGTGCAAATGTTAAACCATCCTTGCATCCCTGGGATGAATCCCACTTGGTCGTGGTGCATGATCTTTTTGATGAATTGCTGGATTCTATTTGCTAATATTTTGTTGAGAATCTTCACATCCATATTCATCAGGGATATTGGCCTGTAATTTTCTTTTTTGCTGGTGTCTCTGCTTTTGGTACTGGGTGATATGTGCCTCATAGAAACTATTTGGGAGAGTTTCTGTTTCTTCAGTTTCCTGGAAAAACTTGAAAAGAACTGGCAGTAAGTCCTCTTTAAATGTTTGGAAGAATTCATTAGTGAATCCATCTGATCCTGGGCTTTTGTTTTTGGGAAGACTTTTGATTACTGTTTCAGTTTCCTTGATAGTGATAGGTCTATTCAGGTACTCCAGATCTTCTTGGCTCAGCCTTGGGAGATTATAAGAATGCAGGAATTTATCCATTTCTTCTAGATTCTCTTGTTTCGTGGTATACAGACTTTCAAAGTAATCTCTGATGATCTTTTGAATTTCTTTGGTTCCTGTTGTGATGTCCCCCTTTTCATTTATAATTTGGTTTATTAGGGTTGTCTCTCTCTCTCTCTCTCTCTCTCTCTCTCTCTCTCTCTCTCTCCTTCTGAGTCTTGCTGGTGGTTTATCAATCTTGTTTATTTTCTCAAAGAAACAGCTCTTGGTTTCATTGCTCTTTTGGATAGTTTTTTTGGGCTTCCATGTTGTTAATTTCTGCTCTACGTTTTACTATTTTCTTCCTCCTGCCTGAATTTCCTGTTGAGGTTTCAGGGATCTTTTCTTCATCCACTCCTTGTGGAGGGGATCTGCACTGTTTCTTCATGTTGCTGTGGTAGTATGGAGGTGGGTCCCTCCAGTTCACTATCAGTGATCACCTCTCGCTGCAAGGAAGGATTCTAGATGGGCTCGGTCGATGGTGGTCTCCTTTTTCCCCTTTAAGAATACTACCTCTTTGGTGCTCTTCTGTGCCTTATGTGGGGCCACTAGTGTAGCTTCAGGGGATGCGTTCTTTTTCATTGGGCTTGTTCGATTCTTTGTGTTTGCTGTTATATTGGAGGGTTTTTTTGGAGTATTTTGATTGGAATAGGCTAGTGGAGTATTGGCCTAATGTGTTTGAGATAGCCAGGATGTCCTCTTCAGAATTAGGTAATGGAGGCTGAGCTATGAGTCCAAAGTGTCAAGAAGGGGAAAAATAACTGCGGCCTTGAGGCCACACCCATCAGCTGCTATACCTGTGTGGGGAGAGAGGGGGTCACTTCAGTGTCTGCACGGGGTTTGGAGCTGATCCTGGTTTTGGCACTCCTGAGGCTTGCCAGGTTCCCCCCGGCCAGGCGCTCCAAGGGAACCTTGGGGGGGAAGGGGGCTTTCAGGGTCCCAGGGCACCAGCCACTGTACCATGCAGATGATTGAATTCTTTACTGAACTTGCTCAGAGGCCCCCACTCAGGACTTTGGATTGAATTCAGTTAGTGTTCCTGTACCATGGGAGTGATTCTTAGATTGTTCCCTATTCCAGCCTCTTGATTATTAATCCAGTAGATGATGATGATGATGATGATGATGATGATGATGATGATGATGATGGTTTTAGGGTACTGCTTATTAGGCAGTGCTCAGGTCTTGTTTCTAGCTCTGTGTTCAGGGATCACTCCTGGCAGGGCTTAGGAGAACATATGGATTGAACTCAGGTTGGCTGCGTGCAAGCAAGTGCTCTACCTACTGTACTATCTCTCTGGCCCCCTAATTCAGTAGATATCTTAAAACAGCTCCTCACCTCCCGCTCAGGAGAACATGGTTCCTCTTTGTAGAGCTTGCAGAAATCACTTTTTGTTTAGATTTCGTTATTGTTACCTTTTTATATAAAACACCAGAGAGACAGATAAAGAATACTTTCAAGTGAGAATGACTTCTAGTTGTTTATATTTGTATTTCTTTGAGTTTAAATTTTCTCACTCCTTGACATTGCCATGTCTGATTGTATGAATAGTTGTTTGTATTGTATGTATTGTATGTATTGTATGAATAGTTGTTTACCTTTTAAATAAAGCACAAATATTTTAGGTCTTTTTTTATTTGACAAAGTATTATATGAAACTAACGCAAGTAGTTTATAGTGGATAGTTGGTGTCCCTTACCTCCCCATCCCACAACTCTTCTGCTCAGGAGCCATCTCTGCCACCTGCTTCTGACCACTCTTTTTAACCATTTGCTTCACTAGTAAACTGGGAACAATATTGTAGCAATCCAGTTCTTCTCACCCTGCAATATGTCTTTTTGGTTAACCCCCTCTACAGTGACTTTATAATCTTTCACAGTCTATTTAAACCGTTTTAAACTGTTTACTCTGTTTAAACCGTTCTCATGTTGATCGGTTGTTTCTAGTTATGTCCCCCAAATCACAATCATTCATGACCTTGAATATACTTTTTTTGTACCTTCCCACCCATCCATAAGATATATTTTCTAGAAGATAGAATTGCTGGGTCAAAAGACATGTATTATTTTTGGTGGCTGGAGATTGTGTGTTATGAAAATAATTTTTACAGGACAATTGACACTAATATTAATTTTTAAAATTTAAATTTTTTTGTTCCTTAGTATGGTATTTCTCCTTCATACTCTGTTTGCCCTAAATGTGGGGCTAGCAATCACCCATCTGCCCGATTCTGTGGCTCCTGTGGTTTTTATGTGGAGTGCTTGACAAGATTTAGCATGGACAACAATCTGACTCGAGTTCCTGGAGAACTAGGCCCTTTTGCTGAGGTAAGGCCTTCTCTGAGGTAAGAATTGGTAGTGGGAGGAGGTTGGGATTGAATTTGGAGCTCCCCCTGAATTAGCCTGGGAGAAGAGAGACAAATCTTCAGGAACTTTCAATGAAATGTGGAAATTAATTCAATTAATTTAGGTTTTACCTTTCCTTGTAGCCAACCCTCATTTGATCCCTGCTATCGCATATGGTCCTCCAGACACTGCCAGGGTTTTACTCCTGAGCACAGAGCCAGGAGTAGTCGTGAGCACTTGAGGTTGTGGCCCCAAGCCTCCCTTCCCAATAAAAGAATGAAAACATAAAAATCTCAATGATTTCTTTAGAAATAAGAAATGTAAATATGTATTTATTTGTAGTAGAATGAGGTTTGATTAATCTTCAAACTAACAGGTGTAATGTTATTAGAAGGAAGTGGGTTTAAACTACTTAATATCAGTGTATTTTTCTTCTCTTGGCTTTCTTTTTAAATTTTGGGCTATATTCTACAGTGTTCAGGGCTTACTGCTGGCTCTGAGCTCGGAAATCACTTGTGATTGGACTTATAGGGACCATATGTGATGCTAGGGATCAAACCTGGGTTAGTGCATGCAAGGCAAGCACTGTACTATCACCCAGGCCCTAGTTTTTTTTATTTTGGGGGAAGGGAAGTATTGTGCCATACCTGTCAGTTCTCAGTGGCTATTCCTGGCCCTGTGCTCAAGAGTGATACCTAAAAGTGCTCAGGTGTCAGTGTATGTGATACCATGGATTGAAATGGAGCCCATAGGATACAAGGCAGGTGTCTTAACTCCCTGTACTATATGACACTTGAATTTCTTATGTAGCATACCAAAAACTTTACTCCTGTTCTTTCAATGTTTTGGGAAACTTAGATTGGGTATATAATATTGATTTTGTCATTATAAATGCATAATTTGAGGAAAATTTCATGAAGTTAGTTTTAGAAAGACATCTTATCAAATTAGCTTTGTGTTAGCATTTTATGAGTTTCTCTAAGCTGAAGACTCTTCATTAGAAGAACTTGGAAATTGCTAGTTATTAGAGTTACTGCATGTGCACTCAGCAACTTTGCACCAAGTGTTAGGGAGTTCGTGTCCTTTTTTTCCTTTTTAATATATTTGATTGTTTTTGTTTGCATTTTCTTAGTCAATAGACAACATGTATTTGGTAATGATTGTCATTTCCTCCTTCATTTTGAACCTTTAAACTCTCCGTATTATTTATTTATTTAGTTAGTTAGTTTCTTTGGGTCATACCCAGTGATGCTCAGGGGTTATTCCTGGCACTGCACTCAGGAATTACTCCTGGTGGTCCTGGGGGGACCATATGGAATGCCAGGGATCAAACCTGGGTCTGCTGCGTGCAAGGCAAACGCCTTACCCACTGTACTATCGCTTCAGCCCATTCATGACCATTGTAATCCATATTGAAAGACTTAAAGATCCTGGCATTGCTGATAATTCATGAGGCACCTTTTGTACAAATGAGGCAAAGATATTTTTCCTAAGATGTCTCATAGACAATTTTTGTAAACAGGCAATAATACAGTAGTTTGTTAGACATTTTATTACACCTGCCAAAAATTTTGTCCTAATAAATACAGTATCTAATGTACACATTCTGAATGCTTTGTCCTTTTAGATGAGGGAGTGTTTTGCAGTGCACAAACCATACAACATTTCATGGTGGTGCACTTGGGGTTTCAGGTCCAAATGCAGGACAATGTCTTAGAGAAAATCTTGTGACCCTAAACTTAATTGAGTGTGGGTGGATAGTCAAGTCTACACTCCATGGGATTAAGGAGCAGAGAGGGTAGATGTATTTTAGGACTCAGGCAGCAGATCATGAGATATCAGTTGATTTACAGAATTTGAGGTAGTACATAGTCAAAGCAGGGGAGACTATCTTCAAAGATCAATCTGAGAATGTTGGGACAAAAGAAAAAAATAAAGCAAAGGGCTGTGGAAACCCCTTCTGTAGTACAGCTTTTAGGAGATACTTTTATTTATTAGAATTGACTGTGTGAAAAATGGAGAATTTATTAAAAAAATTTTTTTTTTACATTTTTTGTCTTACTCATGTAGCCTAGATTGGTCTGGCAGCCCCTAAGCATTCCTTTGTCCAAACCTGATGCTGAAACTAAGAAAGATGTAGGCACACAGACCACTGGCCTATTCTATCCATCTGGCAAGATACTAGCAAAAAAGGAAATGGAAATGACTTTTCAAAGGCAGAGGCAGGAGAAAATGAGTGATCACAAACCTCTCCTCACAGCTGTCAGTCCCGGAAGAGGTGAGAAAGACATGCTCTCTCATCAGGAGGGAATTAATTTTTTCTTTGAAAGAAAACTTCGTTTTGTATTGAATTATCTTATATTTCCTTGTTCAAGAATTTTCCCTTCCATGAATAATACTGTTCCTTAAACTTAGCACTCTGGTATTTTGGTTCATAACCCCAGTGTCTAGTGTGTAAATGAAATAGCACATATGGTTTTCCACTCTTATTGTAGAAATGTCGTTAAACTTTGTCTTTATTGCTATCTGCCATTCTCTCTCTATTTTCCCTTAGTTTTAACAAATACTTTTTCAAAACACATATCATTATTTAATCTCATTAAAATATTTGGGTAGTGGAGGTAGTGGATACTACCTCCACTACCCAGCCGTCGCCACACTCCAGGACGCTTTCCGGACCCGCGTGGCAACTCCGGCCGAGACTCACGCACGACTGAAGACCCACAGAACAAGATAAGCAGAACTCTCTGAGACATTGGACTCCAGCTCGGCAGACCCAGGGACAGAGTTTCTCTGCTTGCTCCCACCAACCACAGGTGACAAAGGGATTCTAATCAGGAGCCCCACCCTACCCTGCCCTGTCTGCTTCCATCAACCACCCAGAGATCGGATTGCGCACAGAAGACCCACCCTACCCAGATAAATACCCCACTGGCAGACTTCCACTATCGACACTACCTCCACTACCCAGCCGTCGCCACACTCCAGGATGCTTTCCGGACACATCATAAGACACTAAATACCCATCTTCAGGAATTGTCGTACCATATTTGATAGGGTTCAAATATGGTAACACCTACAATGGTGATTAGAGGTCGCCCCAAAAGCCTCTATCCCTCTCAGAAAGACTGGCAAGCTACCGAGTGTATTACGCCTGCACAGAAGAGCCTGGCAAGCTATCCGTTGTGTATTCGATATGCCAAAACCAGTAACTACAACTGGTCTTATTCACCTGACCCTGAAGGCTTCACCGACATGGCAGCACTGAGAAGGATGAGAAAGGAGAGGCCGACAAAATCTCAAGGCCGAACTAGGCTGCCACAACGAAGGAAGACAAAAATGATCATCTGTACTTTCAATGCACATACGCTAGCATCAGATACATCCATCGAGGACCTGATGGTACAAGCGCGAATGATCAAGTACGACATCATTGGTCTGACCAAGACAAGAAGGCATGAATCTCACCATGCTGTTTTCGACACTGGAGAAGAATTGTTCCTCGAACATGCGATAAAGGAGGTGTCGGAGGCGTCGGTGTCCTTGTCAACACAAACTTGGCCAAGAGCATTGATTCATTCGAATACCTAACAACCCAAATCGGACGTTTACATTTGAATAGATGTGGCTCACTGCCTGCAGTTTCTATCTTCGTTGTCTATGCACCAACATCTCATTATGATGAAAGAGAAATCGAGAAGTTCTACATGGAGCTAGAGAAGTTCTATAAAGAAGACCACACCTTCTACAAAATCATTGTGGGTGATTTTAATGCCAAGATAGGACCGAGAAGATCAGCTGAAGAACTTCACATTGGGACCCATGGCCTAGAATGGAACGAACAGGGTGAGAGACTGTCTGAGTTCATCATGTCGACCAAGACCATCCAAGGTAACTCACAGTTCCAGAAGGCAGAATCTAAACGATGGACATGAGAGTCTCCCGGTGGACAATTCCACAACGAAATAGATCACATCATATTCAATCGACGGTTTTGCCTGACCAATGTCGCTGTTGTCCCAAAATTTCAAACGGGATCGGACCACCGTCTCCATGTGCAAAATTCTACTTCACAGAGCGGGGAGAAAGGGCTGCAAAGTTCAAAAAGAGAACTCCCAGAACGACCACCAACTGGGAACTCTTTGGCACTATTGCGGCAACATGGGAAGATGCCATTGTTGACAACATTGACGAGGAATACGATCGACTGGTTCAGCACCTCCATGAATGTGCGAGGAACGCCAAGAGAGAGATAGCCACAAAAAAACGCCCATCTTCGAAAACTCTTGAGCTAATTCGCCAGCGTGGTTTGGCGCATGCCTCAGGCAACCACAAGCTAACGTCTGAGCTCGCAAAGCAGTGCAGAGATGCGATCAAGGAAGACCTCAAAGAGAGAAGAGCAGAAGTACTGGTAGATGCAGCAGAAGCTGGGAAAAGTATTCGTTACGCCCGCCTGTCCTTCGCCAACTACAAGACCAAGATGACTGCCCTCCGACATCCTGATGGATCCATCACATCCTCCAGAATGGCAATGGAGAAGATTATCCATGGCTTCTACTCAAATCTCTTCGATAGCCATGTCCACTTGCCGACATACCAAATTCCACAGGATGGATATGTCGTTCCCAACGTTCTCCCTTCCAAAATCCGACACGCCATTTCGTCGGTAAAGAAACAAATAGCACCTGGCCCAGACAAGGTCAGACCTGAACACCTGAAGAACCTGCCATCAGTACTCATCAATACACTGGCTCGGCTCTTCACTCGCTACCTGTCTGAATGCAAGGTTCCGTCCCAATGGAAAACCAGCAGGACCGTACTACTGTTCAAGAAGGGAGACATCCATGACATTGGCAGCTATCGCCCTATCTGCCTATTGTCTGTCATCTACAAGTTGTTCACTCGAGTCATCCTAAATAGGATTGGCAGAACACTAGATGAAGGACAACCATGCGAGCAAGCCGGGTTCCACAAAGGATTCAGCACCATCGACCATATCCACACGATAACCAAACTCATTGAGGTTTCTCGGGAGTTCAAGATGCCGCTCTGTTTAACGTTCATTGATTTAAAGAAGGCCTTTGATTCTGTTGAGACGGAAGCGGTCATTGAAGCCCTAGCCAATCAGGGCATTCAAGCCCAATACATCAGGATCCTCCGTGAGCTGTATTGCGGATTCACTACCAGGATCTCACCATTCTACAAAGAAGTGATTGTTGATGTCAAGAGAGGGGTTCGGCAGGGTGATACTATTTCACCGAAACTCTTCAGTGCCACCCTCGAGAACATCATGCGACGACTAGAATGGGAAGGAATGGGAGTGAAGATAGATGGTCGGCAACTACACCACCCCCGCTTTGCTGATGACATTGTTTTAATAACACCAAACATCAGCCAAGCGGCACAAATGCTGGCCGACTTTGACCGTGAGTGTGGAAAGGTAGGACTACAGCTGAATCTTACGAAGACAATGTTCATGAGAAACAGCCTCGTTCCTGATGCCCCATTCGCTCTCAATGGAACGACCATCTCCGAATGCAAAACAGCTATGTGTACCTAGGTCGAGAAGTCAACATGACAGATGACCTGGCACCCGAGCTGTGCAGGAGGAAGAGAGCGGCTTGGAATGCCTTCAAGAACATCGAAGAAATAGCTAAGAGGATGAAGAACCTCCGGCTCCGGGCACATCTCTTTGATTCCACTGTTCTTCCTGCATTAACATATGTCTCAGAGACCTGGGCCCTACGCAAACAGGATGAGAATGCTATTCAGGTCTCCCAAAGAAGAATAGAAAGAGCTATGCTTGGAATATCACGTTTCACTCAAATGAGAGAAAAAAATCCGGAGTTCCGAAATCCGTGGACGATCAAGAATCAGGGACGCTGTCTCATTTGCCAAGGTGTCAAAAATCAGATGGGCTGGTCACGTAATGAGATTTAAAGACGACCACTGGACTAGAGCTGTTACTGACTGGATTCCTTGGGATGTCAAAAGACCACGTGGCCGCCCACTTACCAGATGGTCAGACTTCTTCGTGAAGATCATCAAACGATCGGTTTGAGGCTCTTCATGATCCCAGAGCGAACAGATGCCATTGGGCTACACTAGCACGCGACAGGGACAAATGGAGACATTACTGGCGCCCGCTCGAGCAAATAGACGACTAACGGGAAGTTAAGTGATTAAGTGAAACTATTTGGAATATCATGACATTGCCTCTTTTTTTATTGTGGTAAATTTCACACAGGGTTATCTCCCATTTTAACCATTTTAAAATATACAGTTCAGGCTAGAGAGATATTACATGGGTAAGGCATTTGCTTTGCATGCAACTGACGCCAGTTTAATCCCTAGCACCATGTACATTCCTCTAAGCAATCACCAGGAGTGATCCCTGAGCACAGATCCAGGAGTAAGTCCTGAGTGTGCGACAAGCCTCCCCCGAAAACCAAAAAACAGAAACCGTAAAGTAATTTTAGTGAATTTTAGCACATTAGCAGTATTATACTGCCATGACTACAGTCTATTTCTAGATTTTCATCATCTCCAAGATGAGTCCTATAATGTTTAAAATTAGTTTCTCTCCATACTCCTAAGTTTTTGTCAGAGCTCTCAGAGTGGATCACTGCAATGATGTGGCAAATATTTGCCAGGGTTCACACTTCTAGCCATGATGCTTACACAGCTGTTTTTAGTTGTGGTACTCACTAGAGGTATGTTGAGCAGAGAATTCCTAATAGTACTCAGAATCTGCTCCTGGCTCTGTGCTTCCTGGCTCTGTGCTTAAACCTCCTGCCTGGTAATGCCCAGGGGACCATATGCAGTGCCAGGTATTGGACCGGGGTCAGTCATGTGCAAGACTTACCCACTGTACTATCTCTCTAGCTGTTACCACAAAATTTCACATAACCCTAAGTATATCACTTAATCACTTAACTTCCCGTTAGTCATCGATTTGCTCGAGCGGGCACCAGTAACGTCTCCATTTGTCTCTGTCGCGTGCCAGTGTAGCCCAATGGCATCTGTTCGCTCTGGGAACATGAAGAGCCTCAAACCCATCGTTCATGATCTTGATGAAGAAGTCTGACCATCTGGTAGGTCGGCGGCCATGCAGTCTTTTGATATCCCGTGGGATCCAGTCGGTAACAGCTCTAGTCCAGCGGTCGTCTTTAAATCTCATTACGTGACCAGCCCATCTGATTTTTGACACCTTGGCAAACGAGACAGCGTTCCTGATTCTTGATTGTCCACGGATGTCGGAACTCCAGATTCTTTCTCTCATTTGAGTGAAACGTGATATTCCAAGCATAGCTCTTTCAATTCCTCTTTGGGCTACCCGAATAGCATTCTCATCCTGTTTACGTAGGGCCCAGGTCTCTGAGGCATATGTTAATGCAGGAAGAACAGTGGAATCAAAGAGATATGCCCAGAGCCGGAGGTTCTTGGTCCTCTTAGCTATTTCTTCGACGCTCTTGAAGGCGTTCCAAGCCGCTCTCTTCCTCCTGCGCAGCTCGGGTGCCAGGTCATTTGTCATGTTGACTTCAACCCTAAGTATATAGGTATATAAAATAGGTAAATAAACCAAACACATACTGATAATAAATCAAAAAGATATTTAGTATAAGACAAAATTTTAAGATTTTTTGCAACTTCCCACATTCAGTTATACAACCTCATATGGAATTGAGATTCATAGTTTAAGAAGCTAAGAACCAAACCTCCAACACTTGACATGCTAGACGCTGGGAAGAGCTCAAATGAATGGATCACATGCTGGCAAGAGGAGTCCATAAGTTTGAGTCCCATGGACCTCACAATCCTCCAAGCATCGCTGGGTGTGGACATGGTGGCCCCAACACTGCTGAACCACCACGTGTAGCACAGCATCCAGCCAGGATCACCTAGCATGGCACGCAGGTCCCTGAGTACTGCTTGGAAGCATTATTCCAAAAATCCTGACAATCCCCTTCCTTTGTTGATATGTCCTCAAGTTCCTGGACCCTTTTCCCCACTGGTGTTCCTTATTAACCATTCTCTGATGTGAAGTGCTTGGTTGTGCATGTGGGCACATGAGCGCATATATATGACAGCGTTTTTTTTAAATTAATATTTTTATTGAAACACCGTGAGATACAGTTACAAAGCTTTCCATGATTGAGTTTCAGTCATACAATGACCAAGCACTCATTCCTCTACCAGTGCTCATTTTTCACCACCAATGTTCCCAGTATCCCTCCCATCACTCGACCCTATCCCACCCCCTGTTTCTGTGGCAGGCACGTTCCTTCTGACTCTCTCTGTCTTTTGGGCATCATGGTTTGCAGTACAGATACTGAGAGGCCATCAAGCTTGGTCCTTAGTCTACTTTCAGCATGCAACTCCCATCCTGACCAATACCTCCAACCATCGTTGACTTAGTGGTCCTTTCTCCATCCCAACTGCTTTCTATCTAGCACATGAGGCAGGCTTCCAAACTGTTAAGTGATTCACCTGGTCCTTCTCTCTACTTCTTCGGGTGTTAGTCTCATGTTATTTTATATTCCACAAATGAGAGCAGTCATTCTATGTCTGTCCCTCTCTGACTTATTTCACTTAGCATGATACTCTCCATGTCCATCCACTTATAAGCAAATTTCATGGCTTCCTCTTTTCCAACAGCTGCATAGTATTCCATAGTGTAGATGTACTGTAATTTCTTTAATCAGTCATCTGTTCTCAGTCACTCAGGTTGTTTCCAGATGTTGGCTAATGTGAACAGTGCTGCAATATGACAGTGTTCTTATTCCTTTCCTTTTGTTCTAGGATATTGCATGAATAAAATGTTTCCCAAAAGTTGAGTAGGTTAAATTTCTCTGACGTGAAACTGCCCCCCCCACACACACACATACCCCGCCATTCATTTCTAACTATTGTCACCCTAGGTTACATACTGGAATCACCTGGAAACTTGAAAAGTACTTACCCATGTTACTGTGTCTCTGGACCCACTTAGTTGTGTTCACACACACCTGACTGTGGTGCACCTGGAGGTTGCTTATGACACCCGGGATCACAGATCCTCTGATCACTGCTTAGGTGCTAGAGGCCAAACCGTGGTCAATCTATGTGTAAGGCAAACCTGTGTTCATTCCTGTCCTCTCTCTGCAGCCCCTGTCCTGTTATTTTAAATATGTTTAGGCTTTTGCTTCTTTTGTACCTTCTCAGTTTCCTAGTTTCCTAAAAGGTTGGATTCTTCATTTCTGACCATGTTTGGACACGTCTATAGGTTTCCATGGTAACTATAAAACTCATGGGACTGGTGGACATGATTTTGATAGGCAGGTGCCATTTTTGATACCCTAAGGTGTAATGGTTACTTAATGAGCCACAGTGAACTCAGCAGTCACTTGAGGCTGACTTGTGTTTGTTGCAGCAGAAAGAGAGGGAATAGAACCTGTATGCCTCTCCAACCTGTGTGAGGTACTAGCTGTGTGCCTAGCAGAGTGTTA
Organism: Sorex fumeus; assembly: GCF_029834395.1. Classification (NCBI taxonomy): domain Eukaryota; kingdom Metazoa; phylum Chordata; class Mammalia; order Eulipotyphla; family Soricidae; genus Sorex; species Sorex fumeus. The sequence goes on along the minus strand of NW_026606101.1, from coordinate 37,331,513 downwards.
ATAGTATCTTTAAAATTGGGATAGGGACCAGAGTCATAGTAAAACAGGTAGACGATTTGCCTTGCACGCAGCCAGATTCTATCCCAGATTCTATCCCTGGCACTCCATATGTCCCCAAGCTGCCAGGAGTGAACCCTGACCATGGAGCCCTGAGTACCATTGATGTGGCCCCAAAACCAAAAAATAAAATAATATAAAATTGGGATAATTGGGGCCAGAGAGGTAGTACAGCAGGGAGGGTGCTTTCCTTGCACGTGGATGACCCAGGCTTGGACCTCAGCAGTACATATGGTTCCCCCCAGCCCCACCAATAGTGAGCACAGAGCCAAGAATAAGCCCTATCACCTTGCTATCAGTTTGAGCTATGAAAAAGCACAGAAGAAATTGCTTAAGAGTTCTGGGCTTAGATATTAAGAAGACTGGGTATTTGTGCTTATACTCCAAAAAGTCGGTAAGGAGGTACAGGATAGACTGGTCACTGGGGTGAGACACCACATGAAGAAGAATCAAGATGCTCCAGCCAAAGACATCAGCAAATACTCAGCATTTGAGCAGTGCAGGCAGCAACCATGAGGAGGCCAGCCCGAGCTTTTCACTACTCGGACACCAAGAGTACACTCCTGGCCTTGTCTCAGCCTTGCTTCTGCTCCCCAGCCTCTCTTCTCAGGGCCTTCAGGCCTAAAGTTTTTGCATCACAATGGATTCCTGCCTTCTCAGATGCTTTGCTCTATCTCCAAGGTCACCATGTCTTTTGGATGGTTTGGTTTAGAGACAAGTGAATTTTTTTTTTTAAATCCACATTGCCAACGCTGCCTGTCTGCCTACCAGCAACATTCGGTGCTTAGTAAATATTTGTGGCACGATGCCTACTTTGTGTCATAGACTATATAGTATACTCAGCGTTCTCTTTGAGGCTGCGTGTCTGGTTATCCCTGGTGGTTGCCTGTGATGTAGCACCCTGGATGCCCAGTTCCAGTGCTGCTGTGGCAATCAGTTAGTTTCCCCTGCATCAGACATGTCACACATGTCTGTTCGGGTGCTGCAGACGTTGTTTGTATAATGAATAGGTGCAACTGAGACGTTGTAGAAAGTCTCCATGATCTAAGAGTGGTAACTTAAATATGGTAGCTTAAATATTTTGAATAGGGGAAGACACAAGCCATAAAACAAATATTCACGGGGGCTTGCTCCACTTGAAAGAATGTGAGGAAAGTCAAGCCAAAGAATGCTCTTAAAACAATGTCCAATGTAATAAAGAAGACCAATTGATTCACTAGAAATATGTTAAGCCCAGTAATTTTCAGCTGTCAGTTCGTTCTATTTCCTTTAGAAGTAATTTTCTTTCAGAAGTAATTTGTAATTTAGCTAAGTAGGTCTTTTACTGCCTTTGTTATGTTGATTCAGAGATATTTGAGAATTTTTTTGACATGATTCAAAGTGGGAGTTTTAAATTTTTCTCCTTTTGCTACATTGTTGTTTATATATAAAAAGGCAACAGATTTACATGTATTGAATTTTGTAGTCTGATACTTTACTGAACAAGTATATTATTTCTGGGAGTTTGGAGGTCAGATCTCTCAAGATTTTTTTTTTGTGTGTTTATATGTGCATTTATTCTGAATAAATCCATGTACATACTTTTTGAGAACACTGTTATGAATGCATTATTATGAACCTGTGTACTTTTTTTGGATGCCTCTGTATTTCTTTTTTATTTTTCATTTTTACTAATGAGACACCATGAGGTACAGTTGTAGACTTACAAATTTTTGTGCTTGGGTTTCAATTATACAGTGATCAAATATCCATCCCTCCACCAGTGCCCATTTCCTACCATGACGGATCCCAGTAGATATCTCAAGTTTTAAATGGTGGTAGAGGACTCAATTGTGTTTTAAATGCAGACTGAAATAGTTAAGGGGAAATTTTGCACTGATGGAAATGTTCAACATTATTGATTGGGGTATCTATACTGACCCAAACTCAAAGTGCACATTTAAAATGGGTGTATTTATGAATAAGCTATATCTCTGTGTGGTTAATTTAGGAAGGGAAGGAAAAATCCTCATGTGTGACCATCAGAATATGTTCTTTTGAGATTTTGTAATATTTTGTGAGCAGTCGTGTGGGGAACAAAAATGGAATTCATTCTAATACGTATCAGGCTCAGTAAGTAAGTAGTAACCATCATAAAGTTTGGAAAAGAAAAAGAGCCTCACGGTTTCAACACTAACATTTTTCTTTCTTAGTCTCAGTTTCTAGTTTCTTTCTTAGTTTCTTTCTTGTTATTTATGTTATGTTATATTATTATGATTTCTCCTCTTCCTTAGGGTACTGGAGAAAACAGTTGGATCACATCTCTGCTCACCTCCGATCTTATGCTCAGAACAACCCTGAATTCCGTGCCGTGGTTGCAGAACCCAGGATGGGAAAGGTGGGTGAACTCTGAGGAAACATTCCAATCTGCAGCACCCCAGGGGATCAGATTGAGGTTCCTACCACAGACGTGGGCCAAAAATCACACTCGACATGCCTCCTTTCCCATTCCTACCTGCTTTCTACACTTCCTTTCTGTCATCCCCAGGAGTAGTAACTTCATAAATCATTGGGAAGTCTTGGCACAGGCTCTGCTTCTGGACTCCTTACCTAAGCCACAGATACTGTGAACATCTCAGGCTTTTAGGTATCTGAACATCCTGATGGTCAGAATGAAGAGATCCAGGATTGTATTGTCTGGCCATATTGAATGCTTCAGTTCAATACCATATTAGCAGCAAAAGTAATCCTGAGGGGCTGAAAGCTAGTACAGTGGTTCGGGGGTGTGCTTAGCATGAGCTAGACTGAACTTCAATTCCCAGCATCACCTGGTCCCCCAAATATTGCTTGGTAAAACCCTCGAAGCCCCCTTGGTAAAGTCCTCAATCACTGCTGCGTCTTTTAAGTCTTATATAAGAGTCTGTTGTTCCTTCCTCACCTGCCCTTGCCTGGAATCTGGGTGACCACTTGACTATTGAACAGTATGATCTGAGCTGATGCTGTGGCACTTCAAAGGTATGGCCATAGAAGGCCACACAGCTTCTTCCAACCAACCTTCTTGGAGCTCAGCCACCTCACCATGAGAGGTTCTAGCCACTGGGGGTACTACATAAAAGAACACCCCCTGTAGCTCCAGTTCTCGCATTATCTTGACTCAGAAGCTGGGTAATAAGTGCTGAGATTCTAGGTCATTCTCTCCCCCCCAGCATTGAGGTGCTCTAGCTCTATAGTCCACAGCTAAGGCCTCAGAGCCTCAAGCAGATGGCAATATCTCCTCACCATGCTCCTATGTCTCAATCCAGAAACACAAGAAAATGGTGATTGTTTAATGTCACTGAGTTTGGGATAGTTTTTAACATTGTAGTAGGTAATCAGGATAAGCCATGTTTGATGCTCAGGAAAGTGGCTATGAGTGTTTGATTACTCAGAACTGCAGTGCTTGGTCTTATTGGATTTGGGATTTGAAGCAGATCTCTCAGGTCCCCAGTGGGAATACTTTCTCTGGCATACAGCACTATGATAGAGTCAGACCCAGGAGACAACCATGTCCTCTGCGTGCCAGAAGATTAGGAGGCTTCTCACATCAGCCCATTTTCCCTCTAACATCAAATAGGAAAATAGAGAAAAAGTTTCAGTGTGGAGTATTGCTTTGTTTCCTTTGAGAATTGATTTTGGTGCATTGTAAATTCTCTGACTTAATACAGGGATCTACTAAACAGCGGGTAGGGCGTTCGCCTTACAAGTGGCCAACATGGCCGACCCGAGTTCGATTCCTCCGCCCCTCTCGGAGAGCCCGGCAAGCTACTGAGAGTATTCGATATGCCAGACACAGTAACAACAAAGACTCCAATGGAGACGTTACTGGGCCCGCTCGAGCTAATCGATGATCAACGGGAGGGCCTTTACCTTTACCTTACTAACTACAATCTGAAAGGCAACCTGAGCAGCCTCTCAGTTTTGTCTTACAGAACACTCACTTATTTACTTATATCTGTGGCTGCTTTTGTGCTACAGTTGCAATATGGAATATTCAAGACAGAGACCACAGAGGCCACACAGCTTCAAATACTTACTCTCTGTTCCTTAAAACACCTGTGACCCCAGATTTAACTGGAGTTAAATTCCTCCCACTCCTTTATTTTTTAATTATTTTTTTATTTGAATGTAGGAGTATTGCTAATTATTCAGCCATTAATTAGGCTGAATAATTATTAGCCATTATTAGGCTAATTATTAGCCATTAAATTGCCACCCGCTCCTTTAAAAAAGGAAGTTGTCCACCTGTGATGCTTGACCCTTCAAGGACACCTTTTCCCAGCCATATAGTTCAGGGGAACTTGAGTGTATCTCTTATGTAGACTATAAATGTGAATCTACTTCCTCATCCAACCTGGCAGTCTCTGCTCTTCAGTTGTAGTATTAATTTAATTTATAATGAATGAAATAATAGTTATGTCTGACATTTTGCTATTTTTCATCTTTAACCTAGTTTTGTTGCTCTTTTTCTCTATTTATGCCTTCTTTTGCATTAATGAGTATTTGATTTAATTTGCAGTTTAACAACTCAAAATGTATTGACTGTTGCTGAGGGCACTGAATACCATAACCTCAATTGTGAATTCTCTCTAATATTTTTTTAAAGCTCATCTCTGCTACTGTCCATCAAGATGGCTATGAAGTTAGCCTCAGACTGAATTATATTCAAGTCTCAAACAAAGTGAGTGAAACATCCAGATGTTACCCATTTGAGAACTGACTAGAAAATCGTGGCTTACTGTTTACTGAAATGCTTCTGTGTAACCAACAGAGTGAAAACGTTTCAAGAATTAGAATAGCTGACTAGAGGTTAAACGTTTCAAGAATTAGGATAGCTGACTAGAGGTTAGGCAAGTAATTTTATAAATTGGATAACTAACTGAGCTTTCAGGCACATATCAAAATAGTAACAGAATTATCACCTACCTTATTGGTCCTATTGTTCTCACACTTGATTCTACTCAGTGCAGTTGCATGGTGGGTCTGGGATACAACTGTTTTGAGGAAAGTGCTTATAAAAATGCTTGTTGACCTATACTTTGACCTTTTTGCCCATGTAATTCGAACTTATATAAACCAATTTTTGTTGCCAGTCTTTCTATAACAGATAAAAGATACACTATCTAATATAGCGACTGGGGGCATTGTCAAAGAATCCTGAAGTGTCTGACAGGCATTAATTGGTACTGAAAACTTCAGTTTCATTTCACTGGACAAGAAGTCAGGAGGGATAATAGTGTCTTTAAAATTGGGGTAGCTGGGAGCCAAACCAGAGAGATAGTACAGCGAATAGGGTGCTTGCCTTGAATGTAGCCAAACCTCATAGTCCCCTGAGCACTGTCAGGAGTGATTCCTCAGCACAGAGCCAGGAGTAAGTCCTGAACACTGCTGCATATGGCGAAAAAACCAAGAATTTTTTAAATTTAAAAATAAAATTGGATAGCTACATGGGCCTTGTATAACTCAAAGGCGTTTGAGAGTATTGAGTAGGTGAATGCACATAGAAGTGCTTTGCAACCAACCAAAGCTGTAAATGCTGCGTTTCCAGTTTTGTAGTTAGAGGTCAAGGATGTACTGTTTCCAGTTGTGTAGTTAGAGGTCAAGGATGTACTTCAGGAGAAGGAGAGCGAAGGGTGTGCCTTGTAGACAAGGCAGGGAAAAGGGGCTGAGTGAGCTCTGGTGAGTCATACCACATAGCCAGCACAGTTGAGGCAAGGAGGGGAGGGACATAACCTCGAGGTCAGGCCTTATCTTCTGAGGACAGTTGGCCCAAAGAAGGGACAAGCTAAGAGCTGTTAGCAGCCAACATGGCAGCTGGGGACAGATCTGTTGGGGGCTAGTAAGGAACTGAGTGGACACTGAGAGTTCTAATAGCATAGTGTGTCAGGTATGAGTGCAGTAACTATCCCTAGGTCTAGCACGTGTTTCATCTTAAATGCATATTCTAGTCGATAAGAAGTAATTGATGGTTTCCAGTGGCTAGAGTGGGCAACCCCACAAGGTGAGAGTGAATGCCAGTCTGCAGTATGGGCCAGGTGAACAGAATCTTGGGTCTGCCTGTGCATCATCTCCTCATTCTCTGCACATTCATTTTACTTCCACTGTACCCTTTTTCGAGATAGGCCACAGTATTTCTACTTTACAGATGAGGAATCTGAGGTTCAAAGAAGTGACACTTCTTGGGTCTTTCCAAGGTCATCACTAAACTAGGAAGTAACAACAACTGAGGCTCAAAGTTTCAGCCTGAGCCTCCCCACTGAGCAGCCCAATTCCAAGAGCCACAGTTACTTCTGAATGGTGTGAAGCTGGGGAAGGCGGCTTGACTTGAACCTGTTGGTGGGAGATCCCACAATTAGGAGTGGACCATGACTGAAGTCACAGAGAGGAGAGGAGAGGCCAGCCCCAGGACGTTTTTAAAAGACAAAGTGGATGAAAGGTGGTGTGAGGAAGGTGTCAGGAAGGATGCTGGGTTTCAGGTGTGGTTAAGTACTCAGTAGGTGAATGTGAGTGTAAGTGTTTTGGACCCAAACAAAGCTGTACACTGTAAATGCATTGTGTAGTTCGAGGTCAAGAAGGTACTTCCACAGAATGGGATAAAGGGGTGTTGGACAAGGCAGAAGAGAGCAGCAGTTTTCTCTCTGACAAGAAAGAGCAGCACGTTAGCAGGGCCAGTCTTTCTGCCTCTTCATTCACTGTGCTTGAATTTTCTCCTTGGCTAGAACCTTTACCTCAACAAGTCGACAAATTTCAGTGACCAGTTTCTGAGCAGTGTCAGCGAGGGCAGTGATGGACATTTTGGCAGTGGGTCCAGCCCAGGTGAGTTGAACCCTTCTGGTGATTTCAAGACATTTTACCAGAGGTATACTGACTTGACAGAGAATTAAACTCTTCCAACCCAAGCAGACATTCTTAATTTTATGCTCTAAACTATTTCATTCTTCTGGCTTCCATTAGTCAAAGGTGAGACATTTGAAGTCTTTCACAGGGATTGGGGAGCAGTATGGGAGATGGAGAACTTTGAGGGGCCTTTTAGCCAAAATCCCTTTTGTGAATCACTGTCCACCCACCCTCTAGTCCCCTGCTGAAGAGAGTGGTTTCAGGAGTTCTTCCTGCCTGGTAATCACACAAGAATTTCTATAAATTCTATTTTATTTTTGTAACCTCTAAAGGTGTATTGGCATCAAATAGCACTTTGCCAGTTGGCATTTGCAGCAGACATTATTTTTTCCCTCTACTCTTTGTCATTCCAGTGAGTGACTACAGCCAGAGCATGTCAGATACCACTGAAAAACTCAAGAAGACAAAGCATTTCAAGATCAAAAACCTTCATGAAAAGGAGAAACAAATAACAGTATGTGCACTCCTTGACCATTTAGCTGCCTTGATCTTCAGAACATCTATTTAATAGTCTATTTTGATATTAATGTGAACAGAAAAACACTCTTTTTTATTTTTTCTTTTTTTTGCATTTTTTTTATTTTTTAATTTTTATTAGTGAGACACCATGAGGTACAGTTGTAGACTTACAAATTTTTGTGCTTGGGTTTCAATTATACAATGATCAAATACCCATCCCTCCACCAGTGCCCATTTCCTACTACCAGGGTCCCAGTATCCCTCCCATCCTCCATCCCTCCCATCCCACCCTGCCTCTGTGGCAGGGCATTCCCTTTTGTTCTCTCTCTCCTATTGGGTGTTGTGGTTTGCAAAAGAGGCAATGGGTAGCAATCATGTTTGGTCTATAGTCTACTTTCAGCATACTTCTCCCATCCTGGGAGGATCCTCCCAACACCCTTTATTTGGTGCTCCTTTCTCGATCTGAGCTCCCTTTTCCCCTAGCATATGTGGCTGGCCTCCAAGCCATGGAGTAAAATTCCTGGTACTAATCTTGGCCATTCTTGGGAAAACACTCTCATTTTTTATTCCTCTTTAAAAGCAGTGTGTTTTCATTTCATGGAGGTAGACTCTTTGAAAGTATTTTGTTTGTGTGTGGCATAGAGATAGTATGGTGGCGTGGGCACTTGTATGTAGCCGGGCCAGGCTTCGATCTCCAACATTACATATGGTCCTGTGAGCACCACAAGAAGAGATCACAGAGCCAGGAATAAGCCCTCAGCACCACCAGATGTGGCTCACAAAGCAAAGTAATAATAATAAGAAAATAGATAAGGACATAAAAAAATCTCAATTATTGGTGTTTTTTTGTTTGTTTGTTTGTTTGTTTTGCCTTTTTGGGTAACACCCGGCGATGCTCAGGGGTTGCTCCTGGCTCTGCGCTCAGGAATTACTCCTGGCGGTGCTTGGTGGACCATATGGGATGCTGGGAATTTAAAAAAATTCTCAATTATTACTGTGTTTGGCATATCGAACACGTCACGGGGAGCTTGCCAGGCTCTGCTGTGTGGGCGAGATATTCTCGGTAGCTTGCCGGGCTCTCCGAGAGGGGCGGAGGAATCGAACTTGGGTCGGCCATGTTGGCTGCGTGCAAGGCAAACGCCCTACCACTTTGTTTATATGTTTGGGGGCCACACCTGGTAGTGCTCAGGGCTTATTCTTGGCTCTGCACTCAGTGGTCATTCCTGGTGGGACTCGGAGAATGATATGTGGTGCTGGAGATCAAACCACATCAGCTTAATGCAAGTCAAATACCATAACCACTGGCACAAATACCATAATCACTCTGGCTCAATTAGGATAATTCTCAAGTTCTCACCAGTTTCCTGAATCACTTCTGTTTCCTCTAGGGTCAGCTTCAGCTGCTGATTTACCTTGCTTGTTTTTTCTCAACTACGTGTCAGATCATACTGTCAGAGGAAGGGTTAGTTTGTTTATCAGGGTGCCTGGCATGGATGCTCAGTAAGCATATGTGGGCCTGAGGGTCTCTGTGGGCAGATGAGCTGCCTGTGAGGGAAGGTTTTCCTGGGAGAGAATGTGGTAAGGAAGCAGAAGAAAGCACTGGAGTTTCCCCAAGGGATGGCATGTTTAATGCTCTAGTGGGTGCGTTCCTGGGTGGGGCTTTTTCTTGCCCTGCAACCCTTCCCTGCACCTCTCAGAGGCCTGGGCTCAGCTTTGCTTTCCTTGTTGAGTCCCAGACCCCCCAGTGGAAGTCTTTGTTAGGCAGATTAATGAACTCTGGAAAATAGTTTCTAGCGTTTAAGAAAAGAACAAACACTTTCTGCCCTTCTTACCAGCCATCAGTACTATTCACAGGAGAGCTCTTGAATATTGCCCTGCATTTGCTCTCCTTCTTCATTAACACTGAGCTACAGGTCTCTGTGGAGAAAAAAAATCTGACTTCTGGAGTCTGAACCTACTTTTTCATTTATTTCCCTCTCATATTTCATCTACTATTAGTCTTTGGAATTCCCCACAATTTTTGATCGACTGCTGATATAATCCTTTTAGAGTTTCCCATAGCTGTTAGAGTTTTGGTTTTCAAAAATGTAGGCCACAGGGCTGAACAGTTGGCACAGCGGATAGGGAACTTGCCTTGCATGATGGAGACTGGAGCTCCACCCCCAGCATTACATATGCTGACCTAAACACTGTCAGGGTTGATTCCTGAGCACAGAGCCAGGAGTTAGTTTTGAGCACTGCCAGGGGTGTCCCAGAACAAAGCAAACAATAGAGACCACAAATCACATTCACAGGAGTTTGAAAAGAAGACTGGACGCCCTTGCTCGGACCCCTGCTTCCCCCGAGTGTACCCTCTCCATCTGCAGGAGGGAAGAAGCCTGGGTCTGTGGTAGGGGGGAGATTGAGATGAGCAGTGTCCATTCCCCTTCCCTCTGCAGGCACCCGGCTTTCAGGCCTCATCCCCAGCATGCGACAGGTTCCCAGCCGGCATCATGATTCCTCTGACACCAGAGACTTCCCCTCCACAAGCTTTGTAAATAGGAGCTACCTATAAACTGGGGGAAAGGGCTTAATATAGTGTTAGCTTTCCTGGCTTATAATTCCTTGTACACTCCACCACCTCCCATTTACCTAATAACAATTTACTACCTTAGAGACTCTATCCACTTACTCTGTATGTGACTGAATCCCCCATTTTCTTATTTTCTCATTCATAGTTAAGGGACAAGACAGCAGAAACCCCTGCACCCATTTCACTCATTTATTATTTATTTTATAGGAGCCTTCTCGGCAGTGCTTGGGGGCTTGTAGGGCACTCCCAGTGATATTCAGCCTGGTGTACACACGTGAGGGTTTAATACTTGGGCTTGATGATGTGGGCCTGCCTGGACCCAGGGTTACTGGGGGCACTAAGCCACACCCACTGGTGTGAGGAAGTATGCAGAGCCTTGTATGTATTCGGGATGCACTCCACCTCTACCTCCTAGCTCTGTTCACTGATTTTTTTTATTAATATTTTAATTGAATCACCAAGAGATATACAGGACAAAGCTTTCATGATTGAGTTTCATATAATGTTCTAACACCCAGATTATTTTTGTGCACATATGTATCAGGCATAGATGTTGAAATTGAGACATCAAGTTGATGTTCTATTGCATTTTCCCATAAGAAAAGGCATTTGGTATAGATAACTATATGACCTCAAGTCTCCCGGGGAGTTCCTTAGAGTACCTTGTTCCAAGCTACTCACCATAGAGTATGAGGCCCTGGGGATTCAGCCTGAACCTGGTATCTTCTGAAAGACACAGAAACCTGACCAGCATCCTTATCCCAATGGCTTTAGAGAGAGCTGCAGGTGGGGCAGGTATTATTTCCGCTTTCTCTTGTTTGTTTGTTTTTGTGTCACACCCAGCATTGCTTAGGACTTACTCCAGGCTCTGAGTTCAGGGATCACTTCTGGAGAGGCTCAGGGTGCCATATGGAATGCTAGAAATCAAAAACGGGTCAGCCAGATACAAGACAAATTTTCTACCCTCTGTACTATCACTATGGTCCCTGTTTCTACTTTGAAGGGAAAGAAATGGCAGTTCCAGGAAAACCCTAGGAGTCACTTGAGATCCAGTGTCTGAAATATACCAAACACATTTCCTTTAGTCTTCCAGCATCCAGTGTTTGAATCTTTATAAATAAGGAGAGATTACACATAAAAATGAATTTGGGGAGCTGGAGTGATAGCAAAGTGGGTAGGGTGCTTGCCTTGCACTCAACTGATTCTGGGTCAATCCCATAGGGTCCCTGAGCACCAGCAGGAGTGATTCCCCTGACCCAAAAACAAAAAGAAAAAACAAAACAAAAAGAATTTGATCATATTCTAAAATTGTTAAAAACAGTAAGCTTTTTAAATTTCTGATGATAGCTGCTTTTCCCAAGCAGGAGGTCAGCTTTACCAGTTTACTCAGCACAGCGGGCAGGCGTCTGCTTTTCACATAGCCAACCCAGGTTTGATTCCTCCGTCCCTCTTGGAGAGCCTGGTAAGCTCCCTGTGGTGTATTCGATATGGCAAAACAGTAACAAGAAGTCTCACAATGGAGACATTACTGGTGCCCGCTTGAGCAAATCGATGAACAACGGGAGGAGGACAGTGCTACAGTGCTACCTTATTGTCTTCAAGAAGTAATAGAACTAGTAGGGGATTTCTGGTTGTTGTGGTGGTGGTTGTGGGTGTGTGTGTGTCTCATTGCAATTCTGACCTCAATAATGGTAGTGTGACAACCAACAATTTATGTATTAGATGTCTTAGTGCTCTTGAAGACTGTACACACATACACAGACACACAGACACACACACACTCACTCTCACACACACACACACATATACACATGCACACACCCCTGTCCCTAAATCCAAAGTCCCAGGACTTAATCTTGAAAAGAAAACATTTCCTTGAGCGTTGAGCTTGGGCAGGTGGGACTTGAATGCATAATATTTTGTTTCAGTGAACATGATCATCTGTAATCCCACAGCCTGAAAACAGACTCCTGTTGAAGGAAGTTGGACCTACAGGAGAAGGAAGAATCTCTGTGATTGAACACCTGCTGGATGAAGTAAGTGTTGCTAAATGAACAAGTGTCTCTAGGATTTTCAGCTCAGCATTCATTTTGCCTCTATCTCTTTTGCGTGGAGGATTTGTTCAATATTGATATTATCACAGTACATTTAATTGAAAACCATCTGGAAATGGATTTTATTTTTAAGTCAAAATCTTGTTAATTATTACTTGTTGGTAGATTTTATAGCAAAAAAATAGGCAAAAGAATACGTGGCTATGTGAATATTAATAACATATGAAAGTAAAAGAATCCCTGGTAGGTGGCTGTGTATCTCCTTTATTGATTGAGATTCTGTGGTTTAGAATATTATTAATAATGGTTTCTCATACATATAATTCCAACACCACATCTGTAGGATAACATTGGTTTGCCCTTCCTCTCTGGCTGCTGGGAGCTTGTGTTTGTTGATTGCCCCTCAAACTGTCAATTACCTTTGTCTTCTGATCAGACTCGTACTTGAAAATCTTGTCTTTCTCTTCTCCTTAATGTATTTTGCATAGTTAGTTATTTCAGAGCAATTGCTTTTTGTATGGATACAGGAAGACAGTTAAAAAGACAAGCCTGTGGCTTGGGAGTTGATTGACTCCAGATAATATACCTTCTAGACATCTGTTCTCTTGGCGTAAGCCTCAGTTGCCCTTACTTCCTAATCCCCAAAATCAGGGTCCTGATGTGGGACTGGACGGACCCAGGGCAGGCAGTGAGTTATGAGCTACCCTGGCATCAAAATGGGCCTGGCCAAAGTGCCCTAGTACTTAACTATAAGTTAAGAGCTTGGTCATGGACAAATTCTGTCATGATCCAAAAGTAGTGACTAGATTTGGACCCTCCTGGGGTTAGGAATGATTGATTCGGCTTGAGCACTGTAGTCTGAGTCTATGGTAAGCTGTCTCCAGGAGAATCTAAAAGCCTAAAAGTGTCTATTACTACCAACCTAAAAGTGTCTATTATTGTTTCCATACAGAAAGGTAAATATTAGAAAGGAAAATTAAGTTGCAGGTCTAAGGAGAGAAGAAACACACCTTAAGGGCTGTTTTGCCTTTGTGGGCTGCAGGTGGTCAGGAAAAACATTTTTGATTATGCTTCCCGTGGGGAGGCGTGGTTGGGGAGGAATGGTGAGAGGATAAACAAGAGCAGCTTCAGGGAGAAAGTGTTGGAGAAATTGATTGATGGTTGGTTGAATGGATTGATGGATTGAAGGAGAGGGGCTTGAAGGAGAAAGAAAGAAGAGAGACAGCAGAGAGATAGAGGAGACAGATACGGCAGGAAGAAAGAATTGTGCATTGAGAGAGAGAGAGAGAGAGAGAGAGAGAGAGAGAGAGAGAGAGAGAGAGAGGGTTGGAGAGACCTGGGAGAGACAAGAGATTGAATAAACGACAACTAATCAGCAACCAGCTTGGCCCTCATTCTTCCTTTGGCCGTCCAAGGCAATAGCAATCCCAGGTGGAGAAGCGACTCGAGAGCACTGAACACAGGCAGCGAGTGAGAGCTGGCGGGAGAGCCCGCGAACACATCCTTTCACGTGTAATCCCAGCGCATGTGAGGGATTTACACAGCTCAAGAGGGGGATTTACACAGCTCCACACGTGAGTGGGATTTTACACACACCCATCGTCAGTGTACTCTCCTCCCTCCTCCAAGGATCCTAACACCTCTTCCTCTCAAAGAAGCAACTTATCTGAATTCCCTGTGGTCCACCCCGCCCCCCACTACTCCCTATGTGAGATAGAGGTTTCATTAGAGTCAGTAATTCTCTAGCTTCTTGACTGAGTCTTGGGGTTCCTAATTCTCTTCTCTTTTCACTTAAAGCTGCTTAGTGTTAGTTACTCTTAATAGGATGGCGACTGATTGCACTGAGTTCGGGGTGCTGGGGTTGTGGTCACTTTGTTCTTTTTATGCTTCAGGGAGCAGATCCCAATTGCAGTGATGATGAAGATAGGCCTGTTTTAACTTTGGCTGTTGTGAATAAACACCATGAAGCTATCCCTGTCCTTATGCAGAGAGGAGCAGACATTGACCAGCAGTGGGGCCCGTAAGTGAAATATAATGAAGGGAAAGTTCTGGTACCTTCTCACAAAGGACACTGCTATAGCAAAATTCATGTACGTGCATGCCTTGTTCAATTTGAACCTCTTAGGATCTATTTTAACCCATATGGAACTTAATCAGAGGCTCAACTGCTTCTCCTTCTTTTTTTCAAATCTGGGTAAAACAAAATTTTGAAAGTGAACTATGAGACTGCCTAACTTTTATAAACGATGCCTTTTTTCTTTTTACAAAAGTTCATTATGCACTAGACTGTGAAACACTTCGTTCTAGAATCAGTGGAAACAGACACAAAGCAGAAAATCCAGATGCTTACAGAGGAGTGAAATGAAATCACCGTTGCCTTGGTCACAGAGAACAAGCTGACTTTTCCTCAGCATGTTTCTGAATTCCACCTGAGGTGGCCAGGGGTGCACTTCCCTGATGCCTTTGCTCTTTCCTTCTGAGTTTCCTCAGCATCCTTGTGTCTGCTTGCAGGGCTCCCTTTCCATGCTCATTTCCTTGGCCTGCTCCCAGGGCTGCTTCACCATGACACCTTTATGGTGAAACAAGGCCCCTGCAGTTCCCTCCCCAGACCAATGGGAGGCAGGAGAATCCTGAGCCTTTTGGTTTTTTAAGCAGTGCTTTCCTTCTGATCTGAACTAAGAGCAGGAGAGAAGAGCCCTCACTAAGTAATACATTCACCCTGATAATTCTTGCTTTAGCATTGTCTGTTGTTCCTTGACCATGTTCGATGATGCTTTGTCTAACCACTGTCATTTCTTTACTCACATTCATGTTTTGGCATTCTATTGCTACTTCTTTTTCCTTTATTTATTTTTATTATAACACCAAAACTTTCTTCTAAGGAAACCTTTTTTGGATTAATTTTAGTGGATTATTCATAACAAACAATACAAAATTAATTATTTAGGTTCTGCTTTGGGGGTATGGTGTGGGATTTGGGGTGGAAACATTTTATTTGGGGGGGGTTAGAAACATTTGAAATATCGTGATGGGCAGGTGCAGTGGTGTTGGAATTGGTGTTCAAATATGAAATGAATTATTGTGAACAACTTTATAAAATTTAAAAAAATAAAATAAAAATAACACTGTTTACAAAGTTGTTCATACAGTTGTTTTGGGCGTTAAATGTTCCAACACCAACCCCACTGTCAATCCTTTCTTAATTATTATTGTTAATACAAATAGCATGTTAGACTTGCATATCTGACCATCATCTGTCCGTGATAGCTCCTGACTGCCTGGTTATATAAATGAATGTAAGCGCATGTTAGTGTTTCCTACCTTTACCTCATTGTCTCCTTTTCCCTATGTCTCAAAACTTCTTCTCATTCTGGTTATTTTTTACAAAGTTGATCACATTTATATTTTCTTGTGGTAATATAATGAAGACTTGCTGTGTTATATTTTCTTGTTTATGTGTTCAAGATAATATACCAAAGACATAAAGATTATAGGCCACTCAAAGTAGACTTCTCTTTCACAAATGTCAAATGGGTTTTCCCCACACTGTATATTATTCAGTCAAATCACATTTTTTGTCTTTTATGAGCTATGAATAACTTACAATCATTGTGTTGTTTATTTTCCTGGAATTTTTTGTTTGCTTCCCCTCCACCCCAGAGGCTATTTTTGTATAAACAGTGCCCAAGAGGTCCGAACCAAGATTGAAACTATGTCCAATATATTCCATAAACTTTTGTAGAAAATTCACTCAGATAATATTTGTTAGAATGTATTGACTAAAACCAAATCTTTGTGAGTTTCCTCACTTTAAAAAAAATGGATGTTATGGGGGTCATTGAAATAGTACATTGAAATAGTCAGATAGTACTGGTTCAAATCCCTAGCACCACATATGGATGGTCTTCCCACATCACCAGGGGTCACCCAAGAGCACAGCCAGGTGTTGCCCCCTAAACAAACTCAAAAAAGTATGTGCGTATATATTTTTACTTTCTGTAATATCAGGGATTACCATCTTTACAGTAATCCTCTAAGGGGAGAGGCAGAATGAGAAGAATCAAGGCCTCCTTTCCTGATATCTTGATATTTATTTATTTATTTATTTATGCTAAATATTTATTCGGGTTACTGTTTTCCTCCAACAGCCTTCAAAATACAGCCCTCCATGAAGCAACTCTGCTTGGCCTGGCAGGAAAAGAGTGTATTGCTGCTTTACTTCGGTATGTTCCCTGGCCTGGGGAAGGGGGTGCTGCTGAGAACCACAGTGATCCCCTGCTGACCCTAATTCCTTCTAAGGGACCCAGTGCCTAAAGCCTCAATGCAGAGAATGGCGGCAACCATCTCCAACCTCCCCCAGCTTCCTGAATGTGAAGGACTTTTAAAAGAATAACGAAAACACTGACCCCATTAACCATTCTCTGTTGTGGGCTTTTGAAGTCATGGCCCAGGTTGACCATTGAACTTTTGGAATCACAGAAACCCTCAAAACGTCTTAGGGTAAAGCCACTCTGGAGAACTAGGGTCATAAAAGGCCCTTGAGGACCTTTGGGCAGGTGGGGTCAAGAAGAACCAGGCCTCCAGATTGAAGTGCCTTCAAAGTACTTATAGGCTCCCTGTCCCCTTCACAGATATGATGCAAACATCCAAAAGAAGAATTTGAGAGGCGAGACAGCATATGACCTGGCTCTGAAACTTAGAGATGAGCTCATCACCTCGCTCTTTGCTGCCAAGCAAGCCTGGATGACTGTTACGTAAGAGTCCTTTAGTGGGGCTCTGGTCTTGAAGTGTAAAGAAACTGTGCTTCTTTTTTCTTGTTTTGTTTCTGAAATGTGTGTTTGAGGTTTGGAAATTGAGACTAAGAGGAATTCAGATGATATTTAAAAGTATTTGACAGTGTAAGCCATGCATACCACGAGGGCTTTTAACACTGTTAAAGTAAAGTAAAGGCCCTCCCGTTGATCATCGATTTGCTCGAGCGGGCCCAGTAACGTCTCCATTGGAGACTTTGTTGTTACGGTGTCTGGCATATCAAATACTCTCGGTAGCTTGTTAAAATGATTGTAATACCTTTTTTGATTATTGCTGTTTTTTAATTTGTTTGTAATAGGAAATCATTATGATTTGTCTAGAGGTAAAAGGCATAAAGTATTAAGTAGAGAAAAGACTCCCTTCTGTTCCTGTTCCATACCTTTTCTCAGTGTCATCTGTATCTAGAAATAACACTGGAGTATGTGAGCACATGTATATAATTGATGTATGTGTACACATATACAGTTACCATCTAATACAAGTACAGATGAGTCATATATTTCCATCCTTTGTTCTAAGACAAGTAGTAGCTTTAAAAAAACATTGTAGTGCATCCTCTTCTGCTTAATATATTTGTGCTTCCAAATTGGTACATAAAACTTGAGCCCTTTTTTTTAAAACTTTTAAAATTTTCTTATGTTGCACTCATTAATATTCTATTTTTTTCTTCCTTGGTTGATAAATAAGCTTTGAATAAAACATTTTCAGAAATGTGTGATTTCAAAGAGAGAGAGACCCCCCCCCCAATAAATATAATCAGAAATGGAAAGGGGAACATCAAAACAGAAGCCACAGAAATTCAAAGGATAATCAGAGGTTACTTTGAGAATCTTTATGCCATAAAACAAGAGAACCTTGAAGAAATGGATAAATTCCTGGACTCCTACAATCTCCCAAAGCTGACCCAAGAAGACTTGGAATACCTGAACAGACCTATTACTATCAAGGAAATTTAAATAGTAATCAAAAATCTCCTGGAAAACAAAAGCCTTGGCCCAGATGGATTCACTAGTGAAATTCTTCCAAACCTTTAAAGAGGACCTACTTCCAATACTGTTCAAGCTTTTCCAGGAAATTGAAGAAACAGAAACACTTCCAAACAGTTTCTATGAGGCATATATCACTCTAATACCAAAAGCAGACATAGACACAACAAAAAAAGAGAATTATAGGCTGATATTTCTGATGAACATAGATGCAAAGATCCTCAACAAAATACTAGCAAATAGAATCCAGTGACTCATAAAACAGATCATAAACCACAATAAAGTAGGATTCATTCTGGGGATGCAAGGATGGTTGAACACTCACAAGTCAATCAACATAATACACCATATCAATAAAAGGAAAGATAAAAACCATATGATCATAGCAATAGATGCAGAGAAGGTATTTGACAAGATCTAGAAGCAATTTATGATAAAAACCCTCAACAAAATGGGAGTCGAAGGAACTTTCCTCAATATAGTCAAAGCCATCTACCACAGGCCTAAAGCGAGCATTATTCTCAATGGGGGAAAAACTCAGAGCCTTCCCTCTAAGATTAGGGACAAGACAAGGTTGCCCATTCTCACCACTTATAATCAATATAGTACTGTAAATACTTGCCATAGCATCCAGATAGGAAAGGAAGAAGTCAGGCTATCACTGTTTGCAGGTGACATGACACTATACTTAGAAAATTCTAAAGACTCTACAAAAGGCTCCTAGAAACAATAGGTTTGTATAGTAAGATGGCAGGTACAAAATCAATACCTAAAAGTCTATGGCTTTCCTATATACAAATAATGAAAGAGAAGAGATTTTTTAAAAAAAAATCTTGTTCACAATACTGTCTCAGAAAAATCAGGTACCTTGGAATCAGCTTAACTAAAGAGGTGAAGGATCTATAAAAAGAAAACTACAAAACACTACTTCAAGAAATAAAAGAGGACACGAGGAACTAGAAACATATCCCCTGTTTATGGATTGGGAGAATTAACATTGTCAAAATGACGATACTCCCCAAAGCATTACACAGATTCATTGCAGTCTCTATTGAGGATACCTATGACATTCTTCAAAGAAATTGACAAAATACTCCTGATATTCATATGGAGCATTAAACCCCCATGAATAGTTAAACCAATGGAATAGAGTTGAATATTCTGACACAGACGCTCAAGTATATAATCATTTCATCTTTGATAAAGGAGCAAGAAATGTGAAATGGAGCAAGGAAAGCCTCTTAAAAAAAAAGTGGTCCTTGGAAAATTGGACAGCTCCCTGCAAAAAAAATGAACCCAGAACTCTGTTTAACACCAAGCACAAAGTCAGATCTAAATGGATTAAAGATCTCAATATTATATCTGAATCCATAAGGTATGTGGAGGAACATGTAGGCAGAATCCTCCATGATATTGAAGCTATAGGTATCTTTAAGATTGAAACACCACTGACCAAACAAGTGGTCCCTAGTTTTCCAGTAGCTTGGCAGTCACACCCACAAACTGCCCTTGATGCCATATAATCTCATCAATGGCCAAGATCCAGAGACCCTGAAATAAAGCTACCGAAAAACAGCACCATCCGATCGTCCTGGAGCATGCAGCCGCAAATTACTCTCTAGCCCACTGATATACCAAAAGTAGCACACATTTGTTTGGGTTTAACATACGTGCCTATAGTTTCTTACACAAGGGCTTAAATGGCTCCAGAATTAAATACAACAATCTCCACACACTTTCCTCTTATGGTGGTAGGACTGTGCATAGTGGTGGGATTGGTGTTCGAATATTAAATGTAGTGAACTATTGTGAACAACTTTATAAAAATAAAAATAGAAAAAAAGTTTAAAAAAAGAAGGAAGATGCTTGCCACAGAAGCAGGGGGTGAGATGGAGTGAGGGTGGTGGGAGGGAATACTGGGGACATTGGTGGTGGAAAATGTGCACTGGTGGAGGGATGGATATTTCATCATTGTAAGGCTAAAACTCAATCATGAAGTCTTTGTAACTGTATCAACTGTATTTAATTTTAACAGTGATTAAAATTTAAAAAAAATAGATGTGATAGTTTTTTTAAATTGTGATTTTAGATCTTGGGTAAAGCTGTGCCATCTCAAACTCCCTATGTTGTTTTTGCTTATATGTACAGGTAGAATATTAATTAGCCTAGGGATCAGAGAGATAGTACAGGGGCTAATGTGCTTGCCTTGCATGTGGATTACCCTGGTTCAATCCCTGCCACCTCACCATGCCCTGAATACTGCTGGAAATGGACCCAGAATACAAAGCTAGGAATAGACCATGAGCACCATTTTGTATAGTCCCTACCAAATATCAGCTTGGATAATTAATTTAGCACAATAAGTTATTGACCTTGTTGAAGCTCTCGCCATCATCACTGCCTGTACTCTATTTTCATGTTTGGATGACTGGAGCGAGGATAGGTACAGGTCTTTGTTGCAGTCTAAACCCTCTCTTGGGGTTGGGAAGTACCAGAATGAACTTTCCCCGTCAGACTGTTGGGGTTTCAGTAAGGGGTCACAGTGTCTAGAGAGTGTGAGCATCTGGTGTGCTGTGTGACAGGGTAGTTGGTGCCATGTCTGCTGAGAGGACCTTTCCCAGCATTTTCAGCGTGTAGGGTTGTGATCAGAGTCCAGGCCAGGGGCTGGAACAATAGTACAGGAGTGGGCTGTTTGCCTTACACAAGGCCAACTGGGATTCGATCCCTTATATCCCAGATGGTTCTCCCAAATCCTGCCAGAAGTGATCCCAGGAGTAAGCCCTGAGCCAGGTGTACCCCCCTCAAAACACACACACACACACACACACACACACACACACACACAGTCACACACACCAGAGTCAAAGGGCCATGGAGATAGCTCAAGGGTCAGTGTCCTTGCAGGAGGACTAGACCAATTCCCAATAGCACATGGTCTTCCAGACACCTCATGGTGCATGGGGAGTAGCCTCTCAGCACCATGGATGTGCTTCCCACACCCTGCCCCAAATTTACAGAGCTGGCTGTCAGAGAAACTATTCAAGATTTGGGATTCATATAGTGACACAACAGCTATCACACCCATAAGGTGGTCAGGGTACCAGATAGACCTGTGACTCCCACCCACCCACAGGCTCTGGAATCTAATCAGGAGGCAGGCAATGGAGTTCAATGACCCTTCCCCAAACCTTGAGGAGCAAGAAGAATAGCCTGTGTTCCTGAAGCAGTGCCTCTAGGGCCACTGTCCCTAGAGTGCAGGAAACGAGTTGTGTTCCTTGGGATTTCCACTCTTCTGGGTGGATGCTCCTGTGGTCTATCTAAAGTACCTGCTGTCGAGCACAGGGGTCCAGTGCATTCTAGGTTCACCCTTGGAACTAAAGCCCAGCCCGTGTAAGTCACCCTTGAGTCACTCCTTTGGAATCAAACCTCATCTAAAGAGTGAACAGGTAGTTTAATATCTATGATGTCAGAATACAGGTGCCAAACCCAGAACTCTGATGAAATCTACAGGATTGCATGAAAACTAGAGAAATATGGAACTTTTTCAGTTCATAAACATTCAGTTCACCGAATTTTTTACATAAAGCTGTATAAACACAGTGTTTTTAGGACAAAGAATACTATAAAGTATAGGGCAATTCCAATTTGATAGTTCATGGGTGGGGGGACTATGGAAATCACTCATGTGGTAGAGCATTTTCCTGGACTCAGCGAGTCACTGAGTTCAATTCCTGGTAGCCCATACCCCCAACCTTAGTACTGACCACCTCAGTACCACCTAGCTCAAGCTCTGAACCATCAGGCCTATAGCACTGGCACTTGGCAGGCATGGCCGCTGGCTCTGTTAAAGTTGGCTCCTAAAAAAACAAGCTTGTTACTATACACTTACATTTATAGCTAAAGACAAAGTTTAGTTAACATTCTTTTTTTAAAAAATTTATTTATTGAATCACTGTGGGAAAAGTTGCAAACTTTTCAGGTTTAAGTCTCGGTCATGCAATGATCAAACACATTTCCCTTCACCAGTACTTATTTTTCACCACCAAGAACCCCAATATACCCCCCTCCCACCCCTCCCAATGTCTGTGAGGCAGATGAATTCTAATTAGCACTCTATCTACTTTGATTAGATTGATTATTTCAACAAAAGATACACCATTATTGTTTAGAGTGTACACCCCAAAATCAGACCTGCTGAAAAGTCATTGCGGAATAATTTCTTTTCTACAGTTGGTTACAAGAACCAAATCTCGGTCAGACCAATGATGTTGTACTTGATCTTTCTTCAAAAACTCTTGAGCTTATTTGCCAATGTGGTTTGGCACATGCCTCAGGCAATCACAAGCGAACGTCTGAGCTTGCAAAGCAGTGCAGAGATGCGATACAGGAAGACCTCAAAGATAGAAGAGCAGAAGTGCTGGTAGATGTGACAGAAGCTGGGAAAAGCATTCGTAATGCCCGCCTGTCATTCGCAGCTATTAGACCAAGATGACTGCCCTCATCATGGGACGACTGGAATGGGAAGGAATGGGAGTGAAAATAGATGGTCGGCAACTACACCACGTCCGCTTTGCTGATGACACCATTCTAATAACACCAAACATTAGCCAAGCGGCACAAATGCTGGCCGACTTCGACCCTCAGTGTGGAAAGGTCAGACTACAGCTGAATATCACAAAGACAATGTTTATGAGAAATAGCCTCGTTCCTGACACTCCATTTGCTCTCAACAGAACGACCATCTCCAAATGCAATAGTTATGTGTACCTACGTCGAGAAGTCAGCATGATGAATGACATGGCACCTGAGTTGCACAGGAGGAAGAGAGCAGCTTGGAACGCCTTCAAGAGCGTCAAAGAAATAGCTAAGAGGACGAAGAACCTCTGACTCCAGGCACATCTCTTTGATTCCACTGTTCTTCCTACATTAATTAGGGTCTCCCAAAGAGGAATCAAAAGAGCTATGCTTGGAGTATCACGTTTCACTCAAATGAGAGAAAGAATCTGGAGTTCCGACCTCCATCCACAATCAAGAATCAGGGACGCTGTCTTATTTGCCAAGGCATCAAACATCAGGTGGCATCAAAAATCAGGTGGGCTAGACACGTAATGAGATTTGAAGATGACCGCTGGACTAGAGCCATTACCGACTGGATTCCACGGGACGTCAAAAAACCGCGTGGCCGCCCACCTACCAGATGGTCAGACTTCTTCATCAAGATCCTGAATGATCAGTTTGAGGCTCTTCATGTTCCTAGAACGAACAGACGCCACTGGGCTACACTAGCACGCGACAGGGACAAATGGAGATGTTACTGGCCCCCGCTCGAGCAAATCGGTGATTAATGGAAAGTCAAGTGATCAAGTAGTAACATTTAATTATTAATTTTATAAGTGTGTTTAACATTGATAAAAAAATTCTATTTGCCCCAGAATAAAAATAAATAAAAATTGAAAGTTCCATGCAGCTGGAAAAGATCAAACACGTACATACACAAAAACAAAACAACCCTGTTATTTTCTTGTCCCTTACAGAGTCTGATTTTTTTCACTTTCTGATGACACACTATGAGACTTTGATATGGGGAGGCAGAAATACTATAGGTGAGCACGAGGAAGAGGTTATTACAGGAATGGGACAGAACCTAGTTGTGGGAATGAAGAGTGTGTACATGTCCCGAATCCTGTGACTCAAGTCGGGCCACCATCAGGACGGTGTCACATGGGGATGAGTAAGGAAAAACTGGAATCCATGGGAACAGGTGACATGCAGTAGACCATGGTCTGCCTCACTGTGGGGTTGTACCGGCAGGTTCTCGGGAAGCAGACATTGAGAGGTGTTGATGTGGAAAATTCCTTAAAACAAAAAACCCCAAGGTTGGAACAGTCCCTGGGTAAATAGTTAAGTCTTTTGAGGATAGAACAGGCAGCAAACGTGCCCAAGAAAAAAATCACGATCACGACCATCCTGTTGTTCGTCGATTGCCTCGAGCAGGCCCCAGTAATGTCTCCTTCGTCCTCGCCCTAAGATAAGGCTCTTTCAGGGTTAGGAGAATGAGACCCATCATTGTTACTGGTATTTGGTATATTGGGTACGCCATGGGGAGTTTGTCAGACTCTGCCGTGTGGGCAGGTTACATTCAGAGCCTGCTAGTTTGTCCAAAGTAAGAATGAGATAATAAGATGTCCTGTGGCGGCAAATGCAGCCACGTGCGCTTCCGGGAGCTGGGTTTTATAGTCTCTGGGTGTTGGCCATTGATGGGATTACATGGCGGCAGGGGGCCAGTTGGTGGGTGTGACCCCTGCCTACTGGAATATTGAGGATCTGGGTGGAGGATACTCAGTCCTGATCCGAGCAGGCTTGAAGATCTCAGCCCCGAGACCTGCATGCCTTTGTTCCTCTGCCAGTACCTTCATGCGTGTGGAGAGTCATCTCAGCATGGTGGTGGCTGGTTCTGGAGGTCTTCAGCTGCTGGAGCCCTGGTCAGGGCGTGGAGGGAAACTCTATCTGCTCCCCTCCAAAGGGCCCTGGCGAGGATAGCCAGGCACGGGGGCAGTAGACTCACAGGGCCCCATTGCGGCACAGCCTGGCCCTGGTACACCGGCGCACATGCAGCTGGTGCAAAAGGCGCATGAGCTCATGTGGTACGTGCTGGTGAAGGACCAGAAGCGCATGGTCATCTGGTTCCCCGACATGGTGAAGGACGTCATTGACAGCTACAAGAAATGGTGCCGCAGCATCCTGTGGTGCACCAGCCTCATCCTGGTGCGCGTCTTCGGGCTGCACCTGAACCTCAGCAGCCTGCACACCATGGAGTTTGCGCTGGTCAAGGCTCTGGCGCCTGCCGAGCTGGAGCGTGTGGCGCTGGGCAACTGCATGCCCATGACCGGCCTGCTGCTCATGATCCTCAGCCTCATCTACGTGAAGGGCCACAGCGCGCATGAGAGCGCCGTGTGGAACCTGCTGCGCATCCTGGGGCTGCGGCCCTGGAAGAAGCACTTGACCTTCTGTGACGTGCGCAAGAAAAAAACAGAATAGGCAAAAAAAGAATAAGAAATTGTCAGGACTTAATACTTTGAGGACCTGCTGTGTGAAATATCCCACCTTCTTCTCTTCATGTGTCTGTTAAGTTTTGTTTTTAATGAATCACTGTGAGAGAGACCCTTACAAAGCTGTTCATGATTAGGTTTCAGTCATACAGTATTTCAATACCCATCCTTCCACCAGTGCATATTTCCCAATATTTGTGTTCCCAATTTCCCTCCCATCACCCTCCACCCTACCCCCAGCATGGCTCTATGGCAGACACCTCTCTCTCTCTCTCTCTCTCTCTCTCTCTCTCTCTCTCTCTCTCTCTCTCTCATCCCTTGCGCATCGAGGTTTGCAATACAGGACTGAAAGGTTGTCCTATATATCCCTTTACCTACTTTTAACATTCAGTTATTATCCAGTGTGATTATTCCATCTATTATTGTCTTACTGGTCCCTTCTCTGAGTGTCTGTTGCACTTTGGTGTGCTTTCTAATTGTCCTTAATGTCTCTGTCAACTTATACAATGCCTCATGTGCTGGGAGCCAGGCTGGGGAGAGTGAGATTGTATTGAATCAGTGGCCTGCCTGTAAGCTCCTTCATGACTCCCTCAGTGATTCTAAATCTTGTACAGTCCTTTGGTGCTTGTCACCTTATGTTTGTCTCATTCTCTGCTGCAGGTAGGGGCTGTAGGACCAGTTTTGCAGTAATTGTGACAAGTTGGGATAGACGAGGTAGAATATGTACTAGGATTTGGGACTGGAGAGACAGCACGTTGATTAAGCCTCTTGCTTTGCATGTGGCTGACCGAAGTTTGATACCTTATCTCATATGGTCCTCTTGAACACTATCATGAGTAACTCATGAGCATCTCCAGGTATGGCCTAGAAAAAAAAAAGACAAAGGGAATATTTACTGGGGTTCAACCCAGCAAGGGAAGAAACAGGAGTCTAAGGAGAGAAAAGTCAACCACCACACCAAGAAAACCTCAACCAAGAACACTTCTATCTCCAGTGTGCTTGGCACTGAAGGAAGAGCTGCTTCTCCACCTCCTGTCTCCTGTGCTGCAACACTTCAACAGCAGAAACGGGCCACCTCAGGTGAGGTAGTAGGCTGAGGGTCACCTGGAAGTGGCAAATGGTCTGAGACTCCCTACAGCCAGGCTTCATCTTATAGCAGGACTTGGCTGGTGCGCCTCTGCATTCCAGAATGCAGCACAGGATCTTGACCCCAGGCTCCAGGAAGCTGAAGCAGGAGGGGGGAGCTTCTTCCAACATCTGTTAGCACCTGCACAGTAGCAGGGACAGCAGTGCGGACCGTTGAGCCTAGACCAGCAGGCTCAGCTCAGGACTCTCAACTAATTGGGTTGTAAAAAATATTTTCTGTATAATACATACAGAAAATATCATGAATTACTTACGTTAGCAGCAGTATGTCCAGTCCACAGAAGGCAGTAGCTTTGGGAGAAATCAAAAGTTATACGGGACATTGGGATCCCCCAATACGGGACATTGCTCTCATATTTTTGGTTTTGCTCATTTGCGTTTCTTGGGAGTGAGCCCAGGGCCTCGTGTATTTGAGGCTGGTGCTGTACTGCTGTACCATGTCTTAACTGGGCAATCTGTTGTGGGATCGCATAAATCCCCGTGTTGGGGTCTAGAGGAGGGATCTGGGGGCACACCCAGCAGCACTTAGGGCTTATTCCTGGCTCTGTGCTCAGGTATTAATCCTGGTGGTGCCTGGGAGATCATATACAGTGGTGAGGATCAAACTAAGGTCTGCCACATACAGGACAAGTGCCTGGCTTCCTGAACTATCTTGCTGGTTCCCAAGCATAAGCATTTTTAAGCTAAGCCTCCATTGTTGGAATAAATAAGACACATGTTTGTTGAGTGTAATAATTATCACGGTCACGGTCCTCCGTTGTTCATTGATTTGCTCGAGCGGGCACAGTAACGTCTCCATCATGAGACTTGTTGTTACTGTGTTTGGCATATCGAATACATCACAGGTAGCTTGCCAGGCTCTGCTATGCAGGCGAGATACTCTCGCTGGCTTGCTGGACTCTCCAAGAGGGGCGGAGGAATCAAACTCGGAACTCGGGTCGGCCATGTTGGCTGCTTGTAAGGCAAATGCCCTACCACTGTGCTATCGCTCCAGCCCCAATAATTATCAATATTATAATATTATTACTGAATACTTCAGATTTTACTTGCTAATGACCTATTTTGGTCTTTTTATTTATTTTATATTTATTTTTATTAAAAACACTCAGGTTTACAAATTTGTTCCATACAGTAGTTTCAGGTATTTAGTGATCCAACACCATCAGTCCAACCTGCCCACTTAGACACTTAACAAATTGACTTTATATTACTTGTTCCAACAAGACTTAAAGAAATATCAAGTAGAATGATCAGAAAATATATTAGTAAGAGCCAATTTGTGATTGCTATATAATTTTAATCTATATAAATCTGGAAAATAAAACCCTTTAATACAATATGATAAAATGCTTATTCTCATTTACATAAGTAAGTTCTCAACTCTGGCATTATCAATTGTCTTCAATTTTTCCAACCATTTCTCAAGTTGCCCCCATAGCAGGGCCACGCAACCTCTTACAGCCCACTGATGTACCTAAGCATCACACATGTGCATATGTTTGGTTTTAACATACTTGCTTGTATTCTCTTACCTATGTTCTCCATTCCTCTCGGAGAGCCCGGCAAGTTACTGGTGCTGGGCCACTCCAGGTGGGAATAGGTTTCATGCCTTGGCCTGTTCCCCCTGGCGGCCCAGTGACCGCCATCCTCCAGAGGCCATTGGACAGTCAGGTTTGGGCCTGCAGTGACAAGACACATGGGGCCTCACCAGATGGGGGTGGAACTGGCCCTTTCCTCCCTATCCCAATGATACCCTGAGTTGCTGCCTACAAACGGCCTCTCTGGCTCCTGATCAAGCTGATTAATGGCCATGATCCCAGAAACTCAGAAACAAATCTCGAAACCCAGCAGATTTTGGCAGAAATGCATCTGGACCGCATACAAGGTGGCCACTGCCTCAGAGCATATTGGAAAGCCAAATATGAGCCGGCGGTGACGGGGCAACTGCAGTCTCATGGGAAGGGGGACAGTATCGGCTCGTCCTTCATGCCCTATCGAGGTCACAAGTTGCCCCCCACGAGCAGCTCTCTGGCACAGCCATGGCTCCAGAGACAAAAGGACTTTATCCAGAGCCTGGCAGCTTGCAGCAGAAAAGTGAATGGACCATGTATTACACTACGGGGCCATGCCTCCCCGGGAGGGAAAGGGTGTTGCTCCCTTCTGCCTTTTTGACCCCCAGAAGCAAGGAGGCCGCTGCCTCAGAGCTTATAGGAAAGCCAGGTATAAGCTGGTGGTGACAGGGCAACTGCAGTCTCATGGGAACGGGGGGCGGTACCAGCTCACCCTTCACGCCCTACCGAGGTCACAAGTTGCCCCCCACGAGCGGCTTTCTGGCACGGCCATAACACCAGATGCACAGAATTCAATCTCATAATTATCTGGCTCTATGCAGAAATCCAAAATCACGGCTGTGTGACATTATATGATTCTCATAACCAGCTATAGAAAACAAAGTATTTCACAATGCCTTTTCAGCAATTCTGATTATTGGGGAGAAAATTCTAAACAATAATGGTACATCTTTTGTCAAAGTAATGAATGTAATCAATGTAGAGAAGAGTTAAGTAGAAATCATCTGCCTCACAGACATTGGGAGGGGTGGGAGGGGGATATATTGGGGTCCTTGGTGGTGAAAAATGAGTACTGGTGAAGGGAAAGGTGTTTGATCATTGTATGACCGAGACTTAAACCTGAAAGGTTTGTAACTTTTCCCACAGTGATTCAATAAATAAATATAAGAAGAAAAATAAATAAAATTATGAAAAAAAAGTAAGGTGGAGTTCATGCCCAATTCAATCAGCTAATCAGTGGCTGAATAAATAGCAGTACTCCTACATAAAAAAAATTAAAAATAAATAAATAAATAAATAAATCACTTGTCATCCATTTGCTTATCGATTTGGTTGAGCAGGAGCCAGTAACGTCTCCATTTGTCCCTGTCGTGTGCTAGTCTAGCCCAATGGTGTCTGCTCGCTCCAGGAACACAAAGAGCCTCAAACCATTCCTTCAGGGTCTTGACAAAGAAATCTGACCATCTCGTAGGTGGGAGGCCAGGCGTTCTTTTGACGTCCCATGGAATCCAGTCAGTAAGGCTCTAGTGCAGCAGTCACCTCCAAATCGCATTATGTGTCCAGCCCATCTGATTTTTGACACCTTGACAAATGAAGCAGCGTCCCTGATCCTTGATCATCGATGGAGGTTGGAACTTCGGATTCCTTCTCTCACGAGTGAAGCGTGATACTCCAAGCATAGCTCTTTCGATTCCTCTTTGGGACACCCAAAATGTATTTTCATCCTGTTTTTGTAGGTCCCAGATCTCAGTTAGTGTTAGTGCAGGAAGAATGGTGGAGTTGAAAAGATGTGCCTGGAGCAGGAGGTTCTTCCTCCTCTTAACAACTTCTTCGACACTCTTGAAGTCATTTGACGCCGCTCTCCTCCTCCTGTGCAGTTCTGGCGCCAAGTCGTTCCTCATGTTGAGTTCTCCACTCAAGTACACATAACTGCTGCATTTGGAGATGTTTGTTCTGTTCCGTTGAGAGCAAATTGAACATCAGGAACTAGTTTGTTTCTCATGAACATTGTCTCCGTGAGATTCAGCTGCAGTCCAACCTTTCCACACTCACAGTCAAAGTCGGCCAGCATTTGTGCCGCTTGGCTAATGTTTAGTGTTATTAGAATGATGTCATCAGCAAAACGGAGGTGGTATAGTTTGCTGACCGTCTATCTTCACTCCCATTCCTTCCCATTTAGTCATCGCATGACGTTCTCGAGGTTGGCACTGAAGAGTTTTGGTGAAATGGTATCACCCTGTCAGGTGGAATATCTGTACAGACAACCCCAAATGTATGAACATCTTATCTTTGATATGGGAGCAAGAAATGTGAAGTAGAACAAGGAAAGCCTTTTCAACAAATGGTGCTGGCATAACTAGACAACCATATGCAAAAAAAATGGACTTAGACCTCGACCTAACACCGTGCACAGCAGTCAAATAAAAATGGATTAAAGATCTCAACATCAGGCCAAAATCCATAAGGTACATTGAAGACAAGGTCGGCAAGACGCTCCACGATATTGAGGCTAACGGTATCTTCAAAGATGACATTCCACTGACCAACCAAGTGGAAACAAATGGGACTATCTTAAATTAAGAAGCTTCTGCACCTCAAAAGATACAGTGACCAGAATACAAAGACAATCTACAGAATGGGAAAGGATATTTACCCAATACCCATCCGACAAGGGGTTGATATCAAGGATATACAAAGCACTGGTTGAACTCTACAAGAAGAAAATATCTAACCCCATCAAAAAATGGGGTGATGAACAGAAACTTTCCCAAAGAAGAAATACGAATGGCTAAAAGGCACATGAGAAAATGCTCTACATCACTAATCATCAGGGAGATGCAGATCAAAACAACAATGAGATATCATCTCACACCACAGAGACTGGCCCACATCCAAAAGAACAAAAGAAACCAGTGTTGGCGTGGATGTGGCGAGAAAGGGACCCTCCTTCACTGCTGGTGGGAATGCGGACTGGTTCAGCCCTTTTGGAAAACAGTATAGACGATTCTCAAAATATTAGAAATTGAGCTCCCATTTGACCCAGCAATACCACTCCTGGGAATATATCCCAGAGGTGCAAAAAAGTACAGTCGAAATGACATCTGCACTTCTATGTTCGTTGCTGGACTGTTCACAATAGCCAAAATCTGGAAAAAACCTGAGTGCCAGAAAACAGATGACTGGTTAAAGAAACTTTGGTACATCTACACAATGGAGTACTATGCAGCTGTTAGAAAAGATGAAGTAATGAAATTTACGTACAAGTGGTACTACATGGAAAGTTTCATGCTAAGTGAAATGAGTCAGAAAGAGAAGGACAGACATAGAAAGATTGCATTCATCTGGGGTATATAAAGTAACAAAATAGGAGACTAACACCTAAGAATAGCCGAGATAAGTACCAGGAGGTCCACTCCATGGCTTGGAGTCCAGCCACAGAAGGTGGGGGAATAGGCAGCTCAGATAGAGAAAGGAGCACCAATTAAAGGGTTTTGGGAGGATCCTCCCAGGATGAGAGATGCACGCTGAAAGTGGACTATAGACCGAACACGACTGCCTCTCAATGCCTCTTTTGCAAACCACAGCACACAAAAGGAGAGAGAAATAAAAGGGAATGCCCTGCGACAGGGGTGGGGTGGGATGGGGGATGGGGGGTGAGAGGGATATCCGGAGTATTGGAGGTGGAGAATGGGCACTGGTGGAGATATGGGTTCTCAATCATTGTATAACTGAAACTCAAGCACAAAAATTTGTATGTCTACAACTGTACCTCATGGTGTTTCACTAATAAAAATTTAAAAAAAGAAGAAAAAGAAATGGTATCACCCTGTCAAACCCCTCTCTTTACGTCGATGATCACTTCCTAGTAGAATGGTGAGATCCGGGTGGTGAATCCGTAATACAGCTCGTGGAGGATCCTGATATACTGAGTTTGAGCTCCCTGTTTGGTTAGGGCTTTGATGACCGCTTCAGTCTCAACAGTATCTAAGGCCTTCTTTAAATCAATGAACGTTAGGCAGAGCAGCATCTTGAACTCTGGCGAAAACTCAATGAGCTTGGTCACCATGTGGATGTGGTTGATCGTGCTGAATCCTTTTCAGAACCCGCTTGCTCACATGGCTGTCCTTAGTCTAGTGTTCTGCCAATCTTATTCAGGATGACTCAAGTGAACGACTTGTAGACGAGAGACAACAGGCAGATTGGGCGATAGTTTCCAAAGTCGTGGATTTCTCCCTTACTGTACAACAGAACGGTCCTGGTGGTTTTCCACTGGGATGGAACCTTGCATTCAGACAGGTAGCATGTGAAGAGCCAAGCCAGTGTATTGACAAGTACTGGCGGCAGATTCTTCAGGTATTCTTGTCTGACCTTGTCTCGACCAGATGTTGTATGCTTCTTTACCGACAAAATGGTGTGTTGGATTTCAGAAGGGACAACGTTGGGGAACGACATATCCATCCTGCAGAATTTGGTATGTGGGCAGGTGGACGTGGCTATTGAAGAGATTCAAGTGGAAATCTTGAATAACCTTCTCCATTGCCCTTCTGGCATCAGAAGCATCATCAAGGACCTGATGGTGCACGCACAGAAGATCAAGTACAATGTCATTGGACTGACCCAGACAAAAAGGTATTGAGCACATCACACCGTTTTCGACACTGGAGAAGAACTGTTTCTCGGAGTATGCATCAGTAGAGGCGTCTGTGGTGTCAGTGTCCTTATCAACATGAACTTGGCCTTGAGCATCGATTCGTTTGAATGCCTAATAACCTGAATCAGACGCTTATGTTTGAATAGATGTGGCTCATTGCCAGCAGTTTCTGTCTTCGTAGTCTACCCATCAACAACCAAGTATGATGAAGAAGAAATTGAGAAGTTCTACATGAAGCTGGAGAATTTCTATAAAGATCACACACCTTCTACAAGTTCATTGTCAGTAATTTCAATGCCAAGATAGGTCTGAGAAGGTTGCCCGAGAACTCCACATCAGGACCCATGGCCTAGAATGGAACGAACAGGGTGAGAGACTGTCTGAGTTCATCATGTCGACCACGACCATCCATGGTAATCTGCAGTTCCAGAAGGCCGAATCCAAATGTTAGACATGGACGTCTCCCAGTGGAGAGTTCCACAATGAAATTGATCACATCATTCAATTGACAATTCAATTCAATCAATCAATTCAATTGGTTTTGCCTTGACTGATGTCACTGTTGTCCCAAAATTCCAAATGGGATCAGACCACTATTTCCTTCATGTGAAATTTTACTTCTCGGAGCGGGGAGAAAGGACTGCAAAGTTTAAGAAGAGAACTCCCAGAACGACCACCAACTGGGAGCTCCTTGGCACTATTGAGGCACTATGGGAAGATGCTGTCGTTGACAACATAGATGAGAAATATGGTCAACTGGTTCAGCACCTCCATGACTGTGCAAGGAATGCCAAGAGTGAAAAAGCCACCAAAAAACACTTGTCTTGGGAAATTCTTGAGCTCATTCGCCAACATGGTTTGGTGCAAGCCTCACACAATCACAAGCTAATGTCCAAGCTCAAAAAGCTATGCAGAGAAGCGATAAAGGAAGACCTCAAGTAGAAAAAAACAGCAGTGCTGGCCAATCCAGCAGAAGCTGGGAAAAGTATTTGCAAGGCCCGCCTGTCCTTTGCCAACTATAAGACCAAGATGACTGTCCTCCGATGTCCTGATGGATCTATCACATCTTCCAGAAGGACAATGGAGAAGGTTATTACTTTAAATACCCAGCAATTTTTCATATATTAACTAAAACTATTATTTAAACTCCCTTAAATCTTGGGAGTTAACGCAAGACTCCCAATCCTGTTTTATTGATATGTAGGTCTATCTTGGGCTAGAACGATAGCACAGTGGGTTGGGCGTTTGCCTTGCAAGCGGCCAACATGGCCAACCCGAGTTCAATTCCTCCACCTGTCTCAGGGAGCCTGGCAAGCTACTGAGAGTATCTTGCCCACACGGCAAAGCCTGGCAAGCTACCCGTGACATATTCAATATGCTAAACACAGTAACAATTGTCACAATGGAGACATTACTGGGCCCACTCGAGCAAATCAATGAACAACGGGAGGACAGTGACAGTGACAGTGACAGGTCTATCTTTAGTTTTCTACTATGCAATTTTGATTATTATAGCTTTGAAATATAGTTCAGTTAATAAATGAAAAGGAAAAAGACAGTGCAAGAGAGAGAGAGAGAGAGAGCAAGAGAGAGAAGAAAAGTGCCTGCCATTGAAATGTGTCCTATGCATTATCACGGTTACGAGCGCCGACCACCCCAGGTGGGAATGGGTTTCGTGCCTTGGCCTGTTTCCCATGGCGGCTTGGTCACTGCTGCCATCTTCCAGAGGCCTACAGACAGCCAGGGAGGGCCCCAAAGTGACGAGGAACTTGGGGCCCTGTGGGATGGGGGTGGAGCTGGCCCTTCCTCCCCCACCCCCGCCCCTATGCCCACTGGCTGCTGATTAAGCTGCTTATTGGCCATGATCCCAGAGACTCAGAAACAAAGCTCGGAACACAACGGCTTTTGGCAGAAATTCCTCCAGATTTAATTATTAAAACTTCAGAATTCCAAAATCATGCGGCTGCTATTGCGGCCGCATGTCATCATTTGCAATTCATAATCAGCAATAGAAAACAAATTGTCTAATGTTGCCTTTTTGGCAGATCTGTGTGTTAGGGTAAAATCCCAAATAATAATGGTGGGTTTTGTGTTGAAATATTGAATGTAATTCAAGTAGAGTGAGAGTAATATGGAAATCATCCGCCACACAGGTAGGGGGAGGGTGTGAGATGGAGGGGATACTGGGGTTTTTGGTAGTGGAAAATGTGCACTGATGAAGGGACGGTTGTTTCATCATTGTATGACCGAGACTTACACTGAAAACGTTGTAACTGCTCTCATGGTGTTTCAATCACTTGATCACTTGATCCCCTGTTATTCATCGAATTACTCGAGTGGGTGCCAGTAACGTCTCCATTCATCCCTGTTGCGTGCTAGCATAGCCCAATGGCATCTGTTCGTTCTGGGAACATGCAGAGCCTCAAACCGATCATTCAGGATCTTAATGAAGAAGTCTGACCATCTTGTAGGTGGGTGTCCACGTGATCTTTTGACGTCCCGTGGAATCCAGTCAGTAATGGCTCTAGTCCAGCGGTTGTCTGTAAACCTCATTACGTGTCCAGCCCATCTGATTTTTGATGCCTTGGCAAATGAGACAGTGTCCCTGATTCTTGAGCGTTGACGGAGATCAGAACTCCGGATTCTATCTCTCATTTGAGTGAATCGTGATATTCCAAGCATAGCTCTTTTGGTTCCTCTTTGAGAGACCCGAATAGCATTCTCATCCTGTTTTCATAGGGCCCAGGTCTCTGAGGCATATGTTAATGGAGGAAGAACAGTGGAATCAAAGAGATGTGCTCATAGCTGGAGGTTCTTTGTCCTCTTAGTTATTTCTTCAATGCTCTTGAAGGCATTCCAAGCCACTCTCTTCCTCCTGCACAACTCAGGTGCCAGGTCATTCATCATGTTGATTTCTCGACCAAGGTATATATAACTGTTGCATTTGGAGATGGTGGTTCCATTGAGAGTGATTGGAGCGTCAGGAACGAGGCTATTTCTCATAAACATTGTCTTCGTAAGATTCAGCTGTAGTTCGACCTTTCCACACTCACGGTCGAAGTCGGTCAGCATTTGTACTGCTTGGCTGATGTTTGGTGTTAATTAGAACGATGTCATCAGCAAAGTGGAGGTGGTGTAGTTGCCGACCATCTATCTTCACTCCCATTCTTTCCCATTCCAGTCCTCGCATGATGTTCTCGAGGGTGGCACTGAAGAGTTTTGGTGAAATGGTATCACCCTGCCGAACCCCTCTCTTGACATGGATGATTACTTCTTTATAGAATGGTGAGATCCTGGTAGTGAATCCATAATAGAGCTCACGAAGGATCTTGATGTATTGAGTTTGTACGCCCTGATTGGCTAGAGCTTCTGTGACCGCTTCCGTCTCAACAGAATCAAAGGCTTTCTTTAAATCAATGAACGTTAGGCAGAGCGGCATCTTGAACTCCTGAGAAACCTCAATGAGCTTAGTAATCATGTGGATATGGTCGATGGTACTGAATCCTTTTCGGAATCCGGCTTGTTCACATGGTTGTCCTTCATCTAGTATTCTGCTAATACTATTCAGGATGACTCGAGTGAACAGTTTGTAGATGACAGACTATAGGCAGATTGGGCAATAGTTGCCAATGTCGTGGATGTCTACCTTCTTTTATAGTAGTACAGTTCTGCTGGTTTTCCATTGGGATCGAACCTTGCATCCAGACAGGTAGCATGTGAAGAGTCGAGCCAGTGTATTGATGAGTACTGACGGCAAGTTCTTCAGGTGTTCAGGTCTGACCTTGTCTGGGTCGGGTGCTGTTTGCTTCTTTACTGATGAAATGGCATGTTAGATTTCGGAAGGGAGAACTTTGGGAATGACATATCCCTCCTGCGGAATTTGGTATGTGGGAAGGTGAACGTGGCCATTGGAGAGATACAACTAGAAGTCATGGATAATCTTCTCCATTGCCCTTCTGGAAGATGTGATAGATCCATCAGGATGTCGGAGGGCAGTCATCTTGGTCTTGTAGTTGGTGAAGGACAGGCAGGCATTACGAATGCTTTTCCCGGCTTCTGCCGCATCAACCAACACCACTGCTCTCCTGTCTTTGAGGTCATCCTTGATGGCTTCTCTGCATTGTTTTGCCAGCTCGGATGTTCACTTGCGGTTGCTTGAGGCATGTGCCAAGCCACGTTGGCGAATAAGTTCAAGAGTGTTCGAAGAAAGGCGGTTTTTTGTGGTTATCTCTCTCTTGGCATTCCTCGCACAATCATGGAGGTGCTGAATCATTCGATCATATTCCTCATCAATGTTGTCAATGACGGCATCTTCCCATGTTGCTGCAACAGAGCCAAAGAGCTCCCAGTTGGTGGTCGTTCTGGGAGTTCTCTTCTTAAACTTTGCATTCTTTTCTCCTCGTTCTGTGAGGTAGAATTTTGCACGAAGGAGACGGTGGTCCGATCCTGTTTGGAATTTTGGGACAACAGCATCATCGGTTAGGCAAAACTGCCGATTGAATATGATGTGGTCTATTTCATTGTGGAACCGTCCACCAGGAGACTCCCATGTCCAACGTTTAGATTCAGCCTTTTGGAACTGTGAGTTACCATGGAAGGTCTTGGTTGACATGATGAACTCTGTTTGTTCCATTCTAGGCCATGGGTCCCGATGTGGAGTTCATCGGCTGATCTTCTTGGTCCTATCTTGGCATTAAAATCACCGACAATGATCTTGTAGAAGATGTGATCTTCTTTATAGTACTTCTCCAGCTCCATGTAGAACTTCTCAATTTCTCTTTCACCATAATTGGACGTTGGTGCATAGACAACAAAGATAGAAACTGCCGGCAGTGAGCCACATCTATTCAAGTGTAATCATCTGATTCGGGTTGTTAGGCATTCGAATGAATTAATGCTCATGGCTAAGTTTGTGTTGACAAGGATACCGACACCACCGACGCCTCTTTTGTCACATGTTCCAAGGAACAGTTCTTCTCCAGTGTCGAAAACGGCGTGATGTGATTGATGTCTTCTCGTTTTGGTCAGACCAATGATGTCGTACTTGATCTTTCGCGCTTGTACCATCAGGTTCTCGATGGATGCATCAGATGCCAGCATTCGTGCATTAAAAGTACAGACAATCATTTTTGTCTTTCTTCGTTTTGGCAGCCTATTTCTGCCTTCGGATTTTATCAGCCTCTCCTTCCACATCCTTCTCGACTCTGCCGTATTCAGGGTCAGGGGAATGAGATCCATTTATTTTTTTTACTGGATATGGCATATCAAATAGACCATGGATAGCTTGCCAGGCTCTGCCATGTGGGTGGGATATTTAAGGTACCCTGAAAAATTAAATGAATGTAAATAAAAAGTCGTGCGCCCGCAAATGTGGCTGCGCGCTCCCGGGAGCTTGGTGTGATAATCTCTGGATCCTGGCCGTTGTTGGGGTTACACGGCAGTTGGTGGGTGTAACTGTCTAGCTACTGGCAGGTCCAGTCCGAAACCGTGCAGGCTTGGAGATCTGAGCCCCGGATCCCACACACCTGGGTTCCTCTGCCAGTTCTTTTATGCATGAGGCTCATCCAAGTGTGGAGAGTGGTCCCAGCATGACCTTGGCTGGGGCCCGGAGGTCTTCAGCTCTTGGGCCCTGGTGAGGACAGTCACAGCACAGGGTAGGAGACTCTGCCTTGTTCTTTCCTGGGAGCTTGGTGTGATAATCTCTGGATCCTGGCCATTGAAAAAAAAGTGCCTACGATTGAGACAGACTTGGGGTGGGGAGTGGAGGAGGAGAAACTGGGGATATTGAGAGTGGGAAATGTACACTGATGAACAGATGGGTTTTGGAACAATGTATGACTGAAACCCAATTACGAACAACTTTGTAACTGTGTCTCATGTTGATTTAATAAAAAAAAAAGAAAGTTAGAATATGTCTTCCATCTTCTTTTCCCTTCTCTCTTCTTAAGTTTGCTTTATTTCAAGGAATCTTATGGTCCCATACAAAATTTAGTAGTAAACTCTTCTCACTCTTGATAGGATTGAAAATCCAGCTGGCCTATACTTAACAAACACTTCCCTTCAGCAAATGCCAGTAATAACGAGTGTGATAATCACTCAGGGCAGGACAGGGACCACTCCTGCCCTGCCCAGAGTGATCCATGAGGAAAGAACCAGGACTAGAGCCTGCGCTTTGCAATAACAAAACAAAACAAATGTCTTCCCCAGAGCAGAAAGTTGCTTTAAATGAAGGGGAATAGGAATGGAGGGAAAACTCTTTAATTATCTTGATTTTTTGTTTGTTTTGGGTCATCACACCTGGCAGTGATCAGGACCTACTCGGGGCTCTGTGTGAGGGATCACTTCTAGCAGTGCGGTGAGACCACAGAGAGTGCCAGAGATCAAACATGAGTGGGATCAACCCTGGTGTGACTGTGCAAGGCAAGCACCTCCCCACTGTACTATATCTCGACCCCAATTATGTTGATTTTTAAAGACCACTTAGCAAATCTGAATTCAATACTTATTATTTATGATATTTCATATGAAAGAATGGCAGATGGTTACAGCAGGTGGTTATAAATGGCTCAGACTTTAGACTAATCCCTCTCATTGGAGTAAGAGCCTCAGAAACTCAAATTTCAACACAAACACTCAACATTAAACATTTCATCCCTGCCCTATTAAACTTTCCTTTTCCCACTATCATTTTTGAGAAATTTTAATACTTAATAGACATCAACTTGAGAATAAGAATCTTAATGTGATGCTACAGGGACAGGGACAGGAATCTTGGTTATTCCCCAGTTTTGCCCTAAGGAGCATGGCGGTGGCCCAAAGAGTCGACTTCTTATTCCCCCACTCAGACAATGGGACCAAGTAAGAGTATTAAATCATAATAATAAGAGTATTACATCATAATAATATAAGCATATTCTCTAAAAACTGCTCAATTTGAGAAGCCAAAAATGACATAGTGATATTGCACTGATGTCATTGCTCAAGTAAAGGTAAAGGTAAAAGGTAAAGGCCCTCCCGTTGATCGTCGATTTGCTCGAGCGGGCCCAGTAACGTCTCCATTGGAGACTTTGTTGTTACTGTGTTTGGCATATCAACTACTCTCGGTAGCTTGCCGGGCTCTCTAAGAGGGGCGGAGGAATCGAACTCGGGTCGGCCATGTTGGCCGCTTGTAAGGCGAACGCCCTACCCGCTGTGCTATCGCTCCAGCATTGCTCAAGTACTTCTAAAAATTTAGTGATCTTTAAGTCTTTTTTTTTTTTTGGCTTTTTTTTGGGTCACACCCGGCAATACTCAGGGGCTACTCCTGGCTCTGCACTCAGATATTACTCCTGGCGGTGCATGGGGATGCCGAGGATCGAACCCGGGTTGGCCTCCTGCAAGGCAAAGGCCCTTCCTGCTGCACTATCGCTCCAACCCTTTTAAGTCATTTTTAACAGAAATTTTTTCTTAAAATGATGTTCACTTTGGCGAGGCAATAACAGGGATTAAGGTACTTGCCTTGCATGCAGCCAACACGTTTGATCCCTGGAATCTGAGCACTTCCAGGAGTGGTCCTTGAGCACAGAGCCAGGAGTAAGCTCTGAGCACCTCTGGGTGTGGCCCAAACAACAACAATACGATGTTCATTGTTTATTTTTGGCACTAAGAAGAATCTTTATTCTCAAATCTGATGCTGAATGTAATTTTGAGAATCAGAGGTCCCATTAACTCCATTCTCTATAAGTATTCATCTTCAAGGTTACACGTTGTTCTCGCTCATCAGCAAGGTAAACGAGTCAGAAAAAGATTAAAGAGGTACACAATAGAAATGCAAAGAAAAAAACACTGTTACAAGCATTATCATCCCAGTTAACTTAAAGACAAAATTCCAGATTAATTTACAAAAGAAATGCAGAACCTTATCATTTCAGTAAAAATTAGTGTCCCTGTATCTTTTGGGGGCATGGGGGTGGGCTCTTCGGGTGATGGACAGCTTAGGGATCACTCCTGGCGCTGTGCTTAGGGGACCACACAGTGACAGGAGGCCGCCA
The DNA here is from genome assembly GCF_029834395.1 of Sorex fumeus. Classification (NCBI taxonomy): domain Eukaryota; kingdom Metazoa; phylum Chordata; class Mammalia; order Eulipotyphla; family Soricidae; genus Sorex; species Sorex fumeus. Next base: position 37,291,214 of record NW_026606101.1, on the reverse strand, counting down.
CATGAAAGGCCAGTGCCTTAGCCCCTGCACACATCTGCACACTCTCTCTCTCTGGCCCCGGTCTGTCATACCTTTAAAATTAAGATCAACTCAGAAGTTGGGCAATCATGCAAAGTTCAGAGCATTAACCCCTGCCTCCGCTGCGTCCCCCTCACAAGGTCTACTTGCCCAAGTATACCCCTCAGAGTAAGGATGGATTTGAAGATGCCAAACAAAACCAAGTAGGAAGTAGAAGCTGAGAGAGACAATTCTCTGAATCAGCAGACCAGTCTCATTTCATAAATGAGAAAAATAACTGGATAGAAAGGTACATAGATCTGATTACAATGCCACTTGTAACTACACATATACATCTAAAATCCAGAAAACTTAAATCTACAAACAGAATGGGAGAGTGAAGTTTTAATCAGCACAGCAATGCACCTCACATATTTCAGAGATCATATGGAAGAAATAACCTCGAAAATTTCACTGCGCGGCTCTGACATATACCAAGTTTTCACCCATTTTTGGATACACAGCAGAAAGAACCAGCTTGAAAAAATGTGCATATTTTAGCTTTTCCCTCTACTTTGCTTTCCTATTTTTCAAAGCTGAACATTGATTATTTTTAATGCAAATTATGTGGGGTGGTATCTTCACTTTAATCACACATTTTAGGACTAGACAAAATCAATGGTATTTCAGTAACTCATAGTGTATTTATAAAATAAAAAACCCTCTATCAAAACACAGTTTTTCATGGGAAAAAATAAAGCAGACAAATGGATCTACACAAAGTAAAACGGAACTTTGGTAGATTTCAGTGTATGACAATCCAGGACAAGCATATCTGCCCGTATTTCCCCAGAACCATTCATCTTCTGAGTTCACTTGATCACTTGATATCTCATTACTCATCGACTCACTCGACCGGGTGCCTGTAAGGGCAATTAGAGGCTGCCCTAAAAGCCTCTATCCCTCTCGGAGAGCATGGCAAACTGCTGAGAATGTTCCGCCCGCTCCGCAGAGCCTGGAAAGTTACCCATGGTGTGTTCGATATGCCAAAACCAGTAAATGGGTCCCATTCTCCTGACCCTGAAAGAGCCATCAATATGGCAGCTTTAAGAAGGATGAGGAAGGAGAGGCTCATAAAATCTCAGGACCGACCTAGGCTGCCAAAACGAAGAAGGACAAAAATGACTGTCTGTACTTTCAATGCACGTACGCTGGCATCAGATGCATCAATTGAGGACCTGATGGTGCAAGCGCAAAAGATCAAGTATGATATCATTGGTCTAACTGGGACGAGAAGGTGTCAATCACATCACGGAGTTTTCAACACTGGAGAAGAACTGTTCCTCCAAACATGCGACAAAAGAGGTGTCAGTGGAGTCGGTGTCCTTGTCAACTCAAACTTGGCCATAAACATGGATTCATTTGAATGCCTAACAACCTAAATCAGAAGATTACACTTGAATAGATGTGGCTCACTGCCGGCAGTTTCTATCTTTGTTGTCTACGCACCAACATCCAATTATGATGAAGGAGAAATTGAGAAGTTCTACATGGAGATGGAGAAGTTCTATAAAGAAGACCACACCTTCTACAAGATCTTCTGAGTTAAAAGTTTAAAATATTTTTTAACTGAGATTAATAAATTGACATTGTTTCTCATTCCACATCATCTTCAGCCAAGTTCTGGGCACTGACAATTCTCTAACTTATGTGGGCAGCTTGGTGAGAAGCATTTGGAGCACGGGGGAGGGTAGCGTTGAGGGGGGCACTTTGCTGGAGCACCGGCGGTGGGTGGGAGGGAGTTGCTGGAGCAAGGGGGTGGGGGTTGCTGGAGCAACGCCGCGGGGGGGAGGGTGTTGCTAGAGCACCGGCGAGGGCATAGCTGGAGAACCAGCGGGGTTGGGGGGCGGGTTGCTGGAGCACTGGCCTGGTCTCTGCGGCTGCCCCGGGTTGGTGTTTGCTGGGCGGCCCACACCCTTCTTGCATTCCCCTCGGGCTAGGAACTCTCCCTGAGCTGGATTTCTTCGCTGAAGTGCTTCTGGACAGCCTCAGCACCTGTAAGGTGGGAACCTCAGAAGCCCAGCTCTCTCCTTGGCGAGCTGGTTTCTTTCTTCGTTCCCGCAACTCTTGGGGTCAGGGTCACCCATCCACTGCAGTAGGAGTGAACGCAGCCACCTCCGCCCCGATGTCGCTGCTCGGGGGCACCAGCCTCCCGTCCTTAGTGGGCAGGGGCAAAGCGTCACTATTGTTGCTTACAAGGTGACTCACACTTTCCCTGTGCTCCGAATGCTCCAGAAGCTCCTATATGCTATGACTCAGTAAAGGTCACTGCGTTCTGAATTCCATGCAACTAAGCTATGCGTCAGAAACAATCCAGTTGGAAGTTGAAATTGTCTTCTCTTGTAGATGGTGGGACTCTGGGCTGATCCAATAACAGGGTGTCCACTAACTGACCACTGGTTTCAGGTGCCTTTTGCAAGGGATCATGAAGGTAAATGTTTCTTGTTAGAGAATGTCTCATGCTGCATTTTTTAACTTTATTTCTTCATGGAGTTGTAAAAACTCACCTTCAGTTACTCTCTTTTTTTTTGGTGGGGGGGAATATTTTATTTCCTTTGTATATTTCTTTATGCACCACATATGACAGAAATCATTTGGTATTTGTCCCTTTACCTTTAATTCACTTCATTCAACACAATACCCTTCAATTCCACCCATAAAAAAATGAATGTAGGGTCATCTTTTTTTTTTAACACTTATTGGGTAGACAGATATAGAGAGATAGGTAATGGTTTATTTTGGGAGAGGGGCACACCTGGCGATCTCAGGGGTTACTGCTGTCTTATATGCCAGGGGTTGGACCCAGGTCAGTCACGTGTAAGAGAAACATCCTAACCACTATCTATCACTCTGGTCTCTTGTATATGTCAGTTTCTATATCTCATTTACTCCTGGGCACATGGATTGTTTGTAGATCTTGGCTATGTGTGAATAGTATTGCAATAAATAGGAGTGCAAATGTCTTTCTGAATACATTTAGTTAAGGGCTGGAGCAATAGCACAGTGAGTAGGGCGTTTGCCTTGCACGCGGCCGATCCAGGTTAGATTTCAGCATCCCTTATGGTCTCCTGAGCACCGCCAGGAGTGATTCCTGAGTGCAGAGCCAGGAGTCAGCCCTGAGCATCGCTGGGTGTGACCCAAAAAGCAATAAATAAATAAATAAATAAATAATAATAAAATAGGGTATTTATTCATTTAGTTATTGTTTGATTTGGTTTGGTTGGGACCATAGCTGGTGGTGCCCAGAGCTTACTTTTGGCTCTGCACTTCATCGACCACTCCTGGCAGTGCTCAGGGAACTATATGGGGTACCAAGAATAAAACTCATATCAGTTAGTAGGAAGGCAAGTGCCCTGCCTGCTATACTATATCTTCAGTCTTTGAATTCAATTTTTTTGGCTCTTAGGACAGATGCCCTGGAATAACATTTCTGGGTCATATGGAAGCTCCATATTTAATTTTTTGAGAAGTCTCTATGGTTTTACTTAGAGTCTGACCAGGTTACATTTCCCACCAACAGTGTATGAGGTTTCATTTTCCCCACAACCCTGTCAGCGCTGGTTGTTTCTACTTTTTTTGATGTGTTGCAGTGTCTCTAGTATGAGATGATATCTCGTTGTCATTTTGACTTGCATGTTCCTGATAAGAATGAAAAGCACTTCGCCCCCCCATATCCCTGTTAACCATTTGTGTATCTTAAATGTCTCTTTGAAGACACATCTTTCATATTCTCTCCCTGTTTTTTGCAGGCACAAATCATTTATTCTGTATTGTTTGTTAAAACTAAATGGCTAATGAAAACACTTCACTAAAAGAAAATTTGTGAAAATTGTTATATCTCACCATGGCGTCCTTGTCTGAAGGTTTACTGAGATTGAAAGTTTATTGAGATGTTCATTGCCTGACAGCAGCTGTGTTCATTACTTTTGTTTACTGAGCTTAGTTGACTTCTCTGTTACTTTCCCATCCCATGTGGTCCCCCAACTGGGATTTCAGTGTTGCGGAAGGACATGTCCAAGAGCTCCAGGGTCTGTACAGCTGGGCTGAGGAGTTTACACGAGAGGTTGTGGTATGTAGGTGTGGCTTTAGGGCTCCCAGAAGGATGGGGAAGGAATAGGGGGTTTTGTCTCTGCAGAGATGGGCCACTGATACTGCAGCAGATGTGGGACTGGGTTTGGCTGCTAGTGCTTCACAGAATGGGGACTCAACCCACCACCTCAGGGGGCCATCCCTGGGTTTTCAGATGGAAGACTTGTGCACCCGTGAATTTTAGTGACTTGGCTTGCAATGACTAATCTCATCTGAGATTAGTTGTGAATCTGTAAAACTGGGCTGATCTTTTTTCTTGCTTGGGCCGATGAGTTTACTTGCTGGTGGCTGTCTCTTTCTGAGCTATTTTTAAAAAATAATCTAGAAGAGACTTTAATTCAAAATAGCATACACTTTGAGGTTTTTGTGCTTGTTTTGTTTTTGGCCATACCTGGCCATGCTCAGGGGTTAATACTTGATTTGCATTCAGGATTAGTCTTTTTCTTTTCTTTGCAGGGGTGGGGGGGTGGGGGCACACTCCACAATGCTCAGAGATTACTCGTGGCTTGGCATTCCTGGTGGTGCTCAGGGAACCATATGAGATGCTGGGGATTGAACTCTGGTAGACCGCATATAAAGCAAGTATCCTGTTCTCTCTAGTGTCATTCCAGTCCCACCAATAAAATATACATTAGGTTGATGGAGTTTCAGGGAAAAGGGGAACTTCATTGTCAGTGGAACCACTGTCTCAATAAGACGTTATGGAAAATGATATGAAGACTTCTCAGAAAATTAATGAGAGCTTCCATATGACCTAGCAATTTCTTTCCAAGCATCTACGTCAAGAATACTAAAATATTAATCCATAGGATATATGTACACCTATGTTCATCAAGCATTATTCATGACAACCAAATACTGAAAATAAACCTAGTGCCCTATGCAGATGAATGGACAAAGAAATTTTGAGATGCAATGGAACACTATTCAGTTATGAGAAAAGATGAAACCATGCAATTTGCTGCAACCTGGATGAAATTTGAAGGAGCTCTTGGACTCACCAAGCTGAGTGAAGTGAGCCGGAAGTAAAAAGACAAACACCAGATGGTCTCATTCAAACGTGGAGTACAGAGAAACAAAGCAGGAATTAGATAGTCCCCTATGGGAAAAACCCTGAGAATTGCCAATAGAGTAACAAATGGATTCTGAAGAGCAGCAGGGGACAGGGGACCTTCTGTAGAGGTTGTTGACATGGGGTGTGGGGATTGCAAAATAGCTTTGCAATTACAGAGCTGAATTGGATAAATGGAAACCATTGTAAACCCACATTACCTCAATAAAAAGTAAAATTACAGAATATTCTATATGCGGAAAGACAATTTCTTAGTCTTTTCACACCTGTTTCTGATTTTACAGCAACAAATATTCTTCACAATGAAAATATTCAACCAGCTCGGTGGGGTAGGGAGACTGGCAGGAGGTAAAGTGCGGACATTGATGGTGGGAAGTGAACCACGATGAAGGGAACATTGCATGACTGAAACCCAATGGTGAACAACTTGTAACTGTGTCAGAGAGTTTTCAAAATGTATTAAACCTTATTTTAACTAAGTTTTATAATAGCGTAGGAAAAAGTCTCAAACTTTTAAAAATTGTCAGGTCAGGGGCTGGAGCGATAGTACAGTGGGTAGGGACTTTGCCTTGCACACGGCCGACCCGGGTTCGGTTCCCAGCATCCCATATGGTCCCCCAAGCACCGCCAAGAATAATTCCTGAGTGCAAAGCCAGGAGTAACCCGTGTATCACTGGGTGTGTCCCTAAAAGAAAAAAAAAAGGAAGGAAGTTAGGTCATATGTTTTATTTTCCTTTGAAATTAACTTCAAAGGGGCCAAAGCAGTCTGAGCGATCTTAGAGCAGGCAGGGCATTTGCCTTGCGTGAGGCAGATCCAGACTGGATCCCTGGCAGCATATGGTCCAACTAGCACCTGACTATAGCCAGGTGTGGTCCCAAAATGAAGCAAAACAAAAAAGTAACTTAAATATTTGAAAAATAACATACAACTTGATTCAAATTGAATTTAAAAGTCCTACCTTACATTCATATATAAATTATTCAATATATTCATATCAAATCATAAGTATCTTTGTAATTTTGTTATTCACAGTGTTTCAATAAAAAATCAGACCTTAATATTTAAAAAATACTCCACAACATTAATTTGAACATTAAAATGATTTTTGTGACATTTTGGAAAAAATAGTATAAAGGATTCATGTCCTAAAATGTTGATCAAATATTTTTCTTTCATACAATTCTGGAAGAAAAATATAGCAGGTAGATTATGTCTAAAAGCATTTTTGGGGCAAATTTGGATGAAAAGTCATCTTTCTGTGCCATTTTGGAAGAAAAAAAATGCCATGGAAGTTAGAGCTAAAGAAACACATTTTTTTGGGAAGAAAAATCTGTTCACGAAATTTAGTTCAAAAACTGATATTTGAAAGGAGTTTAAAAATATGTTTGCAAACCACAACACCCAATAGGAGAGAGAGAACAAAAGGGTATGCCCTGGCACAGACGCAGGGTGGGATGTGGGGAATGGGGGTTGGGAGGGATACTGGGATCCATGGTAGTGGGAAATGGGCACTGGTTGAGGGATGGGTATTTGATCATTGTATAATTGAAACCCAAGCACAAAAATGTGTAAGTCTACAACTGTACCTCATGGTGTCTCACTAATAAAAATTAAAAAAAAATGTTTGGTGGTGATTTTGGAAGAAAACATGGCATAGAATTTATGTCTAATAAACATAACCTCAGTAAGTTTTAATAAAAATATTTTATGGCTATTAGCAAAGAATAATCTGGTAAAGGATTTACCAGAATTCTCCCTACAGCTTGACGACATATGGATAATGCACCATGTACTTAGGCTATTCTGACAGAAAACCTGGTGTAGGAATTATGTCCAAAATTTCACTATTGGCTCTAACCTGAGTACTCTTTATTTTGAGGCTATTTAGAAAAAAAGAATTGCACAGAACTTAGGTTAAAAAGATAACAAGATATGAGTAAATTTGGATAAGAAATCATATTTTCTGCATATCTTAAATGAAAATCTCTAGTACTAGTTCTAGTACTAATACTCTAAAAACTAGTTGTAATAAACCCCAAATCTGAGCAGATTTGGGTAAAAACATTTTTAAGAGCATCTGGGGCAAATATTTGACATATTACTTTATCCCCACTATTCATATAAAACTGTATTTTCAAAATCATGTTCTGGTCCATTATTCAGGGGAAAAGATGAACTCAACAAAGGACTTGTGACCTCTAAGTCTACAGTTTAAAATAATTTGGATGAAAAGGTATATTTTCTATGTTATTTAAAAAATAGCGTAGCATACAATTTATAAATAAAAATTTGAGAAAATGTTGCTAAACTGTCACATTTCTGAGTTTTTAAAAATCTGTGGTAAAAATATTATTTCTAGGGGCTGGAGTGATATCACAGCGGGTAAGGCATTTGCCTTGCACGTGGCCGACCCAGGTTCGATTCCCAGCATCCCATATGATCCCCAGCATCACCAGGAGTAATTCCTGAGTGTAGAGCCAGGGCTAACCCCTCTGCATCGCTGGGTGTGACCCAAAAGCATTTTTCATATATATATATATATATGTACATATATATATTCTATAAAACCTACAAAGGGACCAGGATATGACTCAGTGGTAAAGTATATACTTTGTGATGCATGAGATCTGGTTTTACTTTATTTTTTTATGGTTAAAAAATTTAAAACTTCAATAAACTTGTAAGATTTAGTTAATTTGGGTAAAATTGAATTTTCCAGACTATATTTTAGTATTATTGCAAGAAAATTTAAACGAAAAATAAAGAAACAGGTAAGTTTAGGTTCCAAAACTAAACTTTCTGAGTGAATTTGGACAGAAAAATGCATTTCTTGGGCTAGTTGGAAAAAAATTTTGTTTCAGAGATAATGTTCCAGAAATTCCACCAATTACATCATTACCATAGCAGAAATAAGTTTTGGGAATTGGTGCATACAATTAACTTTAAGTTCTTCCAAAATTACTCTCTATAGGCCCCCCATCTTTTTTTAACCTAAAGTATATCATATTGAACAAAATTTTTATTTGTTATGGGACCATACCTGTTGGTGCACAACCATACCATGAAGATGAGTCCTTGGACTCTGATCTAAGCAGGGCCAGGACCCCACATTACACTAAGTGGGTGAGCCTAAGCTTGAGAGTCTGATTGATATGGAAAAGGGAAAAAGTAACCCTCTGTGGCCAGCAAGTTTCTGCAGCACAAAGCAGCAGCTTTCTTCCTCTCACATATCTCAGGATAGTTAGGCTTTGAATGTAAACCTTCTTTCCGTTTGTCACAGACCCAGGATGTGAGGAGGTCATGAACTATGTTTCTGTTTATGTAAATGACTGTTTCTGTTTCTGTTCACTGTCTATGTTTCTGTTAACTGACCATGTTAATTTACATCTTCTGCCTACGTGGCTGAATTTCATTGGATATGATAAGGCAGCTAATAAAAGGAGGCTGAACAGGCTGCTCTGAGTCACAATACCAGAGACAGTTGTTATCCTCCATGAATTATTACTTTATTTTGCGTGCAATCTCAATGCCTCAAATCGCCTCACTGAACGTTCGTACAACACATACCTAGCTGTGCTCAGGGGTTACTCCTGCCTCTGCACTCATCTTGGTTCAGACTATCTGAGCTGCCTTTTCCTCCAGCATGTGAGGCTGATCTCAAAGCCATGGAGCAAACCTCCTGGTACTTATCTCATCTATTCTTGGGTGTTAGTCTCCTATTTTGTTACTTTATATTCCACTGATGAATGCAATCTTTCTGTGCCTGTCCCTCTCTTTCTGACTCATTTTACTTAGCATGATACTCTCAATGTTGAACCACTTGTATGTAAATTTCATGACTTCATCTTTTCTTTTTTTTCTTGCTTTTTGGGTCACACCTGGCGATGCACAGGGGTTACCCTGGCTCTGCACTCAGGAGTCACTCCTGGCAGTGCTTAGGGGAGCCACATGGGATGCTGGGAATTGAGCCCGGGTCGGCCGCATGCAAGGCAAACACCCTACCCGCTGCGCTCTCTCTCCAGACCCATGAATTCATCTTTTCTAACAGCTGCATAGTATTCCATTGTGTAGATGTACCAAAGTTTCTTTAAACAGTCATCTGTCCTTGGGCACTCAGGATTTTTCCAGAGTTTGCCTATTGTGAACAGTGCAACAATGAACATAGAAGTGCAGATGTCATTTCGACTATACTTTTTTGCCTCTCCGGGATATATTCCCAGGAGTGGTATTGCTGGGTCAAATGGGAGCTCTATTTCTAATTTTTTGAGAATCATCCATATTGTTTTCCAAAAGGGCTGAACCAGTCAGCATTCCCATCAGCAGTAAAGGAGTGTCCCTTTCTTGCCACATCCGCACCAGCAACGGTTGCTTTTGTTCTTTTGGATGTGGGCCAATCTTTGTGGTATGAAATGATATCTCATTGTTGTTTTGATCTGAATCTCTCTGATTATTAGTGATGTAGAGCATTTTCTCATGTGCCTTTTAGTCATTCGGATTTCTTCTTTGAGAAAGTTTCTGTTTATTTCATCATCCCATTTTTTTTCTTTTTTTTTTATTAGTGAAACACCATGCGGTACAGTTGTAGATTTACAATTTTTTGTGCTTGCGTTTCGATTATACAATGATCAGATACCCATCCCTCCACCAGTGCCCATTTTCCACCACCATGGATAATATCCCCCCCACCCCCATCCCCCTATCCCCCCTGCCTCTGTGGCAGGGCAATCCCCTGTGTTCTCTCTCTCCTTTTGGGTGTTGTGGTCTGCAAAAAAGGCATTGAGTGGCAAACACGTTCAGTCCATAGTCTACTTTCAACATGCATCTCCCCTCCTGGGAGGATCCTCCAAACACCCTTTATTTGGTGCTCCCTTCTCTATCTGAGCTGCCCTTTCCTCTAGAATGCCCGGCTGGCCACTAAGCTATGGAGTAATCCTCCTGGTGCTGATCTCAGCTATTCTTGTCATCACCCCATTTTTTGATGGTGTTGGCTGTTTTCTTCTTGTGGAGTTCTACCAGTGCTTTGTATGTCCTTGATATCAATCCCTTATCGATGGGTATTGGGTGAATATCCTTTCCAATTCTGTAGATTGTTTATGTATTTTGGCCACTGTACCTTTTGTGGTACAGAAGCTTCTTAGTTTAAGATAGTCCCATTTGTTTATCTCTGTTTCCACTTGGTTGGTCAGTGGAGTGTCATCTTTGAAGATACCATTAGCCTCAATATCGTGGAGGGTTTTGCTGACCGTGTCTTCAATGTACCTTATGGATTTTGGCTTGATGTTGAGATCTTTAATCCATTTTGACCTGACTTTTGTGCCTGGAGTTAGGTCAAGGTCTAAACCCATTTTTTTGCATGTGGTTGTCCAGTTATGCCAGCACCACATGTTAAAGAGGCTTTCCTCGCTTCACTTCACATTTCTTGCTCCCTTATCAAAGATTAGATGTTCATAGATTTGGGGTTGTTAGTACGAATATTCCACCCTGTTCCATCGGTCTGCGGCTCTGCCTTTGTACCAGTACCATGCTGTTTTAATTATTACTGCTTTGTAGAAGAGTTTGAGGTTGGGGATGGTAATGCCTCCCCTCTTCTTTTTCCCAAGAATTGCTTTAGTGGGCATTTGTTGTTCCATATGAATTTCAGGAGTGCTTGATCTATTTCTTTGAAGAATTTCATGGGTATCCTTATAGGGATCTCATTGAATCTGTATAGTGCTTTGGGGAGTATTGCCATTTTGACAATGTTAATTCTTCCTATCCATAAGCAGGGGATATGTTTCCTTTTCCTCGTGTCCTCTTTTATTTTATGGATTAGTGTTTTGCAGTTTTCATAGTAGAGGTCCTTTACCTCTTTAGTTAGACTGATTACAAGGTACTTGATTATCTGGGGCATGATTGTGAACAGGATTGTTTTTTTCATGCCACTTTCCTCTGTCTCATTTTTTGTGTATAGGAAGGCCATGGATTTTGGGGTATTAATTTTATAGCCTGAGACTTTACTGTACAAGTCCATTGTTTATAGCAGTTTCTTGGTAGAGGAGTTAGGATTCTCAAAATATAGTATCATATCATCTGCGAATAGTGAGAGCTTGATTTCTTCCTTTCCTATCTGGATGCCTTTAATGTCTTTTTCTTGCCTAATCGCCACTGCAAGTACTTCCAGTACTATATTGAACAGAAGTGGTGATAGTGGGCTTGTCTTGTCCCTGATCTTAGAGGAAAGGCCCTTACTTTTTCCCCATTGAGGAAAATTCTTGCTATAGGCTTGTGGTAGATGGCTTTGACTATATTGAGGAAGGTCCCTTCTATTCCCATTTTGGTGAAAGTTTTCATCATGAACGGGTGCTGAATCTTGTCGAATGCTTTTCTGCGTCTATTGACATGATCATATGGTTTTTATTTTTACTTGTTGATATGATGGATTATGTTGATTGATTTACAAATGTTAAACCATCCTTCCATCTCTGGGATGAATCCCACTTGGTCGTGGTGTATGATCTTTTTGATGAGTTGTTGGATTCTACTTGCTAATATTATATTAAGGATCTTCGCATCTGTGTTCAACAGGGATATTGGCCTATAGTTTTCTTTGTTGGTGGTGTCTTTGTTTGCTTTTGGCATTAGGGAGACATGTGCCTCATACAAGCTGTAGGGAGAGTTCCTGTTTTTTCGATTTCCTGGAAAGTCTTGAGGACTACTGGCAACAGATCTTCTTTAAATATAGAAGAATTCGCTAGTGAATCCATCTGGGCCTGGGCTTTTGTGTTTGGGAAGACTTTTTTTTTTCTTTTTTATTTGTGAAACACCATGAGGTACAGTTGTAGATTTACAAATTTTTGTGCTTGGATCTCGGTCATACCACGATCAAATACCCATCCCTCCACCAGTGCCCATTTTCCACCACCAGGATAATATCCCTCCCCCCCCATCCTCCCATCCCCTCCTGCCACTGTGGCAGGGCATTCCCCCCTGTTCTCTCTCTCCTCCTGGGCGCTGTGATCAGCCAAAGAGTTGGGAAGACTTTTGATTACAGTTTTAATTTCCTTGATATGAGGGGGTCTATTCAGGTATTCAAAGTCCTCTTGGTTCAATCTTTGGAGATTATAGGAATGCAGGAATTTATTCATTTCTTCTAGGTTTTTGTTTATTTGGCATACAGATTCTCAAAGTAGTCTCTGATGATCTTTTGAATTTCATTGGTCTCTTCTGTGATGTCCCTTTTCATTTCTGATTTGGTTTATTAGGGTTCTCTCTCTCTCTTTGTGAGTCTTGCTAGTGGTTTATCAATCTTGTTCATTTTCTCAAAGAACCAGCTCTTGGTTTCATTGGCCTTTTGGAATTTTTTGTTTCCATGTTGTTAATTTCTGCTCTAAGTTTTATTATTTCTTTCCTTGAGCCAAATTTGTGTTCCTTTGTTGGTCTTTTTTATTTTTATTAGTGAAATACCATGAGGTACAGTTGTAGACTTACAAATTTTTGTGCTTGGGTTTCAGTTATACAAATAACCATCCCTCCACCAGTGCCCATTGTCCACCCCCACCAATCCCAGTATCCCTCCCACCTTCCCATCCCCCTGCCTCTGTGGCTTGGCACTCCCTTTTGTTCTCTCTCTCTTTTTGGGTGCTGTGGTTTGCAGAAGAGGCATTGGTTGGCAATCATGTTCGGTCTATAGTCTACTTTCAGCATGCATCTCCTATCCTCGGCAGATCTTCCCAACACCCTTTATTTGGTGCTCCCTTCTCTATCTGAGCTGCCTTTACCCCTAGAGTGTGAGGTTGGGCTCCAAGTCATGGAGTGTACCTCCTGGTATTTATTACAGCTATTCTTGGGGGTTAGTCTATTTTGTTACTTTATGTTCCCCAGATGAATGCAATCTTTCTACGTCTGTCCCTCTCTTTCTGGCTCATTTCGCTTAGCATGATCTTTTCCATGTAGTACCACTTGTCTGTAAATTTCATGACTTCATTTTTCCTAACAGCTACAGAGTACTCCATTGTGTAGATGTACCAAAGTTTCTTTAACCAGTCATCTGTTCTCGGACACTCAGGTTTTTTCCATATTCTAACTATTGTAAACAGTGCTGCAATGAACAAACAAGTGCAGATGTCACTTCAACTATACTTTTTTGCCTCTCCGGGGTATATTCCCGGAGTGGTATTGCTGGGTCAAATGGGAGCTCAATTTCTAATTTTTTGAGATTCGTCCATACTGTTTTCCAAAAGGGTTGAACCAGTTGGCATTCCCACCAGCAGTGAAGGAGGGTCCCTTTCTCACCACATCTGCACCAACACAGGTTGCTTTTGTTCTTTTGGATATGGGCCAGTCTCTGTGGTGTGAAATGATATCTCATTGTTGTTTTGATCTGCATCTCCCTGATGGTTAAAGATGTAGAGTATTTTCTCCTGTGCCTTTCAGCCATTCGGATTTCTTCTTTGAGAAAGTTTCTGTTCATTTTGTGGTCTTTTTCTAAGATCTTGAGCTGTGAGGTCAGGTTATCTATGTAGGCCCTTTGTTCCTTACAAATGCTTGCAAAGCTATAAATCTTCCTCTTAATATGGCTTTAGTTGCATCCCATAGGTTCTGGTAGCTCATATCTTCATTCTCATTTGTTTCCAGGTGTCTTGACTTCCTTCCTGACCCACTCGTTGTTCAACATTGTTATTTAATTTCCAGATGTTTTATTTGGCTCTCTATGTCTGTGTGTGATTCGCTTCTATCTTCAGCACATCGCGGTCTGAAAAGATTCTTGATACTATTTCTGTCTTCCTGATTCTACTGACGAATGTTTTATGGCCTAGCACGTGGTCTATTTTGGAAAATGTTCCCTGTGCACTGGAAAAGAATGTGTATTCTTTCTTTTGGGGGTGTAAAGCCCTGTATAGATCTATTAGCCCTCTCTCTTCTATTTCTTCCTTCAAAGCCAATGTTTGCTTGTTGAGTTTTGTTCTTGATCTATCCAGAGGTGGTAAGGCAATGTTGAAGTCTCCGACTACTATTGTGGTGCTAGCAATGTCCTCCTTAAAATCTGTTAGCAGTTGTTTCACATATTTAGCTGGTCCCTCATTAGGTGTGTATACATTTAAGGGTGTGATTTCTTCCTATTGTATGTATCCCTTGATAAAAAGAAATGGCCTTCGCTGTCCTTCTAATCTTTTTCAACCTGAAATTTATGTTGTTGGATACTAGTATGACCACCCCAGTTTTGTTGAGGGAGCTGTTTGCTTGCTGGATTGTTTTCCATACTTTAACTTTGAGCCTGTGTTTGCTCTGACTGTTCAGATGAGTTTCTTGTCAGCAGCAGAATGTTGGTTTCAGTTCCCCAATCCATTTTGCCACTCTGTGTCTTGATTGGTGTATTTAGACTATTGACATTGAGAGAGATTAGTGTCATGGGTTTTTATGCCACCTTTCTGTAGGAGTTGGTTGTGCTTGTAGGTGTTTTCCTTCTTGTGTTACACGAGCCCCTTTAATGTTTCTTTTAGGTTTGGTTTTGAGTCTATGAAGTTCCTGAACTGTTGTTTATCTATAAAATGGTGTATTGTTCCATCAAGTTTGAGTGAGAGTTTAGCTGGATAAAGTATTCTTGGTAAGGTGTTCATTTCATTGAGTTTTTTCACCATATCCCACCATGGTCTTCGGGCTTGGAGGGTTTCAGCAATGATTTATTTCACTGTGGCTTTTTCATTGGGGTTGCCTCCCTGTCCTTCTGGTACTCTGATGATTCTAATGTTGTTGTTCTTGGCGTCATACCCTAGGTCTCTGATTTGCCTTACAGCATTTTTAGGTCTTTCCCCATTGTTGTTGCCTATATGATTTCTGCTGTTCATCTTCAAGCTCACTGATCCTGTCTTCGGCTGTAGTCATTCTATTGTTGAGGGCACCCACTGAGTTTTTAATTTCATCTTTCGAATCCTTTGTGACACTTCTTTTTGTAGCTTTATTTCTGCTCTCATTTCTTCCTGTATTTTCTCGACTATCCGTTCTGTTTCTTTCATTTCTTCCTTTGATTTTCTGGATGTCTTCTCCATTGATTCTCTGAGTACCTTGAACATTCTCAGCATTTCATCTCAGAATTCTTTTATTTTTTAACTTTTTAACTTTTTATTAGTTAGACACCATGAGGTACAGTTGTATACTTACAAATTTTTGTGTTTGGGTTTCAATTATACAATGATCAAATACCCATCCCTCCACCAGTGCCCATTTCCCACCACCAAGGATTCCAGTATCTCTCCCACCCCCCATCCCCTCCTGCCTCTGTGACGGGCATTCCCTTTTGTTCTCTCTCCCCTCTTGGGTGTTGTGGTTTGCAAAAGAGGCATTGAATGGCAATCATGTTTGGTCTATAGTCTACTTTCAGGATGTGTATTTATTTTTAAGTCTAATATAAAAAGGATGTTATATCTAGGCATGTACTATGTGGCAATAACTTTTTGTGGAGATGAAATTCTGGGCATCAGTCCCCTCAGTATCTCCATGTGTCAGTGTTACATTTTTTTTTAAATAAATGGCCACTATTCCCGAGTTAGATTTCTCAACCTGCCACCCAGTAGGTGTTCTGTCCTTTTCAGATGAATCTGCTCTTTTGATTACAATGTCACACGATTCATGTCTTTTCATTGAAGTTCACTTCATCTACGAAGATCTTCAAGGCATAATGCTCTCTGCTTTGAATTGAATGTCGATGCATTATTGGAGATCCTTAAAAATATATCAATGATTTTCTATTGCTAAGAGGGTCTGGAGCTGTATACTTAAATCTTCTAAACTCTTCATAAAAATGAAAGTTACAGTTGTACTTGAGGTAATCTTTATGAAAAAGTTCACTTGTTTTGAGCAAAACTGGTCTGGAATGAAACAACAGACATAAGTATAGTTAAGAATACTCACATTGAGTTAAATATCTTTAGCACTGTGACCTGAGAACTACTAAGGGTATGTGGCTAACAGACCTTGGCCAGTTTGTGGATGGGATATGGGGGGGGGGGGGGGATGGGTGAGGCAGGGAGAGAGGTCCTTCCCAGAAGTGCTCAGATTTACTCCTGGTTCTGCACTTAGGGATCAGTCCTGACAGAGCTTGAGGACCCTATGGGGTTCCATGGATTGAATTTGGGTTGACAATGTGCAAGGCAAGCAACTTACCTGCCAGTAAAACTGCTCTGGTCCTTCTTGGTCGGTTTTGGCTAGTCGGCCTGGGACTGAATCTTGGATACTAAGGAGTCTTAAATCCTACTGATTTAGGAATTTGGTTTCATGAGTCTTATCTCTTATTGGAAAGCTACAGAAAGAACATAGTTAATATTAGTTTTATTAGAGTATTAATGAGGTGGCACAGCTAGTATCTGTGTGGGAACAGGAATTATCCATAACTTTGGAGAATGTAAGTAGAAATCCAAAGCTCTGAGACCAAAAATTTGCATGGTCATAAATAGACCAAGCCCTCAGACTGTCCCCTTGAAGTACTGAGGATAGTGTATTGTTAAAAGGAACAAAAAAAGATGGAAAAACCAAGGACTAAACTCTGAAAAACAGGCAATAATAGTGATTTTGGATGATAAAGAAATGAAAATTTAGATTTTATTAGTAGAAAAACACAAGAATGGGAGGTATCACAGAAGCCAAGGGAAGGAGGACAGCTACGGGAGAAAGAAGTCATTATTTTTTGACAATGGAAGATTCCCTTCCCACACCGAACCCTTAAATATAGTTCCAAGGTCTCTCTCTATACAACTGTATTGGCAATAAATATGAGAGGCTGAGTTCTTAAGCCTTCTAAGGAATTAAATTCATGAGCAATATGGACTTGAGTTCAAGGTATGGGAACAACTCCATATTTATTATCTTTACATCCGAGTGAAGGATACACAGCCAAGCCATTCTTGTCTTACAAAGAAGAGTAGTTTATTAGAACAAACAGCCACGGAACATGAAGAAGACAGTGTGGAGAAAGTAAACTAAGCCAAACACCTTTGACCACTTATGGAATGCATTTCTCTGCTTCATTTGATGAATACAAGTTTTTATTTAGTTTGCACCACCACCTCTCAAGAAGGTGGTAAGAGGTCTAAAGTTTGCCCTGAAAGGGTTTCGGGATGGTGTTGGAGCTGAGGTTTGTGATGGACAGACTTCATCTTCCTGTGTCTGTTGAGATGAGACTTCTGGCTAAAGCCTTGCCCACAGGTCTTACACACGTAAGGCTTCTCCTGGTGCTCCATCTGATGGATGATGAGGTGGGACTTTTGGAGGAAGCTTTGGCCACATTCCCTGCAGACACAAGGCTTCTCTTCTGAATGTACCCGTTTATGCGTGACTAAAGCAGACTTACTGTTCAAGCCCAGGCCACACTGCCTACACACATAAGGCTTCTCCCTCGAGTGTTTCCTCCTGTGCCTGATGAGACCCGCCTGGTGACTGAAGCCTCTACCACACTCCCGGCACACATATGGCTTCTCCCCTGAGTGTGTCCTCTGATGTGCAATGAGGTTGGATTTCTGGCTGAAGCCTCGTCCACAATCCTCACACACCATGGGCTTCTCTCCTGAGTGTGTCCTCTGGTGTCGGATGAGATTGGACTGCTGGCTGAAGCCACGCCCACAGTCCTGGCACACAATGGGCTTGTCCCCTGAGTGTATGTTCTGGTGTCTGTTAAGGTGTGACTTCAGACTGAAGCCTCGCCCACACACCCCACACACATAAGGCTTCTCTCCAGTGTGCGTTCGTCTGTGTGAGATGAGGGTGGAATTCTGGCTGAAGCTGTGCCCACAAACACCACACATGTAAGGCTTCTCCTTTGAGTGTGTCCGCTGGTGGTTGACAAGTGTGGTCCTCTGCCTAAAGCATCGTCCACACTCCTTGCAGGCGTAAGGCTTCTCCCCAGAGTGTGTCCTCTGGTGTGAGATAAGGTTGGATCTGTCACTGAAGCCCAGACCACAGTCGCTGCACACAATGGTCTTCTCCTCCAAGTGTGTCCTCTGGTGCCTGACTACAGCTGACTTCTGGCTGAAGCCTTTCCCGCACTCCCGGCACACATAGGGCTTCTCTCCAGAGTGCGTTCTCTGGTGGATGATGAGGTTGGACTTCTGACTAAAGCCTCTCCCGCACTCGCTGCACATGTATGGCTTTTCGCCAGAGTGTGTTCTTTCGTGTATGATAAGCGTTGATTTCCGGTTAAACCCTCGCCCACACTCCCTGCACACAATGGGCTTCTCCCCTGAGTGGGCCTTCTGGTGCCTGGCCAGGCTCTTCTTTAGACTAAAGCCCTTCTCACATACCCCACACACATAAGGCTTCTCCCCAGAGTGTATCCTCTGGTGACTAAGCAGGTTGGTCATCTTGCTGAAGCCTAGTCCACACTCACCACAGTTGACGGTTCCGAACCCTAAGACTTCTATTGTCTTCAATAGCTTGTCTGCTTCCTCAGGGCTCCCCACCTGAGCAGGGATGGCTGCTGCTTCTGCCTCTCGGGTAGCATTCCTAGAACTGACTGACTGCCTCTGGGGTAGCTTGGAGAATGCTCCTGAAGTCCTCTTGGTCTTGCCAAACAAAGGCTTGACATCTTCCCTCACCTGACCTTCTGCTTTGCCACTCCAGGGACTCGGATCAGATACTTGTGGCTGCTGCTTCTGGTCACCCAGGCATGGATCCCCTGGATGGACATTACCATCTGGGCACAAGCATGTAAAGATCCAGGGAGGATGATTACACAGCACACGCTGGACATGAAGCTTCTGACTGGAGAAATCTGACGGGCAGAAAGGACAGAGGTGAAGTTCTGGCACTGCCTCTGCTGTTGAGAGAAAGACCACGTCAGAACTGAAGCTGAGCAGGGCTGCACTAACAATCCCACCCTGTCTCCATGGCTTGGAATTGCTTAAAACCCAAGAACTCTCTGAGGCAGGAACAACAGCACAGCGAGTAGGGCATTTGCCTTGCACTCGGCTGACCGACCTGGTTTCGATCCCCAGAATCCCACATGGTCCCTCGAGCACTGCGAGGAGTAAATCCCGAATGCAGAGCCAGGAGTAACTCCTGAGCATCATACAGTGTGACCCAAAAAGACCAACAATAATAACAATAATTAATAAAAATAAAACCCAAAGAATCCTACGTTCTGTCCAATCAAGTCTTCCTTTACAAGACCTACATGTCTTGCCAGTCACATCTATCTTCCATCACAATGCAAAAACACCCACTTAGGCATCAGATTTTAAAGTCTTACAGGCAGATTCTGCTCAATAAAGGAGATGAATATGTTAACCTCATCATCAAGTTCACAATCTGCCACATTGCTACAAACTATGTCCATCAGACATTTTTTAGTGGGCATCATTTCCTTGACAGGTTTCTAACCCTAAGACCCAAATGGGAAATGGCTTCATTTCTTTCCCTCTGAGAACAAAGGCATAGATAAAGAGGAGAGGCATTCCGCCTGGAGAAGCCTGTATAGGAAGCAGTGTGAAGGACTGGTTAAAGAGATCGTGTGTGAGAAACCTGGGCTAGAATCTCCCAAGAGCTACTCATTATTAGAGAATTACTTTCTGCCAGAATTTCTACATGGTTTTGGCAAAGGACCACACTTTATGCGCCATCTGTGGGAGCCCTGACTTATCTAAGTTCTGTTGATTTCTATAATTAATGTAAACGATTATCTTGTCAACACTCAAAAGGGGTATTTTCTTCTTACACCACTTGTGTAAGAGATGTCAACACTTAATGTCCTGTCCCATCGCAACTGGCTCTTGTCACTTGATAGGGTTAAAAAAAGACCAAGCAATCATAGAAGTCTGGTTGAAGATCTCATCAGAACGGCCAGAACACATTTTCCTTGGTAATAAACAAGTGAACTTGATAAACTTTCACCTAACTTTCATCCCAGGCCTATTCCTTCTTTTTTGCTTATTCTTTCTCCTTCTTTGTACCTCTGTCTCTGTCACTGACTGTCTGTCTCTGTGTCTTTCTTTCCATCTCTGTCTCTGTCTCTATGCCTCTCTGTCTCTTATTTCTTGGGTCATTCCCAGTGATGCTCAGGTGATGTTCATTCTTATTTTCTATTGGGAGGAACTAAGTCAGGGCAAAATAAAAAAACTTATATACTAAAAATTGAAAATTATATTTGGTTTTGGGGCAATACCCTGCTGTGTTCAGGGATCACTCCTGGTGGGGTTTCGAGGACCACAATGGGGCTAAACAGTTTAAGCTTTGGGAACTAAAAGGCAACTCTGAGAATATTACATTAACCATTGAAAAGGTAACCACTTACAAACACAGAATTCAATCTTAGCTCACAGGTTTTCAGAATTCGCTCACAGGTTTTCAGAATTCGCTCACAGGTTTTCAGAATTCTGCTTTTTGTACTGACCTTTTTATTTTTTTCTTTAAGCTTTCCTTAAAGCTTTTTAAAAATTTTTAGTTCTAGTATTTTTTTGCTTTTTTTTTTTGCTATACCCAATGGTGCTCAGGATTACTCATCAAATGTTCCTATGGTGCTTGGGGGACCATGTCATGCTAGAGATTGAACCCAAGCCTCCTGTAAGCAAAGCATGCAAGCATGACCCACTTGCCCTTTGAGCTATCACCCAGGCCCTGCTGTCTGTAATTCACTCAGCATTTTTATAGCACAGCAGGTAGGGCGTCTGCCTTGCACATGACCAACCTGGTTTCGATTCCTCCGTCCCTTTTGGAGAGCCCAGCAAGCTACCGGGAGTATCAAGCCCGCACAGCAGAACCTGGCAAGCTCCCTGTGGCATATTTGATATGCCAAAAACAGTAACAAGTCTCACAGTGGAGATGTTACTGGTGCCTACTTGAGATAATCGATGAACAAGGGGAGGACTGTGGGAAGCTGGCCCTTTAAATGACCAAGGGCCTAAGTACCTGTGCTATATGTATGGTCATCTTGACCTACGACCCCGCGGCAGGCACAGCCTGTGCTATGTATGATTGTCTTGACCTACGTGACCCCGCAACAGGCAAAGCCAGTGCTATGTATGGTTATCTTGATGTATGGTTATCTTGAGAACATCTGTCATGGCTGTCAGTAATAACAAGAAGTAACTATCTCGTGTCTGGTTCGTGATGCATATAAATTTTATAAATCATATGGACATGGCCCTTTGTGTATCTATCTCATTTCTGGTAAATCATATGGACATGGCCCTTTGTGTAACTACCTCATGTCTGGTACAAGATACGCATAAACTTTATGCGTGATATGTGAAAACAAACCTTCCTAACCATATATGGGCACGACCTTTTGTGTAGCTGCCTCACTAATGGATATATACCCTGATTGCCCCCAATAAAGTCTGTCCCTTTTTCTCTCTGTTTCTGAACTGCATTCTGTCTCTTGTGTCTTATGTTCATTCGGTTGGTCCTTCCCTGCACCTACGGATCCTAGGGCCACCTCTGCGGGCCGGAGAGTGGTCTGGCAGGGCCCCCCGCAGTGGACAGTGCTATGGTGCATCTTAAAAAGGAGAAAGGGAGGGAGAGGGGGAGAGACGGGGGGGGAGAGAGAGAGAGAGAGAGAGAGAGAGAGAGAGAGAGAGAGAGAGAAGAGAGAGAGAAGGAGACCTGAGTGACGTAGAGGGCAGAGAGGTGAAACACCATGGGGGGGGAGGGGGAGGGGGAAGAGGAGGAGGAGAAGGAGGAGAAAGTGAGACCAGGAAAGGCCAGCACGGGGATGGGGGGCAGGGGGGCGGAGACTGATGGTGTGGGAAGAGCTACCACACACCTGCACACAGCAGCCATGTACGGAGCCCAGCCTCTTCTGCTCCTGCCCACAGCACTGCAACTCCGTGACATTGGCCGATGCTCCCCACTCACCTGCACAGGCTGCAGATGGGCATTTTCTCTCTTCCTTCCATGTTTCCTTCCCTTGTTCCAGCTGGGTGATGATTTTGGGTTTAGAAAATGGAATTCCTATACACAGGGAAAGAGAAGGTGACGCTGGTTATAGGTTCTAGGGTCTGTGCATGAACTCAAAACTGTATGGGGAAATTCAAAGGTGGGAGGCAAGAACTGACAGTCAGCAAGCTCCTGGGAATGGATGGCAGGAAGGGAAAGGACAGGGAAGAACATGGAGCCTCTGACATGCTGGCTGCATGACATCTCCCTCATTTAAAAAACAAAACAGAAAAAGATAATTTAGGCAGAGAGTCTCAAAGGGGCTGTGAGGTGAAGGAAGGAGAAGGCCTCAATATAGTGTACCCCACATACATAACAAACTTCTTACACATGCACACGCGTGTGCGCGCACACACACGTGTGCGAGAGACACCTATTTTTACCTCTAAAATTGGACCTTCCCTGGGGAAAATCATGAAAATGAATGTTTTTATCTTTTTAATGTAGGAGTATTGCTATTTATTCTGCCATTGATTAGGCTGATTGAATTGGGCATGAACTTCACCTCACTTTTTCCCCCCTTTTTTTTATAAATTTATTTATTGAATCACCGTGAGAGCAGTTACAAAGCTTTTGGGTTTAAGTCTCAGTCATACAATGATGAAAATCCCGTCCCTTCACCAGTGCCCATTTTCCACCACCAAAAACCCCAGTATATCCCCCCACCCCACACCCTTTCCCTACCTGTGGGGCAGATGATTTCCATATTACTCTCTCTCCACTTTGATTTTATTCAAGACTTCGACCCCAAACCCACCATTATTATTTGGAATTTTACCCCAACACTCAGAACTGCCGAAAAGGCAACCACAGACAGTTTGTTTTCTATTGCTGGTTATGAATAACATATGATGTCACATGGCTGCAGTTGTGGCCATGTGATTTTGGAATTACAAAATTTTAACAATTAAATCTGGAAGGACTTCTGCCAAAACCTGCTGGGTTCCAAGATTTGTTCCTGAGTCTCTGGGATAATGGTCGTTAAGCAGCTTGGTCAAGAGCCACAGAGGCTGTTTGTGGGCGGTGACTTGGGGTCTCATTGGGGAAGGGAGAAAAGGGCCGGCTCCGCCCTTATCCCCGTGAGGCCCCACGTGTCTCGTCACTGCAAGCCCAAACCTGACTGTTCAATGGCCTCTGGAGAATGGCGGTCACCGAGCCACCAGGGGGAACAGGCCAAGGTACGAAACCTATTCCCACCTGGGGTGGCCCGGCGCAGGTAACCTACTGCAGGGACCGGATGCATCTTTACCAAAAGCCACTGGGTTCCGAGATTGGTTTCTGAGTCTCTGGGATCATGGCCGTTCAGCAGTTTGATCAGGAACCAGAGAGACCTTGCCTTCAATTATACAGCTGAGTTGGAGGTGGTTTGTGAGTGTGTCTCCCACATACCTAACTTTTGATCGTTTACTTTCTTGGTAAACTTGGTCCCAAGTTGTTGAGGTCTGGCCAAAGGCACAGCAGCAATTTTGGGATATCTAGAAGTCTGAAGGCATCATCAGGCTGCTGATGCACTCACCTCACAGGTACAGATTGACCTGCTGGCGGCACCATACCCCCAAAACCGAATTCTTTTTTTTTTTTTGTGCCCAATCCAAAGGCAATGTGAGGAAGCAAAATAAATGCCTCCTTCAGGTATAATCTAATGACACGCCCAGGGAAAAGAGTGGAAGTCCAGGGTAGAACCATATACCCAAACACAGACTCAACAACACAGAACATGAAATCTAAGCTGCAACTGCAACCACCAAACTTTGTAAGGAGCCTGTCAAGTTGACAGGTGTGGAGGGGGGCAGGGATGGGGCAGGGCGTGTGGTTGGGGAGGGAATCTGGGATCTGGGAACAGGTGCAAGGAAGCTGATACTAGTGGCGGGACTGGTGTTGAAATATTATATGCCTAAAATTCACCTATCAATAACTTTGTAAGTCATAGTTCTTCAAAAAAATTATTTAATAAAATGAAAAGCAAGGGGAGAGCAGAGTGGAGACCTAGGAAGATACTGGGCTTACCCAGGGAGCACAGGTTGCTGTAGGTCTCCAGCATCACTTCCCTGTAGAGAGATCTCTGTGCAGGGCTCAGCAGCAGCCACTCCTCCCGGGTGAAGTCCACAGCCACATCTCTGAATGCCATGTGTGCCTGCAACACAGAACAGTCTCACTCGGCCAGGACTCAGGATGGCAGGAGGGAGGGAGGCGGTCACCCTAAGGAGGTTAGTGAACCATCAAATTCTACTGTGTTTTTCTTAAAGGTTTTATTTCTTTTTAACCTTAAAAAAAGTTTGGAGGCCTGGCGCTATTCCTGGCAGTGCTAAACGGGGCCTGAGGGACACAGACATAATCACATTTCAGGGGCTGCACAAGGGGACAGAGTCCAGGATCTTTGCATGTCCGGCATGTGCTCTATTATTTAAGCTTATTTTCCTTGCCCCACACCCATTTTGTTTTGTTTTGGGCCACACCTGGTGGTGCTCAGGACTTACTTCTGGCTCTGTACTAGGTATCATTCCTGGTGGTCCTCAGGAGACCGTATGGGGTGCCAGGGATTGAACTCAGGGTTGGCTGTATACAAGGCAAGCACTTTGCCTGCTGTACTGTCTTCTGGACCCTCATACCATACCACATTTTCCAAGAACTTTAAACTACTGTCACTATCTAGGCAGAAGCACTGAGGACTATCCACATTTAAGATCCTGAATAGTGGGATGGAGCGAGTACACAGTGAGTAGGGCATACAGCTGGGTTTGGACCCCCAAAACAAAACAAACCAAAAAAGTCAGAGCCCTTAACATTCAGACAACTTTAAACCAAGAGTGAAAGAAGTGCAAACCATATAAAAATTAGACAATAGCAAAGCAACAGACTTTCTAAATTTAAAGAATAATCTGTCACTGTCCTCCCGTTGTTCATCGATTTGCTCGTGCAGCCCCAGTAACATTGTGAGATTTGTTGTTACTGTGTTTCGCATATCAAATTATGTCAGGGGGAGCTTGCCAGGCTTTGCTGTGCAGGCGGAATACTCTCAGTAGCTTGCCTGGCTCTCCGAGAGGGGCGGAGGAATCGAACTCAGGCCGGTCAGGTTGGCTGCGTGCAAGGTGAATGCCCTACCCACTGTGCTATCGCTCCTGCCCAAAGAATAATCTAACCAATCATAATAGTGCTGAGCCATGTATGTGACTTAAATTCATATAATCCAACAATGCCAAACACTAAACCCCAGCCAAGTCTTTCCCTTGACTCCCATGGCTGGCTGGCTTGAGCACGTGGGAAAGCAGAGACCCACTAATTCACCTGAGCCTGAGATCCAGTTCTACCATCCTGGCTGTCACTTGAGAAGTGTGTGTGACATCGAAATTTCAGCGCTCACTGTGGGTGCTTTGGGTGGGCCACCCTGACCATTCGGCATACAAATTCATCTCTACTCTTTTCTTACCCACGCCAACCCAATTTCACTTTTTTTGGGGGGAGGGTGTTTGGGGGCCACACCCATCAGTGCTCCAGCCTTACTCCTTGGCGCTGTACTCAGGGGCCGCTCCTCGGCAGGCTGGGTGAGCCCGCCCAGGTAAACACCAGACCCACTCTACTGTCTTGTCTAGTCTCTCAATTTCACTTTTCAACATCTCCTACACATTAGTTAACACTGAAGACACATCGCAGCCCAGCCATGAGGAAAGGCTGTGTGACAGGGTGTGAGGAAGTCAGGGTAGGTTGAAGAAGAGTTGCCAGGAATTCAAGGGAGACACAGTATGGAGAGCAAGGAAGAGGACACAAATGGTCATGGATGGGCATGACCACAATGCAAACAGGGAGGAGCCTCTGGGAGAATAAAAGGCACCAAGAAGTAGAATACAGAACACGGTACTGCAGCCTGCAGAACCTTTTAATTATTGTGGTAAAATATAACAAACTTTTACATTGTTTCATTAAAATTTTTTTTTTAAACTTTCCTTTCTATTTGTGTATCAGATAACCTTGCAGCGGAGGTCTCTGTCTTAGGGCCTACAGACAAGCAAACAGAGATATCCAAAAAGAGACTGACCTGCTACCCAAAGCCTACACCGGAGCTCTGCAGTGCAGGCCCTGGCCAGCTGGCCCAGCCTTCCACCGTGGGCCTGTTTTCCATGCCAGTCCACTTCTCCCTCCAGGGTGCACTGGGCATGTTTCCACTGGCTGCCAGCGCCCAGGCTGGCTGCATTCAGAGCGGCTTCCAAAGGCACCTTCCCATCAACTCTGCCATCAGTGAATGTGCTAAAAGTCTTGATAGAGAAGATCGTACTTGGGGATATTCTTGGGATCGATTGGGCTCTGGACAGTAAGTTTCCCTCTCATTGCCCCTTGGTAAATTTTTCTATCAAATCTATGAAATCCTGTTTGGTTTTGAAACTTCCCACAAACTTGGTGCGATCCGGAGACCCACAATCGACTTTCATGTGCTGCCCATTGAAGAACACCGCGGAGGGGTTATAACTGATGTCAAAGTAGTGTGTGTAAGCTGGAGTTCGGTCCACATCCACCAGGTAGGCAGCGGCCATTTTACTCAGGTCAGCAGCAGTCTTAGCGAGAATATCATCCAGTTGCAGACAGATAGGATCTTCATCTCTCCCAAACCTGAGCACCAACACCTTCTTCGCAGTGCATTTTATTGTCTGGTCAACTTCCTTTTTGCTAGTCAGTTTGGAACAAAAGCAAACTCATCTTGAAGTAAAGCCATGCTGTCCCGCACTAGGCCATGCCTTCCTTTGACCCAATCCTGCAGGCTTCGGGTTCCCAGGGACTCCCCTCCCCGCCACTGGCGGTCGCCTAGCAACACTCACTAACGGGCTCATTAAAATTTTTTAAAAATAATTTAAAAAATAATTTGCAATGTTCAGTACCACGAAGAACACTGAATGTTATAAAAACATCACTGTCCTTTTCCAGAACATGCTCATTATCCCATGAGAAAGCTATGACCATTAAATAATCCCCACCTCTTCAAAACTTTGCTAACCAGTTTTATTTTCTTACATTAAAAAAAAAAAGTGGGATCATTGTTATGTTTGTCCATCCTAGTCTGTTTAAATTCATTCAGTATTTAAAAAAAATCACTGATTTTTAAAATAATTACTTGTTTAAAATAAAATAATCACTTATTTTAAAAAGTTTATCGATGTAACATATACTCAGAATCTCCTTCCTTTGTAAAACTTAAAAACAATTTTATCATGTATATACCAGTGGGTTCAAATTTTCTCCACATCCTAACCAACATTTTATTTCTGTCTGTTTGATTTTAGCTATCTTAGGGAGTTTCTCATGGTGCTACTGACTTGCATTTCTCTAATGATCACTGATAGAAGGAGTATCTCCTTATATGCTTGTTTTTTAATATCTTTTTTGCAAAAATACTTATGTCTTTTGCCTATTCTTTAATTGGGTTTTAATTTTTATTGTTATAGGGTTTTTGTATATTTTGAATAATTACCAGATATCATCTGCAGATATATTCCTTGATACACAAAAGGTTTAATTTTGATGAAGTCAAACTTCTCTATAACATTTTTTGTTGCCTATGTTTTTGGTGCAATATTTGAGAAAGACCACCAAATTGTTTCATGATGATTCCCACCTGCTTTTTCCTAAGGCTTTATGAAGTCTTTTTTTTTTTTGAAAGTCTTAATTCTTTCCTATTTATGTCTGATCCATTTTGAGTTTATTCCGATATTTAGGATGAATTAAAACTTAAACTACATCTTTTACAAATTGGTAAACAGTTTTCCACATCAAATGGTCTTAAAACTCTTGTTCAGAAGTGAGAGTTCATTTTCAGTCTCTCTATTCTAGCCCATTATATCTTCATGTCAGATATAGAGTTAGGAGTGTCATTTCTTTGTGTAACATTTCTAAATCCTGTGAGTCTTCCAGTATGGTCTTCTCTTTCAAGAACAGAAAATTTTACTACTTTCTAGATAAAAAAGCAAAGATAGTGTTTTCTTTTCCCTCTCTTCCCTCCCACTTGTTTACGGTGTATAATTGTAACACATGCTACTGAGGCTAGTACTGTGCTAATGATCATAAGACAAATTGCTCTATAAGAGTACTGCTATTATTGCTGTTTGAGAGCTTGTTGGTTCCCAACCAGATCATGAAGATGAGTCCCTAAATGCTGCCCTGCAAGCAGGAACCAGAACCAGGAATCCACTTTGCACTAAGTGGACAGCCTAAGCTTGTGAGTCCCATTGATATGGAAAAGGCCAAACCTACCCTTCATGGCCAGCAAGTTCCTGCAGTACAAAGCAGCAGCTTCCCCTTCTCACATATCTCAGACCTAGCTAACCTTTAGGTGTAAACATTCTCTCCTGTTTATCACAGACCCCAGGTGTGAGAAAGTTGTGACCTATGGAACCTAGTGCTAGACCATGTTTTCTTCCTTGAAAATTGTAACTGACATTGTTTTTCTTCCTGTAACTGATCATTTTTTTTCCTGGATATTGTAACTGTTCGCCTCATAAGCATAGTAACTTCTGGGAACAGAGGTAAAAGTCAACAGAATAAGAAGAGGAAATATTGGAAAGATAAGGCTCTGGGTAAAGAATACAGGCAAGGAAAAGACATCTTCCCCTCCACTTCTCACCAACGGGAAGATAAAGAAAAAAAGCAAAAAAAAAAAAAAAAAATGGAGACTTCCAAAGGTCTGTGAACAGAATAAAGAGAATAAAAACAACCTAACCTTTCCTGTCCTTGCAACCTAGTAAAGAAACCCTACCTGTTCAACCAGAAGAATTTCCCTGAACTAGAAAATTCCAAATCCACTAGAATAGTAACTTTCCTCTAAAAAAACGCAGAGAAGCAGTTTCAACTGTATGCAATCAAAAAAAAAAAAAATGAAAACTCAAAATTTACTTGCAAATCTGACTAGTCCAAGCACTTGTCAGGCTGGTGGTGCCAGGCGTCTCTTGCCTGATATGCCCCAAGAGCAAAGGAAACCCTAGAGAGATAACGGAGGCAGGGCAGAAGGAAAAGAAATCTGAACTTCATAAAGAAATAAAAAGACATCAGTACATTAAAGGTAGGACATTTTCCTTGCACAGGGCCAATGTAGCCCATCCAGGTTCAACTCTTCCGCCCCTTTTGGAGAACCTGGCAAGCTACCAAGAGTATCTCACCCACATGGCAAAGCCTGGCAAGCTACCCGTGATGTATTCCATATGCCAAACACAGTAACAGTGTCACAACGAAGACCTTACTGGGCCCACTTGAGCAAATCGGTGAACAATGGGAGGGCAATGACAGTGACAGTGACATTAAAGGTGACGATCAATTTACAAACACCAAAGAACAGATTGAAATGAAATCGGATATGGTAGGAAAACAATTTACAAGAACAAAGAAAAAGGATCAGAAAAAGCCAATCAAGCTGCAAAACAAAGATCCTTTGTATTGTTCCAGGGCCTGAAAATGAAACAAACTGACTAGAAGTAAAAGTCTAAGCCAAGAAACTTTTCAAATAGATCACTTCACGGGGCTAAAGAAACAGCACAGTGGGTAGGGGGCTTGCCTTGCATACAGCTGACCTGGGTTTGATTCCTGGCACCCCATGACCCCCGAGCCTGTCAGGAGTGAGACCTGAGTGCAGGGTAAGCCCTGAGGCACTGCCTGGTATGGCCCCCAAACAAACAAAATTATACCACTGTGCAAAGGTACCAGAAAAAAATTGACTTGCAACTTTTAACTACAATATATTCACCAGGAAAATAATTAGGCTTTGAAGTATGACAAAGACAAAAATCCTAAATGATTCTTACAAAAAAAAAATACACAAGACTTCTTTTAGAGTTATCAAAATTGTCATTGAAATTTGTGCATTGCTAGTGGAAGGATAAAAAGTGCATTTTATATGAAAGATAATATAAGCAGTTCCACAAAAACAAATTAATAATAGAATTATCCAGGGTTGGAGTGATAGTACAGGAGTTAGGATGTTTGCCTTCCATGTGGCTGACCTGAGTTCAATCCCCAGTATCCCATATGGTCTCCTGAGTACCACCAGGAGTATCCCTGGAGATTCACTAGGAGCGGAAAAACAAAACAAAACAAAACTTCTTTTAAATAAAATTAAATTTTAAAAGGGCATTGTCTTTTAAAAATAAATAAAAATAAAATTATCCTATGATTTATCAATTATTATTTTCATATATACAACAATGTCTCTGTCTTTTCTTTCAGGACTTGACACTGGAAGAAAATATCTCAATGCATCAGGTGCATCAGGTGTTACTTTAAGCTTTGAATGAGGCTAGTTCATTTTGGGCTAGGGGATATCAAGAGGTTGACAGCATGTCTCACTGAGAATGTTCACCTTGATCTTGGTTACCTGGTTACGCTGATGTCAGCTGGATTTCCACCTATAATATTGTCATTTTCTACTTTATATTTAATGCTTGGCAGAAATACTTTAAGATTCTTTAAGAACCCAGTTTCTATTTGCTCTTACCTACTTTTTTTAGCAAACACTCGTGGAATATGTCTGCCTGGTGTTCATGATCAGGTGAATGATAAAATTCTAATTCCCTCCATTACTTTTATTTTACTTAAATGGGGGGTGTGGGGCCATGCCCAGTTGTGCTCAGGAGTCACTGCTGGCTCTGCACTGTGGGATCATGCCTCAGGGGACCACATTGGGTGCGAGCTCAAACCCAGTCAGCCACATGCAGAGCAAATGCTTTACCCAATGTAGTATATGCCTTTGCCCCTTTACTTCCCTCTTTCATCATAAATTCATTAATTCTAATTCTTTGATAACCAAGAGCTGTCTCTTTCCCCTCGTTCACTCAACCATATGAGACTGAGTTCATATCGTACTGTATGCATTACAACAATCATTACTCTTTATTTTACCACTCAAATTACTCCAGCGTCAAACACTGCTCCATCAGGATGGCTTTGCTTTTTCCTGGCTGTAGCCAATAAAGACATGACGCTTGTTAGAGACACAAGTCTTTAAAAAAGGTCAGACCTTCTTTCTCTTTTTTTTCAATTTAATTTTTTAACTCACCGTGAGATACAGTTACAAAACTGTATCTCATGTTTGTGTTCCAGTCATGCAATGATCGAACACCCATCCCCCCACCAGTGTACCTTTCCCAGTACGTCCCTAGTATCCCTCCCACCACCACCACCCTTTATGACAGGCACTTTCCTTTTTGCTCTCTCTCTACTTTGGGACATTATGGTTTTCAATACAGATACTGAGACGTCATCATATTTGGTCCTTAGCCTACTTTCAGCACACATCTCCCATCCCGAGTGATCTCCAAATTCTGAGTGTCAGACCTGCCATTTTCTCCATCATTGACCTAATGATCCTTTCTCTATCCCAGTTGCCATCTCCCCCAGCTCATGAAGCAGGCTTCCAACTGTGGAGCAGCAATCCTCCTGGCTCTTGTCTCTACTGTCCTTGGGTGCTGGTCAAATATAAATAACTGCATTATTTTATATTTCACAAAAGAGTGCAGTCATTCTGTGTGGTTGGATCAGACCTTCTTAAGGGTGCTCGTGGTGAGGCTGATATACCAGCTCCTCTCACCAGAGGGTGATGCCCTGATACTACTTAATGGAAAAACAGAGAAGCCCAGAGTTCTAGCCAAAATATACACACAAATGAAAACAAATAAGCAGGGGCCAGAGAAATAGTACGGGGTGGGGTGTGGGGTGGGGAGATGGAGGTAAGGTGTTTGCCTTGCACATGGCTGACCCAGGTTTAATCCCAGGCACCATATACGGTCCTCTGAGCACCCCTGAGTGATCCCTGAGCACAGAGCCAGGACTAGTCCCCAAACACCCCCACAACACCCCAACCTCCATCAAAAAGTAAATAAATGTGAGGGGAGAGCACAGCTGGCCTTGTAAGATACAGAGTTTGACTTAGAGATGAGAAGCCATGCGTTTGACTTAAAGAGAAAGGGCTGAGGGTTTTGGAAACGTGAAGTCACCATAAGAGACTGAAATCGGAGGCAGAGGGCAGCAATTTATACTGAACCTCAGACAGAGAACACTCTGTGATTGGATGAAGCTGCAAAGGGAAAGAATGCAGCCTGAGAAGATAAGCAGCAGTCTAGGAACTGAGCAACAAGTGCTTGTGGAAATAAGCAACAGGTTTCTGATAGAAGAAATCTGAAAATATAAAAAAGGTCACTTTTGCAGTACTGAAGAGAGAGTACTACTGGTAGGGTGCTTGCCTACCAACACATGGGACCAACCTGTGCTTGATTGGATCCCCTGCACCATATATGGACCTCTGAGCAGAGCCAGAGGTAAACCCTGAGCCCTTCTGGGTAAGGCCTAAAAACAAAAAAAGGAGATATATATCTGTGCTATATGAAAAAATAAATAAAGAATCAGGCCAGAGCAATGGGTCACAGGTCGAGCACAAGCACTGCATACAGGAAATGCCCACGTTTCAGACCCAGTCCTGGGGGGGTCCCCCAAGCAGAGAGCCAAGCAGATGAAGCCCCAGCACAACTGTGGTCAACCCGGGTTTGATACTTAGCGTCCCATATGGTCCCCGAGCACGATCAGGAGGGATTCGTAACACCTGAGTATCGCCAGGTGTGGCCCCCAATCAAAACAAAAAACCCTGAAAATCAAGGAAGCTGCAATTGTTTGAAGGACTGAGCCTGTCCTTTATTTGGTTTCCATGACAGCAGTGGTGTGGCCAGGGCCCCACCAGGAGCCTGCCTGTCATGGAGCACCACACCCTCTAGCAGGTGAGTGGCCCTGCAATGTGCAAACTTTTGTTTTTGAAGCCATCCTCACAGAACAAACATGTTATTTCAAAAGATTCCTTCAGAGAAACACAGACTGAAGGTGTCAGTGTGGAGAAAAAACGGTAGGTGTGACACTCAGAAATAGGAATGTCTGGGCAATCATTCATGAGTGGAAAACAACTGAGATTTTTGTTTGTGGGGGTACAGAACACACACATCTGGGGGTGCTCAGGGCTTACTCCTGGCTCTGCACTCGGGGATCGCCCCTGGCGGGGCTCGGGGGACCATATGGGATGCCAGGGATCAAACCAGGTCAGCCACATGCAAAGCACGTTACCTGCTGTACTATTTCTTGACCGAACAATTAAGATTTAATCAGAGTAAGTTACCAGCCAGGACATTTGGAGCCGTGATGGTAAAGGTGGATATTCTTGCCCATTTGTTTTCAGGCTACACCCAGCTCTGTGCTTAGGGAGTCACTCGGGGGAACGTGGTACCACTAACGGAACCCGGGCATCCTGCACGCCATGCCAGTGCTCTGCCTGTTTCTCCAGGTTGTTTCTTAGCAATGACCCCAAAAGCAACTTCTCTTTAAAACGAAAACACATTTTATTTTAAGGGGGGGGGGGGTGCTGTAATCTTTTTAAAAAATTATTTATTTTGGTTTACAATACTATTAATGGTTTCTCATGGACCTAACTCTGGCACCACATCCAGCACCAGTGTACCCATCTCTCACCCCTCCCTCTCATCCACCCCCCAATCAAATATGTGTTAGTTCTGCCAAATGTTGTCTTTGGACTTTTTCTTTTGGGAAAGGGGGGTGTGTGTTCTGGGCCACAATGCTCAGGTGTTACTCCTGGTGGTGCTTAAGAGACCATATGCGATGCCAGGGATTGAACGTGGGTCAGCCGTGTGCAAGGCAGGTGCCCTCCCTGCTATACATGGCTCTGGTCCCGCCCTGGATCCTTACTGATATCCCTGCTGCGTATCTTTACTCCCACATATGAGAGATCATTCTGGATGTCTCCCTTTTCTTCTGGCTGTATTCACTCAGCAGACCCTCTACTTCCATCCACTGTGCTGCACGTCACAGGATCCTGGCCTCAGAGCTGCAGAGTATCCCACTGTTTATGTCCCTATCTTCCAGTAGCTAGGTGTTACACCCACCAACTGCGCCACACACCCCCCCCCCGCCCCCAGCGCTGTGTTATCCCATCAATGGCCAAGACCTAGGGACTATAAAACCCAGCTCCCGAATGCAGCCGCATGACCTCGTATTGTCTAGTGCTCTCTCTCTGGGAGAACCCGACAGGCTACTGAGTGTATCCTACCCGCATGGCAGAGTCTGGCAAGCTCCCCGTGGCGTATTCGATATGCCAAAACCCAGTAACAATGATGGGTCTCATTCCCCTGACTCTGAAGGAGTCTGCAATGTGGCACTTGCTAAAATCTCAGGGCTAGGGCGAATGAAGGCATTACTGGTGCCTGCTCGAGGAAATCGATGAACAACAGGATGACAACTTTGGACTGTTCTGATGCAGCCAGATAGTCCTTATGTATTAGTGTCAGCTGGTGATAGGAAGAATGGGAATCCAGCTCGAGGACTTTCATAGCTGAGCTTGGTCAGTAGGTGTTTCTTCATACCAAAGTGAAGAGGCATGGGGAACTAAAGGAGTATTGATGGAACATATTCCCATACAGAGAGAGAATGGAGTCTGGAAGGATTGGACAGCAGAGGAAAAAGTGGAAATGGTAATTAGAAGTTGGAAGAAATAATCTTAGCCAATAATGACATAGGATTTAATTTGTACCAGATACTGGAACCTCATCACAAGCATATCACAAGCACACCTCAACATCTCGGGTGGTATCCACCATAGTGACCCATGTTTTAACAGACATGTTGTAGAAATACCAGATAAGTAAAGTAACATGCTCCTGGGTACAATGCTAGGATATGATAGAAGTGAGATTTGAACCCAGGCAATCTGATTCTGGAATCTGGGCAAAGGTAGACAACTGAGGTCCTTTGTAGCAGGCTAGCATGACAAGATATGTATTTATACATTCGGAGTCCATGGTGGGAGGTCTAGGAACAGTACACAAGAAGCCAGAGAAAGCAGCAGAAGCTCGGAGAGTGAAGGGGCACAAAGAAGGTGTCAGGGTCACAGAACAAGTGAAACTAGAGGATGTTACCATCCAACAGTCTCGTACAACTGGGAAAAACAAAGGAAGAGAGGAAAACCTTGTACTCATCTTGTACCATGGGCAGAAGTTCCTGCTGCTAAAACAGATCAACAACGGCAAGGGGAAAACAAAGGAAGGACTGAGATACATCTACCTTTTTTGCCTCTGCCTAGAGCTGTTCTGACTTAAAAAACAAAACAAACCACAACAAAAACACAATTTGGGGGACAGACAGTGTAGCTAGTAGGGTTCTTGTCTTGCACACAGGCTTCCTGGGTTTAATCCTTGGTACCCCGGGTGTTCCCCCGAGCACTGTCAGGAATGATCCCTGAGTGTAGAGTCAGGAGTAAGTGCTGGGCACTGCTGAGTGTGGCCAAAAAAACTAAACCAAATCAAATCTGGGGGGCTGAGAAGCAGAGTAGAAAGAGCTCAGTGCGGAGCACATGCCTGGCACATGCAAGGCTCCAAGTTGAAATCCCCACAGTCTTCTGAGTGCCATAGAATACAGCCCCTGGCTCTCCCGCAAGCACACATGGGATGGACTTGGAGGCCCCATTAAGGAACTTGCTTAACAATCGGGGGTCAAAACTACTTATTTTGCTGATGTAATAATGATATTGTCGTTATGTTAAAACAGGAGACACATGTCAGAGATGCCCGCTGAGGTATGTGCAGGTGAAATATGATTAGGACATGCTACAGATTGAGCTAGGAGAAGCGGAAAGGGCTGGAGAGAATACAAACAGAACTCTGATAACCACAGCAGAAAGCCCTGAGAAGGAGTGCTGGACCAATGCAGTGGGGCCTGAATGAGGATCCAGGCTGTGAAAAGCAGTCCCTGTAAAAATCCTCACCCTTACAACAGGCCTTGTTTCCTGAAACTGTTAGATTCTGTTCCCTGGATGGGAATTGGTTGGGCATACAACGAAGAAACAGAACCAAGTTTCAGTATACCAGAGGCTAAAGGATGCGTGCCTGAGGCTACGCTGTCAAGATGCCAAGTACTCCCCTGCTTCCCAAGATACAGAAAAAATCACTGAAAACCCTCAAGCTCCAGCAGGGAAGGGCTTCCTCATCTTCAAAAGCATCAAGGATGGACCTTCCATTTTCCTTCAGCCAAAAATAAGCACATACTAGGAGACAGACAACCACAACACATGGTTTATAATATTTGAAGTTCATCTTTGTTATATCTTTAACCAAATAAATGTATACATAAAAAATACATAAAACCAATGTGTCTGTCACATTGGTTTACATAAGTCCTTAAAGTCCAGCACTTTCGTCCATAATCAACACTTGTCAAAGTGGTTTATTCTTTCCCTTTTATCCTGTGATCATTCTATGAGTTGGAGTAATCCGATCACCTACCTCTTACCTGAGCAAGTTGCATACATGTATATTTAAACAAAATGTGTTGATTAAAAAACACCTTTCCCAGAAGGGAAAGCTGTCGGCAGCCTGCTGAGGACTGGACTGTGGGCTGTGGACACGGCAGGCCCTGACAGGCTGCTGACCCCAAAGGGATCGGCACTCACTTCTATTCTTAGTAAGAAAAGGAAGTACTTACTGGGCCCAGAATATAGAAGACTTTTCAGGCTGGAGTGATAGCACAGCGGGCAAGGAACTCACCTTGCACATGGCAGCCCCGGTTTTATCCCGAGCACCACTACCCTTGAGCCCCACCAGGTGGTCCTTATACTTAGAGGCAGGAATAAGCCTTAAGCACCTCTGGCTGTAGCCCAAAGTCCACCCTCCAACCCGCAAAAAAAAAAAAAAAAAAAAAAAAAAAAGACATTTAGTCCTATACTACTCACATCTCCAGACTAGACTATGCGGAAAACAACCCGGAATTCTGTTCAGGTTCATTTTATAGGTGTGGCCACTGGGCTACAGAGGTCCGTCTCCTGTCCACAGGGGACACTGTTACCAAGTGACGAGCTGGCAGGTGAGCTCGGGCTGGAGAGGAGATGCTCTTACTTAACAGTCAGGGAAGTGGTGGGAAACCCAGCGTCGTTTTCTCGGTCTCGCCATCACGAACTGACAGGCACTTTCTCTGCGTCTATGGATTCTGTCAACTTATTACAAATGTCGCCATGATAAGAAGTTGAAGCCACATTTGCAAAGCCCTGCCACCGCTGAGGTGGAAGAATCCAGGGCTCCTGTGCTCAAAGTTTGGGCTGCAAACATTTGTCCAGGGCCTACCTGCCCGAGCTCCTCCGAGACACGAACCTGGGGCATGGGGGTGCGAGGGGCGACCACTCATGACCCCCAAGATCCTGCCAGAAATAGCCCTGCCCACCCACTGCAGCCAGGCCCACTCTGCACACTGCACACCCACTGCCCAGCCACTGCAACCAACCCACCCTGCCCATTGCACACTCACTGCAGCCAGCCCGCCCTGCCCACCGCACACCCACTGCCCAGCCCGCCCCGCCTGCCCCAGCAGGAATCGGGCCCCAAGTACGGTCGGTCCCCTCCAACCCAGACGCTCCACGCACGGCCGCACCCCAGCCCGGGTGGACCCAGGAGCCCGAGAGCACGGCGCCCGCCCCCTGCCTCTGCGCAAGTCGGACCCGGCCCACCCCAGGGCGCGCGGCGGGAGCGCAGCCCCCAGAGCCGGGCTCCCCCACCGCACCCGCGGCCGCCCGCACGCCCCGCACTGAAGGGAGCCCGGCCCGTCGCCGCCACGGCTCCAGCCATCGGGACCTGTCCTGCCGCGCGGGGAAGGGCACGGGCGTCGCGGGAGCCTCACTCACCAGCGCCACCAAAGAGCGAGGCGTCCCTTCAGCCACCGGCTGGGAGTCGGCGCCGGCAGGGCCCCAGGACTACATTACCCAGAATCCTCGGCGGTCCGGCTGGCGCGCGCCCCTCCCCAGGACCACACTACCCAGAAGCCTCGGCGGTCCGGCTGGCCCCAGGACCACACTACCCAGAAGCCTCGGCGTGGCCGCAGCCCCGCCTCCCAGGAATCGGCGGCGCGAGACACGGCCTGTGGGCCGGCAACGGACGCCGACCTGGGAGGAAGCTGCAGCTGATAACGTTTGCTGGGGAATGCAGCGGGTTGCGGTTGAGACGGCCATAGCCCCTCCTCCAGCGCCTTCCCCTCTCAGACTATACTCCCCAGCTGCCCGTGGCCGACTTCTGCTTCCGGTGCGGGCCGGGCCCCTCGCGCGCAGAGATGACGCAGCGAGCGTCGGGCTGTCTGGCACGCTCAGGGCTCCCGCTCCCGCGGGGGCTGTTGCGTGGCTGGGCAGATTGACGGGCGGGCCCCGGCAGCGGGGTCGTGCCCTGCCCACTTGCCTGCGTGACATTAGTGAACCGTTGGGCGGACCCAGTTCGGGAGAGGCAGCTCCAGGTCTGAGGACCGTGATCCCGGTCGGCGCCTCAACTCAGTGTCCCTCCTGCCCCGTCAGAGCCCCCGTTTGAGGCGTCTCTCGGCGCCTCGACGCGCGGGGCTCCGAGCTGCGCCGCCCACGAGGCTCGGAACCTTACCCCGGGGTGGGTGGGCGCCGCGCGGGGCAGCACATCGAGAAGGTGGGGCGCAGAGCCCGCGCCACTCAACGTTTCTCTTGGGCCTCCCTTTACTTCTCTGCCCTGGACTTTCAGGATTTCGTCCTGCTCGAGGAGGCGAGGAAAAGGGCCCCAGCGAGCCGGGGAGAGACTCAGTATTTCCTAGGTCTCAGGATGAGTCCTTTCAATCCTGTTCCAATGTGTCTTGATGTTGAATTTAGGTCAGGTATTCCCTTGAGAAACGTACGCCAAGACTGGACATCTAAAGCAACGCTTGGTGATACCCCTGCATTGCGACTTCCGTTTTCTGGGTTATTTGGGGGGTGCGGGACTGGGATGCGGGGATCCCAAGGGATGGCACCCAGGGTCTCACACCGCAGAGGCATTTTCACATCCCCAGACTACTTTGTTACTGTGAAACTCCTTTGTGTATTAACGATTTCCTCCTGAATTCTTGTTTGGTTCTCCCTAGGTCTGCCTCTTGACTTTTTTGTTATTGGAGTGACCTGGGTCACACACACGGTTGTAGTATGTCAGATATCGCCTGTTTGTGCTATAGTGATTACACTGTTGTGGGATGATGCTGGGGGTCATTTAATTTCTTTTCATGGTTACCATAATGCCCAAAAGGCAAGGGGGGACGGAGAAAGGTGCCTGCCATATGGAAGGGAAACTGGGGAAATTGGTGGTAGAAAATGTACACTGGTGAAGGGAAGGCTGTTGGAACATTATATGCTGAAACCCAGTCATGAATAACCTTGTAACTTTGTATCTCGTTGAGATTCAATTTGAAAAAAAAAAATTAAAGATGGTTACAAGAAGAGGATGGGGAGTTGTTGTTTAGTAGGTATAAAGCTATAGCTGCACAAGATAGCTAAGTCCTAGAGATACAACACAGTGTCTATAGTTATAGGAAACTATACTTTTTTAAAAAGATGAGACTCAGCAATGAGTCCTGAAAGACAGCAGCTCGCCAGTAGATCTCTCCGGACCCCATGCCGAGCTGATTTCACTGGGTCACCTCAGATGGAGTGGGTGTCCTCTCTGCCCACTACAGATGAAACCCCAGTGGCCACAAACTTCCAGAAGAAAAACTCAGGTACTCGGCACCAGGGACTGATGACTCCAGGCCACAAGGTGGAGGTGGAGATGGGACACCCCTACCTCTCTCCCCATCCCCTTGAGCTCCTGGCTGTCACACCCACAAACTGCCTCCGGGTGCCATTTAAGAGTGTCAGTGGCCTTGATCCAGAGACACACAAATGAATATTGGAATGGATTAGCTCCCTAGAGAGATGTCTCTGGACCCCAATCATTTACATTTTTTAGAATTTCAGGAGTGCACGGCCACTGTTGTGGCCACATGACCTCTCGTAATATTCATAATAGGTAAAGGTAAAAGGTAAAGGCCCTCCCGTTGATCGTCGATTTGCTCGAGCGGGCCCAGTAACGTCTCCATTGGAGACTTTTGTTGTTACTGTGTCTGGCATATCGAATACTCTCGGTAGCTTGCCGGGCTCTCCGAGAGGGGAGGAGGAATCGAACTCGGGTCAGCCATGTTGGCCGCGTGTAAGGCGAACGCCCTACCCGCTGTGCTATCGCTCCAGCCCAATATTCATAATAAGCAGTAGGAAATAAATTGTCTAGCAACTGCCTGTGGCAGCAGACTTGAGTGGTGGTGGGAAAATTTAAAATAATGGCGGTGGGAAGTTGTAATGGTGTGGGATTGATATTGAAATATTGAATGTAATCAATGTGAACAACTTTATGAAAATGTAGAAATTTTTTTAAATGTTTTTAAAAAGTAAAGATGGCTTATCTTAAAATTTTTACCAGCCCTAGTCCCCAAATGGACACAACTTTTTGGAAGTGATAGAGATGTTACCTGGATTGTAGTGTTGGCAACTCAAGTATGTATGCATATAGATCTAAACATAACACAGTATAGACATTAGTTATTTTAACCCAAGTGTGCGGGACCCGGGGCATAGATCTCTAAGCCTGCTTGGATTGGGACTGGAGCCTCCTCCACCCAGATCCCCCATCTTTCAGTATGTAGGCGTTACACCTACCAACTGCCCCTAGCGCCATGTAATCTCATCAACGGCCAAGACCCAGAGACTATAAAACCCTGCTCCCAGAAGTGCACGGCCGTAAATGCAAATGATGACATCTTATCATCTAGTTCTTACTCTGGAGAACCTGGCAGGCTACCAAAAGTAACCTACCAACATGGCAGAGTCTGGCAAATTCCCCGAGGCGTATTCAATATGCCAAAAACCAGTAATAATGATGGGTCTCATTCTCCTGACCCTGAAAGAGCCTCGAATGTGGCACTTTTTAAAATCTCAGGGCTAGGACAAAGGAGACGTTACTGGGGCCTGCTCGAGACAATCGATGAACAACAGGATGACCGTGATACAGTGATAAGCTTTCTGTACTTTAGGTTTATTGCAATCAAGTTGGGATCACTATCACTATCACACCGTTGTTCATCGATTTGCTCGAGCTGGTGCCACTAACATCTCCATTCATCCCTGTCACATGCTAGTGTAGCGTGATGACATATTGGGAACTCTTTCAGGGTCAGGGGAATGAGGACCATCATTGTTACTGTTGTTGGCATATCGAGTACGCCATGAGTAGTTTGCCAGGCTCTGCCGTGCAGGCAGGATACTCTCGGTAGCTTGCTGGACTCTCCGAGAGGGGTGGAGGCTTTTGGAGTAGCCTCTAATCACCTTTACAGGTGATCCCAGTCAGGCATATATGCGGGCATAATACTCTCAGTAGCCTGCCGGGTTCTCTGAGAGTGAGAACTAGAGAATAAGAGGTTCGCAGCCACGCACTTCTGGAAGCTTAGTTTTATAGTCTCTGGATCTTGGCCGTTGATGGGGTTACATGGCAGTTGGTGGATATAACTGTCTAGCTACTAGAAGATGGGGGATCTGGGTGGAGGAGGCCCAGTACTGAACCGAGTAGGCTTGGAGATCTCAGGGTCCCACACACCTGGGTTCCTCTGCTGGTTTCTTCATGTGTGAGGCTCATCCAAATGTGTGGAGAGTGGCCTCAGCATGGCAGTGACTGGGTCCCAGAGGTCTTCAGCTGCCAGGGCTCTGTTCGGGG
Organism: Sorex fumeus; assembly: GCF_029834395.1. Classification (NCBI taxonomy): domain Eukaryota; kingdom Metazoa; phylum Chordata; class Mammalia; order Eulipotyphla; family Soricidae; genus Sorex; species Sorex fumeus. The sequence continues at coordinate 37,249,531 of NW_026606101.1, read as the reverse complement.
CAGAGAGGAAAACTCAATCTGCCCTCCTCCAAGGGGCCCCGGTGAGGACAGCCATGTGTGGGGGCAGGAGACTCTGCCTTGTTCTCTTCTGGGAGTTTGGTTTTATAGTTTCAAGTTGGGATGGGAGAAAGAATTAGTAAAGTCAAAGCTGTGTCTGGAACTTTTAAGTATTGGACTTGCTATCCCTTCCCCAGATTACTGATACTGTGTCCTGCTGAAAAATTATCTATTGCAGTTAAGACAGTACTCATTCATTAAAGAAAGGTTGGTGATATGGCAGAGAGATAGTACAAAGTTTAAGGCCTTTTCTTAGCATGCAGTGGTGACTGTAACCAGGTCTGAATCCCAGCACTACATATGGCCCCTGAGTGAAAAGTCTGGAGTGACACCTGAGCACCACTGGGTGTGCCTCCTGCCTCTCCTTCCCTCACCCAATGTCAGGGTTAGGAAATAACCCAAAGGGCTAGAGTACATGTTTTGCATATGGAAGCTCTGGGTTTGATCCCTAATCCCGAACACCAAACGGTCCCTCAGCAACTCCCTGAGTACCACACCTAGGCACTGTCAGATATGCTCTCACCCAAAATTTAAATTGCTTTTCTCTTGGGCCAACAAAAATATATTGTAGAGTCTAATGATATTCTCTTTGACCAACAAAAACATATTGTACAGGCTGATGATATTCTCTTTGGCCAACAAAAATGCATTGCACAGGCTAATTTTACCCAGTTGTTGTGTAAAATTTAGTTTACTGTATTAAAAAAGGCCTGTAACTGGTATTTCTATTGTCCTTGGAAGAATGGGTGTAGCTCCATGGTAGAACATATGCATCGACTATAAGAGACCAGGACTGATCCCCAGTACTGGAGAAAAAAAGAACTGGTGGGATGTTACAAGAGGTAAGGCACTTATCCTGCATGCAGCAGACCCTGGTTTGAATCCCCTCATATGGTTTTTCGAAGACTGCCGGGGATCACTCACTCCTGAGCACTGAGGCTAGAAATAGACCGTGGGCACTTCTGGGTGTGGCTGAAAAAAAACAAACAAAAAATTAACTTTAAAAAATTAATATTATTCATGGATATATAACAAATTGCTAGTTTAACTATATTGTATTTTAGTTGCTTCTGTAAAACCAATTGTACTAATATTAATATTATAATATTCATATTAAATTGAAGGGCATAAGATTTATATTTTACTTAGAGCATAACTAATAACATTACAGTTGCATTGAATGAGTTATCCTTGCACTAGTTGAATATCACTCTTGTTGGTTTGGTTTGGTTTTAGGAGGTCACCTCTCGGCGTTACTTTCAGAGGTACTTGAGAACCGTGGTACAGAGAACCATGCAGAACTGGGGATTGAATCTGGGGTTCCTGCATGCAAAGCATGTATTTCAGTCAGTTTTGCTTTCTCTGTTAAAACACCTTAAATAAATATTAGACTTCTTTTGTTAAATTGGCTTCGAGATATCTGATAAATACATGTATAAAACACACTAAATTTACTCTGAACCTGATATATTCATGCCAAGCTATGATAATCACACAATGTCATTCTTGGGAAAGGAAGTTTTCCCCTGAGGAAGAGTTGTATGTCATATCTGATTTAAGACTTCTTTACTCCTTGGCAAGACCTCAACAGATTTAATTCTCTCCCATCCATATGCCTGTGAAAGGACACACTACCCGGAAGGAACTGAAGTTAACTATTTCCCCACTGTGTCCAGGCTTCTCCTTTGCCTTCTGAGTGCTTGTCTCTAGGAGCATACATGCAAAACTAGTTCCTGTCATGGCAGCCAGACATATGTAATCTATGTCTGTTAATGTGAACTCAGTGGGCAAGCCTGAAATCACTTGCTGCAAAGATGCTAGACACAGAAATTGTTTTGCAATATTTGTGAATGAAACAAGTTGGTATTTATTGTTAACTATCAAGTTTGGTCAGATTTAGATAAATCTGAGTAATAAAGTTTAAGCAGCCAATTGTTATTCTAAGTGGAATAAGTTCAATCATCAAAATCTTTTGCTTTAACTTGGTTTGGCAAGTTAAGATAGAAAGTTGGCTTGAGACCTGGGAGATAGTATAGTGGCTAATGTGCTTACCTTACATGTGGCCAACAGAAATCCCATCCCCAGTACCACAGATGATCTTCTGAGCACCGAGAATGATTCCTGAGCACAGAGCCAGGAGTAAGCCCTGAGCACAGCCAGGTTTGGCCCAAAACCACAACTGAGCCAATCTATCAGTTCAAACCACAGATAACTAGACCAAAAGGAAATTGTTGGGTGTCAGGAATGTAGATCAGTGGTATAGCACTTGCCTTGAATATGTAAAGTTCTAGTTTTTGAGTCCTGGAACAGGAAGTTGGAAGGGGAACAGAAAATTGTTTTACATTGGAAAGAACATGAATACTATATAAAGCCAGATTTTCATTTATAGTAAAATCACTGCAAGTAATCATTGTTGAAAGAAAAAAGTTATGAAAACAAATGAAGGTTTCAACTCAAGTTTGAAAAAGTAGCAAAAAGAAATTCCTTGGGTTTATTTAGAAGTTGTTTACAATAATTTATTGCATTCAATATTCCAGCACCAATCCCACCACCATTACACCTTCCCACCACATTTCAAATCCCCTCCCCACAAAGCCTGCCCCCAAAACATGACCTAAATAATTTATTTTGTATTGCTTGTTGTGAATAATCCACTAAAAATGATTCAAAAAAGTTTCCTTAGAGGAAAATGTGTGAAGATTGTTGTATCTCACCCTGGAGCCATTAAACCCTTGTATATTAGATTACTAACATGTTGTTGAGCCTTGTGTGCAAATATATATGTGCATATTTATATATAATATATACAAATATATATAAAGATTCTTATATTAATATATAAATATAATATGTATTTTTAATCCAGATTTGTTGTCATCTACTTTACACTCCATCAAATGTGGTGTACTACCTTGGTACATCAGGGGTATAGAGTAGGAGATGACACTCCAGGAATTCTAAAGTTTTAAATAGGTGATACAGCTGGAGTTAATTTTTGAACTGAATGGTGACTTTGGGGTCCGGAGGCATCTCTGCAGCTTGTTGTTCTCTTCTGAGATTTATTTATGAGTCTGAACCATGACCATTAATGAGCTTATAGAGTCCTAGAGGCAGTTCGTGGGTGTGACTGCCAGGCTCCTGGAAGAACAGGGAGAGGGAGGAAGATCACCCATTCCCAAACCAGTGCGAGCCTGGAGAGCAAAAAGAAATTCTGACCACAGAAGATTACATAGCATTAAATGCCTTTATTATTGAAAGATAAAAATTAAAGTGAACTGAAGGAAAAGGAAAAACCAATTTGTATCTAGGAAATTATCCCATTAAATGATCTTATTATTGAAATAAAAAAAAAAAGTAAGAGCCAAAAAACCTTCATCTTGATCAGGAAAGGAAAGGACCAGTTAAAAAGGAATGCAAAGGCTTTGGTGTACAAATTGGGTAACTGTGAAACCGTGGTAATAGTTGAGCAGGTGGATCCCCAGCATTGAGTGTGGGCTGAACACCTGTTCCTCCAGCTCCTCACTGCCATATCCGCTCACCCTGCTTCTCCCAGCTGCACCTTTACCAGATGTGTGCTCAGAGCCATGATTACCCGCGTGTTCCCAATAGCTTGTGTTTGCCGTTGCTTAAAGAAATAGGTAACTGAGTCCATTTTTCATTTCTTTTTCTTTTTTGTTTCTGTTTTTAGGCCATATCCAGAGATGTTTGGGGCCTTACTTGTAGCTCTGTGCTCAGGAATCACTCCTAGTGGGCTTGGGGGACCATCCAGGGTTCCAGGGATTGAGTCCAGGTTGGTCACATGCAAAGCAAGCAACTTACTCACCCCACTGTAGTAATTCACTGGCCCTGAGTTTTCTTTATTGTCCTGTAAAAGAATCTCTTTTTCTAAACACTAGGGTTTTTAATTTGAAGATAATCGGAAGCTTACATAAAGTTGCAAAATTAGCACACAAAACACAAGCACACCCTTTACCCAAATGCACCTATTGCTGACATTAGCCCCCAGGGGCTCTTGGTTGTCCGTCTAAGTCTTATCCTTCCTATCTCTGTACACACACTTATTTCCTGAGTCATTTTCCAGTAAGTTGCATAAATCATAGACCCCAAGCTACGTCATTATGTTTCCTATGAAAAAGGGCGTTCTTGCATAACGAAATAGCTCTCCAATTCAGCAACTTTAGCACTGATGCAATGCTTTTATATAACCTACGATTCCTATTCCAATCTGACAATTGAATGCAAAATGTGTTATAGAACATTTTTCTCCTTCTGGCACAGGATCCAATCTATGATCTCATGTTTAATTGCCATGCTTCAAGCTTTCTTTGGTCTGGAATATGCCTCCTTGGATTGGTTGGTCTATTTTGTGAGGGGGGTGGACTCTTAAATGGTACTCTGGGGGCTATTCCTGGTGACACTTTACCCTGTGAATAACTCAGTGCTAGAGTCCAAGGATCTGATAATTCTCAGACTCTGCAGTGCCAGACACAATTAGGAAAACCACCAGAAGGGTTTGGGGATTCTCCAGAGGCCACATGGCACCAGGGAACAAACTAGGACTGGGTACATGAATTGCCATAATGGCTCTACCATCTCCCTGGCCCTCAGCTTTGTTTTAAAAATCAATATTGTTATTGGGCTGGAGCGATAGCACAGCGGGTAGGGCGTTCGCCTTACAAGCGGCCAACATGGCCGACCCGAGTTCGATTCCTCCGCCCCTCTCGGAGAGCCCGGCAAGCTACCGAGAGTATTTGATATGCCAGACACAGTAACAACAAAGTCTCCAATGGAGACGTTACTGGGCCCGCTCGAGCAAATCGACGATCAACGGGAGGGCCTTTACCTTTACCTTTACCATTGTTATTGAACAAATTCCCAACAGCAACAGAAATTGAGGACTATTCTTCAGTTGTAAACTTATGACAGGGGAAGAATGAAGGGGGGGCTGTTAGGAGAGGGGAATACTGGGTCAGTGGTAGATGGATGTGGATGAGGGACAATGTAGTAATTGTATGTGATGCACGAATCTCATTAACAGTATTGTAGACCGTGATGCCAAGAAAGGAGAGAAAGAGAAAGAAAGGGGAATGAGGCTCAGTTGTAAAGCACGTAGTTTTGTATGTATAAGGGCCCTTGGTTCAATTCCTGACCTGTCAAAAATAAAACATGTAAGAAAGGGGAGAAATGAATGGTTTTGAAGAATAGAGGTGCTTTGAATGACATTTTGAGGAAAAATTAATCATTTGTGGATGAGGAAAGTAGCTCAAAGACACAGAACACAACACAGTGCCAAAAGGCTTCTCTATTTATTTATTCATCAGGGCTTCTCTCTCTTTAAATTTGGTTTTTGCACTACACCTGGCTGTGCTCAGGGCTTATTTCTGGCTCTGCACTTGGGGTTCACTCCTGATGGTGCTCGGGAGAACAAATGGTGTGGCAGGGACCAAGCCCATGTGGGCCACATGCAAGGCAAGCACCTAAATCATTCTCCTGAGAAGGCCCCAAGTTCCATCTGCTGCCTCGCCTGCTCCCTACTCCAGCATTATGGCTATGGCCTTGGGGACCCAGCACCACAGCTTGGGAGCCTCCCTGTGGGAGGACAATCGGAAAGCTATAATGCTGCACCCAGAGTTTTATTGGGATAGAAAATGCCACTCAGAGGACGTGGCAAGGGTGACCTGCAGAGGGTTTGTTCTTATGTGTCCATGAGTGGCTGCGGGGGGGGGGGGGGCACTCATATGGTGGAAGTGGAGGAAGGCATGAGGCGGGGCCAATTTACAAGAAGAGAACATTCTGTGAACAATTGTCATTGTCAACAAAATAATGGTTTCCTGTCCTGGAATGACAGGGGACTGGGTAGTCGCCCCGCACAAACCTAAAGAAGAGGTTGTAGAAAGCTTATCCTGGTTTATTAGTCCCTCACACCCAAATAGGAACAGAAACAAAAGCCCCGAGGAGGCCTGAATGATAGTTGACCCAGATTTGATCTTTGGCACCTGAGCTCTGCCAGGAGTGATCCCTAATCACAGAAACAGAAATAAGCCCTGAGAACTTCCAGGTGTGGCCCGCAAACAAACCAAAGACAAAAACAAAAACCAATGAAGGCAAAACCCTATTGGTGTATATAAGTCTCTCACTCGAGCTTCAAATCCTCATTGAATTATAACTTAAGAATTGTGTCCTTTGCTCTTTCACTGTTGGTGAGAATGCCAACTGGTCCAGCCTTTCTGGAAAACACAATGGACAGTCCTTTAAAAACTAGAAATTGAGCTTCCATATGACTCCACAGTACCATTTCTGGGAATATTTCCTGAGGCTGCAAAAAAAAGCACAGTAGAAATGACATCAGTACCTATATGTTTATTGCAGCACTATTCACAATAGCCAGAATCTGGAAACAGCTGAGTGCCTGAAAACAGACAACTGGTTAAAGAAACTTTGGTACATCTACACAATGGAATACTATGCAGCTGTTAGGAAGATGAAGTCATGATATTTGCTTATAAGTGGATGGACATGGAGAGTATCATGCTAAGTGAAATGAGTCAGAAAGAGAGGGACAGGTATAGAATGACTGTACTCATTCGTGGAATATAAAATAAATAATATGAGACTGAAACCCAAGGACAGTAGACACAAGGGCCAGGAATATTGCCCCATAGTTGGAAGTGCTTCATGAGCTGGGGTAGAAGGCAGCTGGAATAGAGAGGGAATCACAGGACAATGATAGTTGGAAGGATCGGTCAGGATGGAAGATGTGTGCTGAAAGCAGTTAAAGGACCAAACATGATAACCTCTCAGTATCTGTATTGCAAACCATAATGCCCAAAAGTAGAGAGTATGGGAGAAATTGTCTGCCATTGAGGCAGAGGCAGGGTTGGAAAGGGTTAGGGTTAGGGTTAGGGTTAGGGTTAGGGTTAGGGCCAGCACCAGAGATCTCTCTGCCAAGCCAATATCACCGGGGAACCCCAGATGGAGCAGGTGCTGTCTCCCCACCTACTCCAGATGGAATCCCGGTGACCAACAGCTTCCACAAGCAAGACCCAGGTATGCGGGTTCCAGGACTAAATCTCCAGGCCGCTTGGCGTCAGAGACCTGAGCTATCCCTCCCTGGCCCCTCATCCACCCAGAAAACTGACTGTCAGCCCACTATTTGCCTCTGGGCACCATCTTAGCCCAACAGCCCTGTTGGCACCATCTTGGCCAACAGCCCTGGCCCAGAGATACAGCAGTGAGTCCCGGAAGACACCACAGTGCCAGAGATCTTTCCAGACCCATACTGAGCCAGTATCACCGGGGCAGCCCAGATGGAGTAGGTGCAGACTCCCCACCTACTCCAGATGGAATCCTGTTGACCAAGATCTTCCACAAGCAAGGCCCAGGTATGCAGGTTCAGGACTAAATATGCAGGCCACAAGGTGGCAGAGGACCTGGGCTGTCCCTCCCCGGGTCCCTTCCCATCCAGAAGACTGGCTGTCATGCCCACAGTTTGCCTCCAGACACCATCTTATTGCAGCAACAGCCCTGACCCAGAGACTCTCAGTTGAATCCCAAAATGGATTAGTGTCATACCGAGATGTCTCTAGAACTCAACCATTTACAATCTAGAAATTTACATTTACAATCATGACTGTGCGAGTTCTCGTGATATTCAAAATGAACTATGGGAAATGTATTATCTAGCATCTGCCCCTGGCAGGTAGGCTTGAATGGTGGTGAGAAAATCTGAGCAAAGCATAATGCCCAAAATTAGAGAGTATTGGGGAAATTGTCTGCCATAGAGGCAGGGTGAGGACTGGGATGTGTTGGGGACAAGGAGATACTTGGGACATTGGTGGTGGAAAATGTGCAGTGGTGGAGGGATAGGTGTCTCATCACTGTATGGCTGAATCTCAAACACGAAAGCTTTGTAACCTTATCTCTCGGTGATACAATAAAATAAAAAAGTAATGTGGAGTTCATGCAAAATTCAATCTGCTTAACCAATGGCTGAACAAATAGCAGTACTCCTACATTATTTTTTTTTTAAAAAAAGAAGTTTATTGTTTGTTTTAAGTAGATGGGTCCAAGTCCCTCCCAATGACCAGGCCTTTCTTTTTACCAGTGTATAATGTCACTCATCCTGTCCCTCGAAGCCTGGTCCCATGTATTGACGTAGTAAGTCCTGTCCACTTGTCTCTTGTGTACCATGACCTGGTTTTGCTCCTGACATTCCTGACTCATGCCAGGCATTTACTTAAGTGGCCAAGTGAGTAAGTAGAGAGGTGGGAAGGCTGTTTTCTCAAAGCTACTTCCCCTACTCCCTTCTTCACCCAAGTCACCGCAACACCTGTATATTTAGATTTTTAAACACTACTTCAGCCCATTTTTAAAAATCTTTGATTGTAAAATCAATGCATAAAGGGGTACATAGACTGTTACTTTTAAGCTTTTTCAGAAATTAGGTACTGTGTTTTACCCACATAATCTCATTAAAAATGCAGAAAATACAAATGGAGATCACTCCCATTTTAAAGTAGAAAATAGGACTACTATTGAGTAATTTGCTCAAAATCATGGAGACGGTACATTCTAGAACTCAAATCTAAACCCTTGTCTGGCTGCCAAACCCTACTCCTTTCACACATTGGTTTACTGCACACCACTGGGACAATAAACATATTGAAACCCTATTTAAATGAGTTCAGTGCATTAGGGAGGCTTGTATAATATAGCAAAGGCATGCATATATAGCAAACTGCAGGACCCAACAGCTGTACCCAGCACCAAAGTGAGGTAGCTTTGTCTTCTAGCAGAACTGAGATGGTACTGGAAAGATTGTCTGGCTAATGGATTAGAGCTCAGAGATAAACCCTCAGGTCTGTGGACTGCTAATCTATGACAAAAAAGTTCGGTGCATGAAATGAAGAAAGAAAAACCTCTTCAACAGATAGTGCTGGGAAGATAATCACATGCATGGAGGGTGGAGGGAAGGAAGGAAGGAAGGAAGGAAGGAAGGAAGGAAGGAAGGAAGGAAGGGAAACTTAATCTGACTCTCACACTATACACAAAATTAAGTCAAAGTGAAATTAAGTCAAAATTAAGTCAAAGTGAAAATCTAGAGATAAGACTAAAATTCATGACATACTTTAAGGAAAACATAGGCAAAATATTCCAGTTTCTATACTTCAAGAGTGTTTTCAATGATGTGGTATTATTGGCAAAGAATTTAACACAGGGGGAGTGGAGCACCATATAATCGAATTAAAACGAATAGAATACCAGGTTTACTAATTAATCTAAGCTTAGTCTAATTTTGTCATTTTAATCTCATTCACCTGAAAAAGTATCCAGTCAGAAATAGCTGATGGATGACAGATGGGAAATAGCAGCCAAAGAAGAAGCCCCAGCCAGGCTTCGGTGGGGTTGGATTTCTCTCAACTACACACTCATCTACTCCCAGACTGTAGAGTGAGGTAGGGTCTGCACACCCAGACAGGGAGCAGGACTAGGCAGGTCTTGGACACCTGGACAGTGATAAAGCACAGGACTTCACCACATGCACATGGCCATGGTCAGAGACTAAGTACAGCAAAGACAACAGAGAATCACTGGGGTACAGCCCGAAGGAGGTCCAGAGACAAGATTTCAGACTAGGGAAGTGGGAACCCAATAGAGAATGGCAGAGGGACAGGACCAGGTATCAACCACTAGAGGCGACCAGAATCCAGGTTTGAGAGTTATGACTAAGGGCATTGTACAAGGGTGAAAGGAAAACCTGGCCTTGGGGAAGGATCAAAAACCTATCTATTTGAACTGTAAGCTTCTTAAGCATCTGGGTTTTGTATGCAAATATTTAATGCAATTCTCAAGAACTCACAACCATGCAAAAATCCACCTTTGCAGTCACAATAACAAAAATAAACTAATGGGACTACGTCAAAATGAAAGTTCCTATGTGCAAAAGAAACTCTGGCTAAAACAAAGACAACCTACTGAATGGGAAGGTGTTTTCACACAGATAAAGAACTAATATATCTAGGATATATAAAGCATTCACAAAGTTCAGCAATAAAGAAACAAATAAAACATCAAAAATTGGGGAGAGGAGAATAACAGACACTTATCCAAAGAGAACATATGGATGGTCAATAAGCAGATAAAAAAAAGTGCTCATCATTACTTATTATCAGGAAAATACAAATAAAAATAATAATGAGAAATTTTATACCAGTGAGAATGGCATACCAAGAACATAGGAAATAACCAGTGCTGGTGGGACGCTGGTATAAAAGGACTGTTATCTGTTATCAACTGCTGGTGGCAATGCTGTTTGTTTCATCCCCTGTGAAGAGCAATATGGGCTGTGGGGGCGGGGGATGGTGAAGGAGACAGATGCCCTTTCCTTCCCTGAGGGGGAGGGGTGTCGGCATGGCGCTGTGGCTTAATGTATAGTCCATTCGCGTTTCTGCCAGAAACTGCTGGGTTCTGAATTGGGTCCGTGTCCCTCTCGGGCCATGGCGGTGCCGGAGAGCCATCGTGGGGGGGGGGGGGGGGGGCGGAATTGTGGTCTTGGCAGGGCAAGAGGGACATGCCAGTTCTAACCCCCATCCCATGGGGCCGCAGTTGCCCCGTCACCTCCGGATCATACCTGGCTGTCAGGTGAGCTTTGAGGCAGTGGCCACCATGCTGCGGGGGTGGCAGGAAGGATGGCAGAAGAGACGGACACCCTTTCCCTCCCCAGGGGCAGGGAAAGAACAAAAAAGAAAAGCAAGATGAAGATTTCTCAAAAATCTAAGGGGAGAGCATCCATATAACCCAGCAGTTCCACTTCTTGACATGTACCTCCCAAATAGAAAATCAGCAATTTGAAAAGATATGTGTACATCTATGATCATTGCAATGCTTAGGACAACAGCTAGGATATAGAAGCAACCCAAAAAGTCCAACAAGACTCGTGAAATACACAATGGAATACTATGAAGTCATAAGAAAAGATGAACTCATGCAGTTCTCTATAACCAGGATGGAAACAGAGGGTATCATGTTAAGCGAAGTTAGTCAGAAGGAGGACAAGTAATGGATGTCCTCACTTACCTGTGGTAAATAATAATAATGCAAGGAAGGAAGGTATGAAACAATAGCCAACCCTTGGCCTTAGATTACAGAAATAAGAATTTCAAAGAAAGAGGGGAGGGCCAGGAAAAACTGAGGAAGTAGATTAGTGAAAACAGAACAGGAGTCTTGGATATTTCCTTGAGGTAGAGGGGAGGTAACTATGTACTTCAAAACCATAAGAGTCAATTCTAGTGTAAAAGTGCCCAGTAACATCTCCACTGTGAGACTTGTTACTGTGTTTGGCATATTGAATATGTCACGAGTAGCTTGCTAGGCTTTGCCGTGGGGACAAGATACTCTCAGTAGCTTGCCGGGCTCTCCAAGAGGGGTGGAGAATAAAAATAAAAAATAAAAATAATTTAATAAGAAGTAGGTCACTGTCACTGTCCTCCTGTTGTTCATCAATTTCCTTGAGCGGGCCCAGTAACATTGTGAGACTTGCTGTTACTGTGTTTGGCATAGTGTTTGGCGTATCGAATACGTCACAGGTAGTGCCAGGCTTTACCCTGCAGGCGAGATACTCTCAGTAGCTTTCTGGGTTCTCCAAGAGTGGTGGAGGAATCGAATCAGGGTCATCCCGGTCAGTTGCATGAAGGCAAACACCCTACCCGCTGTGCTATCGCTCTGGCTCAAGAAGTAGGTAAAGGGAGGAAACTGACTGACTGGTGGTGGGATGCCAACACTGGTGATGATGTGGAGCCGGAACATTGAATGCCTGAAACTCATCAATAATTTTATAAATCATGGGTTTTATTGTTTTTTTGATTTTTTGGTTTGTTTTTGGGCCCACTCAGTGGTTCTCAAGGCTTACTCCTGGCTCGGTATTCAGTTCAGAGAACTAGAGTACTATAGGTGGTTCCAAGGATTGAACTTGGGTTAGCAGAATGCAATGCAAGCACCCTATTCACTGTTCTCTCTCTCTCTCTCTCTCTCTCTCTCTCTCTCTCTCTCTCTCTCTCTCTCGGCTTTCAGAACACCCCCGGATGTGCTCAGTGCTTACTACTGGTTCTGTGCTCAGGGATCACTCCTGTGGTACTCAGAAGACCGTATGTATCGAAACTGGATAGGCTACGTGCAAGGCAAACACCCTACTCACCATACTATCGCTCCAACCCTCTTCTTTTTGATACTGTTGTGATAACTTAGTGCCAGGAATCAAACTCAAGACATTACACGTGGAAGGCAAGTTCTCTATTGCTGAACTGCATCCCTGGCCCCAAACTATACATTATAGCACATACATTCATATCTATCATCCCTCTATCTATCCGTCTACCCCATCTAATTTTCTGAAGCATTTTGAAGTATCACATGTCAGTTCACCCTTGTTCACTTCAACATGTATGTCATTAATATTTGCTATTAAATGTTTGGTGTTTGGGAGTTACTCCTGTCATGCTCAAAAGATCATGCAGTGCCTATGATTTACCTGAGATTCCCACATGTTCCAACCCTGTGAGCTATCTCCCTGGCCTTATTTAGTTTCTTTTTTGTTTGTTTTTTGTTGTTGTTGTTGTGTCACACCTGGTAGTGCTTAGGGCTTACTCCTAGTAAAGCTCAGGGGACCTTATATTGTGCCAGAAATCAAACCTAGGCTGATGCATGCAAGGCAAGGGTCGTATCCATGATACTATTCCTCTGTCCCCCTCCCTCATTTATATTTTTTAAATAAAATTTACGTATAGGGCTAGTAGGAGATAGTACACGGCTTAAGATGCTTGCCTTGCAAGTGGCCAATCTCAGTTCAATCATCAGCACCACATATAATTCCCTGAGCACCAACAGGGGTGATCCCTGAGCCCAGAGCCAGGAATAAGCTCAGAGCACCGCCCAGTGTGCATCGCCCCAACAATGAAATGAAAAAGTGTACCATTTAATGAACTTTGGGAAAGGCAGACAAACATGAAACCCAAAATTTCTCTAAATGATTCCAACACTCCACAAAGTTCCTTGCTACCTCATTCAAGTCACTAGGTTAGGAATTTTTGTCCTAGAACTTCCCATAAATGCAATGAGCATTTATCAAAAAAATTCCCCCAAATCACAACTTTTATATTTTAGTCACATATTATAATGCAAAGCACAAGATTTGTCCCTTAGCAACACAAACAAGCTATAGGAATTTGAAGGTATTTCTTATAAGGACTGCACAGTAAATTTATGATTAGTTATTATTAATGGTGGGGTGGGTGGACACTGGGTCATAGAGCAGTACTCAGGGGCTATTCCTGGCTCTGTGCTCAGGGATGTTCATGGAACAATGAGATGCTAGGGTTTCAGACAAGGGTCGGCCACATGCAGGACAAGCACCTGACCTCTTGCACCATCTCTCTGGCACAGTCAATATTAACTGGAATCATGGGCTCAGTCTAAAAGACATGGGTCAGGAAATCCAGTCTCCTCCATTTTTGAGTTTTAACCATATGTGTGACAATGAAAAATAATATTTTATTTTTGTTCCTCAGTTTTCCCAATCTAATATATGGTTTTTGACTAATTATCTATAAACTCATTTTCAGGAATGAAACTCATTTCCAGGAATGGTGGTTTTTTGATCTCTAACCTAATTGGCCTCAGCATGGGCAGTAGGGGGCGCCCCAGACACAGCAATCCAGTCTCTCCTTTATCCCTCTGAATGCAGGTGGTGAGTGGGAGCAGACCCACTACTCAGAATCCAGGGTTTAGTTAGTCTTTTTCCTGAACAATACACGTACCTAGGCCCCAGAGGAACCCATTACTATTATGTATTTCCAAGTGAGATTGTAAGATTGAAACATTTAATTGTATCTTATGTGTGGTTCTCATTAATGATGTTGATACCTCATTAATGATGTTATCGGCTTGACCTTCTACATCCAGGATAAAACGAATCTTTCAGGAGGTCAGAAAGACGCACAGTGGATCGGGGCTTTTCCTGCATACGGCCGGCAACAGATTCAATCCTTAGCTCTACATGATGGTCCCTCAGACCACTAGGAAGAATCACTTCTCAATAAAGCCAAAGTAGCTCCTGAGCACACCAGGTACAGCCCCAAATAATATAACAACAAAAAATAGACTTTTAGTTTGAAAAGGCTAGATAATTTTTCTTAGTCAAAACCAAAATAAGCTAAAACATTTGAGTGCCTAGAACAAGCTGTTCTAGGTTCATAGACTTGACAATAAATAAGGGAATGTTTACCTCCTGGGGGATGGAGGGGGGAACACACATTCATTCCAGGGGACACCAGGCAATATGTACATTAGAAAGCAAATAAGCAGGAGCCAGTCAGACAGCACAGCAGATAGAGCCCTTGCCTTCCGTGTGTTTGACCCTGGTTTGGTTCCTGGCACTCCCTTTGGTCCTCTGAGCAGGCCAGGAGCCATCCCTGAGCACAGAACCATGAGAACGCCCGGAGGTCCACCAGGTGTGGCCCCAAAACAAAAACAACTAAAAAAATAAAAAAGGAAAAGAAAGTGAATAAATAAGCGATGGTGTAATGACTCAAACTGTGATTCTTTCTTTGGATTTGCTTTTTAACAACATTAAAGATTATTTATGGAAAGGAAAGAGATTATTTGTGGTATTCTTGATTGCCGCTACAGGCTCTTTTGAGTCTTCCTAAAATTCTTATGTTGAACCTAATCCCCAAACTACTAGTGCTCTTATAAAAGAGATTCCAGAAATTCCCTCACCCATTTTACCCTGTGAAGACATAGTGAGAAAATGACTCTGTATGAACCAGGAAGTGGGTTATACCCAGATAGCAAATCCACTGGAACTTTGATCTTTGGTCTTCTGGCCCCTAGACCTGTGGGGAATGTCAATTGTTTAAGACACTCCAGTCTCAGGGACTTATGCTATAGCAGCCTGAGGTAAAACAAGTCCATGTAAGAAAACACCTTTCACTTAAGGAATTGATACATGATTCTTGGCAAAGAATCTAGATCAACCATATCCTCTGGCTTTCTTCTCCAGTTCCACAAGGTATTAGCAGCAACTGGAGATGTTACATTTTTGCTTTAGGTAAAAACAAAACAAAAACACTGACTAAATATGATTTTTTTCATTTTTTGGGAGGGTACACTCTGTGGTGCTTAGGGCTTACTCTAAGTAAGCCCTAAGCACCGTGAGTGAGCCGTAAGTGAGCTCTCCGTAAGTGAGCCCGGTGCTTGGGGCTCACTCCTGGAGGAGCTCGGTGACCATCTGGGGTGCTGGAGACCAAAACCCAGGTCATACAGCAGGAAATACAAGTGTCTTATCTATTATACTATTTGTTCAGCCCCTACAACACAAATTTAAACATAATTATAGCTTGAATTCTGTTTATTCTGACTTGCAGTGGTGACCGAGCATCTCTCTGGAGTCCTACATCTGTCAGCCAGATTCTCTTTGCTGTGTTGCCTCTACCTTGAGTGTAGACTGTCCCTGTCCTTTTACCCGGGTCAGGGCAGCAGTGTTCTGGTCATCTGGGAGCTCCCAGGTTCCACTTAGTTTTCTCTCCTGTTATTGAAACACTCTGACCATTTACCCAAATTACTAATAAGCCTGGTGTCTCCTTACTGCCTGGAGGGCTGTCACCCCTGCTCCAGTCTACTCAACTATGCCTTGTTTTGATCACTTGTTCACTTTTCTTGTTTCTTTCCCGCCCCCGCCCCCATTATTCCCTGAACTCTACCATAAATTTACTTAAAATATTGTGCTTCAGGCTCATCCTTTAGAATCCAGTGGATTGTGTATTACCCTTTTCTCCCTGGTAAACACTTACTCTTTCTTCAAAGCCTGGCTTAAGCGTCCTGTCTTCTCTGAAGCCTCCTCCTAGTGTATCACTAAAACCTCAGTCGTATATATAATATTTGGGGGGGAGGGCATGCCCAGCGGCATGCAGGGGACCATGTGGAGCTAGGAATCAAAGTCAGCTCTCCTGCATGCAAAGCATACATTAGACCTTTGAGTTACTCTCCGCTTGTACTTAGCATATGCATTACAGGGTGCTGCAACTATTTTCCTCATGGTCTTCTCTCCCACCTGAACAAGCTTTACCAGGGGTGCCAGGTCTCATTGTCTCTCCTAACCCTAGAACTGACATTCAAAAAGCACTGAAAAGGGGAAAAAAGAAAAAGAAAATAATGTCTACCCTAGATGCAGGCCTGGGGTGGGGGTGGAGGTGGTGGGGGTTGGGGGTGTGTGGGAGGGAAACTGGGAACATTGGTGGGCTGAAGTGGACACTGGTGAAGGGACTGGTGTTGGGACATTGTATGCCTGATAATCATGAATAGCTTTCTAACTCTGTAATTCACCATAATGCAATAAGAATTTTTTAAGAAAGAAAAAAAATGATCTACTACAAAAAAATAAGAGAGAGAGAGAGAGAGAGAGAGAGAGAGAGAGAGAGAGAGAGAGAGAGAAGTGTTCAAGAGGTAGGTGAAATGTTAAAAAAATTATGAGATAGGCTGATGACTCAGACTTTGATAGAAAACTTTTACCAACTTTTGAGGAACTTAGGGGAGAGTTGGGAGACCTGGGTTTTCCCGGTGAACTTCTGGTCGCATATATCTGTTTCTCTTTGGGGAGTGGGGGCACACCTGGTGATGCTCAGGGATTATTCCTGGCTGTACTCTGAGGAATCACTCCTGGTAGGGGCTTGGGAGACCATATGTTGAATTTTGTGAGTGCTTTATAAATCTGTATATCAACCCCTTTGTCTGATGTATTGTTCATTCAGTAGGGCATCTTTCAATTTTAGCTCATTTATTTTGCCATGCAAAAAGCTTTTTAATTTGATTATAGTCAGGGACTGGATTGATAGTATCGAGGGGAGGGCGTTTGCCTTGCACGTGGCAGACTTGGGTTCGATTCCCAGAAACCCACATGATCCCCTGAACACCTGTCAGGAGTAATTCCTGAGTGCAAAGCCAGGAGTGAACTCTGTGCATCAGTGGGTGTTACTCAAAAATGGGAAAAAAAGAAAGAAAGAAAGAAAGAAAGAAAGAAAGAAAGAAAGAAAGAAAGAAAGGAAATGCTTTGACTATTCAGGTGTGTGTGTGTGTGTGTGTGTGTGTGTGTGTGTGTAGGGATAAAAGGATTCTTGAAGAGTAGAATTCTTTTGTGTATGGTGGGAGGTGTTTACAAAATAAAATAAAGAATGAATGCTATTGGCAATGAAAAACAGAAACAAATAACACAATACATTGAAAGGTCAAGGTTCTAGAATTTTTTTATGTTTCCAGTCAAAGATCAGATACTCAATATTTTTCTCTTCTTTCAAGTTATTATTATAAGTTGTTACAATAATTAATTTGGTCTTGCTTACATGCTGTACTGTGAATTTCTTAGAGTTCAATGTTGTACTGAAAATAAAATATAAATGGGTCCCATTGTATCTCTCACACTTATTGATTTGGTAATGAAATTCAACAAGACATGCTCCTATATGAAACATCACGTTATGATACATGCACACAGCCAGTTCTCAAAGTCAGGTCTTGTATATTTCCCACAAGATGCTCTGAAATCTGGAGGATGTGTAGGGTACCTTTGCATTACTGGATATGGTGAAAAACAAACTCTATACTCCATAGATTACAAAGATGCCTTTAATATTGCTTTAAAACCATGTTCTATTATAGTTAATTCACTCTTGATTTAGGAAATAAGCTTTGTGTTAACAACACGCTGAGGTACTTTCAACTCAGGGGAAGACATGTCAACCACATAAAGAGCGTAAGTACATCACTTGTGTTACAGGTACATGCTTTTGACTGAGAAGATCCTGGAGTGTACCAGTTTATTGCTTGTCTCCAATGCTATAGCAAATAGGAAGGAAATGGCTATAAATTACAGATTAAAATTAGCTGTATTTAAAGGAAATTGTTTCAGGGACCATAGAGAGGGAACAGGATCAAGGGGCTTGCCATTTATACCTCCAACCTCAGTGTAGAGCCACGTATGGTCCTCTGAGCACTACCAGGGGATCACTCCTGAGCACTGAGCCAGAAATAGTCCCTGAGCATTGCAGGGTGCGGCCCTCCCATTCAGTAACGGAAATTGTTTCCATGTATTTCTTTCCCTTCCTTTGATTCCCTTTCCTGTATAAGCAATGTAATGTTGGCTTCCAATAGCAGAGGGCTCCAGAAGGAAACCATTCTTTCTTATCTGGATTGTTTTGTGAAAAGGACTGTTTCTTGATTTCATTTCTTTATTTTTCTTCTCCTTTCATGTGTGACATTGTGACTTTCCAATAGGAGCCTCCCCAATTATACTGGGGTCTCAGGGATACTGCGTCTGGTGTGTGAGTCTTACTGGTCCTGCTGGCCTGGAAATTTGCTGCACTTCAGCTAGAGGTGTGAGGGGCCCCCAGGCTATATCCCTGGGGCACTGGGAACCTTTTAGTGCCAGGGGACTTCTCTCCCTTGAGCTATTTTCCTGGCCCCTCCTAATACACTCGAGGAAGATTCGAGGGCTGTTGTTGGCATGTATGCTAACCAGAAACATTTTAAGAGATTTTTTTTTTCAGGAATGTGTTAGACTCTTTTATGGCTCCTCTTCTGAAGAATGTATCAAGTCCCTAAGTTTTCATATTACTCTTTTCGCATCAAACGGCAACATGCATATGTATTTCTGCAAATGTCTTGGGTGACTTCCAGCAGTCACAACAAGCTCTAACAGGTCTGGAACAAGTGTGAGAATTGCAGGACTAAATTTCCAGTCTCGGTCTTTGTGGGTAATTTTCCTGGTGATCTCGAGACAGTATAAGGATAATATCCCACCTATATATAGGTTTGTTGTATGGATAAATGAGATCATGTCTGCAAATGACTCACAGATCCTCGGAAGATGATATTAAGAAGCCAGGATGATTACAGCAGTCAAGAGTCTGTTTGAATGAAATCTGCTCTAGAAGTTACAGGCACCTCTGTCACTTTGTCTGGTTTCATTATAATCAGCAGCTTTCAAAAGGTTACACAAGGGTGTTTTATGAGCACACAGATGGAAGAGAGCATTAATAACAACAGTTAGTGTGCATAGGATGGTGTTTTATAATGGTGTATTTTTCTTGCAACTACCTTCCAAGAGGTACTGGCATGTTTTACCATAACATTCCCAAATTCAGGAGACTAATTCAAAATGTTCTCATCATAGTGAGTGTGTGTGTGTGTGTGTGTGTGTAATATATAAACACTATATATACATATATATATATGTTATGCATTTTCCCTGGATCTTGGGAAGTAGAGGACAGGGTAAGTAAAAATGGAGCAAAGAAGGCACCCTCAGAGACTTGGACTTCAATAGCTTGAACAACTGCATTTTCTAAGAAGTTAAAAGAGTTTCAGCATCCCTACTCTGTTTCTGGACCATCCAAGGGGAAAGAAGCTCAAATAAAAACTTCCTACATTCAACATTCTTTTTGTGACTATATTTGTCACATTTGTCGAACAATTTCTATTCTCTGAAAAACCACAGAATCATACAGGTTTCAGACCAGGGTGATAGTACAATAGATAGGGCATTTACCTTGCACTCGGTCAACCTGGGTTCAATCCCTGGCATTCCATATGGTCCCCCAAGCACCGCCAGTATTAACTCCTGAGTGCAGAGCCAGGAGTAACCCCTGAGCATTGCGGGGTGTGACACAAAAAGCAAAAAAAAAAAAAAAAGAATTGTACAGGTTTCTTACGGAGTCTTTGATTGTCATAGAGGAGATGTGGTTAAGTTTCTTTTGAACTCCTTATATAGAATCCTTATATCAGGTCATTAACCTTTGACACTCATTATACTTAAAATTAGGTAAAACCCCTTTAGTATTTAAAAATAAAATTCACTGATAATGTAATTTATCGAAGCATCTATAATCAAATATATACACCTTACATATATACATCATACATATTAACATACATTTCTATTTCAAATGTAGAAAGGTATTTTATTATGTAATATAGTTGTCTAATATTATTGTGCTAGAAAAAAACAAAAGACCAAGTGCTTGTCCCTGAGCATAGAAATGAAATAATTGTATCTACATTATATGTATAACTTTGAATTGAAAAAAAAGTCCAAAAGTTTATAATGCATTCCAGATGAGAAGTGCAGAAGAAAAAGAGTTAAAGGTAGAAGTCAGATAGCTAGTATAGGAGGTATTTGCCTTGGATGTGACCAACCAGGTTTGATCCCTGGCAGCCCGTATGGTCACCTGAGTCTTACTAGGATTGATCCCTGAGTAGAGTCAGAAAGAAGCCCTTACCACAGCTGGGGTGGCCAACAAACAAAACAAATAGAAAAGAGAAAACCCTAAAGATAATGAAAGACCCTAGAGAAAATTGCCTTGTACAGTAAGAAGGAAGGTGACAGAATGAGCACACAGACCCCATGAATTTTCTACATGCAAACAAGTGAAGTGCTTCAACAAGAGGTGTGCATATGTCTTTGAACGAATGTTCTGTTTGGGGGTTAAATACCAAGAAAAAGGAATTTCAGGTCCTATAAAAGCTCTAGTCTTAGGGGGTAGAGTGATAGTATAGCTGGTAGGGTTGTCTAGTGAGCAGCCACCTCTGGTTTGATCCCCAGCACCCTATGTGGTCCCTGAGCCCACTGGGGTGATCCGTGAACACAGAGCCAGGAGTAAGCAGTAGCATGGCAGTGTGTGGCAAAACCTAAACCAAAACAGAAAGATGCTTTAATTTTTAAACAAACAAACAAACAAAACACCAAATCTTGGTGGCGTAAAGCAACATTATTCATTTAAATTTTTTTCAGTTCCTATGGGGATGGGAATTCAATTAGGGACAAAGAAGGTGGTGCATTAGACTTGAAAGCATAGGTTTGATCTCATCTAAAGACTCTTCTAAGGCTGCTGGCTGTAGGCCGTGGGCTTTATGGAGCTGTTGGTAGAATAGTAAAAGCCTTAGCAGCTTTGCTATATAGAGGCTGGCTTCTAAGACCAAGAAGAAAGAAACCAGGCAAAAATGGTATGGCCTGGTCTTAGTTACTCCTCATAGTCACATAGCAAAGGAGGGTTGTTATTTACATTTTGTGGATGAACAAAATGAAATCTAGAGAAAGCAATCCCAAAAGTGTGCTTCTCTCCTGAAGAGATGAAGCTGCCAGCAGGAGGAGGACCCCTACCATAGTGGGCAGAGTACTCCCCCATCTAAACCCAAGGAACACCTGCAGCTTTATGAGCATGGAACATGCTCATAAGTAATCCCTGGGTGTATCTCAACCCACCCCCACCCCCGTCACTATTTCTTCTCCTACCCACACCCAGGAAATAGAGCTTCATTCGACAGTGTTGGCAGTTGTGGACCAGCCCCTGAGCCCTTCCCATTTGCCGGTCAGGAATGTGTGAGGGTGCCAGTTAGTCTGGGGCCGAGCTGAGCTAGATCAAGCAGAGGTCTGTGTAAAAGCCATCTCTTAACTGCCTCTCAGTGTTTCCTTGAGTGAATGCCAACGTGAGAATAAAATCTTCAAGTTTGAAACCTAATTATTTTGGGTATTTTATATCTTGACTATTATCTATCAGTTGTTTGTATTTTATCATGCCCGGAGGAATATATTCTGCTCTAATAGTGCTTATGCGGAAAGAGAAACTAAAGGATAAATAATATAATTACTTTAATGTTTTTAATTAAGTCTTTTATAGGCCCTATAAAGTAGTGCACTGAAAATACTAACATAGCACAGCCAGATCACTCACCTTGATTCACAGCAGGTTAAGGGCCAACTTAGGGGAAGGTTTAGACTCTTTGGTACCTATACTATAGTCATCTTTTTCTCTATTGTACTTGTATATAGTAGCATAGAAAAATCTTATTGATATCTTTTGAGCAAATATTTTGTATGAATTGACTCTGTGTTTTCAAGTTATTAATCAGTAGGTGATTTTTTTTTAAGTATAAGCATAGGTGATCAGATGGTAGAGCAGAGGGCCTCAGTCTCAGTCTCTCAGCAGATACCCCCAGTAAGACTGTGATCCATTCCTGAATATGCCAGACAGCTCTGGGGAAGGGCTGGGGAGCTATCTCAGCAGTCAATGGCACAGTGAAGCAAGTTCAACTTCCAGCACCACATAGTCCCCAGGCACAGCCTGGGGGGCCTGGTGGTCCCTAACACCACAAGGTCCAAGCATCTTTTTATCCTCAGGCTCTAGCATTGGAACATCAGGTCCTGGTGACCAAGCATGTCCAGGAGTTAGATCCCTTGAGCACTTCTTGGGGGCCCTCCTCCATAAACTAATACAAAAGGAAGACAGTAGCTCTGGGGAGAACTCAGGAATCCACTTAAGTTTCATCAACACCACAGAACAACAACAGTCCTGACCATAACCACACAAAATGGGTGGAAAGAATTATACTTTGTGCATCATCCCAATGCCCAAGCCCACACTGCTCAGCATGAAGGAATAGCCTGACTTGAACGAATTCCCCTTGCCACTAATCAGTAACATGAAAGCATAAAAATGCACAAATGCCTTGAAAGACATACGTACAAAAGCATATATATGTGCAAAGATATATGCACATATATGCACAAATGCATATAATGTCCAACAGGTGCCTGAAAAGGCACTCAGCCTCACTGGCCATCGTGGAAATGCAACTCAAAACCACAACAATACCAACTTACATCTGTTAGAGTGGCTGTCAACTAAAAAGATAAGAGATAGGGACCAGGGAGATAGTACATCCAGTAAGACACTTGCTGGTGACTGACCTGAGTTTGATGTCCAGCACTTACATGGTCCCTCGAGTCCTCCAAGAGGGATTCGTAAGTGCAGAGCAAGGAATAAGCCCTGAGCACAGCTGTATGTGCCCCCATCCACCAAGAGGGAGAGAGAGAGAGAGAGAGAGAGAGAGAGAGAGAGAGAGAGAGAGAGAGAGAGAGAGAGAGAGAGAACAAATTATGATAGGGATGTGAAGAAGAGAGAAACTTGTCTATTGCCGGTGTTATGTAAATTGATACATTACTATAGAAAATGATATGAAGAATCCTCCAAAATATGAAAATAGCATTCCTGTGTGATTCAGCAATTCCAATTCCACTTCTGGGTATATTTAAATAAAATGAAAATACGATATTGAAGAGATAACTGCTCTCTAACATTCATTGAAACACAACACAAAGCTACACATAGATAAATAGACAAAGATAAATGGGACTTGCATAGTCAAGTGTCTCTTAATAAGGGACTGGAGCAATAGTACACTGGGTAGGGTGTTTGCCTTGCATGCGGCTGGCCCAGGTTTAATTCCCAGTATCCTATACGGTCCCCTGATCACTGCCATGAGTAATTTCTGAGTGCAAAGCCAGGAGTAACCCCTGTGCATCACCAGGTGTGACCCAAAAAGTCAATAAATTAATAAATTTATTAAATAAAATAAATAAAAGAAGATCTTTTAAAGATTCTTGTCCATGAAACTCTGTATCATTCCTTCAAATCTGATTGGTAATCAGTTGGGTAGAGTATTCTTGGTGAGCTGTTGATTTCGTTAAATTTTTGTACTGTATCCGTACAATCTTTCCTGGCTCATACAGTCTCATTTCACAGATCTGCTGTAAATCTTATGGGCTTTCCTATGAAAATAAGATCATTTTTTATCTTGCTGCTTTCTATTTTCTTTCTCTATCTTTGGATTTTGAGTTTAATATGTTTTGGAGTTTTCCTAGCTGCTCTATTTTCAGTTTTTCATGGATGTTGATATTTCTCATCTCGGGGATTCTTATCAATGATTTCTTTACCTTCATGTCTTCCTGTTCTTCAGGGACTCTGATACTCTGATGATTCTCATATGTCCCTCTTGAACTTATCCCATGGTTCTCTGGTATGCTAATCACTCATTTTCAGATGATTTTTGACCTTCTGCTGTTTTCTAGTGGTTATTTTCTTCTCATCTTGGAATGCTTTGATCTTTGACTGTTTGGCTGTTGTTCTACCATTCAGTGCTTCTATTGTTTTGTTTGTTTTTTTAAATACTATCTACCATGCTCTTCATTTCTTTTATTTCTGACTGTAGAAGCTTGGGGAAAGGAGTGTGTTTGGTTGATTTTTCATTTCAACGCTTGTACTTTCTTGTGCTTTGCTGGCTACTTCCTTGTGTTGACATCATGGTCTTACTAAGGCCATTGTCTGAGATTTACTGAGATGGTTGGTATTTTCGTGTCTCAGGTGATATTGTTTCCATTCATTCAACTTGGTGAGCTTCTGTGTGTTTTCCCCATTGGGTTTCTAGTATTCTTACTATGCTGGGGATGAGTCTTTGTAGTTAGACTTCCTTAAAGATGCTGAGGGATTGGTTGGAGGTTCCTTTCTTTCTTCTCTGCCCATCTTCATCAAATGACAGAAAGCAAAGCAGTGAGCAGTAATTTGTTAAACAGATCTGTTGTGCGGCTGCATATGTGGCTATGCACTTCAGGAGCTATGGTGTGGGCCTTATCATGATGTGGATTGGGTGTGGAGAATGCTGGCATCCAGCTGGAGGAGAAGAGCTCTGTCTCCTGATTCAGAGTAGACTCAGTGATGTCAGCCAAAAGCAATCTCACCTGGAGTGGCAGAAAGCAAGCAGAAAATCAGGGAAGACCCTGAATTTCTAATACGCTTCCACAACTTTTGAGTGACAATAATGGAAGAATGAGTGCTGGCCGGTGCTCAGTGGCAGAGTGCACGGCCTATCCCCTTAGTAGCAAAAAAATAAAAAATTAAATAAATGATGGCAATTATTTTCAAGGTACTTAGTAATTAATTTCTTAACTCCATTTGTCTTTATTACTATAAGTAATAAGTATGAGACCTATTGTAGTGTTGGCTGGAGCGATAGTACAGTGGGTAGGGTGTTTTCCTTGCACGTGATCAACCCGAGTTTGATTCCCAGCACCCCATATGGTCCCCAGAACACTGCCAAGAGTAATTCCTGAGTGCAGAGCCAGGAGTAACCCCTGTGCATTGCTGGGTGTGACTCAAAAAGTAAAACAAAACTTAATTATTCTTATTTTTTGAGGTAGGGGTAATAGTGAGCCATATTCAACAGTATTCAGGGATCATTCCTGGCTCTGTGTTCAAGAGTGAGCTTTGGTTGTGCTTTGAGCACCATATGTGTGCAGGGTATTCAGATTTGCATGCAAGCAAGTACCTTACCTTGCGTACTATCTTTCTGGACTTTGTGGTAGAGCATGCCAGGAACTGCACATCCTGCTGCCTTGCCTGCCTCTTTTGCCTGTGGTGCTGGCTTTCCATTCTCAGCCTCACACTTGTGAGTTGGGCCCTCTAGCCACTCAACTACCCCCAGGCTGCTATAGTGCTTTAACTTTTTAGGAGAACATTTTTTCACTTTATCCCACTCATGTTTCACAACAGAAATGTCAAGGAAGGAAGATGTATGTATTTTATCACCATTTCAGGAAACGAGAAAACTGAGACTTTAGAAACTAGCATGGAGCAACTAATATTTTATTTTTAAAGAGACGGTTTCTGCAAGCAGAGTTCAGGAGACTCACAAGTCCCTCCTGGTGGTTCCTGGATGCTGAGCTGGCAGTTCAATACCAGGCCCAAGATGTGATGATGCTCAGGCTGTGTAAGCCAGAGATCAACAAACTATGCTGGTGGTGCTGGGGGGCCATCTAAGGCTGCACTCTTTAATTGCTAAGGGACAATGCAGTGCCTCGGATTAAAACTGGGGTTGGCCGTGTGCAAGGCAAGCACCTTAACCCCTGTACTTTCTCTCTGGCTCTGTAATTCTCTCTTACAATCTTAGAGTAAAAAGCATTCTTTTCAATATCATCGTACATTTACAAAGTGGAGTTTTCAGGGGCCAGAAACAGAGTACAGGGGGTAGGGTGCTTGCCTTGCATGTGGCAACCCAGGTTTGATCC
This sequence comes from Sorex fumeus, assembly GCF_029834395.1. Taxonomy (NCBI): domain Eukaryota; kingdom Metazoa; phylum Chordata; class Mammalia; order Eulipotyphla; family Soricidae; genus Sorex; species Sorex fumeus. The sequence goes on along the minus strand of NW_026606101.1, from coordinate 37,223,529 downwards.
TCGGCATTCTGTATGTTCCCCTGAGTTCTGCCAGGAGTGACCCCTGCAGTTGGGGTGAGGAGTAAGCCCTCAGCATAGTTGGTGTGGACCTCAAACAACAACTACAACAAACCCTGAGTTTTCAGTATTTTTTGTGATTATTTTAAAGTACCATGTGAGGATCAATATGGTATAAAAAGTAAAGTCTAATTCAACTCTTAGGTTTGAGATTTATGAGTACTCAGCAGCCACACTGGTATTTAATTAACTCAGGATGTTTCTTTGAAGGAAGAAATAAAATACTTTTTTTTCAACCTTACATCGAGGTTGGCTATGAAGCACTTATATAAAGCTTGTATTATTTGATCCTAGAATGCAATGGGATATTCTCTGGGTCGTGGGGGTACTGGGAAAGAACTGCTCAGAAACCTGTGAGCTGAGACAATAATTTTCTAATGGGGCTAGAAAATTAACCCCACAGCTAGCCATGAGTAATGCCACCAGGAAGTATATGTTTAGCTAAGTCTTACTTGAGAATTTGTAATTTGTTCTGCTTGCTCACTGTACAATTGTGTAGATTAACTGGAGCTGTTCTGAAATTAAGTTTGTCTATGGAAGGACATATGTCTGTGTGTTTGGAAGTACTTGGTACAGTCTTCTGTGTCTGTGACAACCATCCATGGGGAGAGGAATTCTGCTTACTAATTGCATTGAGAAACCTGAGAAGGAAAAAATGCTAGCCAGGAATGTGACTCCATGGTATATAGTGCCTCCCTTTCATGTTTCAGGCTTAGGCTTGATCTCTGCCACCACTGATAATAAAAATAATGAATGTGAGTTTCCAAGAAAAAGTGTGGTGGGGCACACAGGACTCGAGCATTTGGTGGCAGAGAATCGCCTCCCCAGGCTGGCCCACCATGATGGACAAACAGACAAAGGACCATGGGAATGGAGAAACTGGGCCCGGGCCCCAGGCTGGCTGGCAGACAGTTTATTTCTCTCTCCTACCCAGTGTAGTCTGATTTTCTCCTTACAGCACAGTCGTAGTCGTAGTTTTGGTTGTAGTCCCAGTCATCACAGTTCCATCATCCTAGTCTCCTCGTAGACCTCAAAGTCCTCTATCTTGTTACATTTTCTTCCTCATCTCGTCATAGTCTCATAGTCCTCTACTTCCTGTCAACATCATCATTTATCCTCCTTCTAGTTCCCAAAGACCCTCTAGTCCTCAAAGACCTCAAAGTTCCAAAGTCTCCAAAGTTTCAGTTCTCATACCCCCTCCTTCCCCTTATATCATACTTATATAGAAATCATGAAGGGTGGGATACACATAAGTGTGATTGAATATTACCATAATAACAAAGAGAGGTAAAGCCACTCCTTTAGGAGATTAACACAAGGACAAAAGCTTATTTGAGGATTCAGCACTCCAGATTACCAGGAGATCCACTCAAGGGCAAGATTCCATCCAGCGTGTATTGCTTTATTCTTTTATTGGCTAGTAATACATTTAAACAACCACAGTAAATTTACTTCTGATAATATTTCTAGTCATTTTGTACGAAAACAGTAAGAGATATATTAATCTTAAGATTGGTTCTTTTTGAAAACATCCAACCCCATCAAAAAAGAGGGCGATGAAATGAACAGAAACGTTCTCAAAGAAGAAATCCAAATGGCTAAAAGGCACATGAGAAAATGCTCTACATCATTAATCATCAGGGAGATGCAGATCAAAACAACAATGAGATATCATTTCACACCACAGACTGGCCCACATCTGCAAGAACAAAAGCAACCGATGTTGGAATGGATGTGGCAAGAAAGGGACCCTCCTTCAATGCTGGTGGGAATGCCGACTGGTTCAGCCCTGTTGGAAAACAGTATAGACAATTCTCAAAATATTAGAAATTGAGCTCCCATTTGACCCAGCAATACTACTCCTGGGAATATATCCCAGAGAGGCAAAAAAGTATAGTCAAAGTGACATCTGCACTTGTTTGTTCATTGCAGCACTGTTTACAATAGCTAGAATCTGGAAAAAACCCGAGTGCCCGAAAACAGATGACTGGTTAAAGAAACTTTGGTAAATCTACACAATGGATACTATGTAGCTGTTAGAAAAGATGAAGTCATGAAATTTGTATACAAGTGGTACTACATGGAAAGTATCGTGCTAACTGAAATGAGTCAGAAAGAGAGGGACAGACATAGAAAGATTGCATTCATCTGGGGAACATAAAGTAACAAAATAGAAGACTAACACCCAAGAATAGCAGAGTACCAGGTTTTAAGTACCAGGAGGTTTACTCCATGGCTTGGAGATCAGTCGCACACGCTGGGGGAAAAGGCAGCTCAGATAGAGAAGGGAACACCAAATAAAGGGTGTTGGGAGGATCCTACCAGGATGGGAGATGCATGCTGAAAGTAGACTATAGACCGAACATGATTGCCACTCAATGCCTCTTTTGCAAACCACAACACCCAAAAGGAGAGAGAGAACAAAAGGGAATGCCCTGCCACAGAGGCAGGGTGGAATGGGGGTCGGGAGGTAGGAAGGATACTGGGATAAGTGGTGGTGGAGAATGGGCACTGGTGGAGGGAGGGGTATTTGATCATTGTATAACTGAAACCCAAGCACAAAAATTTGTAAATCTACAACTGTACCTCATGGTGTTTCACTAATAAAAATCTAAATAAAAAAAAAAGATTGGTTCTTCTTGGGAACATCTTGCTATATATTCCAGACCACAGTCCTCAGACCAGGTTAGTCTTTCCTAACCCCAGCAGGATAGTTATTCAGTTACTTCTTTTTGGGTCATGACAGAGTTTGTCCCGTGATCATGCTCTTAACTTGCTATACTTATGGCGCTTAGCTTGTCTCCTTTTGATGCCAGGGTAGCTTACAGCTGGCCCTTGGTCCATGCAGTCCCTTCATCGGGACCCCGCTTTTGGAGTGCTAGGAAGTGCTCAAGAAGTTCAAGTTTTATTTCATGTGAGAAAATGAAGGTAGTTTTTGCATTAACAGGAATTTTTACACCCAGCCTGAATCAGCAATTCAGCACGTGATTGCTGTTGTCTTTCAGGTTTACAAATCAGAACTATAAACCAGGGAAATATATCTTTATCTCCAATCTCATTATCTCCACAAACCTTCCATTAGTCTTGGCAAGAGGAGAGCAAGGTGTGCCCTAGAAACTCACTCACCTTAGACGGGCTGCTCTTAGCAACTTCTAGTTCTGTTGTCTGCTAGGCCCAGCAAAAGCTCCATTAATATTCATTCATTCACTAGTGGACTCAACACAAATTTGCTGCCTTTCGATTAAGTAAGACTAATCGTAATTCTTCATTATAAACAGTTCCCCCAAGGTTCCTGGTTCTGGTTGAAGCCTTTAATCTTGCCCCTGACGCACCTGCACTAGCTCCCTAATCAGACCTGTTACCTCTAACCCCCTCCCCTTTGAGCTTGAGCTGTATATTGGCTGGAGTCATTTACTTAAAACTCAGATGTGACCTGCTCAACCCAGTTCTCATTCCTGTTCTACCCATTCCACAGGCTCCTACCACCACTACCCGTGCCTATTGCCTACTTTCTGGTAGAACTTTCATGAGCACCACCAGCTCATTCTCAGAGCTACCCTCATGGTAGAACTTTCATGAGCAGGTCTTTGCCCTCATGCTATAGTAGTACAGAGGACTGTACTACTGTACAAGAAGGGAAACATCCATGTCATTGGCAACTATCACCCAATCTGCCTATTTTCTGTCATCTACAAGCTGTTCACTCGAGTTATCCTGAATAGGATTGGCAGAACACTAGATGAAGGACAACCATGCGAGCAAGCCAGGTTCCAAAAAGGATTCAGTACCATCGACCATATCCACACAATAACCAAGCTCACTGAGGTTTCTTGAGAGTTCAAGATGCCACTCTGTCTAACGTTCATTGATTTAAATAAGGCCTTTGATTCTGTTGAGATGGAAGCGGTCATTGAAGCCCTAGCCAATCAGGGCATTCAAACTCAATACATCAGGATCCTCCATGAGCTGTATTACGGATTCACTACCAGAATCTCACCATTCTACAAAGAAGTGATCATCCATTTCAAGAGAGGGGTTCGGCAGGGTGATACCATTTCTTCGAAACTCTTCAGTGCCACCCTCGAAAACGTCATATGACAACTGGAATGAGAGTGAAGATAGACGGTTGGCAACTACACCACATTTGCTTTGCTGATGACATTATTCTAATAACACCAAAGATTAGCCAAGCGGCATAAATGCTGGCCGACTTCAACAGTGAGTGTAGAAAGGTCGGACTCCAGCTGAATCTCACGAAGACAATGTTTATGAGAAACAGTCTCGTTCTTGCCATTCCATTTGCTCTCAATGGAATGACCATCTCCGAATACAACAGTTATGTGTACCTAGGTCTAGAAGTCAACATGACAAATGACCTGGCACCTGAGTTGCGCAGGACGAAGAGAGCAGCTTGGAACACCTTTAAGAGAGTCAAAGAAATAGCTAAGAGGACAAAGAACCTCCAGCTCCGGGCACATTTCTTCAATTCCACTGTTTTCCTGCATTAACATATGCCTCAGAGACCTGGGCCTTATGAAAACAGGATGAGAATGCTATTCGGGTCTCCCAAAGAGGAATCGAAAGAGCTATGCTTGAAGTATCACGTTTCACTCAAATGAGAGAAAGAATACAGAGTTCCGACCTCCGTGGACGGTCAAGAATCAGGAACACTGTCTTGTTTGCCAAGGCGTTGAAAGTCAGATGGGCTGGACATGTAATGAGATTTGGAGACGACCGCTGGACTAGAGCTGTTACCCACTGGATTCCACGGGACGTCAAAAGACCACGTGGCCGCCCACCTATGAGATGGTCAGATTTCTTCATCAAGACCCTGAAGGATCGATTTGAGGTTCTTCATGTTCCTAGAACGAGCAGACTCCATTGGGCTACTCTAGCATGTGACAGGGACGAATGGAGACGTTACCGGTGCCCGCTCAAGCAAATCAATGAGTAATGGGATGTCAAGTGATCAAGTGATCAGAGCTACCATTCACTCACTCTCATCACCTCCCCTAGCAGTGCTGATTGGTGGTTCTCCCCTAACAGCCCTTTGGACATCTCTCTGATCAGCTCCTATTCTTCTTGCCGGTCGGGGGTTTCCCATCCTAGGGTTATGGGGATGACTGGATACATCACCTGGCCTGGGTGAGGACACAACAGCCAAGCAGGTCCACAAGAGCTCTGCTTGGAGACAGAATAACAGAAGAGACCTGTGAAGGTGCAATTTCTTGTATCGAGAGAGCAGACTGACTGCTGGCTGAAGGGAGGGATCTGTGACTGCCTTATCTAGGAGCCCACAGAACTGGAAGTCATGGATCAGTGTGAGGCAGGGGCTGTGTGTCCCTTGCCAGGGGCCACTGGTTCTAGGGCTGCATCTTGCAGAACAGAATGGGAAGCAGGGGCTTGTGATTAGGGCCACAAGCTCCACCAGATATTGTGGTAGCACTTAAGAGTGGGCCCTGATTTTAGGCTCGATGCCACGGGCACATTTGGGGAATTTCATCTCTCTGGGTTTCCTCTTCCTGCTCCCACTATCTCCAGATTAGTTCCTGTCACCCTGATAATAGTCAGCTCAGGCACCCACTTCAGCAAGATGTTTTCCTGACGGCTGTCCTGTGGGATCTCTCTCTGTCTTGGTGACTCATCGCACCCTCTTCCTCAGGTGCTAAAATGTTACATTGACTTTTCTGTCTTTCCTCTAGAATTTAAGCTCCTCAGGAAGGGATTCGCTCCCCCACTCCCGCTCAATTTATTTAGTTTAAAATTTATTTCGTTTTAAATTTTTCGTAAAAAGCCCAAGAAAAGATGGTCATTTTAAGATAACTCAAAAGGTACTTGGTTTATTTTTAATAGCTTTTGTTCTTTTAAAAAATCTGCTTTTATTGAGGTACTAGGATTTAAAATCCTGTTGATCATACTTTCAAGGATACATTCCAACACGACAGCGTGCTTCCCTACCCAGCATCCCAGAATCCCCACCCCAACCCCGCAGAAACTCAGCTATACAGACAAAATATTTAGTTCTTATTATTTTGACAACTTTTTGTTCCTGTAATATGTTTTATTGTCTTATATCTGGAATAAATCTTTTTTTTCTTATTGTGGAGGTGGTGACACATCACACATAGTGAATAAAACTAGTCTCTTAGGATTCTACAAAATTGTAAATTAAAGATAGATAAAATAAAGAAAATTCTCAAAAACTATTTTTCTTACAGGTATTTAAATTAAAATTATAATTTTTTACTAATTTTAAGATTTACATGAAATAGAGAAATCATAAAAATGTAAAATTTAGTAAAAGTGGAGAGCTAAAAAATTAAGGGAAAAATCTGAATAGGCCTATTGAAGTATTAAAGTGTTTTTATCCTTAAGAAAGATAATATTGACTTTATTTTTAAAAATCTTATACATCTGCCTGTCTGCATTAATAAGGATTGTAATAAAAATCTCTATGAATATAAAAAAACACCCGATTCTATATGTTATATGTATATAACATTCAATATAGATGAAATGTTAATTTGTTATTTTGGATATGTAAAATCCCTTAGCAAGATAGTAGAAACAAACCTTCCTTAATCTAGTAGAGGGCAACCATAAGTATCACATGCGAAGCCCTCCTTCTCCTCCTCCTCCTCCTCCTCTTCCACACCAAGCTCAGAGCTAACTACTGGCTCCACGCTCAGGCATCACTCCTAGCACTGTTCAGGAGACCATATAGGTGCTGGGGATTGAATTCGAGTAGCCGAGTGCAAGGCAAGCACTCTACCCACCGTACTATCGCTCTACCCTCCTTGAATGCATCTTTGCAAGACTGGTTTCAAGGCTCTGAATTCCATATGCTCAGTGGGCTTCTATACATCTTCCCCATTGGGTTTGCCATGCCTCTTCTGTGCTGAGGGCGAAACTTTGTAGTTGTAGAGAATCCCATTGGGATTCTGAGGAACTAGGTGGCCCTTTTCTTTCCATGCCATTTTTCTTTCCCTCGCTAGTGATAGGATGTATAACTACGAACAGCATGGAATTTGATGAGGAATTGTCAGGAGATTAATCTCACCTGGACTGGGTGTGGGTGTGGTGTGAATGGGTCAGAGCAGTACCTGACGGCCCTGGGGGCCATTCCCTTTATATTTGATCTAAGTGTGAGGCCTGGAGCTTCAGTGTTCAGACCTAGTGATGCAATGCTATTTGGGCAGTGCTGAGGGCTGTTGGGGATATACCTGGTGATGCTTGAGGACTATGTGGTGCCAGGAATTGAATACAGTGCCTTCTCAAGTAAGGCAAGGCTTCAAATCCTTTGAGTCATCCCCCTGGACCTTCATTTACTTTTCCTAAAACCTTCAGTCAGAAGAAAAATCAAGAGGCTCCAGGGAATAGCTTCATGGTTAAAAGCACCTGACTTGCAAGTTTAAAATCCTGAATTTGATCCCCAGTGCTGTTCAAGAATGCTGGGCGTGGTACCTGTCCATTCTGGTATCTCAGACTTCAGAGTGTGCAATCTCTGGAGCACAGCCAACCGTACATAAGCACGTGTAAGCACAACGCTACTGTGTGAGCACCAAGATAGCCAGGAGTGCACGCACCACCTCCACTCCCAAGAACACAGGTATGATGTCACAACAATCTTCAGAGCACTAAAGCTCAAATGTGCGTAAGCATAGCTGGTGTGACTCTGGCAAGTACGTAGGCAAGGTCAGTGAGGAAAGACCAAGTCTGTGTGATGTCTTGCAACCACAGCACCGAAGAGAAGGGAAGGTGGACTGTGATGGGGGTGGGGGAAGCAAAGAAAAGAAAGCGCCATGAGGTTGGAATATCTCATAGAAAATAGGCAACACCCAAAATTTAAAACTCTATAAGAAAACTGTGAGGAGAGAAAAACTAAGACTCGAGCTTCCTTATGACCCAGTAATTCCACTTCCTGGCATCTACCAAGGACCCCAAAGTTCTATTCAGGAAAAGCATTTGCACTTCTGTGTTCATTGAAGCACTATGCTCAATAGTCAAAATCTGGAAACAACCCAAGAGTCCAAGAACAGACGGCTGAACAAAGAAACTATGATATATATATATATGTATATATATAATAGATGACTACTTGGCTATAAGAAAAAAACAGAATCATTTAATTTGCCACTACATCGATGGACCTGGAGGTTATACTACTGAGTGAAGTCATTCAGAAGGAGAGGAGCAGGTACAAAATAATCTCTCCCACATAAAGAAGCATAGCAAGGGATCAACAAATGGTGAAAAGCAACAGAATTGGAGAACTGGTCCACAGAGCTGAGCTCACTATGGTGGGGAGAGGGTTATGGTGGGTGCTTGAGGTGAGGGATCCTGAAACTGTGTGGGAAAGACACTGATGAGGAGTGTAGTATTGGAGTGTTGTATGCATAAAACCCTATCATCAATAGCATTGTAAATCATGGTATCTATTTTTCTGGTTTTAATCTATTTTTTATTGAGATGTTATTAGTATTGAAGTTGTTATTTAATATTGAAAACTTTTTAATTAATTGAGTTTCTGTGATTTACAAGATTGTTAACGATGCCTTCCTGTGTACATAATTCCAATACCACCTCATCAAAGTGTACACACCTTCTTTGCCCAAGGTTCCCATGCCCCTCCCTCTCAACATCCCCCAACCTTGATTGTGTAATCACAGTGACTAAAATAAAATTTAGAAAACTATTCTGCTAATATTTTCTCCTCTCTCCTCCTTTCACAATGTTTAGATCAGTCTATATGAACTTCCACCCTTTGTGTACCATGGTGGTTTTTCTGCCCCCCTCTTAAAACATGAGGCACAAATTCCAAGAGTTTGTAAATGTAAAGAACCATTTAAATCCACATGTCAGTAGCCAGTTCCTGTGGCAGGAGCTGTTTCCACCCCCACCCCCCCATGGGCATTCCACAGGCATGTGTGAGTTAACAGTGGCTGTCCAGTGGAGGCATTTGGGTCAGTGTCTTAAGAGACTGTGGGGTAGAAACAAACACAAAGGCATTATAACCCTGACCAACCCACAGTAGAAGGACCCTATATCTTACAACTGGAAAGCACTGGGCTGTGCAGAGCTGTGCTGGGTAAGTAAAGTAAGTAAAGGCCCTCCCGTTGATCGTCGATTTGCTCGAGCGGGCCCAGTAACGTCTCCATTGGAGACTTTGTTGTTACTGTGTCTGGCATATCGAATACTCTCGGTAGCTTGCCGGGCTCTCCGAGAGGGGCGGAGGAATCGAACTCGGGTCGGCCATGTTGGCCGCGTGTAAGGCGAACGCCCTACCCGCTGTGCTATCGCTCCAGTGCTGGGTAAAAACATGAATACAGAAAACAAGCCTATATGGGGAACTATGTATGGTGGGGGACCAGGCCACCCCTCGTAGGTACAGAAGGACCCAAAGAGATTGTGTTTGGCCTGAACCATACTTATGATTATTTCGCACATAATCGCATCATACAGTAACTCTATTTTTAATCATTTGAGATTAACGAACAGACTGTTTCTTGCAGAAAGTCTACTGTTTGACATATTAACAAATGGCACAATGGTTCCAACACTTTTTACTTTCTGAGGGGAGATATTTTTTTGGTGGAGGGCACCCGGCTATGCTCAGGGTTTACTCCTGGCCTTATGCTTAGGGATCACTCCTGGTGGGGCTCATGGGACCATATATGTTGCTCAGGACCAAACCCGCGTCAGCCAGGCCAGGCAAGAACCCTATAGGTCCCTCTTCTATCTCTTTTGCCCTCCATGTGTTTTGTTGTTTTTTTATTTTTAAAGTGTCAGAGAGATAATGCAGGAGGCAAGGTGCTTATCTTGCTGACTCTGGTTTGATGCTTAGCATGACATATGGTCCCCTGAACACAGAGCCAAGAGTAAGCCCTGCTGCTACTGCTTCTTTATTCTTAATTCTTATTGACCCAACCCCCCAACAAGAATTAAACATAAAACATAAAATAATAGGGGCCAGAGAGATAGTACAGTGAATAAGGCAGTTTCCTTGTATGTGGCCGACCTGGATTCCATCTCCTGTACCATATATGGTTCCCCAAGTACCCACCCACCCTTCCCCAGAATAATTCATGTGTACAGAGCCAGGAGTAATCCCTGAGCACTGCTGGGTGTGCCAGTCCCCCAACATGAATAAATAAATAAAACAAAATAATAGTATCACTAATGGGAATAAAGAAATATCTCTTAGTTTTGATTTGAATTTCCCTAATGATTAGTGATGCTGACCATCTTTCATACACTTGAAGAAATAGTTGTCAACATGAAAAATCTAGAACTTTCACATTAGCCACAAATGCCTGGCCTCTTTTGACAACTCAAAAAACTTGACTCAGCTGAGCACTCAATTCCCCAAGACAATGGGAATCAGCTAGGTGGTGGGAGTTGCTTGCTAGAAGTCAAGCATTTCCCAGTTCACCCCTCTCCCCACCACTCCTTACTGCCTGCCGTGAGAGGCATGGAATTTGTGACTCTGGGTCGGAGGCTCAGCCTTTGCCCTCAGTTTGTATTCATGTCTAGATAGTGAGGCAAACAGTTCACCCCAGAGCAGCCTCATAAACAACAGCAAGATTCCCGCAGGTCTTTGGCAAACAGCCAGCAGAGCTCAGGCGACCATGTGTGACTGGAACCTTCACTTCGCCACATAATTCTTGTAACCCTCTCCAAACAGAAGCCCCAAGGCATCTGCCAAGTAAATAAAAGAACCTTTCCTCATAAATGCAATAAATCAAGAATCTAGCTAGGCGTGCCTCAGGAGTGACATCCTGTGCCCAAATGATGTGGGGAGTGGCTGCCAGGGCTTTTGAAAGAAAGAGCAGCCTGGGTGCGCTGGAGCCAGGCGTGCAGCCACGTTCCTGGCACTGTGTTTTTATGGGCACGGTTTCTTTTGAGTAAATGGCAATGGCTTGATGAGGTTTTCTTGATGAGACCGGAATCCCAAAGAGGTTGTTGGCATGGAATCTTCCTATTGCTGCATTAACTAAACATTCATGAAGGGCTGCCCCAGGTGAGTAACAGCAGAACGATGCCCCACGGAGAGAAACAGTGGGAGTTACCTTTCCCACGGTTTGCAGCCAGCTCCCAGGAACTCTGGCTGAGGACACCAAGCTTGGGGAACAGAACCTGGAATCTTGTGTGTCTGCAAATATGGGCAGGAACCCTTGGCGCCTGCTCCCAGACTAAACCTGCTGAATCACTTAGATTCTCAGAGTGAGAAAGACAGGATCAGACGGGGAAACTCCAGGGAGAGAAAAATGACCCAGTGCCACCCTCCTGGTGCCTTCTATTCTGGCTTTCACAAAGTCTTGTGGTATTAGGACACTAAATTCTCTTCCCTACCACCTTGAGGATGTGGACCCACTCGTTTCACAGGGGCCTTGACATGAACTATACTGTCACTGTCACTGTCCTCCCGTTGTTCATCGATTTGCTCGAGCGGGCCCAGTAACATTGTGAGACTTGTTACTGTGTTTGGCATATCGAATACGTGATGGGTAGCTTGTCAGGCTTTGCCATGTCTACTCTCGGTAGCTAGCCGGGCCCTCCGAGAGGGGCAGAGGAATCGAACTCAGGTCGGCCATGTTGGCTGCGTGCAAGGCAAACACCCTACCCACTACAAGCAGTATCAAAGATCTATTTGGCTCATGTACATTTTACATGTATGGGCTTCAAACATGAAAGGCTATTGCTCTACTGCTGAGTCACATCCCTGGCTCCAAAGTGAAATTCTTATCTACGTTGATTATGCATAACCATAACCACTTTTGGTTCTAGCAAAGAAATGCTAAACTACCTATGGCATAATCACAACACTTCATAAATGTGGTCAGACCCAGAAATACACAGGAGGCTCTCTGAGGCATCAACATAAATCGCAAGCTGTGTTATTGTAAAAGTTGATATCTGTGTTGCATTCATCTGGGGGATATAAAGTAACAAAGTATGAGATTAATACCCAAGAATAGCTGAGATCAGCACCAGGAGGATTACTCCATAACTTAGAGGCCAGCCAGGTATCCTAGAGGAAAGGGCAGTTCAGATAGAGAAGGGAGCACCAAATAAAGTATGTTTGGAGGATCCTCCCAGGAGGGGAGATGCATGTCGAAAGTAGACTATGGACTGAACATGTTTGCCACTCAATGCCTCTTTTGCAGACCACAACACCCAAAAGGAGAGAGAGAACACAGGGGATTGCCCTGCCACAGAGACAGGGGGGATGGGGGGATGGGGGTGGGAGGGATATTATCCATGGTGGTGGAAAATGGGCACTGGTGGAGGGATGGGTATCTGATCATTGTATAATTGAAACCAAAGCACAAAAAATTGTAAATCTACAACTTTAAAAAAAAATAAAATAAAATAAAGGGAAAAAAAAAAGTTGATATCTGTGAAGCCATTTTTAAAATGGAGTAGGGAGGGGCAATATAGAGAAATCACATTATATTATCTCCCTGAACTCTGTACCACCTTTAAACAGCCAAATACGCTGGACTGGGCCAAGATCAATTGTTTTAAGTAATGATTGTTTATTTATTTATGTATCTATTTAAAGGTAAAGGTAAAGGCCCTCCCGTTGATCGTCGATTTGCTCGAGTGGGCCCAGTAACATCTCCATTGGAGACTTTCGTTGTTACTGTGTTTGGCATATCGAATATGTCACGGGGAGCTTGCCAGGCTCTGCCGCGCGGGTGAGATACTCTCGGTAGCTTGCCGGGCTCTCTGAGAGGGGTGGAGGAATCGAACTCGGGTTGGCCACGTTGGCCGCTTGTAAGGCGAACGCCCTATCGCTGTGCTATTGCCCATGGCGATAGCACAGCGGTAGGGCGTTTGCCTTGCACGCAGCCAACATGTATCTATTTATTTTATTTTATTAGTGAAACACCATGAGGTAAAATTGTAGACTTACAGATTTTTGTGCTTGCGTTTCAGTTATACAATGATCAAGTACCCATCCCTCCACCAGTGTCCATTTTCCACCACCACTTATCCCAGTATCCCTCCCACCCCCCATCCCCCACATCCCACCCTACCTCTGTGGCAGGGCATTCCTTTTTGTTCTCTCTCTTCTTTTGGGTGCTGTGGTTTGCAAGAGGCATTGAGTGGCAATCATGTTCAGTCTATAGTCTACTTTCAGCATGCATCTCCGATCCTGGTAGGATCCTCCCAACACACTTTATTTGGTGCTCCCTTCTCTATCTGAGCTGCCTTTTCCCCTAGCGTGTGCGGCTGAGAAATGATTGTTTAAAAGAAGTCACCAGGGTGCCAGAGAGATAGTATAGGAGTTAAGGTGCTTGCTATGCAGATGGCCAATCCAAATTTGATCCTCAATACTGCTTATGGTGTTGAACATCACCAGTACTGACCCCTGAGCACAGAGTCAGGGATGAGCCCTGAGCACTGCTGGGTAGGGAAGCCCACCCCACTCCAAAATCAGAAGTCACTGGACAGAGCTGATAATGTGACAAGGAAATGAGAATAAAATATCATTTCCTTTTTATCCTTTCTAGAGATTCAGTGATCAAATATGTACAGCTAAGAATAAAGGATGATCAATTCTCTAACCAAACTTTAACTTTACAGTATTAGGATTCTGTGTGTATCTCTAAAATAATTGTCAGTTTTTAAACTTTCCTATGCACATCATCATTCCAAAAGCAAATCTCAGACTTTTTGGTTTCCCAAGTGAAGCAAGAGTACCTACATTTATGATTCTCTTTATTCCTTACCAGATAGTGGAACGGATGCTGAACTAGCACCAGGAGGCAGATAGCAATGTGGTCGTAGACACGGCCAGATCTCTTTGTCCACTGCCCAGGTTCCATGGTCTACCCCTAGTGGGGTATAGAATTAGAAGGATGCATCTCAGATTTACCAGGAATCTGGAGAAATTCTTTCAGGTTTCCAACTTCCAATAATTAATGACTTCACCCCCTACTCATCCATATTGCACACATTTTTTTAAAATAATGCATGAGTACTCTGCTATTTGTTCAGCCATTGATTAAGCTGATTGAATTGGGCATGAATTTCACATCACTTTTTTTTTTAAATTGTATCACCGTGAGATAGAGTTACAAAGCTTTCATGTTTGAGATTCAGCCATACAATGATGGAACACTCATCCCTCCACCAGTGCACATTTTCCACCATCCACATCTCAGTCCTCACCCTGCCCCTATGGCAGACAATTTCCCCAGTACTCTCTCTCTAATTTTGGGCATTATGTTTTGCTCGAAATTTCCCACCACCATTCAAGCCTACTTGCCAGGGGCAGATGCTAGATAAATTTATTTTCCTTTGCTCATTTTGAATATCATGAGAGCTCGCACAGCCGCGATTGTAAATGTAAATTTTTAGATTGTAAATGGTTGGGTTCCAGAGACATCTCTGTATGGCACTAATCTATTTTGGGATTCAAATGGGAGTCTCTGGGCCAGGGACTATGGTGTGCTAAGATGGTGCCCGGAGGCAAATTGTGGGTGTAACAGCCAGTCTACTGGGCTGGCAGGGACCTGGGGAGGGACAGCCTAGGTCCTCTGCCACTATGCTGCCTGGAGATTTAGTCCTGGAACCCACATACTGGGAGGGGGGCCTTCCTTGTAGGAGCTCTGGGTCACCGGGTTTCCCCATCTGGAGTAGGCAGGGAGACTGCACCTGCTCCATCTGGGGTGCCTGGGTTAAACTGGCCCGGTATGGGGCCTGGAGAGATTCCGGCTCTGTGGTGTCTCCTGGGACTTGCAGCTGTAGCACGCATTTTTAAAATAATATTTTAAAAACATTTTGAAAAAACAATTTATGATTTTTCCTGTATCTTTTTCCTTGTGGAAAATTAAATGCAATTTTGATGGGAATTTTTCTATAATAAATTACACATTTTTTGAGGAGCTTAAAAATAACTTCACTATATAGAGAATTTTAATGACACACAAAAATAGCTCATAGTGAAAGGAATCCCCAGTATGCGTTACTCAAGGTCAAGGTCTATTAGTGGGGACCTGTCTGGTTCCTCCACATCCTTCTTAGTGGTCCTCCCTCCAGCTTATGCTGAAGCAAATCCTAGACATGGAATTTTTTACTTGTAGATACTTCTGGTATATCTTTCAAAAGCAAGATTCCTCTAAAACATAATCATCTATTATTACATGTAAGGTTAAACTAAAAAATTTTCAACATCATCGATCCAGTGTTTTTACACTTTTAGTTGGATCACAAATTCACAAGATTTTTAGTAGGTTCCCCTCCCCCCAATCCTTTCATAATAGGGCATTACTTTTCTTCAGTTTTTGCAGACATTACTTATTTATTTTTGTGCTCGAAGCTGACTGAGGTGGCTCTATGCTCAGGAATCACTCCTGGAAATGTTCAGGGACAATATGTACAGTTGACTAACAGGATTGGCTGCATGTAAACTAAGCACTTTAACCCCCATACTTCTCTCTCCCACCCCTTTGCAAGTATCTTTTTTTAGCAATCCTAGTGTTGATACCATAATGAAAAATTTAAAATGTTGGCAATATATTATAAAGTGCAATAAATAATATTTTAATTTAAACAGGATATTATTTTGCTAAGAAGTGAATAGACCTAACACTTTTTTCTCTTCATATTTATCATGGTGCTATTTCACAGGCTAATTTCTAAACATGCAATTTTTTAAAAAATGGAAGTCATGTTTGTCCAGGAGTACTACTTTACAAATACTATTATAGACTACTTTATGGCAGACATTGGTTTGCCACTCTTCAAATAGGAACAATGCTAAGTTGTGAGTTTGATACTGTTCAGCTTGTGGTTACATCGCTTCCAAATGTGGCAGGACAAAACATTGAGGGACCTTCTTGTCACCATTTCTCTATTCACTGTGACTCCACTGTGATAGAATATTCAAGTCCTCTATGCTGCCAGACCTAGCAGAAAGCTTCCCACAAATCCACTGGCTATCACCACGTCCTGTTGGATCATCTGCTGTCTTTTTAAATTATGCTGTTGGTTTCAGGTGCTGTTCCATGTGCTTGTTTTTAAATCTCTCGTTTGGTTCTGTTGTCATCTTTTTCGATTCTCTTCCAGCCAATTTTCAGGAACTGCTTTGACTGGGGATCGGAAGCAGAAGCGAGCACGAAGGACCCCCATCACCTAGGGCGCCGCTGCGGAGTCTTCCCGCTTTCTGGAACAAGACTCCTGCACGCCTGCCGCCGCCCTGCCCACTGCAATCTGGGTGGCTCTAGGGTATTTTTCTTTTCTTTTCTTTTTCCCCCAAATTTTATTTTCATAAAGTTGTTCACAGTAATTGATTACATTCAATATTTCAACACCAATCCCACTATCATTACAACTGCCCTCCACAATTATTTTGAATCTTCTTACCACCCATTAAAGCCTGCCCCACAAGCAGATGCTAAATAATTTATTTTCTATTACTTGTTATGAATAGTATAAGATATCTAAAACTGTAAATAATTGGGGTCCAGAATATCTCTGTGGCGAGCTGTTGTGTTCTGAGATTCATTCTTTTTCCTTGAAATTATTTTTGTTTTGAGGTCACACCCAGCTGTGCTTAGAGTTTAGAATTTCTTGCTCTGTGCTCAGGAACACTCTTGGAGGTGCTCAAAGGACCATAGAGCATGCCAGGGATAGAAGCCAGGACTGCTGTGTGTATGGTAAGCAGCCTCCCTACTGTATTATCTCTCGAGCATCTTTCTTGAGATTGTTATGTGAAGGTACAATTTCTTTGGCTCTCTCTTATGACAGGACCCCTTGCAGGCTTTGTTCATCCCTCTATGTCTGCCTCTTCTTCTTGTGCATATCCTTGAGTCCTAATGGTTGTAAGGTGAATGGATAGCATCGCTGTTTTAACATTGTGCCCAGTATCATCTTTTAAATCATTGATATTCTTTTGAATTATATGAGAAGCTAGTGTTTACTGAGGATTTATGATATGCCATTCTGTTTTAAGCATTCTCCATAGATCTCATTCATTCCCCCACAACTACTGTAGGAAGAAGGTATTGTAGACTCACCTTACAAGTGAAAACACAGACGGAAGGGGAGTCTCTTGTCCTGGGACACAAAAGAGAGCTCGTGGGCAGTGGTATGTGCACAGTGATTGGTTCCAGAGTCCAAGATCCTGCCCAGCAAGATTGTTAATTAATCATTTAATGCAGTGAAAAGGTTAAGAATGCTGTTTTCCACCCAAAAGGAGAGAGAGAACACGGGGGATTGCCCTGCCACAGAGGCAGGGGGGGATGGGGGGTGGGGGTGGGGGGGATATAATCCATGGTGGTGGAAAATGGGCACTGGTGGAGGGATGGGTATCTGATCATTGTATAATCAAACCCAAGCACAAAAGATTGTAAAGCTACAACTGTACCTCATGGTGTTTCACTAATAAAAAAAGAAAAATTGAAAAAAAAAAGAATGCTGTTTTCTATTATTTTCTGGGTCAGGAGGAATACAGGAATACATTTCTCTTTTACTATAAGTAAACATAAAAAACTGCATTCCTTGAGCAGTATTTTCCACTCTATGTCAAAACCAAATATAGCATTATTAGAGAGTAACCAGGCCTCATTGAAATTATTCAAATAGCAAAACTACTCAAATATTAAAGGAATATCCTAGCTCTTAAAGTAAACTTCAGGTAGAAGTAAATTGGTACAACTATCTTGGAAATCTATTTGGAGCAATATCCTAATAACCCTAACCTTTGATTCTACAATTCCACTCCAGTTTATGAAGAAAAATGAGTGCCTGGAGCCACCCAAAATCATCGATAAGAATGTCCTTAGTATTTGTACTTGTATTGTCCTCTAGTTGAATGTAACACAAATGCCCATCAACAGAAGGACAAATTATAGTTTATTTTTGCAATGTATTAGTTCATAGCATAAAGTTGTGTGACAGAGATATTCTCACAATGTTTTTGATCATACGCATTCTAGACTCAATAGTATGAGCAGAGCTTACAAACGTAACTAGAAAGGCCCAAGCCAGACCTGGGAGGGAATGTGCTACAGGATTCCATTTACACAGAGTGATAAGGCAGAGTGCAGCCATATGTAGTACATCCACGCAGACAGAGGTGACCTGGGATCCCAGTAGTGGTCACGCTCTGTTTCTTGATATGGTGCAAGCAACCATGTGCATTCAGTCTGGGACTATTCATTGTATTGGTCACTTTTCAGTGTGTTTATATAACTCATACACAGTGCTTTTATATACATATTTTTAAATGATGGGGATTCCCAACTAAGTCTCCCAGGAGATGCATGCCAAGCAGCTAAAACTTATGGAATCATGGTACCCACAGCTGGAAACTCTGGAGCACTCTTGGGACGTGTGTGAGTCAAATACTGGCCTTCCAAAGCCCTGGCAGGCACAGCCATACCCCACACTGCAGCTATGCCAAAGGCTGAATGCCACTACTTCACAAATCTTTCCTGCAGAGCCACCAATCTGCCAATAGCTTCAGTACCAAGTACCCAGTCAGAGAACTGGTATTCTTCAGTGTAGAGGTGGGTAGCCCTCCTCTAAACTCCAGTACTTCCAGAAGTTCTGGCAGCCACACCTCCCATGGCCTCTGCCATGTTGACTCAGACCAGAGTATCTGGATCGCAGAAGTATCTGGACCACAGGACACCTTCTAAAGCAATAAACAGTTCAATAAATTCTTAGACAAGGGCTTAACAACCCTGAATCAGATATAACAATTTTTGCATAAATTAATTTTATATTTATTGATTTTAATATTAGAGTTTTGCTGTATAATCCATTTTAATTCTTTAATTGTATCAACTGTTGTGGGTTTTTTCTACATTATAATAATTTTTTTAAAAGTTGGAAAACAAAAGAAAAATGATAGGGCAGGAGAGAGTATAGGGTTGCCTTGCAAGCAGCCAACCCTGATTATATCCCCAGCATTTTTTTTTTTTTGCTTTTTGGGTCACACCCGGCGTTGCTCAGGGGTTACTCCTGGCTCTGCACTCAGGAATTACTCCTGGCAGTACACAGGAGACCATATGTGATGCCGGGAATCAAACCTGGGTCGGCTGCATGCAAGGTAAATGCCCTACCTGCTGTGCTATCGCTCCAGCCTCCCAGCATTTCATATGGTCCGGCAAGTATCATCGGGAGTGAGCATAGAGCTGGGTGTAGACCCAGCTGGGCATGGCCCCCAAACAAACACACAAACAAAAAAGAATAATAATATAATATAAACCACTCAATCAGCTGTTAGTGGAGGAAATTAGAAAAATTAGAATAATCAAAAGACCTGCTTTCCTACAGCACTATGTACTGTCAAGAAAAGGTAAATTCTAGTCTAACGGGGCCATCACAGGAGATGAAGGCTGGGGATGCACCCTAAGACACCTCTTTTGTTGATACCACCACAACTCCCCTCAATTAGACATTCTTCCTTAATAGTCATAATTCTTATCAAACAAATTTTTTCTTTCATGTATTTACTTACCTCAACCAGCACTTGAATAACACATGCATTGATATTAAGTACACATGTATTGATATTATTTCATTTATTCCTAATAGGGCTGGAGCGATAGCACAGCGGGTAGGGCGTTTGCCTTGCACGCGGCCGACCTGAGTTTGATTTCTCCACCCCACTTGGAGAACCCGGCAAGCTACCAAGAGTATCTCGCCCTAACAGCAAAACCTGGCAAGCTACCCGTGACGTATTTGGTATGCCAAACACAGTAACGACAAGTCTCACAATGTTACTGGGCCTGCTCGAGCAAATCGATGAACAACGGGAGGACAGTGCTACAGTGCTACAGTGCTATTCCTCATAACTCTTTGATGAAGTTTCCATTAGTATACCCATTTTACGGATGAGACTGAGGTACAGCAATGACTCCCAACCAGTAGGTGGCAGATTGGTCAGGGAAGGTGAGATGTGTGAGGTTAGTCTGACAGATGAACCAGTGTCCAGAGTCTGTTGTAGGGGAGTTGCTCTATTGTGGGCAAAATTGGTTTGTACTAGCAGGTGGGAAATTGAACCAAGTTCTTGAGTTATCCGTCTTAGGGGTCCTAAGGTGACAGCATTTAGGTTATCCCAGTGCTCAGCAGAGACCGCTGCTGGGCATGGACTTTGGAGCGGGTCTTAAGTGTCAATATTCCTGGGGATTAAGGACTCCTCCCAAATTCCTGTCTGCAGCCCTGGCTTACTCCTACACTGGACTTTGGAGTCATCTGCCTAGTGTGTGTTCTACCTGGAATGTTCAGAGTAAAAGTCTCCAGCTCCCTGCTCTCCATCTCCTCCCCTTCCCTGTGGCCTCTTTTCCTGAGTGGCATCCTCAAAATCCTTAACCTTCCATGACTTATTCTCCTGTCATTCAGTACTACATGGGATCCAGTACTAAGTCCCAATAATTAACAATACCACCTGCTAATGGGGTGACTCTCCCAGTCCCTGGTTCTTCTTCCTTAAAAACTAGGAAAGGAACATAGAAAGCACAGCTGGGTTTCAGGTGCTATTATCTAGCACATAATAAATGCTAATTCAATTTTAGCTGGTACTACCTTCTTCATTTCACTCTTGTTTAGTATTTACTCCTCCTGCTTAGTCTTGTCAGAGAGAAGCAGTTTGTATACTAGGGGATCCTCTAATAAGAAGGTACACTTGGGCCGGAGAGATGGTACAAGGGGAAGGCAGAAAATGCATATAATTCTCCCTCATCCCAAACTTTTGACCTAGGCTGACCAAAAATGGACAACCTACAGCTTTTGTACAGACATCAAGTGGGAATGATTTTTACATTTTTAAATGGTTGCATAATGTAAATGGTTATATAAATACTTACATAACTTTGTTTTTGCCTCTTGGGCTACAAAGGCTTTGGTGTTTCCTATTTAGCCCTGTATGGAAATATTTGCCATCTTTAGGCCAGAGAAGTAGTATAGGGGTTATGGCACTTGCTTTGCCTACTGCCAACAGTGGTTTAACCCTGGTACTGCATATGGTCCCCCTACCTCTGTCAAGAGTTGCTCCAAAGCACAGAACAAGATGTAAAAACATTTTTTTTGCCATCTATGCTTAGTTACTAATCCTTAACTACCTAACACTGAAAAGAAATTTTTTGCTGTGAGGGTGGTATTGATCTGCTGACTAATTCTATGCCTCCTGTCCCTCAAGCAGTCTGTACATTCTGCAGCTGAGTTAGTTTTCTTAACTCCAGATATAAACCCATGTTTCCTCTGCTTAACTTTGTTAGGTTTTCTGATTGTGGGAAATCAGCAATTGGAGCAGAGAAGAGAGAGAATTACCACTGGGAATTCTGGTATACTCCAACCTTAGACACAGCTCTCTAGGAAGGAAAAATGAAGGGCTCCTTGAATGACCTTGCAATAAAATCTTGTAGCAAAAGTCAGTTTGATTACCTTTTAGAAAAAGTAAAATTATCATTGTTTGTAGGTGAATGTGTATCTGGGAAGTCCAAGAGACTCAACTAAAAAATATATTAAAATTCAGTACTGTGGTTAATTATAAATTTAATATGCAAAAAAAGTCATCACTTTTTCAAATGCAAAGAACCTATTAAAAATACAATAGAAGAAAAATCCCATTTACAATACCCACAAAAGATGGAATACTCAGGAATAAACTGAACTGAAATAAATTTAAATGAACCCAACTTTAAGGTTCAAGCAGACATCTTTAAAATAATATAAAAACTAACTAGAATGATCGGTAAGAATGGCTTGTTTTTGAATAGAAAGAACTATTTTTCTCCCTTAAATATATCTAAAAATGCAATGCAATCACATTGAAATTATTTTTGTTTTGTTTTGGGGCACACCTCAAAGTTCTCAGGAGCTGCGGTCGGTGGCACCCCGGGAACCATGTGCAGTGCCAAGATCACGTCCACTTGGCCTGCATAGGAAGCAACCAGCCAGCTGAACTCTCTTTCCCTCTCCCCACATCTTCTTTCTAAAATTAGACACGCTAACTCTAAACTTTATGTGAAAGCAAGACATGTAAGAATAGTCAAAACATTCTGCAGGTTAATAGAAAGAAGAAAAGCATTTCTTCTAAATAACAAAAGACATTATAAAACTATACTTAATAAAAGAAGCATGAGATAGCACATACAGCTAGATCAATGAAACAACTCAAGTTCAGAAATAGACCCAAATACATATGGGTCCATACATATGGAAAGATGGCATTTCAAAGCTGTGGGGGGAAAGATGTATTATTCAATAAACGACTTTGGGACAGCTGAGTACCAGCTGGAGCCATACCTTACTCCTCGCACCAAAGTCGATTCCAGATGGATTCAAGTACTTTTAAAAACATAGCAGTACAAGAGGAAAAACCCGAGTTGGGTATTTTTCTTCCTTTCTAACATTTATCTCCAAATAGGGAAGATATTTCCAAGTAAGATATAAAACCCAGAAAATACTAAATATTAAGGGAAAGAGAGGCCAGATTTAAGTGCATATAAGGTATTTTCATTGGAGCGTACTTCAAAAGCTTTTTAAAGAGAGACCAGGGAGGTAGCTCAGTGACAGACTTGCAAGCATAAAGCCTTTGGGTTCTATCTTACCCCCTCCCCCATTTTCTTTTCTCTTTCTTTTTTCCTTTTCTTCCTTTTGTATTTTTTTCTTTTCTTTTTTTAGTTTTGGGGCCAGACTCAGCAATGTTCAGGGGTTACTCTTGGCTCTGTACTCAGGAATTACTCCTGGAGATGCTCAGGGGGGCATACAGGATGCCAGGAATTGCAAGGCAAGCACCCTACCTGCTGTATTATCTATCTCTCAGCTCCCACCTTCAACAATTTTTAAAAGCACTGTGGCTCTATAGCACTGTCCTCCCAATGTTCATCAGTTTGCTAGAGCGGGCCCAGTAACATTGTGAGACTTGTTACTGTGTTTGGCATATCAAATATGTCACAGGTAGCTTGCTAGGCTTTTCTGTGCGGGCGAGATACTCTAGGTAGCTTGTTGGGCTCTCCAAGAGGGGCTGAGGAATTGGACTCGGGTCGGCCGGGCCGGCTGCATGCAAGGCAAATTCTCTACCCGCCGTGCTATTGCTCCAGCCCATTTTTATTTATTTATTTTAATTTTTATTAGTGAGACACCATGAGGTACAGTTGTAGACTTACAAATTTTTGTGCTTGGGTTTCAATTATACAATGATCAAATGCCCATCCCTCCACCAGTGCCCATTTCCCACCACCACAGATGCAGCCCATTTTTAAAAGAAAAGATTTATTTTAGTTTTACAAGGTTGTTCACAATAATTTATTACTTTCAATATTCCAACACGAACCCTACCACCATTACACCTTACCTACCACCATAAATTTTCCCAACCACCACCAAAATCTGCCCCAATAGCAGGCCCTAAATAATTTACTTTGTATTGATTATTATAAATAATTCTCTAAAAATGTGTGCTACTCCTGGTACATCAGTGGTATAGAGTATGAGAGGTTGCTCCAAGAATTTTAAAATTATAAATAAGGTGATACAGCTGGAGTTAAATTTTAAACTAGGTGGTGACTTTGGGGTCTGAGACATCTCTGCAGCTTGTTGATCTCTTCTGAGATTTATCTGTGAGTCTCCGAAAAGATTTTTTTTTTTTAATGGAAGACCTAATAGCTGAAGACATAGTACTGTGGATTAGGTGCTTGGCTTGCATGCAGCCAATCTGAGTTTGATCCCCAGCATCCCATATGACCACTGCCAGGAATGATCCCTGAGCACTACTGGGAATGCCTCCCCCCCCCAAAAAAAAATTGAATCAAATAAAAATTAGAAAAATATTTACTACCCCTATGAAATTGACAAAGGCCCAATTTTCTCATTAAATAAATATTATTTCAAACATAATAAAGCTGATAAAGTACCAATAATCCAACTTCCAAAAAATGTACAAAAGACACAGCATAAAGTTTTTAAATGAAGAGGTGCTCAATATAACAAAGAAATGGAAATTTCAGGGGCTGGAGCAATAACACAGCAAATAGGGCATTTGCCTTGCACGGGGCCAAACTGGCTTCGATTCCCAGCATCCCATATGGTCCCCTGAGCACCACCAGGAATAATTCCTGAGAGCATGAGCCAGGAGTAAGCTCTGTGCATTGCTGGGTGTGACTCAGAAAACAAAAAAAATGGAAATTCCAACAATGAGAATATCAGTTTTTGAAGATTTATACTGCAAACATGCAGGGAAAGAGGCACTGTGAGGAGAGGCAAAACAGTTGTGCTTTCTTTCCAGGGCATTTGGAATTGTAAAAAAAAAAAAAAGTAGAGAGATTCTCTAATAGAGGTTTACAACAGACATGTATATGCCACCAGGAAAAATGAAGTAATGTAATTTGCATGGACGACGGAGATAGTATCATGCTGAGTGAAATGAGACAGAGGGAGAGGAACAGACATAGAATGATTAAACTAATTTGTGGGATATGGAAAACAATCATGAACAACCTTGTAACTGTATATCACTGTGATTCAATTAAAAAATAAATAAGTTAAAAAAAACATATCATGAGACTAATCCCAAAGGATGATAGAAATGAGGGCCAGGAGAACTGGCTCATGATTGGAAACTTGCCACAAGTGGTGGAGAGTGCAGTTAGGACAGAGAAGGGACCACTATGACAATGGTAATTGGAAATGATCACTCTGGACAAGAACTTAGGGCTGAAAGGAGGCAAGGAAACACATATAATAACTTTGCTACAAATCACAATGCCTAAAAAGAGGGGGGGAGAGAGAGAGAGAGAGAGAGAGAGAGAGAGAGAGAGAGAGAGAGAGAGAGAGAGAGAGAGAGAGAGAGACGCCTGCGGTAGAGGTAGGCCGGGGTGGGAGGGGTGTGGCCTGGAGGGAAACTGGGACATTGCTAATGGGAAATGTACTCTGGTAGAAGGGGTGTTTGGAACATTGTATGACTGAAATCCAATGATAAACAACTTTGTAACTCTGTATCTTACTGTGATTAAAAAAAAAATGAAAACAATGGTCTTTCAATAAGAGGTCTGTATATTCTAGAATGGGTTGTTGACAGTTTCTTAAAGGGCTAGATAGCATTTTAAGCTTTGTTGGCCAAGAAGATACAAGATAGAGGTTATTGTGCAGATACTACTTTAAACATTCTTAACATAAATTTGGAAACATGTAGCTTTGGTGTCTGGTCTAGAATATCAATACTCTGATAGTCTATGCAGTGCTTAATGGACTTGATCTAAATACTGATAGTATGGAAAAGTACAAAATCATGCATTTTTAAAAAAGGAATGGAGCAAAATGAAAAATCAACATCAATTCATCAACTAACATTAACAACAAACAATCCCAAAAGGAAATTGAGAGAATGTTAATTTCATTGACTTAATTGATGAAAAATAATGAAATACTTAGAAATTTACCTAGGAGGTAGCTTATGTACTTAAAGTAATAAAATGTAGCACTGTAGCACTGTCCTCCTGTTGTTCATCAATTTGCTTGAGCAGGCACCAGTAATGTCTCACCACAAATTGTGAGACTTGTTACTGTTTTTGGCATATCAATTACATCACGGGGAACTTGCCAGGCTCTGCCTTGTGGGCAGGATAGTCTCGGCAGCTTGCCGGGCTCTCTGAGGAATCGAACAGAGGAATTGAACCCGGGTTGGCCGCGTGCAAGGAAAATGCCCTACCCACTGTGCTATCTGCTATCAGAGTCTCCTGCCCCCACTCCTGGCTGTCCTCACTGGGGCCCCTTGGAGGGGGGCGCGGGTTGAATTTCCCTTCCTGCCCTGAGCAGAGCCCCGGCAGCCAAAGACCTCCAGAACCAGCCACAGCCATGCTGAGACCACTCTCCACACGTCCGGAAAAGCCTCATGCGTGAAGGAACTGGCAGAGGAACCCAGGCATGCGAGTCCTGGGCTGAGATCTCCAAACCTGCTCATATCGGGACTGTGCCTTCTCCACCCAAACCCCCCATCTTCCATTAGGTAGGTGTCACACCCACCAGCTGCCACTGGCACCAGGTGGTCCCATCAATGGCCAAGACCCAGAGACTATAAAACAAGTTCCTGGAAGCATGCATCCACAGATGCGGCCGTGCGACATTTTATTATCTTGTTCTTACTTTGGAGAACCTGACAGAAAGTATCCACCTGCACGGCAGAGTCTGGCAAACTTCCCGTGTCGTACTCAATATGCCAAATACCAGTAACAATGATGGGTCTCATTCTCCTAACCCTAAAAGAGCATTGAATATGGCTCTTTTAAAATCTCAGGGCTAGGAAGAAGGAGACATTACTGGTGCCTGCTCGAGGCAATCGATGAACAGGATGATCGTGATCGAGATTAAATTATTGTAATTGTTTTCTGTCCTTTCCCTCTGGCCCACCTTTCAGATCTTTCTTTGATAATGGCTCCTCTGTGAATTCAGGAGTTTGGGGGATGGGGATGACAGATGTTGTCAATTGATTTTATTATTTATTCATTTATTTTGCTATGCCGTTTTATATTTGACTTTTTAGTATACCTTTCTCATACATATATGTTCATATACATTTCTCATTTCTCATACATACATATTTGATCTTTATCCACAGTTCCTTACTCAAAGCTTAGAACTTCCCAATCCCTTAGAATTTCCTAACACTAGAGAGAGACAAAGGTGTCCCTTATTATATTAATGAGGTTACTCTGGGAAGCTGTGTGGGTTAGGAGATGAGAAGCAGAGGAATCAACTGTAGGATAACAATGGGCTTGTCCTTTCAACCTTGCCACAGGGAACTTATTTCACCTTAAAGCAATGTCCCTTCTGTATGGACACAGGAAGACAGTTAATATTATGCTTTGTAACTTGGGAGTTGATTGACTCCAATAATATTATTATCTAGTTCTTACTCTGGAGAACTTGCCAGGCTACCAAAAGTATCCTGTCCACATGGCAGAGTCTGGCAAACTCCCCATGGCGTATTCAAAAACCAGTAACAATGATGGGTCTCATTTTCCTGACCCTGAAAGAGCCTCAAATGTGGCACTTTTTAAAATCTCAGGGTTAGGATGAAGGAGACTTTACTGGTGCCTGCTCGAGGAAATCGATGAACAACAGGATGACAGTGATACAGTGATACAGTACATGATCCAATGATTTTTGACTATACAATGAGGAAAGACCAGTTTTTTTCAACATTGATACTGAGAAAATTTGGATGATTTCATCTACATGTCTAATTGAACATATGTAATATCACTTGATCACTTGATTCCCCGTTATTCATTGATTTACTCGACCGGGTGCCAGTAACGTCTCCATTCATCCCTGTTGCGTGCTAGTGTAGCCCAATGGCATCTGTTCGTTCAAGGAACATGCAGAGCCTCAAACCGATCATTCAGGGTCTTGATGAAGAAGTCTGACCATCTTGTAGGTGGGCGTCCACGCGATCTTTTGACGTCCTGTGGAATCCAGTCAGTAATGGCTCTAGTCCAGCGGTTGTCTGTAAACCTCATTACGTGTCCAGCCCATCTGATTTTTGATGCCTTGGCAAATGAGACAGCGTCCCTGATTCTTGAGCGTTGACGGAGATCAGAACTCCGGATTCTATCTCTCATTTGAGTGAATCGTGATATTCCAAGCATAGCTCTTTCGATTCCTCTTTGAGAGACCCGAATAGTGTTCTCATCCTGTTTTCGTAGGGCCCAGGTCTCTGAGGCATATGTTAATGGAGGAAGAACAGTGGAATCGAGGAGATGTGCTCGTAGCTGGAGGTTCTTTGTCCTCTTAGTTATTTCTTCAACGCTCTTGAAGGCATTCCAAGCCGCTCTCTTCCTCCTGCACAACTCAGGTGCCAGGTCATTCATCATGTTGATTTCTCAACCTAGGTATATATAACTGTTGCATTCGGAGATGGTGGTTCCGTTGAGAGCGAATGGAGCGTCAGGAACGAGGCTGTTTCTCATAAACATTGTCTTTGTAAGATTCAGCTGTAGTCCGACCTTTCCACACTCACGGTCGAAGTCGGTCAGCATTTGTGCCGCTTGGCTGATGTTTGGTGTTATTAGAACGATGTCATCAGCAAAGCGGAGGTGGTGTAGTTGCCGACCATCTATCTTCACTCCCATTCTTTCCCATTCCAGTCGTCGCATGATGTTCTCAAGGGTAGCACTGAAGAGTTTTGGTGAAATGGTATCACCCTACCGAACCCCTCTCTTGACATGGATGATTACTTCTTTGTAGAATGGTGAGATCCTGGTAGTGAATCCATAATAGAGCTCACGAAGGATCCTGATGTATTGAGTTTGTACGCCCTGATTGGCTAGGGCTTCTATGACGGCTTCCATCTCAACAGAATATATAATATAAAATTGGTTTACAAATAAAATAAATGCAAACCAGTGGACGTTGGTAATAAAACTAAGATCGGTTACTTGAGGAAAAGGGAGTGGGGAACAAGATAGAGTGTGTGTAACACACACACAAAAACCAAATATTGTACCATTTCCATCTAATGTTCCTGTAATACTGAAATCCATAGATTCAGAATGTAGAAGGTGGTTGTAAGAGATGGCTGGGATGGAATGAAAGTTCGGAGAGTTAGCACTGACTAAGCAGAGTGTTTCAACTGGTACCTGAAAGAGAAATACAGTAGTGATGTTGACAATAAAGTGAATGAACTAATAAGATTGAACTGTATACTTAAAAATTACAAAATGGGGGCCAGAGGGATAGCACAGCAGGTAAGGAAATTTGTCTTGTATGCAGATGACTTGGATTTGACCCCTGGCATCCCATATGGTTCCCTGAGCACTGCCAGAAGTGATTTCTGAGTGCAGAACCAGAATAACCCTTGAGCATTGCCAGGAATACACCCGCCCCCCCCCCAAAAAAAAAGAATAAAGAGAATTTTTAAAAGGATAAAAAGGTGCCAGGGGCTGAAGAGAACTTTTTTGGTTTTGTTTTTGGGGCCACTCCTGGTGGTGCTCTAGGGCTACTTTTATTTCCGTGTTTAGAATAACTCTGAGAGATGCTCTTTGTGACACACTTTGGGAGCTTGGGATGCTTCCATAACTTAGCTCTAGTAACTGTCAATGCAACAAACACTGGTCTAGATATCCTTTTTTTTTTAAAAAAAAAGTGTGCTTTTCTATTATTTGGATTAGGCGTGGAATTGCTGGATCACATGTTTGATGCATTTCCAACATTTTGAGTTTTCCATACAGCTTCTGTAGAGGTTGAACCAATTGACATTCCCACCAATTGCGTTTGTGGGTTTCTGTCTCTTTCTACTCTCACCAACACTTGTGTCTGGTCTTTTTGATATAGGATACTGTCACGGATACGGGTAATATCTGTCATTTGGACTATAACAACAACACTGTCGTCCCGTTGTTCATCGATTTTGCTCGAGCGGGCCCAGTAACATCTCCATTTTGAGACTTTTTGTTACTGTGTTTGGCATATCGAATACATCATGAGTAGTTTGCCAGGCTTTGCCGTGAGGGCGACATACTCTCGGTAGCTTACTGGGCTCTCCGAGAGGGGCGGAGGAATTGAACCCAACTTGGTCGGGCTGGCTGCATGCAAGGCAAATGCCCTACTGCTGTGCTATCGCTCCAGCCCATTTTTGAACTATATAAATTTTAATGTAGTCCAATGAATAAATGCCTTTTTATGACTAATTTTTTAACCTATCTCAAAAATATCTTATGGACATTTTATTATTTTTTCTTCTTGCATTTATGTCTATAATCCACATAGAATTGATTTTGTGCATTTTTGTACCTCTTACTGCTTATACAGAAATCACAAGTAAACATTGTGCTACCCTGCAAGGATTGGGGCTTAAGGAATTGGTGTCAAAATCAGAATTCTGGCTGCTGCTATCACTGTAATTCATAAACTACTCATCTCTGACTTTGAAAACAAAGGTCTCCTACCAGACTTCATGAAACTTCTAGGCCAATTTGCTGGCCGGGAAGTAAGACCTTGCTAGTTCCTGATACCCACGTGCAAGAAACTTTAAGTCACTGAGTTTGGGGTGGTTTTTACATATCAAGGTTGTGGCAATAATTGATAGTAAGGGAGTTAATTACTAGGCTCGATTATGAGTATTTTAAATTTCTTGATAACATTGCTAATTTTTTTCCCTGAAAAATTATTCCAATATATGCACCCTATTCCTACCCTCAGTGATATTTGTTGATATTTAGTGAATTTTCCCTTCTGAAATACTGAAATCTTTTGTCCACACCCCTTCCCCCTCAATAAGTTTGCCTTATTGCCTGTTTGCCTTTTTTTCAGTTGGCATTAGGGACCCAAGAAATGGGTCAAAGTAATGAGTAAGTTTGTGAAGACAGAGGCCTGTTAGGTGATCTGTGAACTCTGGATGCATCTGTTGCCAGAAATAAATCACAGGGCGTCTCTTCAAGGTCCTTAGTGATGCCCCAGGAAAGCCATGGCCTGCTAAGACCAGCCTCAGATTTACATAATAAATTATGTCTCATTATCTTCTCTCTCTCACCTTCTCCAACACAGACTTGGTGGAAAGTGCTAGATGAAATGGGAAGCTCGCCAGAGCCCAGCCCTGAGGCCAACACTTAATAATCTACTTCAAACAGGACTGGCTTGACTGTGCTCCACTTGACAGAGAGCAGCCGCCCGCCCTGTGTGGGCCATTTATTCCCAGAGACCCAAGTGCTCCTCTCTTCTCCCCTGAGCCCACTCTTAGTTTCAAACCCACCCCAGTACCTAAAAGGTCTGCCAAATGCGCTGCCCACCAGGACTCTCTCTAGAGGACCAGGACGAAGGTCAAGAAATTTTTTTTTTTTTTGCATCACACCCAGCAATGCACAGGGGTTACTCTTGGCTCTGCACTCAGGAATTACCCCTGGTGGTGCTCAGGGGACCATATGGGATGCTGGGAATCGAACCCGGGTTGGCTGCATTGCAAGGCAAAAGCCCTACCCGCTGTGCTATCGCTCCAGCCCCAAGAAATCTCTTGAGACATTTCCCACAGATAGGATAATTGAGGGATTTAAACAATCAACATTTTTTTGGGGGGGAAATGTGCACTGGTGAAGGGATGGGTGCTGGAACATTCTATGTCTGAAACCCAATCGTGAACGACTTTGTAACTGTACATCACATGGTAATTCAATTAAAAAAATTAATTAGGCGCATATGCTGCCGGAACCCATGTGCTGCTTGCGCCCACGGGACCCGAGCACATGTGACGGCTGAGTACATGTGTCACCTGCATCTCCCCTCTTGAGATGTGTATTTTCATGCTTTCGTGTCTAATGCTGGTATGTGTGTAGAGGCTCTCTCCACCCTTGGAGAAGCCTGTGTTCTCTCTTGAGTACGTTACTCTCTCACTGTCTCCCCCTCCACACCTTAAAAATCCTCCAAATAAAATCTGTTTATTTAAAAAAAATTAATTAAAAAAATAAATCACAAAAAGCCCCAACTCTTATAGAAAACATTTATATATGTGTATGTATATATTTATATATAAACACATTCATATTTAATATTTATATTGTATGTACATATTTTATATTGCATAGATACATTTAGACATATGTATGTATATATATATTGCATTTAGGTAAGATGGCTGCAATAATGTTAATACTTGATATACATAGTTACTATACCTTGATTATCACCGAAGAGACCCTCCACCACTGTCCTTGTGTCTTGTGTCATTCCCAGGCTGTCTCTTTCTTCCACACACTACTGTCTCCCTGCCACTGCTTGGTAATCTTGGTTCTTTAATCACAGGCAAGGGTTTGTCATCATTCAACAGATAATGTCTACCCTCTTGTTTTATTTCTCTATATACCACAGATGAGAGTGATCATTCACTATTTATTCTTCTTCCTCTGACTTATTTCCTTTTACATGACCCTTTTGCATGATGCCATCCTGTTGCAACAAACTCAAGATTTCATCTTTTCTTAAATCAGCATAATGCTGCATAGTACATATTCACCATAACTTCTTTGTCCATTTGTCTGCCATTGTATATTTTGGTTGTTTACATATTCTGGCTTTTATACTTAGTACAACAGTAAACACAGTATGCATATATCTTTTTGAATTAATGTCTTCGTGTTCTTGGAATAAATGCCAAGAATGTCTATTCTTACCTTTTCTTCAGAAATCTCTATCTGGTTTTTTATATAGGTCTAACCAGTCAGCATCCCCATCCAGAGTGAAAGAGGGCTCCTTTCCTTCACATCCCACCAACACACATTACTTCCAGCCTTTTTGACATATGCCATTATTACTAGTATGAGACAATATCTCATTGTCATTTTGATTTGTATTTCCCTGATAACAAGTGATGATGAACAATGTTTCTTGTACCTCTTTAGGGATGTATCTGCTCATCTCTACACACTCTTTGATGGGGTTACTAGATTTTTTTTTTCTGTTTTTGTGGAACTTTATGAGTGCTTTATTCTAGACATTAGTTCTTACCTGATGTATGGTAGTAAAATATTTTCTCCTATACAGTAGGGTTAAAATTTACTTAATTTTAGCCCAAGTGTCTTCTGTCATGCAAAATCTTTTTAAGTTGTAGCCCAGCTTGTTTATTTTTGCTTTTGTTGTCTTTGTCAATGGAAACAAATCACTAAAGACTTCTGGTGTCTATATCCTGATAATCTGCCTGTGTCTTCCTTAGTGTATTTGGGTTGGGAAGGTTGAGTCATACCCATTTATGCTCAGGGCTTACTTTTGGCTCTGTGTCTGTTCACAAGGATCACTCCTGGCGGTGCTCAGGGGTCCATGTGCAGTACCAGGGAGCAGACCAGGCTCAGGCACATGCAAGGTGCCTTACCCCCCTTGCTGTTTCTAACCCCTCCTCAGTGTATTACTATGGATTATGATCTGATCTTGAGTTTAGTCTACTTTGAATTTTGTGTCTGGTGTGAGACATATCCAGTTCCCTCTTTCCCTCCACCCCCCCCTTCCTTCTTTTTGCGTGTGCCTATCCAGTTTCCCCAGCATCATTGCTGAAGAAACTTCCCTTGATACATTTCATATACCCAACTTCTCTGTCACAGTTTGTCCATAGATTTGTTTATAGATTCCATTCCATTTATCTGAGAATTTATATTCCAGTACCAGTTTTGATTACTAGAGCTTTATAATATTTAAAATCAGGGAATGTGATTAATTTTCATCTTGTTTACTTATGCTACATGTTGAGAACTTTGCCTTGTCCTTTAAAGAATCATTTTAAACACTTCTTGTGAAACTGATTTCAAGGTCAAGAATTCCCTAAGCTATTTCTTGTAGCTCTGTATTGTTCCTTCAAATATGAGTGATAACTGGATAGTGAGTATACCAGCAGAAGAGTTGTATCCTTGGTGAGGTGTTTATTTCATTGAAATTTTGTGTGGTATCCCTCAATTGTTTTCTGGCTAGAATTGGTATTCCTCAATTCTTTTTTTTTTTAATTTTTTATTAGTGAAACACCATGAGGTACAGTTGTAGATTTACAAATTTTTGTGCTTGAATCTTGGTCACACCATGCTCAAACACCCATCCCTCCACCAGTGCCCATCTTCCACCACCAGGATAATATCCCTCCCCCCCATCCCTCCCTGCACTCCCCTTTGTTCTCTCTCTCCTTTTGGATATTGTGATCAGCAAAAGAGGCATTGAGTGGCAAACATGTTCAGTCCAGTCTACTTTCAACCTGCATCTCCCCTCCTGGGAGGATCCTCCAAACACCCTCCATCCTCAATTCTTTTCATTTGATAGACTGCTGAAAATCTTATGGGCCTTCCTTTGTATGTAATTTTCTTTTATGACCTTGCTGATTTCAATATTCTTTCTCAATCTTTGAAATTTATTATTTTGATAATAGTGTTTCCTGGCATTTTCATAGTTGAGTCTATTTTTGCTGGGATCCTGTGGGCCTCTGAATCTCAGTACCTGTATTCTTCAACTCTAGGTAATTCTTATCAATGATTTCTATACTTATTGTTTCATGATTTTTGTATTCTGGTGATTCTTATACTGTTCCTCTTGAACTTAACCCATAGTTCTCTTGTATGCAGTTCATTTATTTTCAGACTATTCTCCACCTTCTGCTGTTTCCTAACAGTTTCTTACTTCTAATCTTAGGGTTCATCTGATGTTATTCTGCTGTTCAGAGCTTCAGTTTTCTGTATCACCTACTATGCTCTTCAATTCTGATTGTAGTTTTCTCATTTCAATTCTTGTACTTTCTTGTGCTTTGCTGACTACCTGTGCCATTTTTTCTTGGAGTTCATTAAACAACTTCATCATTGTGTTACTAAGGTCTGAGATTTACTGAGCTGGTTGGTGTGTTTGTGCTTTCGGTGACATTTTTGCTCGTTGAACTTGGTGGGCTTGTGTGTATTTTCTACATTGTTTTTCTAGTGTTCTTGTGGTGCTGGGAGTGATTCTAATTAGATCCCTTGGAAGATGCGAAGGATTAAGCTGGGGGTTGTGCTATTCCTTCTCTGCCTGTTTTCACCAAATGACAGGAAGTATATCTGAGCTGCATGTAATCTCTGAATCATTTTGCCGCATTCGTAGCTGTGTGCTTCATGATCTGTAGTGTGGGCCCATTAGCATGGCAAAGGCCATGTGTGGAGGCTGCAGGGGCTTAGCCAGAGGAAGAGACTGTTCAGGAGTAGGCCCAGCTCCCACCTGTCTTCTATATAAGCAAGCTCCTTTCTACATTTTGGATTTGCCATATGGCCCTCTTTATGTTTGCATGTCTTGATGTGCAATTCCTTTGCAAGTCAGGAATAAACCCATTTTTCTAGTGAACTGGCTGTTTTATTCTTTAAGTCAGCACCATTACAGTGACTATATAAGGTAAGCACTATTTTTCTCACTGGTTTGGTACACGAAGTTTAGGTGACTTGCACAAAGTTACTAAGTGGCAAGAGAGTGGCAAGTCAATGCAGAATTGAAAACTGGTAGCTTGTACTCTTATCAATCCTCCTGTGTTGTGGAAGATAAGATGACCCTCACTAATGGACCTACTGTGCACCATGCTCTGTGTTAGCTTCCGGGTTGTAGGCAGAAAGGACAGATGTCATTCAGTCTTAGTCCAAACTTCAAGAAGCCCCGTTCTGCTATGAGACCCAGGCGAACTGACAGTGAGAATTACCAGGGGGAATACATGGGCTGTGGATTATTCTGCTTAGATGCAAGCTCAGGACCAACACAAGTCACCTATTGGAGTAAGGGTCAAAAAGTGATGGCCTTTAGATAGAGAAGGGAACACCAAGTAAAGGGTGTTGGAAGGATCCTGCCAGGATGGGAGATGCATGCTGAAAGTAGACTATAGACCGAACATGATTGCCACTCAATATCTCTATTGCAAACCACAACACCCAAAAGGAGAGAGAGAGAACAAAAGGGAATGCCCTAACACAGAGGCAGGGTGGGATGGGGGGATGGGAGTGGTGGTAGGAGGGATACTGGGATCATTGGTGATGAAGAATGGGCACTGGTGGAGGGATGGGTACTCGATCATTGTATAACTGAAACCCAAGCACAAAAATTTCTAAGTTTGCAACTGTACCTCATGGTGTTTTCCTAATAACATTCTTTAAAAAAAATCTACAAGAAAAAAAGTGATGGCCTTGGAAATGACTCACGCTGAGAGGCACCAGGAAATTTTCTATCTCTGGGCATCCCAAAGTTCTCATCTATTCTTCTGGTAAAAGTAGGGAAAATACTTATTAAATGGACTCATCAACACATTAAAATTTTTTTTAAAGGATAAAAGAGCATTGGCAGTGCTGGAAGCTTGAAGGTAGCTCAATAGCTTTTCATGCTAGAGCCTCCTGGGCGTTCAACAAAGGACAGTCACATAAGCTTCTGGCCCCAACCACACATCGTCTGCATCTCCCCTCCTGAGATGCGTACTTCATATCTAATCTGGGGTGTGTGTAGGGGGCTCTCTCCTCCCATGGAGGGGCCCGAGTTCTCTATGCTCTCTCTCCCCCATCCCCTTCCTAAAAATCTCCAAATAAAATGTTTTACTGGGGAAAAAAATTGTTTGTGAACTTAGTACCCATTTCTCATGCTCAGATGTAGTACATTTCTTTGTATATGAGAAACTCAGCAGTGAGCTACATGCTTACCAATGGGGAGTCCTGGAGCCAGGCCATGAGTATTCCCAGGTCTCAGGGTTCCTATTCAAGCCCTTTCCTGCCAGCAGATATCTGAGCACAGCCTCATCCTGTGAGTAAGGTTAACACCTGCACAATCATCTACAGGAGTTTCAAGCAAGGTCCCAGTGCTGTGTGTCTTAGATAATGAACACTTCACTTAGATGTTTATTTTAAACATTTCAAAATTCTGGATCTGGTTCTCAAATGTCCTAGTATAAAGAGAGCTAGAAAGACTCGATAAACATGGACACGAGAGCTGGAGAGAATACAGGGGGTAGAATGCTGGCCTTGCAAGCTCCTGATCTGGGTTTGATCCCTAAGCACCAGAAGCAAGTCTTGAGCACAGCTGGATGTACGACACCTCCAGAGGCCATGGACATGGTTACTTCCCGTTCACTCCTATCTCCAAAGGGCCTGTGGAGGGCAAACCTGGCTACCATTGGGCCACCTCCTAATGGGTGTCTAGATATAAGTTAAGGAAATTCAGAAACCTCAAAAATAACTGAAGGATCCCTCAGCTTTTGAAAAGCCTGTATCTGTTTTTATGGAAAAAACAAAACAAAACAAAGACCCAAGACTTCTTCCTTACTTTAAGTTCCTGACAAATTATGACTGAAAATGTGCCCAACCATGTCTATTTAAAAATATTCTCCCACATCTCAGCCTTGACCCCTTGCATTAACTCTCATTTCAGAAAGGAAGTATTTCCAACAACTGTCCTTAACACTGAGCAGCACTGCCCAGTCTGCCCAGAGTGGCGAATCTGGAGGAAAGACTACAGACAAGGGTGTCAGCACTCGGACACTGGCCCAGACCAACCAACTACACGAGGCGCATTTTTGAGGCCTCTCAGGTCTCACTACATTGCCTATCAATTTCAAAAATGTTTATCTTATGAGGAGGGACAACATACATAGAAATGATATAAGAAAATATGCCTATCCAAATAAGTAGGATAATATATCTGGGAGTTATTTGTAAATATTTTAGCAAAGAATCAGTCAACATGGTAAATCAAGGTTATGCTGAATAAGGTGGTGGGGTTTTGTTGCTCCCCAGTTGAAAAATAAAGCACCAGGGATAAAGTTCAGTGAGAAAATGCTTCCCTTGCACTGTGAGAGATGCATTAAGAAAAGTACAGAGTGGATTAAGGCAATCATAGATTTCTTTGGCTCCTTGAAGTTATAGAGGCAAATGGTTTACCAACAAATGCTGGTCACTCATATACTTTATCTCCAAGATCAGAAAATGTCACTTCCTCAATTTTACTCCAAGCGTTTGCATTAAAGTCCACAAAAAATTTCTCTAAAGACAGGAACCAGGGGCTGGAGTGATAGTTTTGTGGGCAGGGTGTTTGCCTGGCACATGGTTGACCTGGGTTTAATCCCCAGCATCCCATATGGTGCCCTGAGCACCGCCAGGGGTAATTCCTGGTACAAAGCCAGGAGCAACCCCTGAGCATCACTGGCTGTGACCCAAAAAACCAAAACCAAAACCAAAACAAAAGACAGGAACCTCCTAGAAAGACCAAAGCAAGGAAAGAGGAGAGGAAAAGGAAGGAGATGAGTTGTTTCAGCCTCACACTGTGGGATGGAGGTTAGACTGTTTGCAAAGGGGACAGATTTTCTTGACATGTTTCCCTCAGAGAGAATCCAAGTGGCTTGAAGGAAGTTTCTAGAACAAAGGGCTCTTAGCTGGTGGTCCACAGGTTTCTGAAACACAAAATTTTAAATGTGCAAGCAGCTGTCTAGACAGTATCTTGCTTTCTTTGAATTCTGAAAAGAACTGGTTCCCACTTTATAAAACCTGCGAATAGGGTGACAGGTTCTTGACCTTCCCAGATGGATGCTACCAAGCAAAGACAGCTCATGAAATGAAAGGATTCAGGGTGAAGAGCATACAGTGGGTAGGGCATTTGCCTGGCACATGGCTGACCGGAATTCAATCCCCAGCACCATATATGGTCCCCCAAGCCCACCAGGAGTGGGGTCACACTTTACTGTGCTCAGGGCTTACCCTTGGCTCTATGTTCACATGGAACCATAAGTGCTGGAGATCCAACCTGGTCAACTACGTACGGTGTAGGTACTATAGTACAATAGTTCTCACCCCAGAACTATTGCTTTGAATGATAGTTTGAATAGAAATTGGTAAGACTGAAAGATCTGACTATAGGTTGTTATAAGAAATATTTTTATTTGAGAATATGATACTTTTGGAAATGTTCCTGCTGGATCTGCAAAAACTGGACAGGCCAGCTCCAACATCCACAAACAGCAGTCTAAGTCTTATATACGCCTTCAGCAGCCCACACCTTCATCCAGCAGAACGATCTAAATGACTGGCTGCCCACATACAGACCACCAACTTCACAGGCCTGAGGAAACAGTCTTCCACTCCCAGGCCCAGGCCCAGTGGGAGATGCTCATAGTGAAAGAGCTGAAGTGATGTGCTGAGGAAACATTTTCTTCTGGTTGCAACTCACCAGTGCCCTCGAGCTCCCAACACTGCATGACCAGGGAAAGGGCCGGCATCCCTTACGCAGTTGTACCCTACTCTCTGGAAGGGCACCGCACAAATCTTGAACAGCTCTCACATTTTCTTGTCCTTTGAACTAGGACGGACTCATTAAGAACACCAACGGAGATATTCCTTTACAACTTTCAGGAAGGAGGTGGAGAGCAGCATCTTCCAGTCTTAGTTAACTAAAGGAGTCTCAAGATGCGGCAGGTCAAAGGCCTCTCCAGAAAATTCTAAAGGGCTGTTCACAACTCATTCTCCTGTCCACTGCTGTTCTCATCTCAGCTGAAAGCTCCAAGCCAACATCTAATCGCAGGGAAACATCAGAACCCACAGTGAAATGGACACTCTCGGGTCTACATAGAGACCATTCTCTAAGGGCATCTCCACGAAGAGCTGTCTTCACATCAGCGTCGGAGCCTCAGAAAGAAAGCATGTTTACACTCTGTACTCTCCAAAGGGTAATATTTATCATAAAAATCTAAGACATATTCTTCAGTCTTGAATCCAAACTTCTGGTACAGCAGCATAGCAGGGTTGCTTGCTGAGACGTGAAGGGTTACATCCTTGCCCATGCAGGTCTGCCAAAAGGGTGGAAAAATACAAGATGAAAATGAAAAGGCCTGAGGGAAAATGAGTAGGTGAAGAAACCCTCTTAAGTGTAGGCAGTGAGTTATGGAAACCAGAGAATATGGGACTGTAGCTGAGACATTGCAACACCTAGCAACAGCTGGAAACCAAATGACATTTTCCTGCTGATCAAAACATTCAAGAAAATAATTCATCAAGAATGAGAAAATTGATGGCATTCTGGGTGTGTAGATGTTTCCCTCTGAAGCAAGGGACCAAGAGGCACATTTTATTGTCAATGATTTGATTTATAACTCAATTACATTTATGGGGCTTTAAGAGCAAGTGGGCCACATCCCTCAGTGCTGGGATGATTCAACTGTGCCGGAGACCGAGCCCCAGGGTACCACATGCTAAGCATGTGTTCCCGACTTCTGAGTCAGCTCCTAGCCCTCAATTACATTTAAACATATCAAACATCAGTATCAAACACTATGACAATCTTGAAGAAACAGAGCAAGTTGAGAGGTTCGCCTTTATAAAACTGGATTGTTTTTAGCATAGTTAGCATAGTTACCATACCGTGTGGACCCTCACTCAGACTGATCCCTGAGTGCATAGCCAGGCATGGCCCAAACCATCACCATCAAATTCCCACAGCCAGGGAGATAGCTCAAAGGACTGGAGAACATGCTCTACACGCATGAGGCTCAGTCATCTTTGGCACCACATGATTTTCTGAGTACCATGCTGGGAATAGTCCACAAATTAAAATAAATGAAATCCTTCTGAGATCTAAGAAAAAAAGATAAATTATGTGGCCAGACACGAAATATTAAGGCTTACTTAATCATAGAACCTGATGACCTTTCATAGATTTTTTTTCTTTTTTGTTTTTGGGCCATATCCAGTAGTGTTCAGGGCTTACTCCTGGCTGTGCTCAGGACCACATGAGTGCCAGGAACTGAACCTGGGTCAGCCACATGTAATGCCAGACTATCCTCCTGGCCCTGTACAGACTTTCTGAATCCCAAAGCCCACCTACTATCGCTTCCCAATGGAAAGAATTTGCTTCTCAAAATTATGTACTTAGCATCAGCTTAAGTGCAAAAAGTAATGCCCACTCTAAAAGTACAAGCCCTTAAAAATATAATCTACAGTAAGTAACCAATAGTCATATCAACTAAGATATAATAAGGTGCTTTTTAA
Organism: Sorex fumeus; assembly: GCF_029834395.1. NCBI lineage: Eukaryota > Metazoa > Chordata > Mammalia > Eulipotyphla > Soricidae > Sorex > Sorex fumeus. Next base: position 37,183,027 of record NW_026606101.1, on the reverse strand, counting down.
TAAGGTGCAGAAATAATGAAGTTGAGAGGGTTCCTTGGAATTTTAAAATCTAGGCTCCCACAGGCACCTCCTGAAGAACTTGTCTTAAGGCAGGCAGACTACCTTCTCTGCTAGACTTAGATCTGCACAGAGGTGATATTTTTTTTCTTATACAAGAAAGTATTGCTAGTTACTGGGAACAGTTAGTGTATAGGATAATATGTACTGTATAAAATGTATGTAGAAAGTGAATTCTGTGGGGTGACATCCTTTACACTGCAAATAAGCAAAACAATGGCCCAGCTGCCCGTGCCAGGCACTGCCTTCTCTGTACTGCCCTCGAGTCTACAGGTAAAGGACAAGGCAGAACCTTCTGCTGGGATCAGGATGAACCCAGAGGTGGATTCTCTGAGGGGCTGGCAGAGGAAGGAGGAACGGAGCAGAAGTCACCGAGAAGGTCTCACCTGCAATACCAATTGCCAAGCGATTTCTTGGGAGACTGTTTGAGATTCCTACTAATTCTTGGGAATTACTGGGCAAATGTTCCCAGCACACATTCCTCCACACCAAATGGTTTCTAAAAAAAGGTTTTCTGAAAAATCTGAGGCAAATAATCCTTCCATGTTTGTGGATGTTCTGTTTTCTTCAGCAATGATACAAATGTAACAGAAGAGAATTTACAAATCATTATTAAAATCAAGCCTCAGAAGGCTCATGTCAGCTTACATAGTGACAGTAAAATTAAATTAAAAACAATCAGTAAAAAAAATTGTGTACTTAATTAATGAAAATTATCAATTCTGAAAATTAAAGAGAAGTTTATTGAAAAAAAAAACTGTGTACTACTAATAGTTTTACTAAAATGTTTAGAGGCTGGAAAGATATTAAAATAGGTAGGATGTCTTTCTTGCATGCGGCTGTCCTAGTTTCAATCCTGACATCTCACATGGCCTCCTAAGCACAGCAAGGAGTAATTTCTGAGTGCAGAGCCAGGTATGGCCCCCAACAAAACAAAATAAATTGTTTAAAAAGACTTAGGTCTGCAGTGATAGTACTGTGGGTAGGGCACTTGCCTTGCATGCCTTGCCCTGCTTCAATTATCCCTTTTGGTACCCCCAGCTACCCAAAAGTGATCCTGAGCACAGAGCTAGATAATCCTGAGCACTGCTGGGCAAGGAGCCCCCCCAAAATTTTTTTTAAAAGACTTAAAAATCACAGTTCTACTTCCCAGAGTCATGCAATAGTGACTCTAAGATACTAATACAGAATGCTTTAGGTTCTCACTTTTGGTACTGTCTCTTGATTTCCATCGTCATCACAAACCAACTTTGTTATTTATGTATGTAGGTTTCTGGGTCACCCTGGCAGTGCTCAGGGCTGACTCTTGGCGCGGTGCTCAGGAATCACTCCTGGTGGTGTTCAGGGGGCCATATGGGGCGCAAGGGATTAAACCTACATGAACTACATGAAAGGCAATTGTCCTGCCGTCATACTATCTCTCCTGACTCAGTTTGCTTTTTAGATCTAGAGTCTGGCACTCTACAGGGATACAGGGAGGAGACTGGTCTGTGAATGAGTGTGTGCCGTTCTCTTTCACTCCGTTCCGGAGCATCCATCTTGGAGCAGTGCTGGCAGGACCAGCTCCACCCTGTCCCGCCTCTCCCCAGGAGCTCCAGGAGAGCCCGCGGGGAGCCCTGCAGACAATGAGCATGACGTACCTGAATGAGGTGGTAAATCATGAAGGTGGCGATCCCCGCTCTTCTCCATTCAGGATGGACAAACAGAAAAGAAATGTAAGCTTCATTGTACTTGACGTCAGGAACCATGAAGCCGAAGGCAATGATGACTTTCTTATAGAGGACAACAACACTGAAGTCGGGGTACTGCAGGCACTCCGAGAGGTCGATGCCTAGAGAGGACACAGTGGACATTCAGATTCTACGCCTGCGGGGATGAGTGATTCCAAAAATCAGTGGTTCTGAGTTATTCAGTAGGTACTTATAGCTAGACCTGGACGCTAGAAAAACAAATGAAAGTGGAGACAAAGATCCTACTCCTCACACCACACATTCAGATCAGAAAAGCTAATTTTGAGAAATAATAGAAAGTCACCTTGTTCGAGTATAAACATGGAGAGAAGACAGGCACAGCAGAACGGACAGCAGAGAAGCACACACCTGGCTGAGCTCAGCCTCTCCCGCCAGAGTCAGCTGGCAGATTTGTAAGTGTCCCAGTGAGTGCAGACCTTGACTGCACAGGGCCGGGCACACATTCCCTGTGTGTGTCCTGGTTTTAATCCTTACCTCATACATACATATGTAATGTACAGGCTTCTGGTGCACAAGTGCTACACTCTACAACAAAGGGTGGTTAAAGAAATGCTTCCAAGCATAAGGACTGCAAGGTACAGAGTGGGAGGGCAGGAAGTAGGTGGTCTCAGGAGGGCAGGCTGATGTCTTCATCCCCACACCACTCCCCAAAGAAAAGTCATAACTCTCCCGTCAACAGCCCACATTACTCCAAGGTGAACAGAGATGACACGGCTCTCATCCTGATGAAATCTTCCCTAACATCTGCATGGCATGGATTACTTCCCTTACATTTCAAAGCAGAATTATAAAGCAAATCCATTTTTTTAAAAAGTGTTCATATTCAACAATGAAAATGCATTCCTTTAATTGATGGCTTTGGTTGTCTTCAAAAACATTGTGTTAAAGTTGATGAAATTTTTCCCCTTCTTGGTTATCTGGGGCACACCCAACAGTGCTCTGGCACCAGTGGGGCTGAGCCTGGGACTCCGCATGCCAAGCACGTAATTAGTTCGTCAGTACCTGGTGGTTTCTGCCTGTGTTTCTGAGTTGTGGGTCACATCCAGTGCTATTCAGGAATATCACAGGCTCTGAGCTCAAGAGTGACCTTTGGCGGTGTGCAGGGGAACCATATGTGGCACCTAGAGGGGGTCTGAACTGTATGGGGTCAGTGAGGAGCAAGGCAAGCACCTCACCTCCTGTTTTATCTCTCTACCCCTAGTATTTGGATTTGGGGTTTTTAAAATAACTTTTTTTTTTTTTGCTGTGCTAATACACTCTCTAAGAAACAGAAAACTTAACAAACATACAGAATTAGTGCAGAAAAATCTAAAGGATCCAAATACACCCAGGTTAACAGTCTACTCATCTCTAACAGACATTACCTGGTATCTAAACATATGCAGAAGCAAAACAGGATGAATCTTTTACTCTGGAAATAGAGACAAATAGAAAAGAAACAAACAAAAACACTGTTTATTGCCCTGCTGACATCTTAGAAAGGAAAGTTATTCATTGTTTATAATTTTTATGTTAGTAGAAACAAACTAAATAAAATCATATGTGTAGTGATTTGAGGTCACGTACAAACACCAATTAAAAGTGAACAATACAAAAACCATCTGCCCAGTTTGGCAAAGGAAAACATACCAGGCCAGAAAAACTCCTGACACATTGAGTTTATCGTTGGGATGTGATTTGGCCGGACGTAGCAGTAATCGAGAGGTGCGTCAGGCTCTGGCGTCCAGTGAGGGTCACTCTGGTGCAGGTGGGAACGGATCTGGGACAGGACCTGCAGTTTGGGTGGCTTTGTTTCATAGTCACGCCTCCAAGACCACAGAGAGCAAACGGACTCAAGTCAGGAAAAACATCCAATACGACTCCTACACATTTCAACCACAGAGATTCTGACACATTTCGGCCACACTCTGACCTGCTTGACACTCTAAATGAGTCTGTGTTACTCCCCTGTATGGTGATAAAGCTGGTAACAGCGACAATATTTTTCTGGCATGAAATTAACAAAGTGCAGGAAAAATTTTGGTTGAGCTCTCCCAGGCTTTGCCAGGAACTCCAGAGTGGTGGTGAGGCCAAATGGCCTAGAAACAGCATCCTTGTTCATCCTGGTGTGGACAGAACCAGGGCACAGCCGGGGGGGGGGGGGGGGGGGGGGGGGGTGAGGATCTAACCCACAGGGTCTCTGCACAACCTTAGAGGTAACAGATTAAGAGATGAGAGCAGCTCACATGTGCTGGGGCAGCCACGCTGGGCAAGGGGCATCACGTGACCACAGAACTGCAGTTACACTGAAACCACGTGCACACTGGCCCTGCCTGCCGCCCCCACAGAGCACATCATTAGAAACAGCAGAGGCACGCCGGGCTGAGGCCTCTCTAAGGGTTCCACATCACAGACCACTAAATATATATGGCTCTCAAATTTGAAATTGGCCAACAGACCATGAATAATTTGCTGATGTTCTTTCGTTTTACACGAGGATGAGAAAGGAAAAAACGCAGTGTTTTTTTTTGTCTCTGTAGCAGCCAGATTTATAGGGGAGGGCAGAGAAAAAAAAAGGCAGAAGTAAAATAAAATTTAGAACCGAACAACAGATATATTACAACTGCCATGAAATCTAACAGTTCAATCTGCTCAGCTTTTTGCATTTCTTTCAAAAGTCTGTCCTTCCTGCAAAGAGAAGTATGAGTGAAACCTGCAAGGGAGGAGCTGGCCCGGAGCAGAGACACGGACCCTGGCTTGGGTGCTGGTGTTTGTTCATCCGGCCAGGGGAAAGGCTCAGAGACCATGCGGCTGTGCCCGCATGGCACATCGCCAGCACAGCTCCTCTCTGGGTACCTGATGTAAGGCTTCAAGATCCGGGAAGTGTATGGGCTGACAATACTCTGGTCCACAGCCAAATCTTCTGACCCCACCAAACGATACAAAAACTTAGTGGTCTGGTGCCGAAATCCCTTCCGAGAAGGCAAGGCTGTCTGAGAGAAAGAAAGAAACAAAATTACTTCAAGGATGGGCTTCATTTCTATGGGAAACTAGTACAGAGGGCATTTTCCTCTTGATTTATTTTGGCTTGGGAGCCACAACTAACAGTGCTCTGAAGCTACTCTAAGCTGGTGATCAGGGGGTCACAGATGGTGGTGTCAAGTCAACTCTACGATGCTGGGGACTGACCCAGGGCTACCTGCTGACAAAGACTGCACTTAGCCCTCTGAGCACTTTCTCTTCTCTTCTCTACTCTCTCTCTCTCCTCCAGGAAGACTTTTTACACTGCCTATTTGGAAAGCTCCAGTTCCAATACCAACTTGTGGCTATCTCTGTATAAATACACAGTAACAGGCCAAGCAGAGACTGGGACACATATGCGTTCTAGATAGGAGCCCAGCAGGGGTGACCCAGAGCAGCCTCTAGCATACCAAGCCATTCAGGAAGTGATGTGTGCAGGGGTTCAGGTTTTCAGAATCATTGTGATCCAGAAGCCAGTGGGGCCAGTTATTGCTGTACTTGTATGTGGACTATCTACTTTATACAGATGTTCTGGGCTTTACATATATATAATTTTTTGCGGTGCCAGGGACTGAACTCAGGCTTTACGCATAGTGCAAGGCAAGTAATCTCCCATGCAACTGTCTGTATTTCTTAAGATCTATCTCTACTCCAGTGAGTAACTGACAAAAGCAAGACTGATGTACATTAGCATCCCTCCAACAGACCCCAAAGCAAAAATCCTGGCGGCGGGTCTTTGTTCTTGGGGGCTGGGGGTGGGCTACATGCCTCTTCACAGAACAGAGAGGTTTTGCTGAGAGCTCAACTGGAGGGTCCGTTCTTCTGCTCCTTGGCGCTCGGTCATGTAGGAACAGGGCAAGCGCAATTAGGGTTTTATAGCCAAGAACTCAGACAGAAGATTAAAAGGCACACTTATAAAGCGGTTTGCCAAGAGTTGGATGAAGTTTAGAAACTTGAGTTGTTTTTGAGAATCAGCTTGCACTTAGCCTAGGAAAGAAGTGCTGGAACGGAGAAAGGCATTTCTTCTCTGGTCATCTGCTCTCCTTACCGCTCCCAAACTGGACCCAAAACTTGGGGTGTCCAGTTTGGGTAGTTGGCCATTTCCCCAGGACTTAAAAATACATTTCCAAATGGAATCCAATGCCGTGGGGGCTGACTTCCAAATACGACCACCAACATTTCTTTCTGTGCTGAAAGATACCAGTGGCCTCTTGCACCGAAAGCCAGCTCATTTCCCCTCTGCTAGAACCCCGACAGGCAGGGAGCAGGCTCAAACAACCAGAAAGGGAAAGAAGTGACAGTCGGGAATAGCACAGAAGCCAGGTCTCCAGCATCCATTTCTCCCCTTCTGAGTTCTGCCAGGCTCAGTCCTCCACCTGGAGTGGGGCTCTAAGGCCGGCTCTCGGGTCACTCCCGTCTCCACCACGTCTGGGCAGAGAGGCGCCATGCAAGCCCCTCATTTCAGGCCAACCGGCGCAGAGACGCAGAAAGAGGAAATAATAACTACTTCAAAGCCCTAAGTCCTGGAATAGTTCATAACCTAAGGAGAGATAACTGAAATAGTCACCAAATCACCAGCCCACAAAACAGCATCTGGTGAATGCTGCAAGGTAAGTTCTGTGGCATTCCGTAGATCTTATCAGCACCCCAACTGCCTTCCCCCACTGCTTTCTGCTCAGACCACCGTCTCTGCCTGCCTCCCCCAGGTTCCTGCCAGCCTCTCACCCTTGCATCATGCACTTTCCACACAGAGTAGATTCTTTTATGAAAATTTATTTTTGATTTGCTTTCTTTCCTCAAACTATCACATAGGCGCCAAAGACAGTACAGGGAGTCTGGCGTCTGCCTTGCACGCGACCAACTGGGGTTCGATCCCCGGCATCCCATATGGTCCCCTGAGCACCACCAGGAGTAATTCCTGAGTGCAGAGCCAGGAATAACCCCTGAACATCAGCAGGTGTGATCCAAAAAGACAAAAACAAAACAAAAAACTACCACATAGCTCACCTCCACCCGCAGAGGTGCAACATGCACTCACGCTTCTTACCCAGGAACTGTAGCATCTGGCCCCGTGACCCCTGGCTTCATCTCCCACCACCTTCTCCCACCATCACTGCGTTCCCACCTCATACACCAAATCCACTCCTGCCCTCAGGCCTTCCGCACAGAACCTTCTGCCTGGTTCCTCCCTGAGGCTTGGGACTTGGACCCAGGGTTACCTGCACACAGTACATGGTGTGCATAACTGTGCTGCCCAGCGAGGCGTCGCTGCCCTCTCCGCCTGTCCCCACAGTGCTCCCTTCACTGCAGGACTCCTGTCACCCCCCTACTCACCGTGGCAGCTCCACAGGCCAGGACTCTGCCTTAATCACTACGAGACCTCTAGCTACTAGACTAGTGTTTGACACATAGGAAAAAAAAATACTGGGGGGAGGGGGGGGAATAGGGAGGAGGGGACCATCCCTCAATGTTTTTTTATGAGTTCCTTGAAACTTCTAAATGAAACGGAGCATGACGTAAGCAACTGAGACTGTTCCCCCAATTCAGACTGGGTGACGGTGCTGGAGTGAGGGAAGAAAGGGTGGAACAGAGGCTGGTGAAGCCCCGACAGGGGAGGGCCCCCCATCGGTGAGGCACAGAGCAGAGGGAGCCCTGGAGATCAAGGCTTTGCCCGCAAGGGTGGGGTGGGGGACTTCCCTGGTTGAGCCACTTCTAGGTAAAGTGCTACCAATCCATCTCCAGCAAGCCTTAGCCAGAGGGGAACTATCAGGGTAGTGCTGGGGCCTTTGGAGGCAGAGCAGATACCATCAGAACAGCCCCTGAACATTCCATAACCCTCAGCAGGAAGAGCAGAAACTAGTGAACTATCAGTGGGGTCAGAAGTTCTGGGAATTTCCTGACTGATGAGACACCTGACTGGAAAAAGATGAGGATGAAGTCTGACTGACTTCAAGGCCAGAGAGAGAGCACTGTGGCTAGAGCACTTGTTTGCCTGGCTCAAGGCTGACCTGTATTTGACCCCTGGCGATCCATATGGTTTTCTCAGCACTACCACGAATGATTTCTAAGCAGAAAGCCAGGAGTAAACCCCTGAACACCAATGGGTGTGGGTCAAAATGAAAGAAAAGAAATATGGTTGACCCCTGAGGCCCCCACTTTATAAAATCCGCTAATAGGGTGACAGGTTATTGGCCTTCCCAGGTGTACGCTACCAAGCAAAGACAGTTTATGAAATGAAAGGATTTGGGGTGAAGATAGCATAGTGGGTAGGGCATTTGCCTTGCACATGGCTGACCGGGATTCAATCCCCAGCACCATATATGGTCCCCCAAGCCCACCAGGAGTAAGCCTTGAGTGCAGAATAAAAATAATTCAAGACATGTACATAAGAAATGCAAGACAAACAGATGAAGACAAAGAAGGAGAAGAAGCAGTAGCAACACTAACTGCACAAGAACAGAATTAACTTACTAAACATACAAGAACCCTTAAAAATTACAACACACCATCATCAGGAAAATGTCCATGAAAACTCCAATGAGCCAGCACTTTCCACCCATTAGGATGGTGGTCACCTGGAGAGACAGATGGACAAAAGCAAGTCCTGGCAGGGGTATGTAAAGAATTCAGAATTGTACAGTGCCGGTGGGGGCAGAAAGTGGTGTAGTCACTTTGGAAAAAAATCTGTCAGCTCTTCAAAAAGTCAAACATTGAGTGAGCATTTTACAATTGCACTTCTAAGCATATATCCAAGAGAAATAAAAAGTATAGTCACACAAAAACATGAACACAAATATACACCGTAGCATTATTTACAACAGCCTATCCTCAAAGTTCATCAATGGATGAGAAACCAAAAATCTGACATATCCATATCCATGCAGTTGAATAAATATCTGTTACAACATGGGTGAATCCTGAAAAAACTATGCTAAGTGAAAGAAGGCAGTTAAAAAAGTTCACTACTTATATGATTCCAATTTTGGTTAAATGTCCCAAATAGGTCCGTCTGTAAAAAGAGAAAGCAGAATCAAGAGAGGTAGGTTAGAAAGGCTAAGCAAGATAGCAAAAGGGGGTCATGGAAATGTTCTAAAATTGATTATGGTGATGGTTAAGCTCTGTAAATATACTAGAAACCACCAAAATGGTATACTTTAGACAGGTGAATTGTATAGTATGTGAATCGTACCCCAATAAAGCTGTTAGCAAAATAACAATAATAATAATAATAATAATAATAATAATAATAAAATAATAAAAGGTAGACTTCTCCCCCCCCCCCCCCCGCCACCCCCGGCAGCAAGGTGGCCACCACCTCAGAGCTTATTGGAAAGCCAGGTATGAGCCGGCGGTGACGGGGCAACTGCAGACTCATGGGAAGGGGGACAGTACCGGCTCATGCTTCACGCCCTACCGAGGTCACGAGTTGCCCCCCACGAGCGGCTCTCCAGCACGGCCATAACACCAGACACACAGAAACCAGTCTCGTAATTATCTGGCTCTTTGAAGAAATCTCTCCAGACTTGCTTAGTAAAATATCAGAAATCCAAAATCGCCGACATCATATGGTTCTCATAACCAGCTATAGAAATCAAATTATTTCACAATGCCTTTTCAGCAATTCTGATTGTTGAGGGGAAATTCTAAACAATAATGGGCATCTTTTGTTGAAATAATAAATGTAATCAAAATAGAGAGAGAGTTAAGTAGAAATCATCTGCCTCACAGGCATTGGGAGGGGTGGGAGGGGGGTATATTGGGATTCTTGGTGATGAAAAATAAGTAGTGGTGAAGGGAAAGGTGTTTGATGATTGTATGACTGAGACTTAAACCTGAAAGCTTTGTAACTTTTCCCACAGTGATCCAATAAATAAATATGAAAAAAGAAAAAAAAATTCAGCCAAGCAGCAGATTCTGCATAATTATATAAAGTTTGAGACTAAGCAGAACAAACCTATAATAATAAAAATTAGGAGAACAGGAGCAGTATCAATAGTATAGCAGGTTACTTAAGGCACTGCTTTGCACAGTGTCAACCTAGTTCAATCCCTGGTACCACACAGAGTCCCCTAAGCTCTGCCAGGAGTAAGCCCTGAGCACCACTGGGTGTAGCCCAAACGCACACATACAAAATTAAGAGAATAGTTGTGAGAAAGTGAGGTACTGCAGTGAAGATGGAAGGAAGGTTCTTCGGAGATGATGGGAAAAATATGTTGATTAAGGTGTGTCTGTATTTGTCAAACTGTATGCTCAAGATCTATAAATTTTATCTCTACTTTAAAAAAAAAAAAGTAGACTTCCAAGGAACCTGAAACATGAGAAGTTGTTATACAGCATTTCCTATTTATCATCTATCATCAGTTATTTCCATCACTGAATAAAGCACTCAACAAATGGTATTAGGAACTCTTCAAAAAAGCCATGAAAAAGATAATGAAATAACTGTCATCATCCATATTGAAGAGTTCAGAGGGGAGAATAAAGTCAATGATGAGGACCAGAGCTGCAAAAAGGAAAAAGAAAGTAGGAAGTTTGGAACAATTGTGAGATTTACTGGCATCAGTTGAGTGAGCAGCATGTTTCAACTCTCTCCCCCCGAGGGCCCTCTGTCCTTCTGGATGGCCCCCAGTCTCATGTTAAGGTCCCGCATTTATGTGATTTTTACCTGTGGCCCCCGTGGAATATCCTGGGGGTCCACAGGAGCTGGAAGACAGGGGCCTAAACATGCAAGAAAGAAAGAAAAAAAGCAGATAAAAGCACCCCCCTCCAAAAAGTATCGAGCTACTTTTTTGTTTGGGAGGAAGCCTACACGTTCATTTGTTGAAATTATCAGACAAAGAACAGGGGTGAGGAAGATGGCCAAGGCCTGCAACACAGGCCTGACACACCAGCACACTGGGAGGCCCCTCAGTTCCACCGGGTACAGTCCAAAACCAAACGAAACAAAAAGAAAGTAAATACTTTTAAGACTCACAAAATAGAATATATGCCTTTCTTTATACCGAAGCATTAACATTATATATTTTCCTGGGCCAAATTATAAATTAATTAAACCAAGGCCAAAGATGCTTTAGAAATTAGCATGTATCTGAAAGCTACCAAAAAAAAAAAAAAGCCAAAACAACCTGTATCATTTAAAGAGAAAAGTGAGAAAAATACCCTCTCCAAATTCAAATTTTGGATAGATTTTTGTGAAGAGCAGAAAGACTACCAAGTACTCTGAACATCACTCAGGATGCTTCGCTGAAACAGGGAAGAATCGACCACCTGCAGAGAACTATAGCCAAGGGCAGGGCACAGGACATTCCAGAGACGTGAGTCCCACCTGAAGGACGAAGGACCAAGGATGGACTGTTGTGACTGCCTCTGCCCCCGGGGCCAGTCTACACCAGTCTACGCCTGCAGAGACCAGCCCAGGGGCTGAAGCCTGACAAGCACTAGCGGCAAGAACCCCACAGCCACATAACCGAGCCAACCTAAAAAAAAAAAATTAAAGTAGAACAGAAAAACTTGAAAATGGAAAGTTAAGAAGACTTTCTAAAACACAAGGAGCATTCCAAAAAACAGGGTTGACACACCAACTGCCCAGCACAGTAAAAGAAAAAGCCTGCACAATGTACACCACAGAATATCAGAATATCGTCAATAAAGGAGAGACTACAAATTTCCAAACAGGATAGAAAAAGAAGCAAAAAACGCAATGGCAATTCACAGAGAGCCACAACAACTAGAAAACATGAAAAATGTTTAACCTGGGCAGGAGGAATGGTAAAGTGGGTGGGGTGTTGGGCTTGAAGGGGTCCACCCTGTTCATGCCTGGAGTGACCCCTGAGGTTAAACCAGGAGTGAGTCCCAGCACTCTTCTGGGCGTGGCCCAAAATGAAAACACAGAAACAAGATGTTTAACCTTCCAGTAATCAAAACAAAGTCAACAAAACCCAAGATTCAACCTTAGAGCCAACAGATTAGCAAAGGCTGTATTAGTAAGGCAGTATGTTTAGTTATCAAGATGCTGCAAAAATACAGGCATATCCAGGACACTTTCTCCTGCAAGCAGGTAGGTGAAACCTGGCGGGTCTGAGGGTAGACAATTGCTCACAGGAGCAACGACAGGATTCGTGTTCTATAGAATATCCCAATTCTGCCCTGCGCCCACCCCGGCTGCCCTCTCTCTCTACACACACACTGTCTCCCAACCATATGGAGTGGAAACATCTGGAAACACTGCCTAGCGGTCTGGAGCACACCGTGAGCCCTCAACAAAGGGCCGAGGCATGAGGGAGCGTTGGGGTGGTCGTCCATGCCCAGCAGAGGCAGGGGAAATTGCAAATCTCCAAAAGTGTATCAGTGGTCAACAATTTAAAACAAACAATGCTATTTTTTTTTCTCCCTTGCTATTTGTTTCCTTTCTCTCAGAATTACTCAGGATTTTAAAAAGTTGGAGGCTGGAACGCAGGAACAGTGGGTAGGGCGTCTGCCTTGCGAGTGGCTTGACTGCATTCAATCCCCAGAATCCCACAGGGTGCCCCGCGCCTCCCAGGAGTGATTTTTGAGTGAGGGGCCAAGAGCTGCCCTGGAGCACTGCAGGGTGTAGCCCAAAAGGGGAAAAAAAAAGATTGTAAATGCCGACTTGGGGTTTTACTTCACAGGGCAAGGCTGGGGATCTGGCTCAAAGGCAGAGGGCAAAGGCCGCAAGGGCATGAGGCCCTGGGTTCAATCTCTGGCGCCAGAAAAGTCCAAATATCTCAAATGAAAGCAAGCCCCAAGCACCAGGACGCAGTCTCCCTGTCCGCTCTGGGGATCCCAGCCCGACACCCACCTGGTACCGATCCAGGATCCTGAAGTCTTGACACGTCGTCCTGTAGGTGGCCTGCCCGGGGGGCAGCCGGGCACCCCCGTCTTTGGCCCCGTAGATCCCATCGACCAGCAGGAGGGCCGCGTTCACCACCTGGTCCAGGTCGAAGAGCGGCAGGCCGCGGTCCCGCTTGGCCTGACGCACCAGCAGCTTCCGCTTCAGCCTTCGCGCCTCGGGGGTCATGGCCACGGCCCCGGGGCAGGCCTCCAGCCTCCGCAGGAGCAGCTTCTCCTCGTAGATGCTCACGGCCGTGTACTTGGGCGCTTTGGGCTTCCGGTCCTTCTCCAGCTGGGCCTTCCTCTTGTCGCGAGCCCTCACCTGCAGGGATGTGCTGGAGTCGGTGTCCTCGCTGTCCACGTCCATCCGGTCGGGCTTCTCCTCCTCACTCTCCACCTCCTGCTTGATCTGCTCGGGGGCTCTCACTTTCTTCCGCCCCCCCAGCACTGTCCCGGGGAGGGAGGAGCCTGCCGGGGGCGGGACATACTCCATCCCCGGGTCAATGACTCCGTCCCCCTCCATCTCGTCATCATCTGTGCAGAGGAGAAGTGTGTGGTCATGAAACAGGCGCCCCAGGCAGAGCTCACCCTCCAAACAAAGATAAAGATAACCCGTGAGGATAGAATGAGAGCCCAGTGGGCAGGGCGCGGCCTTTCATGCTCCCCAGTCCAGTCTGAGTTTGGGTCCCAGGCCCCTGCTAGGGTCCTCAAGCACTGGCAGGGGTGAGCCCTGAGTGCAGAGCCAGGAGGAAGCCCTGAGCACTGCAGGGTGTGGCCCCAAAACCACAACAAAATGGAAAAAAGAGACCCAGGGCACTTGCCTTGCACGTGGCCTCCCCGGTCTGATCCCCTCAGCCCACTGCACAGCCAAGGGTTCCTGGGCTGGCTGGGAGCAATGCTGAGCACCACCGGGGTGTGGCCCAAAGCAGAGCAAACACCAGGAAGGGAGAGTCTTACCATGGAACAAGGCTTGCGGAGGCATCACATCTGGTATCAGGTCAGCCTCGGAGAGCAGGCTGGGGGTGGCAGAGTGAGAGGCAGGGGTGCCAGGCGCAGAGAAGTCCAGGGAGGGAGATGGGGAAGGGCTGGTCAGCGGGGTGCGGTCGGAGGAGCTGAGGGAGGAGAAGTCGATGACCTCTCCTTTCTCCAGGACCGAGTCTGGCCTGCGGCCCCTGCTGATGAACTTGACGGGGGTGGAAGATGTGCTTCTGTCCAGGAAACCCGCCGCCTCCTTCTGGGCGCGGCGAATGTCCTTGGCTTCCTGTGTGCGGGATCTTTTCTCCTTTAACTCCATGGCCGACTCCACAGGGTTCCTACTTGCCCGCTTCCTAAGTCCCTCCACAGTGATGATGGGATCTAAAGTTGGTTTTGAGGCTATGAAAGAAAAGAACAGGGGCTGGAGCAATAGCACAGCAGGTAGGGCGTTTGCCTTGCACACTGCCGACTCGGGTTCGATTCCCTGTATCCCATATGGTACCCTGAGCACCACCAGGAGTAATCCCTGAGTGCAGAGCCAGCAGTAACCCTTGTGCATTGCCGGGTGTGACCCAAAAAGCAAAAGCAAAAACAAACAAATAAATAAACATCTAGGGAGGTCAGAGCAATAATCCAGTGAGAAGGGGGCTTGCTTTGCTTGTTGCCCACCCAGGTTTTGTCCCTAGCATCCCCAAACCAAACCAAACCAAACCAAACCAAACCAACACCTACACTTCTGGAGAATTTTTCAGGGCCAGAGACAGGACAGCAGGCAGGTGCTTACCTTGCACATACCCTGGCATCCCACTGGGTTCCCCACCCCCTGCTCCCCTGCTGGGGGCGGTCCCTGAGCACTGCCACACATAACCCTCCCTGAGAAACAAAATGCAAAAAAAAACCAAAAAACGCATTTTTCACTTTAGTTTCTTTTCCTTTGGGAAAGGAGTATTCAGGGTTACTCCCAACAGTGCTTGGAAGAATTATGGTTTCTTGCGCTGACTTACTATTGTATACTCACTACCACGTTCATTAAAGAGAATCAATGAATTCCCTAAACTAAAACAGGATAAAACTCAATATGAGACGAAACAAGCAAATGGATATTTTTGTGCCTTTTTAGTAATGTTTAAATTTTGGTGTAATATTCTGGAGGGTAATTTGGTAAAACCAATAAAAATTTTGGCTGAAAATGCTCCTTGACACAGTAACAGAAATGTGTATGTAGGATTCAAGTTATCACCCCAAAATTCAGCTAAATTACCCAGAGTTAGCTCAAAGGGCTACATGCATGTGAAACAGTGGGCAGTCTGGCGTGGGGCCCCAGCACAAGGCCCCCCAAGCTACTGCCAGAAGCAATCCCTGAGAAGAGTCTCCCCCCCCCCCCCGCCGCCCAAAGTATAGCCCCCAAAGAAAAACCAAAATAAAAGCCAAACAAGGTAGGGGGAGAAATTTAAAACAAACGAACAAATGATAGAAATGATCAAGATATCGCCAGCTCCTTACTGTTAATTTTATTAAAGTATGAAAATGACATTCCTGGTTTCTTCAGGGTTTGTTTGGTTTTGGTTTTTAGGCAACACCTGGCAGTATTCCGGGTTATTTCTATCTTCACACTCAGGTTTCCCTTCTGACAGGCTTGGGGGATCCTAAGGGATGCCAGGAATCAAAGCTGAGTCAGGAAGCACCCTACCTGCTGTATTATCTCTCTGGCCCCATGTCACTCTTTTCAAGTTACAAAAATAGAAAGGTTCCTTGCCTTTGAAATGTGTACTAAAATTGGGGGGCGAGGGGAGCGGGTCACACCTGGCTTGTGCTCAGGGCTCACCTGGTATGAAGTGGGAGACCATATGAGGCACAAGGGGTCAAACCCAAATTGGTAACTGCATCTCCTGCTGTCGGTACTGAAATATTTGAAGACTAAAATGTTGGCGCTGGGGACCTAGTTCAGTGGGCTGTCGAGAGGGCGTGCTGGGCATGCTGCAGGTTTGGGTTTGGTCCTCAGCATCACAATGGTCCCCCCACCATCACCAGGAGTCACCCAGGCCATGGCACAGTGAGTTGTAGCTGAGTACTAACAAGTGTGGTGACTCAAACTCCCCACAGTCCACGAAAAATGAGTCGAGCGCTGCTTGGAGACAAGGCTCAACAGCAGCGCATCTGCCTTGGGTTTGGTCGCAGCTCCCATTAAAAAAGAAAAATTATAAAGAATGAAATGTTAGAGCTGGGATTTGCTTCTAAATCCCATAGTGGAGATCTGTAAAGAATTGGAAGATGTTCAGGGAAATGAGGTCACCAGCATTCCACGGCAGAAGAGGTGAAAGATATGCAGGGGAGCCATCAGCTTACCCAATACACCTCTGTATGTGTTTAAATTTTCCTGTAATTTTACAGGGGCTGGAGCAATAGCGTACAATAACAGCAGGTAGCATACTTGCCTTGCAAGTGGCTGAACTGGGTTCAATCCCCAGCACCCCATTATGGTCCTTCAAGCCCAACAGAAACCCTGAGCACTTTCAGGTGTAGGCCCAAAACAAAAACAACAAAAATTTTCTGCGTTAAAAGATTTAAAAGGCAAATCACACTGAAAATAGAGCATCTTTAAGATACCAAAGATTAGGAAAGGATCAAATGCTTTCATCGTGATTTTATCTAGTTAACTTGGTTAGGAAATGTTAAAATATTTTTCATAGAAAATTTATTTATGGGGTGGAAGTGATAGTACAGTGGGTAGGGCATTTGCCTTGCATGTGACTAACCTGGGCTCAATCCCCAACATCCCATATGGTCCCGAGTGCAGAGCCAAGAGTAACCCCTAAGCACTGCCAGTGTGGCCCAAAAACAAAAATCAAAACAAAAACCAAAAACAACCCTTATTTACAGCATACATAAAATAGTCACAACAGATACCTCACACAGCAGGTGCTGAGTTCAGTTCCCACACCAGCAGATACAGCCCCACGGCTGCCAACACCACCCAGGCCAAGCTCTGCAGCACTCTACCCAGCACTGACAGAGACAGCCTGTTAAAAAACGAAAAATAAAATTGCCCAGCAGACTAGCTACAAAGAAGCAAATGAACTGTGTCTGGCAAAGGGCAATTAATTCCTAATTAACTAGGTACTTTCCTGACCAAACCTACTGGGCTTTGGTCAGGAAAGCACCTTTGAAAAAAAACTGGGCCACACCCAGAAGAACTAAGGGCTCTGCATTCAGGAAGCCAGGGGCCATCTGGGACAGCAGGACTGGTCCAGGCAGCCGTGTCCACGCCAGGGCCTTCCCCGATGCCCCCTCCTAGCCCAGGAGAGCAGCTCCCGCAGCTGTCTAAGGTACCTTTGACTTTCAGAGCTGAGGCTGACAGCTTTTCTCCTTCTGGCTTCATCGTCGGGGGCCTGTTGTGAACAAGTTTCCACCATCCTGGTTCTCCAAATTCCTGGGCCCCTGAGCGGAAGTACATAGGACTTCCCACACTGAGGCAACCCGCGACTGTACTCCACCAGGTGGATGTCTTTTTTCTGGAGAGTGCAAGAATTTCAAAGTTACCGGCTTTCAGGTCTACTCTGATTCATGCACCCGCGATGACTCCCGGCCAGTAGCAGGCTACAGAAGCTTTCTGGAAGAAACTGCCAAGTCTAGAGAAAAGCCTGGCTGGCTTCCAAGCCAGGCTTTCTCACCTTCCAGCAACTTCGGTTTCTTCCTCCTTAAAATAAAGCAGGGCCAGAGAGCGACAGGACAGTGGGTAGGATGCTAGCCTTGCATATGGCTGACCTGGGTTTTGTCCCTGGCATCCACTAAGCTCCCCAAGCATCCCATAGTGTATGGTCAGGAGTAAATGTTGTGGGTGTGCTCCCCCTCCCCCAAAGAGGATAATAATAAGAGTGTTTATCTTCCTAGCTTGCTGGGTTGGGGTGGGGGTGGGGGGGAGGGAGAATTAAATAAAATTATTCAAAGCTCAGAAAGCAATTCTCATCATTGAAAGTCCACATTCCCTAAGGAGTTGAATGTATCTCTCAGTCAGCTCCTATTTACCTTGAAAGGCCACAGTGGGAATAAAATTATAGGGTATGTTCTAAAAATACAGAGTTGCCCCCTTCCCAAAAAAGTGGGGGTGGGTAGTCCAAGTATTTAAAAACAACGACATAAAAATGGGCTGGAGCGATAGCACAGCGGGTAGGGCGTTTGCCTTGCACGCAGCCAACATGGCCTACCCGAGTTCGATTCCTCCGCCCCTCTCGGAGAGCCCGGCAAGCTACCGAGAGTATCTCGCCCACACGGCAGAGCCTGGCAAGCTGCCCGTGATGTACTCGTTATGCCAAACACAGTAACAAGTCTCACGATGGAGACGTTACTGGGCCCACTCGAGAAAATCGATGAACAACGGGAGGACTGTGACCGTAACATAAAAATAAATAATAGGTATAATAGATTGGCCCTAAACAAACTTTTAAACATTTATACCTTAATAAAACATTAAATCCATAAAAGAGAAGTCTAGAGAGATCTGAAAGGAAATATATTCAAATTTAGAACTGCATTACATAGTATATAATGGTGAAACAGTTACCATTGTGAACAGCCATTACATACTACAGTAAGTTTTAAGCACATATTTACTTTGGTTTTGTTGCTGTCTGGGGGCCAAACCCACTGTGCTCAGGGCTCCTGATCTGGGCTCCCTTCAGGCAGTGTTCAGGGACCACATGTGATGCTGGAGGTACCAGCAGGAACGATGTGCCTTAACCACTGTACCGCCTTAACCCCTCAACTATCTCCTGGCCCATAGAGCAGTTATTTTTATAATTTCATTCTATTTAGGGCAAATAATATGGGCTTCCCGCTTATTAAGACTGTGTGAATTTTCCCCTCAAACTAAGCAATTAAAAAAAAAAAATTCTGGGGTGGGATGCGGTGCTGAGCATCACACAGGGTCACGCCTGCGGGCGCACGCTCAGCACTCCAGCTACTCATCAGAAGCCCCAGAGCGAGCTTTCTTCCTTCCTCTCTTTCCTCCTTCCTTCCTTTTCTTTTTTCTCTCCCCCTTTCTCTTTCTTTCCCCCCTCTTTCTCTTCCTTCCTTCTTTTCATGTTTTTCCTTCTTAAGAAGTGATACAACTGAAGGCCCAGGGATGTGGTCTCAGCAGGAGAACTAGGTTCAACCCATGGCACACAAAAGAACTATGTGCTTTGCTTGAAGTAAGCGATCGCTCAGGAGATTCACTAATATGACCAAAAACATGTGTTGCATGGTTAAGCACAGAAAGTGGAGAGCAGTTCATGTCTTTCAGTAGAAGTATTAAAAACGAAAAAAAAAACCTTAGTTGAATGCTCTCAGAACACGCTTTAGAAATGAACCAATAAAACTGCAATATCCTTAAAATCAGGCAATTTAAATCCAATTTCCTCATAAGCGACAATCCACTAAACAGAAGAGCATGCCAGATCGTGAGAACATCCCAAGATCCAATTTATTAGCTTGACCCCCTTCTTATCCCTTATAAATGGGGCATAATCAGTCCCACAAATAGTGCTAAGTCATTATCAAATGAAGGCAACAAACTTGCTATGAAAAAGGACCAGTTATACTGTCAATTCTTTCCCTAGTATCACGAAATAACCCAAGAACAAAAATAACTCCTTTTGTAAAAACGTACTCATCTATCTCTCTGCCCCGCCACCGACCATCAGAAGACGCTCCTCCTCCCCACTGCCTTCCCGGGCTCCGGTCATGGGCTCAGGGCCGTGAGCTTCAGAGTAGGGATGAATACCGACCCTCTGCCTGGCCCTGGGGTTCCCAGAGCCTTCAGTCAGGTGCAACTCATTCGATCATGCAAAATGAACAGCACCACAGATCCAGGATGGTGCCTAACAATCTCATCCCTGAAAGTGCTCACCGGTGCTGTCCCAAATACACCTGACAGCAACGAAGGTTGTACTGGGCGCATAGAGACCATGTTGGCTAAAATACGGCCTTAGTGTCTGCATTGGCACCTCAAGTCGGAGGAAGCAAAGCGGCCAGTGAGGCAGAGCCCTCAGCACCAGAATCAAAGCTCATCCTGAGGGGGAGTAAATAAGCCACGAAGGGCAGCAAATAAGCCACATGCGTGTTTGCACGCCCAGATGCTAGACTACACTGAGTCTCAAAGTGGAACAGGAAAGAGGCTGAGAGATGGTGCAAAGGGTAGGTACTTGCTTTGCTCGCAGCTGGCCAGGGTTCGATCTCCAGCCTACCATATGGTCCCCAAACCTCACAGGTGTGATCCCTTGGCATAAAGCCAGGAGTCAGCCACCACAAAATTGGGTGTGGGCAATTTTCCAACTCAACCGCTTACCCCGTGTGTAAGTTTCTACCTTCCAGAATAAAAGCTAATACTAGTAAGACTCTATGAAGAGCAAGTCAAATGAGCACAGTAACTAACTTTTTTTCTTACCTCCTATGAGGCACTGATTTTATGGGGGAAGGGGGCGCTTTGACCCTACAGAGAGGCTCTCGCTCGGGCTACTCCCAAGACGACTGTTCAAGGAAACGCGCCCAACAGAGACTGAAGCCTCCACGTGCAAATCCCAGGTGCCAGCTAACCCTTGAATGATCTCCCGGACCCATGGCTTTGACTTACTAATTTATTTTTATTTTTCTATTATTTAATTTTTAATTAAAAGTTTTTTAAATGCTGTTAAATCAGTAGAAAGGCTTGTCTCAAGGAGAAAAGAATACCAGCATAGGTTAAACCTTCTTGCTATAGCAAGTGCAAATTGTGTCAGTTTTGATCATCTGCCACAGAGTGCTGGTTGCTTGCAAGCAGGGCATAGACTTTTAAAAAGACCTAATAATCCTTACCCTGAAACAAAAAGCTCTTCACCCAACTATTAAACCACCTGCTCTCATTTAAAGGAACTTTTCAAAAAAGTTTTTGGGTCATACCACTGCCATGCTCCAGGCTGCTTTCTGGACCGCATGGCCGCAAAGTGGCTGCGTGACTCATTGTAAGACACTTTCTACCCATTTTCCACAAATAGTACACCATATCTTATGGGGTTCAGACAGCAGGCAACAAATCATAGAAAAATATATAAATATATGACTCTCAGAGAGCCCGGCAAGCTACCAAGAGTATCCCACCCACATGGGCAGAGCCTGGCAAGCTCCCCGTGATGTATTCGATAGGCCAAATACAGTAAAGTCTCATTCTCCTGACCCTGAAAGAGCCTCCAATCTTTGGGAAAAGCCGAGTAAGAAGAGGCTGCTAAAAGCTCAGGGCTGGGAGGAACAGAGATGTTACAGGCGCCCACTCGAGTAATTCCACGATCAATGGGATGACAGTGATACAGAGATACCCAACGGTGCTCAGGGGGCTCACTCCTGATTCTGTGCTCAGGAATCATTCATTGTGGTGCTTGGGGGACCTTGTGGGGTTCCAGGGATTGAACCCGGGTCAGCCGCATATAACGCAAGTGTCCTACACACTCTCCTACACTGCAGCCCCTAGTTAAATGTTTTTTTAAGATTCTAAGAATGCCTTTAAAAACTCCTCATGCTCTGTTAAGCGAAATGACTCAGAAAGAAATGGATAGACATAGAAAGATTACATACATCTGGGGAACATAAAGTAACAAAATAGGAGACTAACACCCAAGAATGGCCGAGATTAGTACCAGGAATTTTACTCCATGGCTTGGAGGCCAACCACACATACTAGGGGAAAGGGGAGCTCAGATAGAGAAGGGACACCAAATAAAGGTGTTGGGAGGATCCTCCCAGGATGGGAGAAGCATGCAGAAAGTAGACTATAGACTAAACATGATTGTCACCCATTGCCTCTTTTGCAAACCACAACACCCAATAAGAGAGAGAGAACAAAAGAGAATGCCCTTGGGATTGGGGGCGCGTTGGATACCTCATGGGACGAGGGGGGGGGGGGGGGCGCTCTGGCCTGTCCTTCACGCCTGACCGAGGTCACCAGTTGCCCCCCACGAGCGGCTCTCCAGCACGGCCATGGCCCCAGAAGCACAAGGACTTAATACAGAAATCCAGCAGCTTGGAGCAGAAAAGCGAATGGACTATACATTAATCCACGCCATCTTGCCTGCCCGGAGGGGAAAGGGTGTTGCTCCCTTCCACCTTCTCCTCTCTGGAAAGAAAGATGGCGGCCACATGGGAGCCTGGTGGAGAGCAGGTCTGAGCCGGGGGTGGGGGCGTGATGGATACCCCATGGGACGGGGGGCGCTCTGGCCCGTCCTTCACGCCTGACCGAGGTCACCAGTTGCCCCGCACGAGCGGCTCTCCGGCACGGCCACGGCCCCAGAAGCACAGAGACCAATCTCTTAATTATCTGACTCTCAGTAGAAATACTTGCAGGGTTAATAAATAAAATAGCAGAAATCCAAAACCAAGCGGCCGCAATAGCCATCATTTAATTCTTGAACCCAGCTGTAGAAAGCAGATCATTTCACAATGCTTTTTCAGCATGGCTGAGTTTGGGGGGGGGGGGGTAAAGTCTAATAATAATGATGCAACTTTTGTCAAAACAATGAAGCTAGTCAAAGTAGACAGTGTTAACTAGAATTCATCTACCCCACAGACACTGGGGGTGGGGGGTTGGGGGGGTTATTGGGGTTCTTCATGGAGAAAAATAAGTATTGGTAAATGGAATTGTGATTGATATTTGCATGACTGATACCTAAACTTGAAAGCTTTGTAATTTTTCCCACAGCGATTCAATAAATAAATAAATAAATAAAAGAGAATGCCACAGAGGCAGAGTGGGATGCGGGGGATAGGAGGTGGGAGGGATACTGGGATCCGTGGTGGTGAGAAATGGGCACAGGTGGAGGGATGGGTGTTTGATCGTTGTATAATTGAAATCCAAGCACAAAAATGTGTAAGTCTGCAACTGTACCTCATGATGTCTCACTATTAAAAAATGTTTATTAAAAAAAATAAAGTTTCTGTTAGCATAGAATAAAGGATGCATAAATAGTCCTTTAAAAATTATTTATTCATTTTCAGGAAAAAATACATCAACAATTTACAGTTTTGTTTTCTGGTATTTTTTCAATGATTTAAGTATATACTTAAAATTGAGTTGACTTAAAAGCAAGATTAAAGTTAATATAGTAATAAAATGAATAATTATTAATGTTAATTATTGAGTCACCAAAGCCATCGGCGCCCGCCCCGAGGGGAGGCTGGGTCGGGGCCGCCATGGGTGGGGGGGGCGGCGTGCGATCGGCTGGAGGTTATCTAGAGAGTCTAGAGTCTAGAGTCTCCTGCCCCCGCGCCTGGCTGTCCTCGCCGGGGAGCCTTGGAGGGGAGAGGGTTGAGTTTTCCTCCCCGCCCCCACCAGGGCTCCGGCAGCTGAAGACCTCCAGAACCAGCCACCACCATGCTGAGACCACTCTCCGCACACCTGAAGGTACCGGCAGAGGAACAAAGGCATGCGGGTCCCGGGGCTGAGATCTCCAAGCCTATTCGGATCGGGGCTGAGCATCCTCCACCCAGATCCTCCAAATTCCAGTAGGCAGGGGTCACACCCACCAACTGGCCCCCTGGCACCGTGTAATCCCATCAACAGCCAAGACTCAGAGACTATAAAACCCAGCTCCCGGAAGCGCGGACATCTTATTATCTCATTCCTACTTTGGACAAACTGGCAGGCTACCGAATGTAACCTGCCCACACGGCAGAGTCTGGCAAACTCCCCATGGCGTACCCAGTATGCCAAATACCAGTAACAATGATGGGTCTCATTCTCCTAAAGAGGCTTGAATATGGCACTTTCTTAAAAATCTCAGGGCTAGGATGAAGGAGACGTTACTGGGGCCTGCTCGAGGCAATCGACGAATAACAGTATGGTCGTGATCGTGATCGTTAATGATTGAAAACCATTATCTCTATATTGATTATAGTGTCTTGAAGAAGAAAAACACTATTATTTTTATTGTAATTGTGTAGAGTGATGTAAGATTAAAAGGGTCAGATTAAAAGCCCATAAGCATAGGGCAACTAACCCCCATAGAGCCATCACCATGGGTGGCAGTTATTTTGTGAAAACAGTTTTAAGTTAAATGAGCTTTAATGCTCAAATAAAGGTACTGGTTTAATTTCCCTCTCTCTCTCTTTTTCAAATATAAAAAAGACAATACTTGTGTTGATTGCCTGCTCTTTGTAGTAATTACAAGACAATTTTCCTTGAACTGTGTCTGTCTCTTAATCACAAGTAACAGCAGGTACTGAGCAATTGATATGTCACACATCTTACTCCGAACAACACCTACTGAAAACTATATTACGAAAAATACTAAAGAGTTCTAAATTAAATAATGACATTTCCCCAGCCCCTACAACTTGATCTACAAAGTATAGAAAATATATTGAAAATGCATTTGAATTCATATGTTATGTTCCAGAACATATAGGCTGTTGATGATTGTAATAGAAGACTCTAGTAAGTAAAAATATGTCATAATTACAAATCCATTAGACTTGCATTTTAAAATGTTCATGTAGAAAGAAATCAGCAGAAAGGAACATGCATTGTTTCTAATGTTCTAATGTGGTTACACTTGTAAAATGTTTTCTAAATGACTATTTGGGTCTTATTTTTTTAACTTGATCTTCAAAAACTGAAATGTTCTTTGGGATGAGGTAGGTATTTCAGATCTGAAAGCATGATTTTTTTAATCTTTCCTTTATGTCATACATATCACAGTAAATGTATATTTGTAAATCAATATACATTAGAAAGGCCCTCCCGTTGATCATCGATTTGCTCGAACGGGCCCAGTAACGTCTCCATTGGAGACTTTGTTGTTACTGTGTCTGGCATATCGAATACGTCACGGGGAGCTTGCCAGACCCTGCCGTGCGGGCGAGATACTCTCAGTAGCTTGCCGGGCTCTCCGAGAGGGGCGGAGGAATCGAACTCGGGTCGGCCATGTTGGCTGTGCGCAAGGCAAACACCCTACCCGCTGTGCTAATGAAAAAATGAGTACAATTCATATTGTAATGAACGTGAACCCCAAAATGTACATAGTTTCTTAAAACTGTGGCAAACCAATAAAAATATTTTAAATAATTAAAAAAAAATCTCTTCATGCTCAGCAGAAACAGCTTTCATGGGAAGTAGTTATTTAAGTAACTATTAAATAACAGAAACTGGTTATTTAAGAATTTACATTTCCACTATGACTTTATACAAATAAGTTGTTGATTTTTGTCTTTGACCCACTCCTGGCAGTATTCAGAGCTTACTCCTGGCACTGCATTCAGAAATGACTCCTGGTACATTTGGGGACCGTACAGGGTGCCAAGCAAGGGTCAGACTCGGGTTGGCTGTGTGCAAGGCAAGTGCCTTACCCGCTGTACTATCTCTGGCCCCCAAATAAGCTTCTTTTTAAGTAATTACAAAAACCAATTTCTTAGACGAGAACAGTATTTTCTGGATTAAAAAAATGTAATCAACTGCATGAACTATTCTAATTCTTTAAAGAGCTAAGGTCTCTCAAATCCCATGATTTGTTCATTTTCTCTATCATCACTGAGAAATAGTATTTTAAAAATTTTCTTACCTATTCCCTAATAAAAATGTCCAATGTTTTTCAATAAAAGCACAGATATCTTCTTTCCACCTGAAATAACCTTGGCGGCCACTTCCTTCCAGAGACAAGTTGTACATTGCCAACATCACAACCTGAAACAGAGAAGGGTGAGAGAAAAACATGATTAACAGTGGACAGCTCAGCCACTGTCATGCGGCACTGCCCAGAGCTCTCACATCTAGCCCAATCTTGTCATCTAATGGGCTACAAATTCATAGTCCCACAGGGAAGTACTTTTCAGAAAAACAGATAACAGAAGTTCATTGC
This sequence comes from Sorex fumeus, assembly GCF_029834395.1. Taxonomy (NCBI): domain Eukaryota; kingdom Metazoa; phylum Chordata; class Mammalia; order Eulipotyphla; family Soricidae; genus Sorex; species Sorex fumeus. The sequence goes on along the minus strand of NW_026606101.1, from coordinate 37,157,535 downwards.
AAATGACTTCAATACACTGTATTCCTGAAACACCTGTAAATCATAGTAAGTAAATTTAAAAAATTATTTATAATTTAATTTATAATTTTTAATAAACTAAAATTTTAGAAAATTTTACCTAAAAAAAAAAAGACCTCAAATATAGAACAAAGAAAAACCAGATTAGAACACTTTTGTAAAGAAATCACTTTTAACATTTTCATTATATTCACTGTCCTTTCAAATACTTCTCTTTGTGCCTACAAGCAATTTTGTAGCTGTGGAATTAGTCATGCACATGGACAAAACTATGAACATTATTCATGTTTCAGCTGAATGAACATAATTAATGAACATATACAGTGGTTTCTGCTGAAATAATTTACCAGGAGACTAGTGTAAAACTGTAAGACTCAAAAGGCCGAGGCAATTCTGATGCTTCTACTTCCCATCCTTAAATTTACAAAAAAGGGCAGATGGCCCACAAATGACTGATTTTTCTTCTTCCACTTATTCCTACATCAGGTCTATACTGGCCAGCCTGGATCTCCCTTCACAGTCACTGTTCATGAGGAAGTTATGGTTTAATGGATTCAGCTTCAGTTTGGGAAGATAAAATGTTCTGCAGAGGAAACAGCTAAGCGATGATTGCAGAAGAATGGGAAAGAACCCAGTGCCACAAACTACACAGTTAAATACAGAGATCTGGCAAATTTTCATGTTAGGTGTATGTTGCCACAATTTTAAAGTTACTGTTCAAGAGATACTTTAAGGAAGGGCCAGAGAGAGTACTCCAAATATAGTGCTTGCCTGGAACACAACTGACCCAGGTTTGATTCCTGGCATCCCATATGGTCTCCCAGGCCTGTCAGGAGTGATCCCAGAGTGCAGAGGCAGGAGTTAAGGCCTGAGCACCGCTGGACATTACCCAAAAAACAAAAAAAATGAGATTAGCTGCTTCTGCCAAATCCCAGACTCCTAGAGTAGCAGTAATATGCATGCACTGTGAATTTCAGCAGAAAAAACGTAAAGGTCTGTGACCTTACTTCTTGAATTTTTATTTATTTTTATTTTTTATCTTTTGGCTTTTGAACAATACTTGGCTATACTCAGGCTTACTCCTGGCTGTGTGCTTAGAGATCACTCCCAGAAGTGCTCAGGGGAACTCGTGATGGCGGGGATCAAACTGTGCAAAAGGACGGACCAAACATGCAAGGGCCTTAACCACTATTCCATCTCTCCAATCTCTGGGGATCTATTTTTTTAAATATATACCTGGAACATTTTGTGGGTGAAAAAAATTAAATTTCACATATTTCCTTGAAAATACCTTTTCTAGTTATCTTAATATTTACTGTGCAAACCAGAAACTCCATAGAAGAAGCACACCTCTCCTGGAGCCTAGCAAAGCCTAGCCCAGTCCTCAGCTTCCCCAGTGTCAGGTCTGGCTCAGCAATGAGAAGCTGGCTTTGTAGACCAACAGATCCTAGCTGGGCTCCCAAGTATCTGTACAGCACAATTAGAAAAAGGAACACAGAGCAAGAGATCATTTTCGCCCTATACTACAGAAACAGATGTACAGGACAGGAATGTAAAATTTACCCTATTCACCCAATATATATCTGGTCAAGCTTTTTCTTCATTTCAAACTGTTCATAAGTTGCCAAAGAGTTGAAAGGGGGTATGGTGCCGCCAGCAGGTCAATCTGTACCTGTGAGGCGAGTGCATCAGCAGCCTCATGGCGCCTTCAGACTTCCAGATACCCCAAAACTGCTGCTGTGCCTTTGGCCAGACCCCAAAAACTTGGGGCAAAGTTTACCAAGAAAGTAAACGGCCAAAAGTTAGGTATGTAGGAAACACACCCACAAACCACCTCCGGCTCAGCTATATAATTGGAGGCAAGGCCTCTTTGGTTCCTGATTGAACTGCTTAATGGACATGATCCCAGAGACTCAGAAACCAATCTCAGAACCCAGTGGCTTTAGGTAGAAATGCATCTGGTCTCTGCAGTAGGCTACCGGTGCTGGGCCAACCCAGGTGGGAATAGGTTTCATGCCTTGGCCTGTTCCCCCTGGCGGCCCAGTGGCCTCCATCCATCTGAGGCCACTGGATAGTCACATTTGGGCCCCCAGTGACGAGACACACAGAGCCTCATGGGATGGGGGTGGAGCCGGGCTTGTCCTCCCCACCCCAACGAGACCCCAAGTCATCGCCCACGAATGGCCTCTCTGGCTCCTGATCAAGCTGCTTAATGGCCATGATCCCAGAGACTCAGAAACAAATCTCAAAACCCAGTGGCTTTTGGCAGAAATGCATCCGGACTCCACAGTACGTTACTGTCGCCAGGCCACCCCAGGGAGGAAAGGGTGTTGTCCTTCCGCCTGCTCCCTCTTGGCGACTTGGTGGCTGTCATACTCCAGAGGCAATTGGACAGTCAGGCTTGGGCCCGCAGTGATGAAACTTGTTGGGCCTCACGGGATGGGGGGGGGGGCCGGGCCTGTCCTTCCCACCCCAACGAGACCCCAAGTCATCGCTCACGAATGGCCTCTCTGGCTCCTCATCAAGCTGCTCAACGGCCATGATCCCAGAGACTCAGAAACAAATCTCGAAACTCAGCGGCTTTTGGCAGAAATGTGTCCGGACCCCGCAGTAGGTTACTGTCGCCAGGCCACCCCAGGGGGGAATGGGTGCTGTCCCTCCGCCTGCTCCCTCTTGGCGACTTGGTGGCTATCATCCTCCAGAGGCCATTGGACAGTCAGGCTTGGGCCCGCAGTGATGAAACTTGTTGGGCCTCAAGGGATGGGGGGTGGGGGGAGCCGGGCCTGTCCTCCCCACCCAACAAGACCCCAAGTTATCGCCCACAAACGGCCTCTCTGGCTCCTCATCAAGCTGCTCAACGGCCATGATCCCAGAGACTCAGGAGCAGATCTCTAAACCCAGTGGCTTTTGGCAGAAATCCCTCCAGATTTAAGCGTTAAAATTTCTTAAAAATTAATCTTACACATGGCCCTACTGCAGCCACACAACATCATATGTTATTCATAATCAGCAATAGAACACAAATTGTCTATTGTTGCCTTTTCAGCAGATCTGAGTGTTGGGGTAAAATCTCAAATAATGGTGGGTCTGGTGTCGAAATAGTGAATGTGATCAAAGTAGAGAGAGAATAATGTGTAAATCATCTGCCCCACAGGCAGGGGGAGGGTGTGGGATGGGGGTATACTGGGATTTTTGGTGGTGGAGAATGGGCACTGGTGAAGGTACGGGTGTTTCATTGTATGACTGAGACTCAGACCCAAAAGCTTTGTAACTGCTCTCACGGTGATTCAATAAATAAAATTATAAAAAGTGGGAAAAAAAAGAGTTGAAGATGGACAGAAGGCATGGGAGAAAGTGGCCTCTAAGTCAGGAGAGCAGAGCTCTTGACTGCTGGTATTTTGTAATACAAACAAGCATATAGAGGGGACTGGGGCTCAGCCACTTAGTACCATGTGGCCCCAGCGGCGGCCACAAAACCAAGAATTTTTACTTAATACTTCGGTAAATCAGTAAGGAGAAAGTTTAAGATTTAAAAATACAGTCAGTCCACAGAAATGGAGTGATAGCACAGTGGGTAGGGCATCTGCCTTGCACACAGCCAACCCTGGCGGGATCCCCAGCATCCCATATGGTCTCTCTGTGCACAGCCAGGAGTCATTCCTGAGTACAGAGCCAGGGTAACCCCTGAACACTGCCGGGTGTGACCCAAAAAGCCAAAAGAATATATACATATCAGTTCACACCCCAATATTTAGACTATCTGGTATCGGGTAGCTTCAGCAGAATGTACTCATGACTTAGGGTGTCTCAGCTCTTCCCAGAGAGGTTGGAATTTTTGGCCACAGCCAGAAACACTGGCCAGCAGTCTACTGAGAAAAAAACTTGTCAGCCAGCCCTAACTCAGTGCTTCAGCACACCAATGACTCCAATACCAATACTGTCACTGTCCTCCTGTTGTTCTTCGATTTGCTTGAGCGGGCCCAGTAACGTCTCCATTATGAGACTTGTTACTATGTTTGGCATATCAAATACGTCATGGGTAGCTTGCCAGGCTTTGCCGTGTGCGTGAGATACTCTCAGTAGTTTGCTGAGCTCTCCGAGAGGGGCGGAGGAATTGAATACATCTTTGGGAAATTAAAAGATGAATTTGGGGGGCTGGAGAAATAATGCAGCGAACCTGTGTTTGCTCCCCAAAGCCCTATGTGGTCCTGCAAGTATTGCCAGGAGCAATTCCTGCACATAGAGTCAAGCAAGATACCACACTAAGCTGAGCACTGGTGGATGTGTCCCAAAAGCCAAAAAAAAAAAAAAAAAAAAGAGGATGATTTATACAGTGGGTAGGGCATTTGCTTTGCATGCGGCCATCCCGGGGCTTGATCCCTGGCATCCCGAGCCAGGAGTGATTCCTGAGTGCAGAGCCAGGAGCAACCCCTGAGCATCAGTAGGTGTGACTCTCTCCCCCCAGCCCCCACCAAAAAAAAAAAAAAAGTCAAAGTTTACCTGATTCAAAGCTCAAATTCAGGGCGAAGCAACAGTATAGTGGATAGGGTACTTGCTTTGCATGTAGCCAACCCTCCCAGGTGGTCCCCTGAGCCTTGCCAGCAATGATTCCCGAGTGCAGATCCAGGAAAAAACTGTGAGCACCAGGAGGTGTGGGCCCCCACCCCCCCAAAAAAAATTTCAAGTTGAGTCCTATTGTTCATTGAGCAAGATGTCCAGAAGCCAGTTTTTCTTTTAAAAAGCATCTCTGTAGAAAATTTATTCTAAAAAATAACAAAGTAAGAATGAAACAACCCAGCTCCAGAACTAATCTTGAAAAGAACGCTGAGCTGCTTAACAGCCCTTGGGCGAGCCAGTGCAGAGTGGGACGGTGGTAGGCAGTGATGCTGGTTTGTCCTCAGCTAATAAAGCACCCATTGACACTTGGGGAAAATATCGAAATTACAATATTCAGGAGACTACATGCTCAACACAAAGTTCCGTTCAATATCTACATATTTTTTAGAAAGTTTAAAAAGGTATCGTTGGAGGTAGAGAGATCTTACTGTGGGCAGGATGCCTGCCTTGCACACAGATAACCCGATTCAACGGGGGCACCAGAGACAGATCCCCATCACCACCAAGAGTGATCCCTGCATGCACAGCTGAAGTGAGCCTGAAGCATCACTGGTGTGTTCCCAAAACCAAAACAAGTACATAAAAATGGATAATAAGGCTCCCTAAATTCACTACTCACAGATTTCATCAGAAAACTTCCTTAAAAAGCACTTATTACTTAAATAATAGACTAAGGCTACAACTACAATTTACAAGGAACATTTTAGTGATTTAGACTGCATATTCTGGAAATCTATTTCTCAATACTGTTTAATTCCTTCATAGCAAAAAGTGCTCTGGTTAATTAACTTATTTACCTCTTTACTGTCTAAATAAAATCCAGAAGGTCAGCCTGGAGCGGTTAGCCTGGCTGTCCCATTCATCACCAGGCTACACTAATTTTGCTGAAACAAAAACTCTGAGTGGGGGGTCTGAGGACAGCAACAGCAGGTTGGTACTTCACAAGCATCTTAAGGATCACCTGAAAAGCATGGTGTTTGTATTTTCATAGAGCTGGTGCAGAGTCTGAGCACTGCCAGAGCAGATAAACAAAAACATGAGTAATGTCTACACCATTTGTCTTTAGAACATAAAGACTGTATACTCCAGTGCCCTGTAGACATATTAATATAAAAACACAATCAAAAAGATATAACCAGTAGATCAGCATAAAGCTATTACGTTGAGCCTATAGTAAGCTTAGGCCAGAGTGGAGAGAGTTTGGAGAGTTTTTACAATCAACATTAGAGGGAACAGAGAAATAGTAGAGGGATTAAAGCACTTGCCTTACATGTGGCTGATCCTGGGTCAAGCCCCAGCACCTCTGATGTGGTCCAAGTATCAAATTTAGCAAGTAAAGAGAACATAAGGAGGATGAAGAGAGAGTACAAGGGGTTAAGTAGGCACATGTCTTACACATAGCCAACTCCAGTTTGATCCCAGGTAGCACATGGTTCTCCCAGAATCACAGGGGCAGCTCTGGAGGTCCCTGAGGACCTTGGTACTCCCCTTCTGCAATCAGCCACATTAGGGCTTCAAAATCCATTTCCAGGGCCAGAGTTATGGTACAGAGGGTAAGGCGCTTGCCTTGCACGAGGTCAGAGTTCAGCCCCCAGAACCCTATATGGTCCTCTAAGCCTGCCAAGAGTGATCCCTGAGCACAGAGCCAGGGGTAAGCCTTGGGTATCACCAGGTGTGGCCCCAAAACAAAACAAATCTATTTCCTAGGGTAGCCATCATTGCATTTTTTAAACTGCTTTTTTACCCTTCTAAACTGTGACTACCAGAAAAATGTGAACCTCATTTCCAATTAAAATCATTTTAAAATTATACATAAACGTTGAAGGTAGGGAGAGGGATATTGGAAACATTGGTGGTGGAGAATGGGCACTGGTGGAGGGATGGGTATTTGAACACTGTTTGACGGAAACACAATCATGAAAGTTTGTAAGTCTGTAGCTATATCACAGTGATTCATTAAAATAAAAAAAAATTTTAAAAAACAAATTAATAAAACTGTGTTAAGATTTTCAAAATTACCAAGCCTGATTCATTAACCCAGCACTGAGGTTTTTTTTTTTTATCATGAATGCCTTTATATCTAAGTTGTAACATACTCTATGTATCATTTTCATTGTGAAAATACAAAGTGGCCCTAAAAAAGCTTACATTCCTGACTCATTCTCTATTTAATCCAGTGAATTCCTTCAGGGGCCAACCTTTTAGAATTCTAAGTCACTTTTTACTTACTTGCTGCCATGTCAGCTTCAACCTTTCATACTGCTCCTTCCCATCTTCTGAGCAATCAGAACAAGTAAACCTAAAGAAGTTATCACCCTTAAGGTAACTGAGCTGTTCCCTCAGCTGACCTAGGAGAAAAACCAAAAAAAGCACATCACAGATGTTATCTACACCAGTTAGAACTCAGAGGAAGGCTTACACTGTTTATTGATGTTTTGTTTTCCATGCTGGTTTTCCTTTTTTTCAGTCACCCCCATTCTCACAGAAGTGGAGATTTTTATTCTGCCAACATCACAGGTCATCTCCTAACTTTTAGGACAAAAATACTGAATTTTCCAACATTCCTGATTCCTGCAGGTTTAGCTACAGTATTTCAGGAAACATTCAATTTTGCACTGTGGGCCGGGCATTGGGATAAGAGCTGGGAACACATGGAACTGTACAGCAGGTAAGGCACTTGCCTTGCATGTAGATGACCTGGGTTCAATCCCTGGTACCGGATATGGCCCCCTGAGTCCTCCAGGAGAGATTCCCTGAATGCAAAGCCAGGAGTAAGACCTGAGCACCTCCAAGTGTGACCCCAAAACCAAGAAAGAAAGAACTGGGAACACAAAACAACGCACAAGACAGGCAGTGCCTGTTCTCGGCAGTTCGTGAATGCTATGCAGCTTACTCATGTGGGGGATGCAGGTAGGTCACTCAAGTACAGTGTTTTCTCCATCCTCAGAGTATTGGAAGCACCCAGAGTGGTTTTATCATCTAGGTCTACCCACAAGCAGTGACTTTGCCTCCAGACAAAGGGTGGTGGTCTTCAGGGCCTTATTCCCTAGGTAACACAAAGCACTTTCGGAAGCTATGCAGCCACCTGCAGCAACGTGACGGCCTGGGATGGAGCTTGGTGGCAGGAGCCACGTTTTCAAGCCTTGGTACTGAAAGTAAAATCAAGGGTGGCCAATTATAGTAAGAGAGCCAGGAAAAGTGGGAGGTCTACAGGGGACTTGACAGACACTGGAATTAGCCAGGTAAAGAGAGGCGCTGGGGGTGGGTGTTGTTATGGAGACTATAGAGATCTCTATAGTCCTACATAGAATGGATTGTGGGTAGAAGGGCCCCCGGTTGTGGGGGGGGGGGGGGATGGAGGGCATGGTTCAAGTTCACCCTAACTGCAAAGTTCTGTTTCTATGTGGGGATAAAGGGACACCAAGGGCAGAGGATAAAGTTGGTACATGATCCTATCACAAAGGACAATTTAAAATGTAACCTGTGAGGTTAGGGGGGAAATCATTAAGATTTTCTAGAACCCACGTGAAAGCTCAGAAACAAAGAACTAGCTAAAAGGTAGTACATTCAAGTTTTGTTTTCTGTGAAAATATCGTTAATTACTAATCCATCTTAAAAACATTTCCATCCAACCAGAGAATGACTAGAATGACCTGTTCCACCACGTACATAAATCTGACCCACTCACAAGTGCCATTACATGAAGAATTCCTTAAATACATATGTGCATATGACTTTCTGCCAACCAAAGAGTTCTGTTTTGGTAAGAGTGGTACGGGCTGGCAGATACCCTGCGAGAGGCAGGAAGCAGAGCAGCTGATGGAGGATGTGGAGGCAGAGTGGACACAAGACTCGCTAGTGTAATACGGAGGAGAGTGAGTAGGAAAACACAAATGACCCAGACAAAAGAGGACAAACTACGCATCTGCTACTTCTGGTCTGACTTAAACATCCAATCACGGTTACATGTCACTATGAACTAGAAGGATCATCCTATAACTTAGCCTTTAATTATTTAGTCCCACATGATCTTATTAGAGATATAATAATCTTATGCTCTTATAACATGATCTAGAGAAATGTAGCTAAGTCTTTAACACAGATTTCCAATTTTCTGATTTTTATTGGGTTACCAACCGAAGGCAAAGCCTGGCAAGCTACCCGTGGCGTATTCAACATGCCAAACACAGTAACAAGTCTCATGATGGAGATGTTACCGGGTCCACTCGAGCAAACTGATGAACAACGGGAGGACAGTGATAGTGTCAGTGACCAACCGAGAACATTCATTTAATAGTGTGACAGGTTGACAGTATTTCTATTAGTACAGGTGTTGTCTGAAATAAATAAGCAATCCACCAAACTAATATGATTATCTTTGGTTAAGGTCTCTTTTACATTCGTGTTTCACAGGTTAGAAAAACAAACCAAAGAAATTGAGAGGCTCCTTACTGGCTGGAATCCACTTCTGGCACTTGTCACAGAAGTAAGACAGCTGCTCTTCCAACCACGACACATCACCTTCATCGCTGTTAAGGGAATCCCCACTCTGATCATGAGATAAGTCCACAGATGCCTGGTCTTCTGACTCGACAATCAGGAGAGTCTCCCCCTCAACCTCCCCCTCCTCCAGTCCTTCTGAGGTAGATGTTCTCGTGGCTTCATCATCGTGCCGACTTATCAGACTACTCAGATGGATATTACTATCCATCCCTTTCTGCTTATGGGCTAGATAAGAAGTGCTTTTCGGCAATAATCCTAAATTACTGGGCTGGCCCAAAGGCTACAGGAGCTAACAGGCCAGTATCACAGAGACAGAAACTCTTCAGAATTTCTGCTGACTTCTTGACTCAACTCTAAGGGCTTCCTCCCAAAGCAATAATTTAGAATCTGTGATCCATCGCTTACTCTTTTTTTTTTTTTTCAATCAAGTTTATATGGGCAAGGCGTCAAGAAAAGGCTGGAGATCTACCTCACTAAACTATTCTCCACCTACACAGAGACACAAACACACTCGACACTGTCCTTCCACTAACATCTCTTGTTCAAGTCATGTTTTTTGTGATCCCTTTGTCAATGACATCTTCTCTCTTTCTGCTTCAAGTTGCTCAGTTAAAGTAATTTGCTCTCTCAAAAGACGAATGTTTTCTTTTTTCCGATTCTGTCTCTCAATGTCTCTGATCACGCCGTAATGAAGTCTCTAAAAATGTAAAAAACAGATTTCAGTAACACCATGAACAGGTGGTTTCATTCTTGTACCATTCAAATCCCAAAAAAAGTGTTAACAAAATTCACATAAAACTTTCAAGATTTCAAATATTCAATTACTGTTTTAATTTTCTAAATGAATGTAAAACATAATTAAGAAACAAGTTAATGATGGTGTGCTAATACTGTTATCATTAAAATGAATTCTTGCCATACTTTAAGAAATTCTTCATTTAGTATTGAACAGAGGCTTCTTAAACTGGCAACGACAGGTATATATAAAAGATACACAAATCAAACATTTACTGAGACAGTCATAACAAAATTACCTTTAAAACATTTTGTTGCTGTTGTTGGGCCAGACCTGTGGTGCTCAGGGAGCACTCCTGGTGGTACTTGCAGGACCATATGTGGTGCCAGGGAGTGAATCTGGGTTAGCTACATGCAAGAGAGATGCCCTACCCATAATACTATCATTCTGGGCCTTAAATTTTTTTTTAAGTCTACTGGTTAAGAAACCTGGGTATGAGGGCCAGAGAGATAGTACAGCAGGTAAGGTGTTTGCCTTACACGTGACTGAGCCAGGTTCAATCCATGGCACCCCATATGGTCCCCTAATCCCTGCAAGGAATAATCCCTGAGTGCAGAGCTAGGATAAGCCCTGAGCACTGCTGGGTTTGACCCAACACACACACACACACACACACACACACACACACACACGCTGCAACTAAGGTATCGGACAACAGTGGAGGAAGTGGACACAGTATGGGATGCTGGGTCTGTCGACTGCATGCAAGGCAAACACTCTCTACCTGCTGTACTATCTCTCTGGCCCTATCATGCCTATATTAGAAATTTACCCCAAGTACCCACTTCCTGGATCTCCTCCACTTAGAACTTCACTTGCTATTAAGGGGCAGTCGAGGAATTTAAAGAGTCCTGGGGCTGAAAACTGAAAAACAACTTTCTTGAATCCTGAGCAACCTGGCAAGATCCCAAGGTCAGAAGTGGAAGTGTGGGGCCCGAGATATAGCTTAGTGGGCTGAGTGCACACTTTGCTTGCATGCAGGGGCCCATCTTAATCCTCTGCACCACAAGGTCCCGAGACACCCCTAGGAGCTGTCCCCAAGCACAGATCCAGGAGCAGCCTGTTTTGTGTGCGCGGGCAAAAAATAAAAACCAAACAGACAAGAAACAATAAAAGATGTGAAGGTGCTCAACCTTCTTGCTTTCCCTCCCCCATTTCCACCATCCTATGCTCGGTGCTCCAGGACTGTGGTTTGTAGGCACAGGTCCACAGGTGTAAGAGGGCATAAATCAATGGTTTGCCACAGTGGTTATAACTGCCCCATATGCAGACAAGTACCAGCTGAATGATGTAAAAAGGCCAAAAAAAATGCTGCACCAGGACATTCTTACACCACCCCCATCCTACATCTGGAATCATTCCTTCCACATCTGCCGAAGATCCACCCTTTCTCGAATTTCAGCAGACTTTCCACATTTGCTATCTTCCTCTAATGTTCAAGTCTATCATGATCACCTTAAATATCATTTGTCTGGGGGCCATACTTGGTGGTACTCTGGCTCTGCACACAGGGATCCTGGCAGGCTCAGGGGACCATATGGGATGCTGAGGACCGAACCTGGGTCAGCCATGAGCAAGGCAAGCACACTACTCGCTGTACTACCTCTCCTGCCTCGCCAACATCTTTCTTGTAACTCTGACATCTGCCTTGCCAACAACATTCAACAAGAAATGATCAGAAATAACAGTTATTACTTCTTGCTTCCTTGAACCTTCCAAGACATTCACGGTGCTGAGCATTTGTCCTACTCTTACCCCTGCTCTTAATTTCTATTAAGTCCACCATCAATGACTGGATGTGAAATAATGCAAGCGGGCCAGAAAGAAAGTGCAGAGGGTATGGTGCCTGGCTTACATGCTGCAGTTCCATCAGTACCACCCACACATGCGTTCTCCAGTGACTGAGCATGGGCACCAATGGGTCCAACCCCAAAAACAAAAGATAAGATAAAATAAAACAAATGGAGGCTAGACAGATAGTGGGGGCCCTGCTTTGCATATGACTGACCTGGGTTCAATTGCCAAAACTTCCTACAGTCCACCGGAAGTGATCCCTGAGTGGAGAGTCCTGAGCACTGCCTGGGTGTGGTCCTCAATCCCCCCAAAATAGTAGTAATAAAAGATTTCTGGCAATGTTTGCTTCCTAACTTTCTTCAAATACATAAATCTTTCTATTCCACTCTTCCCTTCTAACTGTGATTCTCAGCTGCTGGTTCAAAAGCCTTTTGAGAAGCCTACGGCAAAGAGCCATCTCAGGACACTCTGATACTAGGGTGGAAACTAGTGCCCACACTGTGAAGACTCCCCAGAAAACAAGACCTGCAGGTAAGTTTCACCACCAAGATCCCATCCCTACCCCAACTCTTTAAAAACCCCAGCCATGGGTACAGTGCTATTTACCAGTGCAAATACAAGGTATTTGCCTTGCACATGACCAAGCCCGGGTGTTATCCCCAGCATCACATACAACCCTAAGCAATCCCTGATCGCAGAGCCAGAGGGAAGCTTTGAGTCCTACTGGGTATGACACAAAACAAAATGACAGTAATAAAGTCCAGTTCTTCGATATCCATCTGATACACCATTCTCCATTTCCTCTCAATTGTTTTTCTGGATCACCTTATTTTTCATCTCCTTCCATAGACAGGGATACAGGCCCCTGATCCAAAAGTTACCTCCTTAAAACCAGTGGCTTGATCCCCAATTCCAATCTCTTCCCTGACCTTCTGTCATCACCGATAGTCTCCCCATTCTGTCAAATAAACTTCCACTGATACCTAGATTACCTCTACCCTACATAATAGAAAAAATGGAGCAGGCAGGGGTCGGGGGGGCATCCTGCACAGAGGTGGTTTAGAAATGTGCTACAGGTACATATCCTAAACTACTGAGTGAACAACACTGCAAGCATGAGACTCATGCTACAATAACCAAACTTAAAAATGTGTCAGCGAGGCGGGCTGGGAGGAACCTGAAGAGCCAATTACTGGTGCAGATAAGTAAGCAGACACCGGTGGTAGAACTGGTGCTGAAACAATGTATGCATGAAACAAAACTATGGTTTAATATGTAACTGTTTAATAATTGAAAACTGAATTTTAATGCATAACGATGCCTTAATAAAAAGATTTTTAAAGGATGATGGCCAGCGGGCATTAAAATAAAAACACTTAAAGGCATGACGGCAACTTCCCCTTGCCAAAATTCCTATACCACACATTTTCCCTCTTCCTCTCGGCCACCGAGGACAAAGACCTCCGAAGCTCCTCTCTGTTCCCTGCCGCGCCCTCCCAATCCCACCCGGCGCACCCCGCCCCGCCCGCCGGCCCACGCGCCGTCCCCCAGCGCTGTCCACTCTCGCCCCGGGGGGCAGGGCCGGCGGTCATTCGCCTTTCCGACCCAGAAGGGGGACGCGCTTCCGCAGCTCGGATCCCCAAACTGCCGAGCGTCCAGCACAGAGTCGCTAAACGTTGGTCAATTTCAGTCCAGAAACTATTCGCCCGGGAGCCAGAAGAGGCGAATCCCGGGCACTTCCGGAAGCGAAGGCTCGGAAGGAGGAAACTGGGGCCGGTGGCCGCGCCTCGGTCACTCCCAGCCCGGGCGGACTCTCCCCGAGGACCACGGCAGCACCCACAGTGGCTGGGCTGGGGGCGCGCTCGGCGGTGCCGGCCCCCCGCACGCGCAAGGTCCCACCCCGCACGTGCACGGTCCCACCCCGCACCCCGGGCACGGTCCCACCCCGCACGTGCACGGTCTCACCCCGCACCCCGCTAGGGGAGGCGACCGGAGCCGCAGGGGGCCGGAGGGGACACTCTTCCTACGACCCCAACAACCCAGCGCGGCTGGGCCACCCGAGGGTCACCCCCGCCCGCTCCCCCGGCAGCGCGCGGACAGTGCGCCGACCTGCTGATCCAGCCGCTGCTTCAGGTGCACGCCGGCCACCGTGGCCGTGGTCAGCAGCACCGACAGGCCCAGGACCACCTTGGAGCTCCTCGACATCCCCGCGCCCGCCGCCGGCCCCGCCGCGCGCCGCCCTCTGTGCCCCCAGGCCCGACGGCTCGAGCGCAGAGCCGGCCGGGAGCGCCAGGCGCGAGCAGTCGAGAGCCGAGCGCGCACGGTGGCCTCGCGGGGAGCGGGGGCTCGAGGGCGGAGGAGGGGGCGTGGGAGTGGGGGAGTCCGTCCATACCAGGCGGTCGCCTAGACAAAGGGCCGAGGCCCGGAGCTGGCCCGGATGCTAGGGCATTTTATTTCAGCCTTCTTCCTCCTTATGCTATCGCATGAATCTGTTACCTAATTTTTTTAAAGTTTATTTTCTGTTCTTTGTTGATAGTTTCCTTTCCCTGGTCCTCGAACTCACTGGTTTAATTTTTACCATCTGTCATTCTGCCTTTCCGCCCTTCTGTTGTCTTGTTTTGTTTTGTTTTTTCATTCAACTACTGTATTCCTTCTTTGTTAGAGCAAACTAGGTGGTGCTCCGGGGACCGGGTCAGCCAGGGCTGGAACTCGGGGCTCCTACAGGCAAAGCATGCATGCGTTCCAGCCCTCTGAGCTATCTTCCCAGCCCCAGCTACTGTCTTTTTTAACTCAACAATTTCGGGTTGGTCTTTTCTTGGTACTTTCTCTATCCTTGTTAAAGTTCTCTTGCATTGATTGCCTTATTTCAACCCTTTCCAGAGGCATCACTGGGGGATATTGGGGTGGGATACCTCGGTGATATTTCGCTGCCCTTTCTCCCAAACCACTCCTTCTGATCTTTGTACTGCTGTGCTTTGCTTATTAACTGTCTTCACTAACATTGCCATCATTGTTTTCTTGGCAGGGGAGGTACCTGGAGAACATGGAGTTTTTTGGGGGGAGGGGAGTTTGAACTTCTTTTTCCTCTCGAAAAACAGGATTTAGGGCTTACTCCTCACTTCTGCCCAGGGGTCACTCCTGGCAGTGCTTGGGGGCCCCTATGGGCTACCCAGGATGGAACCCAGGTCAGCTATGTACAAAGGAAGCGCCTGACTGCTATACTATCTCTCTGACCCAATTTGAACTCATTCTTATATGAGCTGATTGATGAGGCTTATATCAAAGTGTGTGTGCTGTAATTTCTGTTTAGCATAAAAGAATTTATACTAAATTTATATGTTTAGTATAAAGAGAACAGTGCAGTCTCCTGCTTCCGCACCTGGCTGTCCTTGCCGGGGCCCCTTGGAAGGGAGCAGGTTGAGCTTTCCTCTCCGACCAGGAGCCCGAGGCAGCTGAAGACCTCCAGGATCAGCCACCACCATGCTGAGACCACTCTCCGCACACCTGAAGGTACCGGCAGAGGAACAAAGGCAAGCGGGTCCCGGGGCTGAGATCTCCAAGCCTACTCTGATCCGGGCTGAGCGTCCTCCACCCAGATACTCTGAATTCCAGTAGGCGGGGGTCACACCCACCAACTGGCCCCCTGACGCCGTGTAATCCCGTCAACGGCCAAGACTCAGAGACTATAAAAACCAGCTCCCGGAACCGCGTGGCTGCATTCGCGGCTGCACAACATCTTATTATGACATCTTATTATCTCATTCCTACTTTGGACAAACTGGCAGGCTACCGGATGTAACCTGCCCACACGGTAGAATCTGGCAAACTCCCCGTGGCGTACCCAATATGCCAAATACCAGTAACAATGATGGGTCTCTTTCTCCTAAAGAGCCTTGAATATAGCACTTTCTTAAAAATCTCAGGGCTAGGATGAAGGAGACGTTACTGGGGCCTGCTCGAGGCAATCGACGAATAACAGGATGGTCATGATCGTGATCGTGATATGTTTAGAGAACAATGCAGAGTCTCCTGCCCCTGCACCTGGCTGTCCTCACCAGGGCCCCTTGAAGGAGGGTGGGTTGAGTTTCCCTCTCCGCCCTAAGCAGAGCCCCAACAGCTGAAGACCTCCGAGACCCAGCCATAGATATGCTGAGACCACTATCCACATGCTTGAATGAGCCTCACGCATGAAGGAACCAACAGAGGAGCCCAGGTGTGCGGGACCCGGGTCTGAGATCTCCAAGCCTGCTGGGTTCGGGACTGGGCCTCCTCCACCCAGATCCCCCATCTTTCAGTAGCTAGACAGTTACACCCACCAACTGCCATGTAACCCCATCAACGACCAGGATCCAGAGACTATAAAACCAAGCTCCCGAAAGCTTGTGGCTGCATTAGCGGCCATGTGACCTCTTATTTCCTAGTTCTCCCTCTTAGAGAAACCGGCAGGCTACTGAGAGTATCCTGCCTGCATATATATGCCTGACTGGGAACACTTGTAAAGGTGATTAGAGGCTGCACCAAAAGCCTCAATTCCTCTTGGAGAGCCTGGCAAGGTATTGAGTGTATCCCGCCTGCACGGCAGAGCCTGGCAAGCTACCCATGGCGTACTCGATATGCTAACAACAGTAACAATGATGGTCCTCATTCCCCTGACCCTGAAAGAGTCCCCAATGTGCCATCGTGCTTTACTAGCACATAACAGGGACGGATGGAAACGTTACTGGCGCCCGCTTGAGCAAATAAATGAACAATGGGGTGATAGTAATAGTGATAAAAGGATTTGTCAAGACAGGGCCAAGATGGCCCAGTAGGGAGAACCTGTATTTATTTATTTATTTATTTATTTTTATTTTTTTATGTAGGAGTATTGCTATTTATTCAGCCACTGATTAGCTGATTGAATTGGGCATGAACTCCACCTTACTTTTTTCCCATAATTTTATTTATTTATTTTTCTTCTTATATTTATTTATTGAATCACTGTGGGAAAAGTTATAAAGCTTTCAGGTTTAAGTCTCGGTCATACAATGATCAAACATCTTTCCCTTCACCAGTACTCATTATTCACCACCAAGAACCCCAATATGCCCCCCTCCCCCCAATGCCTGTGAGGCAGATGATTTCTACTTAACTCTTCTCTATATTGATTACATTCATTATTTCAACAAAAGATGCACCATTATTGTTTAGAATTTTCCCCCCAACAATCAGAATTGCTGAAAAGGCATTGTGAAATACTTTGTTTTCTATAGCTGGTATGAGAATCATATAATGTCATATAATGATTCTGGATTTCTGCAAAAAGCCAGATAATTATGAGATTGGTTTCTGTGCATCTGGTGTTATGGCTGTGCTGGAGAGCCACTTGTGGGGGGCAACTCATGACCTCAGTAGGGCGTAAAGGATGAGCCAGTACTGCCCCCCTTCCCATGAGACTGCAGTTGCCCTGTCACTGCTTGCTCATACCTGGCTTTCTAATAAGCTCTGAGTCGGCGGCCACCTTGTATGCGGTCCAGATGCATTTCTGCCATAAGCCGCTGGGTTTTGAGATTTGTTTCTGAGTCTCTGGGATCATGGCCATTAATCTGCTTGGTCAGGAGCCAGAGACTTGGGGTCTCTTTGGGATGGGGAGGAAAGGGCCGGTTCCACCCCCATCTAGTGAGGCCCCATGTGTCTTGTCACTGCAGGCCCAAACCTATCTGTCCTGTGGCCTCTGGAGGATGGCAGTCACCGGACCGCCAGGGGAAACAGGCCAAGGCACGAAACCTATTTCCACCTGGAGTGGCCCAGAGCAAGTAACCTACTGCAGGAACAGGACACATTTCTGCCAAAAGCCTTTGGGTTCCGAAATTCGTTTCTGGGTCTCTGGGATCATGGCCATTAAGCAGTTCGATCAGGAACCAGAGAGTTCTTGCCCACAATTATATAGCTGAGCCAGTGGTGGTTTGTGGGTGTGGCTCCCACATACCTAACTTTTGGCCATTTACTTTCTTGGTAAACTTTGCCCCAAGTTTTTGGGGTCTGGCCAAAGGCGCAGCAGCAATTTTGGGGTATCTGAAAGTCTGACTGTGACATCAGGCTGCTGATGCACTCGCCTCACAGGTACAGATTGACCTGCTGGTGGCACCATACCCCCGAGAACCTGTATTTATACCCTCCTGCATTCACTTCTGAGTCTACACCAAACATTGAACCAATCACAAAATGTCCTCAGGACTCTGAAAAGCAAAAGGTAAAAGGAGAGCCCCCAAAAAGTTCGAAGAGAAGGCCCCTTCTCCAGCTGGTACTAAAGAACACCAGGCTACAATCAGCAGTGCACAGCCAGGCAGCCCCATGCTTCAGCTGCAGCCTCCTTCGACCTGGCTGAATGCAGGAAGCCCTGCAGTGAGATGGAGTGGGGAACATGTGCCTGAAATCCTGGCACACAAGGGTAGCAGGAGAACTCCCAGAGTGGAGGGAGGGATGCCCTCACCAAGAAAGAGCACACAACGCTAAACTGCAATTGGGAAAGGATCTCTAAGCCTCCTGCCTACCACCACACAGACTAAATCAGAGGAGGAATTCATCTATCTTGATGAATAAAAAGTAGAGCCTGAGGGATGGAGTGATAGTACAGTGGGGAGGGCATTTGCCTTGCACGCAATTGACCTGGGTTCAATCCCCGCATCCCACATGGTCCCCCAAGCAGTCAGGAGTGATTCCTGAGTACAGAGCGAGGAGTAACCCCTGAGCATGGCCAGGTGTGACCCAAAAAGCAAAAAAAAAAAAAAAAAAAAAAAAAAAGTAAAGCCTGAGAACTGCAAGATCTTTTCCAAACTCCCTGATGAAGTTTTCAAAGCAATAATCTTAATGGTGTCCACTGAAATTAGGCAATCTATGGAAGAGAAATTTAACAAGGATAGAGAAGCATGAGTAAAATCCAAACAGAAATGATTGAACTAAAGAAGACAGTGGCGGGGGCTGGAGAGATGACGCAAAGGGCTTGGACATGTGCGCGCTTGGTGAGATGTGGCATGGTCCCCTGAACACCATCAGCTTTGTCCCCACAAGGAAGGAATAAAGTAATTGTCTAAAAACCACAATAGAGGAACTAAGCAGCAGAATTACAGAATACTATGACTGTATCAGTGAGCTCAAGGACTAGGGAAAGAGGGCCGGAACAATAGTGCAGGAGGAGTGCAAGGGGAGGGCATTTGTCTTGCACATGGCTGACCCAGGTTCAATCCCCAGCACCCCACATGGTAGTTCTTTGAGCACTGCCAGGTGTGATCCCAGTATGCAAAGCCAGGAGTAAGCCCTGAGCACTGCCTTCTGTGATCCAGCCCCGCCCCCTGCCAAAAGAACAGGAAAAATACCACAAAGTTTTAAAAATTTAAGATAACTTAAGAGATTTATGCAATAGCAATAAGGGGAACAATGTTTGTATTATAGGGTTCCAAAATAAGAAAAAACGAAAGAATAAGAATTCTTTTTAAAATTTTTTATTTCATTTAAAAATTTTTTAATTGAGGGCTGGAGAGATAGCACAGCGGGTAGGGCATTTGCCTTGCATGCGGCCGACCCGGGTTCGATTCCCAGCATCCCATATGGTCCCCTGAGCACCGCCAGGAGTAACTCCTGAGTGCAGAGCCAGGAGTAACTCCTGTGCAAAGCCGGGTGTTACCCAAAAAGCAAAAAAAAAAAAATTTTTTTAATTGAATAACAGTGATATACACAGTTACAAAGTTGCTCATGATTGGGTTTCAGTCATACAATGTGCCAACACCTGTCCTTTCATCAGTGTATAGTTCCCCCCACCAATGGTCCCAGTTTCCCTGCTGCTCCCCCTTTCCACCTGCCTCTATGGGAGGCTTTTCTCTCTCTCTCTCTCTCTCTCTCTCTCTCTCTCTCTCTCTCTCTCCTCTATCTCTCGGAAGAATTCTTTGTTGAAGAGCGGGGCCAAAGTAACAGTAGAGCAGGTACAGCATTTCTATCCTATCTGGGTACAATCCCCAGTACTTCATGTGGTCCCCTGAACCCCACCAGGAGTGATCCCTGAGTACAGAGCCAAAAACATAACAAATACAATAGATAAAGTGCTAAATAAAAGCGATATCAAACCAAGAATACACATTTATCATTTATCATTTATCATTTCTGAAAAGAAATGATAAACAGCTTTCAGAAAAGCAAATGGCAAAAGGATTTATGACCATTGAACTGGCTCTTCAGGAACTCTCTCATGGTCTTCTAAAACAGGCTAAGAAATTCCACTCAGAAGTAGTAAGGTACTTTAGAAATATGAAATATGGGATAGAAGAGTAATAGTGTGCTTTCCTAGAATGAACGTGAAACTCTATTTGTTTTAAATTTAAAATGGAATTTAAATTATGAACTTAAGATGTAAACCTAATGGTAAGTTCAAGTCATAAGAGAAACTAGAAGGTGCAAATGGAGTTGACCACTACATAAAAGGACAACAGCAAAGTCTAGGGCAGAGAGTGAAAGACTAGAGAAGAAAAGACAAACTACAGAAACACCCAAACCCATTTAGAAAAATGGCAATATATTTCTTTTTTGTAGTTGCTTTGCAGGGGGCACCCTAAATGCTGCTTGGGCCTTGCTTTTAGCTTTGTGCGTGGGGGTTAACTCCGGCAGTCCTCGGGGACCAGGTGGTCTTAGGAATCAAACCTGGGCTTTTCATAGTCAAAGCATTGAGTTTATTTAGCACTTAGTTTATTGAGCCAACCCTCCAAAAGCTACATTTCTTTATTTCAATAATTTCACTAAATATCAATGACCTGAAGTTGCTAATCAAAATGCAACAGGTGGCTGAATGCATCAGGAAACAAAATGCAGCCTTCTGTCTGCAAGAGACTCACTTGCAGGTTGGAAAACAGTAATATTGGCAAAGAGTAGCAAAAAGGCAAGGTTACTAGTATCAGATAAAACTGATTTCAAACTGTCACTGACACTGTCCTCCCGTTGTTCATCGATTTGCTCGAGCGGGCCCAGTAACGTCTTCATTGTGACAATTGTTACTGTTTGGCATATCGAATAGGTCAGGGGGAGCTTGCCAGATTTGCCATGTGGGCGAGATACTCTTGGTAACTTGCTGGGCTCTCCGAGAAGGGCGGAGGAATCGAACTCGGGTCGGCCATGTTGGCCTCTTGCAAGGTAAACGCCTTACCCGCTGTGCTATCGCTCCAGCCCGATTTCAAACTAAAAAAGATAATAAAAGGTAAGAATTAGTATTATATAATAATGAATAGATAAATAGACTAAGAGAACTTAAAACTCATTAACACGCACACACACTAAATAAAGTAACAGCACCTTCTGGAGTATTGTATTCCTGAGTGCAGAGCCAGGAGTACCCCTGATCATGGCTGGGTGTGACCCAAAAAGAAAAAAAAAAACCCTCCACGAAGCAAAGAAATAAATAAAGGGATATCAAAATTCTAAAAAAAAAAAGCTACTGATAACTGTGAAGCAATGCTTCATGTGACATGTGAATAACAGGACAGCAATGCTCAGGGGACCATATGGGGTGCAGGGCATCGATTCCAGGTTGGCTGTGAGCAAGGCAAGCACCCAGCCTGCTGTACTCCTATTATGGGAGACTTTATTTTTTTTAATAATAAGTTTATTGGGAGAGGGGCTGGAGAGATAATACAGTGGGCAGGATGCTGTGATGCATATGACTGATTTGGGTTCGATTTCTTTTTTTTTTTTTTTTAGTGAAACACTATGAGGTACAGTTGTAGACTTACAAATTTTTGTGCTTGGGTTTCAATTATACAATGATCGAGTACCCATCCCTCCACCAGTGCCCATTTCCCACCACCACTGATCCCAGTATCCCTCCCTTCCGTCCCCCCCCCATCCCACCCTGCCTCTGTGGCAGCCAAATGAGAGAGAGAACAAAAGGGAATGCCCTGTAGGAGATTTTAGTACAGACTTAAATGAGTGGATAGACAACCAGACTGACAATCAACAAGAAAACAACAAACTTAAAGAGGTGTTGGAAGAACTGGATTTAATAAATATTTCCAGGGCTCTCCATTTCCCAAAAGTCAAATATACATTCTTCCAGTAAGCAAGAAACATTCCCCTGGGTATCCCACAAGAGGGAACACTAAGCAAGCATCAGTAAAGTCCTGAACATGAAGCCCGTTGAGCTGACCATGCTCACTGGCCTCTGGGACTCGCCTTGCAGTGGTTGCAAACAAGAAGCCTCCTCACTATTGTCAGCAGCCTGTGGTTTGTATGGACTGATCAAAGAGACCTTAAAGACAATCCTTCGCTTCTGGGCATTCCTATCCATTCTCATGCTGGCCCTGATCTCAGTTTCCGAACAGGTACGTGCTCTGGGAGAGCTTTGGAATGTCCTAAGGCACGATAGCCAAGGTGAACATTTTCCATCATGTCCAACCCAATCAAACTGCAGAGTAAGGTGCATGTGATTGAGACTTTGCATCAGGAGAGCCACATCTCCATGGATTTACAGAGCTTGATGCAGATGAGTTTGAAGATGTGGTGGCTGAAAACCGGCTCGTGCCAGATAGCTGTGATTTTGAACAAACGACAGGCACTGAACTCTTAAGAACCTCAGAGTTGCCCTGGAGTCCCTGCTACCCAGCAATGAAAACCACCCCATCCAAATAGATCCTGTTTTTAAACAAAATTATGAAGATTGAAATCATATCAAAATTTTTTAAGATCACAATGCTATCACTTGTCATCTCGTTGCTCATTGATTTGCTCGAGCGGGTATCGGTAACATCTTCATTCATCCCTATCATGAGCTAGTGTAGCCCAGTGGCATCTGCTTGCTCCAGGAACACAAAGAGCCTCAAAACCATTCGTTCGGGGTCTGGACGAAGTCTCCCCATCTCATAAGTGGGAGGTCAGGTGTCCTTTTGACATTTCATGGAATCCAGCTGGTAACAGCTCTAGTCCAGTGATCATCTCTGGATCGCCTTACGTGTCTGGCCCATCTGATTTTTGATGGCTTGGCAAACAAGAGAGCGTCCCTGATTCTCAATAATCGACAGAGGTCGGAACTCCAAATTCCTTCTCTCACTTGCATCAAATATGATATTCTGAGCATAGCTCCTTCGATTCCTCTTTGGGAGACCTGAATAGCATTCTTATCCTGTTTTCTTAGGGCCTAGGTTTCTGAGGCATGTGTTAATGCAGGAAGAACGGTTCGATCGAAAAGATGTGCCTGGCGCCAGAGGTTCTTCACCCTCTTAACAACTTCTTCTCTGCTCTTGAAGGTGCTCCACACCACTCTCTTAGTCCTGCACAGTTCTGGCACCAAGTCGTTCCTCATGTTGAGTTCTCGACCCAGGTACACATAGCTGCTGCATTCGAAGATGTTCATTTCATTGAAAGCAAATGGAACGTCAGGGACTAGTTCATTTTTCATAAACATTGTCTTGTTGAGATTCAGCTGTAGTCCAACCTTTCCACACTCACGGTCGAAGTCGGCCAGCATTTGTGCTGCTTGTCTAATGTTTGGTGTTATTAGAACAATGTCATCAGCAAAACGTAGGTGATGTAGTTGCCGTCTGTCTATCTTTGCTCCCATTTCTTCCCATTCCAGTCATCGCATGACATTCCTGAGGGTGGAACTGAAGAGTTTAAGTGAAATGGTATTGCCATGCCGAACCCTTCTCTTTATATCGATGATCACTTCCTTGTAGAATGGTGAGATCCTGGTGGTGAATCTGTAATACAGCTCATGGAAGATCCTGATGTACTGAGTTTCAATGTCCTGATTAGCTAGGGCTTCGATGACCACTGAAGTCTCAACAGAATCAAAGGTCTTCTTTAAATCGATGAACATGAGACAGAGCGGCATCTTGAACTCTCGCAAAACCTCAATGAGCTTGGTCACCGAGTGGATATGGTCTATTGCGCCATATCCTTTCGGAATCCAGCTTGCTCGTACAGTTGTCCTTCATCTAGTGTTCTGCTGATACTATTCAGGATGAGTCAAGTGAATAACTTGTAGACGACGGACAACAGGCAGATCGGGCGATAGTTGCCGATATCATGGATGTCTCCCTTCTTGTACAACAGAACGGTCCTGCTGTTTTT
This sequence comes from Sorex fumeus, assembly GCF_029834395.1. Lineage (NCBI taxonomy): Eukaryota > Metazoa > Chordata > Mammalia > Eulipotyphla > Soricidae > Sorex > Sorex fumeus. The sequence continues at coordinate 37,133,720 of NW_026606101.1, read as the reverse complement.
CCATTGGGATGGAACCTTGCATTCGGGCAGGTAGTATGTGAAGAGCCAAGCCAGTGTATTGACGAGTACTAGCAGCAGATTCTTCAGGTGTTCGGGTCTGACCTTGTCTGGGCCAGGCACTGTTCGCTTCTTTACTGACAAAATGGCATGTCATATTTCAAAATGGCATGTCATAATGGCATGTCGAAGAAAGAATGCTGGGAATGACATATCCATCCTGCGAAATTTGGAATGCAGGCAGGTGGATGTGGCTATCGAAGAGATCCGAGTAGAAGTCATGGATAATCTTCTCTATCGCCCTTCTGGAAGATGTGAGAGATCCATCAGGATGTCAGAGGGCAGTCATCTTGGTCTTATAGTTGGTGAAAGACAGGTGGCCGGCTTCTGCCAGCACTGCTGCTCTTCTTTCTTTGAGGTCTTTCTTTATTGCTTCTCTGCACAGCTTTGCAAACTCGGATGTTAGCCTGTGATTGCCTGAGGCTCATGCCAAACCACATTGGCGAATGAGCTCGAGAGTTTCCAAACACAGGTGTCTTTTTGTGGCTTTCTCTCTCTGTGTTCCTCACACGATCATGGAGGTGCTGAACCACTTGATCGTATTTCTTGTTGATGTTGTCAATGATGGCATCTTCCCATGTTGCCACAATAGTGTCAAAGAGCTCCCAGTTGGTGATCGTTCTGGGAGTTCTCTTCTTAAACTTTGCAGCCCTTTCTCCTCACTTCGTGAAATAGAATTTTGCATGAAGGAGATGGTGGCCCAATTCCATTTGGAATTTTGGGACAACAGCAACATTGGTCAGGCAAAACTGATGATTGAATATGATGTAGTCAATTTCATTGTGGAACCATCCACCAGGAGACTCACATGTCCAACGTTTAGATTTGGCCTTCTGGAATCGTGAGTTACCATGATTGGTCTTGGTCAACATGATAAACTCAGACAGTCTCTCACCCTGTTCGTTCCATTCTAGGCCATGGGTCTCAATATGGAGTTCTTCGGCTGATTTTCTTGGTCCTATCTTGGTCTTAAAATCACTGACAATGATCTTGTAGAAGGTGTGGTCTTCTTTATAGAACTTCTCCAGCTCCATGTAGAACTTCTCAATTTCTTTGTTGTAGTTGGATGTTGGTGCATAGGCGATGAAGATAGAAACTTTGGCAATGAGCCACATCTATTCAAATATAAGCGTCAGACACAGCAGTGAAGAATCCTGGCCGGCAGGCACCACAACATGCAAAGAATTCTCCAGGCCCCATACTGAGCCTATATCGCTGGGAGGTCCCAGATGGAGCAGGTGCAGTCTCCCCGCCTTCACCAGATGAAATCCCAGGAACCATGAGCTTCTACAAGCATGGCTCCAGTATGTGGAAACCAGGACTATTCTTCCAAACCTTTCCTGATATGCAAAGTGAGCAATGGAAAGAAAATGATTTAGTGTCTGTACCTGGAGGGCAGGCTTGAATGGTGGTGGGAAAATTCGAGCAAAATATAATGCCCAACAGAAATGCATCTTGACTGTGCATTAAATTACAGTGCCATACACCACAGAGACTGGCCCATATCCACAAGAACAAAAGCAACCGGTGCTGGCGCGGATGTGGTGAGAAAGGGACCCTCCTTCACTGTTGGTGAGAATGCCGACTGATTCAGCCCTTTTGGAAAACAGTATGGACGATTCTCAAAAAATTAGAAATTGAGCTCCCGTTTGTCCCAGTAATATCACTCCTGGGAATACATTCCAGAGAGGCAAATAAGTATAGTCAAAGTGACATCTGCAATTGTTTGTTCATTGCAGCATTCTTTACAATAGCCAGAATCTGGAAAAAACTAGAGTGCCCAAGAACAGATGACTGGTTAAAGAAACTTTGGTACATTTACACAATGGAGTACTATGTAGCTGTTAGAAAAGATGAAGTCATAAAATTTACATACAAGTGGTACTACAGGGAAAGTATCATGTTAAGCAAAATGACTCAGAAAGAAAGGGATAGACATAGAAAGATTACATTCATCTGGGGAACATAAAGTAACAAAATAGGAGACTAACACCCAAAAGTGGCTGAGATAAGTACCAGGAGTTTTACTCCATGACTTGGAGGCCAACCACACATGGTAGGGGAAAAGGGAGCTCAGATAGAGAAGGGAACACCAAATAAAGGTGTTGGGAGGATCCTCCCAGGATGGGAGAAGCATGCTGAAAGTAGACTATAGACCAAACATGATTGTCACCCATTGTCTCTTTTGCAAACCACAACACCCAATAAGAGAGAGAGAACAAAAGGGAATGCCCTGCCACAGAGGCAGGGTGGGATGGGGGGATGGGGGGTTGGAGGGATACTAGGATCCGTTGTGGTGGGAAATGGGCACTGGTGGAGGGATGGGTATTTGAGCATTGTATAATTGAAACCCAAGCACAAAAATTTGTAAGTCTGCAACTGTACCTCATGATGTCTCACAAAAAATAAATAAATAAATAAATAAATTACAGTGCCATGCCTCCCCGGGAGGGGAAGGGTGTTTGTCCTTCCACCTTTTCCCCCTGGGGGCAGCAGCATGGTGGCCGACATCTTTCAGAGCCTAATGGACAGGCAGGTATGAGACTGCAGTGACAAGGCACACCGGGCCTCATTGGAAGGGGGGTGGAACTGGCCCTGATGGTCCTGACGAGGCCCCGAGTTGCCGCCCACAAATGTGTCTTCCGGCTCCTGAACGGTCATGATCCCAGAGCCACACAAACCAATCTCAGAACCCAGCGGCTTTTGGCAGAAATCCCTCCAGACTTATTACTAAAATATCAGAAATACAAAATCACGGTCATGCTGTGCAACATCATATGCTCTTCATAATCAGCAATAGAAAACAAATGATCTAATGATGGCTTATTGGCAGGTCTGATTGTTGGGGAAATTTTCAAATAATAATGGTGGGTCTTTTGTCGTAATATTGAATGTGATCAAAGTAGAGAGTAAAGTGGAAATCTTCTGCCACACAGCAGGTGTAAGGGGGGAGTATACAGAGGTTCTTGGTGGTGGAAAATGTGCACTGGTGAAGGGATGGGTGTTTGATCATTGTATGGCCAAGACTTAAACTGGAAAGCTTTGTGGCTGTTCTCACGGTGATTCAATAAATAAAAAATTTTTTAAAAAGTAAGAGTCCAATTTGGGTTGTTAGGCATTCAAATGAATCAATGCTCATGGCCAAGTTCATGTTAACGAGGACACCGACACCACCGACGCCTCTACTGACACATGTTCCAAGGAATAGTTCTTCTCCAGTGTTAAAAATAGTGTGATGTGATTGATGCCTTCTTGTCTCTGTCAATCCAATGACGTCGTACTTGATCTTCTGCACTTGCACCATCAGGTCCTTGATGGATGATTCCGATGCCATTGTATATGCATTAAAAGTGCAGACAGTCATTTTAGTCCTTCTTCGTTTTGGCAGCCTAGTTCGGCCCTGAGATTTTAGCAGCCTCTTCCTGCTTATCCCCTTCAATGCTGCCCTATTGGGGGCTCTTCCAGGATCAGGAGAATGAGGCTCATTCTTGTTACTGTTTTTGGCATATTGAATACGCCACGGGTAGCTCACTAGGCTCTGCCATGCGGGTGGCATGTTGGTTCACTCTTTGCTGGTTGGCATCGTTGCCACCCTCTCGCCATGATGAGGCGGTGAACCATCGAGGGAGATCACAATGCTATAAAGGTATAAACTAATTATAAAAGACAACTGAAGGGGGTATGGTGCCTCCAGTAGGTCAACCTGTACCTGTGGGCGAATGCACCAGCAGCCTGATGGTGCCTTCAGACTTCCAGATACCCCCAAATTGCTGCTGTGCCTTTGTCCAGAACCCAACAACTTGGGGCCAAGCTTACCATGAAATTAAACAGCCAAAAATTGGGTATGTGGGAGACACACTCACAAACCACCTCTGGCTCAGCAATATAAGCTCACTTATTGGCCTTATTTCAGAAACTCATAAATCTCAAAAGAGATCAAAAGATGAAGTTAGGGCCGGTAGCACAGAGGTAGTCAGGAACCCATGACTGAGAGTTCCAGGCCCACTTGGATAGGACTGGGCCTCCTTCCCCCAGGTGTCCAGTTTTCCAGTAGCTTAGCAATGGCACCCACAAACTGCCCCCAGCGCCATGGAATCTTATCAATGACTAAGACCCAGGGACTATAAAATAAAACTCCTGAAAGAGAGCGTCAAAGAATGTCCTGACCCTGCCCCAGGCTGTCTTCACCAGGGCACCCCAGAAGGGAACGGGCGAGAGCTCTCCCTCCCCAAGAGACCCAGCTCTGGCAGCAAAAAACCTCCACAACCCAACAGCCACTCCCCATGCGCTCAGGCCAAGCCTCACATATGAGTAAACATACTCCTAGACTGCATACATCATAAAACACTCCCTACGCATTCTCCATAATTACCACACCACTTTTGATGGGGTTCAGATAGATAGAGGGAAATATGTTTATAAATATGCATATATACATATTTTCAGATATATATACCAAAGCTCACAGCACCCAAACTTTCACAACATGTTAGGAATATCCTATAGAATGTCTTAATGGCTCCTGCCAAAGTAGAACAATCCTCACACTGTTTCCTATATGAACGCCTTTTTGTAAACATGTTCAGAAGTTCTTCATAACAGACAATATGAAATATATCATTTCAGTTGTGTTTGGGACAGGGATTGGGGTTTGGTATGGAAACATCCTGAATTTGATGGTGGGAAGGTGTAATGGTGGTGGGATTGGTGTTTGAATATTGAATGTAATCAAACTTTGTGAACTAACTTATGAAATTAAAAATTTTTTTAAAAAGACAGCTAGAGGCGTGAATGATAGTACAGAATTAAGGTTCTTGCTTTGTATATGGTTGACCTTGGTTTGACTCCCAGCATCATTTATGGTGCCCTGAGCACCACTAGTCATGATCCCTGAGCACAAAGCCAGGAATAAGCCCTGAGCACTGCCAAGTTTATCCCCAAACACTGCCCCCAAAAATGAAATTTTAAAAAAAGCTGAGAAAAACTCAAACATTTGGAGACTAACAAATACTTGAATGACTGTTTAAAAAATCAAAGAAACATTAAAAGTCAAGATTAAAAATCTCTTACCGGGGCCGGAGTGATAGCATAGCGGGTAGGGCGTCTGCCTTGCATGCAGCCGACCTGGGTTCAATCCCCGGCATTCCATATGGTCCCCAAAGCACCGCCAGGAGTAATTCCTGAGTGCAGAGCCAGGAATAACCCCTGAGCATCGCTGGGTGTGACCCAAAAAGCAAATAAATAAATAAATAAATAAATAAAAAATAAAAATCTCTTACCTAAATTCACAAAGAAAAAGAGATAAAACAGAAATGTAAAGGGGTAAATTACAATAGATATCACAGACATTCAAAGAAATCAAAGACCACCATGAATAATTTTATGTCTCTGAATTGAACAACCTAGAAAAATGGACATTTTTTTTTCTTTTTGGGTCACACCCGGCAATGCACAGGGGTTATTCCTGACTCTGCACTCAGGAATTATTCCTGGCGGTGCTCAAGGATATGGGATGCTGGGAATCAAACCTGGGTTGGCCGCATGCAAGGTAAACGCTCTACCCGCTGTGTTATTGCTCCAGCCCCATGGACACATTTTTAAAATCATTTTTAAATTAAGTGATTTTAAATCAAGATCAAATCAGGAAGAAATAGAAAGCCTAAATAAATAAATTAGGTGCAAGGAAACCGAAGAAGTAATTAAAAGACTCCAAACTGAAAGTCCGGGTTATATGAGTTTTTGAGTGACTTCTACAATCCTTCAAAGCACATGCAGTGATAGTACAGCAGGTAGGATGTTGCCTTGCACGCAACTGACCTGGGCTTGATCCATGGCACCACATATGGTTTCCTGAGCCCTGCAAGGAGTCATCCCTAAGCACAGAGTCACGAATGATCCCTGAGCACTACTGTGTGTGACCCAAAATACAAAAACAAAAAGATGCCTTATTACCACATCAACAATGTGTCTCAATAAGGAAAGCACCTTCTATGCATAAAAACCTGGATTAAATCCCTAGCACAAACAGCAACAAAATAGGAAATCCCACCAATGACCTACATTTCTCTAACTATTCCCCCAAAATGAGAGAAATGAGAGTCTTCTTTCTATGAGGTCGACATTATAAAAAACTACAGACCCCTGGGGTTAGAGTGATAGTACAGTGGGTGGGGTGTTTGCCTTGAATGTGACTGACCCAGGTTTGATCTCCAGCATCCTATGTGGTTCCCCAAGCACCACTAGTAGTAATTTCTGAGTGCAGAGCAAGGAGTAAACCCTGAGCAACGCTGGGTGTGACCCAAAAAGCCAAAAACAAACAAAAGAAACAAAAAATACAAAAAAACAAAAACTTGTAGGCCAATGTCCCTGAACATCAACAAAATCTTGGCAAAGTGAAATTAGCAATACATTAAAAAATATCACACATCATGACATGTGACATTTAGTTTAGAGGGAAAGTATGGTTCAACCTATGCTAGGGACCAAACAAAAGGAGCAATGAAAACCATACGATAATCAATACCTGTTCATAGTAAAAACTCTCAACAAAATGCAGAGAGGGGACTATGCATAAATATAGTAAAGATCATATCAACAAATTCAGAGCAAACATCATACTCAATAAAGAAAAACTAAAAACATTTCCACTGACATCAGGCACAAAACAAGGTTTCTCATTCACCACGATGACTCAGAATAATATTAGAAGTACTATCCATAGCAGTCTGCAAAAGAAATTCAAAATAGAAAAAAATTAAGCTATCACTATTTTAAAGGCCCTCCCGTTGATCGTCAATTTGCTCGAGCGGGCCCAGTAACGTCTCCATTGGAGACTTTGTTGTTACTGTGTTTGGCATATTGAATACTCTCAGTAGCTTGTCGGGCTCTCCGAGAGGGGCGGAGGAATCGAACTCGGGTCGGCCATGTTGGCTGCGTGTAAGGCGAACACCCTACCGCTGTGCTATCGATCACTATTTTAATAGAGTATAAAACATAGTAAACCCAGAAACACCCCCCCCCCCCGAATCTGTTAGGAACAAAAGCCAATACAGTTAAGTGACAGGTTATAAAAGCATCATTCGGGACTGGAGCAATAGCACAGCGGGTAGGGCGTTTGCCTTGCACGCAGCCGACCCAGGTTCGATTCCCAGCATCCCATGTGGTCCCCTGAGCACCGCCAGGAGTAATTCCTGAGTGCATGAGCCAGGAGTAACCCCTGTGCATCGCCGGGTGTGACCCAAAAAGCAATAAATAAATAAATAAATAAAAGCATCATTTGGGGCTGGAGCTATAATAGCACAGCAGGTAGGGCATTTGCCTTGCATATGGCCAACCCAGATTCAATTCCCAGAATCATCCCATATGGTCCCCTGAGCACTGCCAGGAATAATTCCTGAGTGCAGAGCCAGGAGTAACCCCTGTGCATTGCCAGGTGTGACCAAAAAGGCAAAAAAAAAATAGCATAATTCAAAAATTTGTTGCATTTTCTTATGCAAAGAACTATTACCTAAGAAAAATAATTTTTAATTTCCATTGTTGCATAAAATTGCATAAAAAAGGAAAAAAATACCTAGAAACCAATTTAACAAATTAGGTGAAAGCCATATTTTAAAATTGTAACTCAGGGGCCAGAGAGACAGTGCACCTTCAGGGCACTTGCTTGCACCCAGTCTTTCTGGACTCAATCCCCGGCACCCCGTCAGAGCCCCTGTCCTTCCAGGTGTGATCACTAAGAGCAGAACTGGGCGTAAGACTGAGCACAAACCAATAAATAAATACATAAAATTGCAATTCATCATGGCTGGAGAGATTGTATGGCTGGCAAGGCACTTGTACTACACATTAGACCCCTTAGTACCACATATGATTCCCCCAACTCCACCAAGAGTGATTTCTGAGTACAGAACTCTTAAGCACTGACAGGTGTGGCCCCGATCCCCCAACAACAACAACAAAAAAGAAACAAAGGAAAAGAAAATTATAAGGTATTATTTAAAAAATTTTTTAAAAAGATAAGAGGTGAAGAGTCTCCTGCCCCCACGCCTGGGTGTCCTCACCGGGCCCCCTTGGAGCGGGGAGTGGATTGAGTTTCCCTCCCTGTCCTGAGCAGAGTCCCGGCAGCCGAAGACCTCCAGAACCAGCCACAGGCATGCGGAGACCACTCTCCACACGTCCCAACAAGCCTCATGCATGAAGGAACCAGCAGAGGAACCCAGGCGTGCGGGTCCCGGGGCTGAGATCTCCAAGTCTGCTCAGATTGGAACTGGGCCTTCTCCACTCAGATCCCCCATATTCCAGCAGGTAGGCATCACACCCACCAGCTACCACTGGTGCCAGGTGGTCCCATCAACGACCAAGACCCAGAGACTATAAAACCCAGCTCCCGGAAGCGCGCGGCCGCATTTGCGGCCACATGACATCTTATTATCTCATTCTTACTTTGGAGAACCCGGCAGGCTACCGGAAGTATCCTGCCCGCATGGCAGAGTCTGGCAAACTTCCCGTGTCGTACTCAATATGCCAAATACCAGTAACAATGATGGGTCTCATTCTCCTAACCCTAAAAGAGCATTGAATATGACTCTTTTAAAATCTCAGGGCAGGGGCTGGAGCAATAGCACAGCAGGTAGGATGTTTGCCTTGCACGCGGCCAACCTGGGTTTGATTCCCAGCATCCCATATGGTCCCCTGAGCACTGTCAGGGGTAATTCTTGAGTGCAGATCCAGGAGTAACACCTGTGCCGGGTGTGACCCAAAAAGCAAAAAAAAAAAAAAAAAAAAAAACTCAGGGCTAGGAAGAAGGAGATGTTACTGGTGGTTGCTCAAGGCAATTGACGAACAACAGGATGATCGTGATTGTGAAGAGGTGAAGAAAAAGTTATTCCATGCTCAAGGATTGCAAGACTGAGCATTGTTAAAATGACCAAAGCATTATCTATATAAAATCAGTGCAATCAAAATTCCAATAGAATTCTTCATGGACACAGAACAAATATTAATAAAATTTATATGGAACCATAGAATTCTTCTCCAAATTAGCCTAAGCAATCTTGAATCGAGAAGGCCTTGTGCTTCTCTGAACTTAAAACTATACTATAAAATTATTGTATTTAAGTGTGGCATTGAAATATAAGCAGACTTTCATACCCATAAAATAGAATTGAAAGTCCAGAAATAAACCCTTAAGTATAAGGATATTTATTTTATGACAATGAGGTGACCCACATAAAATGAAGAAATAAATAAATTTAACAAATGGATGGACTGGAATAGTAGTACATCTTGCCTCGCATACAGATGACCTGAGTTCAGTCCTCAGCATCCCTTATGTTCCTCCAAGCAGCATCAGAAGTAATTCCTGAGTGCAGAGTCAGGGGTAAGTCCTGAGCACTTTCAGATGTGGCCCCCAAACAATTAAACAAACCAAACAAATGGTGTAAAAACTGGTTAGTTACACACACAATAAATTGCACCATTATGTCATACCAGTATTTTGCCCACACGGCAAAGCCTGGCAAGCTACCCGTGACATATTCAATATGCCAAACACAGTAACAAGTCTCACAATGGAGAAGTTACTGGGCCTGCTCGAGCAAATCGATGAACAATGGGAGGACAGTGCTTCAGTGCTATCTCATACCATGCACAAAGTGAACTCAAATGGATTAAAGACTTAGAACACAAAAGAGAAAAGAAAAGTAAGGTGGAGTTCATGCCCAATTCAATCAGCCTAATCAATGGCTGAACAAATAGCAATACTCCTACATTAAAAAAATTACAGTATTCCCAAATCTATTGTATAGATTCAGTTCTCTCTATAGAAGGATACCCATTTTAATTTTCAAAGAAATAAATAAAACACTCTTGAAATTCATTTCAAACAATAAACCACCCCAAATAGCTAAGGCAATCCTTGGGAAAAAGAAGATGGGAGGCATCACTTTCCCCAACTACAAGCTATATTACCAAGCAGCAGTAATTAAAACAGCATAGTATTGGACCAGAGATGGACCTTCAGGTCAATTAAATAGAATGGAATATCCTGACATAGGCTCTGAGGTTTGTGATCTGTTAATCTTTTATAAAGGAGAAAAAAATGACATGGAGTTAAGAAACCCTCTTCAACAAGTGGTGTCGGAAAAACAGATCAACTATATATGAAATTTCTATATATAAAATCCAGATCCCGGACGAGAACAGTGCAGTCTTCTGTCCCCGCGCCTGGGTGTTCCTTCCCGGAGCCCCTTGGAGGGGAGTGGGTTGAGCTTTCCTCCCTGCCCGACCAGGGCTCCGGCAGCCGAAGACCTCCAGGACCAGCCACCACCATGCTGAGACCACTCTCCGCACACATGAAGGTACTGGCAGAGGGACAAAGCCACGCGGGTTCCGGGGCCGAGACCTCCAAGCCTACTCGAATTGGAGTCGAGCATCTTCCACCCAGATCCTCCAAATTCCAGTAGGCGGGGGTCACACCCACCACCTGGCCCCCTGGCGCCGTGTAATCCCATCAGCGGCCAAGACTCAGAGACTATAAAATCCAGATCCTGGAACCGCGCGGCCGCATTCGCGACATCTTATCAGAACTCTTTTTATGACATCTTATTGTCTCATTCCTACTTTGGACAAACTTGCAGGCTATCGAATGTAGCCTGCCCACAGGGCAGAGTCTGGCAAACTCCCCGTGATGTACCAAATATGCCAAATACCAGTAACAATTATGGGTCTCATTCTCCTAAATAGCCTTGAATATAATCTCATGGCTAGGATGAAAGAGACGTTACTGGGGCCTGCTCGAGGCAATCGACGAATAACAGGATGATGAAATGAAATGAAATGAAATATATGAAAATATAAACTCATACTTCTTCATAATGACATGTACAAATGTCAAATCAAAATGAATTAAAGACCTCAATATTAGACATATAAGGTGCATAGAGGAAAAAATAGGCAGAACTCTTCATAACATTGAAGCTAAAGACATCTTTAAGGGTGAAACACCACCGACCAAGCAAGTGGAAGCAAAGACAAACAAATGGGGCAATAGTAAAGAAGCTTCTGTACCTCAAAGGAAGTGATGACCAGGATACTACAAACATAGACCACGGAATAAAAAAATTATTAACCCAGCACTCATCTGATAAGGGGTTAATATCCATAAGGCAATAGAATAACTTTAAACGAAAAATATATCCAACCCCATCAAAAAGTGGGGAGAAGAGATGAACAGAAACTTCCTCAAAAAAGAAATACAAATGGCCAAAAGGCACATAAAAATGCTCTACATCACTAATCATCAGGGAGATGCAAATCAAAACAACAATAAGGTGTCATCTCACACCACAGAGAATGGGCACACATCAAAAAGAACAAGAACAACCAGGACTAGGGCAGATGTGGGGGTAAGGGATCATCATTCACTACTTCTGGGAGTGCTTACTGGTCCAGCTTTTTTGGAAAATATAGACATTCTTCAAAAAACTAGAAATAAAGCTTCCATATTGCCCAGTAGTACCTAGTTATAGAATACACCCTAGGCCCTAAAAACACAGTGCAGAAATGTCATCTACATTCCTGTGTTCATTGCAGCACTGTTCACAGTAGCCCCAATCTGAAAACAACCCAAATGCCCAAGTGCCCAAAAACAGATGAGTGACTAAAGAAATTATGGTATAGCGACACAATGGAATACTACACAGCTGTTAGGAAAAAAACGAAGCTTATACATGGATCACTTAATCACTTAACTTCCCGTTAGTCGCTGATTTGCTTGAGCGGGCGCCAGTAACATCTCCATTTCTCCCTGTCGCGTGCTAGTGTAGCCCAATGGCATCTGTTCGCTCTGGGAACATGAAGAGCCTCAAACCGATCGTTCATGATCTTCATGAAGAAGTCTGACCATCTGGTAGGTGGGCGGCCACGCGGTCTTTTGACATCCCATGGAATCCAGTCAGTAACAGCTCTAGTCCAGCGGTCGTCTTTAAATCTCATTACGTGACCAGCCCATCTGATTTTTGACACCTTGGCAAATGAGACAGCGTCCCTGATTCTTGATCGTCGACGGATGTCAGAACTCCGGATTTTTTCTCTCATTTGAGTGAAACGTGATATTCCAAGCATAGCTCTTTCTATTCTTCTTTGGGAGACCTGAATAGCGTTCTCATCCTGTTTGCGTAGGGCCCAGGTCTCTGAGGCATATGTTAATGCAGGAAGAACAGTGGAATCAGAGAGATGTGCCCGGAGTCGGACGTTCTTCATCCTCTTAGCTATTTCTTCGATGTTCTTGAAGACGTTCCAAGCCGCTCTCTTTCTCCTGCGCAGCTCGGGTGCCAGGTCATTTGTCATGTTGACCTCTCGACCTAGGTACACATAGCTGTTGCATTCGGAGATGGTCGTTCCATTGAGAGCGAATGCGGCATCAGGAACGAGGCTGTTTCTCATAAACATTGTCTTCGTAAGATTCAGCTGTAGTCCTACCTTTCCACACTCACGGTCAAAGTCGGCCAGCATTTGTGCCGCTTGGCTGATGTTTGGTGTTATTAAAACAATGTCATCAGCAAAGCGGAGGTGGTGTAATTGCCGACCATCTATCTTCACTCCCATTCCTTCCCATTCCAGTCGTCGCATGATGTTCTCGAGGGTGGCACTGAAGAGTTTCTGTGAAATGGTATCACCCTGCCAAACCCCTCTCTTGACATCGATGATTACTTCTTTGTAGAATGGTGAGATTCTGGTAGTGAATCCACAATACAGCTCACGGAGGATCTTGATTTATTGGGCTTGAATGCCCTGATTGGCTAGGGCTTCAATGACCGCTTCCATCTCAACAGAATCAAAGGCCTTCTTTAAATCAATGAACGTTAAACAGAGCGGCATCTTGAACTCCCGAGAAACCTCAATGAGTTTGGTTATTGTGTGGATATGGTGGATGGTGCTGAATCCTTTGCGGAACCTGGCTTGCTCGCATGGTTGTCCTTCATCTAGTGTTCTGCCAATCCTATTTAGGATGACTTGAGTGAACAACTTGTAGATGACAGACAATAGGCAGATAGGGCAATAGTTGCCAATGTCATGGATGTCTCCCTTCTTGAACAGTAGTATGGTCCTGCTGGTTTTCCACTGGGATGAAACCTTGCATTCAGACAGGTAGCGAGTGAAGAGCCGAGCCAGTGTATTGATGAGTACTGATGGAAGGTTCTTCAGGTGTTCAGGTCTGACCTTGTCTGGGCTGGGTGCTGTTTGTTTCTTTACCGACAAAATGGCGTGTTGGATTTCAGAAGGGAGAACGTTGGGAACGACATATCCATCCTGTGGAATTTGGTATGTCGGCAAGTGGACATGGCTATTGAAGAGATTTGAGTAGAAGTCATGGATAATCTTCTCCATTGCCATTCTGGAGACTTACGCACGACTGAAGACCCACAGAACAAGATAAGCGAAACTCTCTGAGACCTTGGACTCCAGCTCGGCAGACCCAGGGACAGAGTTTCTCTGCTTGCTCCCACCAACCACAGGTGACAAAGGGATTCTAATCAGGAGCCCCACCCTACCCTGCCCTGTCTGCTTCCATCAACCACCCAGGGATCCGATTGCGCACAGAAGACCCACCCTACCCAGATAAATACCCCACTGACCGAATTCCACTATCGACACTACCTCCACTACCCAGCCGTTGCCACACTCCAGGATGTTTTCCGGACCCATGCGGCCGCAAAGCGGCCGCGCGACTCATCATAAGACACTAAATACCCATCTTCCGGAATTGTCGTAACATATTTGATAGGGCTCAAATATGGTAGCACCTACAAGGGTGATTAGAGGTCGCCCCAAAAGCCTCTATCCCTCTCGGAAAGACTGCAAGCTACCGAGAGTATTCCGCCCACACGGAAGAGCCTGGCAAGCTATCCGTTTTGTATTCGATATGCCAAAACCAGTAACTACAACTGGTCTCATTCACCTGACCCTGAAGGCTTTACCGACATGGCAGCACTGAGAAGGATGAGAAAGGAGATGCCGACAAAATCTCAAGGCCGAACTAGGCTGCCACAACGAAGGAAGACAAAAATGATCGTCTGTACTTTCAATGCACATACGCTAGCATCAGATACATCCATCGAGGACCTGATGGTATAAGCGCGAATGATCAAGTATGACATCATTGGTCTGACCAAGACAAGAAGGCACGAATCTCACCATGCCGTTTTCGACACTGGAGAAGAATTGTTCCTCGGAACATGCCATAAAAGAGGTGTCAGATGCGTCGGTGTCCTTGTCAACACAAACTTGGCCAAGAGCATTGATTAATTCGAATGCCTAACTACCCGAATCGGACGTTTATATTTAAATAGATGTGGCTCACTGCCTGCAGTTTCTATCTTCATTGTCTATGCACCAACATCTCATTATGATGAAAGAGAAATCGAGAAGTCCTACATGGAGCTGGAGAAGTTCTATAAAGAAGACCACAACTTCTACAAGATCATCATGGGTGATTTTAATGCCAAGATAGGACCGAGAAGATCAGTTGAAGAACTTCACATCGGGACCCATGGTCTAGAATGGAACGAACAGGGTGAGAGACTGTCTGAGTTCATCATGTCGACCAAGACCATCCATGGGAACTCACAGTTCTAGAAGGCAGAATCTAAACGTTGGACATGGGAGTCTCCCAGTGGACGATTCCACAACGAAATAGACCACATCATATTCAATCGACGGTTTTGCCTGACTGATGTCGCTGTTGTCCCAAAATTTCGAACGGGATCGGACCACCGTCTCCTTCGTGCAAAATTTACTTCACAGAGCGGGAGAAAAGGCTGCAAAGTTCAAAAAGAGAACTCCCAGAACGACCACCAACTGGGAACTCTTTGGCACTATTGCGGCAACATGGGAAGATGCCATTGTTGACAACATTGACGAGGAATACAATCGACTGGTTCAGCACCTCCATGAATGTGCGAGGAACGCCGAGAGAGATAGCCACAAAAATCGCCTGTCTTCGAAAACTCTTGAGCTAATTCGCCAGCGTGGTTTGGCGCATGCCTCAGGCAACTGCAAGCTAACGTCTGAGCTCGCAAAGCAGTGCAGAGATGCGATCAAGGAAGACCTCAAAGAGAGAAGAGCAGAAGTACTGGTAGATGCTGCAGAAGCTGGGAAAAGTATTCGTTACGCCCGCCTGTCCTTCGCCAACTACAAAACCAAGATGACTGCCTATACATGGATAGACATGGACAATATCATGCTGAGTGAAATGAATCAGAGTGAGAGGTGCAGATACAGAATGATCACATTCATTTCACTTGAGGGATATAAAAAAAAAACATAGTATGTGAGTATTCAAAGACAAAAGAAACAAGGTTCAGGAAGATTGGTCCATGGTTGGAAGCTTGCCACAGGGAGGTGGGAGAGTGTAGTTAGGTAAGAGAAAGGACCACTATGACAATGATAGTTGTAACTGATCCTCTGGACAAGAGCTGAGTGCTGAGATATAACTGTACTGCAAACCACAATGCCTAAAAGAAAGAAGAGGGCGAGGAGAGAGAGAGAAGTGTCAGCCTTAGATGCAGGCTGGGGGTGGAGGGGGTGGGAGGGAAACTGGAGACATTGGTGATGGGAAATGTGCAGTGGTGAAGTGATGGGCGTTGGAACATTGTATGACTGAAACTCAATCATGAACAACTTTGTCATTGTGTAACTCATGGTGATTCAATTAAAAAATAATTTTAAAAAAAGTTCATCGATTTTGTACAATGCACATACCATTTCTTCCTCTCTCTGTGTGTTTAATTATTTTTTCTTCTCGATGCCTAATATTTTCTGCCCAAATTGATTTTTTTTCCTGCCAGAAGAGATAGTACAGTGATCAAGGCACTTGTCTTAAATGTGGCTGACAGGTTAAATCCCTGGCAGTGCTTATGATCCCCTGAGCCCTTCAGGAGTGATCCCTGATTATAGCTGGCCCAATCCCCCATTCCAGAATAAAAAAGGAAAAGAAAAATTTCTTCCTTCCAGGTATATAGAGGTATAAGTTATCAGTAAAAGTTGTGTATCTTTAAGGTGTACAATGTGATCATTTGATATACCTTTGCAGTGCAAAATAATTACTGAAGTGAAAACTAACTCCACCATTACTTAACAATCCCGTGTGTGTGTATTGTGTGTATGGTCACGGGTAAAAAGGGAGGTATGAAAATACTTTTTTTTAACTTTATTTAAACACTGTGATTTACAAAGTTGTTCTCAGTACAGTTGTTTCAGGTATTCAATACTCCAATACCATATAGTCCCACCATGAATGTATCCTTAACTCAAAGCAGTGTTCCTAGTTTTCCAGTCATCCCCCAAGCCTACTCCCTTAACATGCACAAAATAATACATGTTATATGCTTGTTACAACAAAATGCCTAGTGAAATTATTAAAATATAATTCAGTAAAACACCACTGAATGATGCACTTTGACAGGGTTCATTTTGCCCCAGTTTGATGGGCTTGATGATCCCTGAGCAGAGAGTCTGGGGTAAGCCCTGATGACCACTGAGTGTGGCCCGAAGACCAAACTAACAACCAACAAGGAAAAATAATGAAACAAAACAAGGGAAAATTCAGCGCCAGATAGTCTCACATAGGCCACCATCCAGATCACATGGCTGCTTCTCCCAAAAGGGAGAATAACATGAGGCCCCCATAACTATGCCGCCAGACTCTGTACCAGACTGTTTCACATGGGGCGCCCCAGAGGGGGGTAGATGAGAGCCCTTCCCGCCCCAAGGGACCCAGCCCTGGCAGCCGAAATTCTCCACAATCCAACCTCTGCCACGCTCAAGGCTGCTCCCCAAGTGCTCAGGCAGAGCCTCACATATGAGTAAACATGTTCGAGGCTGCGTGATGCATTATAAAACACTCCCTACCCATTCTCCATGATTACCACACCACATTTGATGGGGTTCATATAGTAGGCAACAGATCATAGAGGAAAATGTGTATATATGCATCTATACATATTTTCAGATATATATATACCAAAGTTCACATCACCCAAACTTTAACAACATGTTAGTGATATCCTATAGAATGTCTTAATGACTCCTGCCAAAATAGAACAATCTTCACACTGTTTCCTATATGAACACTCCTTTGTAAGCATGTTCAGCAATTCTTTATAACAGACAATACGAAATATATTGTTTTGGTTGTGTTTTGGGACAGGGATTGGGGTTTGGTATGGAAACATCCCAAATTTGGTGGTGGGAACTTGTAATGGTGGTTGGATTGGTATTTGAATATTGAAGGTAATCAATTATTGCGAACTAACTTATAAAATCAAAACATTTAAGAAAAAGTAATGTGGAGTTCATGCCCAATTCAATTAGCTTAATCAATGACTGAATAAATAGCAGTGCTCCTACATTATAAAAACAAACAAAAAGGCAAAATTATTAGGGACTGGAGACATAGTACAGAGGTCTATGAGTTTGCCTTATGTGCAGTCAATTCCGTTCGATCGTTGGTGCCCAGAGTGCCACCAGGAGTGATCCCTGAGCACAGCATGAGGACTAAGTCCTGAGCATCACTGAATATTTCAAAAGGGGGTGGGGTGCTAATTTAATGTTTGTACATTCTTTTCTCAATAAAGTTGTTTTGGGTTGTTTTTTTGGGGGGTGAGGGGTGGGGGAAAAGTAGGCATGCTGACTATATCAGGGCTTTCTCCTTGGGGACCACATGTGGTACAGTGCCACAATCAAACCCAGCTCACCAGGATGGATGGTAAGCACCCTACCTGCTGTGTTGTCTCTCCACCCCCTCAATAAAGCTGCTTTTAAAATGTTTTTTAAAAAGGGCTATTTATATGAATATGTATTGAGTCATCTTCACAATTACTCTATGAAATAAATGCTGCTATTTTTCCCATTTTACAGATGAGGAAATCAAGGCACAAAAAGATTATTTTGTCAGGAGCCCATACCAGACACTAGAGTTACCAGTGGATTTTACACTTGATTTCAAAAGTAGATTTACTTGGTTTAAAAGTTTCAAGCAGGGGCCAGAGAAATAGTGCCTTACAAAAGGCCAAGCAGGTTTGATCCCTACACCACATATAGTCCCCTGATCCCTGGCAGGAGTGATCATAGAGCCAGGAGTAAGCCCTGAGGACCACAGGTTGTGCTCCAGCCAAAACCCAAAATTTTTTTAAAGCAGAGAATATGTATCTTCCTTCAGTCAGAGGGCACAGAAACAATGAATATCTAGAATATTCCCATTCCTTTTACTTAAAGAAAAAAGAGGAAGGAGAGAGGCCAACGAACAGGGAGAAGACTTAAATGAACACACAAACAAAATCAGGGAGAAAGGGTTAAACCAAGAGAATAGCAAATCTGATACCATCTCCTCACAGCTTCTAGAGTAATCACATCCAACTCCTAAGGTTCCCCCTGAAATTGAAAGAGACAGAGACAGAGAGACAGACAGACAGACAAATAGAGACAGATAGAGACGCAGCGATACAGAGAGAGACAGAGAGATAGAAACAGAGAGAAACAGAGACAGAGAGAGAGAGTGAGAGGGAGAGAGAGAGACAAAGAGAAACAGCAGAGAGAGGAGAGTGAGGTGGGGAGGGGAGAGAGGTCTGTTCTCATACCCCTTTGGCTTTTCATTTTGAGGTCTTCCATTTCTATTGGATTCTAGTGACAGAGCCCAGCCATCGTCCTGCATGAGATTCTCCAGCCATCCTCCTGCATAAGAGTCTCAGAACTTGTGCATCTGTAAGAAGGTTCTCGGCAGAGTTGGGAGCAGGGCTACTGAGCTTACTCAGCTCTCAGCATCCTTGCTGTCTTGACTGGAAACAACCCCTTGTCTTTGGGGCCTCAGTTTCCTCCTCTGTACTTCCGGGACAGTGATACATCTGTTACCTCCTTGAGCAGCTAGTTGATATGTGTTGCTAATTAACATGATTGCACCAAAGCCTGCTATGATATGATACATGGGACCCACCATTGGGCAGAAGACAGGACCGCCATTACTGTTGATAGAGGAGAGGGAATATTCCTGTGTGTGTTGCCGCTGTCTACAGTGGCTCTGATTTCCTTTTTTTTTTTTTTTTTTTTTTGTGCATTCAGGCAATACCTGTTTGTTGGCAGCTGAGTGGGTCTTTCTGCAACATCCTGGTTGGTACTTGTCCAAACTCTGGACACAGGGTTTTTCTCTTTCACAATAGTAGGTGTTGATGCTAGAGAGATAGCATAGCTGTTAGGCACTTGCCTTGAATGTAGCCAACCTGATTTCCATTCCCGGCATCCCATATTGTCCCCTGAATACCTCCACAAGTAAGCCCTGAACATCTCTGGGTGTGACCCCCAAAACAAAAACAAACAAAAGAAAACAAAACAACCTTGGTATGACTATGTTCTTTTGTACTTAAAATTTAATAAAATGATCAGAAAACAAATATTAACATTACTCCTGTGAATTGAATATAAGAGCTATAAGAGGGGCTGGAGCAATAGCATAGCGGGTAGGACATCTGCCTTGCACGCAGCCGACCCGGGTTCGATTCCCAGCATCCCATATGGTCCCCTGAGCACCACCAGGAATAATTCCTGAGTGCAGAGCCAGGAGTAACCCCTGTGCATTGCCGGGTGTGACCCAAAAAGAAAAACAAAGAGCTATTAGATTCTTTCTTGTAATTTCTGTTGTTGTAAATTTATAGAGCATTGTTAAACAATAATGGCACATAATCACATGTTGGCAAAGACACGAAACAGCTGGGACATGCTGTACTCTCAGTAGGAGCTGGAACAATTTCAGCTCTATCTGCTTCAACTGAGTGGAGGTAACCCTGTGACTCAGCAGCTTAACCCCGAGACAGTGAACCCTGCAGAAGTGTCTTTGTGTGCGCGCAGAAAGGCATGAGCTCCTGAGTAAACACTACCCAGCACAGAAGGCAGGAAGGTGGAGAGACCGTTGGATGGAAGAAGGCAGGAATGGATGTGTTTGTGGAAATAAATAGGTGGTCCTTAAGTTTTGTACTCATTTATGTATGACTAAAATTCTATCCAAAATCTTAATGTAAAATTATGAGCAAAAGAAGACTGTTTTAGCCTTGTATTATATACTGAGGCATTTCTTCCTTCAGCATGGCTATCAATAATCAAGACATTACCATTTAAAATAACTTTTTGCAGGGGACAGGGATTTGATGCCATATCTTGCAATGCTCAGGGGCTATTTCTGGTTCTGGGAATGACCCATGGTGATGCTCAGGGGACTAAAAGAGGTGGCAAGGATCAGCCACATGCAAGGCAATCTTTTGTACTACCTCTCTCTCACCTCCCATTTGGGGGTTAGGGGTGGGTACTAAGGTTGGGACCACCCCTAACAGTGCTCAGGGGGTTACTGTTGACTCTGTGTTCAGAGATCATTCCTAGTGGTAGTTGGTGGAACAGGAATCCACAAGGCAAGGAGCTTACCGCCACTACACTCTCCTCTCTCCTCCCTCCCTCTCCCCGCCCCCCCCATCCCATGCTGATAAACATCTTATTTTTGTTTTGTTTTTTCTTTCAGGCCGTACCCTGCAGAGTTTAGGAGATGTTTCTGACAGTACTCAGGAGCGACCCCTGACGTAGTCAGAGGACCCAAATCAGTGCTAGGGATCAAACCAGGGTTGACTGCAGGGAAGGCAAACATGTTATTTCCTATACTACATCTCTGGAACCCCAAGTTTTTCTCTTTTGTTGTTGTTCATTTATTTTGTTTATTCACACATTGCACAGTTCAGGGGCAATGCCTGGTTTTGTGCTCAGTGGTTGTCCTTGATGGTACTCATCGGACCATTACTCCCACGTACAAAGCTACCAAGCTATGCAAAGCATGCACACAGCTTATTGTTCTATATTTTCATCCCTTGAAATGTCTTATTAAGAATTATGCACAGGGGCTGGAGCAATAGCACAGCGGGTAGGGCATTTGCCTTGCACGCGGCCAACCCAGGTTAGATTTGATTCCCTGCATTCCATCTGGTCCCCTGAGCACCGCCAGGGATAATTCCTGAGTGCAGACCAGGAGTAACCCCTGTGCATAGCCGGGTATGACCCCAAAAGCAAAAAAAAAAAAAAAAAAAAAAAGAATAAGATACTTTTCATTGAATTTTTAAAGGGCCAGGGACACTCATGGTGATGCTTGGAGCACCAGGACTACATATGATACATTTATCAGGATGGGATAAAGGTTTGGAAGGATGCTCATTTAACACAATTAGCTTTAGTAGATCAGAACTTTCAAACCTTATATAGCTTCCTTTATTCAAGGGTTTTGGTCTTCTCTGGTCACATCCATTCCCACTGATCTCATCTTTGGTTTCCCGTTCATATGCAGGGTGCCCACGAGTATCCTGAGGGAGACAGGATGGCTTGGGCTCAGCCCACCCTTGAATGACAGTTCTGATGGCTGCAGGAATAGGGTTTGGTGGTAACAGTAAAATGGGAAGCCTGGGTCAGAGAGGTAGTACAGGGTTTAAGGTGCTTGCCTCGCACACTTTCACCCCTATTACTTCACATGGTCCCCTGAGCACTGCCAGGAGTGACTCCTACACGATAGAGCAGGAGTAGGCCCTGAGAACTAGAGGGTGTGACCGAAGCCTCCGCCCAAACAAACAAACAAATCAGGAAGATTGGGCCAAGAAAGAGAACTCAATGGATGAGCAAGTGTCTTGCCTGCAGGGGGCCTAGGTTAGACCATTACCCCCTCCCCCATCACCACCAGGAGCCAGCTCTGAGTATGATGCCAGTAGCCCTAACCAGTGAGCATGGTCCAAAAGCCAATAAAAATAAAAAGAAACAACATTGGGCTGGAGCAATAGTACAACAGGGAGGCACTTGCCTTTGCAAGCAGCTTACCTGGGTTTGATCGACAGCACCCCAGGTGGTCTCCCAATACTCCCTGAACACAGAGCAAGAAGTCAGCCCTGATCACAGCCAAGGGTGGCTTCCCCCAAAATACCAGAATGCAAAAAAGCTAAACAAAACCAATAAATTGTCCAGTTTCTTTGGGAGCAAACTTGATCAAATTTAGGTATACTGGAAAACTGGAGGCATCAGGACACCAGTTGCCCATTCTCATGGAATCATGTTCAAACCTTTAAAGTGATTCCTTGCATAATCCTTCCTTTTAAGTAAAATCGCTGGGAGATACAACCACTCACACCAAACTGAGCTGGAGTCCTAAGATGAAAATTATAAAGCTGTACGTGACTCTAAACTCTTCAGAACAGTCCTTTCACCTCCCCCTTTTTTGCCTAAGTAAGAGGAAGCGGCGAAAAGAAGTGTATCTTGGAACTGGAAGTTGAGGAAGAGCCAAGAAAGAAGAACTAAGTGGAAGGGGTGTAGTCATTTCCCTGTGTTTGAAAACCGTGGTCACATAATGCTTGTTCCACCTCTGCTCACGCAAAGGTGGAACTTGAAAAGAAACACCTTCACCTGAGTGTGTAATTTGGCTTGTGTGATGTGCACTTGACTCAGAGCCAGAGCCTTGCAGATATGATGGAGAGCCGGGTTTCAGTCACGTCTATTTTTTTTTCTTTTTGGGTCACGACCGGCGATGCACAAGGGTTACTCCTGGCTCTGCACTCAGGAATTACCCCTAGTGGTGCTCAGGGGACCATATGGGATGCTGGGACTTGAACCGGGGTTGGCTGCGTGCAAGGCAAACACCCTACCCGCTGTGCTGTTGCTCCAGCCCCCAGTCACGTCTATCTTAGGAAACAATAACCATCAGCACTCTAGGGGGAGATATGATAAGGTAGATGCAGGTTAAATGTGGAATAGTGGTGGGCAAGAATGCAGTAGGTGAGGGCAGAGGCATAAAGCAACGAATTAAGGTCTGAGAAAGAGCAAAAAGGCTGGGAATAGGAAGTTGTTTAAGAAGAAGGTGGAGGGTGCTAGTTGAATTGGCACCCGTGACCAACTTTTGTGTAAATGTTTTAATCTCTGGAGCAAATGATTATGGCAATACTACATGACATGGCACCCCATAAAGCACCATTGTAACTATGTTGTGCCTCCTGTGTGTTGCCATAGTGGTTTCTGCAGGTGGTTGTTGAAAATAACCACCATCTTCTGCTTTAGGAGCTAAAGTCAGATACCATGGGGACTGGAGGGATAGTACAGCAGATAAGGCACTGACCTTGCACGTGCCCAACCCAGGTTCAACACCCCCTACACCATTTGGTTCCTGGAACCCTGCCAGGAGTAATCCCTGAGTACAGAGTCAGAAATAATTACTGTTGAGAGTGACCCAAAACTTCCACCTAAAATAAAACAAATAAAAATTAAGCCAGATACCAGCATGGAAGGTAAAAAAAAAAATCACAAAACTACACTTAAGGATCAGAGCAAAAAACAAAAGTCACAATCAGAACTTTCACTGTAAGCTCAATGAGGGGCTGAAGCTTGATGTATGCTTGACTCAGAGTCAGACCCTGAGAGGGTAGGGTACTTGCACAGCACAGTGGGTATGGTACTTGCCATGCACATGGTTGATCTGGGTTTGATCTCCTGCACCCTAGATGGTCTGCTAAGCCCCCCAGGAGTGATCCCTGAGTACAGAGCCAGGAATAAGCTTTGAGCACAGTCAAGTGTGGTTCCATAAAAATAAAACAAAACAAAAAGCTCACTGGGCAGAATGCTGCCTTTGCATGTAGGAGACCGAGATTTAATCCCTGGTACTCCACAGTTCACTGAGCACTGCTGGATTTGACTCCTGATTTTCTATTTGATTATTTTTGGCTTTTTGGTTCATACCCGGGGATACTCAGGGGTTACTTCTGGCTCTGCACTTAGGAACTACTCCTGATGGGGCTTGGGGGGGTCCATATGGGATCGAACCCAGGTCTGCCACACACAAGGCAAATGACCTACCTGCTGTACTATTGCTCCTGCATCTGATTTTTTTAATGTCTTAAGAAGATGAGATGTTGGAGAGCATAGATATTCTCTTAGTAATATTCTAATATATTTTATTTGTTTATTAACTTTGTGATCTAGGAATCCAATTCCACCAACACAATTTTTATTCTTCTCTGTCACTATGAAGTCAATGGGAAAAAAATATAATTTATCTGGTACCCTGTATGGGAGATTTGTCTCCCTTCCTTTTACCCTATTTTGAAATGTATTCAACCATTTATGTCTGTGAAACCTCGTGGATACTTTATACTTTGGATTATAATAAAGTATTACTTCATTTGGCATATTTGATATACTAAAAACAGTAAAAACAGTGGGCCTTATTCCCCCTGACCCTGAAAGAGCCCCCAGTATGGCAGCATTAAGAAGGATGAGCAAGGAGAGGCTGATAAAATCTCAGGGCCGAACTAAGCTGCCAAAATGAAAAAGGGCTAAAATGACTGTCTGTACTTTCAACGCACATATGTTGGCATTGGAACCATCCATCGAGGACCTAATGGTGCAAGCACAGAAGATCAAGTATGACATCATTGGGCTGACTGAGACAAGAAGGCATCAATCACATCACACCATTTTCGACACTGGAGAAGAACTATTCTTTGGAACATGTGACAATAGAGGCGTCGGTGGTGTCGGTGTCTTTGTCAACACAAACTTGGCTATGAGCATTGATTCATTCAAATGCCTAGCAACCCGAATAGGACGATTACACTTGAATAGATGTGGCTCACTGCCAGCAGTTTCTATCTTCGTCGTCTACACACCAACATCCAACTACAATGAAGAAATTGAGAAGTTCTACACGGAGCTGGGGAAGTTCTATAAAGAAGACCACACCTTCTACAAGATCATTGTCAGTGATTTTAATGCCAAGACAGGACCAAGAAGGTCACCTGAAGAACTCCACATCAGGATCTATGGCTTAGAATGGAACGAACAGGGTGAGAGACTGTCTTGAGTTCATCAAGTAGACCAAGATCATCCATGGTAACTCACAGTTCTAGAAGACCAAATCTAAACGTTGGACATGCGAGTCTCCTGGTGGAAAGTTCCACAGTGAAATTGACCACATAGTATTCAATTGACAGTCTTGCCTGACCGATGTTGCTGTTGCCCCAAAATTCCAAAAGGGATCAAACCACCATCTCCAAAATTCACAGAGTGGAGAGAAAGGGATGCAAAGTTTAAGTTTAAGAAGGGAACTCCCAGAACGACCACCAACTGGGAGCTCTTTGGCACTATTGTGGCAACATGGGAAGATACCGTCATTGACAACATTGACAAGGAATACGGTCGGCTGTTTCAGCACCCCCATGATTGTGCGAAGAACACCGAGAGAGAGATAGCCAAAAAAAGACACCTGTCTTTGAAAAGTCTCCAGCTTATTCGCCAACATGGCTCAGCGTAAGCCTCAGGCAACTGCAAGCGAACGTCTGAGCTCACAATGCAGTGCAGAGAAGCGATAAAGGAAGACCTCAAAGAGAGAAGAGCAGCAGTGCTGGCAGATGCGGCAGAAGCTAGGAAAAGCATTCGCAATGCCCGCCTGTCCTTCGCCAACTACAAGACCAAGATGACTGCCCTCCAACATCCTGATGGATCTCTCACATCTTCCAGAAGGGCAATGGAGGAGATTATCCATGACTTGTACTTGGATCTCTTCGATAGCCACATCCACCTGCCCACATACCAAATTCTGCAGGATGGATATGTCATTCCCAAAGTTCTCCCTTCTGAAATCCAACATGCCATTTCATCAGTAAAGAAGTGAACAGCACCTGGCCCAGACAAGGTCAGACCTGAATACCTGAAGAATCTGCTGCCAGTACTCATCAATACACTGGCTCAGCTCTTCACATGCTACCTGCCTGAACGCAAGGTTCTGTCCCACTGGAAAACCAGCAGGACCGTTTTGTTGTACAAGAAGAGAGACATCCACGACATCAGCAACTGTCGCCTGATCTGCCTGTTGTCTGTCATCTACAAGTTGTTCACTCGAGTCATCCTGAAAAGAATAGGCAGAACACTAGACAAAAGACAACCATGCAAGCAAGCCGGGTTCCGAAAAGGATTCAGCTTGAGCGATCATATCATAGGGTGACTGAGCTAATTGAGGCTTCACGAGTTCACAATGCTGCTCTGTCTAACGTTCATCAATTTAAAGAAGGCCTTTGATTCTGTTGAGACTGAAGCGGTCATCAAAGCCCTAGCAAAACACGACATTCAAACTCAGTACATCAGGATCCTCCATGAGCTGTATTACGGATTCACCACCATTCTATAAGGAAGTGATCATCCATGTCAAGAGAGGGGTTCGGCATGGCAATACCATTTCACCGAAACTCTTCATTGCGACCCTTGAGAATGTCATGCCACGACTGGATGGAAAGAAATGGGAGTGAAGACAGACGGTCGGCAACTACACCACTTCTGTTTTGCTGATGACATCGTTCTAATAACACCAAACATTAGTCAAGCGGCACAAATACTGGCCGACTTCGACCATGCATGTGGAAAGGTTGGACTGCAGCTGAATCTCAACAAGACAGTGTTCATGAAAAATGAACTAGTCCCTGATGTTCCATTTGCTTTCAATGGAATGAACATCTTTGAATGCAGCAGCTATGTGTACCTGGGTCAAGAACTCAACATGAGGAAAAACTTGGCACCAGAACTGCACAGGAGGAAGAGAGAGGCATGGAGCACCTTCAAGAGCATCGAAGAAGTTGTTAAGAGAACAAAGAACCTCCAGCTCCGGGCACATCTTTTTGACTCTACCATTCTTCCTACATACACCTCAGAGACCTGGGCCCTAAATAGGACGAGAACGCTATTCGGGTATCCCAAAGAGGAATCGAAAGAGCTATGCTTGGAGTATCACACTTCGCTCAAGTGAGAGAAGGAATCCGGAGTTCCAACCTCCGTGGATGATCAAGAATCAGGAACACTGTCTTGTGTGCCAAAGCATCAAAAATCAGATGGGCCGAACATGTAATGCGATTTAGAGACAACTGATAGACTAGAGCTGTTACCAACTGGATTCCACGGGACATCAAAAGGACGCATGGCCACCCACCTACAAAATGATCAAACTTCTTCGTCATAACCCTGAACAAATGGTTTGAGGCTCTTCATGTTCCTGGAGCGAGCGGATGCCATTGGGCTACACTAGCATGCGACACGGATGAATGGAGACATTACTGGTGCCTGCTCGAGCAAATCGGCAATCAACGAGATAACAAGTGATACAAGTGATTACTTCATTTTATTGCTTAAATTACTCCAGCTTTGGCAATTTAAAGCTTTTTCAGTCCTTGCCACATCCCCTCCAATGAGAGTTTATCTTTTTTCATTTCCTTTTCTTCTGGCATTATAAGATACTCCAGGCTCATCTTGTATATTCCCTGACCCTGTCCTAGAATTGGCCACTTCCTAAGAAAAAAATGTTTGGTCTTATTGTAGCACAGCATTAGAAACTAAGACCTGGGTCCCATATGTGCACGTTGCTACCTGAATCTCATTCTCTTTGATTTATTGGGTTGGTGGAGTAAATATATGATGTATACTAATCTGTATAAATATACATTAATCTGTATTACCTAGTAAATATATACAAACCTGTGTGAATCTATTTCCACCTACATAACCTTCTGAATCTATTTTAAGTAAACCATGAGCTAGAGCTGATGTCTCCAACTTGAATCCATTACTGCTCAGATCATAGTAGTCTTCTCCTTTACTTATCTCTAAATTCCCACTCTGATAATGAGAAATAGACTCCTGTCATGCATCACTGATTTATATAATTGTCCAGTTTTAGTACACCTACGGGTCAGCCTCAAGCTTGTGATTTCAAATATTTATGGTGGGGGCTGGAGCAATAGCACAGCGGGTAGGGCATTTGCCTTGCACGCGGCAGACCCAGGTTCGATTCCCAGTATCCCATATGGTCCCCCAAGCACCGCCAGGAGTGATTCCTGAGTGCAAAACCAGGAGTAACCCCTGAGCATCGCCGGCTGTGACCCAAAAAGCAAAAAAAAAAAAAATCTTTATGGTGAAGCTGAAAGATTGTACAGGAGCTAAGGTCTTGCCTTGCATGCAGCCAACCCAGGTTCAATTCCTGGCATTCCGTGTGGTTCTCCAAGCCCCATCAGGAGTGATCCCTGAGTGCAGAGCCAGGAGAAATTCCTGAGCAGACAAAAACAAACAAAAAAGTCTTCATGGAAAACCAGTTTGCCAACTTGAGTACCTTGATTCTTTCTGTTCCTCTACTTTAGGTCTTGTGCATTTTCAGAATGACGCAGTCATCACATTTCACCATGTGCTTCAGCAAGATAGTTTTATACTTTTTCAACATATTTAGTTTCTCATGTCTCAACCTGCATTCTTCCTTGGGATCTTCTGGGATTCCCCCCCCCCCCCAAACTCCCTTCTATGAACAGGAAAGAATTAGCATAAATTAGGTCTTCTCACCACCCACTTATAGTACAAATTGGGAGTGCACCACCCAATCATTTTTAACCTTTGCCTTTAATCACTTAATCACTTAACTTCCCGTTAGTCGTCGATTTGCTCAAGCGGGCGCCAGTAATGTCTCCATTTGTCCCTGTCTCGTGCTAGTGTAGCCCAATGGCATCTGTTCGTTCTGGGAACATGAAGGGCCTCAAACCGATCGTTCATGATCTTGACGAAGAAGTCTGACCATCTGGTAGGTGGGCGGCCACGCGGTCTCTTGACATCCCGTGGAATCCAATCAGTAACAGCTCTAGTCCAACGGTCGTCTTTAAATCTCATTACGTGACCAGCCCATCTGATTTTCGATACCTTGGCAAATGAGACAGCATCCCTGATTCTTGATCGTCGACGGATGTCAGAACTCCGGATTCGCTCTCTCATTTGAGTGAAACGTGATATTCCAAGCATAGCTCTTTCTATTCTTCTTTGGGAGACCTGAATGGCGTTCTCATCTTGTTTGCGTAGGGCCCAGGTCTCTGAGGCATATGTTAATGCAGGAAGAACAGTGGAATCAAAGAGATGTGCCCAGAGCCGGAGGTTCTTCATCCTCTTAGCTATTTGTTCGACGTTCTTGAAGGCGTTCCAAGCTGCTCTCTTCCTCCTGCGCAGCTCGGGTGCCAGGTCATTTGTCATGTTGACCTCTCGACCTAGGTACACATAGCTGTTGCATTCGGAGATGGTCGTTCCATTGAGAGCGAATGGGGCGTCAGGAACAAGGCTGACCTTTAGAGTTTGAAATATATTTTCCAATCAGTGTAATGCTCTAAACCCTTACACCACTCCTCCTGACCCAAATAGTTTGCTTTTTTATTTTAAAATTGTATGAGTTAGGGGCTGGAGCGATAGTACAGTGGGTAGGGCATTTGCCTTGCACGCGGCCGACCCGGGTTTGATTCCCAGCATCCCATATGGTCCCCCGAGCACCGCCAGGAATAATTCCTGAGTACAGAGCCAGGAGTAACCCCTGAGCGTCACCGGGTGTGACCCAAAAAGCAAATAAATAAATAAATAAATAATAAAAAAATTAAAAAATAAAATTGTATGAGTTATTTATATACTTTACATATTAACTTCATTTCTTTAATTACGGTGATTCTGCCATTCTTGAATATGGAATGTCTTACCATAACTTAATGTTTTGTTCTATGTCTTTTTAAAAATGGAGGTAGAGAGGACAGAGAATTACTATACAGGAAAGGTGTTTGCCTTGCAAGCAGCTGACTCTGGTTTGATCCCCATCTCCACTTGTGGTCCTGAGCCCCATCAGGAGTGGTTCTGAGCATTGAGCCAGAAGTAAGCCCTGAGCACTGCCAGGTGTGGTCCAAAAACCAAAATAAAGTAAGAAAATTTGGGAGAGTGCTCAGGAGACATGGGGGGACACTCCTCTCACTACCCAGACAACCCTGGCAGTAGTCAAGGTCCTCTACCATGGATTCGAGGGACCAAGGAATGTCTTAATGAAGTGCTAAGATGGAACCAGGGACTGGACAGGTCATGCAAAGATGTGCCCCAAACTTCCTATGCTATTGTTAGTGTTTATTGTAAGCTTATTATATTATGATATTATATCATATTATTTATATTATTTATAATATAGTTTCTATGTATATTGCCAATATATGATGATGTTGATATCCCTTATTCCACGGCCTGTTTTATTTGTTTAGTTTCAAGGAAAATAAGATTTTTGTTTTTGTTGAATGGAACAACTAAAGTCTTCTTCCAGAACAATAGGACATCAACAAGATTTTTTATTTCAAAGGAAAAAGTACTTATTTATTTTTTTGCTTTTTGGGTCACAGCCAGCAATACTCAGGGGTTACTTCTGGCTCTGCACTCAGAAATTACTCCTGGTGGTGCTTGGGGAACCATATGGGATGCTGGGAATTGAACCTGGGTTGGCTGCAAGCAAGGCAAATGTCCTATCAACTGTCCTATCACTCCGGCCCCACTAACCAGATTTCTTCCTCCCACTGGTTATCTCTCTAATCTTCTTGTTCTATGTCTTTTAAGTATGTCTTGGGTCAGAGTCATAGTACAAAGCTAGGGTGGGTACTTGCCTTGCACATGGCTGACCCGGGTTCAATCTCTGGCATCCCATATAGTCTCCCAAGCACCGCCAAGAGTAATTCCTGAGCACTGAGCCATCACCGAATGTGACCAAAAAAAAAAAAGTCTTGTAATTGTTTTTAAATAGGCTTTTATTCATATTATTTATATTTTGTTTTGTTTTGGGGTCACCCCTAGAGGTGCTCAGGCTTATTCCTGGCTCTGTGCTCAGGAGCACTCCTTGAGGTGCTTAAGGTATCATGCAGAGCTGGGATTGAATCCAAGTCTCTCATATGCACAGTAGTCCCTTGTGTCCTTTATTAAGTTTATTCCATGGGCCAAGAGACAGTACAGTGCGTAGGGTATTTGCCTCGCCTGTGATTAACCTAAATTAGATTCCTGACACCCTACTACCCTGTATTCTGCCCTGAGCACTGCGAGGAGTGATCCCTGAGTATAGCCAGGTATGACCAAACACACACACACACACACACACACACACACACACACACACACACAGTAACATAATGAAACAACTAAAGTCTTTGTGTGTGTGTGTGTGTGTGTGTGTGTATAAGGGTGATGGGGGTTCTCCCAAGCAGTGCTGAGAAGGTCCAGTTAGACCCCATTGGTGGTTTTTGGTCAACTGGGCTGTCGGTTCAATGCAAGGACCCAAGAATCCATTCTGCTTGGATCCTGCAGTACTGGGGAGACCCAGGCTGCCTCAATGGCACTAGGATCCTCCAAGGTCACATCTGGTGCTCAGGGGGTCTCCAGGGATGCACCTGTCAGTGCTGGATGCTCAAGAGAACATGTAGTGCCAATAGATTTCATGCCAGAGATCTGCTCAGGATGTCTGTATTGTCTTGCAACCCCTAACTTTAGATATTCACAACCCCTAAATTTAGGTATTCTTAGATACTTGATTTGAGGGAGGGGTGCAGATATAACTGGGGTTATTCTCTTCTCTTTATTCACTACTAAAATATAGAAATACAATAGACTTTTATATTGATTTTGTAACCAGTCACTTTGCTGTACTCATTGTTTCTAATAGTTTTTTAGAACCTTTAGTGTTTTTTTATACATGCATTAGCATATCATGTATGAGTGGTGATAGTTTTACTTATTTTTTAAAAATCTGAGTTCCTTTTATTTCTTTTTGTCCCATTGCTCTGGTTATCTGTGGAGACTTGAAAGCAACCTAATGTTCCATTTTGGTTGTTTAAATATTTTGTATTCTTTCCTAAAGGATTAACAGATTCTTCAATGCTAATATCATTCCATTCAACCTCATTTCATTAAAACATTTAAGAAAGAGAAAAAATATCCTGGCCAGTAGTGAAAAAAGGACCTGCTTTCATGTATGTCATTTCACTTCCTTCAAGTCTTGGTCTCAAGAACCTATCAACTTAGAAGTGACTGGACTTATGTCCAATAATAACATTCAAATATGTTTTGGGGTGTTTTTTTTATAAAATGTGCTTATTCATTGTGTACATCTATAATTTTATTTCTAGAGCATCCTTAAGAGACATGTAAAAAAATTGTATGTTGCGGATTGGAGAGATAGTTGAGTGGGTTAAGAGCTTGCCTTGCATGTGTCCAACTGGGTTTAATCCATGAGGTCTCCCAGCACCTCCAGGTGTTCCTGGCGCACAGCTGTATGCTTGTTCCTGTTCTTAGACTCCAATTTTATTCTTTTTGGATGCCAATGATGCCGGGGGTGGAAAGGGGTGGGGTGGAAGGTTGGTGTAAGAGGACCATAAGACATTGGTGGAAGACATTGACTCTCTGGTGATGGGTGTGGTGTTGTAAGAGTGTGTGCTAGAAACTCTGTTATAAAAGTATTGTAAATCAAGTTGATAAATAAAAATTGAGAAAAACAGGTCTGAGAGATAATACAGCAGGTGGAGCATATGCCTTGCACACGGTGACCGGCGTTTGATCCTTAGTACCACATATGGTTCCACGAGCACCTCCAGGAGTAATTCCTGAGTGCTGAGCCAGAAGTAAACCCTGAACACAGCCAGGTGTGACCCCAAAACTAAACAAAAAATAATTTTTGAGAAAAAATATATTATATCTTCAATTCACGAACTGGAAGTATTTTCCCATTGGTTTACATCTTCTTATAGTTTTGATAATGCTTTGAGTTTTCAGTGTTCAAGTCTTTCTCTTCCTTTGTTGAATTTATTTCTAATCGTTGTATTATTATTGATGCTACAATAAGTGGAATTAATTTTATAATTCTCTTCTTGAATATTCATTGTTTAACAAATTGTTCAAATGTTGAAATAAACTGTATTTTGTGTAACTTTGTTGGAACAATTAATTCTGGTTATTTGTATACATGTATGTGTACATACAGGTGTGTGTGTGTGTGCATATGTGAGAGATAGATCTTTAGGCTTTTCTACATAATGTGATCTTTAACATTATCTGTGAGTAGAAATAACTTTATTTTACAGTAGGTTACTAGTGCTGGGCCACCCCAGTGGGAATAGGTTTCATGCCTTGGCCTGTTCCCCTGGCAGCTCGGTGGCCGCCATCCTCCAGAGGCCACTGGATGGTCAAGTTTGGGCCCACAATGGCGAGAAATGCAGGGCCTCATGGGATGGGGGATGGGGTTGGAGCCGGCCCTTTCCTCCCCACCCCAACGAGACCCTGTGTCGCCACCCACGAATGGCCTCTCTGGCTCCTGATCAAGCTTCTTAACAGCCATGATCTTAGAGACTCAGAAACAAATCTCAGAACCCAGCAGCTTTTGGCAGAAATGCATCCAGACCCCACAGTAGGTTACTCTTGCTGGGTCATTCAAGGGGGGAAAGGGTGATGTCCCTCCACCTGCTCCCCCTTGGTGGCTTGGTGGCTGCCATCCTCCAAAGGCCACTGGACAGTCAGGTTTGGGCCCTCAGTGATGAGACACGTGGGGCCGCAAGGGATGGGGGTGGAGCCGGCCCTTTCCTCCCCACCCCAACAAGACCCCAAGTTGCCACCCAACTCGCCCGAGTTGAACAGCCTCTCTGGCTCCTGATCAAGCTGCTTAATGGCCATGATCCAAGAGAATCAGGAACAAATCTCAGAACCCAGCCGGTTTTGGCAGAAATCCCGCCAGATTTAATTGTTAAATGTTCGGAATTCCAAAATTGTGCGGCCACTACTGCGGCCACGCGACATCATATGTTATTCATAACCAGCAATAGAAAACAAATTGTCTACTGTTGCCTTTTCAGCATATCTGAGTGTTGGGGTAAAATCTCAAGTAATAATGGTGGGTCTGGTGTCGAAATATTGAATGTATTCAAAGTAGAGAGAGAGTAATGTGGAAATCATCTGCCCCACAGGTAGGGGGAGGGTGTGGGATGGGGATTATACTGGGGTTTTTGGTGGTGGAAAATGGGCACTGGTGAAGGGATGGGTGTTTCATTGTATGACTGAGACTTAAACCCGTAAGCTTTGTAACTGCTTTCATGGTGATTCAATAAATAAAATTATAAAAAAGGTGGGGAAAGTGAGGTGGAGTTCATGGCCCAATTCAATCAACCTAATCAATGGCTGAATAAATAGCAATACTCCTACAAAGAAAAAAGAAATAACTTTATTTCTTCCTTTCCAATTAATAGGACATGTGTTTATCTTGCTTGTTGATTTGACTAGAAGTTATAGTGCTTTGTTGAGTAGAAGTGATAAAAGTGATTATCTTGTTTTATTCTGGGAAGATTCTGTGTTGTTCTTTTTGAATTTGTCCCTATTTTCTAATTTATCTTGCAATATCTGTCTACTGTTTTTTGTTTGTTTTTTAAGAATCTATTTGTTTATGTGTCTTTGTGAAGTTTATATTATCCTTTACTGATTGTTAGCTTAATTTCATTCTGACTAGAAGATACATTGAAATAGGTTGGAAATTTGGTTCTATGGTAAAGTATGTGCCTTTCAGACATAAGAATTAGGTACAATCCCTGACACTATAAAATAAATAAAACTTTGGATAATTTCAATATTTTTTGTGGTGGGTGTGCATTTTAGTCTACCCAGTGGTGCTCAGAGATCACTACTGGTGGTGCTAAGGTGACAGGTGAAAGGGTCAGTCCCAAGGCAAGCACCGTAACCATAGGACTATTTCTACAGTTTGATCATGTCAATCCTTAAAACTTTATTAAAATTA
Organism: Sorex fumeus; assembly: GCF_029834395.1. Taxonomy (NCBI): domain Eukaryota; kingdom Metazoa; phylum Chordata; class Mammalia; order Eulipotyphla; family Soricidae; genus Sorex; species Sorex fumeus. The sequence continues at coordinate 37,098,979 of NW_026606101.1, read as the reverse complement.
TTTTGTAGGTGCTGGCAAAATACCTCATGGGCTAACCAAACGATTTGCATGCAGGAAGTCAATCTTGCTCTATGCAATCCCCCGAGAGCGCTGGGATGGTCCCCAGGCACAGAGCAGCAGTACTGCAAGAGGATGCTGGGCGTGACCTTAAATCAAAACAAACCATTATGTTTAGCCTTACATACAGTCTTCTGGAAAATCTTCAGAAAGTCACTTGAGAAAAATTATATCTGTCTACGTCCCATAGCGGCTTCCATGTCAACTCACCCGCTGGCTCTGCTCTTCAGATTCATGAACTAAATCTCCAAAAGTTCAGTAGGAGCACACCAAATTATATGGGAAAGTAACATAGGAACCATCTAAACTCAGCAAACAAAGACAATAACACAGAAGGCTCAACTATCAACAGCTTAGTAAATCCTCAGACAAGAAGTTAACAGCCCCCCCACACCCTGCCCTGCGGTGAGATATGAGAATTTTGACAAATTTCATTTTACTGAAGTAGCACTGTAGCACTTTCCTCCCGTTGTTCATCGATTTGCTCGAGTAGGCCCAGTAATGTCTCCATTGTGAGACTTGTTACTGTGTTTGGCATATCGAATACATCACGGGGAGCTTGCCAGGGTTTGCCATGCGGGCAAGATACTCTCGGTTACTTGCTGGGCTCTCCGAGAGGGGCAGAGGAATCAAACCCAGGTCAGCCCGGCCGGCAGTGAGTAAGGCAAATGCCCTACGTGCTGTGCTAGCCATTTAGCTGTAGCAAGAAATATAAAACAATTTATTGTGTGCCTGCTAAGAGGGCAAGGTTGGCGGGGGTGGGGGGGAGGGGTAGTTAGGAAAACGGGATCAATGGTGCTGGGAAGGTCATTCAGGAGGTTAAGATTGGTGTTGAAACATTGAAGCACATAACAACTTGTGATAACAACTTTGTAAGCCATGATGTTTAATTAAGGTATTCACGGTCAGTCACGGTTCTCCCGTTGTTCATCAATTTGCTCGAGAGGGCCCAGTAACGTCTCCATCATGAGACTTGTTACTGTGTTTGGCATATTGAGTACGTCACGGGTAGCTTGCCAGGCTCTGCCATGAGGGCGAGATACTCTCGGTAGCTTGCCCGGCTCTCTGAGAGGGGCGGAGGAATCCAACTCGGGTTGGCCATGTTGGCTGCGTGCAAGGCAAACGCCCTACCGCTGTGCTATCGCTCCAGCCCAATTAAGATATGAAGAAAGAAAATTACTTTCTGCTGTAATAGGGTAGAGTGGTTTGTTTTATGTCTAATTGGTCTATGATATACTATCATTGTATCACTGTATCACTGTCATCCCGTTGATTTGCTCAAGTGGGTGCCAGTAACATCTCCATTTGTTCCAGTCCTGAGATTTTAGCAGCCTCTCCTTACTCATCCTTCCCAACTGTGCCGACTCTTTCAGGGTCAGTGGAATGAGACACATTAGATTAATATGAATAAATGATAAAAATAACCAAAAATATACAATTAATTACCAGTTATGAGGTATAGATATTAATACCATCCATTAATTACAAGGCAGTCTTCTGCCCCCGCGCCTGGCTGTTCCTCGCTGAGGCCCCTTGGAGGGGAGCGGGTTGAGCTTTCCTCCCCGCCCCGACCAGGGCTCCGGCAGCGGAAGACCTCCAGGACCAGCCACCACCATGCTGAGACCACTCTCCGCACACATGAAGGTACTGGCAGAGGGACAAAGCCACGTGGGTTCCGGGGCCGAGATCTCCAAGCCTACTCGGACTGGAGTCGAGCATCTTCCACCCAGATCCTCTAAATCCCAGTAGGCGGGGGTCACACCCACCACCTGGCCCCCTGGCGCCCTGTAATCCCATCAACGGCCAAGACTCAGAGACTATAAAATCCAGCTCCCGGACGAGAACAGTGCAGTCTTCTGCCCCCGCGCCTGGCTGTTCCTCGCTGAGGCCCCTTGGAGGGGAGCGGGTTGAGCTTTCCTCCCCGCCCTGACCAGGGCTCCGGCAGCGGAAGACCTCCAGGACCAGCCACCACCATGCTGAGACCACTCTCCGCACACATGAAGGTACTGGCAGAGGGACAAAGCCACGCGGGTTCCGGGGCCGAGATCTCCAAGCCTACTCGGACTGGAGTCGAGCATCTTCCACCCAGATCCTCCAAATCCCAGTAGGCGGGGGTCACACCCACCACCTGGCCCCCTGGCGCCGTGTAATCCCATCAACGGCCAAGACTCAGAGACTATAAAATCCAGCTCCTGGAACGTCTTTTCAGGACATCTTTTTATGACATCTTATTGTCTCATTCCTACTTTGGACAAACTTGCAGGCTATAGAATGTAGCCTGCCCACAGGGCAGAGTCTGGCAAACTCCCCGTGGCGTACCAAATATGCCAAATACCAGTAACAATGATGGGTCTCATTCTCCTAAAGAGCCTTGAATATAATCTCAGGGCTAGGATGAAAGAGACATTACTGGGGCCTGCTCGAGGCAATCGACGAATAACAGAATGATGAAATGAAAAAATTACAAAGTGGAAATTGCATGATAGTGTATGACTTGACATTTACTGAAGAATGGGCACATTTTGGTTAAAAATAAGTGGGAAAGACCTTTGAAAATGTATAATGAAAATGAAAAGCAATTATAAGTATCAGTAAGAAAAAAGATGCAGTGGGCACTCATGCAAGACACACAGGACTCAGCATTTGGTGGCCGAGAGCCGCCTCCTCAGGCCGGCGAAGGACGACAGACAGAGGAACAGGAACGAGACCTCAGGCTGGTCCACAGGTCTCTCTTCCTCTGGCATCATCCAGTCTCTCTCTTTACTGTGTATTCATAGTCATCGTTGTGGATGTAGTCCCAGTCATCAGAGTTCTCAAAGTCTCCAAAGTCTCAGTTCTCCTTGTCTTCAAAGTCTCATCATCAACCTTCTCGTCCTCAGGGCCTAGTCCTTAGCATCTAATCTTCATCTTCTTTCCCCAGCGTCTCGTGGTCAAGTCCTCACTTTCTCCTTCTCAGCCTCTCATCCCAGAGTCTTGTTTCAGAGTCCAGTTGACCTCCTACAAGTTCCTCTGCCGGCCCTAAGTCTCTCTACCAGCCCACAACTCTTCTGCCAGTTTACAAGTCTTTTGCCAGCCTAGATATAATATACTAGTCATCTATTTCTTTATCCATCTTCTATTTCACTGTCTGTTCATTACCAAATGTTCATATTTCCTGCCATTATTTCAAAGAAGTATGTTTTTCTCTTTAATTACAACAATACTTTCCCACCATTAAATGATGATTTAAAAATTTTGGAATTTTTAAAGGGGACACATGCAAAGCAAACACCCTACCTGCAGTGCTATCACTCCTGAACAAATATGTACTTTAGTGTCTACCATGTGTCAGGTACTATTTTATAGGTACTTGGAAGGAGTAATATATTATTTAATGAAACAGGTGAAACATACAAAAATTATTTGTAGAGATAATTTCTTCATCAATTGTTACTGGTATTGGCAGTCTATATAGTCATGTTTTCATCTTCAGAGTAGAGGGAAATGGACACGTTGGTGCAAGTGTGAAGCTGGAATGTTTTATGCATAAAATACTAAAATTAACAATATTATAAATCATATGATGTGGTCTATTTCGTTGTGGAATCGTCCACCGGGAGACTCCCATGTCCATTGTTTAGATTCTGCCTTCTGGAACTGTGAGTTACCATGAATGGTCTTGGTCGACATGATGAACTCAGACAGTCTCTCACCCTGTTCGTTCCATTCTAGGCCATGGGTTCCGATGTGAAGTTCTTCAGCTAATCTTCTCGGTCCTATCTTGGCATTAAAATCACCCACAATGATCTTGTAGAAGGTGTGGCCTTCTTTATAGAACTTTATAGAACCACATCATATTCAATCGACGGTTTTGCCTGACTGATGTCGCTGTTGTCCCAAAATTTCAAACGGGATTGGACCACCGTCTCCTTCGTGCAAAATTCTACTTCACAGAGCGGGGAGAAAGGGCTGCAAAGTTCAAAAAGAGAACTCCCAGAATGACCACCAACTGGGAACTCTTTGGTACTATTGCGGCAACATGGGAAGATGCCATTGTTGACAACATTGACGAGGAATACGATCAACTGGTTCAGCACCTCCATGAATGTGCGAGGAACGCGAAGAGAGAGATAGCCACAAAAAATCGCCTATCTTCGAAAACTCTTGAGCTAATTCGCCAGCGTGGTTTGGCGCATGCCTCAGGCAACCGCAAGCTAATGTCCGAGCTCACAAAGCAGTGCAGAGATGCGATCAAGGAAGACCTCAAAGAGAGAAGAGCAGAAGTACTGGTAGATGCGGCAGAAGCCGGGAAAAGTATTCGTAACGCCCGCCTGTCCTTCGCCAACTACAAGACCAAGATGACTGCCCTCCGACGTCCTGATGGATCCATAACATCCTCCAGAACGGCAATGGAAAAGATTATCCATGACTTCTACTCAAATCTCTTCAATAGCCATGTCCACTTGCCGACATACCAAATTCCACAGGATGGATATGTCGTTCCCAACGTTCTCCCTTCCGAAATCCAACACGCCATTTCATCGGTAAAGAAACAAACAGCACCCGGCCCAGACAAGGTCAGACCTGAACACCTGAAGAACCTGCCCTCAGTACTCATCAATACACTGGCTCGGCTCTTCACTCGCTACCTGTCTGAATGCAAGGTTCTGTCCCAATGGAAAACCAGCAGGACCGTACTACTGTTCAAGAAGGGAGACATCCATGACATTGGCAACTATCGCCCGATCTGCCTATTGCCTGTCATCTACAAGTTGTTCACTCGAGTCATCCTAAATAGGATTGGCAGAACACTAGATGAAGGACAACCATGCGAGCAAGCTGGGTTCTGCAAAGGATTCAGCACCATCCACCATATCCACACAATAACCAAGCTCATTGAGGCTTCTCGGGAGTTCAAGATGCTGCTCTGTTTAACGTGCATTGATTTAAAGAAGGCCTTTGATTCTGTTGAGACGGAAGCGGTCATTGAAGCCCTAGCCAATCAGGGCATTCAAGCCCAATACATCAGGATCCTCCATGAGCTGTATTGCGGATTCACTACCAGGATCTCACCATTCTACAAAGAAGTGATCGTTGATGTCAAGAGAGGGGTGCAGCAGGGTGATACCATTTCACCGAAACTCTTCAGTGCCACCCTCGAGAACATCATGCGATGACTGGAATGGGAAGGAATGGGAGTGAAGATAGATGGTCGGCAACTACACCACCTCCGCTTTGCTGATGACATTGTTTTAATAACACCAAACATCAGCCAAGCGGCACAAATGCTGGCCGACTTTGACCGTGAGTGTGGAAAGGTAGGACTACAGCTGAATCTTACGAAGACAATGTTTATGAGAAACAGCCTCGTTCCTGACGCCCCATTTGCTCTCAACGGAACGACCAACTCCGAGTGCAACAGCTATGTGTATCTAGGTCGAGAGGTCAACATGACAAATGACCTGGCACCCGAGCTGCGCAGGAGAAAGAGAGCGGCTTGGAGCGCCTTCAAGAACGTCGAAGAAATAGCTAAGAGGACGAAGAACCTCCGGCTCCGGGCACATCTCTCTGATTCCACTGTTCTTCCTGCATTAACATATGCCTCAGAGACCTGGGCCCTACGCAAACAAGATGAGAACGCTATTCAGGTCTCCCAAAGAAGAATAAAAAGAGCTATGCTTGGAATATCACGTTTCACTCAAATGAGAGAAAGAATCCGGAGTTCTGACATCCGTCGAGGATCAAGAATCAGGGACGCTCTCTCATTTGCCAAGGTGTCGAAAATCAGATGGGCTGGTCACGTAATGAGATTTAAAGATGACCGCTGGACTAGAGCTGTTACCGACTGGATTCCACGGGATGTCAAAAGACCGCTTGGCCACTCACCTACCAGATGGTCAGACTTCTTTGTCAAGATCATGAAAGATCGGTTTGAGGCTCTTCATGTTCCCGGAGCGAACAGATGCCATTGGGCTACACTAGCACGCGACAGGGACAAATGGAGACGTTACTGGCGCCCGCTCGAGCAAATCGATGACTAACGGGAAGTTAAGTGATTAAGTGATAAATCATAAAGCCTAAAATAAAAGTTTTTTAAAATCGAATGTTTTAGGTTGGTTTTTGCAAGCTTTTATTATTTTCTAGAGCTCTCCCCATGCTTATTTGTATGTCTTTGCTTATTGGCTCTGGTGCTCTCCCCAGCATTACTGAGGGACACCAGGTCTGCTCATAAAGGTGCTCAGGGACCATGGTTACTCGGGGATTCTTTTTTTTTTAATTAATTAATTTATTTATTGAATCACTGTGGGAAAGGTTACAAAGCTTTCAGGTTTAGGTCTCAGTCATGCAAATATCAAACACATTTCCCTTTACCAATACTTATTTTTTACCATGAAGAACCCCAATAAAACACCACCCCCCACCCCTCCCAGTCCCAGTGAGGCAGATGAATTCTAGTTAACACTCTATCTGCTTTGATTAGATTCATTGTTTCAATAAAAGATTCACCACTATTATTTAGAGTTTACCCCCCCCCCAAATCAGACATGCTGAAAAAGCATTGTGAAGTGATTTGCTTTCTACAGCTGGGTTCAAGAATTAAATGTTGGTTTTGGATTTCTGCTATTTTACCTATTGACCCTGGAAGTATTTCTACTGAAAGTCAGATAGTTAAGAAATTGGTTTCTGTGTTCTGGAGTCGTGGCCGTGCTGGAGAGCCGCTCGTGGGGGGCAACTGGTGACCTCGGTAGGGCGTGAAGGGCAGACCGAAACGCCCCCCTTCCCATGAGGTTTTAGTCACCCCCACACCCTCGGCTCATACCTGCTGTCCACAAGGCTCCCATGCGGCCGCCATCTTTCTTTCCAGAGAGGAGAGGGCGAATGGGACAACACCCTTTCCCCTCCGGACAGACATGATGGCCTGGATTAACGCATAGTCCGTTCACTTTTCTGCTCCAAGCTGCCGGGTTCTGCATTAAGACCTTGTGCTTCTGGGGCCGTGGCTGTGCTGGAGAGCCGCTCGTGGGGGACAACTGGTGACCTCGGTAGGGCGTGAAAGATGGACCGGAACGCCCCCCTTCCCATGAGGTTTTAGTCGCCCCCACACCCCCGGCTCATACCTGCTGTCCACAAGGCTCCCATGTGGCCGCCACCTTTCTTTCCAGAGGGAGGAGGGCGGAAGGGAGCAACACCCTTTCCCCTCCAGGCAGACATGATGGCCTGGATTAACGCATAGTCCTTTCACTTTTCTGCTCCAAGCTGCTGGTTTCTGCATTAAGTCCTTGTGCTTCTGGGGCTGTGGCCGTGCTGGAGAGCTGCTCGTGGGGGCAACTGGTGACCTCGGTAGGGCGTGAAGGGTGGACTGGAACGCCCCCCTTCCCATGAGGTTTTAGTCGCCCCCACACCCCCTGCTCATACCTGTTGTCCACAAGGCTCCCATGTGGCCGCCACCTTTCTTTCCAGAGGGAGGAGGGCGGAAGGGAGCAACACCCTTTCCCCTCCAGGCAGACATGATGGCCTGGATTAACGCATAGTCCTTTCACTTTTCTGCTCCAAGCTGCCGGGTTCTGCATTAAGTCCTTGTGCTTCTGGGGCTGTGGCCGTGCTGGGGAGCCACTCGTGGGGGGCAACTGGTGACCTCGGTAGGGCGTGAAGGACGGACCGGAACACTCCCCTTCCCATGAGGTTTTAGTCGCCCCCACACCCCTACTCGGGGCTTCTTAATACATGACACTCCTTACAGCCTTTTGAACTATTTCCCTGAGTCTGCTTGTTTTTGCAATGTATCTATGAGTGAACCAGATTCCTGCTCAGAGATGACTCCTGGAAAAACTGAGGGAACCTGAGTCTGGTGCTGGAGATCAAATACAGGTAGGACACATGCAAAGCAAACACCCTACCTGCGGTACTATTGTTCCTGCCCAAATGTGTGCTTTAGTGCCTACCATGTGGCAGGTACTGTTTTATAGGTACTTGGAGGAAGTAATATAAATTTTAATGAAACAGATAAAACATACAAACATCACAAATAGATTGCTTGTATTCTTATATTAGAACATAAGAAAAGTAGATTAAGATTGGAGAATTAAGAGTGCCAGAGCGGAGAGGAAGTCATTACAATTACAAGTATGATAATCAGGATCGATTTCATTGACACAGTGATCTTTGAGCTGAAGGAGCTGGGAGAAGAACCATATATGTATCTAGAAAAAGAGTGTTCCAGGTGGAGGACCTAGCTTATTGCAAAGGGGCTTACATAATGTTTGGAGCATACGAGGGAAGGCAGGGTGATTAGTGCCATTAAAGTAGAGAACAATAGGAAAGGAAAACTAAAGTGGCAGTGATGAAACTAAATGACTTCACACCCTATAAAATGTGTGAAGGATTTTGACTTTACTCTGAATGGAATGGAGCCATTAAAAAGTTTCCAGAAGAGGTCTTCCAAGATCTCACATACCAGTTAAAACCATTACTGACAGCTAGGTAGAGAATACAATGTAAAGGATAATGGTAGACTCAAAAGACCAATTAATCAGTTGGAAACCATTTTAGTAATTCAGGTAAGAGAGAGTTGGTGCAAAAGAAGGAGACTACCACCGAGAGGATGAGAAAGGGGTGAGTTCTAGACATTTTTTGAAGTTGGAGTCAACAAGATTTGCTGATGGAGAGAATATGGGATATCACGGGGGTATGGTACAGCCAGCAGGTCGACCTGTACCTGTGGGGTGAATGCATTAGCAGCATGATGGTGCCTTCAGGCTTCCTGATACCCCAAAATTGCCACTGTGCCTCTGGATGTACCCCAACAACTTGAGACCAAGTTTCCCAAGAAATTAAATGGCTAAAAGTTAGGATTGTGGGAGTCACACCCACAAACCACCTCCAACACAAGCTCATTTATTGGCATTGTTTCAGAGAGACATAAATAAATCTCGAAAAAAATCAAAAGCTGTGATTAATCTCAGACCCGAGCATGGTTAAACAGAAATGGGTAAATTGGAGAGGGATGGGAGGGTTAATCTGGTACCTGCCCAAGCAGAGCCCCCGGCAGTCACTTGCTTCCACAATCCAAAATCACCTCCATAACCCCAGTTTGATTCCACATCTCAAGACGGACTTCACCAAGATAAAATCTGCTGAAAATTTGGATATGCAGGCTTAGTGACTGAAATTTCCAAGCTTTCTCGGAGTTGGGATGGGCTACCTCTCCCCACCTTCCTGTACTTCGAATGCCTTAGCAGGCACATCCATACCACAAAGCGGTTGTCACCCAATTGAAAAACTACTCCATCCTTACTATCCCAATACAAATATCGAATGCCCTGAACAAACACCATGGCCTCTTAGCACCTGTATTGCAAACCGTAATGCACAAAAGGAAAAGGAGAGAGAGAGCAAGAGGAAAGTGCTTCCCACAGAGGGAGGTTGGGGGTGGGAGGGTGAGGTGATGGGGGATAGTGGTAGGGAAAGAGAGGACATTGGTGGTGGGAAACGTACACTGGTAGAGGGATGGGTGTTGGATCATTGCATGACTGAAACCCAATCATGAACAACTTTGTAATGGTCTGTCTGATTGAAATTCAATTTAAAAGTTTAAAAAATAGTATGTGTAGTATGTGGAGTTCATGCCCAATTCAATCAGCTTAATCAATGGCTGAATAAATAGCAGTACTTCTACATTAAAAAAAAAGAATGGGTTATCAGAAAGGGATACCATCAAGAATGACCCCAAGTTTTTTTTTTTTACTTGTCCTGTTGGAAGGAGGAGCTCACCATTCACTGAAAGGGGGAGAGTTATGTGTAAAGGATCAGGAGGGGTCCAGAGTGATAGTATAGTAGGTAGGACACTTGCCTTTCATGCAGCTGACCTGGGTTTGATCCCCAACATCCCAGTGGTTCCCTAAGTACCCGCAGGAGTTTATTCCTGAGTGAAGAGCCAGGAGTAAGCCCTGAGCACTGGCCCCAAACAAACCAAACAAACAAACAAGACCAGATGGGACATCAATGGCTTAATTTGCAATTTATTTTCAGATATCTAAGTACAGATGTTAAGTATATATTGGGATACCAAAGAGAGATTTGCTTTTTTTAGGTGGGGGTCACACCCAGAGTTGCACAGGAGCCACTATTGGCTAATGCACTAGGAATTACTCCTGGAGGTGCTCAGAGGACCATATGGGATGCTGGGAATCGAACCTGGGTCTGCCACATGCAAGTCAAATGTCCTATCCGCCTACCCCCCTGTGCTATCTCTCCAGCCTCACCAAAGGGAGATTTGAATATGGAGTTTGACAATAAGGTTTGTTTATATATGTTTTGAAGTTTTTTATGTTTGCAATTTGGGGCCTTGTGATTGAATGACTTGATCACTTAATCACTTGACATCCTGTTACTCATCGATTTGCTCGAGCGGGCGCCAGTAACATCTCCATTAGTCCCTGTCATGTGCTAGTGTAGCCCAATGGCATCTGCTCATTCTAGGAATATAAAGAGCCTCAAACCGATCGTTCAGGGTCTTGACAAAGAAGTCTGACCATCTTGTAGGTGGGCAGCCACACAATCTTTTGACGTCCTGTGGAATCCAGTCAGTAATGGCTCTAGTCCATCAGTCATCTCCAAATTCCATTACGTTCCAGCCCATCGATTTTTGATGTCTTGGCAAATGAGACAGCCTCCCTGATTCTCAATCGTCGATGGAGGTCCAAACTCCGGATTGCTTCTCTCACTTGAGTGAAGCGTGATACTCCAAGCATAGCTCTTTTGATTCCTCTTTGGCTGGAGCGATAGCACAGTGGTAGGGCGTTTGCCTTGCATGCAGCCAACATGGCCGACCTGAGTTCGATTCCTCCGCCCCTCTCGGAGAGCCCGGCAAGCTACCGAGAGTATCTCGCCCTCACAGCAGAGCCTGGCAAGCTCCCCGTGACATATTCGATATGCCAAACACAGTAACAACAAAGTCTCCAATGGAGACGTTACTGGACCCGCTCGAGCAAATCGATGATCAACGGGAGGGCCTTTACTTTACTTTACTTACTTTACTTGGGAGACACGAATAGCATTCTCATCCTGTTTTCATAGGGCCCAGGTCTCTGAGGCATATGTTAATGCAGGAAGAACAGTGGAATCGAAGAGATGTGCCCAGAGCCAGAGGTTCTTCATCCTCTTAGCTATTTCTTCAATGCTCTTGAAGACATTCTAAGCCGCTCTCTTCCTCCTGCACAACTCAGGTGCCAGGTCATTCGTCATGTTGACATCTCGACTTAGGTACACATAACTGTTGCATTTGGAGATGTTCATTCTGTTGAGAGAGAATGGAACGTCAGGAATGAGACCGCTTTTCATAAACATTGTCTTTGTGAGATTCATCTGTAGTCCAACCTTTCCACATTCACGGTCGAAGTCGGCCAGCATTTGTGCCACTTGGCTAATGTTTGGTGTTATTAGAATGATGTCATCAGCAAAACGAAGGTGGTGTAGTTGCCGATCATCTATCTTCACTCCCATTCTTTCCCATTCCAGTCATCGCATGACACTCTCAAGGGTGGCACTGAAGAGTTTCAGTGAAATGGTATCACCCTGCAGAATGCCTCTCTTGACATGGATGATCACTTCCTTGTAGAATGGTGAGATTCTGGTAGCGAATTCGTAATACAGCTCACAGAGGAGCCTGATGTATTGAATTTGAATTCCCTAATTGGCTAGGGCTTCAATGAGCGCTTCAATTTCAACAGAATCAAAGGCCTTCTTTAAATCATTGAACGTTAGACAGAGCGGCCTCTTGAACTTCCGAAAAACCTCAATGAACTTGGTTATCATGTGGATATGGTCGATTGTGCTGAATTCTTTTCAGAAACCGGCTTGCTCACATGGTTGTTCTTCATCTAAGTGTTCTGCCAATCCTATTCAGGATGACTCAAGTGAACAACTTGTAGACAACAGATAACAGGCAGATTGGGTGATAGTTGTCAATGTCGTGGATATCTCCCTTCTTGTACAGTAGTACAGTCCTGCTGGTTTTCCACTGGGATGGAAGGTTGCATTCAGACAGGTAGCGTGTAAAGAGTTGAGCCAGTTTATTGATGAGTACTGACGGCAGGTTTTTCAGATGTTCCGGTCTGACTTTGTCTGGGCCAGCTGCTGTTTGCTTCTTTACAGACAAAATGGCATGTCAGATTTTAGAAGGAAGAATGTTGAGAACAGCTATATCTATCCTGCGGAATTTGATATGTGGGCAGGTGGACATGGCTATCGAAGAGATCCGAGTAGAAATCATGGATAATCTTCTCCATTGCCCTTCTGGAAGATGTGATAGATCCATCAGGATGTCGAAGGACAGTCATCTTGGTCTTGCAGTTGGCGAAGGACAGGCAAGCATTATAATGCTTTTCCCGGCTTCTGCTGCATTTGCCAGCACTGCTGCTCTTCTCTCTTTGAGGTCTTCCTTTATCGCTTCTCTACACTGTTTTTCAAGCTTGGTTGTTTGCTTGCAGTTGCCTGAGGCTTGCACCAAGTCACGTTGGCGAATAAGCTCAAGAGTTTTTGAAGACAGGCATTTTTTTGTGGCTATGTCTCTTTTGGCGTTCCTCGCACAATCATGAAGGTGCTGAACCAGTTGATCATATTCCTCGTCAATGGTGTCAATGACGGCATCTTCCCATGTTGCCACAAAGAGCTCCCAGTTGGTGGTCGTTCTGGGAGTTCTCTTCCTAAACCTTGCAGCCCTTTCTCCCCTCTCCGTGAAGTAGAATTTTGCATGAAGGAGATGGTGGTCCAATCCTGTTTGGAATTTTGGGACAACAGCAACATTGGTCAGGCAACACTGTCAATTGAATATAATGTGGTCAATTTCATTGTGGAACCGTCCACTGGGAGACTCCCATGTCCAATATTTAGATTTGGCCTTCTGGAACTGTGAGTTACCTTGGATGGTCTTGGTCGACCTGATGAACTCAGATAGTCTCTCACCCTGTTCATTCCATTCTAGGCCATAGGTCCTGATGTGGAGTTCTTCGGCAGTTCTTCTTGGTCCTATCTTACCATTAAAATCACTGACAATGATCTTATAGAAGGTGTGGTCATCTTTATAGAACTTTTCCAGCTCCATGTAGACTTCTTAATTTCTCCTTCATCATAATTGGATGTTGGTGTGTAGACAACGAAGACAGAAACTGCCGTCAGTGAGCCCCATCTATTCAAGTGTAATCATCCAATTCGGCTTGTTAGGCATTGAATGAATCAATTCTCATGGCCAATTTTGTGTTGACAAGGGCATCGACACCACCAACGCCTCTTTTGTCGCATATTCCAAGGAACAGTTCTTCTCCAGTGTCGAAAACGGTGTTATGTGATTCATTACTTCTCATCTCGGTCAGACTAATGATGTCGTACTTGATCTTTCACTCTTGTACCATCAGGTCCTCAATGGATGCATCCGATGCCAGCATACGTGCTTTGAAAGTACAAACAATCATTTATTTCCTTCTTCGTTTTGGCAGCCTAGTTCAGCCTTGAGAATTTATCAGCCTCTCCTTCATCATCCTTCTTAATGCTGCCATATTGGTGACTCTTTCAGGGTCAGGGGAATGAGACCCATTGTATTTACTGGTTTTGGTATATCGAATATGAGCTCTGTCATGTGGGTGAGATATTCTCAGTAGCTTGCCAGGTTCTCCTAGAGGGATAAAGGGGCTTTATGTATCTGATGTATCTTAAACAATTTTCAATATATTGATGATATCTCAATAAACTTGTAGGAAAAAACATAGAGTAATAAATTACAGGAAAAAACAAGACAAAAAACAGTGATATTATTCTTGGGGGTGGTGAATAGACTGTGAGTTCAAAAAGTGTGGGCGCAGGGCTGGAGCGATAGCACAGCAGGTAGGGCGTTTGCCTTGCACGCGGCCGACCCGGGTTCAATTCCCAGCATCCCATATGGTACCCCAAGCAAAAAAAAAAAATGTGGGCGCTTGACGCATGTGCTCGGTGGCTGAAAACTGCCTCCCCCGGCTGGTCAAAGGTGACAGGCAAATGAAGGAATGGAGAAATGGAAGAATAGGGGCCACAGACTACTGGTTGTAGTCATTTATTTTTCTTCCTCTTCTCTTTTTCTCTTATAGCATAGTTATATAGAATTGTGAAGGGTGGGGGTACACAGAGGTGGGGTTGAATATTATAATAACAATAAACAGATGAAAACCCCTCTATCAGAGGAAGTTCTTCTAGAAGATTAACACAGGGACAAAGTCTCATCTGCTCAAGGGTGGGATTCATCTAGGGTGTATTGCTTTCTCCTTTCCTTAGCTAGTAATCTATTTAAACAATCATAGTAAATTTACTTCTTACTAATATTTCTAGTCATTTTGTATGAGCACAGTCAGAGATATATTAAACTTAAACATTGGCTCTTCCTGGGGACATCTCACTATTTATTCCTGACTATAGTCCTCAGGTCAGGCTAGTTTTTCCTAACCTCAGTGGCGTTCATCAATTACTTCTTTTTGGATCATAGCAGAGTTTGTTCCATGACCGTGCTTTTAACTTATTATATTGCTCATGGTGCTTAGCTTGTCCTTTTTCAATGCGAGGGTAGCTGATAGCTTGCCCTGGGTCCATTCTTTTATTTTTTATTTTTATTTTTTGCTTTTTTTTGGGTCACACCCAGCGATTCTCAGGGGTTACTCCTGGCTCATGCACTCAGGAATTGCTCCTGGCGGTGCTCAGGGGACCAAATGGGATGCTGGGAATCAAACCTGTGTCGGCCATATTGGTTGCATGCAAGGCAAACACCCTACTCGCTGTGCTATCGCTCCAGCCCTGCCCTGGGTTCATTCTTGTCTCTCATTGGGACCCTCCTTTTGGGGGTGTTAGGAAATAAGGGCAACTGAGGCTTAAGTCAAGTAAATATGATGAATGCCCAGGACAAATATTATTCAGAGTCGATTTACTCCCATGTTACAAAAGCATAGCATCAACTGTTTTCCTGTGTCTATACAAAAAGGACATTGCTAAATCATGCAAAGGACATAAAGGAAAGAGAAAAGCAATATAGGATTATTAGTGCCTGCTGGAATTGGGTGTGCCTCTGGAACACTGTGGTGGGAGTAACTTGATAAGCCTAAACTCCCTGCAGAAGGAGCAAGGATAAATCAATGTTATTCAACAGTGGACCACACTGAGCAACATTAGGAGGACAAGGAGACTGGAATCAGGGTTGGCCATATGCAAGACAAGTGACTTATCCCTTAAACTATCTCCCTGGTCCCTATTTTTTAAAGGAGTGAGCAAGAGGACAGTACTTTTCCAGATGAGATGACCCAGTGGAGTGGAAATTGCTATTTTTGTGAGGAAGAAAGGGGGAAATTGCTGAGATGATATTTTTTGAATGAACAAGAAAATAAAATCTAATGTATGAGAGGAGCAGTTAGTTTTAGACAAGTGCATGAATAGTACTCAGAGCATTTGTGGTCATATGTAATTAAGTGCAGGTGGTAAAGGTGCATAGATGTGGCAGTGGGGATGTATAGAAACGAAACTTTGAGATGTCAAGATTCATGATGTAGGAAGCAAAGATCTCAGCTAAGAATGAAGACGGGGTGCTGAGAAGAGAGTTGAAAGGTCTTGAGCACAACCTTGCATGCTGGAAGACTGGATTGGATCCCCCAGTTCTACATGGTCCCCTGAGAACCACCAGGAGTGAACCTTGCATGCCAGGTGTGGCCTCAAAACCAAAATAATGATAATTAAGATGTATAAGGTCTTGGCTATTTAAAGAGAAATAGTTCTAGGGAACAGGGAAATAAGTGAAAAAGGGACGTATAAATTCTGGGCAGCATCAGGTATCCAATTAAAGCTCATGTAATGCATGAAAAGGTTTATTTTTTTTTTCTAGCTTGTTTAGCTTCATGGGCACCAACCCAGAACAGGTGGAGAAGTAAATTTAATCAGTTGTGGGGTTTTGCCAAATGAATTTGATGAAGTGAGAGAGGGATAAGGAAGGGGAGTGTTTGCTGATAATTAGTGGTCCTGGAAAGTAAGCTGGATGAGGATGAAACAAAATGCAGGGGAGACAGTGAAAAAATCTACAAGATTAATAGATTAAAGTTTCTTATGGGTCAAACAATTGTTGAAAATACAGTAGAGGATGGTAGTCAGAAGTGTAAGGAATGAAAGGAGAGATTATGTTGGGGAAGCAATTATTGGTAATGACAAGTTCTAAGAAGAGGGTCTCAAACCAGCCATCTCTTTCCTGTCTTTCCTTTAGTCTGTTAAAAAACCATGAGTGCATGTGTGCACACCACACACACACACACACACACACACACACACACACACACCATTCCCCGAAAATTGGAATGCAAAATAATTTAAAGACATGCAAAATTCACTCAAAAAAGCACTATCCTTAAATAATACAGCAATGTCATTTCTGTGAAAGTCTCCAAATGCTTATCTTAAATTTTCTGATCTTATCTTAATAGATAATAAAAGTTTGTCCATAGATTATAGAGTCCATTGTACACTCTAAGCAGTGGTTCTCTGTAGAGTGACTGTGGAAGAGAGTGGGTAAAAGCTCAAATAGGTTTGAGTCAGTGAAATGGTAGGCAAGATTCCATAGCTATCTTAGCGAATGTGATTTGAGCCAAGAGCTAAAATCATCAAAAACTGTTGCAGAGAGGAGTGCTCAAGGTCAGGAGTGATAGCAACAGTGAGGGGTGTGGGTGTGTGATCCAAGCCAACAGATTATGTTCATTTGCTTATAGATTTTTGGTTTTGAAATGACACCAATAGTGCTCAGAGGTCTGCTTCTGGCCCTAGGTGGCATCTGGCAGTGGCTAGGGGATCATGTGGTGCTGGACATCAGTTCAGGGCCTCCTGGATTGGTACCTAGAGCTACCATATTATCCAACACAGATCCACTTTTGTTTACCTATGCAGTCTACATAAACATCAACACAAAAAATTGTATATGCTGAGCAGAAAGTACAGCAGGTAGGGCTCTTGCCTTGCATGTGGCAAACCTGGATTTGATCTCTGGCATTCTCAGTAGTAAATCCTGAGTGCAGAACCAGGATTAACCACTGATCATTGTCAGGCGTGTCCCAAAAGCAAATATATATATAAAATTATATATTATATATATTAAATTATATATTATGTATATAATTTTATTCCAGTTATTTACAATAGCTAAAATATGGAAAGCAACCAACATACCCTTCATAATATGACCGATTTGGGCAAAGTCCCTCAAGTACCACCAGAAATGATTTTGAGTGCAGAGCCAGGAGTAATCTCTGAGCATTGCTATATGTGGCCCAAAAAGGAGGAGGAGGAGGAGGAGGAGGACATTTGTATAATGCCGTACCATTCAGTTATTTAGTAAAATTGAAGGCTGGAGAGATAATGCAGGGGTTAAGATTTTTGTCTTACATCCTTCTGGTCTGGGTTCAGTCCCCAGCACCAGCACCACATGAGCACTGAATCACTAGTTGTGGCAAAAACCTAAATAATAATTACAATATTAAAAAAAAATAAAGAATGGAGCTGAAGAGATAGTACAGTGGGTAGGGAGCTTGCCTTGCACACCATTAGCCCAGATTCAATCTCCAGCATCCAATAAGGTCCCCTGAGGACTGCCAATATTGATTCATAAGTGCAGAGCCAAGAGTAAACTCTGAACATCTCCAGGTGTGGCCCCTAAACCAAAATAAATAATAATAAAGGGATAAAACTTTGTTATTTTCATCAAAATGGAAGGAGCTTGAGGAAATTATGGAAGCAAAATAAGTCAGAAGGAGAAAATAGTAAGTACTGGGTGATTTGTTCTGTTTTATTTTTGGTCCACACCTGGTGGTCCTCAAAGTTTACTCCTAGCTCTGTGTTGAGGAATCACTTCTAGTGGAACTTGGGGTACTTTCTGGAGTTCCAGGGATCAAACTTGGGTCATGCAAGGGGAGTGCCCTACCTGCTGGACTATAATTCTGGCCCCAGTATTGGATGATTTCACCTTTGTATGCAATATAAGAATATAAAACTGATAAACAGACAAGACAAAACTAAAAGGCAAACTATTAGTTAAAATAATAATAGAGAATTAATATCACCTAAGAAGAAGTCGGTTAGGAAGGAAAATAAGGAGGGTAAAGAAAAAAAGTGGGAACTCACAAATGAATCTCCAAAGAGAGAAACACGCTGCAGAGATGACTCCCCGACCCAGCACCAGGCTGATTTCATTTGGGCACCTCAGAGTGGGCCAGGTGTGACCCGCCACCTATCCCAAAAGAACCCGGCAGTCGCAAACCTCCAGAACCCAATCACCACAGTGCTAATGGCTGACCTTCACAGGCTCCCCAAGCCCCCCACAGATTGAATCTGCTGAAAAACCCAGGTATGTGGGACTTGTGACCAAAATCTCTAGGCTTCCAGAGTCGGAGTCGGGAATGGGCCCCTCCCCCATCTCCCTCCACTTCCACTTTCCTGGCTGTCACGCCCTCGAACTGCTTCTGGGCACCATTTAAGCACATTAACAGCCATGATCCAGAGACTTACAAATGAATCTCAGAAGAAAGCACCATGCTGCAGAGATGTCTCCAGACCCCCAAATTACCATCCAGTTAAAAAAAAATCTTAACTCCAGTTCTAGCACCCTGTGAAAAAATTTTAGAATGCAAGGAGCACGTGACTGCAAAAGCAGCTGCATGACATCCCATGCAGTCATGCCACTGATAGGCCAAGAGTAGCACACTATTTGATGGGGTGTAAGGTAGAAGACAGAAATTTTGATTAAATATATATGTATATATATGTTAGCACACAAAACTTAAACTCTAACAACATGTTAGTGATCTCTCATACAGAGGCTTAATGGCTTCAAGATGAGATACAACAATTTTCACAGTTTCCTCTAAGGAAACCTTTGGGGTCATTTTTAGCAGATTATTTATAGCAAGCAATGCAAAATAATTTAGCATTTGTCTTTGGGGCATGTATACTCTTCGGGTGGCTAGGGGAGAAGTCCCAGCGACTCTCCCTTTTGCCGCCCTGGGTTCAGTGAACTTGGGCCGCTCGTTCACCCAGGGCGGCCCATGCCATGGGAGGACAAAGGAGGAAAACGAGGGCCAAGCTGGTTGATGATCAGTTGCTGTTTACTCCATTCTCCTCACGTGCCTCTTCCAGTCTCTCTTGGCCGCCCATTCTAGTCTCACACTGCTCCTCATTCCCATCTCCTGTCCCTCCCTCTCATCTCTCTGCGCTCCATCTCACAGCCTGGTCTCTCATCTCTGTGCACCTGCTCCTGCATTCTTCCCCTACATTCTTCTCCCTCTGTTCCCCTTACTAGTCTCTCTGGGCTCCATCTTGCTGCCCTGGTCGCTCTCTCATCTCTCTCCAACCCTCTACATTGGGAGTAGACACCACACCCCTTCTAGCAGTAAAATCAACATATCAAAAGCACTTCTTCATTGCCAATCAGGCTCAAGGGTGAAAATACCACCTAGGGGTGTTCCTCTTCTCCTTAGTTCATTAATTTAATTAAC
The DNA here is from genome assembly GCF_029834395.1 of Sorex fumeus. NCBI lineage: Eukaryota > Metazoa > Chordata > Mammalia > Eulipotyphla > Soricidae > Sorex > Sorex fumeus. Next base: position 37,079,408 of record NW_026606101.1, on the reverse strand, counting down.
ATCTTAGGGGTTGACCCGGGTTCGATTCCCAGCATCTCATATGGTCCCCCGAGTACCACCAGGGATGATTTCTGAGTGTAGAGCCAGAAGTAACCCCTGAGCATCGCCAGGTGTGACCCAAAAAGCAAAATAAATAAATTGTTTTTAAAAAAATCTAAATTAACATCTCAATTTTACTTCTTAATATTAGTTATTTTGTATGGACACAGTGACACAGTAAGAGATACTTTGAGCTTGTAGGTGACTCTCCTGGGGACATCTCGCCACAGACTCAGACTACAGTGCTCAGGCCAGATTAATCTTTCCTAACCCTAGCAGGGTCCAAATCTAGCTACTACTTTTTGGATCATGACAGAATTTGTCCATGACCACACTCTTATAGTTAAGTATTATGGCGCTTTGACCAGGCCCATTTCGATGCCAGGGTAGCACATAGCTCACAACTTGACCCTGCTTTTGGGGTGCTAGGAAGTAAGGGCAACTGAGGTCTAAGTCGAGACAACAGATGAACAGGGGTAAATTATCATCTGGAGTCAATTAACTCCCAAGTTACAAAAGCATAGCATTAGCTGTCTTCTAGTCTCCATACAAAAAGGACATTGCTCTGAATTAATTATTCAAAGGACTTAAGGAGAAGAGAAAAACAATATTTACAAGTCAACAGAGCACAATAAAAGAGGTTACAAGTAAACACAGAGGAATGGGAGCACTGTGATGGGAGTAGCCCGATAAACCTAAGCTCCCTGCTGCAAGGCAGAAAGGACAAACCAATGTTATCCTACAGGGGCAGGCTTGAATGGTGGTGGGAAAAAATTAATTAATGGTGATGGGAAGATATGATGGTGGTAGAATTGGTGTTGAAATATTGAATGTAATCAATTACTGTGAACAACTCTTTGAAAATAAAATTTTTAAAAAAGAAGTGGGGATGAAACAATTTCCCATTTCAAAAGAAGAGATACATATTTGAGTTCTTTTGGAGCAGAGAAAAAGAGGACATATGCCTGTGTTTGAGTAGTTCATGGTAGAAAAATTTTTATAAAATAGGCTTTGTATTTGTTGAGCCTTTAAAGTTGAACAAGAGGTTTACCAAATGCTTAAGAAGCAAGATAGTTCAAGTAACAGAAATGGCCTGAGGACAAATATTAAAAGGTCAAAGTCCTTAGTATGTTTGGGGAGTGGCAAAGACCTTTATGTGGGTAAGTCTTAAGGCTAAATCACAGGGAAATGGTAGAAGATGAGCCTGGAATTGTTGGAACTGACTTTTTGAAATGGGTTCTAGATGAGCTTTCTGCTTGTTCTTTGTGCCCATTCCAATAGGCTACTGGAGAATTCAAAGGTCTGAATTTTGTTTCTTTGCTTTGAGATCACAGCCCTCTCAGGTCAGGGCTTACTCCTGGCTCTGTGCTCAGGGATCATTCCTAGCTGGGCTCAGGAGACTATATATGGTGCCAGGAACTGAACAAGGGCTGACTGCATGCAAAGCACTTTAACCTTTCTACTATCTTTTCAAATAAACTGAATTTTTAAAAAGCATTTAATTTAATTTTAAATAGCCACCCTAGTTATGTCTACTGCGTTGGATAGTAAAGTTTAATAGAGATGTCTGAACACTGTGTGCATGATGAGGAGCGGTATGATTACATCTATTTTGGAAAAATAACACAGTAGTTATTATGCCCCTCCGCCTGGCTGTTCCTCGCTGGGGTCCCTTGGAGGGGAGCGGGTTGAGCTTTCCTCCCTGCCCCGACCAGGGCTCCGGCAGCCGAAGACCTCCAGGACCAGCCACCACCATGCCGAGACCACTCTCCGCACACATGAAGGTACTGGCAGAGGTACAAAGCCACGCGGGTTCCAGGCCGAGATCTCCAAGCCTACTCGGATTGGAGTTGAGCATCCTCCACCCAGATCCTCCAAATTCCAGTAGGCGGGGGTCACACCCACCACCTGGCCCCCTGGCGCCATGTAATCCCATCAGCGGCCAAGACTCAGAGACTATAAAATCCAGCTCCCGGAACCGCGTGGCCGCATTTGCGGCCGCGCGACATCTTATCAGGACATCTTTTTATGACATCTTATTATCTTATTCCTACTTCGGACAAACTTGCAGGCTATCGAATGTAGCCTGCCCACAGAGCAGAGTCTGGCAAACTCCCCGTGGCGTACCAAATATGCCAAATACCAGTAACAATGATGGGTCTCATTCTCCTAAAGAGCCTTGAATGTAATCTCAGGGCTAGGATGAAAGAGACATTACTGGGGCCTGCTCGAGGCAATCGACGAATAACAGGATGATGAATGAATGAAAAAAAAACACAGTAGTAAGAGGGATAGATATTTACAGAAGAGAAAGTTGTAACTTGCTGTGTGCTGTTCCTACAGTTCACTTCTGAAGAATAAAATAAGCCTAACATTATATAAGTTCCTCTTCAAATAAATGAGTCAAGGTAAGGCTTTTTTTTTCACAAGAACAAACTAGCCTTTTTATTTGGAAAATTTTTGTGAGGGACATGAAGATATGAATTAAACAGAAAACAAAAATACATCTATTCCCAGGAAGTTCAATTAGAAGCTTCATGGCAAAAGATAACTTGATGTTTCTTCCTGTCACTCTGGCATGCTCCTTCCTTCCTTCCTTCTTTCCTTCCTTCCTTCCTTCCTTCCTTCCTTCCTTCCTTCCTTCCTCTCTTTTGTTCTTTATTTCTTTTCTCTTTTTTTTTTTTTTGATTTTGGAACTACACCCAGCAGAGCTCATGGCTTACTCGTGATTCTCTCCTCAGGGATCACTCCTGGGGACTCAAAAACCATATGGGGTGCTGGGGATCGAACCTAGATTGACTACATGCAAGACAAGTGCCCTACCTACTGTACTATTGCTCTGGCTCTCTGGTATATTTCTTATCCTTGCTTTTTTTACAGCAAAGTTTTTCCTTTCTGAGTGTTTTGTAAAAAATAAATTCTAATCCCTTTTCAATCCCTCAGTGGTCTAAACTTTCCTTTAAGAACCTTTTCTCACGCCTTAAACTTATGAGTAAGGACGGTGACACCCCCGAATCCTCACTGCTAATGTGAGTTTTTGAGCGGGTAAAAGTTGACCCTAAGGTGACCCATCTACTTTGCGGGATGCCTGGGCGAGGGATCTGCCTGACCCTTTTATTTCGAAAAAGAAGATTATGCAGTGAGCTTGTGGGTGGTGCAAGGTTGTTTGTGACGAATGTGATCGTGGTGTAAGCCTCTGTCAACAAAACCGGGTTGGTCCCAGCTAAGTGTGTGATTGGTATTCGGTCGGGTTACTGACTAATCGAGTGGTAGCTTTTAATTCAGTTTACACAAATCCCCTCCCTGCAAAAAAAAAAAAAAAAAAGAAAAGAAAAACTTTTCTCTTGAAGTCAAAAGGCAATTTGTTCTGCCCACACAGCTACATCTTCACCAAACAAGACAAAATATCATCCTGAATATGTCGGATTTCAAATATCATCATTTCCTTTGTTATCAACAACAGATATTTAGCCGTGCAGGGACCAATCTTTGCTCTCCTGGGTCCCTGGAGCCCAGCACAGGTCACTGCTTGTGTTTGTTGAGTGGAGATAAGAAATCCATTCTCATGGAAGCAACAGTTAAGAGTGAATTTTTGTGCTTGTACAATATTACATACACAGACACAATTCAGACTAATATTATTTGATTTTTTTCTTTTCTGGCTGTCCTCAGAGCTTACCCCTGCCTTTGCGCTCAGGAAGCATTCGTGGTGAAGCTTGGGGGACCATATGGGGTGCCAGGATTGAACCAGGTTGGCCATGTGCAAGGTAAGTTGACCATGTGCAACCATTATACTATTGTTCAAGCCAAATAAGGTCAGTCACTCATGCAATTCTGTGTGACAGCTGCATTGGTAAGGCAATTAGCTCCTAGAATCTGGGTTTGTAGGTCTTTTTTTATTTTGTTGGTGGTGGTAGTGGTGATGGTGGTGCACAGAGATCAATCTTTGGATTAGGGGGACCATATGTGGTGTTAGGGGTTGAACCCAGGTTGGCTGAGTGTAAGGCAAGCCTCTTACCTGCTGTGCTATCCCTCTGGCTACCACTTAATTTTTTAAGCATTGTAAAATACTCTGGCATTGCTTATGAAGTAAAAGTACAACCTTAAATAGCACTGCCCTCCCGTTGTTCATTTATTTGTTCGAGCAGGCACCCGAAACGTCTCCATTGTGAGACTTGTTGTTACTGTTCTTGGCATATTGAATACGACTCAGGTAGCTTGCTAGGCTTTGCTATGTGGGCAGGATACTCTCGGTAGCATGCCGGGCTCTCTGAGAGGGGCAGAGGAATCGAACCTGGGTCATTCGCGAGCAAGGCAAATGCTCTACCCGCTGTGCTATCGCTCCAGCCCACAACCTTAAGTAGTTCAATAAATTTTTATGAATGAAAACATTCGTAGAGCCTCCTTCCATCTTGATAAAGAGTACATTTTGATCCCCAAGATGTCTCCTGTATATCCCCATCCAGTGATTATCCCAACTATGCCAGAAAAAGTCCAATAAAAGGCGCTCTGAAATGATAGCCAGGAGGACTGGTCTGTGGTTGGAAGTTTGCCACAAATGTGTGGGCTGTGGAGACTGGGAAGGGGGATAGCTGGGTCTGTTAGGACAGAGAAGGGACCACTATGACAATGATAATTGGAAATGATCACTCTGATTGAGAGAGAGAGAGAGAGAGAGAGAGAGAGAGAGAGAGAGAAGGAAGGAAAGTGCTTACCGTAGAGGCAAATGGATGGGAGAGAAAGTAGGGACATTGGTGATGGGAAATGTACAATGGTGAAGGGATGGGTGATGGAACATTGTACACTGGGTGTTGAAATATTGTGTGACTGAAACCCAGTCATAAACAAATAACTGTATATCTCTGTTGCTTCAATAAAAAAAAGAAAAAGAAAGGCATTTTTGTAAAATGCAATTTTATGTGTTTGTCTACTTGCAGTTCATTTTGTCATTAAATAATTAAATATCCTTGATTTCTCACCTAAAGATGATTTCTGTGTGATTAAGTGAATTCCATCACAACATTATCATCTTACATGAGTTTTGCCTGGTCTTGAACAGATGGAAGTGGTATCACACAATATTTTCCATTTTGTATCTGGCCTCTTTCACTTAATATTTTGTGAGATTCATCTATTCTTGCACATTCCAGTAGTTTGTACTCTTCTACTGTGCTTAGTGTACCATTTTGTAAGCATATCGCCATTTGAGGGTTTAGGCTGAGAGATTAGGATATACCCAGAGGATGCTGAGTGACTATTTCTGGCTCTGTGATCAAGAGTGACTCCTGATGATATTCAGAGGATTATTTGAGGTGCAGGGATAGAACTGGGAGTGACTACAGCAAAGCAAGCAAACCTTACCTCTCTGGCCCTTTTCTGAACATTCTAATATTGCTTTTTAAAAGTGCCTCTTTGGGGACCAGAGAGATAGTACAGTGGGTAGGGCTTTGCCTTGCATACAGTTGACTTGGGTTTGATCCCCAGTCAGAAGTGCAGAGCCAGGAGTAACCCCTGAGTATCACTGGGTGTCACCCAAAAAGCCGAAAAATTAAAAAATAAAGTATCTTTGGGGGAAAGAAATGAATGCCTCTTTGGGGGATGGAGAGATTTTACAGTGAGTAGGGCACTTGCTTTTCACACAGCTAACCAGGTTAGAGCCTCAGCAACTGATAGGATACTCCAAGTCCTGTCAGAAGTGATCCTGGGTGATCCAAACCAAATCAAAACAAAACAAAACAAAAACTTTTTGTTTATTGGTTGGTTTTGGCAGTGCTCAGGTCTTACTCCTGGCTTTGTATTCAAGGGTCACTCCTGGTATCATTTGGGGGACCCTATGCCAGGAATCAAATGTGGGTCGACTGTGTGTTAGGGAAGCATCCTGACAGCTATCTATCTTTCTGGCCCCAGTTAATGTGTATGTGTGACGTTTTATGATTGTTAACACGTGTGTAGATTATATGACTGCCAATCGAGATAGAGTCCCATACCCCAAAGAATTCCTTACTAGCCCTCCCTCTTAACCCTAACAACTACCAGCCGTCTCTTCATAATTCTAGTTTTATCTTTTTTCATAATGTCATATAGATGGAATGTTATAGTTTGTAACCTTTGGACACTGGTTTCATTCTCACATAATTCCTTTGATATTCATCAATAGTACATTCTCTCAACTACTGACATAGAATACCTTTTAATGGAAATTAAGCACTCATTGCACTGGGGGATATTTGCAGGAGTGAAACTGTTTGATCATAGTTCTTTTATATGTTTAGCTTGGGCAAGTGCAGCCAACTCTTTTTCTAGACTGGTAAAGACAGCAGCGTAGGAGAGCTTCAATTGCTGGGTCTTCACCAGCATTTGGGCAGCATCTTGATGATTGTGTGACATTTTAATATTTTTAGGGTGATTATGTAAATTACACTTAAGACTTGTCCTAAATCATGGAAAAAATTAGTCATATTCTAGAGCAGATGCTGTTGGTACTCTGCCCAGACCCTTGGGACCCTTTCCACGGCCCCACAGCTGCTGCAGGTGCTGTTGCTAATGGCTCACACCTGCATCTAACCATCACTTACCTTTGGATCATTAGAGCTGCTAATACGCAAATCCAAAACTGGTCACGCTCCAGTCTCTCTCTCTCTCTCTCTCTTTCTCTCTCTCTCTCTCTCTCTCTCTCTCTCTCTCTCTCTCTCTCTCGTTTAGTTCCTAGCTCTTCATATGGTCCCCCAAGCATTGTTAGAACCGATTCCTGAGTCCCGACCCAGAAATAAGCCCTGAGCATCACTAGGTATGTATGACCCCTTCCCAACCCAAATAGGCAAAACTGACCTATGATTTAGTCAGAGTTGTTTACTCTTGACAGAGGGATGGTGAAATATGAGGGAACATCTGGTACAGTCATTATGTTTTATTTCTTGTCTATAAACTGATAACATGGTTGTGTTCACCTTGTGAAATATATATACCACATATTCATAATATATTAATCTGTTGTTGGACACCTAGGCCAATTACATATCTTAGCTCACTTATCAGTGGTCTATAGAATAACTGGATAAGAAAATGTAGGAAGTGGGGGAATGACTATATTATCTTTAGCCCCAAAGTATAGGGAAGAGAAGAGAGAGAAGGAAAGAAATCAAGGTGGTGGGGGGAAGAAGATGAGAAAAGGAGCAATGGGGGGACTGGGGTTAGGGGTCTCTGTTCTACTGGGTAAGTGAAACAGAGATATAGCTATATGCAAGAAGCACAAACTCAACAACACTGAAAACTTGAGATCTAAAGTACAATCATAGAACTTTGAAATGTGACTGTCAAGGGGTGGAATGGGGCAGGAAGGAGCATGGGAACGCTGGTGGGGGGAAGTCGACACTGATGGTGGAAATGGTGTTGAAATATTGTATACCTAAAAACCAATTACCAATAATTTTTTAAATTATAGTTCTTTAATTAAATAAAAATTTTAAAATATTTCCCTGAATATTATTTCTTTGTGGAAAAATGCCCTTTTAGTTGTGTAATTTTGGGGTTATATGTTGTATTTGTGTGTGAAATAAGTACCTTGAGTGGTATGCTATGTCATGAGTTCCCAGACTCTCTTCACACATGCAAGATAAGTGCTCCACTGCTGAGTCTCCCTCAACCTCCCCTGTCATTTAAAAATTTTTAACTTTATTTAAACACTGTGTTTTACAAAGTTGTTCATAATACAGTTATTTCAGGCATTCAATACTACAACATAAATCCTACCAATATCCCCAATTTCCCATCCACCTAACAAGGCTGCCCACTTCTCATACATAAAATAGTTTATTTTATATTGTTTGTTGCAACAGGATGGCATATGGAGTTATTGAAAACATAGTACAGTTAAAGAAAATTATTCTCTCAAAATGAGTTATTAAAGTAATTGTCTGAGGGTTTACTGAGCTGTTTGTTGTTACTTGAGCCTTCTGTCTCATATTTTTTGTTTATTGAGCTTACTTGGCTATACTACTTTCTCATCTAATTTGCTGTGCTCCTAGTGGGTTATCAATATTGTGGAATTTGGAGGTATCATAGCTACACACTCCGGGAGCTCCAGGATCTGTAGAACTGGGACAATTCTCAGCCCACTGTCCTCCCAAAGGGGCAGCCTGAGTTTATTAGCCCAAAGACCAGTGTACCTATGAGTTTCTGCATTTTGGGTTGCATCTCTTCCAAGATTAATTGTGAAGTTCTGAATCTGGGCTGTTGCCTATTTGGTGGCTGTGGGGTGTGGGAGTGGGAGGTGAGAAGTGGGAGGATATTATCCACTCCTACTCCAAAAAGACCCTATTAATTTCAGCCCAATTACTGGTGTGCCTAGGATTTTCATCAGCTTGCCATCTCTGCAGAGATTATTTGTGAGATGTTTGCATTGTTTGCATAGTGGCGGTTGTGAGGTATGGGTGCAACTGCCAGGGCTTCAAGAGTGGGGTCTTGGGCTACCCCCCCCCATGAGGGCCACCAGAGCTCTCAGCCAAAAAATTGCTATACCCATGAGTTTCAGCAGCTTTGCTTGCACCTCTTCTGACATTAGTTGTGAAGCTGTGTAGTGGGCTGTTGTTCACATGGTGACAGCTGTGGAATGTGGGTAAATTTTAAAAATAAAAATTTGCCAATCCCTTGCACTGCAAAAGGGGGAAAAAGAGGAAAACTTTGAAAAATGTAGCATCTTCACCCTTCAACCTAAGTTCTAAAGTGAGGACAACATCAACTAGAAACAAGCCTCTAGCTAATGCATGGATAATGAATCAAATCCAACAACTCATCAAAACAATCAAGCACCATGACCAAGTGGAAGTCATCTTGGAAATGCAAGAATGTTGGTTTAACTTACAAAAGTCAATGCAATACACCATATGAATGCAAGAAGGAACAAAAAATATGTTAATATCAATAGACAAAAAATAAAACATTTGGCAAGATCTAGCACCCATTCATGATAAAAACAAACAAAAAACACCTCCTTACATAATGTGAATTGAAGGAACTCTCCTCAAGATAGTCAAAATGATTTACCATAATCCCACAGCAAACATTACACTCAATAGGAAAGAAACTAAAATCTTTCCCTCTAAGATCAGGTACAAGAAAAGGTTTCCTCCTCTCACCACTTCAATTCAATTTATTTACTAAAAAATACTTGCCATAGCAATTAGACAAGAAAAGATATTAAGCTCATCCAGATAGGAAAGGAAGAATTCAAGCTTTCAGTATTTGAGGATGACATGATACTATATCTAGAAACCCTAAAACAAAGCTCCTAGAAACAATAGATTTGTAGAATTAAGTAGAAAGTTATACAATTAACATGCAAAAGTCCATGGCTTTCCTCTATGCAAATAATGAATGAGAAAAGAGAAATATTTTTAAATATTTTAAAATCTGTCACAATTATGCCTCAGAAAATTAAGTACACAGGATTCAGCTTAGCCAAAGAGGTAAAAGACCTATACAAATAAAACTAGAAAACACTACTTCAAGAAATAAAAGAGGACACAGGAAATGAAAACACATTGCCAGCTCATGGATTGGGAGGATTAATATCATTTAAATGGCAATACTCCCCAAAGAACTGTATAGATTCCTTATAAGGATACCCATGACATTTTTTTCGAATAAATGGATCAAATACTCCTGAAATACATATGGAATAATAACTCTTCCCCTTCCCAGAATAGCTAAAGCAATTCTTGTGGGGGCGGGGGGGGGGGGATGGGAGACATCACTTTCTCCAAAGTGCAATTGTACTACAAAGCAGTATTAATTAAAGCATCATAGTACGGAAATAGAGACAGTCTCTCAGATGAATTGAAATGGAGTTGAGAATCCAGAGACAGATCCTCAGATTAATTAATCTTTTATAAAGGAGAAAAACATGAAGTGGAGTGAGAAAAGTGTCTTTAACAAGACTGGGAAAACTGGTCAGCTATATAAAAAAAAGAAGGAAGGAAGAAAATAACTCAAGATAAAATAACTCAGGTCTCTTTCTAACACTATGCACAAAATTCAAATAAAAATGGATTAGAGACCTTCATATCAGATCTGAACATATAAGGTACATTAAAGATAACAGAGGCAGAACTCTCCATGGCATTGAAGCTAAAAGCATCTTCAGGGATGAAACACCACTGACTAAGGAAAGTGGAAACAAAAATAAACAAATGGGACTACATTAAACTAAGAAGCTTCTGCTCCTCCAAGGAAATGAAGGCCAGAATACAAATACAGCCCTAGGCTGGAATAAATTGTTTGCTCACCACTCATCTGACAAGGGGTCAATATCAAAGATACATAAGACATTGGTAGAATGGGAGAAAAGATGAACAGAAACTTCCTCAAAAGTACATGAAAAAGTGCTCTGTATGGGGCTGGAGTGGTAGCAGAGCAGGTAGAGCACTTGCCTTGCGTACATGCAGCCAACCTGGGATTGATTCCTGACACAGAATATGGTCCCCTAAGCCAACCTGCAGTGATTCCTGAGTGCAGACCCAGGAGCAACCCCTGAACACTGCTGGGTATGACCCTCCCCTGCAAACACTCCCCTCCCGCCCAACACAAAATGCTCTGCATCACTAATAATCAGGGAAATGCAAATCATGATAACAATGGGATATCATCTCACACCACAGAGACTGTCACATAAAAAAGAGCAGAAATATCTGACCTGACCGCGGCGCCCATCTCATCTTAATTCCAGGTCAGCACAGCTGCCGGCTCGTGACCCTGGGACCTCCATCTTTCCCTGTAGGACCCCAGGTGTCCCCCGAGATGCCTGAAGAGAAGCAGTTTTGAGCGTCTGCCCTGCCCTCTTCACTCCTGACCTGACCGCGGCGCCCATCTCATCCCAAACCCAGGGTTCTGTAAAGGCGTGGCCTCCTCAAAAGTGGGCGTGGCCTCAAAAGTGGGCGTGGTTTAATTTCCAGCGGGCCAACGCTGACGCGGCCGCAGGTTGTTTTCCCATACTAAGGAACCTAGTCCCCAAGGAATCTAGTAACCCAACCTACTCAGCAATATGAAGAAACAAAGAAAATCTCCAACACAAGGGGAGAACAACGAAAACAATCTAGACCATTCTGTCAATACAGCTCACCTAAGGGACCTCTCTGACATAGAATTCAGATACGAAGTCATCAAGATGTTCAATCAACTCAATGAAACAGTCAGACAGACAGCCAGTAACACCACAGAAAAAATCGACAAATTACGAGAAGAAATGAGGGCAGAAATGTCACGATTAAAAGATTCCATAGATGAAATGAGAAACTCAGTTTCTTCTCTTAAAAATAGAATGACCACAGCTGAAGAGAGAATCAGTGACCTGGAAGATCAGCTGCAACAAGCCAACACGCAACAACAAACAGTGGCAAGGGACCTCAAAATGGCTCTACAGAGAATCAGAGTCCTAGCAGATGATTCCAAGAGGAACAATATTAGAATCATGGGACTACCTGAACCTCAGGGAAACAATCCCAACGAAAAAAACACCTTCAAACAAATCACTGCTGAAAACTTCCCAGAGCTGCACAATGCAGCCATTCAGGTTCAAGGAGCCCGAAGGGTGCCAGCTAAAAGAGACCCCAACAAAAACACTCCAAGACATATCATAGTTAGAATGATCGATACTGCCGATAGAAACACAATACTGCAAGCAGCAAGAGCAAAGAAGGAAATCACATACAAAGGAGCATCCCTTAGATTCACAGCAGACCTATCAGAGGAAACCCTACAAGCCCGAAGGCAGTGGCGAGATATAGTCAACAAACTCACGGAAATGAATGCTTCCTCAAGAATACTCTACCCGGCTAAACTCTCCCTCAAAATCGAAGGAACAGTACACTATTTTATAGATAAACAGCAGCTCAGGAACTTCATAGACTCAAAACCAAACCTAAAGCAAGGCCTAAAGGGGCTACTATAAGAAAAGACAAACCCTACAACCACAACACACCCGCACAGAAAGATGACACAAAACCCCATAACCATTCTCTCTCTCAATGTCAACGGTCTAAATTCACCAGTTAAGAGACACAGAGTGGCAAAATGGATACAGAGACAGAACCCAACATTCTGCTGCCTACAAGAAACTCACCTCAACAGCCAGAGCAAACACAGACTCAAAGTCAAAGGATGGAAAACAATCCTGCAAGCACACAACTCCCTCAAAAAAGCTGGGGTGGCCATACTAGTATCCAACAACATTAATTTCACCTTGAAAAAGATTAGAAGGGACAGTGAAGGCTATTTTCTCTTCATCAAGGGATACGTACAACAGGAAGAAATCACACTCTTAAATGTATACGCACCTAATGAGGGAACAGCTAAATATTTAAAACAACTGCTAACAGATTTTAAGGAGGACATCACTACCAGCACAATAGTACTTGGAGACTTCAACATCGCCTTATCACCTCTGGATAGATCAACAAGAACAAAACCCAGCAAGGAATTATTGGCTTTGAAAGAAGTAATAGAAGAGAAAGGGCTTATGGACTTATACAGGGCTTTACACCCCAAAAAGAAAGAATACACATTCTTCTCCAGCGCGCACGGAACATTTTCCAAAATAGACCATGTGCTAGGACACAAAACATACCTCAACAGAATCAAGAAGATAGAAATAGTATCAGCCATCTTTTCAGACCATGATGCACTGAGGATAGAAGTGAATCACACACAGACACGGAGAACCAAATCAAACACCTGGAAATTAAACAACTCGATGCTGAACAATGAGTGGGTCAGGAACGAAGTCAAGGATGAAATCAAAAGATACCTGGAAACAAATGAGAATGAAGACACAAACTACCAGAACTTATGGGATGCAGCGAAAGCTGTATTAAGGGGAAAATTTATAGCTCTGCAAGCCTATCTTAAGTCGATAGAAACGATGCACATAAACAATTTGACCTCACAGCTCAAAACCTTAGAAAAGGATCAACAGAAAGAGCCTAAATCAGGCAGAAGAAAAGAGATCATAAAACTTAGAGCAGAAATCAACGACATGGAAAACAAAGAAACAATCCGAAAGATCAATGAAACCAAGAGCTGGTTCTTCGAGAAAATAAATAAGATAGATAAACCACTAGCAACACTCACAAAGAAACAGAGAGAGAGAGAACCCTAATAAATCGAATCAGAAATAAGAATGGGGATATCACAACAGATTCGTCGATTGCCTCGAGCAGGCCCCAGTAACGTCTCTTTCATCCTAGCCCTGAGATTATATTCAAGGCTATTTAGGAGAATGAGACCCATCATTGTTACTGGTATTTGGCATATTTGGTAGGCCACGGGGAGTTTGCCAGACTCTGCCCTGTGGGCAGGCTACATTCGATAGCCTGCAAGTTTGTCCAAAGTAGGAATAAGACAATAAGATGTCATAAAAAAAAAAAGTTCTGTTAAGATGTCTCCGAGCCTATCACAACAGAAACTAAAGAAATTCAAGAGATCATCAGAGACTACTTTGAAAGTCTCTATGCCACGAAATACGAGAACCTGGAAGAAATGGATAAATTCCTGGATTCCTACCATCTCCCAAAGCTGAATCAAGAAGATATAGAGTACCTGAATAGACCTATTCACATCAAGGAAATTGAAACTGTAATCAAAAGTCTTCCCAAAAACAAAAGCCCAGGCCCAGACGGATTTACTAGCGAATTTTTCCAAACATTTAAAGAGGACCTATTGCCAATTCTTCTCAAGCTTTTCCAGGAAATTGAAAAAACAGAAACTCTCCCAAACAGCTTCTATGAAGCCCATATCTCTCTAATACCAAAAGGAAACAAAGACACCACAAGAAAAGAAAACTACAGGCCAATATCCCTGATGAACACGGATGCGAAAATTCTCAACAAAATACTAGCCAATAGAATACAACAACTCATCAAAAACATCATACATCATGACCAAGTGGGATTCATCCCAGGGATGCAAGGATGGTTCAATATTCGTAAATCAATCAACATAATCCATCATATCAACAAAAGAAAGGATAAAAATCATATGATCATATCAATAGACGCAGAGAAAGCTTTTGACAAGATCCAGCACCCATTCATGATGAAAACCCTTGCCAAAATGGGGATAGAGGAGACTTTCCTCAATATAGTTAAAGCCATCTACCACAAACCTACAGCAAACATCATCCTCAATGGGGAAAAACTGAGACCCTTCCCCCTAAGGTCAGGGACGAGACAAGGATGCCCACTCTCTCCACTACTGTTCAATATAGTACTGGAAGTACTTGCAATAGCAATTAGGCAAGAAAAAGATATTAAAAGGGCATCCAGATAGGGAAAGAAGAAATTAAGTTCTCACTATTCGCAGATGAAATGATACTATACTTAGAGAACCCTAAAACCTCTACCAAGAAACTCCTAGAAACAATAGGCTTGTATAGTAAAGTGGCAGGCTATAAAATCAATACCCAAAAATCCATGGCATTCCTATACGCAAATAGTGAAAGAGAAGCAAGTGACATCAGGAAAACAATCCCATTCACAATTGTGCCCCAGAAAATCAAGTATCTAGGAATCAGCTTAACTAAGGAAGTAAAGGACCTGTACAAAGAAAACTACAAAACGCTACTTCAGGAAATAAAAGAGGACACGAGGAAATGGAAAAATATTCCCTGTTCATGGATGGGGAGAATCAACATCATCAAAATGGCAATACTTCCCAAAGCACTGTACAAATTCAATGCAATCCCTATAAGGATACCCATGACATTCTTCAAAGAAATGGAGCAAACACTCCTGAAATTTATATGGAACAATAAGCCCCCACGAATAGCTAAAGCAATTCTTGGAAAAAAGAAAATGGGAGGAATCAACCTCCCTAACTTCAAACTCTACTACAAGGCAGTAATAATTAAAACAGCATGGTACTGGAACAAAAGCAGAGCTGCAGACCAATGGAATAGAGTTGAATATACTGACATCTCCTCCCAAACATATAATCATCTAATCTTCGATAAGGGGGCAAGAAAAGTGAAATGGAGCAGGGAAAGCCTCTTCAATAAACTGTGCTGGCAAAATTGGACGGCTACATGCAAAAAAGTGGGCTCAGATCTCTGCCTAACACCATGCACAAAAGTAAGATCAAAATGGATTTATGACCTCAACATCAGACCAGAATCCATAATGTTTATTGAAGACAAAGTCGGCAAAACTCTCCATGATATTGAAGCTAATGGTATCTTCAAAGATGTCACGCCACTGGCCGAGCAAGTGAAAACAGAGATAGACAAATGGGACTATCTTAAACTAAGAAGCTTCTGCACCTCAAAAGAAACATTGACCAAAATACAAAGACAGCCTACAGAATGGGAAAGGATATTCACCAAGTACACATCCGACAAGGGGTTGATATCAAGGATATACAAGGTACTGGTTAAACTCCACAAGAAGAAATCACCCAACCCCATCAAAAAATGGGGTGAGGAAATGAACAGAAACTTTCGCAAAGAAGAAATTCGAATGGCAAAAAGGCACATGAGAAAATGCTCTACATCACTAATCATCAGAGAGATGTAGATCAAAACCACAATGAGATATCATTTCACACCACAGAGACTGGCCCACATCCACAAGAACAAAAGCAACCGGTGCTGGCGCGGATGTGGCCAGAAAGGGACCCTCCTTCACTGCTGGTGGGAATGCCGGCTGGTCCAACCCTTTTGGAAAACAGTATGGACGACTCTCACAAAATTAGAATTTGATCTGCCATTTGACCCAGCTATAGCACTCCTGGGAATATATCCCAGAGAGGCAAAAAGGTATAGTCGAAGTGACATCTGCAATTGTTTGTTCATTGCAGCACTCTTTACAATAGCCAGAATCTGGAAAAAACCTGAGTGCCCAAGAACAGATGACTGGTTAAAGAAACTTTGGTACATTTACACAATGGAGTACTATGTAGCTGCTAGAAAAGATGAAGTTATGAAATTTACATACAAGTGGTACTACATGGAAAGTATCATGTTAAGCGAAATGAGTCAGAAAGAGCGGGATAGACACAGAAAGATTGCATTCATCTGGGGAACATAAAGCAACAAAAGGGGAGATTAACACCCAGGAATGGCTGAGATTAGTACCAGGAGTTTTGCTCCATGAATGGAAGGCCAGCCACAGGTGAAAAGGAAGCTCGGAAGGAGAAGAGAGTACCAAATGAAGGGTGTTGTGAGGGCCCTCCCAGGGTGGGAGAAGCATGCTAAAAGTGGTCGATAGACCAAACATGATTGCCGCTCAAAGCCTCTCTTGCAAAACACAGTACCCAAAAGAAGAGAGAGAGAACAAGGGGGAATACCCTGCCACAGAGGCAGGATGGGACGGGGGGGGGGGGGAATGAGGGTTGGCGGGGGGATGCTGGGACCCGTGGGGATGGATGACGGGCACTGGTGGAGGGATGGGCGCTTGATCATTGTATGACTGAAACCCAAGCACAAAATTTGTAAGCCTATAACTGTACCTCATGGTTTTTCACTAATAAAAAAAGAAAAAAATTTAAAAAATTTTAAAAAATTTTAAAAAAGAGCAGAAATAATCAGTGCTGGTGTGGATATGGGAAAAAGGGACTCTCCACTGCAGGTGAGAATGTCGATTAGTACAGAGTTTCTGAAAAACATTGTGGACATTCCTGAAAACAAACCAACAACTTCCCCGCCCCCCCCCCCCAAAAAAAACCTTGGGAATTGAGCTTACATTTGACCCAGAAACTCCACTTTTTTAAATATACCCCAAGGGCCCAAAACAAAATGGGAAAAAGACATTTGCTCCCCTATGTTCTTGGAGCACTATCCACAATAACCAAAATCTAGAAACAATCCAAGTATTCAAGAATATATGCTTGGATAAAGAAACTGATACATACACACCATGAAATATTACTCAGCCACAAGAAAAGATAAAATCATGCAACTTGCTTCTACATGGGTGGAGCTGAAGAGTATTAGGCTGTGAAGTTAGTCAGAGTGACACGATCTACACAGAATTATCTATCTCATATGCAGGATACAAAGAAACACAGTGGAATAACCAATGCCTAAAGGTAATGGAAGCAAAGAACAGAAGAACTGGTCTTCAGCAGGAAACAAGTCACTTGAGAGGGCTGGGAGATAGGACAGGGAAGGGGCAACAACTATGGCAGAAGTAAGTGTTCAACCAGGAGAAGGGGGTACTGAGAGGTTACACACGAAATGCTATCAGAAATCATGGTGCAAAAAGATACATATTAAAGATCCCCTCCTAGAAGCTGACTGGTGGGTAGGAGGCAAATAAGGAGGGGGGTGAGTGACGGGGCATTGGTGGAGGGACGTGTACACTGCTGAAGGTATGGTGTTGAATCATTGTATGTCTGAAACCCAATCATGAATAACTTTGTAATTTTATGGTAACATAAATAAAAGAGAAAAAACATGCAAGCATCACAGTCACATGTGTGAGCAACCCTGCCTCCCCATCTCCACCACAACACAACACAAAAGACAGGATGCTTGGGATAATACCAAGAAAACTGAGGGGTTACAACAGTGGTTCTGAAAGGCTAGCACTGAAATATCAGTATAATTTTCACCAGGAGCTGGAAATGCAGACTGTTGGTTCTCTCTCCAAATGGTATGTACCTGACTCTGAGTTTAGGGGCTCACAATGTGTGTTAGTGAGCTCTTGGGGGGATTCAAAAACTTGATCAACTTTGGGAACTTCTGAGTTTTGGCGTGGGGGGGGGGAAGGAGGTGGGGAAGAACACCTATCGGTGCTCAGTGGACCATATAGGGTGCCAGGAATTGAACCTGGGTCTGCTGCATGCAAGACAAGCACCTTACCCGCTATACGATCTCCCCAGACCTTTATTGTTTCTTTGCTTTGGGGTCATGCTCAATGGTCCACAGGCTTTGTACTCAAGGATCACTCCTGGCGGAGTTGAGAGACCACATGCAGTGCCAGGGATAGCACCCAGGTCAGCTGTGTGCAAGGCTTACCCTCTGTACTATCTTTCTGTTGCCAAGAGTTCAAATTTCTAGCAACCCTGGCAGCTCTGCTCTTTGGCCAGGCCATATTGCCCTCTGTAGCCTCGGTCTCTGTAGGCAAGTCACCTGGGGTCGCACTGCAGTCAGATGTATGACCTCAGTGAACACTGCCACTGAATAAATGAAGTTGTGCAAGGGCCATGCCAGCGAGTACAGCCCCTGCTGAACCTGTGAGTGACACCTCAGTGTACTGTCCCCTCAGTGGGCATCACAGCCAAGAGTGAGACCCTCAGCAAGCTCTGTAACCAAGGGAGTGCAAGCCTCGGTGAGCAGCTGGGCCAAGTGTGCAAGCTCTGTCACCTCTATACAGCTGCTGGAGAAGCAGCACAGCTTAAGGCAGGATGCAAAGGAATTGCAAAGACCTTCCTCTCAAAAGTCATTTGTGGCTTGCCTTCAGGACTGTGTTTCTTCCTTGAGTACGTGTCTTGCTTTCTTGTCTCTGTGCATCTTTGTTTATGGCCTTTTTTCCACCTTTGAGAAGCCTGTGTTCTCTCTTGAACATGTATTTTCTCTTTTCCCTCACTTCTTTCTTTCTTTCTTTCTTTCTTTCTTTCTTTCTTTCTTTCTTTCTTTCTTCTTTCTTTCTTTTCCTTCCTTTCTTCTTTCTTTTCTTTCTTTATTTTCTTTCCTTTCTTCTTTCTTTTCTTTCTTTCTTTCTTTCTTTCTTTCTCTCTTTCTTTCTTTCTTCTTTCTTTCTTTTCCTTCCTTTCTTCTTTCTTTTCTTTCTTTCTTTCTTTCTTTCTTTTCCTTCCTTTCTTTCTTCCTTCTTTCTTTCTGTTTCCTTCCTTTTCTTTCTCTTTCTTCCTTCCCTTCCTTCTTTCCTTCCTTCCTTCCTTCCTTCTTTTTTTCTTCCTTCCCTTCCTTTCTTCCCTTCCTTCCTTCCTTCCTTCCTTCCTTCCTTCCTTCTTTCTTTTTTTCTTCCTTCTTTCTTTCTTTTTTCTTCCTTCTTTCTCTCTTCCTTTCTTTTTTTTGGGGGGCCACATCCAGTGACGCTCAGGATGTGGCTCTGTACTCAAGAGCCATTCCTAGTGGGTTCTGGAAACCATGTTCCCCTATGGGGATCCCCAGACTGATGCATGCATGGTAGGACCAGAGAGATGCTACCCACGGTAGCATCTCTCTGGTCCTACCCCTCGCATCTTTCTAAGTAACTTTTGTTCATTAAAAACTATCTTACTTCGTGAAAAAGAAAAAGAAAATGTGCAAACCCTGCAGTCAGGGGAGTAGTCATCCAACCCCTTCAATGAAACAGCTATATCATTCTGACAAACATTTCTCAGCATGATATCCTCTATCACGATCACGATCACGACCACCCTGTTGTTCGTCGATTGCCTCGAGCAGGTGCCAGTAACGTCTTCTTCGTCCTAGCCCTGAGATTTTTTTTTTTTTAAAGTGCCATATTCAAGGCTTTTTCAGGGTTAGGAGAATGAGACCCATCATTGTTACTGGTATTTGGCATATTGGGTATACCACGGGGAGTTTGCCAGACTCTGCCGTGTGGGCATGTTACATTTGGTAGCCTGCCAGTTTGACCGAATTAGGAATGAGATGATAAGATGTTGCGTGGCCGCAAATGCGGCTGCGCGCTTCCAGGAGCTGAGTGTGATAATCTCTGGATCCTGGCCGTTGTTGGAGTTACACGGCAGTTGGTGGGTGTAACTGTCTAGTTACTGGCAGGTCCAGTCCCAAACTGTACAGGCTTGGAGATCTCAGCCCCGGGTCCCACACACCTGGATTCCTCTGTCAGTTCTTTTATGCGTGAGGCTCATCCAAGTGTGTGGAGAGTGCTCCCAGCATGGCCTTGGCTGGGCCTCGGTGGTCTTCAGCTGTTGGGCCCTGGTGGAGATAGTCAGGCATAGGGTAGGAGACTCTGTCTTGATCTCTCCCAGGAGCTGAGTGTGATGATCTCTGGATCCTGGCCGTTGTTGGAGTTACACGGCAGTTGGTGGGTGTAACTGTCTAGTTACTGGCAGGTCCAGTCCCAAACTGTACAGGCTTGGAGATCTCAGCCCCGGGTCCCACACACCTGGGTTCCTCTGTCAGTTCTTTTATGCGTGAGGCTCATCCAAGTGTGTGGAGAGTGCTCCCAGCATGGCCTTGGCTGGGCCTCGGTGGTCTTCAGCTGTTGGGCCCTGGTGGAGACAGTCAGGCATAGGGTAGGAGACTCTGTCTTGTTCTCTCCCAGGAGCTGATATCCTCTATGTTGCTGCAAATTGCATAATTTTGTTCTTTCTTGTTTTGTTTTGTTTTGTTCTGGGTTCACACCCATTGGTGCTCATGGATGGTTCCTGGCTCTGTGCTCAGGGATCACTCCTGGAAAGGCTCAGAGAACCACATAGGATGCTGGATCTCAAACCCAGCCTGCTGTGTGCAAGGCCATATTATCACTGCAGCCCCAATTTTGTTCTTTCTTAGAGCTGCATAGTATTCATTTGTGCATATGCGCCACAACTTCTTCTTTTAATTTCAAACTTTATTTGAACTCCATGATTTATAAGGTTGTTTATACTACAGTTGTTTTAGGCATTCAATGTTCCAATACCAACCCCACCAACAGTATGATATCTCTACCAATGTTCCTAGTTTCCCACCCAATCCCCCAAGTCTGTCCTCTTAGCAAGCACAAAATAATTTACTTTATATTGCTTATTACAACAATAATGGCAAGTGAAATTATAAAAAATATTTAGTAAAATAAAATTTGTTAAAGCCAAAGAAAAGTTGTGAAAATTGTTATATCTCACAATGGTGCTATCAAAGTCCTTGCCTCAGTTGTTTGCTGCTAGCTGAGCCTGCTTGTGTTTCTGTTGTTGTTGTTGTTGTTGTTGTTGTTGTTTTTCTTTTTGGGTCACACCGGGTGATGCTCAGAGGTTACTCCTGGCTCTGCACCCTCTCAGGAATTACTCCTGGAGGTGCTTGGGGGACCATATGGGATGCCAGGGATCAAACCCAGGTCGGCCGTACCCTACCCACTGTGCTATCGCTCCAGCCCCTGCTGTGTTTTCATTCCCACTTACTGAGTTAGTGGGCTTCTCTGCTACTGTCCCATCTAACCTGCTGTGCTCCTCCTGGGTTGTCAGTATTGTGAAATTTGGAGCTGTTGCACTGTCATATACGTGGCCACATGCTCCAGGGGCTGTAGAACAGGGACAAATCATTAGCTTGATGTCTCTTCTGAGATTAACAGTGAAGCTGTAAAGCTGAGTCATTTATATGCCAGAAGATGTGGGGCGTTGGTGGGGCTGGGAGGGCTTAGAAAGTGTGAAAACTCAACCCACAGCCATCCCAATAATGGCCCCAAGTTCTCAGCCTGGAGACCAGTCTACCTGGGAATCACATCAGCGTGGTGTCTTTTCTGAGATTAGTCCATATATCATAGCTTCTTCATCTGCTCATCTGTAGTGGGGTATTTGGGTTGTTTCTATATCTTGGCTATTGTACCAAGTGCAGTGATGAACATAGGTGCGCATTTATTCTTTAGAATTAACATTTCTGTATTTGGGGAATAGATACCAAGAAGGGGTATTTCTGGATCATATGGGACTTCTATTCCTATTTTTTGGAGAAATATTCATATTGCTTCTCATACAGGTTGAGCCAGAAGACAATCAGAATGTAAGGGACAGATACATAATAATCTCTTTCATATGTGGGACTTAAAGATATACAACAGGGTAGCATCAAAAATCCAAAGGCAACATAACTGGAGAACTGACCAACATGGTTGACTTGGTAAGTAGTTAGAGGTGGGGGGGGGAGCAGGATGCTTGACGGGGAGGGAGAGGAGTGCACTAGTGGCGGATATGGTGTAGGAATTATGTCCATGAAAAACCATTATTGATAGTATTGTAACATAACCCAAAAAAAGTAAATAATAAAACCAGAATAAAGGAGAAAAAACTAGCATCAACAGCAATAACAAAGGGAAGAGGGAAGAGGATGGATATGAAAAAAAATAATTAAAATAATTTTGCTTAGTAGAAATATGAAGTGTAGTAAGGAAAACCTCTTCAACAAATGATTCTGGGAAAACTGGATAGCTACTTGCAAAAAACTGAGCTCAGACTTCTGCCTAATGCCAGGCACAAAAGTGAGAACAAAGTGGAATAAGGACTTCCAATATCAGACCTATATCCCTAAATTACATGGAGGAAAAGATAGGCAGAACCATCCATGACATTGAAGTTAAAAGTATCTTTAAGGATGAAACACCACTGACCAAGCAAGTGGAAATAAACAAACAAACGGGACTACATTAAACTAAGAAGCTTCTGCACCTCAAAGATACAGTGACCAAAATACAGAGAGAGTCCATGGAATGGGAAAGAGTATTTACCCAATACCCATCAGAGAAGGGGTTAATATCCAACGTATAAAGGGCAGTCTCCTGCCCCCGCGCCTGCCTGTCCTTGCCGCTGGGGCCCCTTGGAGGGGAGCGGGTTGAGTTTTCCTCCCCGTCCCGACCAGGGCTCCAGCAGCCAAAGACCTCCAGGACCAGCCACCACCATGCTGAGACCACTGTCCACACACATGAAGGTACTGGCAGAGGGACAAAGTCACGCGGGTTCCGGGGCCGAGATCTCCAAGCCTACTCGGATTTGGGCCGAGCATCCTCCACCCAGATCCTCCAAATTCCAGTAGGCGGGGGTCACATCCACCAACTGGCCCCCTGGCGCCGTGTAATCCCATCAACAGCCAAGACTCTGAGACTATAAAAACCAGCTCCCGGAACCGCGTGGCTGCAAATGCAACATCTTATTACGACATCTTATTATCTCATTCCTACTTTGGACAAACTGGCAGGCTACCGAATGTAGCCTGCCCACACGGCAGAGTCTGGCAAACTCCCTGTGTCGTACCCAATATGCCAAATACCAGTAACAATGATGGGTCTCATTCTCCTAAAGAGCCTTGAATATAATCTCAGGGCTAGGATGAAGGAGACGTTACTGGGGCCTGCTCGAGGCAATCGACGATTAACAGGATGATTTGTGATTTGTGATAAAGGGCACTAGTAGAACCTTTTAAGAAAAAAATCTCCAAGCCCATCAAAAAAATTGGGAGAAGAAAGTAACAGAAACTTTCTCAAAAAAGAAATATAAATGGCCAAAATACAAAAAATTCTCTTCATCACTAATCATCAGGGAGATGCAAATTAAAACAACAATGAGATATCATCTTACACCACAGAGACTGGCACACATCAAAAAGAACAAGAGCAACCGGTACTGGCTCGGATGTGTGGAGAAAGGAGCTCTCATTGTTGGTGGGAATGCCGACTAGTCCAGCCTTTCTGGAAAACAATAGAGACATTTTTCAAAAAACTATAAATTGAGCTTCCACATGACCCAGCAATAGCACTTCTAGGAATATATCCTGGGGATGCAAAAAAAGAATAGTAGAAAGTACATCTGTGGCGCTGGAGAGATAGCACAACTGGTAGGATGTTTGCCTTGTACACGGCCGACCCAGGTTCGATTCCCATCATCCCATATGGTCCTCCAAGCATTGGAGTAATTCCTGAGTTCAGAGCCAGAAGTAACCCCTGAGCATCACGGGGTGTGACCAAAAAGCAAAAAAAAAAAAAAAAAAAAAAGTAAAGAAAAAGAAAAAGAAAGTACATCTGCACCTGTATATTCATTGCAATACTTTCACAATAGCCAGAATCTGGAAACAACCCGAGTGCCTGAGAACAGATGACTGGTTAAAGAAACTTTGGTACATCTACACAATGGAATATAATGCAGCTGATAGTGAAGATGAAGTCATAAAATTTGCTTATAAGTGGATAGACATGAAGAGTATCATGTTAAGTGAAATGATTCAGAAAAAGAGGGACAGACATTGAGTGACCGCACTCGTTTGTGGAATATAAAATAACATAATATGAGACTGACACCCTAGGATAGTATAGACAAGGGTCAGGAAGATTGCTCCATGTTTGGAAGCCCGCTTTATGAGCTGGGGTAAAAGGCAGCTGGGATGAAGAAGGGATTACTAAATCATTAATGACTTGGGATAAGAGATGTGTGCTGAACATAGATAAAGAACCAAACATGGGGGGTTGGAGCAATAGTACAGTGGGAAGGGCATTTTTTTTCCTTGCACACGGCTGACCCGGGTTCAATCCGCAGAATCCCATATAGTCCCCCAAGCATCATCAGAAGTATTTCCTGAGTGCAGAACCAGGAGTAAGCCCTGAGCATCACTGGGTGTGGGCCAAAAAGCAAAAACAAACAAACAAACATGTTGGATTCCCAGTATCTGTATTGCAAATCATGAAGCCCAAAAGTAGAAAGAGAATAAGAAGGAAATTGTCTGTCATGGAGGTAGGGGATGGGATGGGGTGGAGATAGTGAGAGGTATACTGGAGACATTGGTGGTGGAAAATGTCTTGCTTGAGAGATCGATGTTCAATCATTGTATGACTGAAATTCAATCATGAAAGCTTTGTAACTGTATCCCATGGTGATTCAATAATTAAAAAAATTTTTTTCTTAGAGGCTAGATGATAATATGGAGGGTAAGGTGCACATCTTGCAGGCAGCCAAGCCAGGTTTGATGCCTTGCACCTTTGAGCATAGAGCCAGGAGAAAAAGAATTTCTCAATAAAATGGGTATTTAAATTTTAATTCTACCCCCCACACACACCTTCTCCCCTGCCCCCGTTTTTTATGCCACACCTAGCTGTGCTCAGGGCCTACTTGTGGATCTGTCTGGTCTAGGTATCACTCTTGGTAATTCCTAAGAGGTCATGCAGGATGCGAGGGATTGAACACTGGACGGCCACTGTACTCTCTCTCTCTCTGGTCCCTTTTTAAAAATTCTTTTAAAAAATAATCCTTATTGCTTGCCTTGATGGGACCAAACCAGATTCAAAAAGCCTCTCACTGTCCTAGCAGGGTCCCTGAGCACTGTCAGGAATGATCCCTGAACACAAAGTAGGAGTAGCCCCTGAGGACCACCGGTATAGTCCAAACATCCTCCGCACAATTCCTTATTTTTAGATTTAAAAAAACTCAAAACTGAGTCTTCTCATACAACATACACGCAGATTTTCTTGTTATTACGTTATGGTGTATGGTTTGGACAAACTGGCAGGTTACCGAATGTAGCCTGCTCACACAGCAGAGTCTGGCAAACTCCCCGTGGCGTACCCTATATGCCAAATACTAGTAACAATGATGGGTCTCATTCTCCTAAAGAGCCTTGAATATAATCTCAGGGCTAGGATGAAGGAGATGTTACTGGGGCCTGCTCGAGGCAATCGACGAATAACAGGATGATTTGTGATTTGTGATTTGTGACGTTATGGTGTACATGTGCTAGAAAAATTAATAGTTACTGATACATTATTTTTAACTCAAATTCATACTTTGATATTTTCATGTAAACTCAGGTATCATGTTTACCTCTTCTGTTCCTTTTAGGGTGCATATTATATTTAGTCTCCATGCTTTCTGAAACTGTTCTTTACTGTGACATTTTCTTATTATCTGTTATTTTTTTTGAGGGGGCGTGATTGGGGAGTGTGGGGTAAGCCACACCTGGCGGGGCTCAGGGCTCTATGCTCAGAAGCACTCCTGTAGAAGCTCAGGGGACCATATGGGGTGCCAGGGGTCAAACCTGGGTGGCCACATACAAGCAGGTCCCCTACATGTTACACTATCTCTTCCCCTTATCACCACCTTTTCCTGTTCTTAAAAACACTGTCAGAGTAGAGGTGTACAGGTAGGAATTTTGTAGAACGTTCATCAGTTAGAACTGAGGTTTTTCTCATGATTAAATTGGGGCTCTAGGGGCTGAAATGAGGAAGGTGCTTGCCTTGCCCACATTCAATCTGGGTTCAACCCCCCAAACCAGCTAGCACCACCTGAAGTTATTTCTCAATGCAGAGATGGGATTAACCTCGGAGCATTATAGGGTTTTTCCTCCACAGATAACAATATTGGGGTTCTAGGTTTGGAGAGTATCTTGCCCACATGGCAAAGCCTGGCAAGCTACCTGTGACGTATTCAATATGCCAAACACAGTAACAACAAGTCTCAGAATGGAGACATTACTGGGCCCGCTCGAGCAAAATCGATGAACAACAGGAGGACAGGACAGGACAGGACAGGACAGGACAGGTTTGGAGAGAAAGACTGCAGTGGTGAAGCGCCAGGCCGTATCCTGGCCCGAGTGCATCTTCCAGGGGTCTTATGGCTCTTGGCGTTGATCCTGATCACCTGACTGAAGAAGTGCTTGTCAGGTTTCTCTTCTAAGGTGAAACTTTCTTTTATTTCCCCCTTCTATCTGGTCGCCACGCACACCATATTTGAGGAGTGAAGAGAAAGGACAAAGCAGTAGAATGGAGCAGTAGGTAGAAAAATAACTTCTTCAACATTGTCATTCCCAGAATTGGCAAATTATTACACAGCAAAGTAAATTAGTCATATGGAAGTGGGACTCAGAGAGGTTGTACAGGGGGTAGGTGTTTGGCTTGCATGAGGCCAGCTCCACTGATGGTCCTCTGAGCACTTCCAGGAATGATCCCTGAACATAGTCACAAGTAAGCCTTGAGCACTGCTGGGTTTGGTCCCCAAACCCAAGCACCCCTCTGCCCCAGTCAAAAGAAAAAGAAAAAGAGAGGATGTGGAAGGGAGATCACAGTACTTAAAATATTTTTTAGGAGCTGGAGCAATAGCACAGTGGTTAGGGCGTTTGCCTTACAACTGGCCGACCCGGGTTCAAATCCCAGCATCCCATATGGTCCCAAGCACTGCCAGGAGTAATTCCTGAGTGTATGAGCCAGGAGTAACCCCTGTGCCTGTGCATTGCCAGGTGTGACCCAAAAAGCAATAAATAGATAAATAAATTAAATTTAAAAAATTTTTTAATAAAGAAGAGGGGGTGGAGCTTATATTATAGCAGGTAGCAATAGTACAGTGGGTGGAGCATTTGCCTTACATAGGACCAACTTGAGTTCGATCCAAGGAACTCCACATGGTCCCCTGAGTCCTGCTAGGAGTGATCCCTCAGCATAGAGAGAAGAATAAGCCCTGAGCACTGCTGGGTATGGCCAAAATAACAATAATTTAATTTAATTTAATTAAGAAGAATGTCAAAGGAGATCCCGCGAGAGCATACAAGAGTAAGTACCTGCCTTACGTGCGGTTGACCCTGGCTCAATCCCTAGCACTGAACCTGGTCCCTTGGCACCTAGTTAGGAATAGCCTCCAAGCACTGCTCCTGCTCCAGTGTGATCCAAAATACACTCTCTACCCCACCCCACATGTGGAAAGGTGGCAACAGGAAGAAAAAAATTAAGGATCATTTGTGGGTTTCTTGCTGGGTTGCCGAATGGAAGCTATTTGTTGAGATGGGGAACATGGGGAAGGAGAAATGAAGGGAAATAGCAAGACTTTTTCAGTTTTACTGGAAATTTCCAGAGTCATTTGGATGGAAATAGAAAATAAACAACTGGATCCATATGAATCTGGAGCTCGGGGCAGCTGTAGATGGCACCTACAAGTCTGAAGGTCATGAAATTCAGCACTAAGGACTAAGATTGCCTTGGGGGATATTACAGGCAAAGAAGATTAAAAAGAAAAAAAAAACTAGGCTGGAGAGGAAGTACAGAGAATAAGATTTTTGCCTCATCATACATGGCCAATACAGCATAGGTTGGGTTGCATATGGTCCCCCAGCACTGCTGGAAATGAACCCTGAGAACAGAGGCAGGAGTGGGCCCTACGCACCACTGACTATGGACCCCAAACAAACAAAAACAAGCTAAAAAACAAAACCAACCAAAAGCCAGGATCTCGCTTTGAGGACCTGGCTTCAGGGGTTCTATGCAAGAACTAGCAAAGAGTTAGAGGGTAGAGTCATACTGAAGAGTGTATGGTGTGGTTCTCAAATTCAAGTGCTTGTCAGAATCACCTGCAAGGCTCATAAAACCCAGATTTCTGGGCCAAGACTTCTGACTCAGCAGAAGTGCCCGGGGATTTGCATTTCTAAAAAATTCCTAGGTAAGATTGCTGCTGCTGTTGATCGCACTTTAAGGAACTGTCAGAATAAAGGTTCTCACAAGCTTAGTTCTGAATATGAGTCAGAGATGCTGGAGGGCGTACAGTAAAGGAGCATTTCTAAAGATGAATGAGAACAGAATGGTGGCTTGTTGAGGGGAAAGATCCATTATTTCTGGAGATTGGGTTGATGTAGAAGGAAAGGGTTGAGAAATGAACAGATGAAGGCTTTGTTCATTCAAGAGGCTCAGAGTTGGATCCTCATAAGGACCTTCATCTAATGTAGGAGAAAAGACATTTACTCCATGGTAGCAAGTGTGCAGAAGTTTAAAGGATAAAAGGTAAGACACTGAGCCTGCTTGTGTCTTAGAGTTTCTGTATTCTCAACAAAAAATGAAGAATCTAGAGGCGTGGAGTGTGGCTTATCGGCAGAGCCTTGCATGTGAGGCACTGGGTTTGAGTTCTGACACTGCCAAAAATATATAAATAAATAAAACAAGGAGTTTTTCTAGAAGTATTTATATTCTATATTCTCAAAGGAGAATGAAGGAATAGTGGAGATAATGAATAAGTAGGCTTGAGATGAAAAGTGGTGGGGGGGAAGGGGAACATATTAAGTAATTGTTTTGTGGAAGTCAAGTATCCTAGATCAGTCTAAGAAAACTTTATGCAATCAGGAAAATGTTCTATTTGTCTGCAAAGTATCAATCATGTAAGTAATTTTTACTTAAGTTGGTTATAACTAAACAAACATAGAAATTAAATTTCTTAAAATCACTAATCATATGCTTTTGGGGTACCAGGCAGGGGAGAGTTTGAGTTTGTGCTCAGGGGTCACTCCTGGTGGTATTCAGGGGACCATGTGTAGTGGTGCCAGGGATAGAATCAGGGTCAGTCATATGTGGAGCAAGTGCCTTAAACCCTGTGCTATCACTCTGCCCCAGCAGTCACACTTAATGGTCCACTTGAGGATAAAAAGCCTAATTCTAGAGTTGTGTTGATGGCACACTCAAGGGTTGTGAAACCTGTCAACATTGGTTGTAATTTTTCTCCAGCAGCATTCACCAGATCAGTGAAATGTCCAGAGAAAGTGATGATAAAAGTGTTTCAAGGTATGCAGAGAGTAGACTTTAGACCAAACATGATTGCCACTCAATGCCTCTTTTGCAAACCACAGCACCCAAAAGGAGAGAGATAACAAAGGGGAATGCCCTGCCACAGAGGCAGGGTGGGATGGGGGGGTGGGGGGGTGGGAGAGCTACTGGGATCATTGGTGATGGAGAATGGGCACTGGTGGAGGGATGGGTACTCAAACATTGTATAATTGAAACCCAAGCACAAAAATTTGTAAATCCATAACTGTACCTCATAGTGTTTCAATAATAAAAATTTGAAAAAAAAAGTGTGTAACAGATTTTAAAAAATAAAATAATAAAATAAAAATAAAATAAAAAGTGTTTCAAGGTAGAGCTTCTCCAGATAAGTAGGACAAAAGGACAGGACCAAATCTGCAAAGATATTAGGTGTAGGATAACATTGGTTTGTCCTTTCTGCCTTGTCGCAGGGAGCTTAGGTGGACTGGGTTACTCCCATCACAGTGCTCCCATTCCTCTGTGTTCATTTGTAACTTCTTTCTTTGTGCTCTGTTGACTTGTAAATATTGTTTTTCTCTTCGCTCAAATCCTTTGCATAGTTAATTCAGAGCAATGTCCTTTTTGTGTGGGCACAAGAAGACAATTAATGCTATGCTTTTGTAACTTGGGAGTTAATGACTCAGAATGATATTTGCCTCTTGGGCATCTAACCTAAGCCTCAATTGCCCTTACTTCCTAGCACTCCAAAAGCAGAGTCCCGACGAGGGACTGGATGGAACTAGGGCAAGTGATGAGTTATGTGCTACCATGGCATTGAAATGGGCCAAAGTGCCTAATGCTTAATTATAAGTTAAGAGCTTGGTCATGGACAAATGCTGTCATGATCCAAAAAATAATAACTAGATTCTGACCCTGCTAGGGTTAGGAAAGATTAATCTGGCCTGAGCACTGTAGTCTGAGTCTATGGCGAGATATTCCCAGGAGAGCCACCCTACAAGCATCAATGTATCTCTTACTGTGTTCATACAAAATAACTAATATTAAGAAGTAGAACTAAGATGTTTGTTAAGATATTAATTGAGTTATTGGACTGAGGAAAGGAGAAAAACACCTTTAGAGGTATTTTGCCCATGAGCAGAAGAAGGGCTTTCTTATGTTGATTTTGCTACCAGGACTGGGTGTAGCATGGCCCAGAGTGCTGGGAGCAGGGCAGCAAGATGGAGTGCAGAGAGACTAGCAAGGGGAAAAGAGAGAGAAGAATGTAGAATACAGGAGCAGGCACATGGAGAGAGAGAGCCCATGCTGCGAGATGGAACTCGGAGAGATGAGCGGGAGAGACAGGAGGAGATGGGAATGAGGGGTGTGAGACTAGAATGGGGGGCTCAGAGAGACTGGAACAGGCACGTGGGAAGAATGAAATAAATGGCAACTGATCAATCAACCGGCTTGGTCCTTGTTTCCTCCTTCATCTGCCCCATGGCCCAGCCGCCCTGGCTGGGGAAGTGGCCAGAGCCCCAGCTGGGGCCTCTCCCTCACTGCCCTGGGAGATTAAACAATTAGGATGGAGTAATTTAATTTAATTTATTTATGGGGGGGCGGACCGCACATCCAGTAAGGCTCAGGGCTGTGCTTGAGAGACCATGTGGGGTGCCAGGGATAGGACCTGGGTCCGCCATGCACAAGGCAAGTGCCCTATCTGCTCTATTACAGCTCTAGTGGGATGGAGTAACATTAATGCCCTTCGAATGCACAGTGCACGATACCAGACATTGAGAACAATGAAGCCTAGATGACTCAAAATGTGTCCCCAATATAAAATGACCCTTCTGGAATAAATAATAAATAATTTATCTTAACTCTTTTTGTAAGCTGTATCTCAGGGGATATTGTTGATGAGAGGATGTTTCCCTTTAGGTAATACCCCAGCAATATAGAAGGAATGGTATAATTAGAGCATCAGATGCTAAAGAAGAGCACAATAAGCTGAGTGCATGTTTTGCATGCAGGAAGCCCAGGTTTGATCCCCTACCTGAGCACTTCCACTATCAACCCCCCCAACATAGAGAGAGAGAGAGAGAGAGAGAGAGAGAGAGAGAGAGAGAGCGAGCGAGCTACGAGTAATCCCTTTGAGCATTATTTGGTGTGGTGACCTGTATGCCTCTCCCAAAAAATTAGAGCATCAACAATCTATAAGTTCCTAAGGAAATAATTGATAGACAAGGCTCACCAATGAATGAATACTAAAGTCACAAATAAAGGACAAGATATTTTCTACATCTTTTCTAAGGCATTCAATACCAGTTGATACATTCTACAGACAACTCTGAGTATGTTCACACTTGTAGACCCCAGTAGTCAGTTTATAAAACACATTAGCATCTGGGGACAGAATGGAATCAGTTCAATCTAGACTTAGATAATCTTATTAGATAAAAACTTATTTTCTTTGACAAATTAATTGAGAGGGGAGAAAAGAGATGAGAGAAAATTCAAAAGAGATTTATGAAACACTTCATGATAGATAAGGAGGACAGCTGCCATTTGGTCCCCAAACAAACAAAACTTTTCCTACACTAGATATCTTTTCCCTCATGTGAACCTACCTCTTTCCTTTCCTTTCATAGCAAACACACCTATTAGCAGTGTACTCGGTATCTTCACAAACACTTGGTATTGTCAAACTACATTTTTGCCAGTCTTTGGCTGGTGCAGGGTGTGGGGGGGGGTGTTGCTCGAAGGGTTAGAATACATGCTCTGCCCCAGGTCCAGTCCCATTCTATCTGATTCCCTGTTCCCCACTGGGATGACCCACCATGACCAGGGATGATCCAGCTCCACAACCCACCTCCCAAAGATTTGCCAGGCTGGTAAACATAAAATGACCGTTCACTGTAATTTTAATTTGCATTTTCTTGTTCACTAAGAGATTGAAATTTTTTTTAAACAATTTATTTACAGGGCCTGGAGCAATAACACAGCGGGTAGGGCATTTGTCTTGCACGCAGCCAACCTGGGTTCAATTCCCAGCATCCCATATGGTCCTCTGAGCACCACCCAGAGTGATTCCTGAGAGCAAAGCCAGGAGTAACCCCTGCTCACTCACCGAGTGGGACCCAAAAAGCAAAAAAAAATAAATTAAAAAAATAAAAATAACAATTTATTTACAGCATGGTTTACAGAATTGTTCATAAAACAGTTGTTTCAGATATCCAATGTTCCTAAACCAATCCCACCACCAGTGTGACCTTCCCTAGTTTCCCACACACCTACCCCCGTGCATGCCCTCTCAGCAGGCACAGAATAATTAATTTTATATTGCTTGTTACAACATATATCTCACAGTGGTCTTCAATAAAGTTATCGTCTGAGGATTTACTGAGTTTGGGGCTAGTTGTGCCTTCTGAATTATTGTTTTTGCTCATTGAGCTTAGTGGGCTCCAACACAACATTCTCATCTAATTTGCTGTGCTCCAACAGGTTGTCAGTGCTGTGAAATTAGGAGGTGTTGCACGTCCTCATATGCAGCGACACGCTCTTGGAGCCATTGAGCAGGGATGATTCAGCAACTTGGTGTCTTGCAAAATTAGTCATAGAGCTGTGAACCTGGGCTGTTTTTATGTTGGAGGGTCTTAAGTATGGGTGGGGGGGGCTGAACCTCTATGCAGAGGAGGGACTTGGTCCACCCCATCCAGAGAAGGCTCCAGAAATTTCAGCCCAGAGACCATACCACCTGGGATATTTCAGTGGTAACATCTCTTCTAGACTGAGATTAGATGATTTTTATCATTACTATTATTATTAAAGCTTAAGTAATATGGTTACAATAGTGTTAAAGTTTATGAAATTGATGCACAAGGGAGATTGAACATCTTTTTAGTTGTGATGGACCGTTCATGCTCTCTCTTCTAGGACAAGCTTATATGTATCTTGCTGTTTTTCCATTAGCTTTGCCTATTTCTTATTTGTTTATAATGAATTATAATATAATTATATAATATAATAGAAAATATAGTATATAATATAAAATCACTTTATCACTTGACTTCCCATTAATCATCGATTTGCTCGAGCGGGCACCAGTAATGTCTCCATTTGTCCCTGTCTCGTGCTAGTGTAGCCCAATGGCATCTGTTCATTTTAGGAACACAAAGAGCCTCAAACCGATCGTTCAGGATCTTGATGAAGAAGTCTGACCATCTGGTAGGTGGGCGGCTACGCGGTCTTTTGATGTCCCGTGGAATCCAGTCGGTAACGGCTCTAGTCCAGTGGCTGTCTCCAAATCTCATAACGTGTCCAGCCCATCTGATTTTTGATGCCTTGGCAAACGAGACAGCATCCCTGATTCTTGATCGTCAACGGAGGTCGGAACCTCCACTACCTCCACTACCCAGCCACCAGGACGCTTTCTGGATGCTGGGGACAAGACTCACACACGACTGAAGCCCCAAAGAACAAGATAAGTGGAACTCTGAGACCTTGGACTCCAGGCTCAATGGAACCGGGGACAGAGATTCTCTGCTTGCTCCCACCAACCACAGGTGACGAAGGGATTAAAATCAGGAGCCCCACCCTATCCTGCCCTGTCTGCTTCCACCAACCGCCAGAGACCCAGGGATTGGATTGCACATAGAAGACCCACCTACCCCTACCGGTACTAGATAAATACCTCACTGGCAGACCTCCACTACCTCCACTACCTCCACTACCCAGCTGCTGCCACGCTGCAGGACGCTTTCTGGACCGCATGGCAGCTTTGCGTCCGCGCGACACATTATAAGACACTTAATATCCATCTTCCAGAATTGCCATATTTGATAGTGTTCAAATATGGTTTGAACCATGGGAACACCTACAAGAGTGATTAGAGGCCGCCCCAAAAGCCTCTATCCCTCTCAGAGAGCCTGGCAAGCTACTGAGAGTATTCCACCCGCACGGCAGAGCCTCGCAAGCTATCCGTTGTGTATTCGATATGCCAAAACCAGTAATTACAATGGGTCTTATTCCCCTGACCCTGAAGGCGTCACCAATATGGCAGCGTTTAGAAGGTTGAGGAAGGAGAGGCTGATAAAATCTCAAGGCTGAACTAGGCTGCCAAAACAAAGGAAGACAAAAATGATTGTCTGTACTTTCAATGCACATACGCTAGCATAATATAAAATATAATATAATGTAAGATTATTAATATAATCTTAATTCTAATCATTTAGAAGATAAGAGCATTGAAAAAAGTTGTCTGAATGTGTACGTTAAGTTTCTTACTCTCCTTTTTTGTCTCTGATTAAAAAAATCATTGCTCATTCATTGCTCATTTTCCTGCAGTCAGGTTCATTCAATGATTTTTGTGTGTCATAAGAAATTCTGAGGGGCAGGACTGGATGATACAGTGGGTAGGACATTTGCCTTGCAGGTGCCTGACCCTGGCTCTATTCCCAGCATCCCATATGGTTCCCTGAGACTGCCAGGGGTAATCCCTGAGTACAAAGCCAGGAGTAAGCCCTGAGCACATTTAGTTGTGCCTCCCCCCTTAAAAAAGAAAGGAAGGAAGGAAGGAAGGAAGGAAGGAAGGAAGGAAGGAAGAAGCAAGGAAGAAAGAGAGAAAGAAAGAAAGAAATTCTGAGAGTTCAGTAAGTTGAGCACACACTTTGCATAAAGAAATCTTTATTTTGATCATCCTCAGCACCAGCACATGAAAGAAAGAAAGGATAGGAAAGGAAGGAAGGAAGGAAGGAAGGAAGGAAGGAGGAAGGGAGGGAGGGAAGGAAGGAGAGGAAGAGGGAGGAGGAGGGAAGGGAAGGGGAGGGGAGGGAGAGTAAGACAGTAGGAGATAAATTCTGTCCTGGGATGTAACTCAGCAGTAGAACATATGCTTTGCATGTGTGAGGTAAGGTCCTAGCCTAGGTTTGATCCCAGGTACCTAAAAAAAAAAAAAAAAAGTGAATAGCCCAGAGAATCTGCTATGTGGCGGCCAAAGGGATAGCTGAGTGGCTTAGAGTGCCTGTCTTGTAAGAATATGATTTCATATTTTCTCGTTTAAATGCCCAGTGTCCCATGTTCTGAGGATGAACCGACCGCTCTGCTGCATGCCATCCTCATCACTGCAAGCTGTTTCTGACATGCAGCCACACATCTGTATGTCAGCACCACCCAAAGGTCTGTCACCCCGCCCAGTGAACACCACAGTTAAAAGATGTGCAAACAGACCACAACACCCAAACGGAGAGAGAGAACACAGGGGATTGTCCTGCCACAGAGGCAGGGGGGGATGGGGGGATGGGGGTGGGAGGGATATTATCCATGGTGGTGAAAAACGGGCACTGGTGGAGGGATGGGTATCTGAACATTGTATAATTGAAACCCAAGCACAAAAAAAAATTGTAAATCTACAACTGTAAAAAAATAAAAAAATAAATAAATAAATTAAAAAAAAAAAAGATATGCAAACACCATGACCAGGAAGTTCTGCCTCCAGGGAGGGAGCCTGGTCTGAGCGGTGCAGGGATGCCCAGCAGGCACCACAACCACCATTTGTGCCTCCTCTGAATATGTGACATTAAAGGTTAGAACCATAGTACAGCAGGGAAGTGTTTGTCTTTCACGTGCCCAGTCTAACACCTCATAGGGTCCCTGGAGTCTGCCAGAAGTGATCCCTGAATGGAGAGCAGGAGTAAGTCCTAGTACTGCCACATATGGCCCCCAAAACAAAAAGGCAAGATAAATAAATAAAGACTCGGAACCTAGAGAGCAAAGGAGTGCAAAGCACAATGAGTGTTCGGTCAAGCGTTCAAGCACCCAGCCGGCCCTGGAGCTGAAAATGAAATGCGCGGGGACAAAATCAGGCATTGCACAAATATCAGCAACAATGACAAAGGGTTGCGGGAGGAAAATAAATGTAAAATAAATCCGACAATAGCATATGTAAAAGGGGTTAGGGTGTTAGCTGGAAGGGCTGGAATATGAAGGAGCCCTGGGTTTGAGCCTGCCACTGTATGTGCCTCTGGCAACACAAGGAGCAACCCTTGAGCACTGACCTGGGAGTTGGTCCTGATCTAGATTTGGTCTAAACCCTCCCCCAATGTGTGTGTGACTGTGTGTGTGTGTGTGTGTGTGTGTGTGTATAAATTTGAGGACAAGTCAGTCAGATAGCTCATAAAGATTTTGAGTAGATGGGCAGAGAGATAGCATAGCAGGTAAGGCATTTGCCTTGCAAGCGACCAACCCAGGTTCGATCCTTGTACCCCATAGGGTTCCCCAAGCATTGCCAGGAGTGATTCCTGAGTGCAAGCCAGGAGTAACCCCTGACGACTGCCAGGTATGACCCCAAAACAAAAGTAAAAATTCTTTTTTAAAAACTGTTTTTAAGAATTTGGGGGCTGGAGTGATAGCACAGCAGGTAGGGTGTTTGCCTTGCACGTGGCCAACCCGGGTTTGATTCCCAGCACCCCATATGGTCCCCTAAGCACCGCCAGGAGTAATTCCTGAGTGCAAAACGAGGAGTAACCCTGAGCATCGCCGGGTATGACCCAAAAATCCAAAAAAATATTATATTAAATTGGTGGATCATGTTGGACACTTTGGTGTGGTGGTGGGATGCAGTAATTTTGTAGTCAATACCATAAATGTTAACACTATTATAACCATATTACCTAAACCATAATAAAAATAACTTTGGAGAGGTTAGGTAATATCTGGCTGTGCTCAGGGTTTACTTCTGGCTCTGGCTCAGGGCTCAGTCCTGGCAGGGCTCAGAAGACCACTTGTGGTGCTGATTATTAAGCCGGGATCAGTGATGTACAAGCAAGTGCCTTACCCACTGGTCTCTGGTCCCCCATATAAATTCATTTTAAAGGGATTGTATATTGGAGTGAGAGTGATCATACAATGCTCAGGGGACCATGCCATGCCAGGGATAAAATTCAGGTATCCTGCATGCTAAGCTTACACTCAGTTCATTGAGCCAACTCTCTGGGCCAAAATTATTTGTTTTAGCTTTTTATTGAAGTTCATCTGTTAGGGCCAGAGAGATGGTGCAAATGTTTTTCATTTGCTCTGGTTTTTGTGACACTCCTAATGATACTCTGCTGGAGGTGCATGCACTCAACTTGTTGAACTCTCTCTGCCTCCACTTTAAATATATATATATTTATATATGTATATTTACATTTATTTATATGTGTGTGTGTGTATAGCATTGTCCTCCGTTGTTCATCGATTTGCTCGAGCGGGCACCAGTAAAGTCTTCATTGTGAGACTTGTCGTTACTGTTTTTTTGGCATACTGAATACACCACGGGTAGCTTGCCAGGCTCTGCCATGCGGGCGGGATACTCTCCCTAGCTTGCCGGGCTCTCCAAGACGGACGGAGGAATCAAACCTGGGTCAGCCACGTGCAAGGCAAACATCCTAGCTGCTGTGCTATATCACTCCACTATATATACATATATAATGCCAATTCTTTGTGGACAAAGCTAGAAAACTTTGTATTGGAAGACATTAAAGAAGGCATTAGTCAATGGAAGATTTACCATATAAATGAATAAAAAATTAAATATTTTTTAAATTATCTGTAGACTTAATACAATTTTTTAAAAGAACTTTTTTTAAAGAAACAGAAAACTTTACTGAAAAGCAGAAAAGAAAGAAAATCCCTGCCAGGGGAACTTAGAATAGGACCAAGTTCAATATATAATCATTTTTTTGTTTTGTTGTTTGGTTTTTGGGCACATCAGGTAGTGTTCAGGGGTTACGCCTGACTCTACACTCAGGAATTACTCCTGGTGGTGATTGAGGTATTAAACAGATACCAATAATTGAATTCGGGTTGGCCACATGCAAAGCAAGTAAACTATTGATTGTGCTATCTCTCCAGCCTCTTCTATTTTTAATAATTTTTTTTTGGGGGGGAACCACATCCAGCTTTGCTCAGGGCTTACTCCTGGCTCTGTGTTCAGGGATCATTCCTGATGGGCTTGTGGGACCATATGGGGTGTTGGGTTTGATCCTGTATTGGCTGCATGCAAAGTAAGCACCTTGCTGTTGGCCCCTAATGTAACTAATAAAATTGATCTGGTTGGCCCTAATGTAACTAATGAAATTGCCAGAGTCAATTTTCATCAGCAGATGCAGAAGCTGCTCAAAGATGGGCTGATAACCCAGGAGCCTGTAATTGTACCTTCCTGGACTTGATGCTGAGAAAAGTCCTTGGCCTGTCCAAGGAGCCTGCATAAAAGGATGGTAAGGCAATGCCAGTGCTTGAATACCCACGGAAAAGAGAATTCTATGCTGGCTACTCCGAAAATAAGATGAATCTAATAAAAAGGTTGACGGCTACTGGGACATAACGATAAAGTTCAGCTTGTTAAAAAAAAAAAAAAAAGCAGATGACCACGAAACAAGCAAGCCACACAGTGAATGCCGACAAAGTTTGTAAGAAGCTCCTGGCTGACCAGGCTGAACCGCAAGTATGCAAGTACAGAGAAGAGCCCTAGAGGTCAAGGAGGAAATCATCAAGATTCTTTAAAGAGGGACCAGAAGATTGTACAGAGGGCAGGGCACTTGCCTTGCATGCAGCTGTCCAGGAATCGAGCCCCAGCATCCGATAGGGTCCCCAGAGCCTGCCAGGAGAGCCCCTGAGCACAGAGTCAGGAGTAAGTCCTCAACGATGCTGGGTGTGGCCCACACACACACACACACACACATACACAAAAAGAAGAGAGTGAGAGAGGAAATGAGAGAGACCAAGAAATAAAGTTCCCTTCTCTTGCTATACCCATTGGCCTCCATAGTCTCATCAGTCATTCAACAAAATAATCACTTAATCACTTAATCACTTAACTTCCCATTAGTCGTCGATTTGCTCGAGCGGGCACCAGTAACGTCTCCATTTGTCCCTGTCGCGTGCTAGTGTAGCCCAACGGCATCTGTTCACTCCGGGAACATGAAGAGCCTCAAACCGATCTTTCATGATCTTCACGAAGAAGTCTGACCATCTGGTAGGTGGGCGGCCACGCGGTCTTTTGACATCCCATGGAATCCAGTCGATAACAGCTCTAGTCCAGCGGTCGTCTTTAAACCTCATTACGTGACCAGCCCATCTGATTTTCGACAAGTTGGCAAATGAGACAGCGTCCCTGATTCTTGATCGTCGACGGATGTCAGAACTCCGAATTCTTTCTCTTATTTGAGTGAAACGTGATATTCCAAGCATAGCTCTTTCTATTCTTCTTTGGGAGACCTGAATAGCGTTCTCATCTTGTTTGCGTAGGGCCCAGGTCTCTGAGGCATATGTTAATGCAGGAAGAACAGTGGAATCAAAGAGATGTGCCCGGAGTCGGAGGTTCTTCGTCCTCTTAGCTATTTCTTCGACATTCTTGAAGGCGTTCCAAGCCGCTCTCTTCCTCCTGCGCAGCTCGGGTGCCAGGTCATTTGTCATGTTGACTTCTCGACCTAGGTACACATAGCTGTTGCATTCGGAGATGGTCGTTCTGTTGAAGCGAATGGGGCGTCAGGAACGAGGCTGTTTCTCATAAACATTGTCTTCGTAAGATTCAGCTGTAGTCCTACCTTTCCACACTCACGGTCAAAGTCGGCCAGCATTTGTGCCGCTTGGCTGATGTTTGGTGTTATTAAAACAATGTCATCAGCAAAGCGGAGGTGGTGTAGTTGCCGACCATCTATCTTCACTCCCATTCCTTCCCATTCTAGTCATCGCATGATGTTCTCGAGAGTGGCACTGAAGAGTTTCGGTGAAATGGTATCATCTTGCCACACCCCTCTCTTGACATCAATGATCACTTCTTTGTAGAATGATGAGATCCTGATAGTGAATCCGCAATACAGCTCACGGAGGATCCTGATGTATTGGGCTTGAATGCCCTGATTGGCTAGGGCTTCAATGACCACTTCCATCTCAACAGAATCAAAGGCCTTCTTTAAATCAATGAACGTTAAACAGAGCGGCATCTTGAACTCCCGAGAAACCTCAATGAGCTTGGTTATCATGTGGATATGGTCGATGGTGCTGAATCCTTTGCGGAACCTGGCTTGCTCGCATGGTTGTCCTTCATCTAGTGTTCTGCCAATCCTATTTAGGATGACTCAAGTGAACAACTTGTAGATGACAGACAATAGGCAGATGGGGCGATAGTTGCCAATGTCATGGATGTCTCCCTTCTTGAACAGTAGTACGGTCCTGCTGGTTTTCCATTGGGACGGAACCTTGCATTCAGACAGGTAGTGAGTGAAGAGCCGAGCCAGTGTATTGATGAGTACTGACGGCAGGTTCTTTAGGTGTTCAGGTCTGACCTTGTTTGGGCCGGGTGCTGTTTGTTTATTTACTGACGAAATGGCGTGTCAGATTTCAGAAGGGAGAACGTTGGGAACGACATATCCATCCTGTGGAATTTGGTATGTCGGCAAGTGGACATGGCTATCAAAGAGATTTGAGTAGAAGTCATGGATAATCTTCTCCATTGCCGTTCTGGATCCATCAGGACATCGGAGGGCAGTCATCTTGGTCATGTAGTTGGCGAAGGACAGGTGGGCGTAACGAATACTTTTCCCGGCTTCTGCCGCATCTACCAGTACTTCTGTTCTTCTCTCTTTGAAGTCTTCCTTGATCGCATCTCTGCACTGCTTTGCGAGCTCGCACGTTAGCTTGCGGTTGCCTGAGGCATGCGCCAAACCACACTGGCGAATTAGCTCAAGAGTTTTCGAAGACAGGCGTTTTTTTGTGGCTATCTCTCTCTTGGTGTCCCTTGCACATTCATGGAGGTGCTGAACCAGTCAATCGTATTCCTCGTCAATGTTGTCAACAATGGCATCTTCCCATGTTGCCGCAATAGTGCCAAAGAGTTCCCAGTTGGTGGTCATTCTGGGAGTTCTCTTTTTGAACTTTGCAGCCCTTTCTCCGCGCTCTGTGAAGTAGAATTTTGCACGAAGGAGATGGTGATCCGATCCCGTTCGAACTTTTGGGACAACAGCGACATCGGTCAGGCAAAACCTTCGATTGAATATGATGTGGTCTATTTCGTTGTGGAATCGTCCACTGGGAGACTCCCATGTCCAACGTTCAGATTCTGCCTTCTGGAACTGTGAGTTACCATGGATGGTCTTGGTCGACATGATGAACTCAGACAGTCTCTCACCCTGTTCGTTCCATTCTAGGCCATGGGTCCCGATGTGAAGTTCTTCAGCTGATCTTCTCGGTCCTATCTTGGCATTAAAATCACCCACAATGATCTTGTAGAAGGTGTGGTCTTCTTTATAGAACTTCTCCAGTTCCATGTAGAACTCCTTGATTTCTCTTTCATCATAATGAAATGTTGGTGCGTAGACAAAGAAGTTAGAAACTGCAGGCAGTGAGCCACATCTATTCAGATGTAAACGTCCGATTCGGGTTGTTAGGCATTCGAAAGAATCAATGCTCTTGGCCAAGTTTGTGTTGACAAGGACACCGACGCCTCC
The DNA here is from genome assembly GCF_029834395.1 of Sorex fumeus. NCBI lineage: Eukaryota > Metazoa > Chordata > Mammalia > Eulipotyphla > Soricidae > Sorex > Sorex fumeus. The sequence continues at coordinate 37,037,749 of NW_026606101.1, read as the reverse complement.
GACCCCTCTTTTATCGCATGTTCCAATGACACTACCTCCACTACCCAGCCGTCACCACACTCCAGGACGCTTTCCGGACCCGCGCGGCCGCACAAGACACTAAATATCCATCTTCCGGAACTGTCGTACCATATTTGATGAGGTTCAAATATGGTAACACCTACAAGGGTGATTAGAGGTCGCCCCAAAAGCCTCTATCCCTCTTGGAAAGACTGGAAAGCTACCGAGAGTATTCTGCCCGCACGGAAGAGCCTGGCAAGCTATCCGTTGTGTATTCGATATTCGATAAAATAAATCAATTTTTAAAATATGGAAACTGGAGAACCGGCATGATCATACAGCAGGTAGGGCATTTTCTTTGCATGTAGCCAACCCAGGTTTGATTACCAACATCCCATATGGTCCCTGGAGAACTGTCAGGCACAATTTCTAAGTATAGAACCAGGACTAAGACCTGAGCATCTCTGGGCATGGCCCCAAAACAGAAATAAATAAATAAATAAATAATCACTGTATCACTGTTACTGTCATTCTGTTGTTCGAGCAGGCACCAGTAAAGTCTCCATTTGTCCTAGCCCTGAGATTTTAGCAACCTCTATTTACTCGTTCTTCCCAACAGTGCCACACTGGAGGCTGTTTCAGAGTCAAGGGAATGAGACCCATTATTGTTACTGTTTTGGCATATTGAAAATGCCACGGAGAGCTTGCCAGGCTCTGCCGTGTGGGCAGCAAGATACTCTAGGTAGCTTTTTGGGTTCTCTGAGAGGGAGAACTAGACTATAAGAGGTTGCGAGGCCACAAATGTGGACACGCGCTTCCAGGAGCTTTGTTTTATAGTCTCTGAATCTTGGCCATTGATGAGATTACATGGCTCTGGGGGTAGTTTGTGGGTGTGACTGCCAGGCTACTGGAAAATGGGGGATCTGGGTGGAGGAGGCCCAGTCCCAATCCGAGCAGGCTTGGAGATCTCAGCTCTGGGTCCCGCACACCTGGATTCCTCTGCCAGTTCCTTCATGCGTGAGGCTCCTCCAAGCATGTGGAGAGTGGCCTTGTGCATGTCTGTGGCTGGGTTCCATAGGTCTTTGGCTGCCAAGACTCTGCTCAGGGCAGGGAGGGAAACTGAACCCGCCCCCCTCTAAGGGGTCCTGGTGAAAATAGCCAGGGGCGGGAGGTCAGGATAATGGAAATAGGATAGCGAAATAGCAGATTTTAACTATACCATGGTGGAGATTTCTGGCTGCTTGGAAATAAAGACTTCAAGACAATTTATCTATACCTATGGGGAATGCTTTGAAAGAGAAAATACCATGAAAGCAAATAACAAGTCTGATTGCAAATTTTCACTGTAAGTTGAAAAATGTTTTAAAATTTCTCCTGAAAATGTCAGAGAAAATTCTTGGTTAGAAGAAAGAGCAGATCCACAGAAAATTAGAACTTAAAGAAAAAAATTAAGACAAAATTGTTCTTTTTTCAAATATATTAATTCCCCCTCATCTTTTTTTTTGGTGCTAGGAATAAAACCTAGGGCTTCACCCATACAAGATATACAGTCTACCATTGAGTTACGCTTATAGCCTTTTACTTGTAGGTTTTAAGAAAGATGTGTTTTAATACTTGAAAACCTAAAGGAACAGAATTGGGAAATCAGGATGGAAACTGACAGGGAAATTGATCTAGTCCTAGTCATAATCATTTTCTTAAGCAATTACCATATAATATCTTCTCAGAAAGATAGAATAACACATGAATAAAGAAACTTATAATAGTGAGACAAGATAATGGATTAAAAGATAGAGGGTGACTAAGTTGCATTATTTTATTTTATTTATTTGTTTTTTCTTTTTGGGTCACACCGGGCGATGCTCAGGGGTTACTCTTGGCTCATGCACTCAGGAATTTCTCCTGGTGGTGCTCAGGAAACCATATGGGATGCTGGGAATCAAACCCGGGTTGGTTGCCTGCAAAGCGAATGCCCTACCCACTGTGCTATCACTCCAGCCCCAACGTTGCATTATTTTATTTTTTTAATTTAATTTTTTTTTAGATTTTTATTAGTGAAACACCATGAAAGTTGCATTATTTTAATTGGCAACAGTGCATGAGATTTAGATGAAATGATCAAGGAATGACTTATACAAAGGAGGTTGAATTTCTTTTCTTTCTTGCCAATGCTTCAATTTGTTCATATATCACTTCTATTATATTCTTAGTTCACTTTCACTGTTGTGATGAGACTAGACCAGAGAGAGATAAAAAAAAAAATTGGGGCCAGAGAGTTGGTGGGTAAGGCATGGCAGAGCCTGGTTTGATCCTGACAGGCATTGCCTATGGTCACCTGAGCACACTCAATGGTGACTCCTAAGCACAGAGAAAGGAATAAATGAATAAAATGAAAACGTAAGACATCCTAACTCCAACATCCTAACATCCCTCTCTAACTGTACTCTAGGATGGGACTGAGCAGGTTTGGACCTGTTTTCAACTTGACTATAGTTACTGGAGAAGTCTTAAGTGCTACTTTTATGCATTTGAAGATTACCAGAGAGAAGAGGCTGGGCAGCTAACCCTGAGGGTCTAAGCAGCCCCACCACCAAGGGAAGAATGGAGGGGTGGGGGGGCACCTATGGAGGTACAGGAAAACGTTTCCATAAAACAGAAGGAAAGACTTCATTGTTATCTAAGCAAAAAGAGTGGGGTGTGTGGGGGAAGAGAAGGTTGCTCTTTGAAAGATCTAGATGTGTTCAAGGAGCACCTGATACACACTTACTAGAATGCTCTGCAGTGACCTTATCATCTTTATCATGCCTCTGTCTCTTTCCGGTTTCAAAAAATATTTTTAAGTTGAATTCATTTCTATTTTTCAGTTGTTTGCTTGGTGTGGTTTTGGTGGATCACACCTGGCAGCACTCAGGGCATACTCCTGGCTATGCGCTCAGGGGTCAGTCCTGGCAGGGTTCAGAAGATCATACATGGTGGTGCCAGGGATTGAATCTGGGTTGGCCACTTGCATGGCAAGCACCCTGCCCACTATACTATCTCTCTGCGCCATTAATTGTTACATTTGGGCAGGGTGGGGGAGTGAAGAGGTGGAGGGGTGGAGGGGTGAACACTTGGATCTGTGCAGAGGTTACTCCTGCCTCTGCACTAAGGAATCACTCCAGGTGATGCACAGGGGACCATATGGGATGCCGAGGATCGAACTCAGGTGGGTCATATGCAAGGCAAGAACCCTACCTGCTGTATTATTGCTCTGTTTCCAAGAATTCTTTTCTTGTTTTATATTTAGGGGATGAGGAAGACCTTACACAGAGGAAAATTGCAAGACTGATTTCTGGACCATCAAGTGATATTGATAAAATCTTGTGTTTTGATCAAGAAGGAAGATAATACATTAGAATTTCTCTTCTCCCAATAAACAGCCAGCAAATCCAGTGCAGCAAACAATCATCAAAAGTGTAGTTATTATTTTTCATCCCCAATCTCCCAAACACTGTTTTTTTTTTTTTGGAGGATTTTAGCCTTTCATCCCAGTGTTCTATAAACTGGATAAATGGATAAAATAGCTCAGAGAGTCATTGATTTGAAATCTAGTGGAAAGGCAGGGAAGGGGGCTGGAGTGATAGTACAGCCGGTAAGGCATTTGCCTAGTACGTGGCCGAACCCAGTTCGACTCCCAGCATCGCATCCGCCAGGAGTAGTTCTTGAGTACAGAGCCAGGAGTTACCCCTGTGCATCGCCGGGTGTGACCCAAAAAGCAAAAGAAAAGAAAAGAAATGGGAGGAGGGACTATTCACGGCATTGATTGACTTTTTGTTATTGTAGGACTTTGGAACCAAGTGAAGTTTTTTAACTTCCAGGAGAGGGGGGTGATTTACATTTTAAAACAACAGCTCTGTTTTTCACTTTCTCTCAGCCAAGCTCTTTCTAAAAAATCTCCGGTTTGGTGACAGATAAAAATATCTTCGCAGAATCTCCCCAAAGCAGCGCCATCAGCCTTTTCGACTAGCGAGAAGGAGAGTTCCGGTGCCGCCAAGCTAGTCTTCTTCCTGCACCCCCTCGGCTCTCCGGGTGGCTCAGCAGGATCTGAATCTTGCTCCTCTAGTCGGGGTGGGGGTGGCGGGGCGGGGGGGTGGGAGGGACCTTTACTCCCGATCAGGGCGAAGCCTGACCCCTTGAGGAGCGCCGGGGAGGCTAAGCTGATGCGACCCATCCGGAGTCGGGAGAGCTGCGCCCCCTCTCCGCGCGCGGGGAGACCTCTCCAGTGTAGCCGAGAAATCCGTTACCAGGCTGCAGTGTCCCCAAGGGCCATTCCCGGGCGGAAGAGACCGGGAAACCGCTGTGTAGATTATCCAGCGGGCTAGCTGGGCGCGCAGCGGGTCGGGTTACAGACAGGTGAGTCTGGCGGATGGGTGAGCTCCGGCGCCAGGTAAACCCTGGCCAGAGCGCCCCCGCCTGCAGCCCCCTCCCCGCCGCCGTCAGCTGGCACTCGGTTCCCCACCGCTGCAGGGGGGCTCCGGGCTCGCCCGTGACGGCTGCGCTCCGCGTCCAGGGCGCGCGCAAAGCCGGGGCTATGGGAGAGGCAGAACGTTCCCGACTTGGGCACGACCGCTCTGAGAAACTTGGCGTCTTTCTCTTACCGGTTCTCGCTCCTTCTGTCCCTCCCCCATCCCTCCAGGTAGAGAGAGAGAGAGAGTGGGGGGGGGGGCCGAGGGGGGGGGAAGAAGTTCTCCAGTCACCTGCGGCCGTCAGCCCATCTTCATTTTTCTGACTTACTGGAAAGGTATTTCCCAGCCCCAAAATTTCGGGAGCAGGCAGTTTAGGACAGGTAATAGTTGGGAGTGGGTGAGAATTAAGATTTTCCCCCGTCCTTTATCCCCTCTAAGTTGCATTTGCATAACATGCACTTGGCTTTTGTTTCCATTCTGTATTTTACATGGGGGCGCAGGGGTCTTGGGGTGCAAGTTGCTTTGGCAAAACCCCAAAAAACAAACAAAAAACCCAAGTAATTTTGCTTAGCTTGTGGAGCACATCTCAATTTATTTTAAAACAATTGTTCGAAAGCGACTGAACTTAAAATTGCATTGTTCTCGTCTTTATTTGGGGGTTCCATTGTAGGTGATCAGGGGCTCAGGCTCTTAAATTACCACCGCCCCCCTTACCAGATCTGAGTGCGCTGAGCCTTTCACTGTCTATCCCTTCTGCCAGCCAAGATTTTAACCAGCTCCAGGAACGATCCAGAAAGTCCAGAGGAACCGAGCCATTTTCCGGCTTGCTAGTTAGAGACAAATGCATTCGGGGCGGGGGTGTGGGGGGTGCAATTTGCAAGGGAGGCTCCAGCTCTTGCGAGGGATGCCCTGGCAAACGGACCTGGGGTTTACCTCCAAGAGTTGGCCCTGAGGTGCCTGAATTGGGGAATAGGGCGGGGGCTGATTAAAAAACATTCTTCCCTTTTTAAAAAGGGGAGGGGGGAAAGAATCAGACGTTAAATTCTTTTGCAAACATTCATGCCTAAGGAAGGGCTGGAACAGGCAGCCGCGGCCGCCGGAACCGGTCGGACAGGTAGCGAGCTTGTTGACACCGTTATGTTGCAGGGCGCATGCTCACTCCTAAGTTTCCTGGTGCCTTTTCTATTCCACCTTATGAAACTTTTTCCTCGGCGTGGTCTCACCCGCGATTTAAGGCATAGGTGTCGCCCAGCCGGCGAGGCAGGGAGCCGCCGGGCGTGCGGGGGAGAGGCCGGGGCCGCGGCGCGGCAGGGAGCGGGGGAAGGGGGCCGACTCGGCGGGAAGGTGGGTTCTGGCCGCCGGGAGCCGGGGACCGAGCCGCCGCCGCCCCTAGCGGGGACCGCCAAGAGGAAGGGACCGCGGTCCAGGGAGGGGGCCCCAACATGCCCAAAGCGTTCCTGGTGAAGAGGAGGAGCCTGGGGGTCTCGGCTCGCAGCTGGGATGAGCTCCCGGATGAGGAAAGGGCAGACACCTACATCCCAGGTGAGCGCCGCGCGGGGGCCCGGCCTGGGCGCGGGGCTCTGGGTGGGGGCGGGGGCGGCGGGCGCTCGGGGCTGGGCTGCAGGGCTGCCCCCTCCGAGACCCCCGTTCCGGGGGAGGGGGGAGGAGGAGGTCCCCGCGGTGCCGGAGGATCGGGAGTGAGAGGCTGCGAGCCGGGCGACCGGCTCCCCTTCCCCCCTCGAGGTGTCTTTAATTGCCCGGCGGCGGGACCGTTGGCTTCGGCGGCCGGGGTGGCCCAGCCGGGTGAATGGCAGGCCGGCAGAGCCAGCCGGGCCACGTCCTCGTCGGGCTGCACGCGGATCGGGCAAGCCTGGGGGGGCTCCGTGGGTAGAGGTCGCTCTGCGCCCCCCTCCCCCGGCCCGTCCCAGGGAGAGGAAACTTGGGCGCGTGGGGTCCCCGGGGCGCGTGGCCCTCCGTTCCTCGTGGGCGCGGGGACGGAGCGCGAGAAGCGGCCGCAGGACCCTGCGGTCAGCTCGGAAGACCCGAGTGAGGGTTCACACTGCAGTCCCCGCGGCGTTGCCCACTTGGCGGGGTGCCCGGGGCCCGGGCGGGGCGCGGCGGCACAGCCCGCGGGTCAAACTGCTGCTGGCGCGCGGGCCTGACGCCGCGTGCGTGTGTGTGTGCGTGCGTGTGTGTGTGTGCGCGCCTGTGTGTGTGCGTGTGTGTGTGCGCGCGCGTGTGTGTCGGTGTGTGGGGTGCGGCCCCTCCCTCCGCAGTGGTTTTGGGACATCTGCTCCACGACCCCCCCGAAGACTGTCGCAGCGACGGCGGCAGCAGTAGCGGCAGCGGCAGCAGCAGCGCGGGGGAGCCTGGAGGCGCCGAGAGCAGCTCGTCCCCGCGCGCCCCCGAGCTTGGAACCCCCGAGCCCGGCGACGCGGAAGGCACGACCGGACTCCCGGAGACCAGGCAGCGCCCGGTCGCCAGGTCGAAAATCAAGGTACGCTGTCGACTCTGCCCCCGCCGCCACCTGCACCACGCCCTGGCGTCGGGCTCCCGGGTCCGCGCCCCTCCCCGCCGCGCCCGCCCGCGCACCCGCGCCAGCGCCCCGAGCGCGCCCGCCGCCCTGCACCTGCCCCTGGGCCGGGTCCCCCGCGCGTTCCCCGCACCGCTGAGCCCCAGAGACCCGCTCCCCGGATCGGATGGCCCCCGAGGTCAAGCCCCCGCTTGTGAGCGGAGCGGCAGTGGCCTGGCCGTCGGGGTTCCTGGGTGGGAGTGGTGGGACCTGGGCGCCCCGGGAGCCTTTCCTCCCTCCCGGTCGCACGGAAAGTTTCCGGGCCGGCCTGGTCTGCGGTCTGGCGTTCTTGGCCGATGCAAGTCGCACCGGGGGTTTCTCGGGGGTCACATCTAACCGAGACTAATACCGTGTTGTCTCTCCCCGCCCTCCCCCCCCCCCGCCACGAGGTCCGCACTGGGTCCTTTCATTTGTCGGGTCTCTGAAACATTGAGTGGAGGCGCAGAGCCTCAGGTTCCCGCCCGCCGTTGGACGGAGAGTTCGTTCCCCTTTATCTTGGCGCTTCAACCCCCCTCCCCCCCAACTCGGTACTATTCTAGACTCGTCGGCGCATAGGTGCTTTTCTGGCCGGCATCACCCGCTCCGAGGTCTCTCCCGCCCCCTCACCCCCACCCAGAGTAAGGAATCCCACTCAAGTTCCAGCCGCAAGCAGGCTGGATTGGGGGGAGGAGGGTGGGCGGTGCGGGTTAGGTGTCGCGTGACCCCCTCTCGGACCACATTGCGGTGTAGCTATTTACTGGCAATCCAGTAGAGCCCAGCCGAGGGATGGGAGAGCAGGGCTGGGAGAATAGCGGGACCGAGTTCCAGGTCTTCGGAGCCGGGAGGGAAAGCGCAGATGACTTTTCCTGGGCGAGGCCTGCCCCCTCCCCCCCCAGCACATTGCCTCGAGGTAGGCTTGGGCGGTCGGGCTCCAGCCTTGAGCCTGGAGGCTGGGGCTGGTAATCCGCTGGAAAGGGCTCTCGCAGTGCTGCTGTCTTGGTAGGGTTTGCTGTTGAGAGCGTTGGTAAGGTTCAAAGTTGGTTGTCCTGAGCCTCTTTTTGGCCTGATGGGGTTAAGTGGGAGGGGACAGTTTGCCTGAGGCTGATAGTTCTGCCCTCCAGGAAATTCTACAAAGTGGCCCACTTGCATATTTATCACCTTGCTGGTAGGACAATTGCAAGCCTTGTTTTGGGATCTACTGTAGCGGGTTGGCCCCAACCCCCAATGCCCAGATTACCCTGGGGGAAAACTGGTTGAGGAGAAAGTTTTGGTCCCTTGACCAACTTTTTAGAAGATCTGTCGTCCTGCCTCAGGCAAACAGTACCTTTGGAGCCTGGGATTAGGGAATCAGGAAAACCTATCTTATTTCCTGGCCGCCTAGAAACTCTCCCCACCTCCACCCTGGAGTGGGGGTGGAGTCTAGAGTTTGCTCCTGAACCGTTAACAGTTTCCTGAGGAGTTTTTGTTTGTTTACTAAGGACTTCACAGATGCCTTTTCCCTCTCCACTTCCCTCCACAATAGATTTCTTGCTTGGAGCATCCAGAGGTATTGCCTGTGACTCTGGCATATTTTCAGTGGACTGGTCAAGCTGCCAGTTAGATGAGCACATTGTGTAGTTCTAGAGTTCTGTGTAAATAGAACGTGCTGAACTCTTTAAGGATTCGTTTCTTAACCTGAAGGGTAAGGAGACCCACCCAGTGATGTGGCCCTTGCATGATATATTGCTTCACTGTCACTGTCCTCCCATTATTCATCAGTTTGCTCGAGTGGGCCCAGTAACGTCTCCACTGTGACACTAGTTGTTACTGTGTTTGGCATATTGAATACGTCACGGGTAGCTTGCCAGGCTTTGCCGTTTGGGCGAGATACTCTGGTAGCTTGCTGGGCTCTCCGAGAGGGGCAGAGGAATCGAACCCTGCTCGGCCTGGCTGGCTGCGCGCAAGGCAAACGCCCTGCCCGCTGTGCAGGGTGTTTACCTTGCACGTGGCAGACCCTGCTGACCCGAGTTCGATTCCTCCACCCCTCTCGGAGGGCCCGGCAAGCTACTGAAAGCATCTCCCCCACACGGCAAAGCCTGGCAAGCTACCCAAGATGTATCTGATATGTCAGACACAGTAACAAGTGTCACAGTGGAGACGTTACTGGGCCCGCTGGATGTATTGCTTAAACAACTGATTTTCTAGATTGTGACTTTGTTACTTCTTTGTTGCAGGATTTTTGATAAACTACTAACCCCTCAGAACCCCAACTTCTTTGTCTCCACAATGGGGAGAGTAATGATACCTGCCTCATACTACTGAGAGAATGAATACAGATTGGGACATAGGGGCCTAAGAGATTGTGCAGAGATTAAGCCTCTTGCATATGGTTACGCATGTACACTATTTTGAAACTATCTCCACTACCAGGCATGCCCCCCCCCCTCGAAAAAAGATTGGGATGTAGTACTTGATTTGATCCCCGGCACCATACCACATAGTCCCCCCAAGCACTGCTGGAAATGACACCCCAAAGACTGCCAGGTCTGTATCCCCTGCTCCAAGAAAAAGTGAGACGTAGTGGGTGGCACCATAACTCTAGCCTGAATGATTTGAGTTGGTGGGAAGACACAAATAGTAATTAACTGTATTACAGGAAACTTAGTGCCAAGCCAGCAAAGATGTGATAAATTCTAAGTGGGAAAGGTTTTCTTGGTCTGGGATTTGAGAGTTGTGAAGAAGGGAGAGAGGCAGGATTATATTGTTGTTGTTGGGAGGTTTTAGCCATGCCTGGTGGTGGTATTCAGGGCTCACTCCTGCTTCTGATTAAGGATCACTCCTGGTGAGGCTTAGGCGACCATTTGCAGTGCTGGGAATCGAACCTGGGTCAACTACATGCAGGCAAGTGCCTTAACCCTGTGCTATCTTTCTAGTTCCAGGAGTTAGTCTGGGACAGGATGAGCCTAAAGCTTGAATTAAAAGAGAAACTGATTATTATGGTCATACTGGAGTGTTGAAAGTAGATAAAGGGATACACACATAATAAACTTTCAGTATCTGTATTGTGAACCAAATGCCCCAAAGAAAAGTGGGGCAAGGGGAGGGAAACTGGGAAATGTACCCTGGTGAAGAAATGGGTGTTAGAACATTATATGACTGACACCCAATCATGAACACATTTGTAATTGTATCTTATTATGATTCAATTAAAAAATTTTTAATAAAAGGAATTAAAATTGGGGAGGGAGGGAAAGAGAAAAGAAAAACTGTGGTGACTGGAAGACGGTGGCTAGCTGGAACCAGGGAGAGTGGGAGGTGAGGAACCAGAAAGGAAGGGTCAGCTCTAGAAGGGGTGGGTGTTCCTAGGGTCAGCTCTAGAAGGGGTGGGTGTTCCTGGGGACAGAGGACTTGCTCTGGGAAGTTTTTGAGAAAGAAACCTTGAGTTAGGTCCATCTTACCAGTTTGTGAGTTGTTAACCTATTCCAAGCCTTTGTTCCCTGATCTGTAAAATATAGAAATAATAGCGACTTATTACTTATTACTCTGAGAGTGTCATGTAAGGGCTGGAGAGGTACTTGCTTGCCTTCAATCTCTGTCATTCCGTATGGTCCAAGCACCTCCAGGAGTAACTCCTGAGAGCAGAACCAGGAGAAGCCCTGACTATTGCTGTGTGCCACCCTCACCTCCTCACCACCAGAGAGAGAGAGAGAGAGAGAGAGAGAGAGAGAGTATTAAGAAGTATTGTGTAGCCTAACTGAGATCATGGCTGCAAAATGTTCGGTCCCTTTTTGCTTCTGTATGAACGGCCCACTGGGGAGTTGGCGGACAGTGACCCACAGCATCCAGCCCTCAGGGCTGTGTTGCTTTTGGTTGGGACAGAGGCTTTACCAACCGACTTGATCTGGAAAGGACTGTAGACTCTGATTGGGAAATGCGACCTATCCCAGCCTATCTGTCTTTGACTTGTGCGTGGAGCAGGTTATGAAATTGTCTATGAGTGAGGATTCTGTAACTTACAAAACTGATGTGATGGAGAGATGATGTGCCCAGGGAAATCTGTCTGCCAGGTGAGGTCCCTGCCAGGTCCCTTTAAATCCCTTTGTGCTGGACTTAGTGATCTCTAACTGTGTGGGCAGAGACCAGCAGGAATCCTGGCTATGGGTGTCCTTCAAAGACTTGTCAGATATAAGAAGTAACTGAGTTGAATCTGTGAGTGGACTGAAGCTGCCCATTCTTTTTGGGTTTTGTTTGTTTGTTCATTGGTTGGTCATATCTGGTGTGTGGCCCCAGAGTTACTCCTGGCTCTGTGCTCAAAAATCAATCTTGGTGAGGATCCAGGGGACCATCCCAGGCTGGTCACATGCCAGACAAACGCCCTCCCTACTGTACTGTCACTGAGGCCCTGAAATTGCCCATCCTGACCTGATGCTAGGATAGTTTAGCAAATGTATTTCTTGCCTCACCTCATACCAATCTGTTCTCCCTTCCTTTAACCTTCCCCAAAGATTATTCTAAAGGAATTCGTGTACAATTCTTTCAGTCACATTCTTGGTCTTCTCTTTGTTTTGTTTTTTGTTTGGGGGCTGAGGGTTCCTTCATGCTGGCGGGAGGTGGGGGTGAGGGCTTCCCATGGGCACAATACCCTGAACTATCTCTCTGACCATATTTATGGTCTCTCACCTACCTCTATAGTTTGTCTTCTTCTAGTGACAGATGTGGAATGTGGTACGTACTCCTTTTGACTTTTTTTTTAAATGACAGTGATTTTCAAAAATAGAGTATCTCTGCCCAGTGCCAACATCCATTAAGTTCTAGCCAGACCTGCCCGCTATTCCCTGACACATCATGGTTTTAATGCCCATCTCATATCATGCTCTTTGAACCATAAGTGTCTTAGAAAGTGACCATGATAAATACCAAAGTACACAATCACACCCACATTAAAGATGGGATTCTTGTTGCTGTTTGTCTTAGAAATTCCGTGTCTAACTCCCTTAATTTGCTGAATCAGGTGCACATAATGTCCATATATGTCTATACATTGTATTTGAAATTCCAGTTCTTTTATTTTATACATTTTCCTCTCCATCTCTTATGTCCTTCCAAGTTAATTGCAAAGGAGATCTTATTTTATTTTAGAGAATTTCAGTGTGGGTTTTGCAGAATGCATTTGTTTTTAAAGCTCTTCAGGCCCTCTCTTTTTTTCTAAGTGAGTGATTGACTTGTACAGCTATTCTGTCCAATGTGATAGCCAGAGTTACACATAACTATTTGAATTAAGTATAATTAATTATTCAGGGGCTGGAGTGATAGTACAAGGGGCAGGGCATTTGCACAGACTGATCTGAGTTTGATCTCTGGCATCCCATATTATCCTCAGAGCACCTTCAGGTGTGATTACTGTGTACAGAGCCAGAAATAATCTCTGAGCATTGCTGGGTGTGAACCAAAAAGCAATAAAATAACAACAAAAAATGAATTAATTTTTAATTAGAATTAGCACATATCAAGTGATTAATAGCCAGACATGATCAAATAGATAGTGGTTATTGTATTGGACAGTACAGAGCAGAATATTTTTATCATAACAAAGTTTTGTTGGACAACACTGTTCTCCATGTTTAGTTTAGCTGAAACATACTGAAGAGGCATCTATTTCCATCAGGCATAAATGATATTTGGTTCTCTCTCTTCTCTTTCTTCCTCTCTCTCTCTCTCTCTCTCTCTCTCTCTCTCTGTCTCATTGTTGTTGTTCTTTGGGTTATACCTGGCAGTGTTCAGGGGTTACTGCTGGCTTTGTACTCAGGCATCACTCTTGGTGGGTTCAGGGACCATATGGATGCCAGTGCCCAAATCCGGGTTGGCTGTGTGCAATGTAGTCGCCTCCCCGCTGCACTCTCTCTGGCCCCAATATTTGGTTCTCTGTCTGTGATATTAGCAGTTGAGGGTGCTTCGGCTCTAAATTAATTTCAGGTTAGAGTTGCAAAATGTTACCATTCTAATTGGTATTTGTTTATGGTTTGGGGACACACCTGATCACTCCTGTCATTGCTCAGGGGACCATCTGTGGTCCTGGGGATTGAACAGGGTAGGTTGTTGTATTGAAGCAAGTGCCTTAACACTTGCATTCTGACTCCAGCCTTGTGTCATTCACTAACAAGCTGACCTCTATAGAGTAATACTTCCCTTTAATGTACTATTTGATTTCTCTGTAAAATAGTTTATAAGTGTTGTTGTGAGTCACAGATTAACGTTGTTTAAGGGAAAAACTACCAGGGGCCAGAGGGTAACACAGCAGAAAAGGCACTTGCTTAGAGAGAGAGACCCTGCTTGCCTGTTACCTTCTCTCTCCAAGGACAGAATTGGATGCACTCTCTCCCGTCCCGTGGTAACTCATTGACCATGCCCTGGTTATATATTTGGGTGACTCTTCTTGGCTTCATACCTATCAGGGTTGGAAAGGCAGGGAACGAGGGAACATTTCTACTAGACTTGTAGCCTCAGCACCTGGTGCAATAAAGCCTGATTCATGAGAGGACATAAGTTAACAGAGAACAGAAATCCAGGCAGGGACTGGAGAGATAGCACAGTGGGTAGGGCACTTGCCTTGCACACAGTCGACCAGAATTCAATCCCCAGCACCCCATATGGTCCCCCAAGCATTGTTAGGAGTGATCCTGAGTACAGAGTCAGGAGTAAAGGAGTAATTCCTGAGTATCACCAGGTATGGTCTCAAAGCAATGATCCCCGCCCCCCAACCACAGAGAGAGAGAGAGAGAGAGAGAGAGAGAGAGAGAGAGAGAGAGAGAGAGAGAAGAGAAAAGAAATGCATGCAGAGCAGAAGTCAGTATTCCTCAGTGTAAAGGACAGCATTCACAGGAGGAAAACAAGAAGCCAGAAGAAAAGGGAGATCTGGAAAAAATGTTTGGAATGAAAGCCTAGAAAAGGTGAAATTAATTAATTAAAGTTGGAGGGCTGTGAGACAGGAGTGCATCACTTTGATTCTCTTATTGTCTATATGGGTTTATTGCTTACTTGTGGTCCCTGGAATGAAAGCCTAGAAAAGGTGAAATTAATTAATTAAAGTTGGAGGGCTGTGAGACAGGAGTGCATCACTTTGATTCTCTTATTGTCTATATGGGTTTATTGCTTACTTGTGGTCCCTGGACCCAGGGCCTCACTCATTTGAACCTTGTACTTTTGAACCATATCCCCAACTGTGACTGGATTGTGGCAGCTTTTGATATCAGTATAGGTAAAGTGGAGTTTTTTGTTTGTTTGTTTGGGGAATTTTCCTTTGTTTATTTTGGGGATATACCCAAAGATGCTCAGGGCTTACTCATGGCTCTGCACTCAGGAATTACTCCTGGCAGTGCTCAGGGGACCATATGGGATGCTGGGGATCAAACCTGGGTCGACCACATGCAAGGCAAATGCCCTACTCAGTGTGCTATTGCTCCGGCAGCCTTAATTGGGTTTTTGCTGTTGACAGGGACACTGATTTTAGGAACACCAAAACAGAACCCTCTAAAACAGACTTAAGCATAGTGATTAATTCTAGGGTAATGAATTGGCTAAAGAAAACCCAGTTGCCCTTGCAGGAACAACCCCATCTAGGCGCTGCAGAACTTGTTGTCTATGAAGCTGAGTGACTTTCTCCGTGACTGCCTCCTCTGCTTGTGTGGAGGGCTAACAGTTACCACATCCCTGTCTATCCAATTCACTCAGGCCCAAATCCAAGCCTTTGTTTTGTTTTTGGTTTCAGGGCCACACTGGGTGGTGCTCAGGGCTTACTCCTGGCTCTGTCCTCAGGAGTGACCTCTGGTGGGCTCAGGGTCATATGATACCAGAGATTGAACTAGGGTCAGCCACATGCAAGGCAAGTGCCTTAATCCCTATAGTATCTCTGCCACCCTAATTGCAAGTCTTTGATAGTACCTGCAATTGGTGAGACCAAAAATCATAGATGCGGGGTGAGAGAGGAGAGAGGAGAGAGGAGAGAGGAAAGAGAGAGAGAGAGAGAGAGAGAGAGAGAGAGAGAGAGAGTACTGCAGCTGCAGGTGGGGCACTTGCCTTGCATGCAGCCAACTGGGGTTCGTTCCCCAGCACTCCATATGGATCCTGAGCCCACCAGGAATGATTCTTGAGTACAGAGCCAAGAGTAATCCCTGAGCACTGCCGGGTGTGGCTCCCAAACTAAAAACTAATAAAAATAATAAAGCACTATAGCACTGTCCTCCCATTGTTCATTGATTTGCTTGAGCAGGCAATAGTAACGTCTCCATTGTGAGACTTGTTACTGTTTTTGGCATATTGAATACACCACGGGGGGCTTGCCAGGCTCTGCTGTGCGGGTGGGATACTCTCGGTAACTTGCTGGGCTCTCCGAGAGGGACGGAGGAATCAAACTCGGGTGGGCTCCATGCAAGGCAAATGCGCTACCCGCTGTGCTATGGCTCCAACCCGATAGTAATAAAAGTGAATAAAAATCACAGCTGAAAGGGAATCTGGGAAGTGTATTGTCTAGCATGTTGACCTTTCCAGTATAGGGGAAGGAATATACTGAAGCTATCCATCCACCACTGGCATCTTTAAAACTTGGCTGGTTCAGTTCTTCTTTTGATTTTATTATTAATTTATTTATCTATCTATTTTTGGTTGTTGGCTTTTGGGCCACACCCAGCAGTGCTCAGGGCTGACTTCTGGCTCTGCACTCAGGGATTACTTCTGGTGAGACTCAGGAGACCATTATGGCGCGTCATGGATTAAGCCCATGTTGGCTGCATGCAAGCACCCTGTCCACTGTACTCTCTTTCTCTGGCCACCATCTTCCTATCTTTCAAGAAGACAAAAGTAAAGCCCAGAGAAGTTTCACTGAATTTCACAGTTGTTAGTGGCATAACCCAAGCTGATGATCCCTTTTCTTTTAGTGTTCTTGTATTTCATCGTGTCACATTCTTTGACATGTGTATCTTTAGTATTAACACTTAACTATAAAGGAATTTGAGTGTGTGTTGTTCTGTGATATGAGAATATAGCAGTACTTTTTTCCATCCCCTGTACCAGACTCAGATTTCTTTGCCTTCTGGAGAATACAGAGGTACAATTTTTTGGTTTTGTTTTCTGTTCTATTTTGGGGTCGTAGCCAGTGGTGTTCTGCACCCAGCGCATTGCTCGGGAGTCCCGACCTGGTCATGTTTAAAGTGACTGTGCAGTGCTGAGAATCCGACCCGGCTTCCGGCCAGCGAAGCACAGACTCCAGCCCTTGAGTTCTCTCTGCATTCCCTACAGTTTTGTAGATAAGCCACAACAAGAAATCTCTGTGACCACAAGCAAGTTACAATTCTTTGAGCCTTAGTTTCTTTTATATAGAATATATATAGAATTTTCTCCAGTGGGCCCACTAACATCTCCATTGTGAGACTTGTTACTGTTTTTGACATATTGAATATGTCACGGGTAGCTTGCCAGGCTTTGCCGTGCGGGCGAGATACTCTCGGTAGTTTGCCAGGCTCTCCGAGAGGGAGAGAGGAATTGAACCTGGGTCTACCGCATGCAAGGCAAATGCCCTACCCGCTGTGCTATAAAGAATATATTCCCATCATCATTTTTGCACTGAGAAGATTCTTCATTATACCAAATAGCAGCGTTTTAAAGCCTAAGGAAATGAATAGCAATGTGGAACTAGGCGGGGCCCAGGAGGGCAGGATTTGGGTCCACACAGGGCAGTGCTTGGAGCTGTGTGCCCAGGGGTAACTCTAAGCTTTTCTCTGGGAACTAAGTGATGCTGAATTGAACCTAGACCTCCTGCTTACAAAGCATACACTCACCTGCCAACCAATATTTCTGAAGAAAGTGGAGAATTTTTGTTTTTATTTTGTTTTGTTTGGAGGCCACACCTAGCGGTGCTCGGGGCATACTTCTGGCTTAGTGCCAAGGGATCTCACCTGGTGGGGCTCCAGGGACCATTTGTGGTGCTGGTGATGAAACCTGGGTTAGGCGCATGCAAGGCCTTACCCGCTGCACTATCTTTCCAGCCCAAGATGGGGAGATTTTTTTTTTAAATTCCGAGAGAGAATTGGGACAATTTGTATAGAATATCTTGAATATTCCAACAAAGCAAATGTATCTGTGGAAGTGTCACCTATGTGTCCAGAAGTAGCCAGGATTTTCTATAGCTTCTCTTAGGCAATAGGGTCTTTTATTTCATGAACTTGGCTATGAAAACATCAACAGAAAGTAAAGGAGTTTTGTTTTTCTTTTAGAAGTTTGACACATAAGCACTGGGGATATTGCTCAGTGGTAGAGCACTTGTGTTACATATTTGAGTCCCTGGGTTCAAACTCCAGCACCTCACAAGGAAAGTTAGACAGTCAAGTGGCTTTCAGCAATTCTGAAGTTGACCTGAGAGTCAGCCAAAGTCTCTGCCACCCCAGATGCTCCTCAAGTTTTCAGCAGCCCTGACACAATGATTGGTTTGTTTTTTCTATAGAGATTTGCTTTTAGAACTAGAGAACTTTGTGTGTTTTTTTAAATGAAAGCTGAGATCGTGCAGAAAGCGGAACAGCAAGCAAGATAGTGCCAAGGCACAGGGCTGGAGAAGTGTTCCCTCTCTTCATTTTCTTTAGCTGAATTAATCTCCAGACCTTTGTCACCTCCCACCCTTCATGGTAACTTCCCATTTCATTAGTAAGCTTTTTGCAAAGTGTTAATTTTGGATTACGGGTGAGACTTTTCAGAAGACAAGTCTTTCAGGAAGGTAGCCTGGTGTAAATACCTCCCCCACCCCCACAGGTCTGGATTGGTTCCGTGTTAATTATATACATGAATAATTAATTTTGTGTCAAAACACATGGATATTGGCACAAAGCGGTGATGAAATCTGTGCATTGCTTCACATCTGTTTGGGTTGGGTTTTATTGCTAAAGGGAGAGAAGAGAAAATGTTGACTACTGTTCTAGTTATCTGTTTCCTCCTCCCCAGTGATTTTAAATTTAGGAAGCATAAAATAACTTTGTGAACATAATGGAGAATAACAAATGCCCAAAGGCAATGGAAACAAATAACATGAGAACTGGACTTCTTGTAGGAAGCTTGCTCTGGGCTGTGGAGAGAGGCGAACAGGCCTGGGAGGGCATGGAGGGCGAGGTTACTCTGGAAAAAGAGCAGGTACTAGAAGGTGGTGACGTGCTCTGTGTGAAACCATATCAGTTACAGTATTGTAAACCACGGTGTCTAAAAGAAAAAAAGGTGCTTGCCGTAGAGGCAGGCTGGGGGATGGTAGGGTAACTGGATGGTGGTAGAGGAAGTGAACTCTGATGAACAGGTTAGTGCTGGAACATTGTCTGCCTGAAACTTGATCATGAATAACTTTGTAAATTGCAGTGTATCAAAATAATCAAACTTTATGGTTATGTTTTCAGGCTCAGTGAAATGACTGGGCTCAGCTGGGCAGTCCTTTCCTGAAGTTTCTCTTGGAGTTTGGGGTCGATGATAGGTGGGACTAGAGTCTTTGGGACCCTGACTGCGCTGGACATCCGAGGTATAAATACCCACACGGCTGTTTGCAATCAGGTCTTCCTTCCTCAGTCTGTGCCAGAGCAAACCATCACTGTTCAGCAGGTGCCCACCGCGATGAGCGCGCCAGTGGGGAGCACATTGGTCATGTCCAGTCATTTGTCACGACAGACCATGACCTTGCAGGTACGTGACCTGTGAAATACACTCTGTGGGTAAACTTTGTACTTAGGAAGTTATCCTACAAATATTCCTTCCTTTTTTGAGGAATAAAATAGTCTGTTAGAAGCTGGCTTTATCAGGCAGAATGTTTCATCGTTAATATTTTATTATTTTATTCATACTTTACATCTTTGTGTTGTTTTTGAGCCACACCTGGCAGTGCTTACTCCTGGCTCTGTGCTCAGGGGACCAAATGAGGTGCCAGAGGTTGAACCCCGAGTTATCTGTGTGCAAAGCAAATGCCCTGCCTGCTCCCAGTCCCGCCCTTTAAAATATTTTAACAGAAACTCTTGTAAGGGTTCAAATATAAGTTTTTTAATATCTGGTGGCTAGATTGGTTTTAGAACTCTATTTGGCAAGCAGTGCTTTATAAACAGAAGAATATAACATAAAGATTTCCTTTTTCCTTTATTTGCAGCAGTGGGTTTTGGGTATTTTTGTTTGTTTGTTTGTTTGTTTTTTGCTTTTTGGGCCACACTCGTTGATGCACAGGGGTTACTACGGGCTCTCTGCACTCAGGAGTTACTCCTGGCACTGCTCAGGGGACAATATGGGATGCTGGGAATCGAACCTGGGTCGGCCTTGTGCAAGGCAAACAACCTACCTGCTGTGCTATCTCTCCAGCTCCCAGCAGTGGGTTTTAACTCTGTGTCTCACATATGCAAGGCAGGCACTGTCCCACTAAGCCACCTCCCCAGTCCTCTGAGGGGTGATTTACTTCTTTGGGTGGATGGGCAGCTACCCCTGGCTTTGTTCAGGTCTTACTCCTGGCTCTATGCTCAGTGGTCACTACTGGAGAGGTGCTTGGAGGAATTATATGTGAGGTGAAAAATTGAACAGTAGTTGACAATGTACAAGGCAAATATCTTAATCCCTATACTAATCTCTCTGGCTGTAAGGAAATTTCTTAAATAAATCGCTTTGTGGTCACTCCATTTTCCATACTATATATGAAAGTGGAGAAATGCAAAATTTCCTTTGGCTGAGCTTTGCTTAGAGAACTTCTATTTTTGCTGTAAGAAAATGAAAGAATGAGCCGGAAGAGGTAGTGCAGCTGGTAAGGTGCTTGCCCCATACCTGGACAACTCTGGTTCAATCCCTGGCACCGCAGAGTACCATCAGGAGTGATCCCTGAGTACAGAGCCAGAAAGTAAGCTCTGAGCACTACCCAGTATGACCTGAAAACACGAAACAAAACAGAACAAAAAACAGAAGAAAGTTGCCTCCGAAAATGTGTTAGCCTCAGTTCCCAGTTGCTCCCTCCATTCTCATCTTCTTCCCATCCTAAAATGTGTTCTGTGCCTTGGAAGACTCATTAGCTCTCGGTGCCCTTAAGTTATTACTAATCTTTCTGCCTGCTGCCCTTCCAGATTTTATTCTTTTCAAAGAAAATAATGCCAGTGATTTGAGATTTTCATCCTGAACAGTAATAGGGGATATCTATGTTACACAGAGAACATTTGAAAAATAGGAATGTACTGAAAGGATTAGCAGGAACAAGAGTTAGGTTTAGGTTCTAGTTGGCAAGTGTGAAGTTACATTCTGTTGGTCTTTTCAAAGACCATCTGCATGCTACACAGTTTTAATTCAGGGTCTCAGAGTCAGTTGTTTCTGTTCTATTCTGTTGTTTTGTTTTATTTTATTT
The DNA here is from genome assembly GCF_029834395.1 of Sorex fumeus. NCBI lineage: Eukaryota > Metazoa > Chordata > Mammalia > Eulipotyphla > Soricidae > Sorex > Sorex fumeus. The sequence goes on along the minus strand of NW_026606101.1, from coordinate 37,017,390 downwards.
ATTTTTTGTTTGGGGGCTATACCTAGAGATTCTCAGAGGCAACTCCTGAATCTTTGTTAGGGAATTGCTTCTGGTGGTGCTGAGAACACATGTGGCATTGTGGGTGGAACCTAGGCCTCCTACAGGCAAAGCATGTGCTCCAGCCCTCTGATCTGGAGGATGATCCTCGCTCTACCTCTCAACTGACTTTTATCTTCTGTAGAAACAGTGTTGAGAAACTCAGAGGACTTAGTTTGTCAAGACTCGGGCCATATTTAGTTTTATTATATTCCTTCAACAGGAGCGAGGACTAGAATGGGGATTGTCCTTGGTGAGAGGAAAGCCTTGATGGGGTGTTTCCCTGAGATTTGGTTTGGGGACCACACCCAGAGATGCTTGGGGCTTATTCCTGGTTCTGTGTTCGGGGATCACTGTTGGCAGGGCTCAGAGGCCCCTACACAATGCCTGGGCTGGAGCCAGGGTTGACTGTATACATGGCTAGCACCTTCCTATTTCTATGGCAAGATACAAAGAGACTCGAGAGAGGCATAAGACCCTGCAACAGATGCGGGGAGAGAGCTCGAAGGGCTGAGCTTTGTGTCCACTGGACTATCTCTCTGCCCTCTCACAGAGCCTGTTCCATTTTTTCCTCTTCTTCTCCCTGTTTGTTTGGCTGAGGGACTCAGTTCCTTCAGAAGCCCCATTCCCAGCTAGCCATGTTTGAAGTGGGAGCAGTTCTGAGGTAGCCATTGCACTGGAGGCTTCCAAAACTGCAGTGACCAGGGCTGGAAGTATAGTACAGTAGGTAGCACGCTTGTCTTGCAAGCAACCAACTCAGGTTTGATCCCCATATGGTCCTGCAAGCATTTCCAGGAATGACCCCTGAGCCCAGAGTCTTGAGCACTGCTGGGTGTGGCCAAAAAAAAAAAAGTCGGTGACCCTTTGGCAGGTCTGCTCCCGTGACTAGACTGGCAGCTTCTTGAGTAACAGTCTTCTGTTGGCTCTGAGCACAGGATTTGTCAACGATCACGGACTCGATAGTGTCAGATGAGACTGATTAGCTCTGAGCAGATGAGAATTAGCTGGCTGATTGGTTTCTGTTATTTGATTTTGAGGGGGAGGAGACAGCTAGCACTGCTACTGTTTGCCCAGTGCTCAGGAGACCATGAGGGGATGGATCCAGGTCTCCCCACTGCAAAGCATGTGCTCCAACCCTTTGAACTGTTTTCCCAGGCTGGTCTGGGGTCTCAAGCCTCTCTGGACTGCCTTCCTGTCTGTCACATGTGGGCCTTTGCCCATCAGTGCTTTTGCCGAGGCATGGATGTGGGTCTGGGCTTGATGCAGGAAGTCCTCGCTTATCAGCGACTCGAAAGCATTTTGTTAAGGAAACTAGATGAATTTTCTGAAATGAAATGGAATAAAATTTGGAACTGTGTGAGGACCAGTGCTTCAGTCTCAAGTCTTGTGTCGGGTGCAAGGACTCACTGTTGGAAGCTCCCGGAAGCTGGTTAACAATGCAGCAGCTTCTAGAGAGATGGTACCAGGGTTACGGCGCTTGCCTTGCATAGGGCTGACCCTGGTCAGGTTCCCTGGCCATATATGGTCCCCAAGTATGGTCAAGACTAATCCCTGAACACAGAAGCCAGAAGTAAGTCCTGTTCACTGTTGGGTGTGACCCAGACTCCAGTGAGAGAGGGCGGGGAGGTAGAGAGAGAGAGAGAGAGGAGAGAGATGCAATATCTAACCTCTACCAGAGTATAGTTTCTTAATGTATCTGCATTTAATAATGTCTTCAGGGGATTCTTGTGGACTGGGGGTTGGAGTGGCACTGACATAGGGGCACAGAGAACGTTGGGCCGGGACTGTATTAGTTGGAGAAGCTGTTTGGGAAGGGAATCATTGAGTGATTTTCGTCTGGGAGCCAGGCCTGGCAGACCTGAGGGTTACTCCCCGTGCAGTGCTTAGAGGGTAAGCCCGCCACCACCCAAAAAAAAAAAAAAAAGAGGGTAAGCCTGCCACCACCAAAAAAAAAAAAAGAAGAAGAAGAAGAAGAAAAGAAAAAGAAAATGAAATACAAGGTCTGTTGTGTGGAAGAAGGAGGGAGTGAATATTGGGAGGAGCTCTGATGCTTTGCCTTTCCCAAGCCAAAGCCTGCTTGGAGGTTCCAAGGGGCAGAAGCCCCAGGCAGGCCTGACCGCGGGACAGGCAGGTGGCTGGGTAGCGGCCCCGCAGGCCTCACCGCTTCTCTCTCCCCGCAGTTCACCACAGGGACATGCAGCGACCCGGCGGTCCACAGCTGTGACCTGTGCGGCAAGGGCTTCCGCCTTCAGCGCATGCTCAACCGGCACCTCAAGTGCCACAACCAGGTGAAGCGGCACCTGTGCACCTTCTGCGGCAAAGGCTTCAACGACACCTTCGACCTGAAGAGGCACGTGCGCACACACACAGGTGAGAGGGCGGGTGTGGTGCCCGGGGCTGCGCGCGCCCGACTTTTCCGGGTTCCCCTCCTGCAGAGCCCGTTGCCTCCGCTTGGGCATGCCCCACTCAGCCGGACCCTGGGGGAGAAGTGGAGATGACAAGATTCAGGTTCCCAGGAGCTGCGGCCAGAGCGATAGTGCAGCCGGGAGGGCGTTTTTCATGCATGCTGCTCATCCAGGCTCACCCCCGGCATCCCGTACGGGGCGGAGCACCACCAGGATCATTCCTGAGTGCAGAGCCAGGAGGAACCCCTGAGCACTACTGGGTGTGACCCCAAAAGCAAAAACCAAAAGAAGTTCCCATGAGGCTCAGATCTAAACACTGTCTGGAATGAGTAGCGAAGTGGCCTGAGGCAGAGCTGGTCTGGGCTGACTGCTCTCCTGTGGTTCCTGGGGGCCCTGGAGGCAGCATCTCGGGGGCCTTTCTTGAGAAATAAGTGGGTAAAAGTGGCGTCTCCTCCTCCTCCTTGACTCAGAGGGGGGATGTTCGGCTCCCTTAGAGTTGACCCATCTCTTGCTTAAGCCTGGTGGATCCCTCCCCGCTTAGGAAGTGTGGTTCTGGGTCCTCGGTACCTTCATAGAGAAGCCTGGCAGTGCCCAGAGAACCCTCTCCCAGATCTTCCTTTTCGGAGGGTGGTTCGGCAGTGGTCTTTGGGCTGCACAGGACTGTGTTCGGGGTTTACTCCTGGTTCCTTGGTCAGGGATCAGAGTGCTTGAGGTAGTGCTCAGGGTCTGTGTGTGCCACTTGGGGTGCCTTAACCTCCATCCCAGCTTTGTTGGAGGTTTTGTTTCCTCAGTTTCCACTTAGAAATAAATATAAGTTTCTGGGAGCTCTGATGTGGCTCAATGATAGAGCACACACCTTGTGATTTGCATCCCTGAGCTCATTCCCTGGCACTACAAAAAAAGAGGAAAAATAATTTAGACCTCTTGGGGGGGAGGCCACATATCTCAGGAGTCCATGTGGTACCAGGGAGGGGGACCATATGCAAAGAAAGTGCTCAGGCCATGGAGCCATCTCCTGGCCCCTGACTTCTCCTTAGGGACCACCGTCCATTCCTCTGCCTTAGTGATTCCTTGAAAAGTTTTATTTTAGTTTTGGTTTTGGGTCCATACTTAGCTTTGCTCAGGACTTACCTTCTGGTTCTGGGATGCCAGGAATTGAACGTGAGTCAGATGTGTGCAAAGCCAGTGCCCTACCTGCTGTATTAGCTTTCTAGCACCAAGGCTAATATTTAGGAGGCAACAGAGTATAGAGAAAGCCCCCGTTGCTTTGCCTGGTCAGCAGCCACCGGTTGTAAGTAGTAGCTGGGTCCCTGAACTGTGACTGGTGCCACTGAGACATGTTCTAAGAATAAGATACTATTGTGGGAAAACAAACAAACAAACAAAAAAAAGATAAAAGTATTTTTTTCTTTTTGCTATGTTGGGAACGTCATATAAACAGGGTGAGTGCTCTACCTCTGAGCCATAGCACCACCTCAAGATGTAATTTTGAGGCTGGAGCTTGTGGGGGTTGGCCCCCATCCATCTGTACTCAGAGGTCATGCCTGACAGTGCTCAGGGGACCATATGTGGGGCCAGGGAGAGGATCAGGCAAGGCAAGCACCTTAATCCTTGTGCTTTCTCTCTGACCCAAGACTTAATTTTTCAAAAAAGAACTCAGCCTTGAGTCAGATAGAAAGTACAGTGGGTCGGACACTTGCCTTGAATGAAGCTAACCTGAGTTCAATCCCTGGGACCCTATATGTCCCCAGAACCCAGCCAGGATGATTCCTGAGCACAGAACCAGGAAAAGCCTGGGTACCTCCTGGTGTGGTCCCCAAATAAAACAAACAAAATATATTAAGATAAACAAAATAATAATAATAAACAAAATGAATTTAATCCTTTTATTTTTTTCTTATTTCGGCTGGAGCGATAGCACAGCAGGTAGGGCGTTTTCCTTGCACGCAGCTGACCCGGGTTCAATTCCTCCACCCCTCTCGGAGAGCCCAGCAAGCTACTGAGAGTATCCCACCCGCACGGCAGAGCCTCGCAAGCTCCCCATGGCGTATTCAATATGCCAAACACAGTAACAACAAGTCTCACAATGGAGTCGTTACTGGTGCCCGCTCGAGCAAATCGACGAAAAATGGGAGGATAGTGCTACAGTGCTATTTTTTCCTTATTTATTTACTAAGCCCCCCCAGACTTTTTTTTCTTGAGGTGCCACAAGGCCTGTGCTTTGCCGCCGAGTCACCTCTCTGAATGAAGCCATATTTTCATTACAAAGTGGTTTGCTTTTTTAAAATTTTTTGGGGTCTTTTTTTGTTTTGTTTTAGGGCCACACCTTCCAGTGCTCAGGGATAACTCCTGGCTCTGCACTCAGGGATCACTGCAAGTGGGCTGGGGAATCTCTGGGGTGCCAGGGGTTGAAACCGGGTCAGCTGCTTGCAAGGCAAGAATCCTCCCATTCACTATCTCCAACCCAGGCAAGGCCCAGCCTCTGCCAGTCAGGCACGCCCCATACCAGCACAAAGTGCCTTGCATTTTCAATTTTTCTTAATTTTGGGGGTGGGAGTAGGTGGGCCACATCCTGCTGTACTTAGGGCTTATTCCTGGTTCTGTGCTCAGGTATCATTCCTGGAGCCAGTGCCTGGGGTTGGAGGCTGGGAGGCAAGCACCTTCCCCACTGAACTCTTTGGGTCCTGGTTTGCATTTTCATTTCTGTTCAAAAGCACAAAAAGGAAATCTGTAGCTGGCCATTAAAAAAATCAACATTTCCCTCTTCCTCTCTCCCTCCTTCTCCATTCCCCCATCTCTTCCCTCTCCCTTCTCTCTCCCTCCACATATCTTTTGTTCTTTTTTTATTTCCCTCTTTCATCTCCACCCTTCCTTTTCCCCTCTTTCTCTCCCCTTTTTTTATTTCTCACACATATGCATATGTAATGTAAATATGCATACCTACCTGCTTATCTGACCTATGCGCTTATGAAGATACTTACTTTTTCATTGTGAGTTGAAAAAAAATTTTTTTTTCTGTGCCAAGGGATCAAACCCAGGGCCTCAGACATGCAAGGCAGATGTTCTATCACTGAATCCCATCTTTGGTACCACATTTTTTTTTTTTTTTTTTTTTTTTGCTTTTTTGGGTCACACCCAGCAATGCTCAGGAGTTACTCCTGGCTCATGCACTCAGGAATTACTCCTGGCAGTGCTTGGGAGACCATATGGGATGCCAGGGATCGAACCTGGGACGGCAGCGTGCAAGGCAAACGCCCTACCCGCTGTACTATGACTCCAGTTCCTGGAACCACATTTTGACATTAAGTTCAAGTTCACATACTGTAGGTTCCATCCTCTTAAAAGTAAACAGTTCAGGGGCTGAAGCAATAATGCAACGGGTAGAGCGTTTGCCTTGTACGTGGCCGACCCGGGTTAGATTCCCAACATCCCATATGGTCTCCTGAGCACAGCCAGGGGTAATTCCTGAGTGCAGCGTTGGGAGTGACCCCTGTGCATCATCAGGTGTGACCCACAAAAGCAAAAAAATAAATAAATAAATAAACAGTTCAAGGGCCATTGCAAAAGTACAGCAGGTAGGGCACTGATCTTGCATGCAGCCAACACAGATCATTCCCGGGCAACCCATATGGTCCCTGAAACCACACCTGGAGTTATTCCTGAATGCAGAGCCAGGAGTAGCCCCTGAGTATTGGTGGGTGTAGCCCCCAAACAAAAAAGTATAGAGTCTATTTTTGTTTCCTTTCAGTCTAGTCATAAGTTTGTGGGACCATCAACATTGTCAATACCCTAAGTGTCTAAACTTTTCTCCCAATTTCCCCTCAAAACTTTTTTTGATTGTTGACTTTTGGGTCATGCCCACAGGTACTAGGGGGTGTGTATGGAGGAAACCTGTGGTGCTGGGGGTGGAACCAGAGTTGACTAAATACGGAGGAATCTCCCCTTACTGTCTCTCTGATCCCCCAATTTTTAAATCTCTCATATCTTTGATTTTTTTGGAGGGGATCACACCCCATGGTGTTCAGGGCTTGATTCTGTGCTCAGGGATCACACCTGGTGTTGTTCAGGGGACATATGTGAAGGATCGAACCTTCACATGTACCAGGTAAGATGTATAGAAATGCTGTGAGCTGTTTTCTGGCCTCAGTTTATTTTTCTGATGGAGAGGTGCCTCTAGGTAGTAACACGCTAGAAAAAGGAGTCGTACTCTAGTATTTCCCTGTGCCTAGAGCTGGGAAACAGGCTGTGTCCTGGCTCCAGAGGCCTGACTCTCTAAGCTCTGCACAAAAGGGATATTCAGTGAAAATAAGAGCAAAAAATGGGGATTCTCAGGCTCCTTTCCCTCATTAGTGCATGTGAGCAGTCTCATTTCTTTCAAAAAGATCTCAGGAGAATTCTAGAAAACTTGCTTTGCCTTTGAGCAAGATATGAATTTTGGCTCATTGCTACTACCTAGTACAAGTAAATGTTGTATTTCAAGACCAGAAGCAAAGATACAGCACTGTGAACACAAATACTGTAGACAGTTGGGAGAAGGGTGTGTTTGCTTACAGTCCGATTAGCCCGGGCTGTGACTAATGTAGACTTATTTGATATTCCATGGTCCTTTGTTGAGGATGATAGCAACACTAACGACAAGGTAGGCAAAGGCACTGGGGTAGAGAATCAGCAGTAAGCCCTCCCCACTCCTCTCTCCCTCCTGGCCCCTGCAGTGATGAAGAGAATAGGGCATCCAAGGAAAGACTCCAGCCTCAGGAAGCATCTTGGAAAAGACCCAGAAAAACCAGAGCCAGAACACGGCTCACATTAATATCCAAGCAGATGAAAGAAAAGATTAATTCTTTTTTGGATATGAATAAAGTAAAAATAAAGTAAGTCACCAAGAATAAAGTAAGTCAGAGTGGAGGGAGGGAGGGGGAGAGACAGAGAGACTGAGCTGGATAATGGAAGGTTGTTAGTCCAATGACATCTGATTCAGGATTGGAAGAGTGAAACTAGTACAGAAAAACTCCCTAACATTTTGTGAAAATAGATCTGCAAACACGTGGCTAATTTCAGACTGTCACAGATTAGTGTTGTCAGAAACAAATTCTTCTACCAAGGGGCCAGAGTGATAGTACAGTGTGTAGGGTGCGTGCCTTGCATGCGCCTGACCTGGGTTCGATCCCTGACATCCCATAGGGCTCCCCAAGCACCACCAGGAGTAATTCCTGAGTGCATAGCCAGGAGAACCCCTGAGCATCACCAGGTGTGACCCAAAAAAGGAAAAAGTTATGATACTGGACAAAACAGCATGCAGGGCATTTGTATGGCCTGTAGTTGACCCAGGTTCTATCCTCAGTACCACTGGTCCTCCAAGTTCTGCCAGGAGTGATCCCTGAGCACAGAGCCTAGAGTAAACCCTGAGCACCACTGGATGTGGCCCAAAGCCCAGTGAATAAATGGATGGTGTTTAAGTTTAAACTTGCTGGGATGGCTCTTGAGAATGGCATCCATTGAGGGGCCTGAGCAATAGCACCATGGGTAGGGCGTTTGCCTTGCACACGATCAACCCATGTTCAATTCCCAGCATCCCGTATGGTCCCCGAGCACACCTGGAGTAATTCCTGAGTGAAGAGCCAGGAGTAACCCTGAGTATCGCTGGGTGTGACCCAAAAGAAAAAAAAAAGGCATCCATTGAAGGAGCAGTAGCTTTGGTGGGGAGGGGACCTGTGTCCGGACTCAGGTGTTGCTCCTGGTGTGCTGGGGAGCACGTGAGGTCGGGGCTTGAACCCTGGCTTCTGTCCTTTAAAGGATCTCTGGCCTCTGTGGTGTGAGTTTTAGTGAAAATAACCAAATCTGCTCTAGGCTGTGCACTCGTGCTCACACTAGACATGGGAGTCTCAGAGTGCGGCAGCTGGGGACAGCCCGGCAGAATGGTCGCGTTGGCTGAGGGCAGCATGTGAGGTGCCATCTGAGCACTCACCCCATGTAACTGTATGTCCCAGGCTCCTTAAACAGGCACAGGGTTTACTTTCTTACTCGGAGAGTGAGCTGGGAGCCCCTTTCCAGTTGTTTATAGTTGCTTATGCTTTCTGGTGGCTGACACCTTTGGGGTACAACCCCTGTGGTTACAGCTTTACAGCTTTGACTGGAATAAAGGAAGCTTCTAGATTCCATAGAGAGAAGCAGGAGGTCAGAGAAGTGAGGAGGGGACTGTGGCCCAGCTTGGCGTCTGCCCCGCCCACTGGGGTGCCCTCTGGCCTTATCTTCCATCAGGCTACCTTGAGAAGGCCTAGAAGGCAAACAAATCCCATCTTGATTGAAGAAGAAAAGACAATGATGCCTTTGTTTGGAGTCTCAGTGGAAGGACGGACAGGATTGGGGAAAATGCAGATTGGGAGAAGTTTGGAAAGGGGCAGAGAGAGGAAAAAGAATGAAGCCACCTCCCACCCTAGCCAGTGGACTGCTCTCCTGGGAATTGCCCTCACTGGCTCTCCTTTATCTTAGTTTTATTTGTTCTACTTCTTAGCTTAAAAAGTAGTATGGTGGGGGCGGGGGGGGGGGGGGGGGGGGAGGGTTATAAAAGGGAAACCAAAGGAAGTCTCTCTCTCACCCTGGGACAAATGGGAGGCCTTTTTATAGGTGAGGAAAGGCGCTCTGCTGGCTGAGCGTTTGACCATGAGTGCCCTGCCTGGCGTTTCGGGGGTCTCGGGCCTTGTCCCTGTGGGTGCAGGTACATTTTTTAGCTCTGGTTTCTCCTTCCAGAAAAGGGCAAGAACTAAGGTGTGTGACATCACTCCCACTTGTCCAGAATGATGCCTTTCTGTCCCCTGAGGACTTGAGCGGGGGAGGGGGGCTCTAGGAAGTCAGGGCAGCTGGATGAGGTGCAGATTGCAAGTCAGAATAGCTCTGGTAGAGAGGGTGTGTCCTCAGGGGCTGCTCTCTCCTCTTCCATCTTTGTTTCTGCTTTGCCCATTCTTCAACCCTGGTTATACCCACCTCTCCTCCCCTGGGTTGTCAGTACAAAGATGGTCTCAGAAATCTAACTTTTTTGGGGGGTGGGGGAGGACACTCCTGGCAGTGCAGCAATGCTCAGGGTTTAGTCCCAACTTTGTACTTAGCAGTCACTCCTAGTGGTGCTCTAGGGATCACGGACAGTGCTGGGGATTGAACCTGGGCCAGCCGCGTGCAAAGCAAGCCCCCACCTGCTGTACCATCTCTCCAGCCCCATCAAAATCTAATTTTGATTTCTGATGTACAGCAGCTTTGGGTTCCTCTTGTCTTGCTTGCAGCCAGCCTGGGTTTGATCTTGGGTTTGATCAAGTGATAGCCAAGAGAGATCCCCGAGTGCCACATGTGGAGCCCTGCCAGGGGTGATACCTGAGCATAAAGATAGGAGTAAGCCCCGAGCACAGCCAGATGTGGTCCAAACCACCGTCATCACTCCCCTACCCACTATCGAAGAAATCTATGTTCATGTCCAAGCGTTTTACTCGCTTTGTCTGTGGACCCAGCAAATAAGGAGGGAAGGGAGGGGTGGGTGAGCCTGAACACACCGGACTCATTCCTGGCAGACCCCCCTTCGCAAAGGGGCAGGCGAAGCAGTGCAACAGCTTCCAGGTCACCTTTTAAGGTCACCATTGGGGGTGGCCTGAAGGTCAGAAATGTCTATTTCTAGGAACCTGGCAGTTGCTAAAGCCTGGCATCAATGCTTTCTGGTTTCTCCATGAAGATGTTCTGAAACTACTGTGCTATTTCCCATCATTATTCAAAGGACCAGCTGGTGGCTTTCTGTTCCACAGTGGGCTGTGGTTGGAGTCGGGTTTGTTGTTTGAGCCGCTAAGAAGGTGGAAGCTGGCTGCAGCTGGAAGGCTAGTACCCCACGACCCTCAGCATGTCTTTCCCGAGCACTATTGTGTGCCTCGTGATAGGGCGTAGGAAGGAGCTTCTTAGGCACTGACAGTTCTTCTAGTATGTGTGGAATTGAGTGCAGGCATTGTCTTGCTTGAGTGGCTGGGCTCTTGCTGTCATGGTCAGCAGCGCCAGGTGCAGAATATGCGCTCTTGGCGCAGGCCAAAAGGGAAACAGAAGCCACCCAGTTCAGGGGCTGGGTGGGGGGAATATTTTTTTCTCACTTTGGCTTCTTTTATCACCTTTATACAGTACAAAAGCAGCTCTTCTCCTCTCCCTCCCCTCCGTGAGTCACCATAAGGAACGGGGTGCACTGAACCTTAAAGGGGAGAGAAACAGGCAGAGTGTGCACTGCCACTGATGCCCAAGTGGTGTTGGGACACCCAATTTCCGTTGTTTGGGACCTATAGTCCTTAGAAGGGTTTAGCTACCTACATGCAGCTTCACCGTCAGCACTAGGGAACTGGTTAGAAATAAAAATTACCAGGTTGGAGCGATAGTCCAGCAGCAGGTAAGGCTCTTATCTTGCATGCACTTGTCTGGGGGGTTCGATTCCCAGTACCCTGTATGGGGTCGAGCCCCACCAGGAGTGACCCCCTGAGTGCAGAGCCAGGAGTAAGCCTTGAGCACTGCCAGGTATAGCCCACAAACAAACAAAAAATGCAAATTATCAGAGCCCGAATACACACTTGTGGGTCCAGAAATCTGTGTTTTCAAACCAGAGGTGGGACTTGAAACCTTTTCAACAAGCAAATCCCAACTGATGGGATTTGACCCTTGTCCCTGGATCCTTCGTGAGTCCAAAGTTAGAGGGGACTGTGATGTGACGAGAAGGGGGAAGGGCCAAAGCAGGGTTTTCTTCATCTCTAGTTTGAGGTGTGGGATTGGGGTCCAGCGCTTGAAGTTTTCTTCCATTAAAGCCAGGGAAGTCTTAGCTATACTCATGAAGACAAATACATTGGATAAACAAAAAACTTATAAATTGGATCATAAATGAAAGGGGAGAAGTTCTAACAGGTACCCCAGAAATAGAAAAGATTGTGGAGATTGCTATGAACAATGTTATATACTTGAATTGGAAAACCTGGAAGAAATGGGTAAATATTTGGAATTTTACAACCTCCCAATTCTGAATCAGGAGGAAGCAAGAAACCTGAATTAGACTAATAGTATTGAAGCCGTAGTCAAAAGTCTACCCCAAAATAAAATCTTCAGTACAGATGGATTCATTAGGGCATTCTCCTAATCCTTCAGAGAGAACCTACTACTTTTCCTTAAGCTCTTTTGGAAAGTTGAAGAAACAGAAATTCTTCCAGAGTCTGAGAGGCCAATATTACCTTCAGGCCAAAACAAAACAAAAAACAAAATTACAGACCAATATTCCTGATGGACATATATGCAGAGATCCTCAACAATATCTTCCTGAACTGAATTTAATAGTCCATAACAGAATTAAAGAGGTCATACCCCATCAAGTGGATTTATTCAGCCATCAAGGATGGTTCAGTACACTTAAGTCAACTAATACAACATATCACATCAACAAAAGGAGAAAGACATGGGGTTAGAGAGATAATGTAGCAGAAAGGGTGCTTAATTTGCATGGTGCTGACCTGGGCTCAAACACTGCACCTCATATGCTTCTCCCCAAGCACTGTCAGGAGAGATCCCTGAAGTGCAGAGCCAGGAGTAATCACTGAGCACCTCTGAGTGTGGCTCGTTCCCCACCCTGCACCCCCCCACCTGCCTCATTCCCCATCCTGCACCTCCCCATCTGCCTCCCCTCGCCCCCCAAAAAAGCATTTAGGAAAATAGGCAGAACTTTATGATAATGACTTCAGAAGTGGCTTCAATTTGACTTCCTTGGCAAAGAAACTTATAGCAAAAAAATATATTTGACTACGTCAAATTAAAAAAATGTCTGCACTGAAAAATAAACTATGACTAAAATAGAAAGACATTCCTGCTAGAGAGATAGAACAGCGGGTAGAACACTTGCCTTGCAAGTGGCCACCCAGATTTGTTCCCCAGCACCTCATATGATTCCCTGACATCTCCAGGAGTGATCCTTAAGTGCAGAGCCAGCAGTAAGCCCTGAGCATCACTGGCTATGGACCAAAAAATAAAGAATAAGATAAAATTTAAAAAAATAGAAAGACACCTGTTTTCTTTCCGTACTACCCAGAGAAGTTTCCTGCATTTACTGCAGTGTAATTTACAATAGCCAAAATCTGGAAACAGCCCAGGTGCCCAATAACAGATGAGTGGATAAAGAAATCATTTATATTCACAATAAATACAACTCAGCTATAAGAAAAGATGAAATCTTGCATTTTGCTACAACTTGGATACAACTAGAGGCTGTCCTATTAAGTCAACTGAGTCAGAAGGAGAACAGATTCTGGGTGTTCTTATTCATAGATGGAGTATCAAGAAACAAAGCTCGGGAGAGGCAGGGAAATGGCTCAGAGGACTAGAGCTCATACTTTGTAAGAGCCCAGATTCCATTCCTAGCACTGCAGAAGGTCAAGCACTCCTCAAGCACTACCAGGCTCACTTTTGAGCACAGAGAAAAGATAACCCCTGAGATCACAAGGTGTGACCTAAGCTCTCAAAGGTCACTTTTTTGGAGAGTAAGCACACCTAGCAGTGCTCTTGGGCTACGCCCAGCTCTGTGCTATAGGGACCATGTGGTGCTGGGAATTGAACCCCAGTCTCCATCCTGAAAACAGGAGCTTAGCCCATTCAGCTATTAAGGACAAGAGACAGTATAGGGATTAAGATGCTGGTCTTGCATTTGACCAACCCTAGTTCCATCCCTTCGCCTTGTCTCATCCCCTGAGCCATGCCAAGAGGGTCTTGAGCACGGTGCTGTGAGGCCAGAACCTCCCCCCACCCCTTCCCAGTATTTACCAATATCTACATATGGATTTGCATTTCCCTTTTACCTTATGCTATGCATGGCTCCACATAATGGTGGTGGGCCCTGTCCTTGTTCTCCTTTTGGTCTTTGTGTTTTGGATGCTGTGAAGGGACCTTGGGTGTCATGGACAGAGCTGTCTGTCTCCCACACGCACAGTGCGTGCTCAGACTTTACCTTCTCCCTGCTCCTGGTCTCTATTTAAAATTTTGGAAAATTCACCACAGTCCTTTTGGAGGTATTCAGATTTGTTTGTCTAACTTTGGGCTGGGGCCTCTCTTGGCTCTGTGCTCTTACTCCCTTTCAGTGGGCTCCAAAGACCATCCGCCATGCCGGGGTCAGACTCAGGCCTGCTGCACATATGCCTTCATCTCGCACTGTCTCTCTTGCCCTGATAATATTTTTTTTTAATAATTTATTTATTTATTGAATCACTGTGGGAAAAGTTACAGAGCTTTCGGGTTTAGGTCTCAGTCATGTAGATACCAAACACATTTCCCTTTACCAATACTCATTTTTAACCCCGAACCCCAATAGACCCCCACCTCCCACCCCTCCCAATTCTTTGTGAGGCAGATGAGTTCTAGTTAATACTCTATCTACTTTGAATAGATAGATTATTTCGATAGAAGATGCACAATTATTGTTTAGAGTTTACGACCCACCCCTCCCCCAATCAGACATGCTGAAACAGCGTTGTGAAATGATTTGCTTTCTACAACTTGGTTTAAGAATAAAATGATGTCGCGCGGCCGCGATAGCGGCCGCGCAGTTTTGAATTTCTGCTATTTTACTTATTGACCCTGGAAGAATTTCTATTAAAAGTTAGCTAGTTAAGAGATTGGTTTCTGTGCCCTGGAGTCGTGGCCGTGCCGGAGAGCCGCTCGTGGGGGGCAGCTGGCGACCTCGGTGGGGCGTGGGGGACGGCCCACAAAGCCCCCCTTCCCATGAGGTCCCCGCCGCTCCCCCGAGCCCGGCTCAAACCCGCTTTCCACAAGGCTCCCGTGCGGCCGCCATCTTTCTTTCCAGAGAGGAGCGGGCGGGCTGGTCAACGCCCTTCCCCCTCCGGGCAGGCTTGGTGGCGCGGATCAATATTTTTTAAATATTATTTATCAGACAACGTATATTTTGATTAGTATGTTTTGGTGTGCACTTAAACTTTTTGCCTGAGGTGAACACCTCGTTCATTTTGCCCTAATCCAGGGACTTGGAAGGTAGGAAAAGAAAGATGGGACAGGAAGTTTCCTAATCCCACTGCCCAATCACTCAGTTAATGGGGTGGGGCAAGGGTCCTTCCTGGCAGGGCAACTTTGGGATCTGCACAGGGTTTGGGGGAATCCTGCAGGTCCTGCTCCTCTTTCCTCTGTTATTAGATGGGCTGGATATCCCCCAGCAGAATTTCCCTCACCACGGTTTCCATGCTCATGTGACACCAAGTTCCCCAGAACCTTCTTTAGGTTTTGGGGTCACACCTGAAGGAGTTCCGGGTATGCTTCTGACTGTGGTCTTCGGGACCATACACGGTGTGCAGATTCAAACCCAGGTCAGCCGTTAGCTAGGCAAGCACCTTATCCAGTAAACTATCCCTTTGGCTCCGTTAGTCCTTGAGAGTCTCAATTAGACCTTTGTGTCTGTTGAGGTTTCCATTTTGTACAGCCCAGGTGAGTCCCCTTGCCTGGTGGAAATAAGGATAACAAACTTTCTTTTGGTCTCCTCTGCCCCTCTAGGAGAGCCTGGCAAGCTACCGAGAGTATCTCGCCTGCACGGCAAAGCCCGGCAAGCTACCTGTGACGTATTCAATATGCCAAACACAGTAACAAGTCTCACAATGGAGGTGTTACTGCACCTGCTCTAGCAAATTGATGAACAACAGGAGGACAGTGTTTGTGGTTTTCTTTTTTTTTGGTCACACCTGACTGTGCTCATGGTTTACTTCTGGATCTGCACTCAAGGATCCCTTCTGATGGTGCTCTGGGCACCATATAGGATGCTGGGATCAAACCCAGGTCAACCACGTGCAAGGCCAACACCCTTCTTTCTGTACTCTGGGCCCTGAACTGAGGGTTTTTTTCGTGTGTGTGAAGCTATATAGGTTTTATTGAAACTTATTTAGAACGATGTGAGGGGAAAGAGAAGGAGAAGTACATGTTTGAGAGAAAACACAGGCTTCTCTATAGTGAAAATAGACAAGCAAACATCCAGACAAGTGAGATACACGTTCAGAGAGAGGAGGAGGAGCTGGGTTTGAGAAGCCCAGACCAAGCTTTAATAAGGCTCAACTCAGGTGGTGAGCTCTGTTTAGAAGGCAGCCCCACTGCTGGGAAGCCAGCCCAGCATCAGACTCACTGGAAATGTTTCCTAGCCAGAGAAGACACTCCCTCCCTCCTTCCCTCCCTCCCTGTTTCTGGGCATCCCTGCCCATGTTGCAACTGCCTCCACGTGTGATTCTGCCTGAAGGTGTTCTCACAGGGACCTTCGCTTCCTCTTGGTGGCAGGTCAGAGGGGCCAGATGGAGACAGTGGTGCCAGTCAGGGCATCCCTGCACGAGGCTGAGCGTGTGGATAAGTCTCACGCTCTGCTGCCTTGCCTGCTTGTGCCCCCCTCCCCCCCCCCCCCCCCCCCCCCCCAGGCACAGTGACCCTGGTCAGGATCCTTCCCCTTCCCCAGCCATCTCCCTCCCCTAAGGCACTTCTTGTTTCACCTCCCAAGTAACTCTTAGGATTGGGTGTTTTTCCTCAGGGTCTGATTTTGGCAACAGTCAGATACCATGTTTACTTTTGTGACTCTCAAACCTAGACATAAAGGCATTAAACATAGCCTTTAAATTTTATTGAACCAACTAATATGAAGTGACTTTGTTGTATGCCTGTCAAGGGGGTCAACTTGGGGGAGGGGGTGGGAAGGAACCTGGGGACACTGTGGGGGAATTGATGTTAGAGCATCGTGTGTCTGACGTGACTGTTATGAACAACTTTGTAAATCCCAGTGTATTGATTTAAAAGGGTATTGGGGAGGGCTTATAAGTATGAAGAAGAATCCTCCCTAAGGCATGTGAGCTTTTGTTCCTGTGTTTCCTTTGTTTTTCTGTTGGTCTTGGAGTCTTGTTGGTCTCCTCGTCTGCCCTTCAGTCACTTCCCTTCCCCTCAGCTGAGCAGCCTCTCAGCCTCTGTTCCCCCTCCAGTGCGCAGTAACCTTTCTACCCCATTTCTCTTACTGGCATTTTTGGATTCTATAGGGAAGGAAATCACATTATTTTGTCTTTGTTTGACTTAGCACACTGCCCTCAAAATTTATTGATATGATTGCTGAAGGCACGGTTTCCGTTTTTATGGATGACTAATATTTTTTGTATCTATATAATCTTGTATTGCTTAATGGTGAAGGTAAGTTCTGAGAAATGCAATGTTAGGCAAATCTGTTGTGCAAATGTCATCAAATACAATTACACAAACTTAGAAAGTACTCTACCATATACGTAGGCAGTGAAGTATAGTGTATGTAGGGACAAGGGAGATAGCACAGTGGGCAAGGTACTTCCTTTGCATGCAGCGGACCCCTGTTCAATCTCCAGCACTACATATGGCCCCCTGAGCACTGCTGCGAGCGATTCCTGAACACAGGGCCAGGAGTATACCCTGAGCATTGCCAGGTGTGACCCAAAACTAAATAAATAAAAATTCATTTTGTTTATTTGAGGGGGGGTGAGGGGAGCACACCTGATTATCCTGGGGGGTTATTCCTCTCTATTCCCTAAAGATAAATTTTTTTTTAATTGTTATTAGTGAAACACCATGAGGTACAATTGTAGATTTACAATTTTTTGTGCTTGGGTTTCGATTATTTTATTTCATTTTTTCATTTCATCATCCTGTTATTCGTCGATTGCCTCGAGCAGGCCCCAGTAACGTCTCTTTCATTCTAGCCCTGAGATTATATTCAAGGCTCTTTAGGAGAATGAGACCCATCATTGTTACTGGTATTTGGCATATTGGCTACGCCACGGGGAGTTTGCCAGACTCTGCCCTGTGGGCAGGCTACATTCTATAGCCTGCAAGTTTGTCCAAAGTAGGAATGAGATAATAAGATGTCATAAAAAGATGTCCTGATAAGATAGCACAGCTGCTCTGGGTGGAGGATGCTTGACTCCAATCCGAGTAGGCTTGGAGATCTCGGCCCCGGAACCCGCTTGGATTTGTCCCTCTGCCAGTACCTTCATGTGTGCGGAGAGTGGTCTCAGCATGGTGGTGGCTGGTCCTGGAGGTCTTCGGCTGCCGGAGCCCTGGTCGGGGCGGGGAGGAAAGTTCAACCTGCTCCCCTCCAAGGGGCCCTGGTGAGGAACAGCCAGGTGCGGGGGCAGGAGACTGCACTGTTCTCGTCCGGGAGCTGGATTTTATAGGGTTTAGCTGAGTTTCGATTATACAATGATCCAATACCCATCCCTCCACCAGTGCCCATTTTCTACCACCATGGATAATATCCCTCCCACCCCCAGATTAATACCCAAGAATAGCTGAGATCAGCACCAGGAGGATTACTCCATGCTGAAAGATAAATTTTAAAAAGAACAAACCGTAGTCCATGAAGGGCATGTTGATCTGTGCATTCCCTTAGAACTGAAATGTCAGTTCTAAGAGCATCTGATGCCTTAGCCTGCAGTCACACACTAGGTTGTTTCCGTGTCTCAGCTCCTGGAAGTGATGCCGCAGAGAGCGTGGGAGCACACACCTCTCCTCAACCTCCCTGTGTTCCCCTCAGCACTCTAGAGTCACACTGCTCTATCACAGGGCAGTCCCGATGCTGACTGGCCCTGGGGAGGAGGAAGGCATCTGCACTGATTTCCATAGTGGTGAACCATTTTCAACCTACCTACAGCTCACAAAGTCTCCCTTGGGGCCGGACTGGGTGCACAGGGGCAAGGTGCCTGCTTTTCCTGAGCCAGCCCCAGGTTCAGTCCCCCCACCCGCACCCCACCTGGAGTGATGTCTGAATACAAAGCCAGAAGTAAGCCCTGAATGTTAACTGGGTGTTATAAAAAAAAAAAAAGTTTCCTTTCTCCCGAGTCTGTGCCATTATTTGTTATTTGCTTGTTTGGGAGTCACACCCAGAAGTGCTCAGGGGCTCACTGCTGGGGGCAGTGCTCAGGGGATTGAACCTAAACCTCTACTTGCAAAGCATGAGCACTGGCCCCTTGGAGCTATCTCCCAGTTCCGGTTTAGTACTTTTTCTTTCTTTTTTTTTTTTTTTTTTTTTGCTGAGGAGTTAATCCCAGCTCTGTGCTCCTTTAAGACAAGTGCCCTCCCCACTGTACTATTGCTCTGCCCCCGCCCCCTTTTCTTTTAATCTTTTTGATGATTGCCATCCTAATAGGTGTGGGAAACCATCATTGTGCCTCCCCGCCCCATGGCCTAGGATTGAATCCAGAGCCTCACCTGGCATGTTTTTTTTTTTTGTGAGTCACACCTGTCTGTACCCAGGGCTTACTTGTGGCTCTATGCTCAGGGATCAGTCCTGGCGAGGGTCATAACACAGCAGGTAGGGTGTTTACCATGCATGCGGCCAGCCAGGGTTTGGGGGACCACATGAAGTGCCAGAGATTGAACCCAAGTCAGACACATACAAGTCAGATGTCCTAGGTGTTGTACTATCTCTCCAGCCTCTGAAAGTTGTTTCTTCTTATGTTTGGGTAGGTCTTTTTCTTTGGTTTCTTAAATTTCATATACGAGGGAAACAATTTGCTGATTATCTTTTACTTCTGACTTGTTTCACTTAGCATAAATCACCTCAAGTTTTGTCCATGTTGTTGCAAATCACAGTGCTGTTTATTTTAATAGCTGAATTGCATTCCATTTATCTAAAGCACAACCATTTTATATAATATATATGCATATGCATATACATGCATATGTTATATATGCATATATATTTTATATGTGTGTGTGCAGAGCCTGGCAAGCTTCCCATGGCATATTCGATATACCAAAAACAGTAACAGTAAGTCTTACAATGGAGACGTTACTGGTGCCAGCTTGAGCAAATCCATGAACAATGGGAGGACAGTGCTACAGTATATATATATCGCACAACCATTTGGGGGTAATGGTAAAGTAGGGGATTGGGCCACACTCAGTGGAGCTGGGATTATTTCTGGTCTGTCTCTCAAGTGACGTCTGGTGGTGTTCAGGGAACCACACATGGTGCCCAGGATTTGGACCAGGACTGGCTATATGCAAGGCAAGCACCTACCTCCTTACTATCTCTTCAGTCTTATACCAGAACTTCTTTACCCAGTCACTGTGTATGATGGTTTGCAGGATGATTCTATGTTTTGGCTATAATGAGCAATGCTGCTATGAACATAAGGGTGTAAATACTTTTTCAAATTGGTGTTTTCATATCCTTTGAATAAATGCCCAGGAGTGGTACTATGGGATCATTATAGGACCATATAGTATTTCCATTTCCATTATTTTTGTTTGGATTTTGCTTGGGGACCACACCCACTGGTGCTCGGGATTATCCCAGTGTGGTGCCCAGCGTACCATCCATGCCTCCCTCTCTCAAAGCATATGTGCTAGTTTTGAACTATCTCCCTGACTCCGAGGGTTGTATTCTTAGTTTTCTCTTCCTTCTAATTCATTGTATATATAGAAATGTAATAGATTTTGTGTATTATTTTTGTATCTACCACTTTATTGTAGTTTTATTGTGGACCCCTTAGGGTCTGCTATGCATGTTATCATTTTATGTAATAGTTTTATGTCTTTTCCAATCGGAATACCTTTTATTTGCCTAATTGCTCTGGGTAAGACTTCCAGAACTGTATTAAACACTAATGATGAGGGAATGGAGCAATAGTACAGTAGGTAGGGTGTTTACCTTGTATGCAGCAGACCCAGGTTTGATCCCCGGCATCTCATATTTCCCCCTGAGCACCTCCAGAAATAATTCCTGAATGGAAAGCCAGGAATAAGCCCTGAGCATTGCCAGAAGTGCCCTCAACCCCACCCCCAAAAATAAAACCCCAAGCCAAAAAAAAAAAAACAACAAAATAAAAACCAGCAGTAATGAGGATAAATATCCTTGTCTTGTTACTGGTCTTTGAAGAAAAGCTTTCAGTTTTTCACCATTCAGTATGATATGAGTACAATATATGATATCACCGATTGTCTTTTACAATGTTGAGATATGTTCCTTTGACTTCTTATTTATTTAAGGTGTTTTTTCTTTTTTTTTTTTTAAATTGAATCACCATAAGATATAGTCACAACAATGAGACTCCCAGGTCGCTGCCCATGAATGGCCTCTCTGGCTCCTGATCAAGCTGCTTAACGCTCATTATCTCAGAGACTCAGGAACAAATCTTGGAAACCAGCAGGTTTTGGCAGAAATCCCTCCAGATTTAACTGTTAAAATTTTGAAATTCCAAAATTGCGCGGTCACTACTGTGGCCGCGTGACATCAATGTTATTCATAATTAGCAATAGAAAGCACAAATAGTCTATGGTTGCCTTTTTGGCAGATATGAATGTTGGGGTAAAATCCCAAATAATAATGGGGGGTCTGGTGTCGAAATATTGAATGTGATCAAAGTAGAGAGAGAGTAATGTGGAAGCCATCTGTCCCACAGGTAGGGGGAGGGTGTGGGATGAGGGGGTTATACTGGGGTTTTTGGTGGTAGAAAATGGGCACTGGTGAAGGAATGGGTGTTTCATCATTGTATGACCGAGACTTAAACCCGAAAGCTTTGTAACTGCTCTCATGGTGATTCAATAAATAAATTTATAAAAAGGGGGGAAAAAAGTAAGGTTGAGTTCATGCCTAATTCAATCAGCCTAATCAATGTCTGAATAAATGACAATACTCCTACATCTATATATATATAGTCACAAAATTGTTCACGATTGGGTTTCAGTTATACAATGTTCCATCACCTATCCCTTCACCGGTGTACATTTCCACCACCAATGTCCCCAGTTTCCCCGCCACCCTCTACCCCTGGCCTACCTCTGGGCTAGGCACTTTTGTTCTTTCTCTCTCGCTCTTTCCTTTTGGGCATTATGGTCTGCAATACAGGTGCTGAAATGTTGTCATGTTTGTCCCTTTACATGAACTGAATCAGCACTCAGTTCTTGTTCAGAGTGATCATTTCCAGCTATCACTATCATAGTGGTCCCTTCTCTATCCTAGCTGTCCTCTCCCTACCACCACTTGTGGCAAGCTCCAGCTGTGGACCATTCCTCATGGCCTTTGTCTCTACTCCCTCGGATACTAGATATATATCTATATATATCCCACAAATGAGTTTAATCATTCTATGTCTGTCCCTCTCCCTCTGACTCATTTCACTCAGCATGATACTCTCCATGAATTTGAGAATTTTTATCGTAAATATTCGTTGAATCTTGTTAAATGTTTTATCAAGTATCTATGGATTTTGTGATTTTTTTCTTTTATTGGTGTGATGTATCACATTTATTGTTTCGTGTGTGTTGATTCTACAGCTTCATATTCTTGGAATATGGTGATCTCATAGGAGTCTTTCAACTCTATTGCTGAATTTGGTTTCCCAAAGTTGTGAAGATTTTTGCATCTATGTTCATCAGAAGTGTTGGTCTATATAGTGGTGGGGCAGGGGTGGGGAAGTATTTACTTCTCTGAGTTTTTTTGAACAGTTTGAGAATAGATACAATGTGTTCTCTTGGTGTTTGGTAGAACCCCCTGGGAGCGATTGCTTCTGTTGGGCTCAGTTCCTGCTCCCTGCCCAATGCTGTGATGGAACGGGGTTTGAGCGCTTGGTTTCGTTCTCCCAGACTGGGGACCTGCAGCAGTGCTGGGCTTCTGCCACCGAGACAGGCAGCTGTCCCGCAGCTCTGGCCCATCCCCGGCTCTCTGGATCTTTGTGCTTAGGGAGAGTTCTGATTACTGTTTTATGTTTTGCGCTTCTGATTCATCTGTTCAAGTTATGTATTTCTCCCTGGTCTAATCTAGGAAGATTCGATTTTTCATTTGCTTGTTTGTTTGTTTGTTTGGGGGCCACACCCAGGCCTGGTCAGGGCTGCTTCTGAGTCTGCTTAGGACTTACCCCAGGAGAGGTTCACGGGCCGCATGTGGTGTTGGGGTCACACCTGGGCTGGCATGTGTAAATGCCACACTCTCTTTGGTCCCTTGGAAGATTGTAGGATTCTAAATGTGCCTGGGGTGGGGGGTGTTGTGGATTTTATCTTGTTCTGCTTTGGTTCTGGCCCACACTCAGCTGTGGCAGGGACTGTGTTGGGTGCCGGGGATCAAACCCGCATCCACATGCGTGCGGCAGAGTCCTGTCCCCCTGCTGCTGCCCAGGCCCCTCCACCTGTTGGGTTTTGTCATTTTCTGTCCCTTGAACTTTGAGGTGAGATTGGCTGTTGGTTTGCTTGTTTCATTTTTGGGGCAAACCTGGCAGTGCTCAGGGCTACTGACTCAGTGCTCATGGCTGCTGAGTGGCTGGCAGTGCAGTACCTGTGGTCAGCTTCTGGCCTCGTGCGAGGAGAGCATGCGTGCAGCCCACTGGGCTGAAAGATGAGCATCTTTCAGGTTACATGATTTATTTGAGACTTTTTGTACTCATGTGGGCTTGCATTTTTATGAACTTTCTCTTAATACTGCTTTTTTCCCCCATTTTTTGCATTTTTGGTTGCACCCAAGCAATGTTCAGGGGTTACTCCTGGCTCTGCACTCAGAAATTACTTCTGGTGGTGCTGGGGGAACCATACGGGATGCTGGGGATCGAACCCGGGTCTGCCATGTGCAAGGCAAACACCCTACCTGCTATACTATCGCTCCAGCTCCTTTTGTTGTATCTTGTAGGATCTGATAGTTCATCTCTTCCTTTTCTTTTCTTTTTTCTTTTCTTTTTTTTCTTTTCTTTCCTTCCCTCCCTCCCTCCCTCCTTCCTTCTTTCCTTTCTTCCTTCCTTCCTTCCTTTCTCTTTCTCTCTCTCTTTCTCTTTTTGGGTGACACCCAGCAATGTTCAGGGGTTACAACTGGCTTTGACTCAGAAATCACTCCTGGTGGTGGTCGTGGGATCATGTAACCATCTGGGATGCTGGGAATCGAGCCTGGGTCTGCCATGTGCCCTGCCTGTTATACTGTTGCTCCATCCCCCAATCATCTTTACATTTCCACTGGTCTCCAGATAATCCTGATTTCTTTCTTTACCCAAGAATTGTTCACCAGCACGAGACCATTTCTTCACATGCGGTTTTCCCTCCACATTTTGGGATTTTTGTAGTTTTCTTTTCCTAGTTTTCTTGTCATGGTTGATTTTTAGCTTCATACCAGTGTGGACTGAAAAGGTGTTTGAGACCATGTTGATGTTTATTGAAATATCAATATATACATCATGTCTCCATTTATGCAGATAATGACTCAAATAGCTCCTGTGTTGGGACGCTGTGATTGGACCGTGATCCAAGAGCTGTGTCTGTCCCTCTCTCTCGCAGGAATTCGCCCCTACAAATGTGACATCTGTAACAAAGCCTTCACCCAGCGCTGCTCCCTGGAGTCTCACCTGAAGAAAATCCATGGCGTGCAGCAGCAGTATGCCTACAAGCAGCGCCGGGACAAGCTCTACGTCTGTGAAGACTGTGGCTACACGGGCCCTGCCCAGGAGGACCTGTACCTGCACGTGAACAAGGCCCACCCCGGCAGCGCCTTCCTCAAAAAGACATCCAAAAAACTGGCAGCACTTCTGCAAAACAAGCTGACGGCCACCTTCCAGGGGAATGCCAACCTGAGTGAGGAGGAGAAGTGAGGAGGAGGAGGAGTAGGAGGAGGAGGAGGAAGAGGAGAGGGCGAGGAGACTCCAACCATTGCCACGTTTACATGGGTAGGGGGTTTGGAGAGACCCCACCTCATTGACTTTAATTTCAAGTGTTTCCTTTGTCTCTGTCTTGGTGGGGGGTGGTCCCGTGTCTGGGTGTGTTCCCGATGTTTCCATTATAACAATGGCCACAGGCCACAGAACTTCTGTCTGGCTGGACAGTCACGGTGATGGGCTTGGCTGCGCTGGCTCCGTTGGCTGCCTGTGAGCACCGGGGTGATTGTTTTGTTTTATTTTGTTTTGTCTAGGATTTTCACACAGAAGTGGAAATGTTCTTAGAGAGACCATCATTTCATGGTGCCTTGTATTTCCACTTGAAATGCTATGTGAGCAAGTAAAATGAATTTTATTATTTGAAAGCGATTGCAGGAATTATTGTAACAAATGAAATGCTCTTGTGAAATATTTCTTATTAGCACACAGTGCGTATGCGTGCCTGTGTGCCTGCGTATGCACGTACACACACACACACACACACACACACACACACACACACACACAGGCTGGGGATGTCTCAGTGGTACATGTACATGCCTTGCATGCATAAGTCCCAGGTATGATCCTTGACACAGAGAGAGAGAGGAGGAGGGAGGAAGGGAGGCAGAGGGTGGGGGAGAAAGGGAGAGGGAGGGAAGGTGGGAGGAAGAAAGAGAGGAAGAGGGAGGGAGGCAGATATAGAGAGGGGAGAGGGAAGGGGAGGGGGAGAGAAGAGAGCCCGAGGAGCTACAGCTCCTTCCAGGCTTCTTGTGGCTCATCTCTATGGCCACCGGTGGGGTCACTGCAGAGGTGCTTCTTGCTTCTAGACTGAAGTGGGCCTGGAAGCGGGTGTGCTGGAGCCAGCACCATGGAAACTCACTGGCACACACACTGCAGCTTGCAGGCTTGCCGGGCTCATGGCAGTTCCAGCTAATCTCTTCAAGGGCTTGTGACTCCCCAGCACAGTGACGTTTGGCCACTTGCATCTCCACCTGGGAGAGTGACAATACAGTGACCTGAGGTAGACATAGGTGCTTGAGAGACAACTGGTGTTGTGGGCATGGCAGCTGACCCGAGTTCAGTCCCCAGTACCCCCATATGATCTCCGAGGCCACACCAGGACTATGGTTGAGCAGAGAGCCAGGAGGAAGCCCGAGCATCTCTGTGTGTGTCCTGAAAATAAACAACAACAACAACAACAGAGAAAAAGAAATAAAATACAAAAGAAAGAGAAACTTATTTCTTTGTCCTCTTGCAGTTCTGGGTTGGAGGGCTGTCTCTGCACCTGTGTTCTGACCTGAGATTTCTAGTCTTTGCTTAGTTGGGGTTTTGTCTGTTTTGGGGCCACACCCAGCATCACTCAGGGCTTGCCCCTGGCTCTGTGCTCAGGGCTCAGGGAACCATATGGGGTCCCAGAGATCAAACCTGGTTGGCTGCTTGAAAGGCAAGTGCCCTACCTTCCATCCTATCACTCTGGCCCCTGCCCTTAAAAAAAAAAAATATATATATATATGTGTGTGTGTGTGTGTGTGTATAAGTATATGTATGTGTGTGTATATATATACATATATATATTGCTGGGGGGAGGGGTACACTCATGTTGTTCAGGGATTAAACGTGGGTTGGCTGTGTGCAAGGCGTGTACCCTGCCAGCTATACTATCGTGTTGGCTTCATTTGTTTTTACCCAGACTTCTGTTCTTGTTGCTCTGTCATGCCTTAAGACACTTTGAAGACTTTGTTTCTTTTTCATTTTTTTCCCCCACACCCACCATGGTTTTAGGGTTTACTCCTGACTCTCTGCTGGGGGAATCATTCCTGGCGTGGCTCAGGAGACTGTACGTGGTACTGGGGAGTGCCTCTGGGTGGGCTGCATCCTACCCACCATGCTGTCTGTGCAGCAGGCTATCATTTGCAGCTGCCAGGGAGCTGGCCCTCAGGATTTGGGTTGACAGGAGTTGTCTTGGTTGGAGTTCTTCCTACAGCAGATTCTGTTGCAAGGATTCACGTTCAAGCTGATTGTTTAGTAACCCCAGGAAGAAGCCTGCAAGAGAGTGAGGAAATGGGACTGGAAAGGAAGGCAGGTGACAAAGGGCATCATCAGGAAAATACAGCATGGGAAGCTGGGCCTTTTCCCCCCAGGGGCCTGTGGGGGACGATATAGAAGTGTTTCAGGGACTGGGGGTGTAGCAGTAGCAGAGCACTGGCTTTGGATTGTGAGACTCTGGGCTTGATCCCTGATTGCTGCTCCCCGTCCCCTCTCCCTCCTCCCGAAACACACACACACACACACACACACACACACACACACACGACAAACAAAACAGTGCCTTAGTGTTTGTCATGGAGAGCCAGGGGAAACTATCTGTCCACTATATTTCCCCCACTCCTTCACTAACTAATGGTATTGTCACTGGGGCATTTCTTCTTGTTATTTGTTTGTTTGGGGGGAGGCACACCCGGTGATGCTCAGGGCTTACTTTTGGTTCTGCACTCAGGAATTATTCCTGACAGTGTTTGGGGGGCCATATGGAATGCCAGGGATCAAATCCAGGTTGACTGCATGAGAAGCAAGCACACCACCAGCTCTACTATCTCTCCAGCCTCACATAAATGGGACCATTCATATCGGGGCCTTTCCAACCGGTCTTTTACCTTGGACCAGCATTCTTCTTGTGTCAGGGAGTCCTGAACAGAAAAACAGGAGTCAGCCATAAATAGCCTTCACCACAGCACCAGCACCATAGGCACATGGGCTGGTACTGAGTGGCAGCGCAGTGCCCACAGTCCAAAGCTCTGATTCCAGGGTGAGGGTTCCTTGCCGGGAAGCTGGGAAATTCAGTCATCTCAACAGTGGGTTCCTACGATAGGCAACACTGAATCTCTGGTTTGGCAGGCAAAATCAGGCCACGCCCACTCTAGCATCCCACCTCTCCTCCCAACTCCTTTCTGCTCTCAGCCAATTTTTGTGAAATAGAGCAAAGTGTGCAGGGTCAAATCTTAAGGCATAAGTTCTCAGGTTGGAACCCTGGGTCTGCTGGTGTCTGGGGAAAGCAGTGGAAAGGAAAAGCAATTGTGGCTATTTTTTATTCACATACTCACGAGTGAAGCTTGTACAACTACAAATTTGCTTTGGGATTCTGTGAGGTCAGTGCAGTGTGGAGATGGACACCTGTGCTCAGCAGAAGGGCCTGCCCAGGGTTCGTTTTGAGAAGCAGGATCTCTTATCAACCAGTGAAGTTTGGGCCAGAGAAACAGTACCGTGTGTGGATAGGGCACTTGCCTTGCATGCTGACAACCCAGGTTCAATCCCTGGCACCCCATATGGTCACCTGAGCCCTTCCAAGAGTGATCCCTGAATGCAGAGCTAGGAATAAGCCCTGAGTACCTCCAGCACTGTAGCACTGTAGCACTGTCCTCCGGTTGTTCATCGCTTTACTCGAGCAGGCCCAGTAACGTCTCCATTGTGAGACTTGTTGCTACTGTTTGGCATATTGAATACACGACAGGGAGCTTGCCAGGCTTTGCTGTGTGGGCAAGATACTCTCGGTAGCTTGCCGCCTCTCTGAGAGGGGCATAGTAATCAAACTCGGGTCGGCAGGGCTGGCCGCGTGCAAGGCAAATGCCCTACCCACTGTGCTATCACTCCAGCAGTACCTCCAGGTGTGGCTTAAAAGCTCAAAGGAAAAAAAAAGTTGTTTTGTTTTGTTTTCTTGGAGTCTTCAGATAAAGTTTGAGACAGGAATTCTGTGTTAAGTAATTTAGTGGGGAAGGTTTTCGGGAGAAATGAATAAGGGGGTGAGGACAGCAAGGTGCAATAAAGGAAGCAAGTAGGTAAAGATGTTTAGGGTTTAGGGGGCTGGAGAGACAATACGGCTGGTAAGGTGCTTGCCTTGCATGCAACCGACCCTGTTTGACACCCAGCATCCCATATGGCCTGAGCTTCACCAGGAGTGCTTGGGAGACCGTAGCTCTGTTATCCGTTATCAGCATTGCTGGGTGTGACCCCTAAGCAAAAACATGTTCAGGGATCAGCTTGATGCTGGTAAACCTTGGGAGGGTGAATGACTGCATGGACAAAGACCCACCTGGAGATCAGGGTCAAGAGATTGGGTGTTGCCCCTAGGCGAAATGGGACACCTGGGAATCTTAGCTGCCAATACTCAAGTAACTGGGAAAGGAAGATTTCCAACATAAGGTAGAAAGATTTCATAGGAATGGTGTGTGTGTGTGTGTGTGTGTGTGTGTGTGTGTGGTGGGGCAGGGGAGGGGGTGGAAATTGGGGTCACATTGGCAGTGCTCAGGGGTTATTATTCCTGGTTCTGTCCTCAAGAGTGGCCTCTGTCCATACTCAGCGGACATTTTGCAGTGCCATGGATCAAACCACAGTTGACTGCATGCAAGGACCTCTCTGGTCCAAGAATGGGTTCTTTTCTTTCCTCCTACCCACCCCCAAGAATGGGTTAAGAGTGAAAAAGGTTGATTCTGACTACCCCTCCCTAAAATACATATCTTTGAGTGCTAATGGGATTAATGACTTGTCAGTTTTATACTGTTTGGGAAGAGAAAAAAAAAAATCTATAAACTAAACACCATGGAGATGGCTCAGAGGTCTGGGAGGCGCAGAGAAGAGGGCACTTGTCGTGTAAGGGGCAACCCGGGTTCAAGCCCAGCACAGCATATGGTCCCTCAGGAGTGACTCCGAAAACCACCAGGCGTGGCCCCAAGTAAATTAGAGAATGGGCTGGAACACATGCTTTGCTTGCAGAAGAACCAGGTTCATTCCCAGCATCTCAAGATCCTCAAGCACAGAGCAGGGAGTGACCCCAAACACTGCTGGGTGTGGTCCTCAGACCAATATATAAGGCCAGAAAGCTAGGGATAACACAGGTGTTTGCCAGCCCTAGTTGATCCTTGCTATTACATGGCTCTCCCCCCCAACCCCGCTCCCCCACACCCAATAAGCATGTCAGATGAGTTCCTGAGCACTGCCAGGTGTGATTCACATGGCCCCTAAGCACTGCAGGGATAACATTCTGGGACCCTTGCATTGAAATACTGTCCCAATGGCCCAGCATTGCAGGGAGTAGCCCCTGACCCCCATTCCACTCCTTAGAATGCCACAAAAATGAAATATACACACACATATATGTATGAATACAGAAACCGTCTTCCCTCCAATTCTCTCATCTACCAAGTCTCTCCTCTACATCAGTCAACCACTGTTAATTCTCATTTCACTATCCTCAGTTTCTCAGCTCATATATAAGCAAATATGAGCATATGTGCTCTTCCACTGTTCTTTTTAAATATTTGTATGTGTACATGCGTGTGTGTGTGGGTTTGTGTGTGTGTATTGGTCTGGGGAGCACACCTGGTGGTATCTGGGGCTATGGGTCAGGGCTTTCCCCGTGATGCTCAGTGACCATGTGGTGCCAGGGATCAGACCTGGGTCCAGCCCCCAGTTTTGTTGTTTGTTTTTGCTTTTTGTTTGGGGACAATACCTGGTTGTGCTCCCGGGCTTATTCCTGACTCTGCTCAGGTATTGAACCCGTTCAAGCCAACTGCCCTACCTGCTCTCTCTGACCCATCAATGAGTAACTTTATGTGAACATCATTTTACATGTATTCACACAACTGTGGGCTATCTGCCCAGAAATGCAAGTGCCAGAGCTTAATTCCCTGGCACATTAGTTCCCCAATTAGGAGTCCGAGAGCAACATGTGAGAGTGCCCGTCTCAACATCCTGCCAGTGCAGTGTTGCCATGGTTTGGGATTTGGTCATCTGATGGTTTTGTGATGTGTTTTCATTTTACATTTTCTCATCACATGTGAAGAAGAGGATAAGTATGTTCTCATATGATCAGAGCATTGGAATTCCCTTTACTGTGAACTGCCAGAATATTCCTTTTTATTTCTTCTTTTTTCCTTCCTTTTTTTCTAGGCTACATTCAGCTTTGTTCAGAGTTCACTCCTGGCTCTGTGCTCAGGGATCACTCCTAGAGGTGTTGGGAGGCTGAGGATCAAACCAGGGTTGACCTCACGCAAGGCAAATGTCTTAACTGCTGTAGTATCTCCAATCCCCAAATAGAAGTCAGGATTGTTATGTAGTTTGTATTGATCTGTCTCTCTTAAGGCTGCTGGAAACTGAGTCAGTTAGAAAGGCCTTCCCACTTCACGGTTATGTTGGAATTCTGTTTTTTTTTCTAGGACTTTAATGGTTTCACTTTGTCACGTATAAATCTTTGATCTGTTTGGACTCTTTCCTGGTATATAGTGGGTGGTATGGATCCAACTTTATCATTTTCCAGATGGTTGACAAGAGATATTTTTTAACAGGGAGCTGGTCCAAAACATACCAGAGAACACTTGCTTCAGGAAAAGGTCGCGTGCCTCAGCAGAAGGTGTTGTGAATTATAGTATGGAGCCGCTTTCTTTAATTAGCAAGGATTCGTGTGTCGAGAATCTTTACCAAGTGCCCACTCTAGACCGGGGACTTCTCTGGAGATGGAGGCTATGAAGGAGACACATTTCCCTGCCCTCCAGGAGTTTCCTTTCTCTGGGGGGCGGGGCGGGGGGGGGGGGACACAGACAAGAAACAAGCAAACAGGGCCAAAGCAATAGTGTACTTGTCTTGCCTGCTGACAACCCAGGTTCAATCCCCAATAGCAAAAATGCCCCCCTGAGCCCTGCCAGGAGCGATCCCTGAGCTCAGAGCCTGGAGTGAACCCTGAGCACCACCAGGAGGCCCCCCTGCTGCCAACTCCGCATCTCCCCATCCACCAAAAAAAAAAAAAAAAGTAAATGGGGCTGGATAGATATGACAGGGTTGAGGTACTTGCCTTGCATGTGGCTAACCCAGGTTTGATCCCTGGCACCCTATGTGTTCCCCTCAGCCCGCCAGAAGTGATCCTAAGCACAAAGCCAGAAAGAAGCCCAGAGTACCTCTCGGTGTGACTCCTAAACATCTACCTGGTGTTCTGGCTACTCCGAGTGTGTAACAAATTGTGCGCAAACTCAACAGATTCTATGAATTCTATGGACGAGGAATTTCGACCAGGAACAGCAGAGGCCATGGAAGTATTTTTACTCCACCATATGCTTGGGGATGTGGGGGGTGTGGGCTCTGCTGGCAGACACAGCTGGGAGTCACGCTCCTGCCTCTGCGTGGGGGCCGTCCTCCCTGCCCGGACCTCTCCCTGGGTCTCCCCTGACTGGTGAGTTCCCAGGGGGCGTGTTGTAAAGGATAGTCCGGGGCAGCTCAATCGCCTATTTCATTTCAGGCATCTTTCAGCGTCACTTCTGCCACACTTGGGTTTTTGTTTTTGTGTCCGACCTGGCGGTGCTCAGGGCTTACTCCTGGCTGTGTTCAGGAATCATTCTTGGCAGTGCTCGGGGGAACATGGGGGACACCGGGATGGAACCCAGGATGAACCCCATGCAAGGCAAGCGTTCTACCGTCTATACTATCACTCCGGCCCCCTCTGCCTCAACATTTTGTGTGTGACTGCTTAAGGACGGTGCATCTTTCAGGGAAGGGGAAGACTACCTTCGCAAACAGAGAAAATGACATACAATGTTCCTATGATCACTTTCCAGCAAATAGAAGCTGCTGAGTGAGGAAGGAGGGCTGAGTGGAGGCCAGATACTGGTTGCTATTTTACATATCAGGGCCAGCGATGTGGATGCGGGAGAAAGGAGCGGGCAAACCCTCCATGCCTGGAGGAGTCTCCAGTAGAGGGAAGGGGGCAACGAGGGCGGGAAGCCTGCTCTTCCTAGCTCAGGTGAGGTGAGAAACCCGGAAGAGGGTGCCGGTCAGAGCCGGGGACCAGATCCCTCGGGCAGGCTGCTGGGTAGCCCTTCCTTCTGAATGAGCTTGGGCACCATTGAGCCTTCTGAGCAGAGAGTCACATGATCTCACTTTGGATTTAATGAGCCTGCTCTGGCTGTGCTGGAACAGATTTGGAGGTGGGAGGCACGGTGGTGGTGGTGCGGGAGCGCAGTGGGGCGGCCACTGCAAAAATAAAGGCAGGACATGCAGAGTGTTCCCGAGGGTGACTGACGAGGAGCAGGTGGTGAGAAATGGCCGGATGTGGAATATGCTTTTAAAATTACACTAAACTGGGCTTGGGGGTGTGGGATGTGGGTTAAGGGACAGACCACACATCCGGGTCTGGGACAATTCCAGTTTATATAATGCATTCATCTTGGATAGAAGAAGAAGAGGAGAAGAGAATTGCTTAAGAGTTTAGGCTTGGGCTGGAGCGATAGCACAGCGGGTAGGGCATTTGCCTTGCATACGGCCAAGCAGGGTTCAATTCCCAGCATTCCATATGGTTCCCCGACTACCGCCAGGAGTAATTCCTGAGTGTATGAGCCAGGAGGAACCCCTGTGCATTGCCTGGTGTGACCCCCCCCCCCATAAAAAAGAGTTTAGGCTTGCAAAGCAATAGAATCAGAGAGTTGGTCTACAGAACTGAATTACCTGGGGTGGAGGATGCTTTGGAGGGGTCTTTGAGACATTGCATGGCAGTGGACATGCTGTTGGTGAGTGTGATGCTAGAATAATGCACACATGAAACCCCATCATTAGCAGTACTGTAAATCACCATACCTCAATAAAAATGGAGGGGGGTAGGGAGATAGTAAAGCAAGTAATATCTTGCCTTGTACGCAGCTGACCCAGATTTGAACCCCAGATCTGCATATGGTTCCAAGAACCCTGCCAGGAGTGATCTCTGAGCCTAGAGTCAAGAGTAAGCCCAGAACATAGATGGGTATGTTAAAAAAAAAAGGGGGGGGGTAGATTTTAAAAATAGATTGGTTTGGTAAAAAGATAGGTTGGCAAGATAGTACAGTAGGTAGAGCACTTCCATTGCACGTGCTGACCTAGGTTCGATCATATGGACCCCCAGTACCGCAGGAGTAAGCAATTCCTGGGCACAGAGCCAAGAATAACCCCTGAGTATTTCCAGGTGAGGCCCAATAATTAAAAAAAAAGTTAAAAATTAAAATAATTTTTAAAAAAAGTTTGGACCTGAACAATGGGAAAGACAGAGGAGTTGCGGAGATGCCCAGAGGAGCTTGGTCAGGGAGGTGGGGTTAGAAGTTTGGGTGTAGGTCCTTTCAAAGGGTGATGAGCCATCCAACTGTCCCCTGAGAACAGGCCAAAAATAGAACGAGATGATCCAGGACTAAGTGGAGAGGGAAATAAGGAAATTCTCCATTGGATTTGAAATGTCTTTTTCCCAGTGATGAGACAAACAAGGGGTGCCAGTGTGAAGGTGAGGAGTGAAGGAGGAAACAGGGATAAGAACCAGAGGCTGCTGGGCAGAGAGACACTCAAAGGGCCTCCTGAGTGCATGATGCAGGAGTGAGCCCTGGGTTTGATTCCTGCAACCCTTGGGCCTGTCTGGTGCCTCAGCAACCACCCTCCTCCCTCCACCCCCCAGTGCTGCAGGGAGAGCCTCGGAGGTGAGATTCCGTAAGAAGCTGAAGGAGGGCTTAGCTCCAGAGGAACACCCTCTCTGAGATGAAACAAAAGACAAACAACTGATTTTTTTATTGTTTCTGTTTTGGTGGGGGCAGCTTCTGGCAGGGCTAGGGGTGGGGGAGTCATAAAAGAAAACTTTGGGGGCAGAGTGATAGTACAGCAGGTAGGGTGTTTGCCTTGCATGCAGCCCTCTTGCATTGGATCTCCAGCACCCCATATGGTCCCCTGAGCACTATCAAGAGTAATTCCTGAGTGCAGAGTCATGGATAAACCCTCAGCAACACCAGGTATAGCGAAACACTTAAAAAAAAAAAATTAAGCCTCTGAGCAGGAATCAAACCTAGGCGGGCAGTGGGCAAGGCAAACACCCTGTCCACTGTATTCTCTCTACGGTCCGGATAATAATATTTTTTAAAAATGACTTTGTCATCATTATAAACATTGCCTGTGCTCAACCTGTTGTAAAGTTGGCTTCTAGAGCCTCTAGGTTCACAGGGCTGTTTGCCTCAACAACTCTATTCCAAATCCTCCCTTTGCATTTTGGCTTTTTCCTTTTAAGCGGGGCCTGGGGACACTCTCTACAATACTCTCCTGGCTCTGTGCTCAGAGGTCATTCCTGGAAGGTTCAGGAACCATATGGGATGCTGGGGATCGAACCTAGGTTGGCCAAGTGCAAGGCAAGTGACACCCACTCTCCTTTCACCCCGGCCCTCCCCTGCTGGCAGCTGTCACCCCAGCGTCAGCATCCTGTCTAGCCTTCCAGGCTGCACTCCCGATAGCAGGCTTATCTGGCAGGCCAGAATGGCATGGCTGCCTGCGACCTTTGGCCACTCTGCAGGTAGCTTTGAATGCCTCTTTCCTTTCTTCTCCATTCCCTGAATAATAACTTACTGGTAGGTGGCTTGTTTTCTTCTGTTTTGTTGTTTTGTTGTTGAGTCATACCTGGTAGTCAAGAGCCATTCCTGACTCCGTGCCTCCCACTAGGGGGTCATGTGGGACTGGGGATGGAACCTGGGCTCCAGCGTGCAGAGCTTGCACTGTAGCCTGGGGAGCCAACTCTGCAGCCCCCAAAGAAAGTGACTTTTGGATAGCCCGAGTGGAACAATCCCTGACAGTGTGTTCCTTATGTATACCTGCTCTGCTTATGCCCCCAGCATTGTGTTAGACCCAGCTGAGGCTACAGAGTAACCAATTAGTTCATTTGTACAAAACATTTTTGGGGGCTGGAGCAATAGGACAATGGGTAAGGCATTTGCCTTGCATGCGGCTGACCTAGGGTTCAATCCCCAGCATCCCGTATGGTCCCTGAGCACCGCCAGGAGTAATTCCTGAGTGCAGAGCCAGGAGTAACCCCTGAGCATCGCCGGGTGTGGCCAAAAAAGACAAAATAAAACAAAAACTTTTTTTTCCATTTATATCTTTAATGTTTATTTCTTGTTTGTTTGTTTGGACCACGTCAGCAGTGGTTAGGGCTTACTGCTGGCTGTGCTCTGGGGTCACTCCTGGCAGGTTTAGGGGACCATTGCTGGAGATCAAACCCTGCCCAGCCATGTGCAATGCAAGCACCCTACTCGTGGTATGATCTGGCCCCTAATTTTTATTTTTTATCAAGGTACTGTGATTTACAAAGTTGTTCATAATAGGTTTTTTTTTTCTTTTTTGGGTTTTGGATCACAGTCGGTGGTGCTAAAGGCTTACTCCTGATTCTGTGCTCAGGTTTCACTCCTGGCAAAGTTCAGGGGACCACATGGGGTGCTGGGGATCAAGCTTGGTCAAGCCATGTGTAAGGCAAATGCCCTACCTGCTGTACCAGTGATGTACCTGTCCTTCATTATTATTGTGTTTTATTTTGGGGCCACACCCAACGTGCTCAGGGCTTTCTCCTGGCTCTATGCTCAGCAATCACTCCTGGTGAGGCTTGGAACAGCATAGGTGGTACTGGAGATCAGACTGGGTCAGATGCACGCAAAGCCAGGGCCCTACCCATGTACCATCTTTCTGACCTCCATACCAGTCTTGAGAGGGCCTGTCAGCTTCCATCTGTGAATCCTGTGAGATTTGAGCAAACACATCCAGGGTCTGGCTGTCCAGCTCAAAGGCCTTGTGGGAAGCCACAGGACAGGTCTCCAGAAGAGTGGGGGTCCTGGCACGCCACAGCACATGGTGCCCAGCGGACTGTCTACATCCCAGGTGAGCTTGCCCTCTGGAGCCAGGCCAAGAGCCAGACCCTGACTGAGTCACCTTGCCTCCTCCAGCCACCGGGACAATTAGGCCAATCCTGAGGCACAGAAGTGTGGCTCCTGGCCGCTTCCACCCAGCTGACAGGTTCCAGAACAAGAGTCAAACCTGTGGCCATTTAGTTCCGAAGTGGTTTGTCACATGGCAAGAACTGACTTTCCTGACCGCCTCACCCCGGCTCAGCCACAGCCTGTTTCTCTCCCCACATGCTGCTCTCCTCTCCGCCCCTGAGCTGTCCTGACATGTACCCGTGCACTTGCTGCCTGGTCATACATACCTCCTGGGCTATAATTTTCGCCAAGTGGGAAGTTTTGTTTGGTTTCGTTCACTGCTGAGGCTGGTATCTGGCTCGCAAGCAGCAGTCAGTCAGGGGCTGAAGCACTGACAGCGGATAGGGCACTTGCCTTTTACGCTGCCCAGACCCAGGGACAATGCCCAACATCCCACATGGTGCCCCGAGCACCGCCTCTGAGTGCAGAGCCAGCAGTAACCCCAGAGCACTGTCAGGAGTGGCCCCAAAACTGAATAAAACAAAGAAGCAGTCCTGGCTGAATAATTGACTACATCAGTACCCTCACTCCTACAACACAAATAACCTCAGGTAGTATAGTATATAAGGCATTCCAGGCCCCCAGACTGTCCCCAGGGCACTGCCAGGAGTGATCCCTGAGTGTGTGCAGAGCCAGGAAGAAGCCCTGAGCATATTCACAAAACAAAACCCCACATCACAAAAACACTTCAGTTTCTTTTTTATTTGTTTGGTTTTTGGATCACACTGGTAGTGCTCCTGGCTCTGTGCTCAGGGATCATTTCTGGTGCAGTTTGGGGGATATGGGGTGCTGGGGATGGAACCTGGGTCAGGCATGTCTAAGGCAAGCCCCCTGTCCGCTGTACCATTGCTCCAGACCCCAGAACACTTCAGTTTCCTCAAGAACTTTCCCTCTGAGGAAAAAACCATTGCCCGTCTGCGCCCAGTTCCGAAGGGCACCCTGCGAGGTGCTGTACCTTGGCATGAGAGAGCCCGCCTCTGTCTGCACCCCCCCGCCCGGGCTGGGCTGGGCACGGTGGACGCTCGCAGCCACAGCGCATGCTGCTATTCTGGTGCTCTCTCTGTTCGTGGGCCTGACGTCTCCCAGCCCATTCCAAGCCTGCTACACCATTTTAGCTGACGTGGGTGAGTGTTTCGTGGGGACAGCAGATGGAGGGGATGACACATAGCAGGATGGGGGGACAGCTGAGACGTGCTTTTTCCTGTGGGAGCTGGGAGCCATGCACGTGCCTCAGCGCCAGCCAGACTCGCAGCAGCAGCTCCTTCAACTGGTGGGTGTGACCCTCATGGTGGGAACTGCAAAACACAACCCTTGGCAGTGGTGCAAGGCCATAAGGTGAACCACGGGTGAGTCCAAGGGGTTTCCGGCAGCCACTGTCCATGCTGCATTCCTTGGGGTGGGAAAGGAGGCCGTGAGTAGAAAAAAGTTCCAGAAACCCACCTCACCCCACACCAGGGGATGGCAGAGGAGTGAGCTTCCTTTCCTTTCTCTGCCTCGAAGTGGCCTCCTCCCTCCTAACCAGTAACCTGCGCAACTCTCACAGGGGGAAAGGAGTGTGAGAGGGTCCCGGAAGAGCCAAGACAGAGAAGAGACGCAGGCCAGGTGGCCAGTGTGTGGGTCACTGCCATGGAGGACAGGCCTCCGTTCTGCTTGGCGCTCTGGGCAGTGGGGGGTAACTCCTCAGACTGTTAGGAGGCTGGGCTTTAGTCAAGGAAGGCTGTACTGGCAAAGGCTGGCACGGGGATAAGCCAGGGAACTCTGGCTGAGTTTGCCTCTAGTCAAGCCTTCAGGCAGAATTTCTAGGAGACCTTTTGGCTGCACAACAAAGTACCAAAGCCCGAGTGCCTTGAAAGCACCAGCATGGGCTGGAGAGAGCACGGAGGTCGGGAACTTGCCTTGAACTCGGCCGACCTGAGTTTGATCCCTGGCACTCCCTAAGGCTCCCGACCCCCAGCAGGAGTGATTCCTGAGTGCAGAACCTGGAGTAAGCCCTGAGCACTTTCGGGTGTGGCCCCGCAAAACAGAAGCAAAACTAAAAAGAAAAAAAAAATCATTAGGAATATGGGCCAGAGAGAAAGTATAGGGAGTTTTCGTGAATGCAGCCAACCCAGGTTTGATCCCCAGTACCACATATGGTCCCCTGAACACCACTGGGAGTTATTTCTGAACAGAGTCAGGAGTAAGTCCTGAGCAGTGCCAGATGTGATTGCGGAATATACTATAAAAGGAAAAATTCCCTTTAAAAAAAAATAAAGGTCCAGGGATAAAGCTCAGTAGTAGAACACTTGCCTTGCACATGTGAAGCCCTGGGTTTGACCCCATGACACTGAGAAATATAGATATATTTATAAAAATAAAGACACATGAAATAGTTTTAAAAACAGTAGAAGAAGAAGCAAACAAGAAAGGAGGAACTGTCTTGTCTCGGAGCAGAAGAAACAGAAGAAGGAATCTGAATGGCCCCCAAGAGATGAAGCCCTCTGTGTGAGGAGAGACGTAACAGGTTCCCTGTGGGCTCAGAACCCTAAGGGCTGAGTATGGTACCCAAGGGGTCCCTGAGTCCAAGGGACTTGGAGGGGGTGTTAGCAAAAGAGAAGAAGGAGTGCAAAGGGCAGGGCTGTGAGGGAGATGATGGTCCCTCACCCAGGGAGGTGTTAGGAATGTCTGCTCCCTGCTGAGGACACAAGAAGAGAGTCAATAGTGGAAAGAACAGGCTACAACTTAAGGGGAAAGCAGTTGGGGCCAGAGCAATATACAAGGGAGGGCATTTGCCTTGCACACAGTCGACCCGGACTCAATCTCTGGCTTCCCATAGGGTCCCCGAGCCTGCCTCAGGAGTGATTACTGAGCACAGAGTTTGGAGTAAGCAATGAGCATCACTGGGTGTGGCCCCAAAACAAAACAACTGAATGAAAGCAATAACAAGAAAATTCAGAAAAATTGAGAGGTACCAGGAAGAAAGAGTCGCTGATGCAGCCAAGAGGTCGGTAGTTCTGGGTGGAGTGGTTTAAGAGGACCCTGTTAAAGTCGGCCGCGAGACCCAGCAGACCAGAGACACATACAGGGAATACTCCACTCTGCCTGCCTGTGGCACTGCACGGTTCCTCAATTGCCTCCACAGATTGCTCCTGAGCTCTGCTGGGTGAGGCCCAAATCCATCCCTGCTCCCTGCAAAAGGTGGCCCTGATGAAAAGGGGCCCAGGAAGAGTAATCTGTTCTACTGGATATTTGAAGCAGGGCTGTTGGGATGCAAGTCAGTGTTTTGGGGGCTGGAGTGACAGTATAGCACATAGGGAGTTTGCCTTGCACACAGCTGGAACCCTATAAGGTCCCTGAACCTGCCAGGATTGATCCCTGAATGAGAGCCGGGAGCCCTGAGCACCACTTGGTGGGGCCCCAAACAAAAACAACTGCATTCATCCCTGTACTTTAATCTCTGACCTCAAAAATAGTTTTCAGGGGCTGGAGAGATAGTACATAGGGTGCTTGCTCTGCATCCTCATAGCCCTGGCTCAAATCCCCACGTGTGGTCCTGAGCACATCCAGGGCTCACTTCTCCTGAGCACACAGGTAGTGCCCAATACCTCTTTCCAGAAAGAATCATCTTCATGTTCTGAAGTGGTTGGGGGTAAAAAATCAGGGGCCAGAAAGATAGTACAGCAGGGAGGGAACTTACCTCATACATAGCCAACTTGGTTTCAATCCCTGCACCCCATTTGGTCCGTGGAGCCCCACCAAGGAATGATTCCCCAAGTGCAGAGCAGGAGTAAACCTTGAGCATTGTTGGGTATGCCCCAAAACAAAAGTGGGTTATTTTGTGACATAAAGAATGAATTTTAATTTCAATACTTTTAAATCAAGTGTCATCGGAACAGTCTCGCCCATGTACTCATAGAGCGCCAGGCCTTCTGTTGGACAGGAGAAGTTGAATCATTGTCTCAAATGATGAGCGGCAAGGCTGAAAATAGTAATTATCTGAACTTTTACAGGAGAGTTTGATTCACTCCTGGTTAGGAGGATGATGGTGGCTTGGGCAAGCAGAACGGAAGAGGGGATGCTAAGACCGACTCAGACTAAGGCTGTGTGTGCCTTGAGAGCCTGGCCGGAAGGTTTGGATGAATTGACAAAGAACAGGTAACCGCGAGTTTGGGCTGGAGCAGTTGGGTATGATTTGTAGATCAAACGGTGACCCTCTGAATCTTGGGTTAAAAACACACCAAAACCCAAAAGTCTGCACCTAAGCTGTGACACTAAGAATGATGCAGGAAAAGGAAGTATCCACATGGAAAACAGTTCCTTTCACAGGCATGATAACACTGTGTGTCTAGCACTGTTTGGTTTTGGACTATAATGGCAGTGATCAGGGCTTCCTCCTGGTTCTGTGCTCAGGGACCACTCCAGATGCGATTCAGGATGGTGTGCCAGGGTTGAACTAGGAGAGGCTGAGTGCAAGGCAAGTGCCTTCCCCGCTGTTCTCTCTCTCCAACTCCTTGCCAGCATTGTAGGCATGTCTCATCCACTGGGACGATGACAAACACGCTTGAGATGGCTAGGTGACAGAAAAAGGTAGAATACAAGAGTCAAAGTGACTGGTAAAAGCAATGGCTCCATAGGAATTCAGGGCAGGACATGGCATCACCAGCTGCAAGGAATGCAAAACAAATATTAGCCCTGTGCTTTTTACTTTCAGTCTCAGGTCTATCAGCTTCACCCACTGAACCTCTGCCCTTGCCTGCAATCCCCGCTCCTGCCACTAGGGGGCAATCCTGCTTTAAAAGCAGATGGAAAGGAATTTTGTGGTATGTTCAAGTTGGGCACTTAGTCCCTGTGATCCAGAGAATGTGTCTGTTTCATGGTCTGAGGATGAAGATTAACATTAATTTTATTCCCACCCTATGCTAGGCACTTCTCTAAGTGCTTATTTATTTACTTGGTTTTGAAGTCACACCCAGTGGTGGTCAGGGCTTGCTTCTGGCTCTTCACTCAGGGGTCACTCCTGGCTGGGCTTGGGGTCCATGTGGGATGCTGAGGATGGACCCTGGGTTGGCCACGTGCAAGGCAAGTTGCCTACCCGCTGTACTATGGCTTACCTACTTAACCCTCATAACATTATGAGGTTGGTGCTATTCCTTTTTGTCTGCAATGAACACAGGAGAAAATCAGACACAGAGATCAGGTAACTTGCCCAAGGTCACAAACTAGAGAGTGGCAGGGCCAAAATTTCTGTCCTACTTCTACCACATTGCACATGTCTTGTGCCTGTACCAGAGAAACAGGCTATTTACTGTACTGTTGTCTGTAGCAGCAAAACACAAGCTAACAGCCCATTAAGCAAAACAATAAAGCAGGAGGGAATTAGATGGTAACTGCATGCAAAACACGGTAGATCTGGAAGTGGTCAACCTAGACTGGTCTCAAAAACAAACACCGGAGTCACAAAGTACAGAGGGTAAGGTCTGAGTACAGCTGGGTGTGGCCAAGCCCCTCCCCTCTGTCCCTAGCCCCACAAAGCCTAAAAGAAATAACAATTGTTGTCACAGAGCAAGTAAAAACTCAAAAGTCCAGGGGTCCAGCAGAACTCAGAGGCTGACTGCCTGTCTTGCAGGTGTGAGGTGGCTAGTTTGGTCCTCCCCACCCTGTTCAGTGCTATCCTGGTGGCACAGCCTTTAGGTGACCCTATGCCACAATCTAGTGTGTTCAAGCACCACAACTAAAGTGTGTGATGGGGCTGGAGAGCTAGTACTGTGGGCAGGGCGTTTGCTTTGCACACGGTCAACCCGGGTTGATTCCCAGTATCCCATATGGTCCTCTGAGCACCACCAGGAGTAATTCCTGAGTGCAGAGCCAGGAGTAACCCCCTGTGCATTGCCGGGTGTGATCCCCCCCCCACACACCAAAAAAAAAAACCCAAACAAACAAAAATAAAGTGTGATGGAATGTAATGGGAAGCGACAGGGGTGAAAAATGCATCTCAAACAACAAAACCTTAAAACCTAAGAGCAAAATACTACTATTCCTGGAGACCAGCACATATAGTAAAACCACAAGAAATAGTACAGCTCACAGGGGCATGCCTTGCACCTGGGTTAGATTCCAGCATCCCTCATTGTGCCCTGACCACTGCCTGGAGTGATTCCTGAGTGAAGAGCTAGGAATAACCCCTGAGCATCAGTGGGTGTGGTGCAAAAAAACAAAGACAGGCTTATGATGCAAACAGGATTAGGGAAACAAAAACAAAGGCTTTTTATTTTATTTTTTTATAATGTAGGAGTACTGCTATGACAAAGGCTTTAAAGTTGATCTATTATACTGTTATTTTGTCACTTGCTTTCTTATCTTTTTGCCACATCAGGGACCACTGTCACTTGCTTTCTTATCTTTTTGCCACATCAGGGACCACACCTGGCAGCCTCTGTGCTGTTGGGATTCAACCATTGCCCTCAACACAGCCCTGCACAAGGCAAATGCCTTAACCTCTGCATTATCTCCCTGACCCCATCACTTACTTTACCTACTACCTCTTGAGAACAAAAGGAAAAAAAATTCAAACACAAATTCAAACACTGATCTAATCCAGAATTTCATTTTATGATTGTAAAGACATCCGTCAAACCTGACAAGCTTTTTGCTCCCTCAGGACCCCCTCTCCAGAGAGCCCCCCGGAAACTCCCTACTAGAGCAGATATAACTGAAGAGGTTTTAAACAGTAGTTAGGGCATCTCTGCTTAACGGTAGACCTTTGGGGCCAAAAGGAAGATACAGGAGAGCGAGGAGAGGTGGACTGGAGAGGGAAGATGGAGGAGTGGGGAGCAAGGTGAGCTCACGCTGCCTTTGGCTTGGGAATTAGTTGGAGACAGCATTTCACTTCCAGGAAGCCTGTGTCAAACAGCTGAACTGTTTCTTTCTATTTTTAAATGTTAATTTAAGGGTCAGATATTGTACCTCAGGTTGAGTGTGTGCTATGCATGCAGGAGGCCCAGGTTTGATCCCCGGCACCCCCTGGTTTCCTGAGCACTGCTGAGTGTGACGTCCATTAATACAATAGTCTTTAAATTTTTTTTATTTTATCATGAGATAGCCCATTATACCATTACATAATTGGGTTTCAGTCATAGTGCTCCAACACTCATCCTTCAGCAGTGTACATTTCCTAGCACCAATGTCCCCAGTTTCCCTCCCACACTACATTAGTCTTTTATTAAAAAAGAAAAAAAAAGGTAACTTATCTGGGGAGGGGGCAACACTGGGAAACACTCTGTGGACCATTGCCGCCAGCCATAGAACCCGGCTCCTCCAAAGTGTGCTCCAGCTATTTGAGTCTCTCCCTGGCCTCTGCACTGTCTCTTTAAGAATAAAACACATGGGCCAGCAGGTAGGGTTTGTTCAGCCTTGTGCAGGTCTGAGATTAACTGTGGCATTTGATCTCTTTATATACGGGTCTTTGAAGCAAGGATGATAAATGAGATTGTATAGCTGAGCTGGAGGTGATTTGTGGGCATAGCTCCAACATAATTAACTTTGGGTTTAATTTCTCGAGAACTTGGTTCTGAGTTGTTGGGGTAAGGCCAGAGGCACAGCAGCAATTTTAGTATATCAGGAAGCCTGAAGGCACCATCAGGCTGATAATACACTTGCCCTGCAGGTACAGGTTGGCCTGCTGGCTGCACCATACCCCCACTCAGCTCAGTGATTTATCTTAGAAATTCCAGTGAAATGAAACAGGATTTCAGATAAGGAGAGATTCTCTAGTGGGGAATAATTTAAATTTATAATTTAAAAAAATATTTATTTTGGTTTACACCCTATGGTGCTCAGGGCTTACTCCTGGCTCTGTGCTCAGGGATCACTTCTAGCGGGGTTCAGGGGACCATATGGAATGTTGGGGATCAGAGGAGTGCAAGGCGTAGGTCAGCCCGGTGTCCTTCCAGGCAGAGCCCTCGACAGCTGTTTGATTCCACAATCCAAAATCACCACCATGACCCATGGCTGGACTCCAACAACTTAGGAGGGACCTCACTGAGATATGATCTGCTGAAAATTCAGGTATGCAGGATTTGTGACTGAAGACACTGGGCTTTTTTGGGGATCAGGATGAACTACCTTCCCCCACCTCCCTATACTTCCGGAAGCCTCAGCAGACATGTCCACACCCCAGAGCTGCCACCCAGTTAAAAAAAAGCTGCTCCTGGGGGCTAGAGTGATAGTACAGCAGGTAGGGCATTTGCCTTGCACAAGGCTGATCCTGGTTTGATTCCCAGCATCCCATATAGCCCCCTGAGCACCGCCAGGAGTAATTCCTGAGTGCAGAGCCAGGAGTAACCCCTGTGCATCGCCAGGTGTGACCCAAAAACAACAACAAAAAAAAGAAACTGCTCCAGCCTTACCTTCCTGGTAAAAATACTGAATGCCCTGAACAAACACAATGACCTATTAATACCTGTATTGCAAACCATAACACACACGAAAGGAGAGAATGAGAAAAGAAAAGTGCCTGCCATAGAGGCAAGCTTCGTGGGCTGGGGGAGATGGTGGGAACGAATTAGTGGTGGAAAATGTACACTAGTGGAGGGATGGGTACTGGATCATTATATGACTGAAACCCAATCATGAACAGCTTTGTAATAGTCTATATCTCATGGATATCCAACAAAAAATTTTAAAAAGATCATTGAGGGGAATGGGTGATAGCACAAAATTAATAACATACATATGGTAGGCTAACATTGGTTTGTCCTTTCTTCTCTACCACAGCAGCTTAGGTTTGTGGGGTTGCACCCATCCATCACAGTGCTCTCCAGGCACTCCCCTTCCTGTGTTTATCTTTAACTTCTCTGTGCTCTGCTTCCCCATCTGTTAATCACCAAATCAGACCCTGTGACTTGTAAGTCCTTCTAAGGACTCTGGATTTTGTATTTGTAAGCGAAACGTTGCATTTCTCTCTTTCCCTTATGTCCTTTCTGTTTGGGTTTTTTTTTTTTTTTTTGCTTTTTGGGTCTTACCCAGCGATGCACAGGGGTTACTCCTGGCTTTGTACTCAGGAATTACTCCTAGTGGTGCTCAGGGGACCATATGGGATG
The DNA here is from genome assembly GCF_029834395.1 of Sorex fumeus. NCBI lineage: Eukaryota > Metazoa > Chordata > Mammalia > Eulipotyphla > Soricidae > Sorex > Sorex fumeus. Next base: position 36,972,424 of record NW_026606101.1, on the reverse strand, counting down.
CTGGGAATCAAACCCAGGTCGGCTGAGTGCAAGGCAAAAGCCCTACCTACCTGCTGTGCTATGGCTCCGGCCTCTAGAGCAATGTCCTTTCTGTATGGACACAGGAAGACAGTTAACGCTATGCTTTTGTAACTTGGGAGCTGACTGACTCCGAATAATATTTACTCCTGGGTATTTGTCATATTTACTTGATTTAAGCCTCAGTTGCCCTTACTTCCTAGCAGCCCCAAAGCAGGGTCCTGACGAAGGGATTTAGATGGACCTGAGAGCACAGTCATGGACAAATACTGTCATGACCCAAAGAGAAATGACTGGACAAGAATCCTGCAGGTATTAGGAAGGGCTAATCTGGCCTGAGGACTGTAGTCTGGGATCCATAGTAAGATGTCCCCAGGAGACCCACCCTATAAGTTTAATATATCTTGGTCCATACAACATGACTAGAAAGATTATTAAGAAGTAAATTTAAGGTGGCTGTTTAAATGGTTATGGACTAAGGAAAGGAGAAGTACGCCCTTGTATAAAATTCTGTCTCTGAGCAGATCTCCTAGCAAGATGAGATCTTTATTTTAGAAGAGCTTCCTGGAAGGAAGGGCTTTCCATATGTTGATTGTGCTATCTGACCCATGTGTATTTGCTATTCCAAACTCCTAGAGTTGGGCTCTTGACTAAGGCAGCAAAACAGGAATGGGGGCAGTGTGAAAGGGGAATGGGGTGTGCAGTGAGACTGGAATAGGCGCGTGGGGAGAATGGAATAAATGGGGTGGGACAGAGATTGAATAAACAGCAACCCAATCACCAACCAACTTGGCAGCCCTGTTCCCTCCCACCAAATGAGTCTGTTGGTGGCTACAGGCCGAGGTGGAGAAGCCTCTCATGGCCACCGAACACACTAGAGAAAGCCTACACTATTAATGAACACACACGTATTTTGAAGAGTTGTGACTTTTCTAAGAACCAAATTTGGCTTTCTCCACTTCTGCCCAATTAGTAAAACTAACTTTTGTTAAAATTAACACTTCTTGCAGCCGGAGTGATAGCACAGGGGGTAAGGCACTTGCTTACCTTGCATACAGCTGACCCAGGATTGATCCTCGGAAATCTATATGGTCCTCTGGGAACACTGCCAGGAGTCCTGAGCACAGAGTCAGGACTAACCCAGCACACTGGTTGTGGCCCAGAAACAAAAGATTAACATTTGTCCTCTCAAAGAATTGATAGTTAATTGGTGCTCCCTGAGCATCAAGAGTGTCAGTAGTAGAGTACACTGGTGTATGGGTCAGGAAAACCTGCTCAGGCTGTACCTTTGCTCTTCTCAGACCAACCACCAGGTTCTCCTGGTCAGACTCTGAGGGTCTACCACCATTAGCTGGGGAAAAGACCCGTTCAAGAAACATTTATCTTTACCCCAGTGAACTCTATAGTGTGGAACTTTTTTTTTTTTTTTTTTTTTGCTTTTTGGGTCACACCCAGTGATGCACAGGCTGACTCTGCACTCAGGAATTACTCCTGGTGGTGCTCAGGGGACCATATGGAATGCTGGGACTCGAACCTGGGTCGGCCGCATGCAAGGCAAACAACCTACCCGCTGTGCTATCGCTTCAGATCCTATAGTGTGGAAATCTTCCTGGATCTAGTCTCCTAAATTCTAGGGTGTAACTTACTAGAATAAGTCTGCTGGTGCAATTTTAAATGATCCCACTTGGTTTCTAACTGGAAATCACAGACTACAATGGCTACTTTGAAAACACTGCCGAAGAATACTGAGTCAAAACAAGATCTTCCTTGATCCTCTTCTCTCCTTCCTGACTCTACTTATCAAGTCAGCAGTCACACAGGTCACTTACCATAGCTGCTAGGCCAGTGAAACCGTTCAGCGATTAAAAATCAAATTCAAGAACAATTTTCAATTTATTATAAAATAAACAAGGAACCTCATTAACTCAAATCTATTTCTCATAGTAATGACAGAAAAAAGTGACTGTAGAAGCCATTTTTTTAAATTTATTTTTTTAAATTAAATCACCATGAGAAAAATATTTACAAAGTTGTCCAGCATTGGGTTTCAGTTATGCAATGTTCCAACACCAGTCCCTTCACCATATCCCAATTCACCAGTGTACATTTCCCACCGCCAATGTCCTCAATTATCCTCCTTCCACCCCTCGCCCCCCATCTGCCTCTACAAAGCCTATTTTTGTTCATACATGGCAGTCCTCAGAGGCTACTCCTGGCTCTGTATTACTCCTGGTGGTACTCGGGGAACAATGGAACTGGGGTCGCTGCAAGCAAGGCAAGCACCTTATCCCTTGTACTATTTCTCTGGCTCTACCCGCTCATTTCAAGATGGCAAATCTAACTTAAAATGCTAACTCAGCGACTGGTGCTGTTGCGTTGCACACAGCCAACCCGAGTTTGATTCCCAGCATATGGTTTCCTAAGTCCTGCCTGAAATAATCAGAAGTGCAGAACCAGGAGTGAGCCGTGAGCACTACTGATAACAATAAACAAACAAAAAGGCTAGGGCTGAGATAGTAAAGCAGGTAAGGCACTTGCCTTGCATGCAGCCACATACCTGAGTTCAATTCCTGGCTCTGATCCCCAGGTTCTATCTTCCTTTCCCTATGATCTCCTGAGTACCTCCAGAAGTGATTCCTGAATGCAGAGCCAGTAGTAACTCCTGAGCATCACCAGGTGTGGCACCAAACAAACAAAACACTCTGTAAAAGAGCAAACCCCTTTCTAGGGCTTAGACATATACTTTGGTTTCCCAAACCCAGTGATAATAATTTTTATTATTTATCAAACACAGATAAAGCTATTGGATAGTTTGCCCATACTGAAAAATTCCACAAACAGTACATTTTCTGTGTGTATATGACCCAGGAGACATTACTGGGCCCGCTCGAGCAAATTCATGAACAGTGACAGTGACTGTTTGGTCCACGCCTGACGATGCTCAGGGGCCACTCCTGGCGGACCCAGGGGGATCTTATGGGGTGCCGGGATTCGACCCCGAGTCTTCTGCACGCCAAGCAAGTGCCCTGTCTGCTGTAGTGTCTCTGGCTCCCACACGCTTCTTTTAAAGAATCAAGAACATGGGGGCAGAGAGGCAGCAAAGGGGTCTGTGCCAAATGGTCCCCAAGCACTGCTGCAGCTGGGATGGCCCCCGCGACTCGCCCGCCCAGACTACAGCAGGGGCTGCAGGCGGGCCCCAGCCCAGAGGGCCCAGGTCACCAAGGTCTCTGTGACCCCCATGCGGAAGCAGAAGAGCCCCCAGCTCTGACCCCAGGGCCCCATGCCCCCTCATCTCCCACTGTCCCGCTAGGGGCGCCAGGGGTGCCCCACTGAGCCAGGGCACAGGCCCCCGAGACTCAGCGCTCCCCCAGGGGCTGTACAGACCCCCCCAGACCCCCAGTAGAGCCGGGGCACAGTGCTGCCTCTGCTCCCTTGGAGGGACCCTCCTGGGAAGCTGGGGGCAGGGGGACGAGGGCGCCCTATTACTGTCTTTGGTATATCGAATATGATACGTCATGGGTAGCTTGCCAGGCTTTGCTGTGCGGGTGAGATACTCTCGGTAGCTTGCCGGGCTCTCAAGAGAGGCAGAGGAATCGAACTTGGGTCGCCATGTTGGCCGCTTGCAAGGCAAACACCCTTATTTTGGACCACACCCGGCAGTGCTCAGGGCTTACTCCTGGCTCTGCACTCAGGAATTACTCTTGGTCGAGCTCAGGGACCCTATGGGAAGCCGAGGATTGAACTCAGGTTGGGTCATGTGCCAGGCAAACGCACCTGGGCATTTGGGCCTCTCCCTCTGCCCCCACCCCCAAGAAAGACTTTAAAAAATAAAGTGATTGTGCAGAAGCCTTCCTGGCACTCGGGGGCAGGGACTGGCAGCATGGGGCGGGCGGCCTGCAGGCATTAGGGCCCGGTCCCTCAAGGTGACACAGCACCTGCCCAGTGCTGGGCCACACCCTGCAGTCCTTGGGGCTATACCCAGCAGTGCTCAGGTCTACTCCCAGCAGTACTGGGGCTTTAATCCAGTAGCACTGGAGATATTCCTAGGAATACTGGAACTCTTCCCAGCAGTGCTTGGAGCTTTAGCAGTTCTGGGCAGTTCCCAGAAGTCCCTGGGACCTAGGGCTCAGACCGGCAGGCACCAGGGCGAGGGTGCCCGCAGCATGGGTCCTCTTCAGCCTTCCAGCACACAGGGTGTAAGCTCTAACCTATATCTCCTTGCCCTGATTCTTTTTTTTCCCCTACTTTTGGTTTTGCTTTGGGCCACACCCTGTGGTGCTCGGCCAGTCCTGGCTCACTGCAGGGAGAGGACATATTGGCTGCTCCTGGGGGTACTTGAGGGACGCAGTACTTGGGTGCAAGTCCTGCCATCTCCCCAGCCCTGATTCTTAGTTCTTTTTTTCTGGGGAGGTGGGGATCACAACCACCAACTGGCCCCCTGGCGCCGTATAATCCCATCAACGGCCAAGACTCAGAGACTATAAAAACCAGCTCCAGGAAACGCGCTGCCGCATTTGCGGCCGTGCGACATCTTATTATCTCATTCCTACTTTGTACAAACCGGCAGGCTACCGAATGTAACCTGCCCACACGGCAGAGTCTGGCAAACTCCCCGTGGTGTACCCAATATGCCAAATACCAGTAACAATGACGGGTCTCATTCTCCTAAAGAGCCTTGAATATAGCACTTTCTTAAAAATCTCAGGGCTAGGATGAAGGAGACGTTGCTGGGGCCTGCTTGAGGCAATCGACGAATAACAGGATGGTCATGATTTGTGATATGACCCAGGAACTCAAATCAGAATATAGCCATTAGAATTCTACACTGAGAATTCCACTTTTTGTTTTTGTTTGTTTTATTATTTAGTGCCAGAGATGGAATCAGGGCTCCATGTAGAGCACGTGCAAGGCAAGCGCTCTACCACGGAGCTATATCCTAAACTTGGGGGGAATGCGGGAGTAGAAAGGGAGAGAAGGGCCATTTGTATTCTCAAGAGGCATTACTGATTAAGTGGAAATCCCCTGCCCTCAATGAAATAGATACAGAGCTTCAGTATCTCAAACAGTTCTTAACAAACTGTACTGGCAGTAGTGACTGGCTGATACAAGACTTCTCCCTCTGCACATACAGGGTGGTTGCCCCTTCCCTGGTATGCACTGGGCAAACCTCACAAGCTTCACTGCCCTTGATCAAAGGCTGGGCATCCTTCCCAGGGTGCGGAAAGATCTATAGGGAGTACAAAGACCTTGAGTGACATGTCAGTCTGGCTTGCCTACTTTTCTGCAAAATGAAGTCAGAGGTTGCAGAGTTGGTCTTTTATTTGCTAAAGTCCACTTCTTTGATCCTAAAACTTTTTTGTTTTTAAGTCTTTTCGGTTGCATCAAATTTCAACAAATTAACATTTCCATTTGGGTGAGTGTTGCTCTCAGATCCTGTGGCATTCTCCTTAATTTTGGGGCGGCTTTTTGGGCCGTCCCCGGTGATGCCCAGGGGTTACTCCTGGCTCTGCTCTCAGGAATTACTCATGGTGGTTCTCAGGGGACTTTTTCGGATGCTGGGGATCAAACCCTGGTCAGTCACATGCAAGACAAGTGTTCTACCTGCTGTACAACTGCTTCAGCTGTTTCCATGCACACAGGGAACAGGCTCTATCTTCCCAAACTCTTGAGAAAGTGGTGAGTGGTCTTCCAACAGTGTCCTTTCCTAATCTGCTTTCTGAGTCTGCTGGTTCTTATTCTTTGTATATTCTTCGAGTCGAAGAAGCCATTTGGTCCAGTACTGGGAGCAGAGCTCTGAATCCATGAAATGTGGGTGGGCAGGGGACCCATCTTTGTAGGCCACCACAATTAAGCCACACTGAACCTAGAAGCAAACATAGGGAGAGTCGTTGATCCACTTCCTTCTAATCCAGACCAGGGCAAGCAGAGACTAATCTACAGTAGTGTCTCCAAACTCAATGCCTAAGAAGGCTTGATGAATGACTGCAGGATAAACAAGAACACAAAGATGACAGACCAGGCCTGGGAGAATGGACTGTGATCATTAAAGAGCTGTTAACCGGGCTGGAGCTATAGTATAGCAGGCAGAGCATTTGCCTTGCAAGTGGCCGACCTGGACTCTATCCTCTGCATCCCATATGGTCCTCCTAGTACCACGGGGAATAATTTCTGAGGGCAGAGTCAAGAGTAACCCATGAGCATTGTCAGGTGTGACCAAAAAAAAGCAAGAAAAAAGAAAAGAAAAAGAATAATTAACCCTGAAAAGTCCTAGAAGAATGTATAGTGCTTTGGTTGAATAATTTTATTAAAAGAAAAATTTGAAACAGATGACTGGTTAAAGAAACTTTGGTACACCTACACAATGGAGTACTATGTAGCTGTTAGAAAAGATGAAGTCATGAAATTTACATACAAGTAGTACTACGTGGAAAGTATCATGTTAAGCGAAATGAGTCAGAAAGAGAGAGATAGACATAGAAAGACTGTATTCATCTGGGGAACATAAAGTAACAAAATAGGAGACTAACACCCAGGAGTGGCCGAGATAAGTACCAGGAGTTTTGCTCCATGGCTTGGAGGCCAGCCACACATGCTAGGGGAAAAGGGAGCTCAGATAGAGAAGGGAGCACCAAATAAAAGGTGTTGGGAGGATCCTCCCAGGATGGGAGAAGCATGCTGAAAGTAGACAATAGACCAAACATGACTGCCACTCAATGCCTCTTTTGCAAACCGTAACACCCAAAAGGAGAGAGAGAAAAAAAAGGGAATGCCCTGCCACAGAGGCAGGGTGGGATGTGGCATAGGGGATGGGAGGGATACTGGGACCCGTGGTGGTGGAAAATGGGTACTGGTGGAGATATGGGTATTTGATCATTGTATAATTGAAACCCAAGCACAAAAAAATTGTAAATCTACAACTGTACCTCATGGTGTTTCACTAACAAAAATTTAAAAAAAAAAAAAAAGTAAATGATGGAGAATGGGCACTGGTGGAGGGATGGGTACTGGATCATTGTATAACTGAAACCCAAGCACAAAAATTTGTAAGTCTACAACTGTACCTCATGGTGTTTCACTAATAAAAATGAAACAAAAAAAATTAAAAATAAATAAATTTTAAAATCTCAAAAAAAAAAATTTCAGAGGCTCTTCCAAGAAGTGTGCAGGGGGCCAAACATTACTCTGAATATTAAGGTAAAGGCTCTTTGACTTGGCTCTGATGGGCCCATTGTGCTGGGGCCAATTATATGTGTGGTCAGTACCAAAGAAAGAATCTGGGTCACTGGGCTTACAAGGCAAGCCATCTCCTTAGGCCCCAGGTGGTACTTTTATTTTTTCTTTTTGGAGCCATACCGAGCTGTGCTTAGGTATAACTTCTGGCTCTGTACTTAAGACTCAATCTTGAGGAGGCTCAGGAAAACATGTCGGGTGTTGAGGATCAAAGCTGTCAGCTATATGCAAGGAAAGTATCCTACCTGCGGTACTATTATTCTGGTCCCCTCAGTAGTACTTTGTAAAGTTGTAGATGAACAAGGCCCTGGGTTCAAGTAAGCCATAGGATGCAAATAACAAAAAGCACAGGACTCAAGTAACTATAAATAATCAAAAGCAAAGGAAAGAATCTCTGTGCTCACCTGAAAGCTATAGTTGGCATCATGGTTTATGGCACCAATGTAGGCTACAACCTGCAGGGGGTTGTCGAATGTATTTCGGAGCAAAGGTTTTGGTTTCTCTGATGTCTTCCAGTCAATCACACACAGCTTGCCCCTACAGAGAAACCAGAGGAATTCTTTGTAGGCAGTAGTTTAAACAAAAACACTCTTGGGTCAAATATCTTCTTTTGTACTTTTGTGTTTTTTTTTTGGGGGGGAGGGGTGGTCAGATCTGGTGGTACTCAGGGCCTTGTGCAAGGCAAGTAACCACCTTCAGCCGTGTGCTATCTTTCAAGCTGCAAACAAACAGAAAATGAGGAACTTTGCCCTTGCAGGGTTTGTCCCTGATCAGGATACCTTGCTTTCAGTTTGCTTTCTTTCTCCCCCTAAAGCTCAACTGTCCTTTCCCTACCCTGTGCTATGGTAGTTGTGATGATCAGGGTCCAACATCTTTGTTGGCATGTGTAAGTTCTGGGTCCAGTGCTAGCCAGAGTTCACATACTTGATTGGGGTACTAAGCACACTGGGTTGTGCTCCGCTCGAGGCTGTACACTGGTGACACCGGGGATCACAAGCAGTACCACCACCAGGTGGTGCTGGGCATCCAGCTCTGGCCTCACACTTGAAAGGCAAATGCTCTTAACATGGAGCTCTCTGCAGGCCCGGGATTTACTCCTTTAACTTTCCCTGCTGTGTTTCCAGAGTTATGGGAACAAGCAGTATTTGGCCTTCACACCTGGATGGCTTCGTGGGCCTATTTGTTCGCAACAAGTGCAGAGGGTGAGGGAGCTTCAACCATTCTGCCCCCCCCCCCCCTCCCCGCCATCCTTTACTACTTTGCTGAATTTATCCATTAATACTATCAGAGTTTTGTGTAGACGGGTTGCTTTGTTTTTGAACCATACCTGGCAGTGCTCAGGGCTTACTCCTGGCTCTATGTTCAGGGATCCCTCCTGGCAGTGCTTGGGCCCATATGGAGTGACAGGGATCGGATCTGGGTTGGCACATGCAAGGCAAGTGTCCTACTTGCTCTAGTAGCTCTCCAGACTCGATAGGTTTTTTCCCTTTACTTTGGGGACACACCTGGAGAGTTAGGTAACTACTCCTGGCATTCCTGGGGAGAACATGCGGTGATGGAAAATGTACTCTAACACAAAGCATGCACACAGCCTTCGGGAGATTTGTTTTAGGGTGCTGAACTTGAAATTGGAACATCATATCCCCGGGAAGACTAGAGATAATTACTTCCTCCTCCTCCATTTGAATATTTCTTTATCTAGGCTTCTTTGTCCTGGACCAAAACAACCAGTTTTCTGCTGAAAACAGGACCAAGAGCAGACTGTCTTGGGGACTGAGGGCTATAGGCTCTGCCTCCCAAATCTCTAGTCCTGGTTTAATCCCAGGCACCCCGTATTGTCCTCAGTCTTACAGGAGTGATCCCTGAGCACAGCCCAGTGGGTAGCCCCCACCCTCCAAAGGGGAGACAGCCTTGTCTTGTTACTGATCTTAGAAAAAGAACTTCCAATCTTCTAGCAGCATAGAGCATGTTTTTGTCAAGAGTTTTTCCAATAATGACTTTTATCCTGATGGGTAGGTTAACATATTTCGAGACTGCTGATTCTGAGACTGAAGTCCCAAAAGGTTCACTGAATAGAGACTTTTGGGAATCACTAAGAGTCAGTCCACTTACCCTAGGACCTATCTGATATCTGCAACTGCCAAGTATAAAATTCCATTAGGATGGGAGGAGTGGGGAATCTGACACTCACAAATGTTACATGAGGAACAGGAGTGCAGTGGGTAGGGCATTTGCCTTGCACGAGGCCTACTGGATTTTGACCCGGATATAGGCTTCATCAGTGAATTGCCTCTTTCCCTCCTCCCAGAGGAGGAACACCCCTAATCCCCCTGGTTTATCTTTAACCTTTCTTTTGTGCTTTATCTTTCATTGCCACAATTCCACAAGTCACAGGGTTAGTCAAACTTTCTGGTTATTCTGACTTTGTATTTATAGTGAATTACTTGCTTTTCTATTTCCCCTATAGCCTTTTCATATTTTACTATAGATCAATATTCTTTGCTTAAACACAGAAAGACCGTTCATGCTATGCTACTAATATTTGGGAGCTGATTGGCTCTGAAATATATCTACTCCTAGGCATCCATCATAATTACTTGACTCAGGCTTCAGTTGCTGTAGTTCCTAACACCCCACAAGGGATGCCCCACTGTGGGACTGGGTTGGACCCGGGATGAGTGACGAAGCTATCTCGGTATTGAAATGGAACAGTCTAGAAAGGATAAAATCATGGAGTAAGCCCTGAGCATCACTGGGGCTGAGTGTGGCCCCAAACCAAACCAAACCAACCAACCAACCAACCAACAGAAAAAGTTATATGGACTCCCACCCCCTGACCCTACCCCAATATCCTTAGTTGTAAGACACCTTTATGCTGGAATTTTTTTAGAGCAGGAATCAGGGCTCTTTTTTATTTCTGCATATAGTTGAAATTAATTAAATGCCTGTGTTTTTGAACCCAGCTTTGGTTTCTGAGCAAGAGAACTTCTGAAACACCATGATGCTTAATCCTTTTGATAGGGAATTGTGAAAATAGATATAGCTACAGTTCTCTGTCAATTGTTAAAGGAAAGGAGCTACACAGAAATTTGTAGAAGGAGATACTACAGAAAAGTTTTTTCCCTGACACTCTACAGAGTTGCCCTCACACTCTCCTTGGTGCACTTTGGGAAGCATTTTCCATTGTATCCCTCAAAGACAACCTGGACAAAGAACTCATAGAGGACATCACACTCTTAATCCTGAGAAGTAAAGCTCAGGAGAGCTTTCTGGACAGTAGAGACTCAAGAGACTCAGTGAAGACGAGTGAAATAGATCTCAGAAAAGAGCTAGGGGCCAGAGAGATAGCAGAGGGGTGAAGGAAGGTAGTTACCTTGTACAAGGCCCCGCCTCAGTTTTATCCCTGCAATGGAGATGGTACCTGACTCCTGTAGGAGTGATCTCTGAGCATAGTGCCAGGAGTTAGCCCTGAGCACCACCAAATCTGACATCCCCCTCACCCCTGCTCCCCGCCAAACCAAAAATACTAAAGAAGACATTTAACCCAAGAATGCTTTTGTTTAAACTACTGCCTACAAAGAATTCCTCTGGTTTCTCTGCAGGGGCAAGCTGTGTGTGATTGACTGGAAGACATCAGAGAAACCAAAACCTTTGCTCCGAAATACATTCGACAACCCCCTGCAGGTTGTAGCCTACATTGGTGCCATAAACCATGATGCCAACTATAGCTTTCAGGTGAGCACAGAGATTCTTTCCTTTGCTTTTGATTATTTATAGTTACTTGAGTCCTGTGCTTTTTGTTATTTGTATCCTATGGCTTACTTGAACCCAGGACCTCGTCCATCTACTACTTTACAAAGTACTACCTGGGGGACAGAGCAATAGTACAGCAGGGTTAGAAAGACAGTAGAGCAAGTGAGGAGCGGACATAATAATCCTCAGCACCACAGATGGGCCCCTGAGCCTGCCCAGGATGATACCTAAGCACGGAGCCAGGGGTAAGCAAACAAAAAAGAAATGACTGTAGAAAAGTAAACTCACGACAGAGATGGCTCAAAGCATGGCTGGAGCACAAGCTTTGCATTCAGGACCCCTGGCACTGCCCAGTCACCTAGTGCTGGGAGTGGCCTTTGAAAATCTAGCCAGGAGCGGCCCCTCTCCCCAGTAAAAGAGAGTGTGCAAAGATATTTTGATCCTGGGGATAATAACATGGTTAAGGCAAAAATGAAGAACAACAACTTCTTACTGCAGTCCCAGATAAGGCAGAGGTCACCACCTCCCCACTCAGCAGGGACTTCCTCAATGTAATGCTGCTAGGAAGCTGCTGACTGGTTAAAAGAGCAGAAATACATGAATTTTCTAATTCCTGTTATTTTTCCTTAATATGTTATTGTTCTGGGAATGCTCCTTTAGGAGACTCTTCTTATAATCTGGAAGCTTCCCTAAACTCCCCTTTCTTTCCTTTTCCCCAAATAAAATCTTTTCTGAATTTGGGGAGGAGAGGGGGAAGTTACTGTTCTGCTTTTATCTGTTTTTAAAATTTGTTTCATTTTTGGGCCACACCCGGCAATGCTCAGGGCTTACTCTTAGCTCTGCACTCAGGGATCACTCCTGGCAGGCTCGGGGGACCATACGGGGTACTGGGAATAAAATCTGAGTCGGCCATGGGGAAGGCCTTACCTGCTGTACTACGGCTCCGGCACCCAGTTATGTCTTTTTCTTTCCTTTCATTACTAAGTCATTTGAGGGTGACCTTTAGGTACTCTGAGCTATGATTTAAGACTCATTCCCTCTTTCTTATGTATATGAAAAATTTTGATTAATAGTGATGAAAACAAACAACATGTTACAGAGGTTCCCAAATTGATTTGCCTACTGCCCTTTTCAGAAAAAACAAAACTCAGACTTTCTAAAAGCAAAAAGGGCCAGAGAGATATAGCACAGTGGTTAAAGTGCTTGCCTTGCATGCAGCTGACCCAGGTTTGATTCCTGGTACTGTATATGGTTCCCTGAACCCCACCAGGAATGATCCTAGAGCACAGAGGAAGGAGAAAGCACAGCTGGGCGTGTCTCCAAAACTCAACCCCAAAAGTGATTAAAGCAAACAGAGAGCACCCGCTACACCAACCGCACATGAGACTACTACCATCTTACTAGATCTTTCTAGCACCCCAAGGGAGTGATACTACTCTCTTTGGGAAACACTGTTAGAACAACATCTGTCACTGTCACTGTCCTCCCGTTGTTCATCAATTTGCTCCAGCGGGCCCAGTAATGTCTCCATTGTGATAATTGTTACTATGGTTGGCATATAGAATACGTCACGGGGAGCTTGCCAGGCTTTGCTGTGTGGGCGAGATACTCTCAGTAGCTTGTGCCAGGCTCTCCGAGAGGGGCTGAGAAATCGAATTCGGGTTGGCCATGTTGTCCGCTTGCAAGGCAAACGCCCTACCCGCTGTGCTGTCGCTCCAGCCTAGAACAACATACTTGAAAATAATTTAAATAAGCAAATTAGTGGTTACCTTAAGTGAAGGGAAGTGAGATATAATTAGGTAAAAAGGGTCAATTGTATGGTGAAGGACAGAACTGGATTTTTGAAGTTAATGTAGCATAGCAGATGTTGATACTTTTGTTTTGGAGCTGTGTCTGGCAGAGCTCAGGGCTTAAGCCTGACTTGGTGCTCAGGAATCACATATGGCAGAGAGGGGGATTAAACTGGGGTTGGCTGCGTGCAAACCTCTGTACTCTCTCTCTCTGGCCCCTTCTGGGTATGTTCATAATTTCTATGAAAAATGCTTGGTATCTAGAACTTCTTATGGGCCCTGGGTAGAACTGATATATGGTTCCCTCTCTTTCAACTGAAAGAGAAGTCAAAATTGTAGGCACACAGATTTGAGGTAGCTATCCTGTAAAATTATTAGAAGTTGTTGTACGTTTCTCTCTCTTTTTGTCTTTTGGACCACACCTAACTGTGCTCTGGGTTCTCAGGGAACCATATGTGGTGCCAGAAATCCAACAAGAATGGATGTCACATAAGGCTTAAGCCCCATATATCTATGCAGTCTTATTCTTTCTTTAACTTAAATGGCAACACAGCAGTAACTAAGAAAAAGACCGAAAACTTTCGTGAGCTGAGAGTTCCTATCAACATCAAATACTGCCTGGAAGCCAGGAAAAGCTGATTTTCAGGGCCAACAGAACAAAATACTATTTGGGAAACAGGAAAAAAAAAATGTAGTAACTGAATTGGATCTTAGGGCTTGAGGGAGAAGAAAAGGGACATGCTGAAAAAAAAAGTCACTCAAGGGATACTGAAACTTTGCTTTGTTGTTTTTTTGGGGCGGTCACATCTGTGAAGTCAGGGGTCACTACTGGCTCTACTCTAAGGTATTATTACTCCAGATGACTGAGGGACGATCTAGGATGGTGGGGATTGAATCTGGGTTGGCCACGTGCAGGGAAAACACCTTACCTAGGTACTAGCTCTCCAGTCCCTGAAACTTTGGAACAGCCATTTGTAATAATCCTGTCTCTTCCTACTGTATTGGTCCTCATTTCCTTCTTCAAACCCTATTCTTGAGTTAAAAAAAAAACCCCACATGCCCTGGGCCTCAGAGTATAGGAAGGGAGAATAGGAAAGAAATTGAGGGGAGAGAGGTGCAAAGAGATAGATGGAAGCAGAGCAGGGGTCAAGGGGATCCAGCACATCAGTGGTGTAAAGGAGTGGGATAGCCAAATATCCAAACCACAGTCACTGTCACTGTTCTCCCGTTGTTCATCGATTTGCTTGAGCGGGCCCAGTAACATTGTGAGACTTGTTACTGTGTTTGGCACATTGAATACGTCACGGGTAGCTTGCCAGGCTTTGCCGTGTGGGCAGATACTCTCAGGCAGGGCATTTGCCTTGCACGTGGCCAACACAGCTGACACGAGTTTGATTCCTCTGTCCCTCTCAGAGAGCCCAGCAAGCTACAGAGAGTATCTCGCCTGCACGGCAAAACCACAGTCAACAACACTGAAATGAACTTATAAATGTGCCTTTCAAGGTGGCAGAATGGGGGTGGGGTGAGTGGGAACCCTGGTGCAGGGAAGGAGATACTGGTGCTGGGATTGGTGCTGGAACATAGTACGTCTAAAAATCCAGCTATGAATAATGGTGGAGGCACAGCATGATCAAAGCAGTCACAGACTACTTGGCAGAACACTGCAGCGTTACCAGGGAACGGAGACTGCCCACAAGCATGGTTCTCATTGTCTGCGGTCTTGCAATGTCACCCACAGCCTGCACTCGCTGAGACTTCTTTGGAAATTGACGCTTATATTGGTTTACACATTAATCTTAGGGATTTATTTATTTTTTTAAATTTTGCTGTTATTTTGTTCCCAGACATAGCCCCTTCCTCTTGGCACTAAACCACCTTTGTTTGCTTCCCAGCCGCCAAATTTGCTGAAATTAATGAGCACTGTGAAATTAATGAGATCTTAATGTGAAATTAATGAGATCTGCAGCAGAGAAATTGTAAATTGTGATGCTTTAATAAAACTCTTAAAAAATAAGACTGGGGAGATAGTAGAGCAGGGAGGGCATTTGCCTTGTACAAGATTGACCAGGGTTTAATCCCCAGTATCCTATATGATCCCCAGGGCCTGTCAGGAGTGATCCCTGAGACTAGAGCCAGAAGTAAGTCATGAATACTGCTGGATGTAGCCACAAAACAAACAACAACAAAAAAATTAAATTTAAAAAGTAAACCCACATGGGTTTTCAGATGCCACATCTTGAATATGCACGAGGTTTTTCTTTGGGAGGGTGAGGAAAATTCGGACCACACCAAGTGACATTCAGGGGCTACTGCTGGCAATGCTCTCAGATGTAGGTCCTGGAAGTATTAGGGGACCCATGTGGTGCTGGGGTCAAACCCGAACCTTCTGCATGCAAAGTATCAGTTAGCCTACAGAGCTATCTCTCCTGCTCCCTGAAGCAAGAGGAAAGAAAAGTATCAAGCAGGGTTTGGGGTGGGTAGGATGGGGGGAAAAAGTATTATTTGATAGCAGTGTCTATTCTACCCTGCATTAAATCACCTTCATACTTACAATTTTATTATTATTGTTACTATTATTGTCATATTCTATGTGCTGTGCTCAGGGATTGCTTCTTGGTGTTTAGGGGACCATGGGATTCCCAGGATCAAATCCAGGCTTTCCATATGCAAAATATGTTCCGAGCAAGTTAAGCTATCCCTCTAGCCCCAGCTCCACTTTTTTACTGGCGCCACTCAGCAATGTTCAGAGGTCACTCCTGGCTCTGCATTCAGGAATCAGTCCTGGAGGACTTGGGGAACCACATGGGGTACTGGGAATGAAACCCAGTCATATGAACCTTACCTGCTGTACTATGTCTCCACCCCCTCCACTTTTTAATAGGGAAGAAAAAACACCCAATACTTACTGATACTTGGCCACACAGTCCAGCAGACCCACATATTTTAAGGTCTCGTGTTGAACAGCACTTTCAAGAGCTTGTACTCCACTGACATCTTTCAGAATGTGCTGGATACTCTCAATATATCCAGATTCGAAAAGCTTTTCATCTTTCTCTTTTTCAGTCCCCTGGGGTGAAAGTAGGCTTTCCAAGGCTTTATGAAACTGTTTCCCTTGTAAGAATATGTCTGAAAATAAAATCAGGGTAAAAGGATAATAAGAACCAATTTAAAGCTAGCGCTGAAAAACAAATAATCTAAAAAACTGTTGGTTGTTGTGGGACTTGAGGAAGGGATGAAAAAGAGGTGATCTGCAATTCTATTTTTTCAGAGTGAGGTCACCCTAAGACATGGACTTCTGTCTCATACACTTTTAACAGGAGAATATAAACACTTAATAAATGCAAGAAACACTATCCGCTCATTAGCAGCTGTCTCTTGGAAAGGGAAGGAGAGAAAGGGGGCTGTTGTGCTAAGCAGTAGCCCAGCACTTTCAAAATATTAACTTTCAAATACAACAAGCCCGCAAGATATGGATCATTAGCCCCATTTTAATGAATGAGGCCTAGGCAATCTGCCATCAAGCAAAATGCTGGACAAGCAGCCCGGCACCAACGTCTGTGTTCATTCCCATCCACTCACAGCAGAGAGAAGGTGCAGGTTTGGGGGATGATCCTACTGATAGACATAGAAACAGAGTAGGAATCAGATTTGCTTGGAGACAGATTCACAATAAGGAAACAATTTCACCTAATGAGACAATACCCACACTTATTTGGTGCAGTTGGATTTCTGAGCACACAAAAAGCCTTGTAAAGAGATTTAGCATTGGTGTCATTAAAACCCAGGGAAAAGCAGTACTATATTCATCTACAAGACTAGCTTAATGGAGAGAAACATAAACACAAACAGGAAGAAAGAAATTTCATTAACTGTGACACAAATAGAGAGCTCATTTTCCACTGTGGTTTTAATTCTTGGCTAGATTCTTCATGAAATTGAGTGCTGGATCACTTAGACTGCAAGGCTCGGTTCATTAAATATTATTTAACTTGTCAAAATATATTTAAGAAGATTTGGGGGCAGAGCAAGGTCCTTGCTTTGCATGCAGCTGACCCAGATTCAATCTCCAGCATCCCATGCGGTCCCCAAAGCCCAGCTATAGAACCAGGAGGAAGCCCTGAGACCTCTGGGTGTGGCTCAACCCTTCCTGGACCCCATAAAAGATTCAAGATGTACTGCTGAAAGCATCAAGTCAGCATATTTATTCAACCTTTTTTTGGGGGGGGGGTGGTTGTTTGTGGGCTACACCTGGCAGTGCTCAGGGCTTACCCCTCACTCTATCATTCAGGGATCACTCCAGATTGGGCTTGGGGGAACATACATGGAGCTGAAGACTGAACCAGGTTGGTTAAGTGCAAGGCAAGCACCCTACCCAAAGTACTATCACTTTGACCCTACTTTTAAAGGCATGAAAAATGTTTCCAAGTCTCAGATAGTAAGGTACCCGCCCCCCCTCGGGGGTGGGAGGGTTGGGTGGGGGTGGGGCTGGGGAACCACCAAAAAACCAACCCTCCGAACAACAAAACTTGACTTTCCAGTACTGACTTAGAACTGGCAGGATATATAATACATATTTCTTTGTTTTGTTTTAGGGTCACACCCGGCAGTGCTCAAAAGTCAAAATTCGCTCCTGTGGGAACTTGGAAGACCATATGCAGTGCAGGGGGCTGAATCAGGATTATACAAGGCAAGCCCTAAACCCCTGGACTCCAGCTCTCAGCCTTATCCGGGATTTCAGGATTCCCAGTTCAGAAAATTAAAAAGAACTTCTCATGAGGAAAAAAGTCAACTCTAAATTCTAGGGGTACCAAAAAAAAATGCCACTAAAAGATTTCTTTTATATACCTCTTGATTGGGAAGGACAAGTAAGGATAAGGAGATGCTGCTAAAATCTCAGGGCTGGAACGAATGGAAACCGCTATCGTGCCTGCTCGAGTAAATCAATAAACAGGATGACAGTGATCACCACTTGATTAGAAATCAGAGAATAGTTTACTATTTGTTATGAATTGGCTTAAGAAGGTAGTTAGCCCCAGCAAAGATTCATATAGCTGAGAAATGTTTTTTATTTGGGGGGCCACGCCCAGCGATGCTCAGGGCTTACCCAGCATGAGTATTATGCTACTATAATAATAATTTATTCAGCTATTAATTAAATAACTTCATAATAAAAATCACCTTCCTGCATGCAAGGCAAATGCCTGACCCACAGTACTATCTCCCGGAGGAATAAGTTTTTATTTTTAGGAATTTTTGGGGGAAAGGGGGGTGCAGGGGGCTAACTCAGCAGTGCTAGGGATCACTCCTGGCAGGGCTTGTGGAACCATGCTGGAGATCTAATCCAGGTTGGCTGCATGCAAGGCAAGTATCCACTGTACAATTTCTTTATCAAAATGTTTTTTCATGGTGGTGCCTGGGATCAACCCCCCCTGGGCTGCATTTATGCAAGACAACTGTCTTACAACTGAGCCACACCCCCAGGTGCATTTTAAAGAATGTAAGCAGTTAGAAGGTATTTTTGCCTTATCTAGGTACCACCTACATAACAATTTAAGTCAGGAATGAGAGATAGTACAGTGGGTCAGGCCTTGCATGAGGTCAACTTGGGTTTGATCCCCAGCACTACATAGAGTCCCCAGAGCCCTGCCAGAAGTGTCCCTGAACACAGAGTGAGGAGGAAGCCCTAAGCAGTCAGGGGTGCTTCAGTAAAAAACAAACAAAAAACCAACCCCAAACCAAACCAACCGGCCTCCTCGATTTTCTTTTAAAAATATGCTGTTTAGGGGCTGGAGCAGGTAGGGCGTTTGCCTTTCACACAGCCAACCCAGGTTCGATTCCCAGCATCCCATATGGTCCCCCAAGCACCGCCAGAAGTGCTCCTGAGTGCATGAGCCATAAGTAACTCCTGTGCATCGCTGGGTGTGACCCAAAAAGAAAAAAAAGCTTTTTAATGTATTATACCCATGCATTCTTGCCCCTCCACCCCTTTTCTTTACAATAAATACTTTTCACTAAAAAAAAAAAAAAGTGTGTGTGGGGTTTGAAAGTTCAACAGAGGAGATCTGGCTTCAATTCCGTCTACCACAGGTGTAATCCCTGAGCACTGCCAGGAAGTCCCAATCACTGAGTGAGCCCAGAGTAGCTTCTGAGCACTGCTGGAGGTTGCCCCAAACTCCACCACCAAAAAAAAAAAAAATAGGTCTGTGTACCTCTAGAGGCACGTGATCAATGAAAACGGACAGGAGCAGACAAGCTACCCATTCCAAAGCTCTTTCCTTTTCTCTTGCTTCTGAATGAATCATGATTTGGGGGCCACACTGGGCTTGGAATAACCAGGCTCTGCGCTCAGTGCTCACTCCTGGCAGGGCTCAAGGGATTGTATGCTGTGCTGTCGATCAAATACAGGCTGGCCGCAGGCACTACCCTGCCTTAGCTGCCGTCCTATCTCTTTGGTCCCATGAACTGTTTTTTTTTTTTTGCTTTTTTTTGGGTCACACCCGGCAATGCACAGGGGTTACTCCTGGCTCATGCATTCAGGAATTACCCCTAGCGGTGCCCGGGGGACCATATGGGATGCTGGGAATCACGAACCCGGGTCGACCACGTGCAAGGCAAACGCCCTACCCCCTGTGCTATCACTCCAGCCCCTGATGAACTCTGTTTTAAGGAAGCTACTCTTTTCACTGGTCTAGGTAGTTAATAAATAAATAAAAGTAATTATTCTCAGTTCCTAAATCAAGAACCTCTGATTCTCTCAATTTATCCAGAGCTACATACTGATTAAGTTGTTTGGGTTTATCTCCAGAGTTAGTCCTATGCAAATAGAACACTGGATTCTGAATAAGTTAACTAGAATTTCTTTATCAAGTGATTAACTTTTCCATAATGAAAGAAGAGTTAGTTCTAGAGGCCAGAGAGATAGTACAACGGGTAAGGTGCTTGCCTTGCACATGGCTGAACTGGATTTGATCCCTGAGTGGAGAACCAAGTGTAATCCCTGAGCACTGTCAGGTCTGACCCGAAAACCAAAAGAAGCAGTTCTGCTACTAAGGTTTGTAAATTATAAAAATAAGTCTAATCAAAGTGCTTGATTCTCTGATTCAATCTGTGAATAGAGAATTAAACATTGTCATTCAGTTGTCATAAGGATAACATGATGCAAATAAAGTGCTATTTAAAGATAATTATAATTTCAAAGTAGTTCCTCACTAGGTAAGGTTTAAAAAAAAACGGCATCCATTCTTATGCCACTTGTGCTTTGTTCTAATACAGTAATCATAAATAATGAAGATTGAAAAAAAAATTACTTGAAGTGTATTCTGCAAAGCCGTCTTCTCCCAGTTCCTGAATCATGCGCTGTTTCCACCTCTCCAAATAGAAAATCTGCTCCGAGGTCATGGTCTGCTGCAGGATCCGGGTCACGCTCGGAATAGTGTTCCTTTGCAAAGGTATTTTCAAGGGACTTGCAGGATCACTCGCTGAGTTTGGTTTCCGATCTCTCTCTGGATTGAAAAGAGGAAACCAATTCCGCGGGGCTTTCGCTTCCTCCTCTTTTCCCGCGGGCTTGCACTTACTCACGGGTCCGTAGAGAAAAGCATCTTCCTCCAGCAGCGACTCTGGAGTCTGAGCCTGGCCTCGGAGGGACAAGACGGACCGAACTAAATGGGAGTATTTTTCTTGATCCACTTCTTCGTAAGGGTTCGCTTTTTTCTTCCGGACACAAAAGTAACAGGAAGTGGAAAAACGCCCCAGCGGGACCAGTCCCGACCCCTTGGAGCCGCTGAGCAGCCCGCGCAGGGTCTGCAGCGCCATCTCTCCAAGGTCTCCCCCGCTTCCCCCTGCTCTGGGGCTGAAGGCTCCGAGCCTTTCTCGCAAACCTGCTAGAGAAGACGCCGCGTTCGACACCGGCCACGTGCGCTGCGCGCGCTGAGCCGAGCAGGAGCCTCCTGAGCTCCACGCGCGCGCGCGCAGGTTGGACTCGGCAGTGTCCAGTGACCCTTCGTCCGGACAGTCAGTGACCGAGGCTGACGGGCGGTCCGAGGGCGGCTGCGGGGCCGGCGCGGCCGCTGTGACACGCAGCCTCACTAAGGACTCGGGTGGGCATCGACCGGGGGATCCTGGGGGGCGCCTCAGAGGTCACTCCCGCAGGCGACGCCTCGAGCCCTGAGAGGCCCCGTCGGGGTCAGGTTGGTCGGGGCGGTCAGCAGCGGCGGGGACCGTGGGCCCCGGGGGAGTCCAGAGCAGGGAGCTCTTGGTGAACGCGAGGCCGGCCCTGTGGCGGGCAGGACTACCTGGAGGCCCCAACGCTTCGCCTAGAACGCCCGGGACGCGAAGGACCGCTCGGGACCCGTACTTTCATGCGTCCCGCGCTTTGGGCGCGAGCGGGGCCACGCCCGCGCGACGACAGGGACGTCCCGACAGGCACCGCGACGCCGAAGGCCCGCCTCGGCCCCTCTGGGCCACCCGAGACCTCCCGAGGCGGGTGGGCGTCCCTTCCGGCGGGAGCGCCCCTTCTCGCGCTACTTCACGCTCACGAGAGCTCGCCTACGTCACGGCTCGTCCGCCATTTTGGACTCGGGCGGAGGCTTAAATTCCCGCCGCCGGGGCGCGCGTTCTTTTCCATTGATGCGCGTGGTGCGGGCCGCGCGTCCCTTCTTCGTCTCCCGGTCGCGGTCCGGCAGTCGGTGGTCTCCGCGCGGCGCCGAGCAAGGGTAGGCCCCCCCGCCTGCTTTTTTTTTTTTTCCTTTTTTTCTTTTTGCCCTGCTCCAAGATGGACGGCCCCGGGGACGGGGGAGGCCGCTGTGGGGGAGCACGTGGCGCGCCGCCCGCCGAGCGCGGGGCTGCTGGGACGGTGGCGGAGCCGGAGGCCGCCGGCCGCCGGGCGGGGAGGCCGGCAGAGGCGGGGCCGCAGCCGCCCCCGAGAGGCGCCCGGACGGCGGCGGCCCAGCCTCTTCTTTCCTCGCGCAGCCCGGCGGCCCCCGCCCGAGGCCCGCGTCGCCATGGCCGCGGTTCCCGAGTTGCTGCAGCAGCAGGAGGAGGATCGCAGCAAGGTGAGGCCCCCGCCCCTCGGGGATGCTCTCGGGACGGCGGGGCCGGGCGCGGAGACTGGGGAGAGCCGCGGGGATGTTCTGGGTTTTTTTTTTTTTTTGGACCCGGTTCTGGGTGGAACCCAGGCCTGAGTTCACCGCCCGAGAGAGGAGTCCTGCGGGGAGAGGTGTTGCAGGCTTTCGCTGCCGCGAGATCGAGGGTTTCCTATGCCGCGAGCCAGTTTGATTTCTCCCCTCCCCCCCACACACACACCCCAGATCCCAGATTCCGGGGATTCCCATTAAATTGGAAATCTCGACTTGTATAAAGCCGAGGGGCCCGTGGTGGGAGGTTGAAGTTCCCAGTAGGTAGAGGGTTGCGCCCCCCCCACCCCCCATCAGCCTCTGCTTATATGAATTATTATCTCTTGCCGTCCCAGTCCTGCCGTCTGAAATGGAACTGATAATGCTGGCTGGCTCCGGAGACTGGCCAGGTAGAGATGTCTAGGCAAGCTTTCTGCTTTTCTCCCCCCTCCCTTTTTTTTTCAACTTCCGTGTGTTTCTCTGTAGGGGTTGGTAAGGAGCCCCTTGCGATGTGTGCAGAAAAAGGGGAGTGGGGGGGGGGAGTAATCACGAATGTTAAGCACGTCCGGATACTAATCTGGTATGGCATTTTTAGAAGGGGTTTTTCTGGCTGGAGTTGCAGGAGCATTTGAGCGTGTGGAGGGGCTTTCGCCGGGGAAGTCCGGACTGCCACACACGGGAGGTACCAGCGCTGGGGCTCAGAGCGCTGTTGAAGTGCGACGTTGTGCGGGAGGAGTTACCGGGCTTCCCTAGATCCGGGGAACGTGAAATGGTTCCCCGCCCGCCCCCGAAAGGTAGTTCCCCCCCCCCTTAGAAGTTGAGCTGGAGTCAGCGGGTGGACCGCTTGCCTTGCTCAGACCCCAGAGCGCGAGCGCCCGGTGTGACCCCCCAGTTCAGACCCCTGTGCACCCTGGGCATGACCGCCAAACACCAAAAAAGTTGAGGTGCCCAACTTGATTCAAAGTTGTAATTGTTCAGAAGGAAGTCAGTGCTTCAACTCGCCTTTCTATTACTGAAATAACTTCATCATCACTCTGATTCTCCAAAATTGGACAGTTTTTCTTTCGCGGGGGGTGGTGTGAGCCACACCCTGAGCTGCGGGATAGGGGTTGCCATGCTCTGCTGGAGCGGGGGGAGGGGTGGAATTTGGCCTCCTGCCTACAAACTTGTGATCCGATGGCAGGCTACTTTCACTGCCTTTTTACTAAGAAAGGAACTAGTGGAAACTCATTCATGCTTTCATTTTGCTTCCTGAAACTTTATGATAGAGTCTAGATAGTTTTTACCATTCACCAAAAGGGAGTAAAAGTGAAGTAACCAGATGCTGTACATGTAGCTTCAGTGACAAGTCTTCGTTAGTGTGCCTGGCTTTAATGGGGCACGGGGTGCCAGGCATGAACCCAGAGTTTCACAGGGAAGGCAGGTGCTGGACAGCTGAGTTACTTGCTGTCCTGTTTGCTGAAAATGTTTTTGGTTTGATTTTTCTGGTGCTTCAAAGGTTTTTTTCCAGCTTTCTGCTCTGGAATCTCAAGCACTGGCTGTTCAGCAGGATCCTAAGCTTGCACACCAGCCCTTTGAACTCTTCTGGCCTCTAAAACTTAGCTTTTACCCAAATGAATTTCAGCCTAATCGCTTGGATGTTCTGTAAAGATAAAGAGTTCTTAGATTCTTCAGGATTTACTAAAAATGTAAAATCAGCAAAACTGTTGTATGGCCTATAACTTGTGACCTGAAACTGCCTATTATGCTGAATAATGATTTAGAGGAGAAGTTGCTTGCTTAATTTGGGGGGCCCCAGCTTCTGCCAGATTTGTGAGCAGGAGTTGTTCCTTGGATTATTCAAGATACATGTATAGTGTATGGGAGATGGAGCCGAGCTCCAGCATGAGTGCATACATACTAATGGTCAGTCTCAGATCATTAATTTTTTTAAAAAAGATTTTGGTGACCACACCTGGTGGGGCAGAGGAGGGACTATATGGGGTCAGAACAAAGAAGGGTCTTGGCCCTACTGATAAAAATGATGTTTCTGGGCTAGGATGTGGCTCAGTAGTGGAGTGTTGGCCTTGAATGTGTGAAGCCCTGGGTTCCAGCTTCCGAGGAAAAAAATCCAGATATTTAACTTCAGAAGAGTAAGCATTGTGCCAGGCCTAGTGTCTGAAAGAATTAGGGACGAGATCAGAGATAGTACAACTAGCAACGTGCTTGCCTTCTTCCAACTAGTCTTAACTACCTAGCTAGCAGCATCGCGTTTTCTGAGATGCAGCATTGTTAAAGTCTCTTGGTCATGTTTGATTTTTTGAATCAGTTTTTGGCTTTTGAGCCCTCAAACATTGTTCTCTGATCTTTTGTGGCCACTACATTTCCAGTTCAAGATGATCAAGTTGATTGGCTTCTACCTTAATTTCTATTAAATTGCTATTGAAGTTATTAGTGCTAGGTAAAGCACTTAACCTGAAAGTATTACAGCTTGGTGTATTGTTTCAGTTTGGGGACCATGCCCTCAAGGTTTTCATCTCAGTGTCAGGGATCACTCCTCTCAGGGCTCTAGGGACCATATGGGCCCCAGGAATTGAACCCAGGTGTGCTACAATGCAAGGCAAGTGCTTTGCCTCTCCACTTGGTTTACTACTAGCTTGTTACAGGAGACTGGGTGAATGGTGTGGTGGTGTGGGTTGAGACCCAGTTACTTACTATTGGTGTACATTTCTGCCTGCTACTCTAGTTTGCAAAGTGTTGTTTAAAATTTGTATATATTTCTCCCAATTTGGGGTGTGCCCTGTAATTTGTATCATACGGGAACACTGCAGCAAATCCAAATATACTGCGTGTGTATGTTAGAGGTGGTGGCGTGAAGTTCACTTAATTTTTTTTTAACTTGACCAGAACCACATCAAAGCAGTCCGAACCTGTGTTCCAGATCAGTAATCTGCACGTTGTCTTCAGATTCCTATCTGAAGAGTGCTTTAGCAGGTTTGTTCGCTTTTTTTTTTTCAGTAGGAAGGATGGTGTATCTTATTTTTATAGCACTTTCTGCATTTTTGAGATCTAAGTTATTTCCACTGAGACGGAGTGACAAACGTGTATAACTTGAAATCTTTTTTCAACTGAAAGGTATGCATTTTAAAAATGTGAGAATTACTGGGGTGAGGAGTGTATACTGAGACAGGGGTCTGCTAGCCATGCATGCTACCATTTGAAGGGAGCCAGAGGGGTTAATGTGCTTCAACCCCAATTTGCTCTCCAGCACATGGCTCCTGAGCACCAGGCCAATAGTAGTTTGACAGCACCACTGCCCACCCCCACTCCCACCCCCCAAAAGCATCAAGCCCAAAAAGTCAAGCAGGGCTGGGGAGAGTTCAAATGGTTGTTGAAAGATTTAGCAGGTCTTCAGATTTTCTTTTGTCAAATAACCTTTGGTTTAGAGTAACGATTAAAGTATGTGATGAGAAAAAAATATTAAGGTGTGATGTTGAAGGTTCCAGACTATGTTGCAGAAGAGTGGCTTAGTTCAAGAATTGGGGTGTATAGGCCACCGAGCCCAGTTGTGCTCAGGCCTTATTCTTGGCTCTGCACTCAGGGATCACTCTTGGCTGGAATTTGGAGAAGTGAGAATTTATAAGGCAGTGTTTGTGCCTTTACTTGTGAAAAGTTCATTGTTTGTTGCAAGGGTTGGGGGGAGGGCCTTAGAGGCCTGAGGGCCACACCTGTATGCTGGGAAGAAACCCAGTCATACCCACTCTACTAGCTCTGCCCCCACTAGCGCTTAATTTAAAATCCTGTCCTTTTCTCCTCTTAGTGCAGGAAATTCAGGTCAGCCTCATGTATAAAGCCTTTTCTCCATCTTGTAGCTGAGCTATGCACGTATCCCTCTCTCATTTTTGTCACTTCTGGTGGGGTTCTGGAGTGACACTTATAGGTGTGGCCCCCAAACCAGGAACAAATAAATATAAACAAAACTAAGCGAATGGGATTGCACAAGACAAGCATCTTAACCCCTGTAGTATCCAGGTCATGGCAGATTATTTTTTGGATCAGGAAATGCTAGAACCATTTTCTAAACAGTAGCAATTGCTTCTTTAAACTATTTTCAGTTTATGAAAGGTTTTGAAGGAACAGTATTCTTTGGGAGGAGCATTCCCCAAGTTTCCACAAAGAATAGCAAGGGAATATTCAAAGGATGTCGTTGTAATCTCAGTGTCAAAGTACTCCAGTATTGAGTCAGGGACCTAGTTATTATAGTTTCAACTCTGGGAAGGGGGGCTATCAGAATATTCATAGTATAAACTGAAATTGGGCTGCATTTATAGAAAATCTTAAATTGGATGCTTTGTATTTGGAAGAAGCACACCTAAGTGATCAAATCCAGAGCTGAAATGGGGTCAAATCCCAGGCTTCCACATAGAAAGCAGTTTTCAATCCTCGTCCCCATATATCACCCAGCTCCAAACTAATCTTGGAATGACCTTCACTATTCTGGCCATGTTTGGTGTATTTGTTTCTGTTATTTAAGATTTGAGTTCCTGATAAACCTTTTTGCATCACACCCAGTGATGCACAGGGGTTATTCCTGACTTTACACTCAGGAATTAATATTGGTGGTGCTTGGGGGACCATATGGGATGCTGGGAATCGAACCCATGTCTGCCTCGTGCAAGGCAAATGCACTACCAGCTGTACTAACACTCCAGCCTCCTGATAAACCTTTTAAGACAGTAATTTAATCTGTTGGATTTCATATTGGGATTTCTTCATGGACTTGCAGCCTTGTGAAATGATGATTCAGTTTATCCATTCGCTGAGTACGCAGTCACTGATCTTCTTCCAAGCCTCAGTTCCCGTTCTGGGAACCTGAGTCTATGTAGCCTCCAATTGCCCTGCAGTCTATAGTGTTCTACTGTGGACAGCTTGTGTGTTGGTGGCTGCTGGTAAGTTGGTTGGTGTCAGCAGGGATAGGGCCCTCTGGGTCCCATCTCACTAAGATGAGTGGTGAAATCTGATCACTTGCTGCACAGCCCAGTTAGTTTTTGTTTTTAAGCTAAAGTGTTAGTAAATTTAAGGCCTAGATGTCTTGGTCCTATCCTTGTGAAGGAATCGAGATGTTATTCTATGAAGCTGGATTGCAAAACTAGGACATTTAGTGTCAACAGCAGAATTATTTCAGATTGTGTCCTTATCTAATTTTGGACAGGGTTGTGATATGCCTGCCTTTGTTGCATCCTGTTATTGAGTAATGCTGCAGTTTTTTTAAAAAAAACTTCCTTGTTTTGTGGGAATAGGGGCTTCATAAAATCGGTGACAGTTATGTATGTAGTGGGATGTGGTCCTTCGTCTGGGAGGCAGGAGTCCCTCGCTGTTTCAGTTCTGCTGGCTCAAATGACCATAGGTGGTCTGATCTTAATTGTCCCCATTTTTCTCTGAGTCTTTGCTTTACAGGATAAAGGATATCAAAGTATAATCCTTAAGATAAACAGTTTGAAGGAATGACATTGGAGTGTGTTACTAGTCTTTTTCTTTAAATGCTGTGCAGAGATTGAACCCATGTTTCTGCATGCCTTGCATAAGCTTTACCACTGAGCGGATGGATCTCTGGCCTGCATTTTGGACCACACCCTGCTGTGCTGCCACTTCTTCCTTGGCCCTGCACTCCAGAAGAGTCTTGAACAGGGTCCAGGAGGCCATGTGCGGTGCAGAGAAGCCTCTTAGTCTCTGCTATCTCTGACCCCAAGAGTAGATTTCTAACTTGATTCATACTATAAGTGACTTAGGAAACTGGGAAACAAAAACTAATATAGATTAAAGTTGGAGGTACTTGGTTCTGACTTATTTGATTAAACCAGCCATTATAGATAATTTTCATATCTGGTCTTCGTGTCGACTCAGCAGAACAGAGCTTCTTAAAATTAGGGGATAAAGCTGTGTGCCTGGGGAAAAGTATACAGGAGGTTCAACAACCACTGCATATACCCTCAAATCTGGCGAGTAATGAACAAGTAACGTTGCATGGGGCATTGGTTTTGTTGAGTAAGCAGAAGGACCTCTGCTGAGCTTTTAATCACACTTCAGAGTGTGCTTCCTGATGGGGGTGAGTGCTGACTTAGATGATTTAAATATTTCACAACTTTCATCTGTTTCATTGGCTGAAGATATAGAAGAAATTTTAATCTACCTACCACCCATTGAGTTGGCGGATAGCTTAGTTCAATGCTTCCTAACCAGGGGCCATAATAACTTCTTGTAGGCCCCCAGGATATTTCAGTGGGGCCATAGGTGGGAGTTGTGTGGGGGAGGGAGGAGGGAAGCATATCATAACTAGGGGCAACTAGAAAGAAAACAAGGTCTCCATGGGATTGTGGTTGAAAAAGTTGAGAAACACTGGACTAAGGGATCAGAATTAGTACTCACCATTATTCTTTTTCAGACAATTCTTTCAAACCCTCTGCAGATTTGTCTCCTTATTTATCTCTTGGATGTTTGACTGTCATGTTGGTCAGATTTTTGTTTTGATGTCTAGGATGATTAATATTTCCCTAAAATGATTACTGCTTGATACTGAGTGCAGTCTGTCAAACCAGTAGAAGATGGATCTCAGCAAATATGGTAGGAGAATCACCTTAGGGTTGTCCTATGACTTGCCCTCAGCTTTCCACCAGATTTGCCCCTCTTCTTTCTGGCTGTGTTCTCAGACGTGGGGAAAAACAAGGGGTGGCCAGTTTTTTTCTCAGTAAAATATGAGATTTTTTTTTCTTCAGTTTTCTTCCCTTGGCAGTGGGCGCCTGGTGGTAGAGTGGAAGTTAGACCTGGAGGTGCTTGCTATGTTGGGTATAGGGAGCTGGAGGACTGTGCTGAGATTGGATGTGCTGCCTCCTTACACAGGCTGATCACATGCTTTTTTCACTGTTGTATTTGCACAGGAGAATATTCGTGGAAGGAAGGAAGGTTTTTATCAGAAATGTCAGTTAAAGTCCGCATTATGATAAAAACAGAGAATCCTTGAACTTGAGGTTTTTATCTTTGTTTGCCAAGATCTAATAGACATGTGAAGATAATCACATTTTAAAGAAGTTATTCCAGTTTATCTGGAAGAAGTATTGGTTGAAATGTCAGTGACTCATTTTAGCTTGTGCTATAACTGTAACAACTTGAAACTTCGCTTAGAGGAAAACCAGTTAGATTGAATCTAAGCCTTTTCTTCATAGTGCTAAAGAAAGGGAAGTACTGACAAATTCTAGAATGTAAGAGAAGTGCCATGAAGTCTTGGTGGTTATTATCTTTTTATACCTGATTGAACCAGTTATTCTATTTTTAGACGTTCACTTCCTCAGTCCTGGGTGTGGAACTTTTTTTTTTTTTTTTTTTTTGCTTTTTGGGTCACACCTGGTCATGCACAGGGGTTACTCTCCTGGCTCTGTACTCAGAAGTTACTCCTGGCGGTGCTCAGGGTACCATATGGGATGCTGGGGATCGAACCCGGGTCGGCTGCATGTAAGGCAAAAGCCCTACCCGCTGTGCTATCTCTCCAGCCCCTGGAACTTTATTTTTTAAGAAAGAATTGAAAGGAAAATAGTTTGGAAATGTCTTAGTCCCTGTTCTTTTATCCTCTTAACTGTAGTCTTCACTTGGCATTGCTTGATAATCTAGAGTGTTACTCTTTAGGACTACTTTACATTTAAGATGAGAGGCTTACCCTGCTCATTTGTGTCAGACCTTCATACTGATAGCAGCTTCTTGGCTCTGAGAATTCAGGGATGTAAATTTTAAATTGGATAGATATTACTAGCCACAGTTCTTACAACCTGATTCTTTCTGTTTTCAAACAAGCAGGAGGGAGGTTGGGTATTGGTATTCTGAATTTCTAGTTCTTAGAGTCAGTTTCTTTGCTTCTTTTGGCAGAATATAAACTTGACTCTCTTTGAAGCAGTCGCTAGAGGGGCATTTGGGGTCCAGAGCCATCTCTGCCATGTGCTGCTCTCTGAGATTCATTCATGAGTCTCTGAATCATGGCGCTTAAGTGGTTCTCAGGGGCAGTTCTTGGGCTTGACTTCCAGGAAATTGGAAGGGTCGGGAGATGGGAGCTTGCCCATCCCCGACCCTGGTGAAGCCTGGAGTTCTCAGTCACTACTCCCCCATACCTAGGTTTTTCAGCAGATTCGTTCTCATGCATGGGAGGCAGATTTAGTCTCATCAGTGGGGGTCTTGGGATGAACATGCTGGCTTCTGGAGGTTTGTGGCTGCCAGGGTTCATTTGGGGCAGGCAGAGGGACACCTGCCCCCATCTGAGATGCCCCTTGAAATCAGCCTGGTGCAGAGTGGGGAGATTTCTTTGCAGCATGCTGCTCTCCTCCTAGATACATTTGTGAGTTTCTGAATCATAATATAACTAATACTAAATGTCCTGCTTTTGACCTCTTTCGAGATTTATTTATGGGTTTCTGAAGCAAGACAGATAAATGAGCTTGTATAGCAGAACCAGAAGTAGTTTGTGGGCATGACTCCCACATACCTAACTTGTGGCTGTTTAATTTCTCAGGAAACTTGGTTCTGAGTTGTTGGGGTCTGGCCAGAGGCACAGGGGTATCAGGAAGTCTGAAGGCATCACCAGGCTGCTGATGTACTTGACCTGCAGGTTCTGGCTGAACTGCTTGTTGATAGCACCATACTCCCTCATAGATGTATATTTTAAATTTTACTCTAATTATATCTTCTATAGCTTTTTAGGTTGAGGCTATCCACACACTAGAGGTTCCAACATAGTTTCAATTATTTCAACAGATTCTGTTCCAAATTGTCTTGGATAGGCTGCTTTGAACTACTATATTAAAACGGGAACTAGTTTTGAGGTGAACCATATCTGAAGGGGCTCAGGCGTTTACTCCTGACTGCACTGGGGTCAGCCATGTGCATGGCAAGCTCCTTCACCCCTATTCAGTCTCTCCAGCCCCTTGAAAAATACTTTTGAGGACTAAAATGAATTTGAGGCTAATACTCCCAAAATATATTTCAGCTGAGATCTGTATCTGTGGACCTGAACATTGACCCCTCACTTCAGATTGATATACCTGATGCCCTCAGTGAGAGAGATAAGGTGAAATTTACAGTGCACACCAAGGTAAGTGACAAAATGACTTGTTATGTAAACACTGCTATGTTATTCCCTTTTTCTTTAGAGTGGATGTGAGGATAGACTTACTGAAGTGGTTATTATTTAATTGCAGTGTGGCACTACTGCTCCAAACTTTTTTGATATTGTTTCCACATTTTCTACTCCAGTGTGGGTCCCCAGTCTGTGGGCTGTGTTGATAAGAATTGGGAGCAGACCTGGAGAAGAGTCTGGTGCCACCTACATGTACACAGATATAAGATACTCCGTGTTTGTATTTAAATTGCAAGTTTGAAATTGGGGGTTTTTTTGGGGGGGATATATTAAAATTTTCTGAGTCAGTTGTTAATAGGAAATTTTCAGCCTTTTTGTGTGTGTGCCAAAATGTTTTTAATTCTTCAGGGTACCTGAATAGGAGTGGAATTGCTAGGGTATGTAGTAAGTCTGTGCTTAATTTCTAAAACTTTTTTTTGCATTTTGGGTCACACCTGGGGATGCACAGGGGTTACGTCTGCATGTACCTCGCAGCCATTTAGTGAAATCTCTGCAGATCTTTTCTCATTTTCAGTGGTGCTAATTATTTTCTCATTGGGTTGAGATAATTCTTTGTATTTTGGAGATGATCCTGTATCAGACACATGTTACGCAAATATTTCTTCAAGTAGGTGGCTTGTCTTTATATTTTGTTTTTGACAGAGTCTTTGAATTACAAATATTCTCATTTTCACAAAGTCCAGTTTATCATTAATAGTGACTCAGGAGTTAGCTGTTATATCTAAAAACTCTGCCAAATGAATGTTACAAATATTTTCTCCCATTTTTCTTTAGATTTATAGTTTGAGCACCCACTTTAATTTAGTCCATTTTTAATTCTTTTTCTGGGGGGGTGTCATACACAGCATTGCACAGGGGTTACTTCTGGCTCATGCACTCGGGAATTACTCCAAATACTCCTTACGGTACTGGGCGGGGGCTGTGCTAGCGCTCCAGCCCCTTGAATTCATTTTTGCATGTAGAGAACCAGTTGTTTTCAATCCTGTTCCTTCCCCCCGCTCCCCCCCCCCCCCCAGGCAATTGCCTTTGAGACAGTTGCCATGAAAATCCCTGGCAGTGGGCTAAGAGACATCTCATTCGTGGTGGTGCTCTTATATCTGTCAGGGGCAAAGCAGTTGGTCCTTTGTTCATCCTAGCTTGATGCCTGGTTTGGTGGCCATAGCTATTTCATGCTTGGGGCACATAAATTTAAATATTTTGCCATGAGTCAGACATAAATAGAAGGGTTTTTATCTGAAACCTCAGTTTTTGTTCCTTACCTCTGGTAGTTGTCATTTGTATCTTCTTCCTTTTCCTTTTTTCCTTGCTCAGTGTATTGAAAACATAATTTTCATCAGTCTTTACTTAAAAGTGTGTCAAGATTTTTTCTGTTGGTCTCAGCCTTTTTAATGCTAGTTAAAGATAAATCAGGATTTATTTATTTATTTATGCTTTTTGGGTCACACCCGGCAATACACAGGGGTTACTCCTGGCTCTGCACTCAGGAATTATTCCTGGCGGTGTTCGAGGACTGTATGGGATGCTGGGAATCGAACCCCGGTCTTCCGTGTGCAAGGCAAACGCCCTACCCACTGAGCTATCACTCCAGTCCAGGCAGGCATGCGCATTTAACCTTTGTATGACCTCCCTGGTTATTTTCTCTTAATGGCTTTGTGATATCCTATTATAATATTACTCTGTTTCACATTTGGCGATGCTCAGGGTTTACTCCTTCCTGGTGGGGATTGAACCCATGTTGGCTGTTCAAGACAAGCACCCTATCCCTCTGTACTGTCACACTGGCCCTGTTTTGCTTATTTAAAAAGTAGATAAATATTTAACACATTAATTACTGTGCATACTATCAGTCCAGCCCCATACTGTGCTCCACCACCATTAACACACACTTCACTGTGGCATAATTAACACAGATTGCAGCGCTTGTGAAGATGTTAAAGTAAATGATGAGCATAATTTGAATTAAGTAGATGGATGCTAGAGCATTTGTTTGATCTTTGCCATTCCAGGATTTTAATGACCATCTAGTTTCTCTCATTTGTTTTCTTTTATTACTTTGATAACCATGAAAAAAAATTTTCTTTTCTCAACATGTTGACTCTGAGCTATATAACTTTAATGTATATTGTGGGGAGGTTTGTTTTTTGTTCCTTACTGGAATTCGTTGATGTTTTATTCAGAATTTTCTCATTGAAACCAGTAGTTACAGGATGCGTAAGCCAAATGACTTAATCTAGTAAGGGTGTTTATCAATTAACTTTCACTTTTTTCTTTACAGACAACTTTGCCCACTTTTCAGAGCCCAGAGTTTTCTGTTACAAGGCAGCATGAAGACTTTGTGTGGCTACATGACACTCTCATTGAAACTGCAGACTATGCAGGGCTTATTGTAAGTGCATCTTGGAAAACCAGTAGTGATTGGTGCTTTTGCCCTACAACCTTGCTGTATATTTAGAGATTTGTTCACTTTTTATAATTGAGAGAACTGTCTGATTTCTTTAGTCAACAAAGGTGTTTGAGCTGTTAGTGAAAAGGTGAAGCATATAGTCAGCATTTTACATTAAATTTGTTGAGCATTTTGTCTTTACTGTCTGGAAATTGCATTTCTTTGTTCTCTTGGGTATCAAGCATAAATAATTAGGAAAAACGTAACTTGGTGACTCTCAAGTCTGGTAGTCTTGCCCACGGAGGAGAAAAGGAGGCATTTATATTTGGGCTTAGACCTTGAGAGGGGAGCAGGAGACTGGTTGGTTTTGAGCCACACTGCAGTGCACACTTCTTCCCAGGATTGAAACTGGGTTGGTAGAGTGGAAGGCTCTCTGGCTTTTCTGTTCCTTCCCACTTTGGGGGGGGGGGGGGGTAGCGTCATGAATTGAGCCCAGGGTGTACTGAGTCTCTAACATGCAGTGCATGTGGTAAACAGCCCATTCAGCCATTTCAGACTTAGTTGGGTTCTTTCGTTTGGTTTTGTTTTGTTTGGGGTATCCAGTAGTGCCAGGGATCAAACCAGCATCTGCTAGTGAATAAACAACAAATAGTAATGGAATATGGAATAGTTTATTCCATAGTGAATAAACAACAAATGGTTGTAGTCAGTGCATGCCTTATTGTGGGGGGCAGTCACATTGGTGATTACTGAAAGAAAATTAAGTTTGCCTTTTTAGATAGCACGGCTGGGTTACTTGCTATTTATTAACTATCTAGAACTGAGACAATTCACTCATGGGTTATCTGTCACTGTTATAGATACCCCCAGCTCCAACAAAGCCTGACTTTGATGGCCCTCGGGAGAAGATGCAGAAACTGGGAGAAGGTGAAGGGTCTATGACCAAAGAAGAATTTGCTAAGATGAAGCAAGAGCTGGAAGCGTAAGTGGGTTTCTTGATGGGACATTATATTTTGAGGAAGAGCAAAGTATGATGTATGCAGAAACAAAAGAATCTTAACGCTAATTTTTCAGAATATCTTTACCTTATTTCTATCCGCTTTGTTTTACTTGTTTTTTTTTAAAGTAAATATTTATTTAGAATTTCCATAAAACTAAAATATACAACCCAAAGTCTTTCAACTTCAGTATATTCATATAAAGCATCGATAAAATTAATCTATACCAGTTGGTCCGGAGCATTTTGCTTAATAAAAGACATAGACTAAGAAAGTGTAAAAAGTTCATTATCCTATTTATATCACATCTTAAAAGTATAAACTTAATATGATGTATAATGTGTTACTTCTAGAAAACAAAAGGAAAAGAGATCACTACAAGGAATACACAAGAGATTTTTTAAAAATAGACCTGATATTTTCTGATTGTGGTTACAATTCCACAGGAAGTTTCCAAAAAGCATAAAACAAACAGAAAAGTTCACTTAACTTTATATAAATTATGTTGCAACCCTCAAAAAAGGTTACAATTTATTTGGTAATTTGGTGTTTGGACCACACCTGGCAGTGCTCAGGGATCACTCCTGGCTCTGGACCATATGGGGTGGTGAGGAATAAACCTAGGTTTACCATATCCAAGGAATTCATGCCACCCACTGTGCTGTTGATCTGTCCCCTTCTTCCACTAATAATATATTAGAGCTTAGGTGTACCTGTAAGCTTCTCTTCAGTGCCCAAGCCCATTTAGAGTCTGGTCACCATTTTTTAAAATAACTTTAAAGAACCATGATTTACAAAATTGATAGTTGTATGTTAGGCATGCAGTATTTCACTACCACTCCACTTCCAAGTGTCAAGGTTCCTCCACCCGTTTTTGCATATTCTTTCTCCCTGTTTGCATCAGTCTGACAGGCACATTACAAAGTTCTGGTGGTTGCAGCTTATGTGTTCTCAGTGTTAAGTTTGTATTTCGGATATAAGGTTGTGCCATTCTCCCACATCAGGATAACTGGAGCTCCAGTGCCCGTCCACCCATTGCTTCCCTTTGTCTTCTTCCCCCAATCCTTCTTGATGGCTTTTGTTCTCTGTTCTCTAAACTTTGGGGTCAGCATTGATAGGATCAGCATTTTTGAGCACTGAAGACAAGACCCAAAAGTTTCTACAGTGAATGATCTGAGGTTTTGTTTCTGGAGTTTTCTTTGGTGCCACACACTCTGGATCAAAGGCTACTCCAGGTTTGGAGCTCTAAATGTGTCAGGAATCACCCTGCGCCTGCCACACATGAAGCACTGGCTTTAGCTCATATTTCAGCACCCATTACCCCTTCATCTATTTTAAATGATCTGTTTGGGTTGACATCTAGAATGAGAGAACTGCTTTTATTCTTTGGATAATTTGTGCTATGTACTGCAGGATAAAACATGTTTTTGTTTTTTGAAAGAACCTGTCGTCTTACAAGACTAAATAGCTCTAAGTTTGCAACTTAACATGCTTTTTTCATGAATTTTGGTTACACCATCACTTTGTCCCTTTGTTGGCAATTGCCTCAATAATGCCAAAACATTTATTGCTGTTATTTTGTGGCATTAACAGAATTAACTGTGCATAATATTGGTCATGATTGAGTGATGCCAGCCTAAGCCTTGTGCCTTCCCTTTCAGTGAGTATCTCGCTGTCTTTAAAAAGACCGTTTCCTCCCATGAAGTTTTTCTTCAGCGCCTCTCTTCGCACCCTGTTCTCAGTAAAGATCGCAACTTCCATGTGTTTCTGGAGTATGATCAAGATGTAAGTCACTTCTGTTCCATTTACGTGACCCCCATTCAGATAGATGCGCAAGTTTAGTTACCATTGATGGTGCTGGGGGTGGATGTGGGTGGATACCTGGTACCAGGGATATACCTATCCAAGACTGCTTGCGGGCCAGGTATAATATGGCTCTTGCTTTGCATGTATTAGATCTTGGCTTTAGTCCTTGAAATTATGAGTCGTGTGTGTCCCATATTAACAGTGATGACAAAAGATTGTACTTTGGGAGGGTGGGCTGGAGAAATACAGGGGATAAGTTTGATTATTTGATCCCTGTAGCACTACATATGGTCATCTAAACAGTGGGCCAGGATTCAGCCTTCAGAATCTCTGGGTATGGCCCAACTCTTCCCCCGAGTATTTTTGATATATTTTCTGGGGTTGCGGAGGTGGACATATTCTATAAATTAATACTTAGGGGTCACTCCTTCAGTGCTGGGGGAAAATAATGGATGCTGGGGAACAAACCCCAAGCACAGCAAAAGACTTGCTCGATTGTCACTCTGTCCCTACCTTTTATTTTACTTTGGAGTCACACCAGACATTGCTCAGGGCTTACTCCTGGCTCTGCCCTTGGGGATCATGCCTGGTGGGACTCAGGGATGGGGTGCTGGATTGCATCTGGGTTGGCTATATGCAAGGCAAGCAACCTACCTGCTGTACTAGCACTCTGGCCCCTGATTCTTTTTCTAAAATACTAGCTAATGAAGTTCTTGGTGTTTTATCATTTCCTGATAAAACGGTGGCGGAATCCGTATTAGGATGGATACCAAGTTGCAGTGAGAATTATTAATTTCTTTTTCTTTTCTTTGTCTTTTTTTTTCTTTTTTCTTTTTGGGTCACACCTGGCTCTGCACTCAGGAATTAACTCCTGGCAGTGCTCAGGGGACCATTTGGGATGCTGGGGATCAAACCTGGGTCAGCCGCGTACAAGGCAAACACCCTACCTGCTGTGCTATTGCTCCAGCCCCCTATTTTCTAACTTTACTTTGAAATAATTATGATGATGTCATTGGAAGTTGTAAATGGTTCCAAATACTCTTCACATTGCATGTGGACTACTTCTGCTCCAGGTTGGGTCAGTGGCCCTTGCTCAGGGGCTTTGCTGGAGCAAACATTGGGCTTTGACCCAGAGCATACACTCTAGCCCTTTGAGCTATCTTCCCTGCCTTGTGTATTCTTAGCAAGATCTAAAGCTGATCTACATTTATTTTCTTTCTTGCTACCTTGTGTGAGAGGGTGGTTTATACCTGGTAAAGCTTGGCAGTCGCTTCCAGCATGGCTTAAGACACCTTGGGCACCTAGGCTTTCTGCGTGCGTGTGCTTGGTCTTCTGAGATAGTTTTCTAACTTCCTTCAGATGAGAGGAAGAGTGAGTGCGTGTGATTTCTTTTTACGTAA
This sequence comes from Sorex fumeus, assembly GCF_029834395.1. NCBI lineage: Eukaryota > Metazoa > Chordata > Mammalia > Eulipotyphla > Soricidae > Sorex > Sorex fumeus. The sequence goes on along the minus strand of NW_026606101.1, from coordinate 36,934,782 downwards.
CATGATATCCTTCTAGTTTGAATTTAATAAACAGATGAAGATAATTCTAGGGAATATAAAGCCACAATCTTAAAGTTTTTCAAAATCATTGACGTTTAGGATTGTGGCCTACGTTGGTTTTAGGTATTTAAATATTTTAGATCCGGTTTTAATGGCATGCAAAATGTTTTCATCTTTCTGTACTAGTAAATATTGGATATATTTGGACTCCTCAAATAACCTAGAAAAATAAATGTCATAAACTATTTTTCAGCTAAGTGTAAGGCGGAAGAATACTAAAGAGGTGTTTGGTGGCTTTTTCAAAAGTGTGGTGAAAAGTGCAGATGAAGTTCTGTTTTCCGGAGTTAAGGTAACTGACTTCATTATTTTAAGAAAATTTTATTTTAAAAAAATTGCGTTGGAGAAAGGTTACTGGGCCACACTCAGGGTTTACTCTGGTTTAGGGTCAACTTAGCCTTAGTAAGGCTAAGTTTAGGAACCAGGATTGGCCACACATGCAAGGCAGGCTTCTTGAACATCCTGCCAAAAGGAAGTTTTTTTTTGTGCTTTGCACATCCTTGACCCTTGCCTACCAGGCAACTAATATTGTTGCCAGCTCAGGATCAGTCAAACCATACCTCTTGCCAGTGAACCCACTGGACTGAACCAGTGTGGGTGTGGAATTGGGATTTAGAGGATATTTCTAAATGGATGTGTAAAAGATTCTTAAAATGCTTGACATTTTCTGTCATAACTTGGGTAGGAAGTGTTATCTTTCTTTGCGTTTCCCTCTTGTAGAGGTTAGACTTGATGAATTTATATCTATTTATGTTCTTTTGGGGGGAGGGCACCACATCTGGCAATGCAGGGATCGCTCCTGGTGATCATGTGAGGTGTTGGAGATTAATCTTAGGTCCACCACACAGTCCACCACCTGTCTGCTGTGCTGTCTTCTCTTTCTAGTCACTTGTATTCATGTTCTTAAGTTTTGCTTCTTTTTATTCTCCCTTATAGGAGGTAGATGACTTCTTTGAGCAAGAGAAGAATTTTCTCGTAAACTATTATAATAGGATCAAGGATTCCTGTGCAAAAGCGGACAAAATGACCAGATCTCATAAAAGTAAGTACCACTCATCCAGTAGTCCTTTAGTTTCAGTAATACTCAATTCAAGTAAACAACTGTCCTTGTTTCTACAGATGTTGCAGATGACTATATTCACACTGCAGCCTCCCTGCATAGCCTGGCTTTAGAAGAGCCTACTGTCGTTAAAAAGTAAGTTTTTGTTGGACATGTTGCCCTCTTTAACCAAGATTACTGGGCAATATTAAAAATACTGTGATTGCATGTGTCAGTTTTTTCGTGTACACTCCTCTAGGTTATATGGTAACCTGGCACTAAAATGTTTATTGGTGCAGATCTCTTGGAGTTAGATCACCTGGCTTAGGTATTACTCCCGACAAGGCTCGGAACCATATGGAGAGGTTAAGTCATGTTATGATACGGATAGCGCGATGTCTCTAGGGTGATCCTCAACTTGTTTAAAGGACTGCAAACATAGTGCAGTGGGTAGGGTGCTTGCAGCCAGGCATCCTGAGCGGCTCTAGTTGACCCTCTTTAGTACCTGGACTTAATATAAAACCTAGGTTGGGCTGTGAGACATGATTTGCATGTAGGTCTGGGCTAGCACCACGTGATCCTATTCCTGTAGTGCTGTTCCCTAACTGCTACCACCCCCAATCCCAAAATTTGTATGGAGGTCAGGCCAATGGCAGAAGCAAATGAAGTTTGTGATTGTAACTTTGGAACACACCTTGATTCTTACTAGAACCTGACCTTGGTAAAAAGGATTTTGGCATTAGTACTGTCTTGGATACATCAAAATGGTTCAGTGGACATCGAAACGGTAAAACTCATGAATATAACATTGTATGTGTTGAGTTTTATGGCCATCTTCTCAGTTGGACTGAGAAATGGTCAAATTAGACTAGGGCTTGTGAATCTGCTCACTTACGTCTTACAAAGATAATTTGTATATTTTCAGGTATCTATTGAAGGTTGCTGAGCTATTTGAAAAGCTAAGGGTAAGAATTTTTATGATCTCGAGCAATACATAATTAACAGCATTATAGATTTCTGCTTATGCTATTCATTTTTACTGTTTTTTTTTAAATAGAAAATAGAGAGCCGCGTGTCCTCAGATGAAGATTTAAAGCTAACAGAGCTCCTTCGATACTACATGCTTAACATAGAGGCTGCTAAAGTAAGATAAGATTTATTACTTAGGTGCTGGAGGGAGGGGAGAGGGTCACACTTAGTGTGTTCAGGGACTACTGCTGGCTTGGTGCTGGAGATCAGTCACAGGCCTCTTGGTCTAGCCCATTGGGCTCTTGAGCTGTCTTTTCACTCTCTTCTGTTGAATCACTGAATTACAAAGATATTTGTGATCAAGTTGTAGGTGTACAATTTTTAACTGCTCGGTAATAAAAAGGATCCACCTAGTTATGGTTCATGGCAGGCCTAATGTTGAGGTGTTTTTTCTCTTTCTCCTCTCCTTCTTTTCCTTTTTCCACCCTCATTCACTCCCCTTCTCTCACCCTTCTGGCCCACCAGTGCAGTCCTCCAAGGTCATGCCCAGCAGGTTTTCTAGGAATTTTGTCCAGGTAACTATCTTTTTGGGTCAAACCAGGAGTTGCTCATAGGCTATTTCGTTCTGCTGAGAAGTGATCCTTGGTGTTGGTTGGGAGGGATTGTATGTGATGATACTGGGGCTTCAAAGTGGGGCTGACCACATGCCAGGGCAAGTGCCTTTACTTCTTAACTCATCTGGCTCCATCAAGATTGAGTGACATGCCTTTTGGGATTACTTGAGAGCAGTGGGTTCCTGGTGCTGGGTTAAGTGGATCATAGTTCACTCAGACTTGACATGATTCAGGAAATCTGTTGACATGATTCACAAATTATTTTAGGTAATTTTATCACTGAATTGTAGTCTTGAAGTTAATTAACAAAGCATTACTTAACAAAGTCAGCAGTTAGCAGAATACTATTGGAAATGAATTCTTCCTGTTGGAAAAAGAATTCATTCTACCACTGCCCCAGTTAAAAATTTTTTTTCCTTCCTTCCTTCTCAGTTTTGTTTTAGGTTTTTGGGTTAGACCCAGTGGTGGTCAGGGATCACTCCTGGTTGGCTCAGGACTATATGTGGTGCCAGGGATTGAACCTTGTTCAGTCACTTGCAAGGCAGACTCCATGTTGTATCATTGCTCTGGCCCCTGGAAAGACTTTCTTTAGGTTCACCATAGGATATTTTATTTTTGAACACCATACCCCTATCCCAAAATTTTTAGCCCTACTCGAATCTTGAGCAGTTACTGAAGTTCATGTCTTGTTAAATAAATCTCCAGCACTGCGTGGACTGGGGTTAACCTTTTTGTACCTTGAGCACTCCTTGGGAGCCTCTAGGAAAAATGGTGGTCCTGGCCATCTTATTTAAAGGAGAATATGGAAGTAGATTGATTAGATCCTTCCTATCCTTTAACATTGGAGTACACATAGTCCATTAGCACTGGGATGTTGGGTAATTTATTAGGGTAGTATACTCTGTTTAGAGAATTCTCAGGTGAGCTACATATTGTTAAAGTGTTATACCTGTTGTTAAAGTGGTTTCTTTTTTATATATAACTTTCTCAGGATCTTTTATATAGACGCACCAAAGCCCTCATTGATTATGAGAATTCAAACAAAGCGCTGGACAAAGCTCGATTGAAAAGCAAAGATGTCAAGCTGGCTGAGACACACCAGCAGGAATGTTTTCAGAAATTTGAACAGCTTTCTGAATCTGCAAAAGAAGGTTTGAGACTATCGAATTTTGGGTGTTTTGAAATTAATTTCAAGCTTATTGAGAGGAAAGGTTGCATAAATAGTTCAGAGGCAGTCTGCTGGGTTTCTTATTTTATTCTCTGATTTAGTGATGTTTACAGCTACCAGATCCAGTCTAGGAATGCATTTTATTATCACAGCTTTGCTCTTAAACTTTTAGGATCTTTTCAGTACTGGAGGGTTGGTTTTCTTTTCAAAACAATGTGAAATTCAGGTTGGTGTATGTCAGTTTATCCTGAAGTGGATAATGCCTCGTGTGTCCCTACCTCCCCCCGACACTGGAATGGTCTGGCATAGAGGTACAAGCTTCTGGTGCTGTACAGGCTGTGATCAGTGGTGACTTGCTGGGTATTTTTTTTCTGTGAAGGAGGTAATGGGTCAGATTTAGGGACCCATGGTCTTCACTTGTGAATAGAATAGGTTAACAGCATCTATCCTAATTATGTGCCACAATTTATAACCCTTGAGAAAATCAAGACTAGGCCTGAAATCCTTTCTGCCTAGACTTCTGATAATGGTAGTGGGGTTTTTTTTTTTTTTTTTTTTGTGGTAGGCTCTATGGTTAGCAGTGCTTTGGGGTTTACCCCTGTCTCTGCTCGGGGATCTTTCCTAATAGGGCTGGGGGACTGACCATACAGGGTGCCAGGAATTGAACCTGGGTGGCCTTTGTGCACCCCCGCCCCAACCCCGCTGTACTATGTCCCAGTTTGTTCTTAGATCACCAGTTAGGGTTGGACTAGGTCCCTACCCTTAAAGAGGGCAATGGGTGGAGTCATCTACCTAGAGATAAGGACAAAGCTGCTTCAGGAAGCCCATGGTCATTCTCCCAGTTTCTGATTTTGTTTTTAAAGACAAAGCAGATGTCACTGCACTTATGTAGTACATACTGATATCAGATACTTCCCTTAATTGCAGAGATAAAAATAGAGGATGGGGTATATCAAGGTTTGGAAGTACTCTTTTTTTTTTGGACTTAAAAATTAAAAGTGAAGGTGAAAATTGTTAACTTTCATGGTTAACTTTGTTTTGTAGAATTGGTCAATTTCAAAAGAAAGAGAGTGGCAGCATTTAGAAAGAATCTAATTGAAATGTCTGAACTTGAAATAAAGCATGCAAGGGTAAGTTAAGCCTAAAATCTTTAGGATTTATTTAAAGTTATTTTCCAATTCACTTTACCAGTGTCATCACATAGAAGATTTGCCACTATAGTTCTCTATAATTAGATAGGAGTTGCTTAGTGGAGGTGTTTGTTTTAGGGCTGCACCTGTTGATACTCGGGAGGACCATATGGGTTGCAGGGATCGAATCTGGGTCAGCCATGTGCAAGGCAAATGCCCTACCTGCTGTATTTTGAAATTTGTATACTGTACAGATCTGAGGGAATTTGCTAGAATGAAATTGAGGTATGTGGGGGGAGGGGTATGCCTCATAATTTCATTTGTGATTTCATGGAGAAAAGCCCATAGGGGCTGGAAAGATAAGACGGTGGGTTGGGTGCTTGCTTTTCACGCAGTGAACCATTGTTTGATTCCAGCACCCCATGTGGTCCCTAAGACCACTGGATGGGGCCAGAAATCTGTATGGGGGGAGAGCTCCCATTTTGGCAATGGAAAAACTGAGTGAATTTATTCTTGGTGCTTGGAGGAAGTGTTTAGATTTCAGAGCTACTCATTTATCTGCTTGACCTGTTTTCTTCCAGAACAACGTCTCCCTCTTGCAGAGCTGTATTGACTTGTTCAAGAACAACTGATCTGCATCGTCTGCATGAAGGACACGAATGTGAAAGAAAGCTGGCATCACTTGCACTTAAATCATTACCACAGGAGATTTACTACTTTTTAGTTTAAAATTATGTGAATAAATACTTTGATTTCTAAAAATCTTAACATTTAACCATGTTGGTTTTACAAGTATTTCTATTGCCTGCTATTTGGACTTTACTAATCTTTCTTATGCATTTAATACCTCAACGTGGACAGACTCTAAATACTGGGTTTTCCTACTATTTTGTCTTTAGTTAGAAAGGATTTGGGAAAAATGTGCCTTCTTGAGAAACAAGTTTAGCAGTCTTCCCGGCACATACTTCTCACTATTTTATGTGCCCAGGTTGCTATGAACCTGGCTACTTCTACTTCAGGTGGTTGCCAGATTAAGTAGGATTCATTCAGCTGCTTGTTAACCGGAAACATTCCATTCTCAGGCAGATTTTCTCCTTAGTCTCATGGTTCTTTAGTCACCTCAAGTGTTTTTATACTATTAACATCAAGAAAGTCTCATTTATCTTTATATACATCCTTTGCAGCTCCGTTTTTGTAGTTGGATTGTACGTATTTGGGAGGGGTTATTAAATGAAAAACATGGCCTTCTGGAGGTGGTCAGACCTACATTAAGATGTTGTAAGCCCTCTCCCTGATGTATTATGTTGGATTTTTTAATATAAAAATGTATAATAAAATAATAAATCATGCTTTCTATATGGAGTGTTTTGTGAATGACAAGGCCGGATACAAGTATAAGTCAAGCCAAGGCTGCAGTTGCCAGCTACCTTTGGCAGAGGAAAGTACATCTTTATACACTGAATCCATTCTAAACTTGGCGTTGTGTTGTCGCACCTGGTGGGGCCCAGGGGACCATAACATGTGGTGTTAGGCATAGAGCCTGGATCATAGTGTGCAAAGCCAGGGCCTTATCTGGTCCCTGGTTTGGTGCTCTTTCTTGGTCCCTAAACTTAACATTTGTTTTGGGGCCAAAATCTGGCAGTGCTTGGGTTTCTCCAAGCTCTGCCCTTGCTTGGATCATTGCTAGCAGGCCTTGGGGTACCTTATGGGCTGCCATGGGTTAAATTCTTGCTGCATAAAAGGCAAGTAACCTGCCCTACTGAACTCAGTGTCTAAACTTAACATTTTAAGGACTATAGGCCATTGTTTTTAGGAACGTACTCAAACTGTTGGCTCATGATTTTATCAAGTCTTATACTTTTGACCAACTTGAACACAAATGGGTACTGTGCCTTTGGGAAGGAGATAATCTGCTCGTGATGATTGAGTTGCCCTTTTTTCCCCCTAAGCTCTTACATTTCTTGAGGCTTCAGGCGATCCTGTGTGGTGTCTGGTAAAACCTAGATGGACTACACTGAAAAGTAAGCACTTGCCCACTGTATTTTCTCTGGCCCCAGGTTTTTATTTCACACCTAGGGATGCTCAGATTATTGCTGGCTCTGCAGACAGGAATTAACTGGGCTGCTGGGTTCGACCCTGGTTGCATAAGTTTCTGTAAACCGCAGGAACACGACTTTCCCTTCTGGTTTTCTACCAGTGATCTCAAGGAACCAAGTGAAGCAGGGCTCTACATTTGTTAGAAGTGCTGATGGGGACTGAGTACAGCTGAAGGGCAGCCAGCCTGGATTGGAACACTGGCACTACATACAGGCCCTGATGCAGTTGAGGATAGCCAGGTGTTTTAGTTTTGTACGTAAAACCAACATGATGTGTCTTTGAAACTGGGTGTTCAGTTCTCTCCTACACATGTCAAGGAATCCACTCCCTCTGCTCTGTGGGAATAGGTGGTGACATCCTATATGCTGCATAGCCTGGGGAGGGCAGATCAGAGCGGGGGCCAAATCAGCTCTGGGTTACCTCTATGCAAAGGCAGGTGGATTTAGCGCAGTTGTTAAGGCAGGTGAACTGGGTATTTCAGTGCTCAGTGGTGGTGCTTGCCTTTTACTGTATTATAAACTTAAATTGGTGCTCAGGGTATTCTCTGGGAATATTTACTGTGCTTTATTTATTGTGCTTCTGAGAATAATGCTGGGAGTGTGGGACCTGGCCCAGCATGCAAAACAGGGGCTCAACTTGGAGCTACTTACTGAAGCTCTTGCCTTGAGTACTTTGGGTTTTGAGCCTTACCTGGCTGTGCCCAGGCTTGCTTACTTCCGGCTCTGTTCAAGGACCATATTGGGTGCTGGGTTGTCCATGCAAGGTTTGAGTGCCGATGCCCTGTAAGTAAAGCTGGAATGATCCACCCTCCTCCCCCGATAGCTCAAAGGCCAATGGTTTGAATGTAGGAGTCCTTGATTCAATCCCCAGCACTGCTGGGTGTGGCCCCCAAGCAACTACGTAAAGCATAAATAGAAGTGTTGACGTTCATGAAGGGAGATAACCTCTCTGAACACGTTTTTTATTTTAGGACCACTAGTACTCAGGGTTTACTCCTAGCTCTGTTCTGGGATGTTTTGGAGACCACTGGGAATTTGAGCCTGTGTGAAGGTGAAGTGCTTTTCTGTACTCTGGCCTCAGCACAGCATATTTGGAAGGTGGGAGCCACACCTGGTGGTATTCAAGGTTTACTTCTGGCTGTGCTCTGTGACCATTCCTGGTGGGGCTTGGGGGCCACATCAACTCGGGTTGACTGCGTTGTAAGCAAGCGCCCTGTATGCTGTACTATAGCTACGGGCCCCACACGGCGTATTTTTTTATTTTTTTATTATTTTTAGTGAAACACCATGAGATACAGTTGTAGATTTACAATTTTTTGTGCTTGGGTTTCAATTATACAATGATCAAATACCCATCCCTCCACCAGTGCCCATTTTCCACCACCATGGATAATATCCCTCCCATCCCCATCCCCCCACCCCCCCTGCCTCTGTGGCAGGGCAATCCCCTGTGTTCTCTATCTCCTTTTGGGTGTTGTGGTCTGCAAAAGAGGCACTGAGTGGCAAACATGTTCAGTCCATAGTCTACTTTCAACATGCATCTCCCCTCCTGGGAGGATCCTCCAAACACCCTTTATTTGGTGCTCCCTTCTCTATCTGAACACACAGCTTATTTTTAAGGTAATGGAATATGAGGCATGTAGATGAGCAAAGGAAGACCACTATTATAAGACTGCTCTGTAAGCCTTGCTCAAAAATGTCACAATTATGACAGTCAATATTTTTGCTCTATTCCCTTGTTTCACCTCTGTTTTTGAATCTACCTGCATGAAATTTACCATTCCTGCCTTTGGGTGTTGGGAGGCCCACTGAGACAATATCTAGACCCAGGTCTGTAGAGTGGATGTGGGGCCGAAGAGAGAGCTCATTGGTAAGGGCTTGCACACAACCTACCTGGGTTCAGTCCGTGGCACCCCCTACGATTCAGTATGACAGAGGTAGGAGTAAGGCCTGAGCACCAAGTGCAACAAAGCAGAGTGAACTTATGCTGTGAATGGGAAGGGAAGTTCTTTGCACAACCAACCTTCAGCCAGTAGGTGGCAGACACAGCCCGGGACAATCCCAAGGCCCGCTTCGAACCTCGAGAGGCAGCCGATGGGGAAAGCCTAGCATTCCTGCAGGGTTGCTCAGATGATCATCTGCAGCTCTTGTGCCAGTTGTCGCCCGAAGAGAAGTGTCGCGAGATTTGATAGTTGATGTTACTCCAGATGGCATCTTCCCAGACTAGCATCTCCGTAGGGGTCATGTGGTGCTTCAGCTCCTGGTGACCCTGGACAAACCTTTTACCCAGCTGCTCCTGTTCTGGGAATTCGCCTTCTGGGACTGGTGTCAAACAGCTGCGGAATAATGAGGCTTCGGAACCGGGCCTTGTGCCTGCCCGGAAGGAAGGCGGGGAGAAACCCAGCTGGACAGTGACTGGTGATCAACTTTGACCACAGCTGTGAGCCGACGGTCCCGTTCAGAAGAACCCTTCCCCTTCCCTCCCCTGGCTCCCAGCTCCCAGCTCCCTGGACAGGCATAGCAAAGTGATTACCGGGGCTTTGGTGTGTTGCCAAAGGCATTTGCTTTTGTTTTTAGTTTTTATGTTTAACTATAACAGTGATATAAACTTGCAAAGGAATCCAAGCAATATGTATAAACTAGAAAGTCAAAGTCTTCCATTTTATTACATCCCATAAAAGTCAGACATTAAATCTGATTCCCTCCCCCGGCCCTCATCCCCATCCCTCTACATATATATTCTGCAGAAATTGATTCAGGATGTTGGAGCTGGAGCTGGTTTCTGGGAGTCCTATCTCTCCCTTTGGAATGGTTCCCAAGATCTGCAGATTCAAACATGCTTTTTGCATTTTGGTCTTTTTCCACGGGATGTTTCTCCACTAAAGAAGACAGGATGTTCTGGAGATAAGTGTGGGGTAGGGCCAGAGAGCCTGGACCCTCCGCAGATCCCACCTTCTATAGGGCTTCGTTAGTTTTGGTGTGAATGAATTTTTAGAAAGTTTTTAATTTTAGTTGGGTGCTTTCATTTAAATGCTTTACAAAGTTGTTTATTAACTTGTTAAATTGTGGTACCTGTAACATTCATAATCCAGTAGGACAGGGCGGGGGATCAGGGGGGATGGCTTTAAGGGCTGGTGTGCTTGGGGCCCAAGGTCTGATCACAGGCACTGCAAGACCTCAGCATTACCAGGTGTGGTCCTGGTAGCCCCCAGCACCACTGGTGCGGCCTCCCCCACCCTCCCAAGAAACCCACTCAGGTAAACAAGGTCCCATGGTCCACAGACACATAATCTTTATTTCTCTTATTTGCTTCCTATCTCTTTCCTGCCTACAGTATTTCACCTGGTATATCCTCAACACAAGGGGACTTTTTTAGCATCCAAGTGGGTGCGAGGTGGGGGTTGGGTGAGACGCTCACAGAATAGTCACTGCCAGGACAGTGTGGGGGGCTGACCAGGGGTGGTCTCAGCTCTGTGAATAGCACCACGTTTTCTAACTCCCTTGTGGTCTGTTGGTGGGGTTTGGAGATGGTGTGTTTGTCTTTTCATATCCCCATCCCCATTCCAAAACCTCAAAGTGTGGGTGGGGGCAGAGGGCTGGGAAGATCAAAGGGTGTTGGAAGCCTTGCTGGGAACGGGGAGGGAGGGGTACTCTAGTTCCCTTGAAGATGGTAGAGTTCTAGGAGTGCCCTCAGCGTCTGTGCTTCCTGTGGGGAGGGGGACCACCCCTGGCAGCACTCCAGTTTAACTCCTGTCTCTGCCCAGCCGGATCACTCCTGGTGGTGTTCAGGGATTGATTGAACCGTGTGTGGTGCCACCGATTGATTCAGTGCCTTACCCACTAGACTCTGGGAAAGGGGGCAGTCAGTCAAATGAGTGTGAGAACCTCTGCTCCAGATTTAAGATAAGGCAGGATTCTCCTGGGTGTGGGATCAGTGTCAGTAAAATCCCTACTCCCCCATGTCTGTCCCCAGGGAGAAGGAGGTGTGGGGATGCAGTTACAATGGAGATTGGAGGCTTGAAGCGTTGTAGAGCCTTTGAGGTTCCAGCTGCCTCCAGCTGTGCTATGGAGCCTCTGTGACCCCAGGAGCTGTTGGTTGGATCCTGAGCTCTGGATTCCGTTGCATTGGGAAGCAGGCCAGGCAGGTGTTTGAAGGCAGAGAAAGTGGCAGAAGGAAAAATGTACAAAAAGGTGCGGGAGAGAGAGCTTGGAGGGCTGAGCTCACTCTTTGCACACTAGAGTCCTGTGTTTCATCTTCAGTCTGCGCCCCCAGCATTGGAGGGAGGGACCCTCGAGCACTGCTGGGTGTGACCCAAACGCAAAAGAAAAAAATATATTGAAAAAGAAAGAATGAACGGAAAGGACCCTGGGGGACCAGAGGAGTCTTAAGTGCTTGCAAAAGCTCCATTCCTTCCTTCCAGGCTGAGCGTGGTCTGCTCTATGAATGCCCCCAAAGACAGGAAATCCCCGTCTGAAGGAAATACTGGAAATACCTGCTGTGAATCCTAATAGGGCTCCCACAACGTGTTTTTCTAAAGTCTGGCTTGTGTCTGCAGCACTTTGGATCCTGTTTGCACTATTAGAGAGTTCTGGGAGGGGCAGAGGATATGAAATTCATTGGCTGCCACTTACCTCCTGGATGAGACAAAGTGATAACGGAAGGTCCTTATGGGGGAGAGTGGGAGGCTGGCTTAGCTAAAACGTCTGCATCAGTAGCACTTGGCAGGGGCCTCAGATGGGCCACAGTACACATCACCCCACCTTGCATTTTATTCACACACACAGCAGCTAAAGGAATTGTTTATTTCTTTATGTTGGGGGGTGGGGGGGGATGTTGGGCTACACCTGGAATGTTCAGGGCTAACTCCTGGCTCTGTGCTCAGGAATCACTCCTGGAAGTGCTTGGAGTGGGGAGTGGGGGGAGCATATGAGATGCTGGAATCCAACCAAGGTCAGCTGCGCACAGCAAGTCCCCTACTAGCTGCGCCGCCTCTCCAGCCCCGACCCTTTGATTTTTTCCTAAGCCTTTTGTTTTTACTTTATTTTTAGTTTGGGGGCCACACCTGTTGTGCTCAGTGTCTACTCCTGTACTCAAGGGATCATCAGGGGTGCTGAGGATCGATCAACTAGAGTCTGCTTCAGGCAGGCAAGTACCCTGCCCTCATACTGTCTCACCATCCCTTATTTCTTTTTTAAATTATATTACTGTTTATCCTCTTCCTTTGTTGTAGTGACACAACATTTTTCTGGTCCATCCTCCTGGTTGCAGGGTACCAGAGGCCATGCATTCATGACACCAGGATTTTCAAATAGCACCGCCCCTCGGTTCTCACCAGCAGGCCAGGTGGCACCTGGAGTCTGTGGCAGGAAGGTGCTCTGCCCTCACACCATCCCTGGGGGGACAGGAGATGGCTCAAAGAACTAGTGTGTATGTGTGTGTGTGTGTGTGTGTGTGTGTGCGCGCGCACACACACACTTTGCATGCTGGAGGCCAGCAATCCAGCCTAGTCACCATTGGCTTCCTAAGCACCACCAAAAGCAAATCCCTAGGTAATAAAATGGGAATTGGGAGTAGTCCTTGAGCACTGCTGGTTAAGGCCTCAAACCAACAGCAACAACAGCAAAAGGCAAAACCCCAAGGAATAAAAACATGATTATATATGTTTTGGGGCCACACCCAGCAGTGCTTATTCCTTATTCTGTGCTCAGAGATCTCTCCTGCTGGGCCCAAGGAACCATCTGGGGTACTGGGGATGGAATATGGAATTAGCCACGTGCAAGGAAAGTGCACTTCCCACTGAACTATCTCTCTGGCCCCTATTTTTTGGTCTGTTTTGGGGCCACACCCAGTAATGTTCAGGGATTGTTCTTGGTTCTGAACTCAGAAATCACTCCTGGCAGGCTTAGAGGTGCCATGTGGGATGCTGGGAGTTAATCTGGGTCAGCCACATGCCAGGCAAGCACCTCACTATGCTATTACTTCAGGCCCTATTATTCTTTAATTAAACTTGTGTGTGTGTGTGGGGGGGGGAACAGGGCTCCCAAGCAGCAGTGCTCAGGAGACCCCTCCCTCCCCCAGTGATCATGACAGTGCAGGGGTTCAGATGTGCAGGGGTGGGAATGTGTCCTGCTTATGCTCTGCCGTGCTGTGAAGCCGCAAAGCATCAGTAGTTCTGGGGGCCACCGGGCAGCACCTGCTCGTGTTCGGGTGACCACGTGGCAGCAGGGATCATGTGAAGCCTGCACATGCTCATGATCTGTGGGTAAGAGCAGGAGGAAGCCCTGAGAACAGCCAAAAGTAGCCTAAGAACCCCCCAAAAAAGTAATAAAATAGAAATAGCCTTTCTCTGCAAACTCTCCTTCATGACTCCCCATTTGAGAACAAAAGAAAAACCCAAGTCCTCCCACCAACATAAGTTCCAATACACAGCATCTGCCTTGCAGCCACTTTCCAAAGGTGCTGACATATTTTCAAACTTGTGTGATCTTCCTTATGCTTAATTATTTATTTTATCTAATTAATTTATTTTTGTTTTGGGGCCACTCCTGGTGATGCTTAGGGCTTACTCCTGGCTCTGCACTGAGAAATTACTACTGGCAGGGGGATGATGGGGATCGAATCCAGGTCAGCCATGAGCAAGGCAAGTGCCCTACCCACTGTACTATCTCTCTGGCCACACCCCCTTCGTTTTATTTTTTGTGTGTGGGAACCATGGAGTGCTGAGGATTGAACCTGGAACTCTTGCATGCAAGGCATATGCTCTAGCCCCTTTCACATGATCTCCTCAGCCCTGGGCTCTATATTTTATTTAATTTATATTTTTGTTGTTAATTTGGGTGCCACCCCCAGTGGTGCTCAGGGCTTACTCCTGGTTTTGTGCTCAGGGATCATTCCTGATGGAGTTTGGGGGACGACATGGGTCTCAAGGTTCTGAACCTGGCTCAGAGGTGGGTAAGGACATCACCCTACCTGCTGTATTATTGCTTGGGCTCTTTATTTACTTTTTTTGTTTTGGGGTCACACCTGCTGTGCTCTGGGCTTACCCCTGGCTCTGCACTCAGGGATCACTCCTGGAGTACCAGGATTCGAACCCAGATCAGTTGCATCGAAGGCAAGTGCCTTAACTGCTGTTGTATCTCTTCGGTCCTGTGGGCTCTTCTGTGTGTGAGCTTGCTGCCTCCCTATTTCAGGACTCGAATTCCCCTCCCTTAAATCTAAGCTGGCTCTCTCGAAGTTTATGGCCTGCGGCACAGGCCAGGAGGGTCGAGGGCAGAACTCGCCAATGTATAGAGAGGAAGTTGCTCCTTTCTCCCCTGGATCCCTCCTTCCAGCTCTCTCCACCCAACCACCCCTCTGAAGGAAGCCAAGCCACATAGAGGGACCCTGTGTCCTAGCCAGGTCCAGCCTCCAAGGCATCCCTCGCTGTCCTTCAGGAATCACTACTGGTGGGCTCAGGGACCATGCGGGATGCTAGGGATCGAACCCAGGTAATTGCCTGTGCAGTTCTACCTGCTGTCCTAGCACTCTGGAGTCATGCTCTCTGACTCTTGATCCCCTCAAAGCCCTAAGTATAATAAGATGTTGCTTCGTGCACTAAGTTTGTCCTGGTTTGTTAGGCAGCAGGTGTGGCTCACGTAACCTCTGACCCCTTCTCTGCCCTGGCCTTCCCCACCTTCACGCGCTCCAGGGAACTCCAGGGACATCTTCCTCATCTCCCATGCCCTGCCTTCTCATTCCCCCCACCCCCTGCTCTGTCTTTCTTCTTTACTACCTACCTCTACCCTCCACTTTTTTATCCTCTGGTGACCCGCCTGGTGGTTTTCAGGGCCTATTCCTGGCTCTGTGCTCAGGTATCCCTTCCAGCAGGGCTTTGGAAAACAGATAAGGTGCCAGGGGTCAAACTGGAGTCAGCTGTGAGCAACGCAAGTGCCTTCACCCCAGTACCATCTCTCCCCTGTGCAAGTTCACTTTTTTTTTCCTTTTTTTCTTGGCGTGTGTGTGTGGTGGGGGAGTTACATTGGTGGTACTCAGGGGTTACTCCTAGACCTGCACTCAGGGATCACTCTTGGCAGGGCTCAGGGGAGACCATATGAGGTGCCAGGGATAGAATCTGGGTCAGCAGCATGCAAGGCAAACACTGACCTGCTGTCTTATCGCTCAGGCCCTTCAAGTTCACTTTTCAATGAAGTATTTCCTGACTACCTACCTATTCAGTTCTTCATCTACTTTGCTTTACTCTTAAAGTTCTTGCTCCCCACAAGCCTTGCATCCTTCTATATCTGCTTTCGTGCATGTCTCCTCAGATCAGCTCAGGGGGGCCAGGCAGGGCCTTCTCCATCGGTCCCCTCACGGGCCCTAATGACAGAGCAGTGCAGGGCACTCGGTGTTCAAAGGGGCCCTCAGTGGAATGGGGAGAGTGGTCATGAATTTCCCATGTGCCCCTTGAGTCTGGCTGTTTCTGTTTTGGGCAAGTGGATTCCCTTTATGTTTAAGGATTTCTTGTATTTTTTCCTTTTAAGACAAAAAGCAGTATTTTATTCTCCTATATATCTTGATCAACATCATACTGCTAAAAGCAAATGGATTTGTCAGTTATTATAAACTTGTCCATAGAAAATCAGCCTATTATTTATTTATTTGTTGCTTTTTGGGTCACACCTGGTGGTGCACAGGGGTTACTCCTGGCTCTGCACTCAGGAGTTACTCCTGACAGTTCTCAGGGGACCATATGGGATGCTGGGAATTGAACCCAGGTCGGCCGCGTGCAAGGCAAATGCCCTACATGCTGTGCTATCTCTCCAACCCTTATTATTTATTAATAATAGTAATTATTGTTATTTTGGGTTAGGGCCACACAGAATGGTGTTCAGGGCTTACTCATGGCTCTGCACTCAGGGTCACTCCTGGAGGGACTCAGAGTACCATATGGGGAACCAAGGATTGAACCTGGGTTGGTGGATGCAAGGCAAGTGCCTTATCCATTGTACTCTGTCTTCAGTTCAGATATTAATAAAATTATTTTCTTTTTACTGTGACTTTTCTTTTTTAAAAAAAACAGAGCATTTCTATGTAAAAGAAGAGGGAATTTTCCTGCACATGTGAGTTCATTTAAGAGATGTATCTTTATTGACAGAAGAGGATTTTAGAGAATGAAAGATTGTCTACAACAATAAAAAAGAATATCGGAATAATAAAATTCTGCATGGAAAGACAGAGGAGAAAAAGAAAAATATTATTTCACAGGCAGTCTGCTAGTTAGGTTACACAGGGTTTGTTTTATTATATTTTCATTCAACAAATGCTAAGCCAGATACTTTCCCTAGCCATAATAGAGAAGGTCCTGCTCTGGGTCTTAACAAGCCTCTATTCCAGGAGAATGAGGGTCTTTGAGGATGACCCACAAATTGCCCTTATAATGTGATTTTGGAGGGATGAATCAAGGGATGTAGTCACTTTCTCAGGGTAATCTAGTGTCAACCTGGCTCTTTCTGTACAATGGTTTTGGTTTTGGGGAGACTACACCCAGCAGTGCTCAGGGGTCACTTCTAACATTGCTCAGAAATTGAGCAAGGGCCATCCATGTGTAAGTCCAGTGCCTTAACCCGCGTGCTATCTCTCCAGTTCTGTAGACTATTTTGGGTGTTATTGTTGTTGTGTTTCATAATTTATCTTTGTTAGACTTTTTTTTTAGTTGATTTTCTGTGATTTAAAACACCGTTAATACTGGTTTTCTTTTTTTTTTCTTTTTGTGTCACACCCGGCAATTCACAGGGGTTACTCTTGGCTCATGCACTCAGGAATTACTCCTGGTGGTGCTCAGAGGACCATATGGGATGCTGGGAATCGAACCCAGGTCGGCCGCGTGCAAGGCAAGCGCTCTACCCACTATGCTATTACTCCAGCCCCAACTCTGTTTTTCTATGCATATAATTTAACACCACACCCATCACCAGTGTACCATTCCCCACCTCCCCACCTCCTCCAGCTCAGTGGTGTGGATCAGTTCTCCTCTTGTGTTTCCTTTGGACCTTTGTTGCTCCCTTTGTTGTTGTGTATCTTTTTTTTTCTTTTTGGGTCATACCCAGCGATACTCAGGGGTTACTCCTAGTCTGCACTCATGTAACTCCTGGTGGTGCTTGGGGGGCCATATGGGATGCTGGGAATCGAATCCAGGTCAGTTGCTTGCAAGGCAAATGCCATACCTGCTGTGCTATCGCTCTGGCCCCTGTTGCATATCTTTGAGTTCCACATATAAGAGAGATAACTCCTATGTATTCCTTTCTTTCTGACTGACTTCGCTCAGCATGATACCCTTTAATTCTATCCATGTTGCTGAAAATTGCATGGTCTGTCCTTTTTTTAGAGTTGCATTTTCCATTGGGTATATATCCCACAACCTCTTGATCTGTTTATTCATAGTTGGGCATTTGGGTTGTTTCCCTATCTTGTAGAATGTTTTTTAAACGTGATGTCTGGACCCACAAAGTTTTTTATTTCAGTGGCATGGGAAAACAGCCCAAGTGCTTTCACAAAACTCACCTTGTGTTTCTGATCCACTGGAAGGATTATAACTACTGATTAAGGTGAGAGGTTCTCAAACTTTCCTTCTTATTTAAACAAGTTAGAGAACTTATAAAATTTCTCATATATTTCTTCTGTTTTTTTCCCGTTTTTGGCCTTTTTGGGGTTACACATGATGCTCAGGGATTACTCCTGGCTGTACACTCAGGGATTACTCCTGGCAATGCTGGGGGACCATCTGGGATGCAGGGGATCAAACCCGGTTGACTCCTTGTCAGGCAAATGCCTTACCTGCTGTGCTATGGCTCCAGCCCCACCTCAGGTCTTTCTATTATTCCCAAGAACATGGCTGAGAGCCAGACCACATCATGTCAGTCTCATCAGAATCATCTCTGAAGGGGGAATCCAGGTGTCAGGAGTTTCCAGTGTGTTCAGGTGGTTCCAATGTGCAGTCAGCTTTGAGAACCACTAGTTTAAGGAGAATTCCTGCCAGGGCCCCTGAGCCAGGCATACTCAGCCCCACTTTTATGGATAAGGAAAATGAGGTTAGAGCTTAGACCTGATACCCTGAGTTAAAGGGAAAAAATGATCTATCTGGAATTCTCTTGGGTCCTCTCTCTGGGAGCACTCTCTAGCCCAAGGCAGAGAGACCTGGGCCTGCTTTGTGGCTCAGATAGCTGTTCTATCTCTGCTTGAGTGAGGCTGAGAGTTCAAGCCTCAGCAAGGGCGAGAGATGATGAGTGCCTCATTTCAAGGTGTGAGTAAGGTCGGCAACCAAGTGTGTGAGCTTGGGTGTTGCGACAACAAAGGGAAGAGGACATAAATGCATTAAAAAACCCACAAAAGTGAGATCTTGGTGGAGCTGAGAGGTAGTACAGCAGATAAGGTACTTGCCTCATACATGGCTGACGAATTCAATTCCTGGCACCAGGAATGGTCCCCTGAGGCCTGTCAGGCGTGATCCCTAAGTGCAGAGCCAGGAAGCCCTGGGTATGGCTGCATGTTCCCCCTAACCCCTCTTTCTGTTAAAAGAAAAAAAGATAATGGCAAAATCCTAAATAGACTGATTTAAATAGAATGCTAAGGAGCATTCAAGTAATTAAGGGAAAGAAAAGAGAAAGAAAAGCAGGAACAAAGAGAAAACAAGTTATAAGTGATAGACCCATATCCATACATATATGTAATAGTTACACTTTAATTGGTCTAAACAGCCAATTAAGAGAGATTACTGAGGAGCTGGAGCAACAGCACAGTGGATAGGATGTTTGGCATTTGCCCTGCATGTGGCCAACCTGTGTTCAATCCCTGGGATCCCATATGGTCCCCAGAGCACTGGCAGCAGTAATTCCTGAATGCAGAACCAGGAGTAACATCTGAGCATCATCAGGTATAACCCAAAAATCAAAAAAAAAAAAAAAAAAGAGAGAGAGAGAGAGAAAGAGACTGTTGAGTAGAATTAAAGATAGAAAAGGGAAATAAAAAGAATGCCAAACTTCTATAAGAAATTAACTTCAAATATCAAAGGTTTAATTATATTTAACAAAATTTTAACAATAAATTAACCAATATTTTTAAAATGTTTTTTGGGCCATACGGGTGGTGCTCAGGGGTTACTCCTGGCTCTGCAAGGAATTATTTTTAAACTTTTTAATTAAATTTTTTTTTATTGAATCACTATGAGATAATTACAAAGCTTTCATGATTGAGTATCAGTCATAAAACTGACCTACACTCATCTCTCCACCAGTGAACACTTTCCACCACCAATGTCCCCAGTATCCTTCCTGCCACCCTCACTGCATCCTACCCCCTGCCTCTCTGGCAGGCACCTTCCTTCTTACTCTTTCTCTACTTTGGGCATCATGGTTTGCAATACAGATACTGAGAGGCCATCTTGTTTGATCCTTTGTCTACTTTCAGCACACATCTCCCATCCTAAGCAAACCCTCCAATGCATCATTGACTTAGTGATCCCTTCTCCTCTCATCTGCCTTCCCCTCAGCTCATGAGGCAGGCTTCCAACCATGGAGCTTCCTGGCTCTTGTCTCTACTGTCCTTGGGTGTTAGTCTCATATTATGTTATGTTCCACAAATGAGTGCAGTCCTTCTATGTCTGTCCTTCTCTTTCTGACTCATTTCACTCATTTCACTTAGCAAGATACTATGTCCATCCACTTATAAGCAAATTTCATGACTTCATCTTTTCTAACAGCTGTATAGTATTCCATTGTGTAGATGTACCATAGATGATGATGATGATGATTATTATTATTTGCTTTTCGGATCACACTTGGCAATGCACAGGGGTTACTCCTGGCTCGTACACTCAGGAATCACTCCTGGTGGTGCTCGGGGTACCATATGGGATGCTGGGAATCCAACCTGGGTCGACTGCATGCAAGGCAGATGCCCTGCCCACTGTGCTATAGCTCCAGCCCCAGTTTCTTTAACCAGTTCTCTGTTCTCCAGCACTCAGCCTGTTTCCAGATTCTGGCTATTGTGAACAGTGCTGCAATAAACATACAGGTACAGATATCATTTCTACTGTGCTTTTATGGATCCTTAGGATATATTCCCAGAAGTGGTATTGCTGGGTCATATGGAAGCTCAGTTTCTAGCTTTTTGAGGAATATCCATATTGTTTTCCAAAAAAGCTGGACCAGTCAGCATTCCCACCAACAATGAGAGAGCTCCTTCTTCCCCCATTGCTCCAGCACTGGTTGTTCTTATTCTTTTTGATGTGTGCCAGTTTCTGTGGTGTAAGATGATATCTCATTGTTGTTTTTATTTGCATCTCCCTGATGATTAGTTACGTAGAGCATTTTTTCATGTGCCTTTTGCCCATTTGTATTTATTTTTTGAGGAAGTTTCTGTTCATTTCTTCTCCCCATCATTTGATGAGATTGGAGGTATATTTCTTGTAAAGTTCTACCGCTGTCCTGTATATCCTGGATATTAACCCCCTATCTGACAGATATTGGGTAAATATTTTTTCTCATTCTATGGGCTTTCTCTTTATTTTGGCCACATTTTTTGAGGTGCAGAATCTTCTTAGTTTGATGTAGTCCCATTTGTTTATGTTTGTTTCCACTTGCGTGGTCAGTGGTGTTTCATCCTTGAAGATTCTTTTAGCTTCAATGTCGTGAATGAGGTGTTCAGGTCTGACCTTGTCTGGGCCGGGTGCTGTTTGCTTCTTTACCAACGAAATGGCGTGTCGGATTTCGGAAGGGAGAACGTTAGGAACGACATACCCATCCTGTGGAATTTGGTATGTCGGCAAGTGGACATGGCTATCGAAGAGATTTGAGTAGAAGTCATGGATAATCTTCTCCATTGCCGTTCTGGAGGATGAAGAACCTGCCGTCAGTACTCATCAATACACTGGCTCGGCTCTTCACTCGCTACCTGTCTGAATGCAAGGTTCCGTCCCAATGGAAAACCAGCAGGACCGTACTACTGTTCAAGAAGGGAGACATCCATGACATTGGCAACTATCGCCCGATCTGCCTATTGTCTGTCATTTACAAGCTGTTCACTCGAGTCATCCTGAATAGGATTGGCAGAACACTAGATGAAGGACAACCATGCGAGCAAGCAGGGTTCCGCAAAGGATTCAGCACCATCGACCATATCCACACGGTAACCAAGCTCATTGAGGTTTCTCGGGAGTTCAAGATGCCGCTCTGCTTAACGTTCATTGATTTAAAGAAGGCCTTTGATTCCGTTGAGACGGAAGCGGTCATTGAAGCCCTAGCCAATCAGGGCATTCAAGCCCAATACATCAGGATCCTCCGTGCGCTGTATTGCAGATTCACTACCAGGATCTCACCATTCTACAAAGAAGTGATCGTTGATGTCAAGAGAGGGGTGCGGCAGGGTGATACCATTTCACCGAAACTCTTCAGTGCCACCCTCGAGAACATCATGCGACGACTGGAATGGGAAGGAATGGGAGTGAAGATAGATGGTCGGCAACTACACCACCTCCGCTTTGCTGATGACATTGTTTTAATAACACCAAACATCAGCCAAGCGGCACAAATGCTGGCCGACTTTGACCGTGAGTGTGGAAAGGTAGGACTACAGCTGAATCTTACGAAGACAATGTTTATGAGAAACAGCCTTGTTCCTGACGCCCCATTCGCTCTCAATGGAAGGACCATCTCCGAATGCAACAGCTATGTGTACCTAGGTCGAGAGGTCAACATGAGAAATGACCTGGCACCCGAGCTGCGCAGGAGGAAGAGAGCGGCTTGGAACGCCTTCAAGAACGTCGAAGAAATAGCTAAGAGGACGAAGAACCTCCGGCTCGGGCACATCTCTTTGATTCCACTGTTCTTCCTGCATTAACATATGCCTCAGAGACCTGGGCCCTACGCAAACAAGATGAGAACGCCATTCAGGTCTCCCAAAGAAGAATAGAAAGAGCTATGCTTGGAATAACACGTTTCACTCAAATGAGAGAACGAATCCGGAGTTCTGACATCCGTCGACGATCAAGGATCAGGGACGCTGTCTCATATGCCAAGGTGTCGAAAATCAGATGGGCTGGTCACGTAATGAGATTTAAAGACGACCGTTGGACTAGAGCTGTTACTGATTGGATTCCACGGGATGTCAAGAGACCGCGTGGCCGCCCACCTACCAGATGGTCAGACTTCTTTGTCAAGATCATGAACGATCGGTTTGAGGCCCTCCATGTTCCCGGAGCGAAGAGATGCCATTGGGCTACACTAGCACGCGACAGGGACAAATGGAGACGTTACTGGCGCCCGCTCGAGCAAATCGACGACTAACGGGAAGTTAAGTGATTAAGTGAATGTCGTGAAGAGTTTTGCCTACATTTTCCTCCATGTACCTTATGAATTCAGGTCTGATAATTGAAGTCTCTAATCCATTTTGATCTGACTTTTGTGCTTGACAGGTAAAGGTAAAGGCCCTCCCGTTGATCGTCGATTTGCTCGAGCGGGCCCAGTAACATGTCCATTGGAGACTTTGTTGTTATTGTGTTTGGCATATCGAATACTCTCGGTAGCTTGCCGGGCTCTCCGAGAGGGGTGGAGGAATCGAACTCGGGTCGGCCTTTTTACCTTTTTTGTGCTTGACATTAGACAAAAGTCTGAGTTAATTTTTTTTTGCATATAGCTGTCCAGTTTTCCCAGCACCACTTGTTGAGGATGTTTCCTTGCTCCACTTTACATTTTGTGCTCCTTTATCAAAGATTAGGTGATCATATACTTTAGAGTCTGTGTCAGAATATTCAACCCTGTTCCATTGGTCTGCAGGTTTGTTTCTAGCCCAATACCATGCTGTTTTAATTACTACTGCTTTGTAGTACAGTTTGACGTTGGAGAAGGTGATGTCACCCATCTTCTTTTTCCCAAGGATTGCTTTAGCTATTCATGCAGGTTTATAGCTCCATATGTATTTCAGAAGTGTTTTGTCTATTTCTTTGAAAAATGTCATGGGTTTCCTGATAGGGACCACACTGAATCTGTATAATGCTTTGGGGAATATTGCCATTTTGATAATGCTAATCCTCCCAATCCATAAGCAGGGAATGTGTCTCTATTTCCTAGCATCCTCTTTTATTTCTTGAAGTAGTGTTTTGTAGGTTTACTTTGTTAGGTCCTTCACCTCTTTAGTTAAGCTGATTCAGGAATGACTTTTGGCAGGGTTCAGGGGACCATATAGGATGCCGAGGATAGAACCTGGGTCATCCATATGCAAGACAAATGGCCTAACCACTATATTATTGCTTTGGATCCTTCAAAATATTTTAAAATGTGGAATGGCTATATTGATATTAGAATAAGTAGACTTGGACTAAGGAAAACTATTGTAATCAAAGAGGAGCATTTAATAATGATTTTTAAAACTTTATTCGGTGCTGGAGAAATAGTACAGCAAGTAGGGGACTTGTCTTGCACACATCTGGCCCCAGTTAGATCCCCTGCACTTCCATATGATTCCCTAAGAATTGCCAGAAGTGATTCCTGAGCACAGAGCCAGGAGTAAGCCCTGAGCATAGGCAGGTGTGGCCCAACCCCCACCCCACCTCCTAAAATAAGGTAGAGGTCTTGGGTCAGAGAGACAGTGTACGAGATAGGGTTCTTGCCCTGCATGGGGTCGACTTTGTCTTTGGTGTATTTTTGGTGTGTGTGTGTGTGTGTGTGTGTGTGTGTGTGTGTGTGTGTGCCACACCCAGCTTGCAAGTCTTCGAGGACCTTATGTTTTGCTGGGGTTGAACCTGGATCAGCTGCATGCAAGGCAGTCACCCTACCCAGTGGATTATCTCCCCATTCTCCAACTCTGGTTTGATCCTTGATACCACATATGGTCCCCTGAGCCTCTCCTGGAGTTCTCCCTGAGCAAAGAACCAAAAGTAATCCCCAAGGACTCCTGGTTATAGTTCCCAGACCATAAATAAATAAGTAGGTAGCAATCTGGGATGGGACCCCTTTGATTTGGAGGGACCCTTAACCATCCAGGAGGTAGAGAAATGCCTTCCCCTGTACCTTTCATCACTTGAGCCCTCCATAACCCAGCCCACAGAGACTATGGCTAATGAGAGGCTTTGTGGCCACCACTCCCATCTATAATTGTCTTACAGCTCTTCCCTCTTTATTGTCTCCTCAGCAGTTTTCCGAGACCTGGGGTGCGTGTGGGGTGGGGGAGGCAGATAGGTCCCCCACTTGGTTAATGAAGGAGCCTAGTTTTCTGACGCTGGTTGGTTCTCTTCTAGGGCAACAAGTCTGGGGAAAACTCAGCAAATGTTCTAGAGTGGGAGGCAGCAGCTTCTATGCACCAAGGTCCTGGTATCCTGAATACTTTTCCAGACACTTTTTGGAAACTTGGAAAGCCAGTAAAGAGCGAGACGCTGGCCCTGGAGGAAGACCCAAGATCTGAGAGTCGAAATATGCTTCATCTTTAAGTCTCTTATGTTTTACCACCTTGTGATGATTTTCTCTGGATTGTTTTCCTTGGGGTCACAAACTGTATGGGAGGAGATGGGGGCAGGGCATCACCTCAGCGTGGTGCTGGGGGAATGTGTGGTGGTGGGGAATGAACCCAGGGCTCCCAAGGGAAAGCAAGTGTTCAATTATCTGAGCCATCTGCTGGCCTACTCCTCTCCCTGGTCTTCTCGCCCCCAGTTGATAGTGGCTTCTGTGGATAACCACTGCGAGATTTTCAAATCACCCCAGACCCTTCGTACTTGATTTCTGTCTCATTTCTCAGCAGTAGGCATTGTGGGCAAGTTCTTAAATCTCCTTTCTTTCTAACTGAATTCTGCTTCTTTTGTTTTCTTTCCTTTAAAATTTTTTTTTAAGTTGGGGTCATATCCAGTGATGTTCAGGAGTTTCTCTGGGCTCTGCACTCAGGAATCACTCCTAGTGCTGCTAAGGGGACTGTATGGGATGCCAAGGATTGCATGGACTACTGGGGATTGAACCTGGGTCCGCTGCATGCAAGCAAGTGCCTTACCAACTGTACTGTCTCTCCAGCCCCTGAACTCTACTTGTAAAGACTTTGCATGAGTTATCTACCTTGGGTCTACCCAAGTAGTAGGAACTTTTGCCCTTTTCTTAGATGGCACTGATATTCCAAACCCCTCTTAGGAGTAATCTGGGGAGTCCAAAAATCTCAGCAGCTGATCCCTGTTTTTGTGATCCAGAGTTAAAAGCACCCATTTAAGGGGTTGGAGAGATGGTATATGGATTAATGCACTTGTGTTGCATGCACCCAAGCCCAATTTTATTTTCAACATTGCATATGGTCCCCTGAGCACTGCCAAGAGTGGTACCTGAGCACAGGGCCAGGAAGTAAGCAACATTGCATGCGGCCCCTGAACCACAAATTAATAAATGAACAAATAAAATTCACAGAGTGCTTAGCACATAGTGCTGAAGGAATGTGACTCATCTTCCTGGCCCCTGCCTGCTCTGGGCTGAGGATTGTATATAGAGGCTCCCAGTCAGGCTATTTGTATGATTGTATTTGGAGCCACTTTTTTGGAGTATTACTGTCATCATCCCATTGTTTGTCGATTTACTCGAGTGGGTGCCAGTAACATCTCTATTTGTCCCAGCCCTGAGATTTTAGCAGCCTCTCCTTACTCGTCTTTCTCAATGATTGGAGGCTCTTTCAGGGTCAGAGAAATGAGACCTGTTACAGTTACTGTTTTTGGCATATCGAATACGCCACGGGGAGCTTGCCAAGCTCTGCCTGTGTGGGCAGGATACTCTCAGTAGCTTGCCGGGCTCTCCAAGATATATATATATATATATATATATATATATATATATATATATATTTCTCTCTATGATTTGTTGCTGGGCTGGAGCGATAGCACAGCGGTAGGGCATTTGCCTTACAAGCAGCCAACGTGGCCAAACCGAGTTCGATTCCTTTGCCCCTCTCAGAGAGCCCGACAAGCTACCGAGAGTATCTCGCCCACATGGCAGAGCCTGGCAAGTTCCCCATGACATATTTGATGTGCCAAACACAGTAACAACAAGTCTCATGATGGAGGTGTTACTGGGCCCGCTCGAGCAAATCGATGAACAACAGGAGGACCATGATGACCATGATGATTTGTTGCCTACTGTCTGAACTCCATCAAATATGGTGTGGTAATTATGGAAAATGGGTAGGAAGTGTGGCCGCGCGGTCCGGAATGCAGCCTGGAGCAGGGTGGCGGTTGTGTAGTAGAGGTCAGCTGCCGGGGCTGGGTCCCTAGGAGCAGGGAAGGCTCTCACTTGCTCCCCTCTGGGGTGTCCCCAGTGAAAACAGCCTGACTCGGAGTCCGGTGGCATGGTTATGGGAGCCTCATTTTATACTCCCGCCTGGAAGGAGCAGCTATGAGTTCTGGAGGGTGGCCGATGAGGAGATTATCTGGTGATAATCTGGCCAGTGGACCACAGCAGCCACAGCAAGTGGAGGAAGACAGGCCTTCCCCCACAAAACACCCTGGCTTATGCTTTTCAGGAGGTTTGGGGACTGAGAGCGGTGTCCCTCCGGACTCTAGGGCCTGTTCTATGAGCATGGCACCCCTCTTGTTTCCCACTACTGCTGGAAGGTGTCCAAGCTTGGGCAGTGAGTCACATTTCAGAGTGATCAAGGCTAGGAAACGGAATCCAGGGCCTCTGTGTGTGTGTGTGTGTGTGTGTGTGTGTGTGTGTGTGTGTGTGTGTGTGTTTGTGTGTGTGTTTATGTTTGTGTGTGTCGGGGTGTGGGGGGGTGTTGAGGTAGCAGGACAGTCTGGGGCTTCTTGCCTGTACTGGAAGTGGGAGGAGGACCAGGAGAGCAGTCAGGAGTCCCCCACCCAGCATCTGGGGTGACTGGCAGCTTTGGGTCAGCTGGAGCAGGAGAAGGCAAAGGGAAAGTGGTTGAGGGGACTGCAGACTTGGAGGTGGGGTAGGTGGAGACTGGGAGGTGGTCTCCCTGCGATCCTTGGGGCCTGAGTCAGTCATCCTTCCCTTGGAAGTATCTCCCTCTTTGGTCTAAGGTGGCTCCAGCCTGACTCAGAAGCACCAGAGAGGGTGCTAACCACACATCCCCGGGCCAGAGCGAGCCCCTGGTGGGGACAGAGGAGTTGGGGAGCTGTGGGAGGCAGAGCATGTGCTCTGTATGCTGGAGACAGATTCCAAGGCACTACAAGGCTTCTATTTTGGGGGGGCTGTGGGGGTGGGGGAAGGGCATTGGGCTACATTGAGTATGCAGAGGTTACTCCTGGCCCCGCACTCAGGGGTCACTTCTGGTGATCTCAGGGGCATTATAGGATGCCAGAAATCGGACTCGGGTCAACCACATAGTGAGACAAGGTACTATCTTTCCAGCTCCTACTACAGGGTTTCTGGAGCTGAGAGTGGTAAAAGAGAGCAAAGCCCAGAATAAATACATAAATAAACAAACTTAAAATGTACATCCCTGGACTTGAACCCTGAGAGGCTGGGTCCAGGGGGAAGGTGGGTGAGAAGTTGGGGCAAATGAGGCTGGGAAAGTGCATATTAATGGCAGGAGACTCTGACCTTGAGTCCTGCACCCTTGCCTTGAGAAACATCCCCCAGAGGGCCCAGAGCAATTGTACAGCAGGTTGGCTGCTGGCCTTCCACGTCCCAACCCGGGTTTGATCCCTGTAATCACATACATTGCCCTGAGCATGCCAGGAGTGATCCCTGAGAGCAGAGCCAGAAGTAGCCCTGAGCACCCAAAACAATAGCAAGCAGAAAGACCCGAGAGCCCAGCGGGCACCAGGACCCTGCCACAAGCCACAGAGGCAGGGCCTGTTACTTGCTCAGAACCGTACAGCCAAGGCATTATTCTGTACCTTTGCCAAACAGGACCAGGGATGCTTGTGGCCTGGTTTCTGTCCATGCCTGGTGGCCTGACTTGAGGTGCCCCTGGGACCTCAATCCTTGAGGACAGCCTGTGAAAGATGCATCTTCCACAGTGGGCCTGGGCCTACTCTCTCCAGGGGATCCTTCCTAGGCCTCCTGTTGGCTGCCGCCCAGCCCCAGCCCCGCCAAGGCTCCTGCTGCTTCCTCCTCTGTCAATATTTACTTCTTTCCCAGCCTCAAACAGTCTGATGTTTGCAGAAAGGGCGGAGGAGCAGACGTGGCACCTTGTCTCTTGGCCCTTGTGGCATTTCCCTGGAATCTGCCCCTTGTCTGCCAGCATCCCCCAAGGCAGCCCCCACTCTGGCTCCAGTGAGAACTCTCTCAAGTTCTCTGGCCCCCATGTCCCCCCATCTGTGACTCTGTCTCCTACTCAGGCACTATCCTAGGGCAGAGACCCTCCTCACACTCTCTTTCCTCCAGACAGTTCTAGCTGCAACACTGGGTTTAAATTCAAATTCAGACAAGTCAGGGAAGGTTGGAGGGTATGGTCATGTTTTTTGAAGCAGATGTGCATGTGGTTTCTTAGGGCACTGGCTCCCTGGTGGTGGTTGATGCTGTGGGGTGGGCCAGAGAGGGCTAAGAGTCACTGATGCTTCTGAGAAATGCTGAACACCCTCCTCAGTCTACCTGAATACACTTCTGACAAATCTGTTTAGATGGAATCTTGTGATTTTTTTTTTTACTTTTGGGCCACACCCAGTATGCTCAGGGGTTACACCTGGCTCTACACTCAGGAATTACTCCTGGAGGGTTTAGGGGACCATATGGTGTGCCTGGGATCAAATCGTGGTTGGTTGCATGCAAGGCTAATGCTCTACCCACTGTACTATTGCTCTGGCCCATGGGATCATGTGATTTTTTTTACCACTTCCCAACCCCAGGAGTGAGTAGAACTTAGAAAAAGAATGTTTCAGTTCTTATCTTTCTATTCACACATTTTTCTTTCTTTTATTTGGTTTTTTGGGAGGAGGGAAGTACATTGGAATACTCTTGATAATATTCCTAGCTCTGTATTCAAGGTCATTCCTGGCAGTGCTGGGGGACCTTTTACAATACTGAGGATTGAACAGGGGTCAGCTGCATGCAAGGTGAGTGCCCTTATCTTATACTATCTCTCGGCCCCTTACTGTTCCCACATTTTATTATATTATCAGCTAGAGAGATAGTACAGCAGGTAAGATGCTTGTTTTTTTATGCAGCCGGCCTGATTCAATCCCTGGCACTTCATTTAGTCTCCTGATCACTGCCAAGAGTAAGCACAAAGCACAGTCAGGAGTAAGCCCCGAGCACTGCTGAATGTGGCTTAAAAAACCCCAACAAAGCAAAGTAAATCCTTTGGGGGCTGAACAGAATACAGGGGAGAAGGTGCTTGACTTGCACATGGCTGACCTGTGGTAGGGATTGAACCAGGGTTGGCCATGTGCCTTAATTCCTACACTAAATTCTCCAGCCCAGGTATGGTAAATTTTGTTGTTGTTGGGGCCACAGCGAGTGTTGCTCAGGGTTTACTCCTGACTCTGCACTCAGACATCGCTCCTGGAAAGGCTCAGGGGACCATATGAGAAAACCAGTGATCACACACTGGGTCAGTGTGTGCAAGGCAAGCACCTCTCCGCTGTACTATCACTCTGGCCCCAAGGTCTGGTACATTTTAGCGAGTTTTTCTTACATTTCTGTCCTAGGTGCCATCACCTTCCTGGGTGAAGGACATGATGGCCATCTGTATCCAAAGACCATATCAGTTGCTTATGCTCTTTCTGTACTGCTCATGACGGTGGCGTACCTTCAGAACACCCGGAAGGAAAAGGACTGAAAACCAATCCTGCTAGACAACTCCATAGAGATAAGGTAGTGCAGGGTAGGGTATGGGTTTTCTTCTTCTCAGCAACTAATTACTGAACCATTCCTGTCAGGTTTTGGTTCAGGAATGTTCTTGGGCTTGTTAATTCTGTCTCTTCTAAGTGGGCTCTCTCACAGACAAAGAAAGTCCCCAGGCAAGCTTGGGCTCAGAAACAGAAAAGGAACTACAGCAGCTAAGTCAGGGTACGGAAAACACTTCGTACAGTCACAGTCCCATTTTACAGATAAAGAAACTGAGCTGCAGAGAAGCTAAATGACTTGTGTGGAGGCTAGAAATCTGCTGAGAGCTGATAGAAGTGTTTATAAATTTGAGAAGATTAGATGGTGCTAGTTTTCACCTAATTCCGAAATCTCCTTTTTACCTTTGCTTCTCCTAGCAGATGCTTCCTCTGAGGCCTCCTCTCATGCTCTGAGGTCTAGCCTAGAAAATGCCTCCCTTGGGGGCAGGGCGAATATTTGCACAAAAGACCTGCCTAGAGAAATGAGTGGTGGTTTGGCCTAACGACTTGGTAGTTGTGAGTTCATTGTTTGATTTGGATGCAAACAAGGCCTGTATCATTTCCTGAGGTCTGAGTTATGTCAACCCGCCATTAAGAAGTGTTAAAAGATTAAGTGAATAGAGGAATCAACTCCTGACTGCTTGTTTGCTTAGGCTGTTGGGTTGACAATCTGACCCAGGTTTTTCTGACAACACCAGAAGTTAGAACTTCCCCTGAACTGAACCTCACTGGGGTGTGCCAAGGTCTCATTCTTCCCTAACCCCCAACTTTCTTTTCTTGATCTAGTTCTGATTCTCCTCCCCCCACCCTTCCTCCCCACACCCCATTCTCCAACAGCCCCCTCTCCCTCACATCTTCTCTACTGTTCTCTGAGTGAAGCTGTTCTCCTGTGATCAAGTTGTACTTCTGGTTCTGCACTCGCATAACTTGGGGGACCATATATGGTGCCAGGGTTTGAGCCTGCTGAGTGTCATGTAAGCGTCTTCACCCCTGTACTGCCTCTCTGGCCCTTCAGGGTGAACTTTTGCACTCCCACTGCCCTGAGACCAGGGCTCTACCAAGAACAGAAAGCAGTGTGAACAGGCCTGGGTGCTGCTCCTGGCTGGGTTTCCCACATGAGGAATGGGCGCGTTTAGACAGGAAATGATCGCTGCCTGGTCCAGCTCTGAGGACAGCTGGGCACTTCAAAGCAGATGAGGATATAAAAGGATTGTCACCACCCAGCCCCTGGCTGACTTCCTGGGTTCCAGAGGCAGCACACATATGAAAAGAGACTCCCTTCACTGCTCTTCAGAAACACGGATTACAACAAAGGGTGTGGGGGTTGTAAGAGGGGGGACAAGTTAAAATTATCTGTAACTTAGGGGATCCCTGCTTTAGATCTGTGGAAGGCTTCTGTCAGTAGAGTAGCCACCAGGATTCCTCAGAGAGCCTGGCCTCAGGCTGAATTGAGGAGTTTGCTCTTTGCAAGAAAAGAAAAAGTCAGCTCTAGCTCTCTGTAGGTTCCTCCCGCCCCCCCCCCTCCGCCGCCATCTATCACTTGCCTTCATAGAAAAGAAGTTAAGGAAGGAGAAAAGTGATCAAGTCAGATACATTTATCTGGGAAATGTGAGGGGGAGAGAAAGAGTTACATGCTCATGGAAAAATTTGGGCTGCTTCAGAGTGGAGGAAGCAAGTATATATCCCATGCAGGGACATGAGCTAGGCCCAGGATGGACGATACGCTTAGGGTTAAGGAATGGAATTTTACATCTCAGGCAGGATGGCAAGCATGTCCCTTTGCTTCTGCCCAGTTTGTTTTTATAAGCTTTTCCCAAACTGTCCTCCAGTCAGTTGCTAGGATGTTGCCAAAGGGGTGAGCTTGGAACTTGAAGGTTTTCTTTGCTTTCAGAGCATGGCCTCTTTTTCTGGCAGGGGTGGAGGGAGGGGGGAAAGTGTTCTAAGACATATTCTGAGCCTGGAATTCTGCATCTCAAAGGCTTTCTGGGCTCCTCAGATTCCTTGGGCTGGCTTTGCTTGGAGACTCAGTATCTTTCCCAAGCCACAGTATCATGTCCTCTCTCTCCACCCTCAGTTCCTTGCCCCTATAATAATTTAATTTTAATGGAAAATAATGCATTTAAATATTATTATCAAAAAATTAACTTCTTGGCAAGGTAGCTCTAGGGCAGGCAAAAGCTTCTCTGTACCCTCAAATTATACCACAGACCCAAATTTCCAGATCATTTACATGTTCCAACAGAGAGACGTGCCACCTCCCTCTCTGCTGTGCTGTAAAATAAGGATTAAAAATTAATAACAGGGATCAAGGGAAAACTAACAAGCCAAAGAAATCCGAGTCCATGGCAGCCTGAGAGACTGGGACAGGGGCCGCTTGTTGGTTGGTAGGAGCGTCTTTGAGGGGATCAGAGGCAGAAGGAAGATTTTGGATTTAAACTTCAAAACTTCAAAACTTCTAGCATGTGACTTCTGAGTTGAGAGGAGACTGCACCGACGTGATCTTGGTTTCTTCGTGAATCCTGGTTCAGACCGCAGTCAAGGGAGAGAAGACCAAAAAGATGGAAAGAGCTCGACCAGCCGGCAAGGGGGAGACAGAGGAATGTGCAGTTGGCAGCAGGGAAGCAGAAATTTACATGACTTCACCACAGATGTCCCCAAATTCCCCTTTCTTTTCTCCTTCCCGTGTCCCAGGCCCCTGCCATTTCATGATGCTGTACCTTCATGTGAGTCTTCAGCATGGAGAATCACTTCCTTTCATTCTGTGAGTGTGGTTGGATCATTTTCCTGATTTCTCCCCTCACTGTTCTCCCTGCTCTTTTTCTGGAACTCTTTCAGAATGAGAAGCTGTCAGGTCACTTGGAAGAATGCTATGTTTTTGTGTTTTGTTTTGTTTTCATATGTTATCTTCCCTTGTTTCCATGTGACTGTTTTTCAGAGCTGATCTCCTTTTGGAAAGTGTCATTGACTTGTCTTTGGATGCTTTTGTTGGATTTGTTCAATTAGCCTTTTTTTGTTTGTTTGTTTGTTTTGTTTTGTTTTTTTGGAACACTCGGAGGTGCTCAGAGCTAACTCTGGCTCTGCACTCAGGAATCACTCCTGACTGGATTCTGGGGATCATATATAGTGTCAGTGTTCAAACCCAGTAAGGAAAGCTCCCTACCTGCTGTACTTTCCAGCCCAGCAATTAACCTTTTCATTTGGAAAAAATTGTAGATCGACATGTAATTGTAAGAAGGAAGACTCCTATATAACTTGTACTCCTTTCTGGGATGCTGAAGTCTTGTAAAACTATAGAAAACATTCCAGTAAGAACACTGATATGAATACAATTAATATCATAACACTTTAGTTAACACAAGACCTCTCAAGTTTTAACCACTACTACTACCTTCCTATGGCTGTCTCCTCCTCCTCTTCCTCCTTCCTCTTCCTCTTCTTCCTCCTTCCTCTTCCTCTTCTTCCTCTCCCTCTTTCTCCTCCTCCTCCTCTCCCTCTTTCTCCTCCTCCTCCTCTTCCTCCTCCTCCTCCTCCTCTTCCTCCTCCTCCTCCTCCTCTTCCTCCTCCTCCTCCTCCTCTTCTTCCTCCTCTTCCTCTTCCTCTTCCTCTTCTTCTTCTTCTTCTTCTTCTTCTTCTTCTTCTTCTTCTTCTTCTTCTTCTTCTTCTTCTTCTTCTTCTTCTTCTTCTTCCTCCTCCTCTTCCTCCTCCTCTTCTTTCACTGCTGCTGCTGCTACTAGGGGTGGGAAGGCTCCTAAGCAGAGTTAAAATAATCTGAAGATCACTTCTACCAACTCTTGGTCTGCTAGGGCACAGTTCAGTGTGAGGACCCAAGGATAAGGTGCTGCTTGGACTTGGTAAACCAGGAATTACCAGGGCCACTCCATTGATGGTCAGGATGCTTCATGGCTGCACCTGGCGATTCTCAAGGGACAATATGGTGCTGGGAATTAAACCAGAGTTGACCACATGTAATGTACATGCTTTAACCCCTGTACTATCTTACCGACACACCCATAACTTTATCCTATTTTTATTACTTCATTATTTCAACAAAAAAAAGAGAGAAATGAAGTCACAGTACATAATCTTCAGGGGCTGTTGGGCCACATCTATAGTGCTTGAGACTACTATTATTGTGCAGGGGGACCGTGTGGTGCCAAATATTGCTTTTGTGATTATCTGTATGCAAGGCATGCACTTTAACTTCTGTATTATCTCACTGATCCTAGCGATTGGTTTATTTTAACTCTGCATTATTGTCTGGAGATTTATCAAGTAATGCTGTGTCAATAACTTGGTCCCTTTTTATTGCTGAATAGCATTCCCTGGTATGGATGTTTTATATACATATATAAAAACATATATATGGCACATAAACCATATATATACATCTATACATCTATATATACACATATATAGATGTATAGATGTGTGTGTATATATCACTGTATCACTGTCATCCGTTGTTCATCAATTTACTCGAGTGGATACCAGTAACATCTCCATTCGTCCCAGACCTGAGATTTTAGCAGCCTCTCCTTACTTGTCTTTCCCAACGCTGCCATATTAGAGATTCTTTCAGGGTCAGGGGAATGAGACCTGTTATTTTTACTGTTTTTGGCATATCGATCACCAATGATCCCAATATCCCTCCCACCACCCCCAAGTCTATGTCTTTTTTAAAGTATCTCTCTGGATTTTTAAAAATATATGTTGTTTTAAACCTGACCAGTAATTACTAGAAAATCTACTTCCTTTCTATGTTGAATCTTCAATTCATGAAAATAATATATCTATTTAGATCTGCAATAATTTTACCCACACTTTCTCTTTTCACTGAGATTTGGTGTTAACAAATTTTGTTAGTAACATACAGGAATTTTGTGAGTAATTGTAAAGTCTCACATTAATTATTAATTTTGATGTTCATTTCTCATTTCTAGTATATAAAATTGCAACTGAATTTTATTTTATTTTATTTGCTTTTTGGGCCACACCCAGCGCTGCACAGGGGTTACTCCTGGCTCATGCACTCAGGAATTACTCCTGACGGTGCTCAGGGGGCCATATGGGATGCTGGGAATCAAACCTGGGTCTGCTGCGTGCAAGACAAACACCCTATTCTCTGTGCTATTGCTCCATCCCCTGCAACTGAACTTTTAAAAATGCCACATCTGGTAGTGTTCAGGAAATACTCTGGGTCCAGTGCTTAGTGGTATTTGGGGGACCATGTAATGCTGGAGATTGAACCTAGGCCTCTTACCTGCAAAATATGTGCTTAAGCACTTTGAGCTATCTCCCTGCAATTGATTTTTTGGAGCAGGAGGCACAGTTGGCTGTGCCCAGCAGTTACTCCCGACTCTGTGTTCACCACTGGTGGGACTAATGGGATTTTGTGTGGTATCAGGTATTGAAGTTGGGTTGGCTGCATGCAAACAAGTGCCTTTGACGCTCTACTTTTTTTCCAGCTCCACTTTAATTGAGTTTATTTTGTTATGGGGGGTGGGGTTGGGTTACATCAGTTGGTTCTCAGGGCTTACCCCTGGGTCTGTTCTCAGGAGTCACTTCTGGTGGCTCAGGGGAAAATGTGCAGTGACTGGAATTAAACTGGCATCATCCAGGTGTGGAGCAAGTGCCTTAACCCCTGTACCTTCTCTCTGGCTTCTGCAATTGATTTTATGTTTAATTTGTTTCTTGAAATTCTGTTGATTATTTTATTCAGCATTTCTATGTAGGTTATCATGTAATTTGTTGAGCACATTTTATTTCTTCCTTTCCAGTAAAGCACTTTTATCACTTACCTTTTTTTTTTCTTTCCTATTATTACTTATTACTTTGTAATGAATAAGAACCCCCAGAGTCTTAACTTATTCTTTCCCTGATCTCATGGGAAAACATCCAACATTTTGTCATTGAAGAGTAATTTAGCAGCAATATTTTTGGTAGAAATAGTTTATCAATTTTGAGAATGTTCTTATATATTGAATTTTCTAAGAGTTATTTATTTATTTGTTTGTTTATTTATTTTAGGACCAAGGATTGAAACAAGATCTCAAATAGGTGAAGCTACCTCACTAGTTATGTTCTAATAACTTCTCTACCTTTTTTGGTGGGGGAGGTAGTTGGCAGGAGGAGGGTACCCGAGACTGAATCCAGGACCTCACATACTTAAGACATGTGCTCTACCACTGACACACATCTCAACCCCCAACACTTGAGTATGACCCTCCTACCTCCCAAATCAGGATACCCAATTTTTCATTCTTGAATTATAAGAATTCCTTGAGTATTTTGGAAAATAGTCCTTTATTTTTCAGAGAGCCGAACATTTTAATTTTAGTTAAGTCCTGTTTATCTGTGGTCTCTTAATGAATTGTGGCTGTATGTCAAAAGACATAATCTTCTGTTAATCTAGAGCTTGTCCTAGGTTATTTTCTAAGAATTTTATAGTTTTGCATTTTGTGTTTAAATGTATGATGTATTTGAAGTTCATTTAGGTAAAAGGTGTAAGGTCTGTGCTTCAGTTCTCATCCCCTTCTCCTTTTGCTTGTGGATATTCATCCAGCACCATTTGTTCAAAAGTATCATTGCTCCATCGCATTGCTTTGGATCTTTTATCAAAGATCACTTGATTATTTTTTGTGGGTCTATTTCTGAGCTTTGTTCCTCTTCTGTTGATCTATTTGTCTGTTCTTTGACTGATACCACACTGTCTTGAATACTGCAAGCTTTATTAAAAGTCTTAAATTCTGTTCTCTCAGTTCTCTGACTGGTCTTCAATGTCATGTTAAGTGCTCTGGTCTTTTACCTCTTCCTAGAAACCTTTATGTTAGCTGTGGGGAGGAGTGCTCACAAACAGTTCTTGGGAGCTTGTCAACTCTCCTGGCAATATACTTGAGCTAGATGGCTCAACATTGGTTTTGTTTTATGGGGCCATGCCTGTCAGTGCTCAGGGGTTACTCCTGGCTCTACTTTCAGGAATCACTCCTGGCAGTGCTTGGGGGACCATATAGGATGCTGAGAATCAAACTCAGGTCAACCATTTGTTTTTTGGTTTGTTTTGTTTGTTTGTTTTATGTTTTTTTGCTTTTTTGGTCACACCCAGTGTCAGGTGTCACTCCTGGCTCTGCACTCAGCAATTACTCCTGGCAGTGCACGGGGGACGATGCTGGGAATTGAACCCAGGTTGGCCACATGCAAGGCAAACTCCCTACCCGCTGTACTATTGCTCCAGTCCTGGGTCAACCATTTGTAAGGCAAGTGCCCTGTCCACTGTACTATCACTCTGGTTCCAGATGGCTCAATGTTAGGGTCCTGCTTGAGCCCTGTAATGTAGGGGTTGCTGGGGAGGCTGGTGGGTCCAGAGATAACACTAGGGTCTGGGTATGCCTTGCAAAGCATGTACCCTGACTCCTGTGACATCTTTCCTGCCCCTTCATGTGTACTTTTGAATTAGTTTGACTCTCTCCATAAAATACCTTCTTATGATTTGATGGGATTACTTGCAATCTATAGATCAAACTGAGAAGAAATGACGTTTTGATAAATGACATCTCGAGTCTTCCTACCCATAAGAATGAAATATCTATCCCATTTGGGTTTTCTTCTATTTCTTTAATCAGATTTTTAGAGTTTTTCTAATTAATTTCTGTGCATTTTTTGTTAGATTTATACTTAAGTAGTTCACTTTTAATGCAAATGATAATGTTTTTTAATATGTAATCACTGAAGTAATCAGTTTCTTATATAGATTGCTTTTTAATGTATATGTTCTAGAGGAGCATTTGGATCTTTAAATATGCACAAGAGTTTATATAAAATAAATTTTCACCCTTATGTTCAAATAGAATGAAGTAATTAAAACTAAAAGAAAAATGAGAGCTATTTGCTATGTATTAACCGAGAAACAATATATGAATCAAAGAATATGAAAAAGAGAAAGAGAGTATTAAAAAGACTGAAGAGATGAGAGGGATATTAAAGAGATATAAACACTGTAACAGCACCAGTACGTTTAAATGTTGACCTGTTAAACTTGACCTTTAAATACAGGATGAGGGTGGAGTTTAATTTGATTGGTTATAAATTGGTTATGTACTTTAACCTAATGTATTGGTCTTTAGGAATAAAATAATTACAGAAACAACATCATGTTCTTCATCTTACATTTTTACAACTCTCTTGAGTTTAGTTATTTTGTCTGAAAACTCTCCTACTGGCCAGTGGAGTTTTCATTCCATACCCACCTGCCATTATCCAAATTTAAGTCAGTAAAGGGGCTGGAGCGATAGCTCAGTGGTAGGGCGTTTGCCTTGCACGCAGCCAACATGGCCGACCCGAGTTCGATTCCTCCGCCCCTCTCGGAGAGCCCAGCAAGCTACCAAGAGCATCTCGCCCCCACGGCAGAGCCTGGCAAGCTCCCCGTGACGTATTCGATATGCCAGACACAGTAACAACAAAGTCTCCAATGGAGACGTTACTGGGCTCGCTCGAACAAATCGACGAACAACGGGAGGGCCTTTACCTTTACCTTACCTTAAGTCAGTAAAAGAGCCTAAGGTCAAGTCCAAAACAGGTTTGTCTCACATGTACACACACACTTGTCTGATATAAAGCACTGTTGCCAAAGAAGTACAACATTTCTAGTTGTTTTTGTTCCTCCTGTATCAGGTCTAACACATATGCAGGGGAAGATGAGGTATGGACTCATGAAAAGAAATCAAATAGAATCAAAAGAACTTTCTCAAAATCGCTCTACCTTTATTTATATATTATCCATTTAAAAAATGACTTTAAATACTTCTGAATCCATTTGCAAGTTATTTTATTGTATCTTTCCCCCTTTTTTTGGAGACACAAATAATCTCAGGGACTATAGAATTGTCTGGATTGGGATCATTCAAAAGAGAAACAAGGGACAAGATGGTTTTTGAAATATGTTGGAGACCCCAATGACTGCAGATATCAAGACAAGAGTTGCCTTTACCATTAATATTTAAATGAAAAATTCTTCCTTTTCTCCCCTTTCTTTTTTTCTTTTGCGGTGTCAGGCATCAAACTCAGGACTGCCACACAGGAAAGGCATGCTCTCTACCCGTGAGCCATATCCCTGGCCCCTGAATGATAAATTCTTGTAGTAAATGCAATTTTTAGAGGGAGAACTGTTGGGAAATAAGTCGCTGAGAAAAATTCTCTACCCCTGATAAGAGCTGCATTTTGGTCTCTGCTGTAGATTGTCAATGGAACATCTCCAGCAGGGTCTGCTGAATGCTAATCTGGGGGAGTTCCATGCTAGGGCAGTTTCTTATAGAATCTCTTTATTCATTTATTCATTTATTTGCTTTTTAGGTCACACTCAGCGATGCTCAGGGATTACTCCTGGCTCTGCACTCAGGAATTACCCCTGGGGGTGCTCAGGGGACCATATGAGATGCTGGGAATCGAACCCGGGTTGGCTGCGTGCAAGGCAAACACCCTACCCGCTGTGCTATTGCTCCGGCTCCAGCTTATAGAATGATTAGAACCATCATGGAGGGTGAGTTGTGGAGCCAAGGGGCCAGGGAGAGAGAGGAAGCCACACGGAAGTTAAAGATTTCTGGGCTCAATATGGTTTGGTTGGAGATAGGGAGATGGAGGACACATTATTTTGCAGAATGGGCTTAGGAAGGTACAGTGTTTTTTTGGGGGAGGGGCGGGAGGAGGGATTTGAGTACCACCTGACTGTGCTCAGGGCTTATTCTTGGCTTTGTGCCTAAGGATCCTCCTCGTGTTTCTTGAGACATCCGCTTGATCAAGCTTGAGTTGACTTTGAGCAAGGCAAGTGTCTTATCTCTGTACCACATCTCTTCAGCATGCAATTCTACTTAAAAAAATTTCCAGTGATTTTTCTAGTGTTTGCTCTATACATATACAGCTAATTCAAGTCTAGTTTCAAATTGTACTATACTGCTTCATGAATAATGCCAGTAACTTTAAATAGTAGAGTTCCCAATTTCTCCTTCTCATCCCTTTTGTCATATCTGTCATTCTTTCTCGTATACACAAGCTATAATCATTGAATACACTGTAAACATTTTGAACCAACTTATCTCTGAGATTAATTCAGGAAAAGGAAAAGTTTTCATTTTATTTCACCTATTCTTTCGGAAGAGCCTCACAAGCTATCCATTGTGTATTCGATATGCCAAAACCAGTAACTACAACTGGTCTCATTCACCTGACCCTGAAGGCTTCACCGACATGGCAGCACTGAGAAGGATGAGAAAGGAGAGGCCCACAAATTCTCAAGGCCGAACTAAGCTGCCACAACGAAGGAAGACAAAAATGATCGTCTGTACTTTCAATGCACGTACGCTAGCATCAGATGCATCCATCGAGGACCTGATGGTACAAGCGCGAATGATCAAGTACGACATCATTGGTCTGACCGAGACAAGAAGGCACGAATCTCACCATGCCATTTTCGACACTGGAGAAGAATTGTTCCTCGGAACATGCGATAAAAGAGGTGTTGGAGGCGTCGGTGTCCTTGTCAACACAAACTTGACCAAGAGCATTGATTCATTCGAATGCCTAACAACCCGAACCAGACGTTTACATTTGAATAGATGTGGCTCACTGCCTGCAGTTTCTATCTTCGTTGTCTACGCACCAACATCTCATTATGATGAAAGAGAAATCGAGAAGTTCTACATGGAGCTAGAGAAGTTCTATAAAGAAGACCACACCTTCTACAAGATCATTGTGGGTGATTTTAATGCCAAGATTAGGACTGAGAAGATCAGCTAAAGAACTTCACATCGGGACCCATGGCCTAGAATGGAACGAACAGGGTGAGAGACTGTCTGAGTTCATCATGTCGACCAAGACCATTCATGGTAACTCACAGTTCCAGAAGGCAGAATCTAGACAATGGACATAGGAGTCTCCCGGTGGACGATTCCACAACGAAATAGACCACATCATATTCAATCGACGGTTTTGCCTGACTGATGTCGCTGTTGTCCCAAAATTTCGAACGGGATCGGACCACCATCTCCTTCGTGCAAAATTCTACTTCACAGAGCGGGGAGAAAGGGCTACAAAGTTCAAAAAGAGAACTCCCAGAACGACCACCAACTGGGAACTCTTTGGCACTATTGCGGCAACATGGGAAGATGCCATTGTTGACAACATTGATGAGGAATACGATGGACTGGTTCAGCACCTCCATGAATGTGCGAGGAACGCCAAGAGAGAGAGATAGCCACAAAAAATCGCCTATCTTCGAAAACTCTTGAGCTAATTCGCCAGTGTGGTTTGGCACATGCCTCAGGCAACCGCAAGCTAACATCCGAGCTCGCAAAGCAGTGCAGAGATGCGATCAAGGAAGACCTCAAAGAGAGAAGAGCAGAAGTACTGGTAGATGCGGCAGAAGCTGGGAAAAGTATTCGTAACGACCGCCTGTCCTTCGCCAACTACAAGACCAAGATGACTGCCCTCCGATGTCCTGATGGATCCATCACATCCTCCAGAACGGCAATGGAGAAGATTATCCATGACTTCTACTCAAATCTCTTCGATAGCCATGTCCACTTGCCGACATACCAAATTCCACAGGATGGATATGTCGTTCCCAACGTTCTCCCTTCCGAAATCCGACACGCCATTTCGTCGGTAAAGAAACAAACAGCACCGGCCCAGACAAGGTCAGACCTGAACACCTGAAGAACCTGCCGTCAGTACTCATCAATACACTGGCTCGGCTCTTCACTCGCTACCTGTCTGAATGCAAGGTTCCGTCCCAATGGAAAACCAGCAGGACTGTACTACTGTTCAAGAAGGGAGACATCCATGACATTGGCAACTATTGCCCGATCTGCCTATTGTCTGTCATCTACAAGTTGTTCACTCGAGTCATCCTAAATAGGATTGGCAGAACACTAGATGAAGGACAACCATGCGAGCAAGCAGGGTTCCGCAAAGGATTCTGCACCATCAACCATATCCACACGATAACCAAGCTCA
Organism: Sorex fumeus; assembly: GCF_029834395.1. Lineage (NCBI taxonomy): Eukaryota > Metazoa > Chordata > Mammalia > Eulipotyphla > Soricidae > Sorex > Sorex fumeus. The sequence continues at coordinate 36,892,925 of NW_026606101.1, read as the reverse complement.
TTGAGGTTTCTCGGGAGTTCAAGATGCCGCTCTGTTTAACGTTCATTGATTTAAAGAAGGCCTTTGATTCTGTTGAGACGGAAGCGGTCATTGAAGCCCTAGCCAATCAGGGCATTCAAGCCCAATACATCAGGATCCTCCGTGAGCTGTATTGCGTATTCACTACCAGGTTCTCACCATTCTACAAAGAAGTGATCGTTGATGTCAAGAGAGGGGTGCGGCAGGGTGATACCATTTCACTGAAACTCTTCAGTGCCACCCTCGAGAACATCATGCGATGACTGGAATGGGAAGGAATGGGAGTGAAGATAGATGGTCGGCAACTACACCACCTCCGCTTTGCTGATGACATTGTTTTAATAACACCAAACATCAGCCAAGCGGCACAAATGCTGGCCGACTTTGACCGTGAGTGTGGAAAGGTAGGACTACAGCTGAATCTTACGAAGACAATGTTTATGAGAAACAGCCTCGTTCCTGACGCCCCATTCGCTCTCAACGGAATGACCATCTCCGAATGCAACAGCTATGTGCACCTAGGTCGAGAGGTCAACATGACAAATGACCTGGCACCCGAGCTGCGCAGGAGGAAGAGAGCGGCTTGGAACGCCTTCAAGAACGTCGAAGAAATAGCTAAAAGGACGAAGAACCTCCTGCATTAACATATGCCTCAGAGACCTGGGCCCTATGCAAACAGGATGAGAACACTATTCAGGTCTCCCAAAGAAGAATAGAAACAGCTATGCTTGGAATATCACATTTCACTCAAATGAGAGAAAGAATCCGGAGTTCTGACATCCGTCGACGATCAAGAATCAGGGATGCTGTCTCATTTGCCAAGGTGTCGAAAATCAGATGGGCTGGTCACGTAATGAGATTTAAAGACGACCGTTGGACTAGAGCTGTTACGTACTGGATTCCACGGGATGTCAAAAGACCGCGTGGCAGCCCACCTACCAGATGGTCAGACTTCTTCGTCAAGATCATGAACCATCGGTTTGAGGCCCTTCATGTTCCCGGAGCGAACAGATGCCATTGGGCTACACTAGCACGCGACAGGGACAAATGGAGACGTTACTGGCGCCCGCTCGAGCAAATCAACGACTAACGGGAAGTTAAGTGATTAAGTGATTCCTTCTGTAATGCTTTTCCTTTATTTACTTTGATCCTAGCTCCTGACCTATATACTTTTTGAATAACTCCTTCTAAAGAACATGTTTTAGAAATTCTTATATGACACATCAACTGACAACAAAGTTTCTCCATTTTTGTTTGTCTGAGAGAGTCTGTTTATCTTTTTGAATAATACTTTCCCAGGATGCAGAATTTTGGTGACTTTTTCCCTTCAATACTTTCTATATTTTATTTCACTTGCTTCTTATTTGCATGATTTTCAAGAAGCTCAATAGGTTTCTATTTTATTTCTCCAATAGAAGAAAAGTTTTTGCTTTGGTTTCTTTATATTTATTTTTATGATTTAAAAAAACTTCGAATTTATTGAATATGGGGGATCATATGGGTTCTGGTGACCAAATCCAGGTTGGTTGCATGCAAGACAAGCACCTACCTGTTGCATTATTGCTCTGGACCCTATTTTTATGCATTTTGAAAATTCCAGCTCCACACCGTCTCCCCGAGTGACCCCCGCCCTCCCACACCTGTTGTCACAGTGTCCCCTTCTTCATCCTGTGACCCCTTCTGTCTCCTGTGGTAAGTTTCTTACTGAAGTCCATTCTTATTTTCTGTTGCCTTTGGGAATTTGTTATTTTCCTACTATGTTCCTTTATATCAAGCATATCAGAGAGTTGATTCTGTGTCTGTTCCTCTCCCTCTGACTCATTTCACCCAGCGCAATACTTTATCTGGTCATCTGTTCTTGGGCATTTATAGGGGTTGTTTCCAGATTTGGGCTCTTGTGAAGAGTGGTGCAATAAACATTGAAATGTCTTTGTCTTTTCTGAACAGTATTTTTGGGTTCTTTTTTTTTCATTTTTTATAATTTTATTTATTGAATCACCGTGAGAGCAGCTACAAAGCTTTCGGGTCTAAGTCTCTGTCATACAATGAAACACCCGTACCTTTACCAATGTCCATTCTCCACCCCCCAAAACCCCAATATACCCCCATCCCACTCCCTCCCCCTACCTATGGGGCAGATGATTTCCACATTACTCTCTCTCTACTTTGATCACATTCAATATTTTGACACCAGACCCACCATTATTATTTGAGATTTTACCCCAACACTCAGATCTGCTGATAAGGCAACAGTAGACAATTTGAGTTCTATTGCTGGTTATGAATAACATATCATGTCGCGTGGCTGCAGTAGGGCCATATTGATTTTGAAATTCCAAAATTTTAACACTTAAATCTGGAGGAATTTCTGCCAAAAGACACTGGGTTTCGAGATTTATTCCTGAGTCTCTGGGACCATGGCTGTTGAGCAGCTTGATCAGGAGCCTGAGAGGCCGTTCGTGGGTGATGACTTGGGGTCTCATTGGGGTGGGGAGGACAGGCTTGGCTCCACCCCCATCTCGTTAGGCCCAACAAGTTTCATCACTGCGGGCCCAAGCCTGACTGTCCAGTCGCCTCTGGAGGATGACAGCCACTGAGCCACCAGGGGGAAGCAGGCAGAGAGACAGCACCCTTTCCCCCCTGGGGTGGCCTGGTGAAGGTAACCTACTGTGTGGTCCGGACGCATTTCTGCCAAAGACCGCTGAGTTTCGAGATTTGTTTCTGAGTCTCTGGGATCATGGCTGTTAAGCAGCTTGATCAGGAGCCAGAGAGGCCATTTGTGGGCGATGACTTGGGGTCTTGTTGGGGTGGGGAAGACAGGCCTGGCTCCAACCCCAACCTGTGAAGCCCAACAAGTTTCATCACTGCGGGCCCAGACCTGACTGTCAATGGCCTCTGGAGAATGACGGCCACTGAGCCACCAAGGGGGAGTAGGGGGAGGGACAACACCCTTTCCCCCCTGGAGTGGTCCGGCGACAGTAACCTACTGTGTGGTCCGGATGCATTTCTTCCAAAAGCCGCTGGGTTTCGAGATTTGTTTCTGAGTCTCTGGGATCATGGCCGTTAAGCAGATTGATCAGGAGCCAGAGAGGCCGTTCGTGGGCAATGACTTGGGGTCTCGTTGGGGTGAGGAGGACAGGACCGGCTCCACCCCCATCCCGTGAAGTCCTGAGTGTCTCGTCACTGGGGGCCCAAACCTGAATGTCCAGTGGCCTCTGAAGGATGGCGGCCACTGGGCCATCGGGGGGAACAGGCCATGGCACAAAACCTATTTCCATCTGGGTTGGCCCAGCACCGGTAACCTACTGCAGGGACCAGATGCATTTCTGCCAAAAGCCGCTGAGTTTCGAGATTTGTTTCTGAGTCTCTGGGATCATGGCCATTAAGCAGTTCGATCAGGAACCAGAGAGGCCATGCCTCCAATTATAAAACTGAGCCGGAGGTGGTTTGTGGGTGTGTTTCCCACATACCTAACTTTTGGCCGTTTACTTTCTTGGTAAACTCTGCCCCAAGTTTTTTGGGGTCTGGCCAAAGGCACAGCAGCAATTTTGGGGTATCTGTAAGTCTGAAGGCGACATCAGGCTGCTGATACACTTGCCTCACAGGTACAGATTGACCTGCTGGCGGCACCATACCACCTATTTTTGGGTTCTTGAGGGTAGAGTCCAAGAAGTTAAGTAATTAAAATAAAATTTAATATATTAATAATTAATAATTTATTGGGATGGAGTGATAGGACCATGGGTAGGGCTCTTAACTTGCATGCATCTCACCTAAGTTTGATTCTTGGCATCCCATATGGTTCCCAAAGTTTGCCAGGAGTGATTGCTGAGCACAGAGCCAGGAGTAAGCCCTGAGCACCACTGAGTGTAGCCTCAGAACAAAAAAAAATTAAAATTAATCATCTTAATTATTAAATATCACTCCCTTTCCTTCCTTTGTGTTGTTGTGATTGTTGCAATGTTCACTGGCTGCACATCTGACTGTAATGTTCGAAGGGTGCTCCATACTTGGTTGCAGTGTTGCAAAAAACATGGTTGTGTGGGGCCACACATTGGTGGTGCCAGAGATCACACATCTGTGTCACTGGAGTTTTTCTGGGAATTATGTTTGGCCAGATTGGACAGTGCTGGAGACTGAACTCATTGTCTCATTCATACAGGTAAGTAATATACCTCTGAGGCACACTCTCAGGCTCTAGGTGTTACCATTGTTATATTATATAATATATATATTTGAATTTTATTTTATTTTTATAAAGTTGTTTACAATAATTTATTAAATTCAATATTCCAAAACCGATCCTACCACCATTACAGCTTCTCACCACCATATTTTGAATCTTTCCACCCTGACACCCAAAGGCTGCCCTTAAAGCAAGACATAAATTATTTATTTTGTATTGCTTGTTATAAATAATCCACTAAAAATGATCAAAAAACTGTTTCCTTAGAGAAAAGTGTGTGAGATTGTTGTATCTCACTCTGGAACCATTAAACCATTGTATAAGAGATAATTAACATGTTGTTAAAAGTTGAGCCTTGCGTGCTTATATATATGTATATATATTATATATATAATTATATATATATCACTATCACTATCACCCCATTCATTGATTCACTTGAGTGGGCCCAGTAACGTCTCTATTCGTCCCTGTCACATGCAAGTGTAGCCTGATGACATATTGGGGGCTCCTTCAGGATCAGGGGAATGAGGACCATTTATTGTTACTGTTTTTGACATATCGAATACGCCATGGTTAGCTTGTCACTCTCTGCCGTGTGGGCAGGATACTCTTGGTAGCTTGCTGGGCTCTCTGAGAGGGATGCAAGCTTTTGGGGAAGCCTCTAATCACCTTTACAGGTGTTGCTAGTCAGGTATATAGGCAGATATGATACTCTCAGTAGCCTGCCGGGTTCTCTGAGAGTGAGAACTAGAGAATAAGAGGTCGTGCGTCGTGAATGCTTGGTTTTAGAATCTCTGCAGTTGGTGGGTGTAACTGTCTAGCTACTGGAAGGTGGGAAAGCTGGGTGGAGGAGGCCCAGTCCCGAACCGAGTAGGCTTGGAGATCTCAGCCCCGGGTCCCGCACACTTGGGTTCCTCTGCCGGTTCCTCGTCCAAGCATGTGGAGAGTGGTCTCAGCATGTCTTTGGCTCGGTTCTGGAGGTCTTCAGCTGTCAGGGCTCTGCTTAGGGAGGACAGGGAAACTCAATCCGCCGTCCTCCAAGGGGCTCCGTTGAGGACAGCCAGGTGCGGGGGCAGAAGACTGTCTTGTTCTCTTCCAGGAGCTTAGTTTTAGATTCTCTGGATTCTGGCCATTGATGGGTTACAATTATATATATTATATATATAATACAATTATGCAATTATAATTCCTAACTTATTACACATATAATTTTAAAAATCAAGATTGGTTGCCTTCTACTTTACACCCCATCCAATGTGGTATGCTACTCTTGATACATCAGTGGTGCAGAGTATGAGATGTTGATCCAGGAATTCTAAAATTTAAAATAGGGTGATATAGCTAGAATTATTATTATTTTTTGTTTTATTGAATCACCGTGAGATATATAGGTACAAAGATTTCATGTTTGAGATTCAGTCATACAATGATCAAACACTCCTCCCTACACCAGTGTAAATTTTCCACTCCCATCCCAGTCTTCACCCTGTCTCTATGGCAGACAATTTCCACGATAATCTCTCTCTACTTTTAGGTATTATATTTGGGTATTATATATACTCTTGGGTATACTTTTGGGTATTATGTATACTTTCTCTACTTTTGGGTACTTTGCTCGAATTTTCCCACCACCATTCAGGCCTACCTGACAGGGGCAGACACTAGATCATTTATTTTCCATTGCCCATTTTGCATATCATGAGAGGTTGCACAACCACAAAAGTGGCTGCTTGCTTCTGGAATTCTAAGATTGTAAATGGTTGGGTTCCAGAGACATCTCTGTAGGGAGATAACCCATTTGGGATTCAACTGGGAGTTTCTGGACCCAGGCTGTTCGTGCACCAAGATGGCGTTCAGAAGTGGTTTGTGGGCGTGACAGCCAGCATCAAGAGTGGACGATGGGGGGCGGGGGGGGGGGGGGCTGGGAAGAGACTACCCAATTCTGCTGCCACCATGTGGCTTGGAGACTTAGTTCTGGTACCCGCATACCTGTGCCTTGCTTGTGTAAGTTCTTGGTCATCGGGATTCCATCTGGAGTAGGTGTAGAATTACATTTTTAACTGATGGTGACTTTGGGCTCTGGAGACATCTCTGCAGTGTGTTTCTCTCTTCTGAGATTTATTTATGAATCTCGTTAATGAACTTGTATGGTGCTAGAGACAGTTTGTGGGCATGACTGCCAGGCTCCCAGAAGAACAAGGAGATGGGGGGTGGAGATTGCCCATTCCTGACTCTATGCGAGTTTGGAGATTTCAGTCACGAGACCTGCATACCTGAGTTTTTTTAGTAGATTCACTCATGAATGAGGTTCACTCTGAGGCTTGGAGATTGGTGTGAGCATGGCAGTAATTGAGTTTTGGAGGTTTTGGCTGCCAGGCCTTTGTTGGGACTGGTGGTAGGACTTACCCAGCCCCTTCTCGGTTGCCCAGATCAGGTGTTATTATTATTAAAAAATTTTGCTGTTGCTGATTTGGGAGTAGCACTTTTCAGTGCCCAGGGGATATTCTCAGAAACCACTCTCAGAGAGAAGCTCAGAGGATCATGCAAAGTAAGGGGATCCATGCAGAGCTGGGAATTGGCCTTGGGCCTTCTGCACTAGTCCTTTGAACTATCTTCTTGGTCCAAGTGTAGTAACTATTATTATTATCAGCAGCAGCTTTACTATTTTATATCCTGGCTAGTGTTTTTTGAGCTTCCCTCTACTTCTATTTCCTTATTTTTTTTCTCTCTCTTTTTTCCTTTCTGGTTTTCTTACCAAGCATGTGCTATACTTTTTGTAGTTTTCCATAGTTTCTGGAGATTCTGTTCTATTTTATGGTCTTTTATCTATGCTTTCAGTTTAGAACTTTCAATTGTGATATACTTAAGCTCAGAGATGTTTTTTTTCTCATCAGTGTTTTATCTGTTGCTGTACCATCAAAGGCATTCTTTTTTCTTTTATGTTGGTGTTATCACTAATGGTTTTTCTTCTTTTAATTCTTTGATAAAATTTCTAGCTCTCTGCTTACATGACCCACCTGTTCTTGCATTTCGCTTTTTTTTTCTGTTGGCATTCGTGATATATTGATCATAGTTTAAAAAATTGGTTTCATATTTCCAATATGTCAACCCTATTTTATTCTTGCTTTGATTTATGTAATTTGAAAGAGTATTTGTTGTTGTTGCTGTTTTGTTTTGTTTTGTTTTGGGGCTACACTTGGTCCTGGCTAGAGGGATGCCAGGGATTGAACCTGGGTAGCTGCATGAAAGGAAAATCTTCTACCGCTATATGATTTCTCTGGCCCTTCAAAGAGTGTTTTTTGTTTGTTTGTTTGTTTGGGGGGTCTCACCCAGCAGTGCTATAAACCACTTCATTGTTGAGAGAGAGAGAAGGTGGACTTCCCTGTGGCGCTTGGAGTGACCATGTGGATTCAGTGATCAGACAGGGGCTCCCCACAGCTTTCTGCCCACCCCAGAATGTATTGCTACCTTTTAGTACACCTTGTAAATTTTGTGAGAGAGACATGAAGTAGGACAGGCTGAAAACAATAGCAATAAATAGCATTTTAATTTTTTTGCAATGTGGTAATGCTCGAGCGGGCCCAGTAACGTCTCCATTGGAGACTTTGTTGTTACTGTGTCTGGCATATCGAATACTCTCGGTAGCTTGCCTGGCTCTCCGAGAGGGGCGGAGGAATCGAACTCGGGTCGGCCATGTTGGCCGCTTGTAAGGCGAACGCCCTACCCGCTGTGCTAATAAGTTGTAGGGGAGGGGAATTGTTTTAAAATCTTATGGTAGATCTGATCTGTCAGTGAGCTTGTACTTCTAGACTTGGACTTTTCCATACCCCTTCAGTCGTCTCTCTCCCTCCCTATCCCTAAGTGTTGCAGACAAGATGGCTAGAGGGATCTGGGGGTGGGTGTTTTTCTTCCCCAAGTCAGCTGGTATCTAATAAAACCCCAATGAGCGGCTTTGGTAAAATAATTTGCAACAATGCTGGGGCTTGCTAAGCAGAACAGAGCGCGTTGGCATTTCAGAAATGGCTAATCTTCCTTCTTTCTCTTTGCTGGAAGAGTAAGAGGGTTGGTCTGTAATCTTTGTTATGGAAACCTGCTGGAGCTGCTGGCAGGAAAACTCAGAACAAGCTGAGCATGCCCTTCCTCCCAAGAACGGTCTTGTGTCCTACCAGAGATTCTATTTTTGTTGTTGTTTCGGAGGGTGGGGTGGAGGGAGAAAGGTTGTTCAAGAGGAGTGTGGGAGACTGGAGGCCCTGTCATTGATTCTGGCCAGACGACTGGCAGCCTAATGCAGGAGCGGGAGGACATGGTGCTGCTCAGGCCCTGTGTGTCTGTGCTGGAGATGCCTGGGTCACAGTGCTGCTGGGGGCCTCCAGGGTATTACCCAGCAAGTGCTCATGGAGGGGTGGTACCAGGAATCAAAGCTGTGCTATCTCCAGGCCTCCTGGCCCCTAGAAATTTAAACTTTCAGACTTATCCACACTGAAACTCTAACAATCTTTCATAGTTATATTTTCTTTCTTCAGCACTGGTTTTTATGGATGTTTCTGCTCAAATCTCTTCAAAGGGGGAGGGGGCGGGCTGTGACTTCTCTTTTTTTCACGGGCCTGTGAAGAACTTTGTTTTTCTGGTTGGAGGGTGCACACTCTGTGGTGCTCAGGGGCTATTCCTAGCTCTGTACTCTGTGTGCGTGTGCGTGTGCATGTGTGTGTGTGTGTGTGTGTGTGTGTGTGTGTGTGTGTGTGGTGTGTGCGCACAGGGCAGGAACCAGGGAAGGGGACAGTTCAATGAGATCATGCAGTGACGAGAATGAATTTAGGCCTCCTGTAAATAATGTGCTTCAGCCCATGTCTACTAAGGACTCTCTACCCCCCCAGCCCCCCAAGAATCATTGTTTCTTCATTTGTTCATTTATTGTTAGGATGGAATCATTACTTCCATGCTCCTACTTACTAGGCTGGAAACCAGAAGCTACTGTCCCCATTGTAAGCTTCAGTTTCTGTCTCAGTTATCTATTGGCTGAGTCCTGCTGCCTCAGTGGCAGAGAAGCCCAACTGTCATTTGCAGACTCAAGTCTACCCATTAGTTGTCTAGTCCTGCCTCTTGGAGCTGGGTTCTGCTGGCTTTGGTGGAGCCATTCACATCTCTGGCAGATACAGGGTCAGTGGGGTTGAATGATCTGTTGAAGCCTCAGCTGGAACTGAGAAAGAGTAAAACTATCAGGCTGCTTAAGAACCAAAGTGAGGGACTGGAGCAATAGTACAGGAGGTAGGGCGTTTGCTTTGCACGCAGTCCACCTGGGTTAGATCTCCAGCATCCCATATGATCCCCTGAGCACCACCAGGAGTAATTCCTGAGCGCATGAGCCAGGAGGAATCCCTGTGCATTGCCGGGTGTGACCCCCCCCCAAAAAAAAAGAAAAAAAAGAAAAAAAAAGAAAGAAAAGACCCAAAGTGAGAATTGGATAATATCATTTCTACTTCATTCTACTGGTTAAAGCATGTCACAAGGTCAACTCAGATTCCAGTGCTAATAGAGTGAACTCCTCTAATGGAGTGACTTGGACCATATTCAGCTATGCTCAGGACTCATTCCTGGCTCTGTACTCAGGGATCCTGGCTCTGAACTTAGGGAACCACAGGTAATACTGTGGATAGAATGGGGGTTGCCCATTTATAAAGCAAGTACTTTAATCCCTGTGCTAACTCTCTGATGACCTGTTTGGGTATTTTAATACCTGTATACTGATGTGCTTTGCAGTTGCACTATTTTATGCATTCTTATCCACAATGAGATCTAAAATATTTGCTTTCCTTAGTAAGCCTACTCTGCCAATTCAGCCAATGGCCATGGTCATTCTTGTTCTGGGTTTTAAAAAATAATTTTAGTTTGGGGGCCACAGTAGTGGTGCTCAGAGCCTACTTCAGTAGATTTATTACTCTGAAATCATTCCTGGCAGTGCTCAGAGAACTATGAAGTGCCAGGGTTGGAACATGGGCCTCCTGCCTTTAAAGCATGCACATACACTAATCTTTTGAACCATTTCCCTAGGGGCCAGATCATTCCTTATTTTTCTTTCTCAGACTCCCCACTCCTGTTCCACGTTTTACTTTCACTTTCAACAGCGAACTTTGTCTCCTTTCACTGAGAAAGCCACGACATCCAATCAAAGCTAGCCAGCCATTCTGACTGTGCTTATTTCTGCCACTTCCCATTCTCCCTCCTGCATGCTGTAACCAAGGAGGTAAATGCTGCTGGGGAGGATGAACCCTTTCATCTGAGTCCATGACCCTTCCCCATCAATTCAAGATTTTATGACTTCATTTTTCCAACTTCCATCTCCACAAAGCACCCCCAACATCATTTACATCAGCCTTTAAGTAAGCCAAATATTTTCTACCTTTATGACAATCTCTCTCTTGAGAAGTTTGCATCATATGTGTGGTATTCTTGCTAAATATTTAACCTGAATCTGATCATGAGGAAACAATCAGACAAATTCAGGGTGTGGGACATGCTATGTGACAAGTAGCCCAAACTCAGTGCCATGAAAAAGAGAAGAAGAGGAGGAGGGGAAGGGGGGGAAGAGGAATAGGAGGGGGAGAAGGAAAAGGAGAAGAGAAGAAGAAGGAGAAGGAGGAGGAGGAGGAGGAGGAGGAAGAAGAACTGTTTCAGATTAAAGGAAATAGCAGGGCTGTATCAACCAAATGGAATGCATTAACCTCAACTGGATCTTAGGCCAAAAAATAAATAAATAAAAAAGAAAGCAGCTCTATAGGAGACATTGGGGCTGTTGGGGAAATGTGATATGTTTCTTGGATGGTTTATTAATTCAGTGTTAATTTTTTTTTTTCAGTGAGAGGGAGCATTGAAGTCAGGCGGAGCAAGGCCTGGAACTCACTGAGCATTCAAGTACAAAAGCCTTTGTCTTTTGGAGGTTGGGGTGGCTTTTGCAGTGTGCAGTATTTTTTGCTCTCTACACCTCCACTCCACTGCTACACTCCCTTTCCCCCTCTTTTTCTTTCTTTCTTTCTTTCTTTTTTTTTTTTTTTTTAGGCCATACCCAATGATGCTTAGGGCTTATCCTGGCTCACTACTAGTGATCTTGCTTAGAGGACCATATGTGGTGCCAGGGACCAAGAGAATTCGGCTGTGTGCAAGGTGAGTGCCTTACCACTATCTCTATAATCCACCCCTTTGAAGCTAAACTGCAACCTTGGGTCTCCTCTAATTCTGAGTATTACTCAAAAGCAGCCTCAGGACACAGATCACTAATAAAGTCCTGACTCAGGCATCTCCATCAACTTGCTTGGATGCCTTGAGAAACCTCCCTTGTAACTGGGCTTGTCCACATCCCCTGGAACCACACCACAGTCTGTATACACTGATTGCTTTGAACTCAAGATTCGCACCAAATTGCACAGGTCTGACAGCATTTGAATCTTTAAATACCCAGGGTAGATCTCCAAGAACAAAGTGTGTCCTCCGCGTATTGCTCAGGATTATTTCCAGAGTGTGAGTTCATTTGGCCTGTGCTTTTGTGTGTACGACTCAGATAAGCAGTCTCCAGCCCATTTCCTTTGCTGCCTGGCTTTTACAAGTCCAATCAGTATTTAAATGTGGCAGTGACAGACCCCTCAGTATTTGTGAGCTGAAGGGATACACGAATGATTTAAGGTCTGATTCAGCTCCTAATCAAGCAAACTATCTGATTCCTGCAACTTTGGCTGAAGGAATAAGCAAGAATATCTTTTTAGGTTTTATCAGAGACATAGATATTTTATCTTCTTGTTCTTCGTGATCTCATAAAGTCTATATCTCCCTTGATAATTGAACACATTTATGAGCTAAGTTTTTGGAAAGGAAAAATCCTACTTTTTCCTGGATTTTATATGAAATGTGTATCCTCCCAAAAAGTTTGTGTCCTTGGAGCTGGGGTGATGGTTCAAAGGACGGAGCACATGTTTAGCATACAGGAGGACCTCAACTTGATTTCAAGTACTGAGTGGTTTCTTCAGCATTTCTAGGCATACCCCTTTCCAAAATAATAAAATAAAAGAGTAGATATTAAGCTTTTTTGCCATACCCAATGATGTTTGGGGCTCTGGAAGCCCCGGGTGGACCATGTGGTGCTGGGGATCGAGTTTGAGTCAATTATGTGCAAAACATTTGCTCAATTATGTGCGAAACATTTGCTCACAGCATTGAACTATCTCTCTGGATTTGTCTTTAAAAATAAAAAAAAATTGTCAAAAAAAAAAAACCCACAAAGGGGGAAAAAGGTGAACTGTTCTGTGATGTAATCCTGGAATTCTCGGAATTCATCAACAAGTAATTATTTTCAGGTAATAATTTAATATATGAGGGCTATGAAACTAAAACTTTCATTCTTTTTTTTTTTTTGGGTCACAGCCGGCGATGCTCAGGGGTTACTCGTGACTCTGCACTCAGGAATTACTCCTGGGGGTGCCTAGGGGGGGGCATATGGTATGACGGGGATAGAACCCAGGTGGGCCGCATGCAGAGCAAACGCCCTACCCTCTGTACTATCACTCCCGCCCCCAAAACTTTCATTCTTATGTGGATCTTCTGACTCACATTCTCTGTTCTTGTCCTGGGGTGAGATTTTTCTGTGAACTTCAGGGCCCTTGGAACCCTGCCGCTCCTGGCTAATAGCCAGTGTCCGATTGTGCTAGGTTGTAATCCCACATGCTGCCAGTAGGTGCCTCTCTGCTAACACTCGATATCTCTACAACTAAAAATTTGGGATTCCACGTGACAATTGGGAACAACACAAATTTTGTAGGTTTACATTTTTATTTAAGGGGTTATTAGATGCTTACCTTGCACGTGACCAACCTGGGTTCGATCTCTGGCATTCCATATGGTCTCCAAAGCACCCCCAGGAGTTATTCCTGAGTATAGAACCAGGAATGTATATGAAAGTCTTGGAACTAGCTCTGCCCAATAGATCATTTGGCAGTTTGTCCTACAGTCTCATGGTGCCGTGCCAACAGAACCTTAAAACTGGTCTACAAAACTGAATTTGGTATTGGAAGCAGTATTGGATTGGGGGAGGGACTCCAGGACAATGGTGATAGAGGGAAGTGGACACTTTGATGTAGGGTGTGGTATAGGGTCCGTGCCCATGAAACCCAATCAAGGAACAGTATCGCGAATGGCTGTGCTTAAAATAACATTAATAAAAATGAAAAGAAAAGCAACATTTCTGTGTTTTACAAAATAGAAGGAGAGTTATTGAAACCCTGGGTTAGTAAATCAATCTCTCCGCTTCTTCTATCTCCCTTCCCCTCCCTTGGTTGTTATTGTTGAAATGGGGATGGGGCGGTGGAGTTGGGTGCAAGTGGAACACAAGCTTGGTCGTGTGGCTCTTGGGGTCTCCGGTTGTGTGCTCTCATGAGTGTTCTCAGTACTTGCTGCAGGAGTTCTATGCTTTGGGCCTTAGTATCTTCATCTGTCAATTGGGGAAAATGGTTCTCTAGGCCAGGCTGAGGAGTGATTGATGTGCATATGAGCCTCACTGGATGGGGTCACAAATAACCCTGTTGCTTGCAGTGGCTGGTGACCCAGCATCTAGCTCCAAGCTAGTCTTCCTGTCCAGTGTCGTCCAGGGGCTGAATCTGGGAGAGGACACAGTCCAAGGCCTTGACCATCAGGCATATGGATTAGCCAGGAGCTGCCTAGGAGACCGGCTGCTGTGTCAACTTCATTCATCCAGAGGTCAGAGTCAAAGGCCAACCCGAGGCTGAACTAGTGTCCATGGAGTGGAGGGGGTGGGTCCATACGCCCACCTGTGTTTCCTGCATAATTAGCCCCTGCATGGCCTCTGTCCTCTTCTTGGATCAACAACAAAGGATGGCGTAACTTATGTCAGTTTGAATTTCTATTCTGGGTCACCCTTGCCTGCGTTAAGTGAATCATCTTTTCCCATTGTGCTACTGACAAGGTTTTTTCCAGCCTGGACCATCTCATCTGGGTACTGGTGGCTGGCCACAGGTGCGTGTGTGAGAGAGTAAAAAATTCCTGTAAAGTAACCTTTCTCCTGGAAATCTTGTTAAGAGTCACAGCCTGAATCTGGGGTTCTAGGAGGGGGCTGGAAATCGGTATCCCTTACGTGTTCCTGGGGATGCTGGTGCTGCTGCATCCAACACTATACTTTATTGAGGCCTCGTCAGGGGTTCTCAAGGAATGCCCCTGAGCCGGACCGGTAACATCTCCTCACAAGCTCCCTCTGTCTCTCTCCTTCTGTCTCTCCCTCTCCCCCTCCCTCTCTTTTTTTCTCTCTCTCTCCCTCTCTCTGTGTATGTGTGTGTGTGTCTGTGTGTGTGTGTGTGTGTGTGCGCTCATGTGTTTGGTAATGTCATTTATATTTTTGTAAATATATAACTAAATAGCCAAGAGAAAAGACTGAGAAATTTTAAAGAACTTTAAGTAAAAAAATAAAAATATTTAGGCTCTCAGTATTTTGGTGTTTCCTTTGTTTTTTTTTCAATGTTTTGTTGTTGCTGATTTCTTTCTTCTAATTTTTATTTAGACATGATTTACAATCATGTTAATAACCGTTTTACCTCACACAATGTTCCAACAACACACTCCCCACCAGAGTGTCACCTTTCCTCCACTGATGTCCCAAGGACCCTATCCCCCATCCTTGGTACGGAAGTCACTTCTCTGGTCTTTGATCATTTGTTTTACTCTTATTATGCTTATTTATAAATAGGAAATATGGATTTGCATGTTATCTTCGTTCAGGGGCCATGCTAACCTTCTCTGCATTGTTCCAGTTTCAGCAGATGTGCTGCCGAAGCTATCAGAGTAATCTAAGTTTTATCAGGCTTTACTACTGGCTCAGGTATAGGCTAATATTTGAGAACCACTGTTCTAAATTATTGGTTCACAAACCTAGCTGCTCTTTGGAAGAGGCATGGGCAATTCCAAAATAGATAGCAGTATTTTCTTTCTCTTTTTTTCTGTTGCTACATTTCAGCAATGCCAGAAATTGAACCTATCACAAACCCAAGGCAATGCTCCAACGCTGAACCGTATCCCGGCCCTTGGCTGCTCTTTGCAATCACCTGTTTCCAGTTATTGTTTGTCTTTATTTTAAAATTTGCTTTTGATTGTTTTAAAAATCAGCATCTTGGAAGCATAATTTCCTGGAAAGTTAAAAAATAAGTTTCCTGGATCCTAAACTCTGATTTGATTGCTCTCGAACGTAAAATGGCACTGACATTTAGAGTTTCTCTCTGTCTGTCTCTCTTTCTTCCCTTTCTTCAACTTAGTTAATCTAGTAACATATCCTGGCACAAAAGCAGTTTGATCTTTGTCTTTAACCAGTGGCTTTGTTTTTGGCCATCTCTATGTTCTCTCTTTGGAGAAGGGACTATCCAAATCTTTCTTTTATTTGGTTGGTTTTTGTTATCAAGTTGTATAATTTTTTATACTCATTGGATATTAATTCTTGTTCAGATGTTATTTGATGACCCTATGTATTCTCCCACTTACTATCTCTTCCCCTCCCCATTTCTATTTTATTTTTCTCTTACTGTACAAAAGTGTTTAGTTTAGTTGTTTGACTGTTTTCCTTTCATTTTCCTTATTGTTAGAATTAAGTTCTCTAAAATACCTCAAATATTATTCTCATGAAATATTTCACCTATACTCTCTTCTATGAATTTTATGGTTTTGACTGTTACATCAAGATCTCTAATTCACTTTGAATTTATCCTATTTATTCTGTGTATGGGGTTAGGGAGTAGTTTGGCTTCTTTCTTTTGCATGTGGCAGTTCAGTTTTTGCAGAACTGTTTGTTGAAGAGATTCTCTTTTCCCCATAATGCAGTCATAAATCCTTTGTCATAGATTAAGTATCAACTAGTATGTGGGCTGATTTCTGGACTTTCATTGTAACCCACTGACCTATGTGTCTCCTTCATACCAATACTATGCAATATTAGTCATTCTCAATTTAGGAAGGTTTGAAGTCAGATAACATGATGCCTCCTTTTTACTTTTTCTTCCTCAATATTGTCAATAGTTATTTAAAGTCTTCCATGATTTCATATAAACACTGGTGCTTTCTTCATTCTATTTCCCTAAACATGTTATTGGAGTTTTGAATGTAATTCTATTAAGTTGTATGTAGTTTTTGGTAAAATGGACATTTGGACTATGTTAACTCTCCCCATTTATGTACATGGAATGACTTTATATTTCTTAGTGTTTTGTTGTATATCTTTTAGTGATGTCTTGCCTTTTTTATTTTGTTTTTGGTCCACACCCAGCAGTGCTCAGGGTTTACTCTGTCTCTGTGCTCAGGAATCACTCTTGATGGGCTCAGGGAACCATACTAGTTGCTGGGAACTGAACTCAGGTCTGCAGCATTCAACGCAAGTGCCATCCTTGTTGGACTATCACTCTGGTCCCTTTCTTGTTATTTTTATATTGGCCTTTAACCTCCTTTGTTAAATTAATTCCTAAGTTTTAATTCTTTTGTAGGCAATTGTGGGATTGCTTTCTTAATTTCTTCCTCTCACTATTTATTTTTATTGAATCATTGTGAGATACAAAGTTGTTCATGATTGGGTTTAGTCGTACAATGGGTTCAGTCTTATCCCTTAACCAGTGCACATTTCCCACCACCAATGTCCCCAGTTTCTAGTTTCCCTCTAGTCCCCCCCAGCCTAACTCTATGGTAGGCATTTCTCTACCTCTCTCTCTCTCTCTCTCTCTCTCTCTCTCTCCCCCCCCCCCTCTCCTTTTAGGCATTGTGTTTTGTAAGACAGGTACTGAAGAGCTAGCATGTGTATCCCTTTATCTCCTTTCAGCACTCAGTTCTCCAGAGTGATAATTTCCAACTATCATTGTCATAGTGCTCCCTTCTGTGCCCTATCTGTACTCCTGCTCCTCCCTTACGGAGCTTCCTACCATACACCAGTCTTCTTGGCACTTGTTTCTATTGTCTTTGGGTTTTACTCACATACTATGATTTTTTTTTTTTTTGCAAATGCATGCAATCATTCTATGTTTGACCCTCTCCCTCTAATTTCACTCAGCAGGATACTCTCCATGTCCATCCATGCATAAGCAAATTTCATGACTTCATTTTTCCTAACAGCTGTGTAGTGTTTCGTTGTGTAGATGTACCATAGTTTCTCATAGTTTCTTTATCCACTCATCTGTTCTTGGGCAATTTGGTTGTTTCCAGATTCTGGTTTCTATGAACTGTGCTGAAGTGAATATAGAAGTGCAGATGGCTTTTCTGCTGTGTGTTTTTGGGCCACTATGGTGCATTCCTAGGAGCATTATTGCTGGGTCATAGGGAATCTCAATATCTAGTTTTTTTGAGGAATGTTAATATTATTTTCCAGAAAGGCTAGCAGTCCCTTTCTCTCTGCACCCACCCTAGCACTGGTTGTTCTTTTTAATGTGAGTCAGTCACTGGTGTGAGATGGTACCTCATTGTTGTTTTGATTTGCATTTCCCTGTTGATTAGTGATGTAGAGCACTTTTCCACGTGCCTTTTGGCCATTTGTATTTCTTATTTGAGTAAGTTTCTGTTAATTTCTTCTTCCCATTTTTTGATGGGGTTGGAGTTTTTATCTTGCAAAATTCTTCCAGTGCCTTATACACACATATTATCATATATATTAAGCCCCTTACAGATGGGTGTTGGGTAAATATTTTTTCTCATTCCATGGATTGATGGGCTGTCTTTCTATCCTGACCATCACTTCCTTTGAGGAGCAGAAGATTCTTATTTTTATGTAGTCCCATTCGCTTCTCTTTGCTTCTACTTGTGTGGTCAGTGGTGTTTTATCCTCAAAGATGCCTTTAGTTTCTTACATACAGAAATTCAACAATGTATTGAACTGATTTTGTACTAAGCTATTGATTTTTTGTACACCTTATTTCTTTCTAATAACACTCTCCTCTTTTCTTTTATGGGGTCCCACATTCAGTGTTTCTGGGCTAGAGTTGGAACTGTTTCTGGATGGCATGTGGAGCCAGGGATCAAACCTGGGACCTTTCACATGCTAGGATGTGCTCTACCACTAGAGCTACCCCCAGTCCTCTAGTATTTATTATTATTTTTTGGTTTCTTGCCATACCTGGTGGTGTTCAGAGATCAGTCTTGGTGGTTCTTGAGGGATCACATATGAAGTGTTGATCAAATACTGGGTCAGCCACACATGGAACAACTTTTTGCTGGAGTTCTTATGGTGATATATAAATATATAAAATATCTGCAAATAATGATAGTTCACTTCATTTATTAGATTACTTTAATTTATTTAGTTCTTTATTTATTGATTTGGGGGCCACACACAGTGGTGTTCACTTCTGGCTCTGTGCTCAGGGCTTGGAGGACCATATGAGGTGCTGGTGATTGAACCAGAATCAGCTGCATGTGAAGCAAGAGTACCTACTGTACTATTACTTTAGCCCTGTCTTTTTATTTATTTTTTGTTTTGTTTAATTGCTTTGGATAAGACCTCTAATACTGAAATTGCACTGGAGCACTAGTACACCAGTGCCACAAAGCCCGAGACATTACGTGGCATGTACTCGTGGAATTCTAAAATTTTAAATAGGGTTCTAGAGCTGGAGTTAATTTTTTTTTTTTTTTTTTGCTTTTTTGGGTCATACCCGGCGATGCACAGGGGTTACTCCTGACTCATGCACTCAGGAATTACTCCTGGCGATGCTCCGAGGACCATCTGGGATGCTGGGAATCAAACCTGGGTTGGCCACATGGAAGGCAAACGCCCTACTCGCTGTGCTATTGCTCCAGCCCCAGAGTTAAATTTTTTAACTGGATAGTGATTTTGGGGTCCAGAGGCATCTTTGTAGCGTATTTCTCTCTTCCAATATTCATTTGTGAGTCTCTGGATCATGACCATTAATATGCTTAAATAGCGTCCAGAGGCAGTTCATGGGCATGAGTGCCAGGAAAACAGAAGGGTGAGTAGATGGGTGAGGGGCTCATCCCCAACTCTGTGAACTTGGAGCTTTCAGTCACAAAACCTGCATACCTGGGTTTTCAGTATACCTGGGATTCATTCTCATGTGTGGGGGACTCCAGACAAGCCTGTGAGGTCAGCGTGAGCTTAGTGGAGATTGGGTTCTGGAGGTTTATGGCTCTGGGGTTCTTTCATGGCAGGTGGAGAGACACATCTGCCCTGCTCCGAGGTGCCTTGATGAAATCAGCCTGGTGCAGGGTGAGAAGACATCTCTGTGGGGTGCTGTTCTCTTTTGAGATTCATTTGTGAGTCTCAGTGTTCCCTTCTTGACCTATGCCTCCTTCCCCCACAGTGGCAAGCTTCCTACTAAGGACAAGTTCTCTTGCTCTGTTTCTATGGCCTTTGTTTCTATTGGGCATTAGTTATTCCACTGCTGTATTTCTTCATATTCCACAGATGAATGAGATCATTCTGTGTCTGTCCCTCTCCTTCTGACTAATTTCACTCAGCATGCTACTCTCCAGACCCATCCATGTCTCAGCAAATTGCATGACTTTATCTTTTCTTATGGCCAAGTAGCATTCCACTGTGTGTATTTACCATAATTTCCTTATCCAATCATCTTTTCTTGGACACTTGGGTTGTTTGTAGATTTTGGCTATTGTGAATAGCACTGCAGTGAATGTAGATGTGCAGATGTCTTTTCTGCATTGTGTTTTTGGGCACTAGGAATATATGTACAGGATAGCTTAAATTTTACCAATACATATCTTGGTGCAACCAACCTTCCTTCCTTCTTTCCTTCCTTCCTTCCTTCCTTCCTTCCTTCCTTCCTTCCTTCCTTCCTTCCTTCCCTCCCTTCTTTTTAATTTTCTCACTATTTTTTAATTTCTAGAATCACATCAGAATGGGCTGGAGCAATAGCACAGTGGGTACAGTGTTTGTGTTGCACACAGCCAGCCCAGCTGAGCTGGGTTCAATTCCTCCACCCCTCTTGGAGAGCCCGGCAAGCTACTGAGAGTATCTCGCCCGCACAGCAAAGCCTGGCAAGATACCTGTGATGTATTCAATATGCCAAACACAGTAACAAGTATCACAATGGAGACGTTACTGGGTCCACTCGAGCAAATCGATGAACAGCGGGAGGACAGAGACAGTGACAGTGACACATCAGAATAAATTTCAGGTATCATGCCCTTTACCTCCCAAAGCATTAGTTGTGTAATTCCTAAAATTATAAAAGACGTTCTTTTATATAATCACAGTTTAATTATTAAACTCAAGAAGTTTACATCAATTCAATATACTTATCTAGTCTACAAACCTTATTCAGATCCAGATTTCACCAATTGTTCAAACAAAGTGCTTCATAGCAAAATACTGTGCCAGATCATGTTTCATTTAATTGTAATGTCTTGACTTACCTCAAACCTGTGTGGAACTGTTCCTTGGACTTTCTTTGTCTCTTGAGGCTCTGGCATTTTTGAAGAGGATGGGTTAGTTACTTTGTAGGATGCCCCCGAATTTGAGTCTGATGGTTCGTCATGCTTAGATATGGGTTATGCATTTTGGCAAGAATATTAGGAAAGGAATGTGTTCTCAGTGTATTGTATCAGAAGAAACTGAGGTCAGTTTTTTGCTTTGGGAAATTTTACACCAATTTGGGTTGTAACTATTCCTAGCAAAACAGAAGGCAGGAAGCATATAGGGAGATGGGTATGTGTTTACAAGAACAAAAGGTAATTGCTCAACATTTCAAAGGACAGAAGCAGAAGTTCAAAGGCAGAGGGAAAAGATTTAAGACAGAGAAAACAGAGAACAATGGTTAGAAAGCTGAAACACAGAATCAACTGCGGCTATTAAAAAAATGCTGAAGGTAACCAAACAAACTTCTGAATTGCTTGCTAGAAAAACACTGATTTATTCTCTGTTGAATAAAAAAAGAATGTGCCTATTGTAGAAAAATACAAGAAATATAAAGAAGAAAATAATAACTCCAAAACCAGTTGTAACCATTGCTAATATTTTGACGTATTTACTCCCAGGCCCCTGAAAGGGCTTTTGAAGTTGTGCTTGGAGCAAGTCACACATTAGGGAAGAGCTAAAATGTTCCCCATCTCTAGGGATGTGAAGTCATGCTGACAAAGACTGACGAGGCAGCACTTTCACGCTGAGAAGAATCTACGGCTGTAGGTGAGAAGGAAAGAAGGAAAGAAATGGGCTCTGCTCTCTCTTTGCGAGAGCAGAGCCCACTATTCCTGACTTTGCAAAACCACAAACACCAAAGTTTGGAAGTAGACAAACCTTTCATTTGCTTTATTTTGTGGACCACATCTGTGCTCAGGGACTATTCCTGGCTCTATGTTTAGGAATGACCCTTCGCGTTCGCAGGGGACTGTATGTGGTTCCAGGAACTTAAACAGGGTGGTGGTTGATGTAACCATATGCAAGGCAAGTGCCTTACCTCTTGCACTAAGTCTCTGTCCCCAAACAAATTGGCAGGCTTTTTTTTTTAAGAATTGATCATTTTTGTTATTTATTTATTTATTTTTAGATTGTTCCAGCTTGAGGTTAATTTTTATTTATTTTTTAATTGAGTCACCGTGAGATACAGTGACAAAGTTTCCATGATTGAGTTTCAGTCATAAAATGACCAAACACTCATCCCTCCACCAGTGTAACTTTCCCACCACCAATGTCCCCAGTATTCCTCCCGCCACCTCCACTCCACTCCACTTCGTGTCTCTATGGGCAGACAATTTCCTTCTTACTCTCTCTCTACTTTTGGGCATTATGGTTTGCAATACAGACACTGAAAGGCCATCATATTTAGTCTTTGGCAGTTTTTCCCCCCTGGTCTTTGAGGTTTTGGGACAAACCTACTGGTGCTTAGTGCTTACTCCTGTCTTTGTGCTCAGTAATTCCTCCTGGTAGGGCTTGGGTGGACCAAATGTGATGCCAGAGGTCAAATCAGTTGACTCCATGCAAGGCAAGGACCTACCCACTGTACTATCTCTCCAGTCCCAGCTCTCTTGTTATTAATTTGTACAAATAAAAGGGGAGCAGGTTGTGTAATGACAGGAGAGTCCCAACTTTAGGAGAAGCTGAGCTCTCCTGAGCTCAATTAGGGCATGGCAGGGCATCCTGGTCGGAAAACCACAAAGGGAGAGGGTGGCCTAGGAGTCTGCTCCAGGTCTCTTCTGTTTGCTTGGGTTTCTGGGAGGAGAAAGGTGCTGTCCTGGAGCAGCTATTCCAGATGGTGGCATGTAGCAGTGAGGACAAGTGAGCAAAGTCCTGCTTGGTCCTACAGTGTCAGGTAGAGCTGGCTAACCTGGCCAACCTGGAGGTTAACCTGGCACGAGGCATCCAGTTCACCGTGGTACTAGAGACCCTGAAGGCAGTGTTGAGTGAGTGGCCGAGAGCTGCCATCATAGGAGGGAAGCGAGTGGGGTGAATGCATGTCAGGGTGAGCCGCAGCTGGAGGAACGCAATAGTAGGGTGCTCACAGCACACTGTGCCAGGTGCCAAGCACGGTGCTAGGAGCTCTGTATGCTACGGGCCCACACAACTTTTGCCCCATTTCTAGTCTTTGTTGTACAGACAACGATAACAAGAGTCAAAAGGTAAATAAAATGGCAGGTTCCATGAACAGCACATCCAAAGTCAGTCACCTGAGTCCCCATGAATCTTACTGTTTCGGACTTCTCTCCACAGGGGTGTTCTCTGCCTTTGGAGTAGGGGGAACTAATACCCCAAGACACCCTCAATCAGTGAGGGCAGGATTGGTGAAGAATACTGCAATTTACCAGAAAGATGGTTACAGAGGTTAAAGCTTAAATCTTGCTTGATTGCACCACTGGCTTGATCTGAGATACCACATAGGTCTCTGAGCATTTCCTGGATGAAGCCCTGGAGCTCCCAAGCTGAGACTTAGTGTGAGGGGCTTTTGGGCTTCTGGAGAGCCTTTTGGGATCCGCTATCACCATGACCAAATTAGTATCCCAACCTGTCCTTGATAAGACTTTTTTTTTTTTCGTTTTGGGGCCACACTCAGTGGTCCTCAGAGCTTCCTGAGTTTTGCGCTTAGGTTTTACTCCTGGTGGTTCTTGGAGCACCATATGCAGTGCCGGGATCAAATCTGGGTTGGCTATGTGCAAGGCAAGCACTATCTCTCTTTTTTAAGTTTTTGTTTTTGTTTCGGGGCCACACCTGGTGATGCTCAGGGGTTACTCCAGGCTCTGTGCTCAGGAATCATTCCTGATGCAGGGAATTGAACCTGTGTTGACCCTGCGCAAGACAAGTGCCCTATCTACTGTACTAACCCCCAAGACAATTTTTTTTTATTGTGGTGAAAGACATCTAACATAAGATGTACCTTCTTAAATACTTGAAGTATGCAGCATGTAGTGTTAATATGTGCATCGTGTACATCAGATCTCTAGAACGATTTCATCTGGCAAAACAGATACTCTTTGAACAACTTTTCTTTTGTCCTCTCCCAGCGCCCTTTCTACTTTCAGTTTCTGTATATTTGACTAGTTTGCACAGCACATAGTGGAAGCATGGCACCTGTCCTTCTGTGAGTGCATTATTTAGCATAATATCCTCAAGGTATAATGACATTGCAGCCTGTGACAGGGTTTCGTCTTCAGGATGAAAAATACTCCGTTGTGTGTATATTCCATCTCTTGCTCAACCATTCATCATCGATGGATGAGGTTGCTTCCAGCTCTTAGTTACTGAAACATGCTGCTGAAAACAAAAGGAACTAAATACCTTTTGAGGTTCTATTTAGCTAATTTATTAATTAATTTCTCTATTAAAATTTTATTTCATTACCATGATTTTTCAACACTTCCAACGATGAGGTTCCATGTGTGAAGCATCCCAACACCCACTCTGCTAGAGCGGTTGCTCCTGCCTCCGTCATCTGCTTGTCTCCCCATGGGAAGGTCTGTTCTTTGATTCTGTAGCTTTGGGCTATTTGTTATTCCCTTATTTATGTCACCTATGAGAGGTAAGAGATCCTATTTTAAGTTATTTGTGCTGTATGCTGAGAAGTGAAATTGCTGGATCAAATGGTAATTTCTTTTAAGTGTCTGAGGAAAGTTCACACTATTCTGAAATAACAGCATTATACTGATATTCGATTGTGAGGAGCATTGTCCACTCTCTCTGAGAGGCCCCAGAGTGATCCAAGTGGTAGCCTACTCATAAATGCTTTATTTTATAGCTTTTCTTTTCCTTTCTTAATTTTCTTTTCTTTTTTTTTTATTTATTTTTTTACAGTTGTAGATTTACAATTTTTTTTGTGCTTGGGTTTCAATTATACAATGATCAGATACCCATCCCTCCACCAGTGCCCATTTTTCACCACCATGGATAATATCCCTCCCGGGAAGGAACACCCAGGCGCGGGGGCAGAGACTGCACTGTTCTCGTCCGGGATCTGGATTTTATAGTCTCTGAGTCTTGGCCGCTGATGGGATTACACGGCGCCAGGGGGCCAGGTGGTGGGTGTGACCCCCACCTACTGGAATTTGGAGGATCTGGGTGGAAGATGCTCGACTCCAATTCGAGTAGGCTTGGAATCCCATCAACAACCAAAATCCAGAGACTATAAAACCCAGTTCCCGGAAGACATCTTATTATCTCATTCCTACTTTGGACAAACTGGAAGGCTACCGAATGTAGCCTGCCCACACGTCAGAGTCTGGCAAACTCCCCGTGGCGTACCCGATATGCCAAATACCAGTAACAATGATGGGTCTCATTCTCCTAAGCCTGAATATGGCACTTTTAAAAAAATCTCAGGGCTAGGACAAAGGAGACGTTACTGGGGCCTGCTAGAGGCAATCGACAAACCTTCTTTTCTTACTTCCCCACTCTCTTCCCTCTATTTCCCAGAACCTCCACCCAGATAAACAACATGCACTGTATTTCTGGCAGGGCTGCTCTAACTAGAACCTCAACAAGGTCTGCCACTTCAGTGATTGCTGGGCAATAAGTCACTCTAAGCTCAATGACTTGAGATTGTTTCAATCTGTTGTCATTAAAATTGTAACTTAGGGTTTTGTGAATTTACTGGGCTGGGCTGAATAGTTTTCACTTGGAGTAGTAAAATGTGGTCACAGTTCAATGCTGGCTGGGGCTGGAGGATAGGGGGCTGGATACACTTGAGGACTCCCTCACAGACTTTCAGACAATGATGGAAGTTGAGAGATCTGTTAGAAGTCACTCTTGAGTACGGGTCCAATTCACTATGTGGTGTCCAGTTTCAGAGAAGAGCAGCACAGGTGAGCATCTCAGCAGGCAAGTGTAGAAAACTGCTAGTTGATGACTTTGCTGAAAATAGTACAATGTTATCTCTATCATATTCCCTTGGGAAGATCACTTAGAGCATTTGTATTGGAGAAAACACTACTTTCTATTGGTGAAGGCACCTCTATCAAGAGGCAAAAAACGACTTTTACTTCTCTTTTTTTGACCTTCACTTCTTGAAGGGTGTGGAGATCAAGTCCACACTGCAGCATAACATGTGGGTTAAGAGATACTTTTGTCATCATCTTTGGAAAATACTATTGTCCACACGGATGGGGCTAGAGTGCCAATTTAGGCAGTATGAGTTGGCAAATTATAATTTCAGCATTTAGTAGCTTCCATTTGATGGTCATATATTTTGGTTTTGTTTGGGGGCCACATTCAGTGGTGTCCTAGGCCTACTCTTGGCTCTGTGCTCAGGAACAACTCCTGAGGGTGCTGGGAAACCCAGATGGTGCCAGGGACCAAGTCAGGGTTGGCTGTGGGCAAAGCAAGTACCTTAACCTTTGTCTTCTCCCTCTGACCGAACCCCAGATTTCTGATATTTTCAGAAGACTGGAGAGTCAGAAATAATGGTAAATCTGAGAGATGCTGTATTTGTTTGTTATTACCCCATTTCTATATCTGGACAGATGTGACTTAGGAAAGTATAGGTCTCAAGTGAATTTCAAAAAAGTGGAGAGAACATCTATTTTTTCACTCTTTAGTCTTTTTAGCCACTCTGTGAGTTTCAGAGGAAGGGCAGTGGTGTGTGGGCATGCGTGGGACTTGAGTATTGGGTGGCTGGGAACCGTTCCCCCTGGTTGGCCCAGGGGATGGATGGATGAAGGACCAGAGGAACAGAAAAACAGGGCCTAGGTCCCAGTCTGGTTGGTAGTCAGTTTATTTCTCTCTCCTCCCCAGTGTAGTCTAATCTCTCCCTTATAGCACAATCATAATCATAGTTTTGGTCGTAGTCTCAGTGATCATAGTTCTATCATCCTAGTCTCCTTGTAGACCTCAAAGTTCTCTACTTCATTATATCTTCTTCCTCATCTCATCGTCTCTCATAGTCCCTCTTTCCTCTTACAGCATATTTATACAGCAATCATGAAGGGTGGGGATACACATAGGTGGGGTTGAACATTGTCATAACAACAAATAGAGATAAAGCCACTCCTTCAGGGGAAGTTCTAGGAGACAACTCAAGGACAAAATCTCATCAGCACTCTAGTTTACTAGGTGATCCACTCAAGGGCAGGCTTCCATCTAGGGTGTATTGCTTTCTCCTTCCTCAGCTAATAATCTATTTAAACAAGCATAGTAAATTTATTTCTTATAACACTTCTCCTGCCCCCGTGCCAGGCTGTCTTCATCGGAGCACCTGGGAGGGGGGCGGGTTGAGTTTCCCTCCCCACTCAATCAGAGCCCTGACAGCCGAAAACCTCCAGAACCCAGCCACAGCCATGCTCAAGCCATTCTCCACACGCTTGGACAAGCCTCACCCATGAGGGAACCGACAGAGGAACCCAGGTATGCGGGACCCGTGACTGAGAGCTCCAAACCTGCTGTGATTGAGGATGGACCTCCTCCACCAAGGTCCCCGTTTTCCAGAAGCTTGGCAGCCACACCCACAAACTGCCCCAGGCACCATGTAATCTCATCAATGGCGAAGATCCAGAGACTATAAAACAAAGCTCCTGGAAGAGAGCGAACTAGTTTTTCCTGAAGAGCCTCTTGGAGAGCCCAGCAAGAGTATCCCGCCTGCACGGCAGAGTCTGGCAAGCTACCCATGGCGTATTCAATATGCCCACAACAGTAACAATATCAGGTCTCATTCCCCTGACGCTGAAAGAGCCTCCAATGTGGTAGCGTTGGGAAAGACGAGTAAGGAGAGACATATAAAATCTCAGGGCTGGGACTAATGGAGATCTTATTGGTGCCCTCTCAGGTAAATCGATGAATAATGGGATGACAGTGATACAGTGAATATTTATAGTCATTTTGTATGAACACAGTAAAAGATATATTAAGCTTAATGGTTGGCTCTTCCTGGGGACATCTCACTATATATCCCAGACCACAGTCCTCAGGCCAAGTTAGTCTTTCCTAACCCCAGCAGGGTCCTTATTCAGTTACTTCTTTTTGGATCGTGACAGAGTTTGCTCCATGGCATCGCTCTTATTATACTTACGGTATTATACTTATACTTATGGTTAGTTTGTCCCCTTTCAATGCCAGGGTAGCTTACAGCTTGCCTTGGGTCCATCCAGTCCCTCCGTTGGGACCCTCCTTTTGGGGGTGTTAGGAACTAAGGGAAACTGAGCCTTAGGCAGGTAAATGTGATGGATGTTCAGGAGTAAATATTATTTGGAGTCAATTAACTCCCATGTTACAAAAACATAGCATTGACTTCTTCTTGTGTCTATACAAAAACGACATTGCTAAATAAGCCATGCTAATTACATAAAGGAAAGAGAAAAGCTATATAGGATTATTAGTGCTTGATGGAATTGGGTGTACCTCAGGAGCACTGTTGTGGGAGTAACTAAATAAACCTAAGCTCCCTGCAGGAGAAGCAAGGACAATCTAATGTTACCAACAATGGACCAGTCATTCTGGCCCTCATTTCTATTGTCGTTGGGTATTATACTATGTTCTTTTTAATATCCCACAAATGAGTGTGAACATTCTGTGTCTCTTTCCTTCTGACTTGTCTCATTCAACATGATACTCTCCATATCCATATAAGTGTCAGAAAATTTCATGACTTCACTTTTCCTAATGGCTGCATAATATACAATTGTGTATGTGGACCATAATTTCTTTATCAAGTCATCTATTCCAGGCACTTGAGTTGTTTCCAAATTGTGGCTATTGTGACTTGTGCTGCAATGAACATGTAAGTACATATGGCTTTTCTGTATTATGTTTTTGGACTACTAAGATATATTTCCAGGAGTGGTATTTCTGGGTCATATGGAAGCTCAATTTTCTAAAGAACTTCCATAGAAACTTTTACATTTTAAAATCTTTCTTCTTTTTTATTTCATTAATTTTTAAAAAATTGTAGGCACCATTGTTTGCAGTACTTTTAAAAAATTTTATTTTATTTTTATAAAGTTGTTCACAATAATTCATTACAGTTAATATTCAAATATCAATTCCACCACCATTGTACCTTACCACCACCATATTCTGAATGTTTCCACCCTAAATCCCAAACTGTGCCCCCCAAAGCAGAACCAAAACAATTAATTTTGTATTGATTGTTATGAATAATCTGCTAAAAATGGTCCAATAAAGTTTTCTTAGAGGAAAGTGTGTGAAGATTGTTGTATTTCATCCTGGAGCCATTAAGTCCATGTATAAGAGATTAATAACATTTATTAAACCACATTTGTTGTGTGATTTGCAATACTTTTATTGATAGTTTAATGCATACAATGTTCAACACCACACCCTCTACCAGAGTGTCCCACACCACACACTCTACACACTTTCATTCCTCTCATGAGGGTAAGCCCAGTTCTAGAAACTGATCAGGGTTCGTAACCTTCATATTCCTTAGTATGTCTCTTTATATCCCACCTATGAGAGATTGTTCTGTATCTGTCTCTTACCATGCCGAGTGAAGTAAGTGAAGTGACTTACTTCACTCGGCATGATACTATCCAGTTCCAGTCATAGAATAGCAAATTGTTTGATATAATCTTATGTTGTAGCCTGGCCATGATCCAGAGACTCACAAATAAATCTCAGAAGAGAACAACACGCTGCAGAGATGTCTCCTCACCCCACTCCAGGATGACTTTATCCAGGTACTCAGAGGGGGGTGGGTGTGTTTCTCACCTACCCCAAGAGAACACTGGCAGCCACAAACCTCCAGAACCCAATCATCACCGATCTCACAGCCAATCTTCCTAGGCTTAGGATGAGACCCTCACGCATGAGAATGAATTTGCTGAAAACCCAGGTATGTGGGTTTTGTGACTGAAACCTCTAGGCTCGCCCGGAGTCAGGAATGGGCCCCCTCCCCCATTTCCCTGCTCTTCCAGTTTCTTGGCAGTCATGCCCAAGAACTGCCTCTGGGCACCATATAAGCTCATTAATGGCCATGATCCAGAGACTCACAAGTAAATCTCAGAAGAGAGCAACACTCTGAAGAGATGCCTATGGATCCCAAAATCACCATCCAGTTAAAAATTTAACTCCAGCTCTAGCATCCTATTTAAAATTTTAGAATTCCTGGAGTGCGTAGCTGCAAAAGTGGCCATGCAATATCTCATACACATATACATATATACGCAAATATATATGTATATCTGTGTATGTATTATACATATGTACACACATATGTATATGTATGTGTGTGTGTATGTGTGTATATATATACATATATTATATATATATATATATATTAGCACACAAAGCTCACCCTGTAACAACATGTTGGTGATCTCTTATATGGGGCTTAATGGCTCCAATGTTAAATACAACAATTTTCACACACTTTTCTTTAATAAAATCTTTTTGGATCATTTTTAGTTGATTATTCATAACAAGCAGTACAAAATAAATTATTTATCATCTGCCTTTGGGGAAGGCTTGGGTGGTAATGGGAAAATTCAAAATAATGGTGATGGGAAGGGATTGGTATTGAAATAATGAATGTAATAAGTTACCGTGAACAACTTTATAAAAATAAAATTTAAAAAATAATCTTATGTTATAGCCATGTATATTTCCATTGTGTATATGTATCACAGTTTCTTTAGCCACTCATCTTCCCTTGACCTTCCTTTTCTAAAGGAAATTCAGGTAAGGGATCAGTAAGCCAAATGTGCTGAAGTAACTGTCCCTCTTGTCCATTCTCTGGCCTATTTTTTTTTTTGTTTGGTTTGGTTTTTTGGGCCATACCCGGAAGTACTAAGGGTTTACTCCTGGCTCTGCACTCAGAAATTGCTCCTGGCAGTCTTGGGGGACCATATGGGATGCTGAGAATCTAACCTGGGTTGGCCATTAACAAAACAATTGCCCTACCCACTGTCCTTTCACTCTTTGTCCTTCTTTAGTGTGCTTTTTGCTCTGTAAGTCTGATCTCTTTTAAAGTTAAAACCTAGGATGAAACACTCTCAGAATCTATGAACCAAATCTCAATGTAGGTCACAAAATATCGTGACCTGAAGCAACACTCATGTCATGACTTCTGTGGGTCCAGAATCCAACAGTAGCTTAGTTCAGGTCTGCTGTTAGGCTTCCATCTTAGTCTGCCTCATTCAGAGGCTCAATACAGGTTCTGGGGACTGGCTTCCAGGGTGGCTCCCTCAGGTTGACCTGGTTCTTTAATCTCCCCAGGAGTGTGTGAGGAACTCCACACGGCAGTTCCTCAGAAGGAGCCATTACAGAGAAGGCGAGGCAGAGTCTTGGTGTCTTTCGGGCCCTAGTCATAGGCTGCATCTTTACCATCAGTTATGCAGGCCACCTGGATGCCAAAGTGTTACAGGAACAGGCTGAGGGGAAGTGAGGTGGTCAGAAGAAAGTTAGGAAAGATTGGAACTGGGAGAGTGGGAGGACATCAACCGCCAATCCATTGACCAAGCTCTGGCCCCAGTTCCGGGAAGGAGATCTGTGCTCTTCCATCCCTCCAGGAGGACCTCTGCACGTGCTTGGAGGGAGGAAAGGTCTCCTTTGAGCCCTGCTAGGATTGAATTACACGGCTTGTAGAGCGACACTTTGGGGTGAGGGTGATGCATTGTGAAGACAAGAGCTGCAGAGCCCCTGGCCAGGGACAATGGTCTGTATTGACAAAATATGACATAACGAAGCAGCCAGTCCATGAGCCACCACATGGGGAAACAATGGGCATTTGAAGAGGACATAGGAGGTGTTGCTGGGCAGATCCCCACACGCCACAGGCCCGCACGCCCTCCCTCTCCATGGTCTCAGAGATGGTGCCAAGGGAGAAACTTTGCTGGGATTTGTTTGAAAAGGTCAGTGGTTCACAATAGCTTTTAAAACACACAATCTCTTTTGACCTTTTGCGCAGATTGTCCTTGCTCAGCTGGTGGTATCTCTTCCCTCCAACTTTTCAAGGCCACCATTATCCATTTGCAAAAAGAGATTAGGATGTAGGAGAGGGCTTGAGGGCGAGTTGTTCAACAGTGGCCTCATCATTGAGTGCTGACTTACGTGCTTCCAGGGCTTTCTGTCTTTGTGATGGCCAGTCCAGGAGAGCTCTGGATGGATGTCCCAGGGGCAGGGCTGAGAAGTGGACTCACGACATGGCATGTCTGTTGATGGGGGGTTTTGGAGTTGAAGAACACACTTAGGTAGCCTTGATCTCTGTTCCAATTGGTGTCAGTTGTCAATTTGGTATCAGTGAAGTACAACTTTGCAGTGAGGTCTTATGCTGTCACTGTGAGACAGAAAAGTCACCCTCCAGACTCTCATCTGGCTAGGGATTTTTTTTTTTTTTTTGCAAAGGATGGTTGGCTGCTAAGTCTCCCACGGAGAGGGCATAAGACAGATCTGAATGGAACATCAAGGAAAGATCAGGGCAGTTTCAAGTGTAAGGGCAGCCTGGGATGTGTGCAAGAGCTGTGGGGTGGACAGGCTGGTATTTCAGCCCCTGATGGATGACCACTGTGACCTTTGCAAGTTAGTGAGTATCTTTGTGGGGTGGATGTGGATGACTCTGTGGCCCTCTTGCATCTGCTTTCCCTTTCAGCATCCTTCTGCTTTCCTTTTGGGAAACTCTCTGACTTTTTTCCACTTAAATATCATCAAGGAGGTTATTGGAGGAGACATTTATCCAGAAATGTGCATAATGCAAAACCAACCCAACTTACCCCATACTTTTTAGTCAATGAAATAGAATTTCCTGAGTAAGTGAAAATTTCTATATATAAAGTAACATTTTAATTTCAGGGAAGTTTGTTATTTAAAGGTGATTCATTGAAAACATAGAGCCACACACATTTTTTTTCATCACGCAAATAATGCTTTCTTATGGATTGGATGCTTTCAAAACTATTTTGAAAGGACACGCTGAAGCTCCTCCTTCTTGTTCTCTTCCTTGTCCCTCCCTGACCCCAGTTTACTCTGACCTGGGAAGCTGGACCCTTATCCCACCTCTGTGGGCTCTGGCAAGTGGATGGAAAAGCCTGGTTAGCCTTTGACTCACCCGTCTCTCAGCCCCTCCCCGAGTCCATGCCAGAAGCAGCTACCTAATGTGAGGCTCAGTACAAAATGAAAATATAAGGCTCCTTGTTCAAAAATTGTGAAGAATTTCAAGATGGAGACAAGATGGCAGTAAGCCAAGCACAAGGCCTTTCTGAACACAGGGACCTGAGCAAACCACAGAGCATTGCTGCCAGAGAAAAAGACACAAACTGATAATGGGGGGCAGGGAACAAGAGTGTGAGAGGGAGGGAGAGAGTAAGAGAGTGGGAGAGAGAGGGAGAGAGAGAGAGAAGGAGAGAGGGAGAGAGGAGGGAGAGAGGGAAAGAGAGAGGGAGAGAAAGAGGGAAAGAGAGGGAGAGACAGAGAGAGAAAGGGAGGGAGAGAGAGAGGGAGAGACAGACAGGGAGAGAGAGAGAGGGAACGAGAATGAGAGAAAGAGGGAGGGAGAGAGTGAGAGAGAGAGAGGGAGAAATGGCCAAAGAGATGCCCAGGCCTGAGGACAGTTGAGGCCTCCGTGGAAAGAGCGTCATAAAGTCACAGTAACATGTGCTGGTGATCAACACGTCATCTCACCACAGCAGACATGATGAACATTCACAGTTGTGCACTTGAATTTGGCCTTTCAAAACGTGTCAGGCCCACCAGCTGGATCCAAGGACCTGGGTTCCCAGGAGTTGTCATGAGCAAGGGGGCCCATCAGAAAGGCGTCCACTCAGTGAGGTTGGGGCCCACTGCTGATGACGACATTTAAGGTGTCCCCTAGCAGGCCTGAGGGAACGTTCTCCCTATGATGACGGTAACTACGCCCTAGGCCAGCCTGCCACGTCCCCTTCCTCTCTCTGCTGGCTTCTCACCGGAACACATGACAGAAACGAGCTGTTCCACAGGAAACCTGTTCTTGGGCCTTCTGCCCCCGCACCCCAGCTCCTGGGCCCACAAAGAGAGCCTGTGTTGGGCGGCACCAAGGGAGCAGACAGCCCACACCTCCCCTGCACACACAGCACAAAGGCGAGTCTGTGCGCTCCGCCTGGAGGGCCCGCAGCCTCCCTCTGCCAGGCACTGGATCCAGTCAGTGAGTCTCCCTGGAGGCTGCCGACTCCGCGGCTCAGGTGACAGACAGGCTCTGGGGAAGCACCCAGCTGGCTGTCCCAAGAAGATCTCCCCTGCATTTAGTCATCAGGGCCCATGCTGGGCTCTGCAGTCAAGCATGGGCACCCTCAGCCTCTCAAATCCCCTTATCCTCTTCAGGTAGGGGTGAGGGGGCAGGAGTGGGGTGGGTGACATCACTCCAGACAACAATGGAAAGACTCCATTGAGTTCCCTTGTAATCAGGGTCCCTGCCAAGGTGCCCCTCTTCCATTTTATCCAATTCACCCTGAATCAGTCACCAGTGATGAGTACAAACACCTGAAGGACCCCTGACTACTACAGAGAAAAGCAGACCCCTCCGCCTAGCCCTCAAGGTGTCCTCAGCATTGTCCTGTTCCTAGCCTCTGTCTGGGGGTCTCACACCCACTTGCCTTTCCCGATGTTTGTTCTCCAGCTGAGCCAGAAGGAGCATCCCATGGCGCCTCTAGAACTCATCATTATTTTTTTTGACTTTTTAAAAATTGATTTACAATACTGTTAATGATGATTTCCTGTGTATATAATTCAAACACTACACCCATCACCAGGGCACCCATTGTTCACCCCTAAGGTGCCAATACCTTGTCTTTCAAATTCTCCATACTCAAACTTGGGTCTCTCCCATTGTGCTGCTTTTCACCCTTTGTTCAACCCTGTGCATCTTTAAGTTCCACATATAAGAGAGATCATTCTGAATCTACCCCTCTCCTTCTGACTGACATCACTCAGCAAGATATCCTTTAGTCCCATCCACGTCATGACAAATTGCAAGATACTGTCCTTTAAAAAAAAAGTTTATTTAATTTTTTAATTGGATCACAGTGAGATACACTGCTTCAAAATTGTTCATGATAGGGTTTCAGTCATAAGTTCCAACTCCTATCCCTTCACCAGTGTATGTTTCCGACCACCAATGTCCCCAGTTTTACTCCCATAGGCCCCTTCCCCCCACCTCTATGGTAGGCACTTCTCTCTCTCTCTCTCTCTCTCTCTCTCTCTCTCTCTCTCTCTCTCCTTTTGGGAATTATGGTTTGCAGTACAGATCCTGAAAGATTCTCACGTATAGCCCTTTACCAACTTTCCACGATGAGTTGAACTGACCATGTTCTTCTTTCAGAGGTGCATGCCATCCTTTTCAACCCTTCAAACCCTCCAACCCCCACACAGCCATTCTCTCATTCTCTCCACAAACACTCTTCCTTCAACCAGCATGGTTAGTCAGCAGCGAAGGTAGGCATAGCCTAGTCTCTGAGGTCCCCCAGCGCTTTGCCTCTCCTGCCAATCTTCAGGACATGGGCAGTTAGCCCGGTGAAATTTGGGTGTGTGTGTCCATAACAAGGCCTTCTTAGATGGGCTCAGGCCAAGAGGCAGAGTCTTCCCTATGGACACAATCACTTTCAAAGCCGCTCCCATGCCTTGGTCCTCCTCTGAGGCACCTCTCAACCCCCTGCATGGCTTTATTCTCCTGCAGAAGGCTTCTTCCACTGCTCACCTTGTGCTCAGGACAGCTGATGGATCTTTCAGGCTGACAGGAGCCACCCTTCACCCACAGAGAGTCAAGCAGCTATATCCTTCCCAGCAGTACAACAATGCATTAAGCACTTGTCTTAATAACCTGCTGCCACCATCTCAAAATTCTTCATGATTTTGAACATTTTAGCTTTGCACCGGGTCCCACAAATTAGGCAGCTGTTTCGAAGGTACACATTACCCCCTTAAACACTGCTAGTGGCGTCATGTCCCAGGTGCCCCTGGATAATGACCTCCCACTAATCACCCACACTGGCTTCTCCTTGTCTGTGCTTTTGCCCACTCCCTCCCTGAGCTTCTGGGCAATAAGCTCACAGACAAACTGCCTTTGCTGAGCCCTGGCTCAGAGCTGCTCTGACAGCATTCCAGACCCTCTCTCTCTTATCCTGGCTCCATCCCATCCCACCGGCAATGATCCTGATGCTGACATGTATCCAACAGCGCTGATTTGCGGGCAGGAGAAGTATTCTGCAATATTCCTCATCACCCCAGTTGTTCTCACTGTGTAGAGAGGGGGAGGGAGACAGGAAGGAGAATCTATGGAGAGGAAGAACTTGGAGGAAGGGTCCAGGGAGGAAGGAGAGACGGGCCATGGCATGAGTCACCCCTTCCTCCCAGAGAATCAGGAGCATTTCTCCCAAGTCCCAAGGCCCAGCCATTGGATCTGAGTAATTGTCCTGGCTTCTTTAGAGAGTCCCTATGTTCACTCCTGTCCCTTGACCCCTCATTTTGCATGCAGGGTATGGGTGGAGATTAGAACTCAGCTGTATTGTGGATGATAGTCCCTTCACACTCTGCCATGCACCCTAGCAAGTTGAGCTCATATGAATTGGGTTGTTTGGACATGGGATTCAGCCCTTGGGACACACTGGCAGGAGATTGGGAGATCCCAGGGTATTTATCCTTCCTGTCCACAACAAGGAGCCCTCACCCACACTCCCCTCTTCCTAACAACCAGAAGTTCCTCTTTCTCCCTGGCTTTTTAAGCTCTAGAGGAGCCTCAACCCTCTCTCCTAGTTCCCTCCACTCTGCCCATCTGACTTCCAACAGTCTTTCTATGAAGAAAATCGCAGTAGTTTCCTAAGGGAATTGCTGCTGACCCCTTGTCATAGCCCTGACCATGAACTTGGCCCTGGGAAGCACCTAGCTCGAACCAAGCAGCAAATGTTCAGAATTCAACTCAAATGACTCTGGTTGGAACCCCAACTCCCCCCCGCCCCCCAGGTTGCTCAGCCTCTCTCACCTTTGTTTACATAACTGAAAAATGGGTATTATAAAGCAGTGTTTCACTCTTGGCATTCTCAAAGTAGCAAATAACAGACCCCCTTTGCCAAGGAGCAATTCTTCAAAGGCACAGGGAATCCTAATGAGAACAAGGACCCAGATGCAGTTCTTGTGCCGGGTGCACTCTGATTTTCTCTCCTTCTCCCCTCCTCTCAGCTACACCTCCACCCTGGTCACATCTGGTTCCCCTCGAACTCCCAAGCTGATCTGCTTGAAACAAATGTACCCTGTATTCCACAAAAGTGGAATCACTCTTGCATGCTATACTGCAACCTGATTTTAACCCCTTATCACCAGGGACTGCTCCCCATGTGGCTGTATTTTTTTTTTTTTGCTTTTTGGGTCACACCTGGCGATGCACAGGGGTTTCTCCTAGTTCTGTACTAAGGAGTTACTCCTGGCGTCGTTCAGAGGACCATATGGGATGCTGGGAATCGAACCCGAGTTGGCCTCATGCAAGACAAATGCCCTACCTGCTGTGCTATCACTCCAGCCCCCATGTCTGTATATTCTTTAGAATTATCTCCCCACGGTCAGCAATTGCCTAGCGTGGCACATGATATTCCACCTACTGTTTATTTCACTGACTTCTCCCTTAACCTAGTATGCTTTCCTAGAAATCAATACTTGTGTTTGGAACCCATGTCCACTGTCTCCCAGGATCCCTTCTGAAAGCTGGAACTGATGTGCTCAGTCTTGATTTTCTTCTTTGTCTCAATCCTTGATCTGACTTTCATTTGAAGTTATTTGAAGTTCATCCCACAAATGCAGAGGCAGACACAACACCCGCTCTCTGTGAGCTTTCTGGAGCTCTCCCCCTTGGGGCTGAAACCATCTTCAGTTTGATCCGCAGTGAGCAGGGACTTTTAGAACGCAGTCCACATGAAGTTCCTCTTCTCTGTCCCCAAGGGTCAGCTTGTCTTTTTCTTTTTTTTAAGTTCAAATAATAGCATTTTGATTGAACATACACCTCTACATCTTTTTAGATGCCTTTGGATGAGGACGAGAATACAGAAAATTTTCAAAATATTGAGTCAGTAAAATGTTGATTTCCATGTCAGTTATAGTCTTCAGGGAGACTGACTGCATACTGAAATGGGGTAACTTTAGGGGAGTTTTAAAGAGGGACAACTTACAAAGGATTTCAAACCCCAATACAGGGTTATAGAGAGAGGTCAGTTGGTAAAGCATTTGCTTTTCAATTGGATAATCGAGGTTAATCCCTGATATTGCCTACAATGCCCCCAACCCTGCTAGGCCAATGCCTTACTCTCTGTGCAGATCCCTGAGGTATTTTTTTTCTTCTTCTGTTGTACAAACGAATGTTTTTTGACTTTTTCACACCTTTGAACTGACACTGGTCCTTGGCATGACAGTTGAAAGCCACTGGAAAAAACAGAGGAGCTGAAACATTATTTTAAATAAAAGGATAAAATCTGACCACCTTCCCTATCGACTTCAGCATCTTGTTTCTTTGAATCCATTCTTGGCAGACATAAGAATGCCTTTCTTTCTTTCTTTCTTTCTTTCTTTCTTTCTTTCTTTCTTTCTTTCTTTTTCATTCACCATGAGGTACAGTAACAATGTTTGAGCTTCGATCATGCACTGTAGCCATTGTTCAATGGTTTTCTTGAGCAGGCACCAGTAACATCTCCATTGTGATGATTGCCACTCAATGCCTCTTTTGCAAACCACAACACCCAAAAGGAGAGAGAGAACAGAGGGGAATGCCCTGTCACAGAAGTAGGGTGAGATGGGGGAATGGGGGGGTGGGAGGGATACTGGAATCCATGGTGGTGGGAAATGGGTACTGGTGGAGGGATGGGTATTTGATCTTTGTATAATTGAAACCCAAGCACAAAATTTGTAAATCTACAACTGTACCTCATGGTGTCTCACTAATAAAAATTAAAAAAAACTCCATTGTGAGACTTGTTACTGCTTTTGGCATATCAAATATGCCATGGGGAGCTTGCCAGACTATGCCGAGCTTCGATCATACAGTCATCAAACACCCATCCCTTCACCAGTGCATGTTTTCCACCACCAAAATCCCCAGTATCCCCCCACCCCCGTTCCACATCTCCCCCTGCCTGTGTGGCAGACAATTTGCACAATACTCTCCTCTACTTTAGTTACCTTTGATACCTTCGATATTTCTAGAGCAGTCCCAACCACCACTCATACCAGCCGAAAAGGCAATGCTAGACAATGTGTTTTGTATTGCTGTTATGGATACAATATAATGTCTCGTAGCCACGCACTCTAGGAATTCTAAAATTTTAATAATTAGGGTTGAAGAAATCGCTGCAGCAAATTGCTTGGGTCTGAGATTCATTTGTGTGTCTCTGGATCATGGCTGTGTGGGAACTTAAGTAAACAGTGGCCGGATGTGGCATCATCTCAGAGTCCCATGGGGGCAGGGGTGAGGAGAAAAGAATGCTTTTCTCTACTAGACTATTTCCACTAGTTTAGCTCTTTGGCTTCTAGCCCTGGACTCATGGAAGAGACAATAACAGTTGTCTGGTCTAATGGGGGCAAATCAGTTGCCCCTTTCTTTTTTTTTCTTTTTTGGTGGCACCCACTGATGCTCAGAGGTTACTCCTGGCTCTGCACTCAGGACTTACTCCTGGAGGTGCTTGGGGGACCATGTGCGATGCCAGGGATTGAGCCCAGGTTGGCTGTGTGCAAGGCAAATGTCCTCCCTACTGTACTATCATCCTACCCCAGTTGCCCCTTTCTTGGAGGGTACCTCTTGCTTCACTTTGGGGCATCTCCATCAGCACCAGGCTTCTGCCTTGAGGTGCCTGAAGTACAGTCTGTGTTCAATGAACAACTCCGGATTAGGTGTAAAGTTAGTACCCTTCAAAAGATCCGTGTTGAATATCTTTGTAGAAGTTTTGCCTCTTTCAAAACTGTCATCGCTTGGTGTTTGAGGGTGATTGCTTTCAAGATGTCCTCAAGTCCCCTGAATATAAAAAGTCTCAGATGCTCATGTCCCTATAACCAGTCTTCATTTCAAGACTTTCTGCTTGAGCTTCAACCAACAGACATCTAGGGTTGCTTGATTTTGTGCATATGAAACTCTCCAATGAAAATAAGGCCACATATAAGTGGACCCTGGAAATTGAAACCCATGATGTTGAAAGGTCAACTGTCATCACATACTTTTCTTACTTTTCCCATAAGATTTATGATAAAAAAAATTTCATACATAGAGAAGTGTTAAATAACTTGCACAGCACATACCTACATACCCACTGTCTGGTAATACTTTACTCTATTTGCTATTTCAGATACTATCCATATATCTATCCACCCCTCAATCCATCTTGTTTTTCAAACTTTTGAGACAAGTTGCAAATGTCATTACAAATCATCCCTAACCACTTCAGCATGTGTAGTGTTAAACAGAGTTAAATACTTTAGGTATTAAGGAGAGTTAAATAAATTTAAGTAAAACTTAGATTTAATTAAACGATAAATGGACCACTTGCATATTTTTGGGTGACTTTTGGGGGCTGGGGCAGGACACACTTGGCTCTGTGCTTGGGTTCACTCCTGGCGGTGTTCAGGAACTATGTAGGGCTGGGAATTAAACCATAGGTGGTCATGTGCAAGGCAAATACTTTATCATCTGGACTACCTAAC
The DNA here is from genome assembly GCF_029834395.1 of Sorex fumeus. Taxonomy (NCBI): domain Eukaryota; kingdom Metazoa; phylum Chordata; class Mammalia; order Eulipotyphla; family Soricidae; genus Sorex; species Sorex fumeus. The sequence goes on along the minus strand of NW_026606101.1, from coordinate 36,852,660 downwards.
TGGTTCCCATTTGCTGATTTTTGACAAATGCACACACTTGTCTAGATTCAGATCACTAGCATTATTCAGAATGTTCCCTCAGTGCAACTTCCCCCTCAATGGCAGCCACTATTCTGTTTCTTTTTTCTTCTTAGATTAGTTTTGTCTGTGCTAGAACATGTTTGGTAGCAGCACTCACCAGTGGAGGCAGCATCCCAGGGCAGTGCCACTGGGGATGGTCCTCAGCATCATGGGCGCTCCCAGGCATGGGACATTCAGCTTCAAGCATGCAAGGCAGAAACTCTCCTTTCAAGCCACATCCCTGGGCACCCTATCATGGTTTTGGCATCGTCTACGTGCTTGTATTCATGTGCCACTGTGTGTGTATACTGTGTGCTAGGGCTGTTTATCCCTCACATACCTTTAAATCACTTAATACACTTTAAATGACAATTTTTTAAACTTTTTGGGGGGACTGGATTTGTGTAAGGCCCTGCGGCTTGCTGGAGGGAACTCAAGATCGGTCTCACTGCTTCCAGGCAGAGAAGTGTCCCAGAGATCACCATGAAAACACACACAGGAACTTCCTGAGGATGTGGGTGCATTTGTTCTTCTCCTCTCTTTCTCGGTTCCTAAGGTAGGTTAACCTTGGTTTCCACTTTCCACCTTCTGACACCTGTTCTGCAGGGTTCAGCACAAGGATCTTGCGCCTTCCGGAAATGGGCTCTCCTTACCGTTCCCTGCAGCTTTGTTCTGACTCAGTTTTCTGGGCTGCCCTCCTTCTCTGAGTGATTTGCACATTTGCTGGGGAGCAGGGGTCTCCAGGTCTAGATCTGGACTGTTGTCTCAGCTCTCTGAGTCCAGTCTCTGGGGGACACACCAAGTTCCTGGCTTTAAACATTACCCTCAGATCGTACGCTCTTCAGATGTGATGTACTCTAAGACCTGTATGACCTCCACTGGGACTCAGAGCCATCTTGAATTTAACAACACCAAAAACAGAACCCCTCTGTTCTATTTTTATTTATTTATTTTGATTTTTAAATTTTATTTTCATAAAATTGTTCACAATAATTAATTACATTCAATATTTCAACACCAATTCCACCACCATTATTCCGAAGTGACCCATCACCACCCAAGCCTGCCCCTTGATAATAAAATGATTACTCTGATTTCTAAAAACAAAACTCTATCACTAAAAGTGGTAGAATGGGGTGAGTGGGTGGTGGTGGGCCATACACAAACACAGGCAGATGATAAATTATATATTTTATATTGCTTGTTAGGAATAATATAAGATGTCTGTAAGGGTCTATCTCACTGTGATTCATCAGAAAAGCAAAAAAAAAAATGCTTCCGTGTGCTTCTGGGATTCTAAAATTTTAAATAATTGAAGTCCAGAGCCATCTCTGCAGTGAGCTGCTCAGTTTCAAGATTCATTTGTGAGTCTCTGCATCGTGGCCATTAATGTGCTTAAATGGCACCTGGAGGAAGTTCATAGGGGTGACAGAAGGGCGGGGAGATGGGAAGGGACAATCCAGACCCCTTGAGGTCTGGTGTTTTCAGTCACTGGTCCTGAATACCTGTGTTTTTTGGTGGATTTATTCTCTTGTGTTGGGGACCCCGGATGAGCCTGTGAAGAGTGGCCATGAGGGTGGCAGCGATTAGTTTCTGGAAGTTTGGGGCTGCCAGGGTTCATCTGGTGCAGGCGGGGAGAGAGGAGCCTGCTCCCATATGAGATGCTCTGGTGAGATCAGCCTGGAGCATGGTCTAGAGCCTTCCCTGGAGTGAGCTGCTTGATGCTGAGATTCATTTGTGAGTCTCAGAAGCCCTCTGTTCTGATCTGGCTCCATCTCTCAGTCTCCTCATTTTTCATTTCTTCCATGTCCTCATCTACCTCTACTCCTTACCAACCCCCACAGTTAGTTTCTCTCTTTCAATAAAATCTTTGATTATTTTCATATCTTTTCATCTATTTTGTTGCAGCACCAGCGATAGGGTCATAAATAATGATGTTTTAGCCACCAATGGACCATGTACCCAGCATTGGTTTCCAGATGTGGCGAAAGCTATGCCATCTAGGTGTCAGTGATTAGATTCTCACATTTGCCAAAGATAAAATGGTTACTCTGATTTCTAAGAACAAAACTCTATCACTGAAAGTGGTAGAATGGGGTGAGAGGGAGGTGGTGGGCCACACACAAACACATGCAAAAAGAAAGAAAGAAAGGAAGGAAGGGAAGGGAAGGAAGGAAGGAAGGAAGGAAGGGAGGGAGGGAGGGAGGGAGGAAGGAAGGAAGGGAGGGAGGGAGGGAGGGAGGGAAGGAAAGAAAGCAAGAAGGAAAAGAAAGGAAGGAAGAAAGAAAGAAGGAAGGAAGGAAGGAAGGGAGGGAGGGAAGGAAAGAAAGCAAGAAGGAAAAGAAAGGAAGGAAGAAAGAAAGAAGGAAGGAAGGAAGGAAGGAAGGAAGGAAAGAAAGAAGGAAAAAAAGAAAAGCGAAAGAATGTCCTCACCAATATGTCTGGTTTATTTGAAATCCAGATGCTGAAGAGCCTCCTGTGTTCTTCTGTGATGTATCCGGCCAACTCACCTTCAAGCAGCTGCAGCATGTCTGTCCTCCAGCTCCTTCTGCACACCCTTGTCGGTGACACCCCTGTTTCTGTTAGCTGATCCTTGTGAG